>NC_090924.1:454810762-457310762 GCF_040938575.1 Ambystoma mexicanum | reverse complement strand
CTGTATTCAATAAAGGTAACTTTGCTTGTTTTATTTGGTTCCGTATTCAATAAAGGCAACTTTGCGTGTTTCATTTGATTCAATAATCATTAAATGCAACTTTGCTTGGTTCATTCAGCTGGTATTCAATAAAAGCAACTTTGCTGGTTTCATTCAGCTTAGCATTCAATAAGGGCAACTTTGCCTGTTTCATTCAGTTCAGTATTGAATAAGGGCATCCTTGCCAGTTTCATTCAGTTCAGTATTCATTAAGGACAACTTGACTTGTTGCTGTGGACCGCTGCTACATTCACGGTCCCTTGGAGCGCCACGGTTGTTCCAGTCTTCCAGACACTTACCCAGACCTGACAGCTTCGCTCCTGTTAACGGCTTCTCCCCGAGCATGAAAGCCTTTTCACCGGGTGCTTCGTGCCGCGCTCTCCGTCTCTCATGCATCGCTTCGTCCCCGCTTCTCGGCAGCGCTTGCTGCCCGCCTCCCCTTCTGTGTAACCTCCAGGGTTTTGGTTGGCAACTCTGCGTCTCTGCCTCTTTCGCTTCTGCGCTGCTCCTTGTTCTGTGTCTTTCTCTTTCCCTGCTTCCTGTTTGTGCTTCAGACTTCCAGATTTTACCCACCTGTGCTTCATTAATGAGCTGCAGGTGTATACAATTAACCAATATTGCCTGGCCCTGATTATATGGACATGCCTGACCTTGATGCCTCTTCTTTGTCCCAGTACTAAAGTGGTGAGAGGAAATGGTATCCATTACTCTCAGTTGCTTCTTCCTCGTCTCAGTACAAGAGTGGGGAAAGTGTATATTATTCATAACTCTCAGTTGTTTCTTTCCTCGTCTCAGTACTGTTAGGTACCCCAGGAGGGGAATAAAGGGGAACTACCTTATAATGACCTAAAAAGGTCGGGAGAGGGTTAGGCTGATTGTTATAAGGACAAGGGGGATACTGTGTTTTGTCCAAAGTACCTCATTCCTAGTCCTTCTCTCTCTCTGTCTAACAATTTGGGGATGGTAGTTTCTCATGTTCTTATCAGAGATTAGGGAACATGGTGTGCAATATCCATAACCACTTCTGGGATAGGAGTTCCCTCTTGAAAGGAGGATGTGGAATACTGTGTCTTACCTAAGGGCATCCCACCTCCAATGCCCAAAGACTCTCTATCCAAGTGGTCCCCCCTCGCTTGTCCACTCCCAGGGGCAGGATCCAAAAGCAATGGCCTTTCTCAGGACACCTGCACAGAGTATACGGGGGGGTAGATGTGAAGACTCTCAGGTTTCTCACACACCATTCCCCAATGCGGTTTGGACCGTTCCGTTTCACAAGGAAACCAGGAGAGAAAGAATTTCTTATCTTGTTCTTGACTTTTGCGGGTTTACACTGTGGAGTAGTTTAGAGCACAGTCCAAGACATCCTGCATACCACTTAGGCCTGTTTTCTTCATCTGAGGTATGAGGGTTTCTTCACCACTAACGTTATCCTTAGTCCCTAAGGAAACATTGTCAGTTCTAGCAGCATTAGATCTTATTTGAACTATCCAGGAAACCCATAAATGGAACTGAGGTAACTCTGTTCCTAAGACCAATGGGGTTGGTAAGTTGGGAATTACAGTCACTACCAGATGTATCTCTTCACCCAGAATAAAATGGGTATTTCAAATTGTGGGTAGGTTTCAACCAGGCCATGTACACAGCCTACTCTCTCCTCAACCTTTTTTTCTCAATTTCTGGGGAAGTAATTCTTCTCGTAATTCACATTTCTTACTCCCACTATCTAATTGAGCCCAAAGGGGTTTCCCTTCCAAGAGGGCAGGGATTTGATAGTAGATTTTATTTTCTGCACATAAGAATATCTCTGATCGTTTCTTATTTCCCTTCTATTTGTAATGGCCTTCTTTCGGGGTGGTTTCAAGATACCATGTTGACTGTGTAATTTCTCATCTGACGGTTTAATTCTCTTATATCTTTGAATTTGGCTAGATTAATTTATGGATAGTGAGTCGGAAAGTTTGCTTTCATTTACTGGACAACGTCTTACCATGTGCCCATACCCCTTACAAGAATAACATTGTTTGTAGGGTTCATGAAGGGGGTTAATTATTAAAGGATATCCTCTTCCTTTTTCCTATTACCCTAGAGATTCATCTTCCTGTTCCATTGATGTGATCAAGGGAAGATAGATAGATAGTAGTTCTTTCAGGTTAGATGTCAATGTATTACAACTGCTTGAAATATTTCTACACATCTCCTCTTGAGAGGTTTCTCTCACAGTCCACTGGGTAACATGTTCCCCCAAGTTTTCATACCTTAGACGGCTTACCAGTTGGCCCTGTTTAATTTCCATTGAGTCATCTGAAAAATTCAAAAAGATCAGCTTCAATTCACCTCTGCAAGGAACTCATGGTGGCAACAGTAAAGACAGACACAAGTGATCACAGTTCAAGGGTGTTTATTAAACTGTAAAGGTAGGTTGGAAAAACACCTAATCTAAACAAAAATCGAAGATGGGCGCAAGCTTCGACCATCAAACAAAAATAAGACAATCCTTGGGGCGTCTTGTCAAAATAAAATAAAAGGGCCTATACTAAAAAACCTATTGCCAATCCCTACACAAAAAGAAGTGCGGGATAATGTTTATAGAAAATAAGGAAGTGTTCACAAATAATAGGTCAGGATGCGGTAGTCAGGGTCTCCCTTCCCCATGTTTTAAGCATGGGACAAGGTAGGGTTCTGGAGCACAACACACGCTCCAGCTTTCCCAGCACAAGCTAACAGTTACGTTCTCAGCAATCAGGGACTTCAGTGGTTAATTCCCTTTTCTACAAAAAGTCTCTTGCTGCTGTGGACCTGATGTATTCAAAATAATAAACAATAGTTCCTCTTTGCTTGCACGTTGTGTGATGTCTTTTCACCCTTGGATCCCCCTCTTCCGGGCGCAGATTCCTTCATCGGGTTCACTACTGCTTTCAACACAATTGCTTTATGACCTTCACAAATTTTTATGCCTTTTTGAACAGTTCACTGTGAACGTTCACGCTTGTCAAAACACTGTATTGTATTTCAGGGCTTTAGCTTTCGCCCCCTCTTTATTGGCATCCCTTGTTCGGGTTCACTCTTGCCAATCTTGTCAATCGTATATTTTCTCATTCAACTCTTACGATGCGGGATACACTTCCTTTAACTTCACAATCATCTATCGGTCAAAGACTTTTGACTGAACAGATGATTTTACAAGACACCTGTATGACTACTTGGACCCCCTTCCCCTCTTTCCCAAGGCCTTCTGCAATGGTAGTTTCAACAATTGGGTAATCGCCCAGAGTTTCCTGAGTGAGCACCTACGTGGTGCTGGACTCCTCTGTTGCTGGTTTCCCCCTTTCTGATATCAACAGTTCTTTGTACTTTCACAGTTCAGTTAGCCGTTTGCTACTTTCGTTCAACACAGTTCAGTTTCTCCCCTCGACTCACCAGCTGTGATGAACCACTTGGCTTTTCTTTCTCTCGAGTCAAGGTTGGCACCACAGAGACAAGCATCTCTCCCGGGCTTGGTTATCAGCGGAGGAGTGCCCCGAATACCATTGACATCTGCTGCAACACATGCTGGCTATTATTTGCAGCCTTACAATTCCTTCTGCAGAGGTTTCACTGGCCTTAGTCGGAAAGAGCAAGGTCGCTTCTCTCCTTGTCACCCTCTCGGATCGTACCGTCGTTCTCCTTCTCTTGAACTGCCATGCTGAGTTAGCTCTCTCGACTTGCGGTCTGCCTTGCTCATCTTGTGCTCTCGTGCTCCACCTTTTATCCCTGTGAGGAAGGCAAGGGGCAGTCAGGTGTGTGCGGTTCTGTTCAATTGCCTGACTTTGCCTGACCCTGGTGTTGGGGCATTTCAGGTGAATGGCTCCAGTGTTAGTCTGTCGTCCTTCATGATATGTGAAAGTGTTCATGTCGGACAAGGTGGGGTGGGAGGGTAGAGTGTTTGAGCATCCTACGATGGGTGAAACACGGTATACCCCTTTTAGGTTGGGGAAAAGGTATTATAAGAAGGGGCATACCGCGTCTCACCCGTCGGTGTCCCACTTCCACTCCCCTAGGACTCCCCATCCAGCTGATCCTCCCTCACTGATCCACCCCGAGGAACTGGATCCAATAGCAATAACCGCGTCCTGGCCACGTGGAGGACAGACCCCCGGGGACTAATTAGGGAGACACCTTCAGGTTTTTCACACCTCCCAAGGAGAGAACAAGAGAGATCTTCAATTCTTTCTCTTCGGGGTATGACGTACATGGCTATACCCAGTGGAAAACTGATTTGTAATACTAAAGAGATTATTTTATCTCCCAGGTATTCGGCATTCACATGGGCATTTTTCCTAATGAGAAGAATAGTTTGAGGACTCAGCACCTTAAAATGTACCCCCAGCGATTGGTTCCAATTGTTAAAAGGGTTAAAGCATTCCCCTGAGCCTTCACTTTGTTGGTTCAACAAGTTGAAGAAAAAATGTTGGTCATCTTCCAACTTTTTGTCTCCTAATCCCTTACTATGGGCCTCACTCAAAGTACGGTGGTTCGGAAATAAGGGTGCCTGTAGCAACGTATCAGCACCCTTTCTGGACCGCCATACTACGAGAATGCTGGTAGGGGCACGGATACCCCGGCAAGCCTGACCTGCCAGGAAATCAAGCCCCTACCGACATGCCTCTCACTGAAGCACCAGCACTGTTACCAATGGTACCTGTGCTTCAATAACCACATTCCCAGGGAGTCCTTTTGGACTCGCTGGGAATGGGGATTTACCGTTCCGCTGCCACTTGTGATATCCCGGTGGCACCGTGATATCAGGAGGCAGAATGTGTGTTACAGGGTTGGCGTCAACCCGCCAGCAACACCAGCAGGTTACCACCAACCTCATAATGAGGCATGTCTTTGGAGTCTTGGGTTAGCAGAGTCCTCAGGGACCCTAATAGTTTCCCAAAGCCTTTGAGTTTCCTCATCAACTCTTTCCTCTTGGAGTCTGGAGAACATGGCTCTCTCCAATACCACTTCAGCGATCTTATGGCCTTGAACATTTTTATAAGGGTTCTCCCCATGGTTTATCACTAAATCTTTACATCAGCTCAGAAGTTTGGGTCTGTAACCCCGGCTAAGATATTGATCCCAAAATTCCAGACTAACCCTAACTTGGGTGTTATTCTGATGTATGAATCTGGGGGTGCAATCAAAATCAAATCTGTGGGTATCACCTGGAGGAATTGTCCCATCCCTACTGCTACAGATATCAAGCCCGATAGAGCCTTTTCTGGCTACTACAGGATCTGATGCTCTAGCACTTTGTTTTTCATATCTGACGGTCCCCCAACTTGTATCGTTTGAGCCGCATGCTACTCCTGACGCCATTTGTGAGATTGGCATCATGGAGGAGACACAGACAACAGATGCAATATGTAACAAAAGCTTTTATTAATGAAAAAGTCAGGATGGATTAAGGGCTTACTTGCCCTATAATACAGTGAGATTTCCCTATCTAAAGAAACTAAGGAATGTCTGTGTCAATATGTTCATCTGAAAAGTCTGTATGTATCCAAAATACATACTTGCCCTCACAACTAATACAAAACAATGTGAAGGGATGTCAACCATAAATTAAACAGTGTTCCAAAAGTAAAGTTCTGAGCTGTTTCCAGTTCAGGCTTACTCTTCAGCTTCTCTTCCCCAAATGTCAATAAATTCAATATAATGTTCAATTTACCTTCTTTCGGACTTGAAGCAATGAAGTTCCACACTTTTAAAAAGGTCAGGATGCCCTTCCTCAAGTTCAATACAGTTTCCGGCCAGCATGTCTCAGGGTTTCCTTCCCCAAGATCAACATCAAAAGATGATACAAAAAGAAGTATCTTGGAGTTTTGGTCTGGTATTTCAATAATTCCTTACAACTCAGGGTTCCCTTCCCCATGTCTGGCATACACCAATGGTTGGTTTCCTTCTTCCACAACAGCAAACTTCCGTGTTAGTATGTAGGGGTTCTCTAGTCTTGGTGCAGTTTTAGACCATATGATCCACCCATTACTGGTCACGCCAGCAGGAACTTTGGATTTACTTTCAACAGTTCAACTGATAGTAGTTCTCTGGTCCTGGTGTAGTTTTACACCATATGGTCCACTCATTACAGGTCATGCAACAGGAACTTCCAGGACTCCTTGGGTAGTTCAATATTTAGCCAAACAAGTCGTTTCTTCACAGCAGCTCCACAACTTTAATATAAAAGTGGTTTCTGGGGGGCTTAGGAGAGCCCGCAGCCAAGATGGCCGCTTGGTTCTGAGCTATGCGAAAGTATAGCCGAAGGGGGAGGCTGCTATAACACCCACTAGGGAAAAGGGTGCTCCCCCACGACGAGTTATTCCTGCTACAGGACACTGAGGACATAAACCCCAGAGAGAGGGAGGGCTTCTGGCCCACCGGGTGGTCAGTATACTCACACCGCTTCAGCTTTTACATACCCTGCCTGGGCCGGTCAACTACACCCTGGCACACTGCAAGCTAGCTAAACAGAAGGGCGGCCCCAGCATAGACGGCACTGGTTTATAACTAGTGCGGTCGCGCATTGCACCATTGCTGCAGGGACCGGGAAGTGGCATCTTGCGGTGGCCACTGCTCCGGCCAGTGCAGACTCTTTGGCCAGCTACCGATGTCACCCCAGCGGCTAGGCCCATTATTGATCATCCGCCCGCAGCCCTTGATCTGGGGCACTCCCAGGTACGACTAACAGACCCTCGTGGTATCCCTGCTGACATGGCCCAGGCAAGGTCTGGTATCCTGCCTGGTACGCTATCCTCTCCCCTCCTGTGGCCATGCCCTTGGGAGGTAGCATGAAGCTGCTTCAGAGTCTACCTCGTGATAGGCAATTCCTGGTCCCCTACGCTGGTGCATCCAGAGGTGGTTGGGAGTGGATTACACGCCCCAAGCTCCACCTCAGCAGTCCTACTCTCAATGGAGTGGCTCCTGACCCTCGAGGCGGCCCTCATACCAGGAAACATCGCCAGAGACGAAGGAACCTGCCCCACCAGGTACAGCGTAGCTAAGGGTGGTGTGCCTGGAACATCCTAAATTGTCAGGTGGCATCGGAAGCCAAGTTATAGAGTGCGCCAGGTTTGGGAGTACGGAGGGCAGGCACCCCGGCGGACTAAACAGGGGCACTTGTGCAGGGGGAGTTATATGGCTAAGGGAAAGGCAATCCTGCTTGTCATTCTCCCAGAAGGGGGATTGGGTGGCGGGAGCAAGAAGATGCTAATGCCTTACGACACTCGGATAGACCATGCCCACCTGGCCAGGAAGAAACCCCATCGAAACTCACGGGGGCGCACAGGTGTCGGAGCTCAGTCTAGACGGAATGGCATACAAACTCGATACAGATATACAGGGCCTACAATACGCTATGATGTACCCGTCCAAATTGTGTGTGCTGCATGGAGGCCAGGCACACTTCTTCACGGACCCAGGGGCTGTGCAGGACTTCCTAGAGGCACTGCCCAAGGAGTGAGAGGACTGCCGAATCAGGGCGATGTGCTTGTGTAAGGTTCAGCACCTGAGATCAAATATTACTGTGTGTTGGGGATGATAGACCCCGGCTGGAGGTGCCTACTGATGGCAATACAAACAAAATGTGCTGTACAGAAACTTTTCCTTGGTGGAATATAGATATGCTTGACCTTGTAATGTTACAGTCCAACTGCTGATTACAGGTGACTTAGAAAGGGCTTCCTCCGGAGGCCAGATGCAGTGAGCGGTCACTTGGGTAGCATTGTCCGACACCCCCGGGCTGTGGCTCATGGCGATTTACTTGTTGGAGAAGGGGGAGGGAAGGATATTCCACTGCTAGTTGGGGGAGGGCAGTGTGGGCGGGGGTGGGTTCACTTGATGGTAAGGGGTCGAACAGTGGTTTTGGGGGTGCAGGGGGGAAAGTTGGGTGTTAAATCAAAATGATTCACGTCTCTTGCGTTCTGGTTATAGCGTGATGTGGCATGAAAGTGCGCGATGGTAGGACTGGTCTGGCTAGTACGAATATGGGCTTATGGGCAATTGTAATGTGATAAGTTGGAACGTGTAAGGACTGAATAACCTGCGGAAGGCCAGTAAGGTACTCCAATACTGTGAGAGGCACAGGGCCAAGGTGGCGCTTATACAGGAAACTCACTTAGTTGGTAAGGGGAATGAGGGGGTTGGCAGGTCCTGGGGGTATTGCAAATACTACACCTCTTCCTCCACATACTCGGTAGGGGTCATGATACTCATTCAAAAGTCACTTTCGCACCACAGAGACAGTGATTGATCTGAAGGGGAGCTTTGTGATCATCTCGGGGTGCTGGGGGTCCACGCTGGTGACATTCGTCAGCATATATGGCCCCAATGTGGACGACCCATCTTTCTTCGAGTCACTATTATGTAGATGCCATAAGTACCTTCACACCAACATTGTGTGGGCAGGGGACCTCAATATCACCGCAGATCCAGTGAGGGATAGATCAATCAGCACCTCTTGTCCACGGTCTCGGGCTGCAGAAGCGGTGCAGAGATGAATGGCAGAGCTGGAGTTTGGGGACGTATGGAGGTTACTACGACCGAAGGGTAGAGAGTACTCATTCCATTCGACAGTACACAACACTTACTCATGTATAGATTATATTCTAGCAAGCCTGACTCTGTTTCACAGAAGTGTCGATTGCACCCTTCTCCCTAGAACATTATCCAACCACTCACCGATTCTCTGGACACTAAATGTGTCTCCCGTCCCTTCTGGAGATTCAAAGCCGAAGCTTTATCAGACATAGTGTAGAGAAGTGAAGTGCTTAAGTCATACTTCTAGGAGAACCTGGGCTCGGTTTCCACAGCAAGTTTGTTATGGGAGGCATGCAAGGTGGTCCTACGGGGGGGTTGTCTGTCCCTGGAATTGGCTATGTTAAAGATGATACGTACAAAACTGACCGAAGTGGAGTGGGAAATAAAGAGTCACGAGAGCAAGGTTGAGGAGAAGGAAGGAATTGGCTGCAAAGTTGACTTGCGTGATGTGTTTTACCGCTTTAACAACCTGGCCGAGTGTGAGATTAAATACATGGCACGCCCGGCGCTGGCCTGTCGAAAAAGGGAAGAGGGTAGGCTGGGTAAACAGCTGTCAGCAACGCTTAGACATGAAAGGGAGGCCACGGACATTGTCGCTGTGAGGACAGTGGATGACGAAGTGGTTGTAAAACTGGATGCCATACTGGACACCTTCTGTCAATTTTACGAGCGGCCATATACATCTAGGGGGTTGATATCAGCAGAACACCTTATAGAGTATGTGTGTGAAGCATCCCTGTCTGTATTGCAGCAAGAAGCGATTGCGGGACTAGCTGAGCTTCTTCTGCATAATGATGTTTTCCTGGCAAGCGTGCCCTACCCTCTGGCAAGGCGCCGGGCACGGACGGAATAACGGCAGAATTCTATAAGCATATGGGCCAAGAAGTTGTCCAACACCTGTTTCAGTATGGGCGAAAGGGATGAAGGGGGGACTGCTTCCCCCGACTATGCGTGAGGCGGTGATCACATTGATCCTGAGGTCTGGGAAGGACCCCTGGAGATGATGCAATCCTATACTTCAAAGCAATAGCTGAGTTTGGGTGTGCCTCAGGCCTCAGGGTAAATTGGTCAAAGTCAATACTATTCCCACTAAATGAATCCACGGTTGAACCCCCCAACACTGACGGGTTCAGATATGATATGATATCATATGCCATTTATAACGCGCCTATACACAAGTGTTTCAAGGCGCAGAGAGGCAAGGGAGGGGGAACAGAGGGAAGACAGAGACAATGATTTTACTAGGCCAGGTGACATTGAGATTGCGCAAGTGCAGGGGAGAGGGGAGGGGGAAAACTACGGGGGGAAAAGGGGAGGGGGCAGTGCAATACATAGGATAAACAGTAAAATAAATAAAACAATAAATACATAAAACAAATAAATAAAACAATAGATAAAAACAATAAATAAATATGCGGCCAGCTGGTGGCAAGTACAAGGGTAAGAGCAGGCATCAGGTGTCAAGTCCTGGTAGGGGGCTGTAGGGATACAGAAACAGCCCCCGAGTGCAAGGGTTGCCAGGAGGGCACTGCAGGTATGCAACTGGTGCGGGGGGGGTGGTATCTGGCCCAGAGATCAGAGGTTAGCCAGGTAACCAGCGCAGTTTCAGCCAGGAGATCAGCAGGGGAGAGGAGGAGAGAAAGCAGAAGCAAAGAGGAAGGTCTTGAGCTGGTTCCAGAACCAGAGATGGTTCCCCTCAAGTTTCAGAGAGGCAGGGAGGCTGTTCCGGAGGGACGCCCCAGCTGTAGGAAAGAGATCTACCACCAACTTGTTGCTTGGAGAAGCGACTGACCCTGAGGGAGTTGGAGGCGGATGAGCGAAGAGCTTGAGAAGGAAGATATTTAGGAAGAGAGAGTTGAAGGTATTGAGGCCCTGACTGCAGTTTTCGAGCCAACCTCTGTGGCTTTGGTTATCTGGCCAGTCCAGGCGTTTGCGTCTCAGGTGTGTCTCTCCTTCAGGAAGACTACGACTTTCACATAAACCTCTCTTGGGACATTTCCTCGTCTTCTACGCTTCTAGGGTACGGGTTTCTCATTCACTTCCTTTTAGGGATTTCTTTATCTGCTGGCTTATAGTAATCCCTTTTTCTGTTTGGGATTGCTGGAGTTTATTTTCTGTTCTCCGTTAGGCCCCTGGGGCCCGTAAGCTACTTGAATGTCTGTGTTAATCAGAGTCTCTCGCGTAGTGCTGTGGGGCTCAACAGCCTTCCTCCCTGTCATTATTGCATACTGTGTACCTGATGTTCCACTGTCTCCTTCCCGGGGGTATGGGGGGTTGGGGGGGGACAGTCACTCTGCCTGGTTTTGCATAGTGGGCTCACCTTCCTAGTCTCATAGGATGCAGCTCTCCCTTGGAGAAAAGGGACACATTTCATGAATTCATCACACCCCTCTCTTACTGCAGATTCTGTGTTGGAAATCAGAAGCATCAGGCAACTACCCCTGAGGGATTGAACTACAGATGTGAAGAGTAGGAGCCAAAAGTTGTTTGGGGTGGAATTTTTTTTGGGCTTTCCAATCCCTCTTACGGTGAATCTGTGGCAAACAGCCCTCTGAGATCCACTGGGCACCGGTACTGTCTAAGGTTTGTTTTTCGATTACCTGTAGAGACAGGTGGCTCTTTCTCAGCACAGGGCCAATTTCCCAGAATCTCAGGGTCTTAGGCATGGACTTGGGAGGGACCCTCCAACCTCTGACCACCTCCTTGCTCTAGAGTCCTGTACCAAATAGTGCTCCTCTCAGAGCTATCACTGATGTTACCTCCCTGGCCTTCTGTGAAATTACATGAACGTATTCCTCGACTCGTATCCGAGATCTTCCCTGGAACAACCTGGTCCAGCAGGACCTTCCTCTTCTTGCTGGCTCTTAGGGTGGCTGATCTCCTTCCACCTTGCAGCCTTATTTCCCCTTCTATATTCTCCGCCTTCGGATGCAAATGTTCTGCTTCCAGCATCCTCAATACAACTTTCTCCTGATTGCGACTTTCTCCCTTAAGCTCCACAATACAGATCTCTCCAGACAGCAACTTTGTCCCTCAAATCCCCTCTATGCAACTTTCTCAAATTGGTCATATTCTCCCTCCAATCGCCCCAATGCAACTCTCTCCAGAATGTCATTTTCTCCCTCTTACCTCCTACATACTGCTCTCTCTGGATGGTAACAATCTCCTTTAACGTCCTCAATAAAACTCTCTCACTCCAAATTTAAACAATCTCCTCTCAGCTCTGCGCTTTCTGTTGACTACTATCAAGAGGACTGGCATTTCCTCTTTTGGCCTTCTGGAAGCATTCAGGCTTACCACCAAATGTCTTGAAATAAATTGGTGATATCGCAATCTGTCACTTTGTGGGTGTGTATACAGCAGAGTACTCATAAAAAAACACAAGGCAAAGACAAGACCATGTACTGAACAAAGGCAATATGCCCTTTATTGCAATGTGTTCCTCCTACAAGGTAGGCAGAGTGTAGGATGACACTAAGTAAGTAGCATTGGAGGGGGATGTTGCTGTCTAACGCAGGGTAGAACAGTAGGCAGAGACAGCATGAGCATGGGAGCATACTCATGGCCTTGAGCACAGTGATTAGTACTCCAACTCAAAGGGTACCTGAGTCTGGGTATAATGGGAATCCACCTTTGGAAGGAATACACATGGGTACCAGCAGATATGCACGAGAGTAGCAGTGGAGGCCCGGAAGCAGAGGAACACAGTCACACAGCAGGATTCGGGGTCCCACAATGAACTGGAGGCTTAGCTTCTCGCATACTAGCTGCAGGCAAAAGTGACATAGAGGCAAAGCATCGATGCATGCATCACCTCCCCCTGTTTGCTCCTTCTTGTAACTTTCCTCCAGTATGGTTGCTGAACAAATCTGATTCTCGTGACGCAGAGTTAGTGCACAGAAGCCCCAGACCCAGAAACTGGAATGCACACTGATACACCTCCCATTCCACTATGAAGCTCTCCCCCTCGCCGATCCAGGTTTATCAGGGTGTTTCATATGGAGGTATCTGAGTAGCCACGGCGCTTGGATGCTAGTTACTGGTTCCCTGGTGGGTTATTTGGGACCATATCCCTTGCAGATATTCCAGTCTCCTTCCCCTATGATGGTCATCGCAAATGTGGCATACTTCATATTCTGACATCAGCATTGCTTCGATGGGCAAGGTATGCAAAAGGGGTATAGCCTGATGTGCCCCCTTGAGTACGGAGATGCAGAAGATGTGATGTACCTCTAACAATTTCATGATATCTAGTTTGAATACGGTCTCTGATGTTTTCTGACACATGGATGAAATGTGTGATTTAAGTGTGGGAGCCCAAAATTCTGAGTGTTCAACCATGCTAATTGCTCAACCTCGAATTCAGGAGTAGGGCATCGTCTGCGATCGACCTGTCTCTTGTTTCTCTGTTTGGCCTGTTGTAAATGGACTTGGTGTCTCATTGTATCTGATGAAGTAGACAAACAGATCTTGTTCCAAGCTTTCATTAGTTCTCTCTGTGTGGATGTCGGTCAGCGCATGATGACTTGTGGAATAGGCCATTTCACTATGCATCAATTTACAGAAACCTTTTCAGAGCCATATGGTAAACTGACTACCCCAGTCAGATATCATTTTGTTGGGGAGTCTGTGTAGCCAAAAGATTAAATAATGAAAATGGATGCCCAGAGACACTGCAGATGAGATAGCAGAACATGGTACACAATGGGCAGCCTCAGTGTAATACTCCACAACCATAGTGATACAGGTGTACACTCTAGAGAGAGGCAAATCAGTCATGAGGTTGATAGATATTTGTGACATGGGACATTGTGGTTCTTCCAGCAATGTAATCTCCCTGTGCGGGGCTTGTCGCCCACTCCTCATGGATGCACACATGGCATATTTCTCTACAAAGAACTTGCAATGTGGATTTACTGCAGGTCACCAAAAACTGCGTCATACTAGCTCCAAAGTTTTATACAACGCTCTGAGTCCTGCTATTGGAGTGCTATAGTGTTGTTCACTTGCTCTTGTAGTTGTGGGGTCTGAACAAATAACTGTGTACCCTTGATATACAATACATCTTTATCCTGCCATTTTTAATGTTATAGATGGCATTGCCAGTGGTGGTTATCTCGTGTTGCCTGACATATTCAATCCAAAAAGGAGTCTAGTCCTTGTATCACTATTATTTGCTGAGGCGTAAACAGAAGCTCAGTTCTCTTAATTTGTTCATACACTTTGATATACAAAATACCTGGTATACTCTCCTGCCAGGTCTTAACACAAAATGTCCCTCTGGTTTTCCTTTCCCTTTTTGGTCTTCCCCAAGTTTGTACTATGGGTCCCAGAGACCAGTACCACTGTCTAGGGCTTCCGATACCTTGCCTGACCATACTTCGGTGTCTCAAACCTTTCCTTCGGCTCACTGGTTCTTTTCCTACAGTCTCTCTGCGTTCCCGACTTTGAATCGGGTGTATCTCAGGCTCTTGTTGATCTCTCTGACCCTGGAGGCCCCTCCTACAGACGTTCAGTCCAATGGTTGGTGTTCCAGCTCCCTCGACTGCCAGAAAGAACAGCTTGCTTCCTCCTGCTTTGCCACAGCCTCCGCCGAGCTTCCCTGAGCGATTCGCTCACCAGACTTCCTTTTCAGTCCATCTTGCTGCTCTGTCTTCTGCACTGCCGCTGGTCATGACACTCCCGGTAACTCCACTCGCCTGTCAACATGACAGCTTGGGTTCCCCAGCAGCGTCTAGCTGGTCCGATCTCCCGTTCTTGCAGCGTCATCTATCTGCATCACCATGAAGAGAACTCCATACTTCCGTTCCCGGCATGGTTTTAAATCATGTCAGGCCAATCTCCAGCTACTAGACTGCTGTTGTTGGTTCTCATTGGGAGTAATAATCACTGCTCTTTGCCCCTTCCTCCTCTCAGTTTTATCATTCTACTCATGGTATGATATTGAAGACTACTGTCAGTAGATTTGGCAAGTTGTTGAAGGGGATTACTAAAGTATGCCATCAAGGCATGAGGAATGAAGGGACTATCCCCAAAAGGGAAAAGGGAATACCATGACTCACCCAATGATGTCATGTCCTCCCCCCAAGGGTTTGCCTCCCCCATGTGGTCCTCCCTCAAAAAGCAGCCCACAGGGTCAGGATCAGGTAGTGGCTGCCGTCCCCATGCCACATAAGGAAAGGCTACTGCAGGGAAAGGAGTGATGACATCATTAGATTCATCACAGTACCTTGTTGGAGATCCCATAGGACTATTTCACAGGCTCTTTCAAATTTGTGTTTTGCAAACATGAGCTTAAGTTCTTTTTCAAATTGGGCAAAATGATTAAGTACAGGAGTATGTTGCGGAAGATAGGGGGTGGTTCATAATGCTGCATCTCCACTTAGCAGGTTAAGCACAAAAGCAACCTTAGAATGAACTGACTCAAATGCCTGGGACTGATATATGAAATGTATCGGGCACTAGTTCACAAACGACTGAAAGGTATGAAGCCTTACATCGTATCTTTCTGCAAGGGGTAATCCTAGTTTGGACTTGAATTTGTATAGTGGCCACTTGTTGTATTGATTTTTTCATTTTAACAACTGCTCATTTCTATTAGCTACTTTCTAGAAGACTGGCATTTCCTCCTAGGGTCCCTCTAGAGACATCCATGCTTACAAGGAAAGTCTTGAAATAAGTTTTGTGGCTTTGCTATCTGTCTCCCTGTGGGCTCATGTGCAGCACAGAACTTCTTCTTAACACAAGTCAAAAACAAGACCATGTAGTATACAAAAGCAATGAGCACAATCAGTAGTGTTCCAAATGAATGGGGAACCTGAGTCTGTGAGTATCAGGAATCCGCCTTCTGTTAGAGTGCAGGCTGGCACCAGGAGATCTGCATAAGACCAACTGTGGAGGCTGGGAGCAGAGGGATGCAGCAACAAAGCAGGATTTAACGTCACATGATGAAATGGAGACTCAGCTTCTGGTGCACAAGCGACAGGTGGAAGCAATGAATCATGTAGCACACAGAAGTGGATTGGTGATGCATGTGACACACACCGCTTTTTGTTTGCTTCTTCTCATAGCGTCCCACTGCCATGGTTGCTGGGCATCACTGTTTTTAGTGAAGCAGAGTGCAGAGAAGCCATGGACCTGCAACTGGTATGCACGGTGCTACACCAATCTCCTCCAAAAATGCCCTCCAGCTCCTCCTTGAACACCCCATACTACCAGATTGGACTGGCTGCTTTCAATAGTGTTGTCCCTCCTCCTCCTGGTGGTGCTTAGGACATAGTTTGTAGTGTGTGGTTTGGTACTCTGTGATTGTGTCTGGTGCTTGTGCTCATGTGAGTTGGAAAGGGTTTGGCCTAAGCTTGCGGTTCATCGTATAGATTGCTTGCAGACAAATCCATCAAATTTCATTTTTTCTTTTGAACCATTTTGCTGCAAATGTATATGAGAGGGGCGACTTCCTGCACACCCACTTATGCCCCATACCTTATTTATTACCTTTACCCAGCCCCCACACACGTATGCATCAACATGCGGCCAATAATATGTGATTGATTGGGCTACGACCAAATCTACAGTGTTGAAACCTCTCGTTACCAAGCTTGCACTAAGCTCTTCAACCATCTTGGATGCCAATACTGTCTGAGACACATTTGTCATCTCCTCTACTCCTCACTGAACCTCTGCTCCTTTCCTTGTTCCAATCTTGGTCTCTGTGCTTTTTCAGCATGTAAATATATAGCTGGAAAATGCTTTGGTAAGCATATGAAGCTGTCCGGTGAGATTGTGACTCCCTTGTTGTGGAGGATTTGCAACTTTGAAACCCCTGAGATGCTAACCGGAACGGGATAATAGTGTTAGTTTGTTTTCTTTTTCTTGCGTAATAGTGTTTGGTTATTTTCTTTCTCTTCTGTACAACTTGAGTCAGTTTCAGATTGTTTGAGCACAACTATGTATCCATAGGACTTTGGACGGTCTGTGCAAGTGTTATTTGTGTTCTGAAAGGTTTCCCCCGGTATTAGTGTCGATGCAATACACATGTTTCCCCGCTCACCAGTGACTTCAAACTGCTGTAACTATGTTTCTTTAATGGAGAAGGCTGAGTCAACCTTTACAGAAGTGGTGCCTTTAAGGGTTTTCGACTGTCCTCTGTTCCTTTGACCCCTTGGTGGTCACTGGTGTTTGTGGGGGTGCTGTGAGTTTGAGCGCTCCTTTGACTGCCTCCTCATTAGTGTGGTATCCCACATGCGGTGGTCTCGGGATTCCCAGTATAAGTCCTTCAGGTCCAGCAGCCACTAAATCAGGGAAGCCTTTGGCTCCCAGACCCCACTGTCCGTCTCCAATGTTAGCCTGGGAGCAGTGTCCCGTGGGTTAATCCGGCCTGCCGAGATCCATGCTCATAATGTACTCTAGTTGTGATAAAACCAGCAATATGAAGGCTAGAGCCCTCTGTGGGAAGGTAAGGAAAGGCATTATCACGATTGAGCGTAGGTGGGAGAAACATTTCTTTACTACTGCATTAATTCCCGATCCCAGAGTTTGGCCATTGTGCATCAAAATTCCAAGATCCTTGACCACTTTAGACTTTTTCAGGTACGAACCCATTTATGTAGGCCATAGTATTGCTGCGTCTGTCATGGTATTTGGTGAAGAGATCATAATTTCAGTCTTGTCCGGATTTATTTATAGGTTGTTATTCGCTGTCAAAGTGTTCACTTGAGTGGGGGATTGTTGAGGGCAGAGTCTCTGTCTTTATTTGTAGTCATTTTGAAAATTGAGTGTTGTCTGCGTAGTTGTAGGTTGTTCCTTTTGATGAGTCTTATCAGAGGGGCCATCTATATGAGGAAGAGCAGAGGAAGTAGTGATTATCCATAGGCTATGTTATGTGAGAACGAGAATATGGGCGTCACTAAGTCATTTCTGTCCTGTACTTGAGAAATGAACTCATCCATTCTAGCAATGTGTTGGCCAGTCCTGCTTCTTTAAGTCTCTTTGTTAGTGATGCATGCTTAACCATTTCATTACTTGCTGACAGATACAGAAGTATGTGGGTCAAGGTATTGATGGTGTCTGCGTTGATCTTAAATTGATAGAAAATAGATAAAAGTGCAGATTACGTTCCCCTCATTGGTCTTAAATCTACTGGACCTGGTCCAGAACGAGATTGGCCTTACTGTGTTCCTGGATTTCAGTATAAACATAGCTTTCCATGATATTAGCTGTGAAGGGTATGTTGGAGATCACTCAGTAGTTTGTTGTGTCTTCTGGGTTTCCAGCATTGTTTTGGAGGGGTGGTTTAATGTAGGCTATCTTGGAAAATCATGGTACAATTCCAATGAAGAGGTCATTACCTTGCAATTGAAAAAGACTGGAGTTTTCTAGCAAAGGATGTCCTTGCAGATGTTTGGAAGGCAGAGGGTGATAAGAGAGACACCTTAGCCAAACTTCTAACAGACACTGTACAAGAAATACAAGTCCGAGCATTGGAGCTATTTATGGTTCGTGCCACTAGGCTAAGATTAGTGGCTAAACCTCTCTAAGTGGAAAACATACCCTAACAAATGAAAGGATTCGAAAGTAGTATTTCCTACATGCATGGACTTAAAGAAGCACTCAGGAATGCCTGCTAGCAAACGTCCAGTTACCTAAATATGAGGTGATTACACCTGTTTAGATAAACCTAATCACAACAGATGCCAACAGATATTCGAAACTAAGAACAATCCTTTTGTTATTGGCATAACTTACAGAAAAGATATCCCGAATTGTAATTGGATATTATCAGCACTTTGGTATTTAGGCCCCGCCTTGAAAAGGACCAAAACGGTCGAAACACGTGTTGGCACATTATGGGCCCACTATTGAAGGAATAATAAATGTACTATTGGACAAGATATACTACTTTGTACTGATCTTGGATTTTTGTAGGACAGCGCTTTCTCCACAGATCACTAGTTAGTTTATTTACTGTATAGGGTTGGGGTAAACTATGATCTGATGGTAAAGCAGCAGTCTAGTTACACCAATTGGACTAGTAAGAACGCTTCTTATCAGTGTAACATTTTATCTTGTTATGCATTTAGCGCTCTGTTACCCGGGTACCCAAACACAGTAGTTTCCTTTATTAGTGTCCACAGCGCAGAAGAGCGGGAACTAACCCTGCAGTGAAGTCCGGCCCACTGCTGGAGGTCAACACTGGACAGCATTTCCCCTGTGGTGGCCTGCCTGGACCGGAGCCTGCTTTGTTTAGTAAGAAAGAGAGATGACAGGGCCTCGTCAGGCAGGAGAGCAGTGAAGTGCATAGGACGAGAAACTACTGGTATCTACATTATTTTGCTGCTGGGCTGTTTTAATTATCCCCAGAGGGATTACAAGGGGTCATCTTAGCTTATTACAGAACCACCTTCATCTCCCCCCACTTCAACCCCTTCATGAACAAGATGAATTCAGGGCAGACCAAGGAAAAGCCGGCGGCATCTATTAAAGGGATGGTCCAGCAACCTAAACCATCATCCGTGTCGCCTTCCGCAGTAGATGATGACGCGCAGCCCGCCACGAGAGGGGACATCTTGCGTCTGCAGTCCATATAAAAGGAAATGGCATCAATGTTAGGAAAGATTTCATTTTTATTTTCCCTCCAGTTGTACACCCCCAAGCTTTTTGCTGCTGTTTAAACACCTTAGTCTGACTTTGCCAGAAAAGCACAGCCTTCAGCTGCACTCCTCTGGGCTTCCTCTTTTTTTTTAATTGGAAACTGACATGCCCTTAAGACAGTCAGTCTGGGAGACTTTGTTTCCCTTAGTCCTTTTCCAATGTTGCAACTTTTCTGCAACATGTAACAAGTGCACAATGTACCTTACAGTACAGTGCACTTGGGTCTCATAGTCATTTCCAAAGACCCTAGATACTCTCATAGGACTTTTTGGGAGATGTGCAGATGTGTCATGGACTTGGCTGGTGGCAGCTTATCTTTTCAAGTAATTTTAACCCTTTCCTGCCATTTTAACCATGCTTACCACGTTTGGCATGAATAGGTGGCCTGGGTCCAAAATGGCCATGCCACGAGGTTCTTTGTCCTGTCCTTTGACCATCTTGCCCCTTTGGCTTCCCCAGGTCGAGTCGACCAGGGTCAGTCCTTATTTGCTCATGCAGTTTCCCACAAAACCCCAAGCTTTAGCAGGCTTCTGTATGCCTTGTGTGTGTGCCTCCAGGATGTGGGATGGCGTGTCTGTCTCCAATACACATCCTGGGTGCCAGAGAGTCTTGAGTGCTGTGAATGCATGGGACGACTGTGGTCCATGATTGGTCCACGTATGGAGTGTGTGTTTGTGAGCAGATCTCCTATTGGGTCCTCTCCGTTTTGGCGCAAAGGGAGCTTTGGATAAGAGGGGGCTGAAAACACCCATACCATGTTGATCTCTGGAGTTCTCACTGAATGAAGGATAGGATCCAATATCCTGAAACTAAGAAGCTGAGTCGAGGAACCGCTGGTGAATCGCTGGAAGTTTAGGCACCCAGAGCTAGCTGTCATCCGTGGGACCCCTCTGCATCTGGTCATCCTAGAAGGTCTGCGAAGACGCTTCGACCCATTGGAATAGTGGGACCAACTATTCTCTGCATCTTCAACAAAACCTGCAGGTAAGCCTTCTCGGAAGTGTCCCTGGGCCAGCCAGTGGTCTGACTTTACGCATAGCCTTTGCTCTGTCTCTGCCGTCGTTACTGCTAGCTCTGTGTCCCCGGCACCCTCACACCGAATTTCTAACACTTGGCATTCCCAGGTCTGAAGTGAGATGAGTGCGCCAGGACCGGAGTAAAAGCAGTTACCGTGTTGCCCAGCCGAGGCGACAATCTTTGGAGGTGCGCTGCATTTGTGACCCTCTTGCCCCTGAAGCCTGCTGCAGTGAAACGGGCCCAATCCCTCCAACAGGAGTGGAGAAATCTCACTGTCCCGTTTGGGAATCATTACTGTATCGCCGGAACTGAAAGCCGCACAGTCGTCCTTTTTGTCGCATTTGAACCTGCAGCCGCAGTGGACCCAACTGGCGAAGTTCGGTCCGGAGTGCGTCTGGGGCCAGTGAGTAATCCTAACCTTAACCGGTGGCCCCTACCGCCTCCATCTGTTTTTATGCACCCTTGGGGGGTCCCTCTCCTTTCCACTGCTAGTGCGAACTAGCGCCCTATTCCCAAACCTTGGAATCACCTCTGCCTTCAAGTGGAGGCCGTCCTCCAATAGTGCGAATCTATTCTTCATCGCTTCACCCACCTTCCTGAGCTGCTAGAGACCCCTGAAGAGACCCCGTTTTGCCCATTGGAACAACCGCGTGCGCCTGCACTACATGTACTATTGAGCATAAAGCTCCTCTCTTCTTAGGGTTTAGACTGCCTCTTAGTTAGGTGCGTGTTCGATGTTGAAGGGGACTAAAGACTATCTGCACTACCTATTTTCCTTGCCCTCTAGGTTGTGAATATAATTTGTGCCTTTAACCCTTTAGACCCCAATGGTCTTGTATATATCTTGTATTGATTGTGTTGTGTTGGTTTGATAGTATTGCTGTGATTATTTTACTGTGTGTTGAGTTACAAAGGCCTTGTAATAAATATGTTTATATTTTTGATATAGACACCTGTCTGGGAGTAATTTGTAAGTGTCTTTGCACTGTGTGCTCATTGAGGTCTTTCAGTCACCCTCACACCTCCTGAGAATTAGTCTTGACCGCAGACCATAGCTACCTTGATTGGTCTGGCTTGTCCAGAAGTTACCCTGTTCCAAGAAACTAGGCTGGCCTTCTGAACATCTGCCCACCAGGTCAGAGTTCAGAAATCCGTCTTAACAGTCAACGCTAAAGGAATTGAAAAGCTGTTTCCAGGACTTGTCCCACATGTGCAGCAGAATTAAACTAGACTGGGAGAATTGGAAACAGCCTACTGTGACCAGGTGAAGCACAAGATCAGGAGGAACACATAGTGGCAACGCTTTAGGCCTATAGGCACTTTGCAGAAGAAAAGCAGGAGGATGTGGAAATGTGCTCCCAGAGGAACAATGTCCATATCAGAGGGGTGCCGAGAGAAGTTAAAGATCAGGATCTGGAAGAATACGTCCGGGGGCTGTTCCAGGGGATATTGGGGGAAACGGAGGTCGATCCCACTCTGGATCGCACACACAGAGTTTACTCCAACTTTCAAACACAGCAAAATCTCCTCCCGGACGTCATGACGAGAGTTAATTTTTTCAAGTCTAAAGACTTGATCTTTCAGAAGTCCAGGGAACAATGCAGCCTGGAGTATAAAGAGGCATCCCTCCAATTATTTCAGGACCTTTCTCAAGGGACAATCCAAAAACGCAGCCTCATGAGGTCACTACCCAACTGGCTAGGAGACAAGGGTGTTCAATACAGGTGGGGATATCCTTTTCGCATCATGTTTCAACTGGACGGAGTCCAGCACCAATTTACTTCCCTCCGGGCGACAGTGGAGACTCTTAAGATACCGGAGGCAGACATGAACTTACCTGACGATAGTTCCCGAGGACCTTTGACATCTACCTGGGCCCAATCCCACTCGAGGAAAAGTAGAAGGAGGGACCGCCGCAGGCCCTCGATGGACAGGCGAGAGAGGAGCGTGAACTCAGAGGCCCTCTCCTGAGGGTCCCCCTCATGGAACTATGAATGAAGTGAGATGAGTATTTTGGCCAGCAGTAAAAACAGCTATGAATCATGGATTATAATGCAAAAGACAGTTAAAGAGGTGTAGAGGCTGTAGATTGGAATACGAATCTAAGCAACTATAAGGGCACTCGGAGTGTACGCCCTATTTCTGGCGACAGACCTGATGTTCACCCCATACGAGGTTGTGAGTGTGTTTTTTTCTTTTCATCTCCTTTTATTTGATGGTGCGACTCAAGATGGTGCAAAACAGAGAAGGGACTAGATGTGGAATATTGGTTTATCGTGAATGGAGGCTGGTGGGCGATTTGGCCAGAGGTCGGAATTAGGGGGGGCAAGAACTGGGAATGGTTCTAAAGGTTGGCTAGTGTCAGTAGATATATTGATTAAAAGGGATGGCTGATGTGAAGGTCATGTCCTTAAATGTCCAGGGTCTGAACTCACCAAGGAAGAGGAAACGCGTGCTAACTAAGCTGATAGACCTAAAAGCTGATATAGCCCTAATTCAGGAGACCAATCTTTTGCAGTGAGACTGGCCATGGTTGTGATGTGGTTTTGGAGGGGATCGTTGATGGATCAGGCCCTCTAGCCCCGGCTGAGTCGTCAAGGTGGTCTCTCTTAAGAAGGCTATAGGGGACATGCACCTGATAGATATATGGAGATACCTGCACCCCCAACAGCGAGACTACACACATTTTTCACACTTTCACTCTAGTTACTCCCAAATTGATTTTCTTCTGGTTTCTAGGCCCCTGCTCCTGGGAATATCGCCCGCCACCATAGAATTGGCACTGGTGTTTTACCACTCTCCTGTTGCTCTACAACTAGACGGGTATGGACTTGGGGGTAGGAAGTCCATGGGGTGAAAGTTGAATGGCTCTTTACTGGCGGACCACACGATATGCACCAATGTCACTTAGGATTACCCAATCCTTCCAAGAGAGCCTTACGGGAGAGGTCTCATTGACGGGGTATGGGAGGCTTTGAAGCCAACACTGAGGGGGGAGCTGATCACTTTAGCATCAGCTCGGAAACAAATCCTTACAGCCCAGCGTGTTCGAGCAGAGGGGACAGTCCGGCAGTGGAAAGCCCAATATGAGGTAGATGGTGATAGGAGAACATATAGGCAGCTGCAGGTGGCTAGCGTGGAACTAAAAGCGTTATGAGTGGAGGACATCTCGCATAAGCTGCTTGGGACGAAACATTTTTACTACAGCACCTCGAATAGGGCGTCCCGAATTCTGGTTTATAAGCTTCAAGGCCAGAGAAACAGCACAACGATTGGGTGGAGCTAAGGGACGCGCAAGGCCTGTTACACGATGACGAACCTGCTAAAATGGGTATATTGTCACAGTATTATACTGAATTGTTTGCAGCATACTCTCCTAATGGCCTACAGCAGGACACATTTCTGCTGGAGGCCCGCGTCCCCCGAATACCTGAAGAGCACAAACAGACATAAGAAAATCATATAGCAGTTAGGAGGTTACGCAAATAATTTGCACCCTCCCTTGAAACAAAGATCCGTGACCGGATGGGTTCACAGTCCTGTTTTAAAAAACATTCTCTGAAGTTCTCTCTCCCTATTTGGCAAAGGTGTTTAATTCCTTCATGGAGATTGGGTCTATCACACAATTAATGGGGGAATCAACACTAACACTGCTCAATAAACCTGGGAAGGACCCTGCACTCTGTTCCTCTTTCTGAGTGATCTTAAATTATGATTCTCGTATATTCTCAAAAGTATTAGCTACGCAGTTGGCTGTGTTACTTCCTGGTATAGTAGCAGCGGACCAAACAGGCTTTGTTCCTGGGCGTCAAGCATTTGATAATGTTCGTCGGACGGTGGATATCTCGGCCTGGGTGCGGCAGCATAAACGGTCACTAGCTTTACTTTCAATCGACGCAGAGAAAGCGTTTGATCGTGTAGATCGGATATATTTATCTAAGATATTCATGGGGTTTGGGTTTGGCCTGAGCTTTAGTAAATTAGTGCTGGCTAATTTTGTCCTCCCTTCTACCCGGATCAAGGTAAATGGGATCCTCTCGAACCCAGTGAACCTGAGAAGGGGGACCCGACAGGGTTGTCTGTTGCCCCCCTCCTCTTTGCCTTAGCAATGGAACCCCTGGCTTGTTTGGTGCGTTCTTCTAGGGATATTCTCAGGGTGGAAGTAGCGGGCTACCGACATAAGCTGGCACTCTATGCCAATTACCTCCTTTTCTACATGCCGGACTCCTCGATATCTTTGCCTCACATCATTTCACTACTAGATAGATTCTGGGAGGTCTCAGGCTTCAAGATTAATTATTCTAAATCAACGATCCTCAATGTAACAGAATCACAGGAGCGGTTGGGCATTCTCATGGGCATCACATTCTATGAAATATTTGGGTGTTCACCTCACAGCAAAATATACCGATCTATATGCGGCCAATATACTGCTGCTATTTTCTGGGGCCAAGCAAGATTTACTGAGATGGGGTGCCTCCGAAATCTCCTAGTTGGGCAGAATAACAGCAAATAAGATGACTCTATTGCCAAGGCTACTGTATACATTTCAAGTGTTACCGGTTTGGATCCCCAGGGCTTCACTAAAAGAATTTCAGACACATATGTTTAGATTCATATGGTCCAGAAAATCCCCCAGGCTCAGTAGACATATGCTCATGAAAGCAAGGGGCGCTGGGGGGTGCGGTTTGCGGTGCCTGATATTGAAAGCTATCTCTTTGCAGCTCAGTTTGTGCCCGTCCTAGAAAGTCAGGCTACGGAGAATAACCCAAAGCACTGGGTCGCCTTTGAGCAGGAAGCCCTGGGATCCCCATTGCATTACTGGTGTTGGATCTCCCCGAGGGTAAGTATATTGGGAGTGCGGGGGCTCTCAACAACTAGCACCACATAAGTACTGGGACAAGGCTATGCGGCGATATGCAATGACTACCTTCCCCTCTCCTATGATGAGAATATGGGGAAATGGTGAGTTTCCCCCGGGATTAAGCAAGGGGCGTCTCCTTAGGTGGTCTGAGGGTGGGTTGAATAGACTGGGGCAGTTATTTCACGATAACCTCCCTCTCACGTTTGATCAATGCAAACAGGCCTTTATGGTCACTGACTTGGATAGATATGGATATGTCCAACTGCGACATTGGGTGGCCCGATCACACGTAACAACAGAGGGGAAACGGGATGCAACCCTCTTTGGGGTTCTATTCGTGGGCGATCCCCCAGCAGCAAGGCTTGCATCCTTGTATAAGGTGTTGAACTCCAGTAGATTCAAAGACCCACACGGGTACATATCCAGATGGGAGGAGGATGTTGGAAGGCCCATAGATGAGCTAACATGGTACAACATCTGGATGAGGGCGGATAGGGCATCCCAGGTGGTCCAGCTTAAAGAGAACTGTTTTTAAACTACTATGTCACTGGTACTTGACCCCGGAACGGATACACAAGATGAACTCTGAACTTTCCTTCCAATGTTGGAGATGCGGGATGTCCCCTGACTCCTTTTTTCATATATGGTGGGTGTGCCCCCAAATCCAGGGGTTCTAGAATAAAGTGGTCACCCAAATTAACGAAATTTGAGAGTTTTAGCTCGAACTTGACCTGTTGGTTTTGCTTTTGGTCAATGAAGACTCCCAGGGCAATCATACACAGAAGCTCTCGTCTGGTAACACATTTCCTGGTTTTCGGCAAGACTGGTGATAGCGAAAGACTGGAAGGGCCAGGAAGACCCAGATATTAAAGAATGCTGGGCACGAGTCTGGTATGTAGCGGCCATAAGCAAAATAAATGGGGCAATGCAGGAGCAGATGCCGACATTTCTTTCTGACTGGGCCCCACTCAATACATGTTTTTGTTTTTATTTTAATGTTATCTCCTATGTTCATTACGATACACTGTTCTCATTCTCATGTTTATTATTTACTACATTGCAGCATGAGCACTAAAGGAACCGAATAGAGATGGGTGTAATAGTGGTGTGGACATGTTACTCACACACTTGATGTCTTTTTTTTGTATAAGGACGTCGATGATATGCTTGTTTTGGTGCAAAGAGAAAAGTGTTTAGTAAAGTTTAAATGGTTAAAAAAAAAAAAGTACCAGCATACAACACTTGAATAAGAAGGGGCTCTAGTCATCAGAGCTTCGTCCCCAAAAGTTGCGCCGTTGCCCCTTTATCTGACTATTCATTTAAGGTGAAGGCTGCCCATGTAGGAGCTATTTGGGTTGGTATAATGAAGTGTTCATGCTCCACCGTAAGGTTGCTGACTGTGTCTGGGCGTCTTTCTCTGAATGTGGGATTGCATGGAAGAGGTCTGTATATTAGCAGGAAAAATAGGTTAGTTTGGTGGTTGAGGTTTAGGTGAATGAAGGTGCGTCACTGTCTGGGATGTCCACAGGAGATGCTGTGTGTGTGAAGGAGTTTGAAATTAGTATGGATGGCTTTTTGTGCTACTACCTTGTAATCATTCAGTAGCCACGTTTCCATGACGAACACTATGCTGGTGCCTTCTTCGCTGGGGTGCTCGTGGTTCTCAGTCTTCTGTTTGGATATAAGGTGTTGGTCTGGTTGCAGTGTATTTCATTCTCTGCCAACCAGTCCCTTTCTGGTGAAACCTGTGGCCCTGAGTTTCTCTTACTATGTGAGCTTGTCTTGTCTGTGCCAGTGTTCTTGGCTACACCTGGGGTTATGTGTGTTGACTGTTCTTCACTGTCTCAGATTTCTCAGGGAACTGTTCTAGTAGGTTATGTATTGTTCTTCTAGCCAGTGGTTGCCTGGGAAATCCTGTATTGTTTATACTGTGTCATGGCATTCCATTGTAATGATGTATTTTGCTGTAGTTTCTGATAGTGTCCTATTCGTTGTAGTAGGAAGGCTCGTCCATTCTCATCCAGATAGGGGAGAGGGTCCAGATAGGGGAGAGGTTCCAGATAGGGGAGAGGATCTTGGAGTTGAACTTGCTTGTACCAGGATCTCACTTATGAAAGTCGCTCATCGCCTCCTGCTGTTTCCAGTAATACTGCGGTTTCCATTCTCCCTAGGTCTCCCTTGTGCAGCTTTAATTTGAGAGCATAACTGAAAGTCTTCCCCTCCTTTACAGGATAGGGGCACCAGCTGGAACCATCAAGTACAACCAGAATGTGTGGGTCTGCTATGATCAACTATTACATGCCGACACACGAGCTCATTTCATATCTCTGGGCAATCTGAAACGAATCTCAGTTGGCTTGCTGGAACTGGTACACGCACACACACACGCACACACGCACAGCCTCCCCACCCCAACTGTCCATCACTGCCGATTTGGACAGGATTACCAACTTCCAACAAGATTGTTGAGTCGTCTGGTATCTACTGCAATTTAGCCGACACAGCAAACTCATTAGCCAATGAAACGACCTGCAATCACAGGCCACTATGGTATACTGCAGGGATGGGATTTAGGGGCACTGGCAGTTTGCCAGGTAGCTGCAGTTGATGGAGGCTGTCTATCCTAACAACGTGAAGCTCTGTTAAAGTAGAAGTAAGTTAGAAGATAATAAAAACACATTTTTCCATCTTCTACCGTCTATTTTAGATGTAATTTTAAAGGATGAGGGTGGGTGTTTATGTTGCACTGTTTACAGTTTTCGGGGAGGGTCGTTGGGAGAACAGGGCGATGACATGTACATTTCTCTGCTCTGTTCTATGCACTGCCAGTCCCAGCCTGTTAGCTATTTACTTCTCATTACCTGGGAGTCACCAGGTGACAGGTGTTGGGAATCTGACTTTTCTTTCGTTTTCGTTGCTGTTGTTATAAGAGAAATGAACCTTCTTTCTGTCCCACGTACTGACATGTGGCTTGCTTTGTAATGAGGTGCCTGGGGCGGGGTGGGTTGCTGCCGAGAAACTCGCAGAAGCACCATTTCTGTGACGTGCCATGCCTGCCCTGGGGCACTTCTTTGTTGCTCGCCAGTGCATGGATCCCCTCGCTAGGGGAAAAGTCATTTCGCTGCTCACTCAGTACCACCCCCATGACTATTGCCTGCAGCATCCCCTAAGCACAATGTGTGGCTTCACCTCTTCACCTATATGCCATGCCAACCATGTTCACAAGCTGCTATTTCACCATCATATTTTAGATCTTTTTATCATAACAAAGTAAAACCAATTCACTTTCTCTTTCACAATCTATAACAGGCAGAATTAGAAACGATGACCACCAGGCAGTATTAGAGAAAATCTACGATAGCAGGTATAATTAGAAATAAGGACCTTCAGGCAACACCACCTCACACTCCTACCATGGCCCCTTCTCATGCACACACATGCATGCACACGCACGCACACACGCACACACCTCTCACACTTCACTGCACGGCACAGTGTACTGGAGCAAGATTGGTGACTTTAATGACATACAGTACGCATCTTTACAGGTTGTCTAAAGGAGGCTTCTGCTTCTTTGCAACCAGCACCACCAGATTTGGATGTGAGCTACCACTGGTTTTACTTGCATTATCTCAGACCTCCCTCCCCTTGCATCCATTCCACCTTCACTAAACCGAGCAGCAAGTCAGTGAAAGACAGAGGGTGTTGGTGGCTGGCGGTAGCCACCGCTAGCTCAGATACTGTGGTATCCCCCTCGTACCCTGCTTCCAGGCTTCAGAGATGGCAAAGAAATACTCTTTGCTCAGCTGTACCTTTCCGGACAAGCGGAGGGAATTCCTTATGCATTTTTGATGACAGATAGAAGGATGGGGTGGGCCTCCTTTCAGCTCTGAGCAGGTGGTATTGTACCCAAATGCACCATCTGGCAATGCAGGTAAGTTCTTCTGCAGACTGATTACCACCAATGGCACACCAGTAGTGCCAGATGAGAAAATAGGGTGGAGGCTCTGCCTCTCGTCTTGTCAACAGAAGGTGGAGCAGAGACGTGTCGGAAGCTCTTCTTCCACTAGGTTTCATAGAAAGGGGCTTTAGTGCACTGAGCAGCTGGGAGTTTTAACACATTTTACTCAAAAATGCTCTTTAACATGTGAAATTTCTACAAACTATTGTGACGAATCTGGGCAATTCTTCCCTTCTCCCCAGAGGGGGTCACCCCTATGAGGCTAGGGAGGTGAGCCCGCACTGCAAGACCCTGCCTAGGGGTCAGGGCATATGGAACCTCACTGGGAGTGACACCTAGTCTAATGAGGACCTCACGGAATGTACTACATTGTCTACCTACATGGGACTTAAAAGATTTCAACTACAAGTACCAGTGATCCTCCTTCCACCATGTTGGCTTGAGGTAATGCTGAATTATCTGAACACAGCCGTCAAGGAAGGACACACCTTTTTTGATTCTGATGACGTATTTAACCATAGTAAGAACTGTGAATGGAGAGAGACCTCCTACGCTGTGCACGACTCCAATGGAGGGAGGAGAATCAATGATACGCAGCGGCAAGCCTCTGTGGACATATCCTGGAGGGGCAGAGCTATGCAAAGCCACGGAATAAGGAGTGGCGTAGCTGGAGCGAGACACGCTAGCTGGAGGCTTTGAAGCGGGTACACTGAACGAGCTAGAGGCTCCGGTCAGGAAAGTGGCACAAACGGAAAGAAAACCATCTTCCCTGGTGGCGTGGGTGCCAAGCATCCAACACCGAGAACAGGAAGAAGAAAGGAGCCAGAGTCCACAAGCCCCACACGGCGAGTGACGGTACCTACTAGATGAGCATGAACAGGGACTTAAACGCTCCCAAATTGAGGACGCTAGTGAAAGCTTTAACCCGTGGGGTCAGAGACTGCCAAAGCTATTCACAGTTTGAGAAGCCTAAACGGGCACAAGACCCAGGTAAAACAGAATGTGAGAGATGCAAATACTGCATATCAAGGCTGGAGAAGCTGCAAATAGAGTGATAGTCTGAAAGATTGGAATGGGCATGCGACTCAAATAAATTGTGTATGAAAGACGAACACTGTATAGGCTTCTGTGTTTCACCCTCAGGCTGGCCCCCTATGCTTCTGCATGAGTCCCGGGCCTTTTCAACGTCTTCCTGGACTGAGAGGAGAAACCACTGATGCCATTCTTCAGAGATGGATGTTAACAGAACTAGGTCAGAAACCAAGACAGTCACCTTTGTAGGGCACTGCACATTAGGGTACTGCCCATCTCCCTTACATCCAACAAATACTTTGGAATCTGAGTTAAAAGGAGGTGTGGAAACTACTCTACTTGGGGATTCTTTGTACTCTAAGGGGTGGGTCACCACCAGTAAGATCCTGCTTGCCCTCTCCCCTATATGGTGTTAAGCAGTGCAGGCTCACCTCTCTAGTCCCATAGGGGTTGGCTCCCTCTTTGGGAGAAGGAATTAATTCCTGGATTCGTCACAGCCTTCACTGTAAATTTATTATAACATCAGACGACCTACATAAAACTTTGACAGGTTAAGCGCTAGGCTTTTGGACACAACATGCACATATCCTAGCCAGAATGCTTGCCATGGTTTTACAGCCTGCACTACATAAACAATATTGGCATCCATGGACAAGCCCTGGCAATTGCGGTTCTGCGATGCTTGGAGAGTTAGCACAGAAAATTGCAAATCAATTGGGACATATTTCTTTGTCCAGTAGCAATTTATTTATATTTTTATAACATAAAGAAATCAGCAGGGTTATACATGTATATAGTATTGTCAGGTGACGCTGCTAAATAACACCACAAATTAGCATAAGCCCTCCCCCCTCTTGGCCCCATCCACTCCTAAGTAAAGCCCTGTTATACTGTGTTTAGAGGAAGATGATGTTCTCAGTCCATCAAGGCTTAGGGGTGTTATATTTCTCCAAGAATGGTAGCCACATAATTTCAATGATCTGTTTTGATTATTGAAGCAAAATATGTAAGTGTCTCCATATGGTAACTGTCCCAAACATTGCCTAGCCATTCGTTCTTTGTGGGTGTCATTGTCCTCTTTCAGAATTGTGTCACACAGCTTCTCGCCGCTATAAGCGTGATGCTTGATATATGGCCCAACATTGTTTCCCCCTCCACTCCTGACTTAAGCCCAACTAGACTAGCTCAGGCGTTAAGTTAACATGTTTCCTACTTGACCTCCCTGATCCAGGATAACACCTCCTTCCAGAATTTTTGGATCCCAGCGCATGTGCAAAAAGTCGGCCTGATGCGGCCACATCTCCAGAAAGCCGAGCTCACCCTGGGATACATTCATGCTAATTGGTGTGAAGAACAATACCATTGATGCAAAATCTTAATCGCTTGCCACTTGTATTACAGTGATATAGTTGATTTGAATGTCTTGAGACAGATCAGAGCCCATTCCCCATCTGTAGGTTCTCTCCCAAAGTCATTACTCCCTTCTACCCGGACTCTCAAGTACTCTCTGGGCTCTGCTGATACTAATTCTCTACATAAACATGCGGCTAAACCCTTCGACTCTGTGTGCATTATAATAGCCTTCTCGAAGGATGTTAATTCTTTGCAGAGGTTTTCTTCCCATTGTTTTTCTTGCAGTACCTCCTTACACTGAATTTAGGGAAAAATCGGTATCGGGTGGATTCCTTACCTCTCTCCCAGTTGTTCATCGGACATGTACTTACTCTCCAACCACATCTGACCTTCCCTCTCTAAAACCTCCTCATATCAACTCTGAAACTGCAGGGGTTGATGGATCAGGCCTCAGACTGGGGGCATCCATATACAACTCGGAGGGGAAGGATTCCCTACTTCCAAATATCCCATATGACTGCTATATCCCATATACCTGCCAGGATTGGATTCTCAAGATCTCCCTTAGGGATCTTAGTTTGAGGGACCCAGAGCCACACATTCAGAGTAACTTGGCTCAGGACCATGTTATCTAAGGAAACCTATTGCTTCATCGAGAGCGGGTCCAGGTGGTCTGTTGCCTTGTAATATGCCCAGAGTTCTGGGAATGCCACCCCTCCCCTTAGGCCGGATTAATGTTTTGTAAGCTATCCTCGGCTTAGCCCCTAACCATAGTAAATCCAACAGGGTTTTCGGAGAGGTCAAAAGAAGTTGGCTGGCATCAAGACTAGAAGTTTTTGGAATAAAAAGAGGAAAGGGTACGATGTTCATTTTGATAGTATTTAATCTTGCCATACACGAAAGTGATAATTGGACCCATTTAGTAATGTCCTCCCGAATTTTGTCCCATAGTGGGAGGTAATTTATGTCAAACAGTTCTGACAACACCTCAGGTATAAAAACTCCCACGTATCTGATTCTCCCCTCTCTGAATGTGGAAGAATCTCGTCATTAGATTAAATGTTGATCCTCTTATAGAGGAAGGTTGCCTACAGTAAACGCATTTGACTTCTCAACATTAACTTTGTATCCCAAATACATTTCATATTTTCTAATCGAATCCTCTATGATATGATAAGTCATTTATAACGCACCTGTACACAAGTGTTTCTAGGCACGACAAGACAAGGGAGGGGAGACAGAGTGAGGACAAAACAATGATCTTACTAGGCCTTGTGTCATTCAGATCGTGCAAGTGTGATGACGCAAAGTGCAGGGGGGAGGGAGAAGGATAAGTGCCAGGATGAGAGAAAGAGGAAGTGCAAAAGGGGAAGAAAACTCTGTGTAAGCGCAGCCATGGCAGCGGGGTAAGTGCCGGGAGGCCAGGGACTGTAGGGCTGCAGTTATAGCCCCTAAGTACGGGTAGGCCCGGAGGCAGTGCAGGGGTGACTGGTCGTGGAGGAGCCTGTACCTGGTGAGACTCTGAGGGTAGCCAGGCCACCAGTCAGCGCAGCAGACAGGCAGGTCAGCAGGGGAGAGAGAGAGAGAGAGAGAGAGAAAGCATAGGAGAAGAAGAAGATCTTGAGCTGCTTCCAGAACTTCAAGTGGTCCAGCTCAGGTTGGAGAGGAAACATCCAAAAAGGCAGAAAATAAAAGACTGAATGGGAGATTTGGCCGAATTTCGAAAATTCCAAATGGCCGAAAAGGTTGACAAAATCCACCATTCAGTGGCAAGATCTGCAGTGGGGTGCAGGGCTGTCCCTCGCAGCCGATCGCGTAAAACATTTCTTTTTAAAGGAAAAGACCATGCAGTACCAGTTACAGATCACGGAAGTGAAAGGGAACAGGCGTCGCAGGGACACAGGGAGTCGGCGGCACACATCGAAGTCGGGGTGTGTTGTTGGGGTTGGAAGCCCGTGGCTGAAATGTTCAGGGGAGAGAAGACTGAAAGTTATTTTTGGAAAAATAACTTTTGGTCTTTTCTCCCACGAACATTTCAGCCACAGGCTTCCAATCGCAATCCATTTGAGAGGGGCAGGGAGGATATTACAGGGGGTGGCAGCTGAAATCTACCCCTCACTCACTGCCTGGAGAAGCGTCTGACCCTCAGAGAATTAGAGGTGGCCGAGCAAAGGGCTTGAGAAGGAAGGTGTTTGGAAGGGAGAGTAGGATGTAGTGCGAGCTCCGGCCCCAGAACGCTTTGTGGACGATGCAGAGGATCTTGAACTTGATCCTTGCAGCCACCAGGAGCCATTGGAGGGATTTCAGGGTTGGAGAGATATGAGCCCTGGGCTTGAGGCCAAGGACAGGTCTTGCAGTCCTGTTCTGGATAAGTTGCAGAGGATGCAGAGTAGAGGAAGGCAGACTGAGAAAAAGGTTGTTGCAATAGGCCAGCCTAGAGAGAACCTGGGCTTTGGAGACAGTGAGCTTCTGGGGGAAAGTGAGAAAGGGAAGAATACCTCTGAGGAGGTGCAACTGGTAGAGGGCTTTCTTGGAAAAGTCTGTGATGTGAGAAGGAGAGGGTGGAGTCTAAGATGACACCGAGGTTTTTTGACTCACAGGAAGGTGAAGGAAGAGGGCCCAAGGAAGGCGGCCAGAGTGAGAAAGGGAAAGCGGGAGAGGGGTTCCCAATGAGAAGAATCTCGGTCTTACTGGCATTAAGGCAGAGATGGTTGGAGGTGCACCAATCCTGGATTGCGGATAGACAGTCAGGAATGAGCATGAGAGGAGAGGAGGCTGAAGGGAGCCTGAAAGAGAGCTGAGTGTCATCCATAACACTGAAAGTCAGAGGAGAAGGTAGAGATAAGGTGGGCCAAAGGGGCCAAGTAGACATTGAAGAGCCAGCGTAAGACGTTGGAGCACTGGGGAACACCACATGTGGAGAGAGAGGTGTTGGAGAGAAATGACCCAAGCTGGACCTGGGAGCGCCGGTCCAGGAGGAAGGAGGACAACCACTCCAGGGCCTGATCCATGATGCCCAGGTTCCCACAGAGTCAATTTATCAGGATGGCGTGGTTAACCATGACAAAAGCAGATGAAAGGTCAAGGAGGATGAGGACAGAGGGAAGGCTGGAATCAAGATTAGAGAGCAGATCTTCACATGTGTTCAGGAGAGCAGTTTCCATGCCTCTGGCTGCTCTGAAGGAGTGCAGGAGTGATGAATGGCGGGATTTAACATGCATAGTACCCGGTGAGGGTCAACCAGAATGCAACATGCATTCCGATAGGCCCTCACCGGGGCTTTACCCGGCTGGGAATCCATTGCACGCTGTACGTGCCTTTGGTTCCTGGCGGGGGACGTGGTGGCCCCTTAGCCAACGAGGAGGCTCGAAGCGGGGCAATCCCCGCTCTGAGCCTCCCCATGGCTGGAGGCTGACTTCGTCCCCCGCCGGGGACTCAGGTAAATATTCTTTTTTCCTCCACCCCCTCCCCTAAAACTATGTCCTCCCCTCCCCCCCAACCCCACTTACATTCTTTTTTCTTCTTTTCTTGGAGCGGACGCGCTGGGAACAGAGGGTTCCCAGCGCGTCCGCTCCCGCTGGCCGCCATGGAACGGGAAAATGGACTATGTTTTCCCTTTCCCGGTTGCCATTTTTTTTACCTCTTTTTTTTTTTTTGCAATTAGTACCCCGGTCTAATGGGTCAGGGTACTAATGGCTATAAACCCCTCGACGGGAGGCCAATACAGCCCGCGGTAATGCCCCCAGGGCTTTGTTAAGACCCCTGTTACGCTTGGGCCTGTAAATACGGCCCCAGGGGCATTATCTGGGGCGATAATGGCCTGCCGTCTCATGGCATATTGCCACAATAATACATCATCTGCAAACAAGGTGAGCTTTTATTCTATGCCCCTTACTTCTATTCCCCATACGTTGGGGTTGGCTCTGACACTATGAACCAAGGGGTCCATCGCCACAACATAGAGTAAGGGCGAAAGAGGGCATCCATGTCTCATCCCCCTGAAAAGGCTAAAGGGTTCTGAAATAATTCTGTTCACCGATACCCTGGCTATCGGATGAGAATATAAAACATCTATCTAACCCTTCGGTCTCTGACCCATTACCAGCCTACCTAAGACCTTCCTCAGGGAATGTCCAGCACACCCGATGAAAGGCCTTCTCAGCATTTAGCAAAAGAATGACCTCGCCCATCTGCACCACATGCAGAATCACCATCCAATGTAAGGTTTCGAAGATATTGTCTGCTCCTTGTCTGTTTGCAACAAAACGTCCTTGATCCGGATAAACCACCGACAGAAGGACTTCCTTAAGTCGTGAGGCCAGCACCCTAGCAAATGTTTTTGCGTCAGGTTCAGCAGGGACAGGCCTAAGTGAGGAGCACTTCGTACATTCTTTGCCCTCCTAGGGGAGGACCACTATTACTGCCTCCAGAAAGATTTGGGAACTGTGCCCGCTCCCGGCATAGTATTAAATAGTTTGGCCAGAAAGGGGGGGGGGAGCAAATGTTCCATCTTATAAAAGGCGGAGGTAAAGCCACCCTCCCCCAGGGTTTTCCCGGGATTCATGTGCTTGATAACTACTTTGACCCTCTCCACCTCCATTTCCCCTTCTAGGCATTGTACTTCCATTGCCATAAAAACCCTCAAATGCAGGCCCTGGAGATAGTTGTGAATATCCTGTACTGAGGTCAACCTTCCTCACTACACGAATACTAATATTAACTAATACTACTAATACACTAACACAAATTCCAGTGCTACCTTCTCTTTGGAGGGTTTACACACTCCATAATCATTTAGAATTTCCTCAATTATCCTATCCACCTTCATTGTCTCAGCCTTTTTGCCAACAGAGTACCCATTTTATCGCACCTCGCTTAGTATTTTTGCTTAGTCACTTTCAGTTTATGGTTTGTTTCACCCATTAGGAGCCTGCCGAGCTCTAGCCTCTTTTCCCTTCGGGTTACAATCAGTTTATGGGTGTCTGCTCTCGTATTTTTCATCTCTTCTTCAATGGCCTTAATGTATTTCTGTAACCTCGCCTCTATGAGCCCCCTTTCCTTGTTCTTCCTCAAACCCTTCTGGACTGAGGAACCCGCTGAATGTTGCTTTTGCTGCATCCCACACCACATGGCACCACGTGACAGTGGACCTCACCTGTGCCATTAGTCAGAAGGAAGTGGTTAATTTAGTGGCCCGGGAATTCCCTCAACATGTTCTCTGTCAGAATGGAGTCGTTACAGTAACACATAGGGCCTCATTACACGGCAGGCGGTAAGGGTTTAACGGTACCGGTAAGGGCACCGGTGCCGGTAAACCCTTACTGCCTTACTACGAGTTCCCTGTGCGGGACCCGACCTTAACGGCTGGTTTTACCAGCCGTTAAATTAGGGTGCCGCAAAGGGACCTCGGTGCTAATTACGGTACCGCAATTTGCGGTACCGTAATTACCACCTTCCCCATTCCCATTATGCCCTATGGGGGCAAAAATGGGAATGAGGAAGGGCCTTGGTGAATGGGAAATTACCGGCCCCGCTCACCTTGGAGTAGGCCGGTAATTCCGCCATCCACCAAGGCGGACACGTTAAAATACCGGCGGCAACGATGGCGCTAATAGCGCCATGGTTACCGCACAACATGTAATGAGGCCCATAGTGTTAGATTTTCGGACTGTGCCAAAGTACAGTTAGGCTTGCACCATGTCATGGTCGGAACACAGGGTGACATGTACCATTGAGTCCATCACGAGGGTCTCACTTTCCTTCCCTATCATAATATAATCAATTCTCGTGCTGAAAGTATGCGGCATCAAGAATAGGGTATACCCCCCAGCTTCCGGATGGCATTTTCTCAAAACATCTAGATACCCCATGAGAAACCTCTAGATACCCCCAGAGGACCGAATGTTCTTTCTCAGTTTTTCTCCCTACGGATTAACTACTTGATTTACAATCTAGTGCAGGATCAAGAATCAGATTTAGATCTCTCTCTAAAAGCCTGATCTCCTCAGCCCAAAAGTCGAATTTACGAAAGACTGGTTGCAAAAAAATTGGGCTTGTGCTGTGTTCGGTGCATAAACTCAAACCAGTGTCCTCGGGTTGTCCTCTGAAAGGCCCTTGACCATTAAGAGCCTACCCTCTAGAGCTTTCTTGATTTGCACCTCCTTCAAGACCTAGGATTATACCTACACCCCTTTTCTTGTCTTTTTCGTAGGCCCAGAATGTCTGCCCTATGTTCCTTCCAAATATGGTGCATTCCTCCCTTAACATAAAATGCGTTTCTTGCATTAATAGAATCAGTTCTTGTCCCCCAAACTCTCTCGGGAGCAAGGAAATGTTGCAGGGTGAATTTAAGCTCAATAGATTAGCGACTTTCAGCATCCTCTAAGTACGCATGGTTCCCTTCAAATTTTACCATCACCTCAGATGTGGCTATGTTGACCATCCCTTTCACCAATAACACCATCACCACCTGTTGCACTTGCCAACCATAGACAGTATTTTGTTTCCAGATCCCCTTCCACATTACCAAACATTGAAATAAAAACTGAAACTTTGCCCAACCTTGAGATGCCCAGAAAGTACTGGACCACCAGGACTAGGAGCCAACTCCCTTAGTCATCCCTCCTATCAATCCAACTTACACAGTTATATCCTCAATCTCTTTTAAATCACAAATCTCGCCCCACCACTTGTTCTTGCCCAGATTCTAATATAGTCCTTCATACAACAAACACAGTTCCAAACCCACATCTTTAACCTGCCTTACCAGCAGTTCTTCCCTCCTTCACTATTTACCTGCAAGTATTCACATTCACTGAGCATCTAGGAAGAAAGTCATCCCACGTGCCCCTTCTGCGATCCAGCTACAGTCTTCCTAAATGTTCTCACTTCTGGCACGTTTTTCCTCGCTCACGGTTGTGAGAAGGCACTTCAGAATGTGTCCTGTATGGACTGTGCAATTTCCCCTCTTCAATGCGCCTCCATCGGGAGCAGTGCCCCCTACCTGGTGACAAGGCTAAGAGCACGACTTGGTGTCACTCCAGCCACCACTGCCACAGGTTGTATCCGAGGCTCTGCTCTATTTCCAGTTCCCCCAGAGTCAAAGCACTTGTGGACCACTATCTTCGGCCAAACCACTGCCGTCGGGCCGCATCCAAACTTTTGTGGGGGGAGGAAGGTCTTCTTTGGCTGGGGCTCAGTGGAGCTTCAGATTAACGCGGCCATGTTTCTCTGTGCCCCCTTGCAGTCTCCATTGGGTAGTTTTTGGTTGCTAACTTTCTTAGAAATTCTATGTAATGATTGCAGCTTTAAATTCACTCACATATAACGTATGCTAGCTTGCAAGTAGTGTGAGTGCACAAAATAATGGCTATTTATTCATGCAGTAGTTTTCAAGTTGGTTGAATAAATACGTTCCACCTTGACAGCAAATGCACCGAGGAGGTCAGGTTGAGACTCCACTCTAACACGAGGGGCATGTGGTAGACCTGGACCCAGAAGCTAACAGGGGTCAGAATAAGACTGATAGAGAAAATACTGAAGCAAGATGGGAATGTTATGCTCACTATGGTTTTTTAATTGAGTCAGGGAGCAGAATATCCCCTGTGTCACAAAGTACGGGCCCCACCAAGCACAAAGAAGTGCACATGAACACTATAACTCCCTAAGACTGAGTGACCTGGTTGGACTCTAACCTCAGTTGATTACTCAGGAACCTTGCTTTCTAGAATATAGCCAGGATTTTTGGACACAGGAACATAATAAGTAGAGCAGGGCATACACAATATGATATGGCATTTATAACGTGCCTATACACAAGTGTTTCAAGGCGTGATGAGGCAAGAGAGGGGGAACAGAGGGAAGACAGAGACAGCAATCTTACTAGGTCAGGTGACATTGAGATTGCGCAAGTGCAGGGGAGGGGAGAAGTGTAAGGGGGAAAAAGAGGATGGGGTAGTGCAGTAAATAAGATAACCGTAATAAATAAATAAATAAAGACAATAAATAAAAAGTGCGGCAAGCTGGTGGCAAGTGCAAGGGTAAGGGCAGACCTCAGGTGTAAAGTGCTGGTAGGGGGCTGTAGGGATACAGAAAAAGTCCCTGAGTGCATGGTTGCTAGGGGGCAGTGCAGGTGTGCAACTGGCGGGGAAAGGACCTGGGCCCGAGATCAGAGGGTAGCCAGGTAAACCAGTGCAGTTTCAGTTTCAACCAGGAGATCAGCAAGGGAGCAGAGGAGAGAAAGTTGTAGAGGAGGTCCCAGATATGGCCTGCACTCCAGCCAACCATTTTGAAATACCGGGAACATACTTGCCGAGATATGTGACGTATGAGGAGAAAATAAACCAACAGAGAGCATCACTAGGGCGCTGCCCAGTGCCCATCTGAAGAGTAATACCTGTTGAAGTGCCCATAACCAGGCAACCATGGGCAGCACGGTATCCATTGAGACAACCATAATAGCAGCTGACACGAAATGAAGACTACATGCAAACTGTCCCTGAAGAGACCCAAAGGGCCTTAATCAAAGGTGATTGTGATGACACAAGGGCCTGGACAGACGTTCAGATGAACAAAACGATAATCAAAAGATGACACGCAAAGACGAAATGTAAGGAATAATGATGTAATGGACTTAAAAGGAGAAACGATGACGAACTATGAAGAACCGTAACTATAAAACAGGATGAAGATACGCAACTAGCTAACGCCTGTAAATAGGCTTCGAACGCAAGATGCTAAGGAAACAGTACTGCTTGCTATGCTTAGTAGAGGAATAGAGCGGCAAGGGCCAACCATATATCTGCCTCAAGAAGTACATTATACAAGTGCGAATCCATTTTACAAAAGCAGAACTAAGGTTAGGTTGCTTGGGGTCAAACAAGCCAAGATTCATATACCATAGGCCATTATCCTGGAAGCCCCATGGCAGGTGAGTGCTTCGCGACCCCCCAGCTCCTCATTTTGGAAAAAAATAAAATAATTTGTGCTCTAAAAAGCATGTGGCGGGAGGCCTTAGCTGGCTCTCCCCCATGGCCCTGCGGCTTCCTGGGCCTCCGTTCCCCGCCCCCCAGACCTCCCAGCCAACGTGATTGGTGCCCTGCACCAACAGTAAACACAGGTCTACTGACCTGGTGTGTGCACGCCTCACCAGCGCCATTATCCAGGAAGCTCAATGGCAGGTGAGTGCTGCACGACCCCCCAGCTCCCCATTTTTGAAAAAAAATAAAATAATTTGTGCTCTAAAAAGCACGTGGCGGGAGGCCTTAGCTGGCTCTCCCCCATTGCCCTGCGGCTTCCTGGGCCTCCGTTCCCCGCCCCCCAGACCTCCCAGCCAACGTGATTGGTGCCCTGCACCAACAGTAAACACAGGTCTACTGACCCGGTGTGTGCACGCCTCACCAGCGCCATTATCCTGGAAGTCCCATAGCAGGTGAGTGCTGCGTGACCCCCCAGCTCCCCATTTTGGAATTTTTTTAAAATGGTGCTCTAAAAAGCACGTGGCGGGAGGCCGTAGCGGGCTCTCCCCCATGGCCCTGCGGCTTCCTGGGCCTCCGTTCCCCACCCGCCCAGACCTCCCAGCCAACGTGATTGGTGCCCTGCACCAACAGTAAACACAGGCCTACTGACCTGTTGTGTGCATGCCTCACCAGCGCCATTATCCTGGAAGCCCCATGGCAGGTGAGTGCTGCGCGACCCCCCAGCTCCCCATTTTGGGAAAAAAGAAAAGAAAAAATGTGTGCTCTAAAAAGCACGTGGCGGGAGGCCGTAGCGGGCTCTCCCCCATGGCCCTGCGGCTTCCTGGGCCTCCGTTCCCCGCCCCCCAGACCTCCCAGTCAACGTAATTGGTGCCCTGCACCAACAGTAAACCCAGGTCTACTGACCTGTTGTGTGCACGCCTCACCAGCGCCATTATCCTGGAAGCCCCATGGCAGGTGAGTGCTGCGTGACCCCCCAGCTCCCCATTTTGGGAAAAAAATAAAAAAAGAAAAAATTTGTGCTCTAAAAAGCAGGTGGCAGGAGGCTGTAGCGGGCTCTCCCCCATGGCCCTGCGGCTTCCTGGGCCTCCGTTCTCCGCCCCCCAGACCTCCCAGCCAACGAGATTGGTGCCCTGCACTCAGGGGTCTTGCTAGGTCTGGAAAAGACATGGGGCTACGCTGATGTCGGAACTGGGGGCTAGCTAGCCTTTTGGTTGTAGCTCCTGAGATTCTATCTGGGGCTACAACCAAAAGACCAGGGGCTATAACTCCCTTAACCCCCCCTAGCAACGCCTCTACCTGCACCAACAGTAAACACAGGTTTACTGACCTGTTGTGTGCACGCCTCACCAGTGCCATTATCCAGGAAGCCCCATGGCAGGCGAGTGCTGCGCAACCCCCCAGCTCTCCATTTTGAAAAAAAATGTAAAAAAATGTGTGCTCTAAAAAGCACATGGCGGGAGGCCGTAGCGGGCTCTCCCCAATGGCCCTGAGGCTTCCTGGGCCTCCGTTCCCCGCCCCCCCAGACCTCCCAGCCAACATGATTGGTGCCCTGCACCAACAGTAAACACAGGTTTACTGACCTGGTGTGTGCACGCCTCACCAGCACCATTATCCTGGAAGCCCCATGGCAGATGAGTGCTGCGCGACCCCCCAGGTCCCCATTTTGGAAAAAATGTATAATAATTCGTGCTCTAAAAAGCACATGGCGGGAGGCCGTAGCGGGCTCTCCCCCATGGCCCTGCGGCTTCCTGGGCCTCTGTTCCCCGCCCCCAGACCTCCCAGCCAACGTGATTGGTGCCCCGCACCAATAGTAAGCACTGGTCTACTGACCTGGTGTGTGCACGCCTCACCAGCGCCATTATCCTGGAAGCCCCATGGCAGGTGAGTGCTGGGCGACCCCCCAGCTCCCCATTTTGGAAAAAAAATAAAATATATTGTGCTCTAAAAAGCATGTGGCGGGAGGCCATAGCGGGCTCTCCCCCATGGCCCTGTGGCTTCCTGGGCCTCCGTTCCCCGCCCCCCAGACCTCCCAGCCAACGTGATTGGTACCCTGCACCCTCATTAAGGTCACCCCAGAGCAGCCTCTGCCCGGCAGCCCCTAGCGGCTAGGGGCCCCAAGGCCAAGGGCGGCTCCTACATTGACGGCTCCAAGATGTGTCTGCAGGTGTCTGTAGGGGAAGCCAGTGAAGCCAGCAGTCAACAGACACCAACAAAAACTGTGAGTGTGGCATGGGTGGGGAGTGGAGCAATTACTCTACTCCAGAAAACCCCTGCCACTCTATCTTACCTCCCATTAACATAGACTGCCATAGAATCACACCAGGTACACTCAGTAAGTTTTGTGACCACTAGACTGAACTTATTCATGAAAGGATTGTCGAAGTTACCTTGCATTACATACTAACATACTTGTCAAGGTCAACAAGCGCCACACTTAGATGAAACTTCAATATTGGCATGCCCACACTCAGAATTGTGAATATTAGCCTGCGTCACATCTAGATAGGACTCTGAATATTGGCATGTCCATACTTGGACAGAACTGTGAATGTTAGCCTGCGTCACATCTAGATAGGACTTTGAATGTTAGCATGTCCACACTTAGATAGAATTGTGAATATTGGCATGTCCAGACTTAGATAGAATTGTGAATACTAACATGTCCACACTTAGATATAATTGTGAATATTGGCATGTCCACACTTAGATAGAATTGTGAATATTGGCATGTCCAGACTTGATTGATTGATTGATATTTTATTTCTATCGCGCTTGTACACAAGTGTTTCAGAGCGCGACAAGGCAAGGGAGGGGAACAGGGGAGAACAAAATAGCGATCTTACTAGGCCCAGTGACATTGAGAACGGGCAAGTGCATGGGAGAGGGGGGATGGGAAAAGTGCAAGGAAGGGGGGAGAGGTGGAAAGTGCGAAGCAGAGGAGAAACAGATAAATAACAATAAATAAATAATAAAGGCAACAAACAGTGGTAATGCAGCCAGCAATTTGCAAGTGCTAGGCTTAAGGTAGCAGACAGGGTAGGTCCGATAAGTGCAGGAAGAAAAAGGGGGGGCTGTATGGGTACAGATACAGACCCCAGTGCAAGGGGTGGCACGGAGGCAGTGCGGGAGGGTGGCAGGATGAGCAGGTACCTGGGCCCAAAAGACAGAGGGTGGCCAGGTGCACGGTGCCAAGAGAGAACAGATCAGCAGGGGCGAGGGGGAGCGAAGGCAGAAGAAAAGAGGAAGGTCTTGAGGTGCTTCCGGAACGGGAGATGGTTCTCCTCAAGTTTTAGAGTGGCAGGGAGGCTGTTCCAGAGGGAAGCCCCAGCCGAAGACAGAGATCTACCCCCAGCTCGTTTCTTAGAAAAACGACTGACCCTGAGTGAGTTGGAGGTAGAGGAGCGAAGAGCTCGAGAGGGGAGGTATTTGCAGAGGGATAGCTGACGGTATTTTGGACCCAGGCCCCAGAAAGCCTTGTGGACAATGCAGAGGGTTTTGAATTTAATCCTTGCATCCACTGGGAGCCAGTGGAGAGATTTCAGAGCTGGAGAGATACGATCCCAGGGCTTGAGGCCAAGGAAAAGTCTTGCAGTCCTATTCTGGATTAGTTGCAGAGGGCAGAGAGTAGGGGCAGGTAGATTTAGAAAGAGGCTGTTACAATAGTCCAAGCTAGAGAGAACCAGAGCTTGAGATACCATGAGCTTCTGAGGGAAGGAGAGGAAAGGCAGAGTACCTCTGAGGAGGTGCAGTTGGAAATTTGACTTTTTAGAGACCTCAGAGATGTGGGCGGAGAAGGGAAGGGTGGAGTCAAAGATGACCCCGAGGTTCTTAGCCTCGCAGGTGGGGGTAGGAGGAGGGCCAAGGGAGGCGGCCAGAGAGTGAGAGGAAAGGATGGTGAAGGTGTGCCGATGAGGAGGATCTCTGTCTAGCTGGATTTCAAACAAAGATCATTGGCGGCACACCAATCTTGAATGGCAGTTAGGCAATCAGAGATGAGAGAGGGAGAGGAGGTGGCAGAGGGCAGCCTGAAAATGAGTTGAGTGTCATCAGCGTAGCACTGGAAATTTGAGCAGAAAATGGCAATGCAGTGGACTTGGATAGCATTGTGAATATTGGCATGTCCAGACTTGGATAGAATTGTGAATATTGGCATGTCCAGACTTGGATAGAATTGTGAATATTAACATGTCCACACTTAGATAGAATTGTGAATGTTAGCCTGCGTCACATCTAGATAGGACTTTGAACGTTAGCATGTCCACACTTACATAGAATTGTGAATATTGGTATGTCCACACTTAGATAGAATTGTGAATATTGGCATGTCCAGACTTAGATAGAATTGTGAATATTAGCATGTCCACACTTAGATAGAATTGTGAATGTTAGCCTGCGTCACATCTAGATAGGACTTTGAACGTTAGCATGTCCACACTTACATAGAATTGTGAATATTGGTATGTCCACACTTAGATAGAATTGTGAATATTGGCATGTCCACACTTAGATAGAATTGTGAATACTAGCATGTCCACACTTAGATAGAATTGTGAATTTTGGCATGTCCACACTTAGATAGAATGTCCAGACTTAGATAGAATTGTGAATGTTAGCCTGCATCACATCTAGATAGGACTTTGAATGTTAGCATGTCCAGACTTAGATAGAATTGTGAATACTAGCATGTCCACACTTAGATAGAATTGTGAATATTGACATGTCCACACTTAGATAGAATTGTGAATATTGGCATGTCCAGACTTAGATAGAATTGGGAATACTAGCATGTCCACACATAGATAGAATTGTGAATATTGGCATGTCCACACTTAGATAGAATTGTGAATGTTAGCCTGCGTCACATCTAGATAGGACTTTGAATGTTAGCATGTCCACACTTAGATAGAATTGTGAATATTGGCATGTCCAGACTTAGATAGAATTGTGAATACTAGCATGTCCACACTTAGATAGAATTGTGAATATTGGCATGTCGACACTTAGATAGAATTGTGAATGTTAGCCTGCGTCACATCTAGATAGGACTTTGAATGTTAGCATGTCCACACTTAGATAGAATTGTGAATATTGGCATGTCCAGACTTAGATAGAATTGTGAATACTAGCATGTCCAGACTTAGATAGAATTGTGAATATTGGCATGTCCAGACTTGGATAGAATTGTGAATATTGGCATGTCCAGACTTAGATAGAATTGTGAATACTAGCATGTCCACACTTAGATAGAATTGTGAATATTGGCATGTCCACTCTTAGATAGAATTGTGAATGTTAGCCTGTGTCACATCTAGATAGGACTTTGAATGTTAGCATGTCCACACTTAGATAGAATTGTGAATATTGGCATGTCCACACTTAGATAGAATTGTGAATACTAGCATGTCCACACTTTGATAGAATTGTGAATATTGGCATGCCCACACTTAGATAGAATTGTGAATATTGGCATGTCCAGACTTAGATAGAATTGTGAATAGTAGCATGTCCACACTTAGATAGAATTGTGAATATTGGCATGTCCACACTTAGATAGAATTGTGAATGTTAGCCTGCGTCACATCTAGATAGCATAGCACTGAAAATTCGAGCAGAAAATGGCAATGCAGTGGACTTGGACAGCATTCTGAATATTGGCATGTCCAGACTTGGATAGAATTGTGAATATTGGCATGTCCAGACTTGGATAGAATTGTGAATATTAGCATGTCCACACTTAGATGGAATTGTGAATGTTAGCCTGCGTCACATCTAGATAGGACTTTGAATGTTAGCATGTCCACACTTAGATAGAATTGTGAATATTGGCATGTCCACACTTAGATAGAATTGTGAATATTGGCATGTCCAGACTTAGATAGAATTTAGAATTGTGAATACTAGCATGTCCAGACTTAGATAGAATTGTGAATACTAGCATGTCCACACTTAGATAGAATTGTGAATATTGGCATGTCCACACTTAGATAGAATGTCCAGACTTGGATAGAATTGTGAATGTTAGCCTGCATCACATCTAGATAGGACTTTGAATGTTAGCATGTCCACACTTAGATAGAATTGTGAATATTGGCATGTCCAGACTTAGATAGAATTGTGAATACTAGCATGTCCACACTTAGATAGAAGTGTGAATATTGGCATGTCCACACTTAGATAGAATTGTGAATATTGACATGTCCAGACCTAGATAGAATTGTGAATAATAGCATGTCCACACTTAGATAGAATTGTGAATATTGGCATGTCCACACTTAGATAGAATTGTGAATGTTAGCCTGCGTCACATCTAGGTAGGACTTTGAATGTTAGCATGTCCACACTTAGATAGAATTGTGAATATTGGCATGTCCAGACTTAGATAGAATTGTGAATAATAGCATGTCCACACTTAGATAGAATTGTGAATACTAGCATGTCCACACTTAGAAAGAAGTGTGAATATTGGCATGTCCACACTTGGATAGAATTGTGAATATTGGCATGTCCAGACTTAGATAGAATTGTGAATAATAGCATGTCCACACTTAGATAGAATTGTGAATATTGACATGTCCACACTTAGATAGAATTGTGAATACTAGCATGTCCACACTTAGATAGAATTGTGAATATTGGCATGTCCAGACTTAGATAGAATTGTGAATATTGGCATGTCCACACTTAGATAGAATTGTGAATACTAGCATGTCCACACTTAGATAGAATTGTGAATATTGGCATGTCCACACTTAGATAGAATGTCCAGACTTAGATAGAATTGTGAATGTTAGCCTGCATCACATCTAGATAGGACTTTGAATGTTAGCATGTCCAGACTTAGATAGAATTGTGAATACTAGCATGTCCACACTTAGATAGAATTGTGAATATTGACATGTCCACACTTAGATAGAATTGTGAATATTGGCATGTCCAGACTTAGATAGAATTGGGAATACTAGCATGTCCACACATAGATAGAATTGTGAATATTGGCATGTCCACACTTAGATAGAATTGTGAATGTTAGCCTGCGTCACATCTAGATAGGACTTTGAATGTTAGCATGTCCACACTTAGATAGAATTGTGAATATTGGCATGTCCAGACTTAGATAGAATTGTGAATACTAGCATGTCCACACTTAGATAGAATTGTGAATATTGGCATGTCCACACTTAGATAGAATTGTGAATGTTAGCCTGCGTCACATCTAGATAGGACTTTGAATGTTAGCATGTCCACACTTAGATAGAATTGTGAATATTGGCATGTCCAGACTTAGATAGAATTGTGAATACTAGCATGTCCAGACTTAGATAGAATTGTGAATATTGGCATGTCCAGACTTGGATAGAATTGTGAATATTGGCATGTCCAGACTTAGATAGAATTGTGAATACTAGCATGTCCACACTTAGATAGAATTGTGAATATTGGCATGTCCACACTTAGATAGAATTGTGAATACTAGCATGTCCACACTTTGATAGAATTGTGAATATTGGCATGCCCACACTTAGATAGAATTGTGAATATTGGCATGTCCACACTTAGATAGAATTGTGAATACTAGCATGTCCACACTTTGATAGAATTGTGAATAATAGCATGTCCACACTTAGATAGAATTGTGAATACTAGCATGTCCACACTTAGATAGAAGTGTGAATATTGGCATGTCCACACTTGGATAGAATTGTGAATATTGGCATGTCCAGACTTAGATAGAATTGTGAATAATAGCATGTCCACACTTAGATAGAATTGTGAATATTGACATGTCCACACTTAGATAGAATTGTGAATACTAGCATGTCCACACTTAGATAGAATTGTGAATACTAGCATGTCCAGACTTAGATAGAATTGTGAATATTGGCATGTCCAGACTTAGATAGAATTGTGAATAATAGCATGTCCACACTTAGATAGAATTGTGAATATTGACATGTCCACACTTAGATAGAATTGTGAATACTAGCATGTCCACACTTAGATAGAATTGTGAATACTAGCATGTCCAGACTTAGATAGAATTGTGAATATTGGCATGTCCAGACTTGGATAGAATTGTGAATATTGGCATGTCCAGACTTAGATATAATTGTGAATATTGGCATGTCCACACTTAGATAGAATTATGAATATTGCATGTCCACACTTAGATAGAATTGTGAATGTTAGCCTGTGTCACATCTAGATAGGACTTTGAATGTTAGCATGTCCACACTTAGATAGAATTGTGAATATTGGCATGTCCACACTTAGATAGAATTGTGAATACTAGCATGTCCAGACTTAGATAGAATTGTGAATATTGGCATGTCCAGACTTGGATAGAATTGTGAATATTGGCATGTCCAGACGCAGATAGAATTGTGAATACTAGCATGTCCACACTTAGATAGAAGTGTGAATATTGGCATGTCCACACTTGGATAGAATTGTGAATATTGGCATGTCCAGACTTAGATAGAATTGTGAATAATAGCATGTCCACACTTAGATAGAATTGTGAATATTGACATGTCCACACTTAGATAGAATTGTGAATATTGACATGTCCACACTTTGATAGAATTGTGAATATTGGCATGTCCACACTTAGATAGAATTGTGAATATTGGCATGTCCAGACTTAGATAGAATTGTGAATAGTAGCATGTCCACACTTAGATAGAATTGTGAATATTGGCATGTCCACACTTAGATAGAATTGTGAATGTTAGCCTGCGTCACATCTAGATAGCATAGCACTGAAAATTTGAGCAGAAAATGGCAATGCAGTGGACTTGGACATCATTCTGAATATTGGCATGTCCAGACTTGGATAGAATTGTGAATATTGGCATGTCCAGACTTGGATAGAATTGTGAATATTAGCATGTCCACACTTAGATGGAATTATGAATGTTAGCCTGCGTCACATCTAGATAGGACTTTGAATGTTAGCATGTCCACACTTAGATAGAATTGTGAATATTGGCATGTCCACACTTAGATGGAATTGTGAATATTGGCATGTCCAGACTTAGATAGAATTTAGAATTGTGAATACTAGCATGTCCAGACTTAGATAGAATTGTGAATACTAGCATGTCCACACTTAGATAGAATTGTGAATATTGGCATGTCCACACTTAGATAGAATGTCCAGACTTGGATAGAATTGTGAATGTTAGCCTGCATCACATCTAGATAGGACTTTGAATGTTAGCATGTCCAGACTTAGATAGAATTGTGAATACTAGCATGTCCACACTTAGATAGAAGTGTGAATATTGGCATGTCCACACTTGGATAGAATTGTGAATATTGGCATGTCCAGACTTAGATAGAATTGTGAATAATAGCATGTCCACACTTAGATAGAATTGTGAATGTTAGCCTGCGTCACATCTAGATAGGACTTTGAATGTTAGCATGTCCACACTTAGATATAATTGTGAATATTGGCATGTCCACACTTAGATAGAATTATGAATATTGCATGTCCACACTTAGATAGAATTGTGAATGTTAGCCTGTGTCACATCTAGATAGGACTTTGAATGTTAGCATGTCCACACTTAGATAGAATTGTGAATATTGGCATGTCCACACTTAGATAGAATTGTGAATACTAGCATGTCCAGACTTAGATAGAATTGTGAATATTGGCATGTCCAGACTTGGATAGAATTTTGAATATTGACATGTCCAGACTTAGATAGAATTGTGAATACTAGCATGTCCACACTTAGATAGAATTGTGAATGTTAGCCTGCGTCACATCTAGATAGGACTTTGAATGTTAGCATGTCCACACTTAGATAGAATTGTGAATATTGGCATGTCCACACTTAGATAGAATTGTGAATATTAGCATGTCCACATTTAGATAGAATTGTGAATGTTAGCATGTCCACACTTAGATAGAATTGTGAATGTTAGCCTGCGTCACATCTAGATAGGACGTTGAATATTAGCATGTCCAGACTTGGATAGAATTGTGAATATTAGCATGTACAGACTTAGATAGAATTGGGAATATTAGCATGTCCACACTTAGATAGAATTGTGAATGTTAGCCTGCGTCACATCTAGATAGTACTTTGAATGTTAGCATGTCCACACTTGGATAGAATTGTGAACATTGGCCTGCGTTACAGCTAGATAGGACTTTGAATGTTAGCATGCCCGCGCTTAGGTGAAACATGAATGTTAGCATGTCCACACTTAGAATTGTGAATATTAGCATGGCCACACTTAGAATTGTGAATATTAGCCGGCGTAGCATCTAGATAGGACTTTGAAAGTTAGCACGCCCGCACTTAGGTGAAAACTGAATGTTAGCATGCCCGTACTTAGATAGAATTGTGAACATTGGCATGTCCACACTTAGATAGAATTGTTAATGTTAGCCTGCGCCGCATCTGGATGGGACTGTGAATGTTGGCATGCCCACACCTAGATGGAATCCTAAGCATTGGCCTGCGCCACATTCAGATAGAGTTGTGAGGGTCAACAGGTGCCACACTTGGACAGAACTGTGAATGTTAGCATGCTAAAGATCAGGTAACCGACTAACCAATATAAGCTCAAACTCAGCATACTTATCTCACTCAAAAACTCACACAACCATCTCTCGCACAACAAGCCGCACGCACTTCACAACACTGCAACAACACATAATCCAGAGCAACAGCACACACGGACTGACACCGATCCAATACCCGCACCAAAGCTCAGCATCTGGTGTATACCGAGTTGAAGCTGCCAAAAGAACACCACTCCTCTCACTATCCTACTCCCTCTTCACCTTACTAACCCATCCCACCTTATCATTTACAGATCCGTCAGAGCGCATGGGGGCCAAACCACTGCCGTCGGGCCGCATCCAAAACTTTTGTGGGGGGAGGAAGGTCTTCTTTGGCTGGTGACGGTGCGCAGTACAAATAACTTTAACATTTAACATATACCTGCACAAAACCAGACAAAAGAGCAGAATCAAAACTTAGCAAGAAGCAGCTCATGCCTGGGAATTCGAGGTCAATCCAAGGAAGGGAGGAGAGCGGCAATTAAGAGCATAGCAGCCTTCCCCGTGAAGGTCGAGATAAGGAGGCCCAGGCAGGTGGCAAGGCTGAATGAAGAATCAAATTCTCAAATAGAAGGAAATTGAAGCAGATTCATGGTGTACTAACACGTGACCAGCCAGGCGCGTAGAGGTACCCACGTCTGATGTCATCCAAAACCAGAGGATGCCATAACTTCTCCTGATAAGAAGCTACAGTTTCAAGGCCAACCTCAGCCAACTAATTGACACATAGCCCTAAAGTACTGATTGATGGAAGGGAGGCAGGGTGAATCTTGGGGCATACCGCATCCGGGTGATCATTCTGCTTGCTGCTAATTAAAGTGGAGATTTATGCCTAGGGTTGTAACCGACCCAATCACAATGGACCAAATAATCAAGGGTCCTATAGCTAGTAGAACCAATGAGACGTCATACTTTTTGTGACGTCTAATACAAGTGATGTAGAGGGATGGGCTTAGACGCCCACCCGACAAGAGTTATCCAATCCTTACACTCCGTTACCACATACAGATATAGTACCTATACTTAAGTTACCTTTTCCAACCAATAGAATTTCATGATAAACTTTTGAGTGTTACATGTCAATGATGATGAAGTTTTGCTATAAGCATTGCTGTTTGAATGAGGATTTTGGAAGTTGAAGCGAGACGGGCGATCGCAACACTGATGATTTCCTATTGTTTCCCTGTTTTTTGTACTTGTCATTAAACGGACTTCCCTTTGCCAAACCTTTGAGTTGTACGTATTAATTGGTGTTGGAGTAAGGGAATCCCGCACCCCATCCACCTCAAGGTGCAGCTATCTCGTCTTAAAGTACTCGAGGGTGAGCTCTGATCCCATGGGCCCGTCAGAGGTCGCTCCGCCCTCCTGTACACTTGGTAGCAGAGGATGGTTATGAACATCAATTATCGATTATTGATTAAAATAAGACACCTATTGACCGTCGACACAAAATAACTCTAGGTCTTTGGCAATATCACAAGTCCTTCCCATTTGCCTGAGTAGACTGTGAAGCTTCCCGTGGACAATGATAGTTTAAATCTATCCAAAACTGCAGTGGGTCTGAAGTGACCCATTTTATAAACATAAACCCTTCCATTCCTACGGGCAGCGGAACAGGCGAAAGACTAAAGAAGGCGGTAATGGAGGCAGTGATCCCGAGGGTCCAGAGAGGAACCATGCGAGCGGTGAGTGAAACAAAGATTGAATGCTTTGGCAAATGTCATAGGCATTAGAACAAGGAATAGGTAACGAAGGGAGGTGGAGAAAGCAAAATAGTCAGAAGCAGAGAAGACTGTATATATATATATATATATATATATATATATATATATATATATATATATATATAAGGGGATAATGACTCGAGAATAATTGAATAAATTGCAAATACTGGGGTAGACACCAGAGAAGAGAGAGAATACCAGAAAATACCAGGGTGGACCCCTGAGAAGTTAAGAACACCAGGGCGAACACCTGAGGAGAGAGAGAGGATATGCCTTATTCCTGCGCTTTAATATAACGGTCAGAAAAAACGGGAACTCAGAGCCCACATAATAGGGTACGACTAGGCTACTACCACGTTTAAAGACGTCGTAAAAGGGGTTTGTTTAAACTCCATGTCGGGGTACAAATTAGAGGCAGAGATTTTTGTGTCCAGGTGGTGTCTGTCTAGTCTGTCAAGTGTCTGTCATATGTGTTCTGTTGTGTGTCACATGTAAGGAATTTTTGTTGTTTGTTGTTTAGAACTGAAAAGTATTTTACGCGATTCAATAGTTGAGAAGGAATTGCACATGGATTGATGTTCTTGAGTAAATTGGTGATAGAAAAAGTTTAGCGGGAAAGATTGGATTGGAGCTTGCGGTACTTGGTGCTCGCTCATATTGTTGGGAGTGTTGAAGTTGCATGAAAGTATTGTTAGAAACAGAGTAAAGCATGGAAGACATTACTCCATTAGCACACCTATGTAAACAACTGCCGAAACATGCACCCAAGCTTAAGAAATACAGCGCTGAGTGGGTTAAGGGTACCGCCCACAAGATGTTTATGCCGTGGCCACAAAATGGGTCTTTATCTAAACCCGTCTTACAGCATATGACGACTTACTTGCATGCCACATATACAGGCAAAAAACTGGAGAAACACCTTGCTGTTCTAGAACTTTGGAAAATGTTCGAACAGTCGAAGAAAGAAGAGCCACCTGCTGACTGGATATTAAACGTATGCAAGGAGGGCTGAGACACCTACTGCGCCACCTGCCTCGCCTGAAACAGAAACCGAGGGAAGTAAGCCTGAGGCACTCTACCTATTAAGAGAGCTTAAGGCAGCCATGGGGTATAGCAACCCCGCATATGAGTCACCTACGTACAGTAGTGACGAAAATAAAGGGAAGGGTCAGGATAGACTCTTACCTCCACAGTCCCAAGGAGAGACACGATGAGAGGAAGGATCAGGCACAGACAAGTGCATCTCTCGATAAAGAGAGAGAGAGAAAGAAATGGAAAGGAAGTGAAGACAGAACTGATGAGATGGCATTCGCAAAAGACGAATGGATGGGAGGATGGACATTGCTGAAACTCGATGGAGAAGGCAGTGATGATGTGAGACCTAAAAGGAAGGCAGATGAGGCACAGAGAAGGGAGAAGGAGATAGAAAAGGAGTTAAGGGATGAAAGGACAAGAAGGAAAGATAGGCTGAGGCGAGAACAGCTATATCGCGAGGAGCAAGAAAAGCAGCTCGATCGCAAGCAGAAAGCAGCCTATGACCAATACAGACAGAAACAGCTAAGGTTGGAAGAATAGCAAAGGACATGTGAAAAAAGGATAAGGAGACGAAAAGATGATGAAGTTGGTAGGGTAGATGAACGTAGAAATGAAAGAGGAAGGGAAGTAGATAAGATCAGAGAAGAGGCGGGGAAGCGCAAAGAATTCGATGATGATATCGAACAAAAGCGTACACAGAGGGCACGCGATCTCGAATATCTGGAGTGAGAAGTTAAAAAACCTGATCCTGATGTAGACTGGGAAGACATTGAAGAATTCTTTCCTGCATACGACTCAGTACCAGGCATGACTAGGGCAAATATTGAAGATGACTTCGACACCAGAAGCATCGGGGAAACGATCGATAAGATATTTGATGAAATGGGGCTAGAACAAATATCCTGAGGGGAAAGGGAAGACCAGCGCCTGGAGAACACTCAGCTGTATGATACTGAGGATGTCACCTGAAGTAGTGGGAGTAGGAGACTATCCCTGGATAAACTAGAAATCAGTAAAAACGATGATGACACAAGGAGTTGCATGAATTGGGAACAATCGGTGTCTGACTCCAGAGAAGAGACGGAGTACGAGACAAATAAAGAAGGGAGACGGCGCGAAAAGCGGCTCCCAAGGGACAAAGGGATAAGATGGTCAAACACTTGCAAGTCCGCACTGAGGACATTAGAATCTGCCACGCAGTCCGACTAGCATGAAGGGACACCCTGTGGTCAGAGGGGGGTGTCGGCACCCACCTATGCATACAGGTTGAGGACTTTGCCAGGTAGACGGCGATGCAGGAATATTACCCCAGCGATAGAAAAAAGAGCTATGGGGAAAGAGAAAGAAGGCTGCGCATTCCAATTTCCGCTGCTAGAAAAGGGGGGAGCAAGACCGCAATATATTTCATGGCCACACATGGATCGCGAAAACCTGAAAAATAAGCTTCCAATGCTGACATCGGGATCCGGGAAGTGGATACACGAGTTAGAAAAAATGACAGGGGGTGTCACGTTAGCTATAGGGGACATTAAAGGTCTCCTGATCGCCATTCTTGGTGAGAGAGCAAACAATGTGTGGACATGGGCAGGGTACCCTGGTGTAACCATAATTAACACTGCACATGATGGAGCGCCATTCAACAATTGCAGAGCAGCAGTATGGAAAATGCTACGAGTGCTTTACCCGGACACTTCAGATATGGGAGCTATAATGACTCAGAAAATGAAGGAGTCAGAAGATCAGTTGATTTATAGCCAGAATTTCCAAGGCGCGTGGGTGCTCGAAACACATGAATCTTGGACAAAATCTATACCGGTGTTTTGCCACATTTTATGCCAAGGGTTGCCAGAACCAGTACAGAAATAGCTCAAGAAATTGGTAGGGGTTGAGGCTAAGCCTTGGGCTGAAATACAGTTAACTATTGCACATTACTGTAGATTGTTGCAAGAAAAGAATCGGAAAAAGGAGGCAACTCGAAAGGGTGAGGAAGCGAAGCTGGTGCAAAAGAAATGATCAAAGTATGCTCTTGAAGGAGCTATGCTGATGAACCCAGCCGAACAGAACATACAACAGGTGGCTAGCCCACAGCAGAATAACCAGGGTAATGTAGGACAGTACCCAAGGGGAAGAGGATTTAGAGGAAGAGGATGGCAGAGTAATCAAGGAGGGTTCCAAGGACATCAAGGAGGCTTCCAAGACATGCAACCGGGCAGCCTAGATATGTCTAACGGACAAATAATCCGACCACCGCCAATATGTTGGCTGTCTGGACTGAAGGGGCATTTAGCGCGCACGTGTAGAAGTCAAGGCGCGTGGCAGAAAAGCCAAGGCATGGGAGCAAGCACGGTGAATCCACCTGCAATCTCACAACAGGGCGGTGCACAAAATCACATAGTGCAGCAGCAAGCACCAGGCATGCAACAAGGTGCACAACAAGCGGTTCAAACACTGAACATGGGGAATTTGCCACAAGGACAATTTCAACAGGCACCATCACAAACGTCTCAGGGCACGAACTCCGGAAGGGGAGGCAACCCAGAGAGTGGAGAGAGTCCACAAGCGTACAGTGGGCCGAACTTATATATGAACTAGGACAGCTCACTGGGAACCCTGATGTGCTCTATCCTATCAGTGACACCGGACCCCAATAGGGAACCTAGGGTGAATGTCGCCATAGGGGGTAAAGAATATTCCTTCTTAGTTGACGGGGGTGCAACACGCTCGTGCATACGAGAAGGCAAGTTTTCCTTGTCCGGCGAGGCCATAGTTACTCAAGAGTTTTACAGGAGCTCACAGTCGAGTTCCCTTTACAGACGCACTCCCAGTCTCCATAGGAGAGTGCAAAATGAATGTGCCTTTGTTGTATTCACGTCAGACCCCAGTAAACATTTTGCCTTGAGATCTAATGACAAAATTGAATATGACAATCTCGTTCACAGAGGAGGGCATAGTATGCTCCACTCCAGGAATGCATTATTCGAATGTGTGCGAATTTATTAGAGCATATTCAGGACACAGCCATGGAGCCAGAGGTTTTCGCATATGGCATGCGTGTGCTTATGGCAGGATTACCAGGCCTCGCAGATAGAACTGTGAGAACCCCTGATGAGTTTCTATTCAGACCGAGAATACCTATGTATGTGTCATGATTCCTGCCCCTCATGTCCCCAGCCCTTCAAGATGTCAGGCTGGAGCCAGGCCACGATCACCTATATGGCCCTCAAGGGCCTCTCCATCCCTCCAAAGACCCACTTGGAGTCAGACTTGGCTCTTGTGGCACCAGACTCACTCACTCCCATAGGATAACATTGGGGTTTGGACTTGTAGTGCATTGATGGGGACAGGATAGATGCCCCCCCATATTTCGGTTCCCAGAACTGCAGTCTAGTCTTTTGGGTGTGGTTCAGCCCAGAGACACCTGGGATACCCAGAGACTATTTAAGCCACGCTGAGAAACATGCTTTGTGTTTTCTGCACCTGCAGCGTGACACTCACCGTGTTCGGATCGGTCTCCAGTAGGACTGCATCTTTCTTCTGGGCTCAGCTCCTGCAAGAACAAGAACACTTTTAGGAACAGCCTTACCTTGCGGCGCTTCTACCCATCATTCATCACTCCTGTTCTGCGGGCATCTTCGGCGGTGTCATTCCCATCCCGGTACGCCGCTTCCTAAGGAAAAGGGAAAAGAACAGAAAAAAGGCATTAGTAAGCATTCTGCAAATCTTCGCTTATTTTTAAATACTGTACGAGCTTCAAACGCTTACCTGAATCCCAGGCGCTCTGGGTAAACTCTGTCTCCGGAACATCTCATCCATCTGAAAGAGGAAAAAGACACTCCGAATGACCAATCACGGGTCGCTTTTGTGCTATCCTAACTGAGTGGTAGCACCGCGGACTGGTCTGTACCCTTTGTGGCCCAAAACGATCCTTTGCTGCATGACTTCAGGGGCTTTCAGCAGGAGATGGAAAAGCTGTTCGCCCGTCGTACTCATGGGCAGGCATTAGACAACGAACTTCTGTCCCTACGCCAAGGGAATCAAGACCTATTAACATACATAGCCACGTTCAATAGACTCGCAGTTGAAGCAGAATGGCCAGTGTAGAAGAGAACAATGTTATTTCATCAGGGGTTGCGGGGGGAGCTCAAGGATGTTCTCGCACAAGTAGTGAACCCCCCGAAAGACTGCTCAGAATTCATTGACCTTGTGCGTTCAAAGGACAATACTGCCCGAACAACGGAAGGTTCAGGAGAACCAATGCAAATCGGGGGGGGGGGGGCGGTCAGCTCCCCCTTGACTAAAGCGGAAAGGGATAAAAGGAGACATCAGCAGTTATGTCTGTACTGTGGAAGGTCAGGTCATTTCCTTAAAGAGTGCCCTGTGAAGCCACCGAGGAGGACGGTAGGGGCCATGGACAGGACAAGGAAGATACCATCAAGGAATCGGAAAACTCCCCAGCCCAGCAAGTGTAGGGGTCCACTTGTCGAGCGAAGACAGTGAACTACAGACCTCCCATTTTGCACTATCTGTGGTCTTGATCAATCACCAACAACCATATCGGATGCACGCAGTAAGAGCATACATAGACAGTGGAGCCGTTGGGAATTACATCGACCAGTATCTTGCGGCAAAGATGGGGCTTCCGTTACGCCCTAAATTAACCACCGACACTGTTACCACTGTCGACGGCACGGAAATAGCTTCTGGTCCAGTATCCCAATGCACTGCAGCTTTAACCCTTCTGTGCCAGGATGGACACCAAGAATCTATCCTTTTCGACCTCATAAAGGCACCACAGTTCTGTTTGATTTTGGGAATGCCATGGTTGGTAGCTCACAATCCTAGAATCGATTGGCGAGCAAAAGAATTGGTCTTTCCCGAGACTTGCGCCCACACATGTTATCGCCAAGAGAAACAACCAATAGACACCAGAACCTCCATGCTTGCGACTGTGGCAATGGGCACCCTACCAAGTGAATACCAGGACTTTCAAGATGTCTTTCAGAAAGAACAGGCTAATACACTGCCACCGCATAGACCATACGATTGCCAAATCGACCTGATACCCGGTGCACAAATCCTTTGTGGGCGAATTTACGCATTCATGGAACCAGAAAACCAGCACCTGAAGGCCAATCTTGACCAATACCTGGCCAACGGGTTCATCCGTCCCTCAAAGTCTCCAGCAGCCAGTCCTCTATTCTTCGTACCGAAAAAGGAGGTGGACTTGAGAACGTGCATCGACTATCGTGCACTGAACCAGATTACCGTAAAAAACCGCTACCCCCTGCCACTGATCCCTGAATTGCTTGATCAAGTCAAAGATGCCCAAATCTACACAAAACTAGACCTGAGGGAGGCATATCACCTTGTTCGTGTAAAACAGGGGGACGAATGGAAAACCGCTTTTTGCACCAAATACGGCTTGCACGAATATTAAGTAATGCTCTTTGGCCTTTGCAACACGCCTGCTGCATTTCAATACTTCATGAACGATGTCCTACGGGAATTGATTGATGTCTGTGCTCTAGTGTACATCGACAATATCCTAGTATATTCCGCATCAAAGCAGGACCACGTTAAACACGTCCGATCTGTATTGGAGAAACTCTGTCAACACCAGCTCTACGCCAAGCTCGAAAAGTGCTCAATCCACGTCTCTGAGGTGGAATTCCTGGGCTTTATTCTCAGCCCGAATGGAATCCGAATGGATGTACACAAGGTAGATGCTATCCTGAACTGGCCATCCCCAAATTCATTGAAGGGGGTTCAAAGTATGCTGGGTTTTGCAAACTTCTACCGCCGGTGCATCCCAGGATTTTCGCAAATCATGCATCCCATCACGTCATTACTAAGGAAAAGCAACGAAAAGTTCCAGTGGACAACAGAAGCCGAGGAGACTTTCCAGGAACTCAAAGCAAGATTCACCTCTGCCCCAATCTTACGCCACCCTCGCCCTGGTCTCCCATACCTGGTGGAAACGGACGCCTCAAGCATGGCTATGGGTGCCGTCCTCTCACAAAAGGACCCCGAAACGGGCCAGTTACAGCCCTTTGCCTTCTGGTCGCGTAACACCCCCTGAACTCAATTACGCTATCACAGACAAAGAACTCCTGGCCATTAAGTCAGCCTTTAAGGCATGGCGGCACTACCTCTTGGGCGCCAGACACACAATCACTGTAATAACTGACCACCAGAACCTCCAGTACCTAAAAACTGCAAAGGCCCAATCCTTACGACAACTACGTTGGGCTCTTTGTTTGCTGAATATGACTACGTGATTACATTTCAACCAGGGGTAAAAAACGGGAAGGCCGATGCCCTTTCCTGTATGGGGGTCGAAGAACAAGTGTATCAGACCCCTAACCCAATAGCAATCATCCCGAGTGACAAGCTCCTAGGAATCACAGCAACCATAACTCAGAAAGAATTACATGAAGAAATCCAAAACCTGATGACTCCGGAGCAATTACAAGCGTGGAGTGCACAAGGAGAACATTACATGATAAAAGATCAGTTGCCCTACTTCAGGAATCGTTTATTCTTACCAAACCAAGAACTACGAGAACAAGTCATGTCCGTTATCATGATTCCTTGATCGAGGGCCACCCCGGAATCGCTAAAACCTTAGCCAAGGTAAAACGAAATTATTGGTGGCCCATGTGGCGTAAAGACATTATCCAATTCATCCTATCTTGTGGAGTGTGTGCTCAAAACAAGTCATCCAAGCAGAAACTAGATGAACAATACCATTCCTTTACAGTTGATAACATCCCTATCGCTGTGTCCAAAGTTATCAAGACGTTGGGCATCTACATTGAACCTGACCTATCCATGAACAGACAGGTCAACGCAATTGCATCCTCTGCAGCGTACCACTCTAAACTCCTCAATGCAGCCAGACCTTACCTTTCCCAACCCAACTGCCTCACCATAGCTAGGGCAATAATTGGGTCAAGGTTGGACTACTGTAATGCCCTCCTAGTAAGCACCTCCCAAAAAAACGTGGCCAAACACAACTAGCGCAGAATAATGCCCTCAGGGCCGCAACCGGCATCTCTAGACATGACCACATCTCTGAGGCCAGAATAAAGGTCCCCTGGCTCCCCGTCAAGGAGAGAATTGCTTTCAAAACTCTCGCCCTGGCGCAGAAGTGCCTGCATGGTCGCGCTCCACCTTACCTAGCTCAAAGAATCAGCCTGCAAACTCCTATTAGGCCCACCAGAGTGGCCTATACCAACAGAATCCTTGTACCTTAAACCCGCAGTGCGAAAGCGGGGGGTTCAAGCTTCCCCAACATGACAGCCACGCTGTGGAACTCCCTTCCCCCATCCATCAGGGGAATTGACTCCCATGCAACTTTCAGGAAGGCCATCAAAACTAGACTCTTTGTCTAAAACAACCTTTGCTATGCATTCTGCAACATGATTTTGACAATGTAACTCATGAAAATGTCCGTTGTTAACCGTAACCATTCTCTGTTTTCAAGTCTCTGCTGGGGCCACATTCTTGTAACCCTGAATCGAGCCTCCCTAAGCCATCTCATAGCGCATTAATGCCTGAGGGCTACAGTGCGCTTTACAAATGCAAATAATAATAATAATAGAAACCGGCTGGGCTATTACAACCACTGGAAATCCCACCAGCACCCTGGCACACGTTGTCCTCGATTTTATTACTGAATTATCACCCAGTCAAGGATTTAACACTATTCATGTGGTCGTGGACCTATTTGCAAAAATGGCACATTTCATTCTTCTTAAGGGGCTCCCAAATGCTTCCACTCTGGCAAAGGTATTTCTTGAAGGCATCGTACGGCTCCATGGGTTTCCTTCAGTTTTGGTCTCAGACCGAGGTACTCAATTTGTATCTAACTTCTGGAGAAAATGCTGCTCTATGGCCCAGATCGACATCCGGCTATCCACCAGTCACCATCCCCAAACGGATGGTCAAACTGAGAGGACAAATCAGACGCTCGAGCAGTATCTGCGTTGCATGTTACACCAAGCTGAAGGAAGCTGGTTCGACCTATTATGGATAGCTGAATATGCTTATAATAATTCCCTACACACCAGCACTGGGCAGACACCCTTTTATACCATCTAAGGCAGGCACCCACGTACTTCTGAGTTGGAAATTCCTACAACCCTGGAAATGCCAGCAGTCAAAACCTTGCACACGACCATTTCTCAAACCTTTAAAAGGGCAGCTGAACACCTACTTCAAGCTAAGAATCGCCAAAAGAAGTTTGCTAATCAACACCGAGCAAAGGCCCCCAACTACCAAGTGGGAGACAAAGTCTGGCTGGCGTCTAAACACGTGTCCATTAAAGGAACCAGAACTTTCTGTCCAAGATACCTGGGTCCATTCACCGTCACCTCTGTGATAAATCCTGTGGCGGTCAGACTAGCTTTGCCGTCAAACATGCAGATTCATCCTGTGTTCCACGTGTCTCTCCTTAAACCTGTTCAACCTGGGACCCGGGTAGCAACGCCACCGCAGCCAGTAGTAGTCGCCGGGGAGCCAGAATTCGAAGTCAAGGACATCCCAGGTTCAAAGTACGTCAGATCCAAATTATACTACTTAGTAGACTGGAAGGGGCATGGTCCACAAGACAGGACATCATTGTGAGTACATCCATTCACCTCGCTTGCTTAGACGATTTCATCAAAACCATCCAACCAAACCAGGACCAGACAGAAGAGCCACCTTGAGAGGGGCCTTGGGGGGGGAGTGCTGTCATGATTCCTGCCCCTCATGTCCCCAGCCCTCCAAGATGTCAGGCTGGAGCCAGGCTACGATCACCTACATCGCTCCAAAGACCCACTTGGAGTCAGACTTGGCGCTTGTGGCACCAGACACACAGGATTGGATTGTAGTGCATTGATGGGGACAAGATGGATGACCCCACATATTTCGGTTCCCAGAACTGCATGTGCAGTCTAGTCTTTTGGGTGTGGTTCAGCCCAGAGACACCTAGGATACCCAGAGACTATTTAAGCCACGCCCAGGCTGGGAAACATGCTTTGTGTTTTCTGCACCTGCAGCGTGACACTCACCGTGTTCGGATCGGTCTTCAGTAGGACTGCATCTTTCTTCTGCGCTCAGCTCCTGCAAGAACAAGAACACTGTTAGGAAACAGCCTTACCTTGCAGCGCTTCTGCCCATCATTCATCTCTCCTTCTGTTCTGCGGGCATCTTCGGCAGTGCCATTCCCATCGCGGCACGCCGCTTCCTAAGGAAAAGGGAACAGAACAGAAAAAAGGCATTAGTAAGCATTCTGCAAATCTTCGCTTATTTTTAAATACTGTAGGAGCTTCCAATGCTTACCTGATTCCCAGCCGCTCTGGGGAAACTCTGTCTCCAGAACTTTTGATCCATCTGCAAGAGGGAAAAGACACTCTAGGTTAGCGTGGAAACATCTAGAGGCGCCGCATACCGTGCTTACTCACCGCATTTGTTCTTCATAACCGGCATCCACGCTGAAAACTTCGCGGCACCTAAAAGATACAGAAAAATAACTCAGTTCAATATAAATATGAAAGGGGTGCATCGCGCATCGCTCTCACTCACCTTCAGCGCTACTCATCTCAGCAGCACGCCGCCATCCCCGGACGCCGGCCATTATCTAAGGAAGGAAAGGAACGAAGTTAGAGAACTGTTCAAAAGACTCATTATACTTACCTGTCGGACTCTTGCCAGTGAAGTAACTAGGCAGCAACGAGCCCGCATCAATCAACACGCCCCTGCGCTGAAAGCAGGACAGAGAGCACACTATCCAAGAAAACAAGGTGAGCTGTGGATCAAAGGGAAGGGTTGGACCCCGGGGAAGAAGGGGTTCAAGCACACAGAGACAATAGGGAGTTAAACTCTACCAATCCTGTATTTCAGGCCCAGTCTCCAGTCGAATAGCCTCCAGGGAAGGGTTTGGGGTCGTAAGAGGTCAGAACAGGCCGAGTGACGTCCCCGTGGATACCAGGTGAGCGTTACAGTATGAAGAGGATGGACAAGTATTTCCCTTGATGATACATGTTGCAGCAGTGTGAGGGAAAGTAGCACTGGTCGAAGGTTACGTTGATGAAGGCAGACAATAGTGGGCAATTATCACCATTGAAGAAGGGTATCGAGTGATTGACGTCACCGATGACAATCTGTTTGAAGAACAACCAGATTCAGAAGAGACAAGGGTGGAATTGAGTCTCATATTTTGTGTAAAAATGATCAAAGAGAAGTGCCTCAGAGAATGATGTTGACACTGACACGTCCAGAATACTTTGATGACGACATGGCCCAGGTGCCTGTACAGGACCATACGACCCTCCTGGAGGGGGTGGGAGAAGTGAAAATGAAGCAGAAACCAGGAGCAATTTTACAGAGAGCGCGATAATATCCCATGTCCAGAGAGGCGGAAGAAGGGATCGCAAAGAGAATTTCTGCCATGATGGACCAATGCATTTTAGTGACATCAGAGTCACCATGTAACACAGTGATTTATCCGGTCAAGAAATCAAAAGGAGGGTCTTGGCGTTTAATCAAAGTTTGAAGAGTATTAAACAATATTGTTGAAGCCGAGTTCCCTCTAGTTCCCTCTAGTCCCTGAACTATCTACAATCCTATGTAACATACACATCGAGGCAAAATATTTCACAGGGATTGATTTGAAAAATGCCTTTTTCTCAATCCCGCTGCACCGTGACTCTCAAGATCTGACGTTATTCACATTCAGACAAATGCGTCTGAAAAGCACGAGGTTGCCACAGGGGTACTGTGAGTCCCTGTCTATATTCAATAGAGTCCTACAGATGGACCTAAGCAATATTGCATTAGAAAGTGTCGTCTTGCAGTATGTGGACGACATCTTGATCTGCAGCTCCACGGAAGAACAATGCAGGCACGATTCAATTGAGTTATTGACTACACTGGCTGTGAAAGGTTATAAGGTTGACAAGGAAAAGTTGCAATATTTTCAACGGGAGGTCCTATACATCGGCCAGCTAATCTCACATGAAGGGAAAAAGGTGACTCCAGAAAGGGCTGAAGCCATCATGAACACGGCTAAGCCACTCACGATGAAGCAAATGCAGAGCTTTTTAGGCCTGTGCAATTATGTTAGAGCATGGGTCTTCGATTACAGATCATATACCAAGTCCTTGCTCCAGGCCCTGAAGAAGGCCCAGGCGACAAAGGAAAAGATTTAATGGACTGAAACAATGGAAAAGGGGTTTGCAGAACTCAAGAGAGCGATTTGTATGGCTCCAGTTCTCGGGATTCCTAATTATGCAGAGGAATTCTCCCTGTTCTCGCACACAGATGGTAGCGTTATGACGGCAGTGCTCGTGCAAAAAACCTCATTGGGGTACAAGCCCCTGGCATATTACAGTGGGAACCTGGATCCAGTAATGAGAGGCCACTTCCCATGCGAACAAAGCTTAGCTGCCGCAGCGTTCGCCATAGAGAAAGCAACAACTATTGTAATGGGAAGTTCTATGACGTTATACGTCGAGCACTCATTATTCACCATTTTAGAAAAACCAAGGGGCACATTGACATCTCAAAGAGCTTCTGCCTATGAAGTGATTATATCTAATACCTCAATCAAAACAGTTCGATGTAGAACGGTGAACCCTGCTACGTTCACAGCTGAGCCAGTCACTGAAGGAGAGCCGATACATGACTGTGCAAACTATGAAGAATTCTATGATGAAATCCCCAGGGCAAAAGAAAATGCCCTGGCGGGAGGAGAGATCGTTTTTATTGACGGTTCTTCGAGAATCGACCAAGGGGACAGACTAAGATATACAGGCGTCGCTGTAATGAAACACATAGCAAACAGAGAATTTCGGGTACTCTTCAGTGCACGAATACCATCTCACTATTCAGCAAAGGCTGCAGAGTTATTGCGCTGATACTCGCGATTGAGAATCACGCAGACCAGGAAGTGACGGTGTACAGTGACTCCGCCTATGTGACATCCACAGTGCACGCACGACTAGCACGCTAGAAAAGGAGGTGTTACCTCCGAGCAGATGGCACGCCAGTGCAACACGCAGCCTTATTGGACAGGCTGATTAAGGCACTACAACTCCCAGTGGGCATAGCGGTTGTGAAATGCGCCGCCGACATCAAGGCGATAGATTTCGTGTTGTGCGGAAAACATACAGCAGACACGGAAGCCAAGCATATGGTCTCCAAGAGTGAGACGATCATGGAAGTGGACGTGGCATGCACCCTTGAGAGGATGATGGTGGCGCTTACCACACCTGAAGCCTACAGCAATCTGGGACAGATGCAACTAATGGAGCTTCATGGGGAGGCACCACAGGACGAGAAGAACCTATGGAAACGTCAAGGGTGTTCTTTAAACCCCTCTGACGGATTTTGGTGACAAATCAGCACTGGTAAACCAGTAATGCCTGTAGCCCTACTAAAAATAGCATTGGAGCAGCTACACTACCCTATACACATGTCGAAAGAGAATCTAGCAGCAACGCTCGCGGAAGACTTTAGCAGAGCATGTTGCATTCTTTATGGTGAACTGCATAATCCGCCAGCAATTCACCGCTGGGCACACATTAAAAGTAGTGAAAGGCGTCATTCCCCGGAAAAGTGGGCCTTTTCAGCACTTACATATCGACTATGTCGACATGATACAAGTGTGTAACGGGTACAGATACTTAATTGTAGTGGTGTGTCCATTCTCTAGATGGATAGAAGCAGGTCCATGTACACACCCAGACTCTACCTGTGCGGCCAAATTTCTAGTGACGGAAGTGTTCCCTAGATAGAGGGTGTGTGAAGTAATGAGATCAGATAATGGGGCTCATTTTGTAAATACAGTCTTTGATCAGATTAGCTTGTTGCTTGGTATAAAGCACAAGTTCTCGTCGGCGTATCATCCGGAAGGTAATGGTATTTGTGAGAGGTCAATGGCTTGTTAAAGGAAAGGATAGCCAAGTTGAAGCTTACTCTAAAGAGGGGATGGTTGCACTGCCTTCCCTTTGCAATGTATGCTCTTCGGAACCAACCAGGCTCCGACCATCATTTTACGCCACACGAAATAGTCACAGGAAGAAGAATGAATACTCCCCTGACCCCTCGAGACAGAGCTAGATGTGATGCCCAGCCAACCAGGGAGGTCCTGGGATCTGAAATGCAGAATTACCTGAACTGCAGGACATCCAGCCTTACTGACCAGCTGCAGCAACGACGAAAAGGTTGCAGCGTAACACAAGGCACAGAGGGGGACACTGCAACAGACCCAGCTCAAGGTCTAAGTGTTCCAATCATTTTCCAAGGAGATGCTGTACTTGTGAAGAACCATACGAGGAAAAGGTGGGACGAGCCGAGATACAATGGTCCTTTTATCGAGGAGGTCTGCACTCCATCAGCTGTAAAACTGCAGGGCAGGAGAGGATGGATTTTTCTAAATGACATTAAGCCCTATATCGGAGAAAGCCCTCTAGCTGCACCCCACAGCGAAGAAACTACAGACAACGGGGAAGGACCACAGCACGTGCAGACGAGATCCATGACGAGGAAGAAGGACGCATGAGCAGCAAAGCCAAGACAAAAGAACCCTTTTGCAAGTTGTGGCTTAAATTGGACATTTCCTCTAAGCAAAAAGAGGATAAGGACATAAAAACGGACACTCTGTACATCCTAGCTGCGGGGTGAAGAAGAAAATTGTGTATGTAAGCCACAACACGTTTGTCAACTTGAACTTTCGAATCAAGTCGCACTTAAACATTGCCAAGAAAAAGACTATAACAGACAGTGATCAAGGACGTTTACTTTAAGAGCAAAATCCAGCAACCTGAATCATCCAGTACCAAGACTTTGGTTGGCTGCACTTATGGTGTCCCCCAGCAGAAACAGCACAAAGGACGTACTCATCTACTTCCAGTTAGTAGTGGTATCATATCTGGCACTAGTAGGGAGGGTCACCAGTGTTTCAGACTTTATTCAAGATCCTGCCAACTAGAAGATCATCTGGCAAATACATACCGTCATCACGGAAGCCTTCATTGTGGTGCCTGAATACATTGATAAAGACACAAATGATTTCACCACAGGCGATTCTAGATGAACTCATCAATACACTTTTCTTTCACATAATCGAGGAGTGTCCAGCTATTGTCGAAAGAACCACTGACACTCTGACTTTTATTAAAGATCCAGCAAACACTGAAAATTTGAACCAGCTGTGGATTAAACTGAGTTATTTGGTCGCAATCCACGCTTCAGGGAAGAGCAAGGACTGTTCATGTCAAGGAAAGGGCCTGTAATCCTGAACCCAGCAAGGGAGGACAAATGTCCCTGTCACCCGAAGACAGCCGACTGGCTCACAACGTTCTCTTTCGCCTAGTGACTGACTTTCCAGACTGGTGGGGAGACATGTCGAGGTTGTCGTCCTCACATTCATCAGAGATCCAGCTAACATTGCACAAATGGGAACGCTCCTCCATAGTATCATGCTACAAGTGGAACTGTCCAACTTTCAGAGAGAGTATCTGCAGAGATTCTAGTGACTCTTTCCGCCGAGGGACAGCTCGAGGAAGCAGAGTCAAGAACTTCACCTTTTGCTGTTTGATTGCCATTTGCCATTTCTTCACAGTGACCAGTGTCCAGCATGTCCTCGGGACTGAAGCAGATTCGGGGGATGAACTAGCAACTAACCTACTTTGAACATGCACAGTAAAAGTGACATACTGAAGTGTTAGTCTAATCTGTTTTCCCATAGTCTAGCAAGGATATTGCATCATATATCAAGAGACAATCGTCACCCGCAAGAAGGGGGACACTTGTGAAGTACCAGACACTTCATGACACAAACTGTTTGAGAACAATATCGAATTGGGGGAATTCAATGACATTGACATTGAATAAATAATCAAGATGAGGGCCCAGAACAGTAACCTGGTCCTCCCACAAGCAGAGGGGCACTCTCGCTTCTCTGGAAGGAAATTCTGCCGTCGGACCTGTTCTGCTTAATTTATGCTTAGTTCAAAATGGCGCAGGCGCAATGCATTCTGGGAGCGCTCGCAGACATGTTGGATATTTACTTCACTCCGCAGTGAAAGGCTGCACACATTTTGCTGAAGTGTTAGATTCACAGTGCTGAGACAAACATGCTTTTTCAAACTTGGTATGCAGTCAAGGCCATTTCTGCTGGGAAAAGCTAACGTTGTTATGACTTGCTACTGTTCTCGGTGGAGCATGTTTTTAGAGCAGGGAGGCCCTGAGTTCCTTGGGCGAAGCTCTCGATTGACCCAGCTGGCAACCGACGGCTGTTCCTCAACTGCGCAGGTGCAATTCCAGAAGGTTCGAGAATTAACTCCTTTTTTGGAGTGCCTATATAGGCGGAAACCTGGAGAGGTCAGGTGAGACTTCAGCCAGAGAAGGACGCTCCGTCTGGCTTTCCTGTGAGCTCTGGCACTCTCGTCCTGGCTATCCTCGGGGTCTTCCAGCCGCTTCTGGACGAGATGAGGAAAAAGAATTACGCTCACGGTGATGTATTCTTTCTTTGACTTCTTTACTTCTTCTGCGATTTATGTCCATGTTAGTTTTATGAGTTATTTCTATGTACCTGTAATCTTTGAATAAATGGCCGTAAAGAGCTGATTATCTCCTAAAGGGTGCGTGGCTGTGAGTTATTGTGTCTGTCTGTTTTTATGTTGAAGTATTTGCTCTACAATTGCATTGGTGATTTATGGTAGTTCTGTGCACTTTTCAGAGGAGAGCAATACAGGCCCTACCGTACTTTTATGTGTTTATGCATTGTGTTTATCATTACTTTACTATCTTTAATGATCAGAACTGCATTTTTTCTTGGTGCACAAAGCGGTCCAATTTCAGTACACCCACCTGACGGTGTACGCATGAATCCTACAAAAGCACCCAGACCCTATATAGTAATTCCGGTCCCGAGGAAATCTGATGGTAAGGTAAATTAAATGAAAATGAATGAAATTAGCAGTGACACATAGACACTTGAGGTAACGAATGAAGCGAAAAGCTGGAGATAGGGTCAGCACGGAATGAACGAAAACATAGCACTGACAACTACACGCACCCACACACTGAACGCACACGAACCAGGGCATTTGTCAATGGCTGCAGAACCTCAAGCGAAGGCAACCGAGAGTATGAATCTGCCTACTGAACAATCAGTTCCTGAAAATAATGAGAGAGACAATAAAGAATCGAGAGAAAGGCCAACGAAAAAAGATTTAACAGAAGTCCTTAAGAAGACAGAAGCGGCTGTAGGAGAATTTACTGCAAGGTCACAAATGTTAATAGGTAATTTATTCCCATTTATAGCCAAAGCGAAGAAGCGGCATGAGGAACTGAAAAATAAGATTGCAGAGACTGTATTGCCCAGCACACAAGTTCCAATGCAAGGAACAAGTACCAGGCCCACGATGCAGCCATACACTGGGCCAGCGACAGGCTGGTGGTTGATAAAGGCACTTATAGGGAACAGGAAAAGAATGCAAGAAGAGAAGGAGAGAACTGCAAAACCTCCACCTACCTCATCGATGCAACTAAAGAAACCCACTCCATGGACCAGAATGCCAGAGAGTACTCCAGCAAGGAAAAGTCACACAGACGCGTTTAGAAACGTAGTTATAGCTAACTACCGGAAGACACAAAGAATCAAGAGAAGCCCACACAAAGATAACAATGAACTGAACGACTACCTGGACAGCACAGCACATCTAGGAAACAACATCTGGTACCAACACATGAAAGAAGTTGGAAGAAAAGAATCAGAAGGAGAATGCTTCGTTTGCGCACTTCTACCATACAGCATGGGGAAATCCAAGATCTTCGTGGATGTAGAGATTGATTTCCTGACAGCACACTGTCTGTCGCACATAGCAATGTGCCACACCAGAGGACAGTTTATGGGAAGGGATGCTTCACTGATATGGGCAACTGAAACGGATTACCCTGATGAAGATGATTATGTTCAGGACATTAAGACGAGAAATAGAGCCCATACCAGGAATCACGTGATCAGGTACGAAAGACCTGAAGTCAAAGGAGCAGGAATAAGATGGGAAATAAACCCGAGACTGAACGTCCAGGGGAAAACCCAAGAAGAGGCTCAAATTTGGAAGAACAGCGGCCAGATGCAGATTTGGGGAACAGTGCTTTCCCCCAACGGATTGGAAGAAGGAGTCGTTATCTGTCGAGCATGGATGGTCCTTGGAGCCTGCAAAGAAGCAATAGAAAACTCACAGAGGTTGTGCAAACCTCTATGGCCAAGACTCACAAAATTACTAACATGGGTCGAAGACAGAGGAGGACCCCTGCAAATAGTGCCACTGGAAAGCCTGAAACTGTGTTTCAGGAATAACGGCATGAGAAAGATGGGAGAGAATCCGAACTGCGGACACATTTTTGAAGCTCCAGGAATGATGCACGGAACTGCAGTAATTATGGATCATTACTGGGTGTGTGGATACAAAGCATACATCAGACTGCCAACAAACTGGGGAGGCATATACACAATAGTGAACGTCCACGTCCCAGCACTAGTGATCCCGAAAAAAGACCTGGATATTGACAGTTTCCCAAAAGCAGATGTCCACTTGAGGAAAAGGAGATCTGTGGAACTGACAACACGAGTGAAGAGAGAAAATAATTTTTCTGCCAAATCAGAAGAAGCATTTTATGCAATCCCATATGAACACAGGCTATTCAGCCTCACCTCATCAGTGTTCACGACAATCCTCCTGCCAAGATTCCAGGTTGGAGCAAACACTAAATGGTTGCAAATAACAAGATGGGAGTTACTGCAGACCATTAACACTACAATAAAAGGATTTAATGTGATTAAGGAAGAACTAAGAGCAATCCGATTGATGCCTCTACAAAACAGATATGTACTTTACATGATCACAGCGATGGATGGAGGAGTTTGTGCAAAAATCGGAGAATCATGTTGCACATTTATACCTTCTCATGCCAAAGAAAATGGAACTTTAACAGAGGCCATAGAGATGCTAACGAACTGACGAAGTGGACGATGACAGCTGGTTTGGAACACTATTCGCATGGGTCCCACAATGGAGGGCAAACATATTCAAGTTTCTGGGAGCTCTTCTATTGATCATACTGCTAGGATTTTGTGTCATTAAGATAATAATCTCACAATGCCAGAAAACTGCAAAGAAAGCAATAGGCATGAAGATCATTATCAATGTCAAACCAGGATAGAAACCCAGAGACCTGACTGATGAAGAAATAAGAGACTTTATGAAGGCCAGCGAATATGCGCCAGAAGGAACAAAGTTTGCGTATCCCAGAAAACGTAGGAATTATGAAGGAAAATGGATCTATTGCAGCCCAAATGGACAGTGCCAGCTAATGACCTGGAACAAAGATGAACATCTAAAAACAGCTGGAAGTTTGAAAGGAGTGATAAAAATATGGACGCCGAAGAAACACACATTCACACCATCATGGACAAACCCAGAAGACGAAGACGTGGATACAGAAGAACTAAATAAGACTAACCCAAAGGAAAAAGAAGAAGTGGTCGATGAATCGACCAGAGGGGGGAGTGTAGAGGAGGTCCCAGATATGGCCTGCACTCCAGCCAACCATTTTGAAATACCAGGAACATACTCGCCGAGATATGTGACGTATGAGGAGAAAACAAACCAACAGAGAGCATCACTAGGGCGCTGCCCAGTGCCCATCAGAAGAGTAATACCTGTTGAAGTGCCCATAACCAGGCAACCATGGGCAGCACAGTATCCATTGGGACAACCATACCAGCAGCTGACACGAAATGAAGACTACATGCAAACTGTCCCCGAAGAGACCCAAAGGGCCTTAATCAAAGGTGAATGGTGATGACACAAGGGCCCGGACAGACGTTCAGATGAAAAAACGATCATCAAAAGATGACACGCAAAGACGAAATGTAAGGAATAATGATGTAATGGACTTAAAAGGAGAAAGGAGAAACGATGACGAACTATAAAGAACCGGATGAAGATATGCAACTAGCTAACGCCTGTAAATAGCCTTGGAACGCAAGATGCTAAGCAAACAGTACTGCTTGCTATGCTTCGTAGAGGAATAGAGCGGCAAGCACAACCATATATCTACCTCAAGAAGCACATTATACAAGTGTGAATCGATTTTACAAAAGCAGAATTAAGCCCAGGTTGCTAGGGGTCAAACAAGCCAAGATTCATATACCTGCACAAAACCAGACAAAAGAGCAGAATCGAAACAAAAAGCAGCTCATGCCTAGGAATTCGAGGTCAATCCAAGGAAGGGAGGAGAGCGGCAACTTTGAAGAATCGAAACTTAAGAGCATAGCAGCCTTCCCCGTGAAGGTCGAGATAAGGAGGCCCAGGCAGGTGGCAAGGCTGAATGAAGAATCAAATACGCAAACAGAAGGAAATTGAAGCAGATTCACAGTGTACTAACACATGACCAGCCAGGCGCGGAGAGGTACCCACGTCTGAAGTCATCCAAAATCAGAGGATGCCATAACTTCTCCTGATAAGAAGCTACAGTTTCGAGGCCAACCTCGGCCAACTAATTGACACATAGCCCTAAAGTACTGATTTATGGAAGGGAGGCAGGGTGAATCTTGGGGCATACGGCATCTGGGTGATCATTCTGCATGCTGCTAATTAAATTGAAGATTTATGCCTAGGGGTGTAACCGACCCAATCACAATGGACCAAATAATCAAGGGTCCTATAGCTAGTAGAACCAATTAGACGTCATACTTTTTGTGACGTCTAACATGAGTGATGTAGAGGGAGGGGTTAGACGCCCACCCGACAAGAGTTATCCAATCCTCACACTCCGTTGCCATATACAGATATAGTACCTATACTTAAGTTACCTTTTCCAACCAATAGAATTGCATGATAAACTTTTGAGTGTTACACGTCAATGATGATGAAGTTTTGCTATAAGTATTGCTGTTTGAATGAGGATTTTGGAAGTTAAAGCAAGACAGGCGATCGCAACACTGATGATTTCCTGTTGTTTCCCCGTTTTTTGTACTTGTCATTAAACAGACTTCCCTTTGCCAAGCCATTGAGTTGTACGTATTGATTGGTGTTGGAGTAAGAGAATACCGCACCCCATCCACCTCAAGGTGCAGCTATCTTGTCTTAAAGTACTCGAGGGTGAGCTCTGATCCCATGGGCCCGTCAGAGGTCGCTCCGCCCTCCTGTACAAAGTAGAAGCAAAGAGGAAGGTCTTGAGGTGCTTTTGGAACCAGAGATGGTTCTCCTCTAGTTTCAGAGAGGCAGGGAGGCTGTTCCAGAGGGAGGCCCTACGAAAGGAAAGAGATCTGCCCCCAACTCATTGCTTGGAGAAGCTTGGAGAAGCAACTGACCCTGGGTAGTAGGAGGGGGATGAGGGAAGAGCTTGAGAAGGAAGATATTTAGGAAGAGAGAGTTGAAGGCCTTATGGACAATGCAGAGGGTTTTGTACATAATCCTCACCGCCACAGGGAGCCAGTGCAGCGATTTCAGTCCTGGAGAGATACAATTGCTGGGCTTGAGGCAAAGGACAAGTCTTGCAGAGAGTAGAAGCAGGCAGATTGGGAAAGAGGATGTTGCAGTAGTCTAGCCTAGAGAGAACCAGAGCTCTGGGAACAGTGAGCTTCTGTGGGAAGCAGAGGAAAGGAATAATACCTCTGAGGAGGTGCAGCTGGTAGTGTGACTTCTTAAAGACGTCAGAGATGTGAGGAGAGAAGGAGAGTGTGGAGTCGAAGATGACTCTGAGGTTTTTAGCCTATCAGGTGGGAGCAGGAAGAGGTCCAAGAGAGGCCAGCCAGAGAGTGACAGGAAAGGAGGGAGCAGGTGTACCGATGAGGAGAATCTCAGTCTTACTGGCATTAAGGCAGAGATCATTGGTGGCACACCACTCCTGGATAGCAGACAGCCAGAGATGAGAGAAGGAGAAGAGGTGGCAGAAGGGAGTCTGAAAATGAGTTGAGTGACATCTGCATAGCACTGAAAGTTGAGGCAGAGAGCGGCAATGTGGTGGACAAGGAGTGCCAGGTATTGGTTCAACAGCCAGGGAGAGAGGTTGACCCCTGGGGAACACCACAGGTAGAGCTAGAGATAGAGGAGAGGAAGGAACAAGTTGGACCTGGGAGAGACGATCAGTGAGGAAAGAAGTCAGCCAAGCCAGGGCTTGATCAGTGATACCCAGGTTATCACGAAGACGGTTGAGCGGCATGGCATGGTTGACTGTGTCAAAGGCAGAAGAGAGATCAAGTAAGATGAGGACACAGAGGGTGTTGGAATCAAGGTTGGAGAATAGGTCTTCACAGATGTTCAGGAAAACAGTTTCCGTGCTTCTGGCAGCTCTGAAGCCAGATTGATGGTCATGGAGACAACCAACAGATTCAGTGTGAAGATTAAGCTGGGAGATGGCCAGCTTTTCCAGGAGTTTGCCCAGGAAAGGAGTGATGGAGATTGGGCGATAGCCAGGCAGGAAGGGCCGGCAGAGGGTTTCTTAAGACGAGGGTGCACAAGGGAGTGCTTCAGTGTGGAAGGGAAGACTCCAGTGGCGAAAGAGTGGTTATAGAACTCAGCCAGGGCAGGAGTCAGGATGTCAATGTGGTCCTTGATGGTTTTGGAGGAACAGGGGTGAACCTGTTTTGACGAGACTTACATAGATCTGACTTGTCTAGAAACCTTGTCTGTGGAGAACAGGGGAAAGGCAGAGAAGGAGGGAGGAGAGGTGACCGAAGAGGGGCCAGAGGTAGAGGGAGGAGGGGGAGAGGAAGAGAGAGAGGACAGGATTTCCTGAGTTTTAGAGATGAAATGAGAAGCCAGGGCCATGCAGAGGACCTGGGAAGGGATAGGAGAGGTAGAGACTGCAGCAGGATTGCCCAGCTCCTTGCAGATTTTAAAGAGTTCACCGAGTTGTTAGATGCCGCTGTCATGATGCCTACCCCCGGGGACCCAGACCAAATCCAGCAATCCCGGAAGCAGGCATCAAATTACCCCAAGCAAGCCCAACAACCCCCGCTAGGGGCTATTTGGGTGCAGTCCTGGTGCCTATGGCGCCAGGCTCATATGGAGAGTCAATCCTGGCGCCATAGGCACCAGGCTCATAGATTAAAACTTCCCTGATGCTGACCATGCTGCAAACTTACCTGAAGCAGACCATGCTGCAAGAGCTCCAAGCCAAACGAGGCTTGGAAGGGACTATTTTACCTAGGGACTATTTTTTACTCGGGAGGGGCTGGGGAGGAATACTTACCTGGGACTACTTTGGAGGCTATTTAAACCACGCCCGAAGAGCAGCACACGCTTCGCGTTATTCTGCATCCAGCAGCGTAACGCTCACCGTGCCTGCAAGTCTGCATCCAGTCCTCTGCCACGCCCGCCTCGAGTTTGGAGCTCCTAGAAAAAGGGAGAAAGAAGGAGAAAAGGTTAGAACAAGAGCAATACCTTTGATCCTTATCTGAATTCCTGATCCATCGCGCCTTCGAGCTGGAAGAAAGAAGTTATTTTATGCGCGTCGCCTCACCTGCAGCAACGCCGCGCTGAACTCACCGGACTTCGCAACATCTTCACATTTCACCGCATCCTCCTGCATGTTCCCTCCGCACTCCGGCACCTAAGGAGAAGACAAGAACAGCAAGGTGAGCCAAGGGAATATACAGAGTAATACCCCCATAGACTTACCTGATTTTACCACTGGGGGTACTATTCTTCTTCACGGGTCGGCGCAGCTTCCACTGCATCCTAGCTGAACCCCGGCCCCTAAGGGGAAACAAAAGGACAGCAAGGTGAAATAAGGGACTAACAAGGGGAACCCTCCTCACCACACAAGACTTACCTGATTTTACCGCCGGAGGCATTATTCCCCGAGACTTCATACTTTCTCTCAGCGCCTGAATAAGGGAGAAAGCAACAGGTTACATATTGACATTATTTTATCGAACTGTGTTGGATAATACAAATCCTTACCAGAACATTACCGGTTGCCACGAGGAACTCTTCAGTAGGGTCAAGCTGCAACCTGCAGGGAATCGGACAAGAGTGAAAGTCAGGCATTTGAACTCTTACGAACTACATACTTACGACGTCTTGCCGGGAATATGGGAGTCAATATTGTCCTGGAACTCACCAATCCCTTCGAGCCAGTGAAGCAACTGTTTTTCTACGCGCCCCTGCGCTCAATGCAGGATGGAGAGCTCATCTTTTCAAATCATCAGGTGAGACTACAAGAGGGGACATCCAAGGTGATCAGTGGGGAGAGCAGCGGGGTGGGGGGATTTACGCTCAACTGCACGGGTGGATAATCCCCTTTCTCCATTTGCAGAAGAATATCCTACTGGCCAAGCAAACGAAGCTAGGTGGGCCAGTCCAGTCCGTCATCTCGGCCCTACGCGTCACATTGGTGGAGACTGCAGCAAGTCCAGTCCAGATCGACGCCTCTGTGGGAGCCAGGTGAGCCTAACAGCCGCAGAGACGCGGGCTTGGATGTGGGCTCTCTTCTTGGTGTGGATAGAGAGCCGGTATTGCCTTTGGAGAAGGCGGCAGGCCAGTTTGTCATAGGATGTACCGGAAGTATGCCATTTTGTCTCAGCCACCATGCACTTGTGTTTAAGGGTGACGAGGTCAGAGTCATACCAAGATTTGCACTTGGCTTTGGGCTTGAAGCGGATCCTCATGACAGGGGCAAGAACATCGAGAGTATCAGATATAGCAGAGTGGATCATGGAGAGGGCTGTGTCAGGGTGTGAATCAGCCAAGGGGGAACGAGGGGGGGAGAAAGTGACGGCGAAGACAGAGACCTTCCGCATCATCGCTGGATGTGAAATGCAAACAAGAAAAGGCAGTTCGACCCTGGGGAACTGGGCCATGGGGGGGGGGCTTGCCCCCAGGCCACAGACGGCTATGCAAACGAGACTCTTGCCTTGTTTCATTCATGTCTGACTCCACCTGCCAGCTTGGTGGCACTTGTCCCTTTAATAAATTCATGGCTGGGAATATACTGGGCAAGACATTTGGGTAGGCACATATAATACTTTAATGGTACCCTGTTAGTTACTGCTGCATAACTGTGGTTAGCTTCCTCAGGAGCTTAATAGGAGACTGGGTCACGTTCTTAGATCACCCGAACTAACATGGACCACTCCAGGCATTCCACAATACCAGCGAAGGTGGTAGGGCCTTTCAACTCTTTTAGTTGAAGGGGTCCTGAGTGTCCTCCACGTTGACAACAGTCTTATGACACAGCAAAATACACTTTCATTTGAGACTTTAAATGTGCTCTTTTCTGCGTGCAAGTTACAAGCTGCATTTGCTGGCCCGGCGGCCCTTAAGGACGTTAGCTCCCTCGGGCCTCCGCAGTTTCTTTTTACTCCAGCTTCTCTACTTTAGTCCCTTACTGACAAATAATGATGAATAGATTTTTAGTAGATGTTTAGGGCCCAATTCATGGAATTATCTTCACGGAAAATAGGGACTTTGCGCGACAAACCGTGCAAAATCCCTTTTGTAGATTCATGGAATTGACTGCGCAGTACTTTTTCATACTTGGCGGGGACTTCACGCAGGCTCATCACGTCAATGCGAGAGGCCCAGTGCCTTGCGTGAGACACCATGCAGAGCGTGGGCTTGGCTTGCACGGAGGGCAGGTTAGGGGGCAGAACTTGGAAAATGAGGAAGAACAAGGGACAATGTAGTCATTACAAGGGACGGCCCGCAGGCAGTCCTTCACACGGCCACTATTGCGTGGAACGATACGTATTCATGGATCTGACTGCGCAACCTTTCGGCGGGGAAATGGCCAGGTAAAGCCCTAATACTATCCGCCACCCGAAGGCAGGCATACAGACACTTACACATAGAATTCACTGCGCAGAGGTAAGATCGGGTGCTGGATTTAGGGATGCGTGTACGCAGCCGGGGTTCTGATCTAATTTAGGGGTGAGCATACTCAGTGTAACGAGGTACAGGAATATTTTATGGGGGTTCACACAGAATTTCTGAGTTTTACCCGAGTTACGATAAATCGTACGCATGTTTTCGGGGTGCTGGTAACAGTTACGGGGGACCCGCGCAGGGTCCCTGAGATGCAGGCCTGCTTGCGGTGGACCCCATCCACTGTTTAAAGGGTGCATGTATTCGTAACTGGGGGAGCACGCAAAGGTAGCTGTTTCTGGCTGTTTGCGTGTGGGCGTGTCGGGACGTTCCGGTCACGTCTTGCATATACGGTTACTTTACGCAAACAATTCCATGACTGCGCGGAGCACACTGAAATTCTCTGCGTGCAGAGTTGTTCTCGGCACGCAGGCTTTGCGGAATCGCTGCACACTTTTCCATGAATCGGGCCCTAAGTGTTTCAACTCCCTCGTGGCTGGCTGTCTCTTGATAATCGGCAGCTATTAACCCCCTGGCTGTGTTTCTTTGTCTCCATGATATTGTATGTACCAGATGGGTGCCTCAAACTGTTGTTCGCCACTTTAAGCAGGGAGGCCCTCAACCATCATGTTGAAATGGATCCTCACGAGTCGTGACACATCTTGAGCCATCCCGGCCCAATACACACAACTTGTTTGCCAAATTGTACATTACTAAGAGAGTATGATACCTTTCGCTACGTTTATGTAAACTTCAAGTATTTGATTATTTTCATGGTTTTGTGTTCGAAAGGAAAGCAGCCTTTGCCATGTCCTATCTTTATTCCAGCCATGTACTGTGTTTGAAAGTGACTGTTTGTGCCCAGCGAAGTAATCAGAAATTCAGTACAGGGTGGGCCTGGGACAGGGCACCCCATAAATTAAGTGAGATATTTTCTTAACTGGAGTGTTTTCTGTTGTGCGTAAGCAGGCTGCATTTTGGGCTTTTAAGGTCTAGTCTCAATGCACTATAAATAAGACCTATTACTAGTAACCAACAAAATGATACTCATTTTATTGACTGTTTAAGGATGAAGAGAACCCTGCCAAAATTCAAACAGGTGCAATCAGGTTCCAGCATAAATACAGACATAAAGGGCCTCATCAATGTGGTGGTAATAGCCTTACTGCCGCATTACCGCTCCGCTCAAACCCGCGCTTGGGCAGAAAGTTGGAGATTTACTTCCAACTTTTAGCAGGTGGTAAATCTTGCCACTTTCGGCCTGTTTTCGGTGCTATTGCCGCAGCACTTATAGTGCCACAGTAATAGAACCCAGAATTTACTGCCCTCCTTACCGCATACCTGCAACTCAGGATGCAACTCAGGATGCAGCGCTAACAGCGCCGGACCGAGTTGCAGTAACGCAGTTTGCGTTGGGTGGTATACCGGCACATTTATCACCGGGATACCACCCAACTTCTGATGAGGCCCAAAGGTAAATGCTTTCTTTTCTGTCACACAGCAGTAATCTGCATTCAGAATAACTGCTGAGTGCGACTATTCTAAAATTAGTAATACAGTGTTGAGCTAGGCTTTCTTGTGCAGGCTTATGCAGTAACAGCCCACTGGGCTAGTTAGGCCCTAGAAAAGTGAGGGCCTCGGCGATAATTTAGGGCTGTTACATTCGAAGCACCACTCCTTAAAGCAGGGCCTAATGCTACTTGCAACCGGCTCATTTTGCTTGGTGCTAAAAGCATTTTTATGAAAAAAAGATTGTTCCCTTGGATGAATGAGCATGTGTCCTGCAGCACTCATTCAGAAAGGCAAAGAATAGTCCCTTGAAAGATGGCCGCCAATTGGGAAGTGAGAGTAGCTTGGGGGAAGTCCCTTGTCGCTTTCCATGGCACACTTTAGGAAAGTTGAAAGAGATGCACCGGCAAGCATTTGAATGCACCAGCAGGAAAGTGGAGGCAGTAAGGGTGAGAGAGGGGGACAGCACACCAGAGCCTGGCTCAAGGGGGAGCAACAATCAGCTGTCCTGGAACTAATGCAGACTATATGCACATCCACCTTTCTCACCCAACTACTCTTACACACTATTGTTTTATCAAATACGCTAGAACGGAGCTCGACCAGTACAAACATTCTATAAGATGTGAACCTAAATGCCAAGACTGATTATTTCAGACCTGGCATGGCCCAACTTGAGATCTCACCGTGAGAGATGAGAGACTATTGTTCATGCCGTCGTTTTGTGTTTTCTTTGTCAACTGTGGCTTCAGTATTTTATTATTTTTGCTTTCTCCTTCCTTATTTGTAGTTATGAGTTTCTTTTTCTGTACTGACACTCTAACATGAAATCTATACTAGACTGATAAGACTACATCAGTTAGCGTTGCTGGTACATCTATACGAGACCTTAGTTATTCATTCAAGCTAAAGACTACACTAGTGAAGTGAGCTCCTAATGGGCATCGAGGCATTAATGGAACATGCAGGAAATGGAGGTTTGATGTTTGGTGGCCAGGAACGCATGCTTGTGGCGTGGCCCCTTTAAGGGCAAGCACGCGACAGAGTGACGTTCACTCCGTCGCGTGCCATATAAATAAAGGGGCGTCGCCCGGCGGCAGCAGAGCCACCGGGGAGCCCACACGAACAGCATCGGTCTCCGTGTGTCTCTGTGTGCACGGGGGTGTGGGGGCTCACGGGGGCGGCGGGATCGCCCGCTAACAATGGCGACGAAGTCGGATCGATCCCTGGGACAGGTGGCAACGTTTCCGAGATGCGCAGATGATCGCGTGTGAGCGCATCCGTGAATGTTGGCCGCGGAGAGGGGAGAGACACGCGTGGCCGGCGGCCATTTTGACGACAAGGCCTCGGAAACTCACGGCTTCATAACGAAGCATCTGTGAGAGATCCGGACCCAATTTTTGGAGAATCCAGTGGCGGACAGTCACTGCTTGCAACACGTGCTGGTGGAAATGCAAGTCATTTGCATTTTCACTGTTTTTCATCGAGTTTAAGGGTGGAGCTACCTGGAGGCCTACTGGATGCACACTGGGGCCTACCCTGCTCAATTTTTGGACTCTTCAATCCTACACCGGCTGAAGTCTGGAACCTGGTGGTCCTACATTTGCCTGGAAAACCCTCGAACCTGGACATCATCTGAATCATCTGAGGGGCTGGGATCCTCATCAAGGTACTGGTTGTGTTTGGTGTCCAAGTTGCGGCCCCATCACGGGGTGCCTGTGCGCTTTACACCATGGATCAAGGTGCAGCGGCCGCCGTGGCCCAACAGCAGGCTGCTGCTCCAGCCCAACCCCCGCCTGCCCCTCCACCAAGACCATTGCTGAGACCTCCCGGTACCCTACAGCCAATGCCAGAGTTTGATGTCTCGGGCACGCCATCAAGCCTGGGACAGAGGTGGAAGATGTGGATGGACAGGCTGGAAATGTACTTCAGGGCCACGATGGAGACGAGTGACGACAGTAAGTTGGCCACTCTCCTGTATTCTGCAGGCCCTGCTGTGCACGAGATTTTCTTGTCCTTGCAACCAGCGGATGGGTCTTTTGATGCCGCCAAAACTGCGCTCCACAATCACTTCCTGCCCATGGCCAATGTGGATTACGAACGGTTCCTAATGGGCAACACCAGACAGAAAGATGACGAGACTTTGGATGTGTTTTATGGGCGGCTGCGCAGGCTGGCGGCACCTTGTGCTTGGAATGACCCTGATGAGATGATTCGCAACCACCTCATCCAGGGCTGTTCCTCTGGTAAGCTGAGACGTCAAATCCTGCGCGAGCCTGGTATAACACTACCCCGCATCCTAGAACTGGGGAGGTGCCACGAGGTGTCGGAGCTGCGGGCATCAAGGATGGAAGCAGGCGTACGCCCTGGTAGGGTGGAAGAGGTATGCGCAGTTGGAAGAGGTCACGGATCAAGACGCCCCATGAATACTCAAAGTCCACGGCCCCAAGGGGCGCAGTCCTCGTGCCTAAAATGTGGATATGACCTCCCGCACCCAGCAGACTGTCCAGCAGCGGGAGTAAAGTGTGGACGATGTGGGGGCACAGACCATTTTGCAAGAGTGTGCAGATCGACGGTCCCGAAAATGGTCCCCAGGGGACCTGTCCGGGCTGGCTCTTTCCGCCCCCAGAGAACATCCAACGTTGCCCAGGTGGACCAGGCCGACGATGGCCCCCCTCAAGAAGGTGAGGAGGAAGAAGATGATGAAGAGAATGTTTTCTTCGTGTCATGCGTAAGAATGCTGAAATCGCACTCCAAGAGACAGCCGAGATGCGATGTACTGGTCAATGGGGATTCAGTACCCATGTTGGTGGACACGGGGGCGTCCGTGAACGTGATGGCCAGGCAACACTATGATGCAATGCAGGCACCGCCACCGCTGGCGGCACCGAGAGCGCGCATTTTCACATTTGGTGGCAACCATCCGATCCCACTGGATGGTGTGTTTGTGGCTGACACTCAATATGGCAACTCAGGCATTCGGGCAGGGTTTTACGTCACGCCGGTGAGCACCAACACGCTCCTCTGCTGCGCAGCTGCTGAAGCTTTGGGGATTGTGACATTCGCATACAACGTATATCTTGACGACATCCAGGAGCTCCTGGAGAAGCACACATCTCTCTTTGAAGGCGTTGGACAGTTGGTGGGGGAACCAGTCCGCTTGCACATTGATGAGTCCATACAACCGGTGGCTCTGAAGCACCGGCGCATACCGTTTCACCTCAGGGATCTGGTAGACCAGGAATTGGACAACCTTGTTCAGCTGGACATAATTGAGAAGGTGGAAGGCCCCACTCCTTGGGTTTCACCCATTGTCGTCGCACGGAAGCCCAAACAACCAGATGCAGTAAGGATTTGTGTCGACATGCGCCTGCCCAACAAGGCGATCAAAAGAGAGAGACACCTAACCCCCACCATGGACGACATCATTGCAGAATTACAGGGGGCGAGATTCTTCTCCAAGCTGGACTTGAGGGCAGGATATCATCAGGTGGTTCTGCACCCTGAGTCCCGATACATCACCACCTTCACCACCCATCGGGGCCTGTATCGGTATAAGAGGCTAAGTTTTGGAGTGTCCTCTGCAGCGGAAGTATTTCAAAATATCATAAGAGGGGCGTTAGCAGATCTGGATGGGGTCATCAACATCAGTGACGACATCTTAGTACACTCCAAGTCAGAGGCAGAACACATGGCCCGCCTTGCGAAGACATTTGAGCGCCTCCGTCTCTTGGGACTCACCCTACACAAAGAGAAATGCGAATTCCTCAGGACAACAATCGAGTTCTTTGGGTTCGTGTTTAAAGCGGATGGGGTGTCACCCGACCCCCGGAAGGTGAAGGACATTAGAGAGGCCCGCCCACCTGAAAACGTCGCTGAGGTGAGGAGTTTTCTGGGCATGGTCACTTATTGTGGCCGCTTCATCAGGAATCTAGCGTCCCGCTCTGAGCCTCTAAGATCTTTAACCAAGAAAGACTCCGTGTGGCAGTGGGGGCCCCTCGAGCAGGCGGCATTTGATGACATCCGGGGTGCCCTAGCGGCAGAAGACACCATGGCGTTCTTTGACCCTAGCCTGCAGACGGAAATAGTCGTGGACGCCAGTCCCTATGGTCTGGGGGCGGTCCTCACTCAAGTGGGGCGCGAGCAGGAAGTTCGGCCAATAGCCTATGCGAGCAAGGCACTCTCGGACACTGAACAACGCTACTCGCAAATCGAGAGGGAGGCCCTGGCGGTGTTGTGGGGTTGCAGGCATTTTCGCCTATACATTCTAGGGCGTCCTGTGACTGTCATCACTGACCACAAACCACTGCTACCCATCATGGCAGGCTCCTCCTCCAGACCACCAGTAAGGATAGAGCGCTGGATGCTTGCCCTGCTTGAATACGGCGTGTCGCTGGTGTATCGGCCTGGTGTAAGCAACGCTGCAGACTATCTGTCACGTCACCCATGTGGGGATGCCTGGGCGTCTGTGTCCGCGGAGGAGGCTGATGAACACGTTCGTCTCGTCGTTGAGTCTGCCACCCCCAACTCCATGCAGGTGGCGGAGCTGGAGCTGGCGTCGAATGATGACGAGTGCTTCGCCATTCTAAGACTGGCCATGCAACAAGGTGCGTGGAAGACGGTGCTTGAAGCGCTAGACCATCGAACATGCGAAGCCAGGGTGGCACTGGAACAGCTCTGGAAGGTGCGGGAAGAACTTGCATTCTCGGAATCGGGACTCCTGCTGAGAGGCGACAGAATAGTGGTGCCACAGACGAAGATCCCACAGATAATCGCTCTCGCCCACCAGGGCCATCAAGGGGCGCCCAAAACAAAGGCTCGGCTTCGCCAGAAGGTGTGGTTCCCGGAGCTAGAGCGGAGGGTAGAAGAGTTTGTGGCCTCGTGTCGGTGGTGTCAGGCCGCATCCCCAGCCCAGCGGGACCCATCCATTGAGACAATGCCTAGGGGAACCAAGCCATGGGAAGTAGTGCATGCTGACTTCGGCTCTACATCTAGAGGGACGCACTTCCTAGTGATGGTCGACGAGTGGTCGCGATACCCGGAGGTGGAATTTGTGGAGTCGCTGGCGTTTGGTGACGTGGTGATCGCAGTGGAAAAGATCTTCGCCACCCATGGCCTTCCATCGGTTGTGTGCACTGACAATGGCGCACCGTATCAGGGTGAGAGCTTTGCTGAACTCTTAAAGAACTATGGTATTCAGCACAGGAAGGTCACACCCCTCTGGCCCAGGGCAAACGGGGAGGCCGAGCGCATGATGCGCACCCTTAACAAGGTGTTCCGGATCGCCCAAGGCAAGGGTGAATGTCTGCAGAGGGCCCTGTATGTATTCCTACGGGGATACAGAACCACTCCCCATTCATCGACAGGAGTAGCACCGGCGGAGGCCCTCTTCCAGAGGTTCCCTCGGGATGTCGTACCTGAGGTAGGGGCCCGAGAGCCCGCCATCATTGACAATGAGCAGGTGGAGGAAGATCGGCTGGCAAGAACTCGGGCGGAGAACATGAGAAGAGGTCTGAAGCCACCCAACATTGCCCCAGGGGATGAGGTATTAGTGAGGAACCGTCATCCGCAGGGCAAGCTCTCCCTCACATACGAGCCCGCCCCCCTGGATGTTGTAGCGGTGAAGGGGTCTATGGTGACTGCATCAGATGGAACATCGTCGGTGACCAGAAATGCCAGCTTCTTTAGGAGACTGGGTGACCCGGGAGCGAATCGAGTGGAGGCTGGCGAAGAACTACCCGACGATAGTGGAGGAGATGTCCCCACCATGGACTCGCCTGTTCGTGGAAGAACCGACTCAAGCACTCCGGTAAGGGACAGTGGCAGGAGGTACCCCCTGGGAGCAGGGCGTGGGAAACCTGCCCACCTGAGTGACTATGTGACAGACTGATCTGGGGTCATGTTGGCGATGGGTCGCCGGACTGTGTGAAGGCACCGCTGGGGATCCAGGGTGGTTGCCAATAAATGGGGGATTCCTAATGGGTGTGCTGTAAAGTAGTGATTAGTCAGTTTTGTGTGCTGTAGAACGTAGAACAATTGTATCCTCCTTTGTGTTTGTTGTTATGGAAAAGGAGGAGTGTGGCGTGGCCCCTTTAAGGGCAAGCACGCGACGGAGTGACGTTCACTCCGTCGCGTGCCATATAAATAAAGGGGCGTCGCCCGGCGGCAGCAGAGCCACCGGGGAGCCCACACGAACAGCATCGGTCTCCGTGTGTCTCTGTGTGCACGGGGGTGTGGGGGCTCACGGGGGCGGCAGGATCGCCCGCTAACAATGCTGATGTGGATAAGGTGCGGGCCTGTATACCACGCAAACATAGTGCTAATCCTGCAGTAACCCTCTGGAGTTACTTTCCGGACTATGGCAACAAGCTGAGGTAGGTGAATACCGGCTTTGTGCTTGGGTTTTTGGAAAGAAAATGTTGTGAGTAAGGGAATACATTCTTAGTGTCTGATAACAGGGTTCAGAGACATGTGCGGGTTTCTAGCATGCCACAATATCAATCACAAGTGCACAACATTTTATCACCCACAACGCAAAGGGATGGTCAAATGCTTTGTGTACTCAAGGATTTAGTACAGATGTCTGTGCAAACAAAGAGGATTTTAAGAAACAATTGTTAAAATACATATTTTCATATAACCCCTCATTAACACCACAGAAACCACCCTTTTTGAGATGCACGGAAAGCATACTCAGATCGCATGAGAGGGGGCAGACCCGCGGTGGTTGGGTGTGAGATTGCCAGAAAAAATGACTAAAGGGTTGTTACGGTTTTCAAGTCCAAAAAGAGTAAAAGTACGGCTAGGAATTTTGTTATTTTGGATAATGGAGACAGGTGGAACGTGAGTCGCACAGTACCATATCAAGCAAGTGAAGTACTGTATGGAGTGGGTTATGTGGTCCATGGGCAGATAGATGTTGCTGGGACCACTAGGCTCCAAAGTGAGATTGCCAGCGGCACAGATCCCGACGCCTTTCCCCCAGTAGACCAGGGTTGGAGCCAGAACAGGAATTGACAGCACCCCACCTCATAATTGTCTAGCGTTGAATCTGAAGGGACAACACATGAAGTTCCAGGACTATGTTATGTTTCAAGTACCCTATTGTTGCACGTCCTTAAGGATTTTTGAAAGATGCCTTGTAAAGGGTGGGAGATGTGTCAAGCGGTGATGCAATGTGCCACCACGCGGGACATCCTGCGCAAGTTTCTGCATGGAACATTCAGAGTTTGATGAGGGTTATGTTATGTTAAAGGTACTTATATAGTGCACCGTCACCAACGGAATTGGTCCCCAGGTGCTCTGGCGGATCTGTATACAGGAAGGAGGGCAGGTAGGGTTAGTCGGGAGGAGGGGAGTAGGAGAGTGGGAGAAGTGGTGTGGTGTTGGCAGCTTCAGCTTGGTATACACAGAGTGCTGGGCTTTGGTGCAAGTATCAGATCAGGCGAGACCTTGTGTGCTGTAGGTGCTGTTTATGTGTTATGATGCGGTGTGGTAAAGTGCATGCGGACTGCTGGGAGAGAAATGGTTTTGTGTGAGATGAGTATGTAGAAAATTGAGGGTTGGGTTAGTGTGATCTGTATCCTGATTCAGGTACTTCTGGTTCCGTTTGAGCTGTATCCCTGTGGGTGGGGTTGTTACTGGTTCCTCATGGGCCGTCTCGCTGTGGTGGTGCTGCGCGGATCCAGCTGTATCATAGTGAGTATTGTATGAAGTGATAGGTGTGTCTGAACCTTTTCTTCAGGTGTGGAACTGGGGTGGTACTATCCTCTTGTTATCTAATGTGACACTGGTCGGTTGAGGCTTTGAATGGTTCAGGGTCGGAGTGCTGTTGATGAGGCGTCCTAGTGCATCCGTCTTGGTCAGCCTGTGTATTCAGTCGTTAGTTTCCTCCTATCATGACTATCTTTCAGTTAGTTCTTAGGTTTCTGTGGGGTGACTTCCTTAGGGCTATTGTTTAGTTGTAGTTTGTGTGTGATGGTGCATTGTGCTTCCCGCTGTATCTTGATGAACATTGAGTAATGTGGGTGCTTATTCTGTTTCTCAGCCTCTGGATTGGAGCTAATGGTACAGGGTTTCCTATTCCCTTGCTATCTGCTGTGATTAGGTTAGCAGCCATTTCCCGGCGCCTGCCCTCCCCTAATGCTCGCCTCTCTCTTCTCCTAAAAAAGCTACCTTCTCATTACTTCCCGAGGTGCAGGTGAGTGCATCCCCCCCAGGACCCTCCTGAGCCCTAGGGAGCAACATCTCGGCCTTTTGGCTGCCCCCCTGCCCCTGATCACCATCCTTGCCTGCGGTGCTTTTTCTCGCGTCCCTTATCCCTCCTCCCGCCTCCTGGGCCACCCCCTTCCATGATTGGCGGAGCTTAACTCCTTGCTGGGCCTAGTGGCTGCACTGCACCCTGCTTACCTCGTTTACATCCCGAGGTGCAGGTGAGTGCATTCCCCCCAGGACCCTCTTGGGCCCTGGGGAGCAACATCTCAGCCTTTTGGCTGCCCCCCTTCCCCGATCGGTATCCTTGCCTGCCGAGCCTTTTCCCGCATTCCCTTATCCCTCGTCCCGGCCCACCCCCTTCCCTGATTGGCGGAGCTTAACTCCTTACTGGGCCTAGTGGCCGCACTGCACCCTGCTTACCTCATTTACTTCACAAGGTGCAGGTGAGTGCATTTCCCCCTTGACCCTCCTGGGCCCTGGGGAGCAACATCTCGGCCTTTTGGCTGCCCCCCTGCCCCTGATCACCATCCTTGCCTGCCGTGCCTTTTCCTGCGTCCCTTATCCCTCCTCCCGCCTCACCCCCTGCCTGATTGGCAGAGCTTAACTCCTTGCTGGGCCTAGTGGCCGCACTGCAACCTGCTTACCTCGTTTACTTCCCGAGGTTCAGGTGAGTACATTCCCCCCCAGGACCCTCCTGGGTCCTGGGGAGCGACATCTCAGCCTTATGGCTGCCCTTGATTGCCATCCTTGCCTGCTGTGCCTATTTTCCCTGCGTCCCTTCTCCCCCCTCCCGGCCAAAACTGTAAGTGTGGCAGTGGGGTGTAAAGCAATCACTCTACTCCAGAAAGCCCCTGCCACTCTTCCTTATCTCGATAACGTAGATTGCCATAGACGTATACCATGCATAATCAGAGAGATTTGTGCCAGCCCAAATCTATTCATGGCTGCACTGCAAATGTTGCACTGCATACACACTTATTTACTTGCCCACGTTGACTAGTGCCGCACCTAGAGATAACTGTGAAGACTGGCCGGCGTCGCACATAGATAGAAATGTGAATGTTAGCATGTGCCACACTTAGATGGGCTTAGATCGAATGCTCAACTTTAGCCGTGTCGCACCTAAATAGAAATGTGAACGTAAGCATGTGCCACACTTAGATGGAATGCTCCACTTTAGCCGCCTCGTACCCAGATAGAAATGTGAATGTTAGCATGTGTCACACTTAGATTGAATGCTCTACTTTAGCCCGTGTCGCACCTAGATAGGATTGTGATTGCAAGCATGCGCCACACTTAGATGGAATTCTCTACATTAGTCACCTCGCACCCAGATAGAAATGTGAATGTTAGCATGTGCCACACTCAGACTGAATGCTCTGCTTTAGCCCGCATCACACCTAGATAGGATTGTGAATGCTCGCATGTGCCACACTTAGATGGGCTTAGATCGAATGCTCAACTTTAGCCCGTGTCGCACCTATATAGAAATGTGAACGTAAGCATGTGCCACACTTAGATGGAATGCTCCACTTTAGCCGCCTCGTACCGATAGAAATGTGAATGTTAGCATGTGTCACACTTAGATTGAATGCTCTACTTTAGCCCGTGTCGCACCTAGATAGGATGGTGATTGCAAGCATGCGCCACACTAAGATGGAATTCTCCGCATTAGTCACCTCGCACCTAGATAGAAATGTGAATGTAAGCATGCCCCACACTTAGATGGAATACTCAACTTTAGCCGCCCCGCAACCAGATAGAAATGTGAATGTTAGCATGTGCCACACTTAGATTGAAGGCTCTACTTTAGCCCGTGTCATACCTAGATAGGATTGTGAATGTAAGCATGCGCCACACTTAGATGTAATACTCTGCTTCAGCCGCCTCACACCCAGATAGAAATGTGAATGTTAGCATGTGCCACACTCAGACTGAATGCTCTGCTTTAGCCCGCATCTCACCTAGATAGGATTGGGAATGCTAGCATGCGCCACACTTGGATGGACTTAGATTGAATGCTCAACTTTAGCCTGCGTCACGCCTAGATAGAAATGTGAACGTAAGCATGCCCCACACTTAGATGGAATACTCAACTTTAGCCGCCCTGCAACCAGATAGAAATGCGAATGTCAGCATGTGCCACACTTAGACTGAATGCTCTGCTCTAGCCTGCGTCACACCTAGATAGGATTGTGAATGTTAGCATGAGCCACACCTAGACGGACTTAGATGGAATGCTCAAATTTAGTCTGCGTCACACCTAGATAGTAATGTGAATGACCGTAAATTCACACCTAGATAGTAATGTGTACAGACCGTAAAACACCCCAAGCCCAGCCAACGAACCCACCGGGCTGAGACTGCCAACAGCACATTACTGCTCTCTTGCACTTTTCCACTTTACTCCCACTAACTCATCCCCGCCCTTCCCTTTTTTCAGAGCCGCCAGAGCGCCAGGGGACCACTCCGGTGGTGATAGTGCGGGGTACAAATATCCTTTAACATTAACATTAACAAACGCAGCAACTCTTATTTAAAGCACCACAGTTAAACCCAGGTTTACGTTTGCAAAAATGTTGCCTTTTTATTAAGAAAATGCAAATGAAACATGAATTAAAATGCAACTTGGCTTGCAATGTAGTCCTCTCTGTTCAGACAGTGGGAAGAGGTCGGCAGAAGGCCCTCCATCACACGTTCTCTTACCTGTGGGGTGCGCTGTGCTGAGTGCTGTGGTAAACGGCAGCCTGTCAGAATGCTTCATATTTTTGATCAAAAGATGTTCCGGGAGTGATGGTCCTGTGAACAGAAAGATGGGATTCCTGTAATATTTATTTTTATGGGCAGCCGATGGGTGCGTATGGAAACAGCTGACATTTTAAAATAAATATAACAATCATATCAAATGAGTTGTATCAGATGTTCTTCATAAGTATCTGCATGGAGCACACACAGGTCATAGGCCTGCGGAGCAGCTCAGGAGGCAGCAACGAGCCTGGAAGGAAACAGGTAAGGAAAGAAAAGTGTTTTTGTTTGTGTGTTTGCATCACTGCGAGGATGCATGCAAGATGGTAAGTGCGTATATGTTTGTATATTATTATTTTCATTAGTATATTTTGGTTAAAATTAAACCTTATACACCTTGAATACAAAGCTTCACGCACAGTAAGATATTTTATTACATTTTCCAACATCATCTATATATATATATAAAAGTGAAAATGTGTTTGTGTGTGGCGGGATATGTGGCAAAGCTTGGTTCCTTATACAATTCCACACCGTTTCACCAATCTGCACCAAATGTTGCATAGTTACCGGGTAGGACCATTCAGACATTACTGGCTACATGGCATTTGGACACTCCACCCGTTTCCCAAAATGTCAACATTTGTTTGTGACTTGGTGAAGCATTGTTCCTTATCAACACCACACCGTTTCACCAATCTGCCCCAAATTTTGCATAGTTACCTGTATGGACCATTCGGACATTACTGGCTACATGACATCTGGACATCCAACCCCGTTCCCAGGATTTCAGCACAAGTCAAAATGTGTTTGTGACTTGGTGAAGCATTGTTCCTTATACAACTGCACACCGTTTCACCAACCTGCCCCACATTTTGCATAGTTACCTGTTAGGACCCTCCAGACATTACCAGCTACATGACACGTGGACACTCCACCCCTTTCCCTGGATTGTAGCATCTTCACACATGAGATGGTTGCCTGAAATCGGCGAAACATCAATGTGGTCGTAGACTGACCGGTTCCAACACAAGGAACGAAACAAGTTCCATGCCCTAGGATGCACAGTTTACAAGATATTTGCACTGCACTGCACCGCAACGAATTGCACCACGCCAGGGTGAGGCAACAGGTTGGGAGAGAGCACAGGAGGTCCCAGTATGCAGCAGCACACCAACTCTTGCCTCCCCCCCAACATCTGCTCCGGGTTATGTCAGCCAGCCACACGCACCCATTCTCAGTGCAGTTTCCTTCAGGGTGCAAAGCACATCAAGCGATAAGCAAATCAAAACAGCGACCTACAGGATCAGTGTTATCATGTCTGTCTACAGAACCCGTTTGGGTACTTCTGCTAGTATGATATAAAATGTAAAAATGAAAACAGCAAAATAGGAAACATCCAATTATGAAGATATAAATAAAATCACATAATACATATCTTTTCATGAATAACAGTATGATATTATGTGGCCTCCCCATTCAATTAGCTCCATATTATTAACCAAAATCGAGAAACAGCCATAGATAATCCTAGATTATGTCCCAGTATTCAATTCTTTTATTGGGTATTTATAATGAGCCTATACAGCAAAAGGTGTTCAAGGTGCCACTAGGCATAAAAAGGGGAGGGGGCAGAACAGGGATGAAGAATAACAAAAAACTGTCCTACTAGGCCTTGTGACAATCGGATCGTGCAAGTGCAGTAACAAGAAGTGCAAGGGTGTGGGGGGGCTGGTGGGGAGGTGGGCAGTGCCAGTCAGAGTGCAATGTGCTAATGCTAAGATGGGAGGGGAGGAGTGGAGAACACGCAAGTGCTGGGTGGGGAGGGAGTGGGGACCTTAACCAAAAAGAGTCAATACATACTGTCTCTACATTATGTTTGTGTATATGAGATGGGTTGTTTGTAAGTGCAGGCATACAAATTAATGCAGTGTGAATAGTGTACATGGATGCGAGTGTGTGTGTAAATGCAGTGTGAATGTTCTGGGTGCTCGTGTGGACGACAGAAAAGCTGTATGGGTGCACGACTCATAGTCAAAAGTTGGTGTGTGCCTGTGTGTGTGTATCTGTGTGTGTGTGAGATACTGTCTGTGTATGCAAGCCTGGGCCCGGGGAGGAGCATTGGAGCATGAACATTTTTTGACAGGGCCCAAAGCCAACTTGATTATCATTGTGTTAAGGTGGAGCTGGAGAGGGAGGAGGGCACTACAGTAGGGCTGTCTGGGTACTAGAGTGGCATGAGAATGTGTACTCAAATTAAGGGCAAAGCCAACATGATGAGTGTTCTTACATGGGGGAGGTAAGGGCATGTTTCATTACTGTGGCATGGCATTATTTTATACTGGTGTTAAAGTGAAAGGCAACATAATAAGTGTTCTTACATGGTGGGGGAGCATATGTGCAGCCAACAAGGTAATGTTTTCTTACTGTGGCATGACACTTTTTTACTAGCGTTAGGGAACAAATACAACATGAGTATTGTGTTCTTATATGGGGCAGGATTTGTGTAGCCAGCAAGGACATGTTTTCTTACCGTGCCACAACTTCTATTTACTGCCATTAAAGGGGAAGTTCACTCAGAAATTCTATTGGCCCAATCAATCAGGCATGTATTTTTGAGCATACATCGATTGATTGTAAAAGGAATTCCAAAGCATCTTTCTTTAGTTTCTATCCCATTTACACATGCAAAACTGATGGCCGGGTACTGCCATCTTGTGATAAACTTAGCCATTGATCCATCGCCCTAAATTCAAGTGCCATCGCAGCAGTAATTCAGATCACCAACCCCTCAGGCTGATTGTGACTAATCAACCTCTGGGGTACCAGTGGTTCAGGGATGAATATCATTTTCTAAACCATCAATCAGCCCCACACCTCTAGTACACCAGAAGGGATCCGAACAGAGTGGAATACAAGTGAATTATAAGACCTTCTTTTCCAATTTTGGTAACGTGGACGGAACGGCAGGCTTATCTCCGCAAGGTCGTGTATCTTTGGTTAGTTGCAACACAGTGAAAATATAATTATTAAGCAATGATGAAAGGAACTGTGCAGTCAAGGTTTTATAAAAATATCTACTTTATTATTACAACAACAGACAGGTCTAGCACACTACAAATATGACCCACCCGGTAAAGGAACACAGAGGACAGACAATTTCACTAGGGGAAGGGATGCACTCTGGATACTGATAGGAGGGTAGTTGGTAAAGCAATCAGTCGTACTGTTCAAGCTTATTTGGTTCCAGCACCAAAGGGGCAAAGGGTTGTAACTGTCTCTAGGGGCTTTCGGAAAAGGACCAGGGGGGCAGAACCACAATGTACCTGATGCTGCAGAGGTTCTTGGTGCTCGACAGCGTCAAGGCAGTTCCAGGGTGCTTTGCAGCCCTTGAGACAGAGTTAGTGGTGGAAGATAGCTGCTGGTACCATGTGGCAGGCAGTTTGGCAAGTGAAGCTGGAAGTACGTCTGCAGGCTGTCCGGCATGGTGGCTCGGGGCCAAGAATCGTCTCTATGCTGGTTGGCGGATCTGCAATGCGGGTCGAGGCAGCTGCGGCATGACAACAGTCAGCAGTGCAGCCGGATGCAGTTTGAGGACTCGACAGTCTCAAAAATGTCCTTAAAAGATGGACGCTGGATGATGCTTGTGTGGCACTCCTCCTAGCTTCTTCACGGGGCCCGTGTCCTTTCAAGGTGGACGACCCAAAGCTCAGGAGAGTGCAGGCAACAACCTTGTCCTTTGTCGAGAGACTCTCTGGCATTTCCCACTTAGGAAGCTTGCTGGCAGAACCTAGCAGGGCACACTGTGTGCTGGCTGGGTACGTGTTCTGGGGCTTCTGGACGGGTCCTCTGAGTCCTGTATCTCCCTCTGTTCCCTGGGAGATGTTTAGGGGAAGGATCTTGCTTCCCTCTTGGAACTCCTGGCCTCCTTCACTGGCAGAAGATGTAAGGTAGACTGTACCTTCAGCTCGGTTCCAAATTAGTCCTTCTTCTTACTCCTTTCAAAGTAGTCTGATGAGTGAGGAGGTCAGCCCTCTTTTAAGCCATATGGGCCCCAGAGATTGGTGCAGGCTAAGCCTACCTTACTGAACCAATCACTGGTCCCCACCAGCAATCTTCTGTTATGCATGAGGTCAGGATCAGAGTGCTCTGCAACAGGAGATACAAGGGATGACAACATATAGCCAAGTCCCACCCATCTTCCTGTCTGCTATAGATCAAAGTGTCTCTCTGGTTAACTGAGTCCTATGAGGCCCTTGATTAAAGCACAGGTTTCCCTTGAAGTCTGTTCTAGGAGCAGACTTCCTGTCTCCCCCAAATCACATACTTCTCCTCTCCGAAAGGGGTCAGGTCTGCAGGGGTTTGCCTATGGTAAATAGTGGATCCAAACATGCATTTCACTGCCTTTCATACAGAGGGGTGGGAATTAGCTTCAAGTTGACACATTGCATACCAAAGGGGTGTTAGCCCCGCCTTTCTTGTCTGTCTGGCAACCAAGCCCTTTACGCTGGCTTCAATTATCTTGTTAGTATACACTATCACCAGCCGGATTAAACAAAAGGAATGCAGATCCATGGAGCCTTTCATATTTAAATTAGGCTGCCCATGGCTGGAGGAAGGTGTGCCTTTCCTCCTTCCTGAGATGCTTTGATGTACCCGGGGCTGTCACATTCTAGCTGAATATGACAGGGGAAGACGGCGCCTGTTGGATGTGTCTTCCCAGAGTACACCTGACTATGTGTTTTGTGCGGGAAGCAGATAAAATGGGTGCGGAATGGCCACACACATTTTGGAGGCTGATCTCCCATCATTCATTTTCCTTATCAGAAAAATCAAAAAGCCCAGGCGAGTGCACTCTCCCTGTGAGGATGGTCGAATTTCTCACACTGACATCATTAGTCAAAACGATATACACCTATTCTGATGACATTCGTGGACAGCGTAGCCAAACATACCATGTCATTACCTATGTCATAACGTTACCTAACGCAAAACCAGGAAGATCAAAACACACATCCACACACAGCGCAAAAGTTCACTTTCTTTTCATAAAAAGGAGAAATCAATGTAAACATTTAAGAAAATAGTAATAGTCAGGAATGTAACAATTACTTATATTTTTAACATGATGCTCAAAATAGAAGATTACATCCACAAAAACACTGAAAACATTTGTGAAAAGAAGTGATAGCCTTTCTGGCATGCTTCACATTTTTTCTATAACTGTCAACTTCCATCAAATATTGCTGATTGCCTTGATCGATCAATTAATCCCTGCATTTAAATGTGTGGTAAAATCTACTGCACTTATTTTCCATCTCTGATGTTTGATCGATGCACATGGTGTTCCGTATATGTGAGTAAAAAGGACTAATTTCACTTTGAAATGCAACACTTTTTGATCCGTATGTATTCATACCATAATCACAGGCATGTTGCTCTGTATTACTGCCACTGCAAATGGACAAACTGGTGCCTGATGATCGCCCCAGAATATTGATGTTACAGATGCTGTGTTGATGGTTATTGTCCAATTCTGGTTGAAAAACCTATCCACAAGAAGATTGTATCCATGACAAACGCACATCCCCAGGTCGCAGCAATGAAAATTTGAGAATGCAAATACATATTTCAGTACCTATTTTCAAAAAATAATATACACAGTACATGAATATGTTAATTAACAATTTTTGGTATAATGTACACGTTCAATGCCTAGTCTTTGCATCAAATTGAACATCAATCCGGCACATCATTAATCATTAAGCACACAGCACACATACCAACTTTAGTCGCATAAATACTATGTAAAATTTTGCTTAATTATTTGTGGATTTTCCATTGTCTCTATGTAAAGATGTGCAACCATCATGAAAGACAGATCTCAGTAATAAAAACGTAACTTTCTTATGTTCAGATTCATTATAGTTTCAAGATAGTTCACTATAGTGAATCTTATCAATTCTTTGTGGATATTCGACACATACAAATTGTTAATACGAGGGGTTCAAGGACAAATAACAAAGAGACCCTTAATTGAGGTTTTGTTTTCGGGAACAAATGCCACAAAAATGAACAATATTATTTTCTACTTTCAATTGTAAACTGTGCAGGGAAAATAATGGAATATGTCAACTGTGCCAAATAAAAAAATATTTACTTTGTTTTTAATAGTCTCAAGGCACCCTGTCCCAATGCGCTTTGGGCTACTTCAACACATGCAGCTAGGAGCGGTGCAGAACACAGACGCCACACATTGCTGTGTGGCCATGGCCACCGCCAGTCACGTACCCTGGGCATGTATGTATTATTTGTATAGATGCCCAGAAGAGAGGCCATCCTGCAGCAGTGGGGGCGGGTTGCAGATCTGTCTGCCCATGCGGTTGTGATCGGTCTAGGTGATGATTGCATTAGTGCCAAAAGAGTTTTTACAAACATGTGCCAATCTTCCTTCAATGTAAAGTCATGCACCCCATCACAACGCAACCTAACAGTAGTGTGCCTGTACACATCCAAACCATCTCCTCAGAATTCGAATACATATCATGAAAACACGCTTTCCCACCTCAAACCCAATATGACGACTTCTGAAATTCTGTCCATTGGTTAAATAAGTTCACCCTTGTGAATTTGACACCTATTGCAACATACTCAATGCAACTACTTCCTAACACCTGATAAGTGTATATTGCTGTTAGCTAACTATCTATTCGCTACCCACCTTCAGTGCAGATCAAAAACGCACAAACTCATTTTACAAATCCTCTCAGACACAGAGAGATGGTTACAACACGAAATACAGATGCATGGATATTGATGTATAAAACGTGGTGGGTTTATATGTACAGATGGCCCGAGAAGGGGGTAAAGAGGCAATTGCCCACCAGGAAGGCTGGACTTTTGCTCCCAGGGCCACAGGTGCAAAGTGCAAAAAACAACAAAAGAAGACAAGTTCCTTCAAATTCCAGCCTGTCTAGAATGAGCTGAGTTTTGAAAGGCTTACTGGCTTCTGTGTAGATGTAGTCAAACAATCATCTTTATTTCACAATGGTGCAGGCATGCCTCAGTGCCCTCCACAGTGAGATGGAAATGAGCATGGGCCACAGGGGCATGTTCATACTGCACATCGGCAAAGTATGCATTTAAATGACATATTCTGTGACCCTGGATGTCAATGTTGGCTAACACTGTGGCCCATAAATCTTTGGTCTATTGCAATCCGCAGCCACTTACCACAAATCCTACTTACCAAGGAAGTTAGACTCCATATCTTATAAGAGCTTTTCCTTGCTTTGATTCTGTATGACTGCTTCTCCTTTGTTATGGTGATTTTCTTGAGCACTTGTGAGTTCATTACAAAAAAAGAGTTTAATAGCACACTGAATAATAACCATGAATATTACAAGGGTGGTATGGTGCGGTACTCACTTTTGCATTCAGTTGAATAACATGCACAGAAAGATGTAACGGTCAGGTATTACTTATTAATAGAATAATACCATTGCTGGTCATATTTTATGGACATAATAGCCAATAGTGCCCCTTTTAGTGAATTTCCTGGTAAATGCCATAATAATGTGGGCATCTGAGATGCTATCAATGTTCCCCTTTCCATGCACCTTTCCAAATACTTTACGTGTTTTGAAGGAAAGTGCCTGCGCTTCTTTGAAAACACAAATGCATATGTTAGGCCACTCTTACACCCTCTCCATTACCATATCCCAGGATGACACCCTTTGCAGTTCCCTCTGCTTCCATGAATTGAAATATGCAGCCAACCTAACAAGAAAGTGCAACATGTCAGCACAATAAACGCCAAGTCCACTCAGCGTCTTTCACAGTGTTGTACAAGTGTAGACCCCTTAGCTACAATTACCATCAAGTCCCTGACCCCAACTTCTTGTCATGTCTGGAAGAGGATGAATGGCAAATAAAGGTGATCTACCATCTAGATGTGAACCAGGGCAATGGAAGGGGGTGAGTTACAAGCAATTAGTCACTGAGAAATGTGGGCAAGGGATGATAATTGAGTAAAGAGTAAAGGGATGGCACAAAAAGGAAACAGAGGTATGAAAGTTAATTGCAAGGAACAAGAAGGTGAAGGGGTAGAAAGGATGTGGTGGAAAGGAAGAACACGTTGAAAAAGATCTTTGCCTGACTTGCAAGCAAAGGCAAGTCCTTATGGACCTGGCTTGACTCCTTTCTTGTTCTAACACAGTGATGCATACTTGCATTATGAACATATATTTCAATTAAGACCAGTCTTAATGACTCGTCTTAATGCAATGAGACAGAGAAGTAGTGGCCTTCAGACTTTACAATTAAATGCCTCTTGACTGCATGCTAAAATCCATTCATTGCCTGCCTCTTTGCTTGTGTTGTGCACGGTCAGACCATAATGCAGTGTTCAAGTCCCTAAATAAAAGTGACTGAATCCATTAACATACAAATTGTATGTTGTGTCACCAGAAATTAGCATATGAAGGTGCACTCTGAAAATAGTGTGGGGACTCCTGAAAACAGTGTAGCTACTCCGTCCACACTCGTGTACCCTCGACTTCAGCTGTGTCATAATGCACGATTAGTATCAATCACACCACTAATTGTTCTATCCCAGTCAATCCATGTTCTGTGTGCAAGATAAATTGTAACAAATGTAATATTAGATCTCGCACCTATTTTACTCTAAAGATTCAATGTTGTCAATGCACTCCTTTCTATCAATGTTCTATTTCTTGTAATGAACATTTTACTATGACCCATTACATATTTTTTAAGCATGGCCAGCACAGTCAATGGACCTCATTACGAGGTTGCATGTAAAACCTGCCAGTACGCAGTGGATTACCGGCAACCTCTTAACACTGTTACCGCAGCGTGACATCCAGATGTTACCAGGATGTCACATGCAGTGGCAGTTATTTCCCATGGAGTCTATGAGGACTCCATGGGAATTGGAAACCTAAAGCACCAGCACTGTTAGTAACGGTGCCAGTGCTGCAGTAAAAAGCCTGCCAGTAGAGGCCTGAACTCCCAGCCGGTGAGGGAACAGGATGTCTTTCTTTGATTGACATGTTTTAGAGAGTGTGGATTGTGCGAGCGGGTCATCAAGTAATTCTGAAACATCTTCTGTGTTGTCTGTCTCTTCTGGGGGATGTTGTGTGCTGTAACAATGATCCATGGGTACTTTCCTTGGGTAACTGGTGGCATTCAGTTCAAATTCTGACCACTGGATATCTGCATACTGACTCTGAAGCTTGAGGCGAGCATGCAGAGTACAAAATGTTGTTGCTCCAAAGTGGCATCAGTTTGGCAAGTGACATCATTAGTTTAAGGTGGGGTCTGAGCCTTTCTGCTCCTCTTCTTCCTAGGCCTCTAATTGATTAAAAATATGCTTAATTTATAGTACACTTACAGAAGATATGAATTTCAACCTCAAAATGTAATATCAATTAAATACATTCTAAACAACCCCTTTAAAGAAACGAAAGCATGTTTCTTATTTACCCTGGTTTTTCCTAGTGTGTCTTGATATAGTCAATCTTGATTTGCCAACTTCATCACCCAACTGAAAAAGAGCTTTTTGAAAATGTAGAAACTAAGCATTTTACTCTTCCATTTCAAGATACATATGTACACTTACAAATAGTACATCATTTCCATATGAAAAAACATGATCACATAATAAAAATAACATTAAAAGAAAAATAGATAACTGATCTTTTAAAAATATCATATTTCTACCGCGGGTCCATGTGTCTCTTCAATCTCAACCGCTTCAGTAGTACACTCCTTGTGCATAACAAATTCAACAAAAATAGTTTAATAGTAAAACAATGTAATGTTAAAATCTTTGATCTCAAAAAGTACATCTTGAGAATGTTGTCTTTATGATTGTCCACTTTACAACTTCGGTTATGCATAGAAAACAGAGACAGTAAATCACTGGAACATTTTCTTTAGTGAAAACATTTATCACAATTAAATTGTTAATACGATAAAGTCGAACACTGTGTAGATCTAATGTTTTAAAAACAGATATTTGAAATTGTACCTGGTGAGTTTCGAAGGTGTCACAGGGAATTGGTGTAAGATCATCCTCCAAACAAAGTGAATACTGAGCTTTAGGTAGGTAGCGACAGTTTATTAACACATACATAGACCATTCAGAGAGTGAAAAATTCCATGTAATTCTTCTACAATCAATGTTTTGTGATGATTACTGACATTGATGCATGTGTGTGGGTGAATGACACAACAAGGTTGATTGAATGCTTTCCAATTTGTCAAAAGTATTATTAATTGTAAATAAAGTATCACTTTTCTTATTACTTTTAGATAGAATATTATTAATCAACAATTATTAATATCATTCAATAAAATATCATGTCTCCTACCTCATCCTCCTAACTAGTCGCAATAGAAGAATAGAACGTTGTTGAAGTTCCTGCATCCCCTTGGATCAAAATAATTGTTGTTATAATAGTAATGGAAGAGAAGTATAACAAGAAAATGTAATGAAAAAGATAATTGATATTGTGATACGATCCTACATGCCAATTTAAATCCATTGCAAATATAATAAATAACAATGATCAATATGTTTAAAGTTGAACTTTACCGTATAAATGTATTGTATAGTTGCATCTGAATGAATAGTATAAAACAAATTACTTGAAAGGGGAGTGAGGTTGACGTTGATTCCGCACTATTTGTTGAAGTTGAATCTCTGTCTTTTTTTCAATGTATATATTCATAGCAGTGTTCAATAGAAACGTACATTAGTATTAAAATTTAGACAATTTCATACACTGTAAGATAAGTTTACATGCATGTCAGTTGGCCCCAGTGTTTGGATATTTGACTTGTCTGTTGTTTCCTCTGTGGTAACGGTCTGTGTGCTTACATCAGTGTGGTCTACGTAAAGGCAGTCATGGTAATCAACACATTTACCAAAATAACCAATTTTCAGAGGACGCTATTAACGTTTTTAGAAAGGCTCACATTGCAGTGAACTATTTGTGTGTGCTTAAAATAGGGATACACAAAGTAGTTGAAAGTGAAACATTTAAACACTTCTGTACATTATGTCGCAATGGAAAATCGGGCAATAAAATATTGATACCAATATTCCCAAGAAACTTCAAACCTTTCATCATGTTAACTTTTGACAAACTATTTCAGTAGACTGTGTGATCATTTTGACAACATATGCATACATGTGAACATACATACAAATATCAACGTTCGCTACTCACTAGTCAGCGTGGGCTGTAATTGAGTTGGAACTGCAATGGGAACTAATTTGCGAAGGATTCTGGGGCGATGCTTTTTAAGTGTACTTTGATGGTTTGTACATATCTTCTGCGAAGTGCAGACGCGGAATTGATTGGCCCTCATGTTCTCCAAGACATCCTTGCCTCTGCTTTCAATCTCGGATAATGGAAATCCACAGTTCAACAACCATGCTCTTATTAACGTCATATGCTTTGGGAAAACATGCATCACTGTACCAGGAGTTTTGACATGGCTGATATTAGGGCAACCATAAACGATGCATGAAGGCATTGTTTTACTGTCAAGAAGAGTAAAAAAAAATGAAATAAAGATTACAATTAATATAGTATAACAGTGAGTAATTCAACTATCACATAGCTTTGAAAGTAAACTTTTCTTAGACTTTGAAAAATGCCCTGTAACCTGGTCTAACCATCACAGCGATCAAATTGGTTAAAAACCATTGGTCTACCAAAAGAAGAAACGTATTTCTGGCACATCGAAGAACTTTTCAGCAATCCAAAGAAAACATGGATTGAAAACACGGATTACGAAACATTACATTTCCATACAATATACTGTCATGTGATGTGGTTATTCCAGAGATAAAAATACATAGATAGGTTGATAATAGTGAAGTCTTTGAGATACATTAAAATGAAAATATGATGTATATTGAGTAAAAAGCACTAGAAAAGTACTGAACTGAAAACAATGACACTCGAAAAACCAATAGTTGACTAACCGTTACTTGGAAAAATAGATGAGCTGACTCAGAAACCAAGGGAACAAGCAGCCCAATGACAATATCCTTTGTAGACTGCAGAGATGTTCTCTTGCTAACTTTCAAGGTGTTTATAAACGCTTAGAAAAGTGGGTGTTAAAGTGAATGTTTGATGTGTTTTTTCCCAGCCAGCCCCCTTGCGAGCGCACGGTCACAGGCACAAACTACCATTTAGACCAGAGGGGGTATGGATGAAGGTGAGGCGAGCACAGGAGGCCCGGAACCTAGTCAAAACACACAGACATATGTTGATTGCAGGTACAGGATCTTCAAATGGGGAGCCTGGAGACACCGGGTCTGGGGTGGCCATGTGCCCAATGGTTCCCATGCGAAAGAGCCCTTTGAGGTGTACATGGTATTCGGCACCTTGTTCGTTCCCACCCACTCAGCCCCTTTACAGGCACACGGTCACAAGTACGAACTGCCTTTGATACCAGAGGGGGATGTATTTGAGACGAGCCAATAGGCCTGAAACCTAGTCAAAGGACACAATATGTTGATTGCAGAAAGGGTGTTTTCAAAGGGGAGTCTGGAGACACTGGGTCTGGGTTGGCCATCTTCCCAATGGTCCCCATGCGAAAGAACCCTTTGAGGTGCACATGGTATTCGGCACCTTGTTCGTTCCCACCCTCCCAGCCCCCTTGTGAGTGCACGGTCAGAGGTGCGAACTGCCATTGATACCAGAGGGGGGGGCGGATGAGGCGAGTGCAGAAGGCCCGGAACCTAGTCAAAAGACAGACATATGCTGATTGCAGGGACAGGTTCTTCAAAGGAGAGTCTGGAGACACAGGGTCTCGGGTGGCCATGTGCTCAATGGTCCCCTTGAGAAAGAATCCTTTGAGGTGTACAAGGTGGACGGCACCTTGTTCGTTCCCAGCTGTCCAGGCCCTTGTGAGCGCAACGTCACAGGTGCGAACTGCCCGGAGGCGGATGGATGTGGATAAGGCAAGTGCAATTTGTTAGGAAAATGTTAAAGTGCACTGATCTTTCATGATCTTCTTGGTATAGCATACATTTATAAATATTAGATGTTTGGACGTGTTGGTGAATTACAATTTAGTATTAATCACTTTTCATATTACCTAATTTATTTTATTTAGTTTAGTATGGTTGATGGTATTGACAAACCGCAAATTGTACTGCTGTGGTTGAGATACTGGGCCTCAGTACGAGGTTGGAGGTAGCCTTGCTGGTTTTACTGGCAAGGCTACCCCCAAACTCGCATCCGGCTCCGGCACCCACGAAAGGGGAATCACCGGGCCATTCCCACCTTGGCGGACCTGGTAATTCCCCTTCTGCGGGTGCCAGAGCTGGTACGTCCCCATTCCTATTTGAACCCCCATAGGGCTCAATGGGAATGGGGAGGATGGTAGCAGCAGTACTGTTTATAACGGTTCTGTTGCTACCATCATGTTTTGCTCGCGGGTGCCGGTACGGCCACCTGGTCAGACCACGTGGCTGCAAGGCAACCCGCGAGCAGAAGTCCTAGTATGGCGGTACGGTAGCAACGGTGCTGGTAGCGATAACGCTGCCATTGTTGCCTTACCGCCATACTCCTAATGAGGCCCACTGTCTGTATAAATCCATTGCGTTGTCCGGTAAATCGTACTCTACACCAGTTTCCTGACTTCGGTATCGATGTCATGGATGAACCAATTGATCTTCCCAGGAGTTAAGGAGAACAGGCCGGCGTACTGATCCAGCAACCGCTGGCAGTCTCATATCTGCTGCTCTTTGAGGTCTGGTGAGAGTTGAACTCCCTCAAGAGACTCGTCAGTGGGCTCTCACTCCCATTGCTTGCCCATATTGCTCAGCCAACAATTCCTCACCACTCCAGACCTTAAATTACCCATCCCACCAAGCCAATTTCTTGCATCTCACCACCTTCCGTTGCCAGATGGCAATTCCTCAGAATATCGATCTCATGATTAATTGAGAGACTGACGTAGTCTGGTACCTTTTTTTAAGAATTAATGTTATTTTGGCGTGTTATTGGGATTTGTACCACGCACTGTTGCCATTTGCGTGTTCTCCAGGTGGCCTTGTGGATCTGGAAGGGAAAAAAGGTGGGGGGTTTGGTAGGAGAAGACAAAGTGTTGCGCTTAACTGTTGGTGCTGGGATAGCCAGCAGCAAATGGTGTCTGTTCATATGACTTCTCGTGGTGGTTTGTGGATTTTCCCCAGAGGTCTCTGTTTCTAGTTGGGAGACCAGAGGGCAGGGGATCTGTGTTTTGTGGGCAGGGTTTAGTGTTTGGTTTGGAGAGGTGTCGCATTTTGGCTAAGTTGTGATGGGACAAAGAATTTGTTTTAGCCATTTTTTTTCAGGGAGTTGGTGAGTGCCTGTTGAGTGAGGCATTTAAAGAATTAGGTTGTTAAATCATTTGTATTCATTGGCCAGATCCGCTGGACTGAGTTTTGTGGGCATGTTTTATGGTATCTTGTAAGTTTGTTTCTGTAGGCTAGCTCTGCTCTGTGATGTTCCTTTCCTCTGTGTTTGTTGTGTTATTCCTTGAAGAGTGGTTTGCCATATTGTTTATATTGATGTGGCATATGTTGGGGAAGGTGTCTGCTCGTGTTATGTGTTTTTCCTTAAAGGATGTTTTTCTCATTGTCTTCATTTAGGTGTGTAATTGGTTGAATACAGTGTGGGTTTGTGCAGTGGTGGCATCAGTGTTGTTATAGACTGTTTATGTTTGTGGATAGATCTCTAACCTAGTATATTGAATAGCCATTTTTGTAAAAAAATGTCTGTGATCTCACATGGTCCTCTGTTGTTCAAACTCCTTCGGGACTGAGTTCCATAGTTTTGCTATGAGGATAGAAAAGGCAGTACCTTTTGTATGTGTTTTTCTCATAGCACCTTGATTCTTTGAGTATGTCAGTGCTTAATTTCAATGTCCTTCTTGGGCAGCAGTGGGTGAATTTTGATTGGAGGAATTCCACTTGAGAAAGAGCTTTGATGTGGATTCTTTTTTCACTGTTAACAAGTGTAGGTTTCGCAGGGCTGGGGTGATGTGTTCTCCTGTTAAGTCTTAGTAGAATTCATCCTGCAGTGTTTTGGATGTGTTTTTGCCGAGTGGGTAGTCAGGCATTGCTAGCTTTAGATTGTTTGCATGATCTATTCTTGACAGTTATCAGCGAGATTATGATAAAGGTCGTGTGTGTTAATTCCGGCATAGTTTTAGCCTGCAACCATCATGGGGTACTTATGATCATCATAGGTGTAGTACAGTGGGGTATATCGTTAATGCAGCCCATGTGCCATAGTGACTTGGCTGTCACGGCAGCAGTCAAATGGGCAACTGTGACCTCTGAACCTGCTCAGTGCACTGGTAGAGCAGGTGCTGCAAATCAGGATACTGATGCAGCAGGACATCGATACACACTATGCTTTTGGCATCAATTTACTGAAAGGGGAATATGACCCTTTCAGAGATGGAATTACCTGCACCATGTTATTAATTAATACCATTTTAAAAAGCCAGGGCTGTCACACCCTTGCCAGATGGAAATTCATCACAGTCTGGGTTTAATTTAAGGTTGTTATTGGTCATCCAGAGGCTTATCACAGTGAGGCATTTATTGAGGGAGTTGCTTGGGTCAGTGGTGGCCATCATCTTGAAGATTAGTTGAGTGTCTCTGCGTAGTTGTAACATGTTAGTTTGTGTTTTATTAGTAGCTTTATGAGAGTTGTGATGTTTATATTGAAGAGAAGTGTTCAGAGACTTGATCCTTGTGGGATGCCGTGGTTGGCGGTTCTCGTTGTTGACATGAAAGGGGGTTTGGTTCCGTTTGTGAGGAAGTATTTTAACCATTGCTGTGCAGAGTTATGGATGCTTGAGTTCTTGATGAAGTCGGTGTGGTTGAGTGTGTCAAAAGCTGCTGCTATGTCCAGTAGCATGATGGTGTGTTAACATTTATCTTTATGTTGCCCCATATGAAAAGAAGTGTGCAGTTAATTCCTCTCATTGGTCTGAAACCTACCTGAGATTAGCCCATTAGGCCATTTGATTCCAGGTGGTTGAGCATCTCTTCTTATACTTATTTCTCCATGATTTTGGCAGGTTAGGTTATGTACGATACAGGGCTGTAGTGAGTTGGATCTTCTGCTTTTCCTGCCTCATTCCTTAAAAGCAGTTTAAGGCAGGCAGTTGTGTACATTTATGATATTATACAGGTTTTCGGTGACAGTTTAATCAAGTTCTGACAGTAGAGGGCTGGTGTTTCTTTGGAGAGTACATTTTTATAGACGTCAGGTGGACAATGGTCGTTGGAGCTCCAGCCACATTTGTCTACTTTAGTAGTTTGTTGAAGCTTTCTTCTGAAATTGGTTAGAAATAGTTGTGTTCTGTACATGTTATCAGGTTTTCCTGCGTCTGCTAAGGTGTAGGTTGTATTTGAGGTAGATGCAACAATTGCCTTTTAGATTTTATTTTGATTTTGCTTCTGAGATGGTCCGTGATGTTGTTCCATAACATTTGTGAAGTTTGTGAGTATTACTGCATGAGACTGGGTTTTTCATTTCATTCATGATTTTGTACATTTCCTTCAGTGGGTTTGTCGCTAACTGGAATCTGTCAGCATAATGAGCTTTCTTGGCTTTTAACACAGCTGCTTTATATAGATGGATCTGCCATTGGTACTTGACATTGTCATGTTGATTGTAGTGTTTTCTCTAAGCTTTCTCTAATGTTACTTTGGCTTTCTTGAGTGGTCTTAGTCCTGTCGTGTACCATTTTGATTCTCCTTTTTTCTGTCTTGATTGTATTTCCCTCTCGGGAGAAATTTCTTGCAGCATTTGGTTCAGCTAAAGCATGTCTGGTTTGCCATCAATTGTGCTGTTTTCTAGATTGCACTTTCTCTTTTGGTTGTCGTTGGTTGTTTATGGTCAGTGCATAAGTTGAGATGTTGATAAGGATCAGGTGGTGGTCGCTCCAGATGACTGTTACAGTGGGAGGGGCATAGTAGTGGTAAGTCTATCCTTGTAGAACATTGCATCAAATGTGTGCCCTGCTTGTTGGGTGCCTCCATTCGCATTGCTTTCAGGTGGACAGTTGCCAGGTGAGCACAGAGGGAGTTTGACAATGTTTAGTTTTCCCTCCGAAACCAGACGTTAAAATGTCCCAATATAATTATACTGTCCTGTTCCACTGCTAAACTGTCTATCTCGACTGTGAATTTCAACTCAACATTTTAGCTGTATGTGGTCTGTATATAAGTGGGAAAAGTAAGTTTACTTGGCCGCTGAGTTTGCAGTTAACCAGGAGAGAGACACAATCTTCAATGTCTGGTGAAGATAGGGATGTAGAAGTTAATTTGATTTTTGTAGGTCACAGCGAATCTTCCTCCTCTTCTGCCTTTTCTGTTTACTTATAGTAGTTTGTAGTTGTTTGGCAGGGCTTTATTGGTTCCTACTTTGTAGTCATCAGCCATGTTTCTGTGAGGAAGAGGGCATCTGTGCCACCTTAACTTAGGAAGGCATAGATTCCAGCTTTGTCCTTTGCCATTGATTGTACATTCATTACGCTGCATTGTATTGTGTTCTTATTCAATGATTTACTGATATATGCATTTTGGAAAGGCGTGGGCGGTGGGGATTTTACGAACTGTTGACTCACAGGTTGGGCATAGCTTGATGTTCCAGAGTGTGCAGGGTTTTCATCTGTTTCTTTGCTTAGAAGTTCCAATAGATTGTGTGCTCTATTATTGTTTGTAGTATGGGTTGTCCAGTGTCCTATTATGAAAGTGGTATTGAGTGTGCTGAGCTCGTTTGATGATCTATTTCTTAAAATGGGGTTTTCCCCAGTGTTATCAGCGTTGTGATGTTCCGTTTAGGGAAGGGCTCTATTCGGTGGGAGGATTCTATCGAAACCTTTCACTGAGATCCTCGGCTGTGTCTCCTCTTCTTGTGTCGCTGATCCAGTGGGTTTTTATGTGGAAAGGTATTGTACAATGTACGATGTCTTAAGTCTAATTTTAGTAAATGGGTTTTCCTCATTAGATTGGTGAGATTAAGATCTGTTGAGGTATATTTGCGTTTTATTTGTGTTCAGTTCTTTTTTTGTTCTGTTTTACATCCTTGTCCATTTGTCTTTCTTGTATTGAAGCATTGTTTTAATGTCTTGAAGTAGGTGTAATTATGTTGTTTGTGGGTTGTGACACTCCGTCTATTGTAATTGGTAACATGTGGAGTTGTGTAGCTGAGGAGTTGCAAAATGCTCAGTATTCTTAGGTAGCTTTATTGTGGGTATGGTGCGGTTGTGGTGCAACTTGCTCTGGCTATTGTTGGGGATTTCAAGTTTAGACCACAGAGAGCACCTGCCAAAAGGTGGCAGTTTGATGTGCTTAGAGTTTGGGTGATAGTTCATAGGTAATGTGGTGCAGCTGTGTGGATTGTATGCAGTTGGTTATGATAGCAGATAGCCTGTGTTCTAGTTTTGCAAGTAGTTGCAATAAAGCAGTCACGCTTTGTGTTAGGTATTGTGAGAAACCAGAAGGTGTCTCACTCACTAGTCCCAGCGGATCTCTCTTTCAGGTGGCTGGGCACGGCCATCGCCTCGGATCCAGACCCTGGGGGTGGACTAGCGTGGGAGGATCACCTGGGTGACGGGTCCGAGGGGAGTGGGACACCAGATGGGATACACGGTATCCCTCTCTTCCCTGTAACACCTTGATCCCATCCTACCCAATGGGATTTTTAGAAACCCCAGCCCCCCAAACCCCTTTTCCTGCACAAACACTTTTACATGGACAGCCCGCTCTGGGAGAAAACAGACTCACACCCGAGCCGAGTACTATGTCCCAATACTATGGTCAGGCGAGTTCAGGAAATTATCAACAATCACTCACACCCGACTTCCATTACATTTCCCCACACGGATAAAAGGCAGAGCACAAGAGTACACTCTGAGCGAGGCAAAACACACAAAAGTACAGCAGTTTCGAGTTGGCAGCTGAACGAGGGGGGAAAGACTGCCAGGCACGAGAGGTTTGTGAGAGGGGCAACGCCCTTGACCTTTTTGACAGAAGTCGTTACTTTCAAGAAACCTCCAAGGCAGAGAACATAAGACCAGGAAACAAGGCTGAAGAAACCTGGATTGTGTGTCAGAGATACTGAGGGACCTCCGCGTAACTGACCAAGATGGGGAGGAGCAGCAGCCGCTGTGGTATCATCCTTGACTCCAGGAACAAAGAAGCGAAAGAAAACAGAGCCAGTGAGTTGGGGAGACTGATGCCAGACTGGTCTGTGTTGAAGCCAACGTTGCAAATGGCAACATTGTAAAATGAGCACTGAAACGAACATTGTTAAACACGTGTGATGAAAGATGCAAGTGAAGCTAAATTGCTGGTGAATATTTGAACATTCAAAGATAAGATACGATACCATGGTCCGGTACTGTGAATGTGCTCAGTCAAAGGTCCCTGTACTGTATCCTGACAAAAGGAAATGAAGCAGAAGATAGATGTGAAGTGTGAATTGTGTGAAGTAAATCAAAGTGGTCCTGCGACGGTTTTAGCAAAACCCATCGCACATTCAAAAGTCTTCAATTCTGGTGTCAAAAGGGGATCTTAGCCTGGAAAAGGGGGATCAATGGTCACAGCCCAAACGAAGGAGAACAAGTTGTGAATATTGTGCAAAAGGGGATCTGAGCCCAGGCAAGGGGGATCCATGGTCCGAGCCTGAAAGAGGGAGACCAAATTGTGAACATTGTAGAAAGGGGATCTGAGCCGAATGAGGGGGATCCATGGTGCGAGCCTGAACGAAGGAGACCAAATTGTGAACCTTGTAGAAAGTGGGTCTGAGCCTGGCCGAGGGGTACCCATGGTGCAGGGCCAAAGGAGGGAGACCAGTCTTGAACTTGTGAAAAAGAAAGTCTGACAAAGGAAAGGGACGTTTGTGCTTTGTTTGCTGCATCAGGCCCTCTGCAATAAGAGACTGTCATTGCGAGAGAGATTATGGCAGAAGGCCCTGATGCCTATGTGTTTAACTGTTACCTCGTGGCCAAGAAGCCAGAGAGTGTGCAAAGCCTGCACGTGACGCCTTTCCCTGTGCTGAAAACGTGGGGAAGGGAAGCTAACTGCTCAACTATCCTGACATGTCATTTCTTGAACACTTTTCATTTGCATACATTATTATCTCACACCATTTTGTATTTAGAAGTAAGGATTAGCTATAGGTTTATTAGTATGGGCCCTTTAATTTTGACAGACTCCACTAGGACTGCGTTATTACTATTTGATGGTCGTAGCTTGCTCCCATTTTTAGATTTAGGTTTAGATAGGCGTTTTACCAACTCATTGAAGTTCAAAAAACACCCTTGAACTGTGATCACTTGCCTGCGTGGACCTGTCTTCACTGTTTGATACCATGCCTTCCTTACAGTATGCAGACAGCAGTTTTAAAACAGTCAGGCTATGTGCTAGATAATCAGGGAGGTATGATATAATGGCCCAGCTATGTGTTAGGTGTTCCTACATAGATGGTCGAAAAAACATCACAGCAGTGTCTTAAGTATGCAGAGAGTTATGGTAAAACAACCAAGTTGTGGGCTATGTTTGCAGAGAGCAGTAATAGAATGGGCCAGCTATGTGCTTGGTTTGGAAACAGTTATAATAAGAGCTGCCCAGCTATGTGTTAGGTGTGCAGAGAGCTATAATAAAGAAAGCCCAGCTTTGTGCTAGGTATGCCTATACGTATAGTAAAGTCAGCCCAGATATCTACTAGGTACGCAAACAATTATAATAAAGACAGCACAGCTATGTGCTAGGTATACACATAATTATAATAAAGACAGCACAGCTATGCACTGGATATGATGCTTGCTAAGTATTCAGAATAGCTGTAATAAAGACAGCCCAGCTATCTACTAGGTATGCAGACAATTATAATAAAGCCAGCCCAACTATGTGCTAGGTATGCTGCATGATATAAAGGAAGCACAGCTTTGTGCTAGGTATGCAGACAATTGTAATGAGAATGCCCAGCTATGTGCTAGGTATACAGACAATTATAATATAGACTGCCGAGCTATGTGCTTAGTATACAAAATTAGTATAATAGAGACTGCCTTGCTGTGTATGCAGACAGTTTTAAAAAAAGACAGCCCAGCTATGTGCTAGGTATGCAAACAATTATAATAAAGAAAGCCTGGCTGTGTGCAAGGTATGCAGAATGGTTATAATAGAAACAGCTCACGTGTGTGCTAAGTATGTAAGTAAAGATAGCCCAGTTATGTTCTAGGCATGTACAGGGATATAATAGAACAACACAGTTATGTATTGGGTGTTGTAAACAAGCTGGTTATGTGCTGGATAAGCAGGATAAGTAGTGAAAGAAACTGCATGGTTTGGGTAGAATTGTGAGGCAGGGTAAATCTGTAGTTTGTCTATGTTCTAAGTGTAGGAGTGTCCTGTGGACTGTGTACAGTGTGAAAATAATCCAGGGCGCTATTTTAAGGTCTTTGAGGTTGAGGCACATTGGAAATACAGTATACAAAGTATGCAACGCTATTGCACTTTCTTGGGTTACTTAAGGGTAGTAAATATAAGTTTGTGGCAAAATGTAGAGTTAGTGCCATGAACTTTGCCTGGGAACTCCAGTTGGAGATAATGGTACAGTACAATTAAAATTGGTGCAGTGTGCTTAGTCATTTTTCCTAGATGGCAGACAGAACTGTATAGCGTGAATCAGCTGTGTGCTTTCTATGTGAAATCTTTATTTGAGACACTATTTTTTTTTCTTTTTTCTTTAAATGATATACTTTATATATAAACTTTTCATTTCTGCACATCATACAAATCCATTTTCTTAAAACCAAATAACACGTCACAAGGCAATATTGACAATAAAAGACAGAGCAAAAAAAACAAGACGCTCAGCATCATCATTCCAGGTGTCCCTGTGGCCCTGTGGCCATATGTCAGTTAGACTCATTGTACCGTTTCTTGTCCAGGTCTAATATGTTAGAAATGAATTGCGTGTGCGTAAAAAATGATTTTTTGTCTTGGCCACTCAACAACTGATCCCATCTAGAGTCAGGGTCTAATTGATAAGTTGCAATTGCAAAAAAAGTACCAAACAGGGCTCTCTTAAGCGCCGGACAAACCATAATTAAATGATGCAATATTTCAGGAACGTCTAGAACCATACAAAAACGACAGTGACTTTCTGAGAGTAGTATTTGCCTAATTTCAGTTAACCTTTCACGAGTCGGAAGTATATTCAGTCGGATCTTCAAAAATAAATCTCAAACTTTTGGGTCTGGAAATAACTGTAAATATAAAGGCGGCTCATTGATGGCTCTTAAATCATTTGAGACACTATAAAGTTTGTAGCAACTAGTTACGCCAAAATCAGGTGTAGCATAAAGACGTTGTGCCTTACCTGAATGTAGCCGCAGACAGGGACCAGGCGCCACCACAGAGCAAAGGGGCCAGGCGAAGAGGCAAACAGGAGGCACTCTTCGCCTTTGCTGGCTACCTAGGCAAGGCTGCCATAAAAGGCTCGCTGAAGAGCAAGGCAGAGACCATTCAGCAAGCTGCAGGTTGGGGGAAGGACAGGCAGGGGGCAGCTATGAAGTGGCAGGCGGGAGGCAAGGGATCAGCATGTAAAGCACAGAAAGATGAAAGCAAGGAAAGGCAGGCAAAATAAAGCAAAAGGTGCTTGCCCTTGCTAGGTGGATTCTGCAGCAGCAGAAATGGGTGTGGTAGTCCTCTGGGGCCTGGAATATACTTCCACAAGGTCTCTGAGCACAATTTAGGCTGTAGGAAGGGCCTATTAATGTTCTAGGTCACATAACCATGTACAGACCCATCTGTAAGTTGGAGGCCATGGAGGGGTGTGTGGGGGACAAGACACTGGTGCATAAAGCGCAGAAAGGTACCAGCAAAGAAAGGCAGGCAAAATAAAGCAAAAGGTGCTTTCCCTTGCCAGGTAGGTTTTGCACCTGCAGAAATGTAAAACCATTGTTGTTATCTCTGGGAATAATATGTCCTTGAACAATGAACAGAACATGTTTAAAGTTAGTTGGAGTTCCCGATTAGACAGATGCTTCTTAAGCTATTTTTTTTATTTTAGCGATTTTCTAAATTCAACTGCATGAAGACATGAAATACGACTGATTCACAAATGTAAATCTTATGATGCAGAGAGCTAATTGCCCATGATAGTTGTGTGATATATTAATGGAGTAACCTTTAAATCAGACTTTGCACAGTCATTTAATTTAATTGGTTTTTTATAATGTGCCTAATACTCAGGGCCATTTTATGCACTTTTGGGGCCCTGGGCACGGACATCTTTGGGGCCCCCTTCAACCAAACCAAAGGAATTGATGGATCAAGAATACTGGTCGCGCCCACAACCTATAGGTTGATATGCTGTCTCGCAGCATAATAAGCATGTTTACCCCATTTAAGTCCTATTGTCCTCTTCATTCTTGCTCTAATCAGAATGACAAACAAGTAGCATTTGAAGACCAACATTAGCAGTCTACAAATGGGTTACTGTTCTAGTACATACAGGATACTTTTTATCAATAACATCCAGGAAGGTAGATGTAGTATTAATGCAGGACCGTATGTAAAAGGTACATGTAACCCACAATAGAGAGAGAACTCACATTAGCTGCCTCACAGAATGTAAATGTGCTCATACATGGATAGGGACCACTAATTGAAAGGAGCGAGAACGCTACACATACCGTAGCATGGATAATGGAGGCAGATTAGAAGCTACCGGGAAGGTGTCTTTATCCAGACAGACTGAGATTAGATATGGTTTTCAAATAGTGCTGCCATTAGATATAAAAGGAACAAATGCCGGTGGTGTGCGATATAAACATGCTCACTATTAACACAGTGAAACCATGAATAAGGCTTTTATGAATACCATACCATGAGAAGGAAATCACTCGGAAGGGCTGACAATTTTGAAAGGTTTAGGGACTGGCAACATTGAAAGGTTAGGCAATACAAGATTAAATGAGATGCCCAGGATCACACATTGGTTAAGGGGTGAAGGGGGGAAGCTGGGATTTGTGCCAACTCTGCAATTTCTGCATTTGAACACTTTCTCTCATTTTTTTTAAAAACAGACCTGGAAAGTACACAAATCACATTACCAAATATGACCATTTTGAAACAAAATATTATAGGCGAGTGTTATGCAAAATGGGAATGATTCTAGCTTCATTCTCTCCTTCATCAAGGGAAGTATAGAAGAACCAGCATACCAATTGATATGATTTAACAAATTTAATCTGGGTTTGCCTTATGTATTTCAAAGCTTTAAATACTTCCAAAACAATGGCTTGTGACATTTTCATTTACAAACGTGCATAAAAACATTAGACTTTTAACAAAAACCAAACCGTTTTTTGTGTCAAACAAGCAGACCTTAAACTATGCTTTCCTGAGGCCTGCAACATATGGTCCGCTCTCTTCTGGCTACCAACCCTTCCACCCAAATGGTCTACATAAGAAAAAGATCAAGTAATGGGCTAAACGATACCAGCAGCATGAGAGGAGGCAAAACTCACAGAAGACAGCACAGTAATGTAATATATATTTAGATGATTTGACCAGGATCACTGTATCGTCTGCTGGAAAATCCAGGATACAAACATAAACGCTGTTGTTCCATAGTCTTGAATTTGGATATTTATTCACCTCTTGGACTAACAGTTTATGCCATCATTGGAGGCGATTGCCTAGGTTTTACAGCACTGCATCTGAGCAAACCAATTTCTAGACCTTCACCATATGGATGATATGTTAGTTTTATTTTTTATAGCAACCCCTATCTGTTACAGGTACATTGCTGATAATAGCATATGTTGTCCTGCAAAACCAAGTACATATGCTGTCAGGTTTATAAACTTTAGACATAGGAAAGGCTCAGCCAGCCTTGTTGGAATGTGATATTCTAATTTTGCATATGAACACATATCTCTGCAATAGGTGCTTCACACACTGAGCTAACTTCTGAACCATTGTGGCACTCAATGTATCAATATGCATTTCACAATTGCCTATTGCACATGATCAACATAATTCCCACAGGAAGGAAAGAATGCTACAGAGTTGAGCCCTCAGGAACACACAAACTATGTATACCACAGTGAACACAGAAAGCAATACATGATGAATTGATCAAGGCAGAATGCACTTGCCAAAACAGAAAGCAATGGGTTGAGAGCCTCAGCACCACCCCATAAAATATTCTGACGTGTACTATTGAAGACTGGTGAACAATGGAATCTTACTTCCTCAGATCAGCTAGCCTTGTGGGGCTCCCTGCAAGGTGGGGGCCCTGGGCAAGTGCCCCTTTTGCCCTCCCATAAAAACGTCTCTGCTAATACTGTACCTGAGCATGGTTCCTAAGCGCGGACCCGGGATTCGACCCTCTGTTGCTCTGCGTGGACCTGCTTCCAAGACCAGCGCATTCCCCCTGTGCTATCCTGCATTCCGTGGATTAGATGAACTTGGTTTCACACTACTATAAACCAAGCACAAGGACGGGGCTCACACAGAGTTCGTGAGGTATCCTGGTGAGCAGATGTCATGCGGGTAGAGCTGGGAGGCAGAGTAGAGCTGAACCAGAGAGCTGAGAGGCAGAGCGGAACTTCAGAGCTGAGAGGCAGAGCAGAACCACAGGACTCGACTGCTTTGGTGAGAAGAGGCGAGCAGCTACTCTAATACATTCACTATAGTAGAGTACATTTGCTCATGGGGTGAAAAATAGACAGTTTGCCAATTTTTCCAAATTTTTTTTTTTTTTTTTTTTATTGTTTAATCACATTGGATTTTTACAATACAGGTCTTCTCATCATTTCATACGATTATTTATCCGATCAGTTTGTCGCTTTCTGTGGGCAATTTGTGATTTGCCGGTTCATTTGATGGATGTTGTGGTCACTGTTGTGTTTGTTCTTGGTGACACCCAGGGCTTTAAGTGGGGTAAGAAATCGAGTGGGGGCCCTCATTTGGGGGCGTGGCTTGTGGGGGGCGTGGCCTAAAACGTACGCAAATCGTAAGGTATGCACACACATATATATGCATGTTATATACCTGTGTGCGTACCTTACTATGGTTTGTGTACTTTGCAAGCCATCTTTTCTAAACATAGAAATATGTATTTCTATGTTTAGAAAAGATGGCTTGCAAAGAACACAAACCATAGTAAGGTACGCACACAGGTATATAACATGCATATATATGTGTGTGCATACCTTACGATTTGCCTACTTTTCAGGCCTTTTTTTTAAAAAAACATTTCGGTTTTATAAAAGATGGCTTTGAAAGTACACAATTCAAGCCATCTTTTATAAAGCTTTGACTACGGACAAAATTGTCCGTCGGCAAAGCTTTATAAAAGATGGCTTGAATTGTGTACTTTTCAAGCCATCTTTCATAAACCTCGAAAAATGTCGAGGAATCCCCAGGTCCGCCGAGGGTTAAAGACGCCTCGGCGACCTGGGGAAACAAAGGGACAGTAACTGCCTCTGGTGACCCCTCGCGCGAGAGGTCACCAGAGGCAGTTACTATGATTTACAGAAGTGGCAGCCAGGCACAGCATTGCTGTGGCTGGCTGCCACTTCTGTCAGATCGCCTGACTTCATGGCAGGCGCATATCCCGTCGCGGCTGCTGCCGCGACGGGATAATGCATCCCGCCAATGTTGCGTGTGGTGGGACGGGGGCCCCGGCAGGGCCCCGGCTCAGTCCCACTTTTTGGAGACTGCCGGGGCCCGGCCCCGGCATGCCCCGGCCCACTTAAAGCCCTGGTGACACCCATTGTTGTTGAGTAGTTGTTGGTCGATGTATTCTAACATTTTTGCTGCTGCAACTTGCCATGTGATTTTATCACCCCCAATGAGCCTGCACCACCAGGTATTTTCCTTGTGTAATATGTTAAAACCGGGCATGTGTGACAAATACTGTTGTCTAATGAAATTCGTTGCTGGGCATGACATGAGCAAATGTCTTATTGTTTCTTTGACAGGGTGGCTGGCATTGTTGCAAAAACGACAATCGTTAGTTGCTGTTTGTCCTCTGATATAAAGTATCTCGTTTGTTTTCATTATGTTGAGTCGTGCTCGTAAAATTAAATTTTGCGCCTTTTTATTTGGAAATTGGTTTATGAAGCCTTGCAACTCGTTTCGTTTCAATATATTATGTGGTAAGTGAGCCATAAGTTTCGATCTTGTTGTAACGTCGATCGTCATTGCCCAATCTGCATCTTTAATTTTTTGTAGAACTTTACATGGATTTTCAATCAGTTCTTGTTCGTCCGATGCTATATCACATAATACACCTAGATTTTCCTCTTGCCATGTTATTAGCATCTGACAGGTTCTGGCATCCATTTCGCATTTAATCATATTGAAGATTTTATTGCTGGTGTCCATTCTGCTTTTCCTAAAGAGCATTATGGTGTTGCACACCACTGTGCATTTTAAAGATTGCAGGCTGAGTTCTCGGCGTATGGCCACCCCTGATGTCGATTGGGGTAATTTCAAGACTTTTCGCCAAAATCGGGCCTCTAGTTTAGCCCATATTTGCTTTGGCATCATGGGCATTGCTTCCATCCCATATGTCAAGGTAGGTACGACCTTCATTTTATAGAAGTTTAAAACTGGGACAAGTGAGTATTTCCCAAATTTGCCATCGATAGCTTTTGCTTGGGCTGCTAGTTTGTCTGTCTTTCCAAACAGTTCCGCTTGCATTGTGTTTTCTTGGCGTGAACTGTCTAGGAATACTCCAAGATATTTGAATGAGGTGACGGACTCGATTTCAGTGTGGCCCAGCCGCCATCTGAAATTGCTGTTTTTTTTCTCACGATTTTGGAAGATCATAACTTTTGTTTTGCTTATATTAATTTCTAGGTGGTTGCTTGTTGCATATTGCTGTAGGGCACTTAACTTTCTTTGCAGACCTATTTGTGTTTGATCAAAAAAAGTTAGATCGTCCGCATATAGGAGATGGCCGATTTCTGTGACTCCGATTTTTGGCGGGAATACCCTTATTGTTTGCCCAATGTCTTGAATGTCCCCAATGTAGGTGATGAACAGCGCTGAAGCCAGCGGGCATCCCTGCTTGACTCCTCGGGTGCTCTTGACTTCATTAGACAAATCCCCTTCTCGGCTGAGACGAACTCGCATTTTGGTTTCATGATGCAGAGCCTGTATCGGGGCTAGTATGTCTTCCGGGCAATTCCATTCTTTTAGTTTTCTCCATAGGATCGGCCTTTCAATACGATCAAAAGCTTGAGTGAAGTCAATGAATACTACAAAAAGACACTGTTTGTATTGCAGTGCTTTGCTTTTTAAGATGTTACACGCCAGAATGTTACACGAGGTTCCTACGTTTTTCTTAAAGCCAGTTTGATAATCATCATTGCATTTTGCTGATGCAGCCCATGTTTGAAATCTTTTCATTAGTAACGTTGCGTATACTTTGCCTATCACGTCCAATAACGCAATCGGACGAAAATTTGCTGGATCTGTAAGGTTCCCTTTTTTGTAAATCGGAACTATTATAGCCTTTGTCCATGATTCAGGTATCGATTTTAGTTCTGTGCAGCGTCGAAAAATAGCACTTATGAAGCTTGTCCATTCGTTTGCATATTTTTTTAATTCAGCGTTGGTAATGCCGTCTGGACCAGGTGCTCTGGAGTTCTTTAAGTTCTTGATTATATTCAAAATGTCTTCTTTATTTTCTACATTGACCCAGTTTATTGCTTTCGATTGTGTCTCAATGCCGGTATATGGTTCTTCTGCTTTGAAAACTGTTTCAAAGTGTTGTTCCCATGCATGTTGACTAATGTTGTTCAAAATTTGTCTCTCAAGGGTTTGCTCTGTATCTCTTGATAGAGTCCAGAAATGTCTGCTGTTGTTTGTAATGAGAGCCTTGATAATTTGTTCCGCATCAGCTTGATAAAATTTATATCTATGGGCTCTTACCCATGCTTTGTATCTTGATTTTATGTTCCTGATATTTGCGGGTGTTTCATTGATGGATTTTTTGCGTGCGTTACGTAGCGCTTTTCTGTATTCGCGTCTTTTTGCAATAAGTTCTTTATTATATGCATGTTTTGTGTCAGTTTTCATCATGTGTCCTCTTCCTTTTCTCGGACATATGTGCGGAATTAGTAGTGGTTGATAATCAATGTCGGGCACTGTTGATGCCAGTGCATCTGCTTCGTATTTTGCTGTCGCTTTGATGATCTCATTCGCATTTATTCTTATTCGTGTTCCTTGTGCGTTCGGTTCGAGTTGCAAATTTCGGCCGCTTTTGTTGTTCTCTGCCAGCCAAGATATTACTAACATGTTGTGATCGCTCATGGACGTGCGTCGCACATTAAACTCTTTGATGTCATGCAGTAGTGATTCTGATACAAATATGTAATCAATCGTGGTTGCCAAAGGCGCACGCTCCCATGTTGGTATTCTGTTTGTTACTGGGAAAGCCTCATCTACATTGTGAAGTCCATGCATGCCGGAGAATTTGAGCCATTCTTTGCCGAGTTGTTCTGCGGCTTGCAGTGCTATGGTTTTGCTTGCCTTTTGTGTTGTTTTGCAATTTGCATTCAGGTCTCCGCACACAAGTATTGTTGATACTTGATACTCACGCATTGCTACCTCTATTGCCTCGTTGCACATTGCATTGAGTTTTCTTGCACTTGTTGTTACTGGATTCCAGTAAGTGTTGATTATCATAACTTTTTTGTTTTTCACTTTTTGTTTGCCTACCTCACCCCAGGTGAGTATTACTGCTAAAATTGACTGGTTGGCGGTTATTGTTGTTTCCATTGAAGCTCCACATCCATTTCGACATGCTATCATCAGTCCTGAAGTTGGACGTCCTTTAGTTCCCCTTGCGGCAGGTGCCAGAATGATCTGGTAGCCTTCCATCGTGGGAGTTTGTTGCAGCCATGTCTCTTGGAGACATATGATATCAAATTCTCCTAGATTGGGGTCTCCTGGTGTGGTTAAGTGGGAGTGTCCTCTCGTGTTCCATGAGCATAACTTTACAGTTTCGCCCCGCTCATTGTTCTGGTCGTTTGTTGCTGTCTTGTCTTGCCAGAATGGCTATTTGTTATATCGGCGGGACAATGCTTTCGGTAGCCAACCCCATAGTCCTGTTTTGCTATTCTGTGGAGCTTCTTTTTTCTGTGTGGACGGACTTTTGTCTACTCTTTGTGTCACCGATCTTGTTTTCCAAATTATAATGTTTTTCTTCTATATTTTGGGGTCTGAATTATGCCATTTTTACCCATGTTTTTCTTTCCAAGATCTCTAGTGCAGATGCAGGATGTCATTTATTAAGTCATTTTCCAACTATAGAGTGTGGGTAAAGCCCTGAGTTTGGGGTGAAGCCTCTGCTCCTACATTCAGTTCTCCAGCCAGGATAAGTTGGCTTAACTATGCACTAGTGGATAGAAAGGAGAAAACCTGCAGGTGGATTCAATGGTTTAACCTACAATTTTATCCATCGCTTTAGATTATTTTTAGTTAATTGCCTTGAGTTTTTGATAAGAGTATTTTTTAAATGGGTTTAGCACCCCCTACACATGAAGTCCACTTCTGATAGCCAACCGGGATGAGCCATGCTCTGTTAATTTTGCACTGTCCTCTGTTCTACCTAGCTAATGATTTTCGAGTTGGTAAAGTTGTTTACTTCTCAGTAATTTACAGGACAGGAAACGTGGACGTGACTTAGTTTGTGTTTTTTTCTCTTTGGTGAACTGCTATGATTTTCAGTTTTACAATGTTGTTCAAGCATTTTGCATTACTAATATTGGAATATTCTTTGCAAATTGCTCTATGACACTTTGGGGATTATCACTGGAATTGGTATTCTCAATGAGCCCGATTTGGAAGACTGGTACAGTATTGTTTACAATTGTGTCTTAGACAAGGGGGGGGGCTGCATCTTTGTTTTGTTTAAGGCTGCTGCTTTCATTGGCTTTAGTAGAGGCAGCTCGGACGCCACAGCACCATATGCCCAGGTTTAGCAGTGATCTTACATTGACATTTTATACAGCGTTTTCTCTTTGTACTAGAACCACATGCAAGGCATCTAATGGCTTGAGGTGTTTGCTGTGTTGAAGTTTTATGAGAGCCTTCCAGCAAGGAGATGTGTTTGGCATTTGTGATTAGGAAAAGCTTTTGATGTTAAATATGAAGTTGTGCTTTGTATAGTTTGAAAAGATTGCATGAGTATGTGCACAAAAGGGCACAGTCAATTGTTCGTAGTCAAAGTAGAGAGAGCAGGGCATGGCTGGGCATGGGGCCTGAACTTTAATTAAACTTCCTAGCCTTCCTCTTCCTCGCCAAACATGTATAATGGACACAACACAGGTAGGTAGCATGAAAATTGACAAGCACTTATCTGAGGGACTTTTAGACTTTTAATGGAACAGTAGGAGCCCTTCCCATCCGGGCTAGACTAGCTCTTATTCATTAAATGAAACAGGGATAACAATTCTAAACAGTGCTGTATGTGTTGTAGTGGAACTGGCTGTATCAGTACTCCCAGTCCTATATACTTAGGCACGGACCTGGCGTACCTTTTTTATGGGACAATTTCAACTATTCAAAGGAGAGCCGATGCACATGTTGTGGTATTATAACCACATTTCTTAACAGGACATATAAAGCAGCAAAACAGTAATGCTTGGTGCCTCCTCAGGTACCCCCCACGCCCTCTTAATGGAAAATCTGCCCCCGCCACTGGCCCTGCAAGTGGGAGTAGTGTGATATAGGCATTGATGGGGCAAAAATGGGAATGGGGAAGGGCAATGGGGGAAGGGGGAATTACCACCCCACCAACCTTGGAATGGGGCGGTAATTCCTCTTTCCACCAAGGCGGTGCCGGTATTTTACCGGCATGGACCAAGGTGCTAACAGCACCTTGGTCCACCGCCGTCCGTGTAATGAGGCCCATAGAGTCTTAGGGAGTAAAACTTTGCAAATAGGTGCCCAAGGGGGTTACAGTTAGGTCACAGAGCTGTAGATTATAGATACAGACATTGTAGAGGTGAGGAAGTTAGGCATATTTGTTGAAGAGTGCAGTTTTTACTTTTTTCCGGGCTGTCAGATAGGAGGGTTCGTCTTGGGTGCAGGGAGGGAGGGCGTTCAAGAGGATGGGGGTGATGCCAGGGAAGCTAGTACCTCCAGCTCTTTTACTAGCATATCTTGGGCTGATCAGAGACGTGGTTGAGGAAGACTGCAAGAGGCAAGGGTGGGATTTCTTGGCAATGCAGGGGGCAAGATAAGAGGGAGCGGTGTTGTGGAGACAGTGGTGTGCGATGGAGAGGATTTTGAATTCAATGTCCGCCTTGATTGTTAGCCAGTGAGCTTTGCATCTTATTGATGAGATATGGTCAGAACGCTTCAGTCACCAGACTGCCCTTAGAGCATTATTTTGGACAGTCTGCAATTTGTTTGTTTTTAGAGGAGGTGCCTGCAAGGATGGGGTTGCAATAGTCTAATTTGCTGCCAATAATGTCCCCGGCCAGTGTGAGGCAGTTGTGTCAGGAGTGAGGAATTTCCTGGAGAGGTGGATAAGCTTGGTGGAATAGACCACAGAGGACGCGACCGCCTTGATGTGTTTTTGCATGTTTAGCTCGTAGTCAAGGTAGACTCACAGCATTTTGACATGCGTTGAGACTGGGGTATTATTTCCATCGATGCAGAAGGAGGTAAAAGCCGGGTCAAGGTATTTGAGGCGGTATGGGGACCCTATAATACGGAGCTCCGTTTTATCATCATTCAGGCACAGATGGTGGTGAGCCATCCAGGCCTCAATAATGCTGCATATCTGGTTAATATTAGCACAGTCCGCTTGGTGGTCACCTGTGAGTTTCAAGAGGACCTGCGTGTCGTCAGCAAAGTTAGTGTACACTTCATAATGACCCCCAATCCTCCACCTTGTTTAAAATAAGTGTTCAGCTAAACCTCCACTCCCATCGCTCATTTCCCATTCCTACATGCAGCTTCCCTGCCCCAACCATTCACAAGTGACAGTAACTGGGTCTGATGTGAAATGTTGCAAGGTGAGAACATGTTTCAAGAGGCAAGATGCAGTATTAAGCACGCTACAGGAGGTTATCTTTATATTAGTATTACATCCTCACCCCACAGTCACCGAAAACAACATTCAAGGGCACTGAAGGAAAGATCAGAAATTGACAAAAAGGTCTCCCAAACTGTAGCTCACATTTCAATAAAGATGTTACAGTAAGAAGATTCCAAGGTGGCTGCCGTAATCGATGCTCTCACGAACCTCGGCACAAAAAAGGAATAATAACTGAGCCAAAAACACCCTCCCCAGGCATTTCGGAAAGCAGACAAATGGTACGGACAGGTGGGGGCCCACACTCCTTACTTCTGAAGACTGGAGCGATGTTCGAAGCCCTTGGTGTTGACACAGGCCTGCAGCGCCTGACCAGAGTGAGTGGAGGTCGGAGCGGAGACAAGCCACCCAGCGATCTCAAGCTGCAGAGCTACCCGGTGGCCCAGAAGCGGTCATAAAAACACCCGGGAGAATGCAGAAGCTCCGCCGGTGAACACCTTGCGGCAAGCGAGGAAAGTGAACAGACCCAGCAAATAAAAGACATGCAGCGAGGAAGGAACCAACACAGACTGAATCCAAGCAGGGGAATGAGGTGTACCAGGCCTACGTCAAGAGCCTAGACAGGAGGGGAGCGCACCCCTGTGGAGCGAAGGCCTGACCCATAGAGGCAGAGGTGGGTGGCGAGGGAGACCAAGGGAGGGCGAAGAAGCCCGCACAGGAAGAGCGACGGAAGCTGGGCTTGTCGGTGGGCATGCAAATTAACTGAGGGCCCGGGCTAGACCAGGCCCCCCCTCAATACTGGGCCTCAAACTTGGAGAGGCACTCAGTGGGCAATAAGTGGATGGGGGAATTATTAATATTTTCCCCCAGCCATAAATATGGGCCACCTCCTTCCTGAAGTATATCCCTGGAATGGGGCACTCACTAAAAGTTACAAGCTACCACAAGCTTAACCAGGACCCGGAGGAGGAGGAGGGCAAACGAAGTACCCCGGAAAAGCTCACCACCCACCAGAGAGAAGGGCAAGATGAGAGGGCACCACAAGGGAACTCCCCACCATTGCCCTACAACCATGTCTAAAAACAGGGGAAAGGAGCCACTAACTCCCTCAAAGGGAACCAGAAAGACCCAGGAGAGCAACCTGCAGAAGATGCGGGCTAAGGAAGACAACTCTCTCCAAGTAGCCCAACAGAACCAGTACCAAATGGACCACGGAGGACTGCAACCACAAGAAGGCCAGGATCAAACTGTGACGCAGGCACTTCTTAAGCAGTATTTTAACAATTTTGTCGACAAAATTGCAAACACAGTCCAAAGGCAAATGGATATAATGAGAGAAGATCTGGCAGAGGCCGTGCATGATATAAAACGGGACGGAACAAACAAGATGGAAGAAAGGGTGGATATTAATGAGAGAGCAATCCAAGAATTGACTTTAGGAAAACACTGCTACCACATCTGGTAACTCTTTTTAACGAATTTGATAGAGTGGGGCGCATCACACAATCCATGGAATCCATGGAAGAGGTGAAGGTAGTCCTCATACCAAAAGCGGGCAAAGACCCGACCATTTGTGGGTCAAACATGCCAATCTCTTTAATTAACGTTGACACTAAGATATATACGAAAGTCCTATTGAGCTGCCTAGACCAAATCCTCCCAGACATTGTAAGCACAGACAAATCAGGCTTTCTTGGGGGCAGACAAACGAATGATAACACAAGAAGGATAGTGTACCTCATAGAGAAGGTTAACAAAAAAGGCATCCCTGGTCTCCTAGTCGCTTTGGACACCTAGAAAGCATTCGATAGGGTGGAGTGGAGGTTTCTATTCCTCACTATGAAGAAGATGGGATTTGGGGATAACTTCCTAGCAAAGATTAACGATAACTACCAGAACCCATCATTACGTATAGCTATAAATGGCCAACTAACAGAGCCCATCAAAGTACAGCGTGGCACAAAACAGGGCTGCCCCCTCTTCCCTTTACTCTATGCAATCCCTCTTGAGACCCTATTGGCTGCAATAAGAGCTAATAGGGAAATAGTAGGGGTACCATTTGGGGCAAGACGCCATAATATAGCTGCCTTTGCAGACATTACTAACATTAACAGAGCCTGGGGCATCCCTTGTAGCCATGGACAGAGGGATGCAACAATTCGGGACAGTCGCAGGATTAAAAATAAACACCCACAAATCTGAAATCCTGAACCTGACGATACATAGAGATGTATCGAGTAACCTCAAACAGGGGTCCCCATATAGATGGGTCGAGAAGGCCATAACATATTTAGGAGTAAAACTGCCAAAAACAGTGGAGGGGCCCTTTTTTGCTAATTACCCACCTCTCCAAGAAGCCATAAAGAACAAATTGAACGAATGGGGCCCGCTAACCATAACATAATTAGGTAGAATTAACATCTTGAAAATGGCCATCCCTCCCCAACTGCTATACTGCTTCATGGCACTCCCGACACAAGTACCTGCCTCCTTCTTTAGAGGCCTCCAAAAACACACTGGCAGATTCGTGTGGAACAATAGAAGACCGAGAATAGCGAAAAGGGTAATGATGATGCCAAGGAATAGGGGTGGAATGGGAAGCCGGACTTTAAGGCGTTCTCTCTGGTGGCACAAATGAGAGTGATCACAGACTGGTTGAGGGACGACCGGGACAATATATGGAGGCCAATGGACAGGGCGGTGGTAGGAGAGAACCTAGAGAAAGTACTATGGAAACCTAAGGGGGATAGGCCATCCAACATGTACTGTAGCAGGATAGTGTCCATGGTGGGGGATTCCTGGGACGAATTAATCAAGCAGGCCCGAATCACCTCTTTTCCGTCCCCACTTACACTGATCTTTGGCAACCCACAATTCTCCCCGGGACTGAGAGACAAGGTTTTTAGTAAATGGCGGGAGGGAGGGTGACATAAGATCCTTGTTATGTTGGAGGGACCAGAAATTCGATCTTTTTCTCGATTCAAGGTGGATTTTGGGTTGGAAGAAGGGTAACGATTCAGATACACCCAAATAAGACATTGGTTGCTGCACCCGTCACTGAAGGAAGCAGCGACGTGAACCCTAACCCCCTTCGAGAAATACTTATTGACAGACTAGGGCGACAAACCCATATTAGCGACAATCTACTCTCACACCAAACATGGGGAGGAACCGGGGTAAAGGTGACACATTGCACATTGGGAATTGGCAACAGGCCAACCAATAGATGATCAGATTGGAAAATACTGTGGGCCAATATTCCCAAGCTCACGAGGTCCCTTCAGATTCAGGAAATATGGGTAAAACGTATGCTACAATGGCATCTAACCCCAGTAAAAATCCATAAACTGTACCCCTCAGGATCCAAACTATGCTGGAGGGAATGTGGAATGGAGGGAACCTGGAGCCATGTCTGGTGGGAATGCCCGCCTATCCAATCATATTGGGGGGTAATGTAGGAAGCAGTAGAGGAAACCCTTGGAGTGAAGGTAGGAGGTAACAGAGGCATGGCACTGATAGGCCTAGGTGGAATTTGGATGAACTACACTTGAGAGCGGAACGCAAAGTATACGGCATCCTGATGATGGCGGGGCGCTGGCATTAGCGCAAAAGTGGAAGTCAAAAGAGCCTCCCATGGAACACGAATGGGTGGAAAGAGTATGGAATTTTGCAGCTCTCGAATGGCTATCTTACTCTCTACAAGGAGACCACCAAGCTTACTTAGCAGATGGTCCAGGGGGCTGGGGTTTCTACAGAAGGGAGCCAGGGGGTCATGGTGCCTGAGGAGAATGAGACTTTTGGGACTATTGTAATTATCCTGGGAAACTTGCACACCAAGGGCCTTAGACCCACGGCCTCTCAAAGAGAAAGCATTTCAACAAGCAAATGGAACTTACAACTCAAAAGAAGAGGAGGATATGGAAGGAGAGGGGAAGGGACGGACGAAGGATCAAAATCGGACAAGGCTATTGGGGTGAGGCGGTGGGGTTCACTTTGTGTGGAAATGTTTTGAAAATGGAAATGAAAGGTTACTTTAAAAAAAAGATGTTACAGTAAAGAGAGACCATTTTGAAAGTCACTTTGGGGAAAGCCATATAATACCCTGTCCAACCTGTAACGTATCCTAATTGAGAGAAACCGTTTGAGAGATCTTTAAATTATCTTTTTGATTGACTGCTATACCTCCTCCTCTTTTTTCAGGATGATTAATAAATAGAATTTTATAATCTGTGGGTACTAGCAAATGGAACATAGCATGCGAGGTATCATTAAGCCATGATTTAGTGATACAAAATATATCAAGCTTATGTTCTTCTATGAAGTCGGAAATGTCAGTTTCATGAAGCACTGCAGACCTCACATTCAATAACGCAGCCTTTAGTGGGAAGAGTGGATGAGCCACTGACATTCCGTTTATATTTACATGCTGTTTTTCTAACCCGAGGGCGTGCATTCAATTTAAAGCCTGAAGCGTAATATGCCCTAAATTGTGGTTCTGTCCTAGAAGGGTAGTTTTACTATATATACTGAGAGCTAACCAGCATGTTGTTGGTAGGTAGAAGGGAGGAGAAGACCTGGGTAGGTTGTAGAGAGTGGGGGTAGCAAAGTAGAGGGCATTTTCTATATAAATAAGGCAGTAGAGAAAAAGGCCCAAGAGGAGACTCAAGCAGTAGTCAATTGTGCTGAGCATGATGGCGGAGATTAGAGTTTTCATAGAGTGGTTAGTGAGAAAGACATTGGGCCTCATTAGGACCCAGGCGTTAAGGGGTTAACGGCGCCGTAAAAGGTGTCGGCGCCGTTAAACCCTTAACGCCTTACTACGAGGTCCCTTTGCGGGACTCGACCTTAACGGCTGGTCTGGACCAGCCGTTAAAGTAGGGGCCCGCAAAGGGACTCTCGAGGTAAGTACCGTACCGCAATTTGCGGTACCGTACTTACCACCTTCCCCATTCCCATTATGCCCTATGGGGCAAAAATGGGAATGGGGAAGGGCCATGGTGGCATGGGGAATTACCACCCCGCCAACCTTGGAATGGGGTGGTAATTCCCCATTCTGCCATGGCGGACTTCGGCATCGACCATGGTGCTAACAGCACCATGGTTTTCTGCCGGAGTTCTAATGGGGCCCATTGTTTTACGAGAGCAACAGAGGCAGTTGTAGTGATGAACTGTTGCAGTTGAGGGTCACTATCAAAGAGGACCCCAATGATACCTCACATCCCATGCTAAGTTCCATTTGCTAGTACCCACAGACTATAACATTCTATTTATTACTAATCCTGAAAAAAGAGGAGGAGGTATAGCAGTCATTTAAAAAGATAATTTAAAGATCTTTCAAATGGTTTCACTCAATTAGGATTCGTCACAGGTTGGACAGATGATTATGTGGCTTTCCCCTTCGGTTTCCAATAACATATTACTGGGTTGTAGACTTCCAGGCCCTGCAAAATCCTTTCTGGAAAATGTTGTTAATTTCCCATTAACTATAGGCATTAAGCATACAAAGTTGGTCTGTATTGGCGATTTTTATATTTGGCTAGTTGATTTGCGTGCAATCAACTCTAAGGTATTCTGGGAAGTCCTGCACAGTCGCAGCTTAAAGCCCCTCGATTTAAAGCCATCCCATTCAGCAGGGCACAGTCTTGGCCCCAATCTAGTGTGTGGGGCAGGAATGAACATGCTCAACACTTTACCCGTCACCTGGTTAGATCATTTGGCCATGATATTTTCTTTTAATAGTAATAAGGAAAAGGGATTTCCTTCGACTCCAGCAAGGGAGCAAGAAGTTCAGATGCCAAGGAGCTAGGAGAGTGGAGGATAAAGGTGACACTGGAACCTGGAATAAAGGGGACTTTTGTTTTGGAAGAGTTCAGCATGAGTCAGCGGAGAGCAATCCAGTGACGATTTGCAGGCAGACAGTTGGAAATCCGTTCCGAGATGGCTTGTGTGAAGGAGGGAAATGAGAAATAAAATATCAGTGTCATCAGCAAAGAGGTGATAGCGAAAGCCAAAGAACGACATAAGAGTTTCTAGGGCAGAGGTATGAAAGGTGAAGAGCAGAGGTCCAATGCCTGATTTTTGGGGGACGCCAACAGGGAGAGGGTCAAGGTCAGATGTTGTCTCAGGAGATTTTAAAGGATCGAACTTCCAAGTAAGAGGCAATCCAGGTGAGAGCAGATTTGAGGAGAGTGAGGAGGTGAGAGGAGTTGTTGGCAGCATCAAAAGCAGAAGAGAGGGCCAAAAGGAAGCCTACACAAGAGAGTTTGGAGTAGTTATTACCAGACAGAAAGTTGGAGACACGCATGAGCTTGGGAGGTGTGAGCAAATCTTGGAGGGTAAATTAAAGTTTGAGTGGGTGATCTTGAAAGGAGGAGGTTAGGTTTGTCAAGTAGGAGTATTTGGCAGAGTCCAGTGCAGATGTGAGGGAGTGTTTGCTATGGAAGCCTGATTGAAGTGGATCGAATAAGTCATTATCCTCAAGGTACTTAGTGTTAGGGAGAATTCTCTGTAAAGGCTAATTTCCCAAACCTTTTGAGTCCCCCAGCAGCTTTGCTGGATTTTTGGGGTTTCATTTTTTCTCCTGCTAAGAGTGAGACCCTTTTTCTCCCACTCTTAGACATGATTTGAGATGTCCTTTGACTTTGTAATGTGTTTTATGGGCTATGGGGTCTTTTACTCCATAGGGCTTCATGTGTTTTTGGTAGGTATGTTACACAGCGCCCTCAGTGCAGTAACACAGGGGTGTCATAGTGGCCCCCAAACATAGACTCCAAACCCCCTGGGACTGACTACTGTCTCCCAGGGCATGTAAAGTCACCATTGGCTTTACTAGTCTTAAATTGTGAACAGAACCAGTACAAACCATCATATTGTGGAAGTACTGGTAGGGGTAATTCGATTGCCCCTGGGTCTGTTTTTCAAGGGGGCACTGTCCCGTCCCCCCTTGTCGAGTTTCTGGCTGGTGGCAGTGGTTACCACGCAAAATATTCAAGCGGAATATTTCCTATGGGATTTTCCCATTCATTTTAAACGCACCACTTTTTTAGTGCAATGTTAAAGATACTGCCGGGTTATTTATTTAATATTTATTCCCCGGTTGGGTCTTTTTGCCAGGACTCGGTTTTAACATGGCGTTTGTGCTTGCCTCTGTAACTCCAACCCAAGTCGAGCCCTTTGTTCCACTTTTGGCGGGCTTCTGCACAGAAGCCTCCAAAACTGGTGCCACTCTGTCTGGGTCTACAGGATGCGTGGGAGGGGGGAATAGGCACCCTGGACTGAGTTGCCTCGGCAACTCAAGTCGCACTCTTGTGTGATTGGGCCAGCGGTGAGCCGCCCGGCTCACCAGTTAGCATGTTTGAGTTACATCTAGGACTGATGAATGGGGGTTTTCTGCATAAAAGCAGGGCTTTGGGGACTGGAACTTCAGAAGTCGCCACAGGACCTAAAGAATCCGAAGAGAGAGAAGCTGAGCCGACCTGCAATGACGACACCACTGGTGGAGCCCTGCTGAACCGAACTCACCACTTCCCAACGACAGAGAAGATCTTCTTCCAGGAGAGTCTTCTTCCTTTGAGCTGGTGGGGTTAACCAGTTCGCCCTTTTTCGCCTTCCTGGATCGTCTCGTGGTCGAATCGCCCGTGCCAAGCACCCCGGCGGCCGGATAGCCACGCTTCACCACTACCGCGAATAAAAGGGTAGTACCTTTTAACCGGGAAACTCTGCGGCTGGTTTCTTCCCTGGCAGTGCAACGACCTCAAGCTTCCCTCCACGTCGAGATCTTCTCTTCCCCTGGACGAAGTACCGATTTGCACCCGCTGCCAGGAACAACTGCCCCCGCTGGAGCTTTCTCGCCATTTCATGTAATGTGTCCCGCCTGGTCCCCCTTGCAACAGACTGTTCAAGGTGTCCCGTAAATCCTTGACTCTCTATCCTGGGGTGACCTCGGACCCGTTAACATTACCTTTCTGAACTGATCCAACTCCTTTTTGAACTATCTGCAAAGACTTTTAAAGTGTACTTCAACTGTGTGATCTTGGGCACATTCCGCCTTGCTCTCTCCAAGAGTGGGCCTGGCCTATGAACTTTTTGCTCTACAGTAGACCCTGCCTTTCTTGACTTGCTGTGGTTCTTTAAAAGTGTTGGTATTGTGTGTTTTCCTATTTCTGCCTTTTCTCTCCCTTTTTAAAATGAATTATTGCAGTGCCATCTAAGGTTACGCGCTCACCTCTGGTTTGCAAATAAGTGGTGTCTTAACTTAGACCTGTCGAATAATTTAATCAGGGAGGTGTATATATTTCTAGTGACTGTGTTTGAACTGGCTTGACATATTAGTGCCAGTGTATTTTTACAAGTGCGTTTTAAAATAAATAATTATATACTTTTATACCAAAGCTCTGGTCAGTGTTTGCTTGTGCTACTGTATTTTTGTACCTAATGTGTATACTCTATATACTGCCTAACTCTTCTTGAGAGAAGTCTGACTGCTCAGGCACAGCTACCAGGTAAATCTGGGTGGTACAGACTGCTACCAATTGGGTTTACTGCTAACACCTGTAGTCTTAAACTTTTTGCAGTGATCCCTAAGGGAACTGCACAGGTTTCTGGCTAACACTTAGTGATCCAGCTGAAGACCACCCACTCATGGACCTTTTAATAATGAGGAAATAAGGAAATTGGGCAGTAGCTTCTGGGACCGTTTGGGTCAGCAGAGGGTTTCTTCAATAGGGAGGGGTAGGTCAGTTGCAGATTAGAAGGAAGCATAAAACGGTTTCCAGGGAAGAGAGAAAGGTTACACAGTTCAGAGAGATATGAGCTGGTGATTTAGACTAAGTCTTTGACCGGGAGCAAACGTATAACTGGGAGCACAAGATGGATTGGTCCTGAGAAGGATGGGTGCTATTTCGGTAGAAGAGAAATAGTTGAGAGTAGCATGGAGAGGGGGAGAGAGGTGGTGTAAAAGAAAGAGGGTGTGGGAGGGAGAAAGAGGAGGGCTACGAGAGTGCCGTGAATTTGAGAGATTTTAGAGGAAATGTAGAGAGCAAATTCATCAGCAGAAATTGAGGTGCAATGGATATTGGCTTGTGAGGTGTGATCAAAGGGTGAATGAAAGTTTGCATGGGTGATCGTGAAAGGAGGAGGTTAGGTTTGTCAAGTAGGAGTATTTTGCAGAGTCCAGTGCAAATGTGAGGGCAGCAAGGAAATTATTGTAGGATAGTAGCAGGGATTGTGGTTTGCGTAGGCATCGTAGGTCAAAGGGTATGTTTGTTTTGAGGGTCTGAATCTTAGAGGGGATCCAGGGCTGAGGATAGGGATAGGAAGTTGGGAATGAGCAAGCAGGATAGTATTGGTCAAAAGGAGTCGTAAGTACATTGTGGAAGAAGGAAAATCACAGTCAATGGAAGAGGCATGGATAGGAAAGAGAGACAGGAAGGGAGTTGTGAATTTCCTCTCAATCATTGAAGAGCAGAGAGGAGTTTTAGAGCGTGGAAATACTGAGATGTTAAAGTGAACAATGGAGTGATCAGAAGGAGGGGTAAATAAAGTCAGAGGAGGAGAGTCAAGTAGTGAGAAAGACAGGGTCAAAAGAGTTCCCAACAGAGTGGGAAGGGCGGTCATGGAGGGAGTAAAGGGAGTGGTCTGATAAGAGGGAGTTAAGTTCAAGGCGGGTGGCTGCAGGGGGTTTAGGAAGGTTAAAGTCGCACAGCATGACAAAAGTATATTGATGGGAAGTGACTCAAGGAGAAGGTTCAGTTCAGGGAATAAGGAGTTGAGAGGACTAGGGGGTTGGTAGAGAGCCAGAAAATCTTTCCCATCCATGCTTAATTTCCATGTAGCCGATGCAGTTAATATCCTAAGCAAACCATACTCATGATTTGTTAATATTGTAAATACTAATGGTATCCAAGGGGTGATGCTGGAGAGCCAAGTCAACCATATTCTATGCCTTACATTCTATTGTGGACATATAACCTGTGAAATAAGGGCAGTCTCCTGTCTCCCCCACCCCCCGGCTCATGCCCCGTGTGGTCTCCTGTCTCCCCCACCCCCCCGGCTCATGCCCCGTGTGGTCTCTTGTCTCCCCCACGCCCTGCTCTTGCCCCGTGTGGTCTCTTGTCTCCCTCCCACCCCCCGCTCATGCCCCGTGTGGTCTCTGGTCTCCCCCCACCCCCCGCTCATGCCCCGTGTGGTCTCCTGTCTCCCCCGGCCATGCCCCGTGTGGTCTCCTGCCTTCCCCCTCCCGCCAGCCATGCCCCTTGTGGTCTCCTGTCTCACCCCTCTCACCCCCACCCCCCCCTCATGCCCCGTGTGGTCTCTTGTCTCCCCCCACCCCCTGCTCTTGCCCCGTGTGGTCTCTTGTCTCCCTCCCACCCCCCGCTCATGCCCCGTGTGGTCTCTGGTCTCCCCCCCACCCCCCGCTCATGCCCCGTGTGGTCTCTTGTCTCCCCCCCCACTCCCCGCTCATGCCCTCTGTGGTCTCCTGTCTCCCCCACCCCCGGCCATGCCCCGTGTGGTCTCCTGCCTTCCCCCTCCCGCCACCCATGCCCCTTGTGGTCTCCTGTCTCACCCCCACCCCCCCGCTCATGCCCCGTGTGTTTCTCCTGTCTTCCCCCTAACCCCTGCTCACGCCCCGTGCGGTCTCCTGTCTTCCACCCACCCCCCGCTCATGCCCAGTGTGTTTCTCCTGTCTTCCCCCTGACCCCTGCTCACGCCCTGTGCGGTCTCCTGTCTTCCACCCACCCCCCCGCTCATGCCCTCTGTGTTTTCCTGTGATACATCAGGTTTTAATTCCCTCCTCTTCTACTACCTTCCTACTCCCCTTCCTACCTATTTTCTCCCTCCTCTCAGCCTTTCCCCTCCTAGCACTTACTCCTATCATCTGTTCCCTGACTTTTGATAGCAGCTTGTCTGTCTCCCCTCCTCCCCCCTTGTTTTTCTCCCTCCCCACCCCTGTTTTTTAAATTTGTCACTGACAAATTTGCTCAGTAGCGTGCCTTGTTCTTCTCCTTCTCCCACACATATCCCACCGTGCCCCCCCTCCCAACCCTTCTCTTGTATATCTCCTGCACTACATCAATTGTCGTCAAACATAGTAATGTTACTGCTTGCTTTGTTTCTCTCTCTTTTCCATTACCTCTTGCCTTACTTGTTTCTATGCACTTGCACTATCAGAAATGTCGACAGGCCTAATATGATAGTTATTTTTCACATTCTGTATTGTTTCAAGGACTTTAACTGAATGTAACTGTATTTTCCTATGTTCCCTCCCTCCTTGAAGCGCTTTGAAACACATTGTGTACAGGCGCTATATAAATAAACAATCAATCAATCAATCAATCAGTGCATACCACACAGGTGGTGTCCAGTGCAGGATATCACTGTGCATTAAGTGTTGCACAGAGTGAGTTAGATGGCTATTGCCTCACATAGATATGTCAAGGGCAGCTGGTGCTGGAGGATGCCTGATTAGAAATGGTGGCACATCTGACCTAGCTGATCAGGCTGACCAGACATGAAGGCTGTGCAGTGAGTAGTTAATGTGATGAAAGACTCCCCAATGGCAGCCGAGGCCCTTAAAAATGTTCAGCTGCTACTGGTAGCTATAGTCATCTGAAGAGTCTGTACCCTTGGGAAGCCTTTGAGGAAATTGACAAGGAATATATGGACCCAATGGTGACTGGTGAACAACTTTGGTGAGAGGCATATGAGGCTGCAGCAGAAGGCCCAGATCACCTATCGGAAGCCAGGCAGGGAGGGCAAATGTCAAAAGGGGAATAAAAAATGGCGACTCATCTGGCACGGTTATGAACACTGAAAATGAGATATCAGTTATGTGCCCAAACTGTTACTACAAAAACATAAAATTTAAAGCTGTGGATAATTTTAGGACTTTTTTTATAGATTGTTGATAAGATCACTGATGGAAATAATGACTGAGGGGTATTCTATTTGTATAAAGAGATGTATATTGATTGTACATTGAGCATATTTTATTTTTGTATCTGTAGATAACATGCGGTATTCACTTTTTATTAAACTGGAAACACAAATAAAAAAATATAAATACTGGTTTCAAAAGAGGGCACAAGGAATGTATGTGCCGGTGGACAAACTAGCAAGAGCCCTGATAAGCCCCCTCATGTTACAATCAACCAGAAGGGGGAATCATGGGACAGACTTTGTGACAGCATGACCTTCTGATCAGATATTTATGTATTCCTCGGGAAGGGCAGGACTTGTCACCAAGATACATATTCAATAAGGGGGAAACTGTTAGGGACACATAATCTTGGCGTTATTCCTCTGGTTATTTTCGTTATTTTGTTAGACTGCAACGAGCAATAGTTTTATACTATTTCACTCTCATTTCTACATGGAACAGATGAACTGCCTATATTTGTACTTGTGCAAAATGGTCCTCTCAATGCAATGTTCATCATTTGCACGACAAGGCGCAAAAAATAAAATAGGCAAGACAGCATTTGCAATGGATGCCTATGGAATACCTTGGTTTCATTCAGCATGAACATATCCTGCTGGTATAAATCCATCTGGTCATTGAAGGGGGCACGGTTATGCACACTGAAAATGGCATTTCAGTTATGTGCCCAAACTGTTACTACAAAAACTTAAAAAATACCCCCGAGTGCAAAAGTGGTGCTAAGGTAGGCGTAACACATATACGTCTGTGTTTTGCACCAATTTCTACACTGTAGGGACCTGGAAAATGAGGCCAAGGAAGTGTGTTGGGTGGAAAACAGCCTTGACCACGGGCCATTAAAGTTTCATGCTGTGGTCTCAAATGCAGTTTCAATCTGGCCGTTTTTATGGGAGCTGTAATTAACAGCCCTTTTATCAGTTAAGGGCTGCTCAGTCAGTACTAATTAATGATAAATGGGCCATGAAGTCAAGTCCATTTCAATGACCTTTTAATGTCAACATTTCTACATATTTTTTGTTTTAATCCTATAATATGCGGTTGTTAACAGTGATTGAACCCATAGGCCCTGATTCATGGAATTATTTGCGTGTATAACTGGGATTTGCGTGCCATTCTGCCCGCAAATCCCCATTCGTCAAACATGGATTTGCGGGCAGAATGGCAAGCAAATCCCCGTTTTACACGCAAATATTTCCATGATTCAGGGCCATATCTTTTCATGGTAAATCTCCACCGCTGCCGTGGATTGGTTAATATGTGGAAGATAATGTCAATGAAATACTTAAAAACGTGTATAAAAGACCATTACTTTTTTTATTTTTTTATTCACATAATGCATTCTAAAAACTTGCTTTTCAAACAATGCAAGAAGCAGTTGCCATTTGTTGATTGTACAACCAAGAGGGGAGTATCCACACATTTCATGTCAGACTGTGTTGCCTTTAGAGAAAGTGTGGGAGACTCGTATCCCCACCATAGGAATACCCCTAAGACCTCATTGTTTATCCAATCCTGATACTATTGAGAGACACCAGTCCCAAAGGGGGATTGCCTTTCATGGCGTAGAATAGCTATACCCACGTAGTCCATATAGGCATTGACCACAAGACTTCATATTTGTGGACTGGAGCCAAGAAGCATGCTGGGAAGGGCTGGCTCACCCATAATGGGGGAGGAGCTGCTGACCCGCTAGTACCCTTGCTCATCATGGAGGAGCCACACCATCTCACTGGAAAAACAGAGTGCTTCCTTAGCTGCTTGCTGCAGCTGAGGCAGCGCTCCTAGGCTGGTTTAAAGTTTCATTGTGGAAGCATGGCTTCCTTTTGACAGTTTAGTTCCCCAACGCACATTACCAATGGCCCATGCAATGCCAGTGGCGTTTTGCTTCTCCAGCCTTCCATGACCCATTGAAAATGAAGGGTGGGGAACTGCACATCTGAATGTGCATGGGAGACGACATCCCTCTGGGATGGGGCGTGTTGCTGGGGTAAGGTGGTGAGGATCGGGGGCAGGGGAGCGACTAAAACGAAATTCTTAATGGGCATCTATGGTAAATTAAGCATGATAAGTGTTATTACATAGCTATATTGGCATTTTGGTGCAGCCAGTCTGGCTATGTCTTACTGTGCCATGGCATTTTTTACTAGGCATCAAGGTAAAGCAAACATGATAAGTGGCATTACGTGTGTAGGCTGGCCCACATTATGCAGCCAGTTTGCACAAGAGTTCTTATGGTGGTACGGCATTTTTAACAACAAAGCCAACAGGAGTATGTTCTTATATTGTATTGTAGTCAGGGACCGAAGTCCATGTGTGGGAAAGTTCGAAGAGTTTATTTAAGCTGTAGCCTTCCCAACCTTAGACATCATCATCTCATATATTCTAGATATCTCATGTCCCCCCTCCGTTATATCGTATATCATATCTATAGTAGCATCTGGTTCTTCACCCAGTACAGCTTCGGGCCATGTTTTCTTAATTCTCTGCACCATTCTATGATACGTAATATACTGGCCTGTGTGTAACCCAGATTCCTCACCCAACACCTCAAAATCCATGATAGATCCCTCTCGCCAGATATTTCCCATTGTTGCTAGTCCAACCGGTTCCCAGTGATTCCTGATTATCATCCTCAGCTGCTTTTCTCCCCCTGTCAGTGCAACTAGTGGAACCTGCAGGGAGCATGGGGATGGATTCTCCATCATCTGGCACGCCCTGCGCCACATCTTCCATCCCAGTACCATCATCTTGGGACGCCCTTCTATTTCCGTCTTGGGCAACCACATCATCTCTTTCAAGTAGAATGGGGCACAATCTTGTCCAAACAACCTGGATTCGGAGGTCAGTTCATCTGAGAGCCATTTGGCAACATACTGCAGTTGGCTCGCTACATAGTAGACCTCATAATTAGGCAGTTTTATCCCCCCTTTCTCATAAAAGTTCTGTAACTTCCATAGTGCCACTCTATTGCACGTGCCGTGCCACAGGAAATCTCTGCACATACTGTTCAGTTTAGTAAAAAAAACTTCTTGGGTATCATGTCCCATCATTGCTAAGGGCAACTTCACCCAAAATCTCATGCAGTTCTCGGTTTTTTTAAAGGCTACTTCCGTGTTGTGCCCATGCTCCTCTTCCACTGTGTGGTATACATCTATCCCTAAGTAACGCAATGTACTAACGGCCCATGGTATTTGTAACACCGTTACCTGTTCCATTGGAGTCCCCTTATGTCCTCCTAAAGGGAACATGCTAGATTTATGAGGGTTCACCGCTATACCAGACAACCCCGCATATCTCTCCATCACTTCTAAAATATATTGGAGATTTTCTTCCGGGTGCCGCAAGTACAGCAGCATGCCATCCGCGTATAGGGAGATGGAACAAGTTACTTACCTGTAACTGTTGTTCTCCAGCATGGGTCTGGCATGGATTCACATGCTCATGAATATTCCCCGTCGTCAGGCTGGGAATCCTCAGTAAAGAAAAAAATCAGTATCAGTTTCGTTTCTGATCTGGCTATCTTAGTAGTAACCAATCACTGGTCTCTGGGTCATACTGCCCCCAGCCAATGACTGTCCTCTCCCTAAACCCCGCCCCTGGCAGCCATCCTCAGATTTGGTAGCACGTGAAGAGGCAGTATGACCAAGTGAAGAGCCGCAGAGGGGAAGGAGGGAGAGTTCGCATGTTACAGTTACAGGTAAGTAACTTGTTCCTTCCCCAGCATGGGGTCTGGCATGGATTCACATGCTCATGAATATAAGAATACATAGCAGTACACACATGTACAACCACGGGAGGTGGCAAGGCTCAACATTAAGCATTACATAAAACTCAACATTAAGCATCTCTTACCTCCTCACCAGGTTCACCTTAAGTGAACAGGTTGCGCAGCACTGCCTGGCCGACTCTGGACTCCTCCCAGATGTCCAGCAGGGGCACACCAGACAAGAACGCTGTGGTAGCAGCGATCGCTCTGGTCGAATGGGCTCTCGGACGGCCGGGCAACGGTCGGTTTGCCAACCAATGACAGTGCATGATGCAGCCGGAGAGCCATCTGGAAATGGAAGCCTTCGAGAGAGCCATCCCTTGGTTCACAGGTCCAAAGTTCACAAACAGCTGTGATGTCTTCCGAAAACTCTTAGTTCGGTCCACATAGAACTTCAGCGCTCTAGCCACATCCAGCGAGTGCAAAGTCCTCTCGGCCGGCGACGAAGGCGACGGGAAGAAAACTGGCAACACCAAGGGCTCATTGAGATGGAAGTCGGACGGCACCTTGGGCATGAAGGAGGGGTGCGTCCTCAGCACCACCCTCGTCTCGTGAAAAGTCAAGTATGGAGGCTTGCAGGATAGGGCCTGAATCTCTCCCACGCGTCGTGCGGAGGTGATGGCTACAAGGAATGCTGTCTTCCACGACAGGAACTTCAACGGAGCCGAATACAAAGGCTCGAATGGCGGGCCCATGAGCCTGGTCAGCACCACGTTGAGCTCCACGCCGGGGCTGGAGCCTTCACCGGCGGGAACGATCGGAACAGTCCTTTCATAAACTCCTTCACCAGGCGATGAGACCACAGGGATGACCGTCCTGCAGTTCTGGTGTATCGGGAAATCACTGCCAGATGTATTTTAATGGAAGAATGAGCTAGTCCAGCTTTGGCCAGCGACAGTAAGTACGGTAGCACTTGAGGGGCCGTAATCCGTAGAGGGTTAATCTTCTGTGCACGGCACCAGGCAGAGAACTTCTTCCACTTATGTCCGTAGCACTTGAGAGTTGAGGACGCCCTGGCCTTTGCAAGAACCTCTCTGCATTCGGCCGGGATATCGTACCCTCCAAACTCTAGTGCTGCAGGAGCCAGGCCTGCAAGTTCAGAGACACCGGGTCGTGATGAAGAATGGCGCCTCCTTCTCTGGAGAGAAGATCTGCGTTTGTCGACAGCTTGACTGGTGGGGATGCTGACAAGTGCAACGAGGATCATCCTGCACCGGGACCTCTTGAGTTGGTTGATGAGCCTGAGCAGCAACGGCGGGAACGCATACAGGAACACGCCATCCCAGGGGAACGAGAAAGCATCGGCAATGCTCCTCGGCTGGGGGAACCTGCTGGCGAACCTCTGGCACTTGGAGTTCGTCGCCGTCGCGAACGGGTCAATATGGGGTTTGCCGGAAGAGTTGATCCACTTGATCCTGGCGTAGTTCCCACTCGTGGCACAAGTGCAGCTCCCTGCTGAGTCATTCGGCAATGGTGTTTTTTATCCCTGCTAGAGGAAAAGGCACCAGAAACATCCCCTGGGAAACGGCCCAGTGCCACAGATCCTGGGCTTCCTTGGACAGGGCTGGGAATCTGGTTCCTCCCAGTTTCCGGATGTAGAACATCGTGGTGGTGTTGTCAGTGAAGATCCTCACCAGCTTGCCCTTGAGGGACGGGAGGAATTACTTGAGGGCCCATAACACCGCTCAGAGCTCCAGTATGTTGATGTGGAGCGGCCTCTCCTCCGGGAGCCACAGGCCTCTCGCGTCAAGATCTCTGGTGTGCATCCCCACCCCTCCAGGGAGGCATCCGTGTTCACCGTTGCCTGGTATGCTGGGGTCTGAAAGTTCGTGCCTGCCGCGAGATGCGCGCGTGTGCCCCACCATCGGATTTCCTGGCGGAATGCCTCGTTGAGCGAGATCTTGTCCTCAAAGCTGCCCGTCGCTTGCATCCAATGGGCGTCGAGGAACTCCTGCAGAGGTCGCATCCGAAGCCTGCACAGGAGCACCAGATAGATGCAAGAGGACATCATCCCAAGCAGGGACTTGATGGACCTCACTCTGGTCACGTCCGTGGCCAGCAGACGCTGTACCTTGCCCAAGATGGCCTGCGTTCTTTCCTCCGACGGCGAGGCCAATCGTGCCACTGTATCGAGCTTGGCTCCCAGAAACAGCGCAACCTGCGACGCAACCAGGTGGGATTTGGGGAAGTTGATGGAGAATCCCAGGTCCGCGAGCAGCCGGACGGACTTTGCTGTGTGTTCTACGGTGAGTTCCCGTGACCCTGCTCGGATGAGCCAGTCGTCCAGGTAGGGGTAGACGTGGAGCCCCTGCAGGCGCAGCCGCGCCGCACTGGTGCTAGGCATTTGGTGAACACCTTGGGCGCCGACTTTAATCCGAACGGAAGGGCCTTTAACTGGTAGTGCCGCCCTTGGACTACGAACCCGAGAAACTTTCGATGTCCTTTTAGGATGGGTATGTGGAAGTACGCATTCTCCAAATCCAACGACAATAGGAAGTCGCCTTCCTCCAGCTGGCCCAGCACGTGCTGGAGGGTGACCACCCGGAACCTCTGTGCCTTGATGTATTTGTTTAGCCGACGCAATTCCAGGATGGGATGCCAACCTCCTGTCCTCTTCCTGACGAGGAAGTACCTTGAGTATACTCAGGAGCCCCGGAGCCTCTTCGGGACAAGCTCGATGGCTCCTTTCTTGAGCATCGCCCTTACCTCTAACAGTAGTTGAGGGATGTGGTTTTCCTTCCTGGCCACGGGAGGAATTCGCGGGCACTTCTTTAGAAATTCCAGAGTGTGCCTGTGGGCCAGGGCATCCATCACCCAACGGTCGGTGGAGATGGACTTCCACACGCTGATGAACCTTGTCAGCCGGCCTCCCACCGGGGTGCTTCGGTGGGGGCCCGACGCGACAGCCGGTTCAGTCTTGCTTGGAAGCGGCCTTGCCGCCCTGGCCTCCTTGGCCACGATGGCGAGATCCACCGGACTTGCCTCGTCCCCTCTAGGCTTCTTGCGACGAGGAGCGGGCCGCTTGATGGTAGGTCGAGGAGCTGCCACCGAATCCCTTGGAGGCACCTTACTTGCCTCCGGAGTTCCGAAAGGGTGGCCGCCGCTGCTGCAGAACTCCCAAGGCCCGAGCCGTCTCAGTGTCAGTCTTGATGGCCTGCAACGACGCATCCACAGTCCTTCCAAACAGATTGTTCCCATCGAAGGGCATGTCCAAAACCTTGGCTTGCACGTCCTGGAGGAAATCCGTCGCCTTGAGCCACCCCCGCCGTCGAAGGCAAACGCCGTTGCCCAACTGGCAGAAACCGGTGTCGGCAATGTCCGCGGCCACAGTTATGGCGTGGTCCGACGCCACCCCACCCTCCTGTAGGATGGCCAGGGCCTCTGCCCTCTTGTCTTCCGGGAGGAAGTCCAACAGGGGGGCGATCTTGTACCACAATTCCCTGTCGTAGCGGGCCACGATCGCTAGAGCGTTGGCCGCCTTAATCGTCGTCGCCGCCGATGAGATGACTCATCGTCCCACGGCGTCCAGCTTCTTTCCCTCGCCGTCCGGTGGGGAAGTTGAGGATGGAGCCGATGCCCCCCCGCTTTCTTCTTGGCCGCCGCTGAGACGACCGAATCCGGGGCCAACTGCGCCCTAAGGCACAACGGGGCGGCATCAGGGACCCGGTACTTCTTCTCGTACCGGTCCCTCTTGGCAGGTGTCGTGGACGGGATCTTGAGGAGGGCAAGTCCCTCGTCCCAGATGTCATCCAGCAACGGCACCGCGAGGACCGTCTTCCTTTTGGCCTCGCGCCGTTGGTAGAGGAAGCCTTCCTTCTTCTTCTCCTCAGGGCAGAGTTGAAAAAGCTTGAATGCCCTGGCAATCATGGCGTGGAAGGAGCCAATCTCGTCGGGCATGGACGCCCGAGGAATTGGAGACAGGAAGCCAGTCCCGTCGTCACCGCCGTTGTCATCCGTCCCCGACGTGGCCGTGTCCGTTCCTGTGTCGTCCCTCGGGATCGGGGAAGGCGTCAAAGGCTGAAAAGGCCGTGAGGGCTGAAGGGGCACTGGATGAATTCTCCTCCACTTGTTCGGAGGGCTTCCCGACGGACCCGGTACAGCTGGGTCGTCCGTCGGGGGTAGGGGCAGTCTCGTCCTTATCTCCGTGCATAAGGCTTGGATTGCTGTCAAAATGGCCGCCGAGTTGTCCTCAGGCTCGGGTTGCAACGGACGTGCCGGGAGCGACGGTTGTTCCTCCACAGGAACCTAGTCGTCGTTGCCACCCTTGCTCTCGTCGTCCCCCTCCTCGGGATTCCTCCCGTGGGGCTGGGCCTCTTCCAAATTCTCGGTCAGTTCCTCTGTGTCTGTAACGGCCACCGGCGCCCCCCCCCTCTTTTTCCACCGGGGTCTTCACGGGGGTCTTCTTGATGGGCTTAAAAGAGGATTCCCTCAGCGGAAGCAAGGAAACTCTGGGCCCCGAGGTCGCCTCCACTGGGATAGCCTTCACAGGCTTTGCCAGGGCCGCAGCGACTCCCTCGATGGAGGCCTTAGCTGGGTGAATCAAGGCCTTTACCACTTTGGGCGCGCTTGAGGCCTTCACCTTAGGGGGAGGGTCACCACCTCGCTCCCCCTCGGCTGGTTCCTCCGAGATCGACCGGGGCCTCTCCAGAAACCTCGGATTTCCTCTTCCCCGAGCCAGAGCGTTGGCTCGCGGTTGATGGCGTCGGTGAAGGTGCGCCCTGCCTGGCAGCCGAGGAGCCCGACCGTTCGGCGCTCCCGGTACCCGCAGACTCTCGGTGCTTTGCCTTCTGTTGGGCACCCGTCGCCGGGGCGCCCTCACAGGACTTAGAAGACCGCTCAGACTTCTTCTTCTCACCTGCTGGGCTCTTGCCGTCCAGCCATTTGGAGAGATGGGTCCGGCGATCCCTCATCGTCCGATCCGACATGTTAAAGCAAAACGCACAGTCCTTCTCCACGTTCGTTTTGTCCTCGTGGAGGCAGTAAAGGCATTTCGAATGCTCGTCCTCCTTGAACACATTTTGTAGGTTGCATCCAGGGCAGACCCTGAACAGTTTGCCGGGAGTCGAGCTTCCCTTCTCCTGGGCCATGTTCTTCTAGTCTATGAGGTAGGCCTGAGAAACTTCTGGAATCCTCCAAGAAGCGTAACTCGACGGAAACTTCACCCTTGAGGGGCGTAGATAAATCCGAAACGGGTCCCCGTTGATCGGACGTAGAAACGGTGGAGCTCGAGGCACAATTAAACGGAAAAATTAGATCAATCACTCTGAAAAAACGCAAAACGCAGTAAAGGCTCGAGAGCTATAGCACAAGGACTCCCAACACTTGAGTGTGCTTTAAAAGTCTGAGGATGGCTGCCAGGGGCGGGGATTAGGGAGAGGGCAGTTATTGGCTGGGGGCAGTATGACCCAGAGACCAGTGATTGGTTACTACTAAGAAAGACAAATCAGAAACGAAACTGATACTGATTTTTTTCTTTACCGAGGATTCCCAGCCTGACGATGGGGAATATTCATGAGCATGTGAATCCATGCCAGACCCCATGCTGGAGAACATATGTCGTTCCCCTCCCACAGCAATGCCTATGATGTCATATTGCTGTCTCAAGTATTTTGCTAGAGGTTTCAGGGCCAATATATAACGCATCGGAGACCACGGGCATCCTTGTCTGGTGCCTCTGCGTAGCTTCCATCTTTCCGATATCACTGCCCCCGTTTTAACCCTGGCTAGCATTTTCGCCCACCGTATATATCCAGGCCCCATCCCGTAACTCGCCAGGGCCTCCAGCAGCCATGGCCACTTGACCAAGTCGAAGGCCTTTATTGCATCCAACGACACGATTGCCATTGCACCCTTGTTCTCGCTCCCAAACTCAATAACTCGTTGGAGTTGTCTGTGATTATTGGATATATTCCTGTTTGGGACATAGCCCGTCTGATCAGGGTGTATCAATTTCCCAATAACCCTCTTCATTCTATTCGCCAAGACAGGCGTAAGTATCTTGCTGTCTTGATTCAACATCGATAAGGGTCTATAGGAACTGCAGCTATGCCCAGGCTTGTTAGGTTTGGGAAGTGGTATTATAATCGCTTCTCTGGCAATCTTCCCATCTCAAACACTTCATTCAGCATTTCTAACAGTGGGGGAAGCACCTCTTCTTTATACACTTTATAAAATTCACTCGGGAGTCCATCAGTCCCAGGTGTCTTACTAGTGGGCAACTGTCTCACCACCTCTTCCAGTTACTCCAAAGTGATCGTGCATCCAACTCCTCTCTTTCCTCCGCACTTATCTTGGGCAGTCCTATATCCTCCAGTGTTTCTGTTATCGTCGTGTGACTACTCTCCCCCTCATCTCCGTATAGTAGCCTATAATAGTTTGCAAACTCCTGATTAACTCCCTCTTGGGTGTCAGCTACACCACCATCTTCCCTCGTTATTGTCCTAATCGTGGGCCTGGGGGTTTCACTCTTATATAGCCACACCAAGAGCCTTCCTGGCTTATCCCTTCCCATATGCTGTCTCTCTGTATATTTTTTATAGTTGAGGTTACACAGTCTTTCCCAGTGACCCGCGCATTTCTGCTGCAGCCTGAGTATCAATTCCATTCCTTCCTTAGTATTACTTCCATCCCTCAGTGCCTTTTCCAGTTCCCCTTCTGTCTCCCGTAGGTCAGCCAGGATTCCCCCCTGCAGACATTTAGATTTAGCTATGGCTACCCCTTTCATGACAACCTTGAAGGCTTCCCATAGTATACCCGCCGAGTCCACACTACCGGTATTCATCTCGAAATAGTTTATAATCTCCTTCCTCATATCCTCCCTAAAAAAGGGGTCTCTCAGTGCCTCCGCTCAGAGGTGCCATGTCGGAATCCTTGCTCTCGGGGGGCGGTATTGCCATCCGAGGATCAGAGGTGAGTGGTCCGAAAGGACCCTGGCTTTATATTCTGTTTGTGTAATCTCTACTAGTACCTCCCAAGTAGCAAAGACATAGTCCAGCCTCGTGTATAACTGCTGCGGGGCGAATAATGTGAGTATTGCCTTTCCTGGGGGTGTCTCATCCTCCACACATCTCCCAGGCCAAAGTCATCCAGCAATGTCTGCTGCGCTTTAGCAGCTGGGGCGGGTCTGTCCACATTTCCATCTGATCTATCCACCCTAGGGTTCAATACACAGTTAAAATCCCCTCCCCAAATCACTGCACTCCCCATACACATGCTTAAATTAGTACACAATGTTCTGAAGTATGCCGCCATTTTCTGATTCGGGGCGTACGTATTCACAATGCTTATCTCCCTATTTCCCACCAATCCCCTCAGTATGACCATCCTGCCATCCATCTCAACTGTCTCCTGCAACCGCTGAAACGGAACATGCAGCGCCACCCAGATAAGCACTCCCCTGGCATAGGCACAGTATGACGCGCCTACCACTACTCCTTTCGATTTTTTAGCAATCAGCTCCGTCATATCCCATGTTAGGTGGGTCTCCTGCAACAGTGCAATGTCTATCTTCTGCCTGCGCAGGTACAACATGACCTTGTTCCACTTTAAATAGCTATTAAGCCCCCTGACATTCCAGGTAATTATTTTAAAGTCCCCCATGATCTATTAGAGTTCCATCCCGCCCTCCACCAGTGCAGTCTAGATCCAGGTTCCATCTCAATCTATATAGGCTTGTTTCCCAATTTAAACTCCCCTTAACTTAAAACACAACAAAACCCCCAATCTCCCTCCCTCTCACCTCCCTCCCCATCCCCAACTTCCCCCCTCCCAACTGTTGCCCAGCTCCATCCCTGGATCTCAGGCACCTCCGCATCTAGCACTTTCTGGCAATAGCCTGTACTCGCAGCTCAGCAGGATGAGGTCGCCCTAGTGGCTATCCTACTACTACTACTACTCCTCCTCCTCGGGGGGGCGGGTGCCTTCGTCCTGCCACCCCTATCCGCTTCAATTCAGCCGCGCATTACTACTCAATTTACTTATGTACTCATTATTCTATATTCCAGTCCAGTAAGTTCAACAAAATCAAGGATACCATAGGCTAGTTCCAGCATTATCCGTCCGTACCCCTCTATCATTAACTTTATCATAGTCTCCACTGGGATACACGGCTCTGTGTCATTTCAATATACATATAATATCCCAATCACTTATCGTGCTCCTCATGAGCCTGCTCCGCATCTTGCTCCGGGCAGCCCTGTAGATCCAGCCATGTCGCTGCTTTTTCTGGGGTGTCAAAGAAGAACATCCTGCTTTTGTGTAACACTTTCAATTTTGTGGGGAACAGGAGCATATATTTGATTCCGGCCGTGCTTAGCCTCCTCTTGACTGCCACATAGCTGTACCGTTGCCTCTGGACTAACATTGTGTAGTTATAATACGCCGTGATGGTGGTTGAAGCTCTCTCGATCGTTCCCCCTTTACGAAAGTACTCCAAAATCTTCTCGCAATCCTTGTAGTTCAGTATCTTTGCAATTATTGCACGGGGAGGGGCCCCAGGCTTCGGTTTCCTCATGAGGGCTCTATGTGCTCGCTCCACTGTAAATCCTTGAGAAAGTTTGTCGGCCCCTATTTCTTGCAGGATCATGTTCTCCACATAGTCTGTAGGGTCCTGGCCTTCTTCCCCCTCCGGCAGGCCGACCACGTGGATGTTATTCCTTCTCGCTCTCCCTTCGGCCTCCTCCGCACGGTTCTCCAGATTGGCCACCTGCTGCTTTAGTATGTGAACCTCCTTTGCATTATTGGTGCTGGTGTCTGTGTTGGTTTTCACTGCACTCTCCAGACTGCTCGTTCTATCTGCCAGCGCCCTGACATCTTGTCGCAGTAGGGTGACTTCTATGCCCACTGCGTCTATTTTACCCTCCAAGGAAGTTCGCAGGTCCGCCATTGCTATCCCCCATGAGTTTCTCAGCTCCGCTATAGCCGATAGTATTGAGTGGTTTTCAGTCGCCAAGGTACTCTCCGCGGATGCGGTCGCACCACTATGCGTCTGCGCCGCAGGAGATTGCTGTGTTCTTGCAAATGGTTCCATTGTGGATTGCTTGCTTTTGCTCTTGGCTCCTCTCGCCGCCATCTTGCGATCTTAGTTATGTGTCCGAAGTGATTTCGTCCGTGGTATGGTTATTCTGCTTTTCTGTCTTGCTGTGACACCCGTGAGTCACTTCAGGTCTGAGGCCATTGTCTTGAAGAGCCCCTATATATTTGCGTGTGCTAAGTCTCCGGATGGATTATGTCCTCCCACGTTTCCAATTGTCCTTACTGCCTCTTGCAGACTTCCTCTGACCTCCAGCAGGACCATCCGTCTCTTGGGCCCATTACACTCTGCCTGCATTCGCTGAGGTCACTCCAGTGTCATCCCTCACTTGGCACAGCCCTGTGTACCACACCTTCCGGTAACAATGCCCAACATCTAGCTCATCCACTTCTTCAGGGCCGTTTGCTTATCCTTAGCGCCTTAGGGGTCATGCGGCGCCTAACTCTGTGTGCCCCTATAGTCAATGAAGCGTCAGCACCAGCCCAGTAGCTTAATCCTATGTCCTCCTGTGGGCATTGCTACACGGTGGCCACTCTCGCAATTATCTGCTGCCAGCTTCCATGGCAAACAGCTGTAAACCAGCTCCAGCTTTCATTTGTGCTTGGAACGTGTCAGCTCCCATTCTCAGTTCAACTCCTGCACCATTGCAGGCCCCCATTCGCTCTGCGGCCGTCCCAAACACACAGTTCAGTTATACGGATCTGCTACATATGTAGCCACAAGTTCCCGCTGCGCGGTCGCCGACTCCACTACAATGTTTAGCCCGATGGTTATATTTGTGTCATTGGGCTCCGATTCATCTCGCGTCCCATCTCCACCTCTGCTCATGCGTTCCCAGCGGGGAGGCGCCAGCCAGCCACTCCATATAATTTCTGCCTCACGGCACACGGCTTTGTCAACGCCGCGCAGCAGGTCCTTTCCGCTGGTGCGCTCGGAAAGCCGGCTACTGTGCCCAGTTCGCCTCTCGAGCTTCCAGTGACCCGCAGCGTTACACGGCGATGTGCTTGGTGAAGAAACGCTGCCTTGCACATATGCTCCAGCGGACGCGCTGCCAGAAGCCAGTCCTTCGCTTAATCACCACGGCCCAGCTCGGTTGTTTCAATGATCGGGGCTACGACCCCTTTGTTGTCCGCCATTTTGTGTACGTTCATACCCACGGAGCCACGAACTCGGAGTACTATATCTAGGTGCACTGCACCTGAGAATCTTGATTCTTGCAGTTGTTGTAGGGTTTATCTTCCGACGCATGTACTGGCATTTATAGAGGGTTTAGGCTATTTTGTACGCGGTTGATCAGTTATACGGATCTGCTGCATATGTAGACACAAGTTCACGCTGCGTGGTCGCCGACTCCGCTACAATGTTTAGCCCGATGGTTATATTCGTGTCATTGGGCTCTGATTCATCTCGCGTCCCGTCTCCACCTCTGCTCATGCGTTCCCAGCAGGGATGCGTCCAGCCAGCCACTCCATATAATAGCGTTACACGGCAATGTCGGGGCTACGACCCCTTTGTTGTCCGCCATTTTGTGCGCGTTCATGCCTACGGAGCCACGAACTCGGAGTACTATAGGCGCACTGCACCTGAGAAGCTTGATTCTTGCAGTTGTTGTAGGGTTTATCTTCTGACGAATGTACTGGCATTAATAGAGCGTTTAGCCTATTTTGTACGCGGTTCTTCGGATCATCATCGGATCAGCAGGAGCAGCTCCACCAGGGCACGTCCTACTCCATGGCTAGTTAGCCACGCCCCCAGGAATGAGAAGAACATTGCTGAATGATCTGTCCATGTTAGTGAGCGTGGGGGCAGAATAGATATGATGTTAGTTGTGCTGAAACTGCATCAAGGGTGTGGCCTGCAGTGTGGGTGGGCAGAGAAATGCATTGGCCCTCATTACGACCCTGGCGGAAATAGGAAAACGATGGCGGAAATGCAATACCGCCATCGAATAGCGCTCGGTGCGACTATGACCCGTCACCGCAAAGTACGAAGCCATTAGCGACACCGTAGTGAACGCCAACGCTAACTGCACCAAGCACGCGCGCGCGCGCCATGCGAAACCGCAAACACCACCATGGCGCAAGGGTACGCCAATTCCGACCCTAGCGGACATGTACCTAACGCCATCAGGCATGGCGTAATGTACCATTCCGCCATGGTGAGAAGTACGGCATCGCGAATCAACCGTAAACGGCCCCACTGAGTGCCTGTACACCGCTCCCTGCCCACAAAGTACAACTCCCCGTAGGTGCAATGAAGTCACAATGCAACCATTGAAATGTACAAGTCACCCATGCATGGCAACGAACAAAAGAAACACAAGAGGGGCCAATGGGAGCTGCAGGGCACAGATGGCACGAATACAGAAGCCATCCCAATGGACATGACCACAGTCCCCCACCAAGAAACGCACGCAAACACAGGCACCTGTGACCAGCAATATTCCGAGAATCACATCATTCCACCAGTCCACCTGGCTGACCGGCATCTGTTACACAAAACCCAATCCCCCGCCCCTGAGCATGACAACATTCAAACTGTCATATTGGCAGCCCCCATCCCTGACCTCACGGGCTTAGTAGGCAAACGCGCCCAGTACAGTACCACGCAACTAAACTCCGAAGCTGGAACCCAATGCAGATCTCCTCACAATACATCGCCCCCCAAATAGGCATATGCCACATCACTTGCAAAGAAAAACGCTACACGGGCCAAATCAGAATAGAAATTTAATGCACATCAAAGTCACCAAGCCCATACAGCCATCAGGCCATGAACTCCAAAACACAAATCACCATTGTGGGCTGCATCCGCAAGAAATGACCAGCCACTACTTGTGTGTCGCCCTGTTCCCTCATGGTACACAGAGCCACATTCACGTACGAAAAGGCAACATGGAAGCGCACAGAACCGCAGGGCCGTCCCAATGGGGAGGCACTAGTCCAGCTGAAAGGCCGAAATGTTGCTCCGAGCCACCAGTACTGCGTAAGGGCATGTGGGCCATTGGCGATCGTCCCATAAGATCGTAATGCTGCTCCACTGATTAACACGAAGCAGCAGGTGTCGGGAGTAAAACCCATCTGCAGGAGTGGCATACAGATGGCAGTGGCAAAAGGGGAGGAGATACCTGTCAACCACAAGAAAAGAAAAAGAACAGAATGGCCATCAGAACTACATTCCAACAACTCACTTCAATGATCACACGAAATCCACAGCCATATGCATGCTAGCCCACTCCAAAGGATCATCACCACCCCAAAACCACTTGCGACTCATAACCATCTATATCGAGGTGCAAACACCATCACAAACGAGTGTACCTGTGCATGCGTCTGTCAAAACAGAATCCATCAGATGGGAATGTTAACGTGCATGGACGCAAGTGTCTGAGGGCGCGTCGAGACAGGGAGGGCTCAACAAGGCCAGATAGACGATGGTCCCACTATGGCAGCCCTGCATCACATAGCGTAGGGGAGGCAGATAGATCCCAAGAAGCCCTGTACATGGCAAACTCTGTATCAAATCACCTGCCCATGCATCCATTCATCATTCCCTCATCCCGGGATCAAAACGCCTGAATAATTACTCACATAACATTTGAAACATCCATTGAGTCTGTGCGTTATGCAGCCTGCAAAATCCACAGTGCCCCAGCCCGTAATTCCAGTGTTGTGAAGTAACATGTATTTGGGAACGGCCGGCCTCATCGCCCACGTAGCTATTGCGCATCCCAAACTATTCATATCAATCATTGCTTCCTCGCCATGGGCCCTGTCTCAAGGACATTGAACAATAGAACGTTATATTTGCAGTCAGACCTGTGGGCATCTCCTCGCCGCTAGCTGGAAACCGAAAGCGCCGCCCTTCGAATTCCACATTTGCAACATCACGTCGAAGAGGCATCTGTGGCCGTTTGAAATCACTAATTATTCCATCGAGTGCGGCTGTGTGTGAAAATGGCAACTGCCTTCACCCACAAATGGGACGCCCCGCCCGTCGTTGCAACTCGGTACAGTGATGCATGAGGGCCCACCGTTACTCGAGTACTACGTTCCACTGACCCTTCACAAGTCTGTTCGCGACTGCACAGATAGTATGTGAAACAATGGGACCACAGCAGAATGAACATATCAACCAATCTTACACGGCCATCGGGTACAAATACATGATTGCAATAGCAAGATGCCATTCCCCGAATTGCAGCGTTGTGCGCGGGACGTGCTCGGCCAAAGGGGAGAGCAGTTTGCACAGGTGGAATGAATCACCACAGGTGGAGGCCATACAGCCTGAAAACACATAAATTGCACAGCCAGTCTCCTCCCACAACCACACCGAAATGCTACCGGCAGGACTCGCGATGTTGGCCCTGGGGGACCTGATAGCACTGCAAGTACTCCAACTCCAAGAAGAAGACGAACACCAACTACAACCAGCCGCACGGAGGAGACGCAGGAGGAGGAGGAGGCCAAGGCAGGGCCAGCAAGGGCCGCCAGCACAGCCACTACCACCACGCAGGCAGCCCGCAATCCCACGCCTCCGAGCACATCCGTTCAACCTCACTGATGAGCAGATCCACACCCTCTACCGTCTGGACCGGGACACCATAGCCGCCATTGTGGACATGACACAGGCTGACCTTGTCAGCATGATAGATAGCCCAACCGCCATCCCACCCCTACTGAAGGTGGTGTCTGTACTCCACTTCCTGGCCACAGGCACCTACCAGCACACAGTCGGACAGTTGCATGGCATTTCTCAGCCACTGTTCTCACGGACACTATTTCAAGTGCTCGATGCCCTCCTGCAGCACGCAGACGACTACATCTCTCTACCACGCTCGGAGCAGGAAATTACCAACACAAAAGTGGGATTCCATGCACTTGCCGGCATACCGGGTTGCATTGGTGCCATCGACTGCACCCATGTGGAATTGGTCGACCCACATGCCATGGAGACCCAGTACCGCAACCGAAAACAATTTAATTCCCTGAATGTACAAATGGTGTGTGACTCCAACAGGATCATTACACATTGTTGTGCCCGATTCCCTGGATCAACCCATGATTCTATGGTCTTGAGGAACTCTACAATACCACGCTACATGGAGCGACACGCAGGGAACAGATCCTGGCTACTCGGTGAGTCTCATTACATGCATGATTATGTGGGGTATGTGATTTGGCAATGACCTGGCAGGGAGGGGGGGGGGTGTGCGTACGTAGCAATGGCATTCCACATCATACGTTTCTCGTCCACATACAGGTGATGCTGGATATCCACTGAAGAGATGGCTCCTCACACCAGTCCGGAACCCACGGGACCAGCATGAGGAGGACTACAACCATGCCCACTCACGTACCCGTGTAGTCATTGAACAGGCATTCGGCCTACTGAAGACTCGTTTCCGCTGCCTCAGCAGGTCTGGCGGGGCACTCCTGTACCGCCATGAGAAGGTTGCAAAGATGGTCATGGCATGTGTCATGCTCCACAACATGTGCGTACGTAGAAATGTGCCCATGCCCCCTGACGCAGAACTGCAAGCACCTGATGATGGTCATGATGAGGGTGGGGATGTGGCAGCACCTCATGGAGTCTGCGAGGCACCGGAGGGCCGTGACATTCGTCAGCATCTCATTGATGTATGCTTCTAGCACTCACGCCTGGTGGCTGATACATGGACACGGGACTCGTGGCACTGTGTGTGTCTGGGACATGCACAATATGGACTGTACGCCTATGATGGCCTAGTACACAAAGATCAATGTCCACACATCTCATTGGTTGATCGTGCACTTTTTATGGCATATGTGATGTCATGTTGAACACCCTATCGACCCGCCACCCAAGTGAGCCCAACACACCCCCTCCACCCTCCTACCTCCCCCCCGAACACCAGTGTCCAAAGATGCTCATTGTCAGTGGGCTGTCGCTATTGCAAGCCCCCTCTGCGGGTATCAGGGGCACCCCTGCCTGTGGAGCGCAGGTTCCTTCCAGATCTACGTTGGGGGCTGCCCTGGACGGAACTTGCAACGGATGATGTGTCTGCCTGCTCACGTCCATGCATGTCCCTAAGGGTTTGCGAGAGCTCAGTGAGCACACGGCGCACTGCGGCAAGTTCGGCACATACGTCTTTGGACGTCGCATGCAGTTCCCCCCTCAGGCTCTCGGTGCTTCTCTCCATTTGGACTCTCAGGCTCTCGGTGCTACTCTCCATTTGGACTCTCAGGCTCTCGGTGCTACTCTCCATTTGGACTCTCAGGCTCTCGGTGCTACTCTCCATTTGTGCCCTTAGCGTCTCTGTACCTCTCTCCATTTCTGCCCTAAGTGTCTCAGTTGATGTTTCTATGTCTGCCTTAGTGCCCCCACATTCATCGGCATGGTCCTTGAGGAGTGTGGCCAGTTGCTGCTGTTGTACGATTAACTGGTCGAGGGACTGTTGCCTCTGCTGGGCCATGGCCATTTGCGGGGGTGTCACAGAGGGGCTGTTGTCCTCATGTTGCCTTGCCACAGGGCTTGTGGGGGATGGCCAGTCGTCGTCTTGTGGGTGCCCCTGCGTGGTATCCTCATGTTGTACGGGATGGGACAGACAGGGGGATTGGGACAGGTCATGGATGGATCTGACTTCGACATCCCCGTTTTCTGTGTCCGAGCATGCTGCCATCAATGGGGTGTCACCTATGGTGCTGCTGCCACCAGAGGCAGTGCCTTCTGTGGCATCCATTGGGGGGACCTGTGGTGGTGGTGTTGTGGGCATGCTGGCTGCTGGGGTGCCTGTTGATGTTCCCTCCTCTGTGCTGCCACCTGATTTGTGCTGCTGCCGTGTCTTGATGCGTGCAGCTGAGGTGGAGGGTCTCTGGCCGTTGGTCTTGGCCCTCTTTGCAGGTGTGCTGGTAGGGGTGTCCTGTAGCTTGTCGTTTGGATCGGACCCTGTGGTGGAGTAAAGGAGGGCGAGGGTTATTGATGGGTCTGTGGGAATTGGAATGGCATTGTATCACATGCATTGGGGTGGTACCTGAGGGTGATTTGGGTCGGGGCCTTGGAGGTGCTTTAATTTGTGTGTGGAGTGAGGGTGCAGTTGTTTGGCAGCCTGCAGTTAGGGTGTGCCTGCTGCACGTGTAGTGCGTGTATTAGGGGTTTTTAATTATTTATGTATTTATTGTGGGTTTTAACGTGCGCTATCAGGCCGATGTGTGTGGACGTTCTCCTGGACATGTGTTTCTGTTGCACTATGTGGACGCATGGTACTTCACATGGATGGACTGTGTGGATTTGGCATTGTTTTATCTGGCCCACCTACCTGAATCTTCGGATGTCTGCACTCCTTTCTCCATCCCTCCGACTCCCTCTATGCTCTCCATTCCGATGGTGGAGGCACAGATTTCTTCCCAGGGGGTCAACTTGATGGGTGATTCAGGACCTCCCCCGGTGGCTGTGGCAATGTTGCGGTTGGCAGAGAGTATGCTGCGGACGCGTATCCGCAGGTCGTCCCATCGCTTGCGGCATTGCTGTGGGGTGCGGGGTGCGGTCCCCACCGCACTTACCCGCTGTGCCACCAGAGCCCATATGGTCTTCTTGTTTGCAAGTGCCGTTCTGGTCATTTGCGTGGAGAAGACGACGGCAGCATTCTCCTGGAGGGTCTCTGTTAGCACGGTGAGTTCCTCACGGGAGAAGTGGACCTGCCGCTTGCGGTCGCACGCTTTCTTCGCTACTTTTCCCATTTGTCTTGGTTTCGCTAGGGTGGGTGACGGGTTGGGGTGTGTTTCAGGGTAGTGATTTTAGTGGTTGTGTGGCTTTTGTGGTTTTATAGGTGTACGGCGGGATGTTTCCCGTTCCGGGCCCATGTTTTTACTTCCGTTTCCGTATATTTCCGGTCACCGTACTTTCCGGTAGGCGCACACTGCGGTGACCGCTAAGAGGGGTGGCGGTATTGCACCTAGGGCGCCGTACGGCGGCGGTGTGGGCCGTTTTGGGGTCATTTCCGCCATCGCGGACTTTGCACTTCCGCCGTGGCGTGGTGCTCGTGCCCGATGGGTCGGAATGGGCCGCACTTTGCTCCTTCGTGCAATGGCGGAAACGCTATTTACGCTGTGGCGGTCCGGTCAGTCACTTTCCGCCAGGGTCGTAATGAGGGCCATTGTGTTAGGTTGAAAGATTCTAGGTTATCTGTGAGAGAGCGGGTCATAGGGCTTGAGGGGGGAGTCAAACCAGATGTTAAAATCCCCTACTATGGTGAGGGTTGGTTGAAGGTGGCTGACCGTCGCTGAGTGTGTCTGCAAAGTTTTTGTTACAGCCAGTGGGTCTATAAATGAGTAGGAAGCTGTGGGAAGAAGTGGGTGAGAGTTGGAATTTTGCCAGTAGGGATTCATAGTCTGTGGTGCTGGCTAAGGATTCCTTGATAAGTACTGGATTTTGGTGTTTGTGTAGGATGGCTAATCCCCAACTGTTCTGGATATTTTCTGGACAATCAGGTTGCAGCCTGGGGTAAGGCCTCAAGTGCAATGGGTTCATAGTCATCAGCAAACCAGGTCTGTGTGATGAAGAGGATGTCTGGGTTTTCATCTGAGATAAGGTCAAAGATGTTAAATATAGAGCTAAGACCGGGTTGGGTGCGGGAGGAGAGATTTGGGTGCTATAGCCAGGGCAAGGATTGGGATCTGTGGTGGAGCACGGGTGATGCTGAGTGGGGCTTCAGGTGGCTGAGACCTGGGCCTTTTCTTGTCTTTCGGGCAGCCCACAGGGTGTGGATGAGAGTGGGGGGGGGGGCGGCTCTTGAGTTCAGGTGTTGGCCACGGCTACCCTTGCTGCGCTAAGTGAAGGGAAGCGTGTAGTGGTGGGGAGAGGGCAGTGCTGTTCGGGGCTGGTGGAACAAGCGAGCAGAGGCAAGGGGGTAGCGGGGTGTTGGCATGGGAGGCTTGGCAGGGCTGAGAGGGTGGGCAGTGCAAGATGCTCAGGGGTTTGATGTTTTCGACTCCAGCTCTCCAACGTGCTGCTCTGGCTTGGGCGGTGCGAGATCTACGTGGAGGTTGGAGGAGAGGGGCGGATCCAGGAGGTTGGCCATGGGTGTTGGTAGGGCGTATAGCTCAGAGAGTTGGAGGGGGTGGAAGGGGCTGCATGGGGGAGTGGGGAGTGGGAGGATGGTCCGTGCAGGGATGAGGGTTGGGTGTGCATCATTAAGCATACTGACGTGCCAGCGTGCAGCTCTAATTTGGGTGGTGTGTGGCATGGTCTCTAGAGTACAGCAGGGATGAGGCAGCTAAATCTAGCAGAACAGCACTCCGATTACAGGGAACACAGCAGCAGCAGTGTGTCTTGATTTGGGAGTTCACAGCAGCAAAAATGTGACTAGCCTTGAGGTTGACAAAAGCAGGCAAAGTGCCTAGACTTAGATAATAATGCAGCTGTGGCGATGTACCTAGACTTTGTGGAGCCCACCAGGCAAAGCCCTAGATAGGAGTGGAGCAGTGGAGCTGCAACTGGAATCAAGTGACTGGGCACACCTAAATTTGAGATGCAGTGGGAGGAACGCCTACGTTTTCAGCCACCGCAGCAGATGGAACACAGCGGTAAGTCAAGAAACACCCAAAGTGGGACTCAGTAGTAAAATGTGAAATGCCCAAATTTGTGGTACTTGAATAGTGGGAGAAATGCCTAGTTCAGAGAAACAGCCGTAAACAGAGCAGCACCCACATATGAGATTCAATAGTAATGGGAAAACACCAAAACTTGTGGTATCTGAATAGTGGGAGAAACGCCTAGATCAGAGACACAGCACATGTGAGACTCAGCAGTAATGGGGAACCGCCAAAATTTGTGGTACCCGAATAGTTAAACACTTTAATTTGGGACACAACAGTGTTTGGAGGACTACTCACTAGCAAACTAACACGTCTGTGTATGTGTGTTATAAGGTAATGGGAATGCGGGCATCTATTGGTGCGGCCAGCAAGGAATTGTATGCGCACCCTGCACAGCCAGCGTGAAAATATTTTTATGGGCGAAAGCATTATGAAAATCCATTTTAACCCGTTTTTACATGTTAACTCACCCTAGATCCACCATTGGTTGTTCTGGTCTCCCTCGCTATGCTGGGTTGCTCTGGTATATTTGTGGCAAATATTGATGCCCCTTCAATTAACAAAATTACCAGCCGCAACTGATGCTAGGCACTGTATTGCAAAGATTAAGCATGAGGGTGAACAGTAACAGTATTGGACCAGGAATCCCGACACCATATAGTTGCTCTGATCCTGCTACCATTTGCTTATATTATGCACAGAGAAGAATATGCCTTTTGTTGCAGGTTAACCCATAAGGAAGCTAAAAGAAAATCCTCTTAACATACTTCTGTGTCATGGGTTTGTTGAATTTGCCCCACAGACTAACCTGCAAATCCACAATAAGAGCATTTAATTGGTTCCTTTTCAGGAAAAACACACTTGAGTTACAAACACATAAACAGTCACAAAAAAGGCAGGTTGCACAGGTGGAAAGATGGATGTATCAAACACAGCCTTTGATCTTTCCACTCAGAACCACTCAGAACCTCAAGGGTTTGCCCTAAGCTTGCATTTACCTACTTTGGCCTTACATGTATTTCAAATACAACCGACCGGCTAGCCACCATCCCTTATTTCATGGACTTCAGCATAAAGTATGTCCATTCTTCAAGAAACACATTGTTACACATTTTAAAACTCAGTGCTTGAAATTGAAACACAGAAGTGCAGGTACTCACTATCCTAGAGTACCTACTTACTGTTGAGAAGTGCCGGAAGTCTACCATTAAAGTATTGGCTTTCTGATTAGAATTGGGCTGACTCAAAACTGCAAAGTTTATCTTGCCAGAGCACCCACCCAATGCCCAGGAAACTACCAGATCTGTTCCCAAACCTAGTCTCCCGCACAAGCAGCCCTTGCTTCAGAAGACTCAGCACGCAAGACTGAATGCAGAAACAGGTAAATACTCAGATCCTGTTCAGAAGCTGTCCAAATTGGTATATATGTCTTGTATATTACAGACCTTTTTTGTTAGGATGAGTATTGCGACCAATAAGAGCAGAGTCCAACTTGCATTACTCACTCAAAAGTGCTTCTTGCTGAATCACTCTCACAGACATGTTTCAAACTTAAAGCGCGGAAGTGCAGACAAAAAAGTGCATTTCGGCACAAGGTTGTTGTTCATTGAGGACTTTGTTACTTGTAACACCAACCTGTGAGGAGGAGCTCCTTATTGTAGTGGTCGGTGCAGGTGAAAAATTGCAGTTTGGCAAACGGTGTTTGTTTCTAGAGGACTTTGCTACCTGCAACATCAGCCTGTGAGGAGAAGCTTCTTATTGTAGTAACCAGAACAAGGAAGCTGAGCATGGAAGTGTGGCAGAATAAATGTGCAGTTTGGCTGGCGACAGACCCCGGACTGCGCTCACCAGCAATATCAAAGAAAGAGGGTAAGCTGTTACTTTTCGTTTCTTTTTAATACATGACTTTGCTATTAAAGAACGTGTCATATCTTGTGTGACCTCCCCACGCTATAATGTAAGGAGTGGTCCAAGTAAGACCATGGTGGATATAAATGATGAGTCCTTACATGCCAATCGTTGCTGGTGGAAAAATCAATTCATGGTACAACTTTGCTGCAGAGAAAATTGTCAACTATAGGAACGAACAGGGCATTCCAGTTGAAAAGCCTGTTATCACGGGCAAACATGCTATTGATGCAATAATGACTGAGTCATATAGTCATCTGGATAATACGGGTGTAAATCGCCCAATTGAGGTAATTGAATCGTCATTCCTACAATTGTGCCAAACTTTGGAAAAGTAAGGAAATCGGCATGAAAAAATCTTTGCTACCCTCAATTACGGCTTTATTTGAGTCTTCTGTGATAAATGGGTCTATATCTGGAAATGGTTCTCAAGTACCACATCTGACCAAATGCTTGGTTTAGAGTTTGAAACCTGTGAATACTACTACACAGACAAGCCAAGATATAACTGTAACCGTTCCCTCCCTCAGTGTCCTTTGCTTGATAACGACTTGCCTATGTCAATAAACTTAGTATTGCAATCTTTTGTCAGACTTTGTGATGTTCTGTCTGAGGAGAGCAAAGAACACACTTGTTTGTTAACTGAAATTAAAGTCACACTCAAGAAAAGATGGAATAACCAGGATTCTGCTAAGAAGGGAGGAAATGGCTAGGAAAGCCAACCTATCCCTGCTCTTGTTTGAGCAATCATCTATTTTGGCCCCTCATACGATGGACCAAGTAGATAATCCAGAGTGTTTGGAGAGTTACAACTTTTCTCTGGAATCCATGACTAGAGAGCATCAATGATAACAATCCTGGAAGTACGCGGTCAATCTAAGAGTCCACAGAAATTATTACCAAAAAATGACAGAGGGAAGATTTTAAACAAGTAAGAAGGTTATAAAGGCTCAGCTATGTAAAAGGGAGAGCTACTGGAAAGGTTTGTGATCTTTCATTGTGGAGATGAATACCAGAAGAGGAGCCTGAGGAGGGTCTAGTTTCGGTAATTAAAAAGAAAAAAACACAAAAAAGAAAAAACTGTTGGAAAAGAATTGTAAGGTTACAATGGAGTCTGAGCCCCTGATTGAGGATAGAAAATCCAATGAAAAACAGCAGAGTCCTAAATGTAGGGTGCAGAAATCTATACTGCGTATTTAAAGAATTACTCAAATCAATCTCTTGGATACCAAGTGATATCATGCCCTTGTTGGCATTAGCAGTAACCTCGAGTAATAGAAGTGTAGCGTGGAGGATCAAATAAGTAAGGATATAATATCATTTACATCCCCCAAAGAAGGAAGATTAAATTCAGAAAAAATAAGTTATCCATGGTTGCAATGTAAGGTTTTTACGCTGAAGTCTCCACAACCTAATCTTTTTCAAATTGGTAAGGAATTGTTGTTTGAAGACTGAGGGGAATCCACGTTAAATCAAGCTTTGCTTTTGGCACTATTGGAACAAATTCCCTCTCTCTGTTGAGTGAGCAGCAAGGGCATAGCTCAAGTGGAGTTTGTAAATATGCAAAGAACTGATTTGGTAGTAGGGCATATATATTCTAGACTAATTTATAATCTACTACTAAAAGAGGTGGAATTTGTTTTGACTCTCGGTGTAGCTGTCTTTGCGTATGACAATAAGTGGTGAAAAACTGTGGCAATGACACATCCAGGACTATAAAAACAAAAGCATCGAACTCCGTAAGGAGCAAAATGACTGGGTCGAATGAAGACTTACTGTGCTGTACAGGGGCTTAGAAGAGTGCAATTCCAGAGACAATTAAAAAAGAACCTAAATGATGTTAATGAAGGCTCCTGGCTCTCAACAGCACTGATTACAAATAAAAAATCTGCAGCTGGAAGAAATTATTTTTAGCGCATGTGAACTAAAGATCATCTCTTGGAATTCACAATGGCACATTTCCTGTTTTATTAGATTATGGTATATTTTTATAATTATAGGAGATATTGCTACTCAATACCCCTTCCCTAGATGGCTATTCTATCTTCGTAAAGGCAGCAAAAAAGGGTCTACCTGGTCACCCATTTGCAGGTCTTATGGCTGCTTTAAAAAACCTTTAGAGTATGGAATGGGAGTCCCCAACAGAGAGCCTGTTTGCAGCAAATGTAACTTATTAAGAACGTTTTTATAAAAAAAGGACTCTCATATGCTTTTGATTACGATATATTGCAACCCATTACGAGCAAATCTCAATTCCGTATTTGACATTTTGGGAGATATGATGGATGATTGACAAAAGGCAATGAAATCTGATGAAATTCTAATTAAGTGTGATTTAAATTGCCTTAGCCCAGATCTTCCAATGACGATGAGGATTGTATTATTTATCTAAGTAAGAGTGTATCACGTGCTAATGGAAGTTGTTTGTCTAATTTTATGGCATAGGGTCTACAACAAATAAATGGAAACATTATGGGTAATATTGCCAGTCAGACCACATAGAAATGGGAGGACGCTCACTCAACTATTGATTATGTCTTCTGTTCACGTTAGCTGTGGTCATATTTATTACCAATGAGAGTAGAGTGGTCCTTATTGAGTGATCATGTTTGCCTATCTTTAACTTGTTGTTTTTTCACTAGAATACCAATGAACAAAAAAGGGTCCTATATTGGTAGAGCCAAATAGTGGAGGTACTCGTTTTGTCTGGTCACCTACTGTTATAAATACATATAATGACTCAATATAGGTATTATTGAAAATAATAATTAGAAGTATTAAAGTGTTATGCTTGGAGTATTATGATGATTGGTTGTTGAGGCTAGAAAGGATTCAAATGCCTGAATAACAATACCGAAATTGGGTAAAAAGATATAGACAATCACCATACATAAGCGATAATAGCAAGTTGCTAACTAGTCTGAATGATAAGTCTTGTCACTGTTTTTGGAAATATGTTAAAGGTTTATTTACCTGCCCGAATAATACAATAGCAAGTGTCATCCAAGAATCTTCTTGGGTTGATTTTAAGAAGAAATTTGCCTTAACATCTTTTTCCGAATTGTTCTTTAATTTTAATACGGTACAAATGTGGATGGGTACCTTTTTTGTGGACGAAATTAAAAGGAAAATAAATGTAAAAGCTCTAGATCCATGGGCCCAGATGGTCTCCCAAAATTAGTCTTAAAGGCAAATCCAGGTATGTGGTCAAATATTCTGAGCAGGTTATCTAGAAATATTAGGAGGCATTGCCTCATGACAAACACTTGGAAGACAGTTATACTGTACCGATATTTAAAAAGGGCAATAAGCCTAATCCAGGAAATATTGTCCCATAGTTTTACAAGACCCTGCAGCAAAAATGTTCACTTCAATGGTATTGAGTGAATTAAGTAGATGGTCTAAAGAAATTGGGAAACCTACGAAATTCCAAACAGGGTTTAGATCGTCAATAGGGACTTCACTGAATGGCTTTACCTTCAAGTCATCGAGAGCGCCAAGGGGGCCACATTTGCCCCTAGCCTGGCCGTCATATTCATGTCTGAATATGAACAACAATATATTCTGAACACCAACAACCCCTTCAGAGATAAGATGTCCCGATGGTTCCGCTATATATGATATTATTTTCATCTGGCAGGATAATGACACCGCACTGGATAACTTCCTCAATTGGGCGAACGAACAAACAGCAATTCAATTCACCTTTTGCAAAAGTAACCAAACCATCAACTTCCTAGACCTTGAAATCACCGTCAAGGAAAACAAACTAATCTGCTCTCTATACAGGAAGGAAACGGACAGGAAGACCCTCCTCCACTACAGGAGCAACCACCCTAGCAATTTAAGGAACAACCTAGCGTTCGGACAATTTCTGTGGCTCAGACATAACTGCACAGAACTGGAACATTTTAAGAAACATGCAATTATACTCCAGAACAAACTAAAAAAACAGAGGTTACCCCAAAATACTGGTCAGGAATACAGCAAACAGAGCGCAGTACACCCCACAGGAAACCCATTCTGAGAATGGCACTCAAACGGGGGAGGAACCTCAAAGACATGTTAATGCACGCCACGCTCAAAAAAAAGTCCCAAAGGTCGGAACTTTGGAGTATGCGGGAGATAGTAGGACATCACCCCTGCGGTTCTTGCAATGTCTGTAGACTTACGAAGAAAACAACATCATTCATGATCGAAGAAAAAGAGTGGAAGATCAAACACTTCTCCAATTGTAAAACTACAAACGTAGTCTACATAATCGAATGCCCTGGTGGGCTTAGATATATAGGCCAAACCAAGAGACAAGTGAGCAAAAGGATCGGTGAACATCGATCTCGGATTCTATGCCGTGTACATACAGCACCCTTGGTACCACACAATCTTGAGTACCAACACAGCGCAGACGATATGCACTGGTGGGTAGCGGACACAGTCCTCAAAACGACGAATGCCACCAATGCCTTAAATCACAAAGAATCCTGGTGGATCTTCAAATTAAAATCAACCACCAAAGGCCTCAATGAAGCCATGCCCACTACCTACACATGAGATAGTCTGCTCATTCTCCCTCCCTCCCACTGCTTAAGTCTGCTCCATACTGTACTCTTACGTATGCGACTGTTCCTCCCTGTTCACCTGCACTTGCTGTGCCATTCCCCACGTTTTGGGGCACCACCACTACTTGATGGCATGGCTAGCCATCCAGCCCCTCCCTGCCCCCCCTTTTAAGATAGCCTCACAGTACCTCGCCACACTGCACTTCACTGCTATCAAGCACCACAGCATCTTGACCAATGAGCCCACGGCCCCCCGGTAACGGCCTCATTACCTCCCAATTGGCCGCTTGCTCACATCAGTACTTGGGGAACACCAGATTCCGGTCCCTAACACATAGTTATTCCACGCCGCACCTGCCCCCCCGTCAGGGTCCAGCCTCCAATTTCTCCCTAACCTGGGCCCACACGGGTCTCAAACTATCAGATTCCATGTTTGCACAGCAACTTTTACCATGTTTAGCAAACACCTACCCCAAGCACTACTACCTTTGAGTTATGTTGCAACTACTTGCATGAGGTTACTGTGTGCCAAATGGGTACAACGCTTCTTTTCAGCAACAGACAACCTGGTTGCCATTATGACATCCCTATACACTACTACAGGCATGCGCCGGACGCAGAGACACTGATCCCTGACACATGCGCAGTTCGTCTTTACGGCACAGCTCACAAGCCGTCCTCTGCCCAGAAAGCTGGTCCCGCAGAGATCCTCGGAACCTCCGTGGCTCAATGCGACTTGCACGCACCAACTTGCACACCCCAGGTGAGCATTACACCCACAATTAGGGGGCTCCCACTATGGGACCGCCCCAGTTCGAACTTACCTCCTCCTAAAAACCGCCGCCTGGACAGCCTGTTCCAGTGCAGTCATGCGGTTTGCGTCCCTGTTCATAAAATCCCGTTCTAATCTCTTTACAGGGCCATAGCTACCTGGAAGATTGGCCGGCATGACTTCTCCCGGGCAGCTACCCTTGGCACATGCCGTGGTGCCTGCATATTAGTGAATCTTCAAAAACCTGCATCACTCAGGTATGGTGTTTTCCCTTCTCTCCTCCCACGTTGCCATACAGTGCATTTACTCCACTGCACTGATCTACCTGCACAGGTTCTGCAAAGCCTTCATTCCCCACTTGTTACCTCTTTTCAAATAGAGGCACCAGCTTCCTGTGAACAGCTACCCCACTCCGGACTAGCCCTACAACTGGCTTGACAAAATAACAGCACAGGTACCTCTTGCAACTCTCGCACAGCCATTGTACCTTGTAGGACCAGCCCTCCTCGCTGACCCCATCCCTTATTATTATTTTTTTCCCTACTCTCCAGTTCTTCAAGAACTTTATTTGCCAAGTGTGCCATCAGGAGTTTCCTCCCCTAGCAACACGGGGTCTACTCCTTCGTCTCTCCCCCACAGGAAGAAGCGCCACGCTCCTCTTTGACCAGGTCAGTAACTAATGCGCACTTGCTACTGGACAGTGCAACCACACTGTCCAGCCACACTGTCTCAATTTAATTTTAATATGTGCTAGTATTGGAGCCACAAGTCCCCATCCTAGGTGAGCTCACTACTGACTGAGTCCCTCTTCCCCGTTCTGTTCCCTGCTGCAGGGAGACCAGGTCGAGGCCCATAAAGAAGGCTTCTTTGCCGAAACGTCACGGGAATACTCCATCTTGAGGGCTAACTGCCCCCCATCCCGCATCATCTTTTGATCTACACCCAGACGAAGACCAACGACTAGGTCCTTCCCTTATCAGTCAACTTCAAACATTCAATGCCAAGAAGTATTTAACTGCCTTTGCTTTTGTATTTTATGTTGGTTGCCCTCTGAAAAATTCAAAATTCTTCTTTTATGTGTTCTATACTGAGGCAAACCATCAATGTTCACACGGCTCTGTAATTGCTTTGTACGTGTGTGTACATATTTTTATGTGAATGTTTACCTATGTATTTGTTGATGATATTCATGTTTCCCCCTTTTGTCTACATAAATTGAATACAAGTGAAATGCAGAAAGTGTTTTTATCCTTGTAAAAAAACCAAAAAAGAACCCCTGATGCAGGGGCACGCAAACATAATGCGGAATTAAGTCTGCATCTCTTAACACCAGCTAAATAAAAAGCTAAAGTGTACTTTGCAAGTGTCTTTGCTCACCGCTTTTATATGAGAGTTAGCTTAATAATACAGCTCTGCATATACTAAGCATGTCAAATGGTTAAATCTTTACAGTAAATGTACATGTAAAGCTACAAAATATATGTGGCAGGACGCCACCTCTTTGTTTCCATAGTTATCAGTTCATAAGTCCTCCCACATTTTTGAGCAGTCCCTCCCGTTACCCACAGTCCTACAACAAGCATTAATACAAAACAACATGCCGTTATTTAGTGCATATTCTGATCTTAAAACTCAGGTCTTGGGGGATAGATGAAGGTCTACTAAAACTAATAATGAGCCTCTATCTTGACACCACTTTAAGCATTATATTGGACGTGAACGGAGCACTTAGTAAGGTACTACAAACATATAAAGGATCTCAGCAATGCTACGCCCTGGTGCCAGCACCATTTAACTTGTATGTTTCTGATTTAATAGGATAAGTGGAAAATAATAATACATTCCATCTGATGTTAGGTCACTTGAGAATTTCTACTTTCTTATTCATGGATGATATTATGTTGTTCAATATGACGCAAAATGTATTACAAAGATCTTGATCCTCTTTAGAAGCTTATATAAATCTTGATGAATTGGAAATGAATGCAACTAAATCTGCTATTTTGATCAATAAAGCTGGCAGAAGAACGAATGAAAAATGTTCCTGGAACATTGGAGGGAAAAGAATGTGCGGCTAACACAGTCAACATATTTCAGATTTAATATTCAGGAAAAGCCCAATAGTAAAAATACTAAAGTAAGATTAAAAAGAAAGCTGATTCCATTATTGGCACAATGCAAAAACGTTAAGTCCAAGTGTTGTGCTTATACTTCAATCCCTTAAAGAAATATTGTGCAGGAAAGTTATATCTTCTAAGAACGTCTTGCGGCTACCGAAAGCAATCCCTCAATCTCAAAATAGGTATGAACTGGGGCTCCAGTCTTGGACTAAGTAAATAGAAACAAACTGAATATTTTTTAAATATTTTAAATTCAGTTATTAACTCTTTATACAAAGATCTGTATAACATATATTGTGAAAATACTTGAAAAGTAACAACAGAGTTTACCAATGAATGTGAGCAAATATTGTTGGAACTGGATAGTAATCTAGCAACCTTTGTGGAAAATCCAGCTAGGTTTATGAAAACATTGAAAATATATGATTGGTGCCAACGGTTGCAAAAATGATATAACTATAAATTATGTTCAGAATATATAAATGTGTGTATTTGACCTGTTTCCAAATAAGCACTACTGGTACATCTCCATGAGGGTATGTTTTAATTTACTGGGAACCTTAGAGAAATGGGGGTGCATTTGTGGTCTCGACAAAAGAGATAGGGTTTGTAGACTCTGTAAAATCTCTCTACAATATGAAACTTCTCATTATATATTGCGTGGCCACTCAAGTGCATGGAATGCTATGGTTTGAAAGATTTGTAAATAATGCTAATGTGGTGACTAGTGAGGATCTTTGGTCACGCTTAATGGGAGGGACAGATATATCATTGCTCTTATTAGATTCCTGAAAAAAATACATGATCTTTTAGATGAACCAGGAAGAGACCCAAGATCGAGCGACTACGTCCCAATCGAAAAACCATACAAAATAGCCATTCTTGCGTCCAATTGATAATCTATGGAACAAAATATCCACGGAAATTAGAATGACAGAAGACCACCTCCCCTTCAGAAAACTACTGAAAACATGGTTTTTCAACTCGCAATCACCATCACCAAATGGACACTGCTAGCAATGCCAATGGGGACCGAAGAAAAGCTATTAAAAATACACAAACCACACATCCACCACAAAACTAAGTGCTGCAACAAACGCCCAATCGACTGGACGCTGGCCATCCGGAAAAAATAGCCCAATGGGCATAACCCAAACACACCATAGAAGGCAGACCTGTACTAGACACCAGTTCCTCCTGTTTCTACAACCACCAACAGAAATGCACAACCTTTATCCTACTCACTTTTTCTTCCCTAACCAACCCAATTCACTTTCTTCCAGCACCATGTGAGCACCTGGAGACTATGCCAAAGGTAACGGTGCACAGTATAAGACAACATAACATAAAAAGTCAGTCCATTCTATTATAAATGTCACTCCTGGTTCTATGTGAATGTTAAACTGTAATTTTCCTCAAGTCCCTGCCCCCAACAGGTAGTACTCTCACTTATCTTAATGCATAACCACAACACATTTAACAGGGCAAACGAGTCATAGTTGACTTGTTGGGCACATCAGGACATTGAAGTCTCTCTGAACTTAAAAGTGAAAAGGGAGTTTCTCCTATTGTCTAGCCACATACTAACAGTGGTTCAGGTCTCTTCCTGAATGTAGAATTGAAAGTTTGGCTGCTAGTAGCAGGTATGACACCAACTTCAGTTCCACTGTTTTGCATGGCTCTTTTAGTGAATCATAGAGGCCGAGGATGCATTACCCTAACCCTCCCCCACATACATTTGCGGCAACACTTGATAGAAACAATTTGATGACTTCCCCTTCGATGAAACCTCCCTATCCTGTCACACCCACCTCCTCGTCTCCATAGGAAGCTATACATATATAGCTCTCGGTGGGGAGATGCTTTGTCTAAAACAAAGAAGGTGAGTGTGCTCCTCGATACTCCACTGCCCTCTAAACTGTGATATGCATATTTTTTCCGTCCCCCTGTGCCCGCATCTCCCTCTTCCCCATCGTGCATAGATTCCTGATTCCCCTCCTCCTCCCGCATCCCAGCCCGTCCTCTGCCCCTGATTGGTATAAATAACCGTGTTTAATAGGTCTAGCGACCCATGTTAGCCCTTGCTCGCCACTTTTACCAAATACAAAGAAGGTGAGTGTTGTGCTCCTCAATACTCCACTGTCCTCTAAATTGTGATTTGTATATTTTGTCCAGCCCCCAGGTGCCCCTGTGCTTGCATCTCCTTCCTTTTCTCCTCCGTGCATAGCTTCCTGATTACCCTCCACCACCCGCCTCCCAGCCCGCCCACCATCCCTGATTGGCTCTCCACCCAGGTCATAACTGACTTTTCCATGGCAGCCCTCTTCCTGGGCAGCCGCTGTGGCTAAGGACCCAAGGCAAAGGGCGACACCTATGGAGGCGGCTCCATATCGTGTCTGCAGGTGTCAGCAGGGGAAGCCAGCCGTCAACTAGCAATGACTAACAAAATAGGTGTGGCTGAGGCAGGGGTAGAGCAATTACTCTACCCTGGAAGCTCTGCCATTTCACAAAACAATCCAAACACTGTGAATGCTGGCCTGCACCACACTTTGAGAGACTGTTCATACTGACTTCTGTCAACCCCTCTCTCGCTGCGTTGATTTACACCTAGAGGTACCTACTGTGACAGTACTGTAACTAATTACCTACCTGACTTGCCCAGATCCGCTTGTAGAAAACTCTCTGAGAGACATTACTGTGTTCTAATTTTCCTGTGATAATAATGTGCCTCATTCTACCTGTCCCACACACCTAGAATTTGCTCTGTTTGGCCAGATTTGCATCTAGAAGGCACCCCATGAGATATTACTGTTTCATTCCCCCTGAGACATTACTGTGTTTTAATCTGCCTAAGATATTACTGTGTCACATCTAGAAGGTACCCCCTGAGATATTACTGTTTGACTCTGCCTAAGATACTACTGTGTCTTATTCTGACGGAGATATTACTGTGTTCAATTCTGCCGGTCCCACACACCTACAAATTGCTCCCGTTGACCAGATTCACATTTAGAAGGTACCCCCGGAGATATGACTGTTTCATTCTCCCTGAGATATTACAGTGTTTCTCTCTGCTTGAGGCATTTCTGTGTCATATTCTGACCGAGACATTACTGTGTTTTATTCTGCCTGCCCCACACACCTAGAACTTACCTGAGATATTACTGTGTTTTATACTGTCACATCTAGAAGGTACCCCCTGAGATATTACTGTTTCATTCTCCCTGATATATTACTGTGTTTCTCTCTGCCTGACATATTACTGTGACTGTGTCACATCTAGAAGGTAACCCCTGAGATATTACTGTTTCATTCTCCAAGCTATTATGGGGTTTCTCTCTGCCTGAGATATTACTGTCTTATTCTGACTGAGACATTACTGTGTTTTATTCTGCCTCCACCACACACCTAGAAATTGCCTGAGATTTTTTTTATTTTTTATTTTTTTATTTAACCCGAGGGTTTTTAAAAGATTTTGTGTTGCATTGTCTTTGTCTATCAGGTTCCTAGTCTGTTTGACTAATTTTTTTTCTTTGTCTCACGTTGAGAGAATTGCATCCAAAGTTTTTTCTGTGGCCGTAACCCAAGTTGTTCGTCCACCCCCAATTAGCCTCGACCACCAGATCTCCTCATCGAAAATGTGAGCTGTAGCAGAACAGGCTTCAGATACGGTTTTCTGATAGATTCGAGAGAAGCGACAGAATTTCTTATCTATCGCTTTTGCCTGAGAGGTTAGGGTTTTTGTTTTCGCCTGCAGATGTTTTTGCATTGCGTTTTCATGTTGCGAGTTGTCAACCATAATGCCTAAGTATTTGAATTCGGCGACCTTCTCAATGCGTTCTCCCTCCATGGACCATGCAAAAGTATTGCTTTTTTCTCTCCCCTTTCCAAAGAATAGAATTTTGGTTTTTGACTTGTTAATTCCGAGGACGTTTTCTGAAATGTATTCGGCAAAGTTGGTAAGCTGTCTCTGCAGCCCTATAGCTGTTAGGTCGACAAGGATGATATCGTCCGCGTACAGAATTCTCGAGATTTTTGCGTCTTATACTATGTCACATCTAGACGGTAATCCCTGAGATACTACTGTTTCTCTCTGCCTGAGAGATTACTGTGTCTTATTCTGACTGAGACATTACTGTGTTTTATTCTGCCCCCTCCCATCGCTCACCCCTTGTGGCCTCCCCTTTTTATCCCCCTCCTGACCACAACCCACCCCGCCCACTTCGCTCACCCCTCATGGCCCATGGCTCACACTCTAGCACCTACCTTCACGCCTCCCCTTTTTTCCCCCTCCTGATCACAACCCAAGACACCTCCCCTCATACTTCAATACAACCTGATGCCGCCCACCCTCCTACCACTGCCCTGCATCCAACTCTAAAATCAGAGGGGCACTCTGGCACCCCAAACACCTCCTGCCTCAAAATGCCTATTCCCCATCCCCCTTCCCACTCTAACTCTTCAACTACTACCCTCCCTCAGACACCTATTGGGAACACCCTGGTACCCCTCGCCCAGACACCACGCCCCCTATCGAACTCCCAAGCCAGATGAGCCCTCTGGCACTCCAAACACTGTGAATTCACCCGCTTTCCCATTGTCCCCCTGCACCATCCAAGGAACACCACTCCCTCCCCTCCAATCCCCACTACCACTCTGTCCCACCCACTTAGCCCACCAGAGAACTCACCACCCTCTTGCCCACCCTCCCCAGCCACCCTCTCCCCCATAACCCATTCTCGACCCCCGCCAACAAACCTCCCCCTTCATATACCTTCCCCTCTCTGAAAGCAGCACGTCTCGCCCTCACTAGAACGGTAGCCTCATCTCCCCCCTCTGACCCCACCCTTTCTCACACCCCTATAGTACTAAAACACACGAAATGCAGAAAACATTGCTGGTCCGCTTCCTTGACTCTCTACTCCGCACCACTTCTGAACCCATCCTCTCCCTCCCCTCCCCTACCCACTCACAATCCCCCCCTTCGTCCAGTTTCTATCCCGTCTCTCTTGACTTCTCTCCCTGTACTCCAGAACCCCCAAACTCACTCCAAAATCTAGCCGCCCAACCCCCTCACTCCTACTGATCCTCGTTCCACTCTCCCACCCCCCCAGGCCCTCCCCACACCTCTGACATATCCACCTCCACCCGCCTACTCTTCCCAGCCCCCATCGACATATCCCATTCTCCCAACCCACCTCAACCTGTCTCAGCAACCCTGAATATTCCACCCCGCCCACCTCCCCTCCAAGCTCCCACGCTCCTCATGCTCCGACTGCGTTGTCCTCCACTAAGACTTCACCTCCTCATAGTCAATTGCATCCTTTTTAATGCCCGCTCCGTAGCAAGAAACAGACACAGCATCTTTGACCTCCTGTCCTCTGACAAGCCCGACCTCGTCTTCATCCCTAAAACCTGGTTCTCTGACGACTTTTCCCCTATTACCCAAATCATCCTAAGAATCCACAAATCAGACACCAACACCCACCCTGACTTCAAAGCCTGTCTTCGAGCTATTGATCAATGGATGACAATAAACCACCTCCTCTTAAACCCAACTAAAACTGAAATCATGGTGTGCAGCAACACTGCCCTTCTATCTCATCCACTCCCAAGGCCCACGTCCCTCGGCCCACCTGCTCCCCCGCCCCCCTACGACACAGTAAAAAACTTAGGCTGCACTATGGACTCAGGCCTAACGCTCTCCCGTCAGATCAACAACCTGTCAAAATGCTGTCACTAACACCTCAAACTTCTCATACGCATCTTTCCTTATCTCTCCTTCCCGGACAGACTTGCCGCAGTTATGTCTATTGTGATGTCGAGACTGGACTATGCCAACTCCCTATACCTAGGAGGACTGGCATACCAACTCAACAAACTCCAAAGAGCCCAAAACGCTGCTGTTAAACTGCTCCTTGCCCTAGGTCCTAGAGACCACATTTCACCAGCTCTCTGAACCCTCCGCTGGCTCCCGGTCGGACAAAGGACCACTTTCAAGACCCTATGCATCACTCACTGAGCTATGCACAAGTCTGGGCCATTATACCTACAAGAGAAGTTAAAACCTTACCTTCCATCTCGCACCCTAAAATCAAGCACCACCCTCCTTCTTGTAATTCCAGCTGCTAACTTGCCAGGATTGGAGGGTCCGCCTTCTCAACCTTGGCCCCAACTCTGTGGAACTCGCTTCTCCCTCATATTCGTCACACCCAAGATTATATGACGTTCCTCAAAGCTCTAAAGATGTGGCTCTTTCCATAATACCAACCACAGTCAGCCTCTAACGACTAACCTAGCATCCGACAACTAATTGCCTCGACGTGATCACGAGTAATGTCGTTAATGAATACGCCTAGTGACTCACTACAAACGACCCACACCGGCGATCCGGAATATCGATCTCCTTAGATTCTAACTCCACCAAACACTTCCTACGCATACCACTATGCTTACTCTCTGCTCTACCCCATCACACAATTAGAGTGTGGCTATACCCCTTGATCAATTCGGCCTAGCTGCTCACATACGAACACTACCACATTGACAACTCATCACTCTTATAAAACGCAACTATACCCCATGACAAACCGGCCTAGCTGCCCACATAAGCATCCTTCAGGCCTAACGGAGCCAGAACCAGTCTGGATGTCCACCCGCCAGACTGCACACATTCAACTGATGTCAAAGGCACCACCCCTAATGCTAGGATGCAGCTACCACCAGGCAATTAGATCTGCTGCACACATAACTGGTGCACCCAAGCACCCTTCTTCACTTTCCTCTCTCAACTGACCTGGACTACGGTCCCCGAGGGCGTTCAACCTACCAGCGCTTTGAGGTCATACCAATGATATATAGAGCGGTATATAAATGCCAAATAACATAACATAGCAATAGCATAACATGAAATGTATATCAAACTTTAATTTATATGGATGCTTTAGTAGGATGAAATTGAATAGTTGTTGTATTATGTGTATAAATATATTATTCTTATGTTCCCAAAATGCTCTTTGCTTTTATTCAAATCTCCAGGCGTGGGTTCCATGAAGAGATAGGGCCTCATTACGAGGTGGGCGGTAAGGGGTTAACGGTGCCAGTAAAGGTGCCGGCGCCGTTAACCCCTTACCTCCCTATTACGAGGTCCGCTCGCGGGACCCGCTCTGGACGCCTGGTTTGACCAGACGTCCTTAACGGGTCCCGCTAGCGGCCCAGCATGCTAACAACGGGCCCGTCATTAACAGGCCCATTGTTAGCATGCTCCCCATTCCCATTGAGCCCTATGGGGGCTCAAATGGAAATGGGGATGGTCCGGGTTCCCTGAATGGGGAAATACCGGGCCCTCCAAGGTCGGAATGGCCTAGTAATTCCCCATTCAGGGAACCCGGACACGAGTTTGGAGGCAGCCATGCCCTTATTAAGGACATGGCTGCCTCCAAACTCGTAATGAGGCCCATAGCCTCAATATAAGCATGGCGGTCCGGGAACCACGGTACCGGTAAGTATGCCGGTACCGTAGATCCCAGACCACCATACTACGAGCGGTGCTCACGGGCGCCTGTCAGCCCGCCAAGTCTGGCCTGGCGGGCAGAGCGGCACACGCAAGCGCAGCATGTCGGATGCCACCGTCGTTGACAGTGCCGGTGCATCCGAATGTCAATGGGGACTGACAGGCACCTGCACCCGGCAATGCAGGAATTACCAGGTAATTCCTCATTGACGGGTGCTGGAAAAATTGGCCCTCGGCCCTGCCCTCTTCCGCAGCACAGAGGAGAGGGTTCCCAGAGTTTTTTTTTTATTTGCAGCACTGCCTGCCCTTTTAAAACACTAAAAACTACAAATGTTATTAACATACTCTTATCTCACGATCAGACCTTACCCAGGAATGGGAAAAGTGATATTTGGCTGCGCATCGCCTTCACAACGTCACCCCTTGAATCTTTCAGCTTGTCCGCCAGGTGGCGCAGTTTTTCCTTGCTACCATGGAGCTCCTGGATTGACAGCATGAACCGTCTCACGTTCAGCGTTAGCGCCAGCTGTAAAAAAGAAAAAAAATACAGAATTTCAATCGGTAAGCATTTCCGTCTTTTTCTACCACACGGTCAATCCTCAAAGTGTATGATGCTGTCCAAAAATGTTCATCCGCCTGTACTATGCGTTCCCTCCTTCTCGGAAGCACACCTGTTAAAAGTGAGCTTTTAGCATTAAAAAAACCTACCTACCCATTACTCTCTGAATGCACGCCCCTAATCTCATTTTTGCTTAAACTAGAAGATTCTGGCAAAACAAAACAGCAGCAGCATATTATAGGACACTAAAGTGGTTGAAAATGAGGAGCCTCCCTTCAGGTTGCCTGGTCCAACTGCCAATAGTGCATCCACAGAAAATAATGTATTTACGTGTTATTTTCCATGCTTGTTTCCTACTAATAGCATTTTTGCAATGTTTCGGGCAAGGTTGCTGACTGGCAACGGGGGCCGTCGGGGTCGGGGGGCGTTGTCGAGTCCGCTGCTTGCCGGTGGAATGTAAGCCCCCCACCAAACCAAGCCTCTACCGAGGTGCGCAATCACTGTCAAAGACTCTGGTTATGTTGTGCAATTGCTAACTGGGGCTGCTTAGCTGCTAAGCAACATTCCTTCCCAGAACTCCAGGGCAACAGCCACGGAGATTTGGCGGCATCGTGCCCTGCCAGACATTCTTAGCATTACTGCACTGAGAAGAATGTGCCCACGAACATACACATTCAATCGAAGCATATTGCCCAAAAAATCCTCTGTATTCGCAATGGGACTGATTCCAGAATCACATGACCACAACGCCCCTGAGAGGCAAAAGTCCAAAAGGTAAAGGTAAGGGCTGGGTAATTGCAAAACATCCAACCTCGTGTGCTCCAATCACATCAGCAAGAGTTGCTGCTTCTTCAGGTGTGAAGTCTTTCAGATCAGCAAACGCAGCCAGCGTAGCTGGGTCCCAGAGACCTGGACATTCTGTCAAAAGAAAAGAAAAATATTCATGCACTGTGAAGAGGGCAGGCATCCTGTCACACTGAACATCAGAACATGGACGACAGATAGGCCTTAGATGGTGGTAACTGGAGCACTAAGGCCTTCGTTTTAGTTTTGACTATTAGGCGGAGCGAAAGGTAGGGAGAAATGGCATATGAGGAGGGACACAAAGCGTGTATGTGTTGTTTGGTTATTTTGCCACCCTTTGACTTCCTGGCCATGTTAATCCCTATGGCATTTCCACCCACTTCCTGTCAAAAACACATCCTGCTAGGATCTCTTTGGGCTAGGTTTCTCAAACCCTACTATCAGACTTTGAGCTCAAAGAGCCTACCAGTGCTTCTTTTTTAAAGATGTCTTTTGACAGTGCCGGTCGTAGTTCCCAAACCGGCAAACTACGAGTTCTGCTCCTGGTTCTGCGAACTGGCACCCGCGAACAGAGCATGTCGGATGCACCAGCACCATTATGAATGGTGCCGTTGCATCCGACCTCCCCATCAAATGGGAATGGGGAGCATTCCATTCAAGCGCCCGCAAATGGGCAATTACCCGATCCGGCAGAGCAGTAATGAAATTGCAAGTTTGGCAGCAGCCTGCCAGTTCTACCGGCAAGGCTACCGCCAACCTTGTAATGAGGCCCAATAATAACTTCATTGGAGCTGTTAACGCGTTACTCATGGGTGTGATAAAAAAGCTGTTAACCAGGTCTGCATTCAGCCAATCGATTAATAAGCACTATGTGTGTCCTTGCCAGAAGTCGTGTTAAAAACAAGCCTTGGCAAAGCCAACAGTTTTGGCTTGTGTATAAGTATTAGGCATCTGCCAGGCTGCCCAGGTATTCGCACCATTTTACAGCATCAACAGTTATTACCACTACAAAGTAGTGCTAATGACTGACTACTTTGCCTTCACAAAAGCTCACCCTTAAAAGACTTAGTGGTATGAGATGGGGAGAGATGACATGTGAGGATGAGCACACATCCTGCGGCTGTTGTTTTGCCATAGACCCACCCATCCCATACCCAGTGCCGTACTACGGCTTACCCGAGTTCCCAGCCACTCCCTATCGCCTGGACTCTCCTTAATTGTGTTTCCATGGCTATATGCCAGAAATGCATGCCAGAGCTCTCTAGTTAACCAACATGCCTACATGTGGGCAGTCACTGCCTCTCCTGGAGACTGCCTGGCACCAAGCATTCTCCAGTGAAAGCTCCCTGCAGCACCATTACTGCCAGCCACCAGCCAACAGTTGCAGCCAATGCCCCCAACATTATTTTATTTTCTTGCTGTAAACCATTCACACCGTTTATTGGGCTATTTTTCCGGCCTTTATTTTACAGGACTTCAGTTGGTTTGCAAAAGAGTATTGTGCAGAGTCAGTGGCCAGGGCAAGCTTCGGGCGCTGGTGGTGAGAGGAACAGGAGCTGCACGGCCTGGCAAGGAAGGGCGAGGAAACTAGAGGCACGCATGGAGCCCATGACACATCATCCCCGTGATGCCCATACGAAATTCCTGACATGTGGAGTTTAAAAGCAGTTCCCTTGTTCGAAGGTAGAATACATGTTATTTGTCAGGAAGTTGTGGGAATGAAAAAGAATTGTTTTACCAAAGAGGTCTGATGAGTGCAAAGCTTGGGCTCCTCTTTCTGAACCCCAGCTTTCAGCACGAGGAAAGGTGTGTGCGTGTGGAAACAGTTCAAGGCATGTGTTAAAACATGCGTTGTTCTAGAAAGCAGAAAATAAATCGTAAACATAAATAGCTGATTACGTGTATGAGACAACGAACAGTGTCAAATTAAAAGCAGTGGCTTATACCTAATTTAGGATTAAGTTCCCAAAGGGGACTGCAATGAATGTTTGCATAGATTCAAACTGGTGCCATCTACTTGAACCAATTGACAGATTCGTGGATTTCTTTTAAAACCTCTGAGCATGTTGACAAAAGCGTTCCTGAAAGAAACTCAGACACCATCATGATGTTTGATGTCCAACCCTATGATGCAGCATCTCAAAGCCATAGGAATACCACAGGCCGCCCAGGGCTGTCTTTAGGGTTTCACCTGACCCTCTCACTACCCCCCTCTCTTGGGGTCCTAGACCTACGGCTCTCCAACCCCAGCTGCCTTTCCTCGCTATCTTGCAGCAGCTCATCCCTAGGGGTCTTTTTCTAGCAGTTCTGACACGTGGTGTACCATCTCACCATCCTACCATTTGCTCCTACCTCCACCCACCTTAGTCACATACCTCATACTGTCTCACTTTCTCAGGAGGATAGCTCAGTAGGCAACGTGCTCGCCTTGGAAGCAAGACGATATGGAGCACCATAGGTTCGATCCCTGGGTCCGCGCTTAGAAACCTCTGGGTATTCAGCGTGTTATAAATAACCTATCATATCATATCATATCCCAAAAAGACAGGCTCAACTGCGGTAGTCTCCCGGAACCTAGCAGGGGTGGTGAATAAACTACATGACACAGACTGGGGGGTTTATTTATCAACATTCGGCATCATCTGCTTACAACAAACCTGGCTTACGGGTGAATTTATGTTACCGGGTTTCCAGGGGCACGTAGTGAAGACCGTGAGAAGTATGAGAGGTCGAAATAAGGGAGGATTAATCACCTTGGCCCGGGTGCAGAATGGGGTACGAGCAGGGATGTCATTTCACCAAAATGCCAAGGGTAGCCGAAGTGACATCACACGACCCTTGACCTCGGATGACATCACAGGAAGTCATGTAATTTAACCTCACCCCAAAGGGACATCACAGGAAATGAACTTTCATCCCTTGACAAAATAGGAAGTGGCATCACATAGCATTGTTCCTAAGTACACTACGAAAAATATGGTTACGATATCACTGTAATGTGATGTACATTTGCTACACGAATAGATCACCATATGTATTATTAATATCAGTGTGTATAGGCCCACATTACCAAATTACTGTGAATGCAACCAGACGTACAAGGCCAAATGATAATGATGTGTTATTATATAGCACTTACGCTTAAGTGCTTTATATAGAACAAATATACGTACAATATCACCCAACCTCTGATGGTGCTCATTTATCGACCTCAAACGGATGAAAGGCTGAGTTGTTCTTGCTGGGATTCGAACATGCAACCTTCAGATCAAATAAACATCACAGCAGTGAGCGCTCAATCCACTGAGCAATCTTACCAGCTATGGCTTTCTTACCAGCTATCGTAAAATGAGCAATTACATGTCTGAGTGTTCTGAAAGTCAGAAAGAAAATGACACTCTGTAGTTGATATCATTAAACTGGTAACTGAGATTTAACAGCTAGCCGGTTCATCTGCATTTGTGGTGCAAAGTTGGCCACATGGGAGGGTTCATAACTTTGGATTAAAGTATTTAAAGTATTTAGAGTAGCGCAGGGAAAGCAGCGCAATCACACGGCATCCTGTACTCAGGGCACTCGTTACTGCATGCATGCAAACAAACATCCTGAACAGCATGCCAGGGAGATAGGAAAGATAGACACATTACAACAAAGCATTCATTATAGCACAATTAAATCAAGGGCCACTTGATGTGCTATGGTCAAACATTTCAACACTGTACACAAGCTTATAGGCACACAGATTTTGTCAAGTAAAACAAATACACCGAGATGGAATGTCTTGTGATGATCGTAACGGAGACAACAGCAGAAAAAAACATGCTAACTTGCAAAAAACAAAATACATAGAAATCGATGCTTATTCTACTCTAAATGCTTTTTGGACGCTTTTGTCTGCATTGTGAATTTGAGGTGTTTAAGAACAGACTGGGCCTCATCACGAGTTGGGCGGTATCCAGTGGTATTCTCGCCGGGATACTGCCCGCGCTAATAGCGCTACCGCCACCCAGTCCGGTGCTATTCACGCCGGATCACGGGTTTGGCGGAACAGTCCTTCCCTATTGCCCATTGGGCCCATTCGGAAATTCCCCCATTGGACCCAATCGGGAATTTTCAGCGCGATTACCGTAGGCAGTGTTACCGTGCGGTAATAGAGCCGAAAATTTACAAATTCCCAGCAGATTTTCCCCCAGCTCAGAGCTGGGGGTAAATACTGCCAAGCCTGTGATTTGGAAGACCCTTAAATGAAGCGGTAATAGCGTTACTGCCGCATTTAAGGTTTACCTCCCAACTCGTGATGACCCCGTATATCAGTGACTCACCCCCTGAAGTGTGCCTGAAATAAATATTTAACAAGCCTAACAATAGTATAGAATTCCAGAAAGACAAATTATTTGTTATTCCTATTCTTTCTTATTTAGGGTCACTGCTCAAAGTGGTACACTTGTGGAATCCCCTGTTTTGTGGGGATCTCAGCAGAAGCTCTGTTTTCAATGCCCCAGACCGGGAGTGGGGGGGGGTAGCCTCTTGGCCGATCTGATGGTTGAGTTTTTCCTGGTGGAACTGAATGGACGAATAATGGCTGATGCCCCGCTCAAGCCCATGTTCAGAAGAGGGAGCTCGCTACTCCTCAATCTTAGATGATTGTTTTTCTTTCAAACAGGTCAGAGATTTCCGGGTGTCTGGTAGGACAGAGAGTGATCCTCTCTGTTGATCTATTTAAAGTCCAGTCCCTAGCCACTGGATTGGGGGATAAAGAGAGTTGCCAATCTATTAGTAGCATCTTAGTGGGAAAGTGTCTAGCCTCAGCTGATATTATAGCTATTCGGGATTCAATACTCTTTTTTTGACTGAGAGGATTTGTGCTAATCTATGTCAAGGACACGATGGAAACACAAGAGGTTTACCGCTTCTCAAGCACATGCCGCCTGGTTTGATGTTGAATGCAGAAAACAGAAGGGTGTCTTGAATAATGCAATCCGAAGCGGGAAAAATCTGACAGCATCGCCATCACGATATGCCACGACTAGAGCCCTGTACATCCTATCAAGGAGTCGACATATATTGAATACTTACACAGCAAGGGACTTCCCGAATGCCCCACGCACCAAGATATAATTCAAAGGAAAAATATTTTTCAAAAGCAAAAGATCCTCTGTAAATGCATATTTAGACGTGTATGTAACTGCAATACTGTACCAAAGTGTAACACAATACCTTTCTGGCATAAAAAGTTATTATTTGTGACTTAAAGAAGCTTGTGACAATTTGAAGAAATAATGCATTATATGCTACTAATCCACCACCATCTGTGATTACAAACAGGGGTCTTGAGAGACACAATTGAAAGATTTTTAAAAAATTATTTAGACCTCTTGACCTTGACAAAGCGCTTAATTGGGTGAAACATTAGCATGTGCCACCTCCTGGTTAATGTTGGCTTGACTAGGAACTCATCTTAAATCACATCTTTGGTAAAATAATTAATTTTGAAATGTCTGACCTACTAACTCATTTGCCTTGGTGCAGTACCCAACTACACAACATTTTGATCACATTTAGCACACGTTTTAAAAAGAGTCTAGTCGCTTTCTTGCCAGGCACAGTAACAGGACTGCGTCTATTAGGCCACTCCTTTAGTTACTGGCCCATACATCTTTCACAGGTCCCTAAACTACTTGGGATTACTAGGCCTCACGTACAACTTCTTAGGCCTCACACCAAAATAATGTTTCATGACGCGAAAGGGCCCTACATTGATTTCTTATCCCACAAAAAGCACAATTGCCTCTGAGCAATAATATGTTTCGCTGATATGGAGTAGATTATACAAAGAGAAATAGATCAAGGATCTTGCAAATCTTTGTTGGAAGATTATTCCAAAATCTAGGCTCTGCCTCAAGCGTTGCATATTTGAATGCTGATATTGAAAGAAAAAAGGAGCCAGCGGAAAGTAGTAACCGGATGGGACATTAGGCCTCATTACGAGTTGGGCAGTGCGGGACAAAATGCGGCGCTATTACCATAAACCGCTGCACTACTGCACCACCAAATATGAGTTTGCCCTAAAGTTGGTGTATTCACCTCCAGCTGTTAGCTGGAGGTAAATCCACCAGATTTCTGCCAAATTTCAGCCGAATTACCTTTGCAGTAATTCTGCCCAAAAAAAACAGAGTCCTATGGCCTGAAAAAAAATGGGGATTTCTACCGCCAGACCAAGTGGCGGTAGTACAGTTTAGTACCACCAAACTGGGCGGATTTACTGCCCAGATACCACCAAACTCCTGATGAGCCCCCTAGAGGTGATACAATTTGCGGGAGTGTGCTGATAGGAAAATATCATAAGGTTCTAAATTGTCCTGCACCGGCATCCTGCTCGGGCTGTTACTGGCATCCCGGTTTGCCGTTGGCTCTATTGGGTTATTTCTAGATCCCTTTCTAAATAATCAGAGACATATTTAACTGACTGGGGCTCAGTCTGGCAAGAGGGGCAAACAGTAACATGAGAGCTGTTCTCTATAATGCACACTGTACAATATACAGGCACTATGGGGCGCATGTATGCAGGTATGTTGTGCATTCAGTGTTGCTGAAAGTAGCCCTCGGGAGCAGATTTGGGTGGGTAACCAGGACCTTCAGACTCAATGCTGCCGAGACATGAAACAAGGAGTGTTACACATTTGACATTTCAGTGCCAGCTAATGAGGAAAATACCACAGTTTGAAGACCTCAGGTATAAAGTACTCAGGGACATGGGTGCCATCTTTTGATTTTTGATACAGGGGCAGAAATTCCAACAACCAGTGAAGTGAGGGAGCCATACCCATCCTCATCCTCAGGTCATAAAAACACATTTTAAAGCAGGAATTGGAAAAAAGGCATAGGATTTACAGGCAGGTCTAAACATATAACATCTCAGCAACAGTCACCTTAACTGCTCAGCTTTCTTTGCAGCATTCTGCTTTAATATTCCGTCCTCAACTTTCAAAGAATTCAACACCTGACACGGATCCCTGTAACTACTCAAGTCAGCAGCACTAGGCAGGTATGTGGCCTCCTGTTAGGGAGAATTCTCTACTAAGGCTAATTTCCCTTACCTATAGAGTCCCCCAGCAGCTTTGCTGGATTTGAAGTGTTTATTTTTTTTCTCCTGCTACGAGTGAGACTCTTTTTCCCACTATTAGACATGTTGCTGGTGTGTGTTTTAGGCTATTTGTGTGCTTATGGTCTATGGGGTTTTTCTCACCCTCAAAAGTATCATCTTTTTACATGCGTGTTACACAGCACCCTCAGTGCAGAACCACAGGGGTGTCATAGTGACCCCCAAACATAAACTCCATACCCTGCGACCGACTACTGTCTCCCAGGGCATGTAAAGTCCCCATTGACTTTACTAGTCAATAGTTATGAACAAAACCAGTACAACCCATCTTACTATGGAAGTACTGGAAAAGGTTAATAGTTTTTCCCTGGTGTTCATTTTCGACGGGGTACCGTCCAGTCCCTCTCTCCAAAGTTTCTGGCTGGTGGCAGTGGTTACTACCGTAAATATTCGACCGCAAATATTTTCCTATGGGATTTTCCCATTGTTTGAGGCTACCACTTTTACTGACAGCCTCTAACATACCGCCGGTTTATTTTAATATTAACTTTACTCTGGTAGGTTTTTATTGTCAGATCTTTGATAATATTCCTTTCTCATGTCTTCCTCTGAAATCCTAACCCAGGTCGGGGATCCTTTGTTCGTCCTTTTGGCGGGCTTCTGCACAGAAGCCCTCCTTTCGGCGCCACTGAGTCTGGGGTAGACAGGATGTGTGGGAGGTGGAATAGGCACCCTGGACAGGGTTACCTAGGCAACCCAAGTCGCACTCTGCCCTGATAGGCTGGGGGGGTTATCCCGCCAGGATAGCCACCCCACTGTGTGAGCGACAGCTAGGCTGTATGAATGGGGTTTTTTCTGCATAAAAGCAGGGCTCTGAGGACTGGAGGGCAAGACGTCACCACTGGAACTAAGAAACCCGAAGAGTAGAGAACCTGAAGACATCTGCAACGACTGAACCACCGGTGAAGCCCTGCTGCAGATCCTCACCACTTTTCTCCAACGACTCGAGAAGATCGTCACCTGCAAGAGTCTTCTTCCCTTGAGCTGGTGGGTCCAACCAGTTCGCTAATTGCCTTCCAGGACCTGCCTTGATCGAATCGCCAGTGCCCAGCACTAGGAGACCCGGATAGCCAGGCCCCTGTCCACCACAACCGCGATTTAAAGGAGCGTACCTTTTATTTAGTTTTGGCATCACCGCGGCTGGCTTCATCCCTGGGCAGTGCAGTAACTCGAACCTTCCTCCATGACGAGAGCCTCTCTTCCTCTGATGGATCTCCCGAATTGCAAGAACTGCCAGGAACTACCGCCACCGCAGGAGCCTCTTCCACTTTTAAGGTACATTGTTCCGCCAGGCCTCCCATTTCGATGGGTACTGCTGAAGGTGTTTTAAATCCTTTACTTACCTTCTGGGCTGGCCGCCCCTTTCAACTAACATTATCTTTTTACCTTCTGCAACTGCCTTTTCAAATCGTTAAACAAAGACTTGACTGCAGCTACTAGAACCGTTTGATCCTGGGCATTTGCCTTGTACCATTGACGCTGGCACAGGCCTATTGACACTGGCTAAATATGTTACAACTGCCTTCTCGAGATTGCTTTTCACTAAGACCTCCTCAGCCACACCGAACACAACCACATCTTCCTCACCCACCAACAAGCTTTGGCCTTTCCCCTGCAATCAAGTCTCGGGTCCATCAATGACTAGAAGACATCCAGCGTCATTCCCACTTTGAAGTTAGCAGCACTTGCTAAGTTTTGGGTCCTATGTGGTGCTTTAGCTCCACCAGCAGTTTTGTAACAAGTATGGCTTTAGTGGCACTATTTGGCTTTTAAGCGGCTCTTTAGCAGCACCATTCGTTTCAGCTCACATGTGGCATTTCAACTCCAGGATTAGTTGTGCTCACGTATGATGCCCGAGCACCACCGTTTTGGCCAATGTGGTCTTGGCTCAAATGGGAAACCTTAGCACCATCAAGAGTTTGACTCATAAAGGGGTGCTTTAGCATCTCTCTTGATTTTTGCTCTTAGGTGGCACTTTGGTACCACCTAGAGAGGCTGCATAGCTCTGGCTCACACAAGACACTTTAGCAACATTAATTGTGGTTCATGTGTGGCACCATAGCAACACTTAGCAAGGCTACATAGTTTCAACTCACAGGGAGCACATCAACACCATCATTACTTTTGTTCAAAGGCGGGTATTTAGGAAGACCATGGTCCTCATTACGAGTTTGGAGGTAGCCATGGTGCTATATATTAGCGCCATGGCTTCCTCCAAACTCGTAACCATGATGCTCAAACTTGTCATAACGTAAATTGACACGATGCATAACATGTTTTCCAGTGCATGCTACACCCAGGCCACGTCCCAATTGTCTAGGCAACACAAAATGCTACAAGCTTTCCCAAAACACTGAGCCAGGTTTGAGATCATGATGCTTGGCTTAGAAACCCCTGCTGCCGCTGATTGTGGCTTGGAGTTTGTTTGGATGATGAGGTCCGCATTCTGAGGGAGTGCTCTCATGTTTGAGAGATAGTGCTGGCTGAGGTAGTACTCTCATGTTTGAGAGATAGAGCTGGCGTTTCTCGCTGTCATGCTGTGAAACAAGGCCCATGCAGCGCTCTCAACTTCTAATTCTTTCAGGCAGTATCAGGCAAGTCTTAAGAAAGGTGTTGAGAATTGACGTTTTTATTGTAGTTCAGCACATTGTTATGGGCTTCAGCAAGAGAGGATGTTACGTTATGGCTGCTTTATATTTTTGCAGTTTGTGTTATGCAACACCTGGGAACCATACAAGATTTGACATACTATGTGAGCACATCTCTACATATTGAATATTGGTGAAGATGCTGGTGGTCATTCTGTGGATTAAGTAATTATATGGCCCTTCTCCCTTGCAAGGATGGAGTATTAATTACATATAACCATTATGAGCATGACTAATTAGGTATGCTCATATCGAACATTAAATAATAGTTCTGCACTTTTAATCATGCAATCTTCTTTAATTTCAAATAGGAAAGTTGGCTTAACCCTGATGAAGATGCAGCGTTAATTTATATGCCGTTACGCTGAAACCGGTCAGTGATTTAAGGCAAAAGTGGTTCAAAAGAAGGTGGTCCAAGAAAAAGAAATGATAGTTTAAACGCAAAGGTGGTTCAAGAGAAGATTGTCTCAGAAAAAGGATTCAAAAGAAAATAGAGGTAACCTAGTTTCAAGAAATGACTTGTAGAGAGAAGTAATCCAGACTCATGGTGTCATAGGAACTGATTATGGTTTCCGTTTTGGAAAGATGTTTGAAATTAAGGTTGTCGTTATCTGCAAATTGTGATATAAACTATGAAATCAATTATGAAAAACCCACTAATTTACGGATTTGTGGGAAATTTTGAAAGAGCCAGGCACCACAGTGCTCGTTTTAGCACTTTGGGTAATGTTAGGGATTAATATTGCTTGCTAATTGTATTTTAAATGATTGCTATTTATGAAAGTAATGTATTGTGTATCTTGTTTATATTGGATGTATTTTAATTGCAAAAATATAGTTCATGCATGAAATTAATATACTGCATATATATGTCTGTGTGTGTGCATTTTTGATATTAAAATAACAGTTCATGCAGCGGTTTTGTGGCTTGATTGTGCATTCATTGTTTTTTTGTTTTTTTTAATATCTTTATTTGTTTTTAGTTTTTATAAACGTTTACAAAAGTAAAGATTAAAACATTTAAATTTTACAATTCTACTTGATACCTTAATATTTCCTTTAAAAGCAACATTTTATAAAATTTCTTGTAACTTAGTATCTCAAGTCCGCATTTTACTCTATTTTACATACATTTTCTACAAATGCTAAGAGAGGTGTGTGGGCATCATGAGTGTGGAGGGAGCATTTCTGCCTGGGCCTCAAAAAGGTACATTTTCTATCCTGGACAAAAAAATACTACCCAACTGCAAGTGCTGCTCATTTACACTAATTTCTCAAAATAATGTCAAAGCTCTCAGGATATCATCACCTAGTAGATTTAAGATGCACTAAATAAGAAGGTGTTTGGCTATTGCCATTCTGTAGTGTTAGCTCCTAAAATGATTCAAGTCAGGACTTCAAGTACTGGAATGTAAAATGATGGGAGCCTAAATACGTGGACTCGTTCAGCATCCTTTCCCTGACTTGGGTAACTTGAGATTTATGTGATATCTCCTTGGCTATGACTATCCCATATGATACGGATGAATGACGCTCCTAGTCAATCTTTGATAGGAGCTTGTTATGTAAAAACGCAATTCAAAGTCGCACAAAAGATATTTTAAACAAACATCTGTCCTGGGGCTGATGCTGCAGCGCTCACCTTTGCTTATTCATTTCTTGGAGCAAGGCCGCTAGGAGTTAGGGGGATGCTCAAAAGGACCGGCATGGAGTAGTAACTCAAGGTCAGCATTTCAGGAGAGTCTGGACTTTCCAGCCCCTTTGCATACATTAGAGTCGGGAGCACACTCCTGACCCTAAAGTATGACAGCCTCTCAGCAGGCACGTGCTTGCTGCGAGAACATTTCCCCTTCAGGGGCCCGTCTCAGTGAAATTCTTGGAAAGTAATCATAAAAAATCATGACAGGTTCAGAAATGACCGTGTCATGATTTGTTCCTCGCCGTGCACCAGTACCCACAGGTGCAGGGATGACCCTCATTTCCACACATTTAAAAGCACCTCCTGTTTGTGAATTTGGGATGCACTTTTAAATTAGCAGAAACGTCCCTTATTTGCGCAAATGTGCAAAGGGGGTAAAAAAGGGCACCTGAAAGAGCGCATAAGAGATGTACTCATTTAGATGCCCTTTTAGAATGGGCAAGTTCCCTTTTTTGGCGCAAGTGATCTCAGAACTTGCGCCCAAAAATGTTTTGAGAATGTGGCTCCTAGTGTCCCAAAGTCCTATGCTTATGCCAATTCACACACATCCGGGGCATGTACAACCAAGAAAGATCTACAATTCACTCACAGTCCCACGGTAGTTTTAAATGTGCCAGCAGACTTCTTTACTTGCCCTGTGTCGATGAGCTCAACAATGCACACTTTTCTATATCTTTGTGCAGTACTCCTACTGGGGAAAGACCTCTGATCAAGTCTCACCTTGCCCTATAGGTCCCTGCAGATACATGACCGAGGAAAGCCCTTACAATTTGCCCTCTTGCCCCAGGGGTTCTTCTGGGCAGCAGTGTCTTCCACCGACTGTGTTTTTGTCAGGCTACAGTAATTGTAGCCTTACAAAAATGTCAAATGTGATCCCCTGTTAGCATGAGCCTGTTATAAACTTTGCACAGATACTTAAGGACAAAGCTTCTGCATAGCATCTGTGGTTCCTCTGACGTGAGAACCAGAAAAGTCTGGAAAAGAAGAAGAGGAAGTGGAAGAAAAAGGAGCCATGGGGTGTTCCCTCTCTCCTCGGAACGCCTTCCTTTTCCAGCTATAATGGAAGAATGGTTCTGCTCGACGGTGGTACAGCAGGTGGATTATGGGATCTGTTACCCAGGGGAGAAGAGGGCGAGCCGTGTACGATGTACATTTTTTTACGGAAATAGAAAGAGAGAGAAGATGGGCCCTCAATGGTGATTTTGGCAGAATATATATAAACCTTACATGGCTACAGGAGCTATTCATGGATTAGTGGCCAAGCAGAGGAGCCAGTTGAGTACAGTAGAAATATGTCTGGGATTGGAGAACAATTTAAAAAGGAGAGGTGTAGAGGACGAGCCAACTGCCCCTACCTCAACCGTTCCGCCCCTATTGCCTGTATGTTGGAAACCAGAGTATGTGACATACACGGAGCAGTTGAAACAACAAAGACCAAAAGGAATCCTAGAGGCAAGATTCCCATTGAGGAAACCATAACTGCATACAAGGAATTATGATGGTTGTTTAAATGAGATTCCTGAAGAAGCAAAGCAAATAAATGGTAAGGAAGAATGGTGCCATCACCAACCATCACCAAGTAAACGTCACTCAAATCTGAACTGACGTAACTAGGAGATGCAGAGAATGCAGATATTCTATAAGGCATCAAGAAAGTATCGAGGATAAGTGACACCTTGGGATCAAGGCGAAGAAGCTTATGCCACAGAACCGATGAAGACATCAAGCTATGTTACACGTGTACAGATGCAAGCAGACAAAATAATCTTGAGGCTAGCTTTATAGTGAATAGATTGCGGCAAGCGCAAATATATATATATATGCGTAAGGACAAGTAAAGGATGGGTGTTTCCACTACGCATTATAGCAGTGCTGGACTTTAACAAGAAGGCAGAAAAAGGCTCATTTCCAGGGTTTCGCAGTTGAAAAGCAAATTGAATTACAAAGTGAAACTCAGCAGACAAGGCTGGATGAGCCAAAGAAGCCAAGGTCTTATCAAACTGGAGTAAACTGACATTGGTTAGAAATCGTGTGAAAGAACAGAACTCCTGTTCAGAAGGCATGAACAAAACAAGGAAGACGTCAGAGGTCTATTAACAAATAGTATTAAATAGCACCAGAAGCTCAATTCCATGGTCTCCAGTCACATGGAAGGATGAAGTTGGACGAACGAGATGGTCACACCTACACACAAGGGCAGAGCATGCTTTCACTCCCTGAATTTCTCATAGCTAAGGAAACACTCTCAAGGCCGAGCTTCAAAGCCTAATTGGCAGTTTACCACTGAGGTGATGATGGATTGATATGCTAATTGGTGGGAAGCAATGGTTAAAGCGAGCTCACCAGCACCTGGATGGCCAGCCTGCATGCTGCTAGACGGAGGCGGAAAAGTACTGATGGCGGTTAGAGTGCCAGCGTAATTAGGGGTCCTATAGTTGTGTAAACCAATGGGACGTTGTGCATTTACTGACGTTCATAGTGGTAATTTTTAGGGGAGGGCTTAGTTGCCCCACCTGATGTTAGGTAACCAATCACATATTCACAAGTATTTAGACTAGTATGGATCGTATACTTAGATGTTCACTCAGAGCCAATCACCTATACTCATAGGTTTTTGCCGTTTGCCACGTAGGATGACATTAGTAAACACGTAGGTCAACGTCATTGATGATCAGTTTTGTGTATAAAATCTCAGTTTTTTCTAGAATGCATTGAGTAAGAGGATTGAGCGAATTTGTTGATGTTCGTTGTACTCCCTGTTTTAGATAATTGATATTAAAACAGTTTTCCTTTTGCCAACAACCTGAATTGTCTTTATTATTGATGTATGAATAAAAATCTACATCCCCGTTCATCTCCAGGGTAATTGCAACTCATCATAAAAGGGTGGGGTTATGCAGTTCATGGAGAGGATGGTTCAGATCCATCGACATAAGTAAACTTTAAAGTCCCGCAAATATCGAACGACCTTTGCCATTTGGCTGAAAGGACGTGAAGCTCCTGTAGTTAGTTGTTAGTGTCATTTGCAAAAGCTTGCAAGTGCGGTGTGATGGGTCCCCTGGTTTCTACAGAATCCCCTCCCACGTCTACGAGAAGCTGATCGAACAGAAGTTTGAAGAGACGGTAAAATAGGTGTACGATCCTGAGAGTCGGAACACGAAAATGCGAGTGGTGAGTAAAAACAGAGAGTTGGCAAAACGTATGGGCGATGAGTGAAGAAAAGAAGTGAGTAACAGAGGGAGGCGGGATAAACATAAAGTGAGAATAAGAGTGTCATATGTATATAGTCAATAGATATTGGGGGTCATTACAAGGTTGGAGGTAGGCGCCGTTAACCCCTTATCTCCAACCTCGAAATGAGGCCCATTGACTTAAGTGTGGCCTAGCAATAGAGGTAACGTGAGAGAGGCCACAATAATAGAATACACCCTGGCCTGCGCTTTAAAGAACTTATCAGAAGACATTTGAACCTAGAGTCCAATAGCGGATGACGTAGAAGACGGATTCAATTAAAGACGAATCTAAAGAGGTTAATTTAAACTCTGTATGGAGTATCTTAGAGGGCAAACAGATCTTAGAAGAGACTGTAGAGAAGAATATATGTGACCGGTCGAGTCTGTCTGTTTGTTTTATGTGATTATGAAAATGATGATGTCATAAGCGGAAAAAACTAATTGATTGTTTGAAATTGAACTTGGTGTTTTTTTTTATAGCAAGATTAAAGTAAAAAGTGTGATTAAAGGGATTGGAGCCTGCGACGATTGATGTACGCTCACATTGTGTTATTTCTCTGAAACGTACTTTTTAAATCTGTGATTAAAGCAAGTGAGTGTTAAACAGGTTAAGAATAACGAGTCAAGAATGAAGGATGTTACTCCACTTGTTCATCTCTGCAAAAAATTGCCGAAACATGCACCCAAGCTTAGACAGTAAAGCGCGGAATGGGTTAAAGGAACTGCAAACAAAATGTTTATGCCGTGACCGCAAGGAGGGTTACTATCGAAGGCAGTCCTGCAGCAATGACGACATATTTGCATGCAGCATATACGAGTAAAAAGCTAGACAAGCGACTGGCGAGCTTAGAGCTTTGGAAAATGTACCAGAAGGATATTGATATTGATATTTTATTTCTATCGTGCTCGTACACAAGTGTTTCAGAGCGTGACAAGGCAAGGGAGGGGAACAGGGGAGAACAAAACAGCGATCTTACTAGGCCCAGTGACATTGAGAACGCCCAAGTGCATGGGAGAGGGGGCGGGGAAAAGTGCATGGAAGGGGGGAGAAGTGGAAAGTGTGAAGCAGAGGAGAAACATATAAATAACAATAAATAAATAGTAAAGGCAACAAACAGTGCTAGTGCAGCCAGCAATTTGCAAGTGCTAGGTTTAAGGCAGCAGACAGGGTAGGTCTGATAAGTGCAGGAAGAAAAAGGGGGGGCTTTATGGGTACAGATACAGACCCCAGTGCAAGATGTGGCCCGGAGGCAGTGCAGGAGGGTGGCAGGGAGAGCAGGTACCTGGGCCCGGAGGACAGAGGGTGGCCAGGTGCACGGTGACAAGAGAGCACAGATCAGCAGCGTAGAGGGGGAGCGAAGGCAGAAGAAAAGAGGAAGGTCTTGAGGTGCTTCCGGAACCTGGTTCTCCTCCAGTTTTAGAGTGGCAGGGAGGCTGTTCCAGAGGGAGGCCCCAGCCGAAGACAGAGATCTACCCCCAGCTCGTTTCTTTGAAAAACGACTGACCCTGAGGAGGTTGGAGGTAGAGGAGCGAAGAGCTCAAGAAGGGAGGTCTTTGCGGAGGGATAGCTGAAGGTATTTTGGACCGAGGCCCAAGAAAGCCTTGTGGACAATGCAGAGGGTTTTGAATTTAATCCTTGCATCCACTGGGAGCCAATGGAGAGATTTCAGAGCTGGAGAGATAGGATCCCAGGGCTCGAGGCCAAGGACAAGTCTCGCAGTCCTGTTCTGGATTAGTTGCAGAGGGCAGAGAGTATAGGCAGGTAGATTTAGAAAGAGGCTGTTACAATAGTCCAAGCTAGAAAGAACCAGTGTTACATTTCCTCGTCAGCACGGGATTCTCTGGCGCCTTTCCCTATGGCGCTGCTGGCGTCACGTTGCTAATCTCCGATTTCCTACTCCCAAGATGGCCACTATTTCACAAGGGGTTGGTCCAGTGGTTCAGGAGACCAGAGAACCGACTCCGCCCATCCTCGAAGAGAAAGTATTTCCGGCTCTCAACACAGGACGGCTTTGCGTTGCTTCTGTCAATAGAGACTGCACTCCGTGAGTATCGCTCCTAGGGACCTTTAATCCTTACGAACTTGCAATCCTCACAGACACACACATTTACCTTCCTTTTCTCACTCTCAGGGTTTCATTCCGGGAGACACTGAATCTCTCCTTACTCTCCCACGAACTACGTGATCCTGTCCAACCTCCAGATCCTGTTCGTATAGCACTCGCTAGATCGAGACATATCGAACTACAATACCCAACCAACCCTTCTCCCCGAACGCGGATCCATTTGCCGAGCAGTTTTTTCCTTTGTCATTTCTTCCATTGGACCTCGAGCAAACCTTGCTCTGACTTCGATTAGCCTACCAGGGTAGAGTTTTCCGCTTTATTTCCCCCCATACTTTATTTTGTTCTGTTCCCCTTGCTAACCGTTGCTTCTCGTTATAGCCACAAGACTCCTAGCCTACTACGGACAACGTGACGGAGAACAACACCCTCCGTGAGAAGTCCACAGCAGACAGTCCGCATCTTATTCTTCATCACTACCGTCTCTGGGTTTTCTTCCCCTTGAGGGTTTCCCCGGCATTTTCACACAGTGTCAACACCTTTCCACACTGTGAGAGAGCGCTGGGTGAATCGCTCTTACCTACTGAAGGCATTACAGAAGAACAGGTAGGATTTCGCTCTTTATACCTATGTGATATTCGAGGAAGTGATTGATACGTATCTTAACGGGAATAATACCTATCACAGTTGATACCCATAACAGCAAGCAATGCCTAAAAGAAAGGATACGAACCACTCACCTCCTTACATAGGTATCAGAGACACGAAATGGAACAACAGGTCCAACAACTAGTGGCCGCCATGCAGAATTTTTCTGCAGAAGTGCAATTTCTCAAACAAGAGAAGCAGTCTTTAAAGAACCAAGTGGGTCATTCTGCTCAGAGTTCAGAAGTCCCACCAGGTCCTCTTCCCTCCGGCAGATTCGATGGCAATCCCCATCAGGTAAAGGAGTATCTCGAATCCTGCACCATCCAGTTTGCATTCAAAGCAGCCTTTTTCCCAACAGACAGGGACAAGATCGGTCACATGATATCACAAATGACCGGAGCAGCCTTAGCTTGGGCCACCCCCTTGGTGACCAGCAACAACCCAATTCTAGACTCTTACCCCGCCTTTTGCAACAGCATAAGGAACATGTTCGGAAGACAAGAAGTCACCATAGCCGCCCAAGAGCATCTTTTGGATCTTAAACAGGGGTCCTTAGATCTTCTTTCGTACATAACCTGTTTCAAGCAGATGGCCGCAGATACCACCTGGGCGGATGATGCTCAGATGACCATATTTCGGAGAGGCTTGTCCGAGGAACTAAAGGACGAAGTCTCACGACTACCTCGTCCACCTAATATGAGCGAATTTATTTCCTTGGTAATGCAATTAGACTATAGACTTCAGGAGAGAAACCGGGAGAAGAGAAAGGGTAGACAGAGTCGACTGAATCTTGAAGGAAGCACTCCAGCTAGTAAGACTGTGACAGTAGAGGTACCTATGCAGTTAGGAGCCGCTCGCGGTCCCCTTTCCTCCGAGGAACGTTTTAGGAGAAAGTCTCTCGGACTCTGTATGTATTGTGGCTCAAATACATATACTGCCAAAGAGTGCCATCTGATTCCCACTAAGAAGTCGGGAAACGCCAGTGCCCGGCTGTGAGGGGAACAACGGTGCAGGGTACGACATCTCCAAACAGTTCCCTCCTTACTACTTGTACGGAAACCCCTACCCAGACAACAGTTAACGGGATGGTAGTTCTAGCGATATCCCTCTCATGGGACAACCTCCGCTTAGAGAACGTGCCCGCTCTGGTAGACTGTGGAGCCGCTGGTAATTTCATCGACGATTCTTGGGCTCAGAAACACAACATTCCCAGAAATCCAAAGACCATATCAGTCCCGGTGAAAAGCATAGATGGTAGCCTGCTAATTTCCAGGCCCATTAAAGACCAAACAGATTCCCTGATCATGACCATCGCTTCCCATCAAGAGTCCCTAGAATTAGACATAATAAGAACAGCTCATTACCCTGTCATCCTGGGCCTTCCTTGGCTAAAATTCCATAATCACTACATAAATTGGACAGCGGGTACTCTATTCCTGGGTTCCGAGACTTGTGTCCGAAGGTGTCTAAAAACAACCTCCCTTCAGTGCAATGGAAATCGGAAAACTGCCCCAAGCCTTGAAAAAACTCTGCTAAATCAAATATCAACGCTACCTCCCGAATACCAGCATTTTCGCTCAGTGTTTACACAAGACGAATATTCTGAATTACCTCCACATAGAAGAGACGATTGTGCAATAGATCTGGTACCCAACAATCCTCTACCATTCGGACGTATGTACACACTATCAGCTAAAGAAAAGGAGGTACTAAAGGAATACTTAAGAATACATCTCCAAAATGGTCTTACGGAATCCACCTCCCCAGCAGCAGCCTCCCTCTTCTTTATACCGAAGAAAAATACCACGGAACTCCATCCGTGTATAGATTATCGGGGATTAAACAAGATCACTGTGCCAGATAAATATCCGATGTCCCTCATTCCGGATATCCTGGAGGCAATTCGAGGCTCTAACATCTATACCAAACTGGATCTGCGAGGAGCATATCATTTAATACGCATAAAGAAGGGAGACGAGTGGAAAACGGCCTTCCGTACACCTTTTGGTCTTTTCCAGTACAAAATCATGCCCTTCGGGCTGTCTAACGCACCAGCCGTCTTCCAACGGTTCATGGACCACATCTTCGCAGATATATCCTTACATTATGTAATCATTTATCTCGATGATATATTGATCTTTTCATCTTTAGCAGAGCATATATTCCATGTTCAAGAAGTACTTTCACATCTCCAGCGAAACCATCTCTTTTGCAAAATCGAGAAGTGCGAATTCCATATATCATCGGTAGCATACCTTGGGTATATTTTGTAAGGGAAAGGCATTGCAATGGATCCCTCCAAGGTGTCAGCCATCACTGAATGGCCTGTTCCCAAATCCACCAAGGACATTCAAAGATTCTTGGGATTTGCTAATTTTTTATAGAAGATTAATTCCCCGCTTTTCTTACCTGACTCATGCCTTAACACATCTCCTCAAGAAAGGGGTACTGTTTCTTTGGAATGCGGAGATACAACACTCTTTCGATCAACTAAAGCCACTATTCACCAAGGCACCAATCCTGATCATGCCCGACCAACAAAAGAGATTCATTGTAGAAACAGATGCCTCCCATCAGGCATTAGGAGCCATTCTGCTACAAACAGGAATCGATGACATTGAACAGCCCGTAGCTTATCTATCAAAGACTCTGACACCAGCCGAAATGAACTATACAGTGTTAGAAAAAGAACTCTTGGCAATAAAACGTGCCTTTGAAGAATGGAGACATCTGCTATTGGGAGCCCGATTCCCCGTAGAGGTCCGGACCAATCACCACAACTTACGCATATTACAATATGCCCAGATGTGCAATAGCCGTCAGGCCCGATGGGCTCAATTTTTTTCCCCATTTCGTATCAATTTTTCATTTATACCTGGCAGAACCAATTTAAAGGCGGACGCCTTGTCTCGAAGAGATCCTGTGGAAGAAACACTATTCCACCCTGAACCTATTTTTCCCAAGACAGTCTGCATCCCAGTCGTACGAGACATTCTGCAGAAGATAGAAGCAGCAACTAGACAGTGGGAATCATCTCATCCGGAACTCGTAACTAAATATCATCTAACACCCCAACGGGGTCTCTTGTGTAGAGATAAAAGGGTCTTTGTACCGGACAAGAACCTACACAAAGAAGTGTTACAACTATGTCATGATTCCAAGACCGCCGGGCATCGAGGATACGCTGGCACTGTAGACCTGATTCTAAGACATTACTGGTGGCCAAATCTCCGAACAGACGTTCAGAACTATATCTCCTCTTGTACCATATGCCTACAAACCAAAAGTCCTCGACAAGCACCCTCAGGGAAACTGGTGAACACAAGAATACCAACAAGACCGTGGCAAATTATCTCCACGGATTTTATAGTGGATTTGCCAATTTGGGAAGGTTGTAACACCATCATGGTTACTGTGGACTCCCTCACCAAGATGGCTAATTTCATTCCTCTGTCAGCTATCCCTTCTGCGCACATGATGGCGCAGGTGTTTCTAGACCGTATATTCTCTCTTCACGGACTTCCGGAAGTGATCATATCAGATCGAGGGCCCCAGTACACCTCCAAATATTGGAAACACATTTGCCATGTCCTAGGACTATCCAGAGCCTTGAGCTCCGGGTTTCATTCTCAAACGAACGGACAGACGGAACGGCTCAATCAAACTCTTGAGGGTTATCTGCGGTGTTACATTAGTGCCGCACAGGATAATTGGAGAAGACTTCTGTCCTTAGCTGAGTTTGCCTATAACAACAGCACCCATTCGGCTACACGTCTCAGCCCTTTCTTTTGTACCTATGGATTTCATCCTACAGTATTTCCTGCTCATGGATTATCCTCCTCACCCGTTCCTAACATCGACAGTATGGTCAAAACCACACAAGAAGGACAGGAATAAGCCCAGAAGGCCCTGTTAGAAACTCAACTCCAAAGCAAAGACCAAGCGGACAGACATCGCACTTCGGCTCCATCGATTCATGTTGGGGATCGGGTATGGTTGTCTAACCGATTCCTCTTCAAAACTGTCACCTAAATTCTTTGGTCCTTTTCAGGTGATTAAGCAAAAAGGACCTGCTGCCTTTCAACTTCAGTTGCCAAACTCGTGGAAGCGCATCCATTCGACCTTCCATGTCTCTCAACTGAAACCGGACCTCCGGAATGTATTCCATCAACAGCCTACCAGTACCCCTCTTCCGATCCTTACAGACGATGGTCCTGAATACGATGGTCCAGGTATCTGCGACTCACGCTATAGAAGAGGTACCTTGCAATTTTTGGTGGATTGGAAAGGTTACTCACCTGCAGAAAGGTCTTGGGAACCCGCCTCGGCTGTACATGCTCCTCGTCTGATAAGAACGTTTTATCATTTTCATCCTGGCAAACCGGGTTTTGTCTCCCATAAAAGGGGGCATACTGTTACATTTCCTCGTCAGCACGGGATTCTCCGGCGCCTTTCCCTATGGCGCCGCTGGCGTCACGTTGCTAATCTCCAATTTCCTACTCCCAAGATGGCCACTATTTCACAGGGGGTTGGTCCAGTGGTTCAGGAGACCAGAGAACCAACTCTGCCCATCCTCGAAGAGAAAGTATTTCCGGCTCTCAACACAGGACCGCTTTGCGTTGCTTCTGTCAACAGAGACTGCGCTCCGTGAGTATCGCTCCTAGGGACCTTTAATCCTTACGAACTTGCAATCCTCACAGACACACACATTTACCTTCCTTTTCTCACTCTCAGGGTTTCATCCTGCGAGACACTGAATCTCTCCTTACTCTCCCACGAACTACGTGATCCTGTCCAACCTCCAGATCCCGTTCGCATAGCACTCGCTGGATCGAGACATACCGAACTACAATACCCAACCAACCCTTCTCCCCGAACACGGATCCATTTGCCGAGCAGTTTTTTCCTTTGTCATTTGTTCCATTGGACCTCGAACAAACCTTGCTCTGACTTCGATTAGCCTTCCAGGGTAGAGATTTCCACTTTATTTCCCCCCATACTTTATTTTGTTTCTGTTCCCCTTGCTAACTGTTGCTTCTCTTTATAGCCACAAGACTCCTAGCCTACTACGGACAACGTGACGGAGAACAACACCCTCCGTGAGAAGTCCACAGGAGACAGTCCGCATCTTATTCTTCTTCACCACCGTCTCTGGGTTTTCTTCCTCTTGAGGGTTTCCCCAGCATTTTCATGCAGTGTCGACACCTTTCCACTCTGTGAGAGACCGCTGGGTGAATCGCTCTTACCTACTGAAGGCATTACAGAAGAACAGGTAGGATTTCGCTCTTTATACCTATGTGATATTCGAGGAAGTGATTGATACGTATCTTAACGGGAATAATACCTATCACAGTTGATACCCATAACAACCAGAGCTTGGGATACCATGAGCCTCTGGGGGAGGGAGAGGAAAGGCGGAGTACCTCTGAGGAGGTGCAGTCGGAAATTTGACTTTTAGAAACCTCAGAGATGTGGGCGGAGAAGGAAAGTGTAGAGTCAAAGATTACTCTGAGGTTCTTAACCTCGCAGCTGGGGGTAGGAGGAGGGCCAAGGGAGGCCGGCCAGAGAGTGAGGGGAAAGTTTTGGTGAAGGTGTGCCGATGAGGAGGATCTCCGTCTTGCTGGCATTCAGACAAAGATCATTGGCGGCACACCAATCTTGAATGGCAGTTAGGCAATCAGAGATGAGAGAGGGAGAGGTGGTGGCAGAGGGCAGCCTGAAAATGAGTTGAGTGTCATCAGCGTAGCATTGGCAATTTGAGCAGAAAGTGGCAATGCAGTGGGCGAGAGTTGCCAGGTATTGGTTGAAAAGCCAGGGCGAGAGGTTAGACCCCTGAGGAACACCACAGGTAGAGAGGAAGATAGATGAAAGGAAGGCCCCAAGTTGGACCTGGGAGGGTCAATCTGAGAGGAAAGAGGTCAGCCAGGCCAGAGCCTGATCAGTGATACCCAGGTTTTCACGGAGACGGTTGAGCAGGATGGTATGGTTGACCGTGTCGAAGGCAGAAGAGAGATCGAGGAGGATGAGGACAGAGGGAATGTTAGTCAAGGTTGTAAAGCAGATCTTCACGGATGTTCAGGAGAGCAGTTTCTGTGCTTCTGGCAGCTCTGAAGCCAGACTGGTGGTCATGGAGACAGCCAACAGAATTGGAATGAAGGTTAAGCTGAGAGATGGCCAACTTTTCCAGGAGTTTGCCAAGAAATGGTACAATGGAAATTGGGCGATCGTTATCTGGACAAGAAGGATCAGCTGTGGGTTTCTTGAGAAGAGGATGCACAAAGGAGTGCTTTAGAGGGGAGGGAAAGGATCCAGAGGCAAAGGAGTGGTTACAAAAATCAGCAAGGGCCAGAGTGAGGGTGTCAATGTGGTCCTTGATGGTTTTAGAGGAACAGGGATGAACCTGTTTTGACGAGGCTTTCATAGATCGGACTTGTCTAGCGACCTCGTCAGGGGAGAAAAGAGGAAAGGACGAGAAGGATGGTGGGGGGTGGCTAAAGGAGGGTCAGCAAGCACAAATGGGGAGGGGAGAGAAGGGGTGTGGGTGGAGAGGGTGGACAGGAGGTCCTGTTTTTTTTTAAATCAAGTGAGAGGCAAGGGCATTGCAAAGAGCCTGGGAGGCAACAGGAGGGGTAGAGACTGCTGCAGGGTTGGCCAGCTCCTTGCAGATTTTAAAACGTTCGGCCGAGTTGTTAGATGCCGCAGAGACACAAGCGTGAATGTGGACTCTCTTCTTGGTGAGGACAGAGAGTCGGTATTGCCTTTGTAGCAGGCGACAGGCCAGTTTGTTAGAGGATGAACAGGAAGTCCTCCATTTCCTCTCAGCCGCCCTACACTTACGTTTAAGTGTAGCTAGGTCAGAATCATACCAGGAATTGCACTTGGCATTGGATTTCAAACGGATCCTCATGACGGGGGCAAGAGCACCAAGCGTATCAGAAATTGAAGAGTAGAGCAGAGAAAGGGCTGTGCCAGGATGTGAGACAGCCAAAGGTGGAGGGGGGGTAGAGAAAGTGGCGGCAAAAGCCTCAACTGACACACGCTTCATGGGCCGGATGTCCGAGAAGGTAGGTGGCAGTGTTGGGGTAGGCTTGGCTTGGGGGAAAGAGAGGGTGAGAGGAGAGGAGGGAGTGATCGCTCCAGGAGAGAGGAGTGGTCAGAGGGATGGAGAGGGGGAGGTCAGAGGCGATCAAGACATTGATTGTGTGTGCCCTGCAGAGTGAGTCGGGCCAGAGGGGAGGCTGGACAGGGAGAGCGAGTCGCAGACATCACGGAAGAGTACAGAGGAGGAGCAAGGAGAGTCTATATGTATATTGAGGTCACCGAGGAGGAGGAGTTGAGTGGTAGAGGCCAGGAGGGAGGAGGAGAGGTCTGCCCACTCAGAGAGAAATGAGGTGATTTGACCAGGAGGCCGGTAGATGGTAACCACAGTAAGAGAATGGGTAGGCGAGAGAGAAAGCCTACAGGCAAGGCATTCAAAGGAACAAGTTACTTACCTGTAACTGTTGTTCTCCGGCATGGGTCTGGCATGGATTCACATGCTCATGAATATTCCCCGTCGTCAGGCTGGGAATCCTCGGTAAAGAAAAAATCAGTATCAGTTTCGTTTCTGATCTGTCTTTCTTAGTAGTAACCAATCACTGACCTCTGGGTCATACTGCCCCAGCCAATGACTGCCCTCTCCCTAAACCCCACCTCTGGCAGCCATCCTCAGATTTGGTAGCACGCAAAGTGGCAGTATGACCAAGTGAAGAGCCGCAGAGGGGTAGGAGGGAGGGTTCGCATGTGAATCCATGCCAGACCCATGCTGGAGAAAAACAGTTACAGGTAAGTAACTTGTTCCTTCTCCAGCATGGGGTCTGGCATGGATTCACATGCTCATGAATAAAAGAATACATAGCAGTATACACATGCACAACGACGGGAGGTGGCAAAGGCTCAACATTAAGAATCACATCCAAAACTCAACATTAAGGAATTCTTACCTCCTCACTAGGCTCACCTTAGGCGAATAGGTTGCGCAGCACTGCTTGGCCGACCCTGGACTCCTCCCTGGAGTCCCGATTGACGCAGTAGAATCTTGTGAAGGTGTCCAGCAGGGGCACACCAGACAGGAACGGCGTGGTAGCAGCGATCGCTCTGGTCGAATGGGCGGTCGGTTTGCCAACCAGTGACAGTGCATGATGCAGCCGGAGAGCCATCTGGAAATGGAAGTCTTCGAGAGAGCCTTCCCTTGATTCACAAACCCAAAGTTCACAAACAGTTGTGACGTCTTCCGAAAACTCTAGCTACATCCAGCGAGTGCAAAGTCCTCTCGGCCGGCGTCGAAGAAAACTGGTAACACCAAGGGCTCGTTGAGGTGGAAGTCCGATGGCACCTTCGGCATGAAGGAGTGGTGCGTCCTCAGCACCACCCTCGTGTCATGAAAAGTTAAGTATGGAGGCTTGCAAGATAGGGCCTGGATCTCTCCCACTCGTCGTGCGGAGGTGATGGCCACGAGGAACGCTGTCTTCCATGACAGGTACTTCAAAGGTGCCGAATGCATAGGCTCGAATGGGGCCCCCATGAGCCTGGTCAGCACCACATTAAGCTCCCACGCCGGGGCAGGAGCATTCACCGGCGGGAATGATCGAAATAGTCCCTTCATAAATTCCTTCACAGGGCGATGAGACCATAAGGACGCCCGTCCCGCAGTCCTGGTATATAGGGAGATGGCAGCCAGATGTATTTTGATGGAGGCGTGAGCCAGTCCAGCTTTGGCCAGCGACAGTAGGTACGGCAGTACTTGAGGGGCCGTAATCCGCAGAGGGTTAATCTTCTGTGCACGGCACCAGACAGAGAACCTCTTCCACTTATGACCGTAACACTTAAGAGTTGAGGACGCCCTGGCTTTTGCAAGAACCTCTCTGCAGTCAGTCGGGATATCGTATCCTCCAAACTCTAGTGCTGCAGGAGCCAGGCCTGCAAGTTCAGCGACTGTGGGTCTTGATGGAGAATGGCGCCTCCTTCTCTGGAGAGAAGATCTGCGTCCGGCGGCAGCTTGACTGGTGGGGACGTTGACAAGTCCGGGAACCAGATCTGCCTCAGCCACGTCGGTGCGACGAGGATCATTCTGCACCTGGACTTCTTGAGCTGGTTGATGAGGTGGAGCAGCAATGGCAACGGAGGGAACGCGTATAGAAACAGGCCGTCCCAGGGGAACGAGAAAGCATCGCCCATGCTCCTCGGTTTCGGGAACCTGCTGGCGAACCTCTGGCACTTGGAGTTCATCGCCGTTGCGAAAAGGTCGATCCGGGGTTTGCCCCATCGTCGAAAGAGCCGATCCACCTGGTCCTGACGTAGTTCCCACTCGTGGCACGAGCGCAGCTCCCTGCTGAGTGAGTCAGCGATGGTGTTTTTTATTCCTGCCAAGTGGAAGGGAACCAGAAACATCCCCTGAGCAACGTCCCAGTGCCACAGATCCTGGGCCTCCTTGGATAGGGCTGGGGATCTGGTGCCCCCCTGCTTCCATATGTAGAACATCGTGGTGGTGTTGTCGGTGAAGATCCTCACCACTTTGTCCTTGAGGGACGGAAGGAACGACTTGAGCGCCCAGAACACTGCTCGGAGCTACAGAATGTTGATGTGGAGAGACCTCTCCTCCGGGAGCCAAAGGCCTCTTGCGTGGAGGTCTCCGGTGTGGGCCCCCCAACCCTCCAGATAGGCGTTCGTCGTCACCGCCTCCTGAAACGCTGGGGTTTGAAAGTCCGTGCCTGTAGTGAGGTGAGCATGGGTACCCCACCATCAGATCGCCTGATGGAACTCATCGTCGAGAGGGATCCTGTCCTCGAAGCAGCCCGTCGCCTGAAACCAGCGGGCGTCGAGGAACTCCTGTAGCGGACGCATCCGAAGTCTGCAAAGGGGTACAAGATAGATGCATGAGGACATCATCCCGAGGAGGGACTTGATGGACCTCACCTTGGCCACGTCTGTGGCTAGCAGGCGCCGTACCTTGCCCAGGATGGTCTTCATCCTCTCCTCCGACGGGGAGGCCAATTGCCCCACTGTATCGAGCTTCGCTCCCAGAAACAGTGCTACTTGCGACAGAACCAGGTGGGATTTGGGGTAGTTGATGGCGAACCCCAGTTCCGTGAGCAGCCGGACGGTCCTCGCCGTGTGTTCGACGGCAAGTTCTCTTGTCCTTGCCTGGATTAGCCAGTCGTCCAGGTAGGGATAGACGTGGATCCCCTGCAGGCGCAGCTGCGCTGCCGCTGGTGCCAGGCACTTGGTGAATACCCTGGGTGCCGACTTTAATCCGAACGGTAGGGCTCTGAATTGGTAGTGGCGTCCCTGAACCACGAACCTGAGAAACTTCCTGTGCCCTTTTAGAATGGGGATGTGGAAGTAAGCATCCTCCAGGTCCAACGACGACATGAAGTCGCCCTCCTCCAGCTGTCCCAGCACGTGCTGGAGGGTGACCATCCTGAAATTCTGTGCCTTGATGTACTTGTTCAACCGACGCAGGTCCAGGATGGGGCGCCAACCACCTGTCTTCTTTCTGACGAGGAAGTATCTTGAGTATACTCCGGAGCCCCGGAGCCTCTTGGGGACGAGCTCGATGGCACCCTTCTTGAGCATCGCCCTTACCTCCAACCGCAGTTGAGGGACGTGATTCTCCTTCCTGGCCACGGCAGGAATGCAAGGGCACTTCTTTCGGAATTCCAGCGAGTGCTTGTTTCCAGCACCCAACGGTCGGTGGAGATGGACTCCCACACGCTGACGAACTTTGTCAGCCGGCCTCCCACCGGGGTGCTTCGGTGGGGGCCCGACGACACGGCCGGGTCAGTCTTGCTTGGAGGCGGCCTTGCCGCCTTGGCCTCCTTGGCGACGACGGCGGGATCCTCCTTGCTTGCCGCAACCTCTGTAGGCTTCCTGGGAAGAAGAGTGAGCCGCCTGACGGTATGTGGAAGAGCCACCGCTGGATCCCTTGGAGGCACCCTGTCTGCTTCCGGAACTCCGAAAGAGCTGTCGTTGTTGAAGTACCCCTAAGGCCCGGGCCGTCTCCGAGTCGGTCTTGATGGCCTGGAGAGACTCGTCCACCGCCTTACCAAAGAGGTTGTTGCCGTCGAACGACATATCCAGCACTCTGGTCTGGATGTCCTGGCGAAAGTATGTTGCCTTGAGCCATCCTCGTCGCCGGAGGCAAACTCTGTTGCCCAGTTGGCGAAATCCGGTATCGGCAATGTCCGTTGCCACTGTTATGGCGTGATCCGACGCCACCTCGCCTTCATGCAGAATTTGTAGGGCCTCCGCCCTCTTGTCGTCAGGTAGGAAGTCTAGCAGGGGAGCTATCTTGAACCAGAGCTCCCTGTCGTAGCGGGCCACGATCGCTAAGGCATTGGCCGCCTTAATCGTCGTCGCCGCCGACCAGATGACTCGTCGTCCCATGGAGTCCAACTTCTTGCCCTCGATGTCTGGCGGGGAAGTGGAAGTTGAAGCCGCCGCACCCGCTGCTTTCTTCTTAGCCGCTGCCGATATGACAGAGTCTGGCGTGGGCTGGGCCCTGAGGCACAAGGGGGCGGCATAGGGGACTCGGTACTTCTTCTCGTATCTGTCCCTCTTGGCAGGTGTCGTGGAAGGGTTCTTGAGGACAGCAAGCCCCTCGTCCCAGATGTCATCGAGCACTGCGAGGACCGTCTTCCTCTTGGCCTCTCGTCGTTGGTAAAGAAACCCTTCCTTTTTTTGTTTTTTAGGGCAGAGCTGGAAGAGCTTGGATGCCCTGGTTATCATGGTGTGAAAGGAGCCAATTTCGTCTGCTGGAGAAGCCCGCAGGGGGGGGGGTGACGGGATGTCCAATGTGTCATTGCCGCCGTCGTCGTCTGTCCCCGTCGCTGTATCTGTCGCTGTATCCTCTCTAGTGTCCGGCGATGGGGATGAGGGGTCCACAGGCCTCGCGGGCACGAAGGGCGGAGAGGGGTGGACTCTACTCCGCTTGTTCGGAGGGTTTCCCGACGGGCCTGGTTCTAGATCCTCCGCCGGGGTCTGTGGTAATCTCGTCCTTATCTCAGTACATAAGGATTGGATCGCCAACAAAATGGCCGCCGAGCTATCCTGGGGCTCGGGTAATGGCTGCGACGGACGGGATGGCTGCTCCACTGGGCCCTCTTCTTCGTCATTGTCGCTATCTTCGATCACGTCAGCGGGAACCGTCCCCTGGGATCGAACCTTCTCGAACCTCTCGTTGAGGCCTATGAACCTCTCGTTGAGGCCCTTCTCGGTTTCCACCTGCTCCTCCTCAGAGGCTGATTCCGAGTCTGTAATGGCCACCGCCCTCCCCTCTTTTTCCGCCGGGGACTTCACGGGGGTCTTAACGATGGGCTGGAAAGAGGATTCCCTCTGAGGAGGCAAGGATACTCTGGGCCCAGAGGCCGTTTCCACTGGTGTAGTCTCAGCTGGCTTCGCCAGGGTCGCAGCGACCACTTCGATAGAGGCCTTTGCCGGCTGGATCAAAGCCCTCACCACCTTAGGTGCGCCCTGGGCCTTCGCCTTGGGGGGAGGGTCAGTGCCTCGCTCCCCCTTCGAGATCGACCGGGGCCGCTCCAGCAGCTTACCCGGGTTCTCGGACTTCCTCTTCCCTGAACCAGAGCGCTGGCTCATGGTTGAACGTGCCGGGGAAGTCGCGCCCTGCCTGGCAGCCGAAGAGCCCGACCTTTCGGTGCTCCCGGTGCCTGCGGACTCACAGTGCTTGGCCTTCTGTTGGGCCCCCGTCGCCAGAGCGCCCTCACAGGACTTAGAAGCCCGCTCAGACTTTTTCTTCACCTTCTCACCTGCTGTGCCCTTCTCCAGCCAGGCGGCGAGACCGGAACGATGATCTTGTTTGGTCCGTTCCGAAAGGTTCTTGCAGAACGCACAGTCCTTCTCCACATGCATCTTGTCCTCATGAAGGCAGTAGAGACATCGCGAATGCTCATCCTCCTTGAAAACATTTTGTAATCCGCATCCAGGGCAGCACCTGATCAGCTTGGATCCGGGCGTCGAGCTTCCCTTGTCCTGGGCCATGTCCGTTGAGGTAGGCCGCAGATCTTCCGGAATCCTCCAAGAAGCGTAAACTTGACGAAAACTTCACCCTTGAGGGGCGTAGAAGAATTTCGAAACGGGTCCCCGTTATCGGAAGTAGAAACGGTGGAGCTTGAGGCTCGATTAAACCGAGAAAATCTCCTGAAAAAGCGCGAAAACGCAGCAAAAACTCGAGAGCTAAGCACGAGGACTCCCAACACTTGAGCGTGCGGTAAAAATCTGAGGATGGCTGCCAGAGGCGGGGCTTAGGGAGAGGGCAGTCATTGGCTGGGGGCAGTATGACACAGAGATCAGTGATTGGTCACTACTAAGAAAGACAGATCAGAAACAAAACTGATACTGATTTTTTCTTTACCGAGGATTCCCAGCCTGACGACGGGGAATATTCATGAGCATATGAATCCATGCCAGACCCCATGTTGGAGAAAGAGGAGTAGTTCTGAGTGGGAATGATAGAGGCAGGAATCCACTCAGGAAAGATCAGGGCTACCCAGCCACCGGACCGGGAGGATCTGGGTGCTGAAAGGATCTAGTAGCCATCAGGGAGGAGTGTCCAAGCTCGTGACAGAGCAGGCCGTGAACCATGTCTCAGTAAGACCAAGGACATCAAGGTCTAGTTTTTCAAGGAGGTGGCAGATGTCAGAGGAGTGTTTGACAGCAGAGCGAGAGTTGAGTGTGGCAATATGAAGAAGGTTGCCAGCCTTAAAGAACTTCCGGGGAGGGATACAGATCAGAGGTACACCCTGCGGAGGAGAAAGAGCCCTAGGAAGGGCAGATGAGGAGGAGGAGAGAGAGAGAGGGCAAGGTAGCCAATGGGGGAGAGGAGAGGACAGCAGGAGATGAGAGGAAATTGATGAGGCGAGGGAAGCGCCAATCAAAGAGGAAGAGATTGACCTGAGGGCCTTGGACCATGACAGTGCCATTTAGGTGGACATTAATGATGACTTCAGAGGAGTCGAAGGAAGCCATGAGAACTTCCCAGCGAGAGCCACCATTAATGGGAGAGGAGGAGATAGGGCAGCGCACAGAGACCATATGAGGAGTCCATAGATCTGGCGAAGGAACGACAAAGAGGATGTCAGTGCGGATCTGTCTGGCGGAAGCATTGGATTAGGTGTCGGCGATAGGAAGACCAGGGTTAGAGACCAAGATATCCTTTTTGAACTTCTTCCTACCAGACTTAGTGAAAAGGGAAGGATAGTCAATGGAGAAGCAGTTGGAAAAGATAGGAGAAACAGAAAGCGCCATTGGGGTGAAAGCGAGGAGAGGATGGAGATACTGGGGGGGGCTAAGGCAGGTAAGTGTGGGATACAAGAGAGTGGTGAGGTCACTGGGCTAACAAGTTACAGGGAAGAAACAGTATACAAGCAAAATACAGAGAATTCCACAATGGGCAGCAAGATTTGACTTTTTAGCACAAAGCAAAAACAGCAAGGTTTGACTTTTTAGAACAAAGCAAAAACAGCAAGATTTGACTTTTTAGCACAAAGCAAAAACAGCAAGATTTGACTTTTCAATCTTGGAATCGGATGTTAGCAAAGGGTATTAGGAAGCACTGTGCATCAGGATGACAACATGGGAATAACAAGCAGAAAGAACAGTGATAGTCAAAGGTGGTAGGAGTGAGTCCATAAGGAGGGAACTAACCCATAGTTCTGGAGGAGGCAAAGTCAAGGCAGTCCGGATTTCTTAGAGGAGTGAGGTGGCAGCATCATTGTGGTTAAGGTGCAGGGAGGACTCCAATTAGCATTTGGGAAGCGGACAGGGAGCAGACAGGGGCCTTAGACGTGGGCCATTGCTGAGAGGGCCGGCTGAAGCCTGCCGGTCCCTGATTGGATGGAAGAAAACACTCAGCAACCAATGGGAGTGCAGCACAGGGAGAGGTGGTTCAACACAGCCTGCCTACACAACAAAGAAAACCACAACGGCCATCTTGGAAGGGCCAAATAATAGTCAAATAAGCAGGCAATAGTGGGAAAAAAACTTGTGCTTTCAAAATAGCAAGGCATGAGATGAGCCGCCATCTGTATTTTGGATACTTAATGTATGCAAAGAGGAGGGTGAGGAGCCCTCTGCTCCCCCTGTCTCAGCTGAAATAGAAGACAAAAATAAGAAAGACGATGGGTTATACCCATTGAGGGAGCTTAAGGCAGCGACAGGGTATACCAACCCAAGTGAAAAGGAGAGACGCGATAAAGAGAGAAGTGATCGAGCAAGCACATCTCTAGATATAGGAAGAGAAAAAAGAGATGGAAGGGAGAAAGAGATAAAGTTGATGAGTTAGCACTTCTACAGAAGAAATGGATGGGTGGCCAGATTTTGCTTAAACTCGATGGTAAAGGCATTGAGGATGTAAGGCAAAGGGAAGATCAAGATGAGCAAGATAGCAAGGATAAAGAGAGGAACGATTGAAGGATGAAGAAGCGAAAAGGAAGGATAGACACAGACAAGAGCAGTTATTACAAGAGGAGCAATTAAGGAAACAAGAGAGAGCAGAAGAGCAAAGAAAATGTAATAACAGACAAAGAGCAATTGATGAGCAGGAAAAGCTAGAACGAAAAAGAAAAGAAGAGGAGGAACAGAAGTTAAGGGACAAAATAATACAGAGACGAAAGGATGAGGAGATACGCAGGGCAAACGAGAGAAGGGATATTAAGAAAAAAGAGCAAGACGGGGTAAGGGAGGAAGCAAGGAGGCGGAGAGAATCTAACGATGATATAGAACCTAAAAGAAGGCAAAGAGCATGCGATCTTGATTGCTTGGAAAAAGAAGTAAGGAATCCTAATCTAGAAGTAGCATGGGAGGACATAGAGGAATTCTTCCCAGAGGCGTTTCACTCTAGGAGCATTGGGGAAGCGATTGATAAAGTATACCAAGAAATGAAAGCCCACAAAGAATCAAAGGGGAAGGGAAAAAATGATCAACTCGACAGTACGCAGTTATACGACACAGAGGGAGCCTCCTGAAATACGATGCAGAATGAGTTGTCTTTAGATAGACTGACTCTAAACAAAGACGAAGAGGAGAGAAGTTGCACGAGTTGGGCACAAGAATTGTCAGACGAAGACAGAGACACCTTCCGTGGGGAAGAGAGAGGCGATGTATGTGGTCCTGAGGGATGTTTTTCAATGGATAAGGAAGTAAGATGGTCAGATATAAGGAACAAGTTACTTACCTGTAACTGTTGTTCTCCAGCATGGGTCTGGCATGGATTCACATGCTCATGAATATTCCCCGTCATCAGGCTGGGAATCCTCGGTAAAGAAAAATCAGTATCAGTTTAGTTTCTGATCTGTCTTTCGTAGTAGTAACCAATCACTGATCTCTGCGTCATACTGACCACAGCCAATGACTGCCATCTCCCTAAGCCCCGCCTCTGGCAGCCATCTTCAGATTTGGTAGCACGTGAAGTGGCAGTATGACCAAGTGAAGAGCCGCAGAGGGGTAGGCGGGAGGGTTCGCATGTGAATCCATGCCAGACCCATGCTGGAGAACAACAGTTACAGGTAAGTAACTTGTTCCTTCTACAGCATGGGGTCTGGCATGGATTCACATGCTCATGAATATAAGAATACATAGCAGTACACACATGCACAACCACGGGAGGTGGCAAAAGGCTCAACATTAAGCAATACAAAAAATTCAACATTAAGCATCTCTTACCTCCTCAGCAGGCTCACCTTAAGCGAACAGGTTGCGCAGCACTGCTTGGCCGACCCTGGACTCCTCCCTATCGGCGCAGTAGAATCTCGTGAAGGTGTGCGTCGACCTCCACGTAGCAGCCCTGCAGATGTCCAGCAGGGGCACACCAGATAGGAACGCTGTAGTAGCAGCGATCACTCTGGTCGAATGGGCTCTCGGACGGCCTGGCAGCGGTCGGTTAGCCAACCGGTGGCAGTGCATGATGCAGCCGGAGAGCCATCTGGAAGACTTCGAGAGAGCCTTCTCTTGATTCACAGGTCCAAAGTTCACGAATAGCTGTGATGTCCTCCGAAAACTCTTCGTGCGGTCCACGTCGAACTTCAGCGCTCTAGCCACATCTAGCGAGTGCAAAGTCCTCTACGCCGGCGACGAAGGAGACGGGAAGAAAACAGGTAACACCAGGGGCTCGTTAAGATGGAAGTCCGACGGCACCTTGGGGATAAAGGAGGGGTGCGTCCTAAGCACCACCCTCGAGGCATGGAAAGCCAAGTACGGTGCTTTGCAGATAGGGCCTGGATCTCTCCCACTCGTCGTGCGGAGGTAATGGCCACCAGGAATGCAGTCTTCCACGACACAAACTTCATCGGGGCGGAGTGCATCGGCTCGAATGGGGGCCCCATGAGCCTGGTCAGCACCACGTTAAGTTCCCATGCCGGGGCCTTCACCGGCGGGAACGACCGGAACAGTCCTTTCATAAACTCTTTTACCAGTCGATGGGACCACAGGGACGTCCGTCCTGTGGTTCTGGTATATCTGGAGATCGCCGCCAGATGAATCTTAATGGAGGCATGGGCTAGCCCAGCCTTTGCCAGCGATAGCAGGTACGGCAGCACTTGAGGGGCCGTAATCCGTAGGGGGTTGATCTTCTGTGCTCGGCACCAGATACAGAACCTCTTCCACTTGTGACCGTAGCATTTGAGAGTCGAGGACGCCCTGGCCTTTGCAAGAACCTCTCTGCAGTCGGCCGGTATATCGTACCCTCCAAACTCTAGCACTGCAGGAGCCAAGCCTGCAGGTTCAGCGACGCCGGGTCGTGGTGGAAGATGGCGTCTCCTTCTCTGGAGAGAAGATCCGCGACCGCCGACAGCTTGATGGGAGGGGACGTTGACAAGTCCAGAAGGTCCGGGAACCAGATCTGCCTCAGCCACGCCGGTGCGACGAGGATCATCCTACACCGGGACCTCTTGAGCTGGTTGATGAGTCGAAGCAGCAACGGCAACGGAGGGAACGCATTCAGGTATAGGCCGTCCCAGGGGAACGAGAACGCATCGCCCATGCTTCTCGGCTGGGGAAACCTGCTGGCGAACCTCTGGCACTTCGAGTTCGTCGCTGTTGCGAACAGGTCGATTTGAGGTTTTCCCCATCGTCGGAAGAGTTGATCCACCTGATCCTGGCGCAGTTCCCACTCGTGACATGCGTGCAGCTCCCTGCTGAGCGAGTCGGCGATGGTGTTTCTTTCTCCTGCCAGGTGGAAGGGAACCAGGAACATCCCCTGGGTGACCGCCCAGTGCCACAGATCCTGTGCCTCCTTGGATAGGGCTGGGGATCTGGTGCCTCCCTGCTTCCGTATGTAAAACATTGTTGTGGTGTTGTCCGTGAAGATCCGCACCACCTTGCCCTTGAGCGACGGGAGGAACGATTTGAGAGCCCAGAACACGGCTCGGAGTTCCAGGATGTTGATGTGCAGGAGCTTCTCCTCCGGGAGCCAGAGGCCTCTTGCGTGGAGATCTCCGGTGTGGGCGCCCCAACCTTCCAGGGAGGCGTCCGTCGTCACCGTCTCCTGGTACGCCGGCGTCTGAAAGTCCTTGCCCGCCGTGAGGTGCGCTTGACCGCCCCACCACTGAATCGCCCGCCGGAACACCTCGTTGAGGGGGACCCTGTCTTCGAAGGTGCCTGTCACCTGCATCCAACGGGCGTTGAGATATTCTTGAAGAGGGTGCATCCGTAGTCTGCAGAGGCGCACCAGGTAGATGCAAGAGGACATCATCCCCAGGAGAGACTTGATGGACCTCACCCTGGCCACCTCCGTGGCTAGCAGGTGCTGCACTTTGCCCAGAATGGTCTTCGTCCGTTCTTCCGACGGTGCCGCCAGGCGCCTCACTGTATCGAGCTTTGCTCCCAGAAACAGGGCCACCTGCGACGGCACCAGGTGGGACTTTGGGTAATTTATGGCGAATCCCAGGTCTGTGAGTAGCTGGACGGTCCTCGCAGTGTGTTCGACGGCGAGTTCCCTCGTCCTTGAGCGGATGAGCCAGTCGTCCAGGTAGGGGTAGACGTGAATCCCCTGCAGGCGCAGCCGCACCGCCACAGGTGCTAGGCACTTGGTAAAGACCCTGGGGGACGACTTCAATCCGAACGGCAGTGCTCTGAATTGGTAGTGGCGTCCCTGGACGATGAACCTGAGGAACTTTCGGTGACTTTTGAGGATGGGAACGTAGAAGTATGCATCCTCCAGGTCCAACAACGATAGAAAGTCGCCTTCCTCCAGCTGTCCCAGCACGTGCTGGAGGGTGACCATCCTGAACTTTTGTGACCTCATGTATTTGTTCAAACGACGAAGGTCCAGGATGGGGCGCCAGTTGCCTGTCTTCTTCCTGACGAGGAAGTACCTTGAGTACACCCCGCAGCCTCTTCGGGACGAGCTCGATGGCACCTTTCCTGAGCATCGCCCGTACTTCCAACAGCAGTTGCGGGACGTGATTTTCCTTCCTGGCCACAGGTGGAACGTGAGGGCACTTCTTCAGGAATTCGATAGAGTGTCCTCTTGCCAGGGTATCCATCACCCAACGGTCGGTGGAGATGGACTTCCACACGCCAACGAAATTCGTCAGCCGGCCTCCCACCGGGGTGCTTCGGTGGGGGCCTGAGGCCACGGCCGGTTCAGTCCTGCTTGGAGGTGGTGGCCTTGCTGCCCTGGCCACCTTGTCGATGGCGGCAAGACGCTCCCTGCTTGCCGCGACCCCTGTAGGCCTCCTGAGACGAGGAGCGTGCCGCCTGGCGGTAGGACGACGAGCCACCGCTGGATCCCTTGGAGGCCCCCTGTCTGCCTCCAGAGCTCCGAAAGGGCCGTCGTTGCTGAAAGGCTCCTAGGGCGCGGGCCGTCTCCGTGTCCGTCTTTAGGGCTTGGAGGGATTCGTCCACCGCCTTCCCGAACAAGTTGCCGCCGTCGAACGGCATGTCCAACACCCTGGTCTGGACGTCCTGACGGAAGTCGGTCGCCCGGAGCCAACCCCGTCGTCGTAGGCAAACTCCGTTGCCCAGCTGGCGGAACCCGGTATCGGCAATATCGGTTGCCACCGTTATGGCGTGGTCCGACGCCACCTCGCCTTCTTGAAGTATTTCCAGGGCCTCGGACCTCTTGTCGTCCGGTAGGAAGTCCAATATGGGGGCCAGCTTAAACCAGAGCTCCCTGTCGTAACGGGCCACGATTGCCAGGGCGTTGGCCGCTTTGATCGTCGTCGCCGCCGACGAAATGACCCGTCGCCCCATGGCGTCCAACTTCCTACCCTCGCCGTCCGGAGGGGAATTCGACGTTGAGGCTCCTGACCCCGCCGCTTTCTTCTTCGCCGCCGCCGAGACGACCGAGTCTGGCGTTGGCTGGGCCCTGAGGCACAGGGGAGCGGTCTCGGGGACCCGGTACTTCTTCTCGTACCGGTCCCGTTTGGCTGGTGCCGTGGAGGGGTTCTTGAGTACCGACAGGCCCTCCTCCCAGATGTCATCGATTAGAGGCACCGCAATGACAGTCTTCCTCTTGGCCTCCCGGCGCTCATAGAGGAAACCTTCCTTTTTCTGCTCCTCCGGGCAGAGCTGGAACAATTCGGACGCCCTGGCGATCATGGCGTGGAATGAGCCAATCTCGTCGGGCGGAGAGGCCCGTGCGATGGGAGACCCGTTCCGTCGTCGTCGTCGTCGCCCTCAGAAACCGTCGTCGAGCCCACCGCACCGTCATCTCCCGACTCGTGGGAGGATGAGGAGGGAACTGTAGGCCTTACGGGGGCCAGTGGAGGAGAGGGTTGGGTCCTCCGTCGTTTGTTCTGAGGACTTCCCGACGGGCCAGGTTGCGGGTCCTCCGGCCTGGGCCGTGGTAATCTCGTCCTTATCTCAGAGCATAAGGACTGGATCGCAGACAAAATGGCCGCCAAGCTATCCTGAGGCCTAGGTTCCGGCTGAGTCGGAAGGGAAGGCTGCTCTTCCTTGCCATCGTCGTCTTCCTCGGTTATCTCCCGAGGATCTTCCTTACGGGATTGAACCTTCTCGAATTGGACTTTGAGATTCCTCACGGCCTCGGTCAGTTCCTCCTCCGAGGCTGACTCCGAGCTCGAGGAGGCTACCGTGCCCCCCCTCGCTTCTTCCATCATGGTGGCCATGACGATGGGCTGAAAAGAGGATTCCCTCCTTGGCGGCAGGGAAACTCTAGTCCCGGAGGCAGTCTCCGCTGGCGGGGTCTCTGCCGGCTTGGCCAGAGTCGCCGCGATCGCCTCGATAGAGGCCTTTGCCTGCTGGGTAGGGGCCTTCACCACCTTAGGAGCGTCCTGGGCCTTCTCCTTAGGGGGAGGGACGACGCCTCGCTCTCCCTCTCCCGAGATCGGACGGGGCTTCTCCCGAAGCTTACCCGGGGTCTCAGACTTCCTCTTCCCCGAACCAGAGCGCTGGCTCGTGGTTGACGGTGCCGGGGAAGGTGCGCCCTGCCTGGCGTCCGAAGAGCCCGACCTTTTGTCGCTCCCGGAGCCAGCGGACTCGCGGCGCTTGGCCTGGTGTTGGGCCCCGTCGCCGGGGCGCCCGCACAGGACTTAGAAGCCCGCTCGGACCCTTTCTTCTTCTTCTCACCCATTGAGCCCTTCTCCAACCAGCTGGCGAGACGGGATCGACGGTCCCTCATGGTCCGCTCTGACAAGTTCTTGCAGAACTGGCAGTCCTTCTCTACATGAGTCTTGTCCCCATGAAGACAGTAGAGGCATCGTGAATGCTCATCCCTTTTAAACACATTCTGCAGCCCGCATCCAGGGCAGCTGCGAAACAGCTTGGGTCCGGGTGACAAACTCGCGTCCAGGGCCATCTCGAAGTAGGCCGCAAATCTTCTGGAATCCTCCAAAATGTTGATTCGCCGAAATCTTCACCCTTGAGGGGTGTAGGAAAAATCCCGCAACGGGTACCCGTTAACGGGAGTAGAAACAGTGGAGCTTGAGGCTCGATTAACCGAAAAATGTGAAAATTCACCTGAAAAAGCGCGAAAACGCAGCAAAAGCTCGAGAGCTAAGCATGAGGACTCCCAACGCTTGAACGTGCGGTAAAAATCTGAAGATGGCTGCCAGAGGCGGGGCTTAGGGAGATGGCAGTCATTGGCTGTGGTCAGTATGACGCAGAGATCAGTGATTGGTTACTACTACGAAAGACAGATCAGAAACGAAACTGATACTGATTTTTCTTTACCGAGGATTCCCAGCCTGATGACGGGGAATATTCATGAGCATGTGAATCCATGCCAGACCCCATGCTGGAGAAATGCACCTATACCTAGGACATCAGAACCAATGACACAGTCAGACCGACCTAAGGGGCAACTCCATGGTGAGAGGGGGGAGTCGCCACCATATGTGAGCAGATTAAGATAGCTGCCAGGAAGAAGGTGGTGCAGGAATCTTGTCCCTGCGGTGGACAGACACATGATGAGAAATGAGAATGAGTTTGCGGCTTCACAGTTTTCCTTACTAGAGAAAGGGGGGGCCAGACCACAGTATACCGTGGCCCCAGATGGACAAGGATAATTTAAGGTGTAAACTCCCAAGTTTAACTTCTGTTGCTGGGAAATGGATACATGAGTTAGAGAAAATGACTTGAGGAAACACATTGGCTATAGCGGACATTAAGGGTCTCCTGATCGCCATAGTTGGTGAGAGAGGTGATGATGTTTGTTCAAGGGCAGGATATGTTGGTGTTACTACAGTTAACACTGCTCACGATGGAGCACCGTTCAATAACTATAGAGCAGCGGTTTGGAAAGCGCTTAGAGTACTGTATCCAGACACATCCGATATGCAAGCTATAATGACGAAAAAGATGCAAGAAGGGGGTGAACCGCTTGTTTACATTCAAAATTTCCAAGAGCAGTGGAGATTGGAGTCATGGGAAGCTTGTGGAAAATCTCTACCTGTGTTTTATCATATATTGTGCCAAGGGATGCCAGACCCTGTACCGAAGCAGCTCAAGAAGTTAGTCGGTATGGAAGCAAAACTACGGTCGGAGATTCAGCTGACCACAGCGCATTATTGTAGACTCTTGCAGGAAAATAATTGCAAGAAAGATGATGCTAGGAAAGGCAAAGAGCCAAAGTTAGAACAGAAGAAATTGCCCAAATATGCCATTGAAAGGGCAATGTTGACTAGTGCAGACGGATCGAATTCATAGCAGACCGCAAATATGCCACAGGTGAATAACCAAAGGCAGTTTGATCAGGGCAATAATGGATTTGCTCTGCAAGGAAGGGGAGGATTTCGAGGAAGAGGTTTTCAGAATAATCAAGGGAATCGGCAGAATAATCAAGGAAGCTTCCAGAATAATCAAGGTGGGTTTCAAAATTTGCAGAATGACAGTCAAAATATGCAGGATGGGTAGATTAGGAGACCTCCTACATGTTGGATATGTGGTATGGCAGGGCACTTCGCTCGTATGTGTAGAAGTTAAGGGTTCGTGCAAAAGGACCCATTTTTAGGAGGGGGACTTCAAGCCCGCCTACGTATTCACAGCAAAGTGGAGACGGGTTTGTTCAGAATCAAACGATGCAGCAGCAACAAGCCCAGAGAGTGCAGCAAAGCTTGCAAACACAGCAGGTAGCAGTCAATCCGTCACAAGGGCAGTCGCAGCATTCACCCATGCTGATTCAGCAGAGTACACGCACAGGACAGCTAATGACTCCTAGAGTAGGGGGTGTCACTGTCGATGGAGGGAAGCCTTTTACAGATAACGGAATGAGGCTGTACCCACAATAGGACAGCTCACTGGGAGACCTGATGTGTTCAATACTATCTGTGACGCCAAATCCTCATGAGGAACCAAGGTTAGACATCAGTATAGGAGGCAAATCTTTTTCATTTTTAGTAGACACCGGTGTAACACGCTCATGTATACAAGAGGGAACATTTTCGATGTCTGGAAATGCCATGAATACTCAAGGTTTTACAGGAGCTACAAGTAGAGTTCCTTTCACTGAAAAATTACCAGTTTCTATAGGAGAATGTGACATGTCGGTGCCATTGCTATATTCAAGGCAGACACCTGTCAACATATTGGGTTTTGATCTAATGACCAAGTTGAACACGACAATTTCCTTTACTGATGAAGGCAAAGTGTGTTCAACACCAGGAATGCATTTTTTAAATGCATTTATTATGGAATTTACAGGACAAATGGCCATGCCTTTAGAACCAGAGGTTTTCCATTATGGAGTACAAGACAATTTCTGCCCCTGTAATACAGCGATTTATCCTGTGAAAAAGGGGAAAGGGGGGTCGTGGAGGCTAATTCAAGATTTGAGGCCGATAAACCAGACTGTACAGGCCAAGTTCCCTCTAGTTCCTAATCCTGCTACAATCTTATGTAATTTACCGGTTGAAGCACGATATTTCACTATGATTGATTTGAAAAATGTGTTTTTCTCAATCCCATTGCCCAAAGACTCGCAGGATCTGATGTCATTTACGTTCAGGCAGACTAAATTAAAAAGCACGAGATTACCTCAAGGGTATTGTGAGTCTCCACCGATTTTCAATAGATTCCTCCAGATGGATTTAAGCAATATTGATTTACAAAATGTTGTGTTGCAATACGTAGATGACATTTTAGTTTGCAGACCATCAGAGGAAGAGTGCAGACGCGATTCCGTTCAGCCAATGATTACACTTGCTGACAAAGGATATAAGGTTTAAAAAAAGAAGTTACAATATTGTCAACAGGTGGTGTTGTACATAGGCAAATTGATTTCACATGAGGGAAAGAAGGTTACTCCTGAGAGAGTTGAAGCTATTTTGAAAACCACAAAGCTGCACATGATAAAACACATGCAAAGATTTCTGGGTCTATGTAATTATGTCAGAGCACGGGACTTTGACTACAGTTCATATATAAGGCCTTTATTACAGGCTTTAAAGAAAGCACAGGCAACACAAGAGAAAATTGTGTGGACTGAGGAAATGGAAGAAGGCTTTGATGAGTTGAAAAAAGCAATTTGCACAGCTGCAGTTTTAGGGATTCCTAATTATGCTGAGGAATTCTTTTTGTTTTCGCACACGGATGGCACTGTTATGACAGCAGTCCTTACACAGAGAACCACATTGGGGTACAAGCCCCTTGCATATTACAGTGTGATTTTAGACCCAGTGATGAGAGGTCATTTTCCGTGCGAACAATCTTTGGCAGCCACCGCGTTCGCCATAGAGAAAGCTGCAAGCATAGTGATGGGATGCTCTATGACGTTATTTGTTGAACATGCACCATTTGCCATTTTAGAGAAACCAAAAGGCATGTTAACTTCTCAAAGGACTTCTGCCTATGAAGTAGTTATATCGAATCCAGCGATCAAAATAGTTTGATGCAGAATAGTGAATCCTGCCATGTTTGTAGCTGAACCACTGGCAGAGGACGAGCATGTGCATGACTGTTCGAACTATGAAGAGTTCTATGATGAAATACCTAGGATAAAAGAAAATGCTTTAGCAGGAGGAGAAATTGTTTTTATTGATGGTTCTTCAAGGATCGATCAGAATGATGGACAGAGATACACAGGTGCCTCTGTAGTAAAGCACATGGCCAATGGGGATTTTCAGAAGATGGTAAATGCTCGACTACCATTTTATTTTTCAGTTCAGGCTGCAGAGTTAGTGGGGCTGATTGTCGCGCTCGCGAATCATGCAGACCAGGAGGTAACAGTGTATAGCGACTCCGCCTATGTTATGTCAACGGTGCACGCAGGGTTAGCACATTGGAAAAGGAGGGGCTACCTCTGAGCAGATGGCACTCCAGTGCAGCATGCCGCCTTATTGGATAGGCTTATTAAGGCACTGCAACTCCCTGTAGCCATCGCAGTCGTTAAAAGCGCAGCACATACTAAAAGGACAGACTTTATCTCACATGGAAACCAAGCATCAGACGATGAAGCAAAACTCGCTGCATGTTCAGAAAATGTTATGTCATTTGATACACCCGATGTAAATGAGAAAATGGTTGTAATGATCTATGTGTCTGACTGAAGGATATAGTAATTTGTCAAAGACACAATTAATAGAGGTCCAGGGGGAAGCACCTCAAGATGAGAAGGATTTGTGGACGTGTTCTTTAAACCCCTATGAAGCATTATGCGACAAGACAGCACGGGTAAAACGGTGATGCCTGTAGCCTTATTATGGGTGCCGCTGGAACAGCTACACTGCCCTGCGCACACAACTAGAGAGACCGTTGCTGCAACTATTGCAGAGGATTGGTTTGTACCAAATTTGTAAGAACATGTTGTGTTCTATGTAGTGAACTGCATCGTGTGTCAACAATTCACGGCTGGGCATACACTGCGCACAGTTAGGGGACTTATTCCGAGACCCACTGGCACCTTTCAGCATTTGCATAATGTCAACATGCTGCAAGTATGTAATGGATATAGATACATGATTGTAGTAGTTTGTCCCTTTTAACAATGGATTAAGGCTGGTCCATGTACACACCCAGACTCTACCTGTGCAGCAAAATTCTTAGTGCGAGAAGTGTTTCCTAGATGGGGAGTATGTGAAGTAATGAGGTCAGACAGTGGCCCACATTTTGTGAATCAAACATTTGAGCAGATCAGCTTGTTGCTTGGTATAAAGCACAGTGTTTCTTCAGCCTATCATCCACAAGGAAATGGGGTCTGTGAACGGCTCAACAGCTTGCTTAAAGAAAGGATAGCCAAGTTGAAGCTTACCTTGAAGAAAGACAAAAGGCGGGAGAGGCGCACACTCCAAATCCTGGCCAATATACTACCTGAAGAAAGATAAATAATTACTGGGTTAAATCCCAACGATCCCAATTGTTGCAAAAATGTTCACAGGGTTGGATCCCTTCTGCTGCATTTGTACTGCTGTTCTCCTCCTCCTAGCGCTTTCATGTCCCAGAGCCTGCATTAGCAACTTAATTGGATTCACCTGAAAAGAAAGTCAACACAGCCTCCCTGAAGAGTGTTGGGACACGAAAGCGCTAGGAGAAGAACAGCAGTACAAATGCAGCAGAAGGGATCAAACCCTGTGAACATTTTTTGCAACATTTGGGATCTAAACCATTGAATTGGACACTTTGGGCTTTAACACAGTTATTCTTTTTCTTTTTTCAGGTAGTATATTGGCCAGGACTTGGAGTGCACGCCTCACCCTCCTTTTGTAGCACCGGGGATATTTTGCCCTACAGTGGAGAACCATAGTTATGGTTTTCCCCCTCGCCCTGCTAAGGATAAGATGTGTGCTCCTGGAGGGGAGTCTTTCCTTGGTCACCTGAAATGAACAAATGATTTCACTACAGCTCCATAATCCTTAGAGACTGCATTTGCAACTTAATAGGATGCACCTGAAAAGAAAGTCAGCACAGCCTCCCTGAAGAGTGTTGGGACACGAAAGCGCTAGGAGGAGGAGAACAGCAGTACAAATGCAGCAGAAGGGATCCAATTGGACACTTTGGGATTTAACCCAGTTATTCTTTTTCTTTTTTCAGGTAGTATATTGGCCAGGATTGGAGTGCATGCCTCACCCCGTTTTGTTTTTACATGTAATTTGTGGAGATCCGGACTCCAGAGACTGCAGCACCGGGGATATTTTGCCCTAGAGTGGAGAACCATAGTTATGGTTTTCCCCCTCCCCCTGCTAAGGGTAAGATGTGTGCTCCTGGAGGGGAGTCTTTCCTTGGTCACCTGAAATGAACAAATGATTTCACTACAGCTCCATAATCCTTAGAGACTGCATTAGCAATTTAATTGGATTCACCTGAAAAGAAAGTCAACAGAGCCTCCCTGAAGAGTGTTGGGACGCGAAAGCGCTAGGAGGAGGAGAACAGCAGTACAAATGCAGCTGAAGGGATCCAACCCTGTGAACATTTTTTGCAACATTTGGGATCTAACCCAGTGAATTGGACACTTTGGGATTAAACCCAGTTATTCTTTTTCTTTTTTCAGGTAGTACATTGGCCAGGACTTGGAGTGCACGCCTCACCCCCCTTTTGTTTTTACCTTGAAGAAAGGGTGGTTGCATTGCCTACCACTGGCATTATATGCATTAAGGAACCAACTAGGTTAGGACCACCATCTCACCCCCCATGAGATAGTGACAGGGAGAAGGATGAGGACACCCCTCACGCCTCCATCCAGAGTTAGAAGTGATGCTGAGCCTACATCTGAACTGTTAGGAATGGAGCTATGTGATTTTCTTATGTGTATGACTTCAAGTATCTCTGTCATTTCAGGTCAGCTACGGCGAAACGGGTGTGGGGCAGTACAGAACCCAGAAGGAGTTGCTTCGACAAGTAGCATTCAAGAATGATGTCTTCCCAAACTATTCCCCAGAGATGCAGTCCTAATCTGCAATTTCACAAGGAAGTGGCCCGAACCCAGATTTAACTGCCCTTTCATTGGGGTAGACGTCACGTCGTCTGCAGTCAGAGTGCAAGGCAGACGTGCTTGGACTTTTCTAGGTGATGTAAAAATCTATGCTGGAGAGACCCCTTCGCCCCCACACCCTTCAGAAGCAAGCATCGGGGAAGAACCTCAGCAAATGCGGACAAGGTCTATGACGAGGAAGAAGGATGCAGAGGCTGTCGAGTAAAAGAAAAGATTTCATTGGACTGTGGCTTAGTTCGGGACACTCTTTTGGCCACTTATGAAAGAGTTAAGGGAAGCTGAGTCTAACACTCTGTGTATTCATTTCAGGGTTAAGGGAAGATCTTTTGTTCTTAAAGCCACAGGAGTTGGTTGACTTTGGACTGAGGCATGCTTAAACCTTGATAAGAAGAAAAATATGCCAAGTCGTGGGCTCATTTTTGACAGTTTGGAAGAGGGTGCAGTACCCTGATTCATTTCTTAATGAGTTCCTGTTTGGATTTGCCCATGGTGATTCTCAATGACAACGTTTCACGGATTATATTCAAAGTTTTTCTCTTTATATTGCACACATACCCTGCAATTGTGGGGAGAACTAATAGTGTTTATGTTTTTCTGCAAGATGCTAAGAATGGTCCAATCGTAAGGAGGTTACTGTCACGACTCGCTCTCTTCGCTCCCGTTCCCACCATTTGGGGGCATGATTTGGGGTTTATTCCCCACTGGACTTTTCCTCCGAACTTTAAGCTACAGTGCTGTGATGATTTGGGAGCGCTAAATCCCTATTTTCCCAGCTACTTCCCTTCCGGATCCATTCCAGGTTTTTGGCAGCCAGCATGCTTCTTTTACCAAATGACTATGCTTCCCAGAATGCCTGGCCCACTGCTCCACCTCCACCCTTGCAACACAAGGTTGGGTGGAGGATAGGTAACAGCTGTGGCGGCAGGTGCAGCTATCAGCACACCCGAGGCGTGTGCTCGTTAAGCAGCTTTAAAAGCCTCAGTCTCACTTCAGTCCAGCGCTGGTCATCGATTGCAGTGTTCCTGTTTTTGACTAGTCCCTGGTTCCTGGTTCCTTGCCTTTGTACCTTCTTCCTTGTTCCTGTTTCCTTGTTTCCTCCGCCCTGAATTTCGGATTCATGAGCTAATTGATTTCTGCTCCCTTGATTTCCCTTTTTGTCTTCCTCAGTTTGCAGGCAGCAATTCTCAGTGCTTTCCCCTTTTAGATGCAGCCCAGTTTGTCTGTGTTCTATATTTCTTTGACTCTGTCCTTTGCTGCTGTTACTCATTTGCCTTAGCCTTCCTCTTAGTTTAGTTTCCTGTCTTTTCCTTGGAGGGGTAGGGAGAAGTTTGCATAGGTTTATTTCGTTTTTCCCTGCTCCTGATCCTTACTTTCTAGAGGATCCATTCCATGTTTTCCACTGCACTTCTGCATTTATTTTCCCTTTGATTATTAGGTGTGGTGTGCGGTAGTAGCTACCTCCTGTGTGAATGCTTATGTTTTCCTCACTATTTTGTAGACACTATTCCCACTTAGGTATTTAGTTTTCCTTCCATTGCTGTTCTAGCCTTTCGGGGTCCCAGTTTCTTCAACAGGATTCGTGGGCTAGCTGACATTCAAGAGGTTTATCTCGTCCTCGTGAGTACAGTTCTTAAGTTCCCTTCTGTAATACCATCAAGAGTGTTAGTACACAGATCCTGTCATTGCTTGCCCTCCACGTGGGTTTAGCGCTGTCAGTACCTGTAACAGCAATTGGGGGTAAGGCGCTTGCCGACTTTCCTCGCGGTCAGGTGCTTACCCCACATCCCTTTTCATATATTGGTTTTGATGTCACACTCTATTTGCACTCCTGGGTTCTAGCATACCTGAGTCGTAGTTCCTGGGTGCACATTTCCCTTGCCATATTCGCAGCCTTTGTACTCACCTGACTAATCCCTGACAGTATGACCAGCCCAAAATTCCCATTGAATATGGCAAGTTTAAGAAAGAAAGGCAGCAAGGCCTCTAACAAGTTTGTACAGAAAGCTTCCCCTACATTTACCTGTGAGAATCAAATCACTAGTCCTGACTCCAGTGAACTCCTTGTCACGAATGGGCATTTACGGGCAAAGTATTTTTCCCATAGGATGGCACATCCTACATGGCCTGATCCTAGTTCTATCTTTGGTCTTGATCCCGATTCTATGTCAGCACAAGCCTTAGCCGCAGAAAACAACACACTGTTAGACTTATTATACAAGAGTACCTCTGTTGTTGAACCCCATGATTCCAGTTGTGCTTCACCTCAGATAGAACAGTTTCATGATACCAACATAAAGAATGGAGGGGTTTCTTACATAACTTCTGTTTTCTACCCTCAGTCTAACGCATACTCCGTTGCACAGGTACATACTGTAGTCCCTAATGCCAAGAGGTCTAATGTCAATAGTTTGTTTAAGGGAAACACAGACCAAGTTGGAAAAATAAACTATAAATCACAGAACCTGCAAGCAGTAGAGGACAATGTACAATCGATGCACATCCAGTTTGCTAGTGCAGGATCCAGCCCTGATACCACTATGCTTTCCCCTGTGCCTACTGATAGTGATGTACAGTTAATGCAGGGCATGCTAAGAGCTAAACTTGAGGAGTTAAGACAAGAACTCATTTCTGCACAAGAGGAAAATAAAACCTTACACTCTTTACTGAATACACCTCAGACTTTATCTGTTGATGTGGAGGAAGTGAACACTGTTCAGCCCCTGAGTGCAGAGACTTTGGTAAACCATGATATTTGTCGATATGTTAGATCTATTGGGAGTGAAGGTCTTTCGTCTAGCACAGCGCTTAATCTAGGCACAGGTTCTAACAATTGTTCTGCTGTTTATCAGGGATTGCAGTTAGCTGAAGAGTTACAAGCCACTCCTTTACCAAAAATACCCTGTGTAGCAGTTTGTCATAATTCTGAGCTAGCACACATACAAGCTTCTGAATTCCAAACACAATCCACAATGGTGGCATACACAGATTCAGTCACTACCGTAGGCTTAGGCCCTGCTCTTGATACAGCTGCTGAGACTGAAGTAGATGTTAAAGCTGATGTGGAAAACAATGTTACCTCTGGGTTCACTCTTCCTTCTGCCACTTCTGATCAATACGAACAGTCAGAGACAGTACAGATTTCATGTTCTGATGGACTCATTCCACAGTATACTGAACCAAAGAACCGTCAGGCGGTTCCTGAACTGTTGATTGATAATCTGCCTCTTTCAGAAGCTAAAACAGAGGAATGGACAATAGACGAAATCCTGATCAACAGAGACTTTACTATGGTGATTCCACTGATTGATTTTGACTTCTACAAAGAAAAAGACTCTGTCACCCACTAAAGTAAGGGACTGCAAGGGTACAGCTCAGTCTTTGGTTACTGGTGCCAAGGAGTCTACTGCCCTAAAGGTGCCCTTCATTCCTGAGCCACCGATGGGTCTGTCAACTTCTGAGACTTCTGTCTGTCCTCCTACAACCATTGACTCTTCTATGATTCAATCTACAGCCCTGCAGTCATCTTTGGCACACCTGTCTTCAACCAATGAACCGCTGCCATGTCTGCCATTTACTCAAGAGCCAGTCCCAAAGACCTGGACATGCTTGTATCCAGCAACCGAGATTGCTCCAGCTTGCATGCCTTCAGCCTCAAGGTTTCCCCTGACCTGCCTGTCTTCAGCTACAGTGACTCATCCTGCAGATCATCCTTCAGCTTTAGAGCCTCTGGTAGTCCATCAAAAGAGCATGTCTTCAGTCCCGGAGTATACTGAGTATTTGCCTTCAGTTCATGAGACGCCTGTATCCTGCATAGCCTCGCTGCCAATATCAGAGGTATACATGTCTACACCATCTGATTCTGCTGTATTTTCTTCTGCTCCAGCGATTCCTCCTGAATCCCAACCATTTACAGTCGATGAACATCTAGCCTGCCTTTCTTTTGCTTCAGGAGGAGCACCAGAATGCCTGCCTTTCCCACAAGACGATTCTCCCAACTGCTTCACTTTAGCATCAGAGCCTCCTAAAGATGCAGCATCAGAGTTTGAGACTTTTGCCAGCTCCCGCTTCAGAGTCATCAAGCTGGACCAAGTGGTGAGTCAGAACCACTCACTTGGGTGTGCACAAGGGGTGGTGCAGACCGGCGTATTACCTACAGGACTTGTGCAACAGAATACCGCCAAGAAGCACCAGTCGGGTACTAGTAGCCAAAGGAAGGAAATGACTGCTGCAGTTCAAGATGTGTCTGTTATTGCTCCTTCTGCGAGTCTGCCTGAAATACCAAGTACTGCGTCTATCACTCCTATCAGGATGCCAAACATCCCTGCTGTGGTATCCCACGTGAAACAAGGTGGCTACACGACTGTCACCAGGAGTACTAGCCTTGTACAGCCCATTGGACTTTCAGGTCTCCAAGGCGTAGAACATGTGCAGTCAAACCTTAGTCACTTTCAACCACAAGCCTTTTCCCAGATGGATGACAGAAGGAAATCTGAACCTCTACCTCAGCCACCACCTTCTCTAATGACTGAGCATAAACCTTTCCTGAAGCCAGCATTTTCCTCACCTCCCGCATGTCCACTCTCGGCAGAAAGGCTAACAGAGCTTCTACCATTGCCTAAGGCATGTTGCACCAGCCTGCCTCTCTCCTCAAAGACTTATAAGGGTCCACTCCCAGTGACTGAGCTTCCTGGACCTTCCAACTCTGCTTCTGGTCCTGCAAGTCCTTCATGCCTTTCTTCGAACCATGAGCCTCTTCCTCACCAGAAGCCACCGTTTCCATCAGTACCACCTCCAAAGACAAAGCACTCCTATCATGGAAGTCCATCTGCCTTTGCCCACAGGCCACCATTTCCATCAGTGCCACCTCCAAAGAAAAAGCACTCCCATCATGGAAAGAAGATGTCTCGTGCGGGTGGCGGGCACCCGAAGCCGGCCGTAGGAGGGGGTATACTGTCACGACTCGCTCTCTTCGCTCCCGTTCCCACCATTTGGGGGCATGATTTGGGGTTTATTCCCCACTGGACTTTTCCTCCGAACTTTAAGCTACAGTGCTGTGATGATTTCGGAGCGCTAAATCCCTATTTTCCCAGCTACTTCCCTTCCGGATCCATTCCAGGTTTTTGGCAGCCAGCATGCTTCTTTTACCAAATGACTATGCTTCCCAGAATGCCTGGCCCACTGCTCCACCTCCACCCTTGCAACACAAGGTTGGGTGGAGGATAGGTAACAGCTGTGGCGGCAGGTGCAGCTATCAGCACACCCGAGGCGTGTGCTCGTTAAGCAGCTTTAAAAGCCTCAGTCTCACTTCAGTCCAGCGCTGGTCATCGATTGCAGTGTTCCTGTTTTTGACTAGTCCCTGGTTCCTGGTTCCTTGCCTTTGTACCTTCTTCCTTGTTCCTGTTTCCTTGTTTCCTCCGCCCTGAATTTCGGATTCATGAGCTAATTGATTTCTGCTCCCTTGATTTCCCTTTTTGTCTTCCTCAGTTTGCAGGCAGCAATTCTCAGTGCTTTCCCCTTTTAGATGCAGCCCAGTTTGTCTGTGTTCTATATTTCTTTGACTCTGTCCTTTGCTGCTGTTACCCATTTGCCTTAGCCTTCCTCTTAGTTTAGTTTCCTGTCTTTTCCTTGGAGGGGTAGGGAGAAGTTTGCATAGGTTTATTTCGTTTTTCCCTGCTCCTGATCCTTACTTTCTAGAGGATCCATTCCATGTTTTCCACTGCACTTCTGCATTTATTTTCCCTTTGATTATTAGGTGTGGTGTGCGGTAGTAGCTACCTCCTGTGTGAATGCTTATGTTTTCCTCACTATTTTGCAGACACTATTCCCACTTAGGTATTTAGTTTTCCTTCCATTGCTGTTCTAGCCTTTCGGGGTCCCAGTTTCTTCAACAGGATTCGTGGGCTAGCTGACATTCAAGAGGTTTATCTCGTCCTCGTGAGTACAGTTCTTAAGTTCCCTTCTGTAATACCATCAAGAGTGTTAGTACACAGATCCTGTCATTGCTTGCCCTCCACGTGGGTTTAGCGCTGTCAGTACCTGTAACAGCAATTGGGGGTAAGGCGCTTGCCGACTTTCCTCGCGGTCAGGTGCTTACCCCACATCCCTTTTCATATATTGGTTTTGATGTCACACTCTATTTGCACTCCTGGGTTCTAGCATACCTGAGTCGTAGTTCCTGGGTGCACATTTCCCTTGCCATATTCGCAGCCTTTGTACTCGCCTGACTAATCCCTGACAGTTACTCACAGCAATTATTGAACAAGTTCTGAAGTTGCCAAAGTATAGTGGGGAAAGGACAAAAGCCCCTATTAGCTGATGACGCGCACAGACTGGTCAGTTTGGTCTTTTATAGTCTGATTGAAGAATACCCTCATCTTGTTGGAAGACACACTGATGTGCATACATGGCTAAGGGATCAGAGAAACAATGCAGCACTAAACAAAATCTTGAGAGTTATCATATTACAAGTGAGTACCTATTCCTAGAGAACTCTGAGATCATAGTCAAACTTTCCTTCAAGGGACAGATCGAGAGGTTGCTGGTCAGACAGAACTTTTGTTTCATGCTGATAGAAATTCATCATGCCAGCCCTCCCCACGAAGGCACTACCTACAATCGCTTACTACCCTGTCCCGAGCCGAAGGAGCCGGGTGGCGCAGACTGCTGTCCGCTCTTTACCCTAGGAATTTGCCTTTTAAACCGGCACTGCGAGCTGCTACTGTGCTCTTGCCGGCATCTCTGCGCTTCCTGGAGGAGGCGGGGCCACATTTGCCACGTGATCCATCACGTGACCCAGGACGCTGATAAAACGCAGAGGCTGCCGCCCGAGCGGTGTGTGCTGCTATTGTGAATGAACTTGTTTTATTTACCTTGAAGGAATTTGCCTTTTAAACCGGCACTGCGAGCTGCTACTGTGCTCTTGCCGGCATCTCTGCGCTTCCTGGAGGAGGCAGGGCCACATTTGCCACGTGACCCAGGACGCTGATAAAACGCAGAGGCTACCACCCTTGCGGCGTTAAGCCCGTCGGGGTAAAGGCCGGTGACTGTTGTGCGGCTGTTTGGCGGCGTTGGCAAGACGATAAGACGCTGAAATTAATACAGTCTGAGCCACATTGATCTGCCCCCAGATCTAAAAGGGAAGACAGAAAATATTTAGTGGAGACTGCGGGCAATTAGCCTTTGATCCACTATACGCAACAATGATCTGGGAGGCACACACCGGAGAAAGCCCCGGAAATTGGCATTCAAGAACTCAACTCTTCGTAATATAATAAAAAATAAAATAAAAAAACAACGCCCACGACACATTAAAAATAAGCAGCAAAACAGTAACCAAAAACTACATAGAAGAGAAAAACATACCCTACAGTGCCCGAACGGGCAAGAAAGTGTGCATCTCTAAAAATCACTCTCCGCATGACACGAACAACAAAGCGCAGGAAACCCGTTGAACTAACACCCCCGCACATGAATCTCAGAAGAAAGACAATGGAGACGCCAGAACTACAACATGAAATGACCAAACTCTGCGGTAGCAACAAAAATACTACCCCTAGAGAATGTAATACCGAAGAATCACCAATAATTACCAAAAGCGATACCAATACAAGCTGAGCAACGAAAGAATTCAAATAATGGCACCAACAAATGAATGCGACGGAAACACCAGAGAACCTTCTCCTCCAATCTCGAAAGCATATATGAAGTTGAACTCCCCAATTAAAAAGATACAAAATACATCCGAACCAAAAGAGAAGCCTGTAACAAAAAGTGAAAACGAGAATTTAGCAACAGGAGACATGAAATTTGAAAAAAAAGAGTCCATGAATGTGGAACGAAGCAATACTACCCCTGTTCAAAAGAACAAAATCATAATAAAGAAGGAGGATGAGATAAAGGAAATCGAGAAGAATCCAAAGCTGCCGGCCCTACAAGAAGGAAAGGACAAAAAAGAAAGATAAATCATAACCCAGCAGGAAAAGGCTGCCAAAGCAAAAAAGAAATGGCAGGCCCTATACGAAAGCCGTAGACACTCGCAACAACTGGACTCAAAGAAAAAGGAGCAGACAAATCCAAAAACCGCAAGATTATCCCTTGATATAACAGAAATTGAAAACCTAATGAAGAACCATGAAAGAAGAAAAGAGGTCTGCGGCAGCCCACCATCACTCACAAAGAAAAAAGAGACAGACAATTGGATACAAAAGCAACAAAAAGGAAAAGTACTAACACCACAAGAACAAGAATTCCACAACAATGACAGAAGATCACAAAACAAAAATGATTGGCAAATCGAATGCGAAGAAACACAAAATCCAAACCAAGAATTATCAGACAAATGCAGATGCGATCAACATACTGAACAGGAATTAGCATCTATACCGACTTCAATGCTAGACCTACAAAATATGCTGATCACAACTACAACACAATCAATATTGCCATACATGAAGCTGCAAGAGGCACTAGTAGATTCAATAAAAGACCAAACAACACTCATTGCATTGATACATTCAAAACAAAGCTACTTAGAACAATGTATGATTAAAATTCTGCAGCGAAATAGAAATCAAAACACAAAACTGCCACCTATGGCAAACTAGGCTATTTGACATCGCACGCAGCGACAGAGCCGAAAAAACAGATCTGACTCACGCACTAATCACAATGATGACACAAGGAAACCAAGAAAAACCAAAGCAGATGCCTCTTTCAAATCCCCACAGTTTAAGCAACACGTGGACATGGCAAGAAGGGATAGATAACAGCGATCCCGCAAAGATTGCAGAAAGGCAAGAAGCAAAAAGCAATCTCACTTCCGTAGAAATTAAAGTGATGAATACAAACAACCACATAGATAGAGACAAAGGAAAAAAGGAAAGCAAACCAATTGATGATAAGAAACCTATACCCGATCGGAAAGGAAAAGAAACGTATGAAATTTTTGCGAACGGAAACAAGACTCAACTCAACAGAGAGCAGGATAAAAAAGGAATAACACCCAATAAAAAAAAGCAAAGAGGGTCACGCGCGTTCCTAAGAAACCTGACGAATCCCCCAAAAGAACTGCATCCAAAAATTAACAAATTAACACAGCAGAAACAAACAAAAAAAACATTGAACCCAAAGAGAACAAGATAGGTCTAGACCACAACGATGAAGTCATACTAATAGATGAACTAATCAACCTATCAACTTATACAGAAGATGAAACTGAACAATCTGAAGAAGCCCAAATCGGAATGGCAGAGACATCTTTGATAACGATAGATGAATATGAAGAAGAGCACCCAGAAGAAGACCATAACCAGGAAGAATCCAGATACGAAATGACACTTGATGAAATATCAAAAATGGAATGGGAAGATGACAACGAAACAACATTGGATGTAAATAATCAATTCACACCGACAAGGGAATACCAAAATAACAATGTCAATGATGAAACAACTGATGAACAAACAGGAAAAGTAATAAAACTACCAATCTTTGTACTCCCACAAAATCAGCAGGCAGAAAAAATAGACAAGAAAATAAAAATAAAGAGAACAACAACAAAAAGCGACAACTTAATCATGAACCGCTCCAATGTGCTAAGACTGATACAAGCTATACCAAATATGACAGAAATCACAACGAAAGATATACAAAAAGTAGAATTTTTTGATGAAACAACAACAGACCAAGTGAAGATCACCTTTGAATCTGAAAAAACACTGAACAGAATGCTAGAGAATAAACATATCTGCAAGCAGATAGGCTTCAAAGTGACCTTGATCGAAGAATTGCAAAATACAGAGTGGAGGAAAAAACAAAAAAATATTAAGTTGGAGCCAGACTGGGATGAACGAAAGTAGTTGCAAAATGGATGATGCCTATGAGAAGACACTATCTGAACACAAGAGAAAAGATGACAAGTATGAGAATAAAACAAACGACAAGAAAGACTATCAAGACCGTCACTACCTCTACAGAAAATACGGAATATGGAGGCAACAAGACAATTCACCTATAAATACAGAAGAAATATACAACCAAAAAAGATAACAATTAAAAGAAGACAACCTGCAAACCACCACATTATGCTCATGGAACACCCGGGGACATAGCCATTTATTCAACACAACAAACCCGAATCTTATATCGGCTGACATAATCTGCATCCAAGAATCATGGATTACGCAACAACCGATAGCTGACGGCTACACCATACTAATGAACCCCGCAATCCAAAAGCAAAAAGGCAGACCGTCCTCTGGACTTCTAACTATAATCAAAAATGGACGAAACATCGACATATTAGAATATGAAAACTTAAACCCGTGGATACAAATTACAATACTTAAGCACAAAGCGGGAAACAAAGAGAAAGAATCCCCAACAGTGATTCATAAGAAGGACCGCATATGGACGATAATGAACCTATATTGGAACCCGGCAGGAATAACAGATGAGAAATGTATAGATATGGTAACATCAGCAATAGACAACACCAAAGGAAAATATAACGAGACAGAATTTATATTATGTGGAGATCTAAATAGCCACATATTTAATGAAAAAGGAGAAGAAATAGAAAAATCTCATCTGTCACCCCGAGCCAAATGCTGGACCAAAAAACTACTATGCAGGAACTTAAGAAGATCGGATAGCATCGATACAATAACTGGAAGGTAAAAGGAAACCTGGGCAAGAGGCAAGTCCATCGCCATAATTGATTACATTTACATGACTGAAAACATACATGAAGAACTGAGGGAATCCAGAAATATTAAGACAGAAGCAAGCGACCACTACATAATAAAAAGATCGTGGAACACTGGGAAAATGGTAAACAATAAACTGGATTCAACACAAATCGAAATAAACAATGGAAAAAACAGATTAAGAATTGGAAAAAATAATGGAAGAACTGCCAAAAATAATGCATAACTCAGCATTAGATGAACTAGAAAAAATCAACTATGGATGGCTACTTTTACCATATAGATGCCAAAATACATCAAATGGAAAGCAAATAATAAAGAAAAACACCCATGCATATAACGAGAAAATAATAATAAAGAAAATAGAATTGAGAGCAAAAATAAAGAGGATAAAGAAACAAAATCCATTGGAAAAATACAAGGAAATTAAAACAGCAAAACAACAATACACAAATTGGATAAAGAACAACAAAGCTATGATAACACAAGATGACGCAGAGAAAATGCTCCTGACACTGAAGAATAGAAACATGAGACAACTATGGCCGTTACTACACGATCAAACGCAAACACAGAACAGCATGGTCACTGATATACGAGAAGCAAGATGGACAGAATATTTTAAAGAGATTTATGGAAACAATGATTCAATGAAAGAAGAAAATAACACACAACAAAAAGCATGGCAATGGGAATGGGACTATGAAGATCTAGAAAAGGCAATAAATACCCTACACACCTCCAGAGCCCCAGCTCCAGATGGCCTTTCCAACACGATAATCAAGCAGAATGCAGTAGTCTGGACAGCGATATGCGAGAGCATCTTCAAGATGATACAAAACACACAAAAAATTCCAAACACATGGACACAAGCCATCATAATACCCATATTCAAGCATGGAGACACAAAAGAACCACAAAACTACTGACCTCTGGCACTTTTAGACCCTTTGGGTAAGATTTTCACAAAAATACTACTAGGGAAACTGGACAGATGGCCAAATAAAGAAAAGAAATACGCAATGAGACAAACCGGATCCATCAAAACACTGGGCACTAATATCAATCTATTTTTACTAAATCTATTGAAACATGAAGCCATAAGAAACAAAACACAAATTTACGCCGCCTTCGTAGATCTATGGCTAGCTTTCGACTCTGTGAGTAGAGACATTCTATGGAAAAAACTGATTGCTGGAAATGCCCAACTGATATCGAACCGATTAAACTCTTATATGGGGATACCAGCGTGAGAGTCAGACTATCGAGAGACGGTTCACTCACGGAACAAATCAGAACATGGAATGGCCTAAAACAGGGATGCCCTTTAGCAGCTACTCTATTCCACCTCTACATGGCCGATCTGGAAACAAACATTTACACACTGCAAATAAATCCTCCAAAAATAAACAATACAGCCATACCCTGCATTATGTATGCTGACGACATAGTGCTTCTTGCAAAAACACTGAGAGGATTGCAGATTGCACTAGAAAAACTAGAAACATACATGACAACGAATAAACTGAAAATAAACACGAAGAAAACGAAAGTCATGTCTCTAAAGAAAGAAAATAAGATCAATCGTCAGCTCCCGTCTTTCCACATAGGAATGGAAAAAATGGAAATAGTAAAAACCATAAAATATCTTGGAATATGGATCTCCCAATCGCCAACAGAAGAATGATGGGCGGTACACCTCAAAGAAAAAACCTTATCCTTAGCCCAGCGAGCGAAAATAATCCATGGAAAGTACGGAAAATGCTCAATGACCCCAGTAGTTACATTTTACAAACAAAAAGTAACGGCCATACTAACATACAGAGCAGAATCCATGATAAATATCAACTCCAACATCTGGGACAAACTAGAAGGGTGCTTCTGGAAAAAAGTACTAAACCTGCCGAATTCACTACCCATCACACGAATCAGAGAACTTGCACTTCAATCGCTAAAATCCATTGCCTCATGGAAACAACTTGATTTATACAGGAAAATTATGACCAAAACCAATACCCCACCTCTGGAAATATTCAGAACGGGGAAAAATTGCAACAGAGAACATGCCTTAGAAAAATGGAAAACAGCGACAGAAGCGAAAAGAGAAGAGCAAGTTATATCGATGGAAATGTTATTAGAGAGACCGCAAAAAGAGAAAATAAAACTAAAAGAGAATGACTGGATGAAGACTAACCAAGAGAAAAACAAATATCGGCATAATATACATAACCCATTTGATAACAGAAGAATTAACCAACTACCTTCATACCTGCAAATATTTCCGTCTTCAAAATCAGAGATACATTTATGAGACTTCGGTTGAACATCCTCCCGACACGAGAAATAAAGGCAGCTAGAAAACAAATCCCCATAAGCAAAAAATACTGTTGATTTTGCAAGAATCCCAAGATGACCGAGAGTTTACATCACATAATCATGATATGCCCGGCATTGAATGAAGAAAGACAACAATCGAGAGAATGGTTCATGAACACCGAGACTGCACTAACACCTGAAGATCGCTGGGCGAGGATGATATCTGGGAATGAGAAAAAACTGGTGTTTGCCCTAATATCATTCTGGCACAATATCATGAACAATAGATGAGTACGACAACACATATACATGAGGAAAGAAAACAAGAAGTAAGAAAAAGGACAAAGCTCCCATAGCACTCGCTTTGTAAAATGAGTAAAGATCACAAGAAAAGTAAGATGAAAGGTTTGAATGCAAACCAAACGTTTAAAAAAAAAAATCAAAAAAAAAAAATCATCATGTCATCTGGTCTAAAACAGATTCGAGGAATCGACTGGGAACTGGTGTATGTCATTGAACTTATCTAGACTTATTCAAATCAGGTTTCTTCTGGCTGGGGAGGCATCCACATTTCTTCCGGTTAAAGACTGGTTCCAGGGATACTTTGAGAGTTTGTTTTTTGGTATCCAGTATGCAGACAGCTGATCGAGGATAAGTATCCAGGATAGCAGCTTCAAGAAGCAGAACATAATGCTGCTGTATTAAAGTTACTTTTTCCTTCCTTAGGCAATAAAGATGGGAAGTGTCAGTAGCAACATCATTATGCCGGGTGCAGAGAGACGTCCACGTTGTCCGCAAAGTCGATGCTGCAAAATATCCTATCTGTGTATTATTTACGCTTGCATTTTGTTCATAATTATACTGCTTTCACTCACAGTACGTATATCGTACTACATTGATGTACATGAGGCTAAGACTCCTGTGAATCTTCCTGAGCATAAGGAAGGTACAATTGTGGCAACTACTAGGCAGCCAAGACCCTATGTAGTTATTCCTGCCCCAAAGAAAGATGACAAATTGCCTTGCTTTTTTAGATAAATGTCCCTAACAATCATTCATATGCAAGAAGTGTCTTAGAGATGCTTTTTGTACGCAAGAGACAGGCTTGGCAAGACAGGCAGGAGAAATGGTTGATAGAAGGTGAACCTACACAGGCAATGCATGCAATTACACCTGGTCCTGTGATAAATGACCCAAGGGTGATTCCTAAAAGAAAGTCACACATGGGGATTTTGCGATACATTTTCATGCCTAAAAGGTATGCTGAGAGGATGTAACTTTCTGAACTTTTTCCTACTCAGATAACACATGTAGATGTACCAATTCCGCTGATAAATGTACCTATGATTAACCCAATTAGAAGAAGTTATGCTAACACACTTCCTGAAATGATTATGGAAGGTCACATGAGACGAATAAGGCCTAAAAGAAGCACCAAAGAGGATGATTTTGAACTAAATGATTACCTGGACAGTACAGCTCGCCTGGGAAATAACATATGGTATCAACATATGAAGGAAGTGGGAAGAAGGACTTCGAAGGAGGAATGCTTTGTGTGTGCACTCCTGCCTTACAATATGGGAAAATCCAAGATCTTCATAGCTATCGAAATAGATGTCCAGACAGCTCGTTGTCTTTCACACATAGCACTTTGCAAAACAAGAGGCCAGTTCATGGGCCGAGATGCCTGCCTCAAATGGGCAACTGGATGGACAGATCCAGACGAAGATGACTACATCCAAGATACAAAGACAAGAAGCAGAGCCCATACTAAGAATCAAGTGATTGGATCCGAGAAGCCTGGAGTGAAAGGAGCTGGAAAAAGATGGGAGGTAAACAAAAAACTGGAGAGTCCAGGAAAATCTGAAGAAGAAATTTGTAGATGGAAGAACAGAGGCCAAATGCAGATCTGGGGATCAGTGTTATCACCAGACGGATGGGAAGAAGGAGTGGTAATTTGCAGAGCCTGGGTGGTCATTGGTTGTTACAAACCTGCCATTGACATCGTACAGAATGGCTGTAAGCCATCATGGCCAAGACTTGCTAAGCTACTGACTTGGGTCGAAGACAGAGGATGACCCTTGCAGATAGTGCCTCTGGACAATTCAAAGCTGTGCTTTAGAAATAATGGCACAAGAAACGTTGGAGAGAATCAGAACTGTGATCGAATCTTTGATATACAAGGAATGATACATGGAACAGCAGTAATCATGGATCACTATTGGGCTTGGGGATCCAGGGCATACATGAAGCTACCCAAGGATTGGGGAGGACGATGTTCATTAGTGAATGTCCATGTTCCAGCAATAGTGATTCCAAAAAGTGATCTGAATCTTGACAGTTTTACAAAAGCAGATGCTCTCCTGAGGAAGAAGAGATCTGTGGAGCTGATGAATAGGATGAAGAGAGAGAACTATTTTCAGCAAAATCCATACAAGCTTTTGTTACTATTCCATATGAGCACAGGCTGTTCAGCCAGACCTCGTCGGTGTTCATGACGATTTTCATGCAGAGAATCCAGGTTGGAGCAAATACCAAGTGGCTGCAGATCACAGGATGGGAATTGCTACAGGCGATCAACACTACCATAAAGGGATTTAATGCTATCAGAGAAGAGTTGAGAGCCATACGACTGATGACTCTTCAGAACAGATATGTCTTGGATATGATTACAGCTATGGATGGAGGCGTTTGTGCAAAAATTGGAGAATCATGTTTCACATTTATACCTTCTCATGATGACGAGAATGGAACCTTGACAGAGGCCATAGACATTCTGATGAAGTTCCATGGTCAGATGATAGACGAAGTTGAAGACGTTGCTGATAACTGCTGGTTTGGATCACTCTTTTCTTGGGTTCCACAATGGATGGCAGACATTTTCAAGTTCCTTGGAGACCTCTTAGTAATGGTATTACTTGAATTCTGTGTGATCAAGTTGATAATCTCACAATGTAAGAAGACAGCAAAGAAAGCCATAGCGATGAAGATCATGCTCGATATCGAACCATGATGGAAAGCCAAAGACCTGATGGATGAAGAAATCAGAGACTTTGTGAAGGTCAGTATTCATGCACCTGAGGGGACAAAGTTCCTGTATTCAAAGAATCATCAGAAGTATGTAGGAAGATGAATCTATTGCAGTCCAAATGGACAATGCATGCTCATGACGTGGAACAAGGATGGGCTTGTGAAAACAGCAGGATGCCTGAAGGGTGTCATAAAGATATGGATCCAAAAGAAGCTCTTCTTCAAACCTGAATGCCTGGAAGTGAAGGATGATGTAAGCGTGGTCGATGAATCGCCCAGAGGGGGGAGTGTAGAGGAGGAGCCATGTACCCCCACCTCAACCGTTCTGCCCCTATTGCCTGTATGTTGGAAACCAGGGTATGTGACATACACGGAGCAGTTGAAACGACAAAGGCCAAAAGGAATCCTAGAGCCAATATTTCCATTGAGGAAACCATACCTGCATACGAGGAAATATGATGGTTGTTTAAATGAGATTCCTGAAGAAGCAGAGCAAATAAATGGTAAGGAAGAATGGCGACGTCACCAACCATCACCAAGTAAACATCACACAGAGCTGAACTGACATACCTAGAAGAGATGCAGAGCCCAGAGAATGCAGATATTCTATAAGGCATTAAGAAAGTATTGAGGATAAGCGACATCTTGGGATCAAGGTGAAGAAGCTTATGCCACAGAACCAATGAAGACCATCAAACTTTGTTACACGTGTACAGATGCAAAAGAAACGCAAGCAGACAAAATAATCTTGAGGCTAGCTTTATAGTGAATAGATTGCGACAAGCACCAATATTTATATATGCAAATGAACAAGTAAAGGATGGATGTTTCCACTACGCATTATAGCACTGCTGAACCTTAACAAGAAGGCGGAGAGAAAACATTTCCAGAGTGTCGCAGTTGAAAAGCAAATTGAAGTATAAAGTTAAACTCAGCAGACAAGGCTGCATGAGCCAAAGAAGCCATGGTCTTATCAAACTCAAGTAAACTGACATTGGATACAAATCGTGTGAAAGAACAGAACTCCTGTTCAGAAGGCATGAAGAAAACAAGGAAGACGTCAGAGGTGTTTTAAAAAATTGTATTAAAAAGTAAAACAAGCTCGATTCCATGCTCTGCAGTCACATGGAAGGATGAAGTTGGACGAACGAGATGGTCACACCTGCGAACGAGGGCGGAGCGTGCTTTCACTACCTGAATTTCTCAGAGCTAAGAACACTCTCAAGGCAGAGCTTCTAAGCCTAATTGACAGTAGACCACTGAGGCGATGATGGATTGATATACTAATTGGTGGGAAGCAATGGTTAAAGCGAGCTCACCAGTACCTGGATGGCCAGCCTACATGCTGCTAGATGTAGGTGGAAAATAGTGACAGAAGTTAGTGCCAGCCAATTGTAGAGGACCGCGTAATTAGGGGTCCTATAGTTGTGTAAACCAATGGGACGTTGTGCATTAGTGACATTCATAGTGGTAATTTTTAGTGGAGGGCTTAGTTGCCCCACCTGATAGTAGGTAACCAATCACATATTCACACTTTTTTAGGCTAGTATGGATTGTATACTTAGATGTTCACTCAGAGCCAATCACCCATTCTCATAGGTTTTTGTAGTTTGCCACATAGGATGACGATAGTAAACAAGTTGGTTAACCAACCCTAACACTCTAGTAGCCACCTTCAATGATACCCTGACAATGGCACTCGACACCATTGCGCCGTCCAAACTTTGCAAAAGTAAACAAATGTCCCATCTCAATACGTGGTTTACCCCGCATCTTAAAGAACTAAGACTCCATAAGAGGAAACACCAAGCTATCTGGTGACACTCCCCCACAGTCGAGAATAAAACAATCTTAACCAACTTCGCCAATATGTATAAAAAGGAAATAATCCTCATCAAAAGTAATACGTTTAACGAAAGAATTTCCAAAGTGAACTCCAACACAAAGGAGCTCTTCACAATCCTTCGTGAAATGGAAAACCCTATTCCACCTACAGATAGTGCCCCAAAAGATTAACAATGGTGCACTAGCATCCAAAACGCTTTATCTAATAAAATAGCCACCCTGCAGACCAAAATAGCTGCCAAAAAAGCCTCCTTGCGCTCCACTGAGACGCACCCCATCAATCCCACTGTAACGCCTATCTTAAATACACCATTTAGATTTACCAATATCTCCATATTGGAAACCGAAAAGGTCATACTCTCCCTGAAACCTTCTAACTGTCAGGGAGACAGTTGCCCAGCGCAAATAATTAAGGATGCAGCCAGAGATTTAGCACCCTTTATCTCTAAACTAATCAATGCCTCCTTTAATTCATGCACAGCCCCAACTAACCTGAAAGAATCATGGGTATTACCACTTCTTAAAAAACAGACGTTAGACCCGTCCATCCCCACTAATTACAGACCTATCACAACTGTCCCCTTTTTCCTCAAAATTATTGATAGAGTAGCCTACCTCCAAATACAAACTTATTTGGAGGTCAACCACCTCCTAGGATCAAGCCAATCTGGTTTCAGACCACAACACGGGACAGAAACGGCGCTAATTGATCTAAAGACACAAATCGACGAGTTGAAGGATAATGGTAAAACAGCTATGCTCCTCCTCCTCGACCTTTTGGCAGCCTGGTGGATCACTCAGTGTTATGTGAACATCTAGAGTCAGCTGCACATTTCTTGAGTGATGCTATAGCCTGGGTTCAGTCATTCCTAGCTAACCGTACGATGAGAGTCTTCTCCCCATCAGCCTCAGCAGACCCAATCCAAACCACCTATGGTGTCCCACAAGGTTCTTGTGTCTCACCGACAAAGTATAACATCTTTACCAAGCTACTCTTCGACAAACTTGACCGACTGAGTGTTACATAGACTAATTATGCCGACGATACTCAGATCCTCATTCCCCTCTCAGGCAACTTTGTCGAAGACATGGCTTTGGTAAACAAGATATACCTCCTCATTCAAGCATGGATGGCCTCACATGGACTCTGCTTAAATGATGACAAGACTGAGATTCTGATCCTGGGCTCTGACTCCAACGTAAAAAAACTAAGCCCCAATAACGATGCCTTTACCATTGATGGCAACGTAATTAAAGTAGTTACCCAGATGAAAACACTAACTTTTTGTTTGGATTCTACACTATCACTAAAAAAAACAAGTTAGCTCGATGGCTTCCTCCACAGCTTATACGTGTACATTAATTAGAGCCTGCAGACCCTTCTTATCCAAAACCAGCTGTATCCCACTTGCCAATGCACTAATAATGTCTAAACTAGACTATTGCAATGCCTTATATGCTGGTGCTAACAAAGGTATTATCAACAAAATTCAATTATTACAAAACAACGCCATGAGAACAGCCCTGAATATATCACGCAGAGAACATATCTCTAATTCCAGAAGAGACCAGCACTGGCTAAAAATCAGTGATAGGATACTTCTCAAAATGGCTTCCCTCACGTTCAAATGCCTAAACAACACCGCTCCCCCTTATCTTTCTGCCAGAATCACAAAAAAAATCCCAACGTACCACACTAGGGCCTCTAACCACCTTTGTTTAGAAATTCCCAGATTTAGACTCTCCAAAGCTCGTGGATCCAGTTTCCCTGTTAAAGCTGCTATCTCCTGGAAAAGAATGCCCTGCCCCCTTCCATTAGAGTGTGACAACCTTACTCTAGTTTTAGACGGAACCTGCTGATTTGGCTGCGAACTAATGATTCCTAGAAACTGCTCACCACCTGGACTCGTAAATCTTGCATAAACCTGCGAGATTATATGCGTCTACTTCCATCTTTGTCATTAATGTAGCTGGATTGTGTGTTTACCCTACCACACTTGTATGTAATTCATATGTCATGTAATCCATATGTCTATGCTCCATGTACTTATCTGTATCCTGTAACTAAGCTTCAAGTATCCTTGTAACGGCTGTGCCCAGCTACCTAAGGGTTAGGTGCGCATTACCAAATAAATAAATAAACAAACAAACATCATTGATGACGAGTTTTGTGTATAAAATCTCAGTTTTTTATAGAATGCATTGAGTAAGGGGATCAAGTGAATTCATTTATTGTTCATTGTACTTCCTGCTTTAGATAATTGATATTAAAAGAGTTTTCCTTTTGCCAACTACCTAAGTCATCTTGATTATTGATGTATGAATAAAAATCTGCATCCCCGTCCATCTCCAGCGTAATTGATACTCATCTTAACGGGCTGGGTTATCCAATTCAGAGGTGTTTCAATAGATGGTTCAATTTCAAGAGGTATTTCTGTTACCTAATTCGTTTTACTGTGTTACTGTTGCTCTGAAATTGTGGTAAACTAGGGCTTTTCTCCCCTTGCAGGACTCTCAAACTTAGGTGGCCTTTACACTGGGTACCTAATTTGTATTACTGTGTTACTGTTGCTCTGAAATTGTGGTCAACTAGGGCTTGTCGCTCATTCCTGCCCACTTGCTCCCGTCTGTCTTCCCCACCACTCCCTCCTTATTCCATGGTCCTCTCTATCTCTCCTATCTTCTCTAACTGCTTCTCCATTGACTATCCTGCTCTCCTCACTAAATCTGGTAGGAAAAAGTTTAAAAAGGATATCCTGGTCTCCAACCCAGGCCTCCCTATCGCTGACACCTACACTAGTGCCTCCTCCAAGGAAACTCTTACTGACATCCTCTTTTTCGTGCCTTCCCCTGACCAATGGACCCTTCATATGGTCTCTGTGCTCTCTCCCTTATCCTCTTCTCCCATTAATGATGGCACCCGTTGGGATGTCCTCTTGGCCCCCTTCCGCTCCTCTAAGGCCATCATTAATGTCTACGCTAATGGGACCGTCTTGGTCCAAGGCCCTCAGGCCAACCTCCACCTCTTTGATAGACGCTTCCCGCGCCTCATCAACTTCCTTTCCTCTCCTGCTGTCCCATCTTCTCTGTCCTCGGCTACCTTTCCTCCACCCTCTCACCCTGCCCTCACTCGGGCTCCTTCTTCTTCACCACAACAGGGCGTACCTCTGATCTGTACCCCTCCCCGGAAGTCCTTCAAGGATGGCAACCTTCTCCACATTGCCACTCTCAACTCTCGCTCTGCTGTCAAACATTCCGCTGATATCTGTCGCCTTCTTGAGGAACTGGACCTTGGCATCCTCGGTCTCACTGAGACATGGGGCCTCATTACGACCCTGGCGTTAAGGGTTTAACGGCGCTGTAAAAGGTGTCGGCGCCGTTAAACCCTTAACGCCTGATTACGAGGTCCCTTTACGGGACCCAACCTTAACGCCTGCTTTTAGCAGGCGTTAAAGTAGGGTGCCGCAAAGGGACATTGGTGCTAAGTACGGTGCCGGAATTTGCGGCACCGTACTTAGAGCCTTCCCCATTCCCATTGAGCCCTATGGGGCAAAAATGGGAATGGGGAAGGGCCCATGGTGAATGAGGAATTACCGCCCCGCCAACCTTGGAATGGGGCGGTAATTCCGCCATTCACCATGGCGGACCCCGGCATGGACCATGCTGCTAATAGCACCATGGTTTAGCGCCGGGGTCGTAATGAGGCCCATGGTTCACGTCCAGCTCTGTCACCAGCTTTGACACACTCCTACCTGACGGTTACAAGATCCTCTCCTTGCCCAGGCCCAACCGTGCTGGGGGGGGGGGGGGTGGCCCTTATCTTCCCTGAGTTGATTCCTGCCATTGTTACTTCTACGCAGACCTACTCCTCCTTTGAATGCCTTGTCTGCTGACTCTCTCTCTCTCTCCTAGCCATTCCCTTATCGTGGCTACTATCTATCGGCCGCCTGGTCAAATTTCCTCCTTCCTCTCTGAGTGGGCTGACCTCTCCTCCTCACTCCTGTCCTCAACCACTCAACTCCTCTTTCTGGGAGACTTCAATATCCACCTTGATGCCTCCTGTCCTCCCTCTGGACTCTTTCGCGACCTCTGCGACTCTCTCTCACTCTCTATTCTCCCGTCTGGGCCGACCCATTCTGCAGGGCACACTCTTGATGCTCTGATCTCTTCTGACCTTCCCCTCTCTGTCCCTCTCTCCACTCCTCTCTCCTGGAGTGATCACTTTCTCCTATCCTCCCACCTCACCGTCCCTTCCCCACAGGCAAAGCCACCCTCATCACTGCCGCCCACCTTCGCGGTCATCCGACCCATGAAGCGCGTGTCAGTTGAGGCTTTCGCTACCACCTTCTCGCCCTCTCCTCCCCCTTCGGCTGACTCCCACCCTGACACAGCCCTCTCCACTCTCCACGCTGCTATATCTGATACCCTTGATATCCTTGCCCCTGTCATGAGAATCCGCCTGAAGCCCAAAACCAAATGTAACTCCTGGTATGACTCGGATCTCGTCACCCTTAACGCAAGTGCAGGGTGGCAGAGAGGAAATGGCGTGCTTCATGTTCATCCTCTGACAAACTGGCCTGCCGCCTGCTCCAAAGGCAATACCGGCTCTCCGTTCTCACCAAGAAGAGAGCCCTTATCCAAGCCCGCATCTCTGCGGCATCTAACAATTCGGCCGAACTCTTTAAAATCTGCAAGGAACTGGCCAACCCTGCTGCAGTCTCTACCTCTCCAGTCCCCTCCCAGGCCCTCTGCACGGCACTGGCCTCTCACTTCATTTCAAAAACCCAGGACATCCTGTCCTCACTCTCCTCCTATCACCTCCCCCCTCTATTCCCTGCTCTTCCTCTGGCCCTTCTGCAGCCACCCCTCCTCCCTCCTTCTCTGCCTTTCCCCTTTTTTCTTCTGACGAGGTTTCGAGACAAGTCCGATCTATGAAAGTCTCGTCAAAACAGGTCCACCCCTGTTCATCCAAAACTATCAAGGACCACATCGACTCCTTGGCTCCTGCCCTGGCAGACTTCTGCAATCACTCCTTTGCCTCTGGAGTCTTCCCATCCCCCATTAAGCACTCCCTTGTGCACCCCCTTCTTAAGAAACCCTCTTCCGACCCCTCCTGCCCAGCTAACTATCGCCCAATCTCTATCACTCCCTTCCTGGGCAAGCTCCTGGAGAAACTGGCCATCTCCCAGCTTAATCTCCATGCTGAATCTGTTGGTAGTCTTCATGACCATCAGTCTGGCTTCAGAGCGACCAGAAGCACGGAAACTGCTCTCCTGAACATCCGTGAGGACCTGCTCTCAAACCTTGACTCTAACACTCCTTGTGTTCTCATTTTGCTCGACCTCTCTTCTGCCTTTGACACTGTCAACCACACCATCCTGCTCAACCGTCTCCGTGATAACCTTGGTATCACTGGTCAGGCTCTGGCGTGGCTGACCTCTTTCCTCTCCAATCGTCCCTCCCAGGTCCAACTGGGTTCCTTCCTCTCTGACATCTTTTTCTCTACCTGTGGTGTCCCCCAGGGATCTAACCTCTCCCCCTGGTTGTTCAACCAGTATCTGGAACTTCTTGCTCACTGCTTCGCCGCTCTCTGTCCCAACTTTCAGTGCTACGCGGATGATACCGAGCTCATTTTCAGGCTACCCTCGGCCTCCTCTTCCCCTTCCCTCATCTCTGACTGTCTTTCTGCTATCCAGGAATGGTGTGCCGCCAACGACCTCTGCCTTAATGCCAGTAAGACTGAGATTCTACTCATCGGCACACCCACTCCCTCCTTCCCTGCAGCTCTCTTGCCGGCCTCCCTTGGCCCTCTTCCTGCTCCTACCTGCAAGGCAAAAAACCTCGGGGTCATCTTCGACTCCACACTCTCTTTCTCTCCTCACATCTCTGACGTCTCTAAGAAGTCACACTACCAGCAACACCTCCTCAGAGGTATCCTTCCTTTCCTCTCCTTCCCCCAGAAGCTCACTGTCTTCAGAGCCCTGGCTCTCTCGAAGCTGGACTACTGTAACAGCTTCTATCTAAATCTTCCTGCCTCTACTCTCCGCCCTTTGCAACTCATCCAGAACAGGACTGCGAGACTTGTCCTTGGCCTCAAGCCCAGGGACCATATCTCTCCATGACTGAAATCACTACACTGGCTCCCAGTGGCTGCGAGGATTAAGTTCAAAACCCTCTGCATTGTCCACAAGGCCTTCTGGGGCTTTGGGCCAAAATACCTTCAACTCTCTCTTCCTAAATATCTTCCTTCTTGAGCTCTTCGCTCATCCACCTCCAACTACCTCAGGGTCAGCCGCTTCTCAAAGCAACGAGTTGGGGGTAGATCTCTCTCCGCAGCAGGGGCCTCCCTCTGGAACAGCCTTCCTGCCTCCCTGAAACTTGAGGAGAACCATCTCCGGTTCCGGAAGCACCTCAAAACCTTCCTCTTTGCCTCCGCTTTCTCTCCCTCTCTCCCCTGCTAAAATCGCTGAACCTGCACTGAATCTGCAACTGGGCCACTCACCGATCTTGGTCCTTGGCCCAGCCACTCTTCCCTGAACTGCCTACTTGCACTACAGGACTGTCTCTGTTTCCTACAGCCCCTTCTCCCGGCACTTACCTTGCACTTGCCACCAGTTGGCCCTATTATTTATCTTGTATTCTACTAACCATGTACAGCATTTTCCACTCTTCCCTTCCCCTTGAACTTTTCCCATTCCCCTCTGCCCTTGCACTTGCGCGATCTGAGTGACACCTGGCCTAGTAGGATCGTTATCTGTCTCCCCTTGTTCCCTCCCCCCTGCCTCGTCGCGCCTTGAAACACTTGTGTATAGGTGTGTTACAAATGCCATATCATATCATATCATAACTCCAGGGTGTCCAGATTTGACTGAACATCTGATAAATACCAGGGAAGGCAAACCAATATGGCATAGGTCTTGCTGGAGCATCAGAAGAGATTGGCAGAGGAGCAGGTGGAAGAAACTATTACACTCGAAGTAATAGAACCCTCAAAAAATGAATGCTGTTTCCCAGAGGTAATGGTGCCCAAAAAGGATGAGAAAAAATGGTTTATGCGGATTTTAAGAAGCTCAAAGCAGAGGATAAGTTTGAGGCATGTCATATGCTGCGGGTAAACACATGTTTGGACCTTTTGATGAAAGACATGTACATTAGTACTTTGGATTTAACCGAAGGATCCTAGCAGATCCCGGTGGAGGCGGGATTCAGAGAAAAAGATAGCATCTGCACACATTGAGGATTCTATCAATTTCGAACAATGCCATTTTGTTTGAATGGGGCTCCTTCTACCTCTCATCAGCTCATGAATCATGTGTTGACAAGAGGAGCAGGGCTCCTTCTACCTCTCAGCAGCTCATGAATCATGTGTTAATAGGACAAGAGGGGTTTTGTATCATCTATTTAGAGCATGCGGCTGTATGTAGTACTACCTGAAACCAGTAGAATTAAGCAGTAGGTTTAGCCATCAATACCAAGTAATGCTCCTTTGGCTTTTCAAAACCCCGCTATTTTGGATATACGTTCGGAAGAAGGGATGTGACACCTAATGGGGAATAAAGTGAGAGAGGTTTGAGATTCTCTGGTACCCACAAACAAGAAGGACGTGTGTTAGTTCTTAGGCTTGGTGGGATGCCTCGGTCACAGCTTGTACAATAGCTCTGCAGGTAGAGCGCTTGCTGCTGAGATCTGTGTGTGATCTACAAGGTGCCGGTTCGAATCATGGCATGCCCAACTCAGACTTTCATGCATCCAAGGTCCTTAAATGAGCACCAATATTGGTTGGGTGATAACATTTGTACACAGAAATATTGTGCGTGAGGGGCGCTGTTGCGCACAACAAAAATGGCCGCCTGATTGTTGAGCTCCCGCTCCACTGAAAGATCCTTTGCATAAAAATCCATCTCAGACCTGCCTGGTAAGCCTCGGACACAGGCATCGCTAGCCTGAATACCCGTGAACATCCGTTGAAATTTCTGGGCTCTGGCGACCAAAGGGGCCGGAGTTGTGCCGTCTCGAACATTGGCCGGCAAGCGCAGCGGACGGGACCCGGAATTGAGCACCGGGGCGGCCCACTCGAGTGCCGCGGCTTCGGCGCCCCGAAAGGCCCCAAATGGGAGGAGCCTAAGTACTCGACCGGCTCCCGCTCTTCGCTCTGAAGCTGCGCCACTGGACTCCCTGGCGGATCTGGGGAGATGAACCGAGGACCGGACATACGATCAGGGAGGTGTATAGCCTGAAGGATCCTGCACTCTGGGGTCCGGAGATAGACCCCGAACCATCGCCCTTCCAATTCACTCGGCGGGCCCCCGACCTGCATCGCAGTTCCCTGGGAACTGGAAGACAACATCCGATCAAGGGGAGGTTGATACGACGGAAACTGTGGGGGCCCGGGGATTTGGGGAACGCCGCTGTCCGAAACAACCCTATCACTCCTACGGAGGATTACCTGGGCTCCATATAGCCCCCGTTGGAGCAAACTTGCCGGGCTGAGGCTGGCTCCCACTTGGAGACCCCAGCCCATGAGCTAGGGGCTGCTGGGAACCCCGAGAGTGAAACACACACCCCTCATCATATCCCACCCGGCAACCAGCGGATGCACGCATAGGCCGATTAAGGCCCTGAAACTCCCATAGAGTCTGCCATAAGCTGCTATTCCGATAATACAATACATGGGAGGGAGCAATCCACTCGGCCCAACTGAGTGGTCCCCCGGACGACGGAAATACACTCCCGCATCCCGCTCCAAGGCCCGATACACGTTGAACAAAACTGGGACAAGCGGAATACTCCCTTACCACGGCCGCCATAGCGGACACCACAACGGAAGAGCCATCTGAGATGGGTAGAGGCTGTAAGACCCCGGGGAGCAAGAAGAAAGGCCCAATGGACGCCTACACGGGCAACCAAAACCTAACCACTGTGGCGGATCTGCATGCTGACGCCGATGAGGCCTCGAACCCAGAACCTGGCAATCAAGTGGATAAACTAACGGCAATAGTGCAGAGTGGATTCCTTTCCGTCAACACAAAGCTGGATGACATTGTTTCTACCATAGGCTCCCTTAAGGCTAGAGTGGAAAGGGAGAGTGTGCGTGTCACAGAGGCTGAAAATAGGATAAGCACTAATGAGGACACCATTGCTCATCATACCCGAGACATTGCCTTGATCAAAGAAAATTTCGTTAAATTACAAAACAAGTGCGAGGATCTCGAATCAAGATCAAGGAGGAACAATATACGTGTAGTGGGGGTGTTGGAATCCTTTGGGAAAGGCCAGATGGAAAGACAACTGGAGGAACTATTCAAAACCCTGTTTGGGCGGGAAACATTCTCTGAGCATTTTCTGATCGAAAGGGCACATCGTACACTTGCTCCGATTCCTAAGCCGGGCGCCCCGCCACGCACTATAATTGCAAGACTCCTTAATTACAGGGACAGAGACACAATCCTGCGGAAGGCAAGAGAGGCAGCAACACTCCAGTTCGAAGAAAATCGTATCCATATTTATCCTGAATTCTCGGTGGGGGTGCAAGCAAGCAGGAGATCCTACGAGTCAGTCAAGAAGCCCCTGCGGGAGCGTCAAGTCCTGTATGCCCTCATTTTCCCAGCCAAAATGCGGATCCAACACGCAGGCAGAGCACATTTTTTTGAATCTCCGGCTCAGGCTACACACTACATCGAAACCTCCATACCTCTCCCTCCTAGAGGGGGTGGAACAGCACAAAACAACAGGCCCAGACCGGCGGACTGAAGAGGGAAGATAAACTCATGAGGCAAACGCAGGTACAACACAGGCTCTAGCATAGGCCGTAGCTGGGAAAAAACGTGTAATACTAATCGGCCCAGGCAATGTGTTTAAGTGGAGGCTGGGACCCAGACGGCGGCCACATGAAGCAACATGGCTACCCTTGGAATATTCCACGAGTTTGGTTTGATGCAACGTCTAGTTGGGGGTGACGATGAGGGTGGGGGGAGCTCAGGGGAGTTGGGATTAGACGTTACAGTCTTGGACTGGCCCTATTGAGGCACAAAGTTGGTAACTGGGATTTGAGAGGTAAAAATGTGGTTGCATATGGACCGGCACTGACTAGAATTCACGAACATTATATAGTTGCTGTTCAAGAGGATGGCGAATATTTACTCATGATTCACGGGCGATGGTCTGAGGGTTAAACTGTTAACATGGAATGTCCGGGGGCTAAATAATCATATGAAAGTCAAAAAAATTGGTAACTACATCACCAGACATAGCCTCCAGGTGCTGATGCTTCAAGAAACTCACATGGTGGGGACCAGTAATATTCATATACTGCCTAAATGGGGCTCCCTAAGGTACTATACAGACTATTCATCGCAGTCTAGGGGGGTCATTACACTCATTCATCCAGGTTTGGGGTTTAGGCTGGAGAATCACACGATTGACCCTTTAGGGAGATATGTTTTGGTATGGGGAGAGATCGCTTCCCAGCGCCTTCTCCTAGTCAACACCTATGGGCCCAATATTGACGACCCGCCTTCTACATAGAATTGTATCAGATAATTGTTTCACTTGAAATCTCAAGGGTCATCTGGGGTGGGGACTTTACTCTGGTCCTTGATCCGGTGCTAGATAGAGCTTCTAAGGTGGTCAGAGCTCCCAATAAAGCAGCCCTAAATCTGGTACATATCCTATCGCAACTTCTGTTGGTGGATTCCTGGAGGGAGCTACATCCTGATAGTAGAAGATACACATTTTACTTTACCGTCCATGACTCTGAATCCAGGATCGATTACTGGTTTATTTTCTTCATCTATGACGACGGCACTGCAGGGGTGTGAAATTTTGCCTCGTACTATGTCAGACCACTCCCCAGTGTTGTTAGATCTATTGTCCGGGGAGCGCTCGTGCCCGCCAGGATGTGGAGAATGCACGGTGGAATGCTTGCAGACCCCGGGGTAGTGGAAACACTGCATGTTGATATCGAAGAGTACTTTACAAACAATATGGGATCGGTTGACAAAATTTCAAAAGTATGGGAATCCTTTAAGGTTTGGATAAGGGGGTGCTGATATCTAAGTCTGTTGGTATGTTGAAAAGAGTGAGAACTGAGCTATCAGAGGTCGAAAGCAAACTTGACAGGTTAGAAACAGACTATACGCGTACCCAAAATAAAGTCTTATTGTCTGACATTCACACACACCTGCAAGAGTTTAATAAACTGACCAGCAGAGAGATTCAATATATTGCGACCCCCTTAAGGGCTCCAAGATATGGAGAGGTGAATAAGGCGGGTAGAACGATATCCAACTTACTCAAACAGGATAAACAACCCACCCTGATCACTAGTATTCAGACAGCGCAAGGCGATATACGCCTCACTGATACGGATATAAATGGGGAATTTTTGGACTTTTATAAACAACTCTATTCAAATAAAGATTTGAAATCACTCCCAGAAATTAAGACATACCTTGGTGCCCTCTCACTCCCTAGACTCCCTGAGGAAGACCGTCTGGCCATGGACCAACCCCAGACGAGATCACGGAAGCAATTAAAGCGCTGGCGTCAAGGTATTGCATGCACCTCGGTCGGATGGGTTGGGGGCCGAATTTTACAAAGAGTTCCACGAGGAACTCGTCCCAGTATTGATGCAGGTATGGGAAGAAGCTCTCGATAGTGGCATTTTGCCTCCCACCATGAAGGAGGCTATCATAATGGTCATCCCCAAGCGACGACGACCTCCACAGGACGTATCGTCGTATAGACCCTTGTCACTTATAAATACCGACGCTAAAATATTCGCAAAAGTCCTAGCGAACCGACTTCTCCCTGCTGTACCTACCCTTGTACACCCTGACCAGAATGGGTTTATCCCAACAAGATCCACTGCTCTGAATCTCCGTAGGCTTTTTGGCATCATGGCACAGATAGACCCGGCGAGAAGTGCGGCAGCCTCATCCCTCGATGCGGAAAAGGCCTTCGATTCTGTCTCGTGGGTCTATCTCCTGGCAGTTCTGGAAGCATTTGGGGGTGGGCCCCAACTTTGTAAAGTATGTCAAAAACCTGGTGCACGAGTCCTAACTAACAGGACCATCTCTGACATGTTCCTACTGGGCAGAGGTACCAGACAGGGATGCCCATTCTCACCCCTACTGTTCGCATTAACCATCGAGCCAATGGCGGCTGCGGTCAGACTGAGACACACAAATTGAGGGATTCTGATGAAGGGGTCCACCCAGCTGATTTCACTCTATGCAGATGACACACTATTGTATGTTAGAGAGCCCGAGGTAAATATAGCACCCATAATGGAAGAAATACGGGAATTTGCAGAATATTCTGGGTACAATATAAACAGAAATAAATCTGAAATATTCCCACTTACCCCGGCCACTAGGTGTCCTCTCACCACAGGAGGGCTTAAATGGTCAGACCACAACATCAGATACCTTGGTGTTCTGGTATCCAGAGACAAACACACGCTGTACTCAGATAATCCTGAAACTGTACTACGCACTATAAGCACGAAACTTCAGATCTGGGGACGCCTCCCAATCTCATTGGCGGGTAGAGTAGCGGTCCTCAAAATGGTGCTCCTTCCCAAGTTACTATACCTCTTTGTAAATATCCCCATATGGCCAGCAGAGTCTTTTTCACCAAACTCCGATCCAGAGTGGTCACATTTCTCTGGGGTGGAAAACGGCTAGAATAAGCTGGGAAAAAATGATGGAACCATATTCCACGGGAGGCATAGCGGCCCCTGACTTCGAGCTCTATTATTATGTTTCCCAGGCACAGTTTGCAAAACACTGGTATAAGGCCCCAGATAGTACACCCCATGCGTGGATAGAAGAACATACCACACACCCCACGAATATACAGTCTGTCCTCTTTGATACAAAATATAGGGACACGTGCGAATATAACCCTGTAAGCTGCACGGTAAGTGCATGGGAGGCAATATTCAAAAGACTGAAGATTGAAACACCCTATAACCCGGAGATACCTCTGTGGAACTTCCCGGGCTTGCCTCCCATGCATGACACAAGCGTACAAGACTCGTGGGACCCTGACAGGGAAATGAAAGTGGGGGATATGTTTGTAGATGGGAAATTTGTGGAACTGAGGTTGCTCTTAAGGGCATTGGGAGATGGACCGCTCAAAACCCTCCAATACTATCGTATGAGGTCCGCATTTATCAGGAGGTGGCCACTATTTCCGGACGAACCAGTGGTTCATCCGTGTATACAACTAATAACGACTACAAACGGTCTGGGGATCTCCAGGCTGTACTCTGCGGTTCAGGCACACACACCCACGCTGAATCATGTTAGGGAGAAGTGGGAAGCAGATTTACAGATGTCAATTGAGGAGGAGAAATGGGCAAGGTATTGCATGCTTACTAAAAACGTCTCACTAAATTCTGGGCTGAGATTGATTCAATTTAAAATCCTAAACAGGCTACATTATACACCAGCCAGAGTTGCAAAATTTGCACCGGATGCCTCAGACTCCTGCCCTAAGTGCAATTCACCTCAGGCTGATGCTTATCATATGTATTGGAAATCTCCGCTGGTGACAGGGTTTTGGAAAGAAGTGGCAGTATTGTTGGAAGAAATAACACAGATTCCCCCTGCGATGACCCCCCAGAAATACCTATTTGGCGATATTGGCAAATGTTCTGAAAAAATTTGTAGATTATTCAACATTACGTGTGCCATAGCCAAAAAATGCATACTTCAGAAATGGAAGAGTTCTGCCCCACCCAGTATGAATCATTTTTTGCAAGAATTGACACACATAAATAATGCAGAAGAACCGTTTGTTATGACCAAACCTGTATCATGCAGACCCAAGGACATCTGGGGCCCCTTCAGAGTCTACTTGTGCAACATGATTGAGAATGATAACATGTCCTCGTAACATTGTTAACAGAATCAAATTAAGATGTGTTCTTGTTCTATATACGACTTGAAATGTGCTACGGTGCCGCTATGCTTTTGTAACCACGAATAAAGAAAGTTTAAAAAAAAAAGAAGTGCTGCTTTTTGAGAGGATTCATTGTACATCATGTGCAGTATTGAGTCAAATGGCGACTGGGGACGAGCACCCTCTGATGTACGTAACTGTTGCTTAGAGTGACTCCCTATGCTACCCAGAAAAAGAAATATGATGGTCAAATTGGCATTGGAGTCAGGAAGATGTTATTAAGTGGGCAGGACATGTTCATTGGTTACAGATCATAATGGCTGACCTGGTTAAATAGCATGAACAACAAGCACGTTTAATGACACGGCACTTGGCAATGCAGCCATATTCTTTTTCGACAACGTACCGTACAGGGAGCCAACATAAACATGGCGAACATTTGTTCGTGTGCATAATGAAATGGAAGGATCAGGCGTTCCGGTGGATGCCGCAGCTGCCTGGGGTGTGTAGGACAGGCTATGCTGGATTGTGATTGTTTTAAGGAGCCTAACAGTAGAACTTCCAGAGTAGAGGAGCGGTTGGTCTTCATTCCACCGGAACGAGTGTTTTGTGATAAGTGACCTTTTATTAGGAATGCAAGGAAAGTGAAAGCAAGTTGCGGCAGGCCCCAATGAAAAAATAATGGCCCACAATTGCAAATGGCGATTCATTCCTTTTGTGACAGACTGAATAATACACTGGGGAGGTACTGGAAAGAGACTGGGCTCCAGTCCCTCCCCAGCTTATAAGCAGTCCCCAGGGCGAGCCAGAAGCTCGTGCCCTGAGAACTGGCTCCCCCCCTTCCTGCGGGAGGGGTGGAGAGACCCTGTAGAGGGGTGGGGTGGCCAGAGGGGCGTCCCGCTATGTGGGATGTTCCTCTAGCGGCCCCTGCGGTGGCTTGGACAACCCCTTAGCGGTGTCAGCAACCATTGACCACCCCCCCCCCCTCTTCTTGAGAGGAAGAAACTTACCTAGGGACCTACATACTAACTACAGAAGACAGACACTGGTTTTACATTTGGAAACAACAGGTCACAATTTATTGGAGCATACAACACGGGGGCAGTCCCAGCCCACACACATCATGGTTCACAACCATACTTTCAAAGTGGCCCAAAAGCAGGGAAAAGTTCTACTGCTGAATGTTCTCGGTGTCCCCTTGCCGCCCCTGGCTTCCGCAAGGCACTGGACATAAGCTCCAGCTTTGTACTGCATGGAGTACTTCCTCCTCTGGCCACTGAATCTTGAAGGTGAGGAATCTCAAGTGTCCCTAAGGGACTCAGTGGCCTTCGTCCGATTTTGGCTCGCGTGCGGCCATCAGGAAACCTGCCCACAGTTCATGCCGCGGCATACTCTCCTCCCTGGCTAGGACTGCCCCGAACTCTGCTACGCTTTGGGGGTGGCCCCTCAGCCGCCCCCAATGCCCTGATGCTCCATTCAAACTTACCATGTTACTAGCTGCACCCAGCCTTCAGCAGGGCCCCCAGGATGGCCGTGAGGAACAGATTGTTCCCTTTATTTGACAGATGTACTCCGTCTGGCCGTGAATTCAGGTAATTGTGCCTTACGAAACCAAACCCTTCTGCCTTTGCAAACCTCTCAATTCCCCTGTTGAGCCTGCGTCTGGACTTCTCCATACCCCTGTGCGAGTCCATCCCCCGCCATTGCAGCCTGGGCACAACCTCTGACCAGATGATTTCGGTGCCCGGCAACTCCTGTGCCAGGGTAAGGAGGCCGACCTGTATTTGGGCCCACAATCGCCGCCTTCCCATGATGGCCAGGTCATTGCCACCTAGATGCACCACCAGCACCCTGGGCGCAGGCTTCCACTGCAAATGTCTGTGCACCGCAGGTAACAATGAGTGCCACTGCATCCCTGATGTGCCTAGCCAGACCACCTTGTTCCTTTCAATTCCCAGGCTGAGGCCCAGGTGCCATTGGCGGGTCGCGGCCTCCGCCCATGTTATAAAGGAATGGCCTACCATCCATACGCTCTCATCTGCGGGTACAAAATTATTAAATTATTATTTGGTCAGAGCAAAGAAAATTTGGTCAGAGCAAATAAACAGGGAAAAACACAAGTCCAACAACTTCAAATCCGTCCATTTTTGATGCAGCAGGTCCCCCTTATGTCCCACCTGGCCTGGATTGCCCGGTCTCCTGTGGCCTCACATAAAGCTGGAAGTGCTTTGACTGCCATCTCCCTATTTTCTGAATGGCAGGTCCAGGCATGCCCTGTAAAAAAGCAGAAGTGGCTGCACCTATACGAAAACTGGGAGAGGACCAGCCCTGCCCCTTAACCCCCACTGCCCCCAAGGTGGTTGATAAAATCTTCCTAAACTGGTAGTTGGTGAGTGGAGTGCCTTTTTCGTGCATTAGGAGGGGGCCTGGATGCTGGGCTCTCACCGTCATGTACCTTCTCAACAAAGTGACCGGGCAACAGCTGCTGCTGCTGGATTGGTGAAGCACCACCAGCTTCCCTCTTCCACTTTGGTCTGTTTTACAGAAACACGGTTTTATTGTTAAGACCCACTTCTCTTCCTCTGGCCTGAACTGTACATCGCCCAATGCCAGAGCCCTACCAGAGAGATCTCCCTTTCCTGCTGCCACCAGTTCACTGATCCTGAAGGCCCCAAAGAATGCTAGTGAAAATGCTGCCCTGAGCAGCGCCACCTCGAAACCATCAAAACATATCTCAGGCAGTGCACCCAGTAATTTCTCAAGCAATTCAAAGCTAATGGGTTTACGAGTGTCCTGTTTGTGCCCCTCCACCCGGCCCCATCCCTTCAAGGCTATGCGCACCACAAACCCTTTGGTAGGATCACGCAACCCTTGCAATTTGCAATGGAAAGCAATGGCCGCTAGGTGGCCCATTGCCCTACACCTGCTCTTACCGTTACTATTAGCCCAGACAACAAATGCCCCTACCTGTTCTTCCAGGGAAACTCCAGCAATTTCTTGACCCTCAATCATGCTGATAAACTTACCGTAGCACTGCCGGTACCGGGATCTAACGCCTGGTGTGAGCGATCGCTCCCCCAAGTTCCAGAGCGCCTGGTCCACGTCACTAGCTGCCACCATTCGTCCCTGAACGCCAACCCTTCCATCTTTGCAGTTCGGTGTGCTGCCCGGAACTTGCGCCACTGAAATCGAGAAAGAGCATCAGCAGCCACGTTTACAACACCCTGTACATGCCGTGCCCTGAATTCAATGTTCCTTCTTAAACATGCCTCCACCAGTCTCCTGAGCAGGCTCAACACTGCCAGGCAAGAGGCAGACTGCAAGTTAATGGCCTGAACTACGGCTTTGTTATCATACCAGAAATGTACCCTGCTGTTGCCCAGTTGCCTGAGCCGCAGCGTTAGAGCCAGGACAATGGGAAATAGCTCCAAAGCCATCATGTTCTTAGTCCTGCCCTTCTTGTGCCACTGCCCTGGCCATCTCTGGGCACACCACTCCTGGCCCAGAATAACCCCGAAACCTTCACTTCCTGAAGCATCGGAGTACAGCTGCAGTTCCTCGCTGGTTTGCCAGGGGCTTCTCCATAACAGTACCCCATTGAAATCAGCGAGAAATGCCCGCCACACGCGCAAATCCTCCTTCAAACCTGCCCCCAGGCGGATGTGGTGGTGGGGCAGTGTTACCCCCGCTGTGGCCCTGGCTAACCTGCGGGCGAAGACCCTCCCCGCCAGGGTAACCTTGGCTGCGAAGTTCAACTTTCCCAACAGTTGCTGCATCCTTTCCAATGTGGTCCTGTCTTTTGCTAAAGCAGCCTCTATTTCCTCAATCAGCTCAGACACCTTCTCTAGTGGCAGCCTGCAAGACCCCTTCCTGGTATCTATCTCAATTCCCAGGAAAGTCAGCACCTCTGTGGGTCCCTGTGTTTTCTCAGGCGCCAGTGGAACACCCATCCTGGCCATCAATCTCTGAAATTAAGTTAATGCGTGCCCACAATCCCTGGATCCCTCCTGACCCATAAACATGAAGTCATCAAGATAATGGATCATGTCGCCCCTTCTTTCCACCTTGCGTGCTGCCCACTCTAGAAAAGTGCTAAATGCCTCAAAATAAGCACAAGAAATTGAGCAACCCATTGGCATGCATTTGTCCACATAGAACTGCCCCTCCCAATGAAACCCCAACAACCGAAAGCTATCCGGGTGGACTGGTAGAAGTCTAAATGCAGACTCAATATCCACCTTTGCTAGGAGGAGTGCCCGCCGCCCTGTGGCAGCGACCATCAGCATGGCCTGATCGAATGACGCATAGGGCCTCATTACACGGAAGGCGGTGATCCAGGGTGCTATTAGCACCCTGGACCATGCCGGTAAATTACCGGCACCGCCTTGGCGGAAAGGGGATTTACCGCCCCATTCCAAGGTCGGTGGGGCGGTAAATCCCCCTTCCGCCATTGCCCTTCCCCATTCCCATTTCTGCCCCATAGGGCTCTATGGGAATGGGGAAGGAGCTAATTACGGCACCGCAATTTTGCGGTGCCGTAATTAGCTCCGAGGTCCCTTAGCGGGTTGGTTTTTAACGCCTGCAAAAAGCAGGCGTTAGAGCACCAACCCGCAAAGGGACCTCGTAGTACGGCGGTAAGGGTTAACGGTCACCGTTGCCATTAACGGTGACCGTTAACCCTTACCGCCGTCCGTGTAATGAGGCCCATAGTGTACCGAGCACCGGTCCTGGTCCAGCCAGTCATTCACTGAGTCTCCTTTTGGGTAGGACAGGTGGTGGATTAGCCTAAACTTGCCTTTCTCCTTTTTGGGCACGATTCCAAGAGGTGAGATAATACAGTTAGGAAGGGGGGGGGTTGGGGAAAGGGCCCGCCACCCGGCCCAATTCCAACTCCTTGCCAATTCAAGCTGGGGAGGCACTGGAAAGAGACTGGGCTCCAGTCCCTCCCCAGCTTATAAGCAGTCCCCAGGGAGAGCCGGAAGCTCGTGCGGGAGGGGTGGAGAGACCCTGTAGAGGGGTGGGGTGGCCAGAGGGGCGTCCCGCTATGAGGGATGTCCCTCTAGTGCCCCCTGCGGTGGCTTGGGCAACCTCTGAATAATAGCCAAGGGGGAGGTTAAAAAAAAGTGATGTAGATTGTGCATTTTAAAGAATATGTATTCAGCAACACTTGTCAAAACTACTAGCGGACATTGTGAAGTAACTTATCAAGCTGGCCCACGTTGGCCACAAAAGTGGGCCACTTTGAATTAAAAAAACGGGCCCACATTAGCTTCTTGCGTTTTTGGTTCGGGCATTGCTCTATTGCCCTATAGGCCAGTCCGAGCCTGCAGTATACAGCTTGCATTACTTGGTTGCTGATCTATGTACAAGCTAGACAGTTGAAGGCACTGTCTTAATTGATCAAGTCCTTTATTATAGCAATGAAGTTCTGCAAGTCTATGTAAAAATATAAGTATAAGCAGGAGGAGAGCCCCGAGAGCAACTTGTCTCCTCTGTCTCTGCGGCGACCTTGCGCTTGTGCAACAAAGTGCGGAAGATCTCGGCCAGAGCCTTTGAAGTTCTGCAAGTCTATGTGCAAATATAAGTATAAGCAGGACCAGAGTCCTGGGAGCCAGCGGTCTCCTCTCTGGTCCGCTCGGTCTCTGTTGCGCCCTGGCGCTCGTGTGGACGAAGTCTTGCAAGATCTCAACTGAGCCTTTGAAGTTCTGCAAGACTATGTGCAAATATAAGTATAAGCAGGACGAGAGCCCCGGGAACTACCGGTCTCCTCTCTTGTCCACTCCGTCTCTCGAGCACCCTGGTGCTTGTGCGGACAAAGTCTTGCAAGATCTCGGCTGAGCCTTTGAAGTTCTGCTTGTCTATGTGCAAATATAAGTAGAAGCAGGACGAGAGCCCCGGGAGCCGCTGGTCTCCTCTTGGGTCCGCTCTGTCTCTGCGGCGCCCTGGTGCTCGTGCGGACAAATAATCGCAAGATCTTCGGCCAGAGCCTTTCTTGCAAGGATAGTGTTTCACAGTCCACATAAGTTACTCCTGATGGTACGGTTAGGTGACAGGGTTGCTTTCAAGTTTTTTTTTATTAGTGTTAATATGTTAGTATTTACACATGATTTCCCCCTTCCCCATTTCCTTGTTTTGTTACTGAATATATTCTATTTGTTTTCCAATTATTTTTTCAGCTCGATGTAAAGAAATGCAGGGCAAGAAAATTGATGTGGGGGACCGGTGTTGAAATTGTGTTGGTGAAGTATGGGAAAAGTGAGACCGCATCTCCCAGAATACCGCTGGGCAGCAGGAAGGTTGCCCGAAGTGGATTGGGGGGGGGGGTGGTTTTGATTATGAGTGTGTATATAAAGTGCATAGAGAAATACGTAATGCCCTACTGTGACAAGTCTGCACAGACCAAGAAGAATCCTAACCCACGACTACACACTCAACCCTAGAAGATGGAGTAATGAGGCTTAAGCCACAGTATCCAAAAATCACAGCTGATGGATCAAATCTATCAGCAAGAAGACGACAGAGAGCATGTTTAATCCCATCACGGCGAAGACGCTGTGAACCTTACTATGACAAGTTCACACAGACCATGAGGAAATTCAACCCACGACTACACAAACTCAGCAGGATGGATACAATCTGCCAGCAAGAAGAAGAAAGAAGCGTGGTGAAACGTGTGGGAATGTCCGTCCTTGGAACACAAATACACCGCCATCTTGCAGGCAGCTTTTATCTGTGATTAATGGCTGCATGCCTGATTCCGCTGAAAGCCTGGTCATATTTTACTGCAAGAAAGTGGCTGGCATTTCATGGTCCAGCGTGTGTTTTGGAAGGAAATGGCTACAGAGTTTATAGAGCCAGGAACGCGCGTCTTTTTGGCAAAATAGTGGTTTGACCCAATTTGGTCTGAGGGGGCAGTGGAAATGTATATTTCGAATATATACAGAATGATTTGTTTTATGAGTTGAATTTTGCAAGGGGTGAATATATTAAAAAGTTTTGTAATTATGCTAGGTTTTTAACGAGGTATGCCCTGGATGAGAGATTGAGGAGTTTAGCCCTGTTAAAGAAGCAACGATTGGAAAATAGGTAGTTGATTGCGATTGGACTATGGAGCTGGAAGGATGCCGGGAGTCTGTAGGCTGGTTGATGGAGCTGGCAGGATGCCGGGAGTCTGTAGGCTGGCTGATGGAGCTGGAAGGATGCCGGGAGTCTGTAGGCTGGTTGATGGAGCTGGAAGGATGCCGGGAGTCTGTAGGCTGGCTGATGGAGCTGGAAGGATGCATGGACTCTATAGGCTGGTTGATTGAGCTGGAATGATGCTGGGAGTCTGTGCACTGGCTGATGGAGCTCGGAGGATGCCGGGAGTCTGTAGGCTGGCTGATGGAGCTGGAAGGATGCAGGGACTCTATAGGCTTGTTGATGGAGCTGGAAGGATGCCGGGAGTCTGCACACTGGCTGATGGAGCTGGAAGGATGCTGGGACCCTGTAGGCTTGCTGATTGAGCTGGAAGGATGCAGGGACTCTATAGGCTAGTTGATGGAGCTGGAAGGATGCCGAAAGTCTGTACACTGGATAATGGAGCTGGGAGGATGCCGGGAGTCTGTAGGCTGGCTGATGGAGCAGGAAGGATCCCGGGAGTCTGTAGGCTGGTTGATGGAGCTGGAAAGATGCAGGGACTCTATAGGCTGGTTGATGGAGCTGGAAGGATGCAGGGAGTCTGTAGGCTGGCTGATGGAGCTGGAAGGATGCCGGGAGTCTGTAGGCTGGCTGATGGAGCTGGAAGGATACAGGGACTCTATAGGCTGGCTGATGGAGCTGGAAAGATGCAGTGACTCTATAGGCTTGTTGATGGAGCTGGAAGGATACAGGGACTCTATAGGCTTGTTGATGGAGCTGGAAGGATGCCGGGAGTCTGTAGGCTAGGTGATGGAGCTGGAAGGATGCCAGGAGTCTGTAGGCTGGCTGATGGAGCTGGAAGGATGCCAGGAGTCTGTAGGCTGACTGATGGAGCTGGAAGGATGCGGGATCTCTGTAGGCTGGCTGATGGAGCTGGAAGGATGCGGGGACTCTATAGGCTGGCTGATGGAGCTGGAAGGATGCAGAGCTGGAAGGATGCAGGGACTCTATAGGCTGGCTGATGGAGCTGGAAGGATGCAGGAACTCTATAGGCTTGTTGATGGAGCTGGAAGGATGCCGGGAGTCTGTAGGCTAGCTGATGGAGCTGGAAGGATGCCAGGAGTCTGTAGGCTGGCTGATGGAGCTGGAAGGATACCGGGAGTCTGTAAGCTGGCTGATGGAGCTGGAAGGATGCAGGGCCTCTGTAGGCTGGCTGATGGAGCTAGACGCATGCAGGGACTCTGTAGGCTGGGTGATTGAGCTGGAATGATGCTGGGAGTCTGTGCACTGGCTGATGGAGCTCAGAGGATGCCGGGAGTCTGTAGGCTGGCTGATGGAGCTGGAAGGATGCAGGGACTCTATAGGCTTGTTGATGGAGCTGGAAGGATGCCCGGAGTCTGCACACTGGCTGATGGAGCTGGAAGGATGCTGGGACTCTGTAGGCTTGCTGATTGACATGGAAGGATGCAGGGACTCTATAGGCTAGTTGATGGAGCTGGAAGGATGCCGAAAGTCTGTACACTGGCTAATGGAGCTGGGAGGATGCCGGGAGTCTGTAGGCTGGCTGATGGAGCAGGAAGGATGCCGGGAGTCTGTAGGCTGGTTGATGGAGCTGGAAAGATGCAGGGACTCTATAGGCTGGTTGATGGAGCTGGAAGGATGCAGGGAGTCTGTAGGCTGGCTGATGGAGCTGGAAGGATGCCGGGAGTCTGTAGGCTGGCTGATGGAGCTGGAAGGATACAGGGACTCTGTAGGCTGGCTGATGGAGCTGGAAAGATGCAGTGACTCTATAGGCTTGTTGATGGAGCTGGAAGGATACAGGGACTCTATAGGCTTGTTGATGGAGCTGGAAGGATGCCGGGAGTCTGTAGGCTTGTTGATGGAGCTGGAAGGATGCCGGGAGTCTGTAGGCTAGCTGATGGAGCTGGAAGGATGCGGGATCTCTGTAGGCTGGCTGATGGAGTTGGAAGGATGCGGGGACTCTATAGGCTGGCTGATGGAGCTGGAAGGATGCAGAGCTGGAAGGATGCAGGGACTCTATAGGCTGGCTGATGGAGCTGGAAGGATGCAGGGACTCTATAGGCTTGTTGATGGAGCTGGAAGGATGCCGGGAGTCTGTAGGCTAGCTGATGGAGCTGGAAAGATGCCAGGAGTCTGTAGGCTGGCTGATGGAGCTGGAAGGATACCGGGAGTCTGTAAGCTGGCTGATGGAGCTGGAAGCATGCAGGGACTCTGTAGGCTGGGTGATGGACCTGGCAGGATGCCGGGAGTCTGTAGGCTGGCTGATGGAACTAGCAGGATGCCGGGAGTCTGTAGGCTGGCTGATGGAGCTGGAAGGATGCCGGGAGTCTGTAGGCTGGCTGATGTCTATTTCTATTCAGAGGATTTAACAGCGCTCCCACCAATACAGGACATTCTGCACTCAGAGCTGATTGGAAGAAACATATATGCTCCAAACAATGCACATTTGAGAGCCAGGACCCAGGTGTGACTTTTGGAGGTGGTCCCTCTGGAGCCTGTGAAGCTTTACCACATAGATGTTTTGCAATACCCAGGTGGGTGGACCAGGCAGTGGTCTTGTAGGATAGGCGTGTTCCTGTGTTCCCTTCTCATTGCCTTTGACTGCAATGTAGGTAAAGTGGGCAGGGCCCAGTGAGCACTGCAAGGGCTGGCGAGGCAGGCAGGGTGAGCAGAGCGATGGTTTGCCCCAGCCATCCCTTTTCTACCTGTGCTCAGCTGTGTATGCGACACCATGGCAGCCCCACAGATGCCTCTCCCAGAAGCCAGAAGACTCCATTATTCTCTTGCTAAGAGTGGGCAGGGGTATCTAAGGAATTTTGGGGCATGGGGATAGCACGCCTTTGGGGCCCTCCCGGATCCATAGAAATGGAGTGATCCAGAATCTCTGCACTCAGCAGGCAGCATTCAATGAGCCCGCTTTAACCAGGGGCTCCTTGAAAGAAAGGTCTCCCTGCTACTGATGTCTATGTGCTCGAAGCAAGAGGAGGGCTGGAGGGCCCAGTCTCTCCTTTTGTTTCTGAGTAAATTACTATTTACTCGGAAACAAAAGGAGAGCTGGGCAGTCCAGCCCTCCTCCTTTTTTGAATACATAGACATCAGGCAGCCCGCACGGCACGGTTACACCTGCTGCTTGCAGGTGTCAGTACTTAGGAAGTGTTGGCACCTGCAGGCAACTAGTGTAACCGGGCTGCCGGAGGTGTCGGCTGACTGGGGCTAGTCATGGTGGGCCTGGGCAGGGGCCCCAGCTCGGGAGTCCCTTCTGGAGACTGCCGGGGCTCAGCCCCGGCCCACTTAAAGCCCTGAGCCAAGACAACAACGAGACAAAATAAACTGGGGAGAATCAGCCAAACAACAAGGTTTTTAACTTCCTTCTGAACCCATAGCTTTTTATGCTGCCCCACAGCAATCATAATATGCTTGGGTACTCCGTTCCTATGTATCGTCTTGCCATCTTCAAACTTACTGGAATTAGAATGAAAAACATATGGGGCCTCATTACGACCCTGGCGCTAATGGGTTAACGGCGCCGTAAAAGGCTGTGGCGCCGTTAACCCATTAGCACCTGATTACGAGGTCCCTTTGAGGACCCAACCTTAACGGCTGGTCTACACCAGCCGTTAAAGTAGGGACCCGCAAAGGGACCTTGGTGCTACGTACGGTAATGCAATTTGCAGTACCGTACTTAGCGCCTTCCCCATTCCCATTGAGCCCTATGGGGCAAAAATGGGAATGGGGAAGGGCCATGGAGGAAGGGGAAATTACCGCCCCGCCAACGTTGTAATGGGGTGGTAATTCCCCCTTTCTCCATGGCGGAGTCGGTAAGTTACCGGTATGGACCATGGTGCTATTAGCACCATGGTTTTCCGCCTGGGTCGTATGGAATTTTAAGCCAACATTAGCAGTCCCTGATGAGGGTACGTGTGTACCAGCATAAGTACGGGACAAATTTTAAAAGTAGCAGCCACGAGAAGGGTGTAGATCTAATTGCAGGACACAGATCTGTAGACAAAGGTACACATATTCCAGCATAGACAGAGGACTCATATTAGCACTCTGACAGAATGTAAAAGAGCACATGTATGGAGAAAGATTGGAAGCAATGAGAAATAACACATACCATTGCATATAACACAGAGTGGTCATAAATTAGCAGCTACCAGAAAGGTGCATGTATGCCATGAGACCGATATTAGAAGAGAGCATGGTTTTAAAGTGGTATTGCTATTAGTCCGGAAAGAAACACATTTCTTATTATGATACATGAATCAACTCAATATTGGGCCTCATTACGAGTATGGAGGTAGCCATGGTGTTATTAGCACCATGGCTGCCTCCTCCAATACCGGGTTCCTTCAATGGGGAATTACCGGGTCATTCCAACATTGGAGGACCCGGTAATTCCTCCTTGAATGGGGAGGGAGCTAATAACGGGCATGTTACTAACGGCCCGTTATTAGCTCCCTCTTCCCCTCACGGGACCCGGAAAGGACGTCTGTAATAGGCGCTCCCATAATGAAGGGTGCCGGTCCCATACCGGCACCCTTATTGTTACTGTTATTAGCTCCAAGGTCCCTGAACGGGAACCCATTCAGCCAGACCCTACCCAGACCCGGTATTGGAGGCAGCCATAGTGCTAATGGCACCATGGCTACCTCCGATCTCGGAATGACCCCCAGCAGGGCCTCATTACGCGGTAGGAGTTAAGGGATTCCTGGCACCGGTAAGGGTGCCGGTAATCCCTTACCTCCATATTCCGAGGTCCCTTAGCGGGTCCCTTCCTTAACGCCTGGTCTGACCAGGTGTTAAGGACGGGACCCGCTAAGGGACTTCAGAGCTAATAACGGTACCGTAAATTGCGGTACCGTTATTAGCTACTTCCCCATTCCCATTGAGCCCTATGGGGGCTCGAATAGGCAATGGTTCTCAGAATGGGGACTAACCGGGTCCTCCAAGGTTGGAATGACCCAGTAAGTACCCATTCTGAGAACCCAGACCCGGTATGCGGTAAGGGGGTAGCCATGGTGCTAATAGCACCATGGCTACCTCCTACCGCGTAATGAGGCCCACAAATGGTCCTCATTACACGGTAGGCGGTAAACCATGGTGCTATTAGCACCATGGTTGCCGCCGGTACCATACCTGTACCACCATGGAGGAAAGGGGAATTACCACCCCATTCCAAGGTTGGCGGGGCGGTAATTCCCCCTTTCTCCATGGCCCTTCCCCATTCCCATTTTTACCCCATAGGGCATAATGGGAATGGGGAAGGAGCTAATTACGGTACCGCAAATTGCGGTACAGTAATTAGCACCAAGGTCCCTTTGCGGGTCCCAACTTTAACGGCTGGTCTACACTAGCCGTTAAGGTCGGGTCCCGCAAAGGGACCTCGTAGTAAGGCGGTAAGGATTAACGGTCACTGATACCCTTACCGGCGTCCGTTAACCCTTACCGACTTCCGTGTAATGAGGCCCATTGTGCAGATTCTCAAAAATGCGAGCAGATCAAAAAAAGCGCATTTTTTCATTTGCACTAATTTCAGAAATGTGTAGGTCACCTTATTCTCAAAGGTGACCAGCGCATTTCAGGGGTGGCGGCACAGTGGCGCAAAGATTCGCTGCGCAGCCCCTTTAGATACATTAGTGGCGGGAGCGTGCTGCCGCCACTAATGTGTTACAGGGTCCCAGCAGCCACATGCCTATTTGGAGGGTATTTCAGAGTGACAGGGCCCTCAAGGGGCCTGCAATGCTGAAATCTGGTAAATAATACACATTTCCTCCTCACTTGAAGCTTTTGAAACGCACGTGAGAGACTAGAGACTGTAGTCCAAACAGGCACAGGGGAAGGTCTTTCATATGTGCGCATTTCACAGCGTATCTCGTGTGTGTATTTGTGATGCACATAAGAGATGTGCTGCGGCATTTCAACATCTGCACCAACATATATAGAGAACCTACCCCACTGTGTGCAGAGCACAAGGCTTTCCAGGAGTCCTTGATCAGAACAGAATGTACTTGTGACTAGCATCTGGGCATCCAGGCAGCAGGTGTAGAGCTCCAGCAGCGCCCCATAAAACACCCAGGCATGCTTTAGCAGGCAGCCCTGTGAGCCCCTAACCCCTAGAGTCGGGCCGGGCGCGAGCCCCATTATGCCTCCCATAAAGACACCCACGAGGGTGTGTGAGGAGGGGCTGAACAGTGGAGTGAGGAGTTGGTTGGATTTTCATAATCATGTATTAGTACCAAAGAAAATAACGTTTTCAAAAAGTTTTTTTTTTCAGACGAGACAAGATGATAACACGGAAATGGTTTGAATTCTGCATCACAGACGTTACTGCAACAGGTTAAGGAGAAGCATGGTTTAAATCCCAGAATGATTACAAACATTTCATGTATTTCACAGCTTTTCATGCTGTGTGATTATTAATAAAAGCAGAGTCTGAGGAGTGAAAGGAGTGGAGTCTGTTCTCCTGGTCACACTGCTTCCAACTCTTCTGTGTCTACTACATTGGGCGTGTTTTGTTACTAAAACTGCTTTTCCCCGCAGAGCGGGCGCGGAGTCTTGCAGAGTCTGAGGAGTCCGAGGCAGTCCGTGGAGTCCTGGATGGTTGTGCTCGCCTCCTCTGACTCGCCCCGTTCGGATTACGTTTGGATTCCTGTCCTTCTTCCCTCGCCTCTCCTTGTCTTTCCTCTTCCCTCGCCTTTCCTGCCTTCCCTTCTCACCCCTTCCCTTCCCTTCCTCCCTTCCTCTGTCCCCCCTGTGTACCTGTGCGCTTTGCTGTGGGCGGCCCGCACTTCCGTTTGGTCTTGGCGACTTCGGTGTGATCCAGCGGAGTAATGAGAGACACCACGAAACCGATGTCGTTCTCGAAAACACGCGCCCAGCGAAAACTGGAAGCCGCCGTTTCAGGGATCCAGAGAGTGCATTTCCGAACGTACTTCACCACCGCCCACCTCACTGCATCAGCTCCAAGTAAGTGACTACATGGCGTGCTCGCCACCTGTGGACGGCAATGTTGTGATTAGTACAGCGGCTGCTAATGATAACAATTTTCAGGAAATGCTTTGAGCAAATGGTTCTGCTAATGTAAGCAGGACGTCCTTTCATGTGTCGGCTAAAAGTATCCACTCAGCCCCGCCATTGGGTTCTGCAGTCGTAGAGCCAGCGATTCACCCCACCCCGTCTGTGCCTTCATCCCGAGACGTTGCTCCATTGCGAGACTTAGTGTGGCGCTCGCTGAACAAACACACTCTTACACCAGTTAATAATGGTGGTTCGAATGTGTCACACGACTGTGCAGACGGCGTGGATGCAAGAGGCTCTACACTCAGGCTGAGTGATTCAAATATCTGCTTAAGTGGGAACAGTTGTTTGAATTCAGGGTCCCTGCACGCTCGCTTTTTCAGTAACCTCGAAAATCTCACACCTTCGCCACTGATCAGCCGTGGATGTGATATGGTCATTGAGGATGTGAACAGCGTGTTTTGCCCCTCGCATGACCATTTGAAACCAATGCTGATTAAACCATCAAATGTTGCTCAGACACAGCTGCCATCAGCTGCAACAGGCTGTAAAGTGTCACACTGCCCCGGAAACAGAAGAAATTCACTATATGTCGTAAATAAAGTTTTGCTTGACCTCACACGGCTAAATAAAGAAAGAACTCATTCTAATTCAAATAAAACTACTGATGCTGCACTAGAGCCCTTACTGAACATCCCCCAAACACAAATCTGACTGTGGAAAAGCTTCAGAAAGCGAAAATCACGGACGCAACACCTTTCCTCAAACGTAGGAGAGTCGATTCGAGCATCTCCCCCAACATTAGATGCTCACAGAGAAAAAAAATCAAAATGGTGAACCCAACGTCCACAAATTCGGCAAACTCAATAAGTGAAGAAATGACGCAGGACAGAAATGCACCTAAAGTCACGTCGTCAGAGCTATCATCCTCTGATTCATCTATAATGGAACGGCCATTTCCAAAGATCAGACGACATGAGGTTGTGCACGATGACGCAATGAGAAAGGCACAACACATAAAAGATTTGCAAGCCACCATAATATCCTCTATGACAATCTCAATGGCGCCTTTCATTAAGATGTATGAACATCTTAATGAGAACATTAAAGATCTCTCCAGCCTGGTCTCTTCTATGAACAGTAAACTCCTGACTTTTGAAAATACACACAGTGCCCAGAAGGAGGCACTGTATGGGATGACCAAGAAGACTGACTGGGCGTTGGATACACTGGCAGAGTTCACCAAAAATGCTAACTTGGACAAAGAATTGCAACCCGATGTAGCGAAAGAAGCACTGAACCTCTTTCAACAAAAAAAAGAGGCAAATCCCTCAGCTGCGAAACCCATAGGGGCCGAATGTCAATCTTCTCCACCTCCGGTTCAAGCTAACCTTGCAAAAAAGACCATACTATCTGTTACACCGAATAAAGACTTGGAGAAGCCACGGACGAGAGATAAGTCATTGCTAACTGAGTCAACCCTACAGCAAGATGCCATTGAGACATCTGTTGAGGAAAAGGAAGCGAGAGCCCCCATGTCATCGAAAGCCTGCACTCCATATTCGACCGATAATCCGCAATCCTCTCAGTTCAGCGCAATCTTAAAAGTGAGCCAAGCTGCAGGGAACTTGGCCTTGCAAGACCCCCAAATGGCTTCAACATCTAATACCTGCCTAAATCCTCATAGTATCAACACATGTAACTCACCCTCAATGCCTGATGGAAATGACATGGCACCAGATTTGTATGACATATTCAAAAAAACTGCTAATATTCAAGATCAGCAATCAACACAACCTCAATTGACGGGTGAGAGTTAAAAAAAATCCAAAAATCAACCTTTAAAGAGAAGGAAACGAGGAATTGACGGGGGGCGTGGCTTGGAAGCCATGTGAGAGGACGCGCTCTTGGGAGAGCTCCCGGAGATCCTACATCCATCCTGTGCAATAGTGCATTGGCACTAACTCCCGCAGGCCAGAAACGAGAGTACCTGTCCATGAATGTGAGCTGCACAACTATGGAAGAGCTGAAACCTCCACAAGCCCGGCAACGGTAGATAAATGTCATCGAAGTTCCTGGAGTCGCGGACCGGACGGAGTGAAAATGGCGGCCACACCGGACAATGGAGGGGACACAAACGCGTTGAAAGGAACACCCTTGCGGTGATCGGCGGCGACGTGGGCGGTGCAGGCCGTGGAGATACAGATAAGCCTTTGGGAGAGCGTCAGCGCGTCTCTGTGGGCACCGATGACCTAACGCGGGCCTGGGAAACGGTCGGCGACGGTCGGCGGTCGGCACTAGGACCCGCCTGAGCTGACTGGTGCAACGGACTACGTGCTTTGGCCCTGACCTTTGGGGGATACTCGGATAGTGGCTGATCCTACGACGGGGTCGCGTGTACGGGCCCACGGCTTACAGCGGCTGTGGAATGGCGAATAAGGCCGTCAGACAGAAAGCAAAACAGCCCACATTGGACGAGTTTACCAAGACACCGACGGGCCCAGAGAGTGCTCGGACCAAGGAGAAGCCACCCATGGCCGCGGCTAGCCCAAACCAGGACGTGCTGGCTGCTCTCGCTGAACTGAAAGCGGACTTGAAAAGCGCTTGGGAGGCCAAGCTTGAAATGGTGGTGGCGGACCTGAAAACAGCGCTCGACCTCAAAGTCGGAGAAGTTCGGGAGGAGGTGAACCTACTTCGACAGGATGTGAAGGCCCTATCGGAGCGCACAGAGAGTCTGGAAAAGGAGGGCAGCGCCAACACGGCAGATTGTGCCTCACACAAGGCCGACCTGCATATTTTGGAACAGAAAGTACGCAACTTGGAGAACAGGGCCGAAGAAGCGGAGGGGCGCGCCCGAAGGAACAATATCCGTGTTGTGGGCATCCCGGAAGGATTGGAGGGTCATAACCCCACGGACTTCATTGAAAATATGTTGCTCCAAGAGATCACCGGGGGTGCGCTGTCGCAGGGTTTTGCGGTGGAGCGAGCACATAGAGCATTGGCTAGGAGGCCTCCACCGGGCGGTCCGCCCAGGCCAATGATAGCCAAAATCCTTAACTACCGTGACCGGGAAAGGATTTTAGAGCATTTTCGTAAAGGAGGAACCATCAAAAGGGGGGAGGCCACTATAACGGCCTACCCAGACTACACCATGATGGTGCAGAGGAGTCGGATGAACTTCGGGGCGGTCAAGAGAAGATTGAGAGAGGCAGGGAAGAAATATATGCTCCTCTACCCGGCCAAATTAAAGGTGATCCACAATAATAGATCCCTGTTTTTTGAGTCACCGGAGGAAGCCATGGGTTGGCTGGACATGCAGGGCAGCCCCCAGGAGTCGGAGGTCCGGGCGGATGAAGGTGGCAATGAGAGATAAGTGCTCTACGACGAGAGAGGGTGTTGCCGGAGACTATGGGACTTGACTATAGTTATTGCTATGGCCTGGGGAGGTCGGGCCTGGAACTGGATGTTAAATGCACTGTTTGCACTGTAATTGTTGTCGTACATGGGAGCCTTTCAGGGCTGGTCCATTCACCCCCGTTTAGTATTTCTTAGTTAAGTGGCCGCTAGGGCGACTTTACCCTACTGGGCTCTGTGTGTAACAGCCGGAACTAGATGTGGGGGGGCCTGAGTTCCCGGGATGGAGCTGGGCAACAGTTGGGGAGGGAGTTGGGGGGGAGGGGATGGGCAGGGGGAATGGGGGGTGTGGGGGCAGTTGGGGTGTACATAGTGTTGGGAGGTTTGAACGGGATCGCGAGCCCTGAGGGAAGATTTTGGATGAGACTTCTGGATAGCATGAACGAGCAGGGATGGTCGGGGGGGAGAGTGCAAGATATCAGTACATCATGGGGGAGCTAAAATTGTTGACATGGAACGTCAGGGGCCTCAATAGCTATCTTAAACGGAACAAAGTTATGTTGTACTTGAGGCGACAAAAGATAGACGTCGCATTACTGCAAGAGACGCATTTGACCCGAGACAAATTAGAGCTGGTGAAGAAAAAGTGGGGTGGAACGGTGGTAGGATCCGCGTACTCAGCTTATGCTAGAGGCGTGCTGATCTGGGTGGCGCCGCATGTCCCGTTTCAACTGCAGCAGGAACGTGTGGATACTGAGGGGCGTCTGGCTATGGTGAGAGGGGTAGTCGAGAACAGAGAGATGTGTGTAGTGAACACGTATGCCCCGAACCAGGGCACGGCAGAGTACTTCCGGACCATGAGTACCAACTTGAGTTGGTGTGTGGGGAGTGCGGTGTTCTGGGGAGGGGATTTTAACTGTGTGTTGGACCCGGGGATGGACAGATCCGACGATAAGGTGATTAGGCCCGCCCCGGCAGCCCGGGTGCTGCGGACGCTGCTGCGGGACTTTGAGCTCGATGACGTGTGGAGGACCAAGCACCCCAATGAGAGACAGTACTCGCATTACTCGGCCCCGCAGCGGTTGCACACTAGCCTAGACTATATTTTTGCCACGTCGGACGTCTTGGGGGATGTGTCTAGTGCGGAATATAGAGCGAGGGTCCTCTCGGACCACTCACCTATGGTGGTGGGATGGCAATATGGCCGCCCCAGAGCGCGGATCCCGACGTGGCGCCTGCGCGCAGAGGTGCTTAAAGACCAGGCTTTTAGGGAAGACATGCGGGAGGAAATAGTTAGCTATTTCGATACCAACACTGGCAGCGTTGACTCGGCGGGAACTCTGTGGGAGGCCTTTAAGGTTGTGGTACGAGGGGTGGCGATTGCTAAATCGAAAGGTTTGCAGAATGGGGCCCTGGTCGATTTACAGAAGGCGGAGAGAGAGCTGGAAAAGGTGCTGAAGAGCGAGCATATAGATAACGAACTGGTGCTTAAACTGCAGCAGCAGTGTACAGAACATTGGGGGAGGCTCTGTAATCTAAATTACAAAAAGTATATTGAAAGGCAACATGCGGGAGGAGATAAAACGGGTCGTCTTTTGGCATGGTTATATAAAAGAGAAACCCCGAGGCCCCCGATTAGGACAATAACTAGAGAGGATGGGGAGCAGATAAATACCCAGGAGGGTGTCAATGAGGAATTCGTAAATTACTATAAAGCATTGTATGGGGATCCGGGTGGCGGCGACCGGGAGGAAATGTTGGAGACCCTGCAAGATATCGGGCTGCCCAGGATAAGCACGGAGGAAAGAGAGGAACTAGATGCCCCAATAACACTAGGGGAGTTGGAGGCGGTCGTCCAGCAGCTACCCACTAGCAAGACCCCAGGAACGGACGGCCTGCCCAGTGAATTTTATAAAACATTTGGAGCGGAAGTACTCCCCCCGATGCTTGATATGCTTAATGAGGCGTTCGAGAAGGGGAGGTTGCCGGAATCGCTCAGGGAAGCGATTATTATACCGCTCCCTAAGCCTAATAAACCCGGGCATAGTTGTGGGTCGTACAGACCAATATCTATGCTGAATCAGGACAGCAAAATACTAACGGCTGTCCTGGCCAACAGACTGCGGAGGGTGATAGGCAAACTGGTACACCCGGACCAAACGGGATATGTCCCGGGGAGAAACATTGCCCAAAACCATAGACGACTCCACCGGGTGATTGAAATGGGATCTAACAGTGATGGGGAAATGGCGATAGTGTCGTTGGACGCTGTTAAAGCCTTCGACTCGGTTAATTGGAAGTGGCTGCTGGCGGCCCTGAGAGAATACGGACTGGGACCAGGATATATTAGATGGGCGGAGCTGCTGTACAGCGCTCCGCTGGCTAGAGTTCGGACGGGCATGATTATATCCGAGAGATGGCAGCTTAGTAGAGGCACTAGACAGGGGTGTCCTTGGTCCCCGATGTTGTATATCTTGGCCCTGGAGCCTCTGGCACTGTACTTGCGGCAGCAGTATGATATCGTGGGCATTGAGGTGGGGGGAGAAAACCATCTGATATCCCTGTATGCGGATGACTTGTTATTGTACTTGAGTCAGCCGGAGGAGAATTTACAATATATCCTGGACGTGATGGGGAGATATGCGAGGTTGTCGGGCATAGCGGTCAACCCCCAGAAATCGTACATTTTCCCGTTGGGCTGCTATAGGGGTGTTCCCACGGAGCGGCTGCCGGTGCTCCAGGTGCCCTGGTCAGTCAATACATTCCGTTACCTGGGAATAGATATCTACCACACGGTGGAGGAAGAATACAAGCGCAACACAGAGATGGCTGTTGAGAAGATACGCGCATGTATGAGCTTTTGGCAGAAGTTGCCCCTAGCGATGATGGGGCGTGGGGCGATGATCAAGATGGTAGTTCTGCCTAGGCTGCTACATTACTTTAGCAACATCCCATACATGATCCCTAAGGGTTTCTTCACTAAAATAAATGGGGTTTGCAGAGAGTTTCTGTGGCATGGTACTCGTAACAGAGTAGCGCTCTGGAAGTTACAGAACTTTCATGAAAAGGGGGGAGTCAAACTCCCAAACTTTGAGGCGTATTACATAGCGAGCCAACTACAGTTTGTGTCTAAATGGCTGTCCGACGAAGAGACCCCAGAACTCAGACTATTCGGGCAAGATTGTGCCCCATTTTTCTTAAAGGAGGTCATTTGGTTGCCCGAGGCTGTCACGAGAAGGTACCCGGCGATGGTGAAGCTGGGGTGGAAGGTGTGGAGACGGGCATGTATAATGATGGGTGACCCACTTCCGTGTTCTCCGCAAATTCCACTGGTTGCCCTGGCGGGGGTGGATGGACAGCTGAGGGAGATTATTAGGACCTACTGGGAATCGGTGGGGTTGGTGACATTGGGTGATGTGTGGCAGGAGGGTGCTATTAAGGGGTTTGTGGAACTTAGCGAGGAGATTGGATTGCACGAAGGCCAATATGTTACATACCATAGATTGGGGAAGAAAATTCGGGAACTGTGGCCTGAGAATATCATGGCAGACGAATCGGAGGTTACGATGGCGGGGATATATGATACAACGGAAGGGGGACATGAAATTTCTAGGCTGTATGAGATGGTGATGTCGAAAGTTGGGAAGGAACTGACATGCCTACGATTGGAATGGGAGAGTGAGGTGGGGATCGAAATGGGAGATGGGATGTGGGAACGGGCTTTGGGGTACCACAGGAAAGTGTCTCGAAATGCCAGACTGCAGCAAATACAACTGTACGTCATGCACAGAGCGTACATGACCCCTCTGAGGATATCCAAATTTCGGAATGCAGGCAGACAGGCGTGCCCCAAATGCGACGACGAAAATGCGGACATGACGCATATGTTTTGGGCGTGCCCAGTGATTGAGGGGTTCTGGAGGGAGGCGGCGCGCAAGCTGAGAGAGAGAGGGGTCACGTTTGCCATAGACACCGCCTGGGCATGCCTTCTGGGTGGGTTTCCCAGACCTCGGCAGCAGAAACATGTAAGCAAACTGAAAGACTTAGCGTATGTGCTGGCCAAACGACGAATAGCCATGGGCTGGAAAAAATGTAGCAAGCCACGGGTTGAGGTGTGGTGGAATGACCTACAGAAATGGGCGGAGGCTGAGACAGCGGTGTGGCAAGAGGCGAGTTGTATGTCTTGGGAGGAGGAACTGGGCTCTTTGATGGCATGGAAGACATTGATATCCTGCATATTCGGGACAGGGGTTTCGGGAGATCCAGATGATGACGATGCTCGCTCATGTGCAACAGAAGCGGAACAAGACATGGAAAATGGCTCGCGAGGGGGGAGGGATCAGGGGAGTAGTGCGCACTAATGGTTAAATGTTTATTGGAATATTGTTTATTGCACTGCTGTTTGGTTTGTATCGGTGTTTGTGTTGAAAAATCAATAAAAATCTATTAAAAAAAAAAAAAAAAAAAAAAAACGAGGAATTGACTCACGCAAATGTTTACGTAACATTAAAACAGTTAATGTGACACTAAACAAAACAGTCGTAAATGAAAAAAGAGATAAATCGAAAACGAATGTAAAAGATGTGACTTCTGTGAACAACGAAGCTTTGATTGTCATCCCAAGTTCCAGTGACATCTCTGCGGATCTGATGAATATGTCAACATATGAAGACGATGATAATGCCGACCCAACTGAATCCGAACTAATCCTGCAAGATGTTGGAACTGACCCACAAGTCATTCCAAGCCATGAGGGTGTAAGTGTGGACAAAGAGCTGCCTCCTTACAATATAGGCGCAAACCCCTCAGAATTGCAACAACCATTGCCCAAGATACATGATGGTAAAAGGGAATCATCGATTCCGGCGTTGCCCGAGAAGGGTGCTCTGAGAGAAATAAAGATTCTGCCCCCACCTAACATGGCGAGAAGAGTGTGCCAAGTGATACATCATCCTTCTACACAAGAGGCACATCCTCAACCTCCCATAATGTTCATGACTCTTGATGAAAAAAGAAAGAAGCTGGCTGCCTCTGCACTTTTTTTTGAAGCATGAAGCCACACGTGTCACAAACGAACATCCTAGAGACTCCACCAATAGAAAGTCACAAGGGAGTGAGGGTTTGTTGTGGAATGCTTAACACGACACACTCAAACCGGTGTATACCACACGAGCTACCATGAACAGTAAAGCCAAAATATCTGAAATTAAGAGAATTCCGCCCCAAACACTTGTCGGAATAAAGGCTAACTCGTCTACCCAAAAAACACAACAGCTACATCAGGTACTACTGGAACGCAATGAATCTTCAGACAACCTAATTCTGAACCGGCACAGCGTATTGTGGTTATGTCATCTTGTTCCTACACTCAGAGCGATCGAATCTGAGGACTTGAAAGTGGTGGAATTTTTCAACGAAAATAAAAATGATGCTGTGATATTACATGTTCAATCAAAACTGATTGTGGAAACTTTGCTTGAGGCTGGCCCAGTGCTGATGTCATTGGGATTTGACATCTCCAAAGTGGCTGACCGTTCTCCGTCCGGCCCCATACGAAACGCCACAGCCAATGTGCCTGCCTGTGAAACTGAAAGGGCCAAAATTTCAGCAGCAAAAGATCTAGTCACTGCACAGATCTCGTTGGCTGTCCTTAGTTCCGACATTAAAAACTCTGTCTCATCTGCGACCTCCCAGATCGAAAACTAATAAGGATAACAATCCAAGGGGCCAAAAGATCAAGCTCTGAATGTGATGGAGTAGAGCCTGCCGCCAACTTAGAAGAAAAGGCTAACGACTGGACCTGGGTAGCAGGAGCCCTAAATACGAACCAGGACAAGTAATGCCAGGCCCACTGTGGCCCCAAGGGCTGCTAGAGCTGCTCAATGGGCTCCTGGAACACAAGAGGCTTCTTGCATCGTTTCTCAACTGCTTGGGCAGAAGACCTTGATATAATTTGCTTACAGGAAACTTGGTTATCCGAAACTCCAATCATTGAAGGCTTTGAGACAGCTATGACCCCAGCCATTAATCAGGCAAAGGGAAGACCCATGGCCGGCCTGCTATTGGCGGTGAAGAAAGCTTCTGGACTCAGGATTGAGAGATCAGTGAACATTTCTCCACATATCCAAGTTTCCGTTGTTAGCTCATCCCACTCAGAAAATCCTCAGGTTCCCTTGCTTTACATCATAAAATTATTTGGGACTCACTAGAAAACTGCTTTTGGTCGAAAGTACTAGCCCTTCCGAAGGGCTTGAAGACCGCATGCATAAGATATGAATTATCGTTAATATCGATCCACGCTAGGATTATTTGGAGCCTGCTAAATCTATATCGCAAAACATGTATTGGGGCGCAAATCCCTCAATTTGACATCTTCTATGATGTCTCAGCTGGTAACTCTAACGTCGCTTCTATGTGGTCGAATAGATGTGAAGTGTTATTACAGAACCATGATATTAAAGTTTTTATGCTTCATGAAAACCCGGATGCGGTAAAACTCAAAATCTGGCGCGCTGACTGGGAACAAACATGTATTGAGAGATCTGCGGCCAAATGAATGTGTGATGCGCCACTGCAGATACGTGCCTTTAACACCCAACAGCGATACATTACATTGTTTCCAGGTCCGCAAGCCCGAAGGATGTTTCTATTGTTCAGATAAAAAATGTTTTAAAACCATCGAAAGTCTCCGCTTATGGAAGAGCAATGAGCATCTAAAACCCGAATGTAGATTTTGCTTGCAAGCTAATGAATCACTCAAACACCTAGGGCTATTTTGCACTAAGCTAAGATCTGAAAGAACAATTCATTTGGATCCACAGAGTGTAAATAATCCACCCTTATGCGCAGACGACTGGTGGAAACAGATGCATCAAGGAACAGACTTCAAATTGATACTCCCGTTAACATGTCTTTTGGAGTCAATTGAAAATCGCCTGATGAGGACACCAACAGAGTGAACACACCTGTAAAACTCAAAATTGCACGATATGCCAGACAACAGTGTATGAGGAAATCCGCCTGAAAGTAAACAATTGATGAGTGTTGTACGTTTGTATGTTATATGTTTATACGTTGTCATTTTAAAGGTTTGAAAAAACCAATAAAATAAAAAGAAAAAAAAAATTATACTGGTATCATTTGGCAACAGGAGGGGTGACATTTATTGACCAAGTCTCAGCCACGATTGACGATTTAATTGAAAAAGAAAATCCGGATGATCTAATCATATGTGGTGACCTGAATATTGACTGCATAACACAGCATGACCGAGCCAGAGGCAATAGGAAAACGATCATCCGACAAGTGCAGCTATCAAATCAATGGTGCCTTGAGATGGACTTGCGTGGGCTAATGATGCTGAACGGCAACACAACCGGCGATATCCCAGCTTAAGCGACTTGGTGTAGACCTGGTCAAAGTTCGATACTGGATTACATATTTGTATCAGAAACTATCCACACAAAGACCACTCACCTCGAAGTCATTAAAATGACTCACAGTGATCACGATATGGTGAAGTTAAAATTCAACTACTACACCCAACGCGAACAAGAGTCTTGGCCACACGCTGTTAGAACTGGTGCGTGTAGGCTTCGCTTACATCTACAAGATGATGAGGTAAACACAATTACATCAGACTTTCAATCAATATTGCAGTCCGTTGAATATGAGCACCTGCTGTCTCGATTTAAAGAACGTAAAAACATCTTAAGACACGTGGACTTTGACCCAAAGCACAAATTTGATCTAGAAATATTACAACGGAAAAGATCGATGCGACACAACCTAAGAAAAGCTCAGAGAACGCCGAATGTTAACATCCTCGAATGCAAAATATTGATTAGACAAACATATAAGAACTGGATCAAGTCGCAGAAGACCATTATGCTCCAAATCGACTATGAACTGATGCTGTCTAAAATGGCTAATAAAAACACTGCCGACTTTTGGAGGCTGATAAATAACAACATAGCCCCACAAAATGCATTACAATCAAATTCAGTTTCAGGAACAGAATGGGCGTCGTTCTGTACCAACCTTTTTTGTAAGGATGAAGTAACGGAGGCATGGAAAGCGCCAACCTTGACTCACTGGGACCTAGTGTTCGAAAGAGATGACATCCTCCAAGTAATTAAAAGCGTGAATGCTTCTCGAGCCCCGGGCCCGGATGGCCTAACGAATTACACCATCAAGCGCCACCCAGAACAATGGTCCCACTTCTGTGTCACTGTTTGCCAGAATACTCAAGTGCTGTACCACCCCAAAATCATGGAAGAGCGCTGTGATTGTTCCAATTTTCAAAAGAGGCGATCGAAAGAACCCTAAAAACTACAGACCGATAGCTTTGCTTGACGTGCTGGGGAAAATCTATGCAACCCTCCTCCAACAAAAACTACTACAATGGTCCAAAGAATCAAACCATGTGGACCCAAGACAAGCAGACTTTGTAAAGGGGGTGGAGTGTGGAGTGAACCTGCTACTCCTAAACCTGCTGAAATTGGCGAACACCAAAGTCTATTTAGCCCTTATAGATCTTTCATATGCGTTTGATAGCATAAACAGAGAGCTGCTGTGGAAAAAACGAAATGCTTGGAATTGTCCACCCAGCCTGCTAGCTGCTATTCGTGAGTTACATTCTAACACCACGATCAAGATAAGACTAGACAAAAAAAAAAACGTTATCTGCTCCAATTAACACATTTAAAGGTGTCAAACAGGGATGCCCCAAGGCAGCTATAATTTTCAATCTGTTTATATCGGACATTATCAACATTTTTAATGGTGCAAACGTATTTCCAGCGAAAATCCACAGTTCTCACATTAACTATCTGGCATACGCAGATGACCTCATCTTAATTGACCTTACACCAATGGGGCTCCAGTGGAAGCTCACGATTCTTGAAACCTATCTAACAACAAATGGGCTGAACATAAACAAACAAAAATGCGAAATACTAATCCTTGAAAAATTGACAGGCAAGAGAAGGAATAAAATAAAAAAAATGTAACTGGTATTTTGCCAATGAACAAGTAAAGATTGTGAAAAACTCCACCTATTTGGGTATGAAGTTTAGTGCAAGCAGGAACGATGCTCCATGGGCTGAGGTATCTAAAAGTAAATGTCGTCAGCTAGCATGCCAAGCGAGTCTGATAAATAAAAAATATGGGAAATTCTCATTGAAGCCAACCATCACCTTCTTCCAACAAAAATCTACCCCGGCCCTTATCTGTGGTGGAGAAAATGCTTTTGGATGTCCAGACACACTATGGAACTCTCTTGAAAACATCTTTTGGACAAGAGTGCTACATTTGCCCAGGGGATTATCAACGGTCTGCATAAGATACGAACTGGGATACATTTCAATACAAGCAAGAGTCTCATGAAACCTGTTGAGCCTTTTTAGAAAAACGATGCTAAAGGTTCCAGCGCCACAGATCTGTACACTACACTACGCACCTGGGCAAAACGTATACAATTCTTTCAAAATGGAATGCACTCTGTCTTGACGTCTTGGATCAGTACGACATTACCCTACAAACTCTGAACGACAACCCAGAGCTAGCTAAGAAAAAACTGTGGAGAGCAGACTGGATTAATACCTGTGATCTAAGGCTAAAAGCAAAACTGATGACAGAGGTACCTGGAGAAGCAAGAGCCTACGGCCAGCTGCAAAACTATTTGACTTGGTTTCCTGATCACCACTCGAGAGTTCTTTATATGCATTTTAGGCTTAATATAATGGCAACCAAGGAACGCTTAAGCACCTGGACGCAATTTGCTGATATGTCTCTAACATGTAGATTCGGTGGTGCCCCCAAAGAGACTTTGAAACACTTGACGATGTTCTGCTCTGCGTTTCTTCAACACAGAAAAACTACCTTCGATCCAATTATTAACAAGCATCACATTCTAACCGCAGAAGAGTGGTGGAAAGCTCTGTTTGACGGATCACACAGACCAGTGATGCTTGCATTGGTGTTGTTCCTCAGAGTCCTAAAAGAATGCTTAGACGCGGAGAATATAATTCTGAAATCAGTAACTGTGTGAGATTTACACCTTCTCCCACAAAAATAACTTAAAGATAATTATCAGCAAAATGACGATCAGTTGTTGACCATACGATGATGGGTCAGGGTTTCCTTGTGATTTATCATGTGTTCTGTTTTTTCTTTCTTTTAAAGGTTTAATCAAACCAATAAAAAAAAAGCAATACCATTCTGTTCTCCCGTTGCCCTTCGTGCCCGATTCCTCCATGGTGCAAACGTTGTAATAACGGGTTTTATTATCACCCAATTAAAGTGATACTTCTGGATGGCATCAGACGTCCAGATGAAATGCACCACTTCATCGCACGAAAGGCAGAGTGGGCCCCTCAGCATTTCGAGTATGTAAATCAGCCAACATTTAAAATGGTTCTGCAGGTTCCTCAGCTTGAAACGAGTACAAGTACGTCTGCTGAGGAGGGGCATTTTCAAATTAGCCTGCCCCATATATGATCAGCGTGTCTGCATTGTGTAAATCCTGTGTCTCCCAGAGAACTGTACTAGACAGAGATGCCTCGAGATAGCCTAAGCAGTCAGCTCTCTTCACGCCTTTCCGCACAATATGTAATGCTGTGCTTAATCCACAAGGCATCAGTGGCAAGGGCCGAGGAACATTATGAAGGGTGCAATGCTATGCTGGCATAACCTAGTCACCTTACCTGTAGGAGAGCATGTTGCGTTCTCAGCGTTCCTTTCGTGGCTGGGGTTAGCGGCACTGGGTTGGCGGACACTGTTGGCTCTCTCCATCTCAGAAGAAGCGTCATCCTGGTTGTCCCCATCAGAGGAGCCAGAGATCTGGAGGCTGTGCAGGCTGTGCAGGCTATCGTTCACCAGTACAGGGCCTCTGATGGCCTCCTGAATAGCGTTGTTGACAGATGACAGAGTATTTAGCCCTGGAGGAATGAGGGATACATGTTAAATCATTGTGTGCGAAATTGCCATATACACTGGAATGGCCTCCACTTGAGATTAATTTAGTGCACAGTCAAAAGTCTGACCTGGAAGCAGTAGGAGGCCCAGTTCTTGGTTGTGAGGCGGGGTCATGCCAGTAGGTAAAGGTGGGCAGCCGGTTCCCTGCCCAGGCTGTTTCCAATTTACATCGCTTAATGTTGCAGCATTGAGTTGGCAAGCAGCTGTAGGAAATATGGAGGTTTTAACAATGCTTGCTTGACCATTGCTTTGCTCTTTTCTGTTCATCGGAAATGGAAGGATTTCTTCATTTTCCTCCGGTACCAGCCTTCTTCTTACTCCGGAGCTTTCACGAAACAAGACGTTATGGGCAACGGAGGTGGGTGTCATCTGGAGAGATTGTCTAGGTGACATAAAGATGGCAGTAGAGGGTGCAACACTGATGGGGTCCAGTGTGGCAGCGGTATGGTCAGTGGTTGCCAATGCTTCCATGCACTGGGCTAATCGTTCTTCTGGATCCGGTCTTCTCCGATCTCCATCGCTGCATGATGAGACACCGTGAGCTGTAGAATAATATAAAGAGGCATTGAGATACAATAGGGTTAAAAAAACAGTGGCAAAGCTTTGCCTATTCCAGTAATTGTAAGGGTCTGCACCAAAAGGTCATGATACGACTTACACGGGAATATGGATAGGCCCCAGAAATAACATAAAAGTTCATTCCAAATGAGATGCTAAATGCTTGGAACTACCCGTTAGAAGTTGTAGCGAAGGGTGAAGGCAAGAGTCAGTAAAATTATTAAAACATGGAATGCAACAACAATTGAACTCTCCACTACCTGCCCATTCACTTACCTCCCTTCAAACCCTGCCCATTCATTCCTAGGGCAACTCTCATGGCACTATCCTCCTCCTCTAATCACTTACTGCATCTAATCTTACTATTGGCACCTCCCGATCTGACCACTCCCTTCTTCAGATTAATTTTACTGCTCCTCCCCCACTCTTCCTCCCTTCCAACTCTTCTATCTCTAAATATAAATGTAAACCTGACTCCCTGGCCTACCTAGCAAAGGTCATGTCCTCCCTCCTCTCTCTACCTCCTTGATAGGCCTCCTAATTAAACAGGCATTCTTTGGGTTTAATCAAGCTCTGAGCCTCCCTTTTCAGAACCTCTATCCCTCTGAAAACCTCTGCCCCTCTAAACCCATCCCTCAATCTTGAGTCGCCACTCAGTTACACCTCTTCAAAGGCGGATATGCAATGCCAGCTCTGCAAGTTGCGAAAGAGCCGTATCCAGTGTCCGTTCCTCGCCTTTAAGCCTCACCATCACTAAGGCCTTTCATTCTGCCAAGTAGACATACTTAACTAATCTCATTACTACTCTTCGCTCCGTTCTCACCCCCGCAAACCACCATCAAGGCTATGCCGGATTCACCTCTCTATCCATCCCCCTGCTTCTTTTTTACCCCTACATTCCATGCACACCATTTCCCATCTATATTCCTTCTGTCCAACTTTTCCCACTGAAAAGCCAACTGTTCTTGTATTTGTATTTGTATTCTTGAGTCCCTTTCGGCCCTTTTTCCCCACAGATTGTCAAGGAATGTGCACCTCTTACTTACTCCCAGCTCTCTCCACTCTCTTTCTTCTTATCCTGTGATCTTACCTGTCCCTTTCAGTATTCCTACTGTCTTACTGATCCTACACAAGAAGCCCTCAACTGACCCAAGCATCCTGCTAACTTTTGATCTGTATTGTTCATACATCACTGTTAATTCTGGAGAGGCTCGTCTTCAACAGGATCTCCACATACTTGGACAATAATGGCCCTCGTGACCCCCTCCAGTTCGGATTCCGCAGCCGACACTATGTAGAAATAGCAATAGGCCTTACACATGTCTCCAATTTTCTGACCTCTGCCCAACATCAAAACTGACCTCTATCCTAAACCTTCTGGACCTCTCTGCCGCCCCTGATAATACAGGCCACTCATATCTCCTTTGGAAACTCTTGAATGGATTCCCTCCTACCCTTCTAATAGTTCCTACTCCCTCTCATTGAACACAGCAGCTACCTCTGATTCTAACACCCTCGTTGACAGTATTCCCCCAGTCTCTTTTCTTGGCCCACTACTTTTCATCCTTTAAACATCCTCATTCGGACAACTCATCTCTTCCTTTGGGTTCTCATATCACCGCTTTGTAGACAACACTTATATCTTCTTTTCCTTCCTACACTCAGTCCTGATATCTCTGCAAGCACCTATGATTGCTTCTCAGCAGTGTGTCACTGGTTGGCATTTCAGTCTTATGCATAACTCTTGAAGATATTGACTATAATTAGGTGTTGGTCTTAAAATGACTGGGGTTTCAACACCCCACTCAAACGGGTCTGCCTGGGAGGGAAATTTGGCTGGCTTCTCTAGAAGACACATTTGCAGATTAACCTTGAACCCTGCCAGTTCACCATATTCCTCGATGACCGACATAGCTGCAGGAATCAGCACATGCCAGTTGCACATAAATAGGAAGAGCATAGATTGCAGTCCAGGGAATATCCAGCCAGTTTCATTCCTCTGCATCATCAAAGAGGGTCGATTTTGATAGAGACTGGCCATTTCATTTAGACTAAACAAAACCCTCTTGAACGCTGGCCGCATATTTGTTCTGATCACAAGGATGACCTAAGCCATTATGCCCTTCTATGCTCTTAACAAGCAGCAGGAGACCTTTTTATTTAAATGCTTGAAAGTGGAGGAGGACATGGATAGGTAAGAATTCTCCATGGAAGGATACCTCAATTTGGTGATGGACTACAGCCTTGATTGCTCTAAATCTACACTGTATCTGGCAGCTGATGTCATGTCAGCTAGACTCAACGCCTTTATTTATTTACGATGACTTATATAGCACCTTTATCCAAAGACTTGAAAGAGACATAATAATCTACAAAACAGAAGTATGTAAAGAGAAAATCAGTTGTAAAAAAAGAGGTGTGAGGCGCGCACTCCAATTCCTGGCCAATAAACTACCTGAAAAAAGAAAAAGAATAAATGGGTTGAATCCAAAAGTTTCCAATTCACTGGGTTAGATCCCAATTGTTGCATAAATATTCACAGGGTTAGATCCCAATTGTTGCAAAAATATTCACAGGGCTGGATCCCTTATGCTGCATTTGGGCTGCTGTTCTCCTCCTCCTAGCGCTTTCGTGTCCCAAAACTCTTCAGGGAGGCTGTGTTGCCTTTCACTTCAGGTGAATCCAATTAAATTGATAATGCAGTATCTAAGAACTATGGGAGCTGTAGTGAAATCATTAGTTCATTTCAGGTGACCAAGGAAAGACTCCCCTGCAGGAGCACACATCTTACCCTTAGCAGGGGGAGGGAGGAAAACCATAACTATGGTTCTCCACTGTAGGGAAAAATGTCCCCGGTGCTGCAGCCTCTGGAGTCCCGATCTCCACAAATTACATGTAAAAAAAGAGGGGTGAGGCACGCACTCCAATTCCTGGCCAATATACTACCTGAAAAAAGAAAAAGAATAAATGGGTTAAATCCCAAAGTGTCCAATTCACTGGGTTAGATCCCAATTGTTGCAAAAATGTTCACAGGGTTAGATCCCTTATGCTGCATTGGTACTGCTGTTCTCCTCCTTCAAATATTCACAGGGCTAGCTCCCTTATGCTGCGAACTATTGGGCAGTAATTGGGATTTAACCTTGTGAATATTTTGGACACTTTGGGATTTAACCCTGTGATTGTTTTTGGACACTTGTTCAGGTAATATATGGGCCAGGAATTGGAGTGTCTGCCTCACCCCTGCTTTTTTGAACATTTAAAGAGAAAATCAGGCTGAACACCAAAACAGGCGAATAATAATCACACATACAACATTTTGCAAGGCATGGCTAATCATGAAAGGCACTAGGCAGCAGATGTTGCTTTAAAGGACATAGGGCCTCATTACACGGATGGCGGTAAGGATTTACCGGTACCGGTAAAATACCGGTACCGGTAAATCCTTACCGCCTTACTGCGAGGTCCCTTTGCGGGTTGGGGGATTTAACGCCTGCTTTTTGCAGGCGTTAAAAACCAACCCGCAAAGGGACCCAGGGAGCTAATTACGGTACCGCAATTTGCGGTACCGTAATTAGCGCCTTCCCCATTCCCATTGAGCCCTATGGGCTAAAAATGGGAATGGGGAAGGGCAATGGTCGAAGGGGGAATTACCACCCCGCCAACCTTGGAATGGGGCGGTAATTCCCCTTTCCGCCAAGGCGGTGCCGGTATTTTACCGGCATGAACCATGGCGCTAATAGCGCCATGGTTCTCCGCCATCCGTGTAATGAGGCCCATAGACATAGTCAAATGTACAAAAGAAAAGAGTTCCAAAGTTGTGGGGCCAGGAAACCAAAAGAACGAAAGTGAGAAGACGCACAATAAGGGCCAGGATAAGCAATAAGAACTTGAGGAGAACGAAGAGGCCCAGAGAGTCGATACAAATTAACCAAACAGCAGAGATAATCTGGAGTGAGAGTATGAATACATTCAAAAATAATACAAAGTAAATTAAACTGCAACTGGGCCAAGATAGGAAGCCAGCAGAGCTTGGCAAGATCGGTGTTAAGACGGATTGCTGAACTCTGACCTGGTGGGCCGAGATTCAGAAGGCCAGCCTAGTTTTATGGAACAGGGTAACCTTCTGGACAAGCCAGACCAATCAAAGTAGCATTTGCGGCGGTCAAGACTAAGTCTCAGGAGGGGTGAGGGTAACTGAAAGAACTCAATGAGCACACAGAGTGAAGGACACTTACAAATCACTCCCAGTCAGGTGTAGATATATTAAAAATACAAATGCATTTATTTCAAGGCTTTGAGTTTCAACACACAGATAAAATGACAGTTATACTTCTAAGCCAACACAATCCTATCAATATACATATATACAAGACCAATGGGGTCAAAGGGTTAATGCATAAAAAAAGGGTCAGCAACCGAAAAGGGGAAGGAAACAGGAAGTGCAAATAGTCTTTACACCCTTCTGCATCAAACACAATCCTAACTGAAAGGCAGTCCAATCCCTAAGAAGAGTGGAGCCTATTTCTAAAATGTACTTGCAATGCTAGCACACACGGTAATACAGATAGGCAAAATGGGGTCTCTTCAAGGGTCTGTAGCAGGTCAGGAAGGTGGGTGAGCTGATGCAGAATAAGTTCCCACTATTAGTGGAGGGTCTCCCCAACAGGGCAGAGCAGTTGCCAGAGTTTTGGAATAGTTGGCTAGTTCTCACTAGCAGTGGAAAGGAGAGGGGCCCTCAGGGGTCACTCATGCGTAAAAATGGATGGATGCGCTAGCGGCCACCAATAAGGGCTGCAATTACTCACTGACCCCCGGCCCACTCTGGACGAAACTTCTTCATTCGAGTTCACTTCGGTTGCAGGTTCAAATGCAGCAATCTCGCGGCTCTCCGGCTTTCAGCGACGAAGATACAGCGTTGATTCCCAAACGTGACAGTGGCAATTTCTCCGCTCCTGGTGGATGGATCAGGCCAGTTCCACTGTAGCAGGCTTCAGAGCACAGAGGACAACAGCTGCAATGAACTTGCAAAGTTCGTCATCACGGCTGGGTGACAAGGTAACCATATATACTCTGGTTCAGCCGCACTCACTTTACTCCAGACCTGGGAACGCCAAGTGTACGAAATGGGGTGTGAGAGTGCTGTGAACACTGAGCATGCGATGTACCACGTTTCAAGAGCCTCCTCGAAAGTGCAGCGTTATCAGGTCAAATGTCCTGCGCAAGCTGGTCAGCCCACAGTTTGGCCCAGGGACACTTCTGAAAACGCTTACTTGGAGGTTTTGATGAAGGTGCCGAGAATAGTTGGTCCCACTATTCCAATGGGTAAAAGCAGCTTCGCAGATCTTCTATGGCGACCGGATGCAGAGGGGTCACACGGGACGACAGCGGGTTCAGGGTGCCAAACATTCCAGCCAGTCACCAGCGGTTCCTCGACTCGGCTTCTTAGTATCAGGATACTTGGATCCTATCCTTCGTTCAGTGAAAACTCCAGAGATCGACATGGTATGGGTGTTTGGAGCATCTCTTATCCAAAATCTCCTTTGTGCCAAAACGAAGAGGACCCAATGGGAGATCTGCTCACATACAGGCATACCATACATGGACCAATCATGGACCACAGTGGTCCCAGGCATTCACAGCACACCAGACTCTCTAGCACCCAGGATGTTTATTGGAACTAGACAGTCCAGCCCACATCCTGGGGGCGCACACTCAAGGCATGCAGAAGCCTGTGAAAGTTGGGCGACGCATGGGAAAATGCATGCCCAAATAAGGACTGACCTGGGTCGGCTCGACCTGGGGAAGATGAAGGGGCAAGATGGCCAAAGGACAGGACAAAGAACCTTGTGGCATGGCCATTTTGGAGCCAGGCCACCTAACCGTGCCAAACGTTGTAATCGCGGTTTACCTGGCAGGAAAGGGTTAAAAATACACAAAAAGGAAAGCTTCCACCAGCCCACTCCAAGGCACATCTGCACTTCTCCTAAAAAATCCTTCAAGAGTAACTAGGGCCCTTAAATATTACAGGAAGACCCAAGTGCACTGTACTGTAAGGTACTCGGTGCACTTGCAACATGTTGCACAAAAGTTGCAACATGGACAAGGACTAAGGGAAACAAAGTCTCCCAGTACTGACTGTCTTTAAGGGCATGTCAGTTTCCCCATAACAAAGTGAGCTAAAGCCCAGACGAGTGCAGCAGAAGGCTGTGCTCTTCTTGTAAAGTCCGGCTACACAACTGGGGGGAAAATGACACACGAAATGGAAATCTTTCCTAACACTAGGCAGCCAGGAATTAGGGTTTTGTTGCTGGATGGAGAATAAGACACTTTGGGAGTTTTGAACCACTTGCTTTCTCTCATGCGCATAAATCCTATTCCACAACTGACAACATCTCACACATAATTTGATTAAAACTGTGCAGGGAGATGAACTTGGGCAGATCTCAACTCTAACCATGGCAAGTCGGGAAAGGCAGGGAGATGCCTCACTTGCACAGAAGGAGACACTGAAAGCAGTCTTAGGAGACAACGCTTATTGAGTTGTTGGCAATAGATAAAGAACTATACACCCTAACTGAGAGAGAACCTGGGGCTTAAATATGGGAGCAGGAATCCTTGCATAAGTCCTTGAGACATACTTCTGATCTGAAAAAGCTAGTTGCTACAAGATGTCAGCTCAATGTGAATTTATTACATCAAACAGAGTATACTCCCATCAGCTAAACAAACAACAAGGCCTTTATTCGGACCCTAAAAAGGTCAGATGTGACAGATGTGGGTCAAGAGAAGAGGAACAATGCAAGAATGTGTAACTTTTACACTTACTCATACACCCCTGACTCTGTCACCTGTAACCCACTGACATACATAAAGGAAGTTCAGCAGACCCAAATCAAGGCATCCAAAGGGGGAAGCTGGACAATTTCGCTTGCGGAGTTGACAAATGCCATCAAGAATTGATAAACTAACACGAGCCCGGGCTCAAATGGCAATACAGGTCAATTTTGTAAAATAAATGTTTTGTTCACGTTGACACCACAATTTTTTAATAATTTCAAAGAAACAGGTCGCAATGCCCAATCTGTGTATATTTCCTGTTTCCCCACTGCCCTCATGAATACGGATGCTAAACTGTATACTAGAGTTTTGGCTTGCTGTGTACTGAAGTACCTTCCATATGTATTGAAACAATATCAATTAGGCTGTGTGCCTAATGGCAAGGCTTTTGACAGCACAAGAGTCATCTTGCAAATTATAGCAAAACCTGTAGATCGCACACAAAAGCAGTTCGGCTAGAGTTGGAGGCTGATATGTTATTTGAGCGGATAGATTGAACATTTCCGGCAGATCTCTTGAAAAACCTGAGATTTGGCGAAACTGTAATCAGATAGATTTTTGGGCCACATAATTGGCAGAGCCTAGGTTCCAGGGAAAGATCTCCCTCTCAGCCCAGTCAAACTCCATCAAAATAAATGCTACATGCTTGCAAAAAGGGATGATCCTACGTGCATGGAAATCATCCAACTCATCCTTCTGTATCGATGATTGTGTGGAGGAGTTATTGACTGTGTCCACATATGAGAGGGCGATTTTCTAGCAATCTGGAGACACTGATAAATTCGTGGACATATGGGTTCTGTTCCTAGATGTATATGACTGATATGCTTTTCAGATGTGTTTCCTGATACGTTCTCATCCGTGTAATTTTACTTGCACTGTTGCTCTTGAACTTGGATCATACTGAACCTACTGTATTTGCTATGTGCATGGTTTTACGACGTATGATGTGTTGTGTGTGTTTTATTTTTCCTTGTGTTATAACTAGGCGTCATATCTGTCCTACTTGCTATAACCTGATGGTTCTATTGCTCGCCAGCACTGATTCTACTGTTTATGCTTTTACTACATTATTTAGTCAGTGTTATTGTTGTTTGCTTTTGGCACATGAAAATAAAAACAAAAACCACAACAAAATATACGCTACACCATCACCAATGTTTCACCATCAGCTGCACTTCCATTGCGGAACTGTTACTGCACGTGGCAGTGATCGCTAGTGTTGCTACAATTTCACCAGAGCCCATGTTTGGCAATCTGAACCTCGATCTTGCTGAACAGGGTATGAGTGGGCACCTGCTGCGCTCTACTGCACTGCTAAGGGGTGACTGAGCAGTTTGGCGCTCTTATGGTAGATCGGCTGCGATGCTGCTGCGATGTTATTCTGCCCGTCACTGGCATTGGCAGTGCCCGACAGTGGGTGGCCATTCTATGTGTGCTGGGAGAAGGGAACTGAATAAATATATATACAAGTCCGGTGTGCGATTCTGGGGAGGCCCCCATGAGGATGAAGCTGCAAGCTGAGATGATGGTCAGGAACACTGCGCATGATTAATAATGTTGGTAGTAATCCTGCACCTGCCTAACCTTGTCAACAGTGGGAGTGAAACATCAGAGAACCGAAGTGCCTGATTTGATCATTTTTAACCAAGACCATATGAACCTCTTACTGGGCATATGGGTACAGTACCCCTTTCACCTTTATTGGCGAAAACAGTCTTCCACCAATCTGGATTTACCCACTCCAAATCTATTGCTTGTTCTCTCTGCTTCCCCACAATGAGAAGTACACCATATCCTGACTAAGCTGGCTTGGAGATGAGCAATTTAAATATTTGTGAAGGGGTTCTCTCGAAGCCCTGATATTAAACACAAGCTTTATTAAATCTCTCCTACTAATTAAAATGGTTGCTTGAGCTGCCCCCATACACACAAATGTTGTGACAGGTCGGCACATAATGGTCATGTTGACCAATAATGACGAAACATACCAGGTGGAAAAGGCGGGCCCTAAAGGTTGTGTGGATCTTAAGCACTTTGCAATTCAACAATTACAAGGTGTACATTCTAAAATGCCGACCGTACAATCTATAGGATGTGGGGAGGACCCCTCTATCACAGTTACCAAAATTAAGGCACAATTGAAGGCTAGCCATACAAAGGTATCATGTCAAATTGATGGAGCAGTAGCAACAGTTGAGGATGTACAAAGCTGGATGATAGAGCTCACAGGGCGCACTCACAAAGTAGATACACTAGTTAATACCACAGAAGAGAACACTGGGAAAATAACTAAATGGATTAAGTGACTGGAACACAGTGATAAAGACAGACAGGACAAGACGGAGGATTTGGGAGGAAGGTTGTGACAGTTATGCTCTTGGCATGAAGAATAGAGATCAGTCTGTCAGCTTGAAAGATGTGATGGAAACCTTGGGCCTCATTACAACTCTGGCGGTAGCCGTGCCGGCAAAACCAGCAGGCTGCCACCGGAGTTATGTTTTTTTCTGGCGCCTAGCTCTACGGAAACACCCAGGAGATTACGATCCCAGTGTTCCTGAAAGTCAGGCGCCAAAAATGTAAGTCCCCATTCCCATTGAGTCCTATTGGACTCAATGGGAATGGGGATGAGGGAAGCACCAGCACCGTTAATAATGGTGCTGGTGCTTCCCGGAAAGTCTGCGGGTCAGGCCTGGTGGACAGGATAGCAGCCGCCCGCAGACTCGGGGTGTGCCGGTCTGGTAACAATTTTGCCGGTAGGCTTACCAACACTGTTGTCACCGAACCAGCACACTCGTAATGAGGCCCCTTGTGTGCATGACAGTGGCAGCGCTGGGCCCTGTCAGGGGAGGGGGGCACCTACGGGTGCTTGCGTGCAGGCAGAGCCGCTCCCCTCCTTACCTGCTGCAACGCTGGCCTCCAGGCCGCAAGGAGGAACACTGCAGCGGCAGCGGCCCTACCGCAGGTTGCTACGTTCTGCAGCAACACCGGAAGGGAACGCAGAAGAGGGAAGCATGGCACCAAAGGGGTGATGCGCTTACCCACAATACCAGCTGGAGCCGACGAAAGCAGCAAGGATACCACTACTAAACCATCAGGGATGTTTGAGATGTATTAAAGGCCCCATGGAGGCCTTACACACTAAACCACCAGGGATTACATTATTATTATTTTAAGAGCCTACAGGCTAAAACAAAGAATCCAGCGTCCCGGGACCCCAGTAGGGTCCATGTTGGAAAACGGGCGGGGCTTAGTAGCCATTTTAAGCACTGCCTTCGCCATCCCCTGTAACCCCCCTGAAGCCAGGTAAGTGATTGGTTAGGGTCAGTATCCAATCCTGAGAGGGGGTGGGGTATTTACGTAAGCCTGTGTGAATGTCTAAGTGTGGGTTAGTTGGGTGAGGACAAGAGGACGTCTGAGTGGAGACCAGTGAAGGCAATCACGAGTGTGGAGGATAGTGTTAAGGAGGGGTTCTGTGGAGTGTTTGTGTGAGGAGTGTGAGTAGTAGAAGTAGGAGTAGTAGAGTGGGATAATAGTGGCAGAGGTAGTAGTGGTTAGGAGTAGAGGTAGTAGGGGGTGGGAGTATAGAGTGAAGGATATTAGTGGTAGAGTGGGAATTAGTAGAAGGGTGAGCAGGGCACCATATGCCTGGGTGAGCAGGGCACCATATCCCTGGGAGTCCCAGCGAGTCCAACAGGGGCTAATACAGATCTAGAATTTATTAGAGAGAGGTAGTGGTAATACCGGAGCGGAACCAGTAGTCGTGGTAGTAGCGGGAGAGTGATAGTGAGTGTGAGAATAGAAGCAGCTATTGGTCTAGAGTTGAATAGGATTTAGGATTAGTGGAATAGTAGGAAGCAGAGAAGCAGAGTGAGAGGCAGGAGGGAGAAGAGGGAACGGAGGTAGAGGAGTAGTGGGAGACATCAGTTATTAGGTGGGAAAGGAAGTAAAATTGAATGGTGCAGTTGGAAAGGCAGAGTGAGAGATTTGTAAGGGACAGTGCATGGTGGGAGAAGAACAGTTGGCAGGGATTTGGTATAGTGAAGAGTCAGGAGTGAGAGGTTGTGAAAGGAGTGTACGTGATCCTGGGTGAAAGAATGAAAGAAGGCACCATTCCCTATTTCCCAGCAACTAACCATTGATAGGAGAGGGAAAGATAGACGTTCCATAATGAGTCAGATAGCCAACGTCTCAGGGAGAACACCTGTAGTTATAGTAAGAAAAGAGACAGACAGGGGTTACCGAGCGGTAGAAGACTTACAGCCCAATAGGGATGAGGGGCTGGGAGGTGAATTATAATCCCAGGGAAAGTCGAGAGAGGAAAGGGACGGCCCTAGCGCCAATATACCCCAGTCCCTTAGACCCCTGAGAATCAAGGAAACAAACAGCCATCCTGACAATTATTTTTAAGAAACACCCTTGGAATTTTATTCAAGAGTCAGCATGGTAATTTGTGGCAGCCCAGCCCCATCACACTTGCTACTCCAAATATTTCCATCCATTCCAATTGTCATTGAGAGGACTCGCAGATCACTGAAACATCATTATGAGCCTGGAGCACCACCTCGAACCATGATTCTCAAACTACCATTACAGAGACAGGGTTTAAAGGCAGCCAGAGGACTTGGAGTGATACGTTTTGAGAAATGTTACCAGGATTTCAGACCGAGAGTACAAAAAGCATGCAAGCAAGGTGAAAATGTGAAGACACTCCTACACACCACGAATCTCAGTTATTCATTGATGTACCTGGCTAAGCTACAGATTGTTGTTGATGGTAAACACGCTGCTACACTGACACTGAAGTTATTTTATAGAATCTCTTCCAGTGTCTGGGAACCCATTCCGTAAATCCTCATCAATGACTGACCACAAGGAAATTTGATAAATATGAGTTGAAATCTTTCCTCAGCATGTGGTTTTTACATCCTCAAGACCAGATCACTTTTCTCTATTTTTACAAGACGTTTTTAACCTTCTTTAAAGGCATTAGCCCTCATTACGATACCGGCGCTAAACCATGGCGCTATTAGCACCATGGTTGGTGCCGGTATCGTAACGTGTCCGCCATGGTGAAATGGGGATATACTGCCCCATTCCAAGGTTGGTGGGGCGGTATTTCCCCATTTCCCCATCGCCCTTCCCCATTCCCATTTTTGACCCATAGGCCATAATGGTAATGGCGAAGGCGCTAAGTACGGTACCGCAATTTGCGGTGCCATACTTACTGCAAAGGTCCCTTTGCGGGTCCCTACTTTAACGGCTAGTCTAGACCAGCCGTTCAGGTCGGGTCCCGCAAAGGGACCTCGTAATTCGGCGCTAATGGGTTAACGGCGCCGCAGCCTTTTACGGCGCTGTTAACCCATTAGCGCCTGGGTCGTAATGAGGCCCATTGTGTATTAGTAAGAAGTAGAAAGAGATGACCACTGAAAGTATTGATCATTTCACTTGTTAGGATTGATTTACGATGGAGTTGGGTGGGTCAGTGTAGGTGGGGGTGGGTGATACCTTTGAACAATTGGAGCTTGCATAGTGAACCGGGGTGCGAGGCAGGGAAGATGGGATGTTGCAACCTGTAAACTTATATAAGGACTCAGATCTTCTTGAGTGATTGTGACAACATGGCGAGTGCTGTGCAAGAGTACAGGGATGAGCGGTGTCTAAAACACCTAATCTGCCCCCAATGCAACTAAACTAGCAGTGATCCAAGTTATAAAGGTGAAACAGGCATAGCACAAAGGGTATACCTCCTTTACATCTTGTGTTAATGTAGGCAGAGGGAAGGCTATACGCTTCAGGAGGGGTGTGAGCTAGCTTCCAAACAACAACAGTACTGTGGTACACAAATAAAAAAAATGTCCAACCAATGTTCTAGAAAAATAGCAGACTTTAATTAAACTAGAAAAACAAACACACAAATCAAGAACACACTAACGCACCCTTCTTTTTTATTTTTATTTTTTTATTTTATTGGTTTCAATACAAACTTTTAAAATGTTACACAAAACACACACACACAACATAAACACAAACATCCCTCCAAGACCCTCTTCCAATGATACTGCCACCCAGTGATTAACTCCATCATCGCCTTTCCTTAGCATAGATCACAATCTGATCAATCTCCCAGATTCAGCTTATTTTCAATCACGGCTAAGAAGGAAGTCAAAGGCATTATTAATTTCATGCCAGTTCCATTACACATTCTCAACCACCACACCTCTGCACACAGGGATGGATGTTCTTCGCTCCATTGCCCAAAGTAAATTGATCTTGCATCTTTCAGGCTGGGGCAGAACAACACCAAATGTTTAAGTGACTCAACTTCGTTATCACAAAACCGGCAGGAAAGGTTCAGGCCTACATTACAAGCCCATGTACTTGTCCGCTCTTTGGTTTTTAAAGCATTTAGGCGAAACAGCATAAAAAGTCTTGGTGCTTTGGAGTTCGGGAACAGATGTACATATTTCTGTAGGACATTGAAGCCTCTTGCCTCAGCCGGTGAGACGAGATCGGGCGCATTCAGTGTGGTGGTAAGTTACCCTTCAAAGACATGACACAGATTATGCAGACTTAAAGATTAAACTATACGTGAAGATAGGAAATAGTCTCAGCTGCGATTTTCAAGTTCCATTATGAGGTCTTTAGAAAGGTAATGAGTGGGGTCTTAAATGTCACTAGGGCTCTTTAAGGCAGACCGGGTGGACAAAAGCACTACAAGTACTTTTTAGGATTGTTTCTGGGTCTCAACAATATCGAGAGAGGCATCTATGAGCTTTCTAATGGGTCGAGCCGGTGGTTCACAACGGACTGAATGCAATGAGTGCAATGAGACAGTCAAGTCGGCTTGAGATGCAATGCGGTCCTGCCACAGAGATAGCTCAAATCTAGTGAAGAACAGGCAGGTGATGGTCGAGTTAGCATCACTGAGAGGTTGAGTTGGTTTGACAAGGTCCAACGATGCAATGTGGTTTTTCAGCGGCAATCGGCACAAAAACGGCTCGACTGCAACAGTTGATGGTCGAGAAAGTGGCTTGAATTGCATTGAAAGGTGTGTACAGAAGGCATGGTATCACAAATATTGACATTGACACAATGGATACAATTTGTAAAACCTTTATTGAAAATGTTGGAGTTGGAGAAACCCCTATTCTGCCCTATAACTAATATGGGAGTAGTCTCAACCATCAAACGATGAACAAAACAATCCAAGTGGAGTCTGTCAAATCAAAATGGCCTATACTAACAAAAACCTACCGCCTGCCCTATCTCTTGTACAAAATGTGTAAAAAGGAGAAAATGTATGCAAAAAGGAAAAGTCAGTGTTCAAATGATAATATGGCTGCACCAGCTCTCCTCCCCACGTTAGGCCTCACGAGGTAAGGCGATCCTTATAGGCAGGATGACACACTCTGACTCAGCTTCCAACACAATTCACAGTTCAAAGCCGTGGATCGAGGCCCACCTGGCCTTCCACATTTAAAATTCCTTTCTCTGACTTTCAAAATAATGTTTCAACCAAATCTTTAACAAAGGTGCCCCTCTGCCGGGCTCAGACCTTTCACGACACGGTTCTCGTAGGTCACCATCTGCCGGGCTCAGACCTCTCACAATGCAGTTTACACAAAGTTGCAAGGGGGATCCCTTGCCCAACCTTAATATACATTGGGTCTCCCTCAATCGGGCTCGGACCACTTTTGGATGTCGAAGTATTTCAAATCTGCGTGGCTTTTGTTCACAGACTACTGCAGGACTACTTCAACTCAACGTTCACTATTTACTTTTACTCTTCCTGTTTGTTCGCTCTTTTGCTTCAAACAATGCACCTTTCACTGAGACTTTCAAATCGGCTACTTCCTTTCGCTAATCTTGCAGCTGTATTTTACTTTAAAGTTCATTCACGGGTCGGCCATTCTTCGTGTCTCATCCACATGCGCGCAGTCTTCACTTGTGATATGATGTTGCGACTTCATTCACTTTAACACAAACCTGTCTCTCATATCGCTTGCCAACTCACTGGCTGTGTGCGCTTCTTTCTTGTTCTGCGTTTTCCAATTTTCGAGTCAAGGTTAATACCACAGGCTTGACCTCGCCTCCCAAACTCTGCCGTTCACCTGCGAGGGTCGCTGGCATCCTTGAAACATAATGCAATCTTCACCTGTGGAATTTGGCCTTCTCCACGGGCCTTTCGCGGTCTGCCATAGGCAACGACCTCCAGTAGGGAAGTCTTTGGGGTTTTCGGCCCTCTGCTCTCGTCTCTTGGTCTCTTGCTTTGCTCCAGTAGGTGTGCCTTTGTCCCAGAAGTTCTGCTCGTTCTCGGGTTTAGGTGTCTTTAGGTTAGGTGTTGCCTTTTTATTTGTGTGAGGAGAACTAATTGGTATAATGTGTATGCACTTACGGTAAAGTGCCTGACTTTGCCTGACCCGATTAACGGGACATGTCCAGTACAATGAAAGAGAGTTTGGGCCTCATCACGAGTTTGGCGGTAGCCCTTAAATGCGGCGGTAGCGCTGTTACAGCCGCATTTAAGAGTCTGCCAAATCACAGTTTCGGCTGATTTCCCCCCAGCTCTGAGCTGGGGGGAAATCCGCCGAGAATTTGCCGATTTTCGGCGCGTTTACCTCCGGCGAGAAATACACCGGCAGTAAAAGCATGAAATTTTCCCATTGAGCCCAATGGGGAATGGAGAATTCCTGAATGGGCTCAATGGGGAATGGGCAATACCCGTTCCGCCAAACCCGTGATCCAGTGCTAATAGCGCTGGTGGGTTTGGCGGTAGGGCTAATAACGCCAGCGCTTTTAGCGCCGGCGTTACTGCCCAAAGTCTGGTTACTCTCAGTCACCCTCTTCCTCGGCCAGTGTTTCTGTAAAAAGGGAGGACGGGGGGAGTTGGGACTTTGGAAAATCGCAAAAAAGAGGATGGGTTAGATGAACAAACAAGGGGGGAATACCCTGTCTCACCATCAGCTATTTCACCCCCACTCCTCAAAGACCCCACACCCAGGGGATCCTCCCGCACTGGTCCACCCCAAGGAACTGGATCCAAAAGCGATGGCCGTGTCCTGGCCAAATGAATGACAAGTCCCCGAGGACCAGCGTGTGGGATACCCTTTGGTTTCTCACAGGTGGCGAGTGTCAAAGGCAGCTCCAGGTGCTTGCATTGGTTAAAAAAAGGACTTGGTCGAGTAGATTCGAAAGCGGATCGAAGCTGCAAAACATTGCCCAGAGCTGTCCCTTAAATTCTGGCTGCCATGGACTCCATTCAGGGCCTCTAGGAGGAAGACTAGTTCTTGCTCTCCACTTCCCAATCAGGCATGCCTCTGACTCTCACACCAGAGAGAATACAACCCGCTAGGGAAGAAAGGCCCAAGTCGATCTTGCAAGGATAATAGGTTTTAATCTCACACAAATATGAGAGCAACAGAAATAACTCTGCTGCCAAGAGCGTTCTGCCGAAGAATGGTACAAGCAGAGGCTTAAGAGGATACACATCATCATTATGATGCAATACATACACTAAAAAACCCATGCAACTGGTTGGTGTGCACCTATACAGGATCTGCCTGCTCCATAAAGGATGCCAGGTCATTGGTTCCAGCCCAGTCCGTCCATCGTCCATCACGTGGGTGCTGCGGAGAACATCTTTTTCTCAACAACGAAGGTCAGAGAACAAATTATATTTCGATTTGCCCATGTTGCTGTATTTTCACTGAATCACCTGAGCAAACCGCGAGGCTTGCATTCTCTAAGATGGCCGCCGCCTTTTGATTAGCACCTCCAGAGCAGGAGAAGTGCCTCTCGATCCCGATTGGTTGATAGACTGCCTTTAACCAATCAAGCGCCACAGGCAGGCGCAAGCCGGCCCCTCGAATAAGGCACTCGATCAAGGCTCCTGACTAAGTTGACCGAGCGCAATGAGCGTGAGGCGACCACATGCTATCAGAATTTTGTAGCTGCATCCACTTTGGCTCACAGATGCCCACTACTTGTCTGAACTTTTGCCCTCGGACCAGCTCTAACCCCAGTGCCTGATCCAAAGCTGTTACACCTATTCCGGACTACTGCTGTGCCGCATACTTTACTCTTGTTACTAAGCACAGTGAAACACTTTCCCATCTCCTAACGTCCTATCTTGCCATTCCTTTTAGCATTTTAACAGATGCTACACCGCCGATTAGTTCAACCCCCTATGCCTTCTGCACCGCGCATGACTCACCTTTCTGCCTGAATGTTCACTCTTCCGTAATCTGACCCATCGAACGTGTGTTCTCTGTAACGTTCGCCAAGCTGTTTATTTTGTTAAGTTGAAGTCGCTCAAATAACGTGTCTTCTCTGTATGCTCTAAACTGTCCATCTCGCAACTGCCTTCGATACTGTGACACCATGGCCCTTCCGTTATACCTTTGTCTATGGTAACCCATGAGGGCACTGTGCCATCTGAGCCACTGTACCCTGCCATTAACTCCTAATCTAGAGAGTACCACGGTATTACCTAGCAATAGGATTTATCTGAATAGCCCCATAATCTGCCCTGGCTGCGTTGTCTGTACGTCAGTGCATTCTGTCATGTCTTGTGCTGCCAGCCTTAGAATCTCTCCTTTTGCTGCTGCCACTGTACGTCGCAAGTAATGGGTCATGCTCTGCCAGCCCTGTTAGGCCTTACCACTGCAGCTGCCACTATACTGTAGTGTTTAGCAACTTCACCTGTTCTGCCAAACTTCACACTGAACATGTATCACTGCTATTGTTATTGCTGCTTCTATACTGCTTAACCAGCCTCTACTCCTGCGGCTTTTGTTGCTAGTGTCACCGTTTGGCATAGTACTTTGACTGGCTCTGCCAGCCTTAAACATTACATCTGTTGCTGCTACTGTTCTACATAAGTAATGTGCCCGAATGTTCCACCTAATGTATTGCCTGTCACTATCCCTTGACCTTACTACCTATTTATTAAGTGCCAATGCTCTGCCCAGATATGTAGAACCACATGTCTTGCAACATTAGTCACTATAGCATCGCCCATATAGCATATAACTGGCCACCAGTTCTGCCGCCTAGTATCACTTGCCCAAGAACCTCACAGTTACCCACGCACACAACAAAACCGTGCTCAGCACTCTCCCGAATGGCCTATCTCTGTAGCCTATCTTTTATAATGGCCACTCTCCTACCGAGAATCCCTACCACCACTCCCACCTATTATCCACCTTCCTCCTTGTTTAACATCCCTCCAGCTAGCTGGAATATCCTGGTTGCCCCTTGTCCACTTACTTGTGAGGAATGGATTATTTGTTTCGCCTCACCACCACCACCATTGGTCCCTTGCTCTCTCACCATGAGGAATGCAAGACTAGGGTCTTGCATCTGTCACAAGACATCTAGAACCAAGACAGTTACCCCCCCCCCCCCAGGTCACTATACCAGGCCCACCTCTGCACAGTCACCTGGCACCGCATATTTGCCCCTATCTGAAGACAGAAAGTCTAATCCCACACCACAATCCCACCTACATCCACCCACTTCTCCTGACACCAAGGGAGCCCTTATCAATGCTCACTCCCTTGTAGCCCACGCACTCGATATTGCTGACTTCATCATCGCCAATCAACTAGACTTTGTGCCATAACAGAAACTTGGCTTAACCCTGCTACTGGACCCTCTCTAGCGCAAGCCCTTCCAGATAATTATACTATGATTAGAGCCGATAGAACCTCTGGTAAAGGGGGCGGTGTTGCATTCAAGGCAAAACACACCTCTGCCTCAGAGAGTTCTCCAGCACCCCATTACCATCAGCCGAGCTACGCTCAGTCAAATTACCACTCAACCCCACCTGTACCTTACTCGTACATCTCATCTATCGGCCACCCAGCCCTCTCTCCTCTTTTGAGGAAGGCATCTGAACCCTCCTCACTCAAAATACCAAACCTGGCTCTCAAATCATCCTTCTAGGGATCCTGAACTTAGGTTTCCACGGCCCTAAAGGCACAAACGCCACCTCCTTTGAGAACACCCTCTCACAACTTGGTTTCAAACTACGCATCACTGAACCCATTCATTGCAAAGGCAGAACCTTGGATTGGCTGGCAGATCTTAATTTCTCCACCACAATCCTTAACAATGAACCATGCGCATGGTTCAACAACCATTGTATCACCTTCTCCATAAAGGAAAAGGTCTGCGCTAGTCCAGGACCAACCGCTGCCCCCCATACCTTGTCGAGGAACAAGCGTAATTTAATCTTAGATCACTTATGGCCCCTATTACAGCCCATTGCCAATCTACCTCCCGATAAGGACCCTGCCTATCTAGTTGAAAGGTATAATACGATTATGGAGCAAGCAATTAACAAGTTTGCTCCCTTAAAACATCGAAAGGCCAAACCCACATCCCATCTAAATAAGTGGCTCACTGCTGGCCTAAAATTGCTCCGCAATGAAAAAAGATCAGTTGAATCCACCTGTAGAAAGACTCCCTTCTCCCTGAACAAAGAGCAGTTTGTCACTGCAGCCACATCCTATAAAGTAGCCATTCTCAGAACCAAAAGAGAAATTTACAATGAGAGAATACAGAACGCTAAGTCAAGTACAAAGGAACTTTTCACTATTCTAAGGGAATTAGAGTCTCGTGCTCCACCCACTGAAACGTGCTTGAAAGACGCCGCCTGGTGTGCAAATATCCAGAAGGCCCTCTCAGATAAAATAATACTTCTACAAACTAAAATCGAAGAAAAAAAAAACACCTACCCCTTAGTTCTAATAACACCGAAACCAATGTACACCAACTTCCACCATACCCACCTTTCCACTTCTCTCCTGTTACCATTAAAGATGTGGAAAATATAATCTGTGGGATAAACCGTCCAACTGCTAGGATGATTTATGGCCAGCGTCGGTCATGAAGGATGGAGCAAAAGAACTAACACCGTTCATAACAACCCTGATAAACTCCTCCTTAAAAAATTGTTCAGTTCCTGATGACCTCAAAGAAGCGTGGGTCATACCCTTCTGAAAAAACCTAACCAAACCCTAACATTCCTACTAATTATAGGCCTATTACAACGGTTCCCTTTCTCTTAAAAATTCTAGACTGTGCCGCCTATATCCAAATTAAAAAACACCTGGAAGATAACGAGCTATTAGGACTCTGACAGTCCGGCTTCAGACCAAGACACAGTACTGAGACGGCTCTTTTAGAATTAAAAATACAGATGGACGAAGTGAAAGACAAAGGTAAACTGGTCATCCTCCTTCTATTAGATCTCTCAGCAACCTTCGACTTGGTCGACCATAACATCCTGACTAAACACCTAACCACAGCAGCAGCCTTTTCACCGAATGCTGCCAGCTGGATCCAATCCTTCCCTGCTAACAGAACCACTAGGGTCTTTGTGCCTTCAGCATCCGCGCCACCAATCCCCATCCATTGTGGAGTTCTGCAGTGTTCTTGCGTCTCACCTATGCTCTACAATATATTTACAAAGCTCCTCTTTGACCGTCTTGACAATCTGGGTGTCACCTACACTAATTATGCAGATAACACCCAGATCCTCATCACACTCACTGGCTGCTACACTAAAGACACTAAGATGATCAACAACATCTATCTAGAGATCCAAGCCTGGATGGCTAATCATAGGGCCTCATTACACGTAATGCGGTAAATCATGGTGCTATTAGCACCATGGAGAAAAGGGAATTACCACCCCATTCCAAGGTTGGCGGGGCGGTAATTCCCCCTTTCTCCATGGCCCTTCCCCATTCCCATTTTTGCCCCATAGGGCTCAATGGGAATGGGGAAGGAGCTAATTACGGTACCGCAAATTGCGGTACCGTAATTAGCACCAAGGTCCCTTTGCGGGTCCCAACTTCAACGGCTGGTCTACACCAGCCATTAAGGTCGGGTCCCGCAAAGGGACCCCGTAGTAAGGCGGTAAGGGTTTACCGGTACCGGTAAACCCTTACCGCCTACCGTGTAATGAGGCCCATAGTCTATGTTTAAATGATGATAAGACTGAACTCTTGATCATTGGCTCCCAAGCTCGCTTAAACAAATTAGACAAACACTACTCAGCATTCATCATGGATGCAAATACCATGAAAGTCTCCAGTGAAGTCAAAACGCTTGGGGTTTACTTAGACTCCACTCTATCATTAAACAAACAAGTCAACACCACAGCCTCATCCACGACCTACACCAACAAACTCATAAATGCCTGCAAACCTTTCTTATCCACTAACATCTGTATTACACTTGCCAGAGCACTGATCTCTCAAAGCTGGATTACTGTAATACCTTATTCCTTGGTTCATCCTCTCGGAATTTAAACAAACTCCAAGTTCTCGAGAACAATGCTCTAGGATCAGCCCTAAACATCCCACGTTACAGCCATATCTCAATCTTTAGGGGGTAGGCACTTTGGTTACCTGTGCACGACAGAATCACCCTACACTCGCTAGTCATCACACAAAAATGCCTCTCTAATATAGCCCCAAAATACCCGACAGATAAATTCTGTAGATATCAGTCTAACCGACCTACCAGATCCAACTACCTCAACCAATTCACCATCCCAAAATACAAACTAAAAACGCAGGAGGATCCAGTTTTCCAGTGTTAGCGGCCAAATGGTGGAACTCCCTGCCCCCAGACATAAGAGCAGAACCTTCTTATTGGTCCTTCAGAGCCAAGACAAAATCCTGGCTTCTCGCCCAGTCTACGATTTAGCAGAGTTCACTCTCTCGTACACAACACTTTGCATATAGCTGTATAGATAATCTGCACACTCTGCTCCTCACAGTACTATTGAAAAGACTGTAAATCTATTGGAAATTTGTGAATATGCCTTAACCCTGTATCCATGTAAGTATGTGTTGTATCTGCTCGTATTGTGACTTGTAAATATATACTGTGACTGCTTGTGTGGTGATCTGTAACCCACCACGTGTACCCAAGTATAAGCGCCAGATACCCTTGGGTTAGGCGCGCTATATAAGTAAATAAACTAAACTAAACTAAATTAACTACACTCCTAACACAATGCTTATTCATCATTATACTGTGCACCTGGCAGGCTTTAAGACGGGCACAGAGGAGGTTCAGGGGTACCCTGACCTCCACACACACATTTCACTCACTCCCCTTCACACCATCCCGCTCCAAGGCCTCCCCCCTAGTTTTGAACTATCATTTATCCCACCCAGCACCTTGCAATACAAATCATATGATTGTAGCTCAAAGATGCTTAATGTCCATTCACTTTGAACATTGAAGACTTGTTACTTTAGGGTTGGTGGTCGAAGGTCACCTGGTGCCATGGAAATCAGGGGCCTTGGTGCTTAGTCATTTATATGGGCTATAACTCGTGGTCACCTGGGGATGGGCCAGGTCATGCTTTGGCCAGTGTGAGATAACATGCACACCTGGCGCCGGTCTTTGATCGCGGCATTGTCGGGCACATTTCTTTTTGAGTAGAAAAATATCTTTGCAACACTGTTAGAACAATGAATAAGCTTTATGGCATTTGGGGGTGTGGGTTGTCCTCATGGAGCTCGGATATGGCTGGAGATTTTACTCGTCTCGCGATTAGGACCTAGTGCATGAAATGCTGCATTCGCCGCAGAGGCCTTGTCTCCTAACTATAGTTACAAATAAAAATGCAAAATGCACTAACATCTACTCAAAATGGCAGTCAAATGCTGCTTGCCCTACTCTAAAGTGCTTAGTGGCGTTGGACGGGGTTGCCTCCTTCCCAACAGATGTCACCTACAGTGAGAAGGTCCCTGGTTCCAGTGTTCAGGTAGCAGGTAAGTATTGTCCACACATCAGTTCACTGCAAATGTTTTCCTAGGATGTGTGCGAGAAGAGCCTTTATGTCTTCTGGGGGACCTCAACCTTAACCTTCATGGCAGAGGACTCTGGGCAGACTGTATCCCATTAGAGCGCCAACAGAATCCTTCTTCTATTGTCCAAAGATGATTCAATTCAAGTGGGAGCCTCACCCCTCTATACAGTGAATCTGTCAGAGTGGATTGGTCCATGCCAAGCCTCCTTTAAGGGTCCAATCCTGGCTGCTGTGATCAGTTTCATTTTCCTTTTGACATCAATCCCAGAGTGCATTGCTTGCAGGATGAGTGGCTGGGGCACAGGAATTATGAAAGAAAGCCCTGGGATATTGCAAGATGGTGAGACCCTTCTCTGGACTGTGACTCCTCTTCTGGATATTTTATCTCTGCCAGCTCTCAGGTCTGCCCTACATCAAAGTGTCTCTAGTACTTACATTCCGTGTACGACCATCCTATTGTATCAAAAGGCCTAAGCTTTGACGCATGGGTCACCTCCTTACTTATTGGTGCACTTCCTGTGCTATGGAAAAGAGATCAAGACTTTTAGGCTGAGCCCAAATGGTTTGTTTTGCGTGAACCTCAGTTCAGACAGATAATGCACAAAGGCCCTGTCAGTGGAATAGTAGAAATCAAGCTGACAATGACATGGCATCAAAAGGTTTGGCCTGTATAAATCTACATGTCCGGGAGCCACTATGTCAAGACTAGACATGTCTTATATTGAGATATTATTCTGACACCAGAGAACACAACTATATGGAGTGTAGATCAGAGGTGCCGACGGTTAAAACCTTGGATTCCAGCAGGCTGTGTACAGGAATGCACAGGTTATTCTAACTGCCATGTTGCAAAATTATTTGGCAGCTGCCGTTGGTGTCATTAGACAAGCTCAGCAGAGTTATATGTTTACACTATACTTTTTAGCATGGAGCATTATAAAAGTGAGGTCTGATTTGCAGGTCTCATTTTTCGGAAATAGAGTCACCAACATCCTTTTATATTTCAAAGTTCAGGTTTTTTGCCCTCACGGGTGGTATTGTGTCACAGTGCAAAGGGAGCTACCCCCTTTGGGACTTGGGAGGTGAGCCTGCTACGCTTCACACCTCCTGGGGCACAGGGCAAGAAGGATCTCACTGGGGATGCCCCCACCCGCTTTAAGGTCAAGGAATCCTCAAATAGGGTTTCTCTTCATCCTCTCTTATCTGAAAAGTCCTCGTTATTTGTTTGTTATATTAGGATTAACTAGACCAATAATATGCAAGTTCCTTTCGACATGGCTGTATGATTTCTGACCCCTTTATGAGAATGACTGTGTCCGACAGAGAAAGGAGGTTATCCAATTTAACTACAGTCAGGAGTTTAAAGGACTTGTGAGAGCAACCGAGAGGGAGGAGGAAGTCCTGTGGACTGAGCAGCAGGAAGGAATGTCCCACTGAAGGGCAGAGTCGAGAGACCGACCCACACAGACGGCGTGCATAGCTGAGGAGCTCTGGGATCCAGGTAACACTGCTCAACATCACAATAAGCTTTATTTAGTCTTTTTACATAAAAGCATACAGAGCAAAAATACATAAAATTCCAGAGGTAGCGTACAATATCAGATTTAAAAACATACACATTCATACATATCATTGCCGGAAAAAGGTAAAAGTCCTTAATATAAATTGTTAAAAATATAATCCCACTGTATGCTCAGGACTCCAAAGGTCCAAAAACACAGAAAGAGATACAATTATTCCAATAAAATATTTGTGTCACATATGTAAAAGTCTAAGATTAAAAGGAATAAATACAACTATCATTTAAAATATTTTTGTCTTAAATGTAATGCCTTTATTAGGTAGCTACAAACTGCAAATACAAATGTTGGCACATCGCTGTACATAAAGTAAAAGTGATGACCTTGTTGCAGACCTGATGATTAAAAAAGAAAGGAACAAGCCACTTCCTTTACAGTGGAGAATACATGAAACATGAGAGGAGAAAATGTAATGTGGTTGACATAATTCATGCAAAAAGAGCATGCATCTGATGCATTTTGGTGCAATGTGCTTGTATAATCAGCCACAGCAAAGATGTTTAATCTAAACTTCTTGTAAAGTGCTCTTGGTAGATTGGATAGACTTCATTTATATATGGCTCTGGAGAAGAATTACATTTAACCACTATGTAACCACGGAATCTAGACAGTGGTAATAATCAATGTTTCAAACCATGGGACTTCTAATTTAGCTTTGATCAAATTGATTTGCTGGTCAGCAATTTTCACTTCATTCCTTGTTAAATATTCGTTACACAAATATTTGTACATGTTTGTACCATTTCCAGTTTACACCACTCTTGCTTTTAATAAGATCCCATTATATATCCTTTGGCATTTCTAAGCCACCAAATGTATGGAAAGTTAACCAATATAAGGGCTTGAATCAGGAGGTAAAACCAAATAATTCACACAATACTCTTGGATACATGATTCCTCTACTTGAACTGACGTTATCCTTCTCTCCGGCCAAGCTTAAATCTTGGATTTATGATTGCAGCATACTGCCATGTACACTTTCAGAACACAGCCCCATTAAGCTATCAATGTCACTGAATGCAATGGGAATTTGTGCAACGTCCGGAAAGAGATTTAAACCCCAGACGATGACTGATTCAATCTTTAAACAGTATGTACTTATTATCATTGAGGATCATTTCAAATGTAATGTTTGGGCGGTTTTAAATGTGGCAATGCTGGGGGAATCTTTTAAAACATATGTATGAGTTGTTTTCATCTCAAAAGAAGCGGGAATCCTTAGGGATATTCATAGTAGACTATCCACTTCAGAGACAAACATTGGAAATCTTCAACGGGAATGGGAAAATTGTTCTTTGTGGCCACAGATACATGGGAAACTAGATCAATTCATGTTAATAACATAATCTGAAATAAAATATTTGAATAAACCTCAGGCTTTTTAGCATTGTCTCCTTGAATTATTCTAGTAGTTCTAGTGTTTTTTATGGGAATGGTATTTTTAAAAGCATAGAATGTTTTATACATGGTGTGAGGAGTCAGAAATGAAAGTCGGACACAGGTTTGCTATGTTTTTGGTTAAAGACTTTTATTTGAAAGAAAATGGGTTGGGAAAAGGGCTCTATGACCTCGGACCCTGCTATTAGAGGAATTTCCATACCTAAACAAAACTAAGCATCTGTCCATGTCAGTGTGTAAAAAAATAAACTGTCGAGTCCACCCGGGGGCGCAGGTAAAATGGCAGCCTGAGCGATCACCGCCCGAGGACTCACAAGATGTCTGAGGACCCACAAGATGTGGCTGTTCTTGGAAGCTTGTCCAGCGCGCCTGCTATCCTAAGCAAGTGCTTTTGAGTGGGAGACGGTCTGCTTGTGGCAAGTTCAATCTTGGGGGAAACCCAGTGAAGGTTTCCTGCAGAACGCAAAGAGGAAAGTCATGCCACCCCACCCCCAAGCCCCAGCCGAAGCGGGAAATGTCCCGAGGCCCAGCTTCAGTGAACCCCGTCGCTGTGGCAAGATTGAGGGAGAGGAGGCGAATTAAGGCCAGGAGGGGCAGATCTGAAGTGAGCAGGTAGCCGCCAGAAGCCTGGATTCGTTGCATGGTGTGAAATCGGAGACCTGGCGAGCCCCGGTCATACCAACGCGGCTCTACAGTGCTGCCGGCAACTTGTGCATGTCGCATAGTGTAGACGCAACAAACCGACGAGCCCCGGCTTCGCCGGTGCGGCTCTGATGTGCTGTTGAGATCCTGAGTTCAGCATGGGGAGCCCCCACGGAGGACGGCGGCCTCAGGCGGGTCCCTGACATGGTTCCGGCACCGCTGGGTAAGGAGAGGGGGCGGGCGAAGGCAGATGTGCACAGAGAGAGCCTGCAAGCAGGAGCTCCCTCCCACACCGAGCAGTAAACAGAGGAGTGCCGAGCGGGACGCCTTGCCTGCTATCAGGGGACAAAAGCGCCCGTGCAAGCAGGAAAACGGTAACACTAGACATTTGCCCACGAACCCACTGGGGTGAAAATCGACACCCACAAGGAGGCGCACAGCGGATGGCTGCCACCTCCTCTCCCCCATTGTCTGCCTAGAGAAGAAAGACCTATAGACTGCAAAACGTCTCTACAACAGTGCGGTGAGCCAGCACAGAAGCTGGTTAAGTGGCCCCCGAGCCTGGGAGCACCTCAAAAAAACTCACGGTGAGCAACTGCACATACATCACCCAGTTCAAAGGGGGCAAAAGAGAGAAGGAAGAGGGTCATCTATCACAAGGCCCATTTTTGTGAACTGCACGTTAACTAAGGCTAACAAAAAAGAGCATTGAACCATCCTCATTTTGCCCCGAAACTAACCAGGGAGAGCACGCACAGACTCACTGCATGCCCGCAATTCAGAAAGGCCCTAGAGTACGCACAGACTCACTGCATGCCCGCAATTCAGAAAGGCCTAGTGCAAGGGCTCCACCATAAAGCGCAACTGGCACAGTTCTCCGTTTTAGTGCTGCCACTGCAACCCGCACCCCCCTTCCCTGGCAAGTGCATACCCAACCAAGCAACACTTGATACCGGAGAAGAATACCTGAGAACAGTCCCTCACACAGACACCTTCAGACAGAGGCAAACGCACAAGGGCGCATGCAGGGCTGGATAGATCCAGCGATGGACCAAAAGCTGCAGGAATTCCGCTGAGCGGATCGAACCATGGCAACGTCACTACTGCAGGAAGCCCCTGTCATACCCGGCAGAGACCCGGAGGCCTTGACGAAGGCAGATGTGCGTCTTCAGTTGGACAAGATCCGCTCCCTGAGGAGTAGCATGACGATGACAGTGAACGCCCTTCAGGAGAGGGTCCATAAAATTGAGGACAAGGTGGAGGGTGATTTGGTGGGCACTCCTACGACCCGCCTCCCACTGTTCGTCGGGCTGGACGATTTAACATGTGGACACAGTGCATTCATGCCAGTTAATAGCTAATAAGTTGATGTTGTAGGGTGTGGGCCCCTCGGGGAGTCACCCATTGTGTGGCCCTATGTTTTTTTCTAGGGCATCTCCAGTTTTTAGGGGACCCTTTTTTTCCTCTTTATTTTCATGGGAGAGCAAGGGGGCTTGGGGGAATACAGGGGAAATCGCACAGTGGTATGGGGGAGAGTGAAAGGTCATGTTCCAGGGACCGCCAATTCAAGACATTAGGCAGCATCTACCCCACATGGCGGCGACAACCAGCAGAAACCAACATTTAGAGGCGCATACTGGAAGGCTAGGGGACAATGCATTAAGCTTTGCAGGGATATGGTAGCTGACCAACTGCTTGTGGGTCACTAAATGTTAAAGGTCTCAACTCGCCCCAAAAAAGATTGATGCTGGTGAGAGCTTTCCAACAGACCAAACTAGACATTGGGCCTCATTACAAATCAGGCGGTCCGGAAATAACGGTGGCGGTAAACCTGCTGCCACTGTTGTTTCTGGACCGCCTGATCCCGACTCCTGCAGGCGGGAGGTGATGTTCCCGCCAGGTCTGACCTGGCGGGTTTAACACCGCCCGCCTGCAGGCGGACGAGGAAACACCGGCAGCATTACGAGATGCTGCCGGTGTTTCCATGATCCCCATTCTCATTGAGTCCCATAGGTTTTACCGCCTCGGTTACCGCTGGACTCGTAATGAGGCCCATTCTATTTATGCAGGAAACCAAATTCAAGACGGGTGAGAAAATCACTCCCAAAGGTAGACAGCTGTGGGGAGCCATATGGGCCTCTGGGCCAGTCAAAAAGGGAGGGGTCAGGATCCTCTTTCGCTCAGCCCTCGGACTGCAGGTCACAAACACTCACAGGGACCCACGTGGGAGGTACCTCATTATAAAGGGGATTATTCGATCAAGGATAGTCACTCTGTGCTCAGCATACGCCCCAAACACCAAACAATTAGCGTTCAGTGGAGACCTTTTCGCACTTCTGGACAAAGAAGGGAGGGGGGCCTTGATCTGTGGAGGGGATTTTAACCTGGTCATGGACCCAGCCTTAGACTTGAAATCATATAGAGAGGAGCTGTCCACCCCCCGTACTCCCGGTATAAGGGGCTCTTTCAGAGCTTGATAAGGGAGCACTTCCTAGTAGTTTCGTGGAGGGCCCAACATCCACAAACGAAGGTGTACACATTATATTCCCCCCTCATAAAACATTCTCCCAGATTGACTATATTTTCCGAGAGGCAGAAAATGAACATAGCATTAAGGGCATGTCCATTGAGCTAGTAAGGTGGTCGGACCACGATATGACCGCTGTCGAGCTTGACCTGGGTCCTAGCAGAGTCGCGGACAGAAGGTGGACCTGCAATGACACACTTTTCAAAGACAAACTCTTTAGGGAATTGCTGGACTCGGAGATCCGGGATTTCTTTAAGCGTAACGACACAGGCAATCCCTCCCGCATGATAGTGTGGGAAGCAGCGAAAGCCACCATAAGGGGTTTGTTAATAGCGCAAAGAACATCTGTGAAAAGAACGAGAATGCTGAGAGAGACCCAGTTGAAAGAAGAGATAAGCAGAAGAGAGGCAGCCCTTGGAGAAGGGAAGGGGGGGTCAGCCAAGACCCCAGCAGAGGTCAAGGAGCTCCAGCAAGAACTAAAGGACATATGGCATGGTAAGGCGTTAAATCATCTTAGATACGTCAAATAAAAATATTATGAGAAAGGCGATAAAGCCCACACCATACTCGCAGCGAGACTGTGAGGACAAAGGGCTGAAAGGGCGGTCAACAAGATCAAATCCCATTTAGGTGCCATAATTGGTGATCCTGCTGACATTACCACCTGCTTCGCCAAGTTTTATGAGGAACTTCACACCTCAGATTGTGGCTCCTTCCCAGAGAGCATAGCAAAACTCCTAGAACACCTGGCGTTTCCCTAATTACAAACCTCAGACCAAGGTATGCTAAATGTGCCCGTCGCAGCAGAGGAAGTAGATCTCGCTGTCTCCAAATTAAAGGCAGGATCTGCGCCGGGAAGGATGGCTTTACTCCGGCCTACTACAAGACTTTCAAAGGCGCCCTAACCCCCTTTTAGACTCTCTTATTTAACGGCATCATGGTCACAGGACAAGCCCCACCCTCTTTCACAGAGGCCAGAATTATAGTGCTGCCCAAAGAGGGGAGAGATAAGCTTGAGTGTGGCTCCTATAGGCCAATCTCATTGTTAAACGTGGACACAAAGGTTTATGCCAGCATCCTAGCCAATAGACTGAGTATGGTCCTGCCAATTCTTGTGCACGATGACCATTTGGGATATGTAAAGGGGCGACAGGGCATTGACAATATATGCTAAACCCTAGATCTAACAGCAGCTATTGACGACAACGACGTACACAGACCAAATAAACAGGGTCGCTCCTCACCGGAGTGACCTATTCTCCATGCACACTCTTATGCATATATAGCTATGCAAATTAAATCTTAATTTTCAATTATGATGTACTCGTCAATGGTTAGGACTTTTTATTTAATTTTTTAATATTTCAAAATAAAGTGAATTCCCAAAACGGAATTTATATCTTTCTCGCAATTAATTTAGCATTGCAAGTTATTGTGTACACAACCTCATTGCTTACATAAACAAACAATTCTTTCAAGGGACTAAATTTCCCAGTGTGATTCTCTACACATGCATACAAAATGTGATGATAGAATTAGCCACTCAAATTTACATAATTAGTCCACAATTTCCTATTCCCTGTCTTTTACAGATGCGGGCAATCCAAATATGTGGCTTCTTTTCTTTCAATTTGATTGCCTTTGTGTTGATTTTTAATGCACAACGCGTTTCGGGCTATTCTAGCCCTTCATCAGGTGGGAGCTATTCACAAGTTCCAATAAATCAATTACTGTAATTTAAGTAGAGAAAAATTCTAATCAGTGTCATTGTTCACTCAGTGTTTCAGAATACTTATTACGTGCTTCTCAAAAATGTTAATTGAAAATACCTCTGACCTTCAGTTTCACTGATACAAAAAATCCAGTGTTCTTCCAAACACCTTCCACACTTGGCCTGTAGATTTTTGATGATTTGTTTTTCTTTAGCGTGCAACAAACACTCTCTCTTTGTTAGATCTGTTGAGAAAACAATAGGAGATTGTTTTCACTCCATGCAGTCTTTTTTTTTGGGGCGTTTTGATGCAGGTTATGCACCGGGATCAGTCGCTTGGGAAGAAGCTCTGGGTCCCAGTGTCATAACCCTGATTGTTAACATTTTCAGGAAGGGTAGATGTTAATGCGCATTTGAATCATGTGCTCACCTTTGTTCTAGAGTTCCAGTGCCGTGCCTGTTCCTGTCGCTGGAAGGGGGTCGCCGTCTGTGTTGAATCGACCGTTCACCGATCTTTCGCTCGTCTCGGTTTGCTTCTCTCCTACTCCGGCGTCCACCGCTTGATGTTTCCGTGTGTGGAGCGTTCCACTGTGGCTTGGCGTTCCCGTTCAATTTGGTTGTTATGGTAACTGTATTGTTGAGGAACTAGACGAGGTGACTTATTCCTCGTATTCCATGGGCGCCATTTTAACATATCCTTACTAGTTGTGTGATCGTATTGAGATCTTCACTCTTCATATGTAGTTCACATGCCCTTCTTCATTTGTTCAGTTGTTATAAAAAACAAGTTAAATCCCAATCAGCATTCATGCCGTTGGGTTGCATAGAATTCAATTTTTCGATCCAGTAAGTTTCTCTTTGAAGCAACATTTTGTTAAGGTTGCCTCCCCTTCTTGGGGTTTTCACCTGTTCCAGGATGATGAACCTCATCTGGGCAATGTTGTGTCTCTCTTGTTTGAAATGTTGTGTAACTGGCGATTTGATGGCCCCTGTTCTTATGTTCGATTTATGTTCAGCCCATCTTGTTTTGGCTTTTGTCGTGTCATCCCGACATAATATATCCCACACGGGCATCTTATGCCGTATATTACATTTTTCGAGTCACATGTGGCTGAATGTTGAAGATTTATCTTATATCCCTTGTGGGGATGAGTGACTATGTTGCCTTTGATTGAGTTGTTGCAATGGTTGCAATTGTAACAAGGAATCGTCCCTTTGTGGTTTTTCTGTGTTTCCCTTGCTGCTGAAAAGTCTGCTTTTATTAACTGATCTTTAATTGATCTCCCTTTGTTGTAGGCAAAGAGTGAAGGTTCAGGAAACAGTCTTTTCATTACGGGATCCAATGAAAGAGTTGTCCAGTTTTTTTTAATGATTTTTTTGATCTTCGGACTTTGTTGTGAAAAGGTGGTGACATATACCAAATTGTCTACTTTGTCCTTGGGCTTGTGATTTAAAGCTTATTTTCTGCTGATTTTACTGACTTTTTCTGCACTTGTGGTTATATTTACTGCTTGGTAGCCTCTTTTCTCGAATTTTTGTTTCAAGTCTTGTGATTTTTTGTTGTATTCACCTTCTTCAGAGATGATTTTTCTGTATCTTAAAAATTGACTGAATGCTATGCTTTCCACTGTTTTCTTTGGGTGAAAGCTGCTGGCATGCAGTATGCTGTTTCTGTCTGTTTCTGTCGTGTATATGGTGGTCTCCAATTTCCCTCTTTTCTTGTATATTTGTACATCTAGAAATTCTATCGTTTCTTTGCTTGTTTTTGATGTTAGTTTAATCCTTGGTGCCATCTGGTTCAGATGTTGAAAGAAAACTCTGAGTTCTTCGTGTTTGCCTCTCCAAATCCCAAATATGTTGTCTATAAATCTGTAGATGCATTTCAGTTGTTGGGTCCATCTTGCATCATTAAAGATGTTGGTTTCTTCCAGGTAGGCCATGTATGTTGTTGCGTAACTAGGGGCCATAGAGGTTCCCATCGATGTTCCGGCTATTTGTATAAAGTATTTTTCTTCAAACATGAAGAAGTTATTCCGTAATACAATCTTCAGCAATTTAAGAATGAACAGTTTATCAGCTTTACAGTCAGAATCGGGTTTCAGCAGACAACGACGTACACCCCACCCTGATTTCTATCGACGCGGAAAAAGCCATCGAGAGGGTGGAATGGTTGTTTATGCACCAGGTGTTAAAGCCAACCTAGGTTCCAGGTGGGTTATGGGGGCGCAAGCACATCGCAACACCAGGGCTAAGGTCATGGTCAACAGCGTAGCATCCTCTCCTTTCACCCTGTCAAGAGGAACCAGGCAAGGGTGCCCTCTGTCGCCCTTAGTCTTTGCCCTAGTGGTAGAATACCTGGCCCAGATCATTCGGAATGACAGCTCCATAACAGGCCTCATCAAATTTGGCAGAGAGTACAAACTGGCTTTGTTTGCCGACAATGTTCTAGCTTACATTACTCACCCATCCCGGTCGATCCCAATGCTCTTAGCCAGACTAGAGGAGTACCGCAAGCACTCAGGGTTCCGCATAAATAGAAACAAAATGGTAGCCCTCGGTTGAGATGCGAAGGACCTCGCTTGGATGTGAACCCAGCGACTTGGGGCCTTAAGGTTGCCAGAGACAGTTGTGGATATCCAGGGATCCCAATTACAAAACAGCTGAAGGACCTGTTTCATGCAAACTATACCCTACTCTGAACGGTGCTCAAACGTGATACTCAGAAGTGGTCTAATTTAAAGCTCTTGTTGGCAGGGAGATTTATGGCCATAAAAATTAACATCCTACCGCGCCTTCTCTTCCTGATCCAGTCACTCTGGTCACCCTCCCAGATGCCTTCCTAGCAGAAGCGAAACTGACCCTACTGGCATTTTTATGGTAGCGTAAAAGACCCTGTATTGCATACAACACATTAATCCTCCCCAAGGTGAAAGGGTGCATAGCGTTCCCAGATCTACTTGAATATTATAGGGCGGCGCAGCTGAGAATGATTGTGGACCACATCAGGGAATCTGATGGCAAGCAGTGAGTTCACTTGGAGAACGGCTACTTTGCCCCGATCACCCTGGATGAATGGCTTTGGGCTCCTTTGAAACCCTCTGATGTAGGGTGCGAGAGCACCCTATTTTGGGGGTGTTATGGTCAATATGGAAAAATATTCCGAACATGCATTGCGTCACCACTTGGCCCTACCCGTTAGTTGTATCTGGGTCCCTCCGATTAGGGACATCATCATAGATCCAATCCGCTTTCAGCCACAAAACGAGCAGGGGTTGGTAAGAGCAGGGCAGATGTGGAGGGAGGGGGTCTTTCTGTAAAGAGAAGAACTTCAAAGTGCACAACAGGGCTTGAGGATCCAACCACTTCCATACCTACAGCTAAATGGGGTCCTCATAGAATCACAGTGGGAAGCTTATTTGCAACGGCAACTCACCCCCTTTGAAGGCATCCTAAATACACAATCTGGGTCTAAGGGGCTAATTGCCAGAATTGATCGTGCCCTCATAGAAATGGGTCACCTGCGGTCCCGTCACACTCAAGCGAAATGGGATAAGGAACTGGGGTGGGAGGATAACCAGGAGAGATGGGCTGTAATATTCCGAGCAGTCTGGGAGTCGTCAATTGTGGTTCAATATAAGATGCATAATTGCAGGTTACTTATGCAATGGCACCTAACTCCTTAGCGCTTGGCATAAATGTACGCAGGCATCAGCCTCTAGTGTTGGCGGGGCTGCTCACAAATTAGCACATATTGGCACCAGTGGTGGGACTGTCCTGGTGTGCAAGTCTACTGGAAGGACATTCTCGGATGGATACATGAGATAGAGGGAATAGATAGATAGATACTCTGTTCCTGGTGTTGTTTGGGGAGGAGCTACTGGATGAACATTACCTGGCCCTCCCCCATCTACCAAGGAACTTACTCTTGGCAGCACACATCTGTCTGACCATGAGATGGAAGAGAAGCAGTTTGCCCTCAAAAGCTGACTGGCTGTGCAAAGCTAAGGAAATGTATGATATGGAGAGCCTCAACGTGGCATTGCTGGAACCCGACGTGCCCATAGACACGCTGTGGTTTCCCTTTCTTGACTTTTGGGAGAGGAACAGGTTGGCTCCTTAGGATCCTGACCAAATAGAATAGTGTTGCAGTGGCGAACGTCCCTCTCCGAGGACATTTCTGGTCAGGCCCAGAGTTTGGGGACCCCAACACATTGCTTAGCCTGATTTGCCCGGAATGATTCTGTGAGGCTGTATGCCCGATTGCCTGTTACCTGTTTTTGATAACCAGCTAAAATAAAACTGCATTGAGAAGCCTTTCACTTACTCTCACCTCTGTTGGATTGTTGTTCAGTTGGGCGGAGGGGGATGAGCAGAGAGGGAGAGTGGGGGAAATGTTAATTACCTATATTTAAAAAAAAACGTGGTCATCCACTTGTACCACACTGCACCTGGAAAGCTATGTAACCACTGTACACTTGTTGATCACAATAAAAATATATTGACAAAAAATAAACTGTCCTGTGTCCAAAGTTCTATTCTGACCCTCACACTATAAAATAAACTCTAAGGTGAAAAAGGGAAGTGTCTTTAACCTTGGAAATGTTAGGGAAGTGCTCATAAAGAAAGAATAACTGGTTCAAACAAAGGTTCTTCAAGGAAGAAGGTATTGACTCCGAGGGTATTTCCCTTCCCCTGGATTCTTCTTGCCTCCATGAATTGTTATAAACAACAGTCCGTTGGGCCTCTCTTGGCCAACTACGACACTTGCACACAAAACTGTCTGGTTTTACAATTTTGGTTTCTTTCAAAACACCTGGCACTTCTCTCTCTCACACAGGTGTTGTGTTTTTTCTTTCTTGGTTAATAGAATCCTCTTCAATACTCTCCGGCCAGGGCCTCTGGTTTTCACACACTTGTGACTGCCTGGTACACTCTCCTGCCAGGACATCTGGTCATTCAGGGTCTTCAGTCACTCTCAAAGTTGTATATAGATAATGTGGCAATAAGCCACGAGACAGCGGGCCAATACCGCCCCAGGTAATGCCCCCGGGGCCCATACTGACCTGCTGTCGAGGGGTTTATAGCCATTAGTACCCCAGCCCGTTAGACCGGGGTACTAATAGCATTTTTTTCTGTTCCAAAACGCTGCAAACAGAAAAAAAAAAGTCAAATAAAATGCCAGCCGAGAAAGGGAAAACGTAGTCCGTTTCCATGGTGGCCATCGGGAGCAGACGCGCTGGGAACTGAAGTGTTCGCTACCTGAAAAGAAGAAAAAAGAAGGTAAGCGGGGTTGGGAGGGGAGGGAGGGGATCGTTTACAGGGTTGGGGGTGTAGGGAAAAAAAACTTACCTGAGTCCCTGGCGGGGGACGAAGGCAGCCTCCAGCCATCGGGAGGCTCGGAGCACGGATTGCCCCGTTTCGAGCCTTCTCATTGGCTAAGGGCCGCCACGCCCCCCGCCGGGAACAAAAGGCACGTAGGTGCGTGCAAGGGATTCCCGGCCTGGTAATTCCACCGGCGAGGGCCAATCAGAATGCTTGTTGCATTCTGGTTGACCCTCGCCGGGTACTAATGTTGGATAATACATCCTTTTGATATGTTATCCTCTTTCTACTGTTTAAATATTTGCACATGTGTACATTCACATGTTAGAAAAGGGGCTGATTGTAAATTAGGGTCCCCCTTTTCAACATGCCCAGTCTGTATCTCTTTCTCAATTAAGTAGTTCCCAAATGTTTGCATTCAGCATGCTTGCTGATGCGTCCTGGTGTCCCCGCTGCTTCTGGGTGGACTCACCGGTGTCTGTTGGCAATGGTAAATTCTCTCACGGTCTGCAGACGAAGTTTTCCCATCTGCCTACCTCTCGCGGCCTCCTTTCCTTCATTCACAGGTCCTCTGTGGCTTCAGATCAACACGCTTGCTTTCCTCTTGGCTCCCCTGTCTGCGAACGCCCAGGAGTCCCTCACTGGCTCCTGACATTCACACAGTGTTTCTCAGCTCAGCAGCTTTCTTCTTCTCAGTGGTGAGCCTCCTGGCTACACCACGCCGGTCCCAGATCTTCCGTTCTCTGCTCCTCGTAGAGAGGGGCAGCTATCTATAATGTTTTTTTCGTTTGGGATGCTTACATTTCCCAGGCACAGGTGTGTGCCAAGAAACACTAGAGTGCTCTCTAAGCTTTCAGTCTCTTTCGCTTCACATTGCTCGATCTCTCTTCTTTCTGGGAAGCGAGCTTGGGCTACATAACCTTTGATTGGGAAGAAGTAGCCCATGCAATATCTTCCTGGTGTGGATTACAAATAGTGAGCTGGTATAACATATTTCTGTAAAGGGGACAGGTGAAAAGGCGCAGCTGGGCGCTTTATACCTGTGACAGTAACTAGGTCCAAGGAGCCACTGGGTGCTATATACCTATGACTGAGAGTTAAGCCAAGAAAAAGATAGACCCTACACTGCTTAGCATTTAGAAAAGCTTGCAGAGGTCGGGATCCAAAAGAAATGAAGGACCCCAACACTTTAGTATTTGACCCATCAAGACACTATTGATTTAGGCATGTTCCAAGGAGGGAGGTAGACTTTACTTGTAGATTAATCTTGTGTCCCTGTAGGCGTTTATCCCAACCACAACCTTTGTGTGAATAAAATATGTTCACTGTTTGGTAGGTCCACAACAGAACCCAACCTGTGATCGGTAGAAACAAAATTATATATCTGTAAATGTGATATGAACGAGGCAAGCATCAAGAAAAAACCTGGCACTGCCTGGCTGCCCCAACAAAATTGTAAATTGCTGAAATAACCCCACGGGAATCGATAACCACCCAAGGACAGGTGACTAAGGAAACCTTCCAGCTACCATTTTCACTTTTTCAATTCTGGACTTCTGTCATCCTACAAACTATGGCAGAAGGTTCCTGCAGTTGGTCCATCCCACAGGCAAAATAATTCTCATATCACAAAAATGTCAGAGTATGGATGCTCCAGTTCTGTCCCTTCCCTCGTACTTTGAAGAAAGGTACAGCTTTTTCCCGGACCAAGCTTTCTGACAAAGATGGTAACTGGAGGTGGCCTCCATCAAGAGTGAAAAAGACCAATAAATTGAGCATTTCCCTTAATGTATGGAGCCCAGCAGGATTTCAAGGGGAGGATGCCTCATCTACTGACATGGCTGGCCTCACACAGAGAAGCGAAAAGCGTTGCGACAAACCACTATTACAACACCAGATGTTTGTATACTAAGCTCTGGCCAATGGCAAAAGGACAGCAGGCTCAATGGTTGGTCATGCTAGACCAGGCAAACACCAAGAATATCCAGCAGTAGTGGAATAGGAACATCTGAAAAATAGACGGACATCTTAATCTGAAAAAGACTCAATTACTCTTTCAGCTGCCCATGCTCATCAGTGTCCGCAAATGCCATCCACAACTGTCCTTAAAATAATGTTGAAGATACCACACCCTACTCTCCTGCTTCTTGCGTCCCCAGGAAAACTGTTTAGACTCACACACTGAGTACCACACTCACTCCAATGACCTAGGCTGTAATGCTGTGCTCAAGACCCCCATATGCCATGCCGGCCCCAGCATCCTAGGACACCCTCCTGGTCCCAATGCGCAGGCCTGTCACAAGTACATTGAAGGAGCGAGTGGACTGGCGACCGATCAGATGACAGGTGAACAGTGAAGAATGTATTACATACCTTCCGGATTCAAGGACTTTAGTTGCCCACTACACCGTAGTAAGAGGTTTGGCCTGGTGAAAATACTATTTGAGTCAAACATGCACATGAAAGTGTGTGAGCAACAGAGACCACTTGAGGGGTTGTAGTGTGTGGTATAAATATCAGCAACATATCATAACATAACAAAACATGACATAACATGCACAAGCTGAAAACAAGTAGAAAAGCATCACCTAAGGAGAGGGGCACACTGGTTAATTTGTAGTAGAGATCAGAGTTTCTGCGTAAGTTAATATCTAGGACAGAAGCTACCAGATAGCATAAGCAGTCAACCCTCTTCATTCCTTACTTCCAGAGAATAGTATTTAAGAAAGTGCTAAGTACATTAGGAAATAGTGGCAGTAACTCACAAGGATCATGCAAGATACAATGATAGAGAGACATAGGTATACACAGTGACAACCGCTGGTTACCTTACCTGGAAGACGGTGTGCCACACTCTCTCTGTTCCTGAATTGATCGGACTTAGAGGCACCCAACTGACTGACACAGAGGGCACGCTCTGTCACAGGAGAAGAAGCACTGTTTTGAGAGTCACCAATGTAGGCCTCTGAAATTTGTAAACTATACAGGCTGTCAAGGCCATCATTCGCCTTTGAGTTACACACAAGGGACTTTTGAAGATCATCATTGACAGATGGAATGGTATCAGCCCCTGCAAGGATGGAATGGAGTAAAACAAGTTACTACTGGATTATTGGTGTCATTAGCACACCACCAATTTGAGAGTCAGCTGATACATTGTAAAAAGCGTCACCTGAAAACTGGAGGCGATCCAGCATGTCAAAGGAAAGTACATCCTTTCCCATAGGTGGATGCCAGATGTCTTGCTCAGGCTGATGCCAAGTTACAGAGTTCGGTGTTGCAGCGATGGATTGACAGGGTGAAGTTGGTGAAAATTTGACAGCAGTTCCTTGACCATTACTTTGCGGTTTTGTGCACATATCTCCATTCTTCTCCTGCCCCAGATTACTTGTTGGGGCGGAACTATTCAGAAGGGGTAAGGTACTGGCCAAGAAAGTGGGTGTTGTTTGAGTAGACTCTTTCTGTGACATGAAAAAAGAAGATTTGGGAGACACGCTGGCTGGATCCTGCATGTTAGCAGCAGAGTCACTAGTTGGCAACCCTTCTCTGCACCGCAGGGCTGGCTGTCCTCCTGGAGAATGCATGCTGTGATCTCCACCATTACACAGTGAGACTCCGTGAGCTGTGGGCAAAGACCAAGAGCTTGTTAAATGACATAGGGGTGTAGAATGGCTTTAAGAACAGGAAAAAAGGTTTACACATTTCAGTGGAAGTGTGACCTTGGCCCAGGAGGCTGCGAGATAAGATCTGAAGGGCAGCCCCTGAAGTAACAGATGAAAGCTATTTAGAAATAGGATGGCAGATTCAGTAAAACAAAGAAAATAGTCAGGGGCGAACACATGAGTATTTATAGTTTAAAGCAAACAAAGGGATGAGTGTAGTGGTTCTTATCTAAAATCAATATGTGATTATCTATAAAATCACAGGGAATGTACATCAATTGGAAATAATCTTCTTCCATTGGTCCTCAAGTACATCTGCACCACTATAATGCATTGAAGCCCATATACGGTATCAATCAAGCAGAGAAGGGATAACAGTCGAAAGATGTTTCTGTAGTCTGTAGGTGTATTGTCCTACCTGTCTTGCCAGCCTTCGGGCATGTAGAGATACCGATACCCGATGCCTGCGCTTGGCCACCTGCATAAAACTCTCCCTCCCCGATATGCAGATTTGCTGTGGCACAGCCAGCAGGGAGTGTCCAATGGAGGGAGGAGGGCTTAAAGTCTTCCCAGTAGCCTCTGAAACAGCTGCAACCCACTTATCTGAACTAGCTCCCCTCCGATTTCTGAGGATCTATGGAACAAACAGGAACCACCATGGTAGTCCCCTGTGTCCTTACCACCCACAGCCCATCAACCAGCCCCTACCCCCAGGTTGCCATGTGCCTGAGCTTGTGGTGTTGGTCGCTTCCCATGCGACTCCAGATCTCATCAAGCAACAACCTGGAGACAGTTCTGATAGACAGCGAGGTGTAGTGAAGTTGACAATCACTCCACTGGGAGACGTGCACAGCACAGCAGTTAATTACACCCTGATCCGTTAGGGCAAATGTTCATGATTGTACGTGTCCTTAAATTGTTAATGTCTACGAATGTCTTTATGAGTTACGCTCACTCACTTAGTCCTTTCTTTCCTTTCCTCGAGAGTGTTTGCAGGAGCGGCTACGTGGTGCATGATGGTGGGGGGGGAGCAACAGCGGAAGGGCATAGCGAGCAGACACCCAGGAGAGTGCTAAGGTAAGAAGACAAAGGGAGGACCAGGGCCCAGAGAACATGCTTGTATTCGCACGAAACTTGTCCGTTCTTTTTTGTTACAGGGAGCCACTTTGCGGAGACCCGCGGCTGAAGAAATGGCAATGGTGGAGGAGCGTGGAGGAAATCGGGTTCAGTGATTCTTCTCCTATTCTTCTTTCTTCCTAGTGTCTTCTTTGTCTTCTTCCTTCTTCGCTTCTTCTTTCTTTCTGGTGTTTTCCCTACCTTCTTCCTCTTCTCCTGGGTGGGTCAGAATGAGTGATGTAGTGGTTCCAGGCAGGATCCAGGAACATCTGGCACGTGTTGCGGGGTGTGAAGTACAATAAATAAATAGGCTTTCCTGTGTGTTGTCCCTGATTTCTCTACTCTCCCGGGATCTTCTTACGAAATCCAAGATGTCTCGATGGATTGGCCCTTGGTTGCCTAACCTTCCGACTGTCCTGGTCTTTCTCCACCGCCTTACTAAGAATACCCAGGTACACTAGCAATGCTGTGTTCCTTATGCTTGAGGCATTGTTCCCTGCTTGCTCCACGATAGCCATGACAGTAGGTGACAACCAAAAGGATTCTCAAATGCAGCAAAGCGTTTTTAAATGAAAGCGAGAGCGACTCATTCAGATATGGATACCTCAAACAATGAAACATACATATCGTTGGGGCACGGTTGCAGCCCTCCCGGGGGTGAGGTCGCTCGGGTCCGACTTCGCCCTCAGCGCTTATGTGGTGACTGGTGGTAATAGGTGATGCTGCTCGGAACTGCTCCTGCATGGACAATAGGGGGTGTGAGTATGCCAGCTTGTGCGCCTGATCCCCTTCTAGACCCCTTCTCCCAAACCATGGTACCAGTAGGATGCGCTGTCTCTGGAAAGCTCATCTGTTCATTAGTTTTGGTGAGCACTCCGTCCTGCTGCTTCTGGCAAGGGCGCTTTTATGATCTGGACCGTGTTCCTACGCTGGTCCCTTGCACGTGGTAGTCCAGTCCTGCTGCGACTAAGCCACTATACTTTAGGTAAGTGTTCCTGTTTGCTTTTGTCTTTCCTCGTCTGTTTTTGTTATATTGTAAAGTTGGTTGTCTTGTATTGCTGTCCATTCCGCTTTTGATGTTTGCTCTTTTGCTTTCTTCCCTTGCAGCTGATGTTTCCGGCCCGGCAGAAGCTGTGGAGCTCGAGGCGGCAGCCGGAGGGAATGAGGAACGAAGCTGCAGTGGTACAGTAGCCGATAAGGTGTTAACTAGGGGGCGCCTGGGGTTCAAATGCAGCACGGCCCTAGGACGGATGTTCTAACATTGTCTTTCTTCTTCTTCACAGGGTCCAAGTTCGTTGATGCGGAGCGCGGTGCTGCGGCTTCGGGATCAAGATCACTGGATGTCAGGTGATGAGTCTGCAGATGAAGCGATGAAGCACCAGTTTCCTGGAGGTGAGTATGTAGGAAAACGGCTGGTTTCAAAGGTAAGTAAACTGGTCCAAGCGGCGGTGAGCATCACGTTGCACGCGAGTGCACAGTAACGCGAAGCACCGGCCTTAAGGATTGAGCAGCTTATATAGCTGAGCTTCTGAAGCCACGCCCATCAGGTTCAGCCTGCCTGCCTGCCACAGCCGATGAGTCAGCACATGTAGATCAGGCCTAGGGAGCCACACCTGATTAGTCAGCACACAAGGATGTTCTCTGGAATAAAGGCTTTCAGCCCCTGGAAAGTTCTTGTAAAATAAAAGCACTCCTGCACTGAAATAAAGTAAAGCACTCCCGCACTGAAATAAAGTGTTCCTGCTCACATCTCCATATGAGCCTGGCACCAAAGGCGCCAGGACTGAGTCCAGCCAAGGCCCCTGTGTTTATGGGTCCCAAAGGGAAATAAGTAAGTCAAGTGACCCATTGCCCCCATCACTAGATGGTATGGTTTTTGTGTTCTGGGGCCATGACAATATCAAGAGGTAATATGAACTTTCCATATGTTAACCATTGCTCTCCCAACTAGAGGGAAATTCTACTGTGCTTTGGGTAGCTCTGGATAGCACTGACTGATAGTTTCATGCTTCCCCAGGGCAGGCCATTTGCAGAGGCTTTTACTTTCAACCCACAAACAATCAGAAAGAAGAATTGTGTAACACATTTTTCTTTACTTTTTTTATGCCTCTAAAGGAGTATTATTAATTGTTCAGTTATCCTCACAGACACGGCTGAAATTTGTCTGCAACACAGAAACAATGCTGACCCTGGAACACATCAAAGCAGACACAAGCCCATCAGAGGTCTGACTCAGCGTGACAGCCTCACTAAGGCACCCGCCCATCACAACAAGACACAAGACATCAACATCAACTCTCAAGCACTGCAGGTCGGGCCTAGGACAACATTAGCATACAGACCTGGGCTGAGTCTAAGGGAAGTGCTCACTCCTCCCTGCAACATTGACACAGGATTACAAGTTCCCTCTTCTATCGCAATATCCCTGTTAGACCCACGTGTTGGCCATATTCACCCAGGTTGGTTATGCCCATCAATAGCGAACAGACATGAATAGAACTCCATGAGCATGCACCAGATGGGGACAAGGAGAATGCAATAACCCTGTACTCCTAATCCCAAACAATTATCAAAAGAACAGAATTCTTGGGTCTCACAAATACTGCTGGTCCAAACCTCTTTACACCATCCAAACCTCCCACTAATGTACTCATGTTTTCTTCCTCCAGTTTTTCATTACGTACATGGATCACCATACACGCATTGCAGTCTTCTGCCTGCTGGTACCTTCACCACCTCACTAACTCAGCAGAGCTGTAGCGAGCTCCCTCAGTATGATTACACAACACCTCTACCCACAACACACATGTACACCACGTTTTATGGACCAGCAGCTCTTCTGGTACTCCTCACTGATCGTGAAACAAGCAGCATGCCAAAACTTGCCACCTAGAAATATACCTGTGCAGAAGAATTGGTAATGTCCAGCGTGCACCCATCAACAAGCTTTGGCATCTGCCCCCTCGCTTCTCCCACTAACATTCTGACATAGCATTCTCTTCCAAACCCATGTGCCAAGGGAATGACTCAATGGAAAATGAATACACTTTATATTACATTACAAATCACCCCATGACATATAATGACTTGACCTATGATGAGATAACATGTCACATCCTTCTTATACCATGGTCCCCAGCTGTAGAACTCTTCCACAGGCACCCTCCTCGAATGAACCATACCCCCTTAAATTTAGAAAGAAGACTACTACCTGGTTTCTCTAGAAAACATTGTCTTGCATCTAATTCTGCCATCTTACCTGAATGCCCAGAGGTTACTCATTGCATGTAGTGTGGTACAAATTCTAAAATAAATAAGTAATGCCATATCATGACCTCATCATGACCTATGTTGGCATGACAAATCATGAATGAGCATAATATGAGTCACAAAGTTCCCTGCTTGACTCTGGGGACTTCTAGTGTAGTGACCAAGAGGGCCAGGTGCCTCCTCAATCCAGTGGATGGGTCGGTGGCAGTTTTGAAGAGTATCCCCTATCCCCCCCTAGATCATAAAGCAGGGAACAGTCACAGGGAACTTAGCCATTAGCCCTTCAAAACACATCAAATGTGCACTTTGCAACAAGGCAATTTGCTCAAAACGACAATCCTAGTTTCCTCCGGGCAAACATCCCCTCATTCATATAGACCATAATACTGACAATGCCAATTTAAGAAATAGTGACTCCAAGCACCAACAGAAGCCCATTGTGTATGTTGTGGAGGAGGCCACTGTCCCGCATAAAAACCTGCCCACACATCAGGGGCTTGTCAGCAATATATGAGTGACTTGGCTCTCTTGCCCACAAGGACAGGGGCTGCAGCACAACATTTCCTGCGCAACTTGCAGAGCAAGTTTGTGTAGGAACATTAATGCTGACACTGCTCGCTAAATGAATACACTGAATGCAGGGGTGATAGAGGAGAAAAAAAGCTTATACCATGCTCACCACTGGTACTAAAAGACACAAACCATGAGACAAAACACCCTGCGTCATGAAGCACAACCCAGACCACAATAAATGGGAATGTAAAATCCAAGATCTTGGACAAGAGCCTTTAAGCTTAGAAGAGTATTTCCACCAGCCAATCACAGTTAAAAACAATTCAAAATCACAGCTGAAGACCTTTACAGGATGTCCAGCTCAGTGGGAGGGATTACTGGGACTATATAAACCCAAAAAGCAGACACTGTGTGTGTTTGGAGAAGGAGCTGGTGGTGAGGTTTGGGGGCAGTTGGAGAGAGGAAGAATCTAAGCGAGAAGAAGGCGCTTGGCAAGAAGGAGCTTTAAGAGCAGGAAGAGGTTGCTTCAAAGCAGGATTTGGGAGAGGAGTTTGGAGAACAGCAGGTAGAAGGTGGTGGTAGGAGTTAAGGAGGAGGTTGAAAACATAAGGATGAGGTGGGAAAAGAGAATGGGGAGGTCGGAAAAGAGAATGAGGAAGGGAGGAAGGTGGCAGACACCATCAAGAGGAGGTGGTACATGGGTGGCTTGAGAACACTAAGAGGAAGAGGTGGAAAGAGATAGTAAAGAAGTTGGAGAGCATCAGGAGGGGGGGTGGAAGGAAATCTGGAGGAGCTGGAGTAACATCATGCTGTACGCATTATTAAAGGTGCATCTAGGAAGGAACACATCTCTGCGTATAGAAGGGACTTACATTGGTTGCCGGTTGCGGCCAGAGTCTGTTTTAAGGTCAATACACTGACGCATAAATGCCTCTATGGACGGGCACCATCCTATTTATGTGAGAATTTTTCACAGCAACAATCGGCACGAGTTACTCGATCCAACAACACCATGTATTTAACATGTCCTCGAAGCAAGTGTGCAAGAGGAGCTGGCCGTTCTTTCCCTGTCCAGGTGGTTGTGGCCTGGAACAAGCTGCCAGTGGATCTACATAGGCAGGAGAACTTGTTGACCTTCCATACACGTATGAAAACGTTACTATTTACTTGATACACGTATCTGGTTCTTTACCTTTTTAAGGATGTTTGTGTGTCTGTCCTTTTTAAGTGCGCCTTGATGCCTGCGGACTCTGGTGTGAAACAAACAAATAAATAAATAAATAAGAAAGAGGTGGTTGGGGAAGATAAGGATGAGTTTGGAAAACACCAAAAGGTGGAGGTTGGAGAACCTCAGGAGGGGATGGTAGAGAAGGAAGAGATTGAAGAGCATCAGGAGGAGTCGTTAGGCAGATTGTCTCATAAAGGTCAGAGGGGCCAGTTGGACCCGCACAAGGGGTTAAGGTCAGGACGCTGATTTGAGGGTGTTGGACACAAAGCGAGGGGAAAAAGCATATGGTTTAGCAGCAAGGAGGGTGACTACCAGAATACCGAGGAGGAGAGACAGACAGAGGTAACTCGTAAAACCCTTCACAGGCCACCAGAGAAGTTGAGAGTAGTCAAAGCTTCTTGACTATTTCAATTGCCTGCTAAGAAGCTCCTCCAGTTTCCACATACATTACAAATGACTACAGCATTATATATGAGAATGCACGAAAAGCAAGAAACAGAACCATAAGAAGGAATAGTGAAGAAGAGTGCAGGAAACACAAAAGCCTGAGACTGAGCATCACGGAGAAAAAGAAATCCAAGGTGAATTGAAGAGTGCTGGGACCCCTCAAGTTCGAGACTGGGGCCTAAAGAGATAAGAAAAAACCAGAAGAAGAGGCAGAACAGAGGGTTGGAGACCCCTTCAATCCAGACTTCAGGTAACTTCTGTTAGCCCAAGAACCTGAAGCTCTTAATTTCAACAATGAATTTTGTCCCACTGTAATAATTACCTTAATTATATTCAATTGGTTCAATATTCCTGTCTTGGTCTGATTTCCGATTCCTTTCACAACTCGTGGCACGATACATGACATTAAATGTTACCTCATATCATGCTATGGCATACTGTGATATGGCATATCGTCACATGGCCTATGATATTGAACCATGACAAACTATGATTACATGGCATATCAATGTACCATAACATGGAACAGGATGACATTACATGGTGTGGTCATTTGGCCACACTTCAGGATGTGGTCAAATGACATCACTTCCTGTGTTGTCATCAGAGTTCAAGGGTTGTGTGATGTCACTTCCGCTACCCCAGGCATTTTGGTGAAATGACATCCCTGTCCACAGCATGATTTTCTTTTACAAAGTTTTCTCGGAGTAAATTTCAATGCATTGTGTGGCTTATCACTTATGTTACAGAATGGTTCCCTGATTTGCACATTGCTGGGTAGGCACCATTAGAGGAGAAAGATGGGGTGGAGATGTTTCAGTAATGTTTAGTTTACTGCATATAGCACAGTAGAAATACATATATTTTATATATGTAAACAGTATAAAGGCATGACTTTATTGTATAATACTAGATAGATTGATGAGGTTTACAAGCAATTTGGATGTTTTTCTGGCGTGTGTATAGATGCATATTTGCAATTGGAAGCTTTTGTAAAAAGAAATATAGGAGAGTGGATTGACGTTATGCAAATGAGGGATGGAGTTAATCATTCCGCGGTCGAAGAATTAGAAATGATTGATAATGTCAAACAGAAATGATTATTCTAAGGTGAATATTTGTAGACTTCTGAGTAATGGAAGTCATGAGTTTTTGATGTGTGTCTGTGAGACATTGCAGATTGGTGCAGTGATGAGCTTAGGTGAATGGAGTGTAGTGTATATAAATGTGAGAATTTAGATTTGCACAACATAGACATGTATGAGATTTAAATAAAGCATGCAACATTTTTTGAAAAGAAGGTTACATTCTATCGAGATTACTCCTGTAAGGTAGTGCCTGATCACCAGTATCTTGAGGGAATTTCTAGTGAAATTCTCACTCCTTGTGCAGTAGTCTCACCACAACTGTGCAAGTTTATGTAATAAGAGCAAGATAGTTGGGTTTGCTGCTATGTTGTGTAGCGGACACATTATTCATGTTGAGTGACGTGAGCATGATGGGTAGTTTGTTCTTACTACCCCGATTAGTAGTTGTATGTCTGAGAATGATGAATCACGTGTGTGCAAGGGTTTATGCACCACAGGAAGTCAACTAAGCACTTGCAGTGCAGGAGATGTGTGTCACGAACAGTGGTGTATGCCAGTGAGTAATTGAAGCACTTGATGTGCAGAGGTTTGTGTCACGAGGACTAGTTTAGGCACTTGGTGTGCAGGAGGTGTGTGCTCAAGAAGTAGTTTTGTTATTGTATAATGAAACACTTTATGTGCAGGAGTTTTGTGCCACAAGAAGTAGTTTTATGTCATGTAGCAAATGAAGCATTTTATGCACGGGTCCATGTGTAGAAGTTGTGTGTCACAAGTAGTAGCTTTTAGGTTTTAGGTCATGGAATAATGAAGCACTTATGCTCACAGGTCCATGTGTAGTTTAGTGGATTTATGAGCATGAGCACAAGAAGAAAGCTAGCTAATGGATAGTATGCATACGTTAATAATTGTTACCAACAAATTTTACGTGTACGTTTACACACGAACATGGGAGTAATTAACCCATGTTTGTGTGCTATATAACAAACTGCTTCCTTGCAGCTGCATTCGTTTAGTGTGATCTTAGTTTTGTTTCTCTCTTTTCTATGGAGCTTATCCTTTTATTTGTTCTTAAGGGAGATGTTTGGTGTTGTGCATGTGGTCTTATTGTCCGTCAGGATTTGACTTTAGGTGAATTTCTTATTTTGTTTGGAGATTTGACAAGTTTGACAGTATTTCTTTTATTTATTTATGCGTGTATTTGTTTACATAAACCTTTTACGCAACATTTAAAATATAAACAGAATACAATACAGTACATCATTGCAGCAACTATAACCCTCCTAATAGGTCGAATAAAAATCATCAAGTTAAGACCAACTTTAAAAATGTTGTCGCAGTAATACATAGAATAATTTCCTGTACCGATAAAATGCTACACCAAACGTATTCTGTACATAACGTATTCCTATTATACCCGCATTTTGCGAACATCTTTGTACAAACCACCACATTCAAGTTTCGACATCTAGGCAAAATATCTACAAACTCTCTCAGCTCTTAAAATCTTTTTTTCTAGCTCCCATGACTTCTCTAGTGGAATATGAATTTGATTTTAGGCTTCACATATTGTTCCTTAAAACTCTAGACGGATGTTTAATCAGATATGCCAAAATGACATTAAAAGATCTAATTTCTCTTTTAAAATGATAAAAAAAGATGATAATGCATTAATGAGGGATGTTTCCAAACCAATCTAATATGAATAACATTTTTTTTACCTTCACAGGCGCACTAATTAGTTTGTTTTCGGATGAATTAATGTTCAAGAGGAGAGAATTGCACTGTTGTTTCCAAGTTAACAAAACCTTGCATGCAGAACGTTCAGCTTCCAAGTTCAAATTGGTAAATAAACTATCCGATGGTGGAAGTAGTATCTTTCTAAAAAAGCTGCAATAGCCTCCAATTAACTTGAGTTTACAGAGAAATTAGGCCTCGCTCATGGCTCAACACTGCTCCTGGGACACCTTGGGGGATCAAAAGCGTTTTTCTCTACAATAATACTTCAGTTTTTACCCAATATATCAAAAAATACATAAACTTTGCACCATACAACCTTTTAGGTATTATTCTTTGGTGGTAGTAGTTAAGTAAGGGCAAAAGCAAAAAACGACCTTATCTTTTATCCATCAGCTGAAACTCAGCTGCACCCTTTGTACCTAATACTCTAGCATTGTTAAACAAAACCTGTTTAACCTTTTTTGAATAAAATGTCACCCATAAGTATTTAAAGCTAGTTACTACTTGCAACTGAGACTCATTCAAAAACCACTTGAACTTGGATTGTTTTGTTGGATTAGTAATCAAGATTCTTATATACTGACATTTAATTTCAAATCCAAATCCATAAAATAGTAATTCAAAGCAGTCAGGGATCTTTGAAGTCATATAGGGGTAAGATCACATATGATCATGTCATCTGCATAAGCCAAGTAATGAAGATGGACATTACCTAGTTTGGTGGATTTGCCAGGACTTGATCAATTGTGATGCACAGATCCCAAATATATAAATTAAACAAGAATGGTGCTAATACGCAGCCCTGGCGAAGCCCCCAATGGGTACTAATCCATTCAATAAAGGAACCCTGTTGATGAAGTCTGATTTGTGTGCCGAGATGTAAGCCAACCAAAAGATTAAGCAGCACATCTGGACAACCAAGCTTATGCAGTGTCTGCCACAGTCTTGCCCTGTTTATACAGTCAAAGGCTTTGGATATGTCTAAAAAGGAAAAGTATGTTGATCTCTTTTCCAGAAGTGCCTGCCTACACAACAGCTGCAGCTGCAGGCAGTTCAGAGAAGTGCCTATGCCATTCCTAAATTCTGACTGATGTTCTTGCCCAGGCTTGTAAATTCTTTAAAATCAGACTTGTAAAATTGTACTTGAAGAGTTAAAAATGTGTTGGAGCCAGTCTTCCACCAGGTTTATAAATAAGAACCAACAAGGTTCCTTTCCAAGAGGGAGGTAGGATATTATTACTTAACATATTATTGAAAAAGCCCCAAGGAATTGCAGACCATAATAATGGATTAGATTTCAAGGTGGCATTTGCTAAGCCATCTGGTCCTGGAGCATTCAACGCTTTGCATTTCAAAATAAATTGCTGAATTGCAATTGTTTGCTCCATTGAACTGCAATTCTTGAAACTTCATTCACAGTACAAGAGCTCACATAAAGCTTTGTAAAGTGGTCTTCCCATATCCGAGCTGAAATTGGTTGGATTTGCAGGAATCTCTGGATATCTGGGGACTTAATTAACCTACAGAACGTACCGGCATCCGTTTGAATTATGCATCGAAGCATAGCTCCCGCATCTCTTAAAGTCATTGCCTGGCGATGGGATTTTACCCAGTTAGTGTAATCTTGCTTTAATTTACAAATATGTAACCTATTATTTGCATCATGCTTATTTAGACTCCTAATATCACTTCACATCATTTGTTTTTTGACTCAATCAGGGCATCAAAAGTAGGCTTATGAGCACTTATTTGAGTTGAGGGACTAGACAGGAATTTCTCAGTTGTTAAACTCATCAACAATGTTTGTATAACATAGTCGTACAAGTTATGATCAATTAAGGATTCATTATCTGTATTGTCACAGCCCATAACAACTTGATTAAAATGGGCTGCAAGCCCTAGTTTACAGATTAAAGATTGATCTCTACATCTCACTTCAACAGACAGCATATAGTTAACAGAATTAGCTGTTGCAAAAGGTATCAGTAGCAGCAAGGACAATATACAGCGGTCACTCAGTGAAGATTCAATAATTCAAGTTTTCGACAAAACACTTTGAGATCTCTTGAGAGAAAAATATAATCTTGGTTGACCTAAAGTGAGAATTCCTCCAAGTCAAATGAGGACATGAAATCACCAACAATATTTCCATATTTCCATTCCTTAACAATAGATCCAAAGTCTTCATTTCAAATCGGATCTTAGAGCCACGATGCCTGGATTAAAACTAAGTTTTGGCTCGATGACCATCCAAATAATAGCTAGGATCAAGTCATTCACTGTTAAAGTCACCCGGCACCATAACACTGGTACCTTCCTCAACCATTTATTGAGATTGAAGGGCTGAGAGACTTAACAAAAAAATGTTTATGTGTGTTGACCTCAGAATGAAATAGATGTTATTTTTATTTGGGCATTTAGGCAAAAGCAAGACATCTTTGAATTAAAATCTACCCACTGAAATTTAACCAATTGCATGTCTCCTCTATGAGCTACTATTTGAGACATTGAAATACCCAGACCATTTTGCACTGCACAAAGTAAACCACCATAAAGTCTGCCTCGAGGACCCTGCTCATCTTTACCATGACAAATGGTAAAGCGATCAAGTAATGGACAATCAACAAGCCAGGTTTCCCGGAGGCAGATCAATTAATAGTGCTGCAAACAGCAACGTATCAAAATTGGACATTAAATGTGAGTAACCCCTAGTATTCCAAGATGCTAACAAGAACTTTTTATTTCAGTTCATATTGTTAGCAAAGGAGTTTCCAACATGCAGGGAATTAACAATGTGTGACCAGTTGTATGAATCTCGCTTGTTGGGTTTCGTAAGATTGGTCTGTTCACAAAATGCCCTTTGCCACTATTGCTACTAATGCTTATTATTACAGGCTCTCTTGGAAGGTATTCAAGCTTTAGTTGAAACTCCGAAACGTGTGATCAAAGGAGCCCTTTGTCCCTATATGGAGGCATGCGTAATGGGTCTGGAGGGCCGAGATACAGAGGCTGTCAAAGAGGATAAAAAAATCAGCCGGACCCTTAAATCCCATATCTTGATGGTTAGAGTTCTCCAACAGTTGTTCCTGTATTTTCATTCTTCTATCATAAGGAAGATGGATAAGATTGGACTAGGAAATTCTCAGAAGGAGTCAATATACCAGTGTTGCTGCAGGGCTTCCCAGGATTAGCTGGTATTACATTACTTTCCAAATTGGTCCGGGAAGAACTTTGGCTTGGAGGGCAGTCTTCAAAACTGCACTTTCTTGGGATTTAGGAGGACATCGGTCCAGAGGAAGAAATATCTGAGCAAGGTGTCTAAGAAAGTGGCTTTTGACTGTTGAATCCAATGTTGAAGCCAAGACCATATTTTCAGCTTTGTTAGAAGAGATAATGGGTTAATCCACATGTATTGTGGTAATTATGCTTGATGGCTCCACATTTACCTTAGAGTGAGGGGTTAGAATGCTCATATTCAGCTCCATATCTTCTTCCTGTACTGACTTTAAGAAATGCTTTATTGAACTTTTTGCTTTAGCCAAAGGAATAGGTATCTTCTTTTTCCCCCTTTTTGTGGTGATGCAGCTGCTCGAATCAGCTCAGATGGCATTGATGTTGGCTTTGACAGCAGTGCTGTCAATGCCCCTACTATCTGTGGTTTTCTGCTGATGAGTTAAACAGGTTTTTTAACCTCCTCAGAAATGTACGAAATCCTTTGTTTTTGGACTTTGGAACATTTTTGATATTCTTGGTTTTCTTTGATGGCTTGATAACCAAGGAGTCAGGAATCACTTCCATGTTTGTTACTGGTGAAATCCTTTGACCAATATTTTGATATGTTATTTATAAGGCACTTAATACCCTGAGATTTCTAAGCCCGGACCTGGGGATCGAACCTGTGGTGCTCTGTGTCGTCTTGCTTCCAAGGCGAGCACGTTGCCCCGAGCTATCCTCCCTGCCTACTAAACATGGACGCAGATTTGGAAGTAAGGTTCAATGAAGGAATCAATTAAGTTGTTGCCTCTACCCTTGACGCTTCTGGCTGCGAAGCATGTATAACAATCGGGGTTCAGGTATGAGTGATTTCGCAGAGTCACTCAAGTTAGCAAGAGAATTATCAACTTCATGGTGACCTCCCTCGTTTAAATGGCTGAAGGTTTCAGATGGTGAAGTCATAAGCCTGCAATACTAAGAAGTAGTGTCACCCATATGGAGAGAATCAAGTTTGTCTGGCTTGTGCCGAGTAACTCCATAAATAAACCCTTCCACAAAGTTTAATTTAGACCACATAGAGTTTAAAGTATATTTTAGTTTTCTAATCTCCTTGAGAATGCACTCGTATGCTTTAGTGAGTGTGGACAGAGTTAGGTGTGTGTAATGCGGAGCCAGGTATATTGTTAGCATCGCTCGTCAATAACCCAAACTTGTGTTAGGAGGAGATGAATGTAAAGGAAAAGGATACTCTGGAGGCACACTATGTTTTGGAAAGTCCGGAACAAATAAAGATAGAGAGCAAGACGAATTGGTGTCCGGAATAATTTGCGCGTCCGAGGAAAAAGGCAGAGTCATCTAGTACAGACTGCGGAGCGTCTGAACCCATAGCGTTTAGAATAGAACTGGCGCTCATGCTAAAAGCTAATTGCATTGGCATAGTTTTAGTACAGTCAGATTGTTGCATTGTCAAATCAGAAGTAGGGCAAAATAGTTCTGGTTGCTCTTAGTGGACAGGCAAGATCGTATGCGCTTGTGCAGAATTTGAGGGCATGTGAGAATCTGGAGATTTAATCAACAAAGCCATAGTTCAATGAATAATGAGTCAATGAAAAATACTCACAATAAAAGCACTCCTCTGACAGCAATGAAACGTGTCTAATCACAGACTACTGCAATCAGCCGTAGGCCGACTCGCTGCTTCACTCTGTCTCACTTCACGACTTGTTGTTTCGTGCCAAGCAGACTTCAATACTCTTGTGGCCTTGTTGCTAAAATGCAGAGAAGAGGTGAGTAGGTGATCTCACTCGACAACTGTGGCTCCACGGCAGACCACTTCAATTGCCACTTCCCCTGCCACGCACTGTGCAGTGACTGATGTTTTATGGGTTGCAGTGAACTCCTCTCACTAAAGGTCCGCCTCCACAGTAGAAAGAAAAGACAGACATAGCACAAGCAAGCTTCTTGTGCCATGGCAGACCACTTAACGTGCCACTTTACGCACTGCGCTCCGCACAGCGACTGATGTCTTAAAGGGTTGCAGTGAACTCTTCTCACTAAAGTTCTGCCTCCACAGTAGAAACAAAAGACACATGTAGCACTAGCAAGCTTCTTGTGCCTCGGTAGACCACTTCACTTGCCACTTCACGCACAGCGTTACGTGCTGCAACTGATGTTACAAAGGTTTTCAGTGAACTCCTCTCACTAAAGGTCTGCCTCCACAGTAGAAACAAAAGACATACATGGCACCAGCAAGCTACTTGTGCCACGGCAAACCACTTCACTTGCCCCTTTCCGCAACAGGATTTCAGAATTCTAGAGTGGTACCTCTGAATTGATGCGGAAGGATGTGCTTGGGGGTGGCAGGCCTAAGGTCTGGGTGTGGCACCCAAGCAAAAGGAGTTTACGTTTTATATGTTGGTTGTGAGTGTAGTTATTGACTGCTCTGAAATAGGGGAGGTTGGTGCTCAGGTGTGGCAGGCCTAAGGTCCTGGTGTGGCAGGCCAAGGCAAGAGGAGAAATTGTTTATTTGTAGAATGTGAGTAATCCTGTTGTGCATTGTACAGATTCATTGTGGTTCAGTCGGAGCGAGTGTGTGGCTTTGCTTTGTGATATTTTAGGAAGGAAAATGTGTGGTATCTTGTGTGTGCTTGGGCTATTCTGCCTTGAGTGCATGAGTTGTATTAGTAGAATGCTTAATGGAACATGGAATTCTGGAATCGGAGGCTCTCTAAATTCTAGGAGTGATAGTTGGAAGATGTTCGGGATGGGGATGATACCTGGTGAATGCTACTTCCCTGCTCTCCTGCATAAGCACTTACCTTGCAACCTCTAACAATAAAGTACTTTCCTTTCATATAATCCTGGGTCCTCTGTTGTTCCCTGCTTGATGCCTGTCTCTCCGGGTACCCAGGATATGACAATTTTACATTACTAACCCATATCCCGCTACATGTGTCACAATTGGTGTCTGTCCGTCCAACCATCAATCCACCCACCGATCCACCCATTCTTCCAACCATGCATCCATCCATACCTGTAATTTGAATGTTTCCGACTTGAATATATTTGTTTGTCCATGACTCTTTATTAACCCCTTAAGTGCTAAGGACGAGTATGTTCGCCCTGAATTCCCATAAGGATTCATTATAGGCTCTGCCCACACCCTGCACTAAAAAAAGCTTCTTGGAATATCACCAAGACCTAGACTGTGAGACTCAAAACTAGTCAGTCTACAATGAAATACTGGCCCACACTGGAAAATGTCAAATCGTTTGTTTTGAAGCAGGCTGTTTCAGTGTGCAATGTGGATGTTTTGGATAAAAGGTATTCCTGATTGTGCATTTACAATAATATTAGTTCATTTAAAATGATCAAAGGTTGTTACTGCACAGTGAAGTAACTCATCACAATGGCACACTGACCAAACAGACAGGCCCCTGCTAGCATGCTGCCCCTGCACCTTGTCTATTACTCTTTTGCCCTAGAGGCCTGTTCCAGTCTGAACTCACCTTGTGGTTGGCAATCAGACTATATGTGGTGCCTAGGTAGACATGTCTGCCACAGCTAATAACAGATCCGGGAGCTAATACTTCAAAAAATGTTCTATTAATTTGGGACTGGGCATTAAAACATAAAGGAATCCCGCATGGCTTGGGTCACTTCTTCCCGATTTTGCACAACCCAGCCTTCTCTCATGAGTCCCAGCCGAAAAAATTTAAAAAATGGGTCTACTGGGGGGTTTGAATCCCTGGGACAACTCTTCGATGGCAGCCAACCCCGCTCCTTCGAACAATGCAAATTAGCCTTCCAATTAGTTGAAACGGATAGGTTCTCGTATGTGCAACTTTGTCACTGATGCTTTCATCCACAGATCCGACAAGCAGCTCACTCACCCCCGCCCCACCTGAGCTTACCCTAAGGGAACTGCCATCTAGGAGGAAAACCTCTACTCTTCATAAGCTGTAGCAGGAGGATGCCCTTATCACCAGAGCCCCCTACATGGCACAATGGGAGGCAGACCTGGGTCGCCCTCTGGAGGACCAAACGTGGCTGGACATATGGTCTACGGCCCACTCCTCCTCCTTCTGCTTTACTTACCGGCAATGTGCTAAAAAATTGCTCTTGTGGTGGTACTAGCCTTCAGTTCGCTTACACCTCTTTAGCCAATCCCTCCACCCCCACCGCTGGCGCAAATGTGGGCAGCTCGGATCATACTTCCATATGTGGTGGTCTTGCCCCATTGTGCAATCTTTCTGGGCCCAATGCATCTCTACGATAGAGGACATCACTCATGTGGCTTCCCCAGAGAGCTGGAAACCATTCTACAAGGCGCCCCGGTGCCAGGGCCTTACCCAAAATCGGGGGGAACGGCTAACCTCCTCATGCAACTTTTACTGGCGGGGAAAATCACAATTGCTCGTACCTGGAAGACTATCGAGGGCCCCTCGCTGACTTTCTGGTGGATCAAACTTTGGGACATCTTTGTTGCAGAAAAGGTTACATCAGCCAAGGCAGGCCACTTACACTGATTTGCAGGCACATGGGCCCCACTCTTAGACTTTGACAGGAACGTCCCCCTGATGACTCATAAGCCCCGATTAGCTAGATGGGCCTTGCGCTCGGGCGCTGAACCAACCACGTAGGGTCCTGCTCAGCTGGGGTACTGGGATTTTGTGTATTCAGCCTTACCTAACTGTAACCTAAGGTCATTCTGTATTATAGATATGCCTGTAATGTCTTCGCTTGTGCAACTGGTTCCAAAATAAACATGTTAAAAATAAAATTGTCTATTACCTCCATCTCTTTAATCCAATAAATACTGCACATATACTTGGTGGATTTACGGCAGACTTGGAAGCAAAGAGTGTCGAGTGATGCCTGCCTGTGTCATACATTTGTGAGGGGTCAGCAATGAGAGGCGGGCACAAAGAGGTATCATTCTCAACATTAGCCATTTTATTAATAGAAAGGGGTACGGATAAAGGCCTAACTTTCCCTATCCTAAAAAGAGTGTCCCCTCCTATTAAACAAAAACTAAAGCAGGAGGACCTTGTGCCCAAACTCATTCTGACCCTCACATTAATACATTCAAGCAAAATGTGCAAGGAAACTGTTTCATAGTTCAACTCAGTAGAAAAGTGCAATAACTCCAACATATAATTTCAACAAAAACACTTCTTGTATCCAAGGGTTGGCTCCCTTCCCCTGAATTATTTCAAGCAAATTATTCGCAAGGTTCTGTGTCAAAACCAGTCTCTTAAAGGCATTACAAATGTCAATTTTACCTAACAATCTCCTCAAGATGACAATACAAATGTTCCTTCCATGAGATGGATTTGGAAAAGAAGAAGTCTCTCCTAGTCTTTCAGAATGGCCAAACAAAGTATCCTTTCCGCATTGTTGGTTTGGATAAGGTAAAGGAAAGTCTTGACTACTTTCCAGGATGGCAAAACAAATGTCTTTTTCAAAACAAACATTTAAGTATGGCACAAGGCAAGTCTTTTCAAAGTAGCTGGTTGACAAAATGTTTAAAGGAAACAAGATCTGAATATGACCAACTCTCTATTCAACATAACAATTCAAAGTGAGTTTCCTGGTACACCATGGGCGTAGGACATGGGGGGGACAGGGGGGACAAATCCCTGCACCATTTTAAGTGGGGGGGATGTAATGTAATTTATCCCCCCCAGAATTTGTGTTTGGTGTGATGTGCAGGGATCTGTTTTTGAAGTGGGGGGAGGGGCTGCTTACTATGTAAGCTGCCCTCTCACCCCTGCCCCCCAAAGCATGGGGGCAATCCCCTGGGGGCAGATGGGTGATCATCTTCCCCCAGGGAAGGGGGGCACACAAAACAAAAAATATATGGGTGGAACCACTAGTCACCAGGGATTTTTGCAAAGGGAGTGGCCCTCTCCCCCCACCCTAAGTGGATGGGGGGCACCTTATGTAGCCCTCCCTGGGGGCAGATTTATGCCCCTAGGAAGGGGTACATGAGATGCTCTCCATCCATTTGGGGTGGGGGGGAGAGGCCACTGCAAATATTGGCAGAGCCACCCCCTCCCAAGCCTGGGGCAGTACATTTTGACCCCCTCAGGGCAGATGGCCACACACATGCCCATCTGCCCCTAGGGAAGGGCAAAATAAATATATATATATTTATATTATAAGTTGTTTTGGGTGTGGGTCGGGGGGGGGGCACTAGACCACCAGGATGTTTTGTGTTTGAAAGTGGAGTGGCCATAGCACCACCCTAAGTGGATGGGGGCACCTTATGTAGCCCTCCCTGGCGGCAGATTCTTTCACCTAGGTAGGGGTACATGAGATGCCCCCATCCATTTGGGGTGAGGGGAGAGGCCACTGCAAATATTGGCAGAGCCACCCCGCCCCCAACCCTGGGGCAGTACATTTTGCCACCCCCCGGGGGGCAGATGGTCACACACATGTGCTCATCTGCCCCTAGGGAAGGATATATATATATATATTATAACTTGTTTTGAGTGGGGGCGGGGGGCCCACTAGACACCAGGATTTGTTGTGTTTGAAAGGGGGGGTGGCCCTCTCCCCCCACCCTAAGTGGATGGGGGCACCTTATGTAGCCTTCCCTGGGGGCAGATTTCTGCCCCTAGGAAGGTGGTACATGAGATGCCCCCATCCATTTGGGGTGGGGGGAGGCCACTGCAAATATTGGCAGAGCCACCCCCCAAGCCTGGGGCAGTACGTTTAATAATAATAATAAAATAAAACAAATTACAACTTGTTTTGGGTGGGTGTGGCGGGCCACTGAACCACCATTGATGTTTTTAGTGGAAATGGGGGTGGCCTCCCCCCCACCCCAAATGGATGGGGACATCTCATGTAGCCCTCCCTGGAGGCAGATTGCTAGCACAATCTGCCCCCAGGAAAGAGGCAAAATAAAAACTAAAATAAAACAAATGATAACTTGTTTTGAGTGGGTGTGGGGGTCACTAAACCACCATGGATGTTTTTAGTGGAAAGGGGGGTGCCCACGGTTGTCTTCTTTTCAGAAATGCATGGGGTTCTCTGTTTTCCTTGGTGGCTTCAAGACCCTAGGCCCAAATCTGTAAGTTGTCCACATGAACAAAATCTGCTTTGCCGAAAGGCTTGGGGTTATCAGTGGGTTAGCCTTTTCCCTTTGCGCCGAGGTAGGTGCATCCACACATGTGAAGTACCGTTTACGTCGGGACACCTGTGGGAACGTGGGAAGGTAGAACATCTGTTGTTGGCGGCGTGTTTCGGTGGGTGGGCAGAGGGAAATGTCTCTGAAATTTGGTGGAAAGAAACACAATTTTCAGATATTTCACTCTGGCCACCCACTGAAACACACCGCCAACAACACATGCCCTACCATCCTGCGTTCACACAGGTGTCCTGACAAAAATGGTACCTCACATGTGTGGGTGCACCAACCTGGGTGCAAAGGGAAAAGGCTAACCCACTGGTAACCACAAGCCTTTCGGCAGAGCAGATTTTGCTCATGTGGACAACATACAGATTTGGACCTACGGTGTCGAAGCCACCAAGAAAAACAGGGAACCCCATGCATTTCCAAAAGGAAGACACCCATGGGAATCCACAGAGGTCTGACTTGCACAAATCGCCTGAGAATGTATTACCCACAATCCCCGGCAAAGTCTGAAATGTAGTGAAAACACTACAATTTTCAGACATTTCCCGCTTGCCACCCACTGAAACACACCGCCAACTCCACATGTCCTACCTTCCTGCGTTCCCACAGGTGTCCCGACATTATCAGTACCTCACATGTGTGGGTGCACCTACCTGGGCGCAAAAGGAAAAGGCTAAACCACTGGTAACCCCCAAAGGGTCTGGGGTGACAACCTACAGATTTGGGCCTAGGGTGTCAAAGCCACGAAGGAATACAGGGTACCCCATGCATTTCCGAAAAGAAGACACCCGTGGGAATCCACAGAGGTCTGACTTGCATGAATCGCCCCAGAATTTAATACCCACAATCCCAGACAAAGTGAAAATTGAGTTTTTTCCACCAAATTTCAGACTTTGTCAGGGATTGTGTGTCATAAATTATGGGGCGATTTGCACACGTCAGACCTCTGTGGATTCCCACGGGTGTCTTCTTTTTGGAAATGCATGGGGTTCCCTGTTTTTCTTGGTGGCTTCGACACCCTAGGCCCAAATCTGTAGGTTGTCCACATGAGCGAAATTCCTGAAAATCTGCTGTGCGAAAAGACTTGGGGTTACCAGGGTTTTAGGCTTTTCCCTTTGCACCCAGGTTGGTGCACCCACACATGTGAGGTACCATTTTTGTCGGGAAACCTGTGGGAACGCGGGAAGGTAGGCCATGTGTTGTTGGCTGCGTGTTTCGGTGGGTGACTAGAGTGAAATGTGTCGAAATTGTGGGTTTTTGTCACAATGCCTGCCCCCGGAAAGCCAGACCAGGCCCAGCAACCCCCGAAGCAGGCATCATGCCACTTGAAGCATGCCCCAAAACCCCAGTTAGGGGCTATTTGGCTACAGTCCTGGCGCCTATGGCGCCAGGCTCATAAGAATAAAGTCAGTCCTGGCGCCATGGGCGCCAGGCTCATTACAGAAAACTTACCTGATGCAGACCATGCTGCATACCTACCTGATGCAGACCATGCTGCACGAAGCCACAAGCCAAATGAGGCTTACAGGGACTTCTTTACCTCAGGGACTCCTTTCCTCTCGGGTGGGGCTGTGGAAGAAGACTTACCTGGAACTTCTTCCAAGGCTATTTAAGCCACACCGGGACAGCCACACGTGCTTCGTGTTATTCTGCGTGCTGCAGCGTAACGCTCACCGTGTCTTCAGCAGCTCCAGTCTTCAGCCACGCCCGCTTCAGCCCTGGAACACCTGGAACAAGAAAAGGAGAAGGAGAAGAGATCAGAACAAAACCCTTACCTGAATCCTTGATCCAGCACATCGTCGATCTGGAAGAGAGAAGCCTTCACAGTGCCTTGCAGCGCCGCTCTGAACTCACCATCCGGGGCTGCATTCCTTTACTCCATCGCGAACCCAGCATCTCCAGGCCATTCTTCAACACCCGGGGGAGACAAGAACAAATAGGTGAGCAAGGGCAATACAAACCAACCCCAAAGACTTACCTGATTACCACAGGGGGGTACTCACCTCATCTCGGGTCGGCGCAGTCAATCCTGCATCACCGCCGCACCCCGGCCCCTAAGGGGAAAACAAGGACAATACAACCTACCCCCAAAGACTTACCTGATTACCACAGCGGGGTACTCACCTCATCTCGGTTCGGCGCAGTCAATTCTGCATCACCGCCGCACCCCGGCCCCTAGGGGGAAAACAGGGACAATACAACCTAACCCCAAAGACTTACCTGATTTACCACAGGGGGGTACTCACCTCATTTCGGGTCGGCGCAGTTAATTCTGCATCATCGCTGTACCCCGGCCCCAAAGGGGAGAACCACAATAGACTTACCAGGATCTTACCATTTGCCACTTGGAACTCTTCTAGTGGTTTAAATCTGCAACCTGCAAGGAATCTGGCAGAGTGAAGATCAGACTTTTGAACTCTTACGAACGATTGGACTTAGAGTCGATACTGGAACTCGCCAATTCCTCCACGCCAGTGAAGTAACTGGTCGTCTACGCGCCCCTGCGCTCGACGCAGGATGGAGAGCTCATCTTTCCAAATCATCAGGTGAGATTAAAAGGGGACTTCAGGAGTGTTCTGTGGGCAGACAAGGGGAGTGGGAAGGTGGGTTAACGCTCAGATTACGGGAGGTTAATTCCCCTTCTCCATTGCAGAAAGATATTCGTACGAGTCTAACAAACGGAGCTAAGTGGGTCTGTCCAGTCTGTCATCTCGGCTCTACGTGTTACTCTGGTGGAAGCAACAGCGGGCCAGTCCAGATCGACGCCCCCATGGGAATCAGGTGAGCGTAACAGTTTTTTTCTGTCATTTTCCCGATTTCCCCCCAAACTATGGAATCTTTCCCTACATAGTTGTTGCCTGACCTGCACAAATCACCCCTTCCTAAACTTGGAATATTGTCTACTTTTTAGGAATGTATGCCTTTCTGGCTTCCCATTCAGCTTTCCTACCCTTTTCTTCCATTCCGTCCGCGCATGTCCTATTGGACAAAAAAACGCCAAAATCGCCTACCGCTCACAAAACGGCTGATTAGCATATCAAAATATGTTATTTTGGTTTCCACTCAATCTGTTCTTGAAAGCTTGGAAAATGGCAAATCCAGCACAGCAAACCATTTGTTCTTAGCTCTTATAAGGAAAACACCACAGGCTTCTTTGTACAACATTGTATTGGCATTTTCACAAAAAAAAACAAATGTTCTGCTTTTTGGTTATTTTCTCTCACCCCACTACAGCAAACTAGGATTCCTAGGTGGCGTTATGAACGCCTACATGTGGGAAAAAAGGGGCCAACTTTGGCTGAGATATCTCATGTGACAAAGAAGTTACAAGGAATTGAATGGCGACATACCGAGATCACCAAAAAAGGCCTTGGAACTGGGGGGAAATACACATGGCAGTTAAGGGGTTAAGACGGTAAAGCCCCAGAGGAGATATCATTTGTAAGGTAGCTCAGTTAATTAATGCTCCAAATTCAGATTGTGCACAGGAATATGTAACACCTGTGTTCACTTCCTGGCTTAATCTTCCAGTGGTATAATAGGCAGAGTGAATGCATTCAGCTTCCGATGTAACACAGCATTTTCCAGGTCAATTGGTTCAGAAAAAGTGGTGGAAAACACTATTACTGTCGCTTTTCCTAATTGGCCAGATTTTCGTGCATTTTCTGGGTGGAGTTCGGGAGCTGAGTGGACATACCAGGACCCCCTGTATTTCCCGCTCCACCAGGTAAATGTGGCCTTACTGCCAGAATGGATTCTCATGCTGGAAATAAGGAAAGGGATTCCTCTGGGATCTGCTTGGAAATGAAACCTGGTAAAAGCGGGCGGAGTCCAGCAATTGCTAATTGCGCGAAGTATTTACACTCCTCCAAAGTGCAAAAGCAATATGATTTCACCTGCCTTTTACACTAAAATGTTCCATTTTGTGGTGGAAAAGTAAAAACGTGCACCCATGGAAGTGGTCCACTCCATGCAGTTTACTTTGTGCCTTGATGCTTGGGGGTTTTGCGTGATGCTACACATGTAATAAATAAAATCAATAAATACATTTAACATGACCCCAGATAAATGTCAATTCGTGATCAGAATGTTTGAGCATGACATGTCGTTGGTAAGAGGGTGTCCCGTGCTTCTTGAATGCGTTGGCGAATGCCCTTAATTGCCATCTCGCGTTAAGCAGGTGCTTTAACCCATCAGTGTGGATTGTGCAATAATAAGTCGACAGAGGTATTTCAAATGGCCAATTTCGCTCTTTGGGTGAAATTTTCAAAGTGGGAGAATGTTGCCCAGCATGTGCCACTTTCTCTGCGGAGTGAATTGTGCCCACCCCGAGGAAGAAGTGTGAAAAACCCACAAGAGCACTGTGCCCTGCTCTTTCTGCGTGTGTCTTCCCCACAGGGTGACAGATGCAGACTCAGACATGGATAAGTCTCAGGTGGCAAGCCTGTACCCTAGTTGATGTGGCAAAGGATTCCAGACTTCTGAGGCTGATAAAATTAGTAGCATTGAGTTACATGCCACCTGACAGGTATGTGATAAAGTTGCAAAGCAGAGCTGTTAGTGGGCTAAAGCAGGAGGCAATGTCTGCTCACCCTCAAAGGGTACGTACAACCAAAAGTAATAGGCCCCTCCCTCCATCATGGCTGTAGGGGCCAGGCTCCAAACCATGGCAGGAATGCCCTCCAATCATCCATGCCCACGAGTAGGGTACCCCTCGTGCTCCAGGAACCCTGTTGAGCAACCTCTGTGCTTTCCAGGTGATACTAACGTTATTTAAAGCCAGAAGTCTAAAAGGTAATCGCTTAATTTCAGCTGCAAATTAGCTCCTGGCATGATCAAAATGCCTTAACCAAGTGTGACATTATCCCCTTCAATTATAAGCAATATATTTGTTCTTGCGTTTCTTCATCCACTGAATTCTGTTAGAAACAAAGGCAAGAGTTGTCTCTTGTATAGGCATTAGGAAGGCAGTTGCCAGCCTCTGGCATAATATGCCCATGTTATTCCAATACTGGCTAGCTGTTGCCCTCTTATGGCCAGGTAGAACCATCATGGCAGTGACTGGCAAATGCCTTTCAGCTGCAGACAGAAAAGCGGAAATAAGAGGCCAATTCAAGATACAGAACAAATAGAAGTTAAGACACACTGCAGTTGCCATTGCTGTGTTAGGGGGAATATGTTGGGTGTTCAAGCTAGGAGGTATGTATTAAGCAAGCAAGCAGTGAGACAAGGGAGAAGCAAAGAAATGCCAGAGGAGCTCTTTGAATAATGTAGCAGGGCAGAGGACCCATGCTCTGCCGTCCTAGTAACATATGAGAGAATCAAATAGATCAGGCTTTGCAGCAAATGTTGAGCGAGAAAGGAACAGAGTCCAGCTCTGCATTCAGAATAACAAAGGCAAAGAAAGGCTAGGCTCTGAAGCCAGCATGAGATGGAATAAGATGGACCAGACTCATCGTGAGAGGCTGGCCCGGCCCTCGAAGGGGCGCTAGAGGGGCAGCCCACATAGCGGGCTGCCCCTCTGGCCACCCCCCTGGGTCCACATACACCCCACCTACTAGGCATTCCCCGGGTCCGACACATCCGGCTGCGGACCTCGGAGTGCTTATAAGGGGGTTGGCTTGCGATCGCTCATCCTCCTTGTTTGCTGTACCCCCCCCCCCCCCGAGGACCGTCAAAGCAGCAACATCACACACCTGGTCCCTCTACTCCCATAACAGGGCTTACTCAGAGGCACAAACAAGATTTCCTCTTTCTTTGAAACCGCCATCCTTCCATTCCAGGAGACACACACACGTCTCCTTGCCCCACACAAAAAAGTAGCAACTTGCAGTTGGTAGAAAAGGCTGCAACTCCTTTATTTGGCAGGAGTCCACTTACAGGTGATCTGCCTCTTAACGAGCTGGCGTCCTAGCTGTGGCCCACTGAAAGTAATTGTTATTTCCTCTCGCTTACCATGAGCTCCTAGTCAGATGATAAATCCAGAAATGCAACATACAAAGACATGTTCTTTGTTGCTGCATCCTTTAATTTTCTTCTGTTTTCTTTTCTTCTTTTCTCTTTTTTTATACAATGATATTTGTAATTTAATACGTACTGCTATTCTAATTCTAATTTTGTGAAAAGTCGAGTTCTTTGACTAAAACACAATAAATAAATAAATAAATAAATGAATAAAAAAGTCCCCAAGATGTCCCGTGTCCCCCCCAGATTTTATGTGTCTCCTACGCCCCTGTGGTACACTCTACTGCCAGGAAACTCAGCAACTGAAAACTCTTCCAATCCTGGTTTAGTCTCCTGCCAGGAATATCTCCCCTTTGGCTCACTCAGATCCACTGGCGTACTCTCCTGCCAGGCATCCTTGTCCAAAATGGTTTCTCTACCTGGTATATTTATCAGGCTTTTATTCACATTCTCTTTCACCTTCAGTATCACACAACTGTGCCTCTTCACTAGCACACTTTTGTTGACTTCAACTGGTACTTATACCAATCTTCCCCAAATTGACATCCAGTGTCTGAGGGACTGTTCAAGCGTTGGCTTTCAACCTTTCTTACAACCTCGCTTAGCTTTTGGCAATGTTTGTTCCAGATTCCACCCAACTGACCTCTTAAGTCAAGAGAATTGCTCCCACATTTTCCCTGGTTATTCTTTTACCAATATCTTTTGGCTTAGGCAATGCCGGTCCCAAGTTTCTCCTAACTGACCTCTTAAGTCTGGAGAATTGCACCATATATGCCCCTGTTCTTCTTTTAGCAATGTCTCTTGGCTTGGGCAATGCTGGTCCCAGGTTTCTACCAATTGACCTCTTAAGTCGGGAGAATTGCATCACATTAGTCTTTTCCATCTATTTATATTGAGTAGGTTTTCAAAAGTACTTTTAATATGCTTTTCAGTAACTCTGCATATCCTGGGCCCCCTTCTATGTGAGGCTGACTCACCGGCTCTACAGGCGGCAGTTTAGAGATGCTCACGAGGGGCCGGATCCTCTTTAGTGGCAGAGTCCCACTGCATCTCTGCGTCGCCTCCTCCAGCCTCTACTGCCAAGACCAAAGTAGCTTTGCAGGATCACGTCTCTGAACATGGCTCCGCTGTACACCTTCTGCTTTCTCTCGCCCAGAGATTCCCTCCTCCAGTCTCGATTCCTGCTGCCAGCTGACTTCTGGCAAGCTTCTATTACTACAGTCCTACGTAGGATCTCTTCTGCCACCGGTCACGCTTCCGGCTCGGCGCATTCTGCAACCTGCCTTCTCTCTCCATCCACGTTCTCCCAGCTGCAGGTGATTTGGGCATTTAAAAGTCCTGCACAGCTGATTCGACTTGTGACCACTAGACGGCACAGTATTCTCAAAGCCACATTTCCTCCACATGAACTCCTTACTCCTCTTCCTCATCACAGCATTTGAGGATTGAGTCCAAAGAAGTTTCAATGGATTTTACATCACATGGTTTAACAGTTGTAACATTACAATCACCATGAACATCAGATGTTTCATATGGTTTAGTTTCACCATATCTATATGAAGACTGAATGGGTTTTGGTTTAAACAGTGTTTTTCTCATGATTTTAAAATTAGATGGTTTTGAATCATGGCAGCAAGCAATCAAAAACCCTGAAATTAATGGATCCTCTTCACAATAAAGAGAATTATATCGCTTCTCTCCTTGTGGAGTCACCACTCTCCCTTTCCAGCCATCTCCTCGCATGCAATCCACTCTCATATTGCCCACCCCAGAGTCAGGATCAGGTAGCAGCTGCCTTCCCCTGGCCACATGATCAGTGATGACTCTGCAGGATTCATCACATTTCAATCAGCAAGGAATTCCCACGTTCTTCTGGACTTAATGTGGGTTCTAGAAATATAGAAGACATTGAAAGAGCATGGACAATATACCAATAATGTATTTAAAGATCTACATTTTAAAAATAAGTGAAGGTTGATGTGACAATTCTCATCATTTCATATATTGCTATTAAAGTTTTGAAAAGTATTATTGTAGCAACTTGTAATTCCTCAACTGTTCTCTGCTCTTTCCACATCTCACCTACAAAGTATGTAGTTGTAAATGGAGGAGCTATTCTGGTGACAGTTGTGTGAATGTGATCTGCCATGAGGGAAATGTTTAACATTAATCTTAACTGTCAGCCACTCAGTGCCATGACATATAATATTGTCACAATATTCCCAAATTGTTTTCCTCTCTAGGAAGATGCGTCACCACTCTAGGCATTACCCTTATTCCCTCTAGACCAGTTAAACCCTGTATGTATGTGTGCTCATCAGGTCGCTGTTTCTTAAACCAGCAAGCATGACTCAGCCTGACAGTAATACTTGGTTGATAAATTGAGTACCAATTTATATGGGGTCATGCCACATTTCACAATCAATGATTGCACGCTGCAGCCATTCCTCATCCACAGAGACCTTCTACTGGCTTTGGCCAAGCTCTGGCACTGCTTAGAGAGCATGGCTGGGCACTTCACTATGTCAGAGTTGTTTGAAAAACTGCCACAGAGTTCAAAGAATGCTAGAGCCGTGCCTTCAAGCACCCTGAAGGAAAGAGATGTGAAGCATTTTGAACCGGGTGACAGCGCACCAACCACAATACTCTTCCTGTGATGTGAGTGAACCGCGGCAGGTGGGATAATGTTTGGTATGTTGTAATGCACCAGGCTAACCATGGAGCCTAGTGCTTGGTATAAGTTTGACTAAAACATTTTGTAGTGGGGGTGTGTTGCGCACATTATGTTTAGCTCATGCATCTTATCCAAATCCACTACAAATCTGCTCCAAAGGACTGGCCAAAAAGGTGTCACCAGATATCAAACCGAAAACAGAAGAAATAACTTCTTTATTTTATAAATTATTATTTATTATTATTATTTTAACTATTCCACAATGAAAAGAATAAAACACATTTCTGCAAAATGACCAACTATTTGTGTGTCCGGAACCCATTTAAAGGGTCATAAATATGAGTCGCAAAGACACTCTACAAACACATGAGGCACAGTCATAAATGTATGTCTGCACTACCATCTATAAAGTTATTTCTCAGTTAGGCCATTTTGAACATAATCACAGAAGAAAGATCAGAGTGGCCATGGAATTGGATAGAAGAGGAACGAAATAACAACAGTGAAGGTAAAGCACTTGCTCCACAGGGCTAGTTCTTGGAGAGATGGAGCTGTTGTACTGATGAGCAATGACTTACTGCCACCCCAAACACTGCTATTATTACAGATTTGTATCTCAAACTTAAAAGATTGGTATGTACTGTGAAGAACACCTCTGATATATGATGGTGAAATTACCTTCCAAAAGAAATAGTAAGGAGCATGTGCTTTAAACTCCTGGTTTTAAAATTCCTATCTGTCTTCTACGAAGAGCTAGAGCAGGGCTTATATGTGCTAATGTATGTCATTACAAATGTAGTGGAATTGGTTCAAAATGACCAGTCTATTATAAGCGCGCAAGAATCAGCAGAAAGTCTTTCTGTTGTAACAGCCATTCCGGACACACTGAACAGAGGATTTCCAGAATGCAATGTGATTTCATGGCCAGACCAGATGGATGCACTTAACTTCTCCGGGGTTGCAGTATGCCTGGCAATGTATGGTTCTACTGGCCTTTTGCTCAGCGTACTTACAAGACGTTTTGTGGTATCATCTGCCTGGCCTGAAGTTCCACTTGGAATTTGCATAATGTTTTCAGTATACCCCTTCAAACTACACCTTTTCCCACTACAGTGTATGTTCTGATTCTAGGTCCTGCGGCCTCCTGCCTTGTCAGCAGATGATTGGCCAGTGCAATATTTACAGGAAGCATGAGCGTCACGGTGCCGTGCCCCACCTCGTTTATTTAGGTTTCCAAAACCGAGTTTGGAGTGCAATCCAGCGAGGGAAGGCCTATTGACCCATCCCCCCAACTGCCCCCATCGTTTTCTGGTGGTCTTGTCTCTTCTTCTCCGCTGCCCTTGCCGCTAGCTTCCAACACCGTCTCTCTTCCCCGCTCCTGCCTCCCCAGCAGCTGATAGGCCAGGGTCATACAGGAAGCGCTTTATAGCTGTTGGAGCTAGGGCGCCTGCCCGGGCAGCCCTTGGCTTAGGGCCACAAGGCAAAGAGCAGTTCTTGACTGAGCAGCTCCACTCTGTGTTTGCCTGGGACGCCTGCCGCAGTCAACCAGCAACGACTAATAAGGTAAGCCTGGAATGGGCGTGGAGTAGAGCCATAACTGTACTCCAGTAAAACCTATCCATTCTTATTACAAAATAGCAACATACATTTAGCCTATTTGTGTAAAGTGGCCTTATCTTGCATTTAGCTTAAGTGTGCAAAGCAGCCTCGTCTTGCTTTTTAGCCATATGTGTTAATCAACCATATCTTGAATTAGGCCTGCTTGTGTACAATAGCCTTACCTTGTTTTTTGCCCATTTATGTTAGTCAGCCTTATCTCGCATTTAGCCTAATTGTGTAAGGTAGCCATGTTTTGCAGTTAGCCTAATTGTGTAAGCTAGCCATATATGGCATTTAGCAATTGCAAGGACTGGCCACGCGTCACTTTTAGATAGACGTGTGAAGATTAGCCACGCATCACACTTAGATACATTTGTGAAGATTAGCCATCCGTCAGTTAGATTGTGAAATTAACCTTGCATACCACTAGATGGGATTGTGACGATTGGTCATAGGTCACATTAGATAGAATTGTGTAGATTAGCCATTTAGAAGAACTGAGAGAGTAGCCAATGAACAATCCACCCCGCTTCTGCTCCCCTCCAACACACCACCCAAGTACTAAACATGCCCACTGTGCTAGCCAAGTTACACATAAACACGCACAACATTAGCAAGACACACATACAACAAACATTCCTTTACACTGCACCCTTCACTTACGGATACAAGTCAGTGCACACAATCTTCAATACCAGACAATCTACACATAAAACACACAGACAAACCACAACAAAACAAACATTCACATAGAAAACAATCCAGGCATTGAACCATACCTGTACGGATACAACATGCCAGTGCAAGCAATCAACCATCTGCAAGCCAACACAAACAGATACTAGTTTCTCCTGGCCTAAAGGCAAACGTCTTATCTACCTGCTTCCTTCTGGAGTTCTTCTAGGGTTAGATTAATCTAACACTCTCTGGGCTTCTCAATAGGAAATTATGTTTTCTTGTGCCGGTCAAAGACACCCTGGACTGCTCTCTCATGCACTAGCTCCTTCTCCCTCTTTTTCTAGTTCTCACTACTCCTTCTGCCTAACCCTCTACTCTTCTCTCAATCGCCCTCTCCTTTCTTTGCTTTCTCTAACACCCTCAGTCTTCTTCCTCTCTATCTCCTTCTGTTCCTCTGCTGTCCACTTTTCTTCTTCTCTCCCCTTCTCCTCAACTTTCGCCACTCCCCTCTTCTCACCTTTCTTCACCTCTCTTTACCCCTCTACTCTCTACTCTTCAGACCACTCTCCTCACCTCACTCCTACACATAACCCTCTAACTATGCCACTATCTCCTAATCCTAGCACACTTTTTCCACCTATCTCCCAACTGTCCCCTTCCTGCTTTACTCTGCCCTCACCACTACTCCCACTACTGTCATACTCACTCTCCCGACTCTGCTACTGTACCCTCTTTCTGTTACTCACACTCTCTCTCTCTCTCTCTAATCCCCCATACACTTTCTCTCTCTCCCTCTCTCTGTCTCTCTCTTTTTTCACTCCTTTCAAAGTCACCTTTTACACAATCCCCCCACTATACTACATAAAACTGGTTCCACTCTCTCACAATCAACACTCCCCTCCTCACTGCTCCAACTCTGCCACCAACTCATCCACCCTCTGTTCCACCTTCCATACCCAACCTGGCCTCTCGGTCTACCTCCATCGCTCCTGACCTCACCTCCATAACATCCACTCTATGTCTCATTCACTACCCTTTTATAGTGCTCTCTTCCTAGTTATGACTCTTACCCACCTCTCCATTGGCTCCAGCGCTCACCTGACTCTAAAGCTGCTCTTTCCCTAGGGGCCAGATCACACATTAGAAATTGATTTGAAAAAACTTCTACCCCCTCCTCTATTTCAGTCTCTGTAAAGTACCAGCCAGGTGTGCAGGCTGCTCATTTTTCATGTGGCTTTCTTCCTGTGCTGGCTGAGCTTTGTTTCCAATACATTTGGGTAGGGATTCTGTGTCTCAACTGCTCCCATGGACTCTTTCGTCTTTCCTCACTCCACTTCATTTTCTTTTTTCTCTCTATTTGCTTGGCATATGTCTGGGGTTGGTAGGTCGATTGTTGGCTGTCTCATTTCTGTTTGGCAAGAAAAATCCCAGCCCAAGCCCATTTCGTTCTTGATTCCATTCCACTGGTTCTGATCCGGGTTTTCTTGGTTTTGCCCAGGTGCATTCTGGGTGCTGTTGTCCTGCACGCGATAATATAGAAATCTAGCAAGAAAAAGTACTGGGCGGCTTCATGTAACATTGAGTTTTACCCACATTTGAATTCATGGCTCTTGAGTCGGTTTGAGGGACGGGGGTGCCCCCAATTCCCAATCCCCACTTCTGGAACAGGGCTGGCTCTGGATTTCCGCATGATAAGCCTCCTGCCCCAGGTTGGGAGGGATCCCTTTACCCTGCTGACAGGATAAGGCCCTTAGCCTGTCACATCTGTCTTTCAATGTTCATTATTGCACATGATCCATATATTCCTTGCGGCACGACTTATGCTTTAGAGAAAGAACAACAATGGATCAGGTCAGGATCTACTTGTCGGCAACATAAAGGAAAAAACACCCCTTCTCGACTGAGAACTGGGGACTGTTACAGTATACACTAAGGAATCTGGTCGGAATCTCAGTTACACTATTGTTATCTTTTAGTCTCAGATCTCACACTTAATGTGTCATTTGGGTTTCCCGATGATCAACTCGCCATGTAAAGATTTTTACGGCAGTATCATCAGATGAAAAGTTCTGAAAAAAATGGCTTATCTTGAGAAATATCATGGTAAGCATGGAGGAAACAGCGTGGAAGGACTCATTATTGTATATTCCAAAAGTGTGATCCCGAGCATATTATATGGCCTGGCGGCCCTTCCAGAAAATATGTAGAAGGGAATTGAAACACTAGAAGCAAGAATATTGTGCTCAATACTTGGAGTACCACAAACAAAAGCACAATGACAGTAAATTAACACACCATCCCCAAATCACATCATGTAGAACTGAATCAGCCACCAACCTAAAGGTACCCCCTTGTCTAGAAATAACCAACATCAAAATTGCACTACTAAACACTAGGTCACTGAATAAACATGCACAAGATGTACATGACTACATCCTTGAAGACAACCTAGATATCATCTTTCTTACTGAGACTTGGTTACAAGAACCAACAGGCCCTACTATCGACAGAGCTGTTCCTCCCAATTACAACATTTATTTTGAAAATAGAGAGACAGGTAAGGGAGGAGGGGTCGCCATAATAGCTAAATAGAGCTTAAAATTATTCACTGCCAAAATCCAATGCTCCGGTTGTGAGGTCCTTCATCTCAAGCTCACGCCCTGCCGTAACCATTGCATTAACCACATCACCATCTATAGGACCCCATCACTAATTTCAGAGTTCAATGACAAACTCTGCCACATTCTTAACAACCTAAAAAAACAACATGGGAACGGTCCTTCTAGGAGATCTCAACAGATGGCGGGGAAACCCTAGCGACAAGGACGCTATAAGCCTCGAAAAGAATCTACAACACATCAACTACTCTATAGCTAATAAAAGCCCTACCATCCATTCTGGGAACCAACTCGATTGGATTATTACCAACAATGTAGAACTGACAGTGACAAACATCCTACCATGTATCTGGACTGATCACTATAAAATTGAAGTCACGCTGTCATTAAATTTCAAGACCAACTACTTTGATAACTCTCCAAAATCCATACAAAGTAAGAATTTGAAGAAAATCACTCCATAAACTTTAAGAAAAGCTATTACACACATCATGGATAAAACCTCTGATGATGACCCCTGTGAACTCATCACCTCTATATTCAGCAGCCATTTCCAGGAACTTCTAGACATGCAGGCTCCACTTAAAAGCAAACAAGTCTGGCCTAACCCCAACCACCAGAGCTGGTACACGGCCGAACTTGCCACACTCAAAACTGAAAAAAAAAATTGGAGAGAGAATGACATAGAACCCCTTCCGAGTCCAATAAAGAAAATTGGAAAAAATCTGACTTTTTGTATAGAACCAAACTAACTGAAGCCAAAAAGAACTACTACAATGACCAAATCATTGGCGCCTCAAACTCGACAGGCAAAAATGTTCCAAATCTTAAAATCCATTGAAAAATCTCTGACTCTTTCACCACCTTTCCAACCAACCTTGGCAGATTGCGAACAAGTCCAAAGAGTGTTTGCCAATAAAATCACAAAAGCCAGAGATAACATAATTAATTGTAAGTTATTAGAAACACTACCCTTGGACCAAACTAGGGAGGGGAATCCAGAACTTAACATTCCCAAATTTTACTTCTCGCCCTTTTCGGTTGAAGATATGCTGGATATGCTTTCATCCCATAACTGTACTTCTTGCTCCGAAAACATCCTACCCTCTAAATTCATTCTATATAACGCAGACATTTTCGCCCCCTTTTTATGTCGCTTGACAAAAGCCTCCTTCAGGGATCGGAAAGTCCCTGTTGGAATAAAAACAGTCACAGTCACTCCATTGGTAAAAAAACCTGGTCTAGAACAACAGGACCCGACAAACCTCAGGCCTATCACTAATTGCAATTTCCTGCTGAAAATCCTTGATAAAATTGCCACAAAACAGCTACAAGAATACGTTGACAAGCACTATCTCCTGCATCCACAACAATCAGTTTTCAGAAGTGCTCATAGTACCGAATCAGCATTATTGGATTTACAAACCAAAATGCTAGGCATCCTTGACAAAGGAAAGGCAGGCCTGCTAGTTCTTTTGGACCTCTCGGCAGCTTTTGATTGATTAGATCACGCCAAGCTCAGAGAGGCCCTAGACACAGCTGGAAACTGCTCCAAGGAAGCTATTGATTGGGTATCGCCCTTTTTAGAGGACAGGAACTCTAAAATTACTTGGGGAGGGCATTCCACGAACTCTAGCCCAGTGGATTGCGGTGTTCCACAGGAGGCCATCTCCCACTGGAATGAGCTACCTCGGAACCTCAGGCTCGAAAGCAATTTGCTATCTTTTAGAAAACAGCTGAAAACCACGCTTTTCTAGTAAGAAACCCCTTATTACTTACTACTCTGCGCTCATGTAGAGCTTGGTCCTACCTTTCCTTACTGTTCTGTCCTGTCATTCTTCCGTCCTAGTGTTTTTGTTGCGCACTGATGCCTGCGGGCTTTCGGCGCGTTATAAATATATAAATTAAAAATAAAAATAACAGTGCCAGGAATACCTTTGCACTGAACTTCCCATCGATCAGTTTGATACAACAATGTAACTTATATTTTTCTCTGGTGTTAACCCCCCGGATGACAAAACTATATATAGTCTTCTGGAGGGGCAATATATTAAAGGAAGCTACAATTATTTAGGTATTTATACAACACAGTTAAGAATTATACGGAGCAATTGAATATTAGTCTTGAAGATCTATTGCTCAATCCTAATAGAAGTGCTGTGTTGAAAAAGAAAGCAAGTGATTGTGATCTCTCAGAAAGTATTGACTATTTGTCTAAATTTAAAGATATATAGAGAATATACCACGCAAGCCTTTAAACAAGGATCGCCCTGTACTTACCTCATGAAAATATGCTTTGGAAAAATTAGGAGAATTATTATATATCTTCGTTATCACATTCTTCAACATATGAGCACCTGGGGCGTTGGATGAGGATTTCCCGGAAGGACAGACTTTGCCGACTCTGCATGACTGAAGTCGAGTCTGCCCGACATATCCTCACCCAATGTACTTCATTGAAAAAGGAGTATGCTAAAAGCTACACTAACTTTGTATCCAGCATTATGCATATTGCGCAAAATCAATTTTGGGCTGCCGTGATTAGTGCTGAGTCTGTTGTTATCTCTGGAGCACCTTATGTTTGGAAGCAGGTTGATAGTCTCATTCAGTCTTGCCAGGGCGGATCTATCTGTTAGGCATCTATTCTGCTCTTATAGTTTTTATTGTCATGGTAAAATCTTACAGTTTCATTTCTGTTGAGATATGTTTCTAATTGTAATTCGGGATAGACTTTTAGAATTGACCTTTGATCTTTTTTTAACTTATCTTTGGGATATTATATGCAATTGTTTTATATTTATTATGTATTTTATTATGTATTATAATAATGTGTTAAGGTTTGTTTTAACCAAAACACAAATAAATAAATACATTTAAAAAACGAATGTGTTGTTACTGACAATCAATATAAAGATACTTTTTAGTTTTAACGAAATGGGAATGTATTCATTATTTATCAATATTTAAAAATAGGAACATATATAGAAATAAACACAAGATACATGACAACTCAAAATAAATTTCAAAGGCATATCTGAGAGACAACAGGATAATGTGCTGTACAAAAGGTGTTAGTCAAGGGGAGTAGAAAGAATAAATAAATACAGATCAAAAGTCCAGATTATTTAAGAGTAGCAATTAATCAGCTATTTCCAATTCAGATTGTTGGTTCAATGTCAGACAGTCATAAGAAGACTACTGGCTACATCGAAAGTTAATTCAGTTTGAATTGAACTATGATATTAATAGTGGCAAGGTTTGTACGTGTCTGTGCTTAATCAATGATCTGCCTCCTTCAGAGTCATAATTAGTTTTAATGGACCATGTATATATTATATCAAATATGACTATGGTAGTGAAAGATTATATTATACAAAATTAATATACAAATCGTAGTAATATTTATAATTAATACATTTAAGACAGTCTTAATCACCATCATAATTCTAATTGTATATACAATGTGCTGCCCACTTCAAAATCTTCTGGTTGTAAATGTTTGACTATACAACAAGGATGAATGAAAAGGAATACTGGCATTGATGCAAGTTAAGCCCTTAAATAACTGAGACAAAAACGTGCTTACCTTTAGTGCCTAGGATCAAGGAAAAAGAAAGTCTTAGCTAGCAGTGTGTGCACAATTGAAACTGCAGTAATGCTGCAACGTTGGAGGCAACAGCTATTTTATACCCTGGGCTCTTGCTACATGTGGGTGTACCCTGTATTGGAAGTACTTTGGTTTTGTTTATTTTACCATTCTGCCTTTGCTCCTTATTGATGTCCACTGGTTTTGATTGTGGTATGTCTTTGAAGCTACTATAACTTTGATAATAAATAAATGGACCCAAACGCTGTATGGCATGATGAATTTACATAACAGAATCAAGATAAGACGGCGCAAGACCGAGTACTGTGCAGACTTGAACGACTAGTCCCAGGACTGTTGCTCCATCTTCCAAGACTTCTACCCCATCCCAGTGGGACATCCTGGTCAATTCTCATTTGCAAGTTATATTGTGCATAGGGTGTCCTTGACAGAGTTGTGCAACATGCAGCCAGACCCTGGATGGACAATTCTTTGGTTTTGGTTTATTTTACTCATCTATCTTTACCCTGCTACACACAATGTATAATGATGTGTACAGGTGTGGCTGGGCGGATTAAGAAATGCCTTCAAAGCCATTATACCTTTGATAAGAAAATTGACCCAAGTACTCAATGGCCTAAAAATGTACATTGAATCATGAAGATAAGATGGTGCCAGGACGAGTGGTGTGCCATTAAAACAGAGGTGTCTCACACAGCTGGGACATTTTGGTCAATTCTCATTTCTGAATCCAATATTTTGAGACACATCAGACAGATCAGAACACAAATCCGTCAAAAGTAGATGATAGCCAAAGACAAAAAGTTGTTTTGTTACATTGAGAGAGAGCAATAGTAACATTTCCTGCTGGTAATCAGTCCCTGTAGTTAACTAGAATTAACATGTCAAATGTTTTAACGATATGCTACAACCACATGAGAGAACAGATCTCCCTATATCAATTGGCTAAGTTGCCGCACAAATACTGGTTCCCAATTCATCACAAGATTGCTAAGAAAACACACCAGAGCACCAGCTATTTGATTAATGAGATATTTACTATCTCCTTGCCACTCACAGACATCGAGGGAGAGCAAGGCCAATGTAAAACTAGCATAGCTTATTTTTTTCAGTTCAGCTATTGGTGGTTTTCATAGATACAAATATTGAGAGGGTGCTCTAGGGCCATGTTATGTTATGTTAATTTAAACCGTGCACCGCTACCACCCAGGGGCAGTCTCCAGGCGCTCATGTGGCTCTGCAAAATAGAGAACAGGGTTGGTTAGTGAGGGTAGAGTGATAGGATAGGGGTCTGGAGAGTAGAGGGGTAAAAAAAGAGATGAAGAGATACGATTTAGTATGTATAACACACCTTTACACAAGTGTTCCTAGGTGCCACAAGACAAAGGAGGGGAGACAGAGGGATGACAAGACAAACTATGTTATTAGGCCTTTTGACATTCAGATCGTGCAAGTGCAACGAGAAAGTGCAGGGGAGAGGGTAAGTGGAGAAGTGCAGGGAAGGGGCAAGGGGGAAGTGCAGTCAGGGCAGCAGGCGAGGACAGCAGAGGACTACACAGTCCCAGACCGGAAGTGCTTGGTAGGCCAGAAGGCAGTACAGAGTGACTGGTCAAAAGGGGGGGGCACCCTGAGTGAATCTGAGGGCAACCAAGCCACCAGTCAGAACGAGCAGACAGGTAGATTAGCAGAGGAGAGGCAGAGAGAAGGAAGAAGAGAAGAGGAAGGTCTTGAGCAGCTACCGGAACTACAGGGGGTAGGGCTCAAGTCTGAGAGGGGCAGGGAGGCCATACCAGAGGGAGGCTCCTGCACAGGAGAGAGATCTACCCCCACTCTTTGTTTGGAGAAGCATTTGACCCGCAGAGAGTTTGAGGTAGCTAAGCAGAGGGCTCTGGAAGGAAGGTATTTAGGAAACGAGTGTTGGATATAGAGGCGGCCACAGCCTGAGAAAGACTTGTGGATGATGCAGAGGGTCTTGAACTTGATCCTTGTGACCACCGGGAGCCAGTGGAGAGATTTCAGAGCTGGAGAGATGCTGTCGCTGGGCTTGAGGCCAAGGCATAAGTCTCACAGTCCTGTTTTGGATTTGTTGAAGAGGGGGAAGGGTAAGAGTTAGGAAGATTGAGAAAGAGGCCTTTGCAGTAGTCCAACCTGAAGAGAACCAACCAGACTCTGGAGACAGCGAGCTTCTGGGGGAAGGTGAGAAAAGATAGGATACCTCTGAGGAGGTGCAGCTGGAAGTGGCCCTTCTTGGCAAGTTCTCTGATGTGTGGAAAGAAGAGAGTGGAGTTGAAGATGAGGCCAAGATTTTTTGCCTCACTGGATAGTGAGGGGAGGGGGCCCAAGGAGGGCAGCCAGAGGGAGAGAGAAAAGGCGGGAGCAGGGGTCCCAATGAGAAGGATCTCTGTCTTACTGGCATTAAGGCAGAGGTCATTAGAACACCATCCCTGAATAGTGGATAGACAGTCAGGAATTAGCAAGGAGGGAGAGCAGGCTGAGGGTAGTCTGAAAGAGAGCTGTGTGTCCTCCGTATAACACTGAAAGTTAGGAGGAGAAAGTAGAGATTAGGTGGGCCAAAAGGGCTAGATAGACATTGAAGATCCAGGGTGAGAGGATACTAGGGAACACCACATGTGGAAAGAGAGGTGGTGGAGAGAAAGATCCCAAGTTGGACCTGGGAAATTCGGTCCAAGAGGAAAGAGGTCAGCCACGCCACAGCCTGACCAGTGATGCCAAGGTTCGCACTGAGACGGTTGATATGTGTGGCGTGATTGACCATGTCAAAGGCAGAGGAGAGTTCAAGGACGATGTGGACAGAGTGAGAGCTGGAATCAAGGTTGGAGAGCAGGTCTTCACGGGAGTACAGGAGAGCGGTTTTCGTACCTCTGACCAATCTGAAGTCAGACTGATGGTCATGGACATAACCAGCAGATTCAGTGTGGAGGTTAGATGAGAGATGGCCAGTTTCTCCAGGAGTTTGCCCAGGAAAGGAGTGATAGAGATTGGGCGATAGTTGGCCAGACAGGCAGGACCAGCAGGTTTTTTCAGGAGGGAGTGCTTGAGAAGAGCGGGGGAAGATCCAGTGGCAAAGGAGTGATTGCAGAAATAAGTTAAGGCTGGAGTGAGGGAAACAATGTTGTCCTTAAAGGCTCTGGAGGAGCAAGGGAGCACCTGTTTGGATGAAACATTCATAGACCGGACTTGTCTAGAAACATCATCAGGTGTTATAGGAGAGAGGACAGAAGGAGAGAAGAGGGAAAGGTGGCAGGATGGGACCTGAGAGAGGTAGAAGGAGAGAGATGAGGAGAGGAGGATAGAGTGGACAGGGGGTTCTGAGTTTTAGTGGTGAAATGAGAAGCCATGGCCGTACAGAGGGCCTGGGAAGGAACAGGAGAGGTAGAAACTGCAGTCGGATTGGCCAGCTCCTTGCAGATTTTAAAAGGTTTGGCAGTGCAGTTAGAGGAAGGAGAGACGCAGAGTTGAATGTGGACCCTCTTGTAGCCCGACCATCCAACCTACCATGAGGCTGGATGGAATATCAAGAAAAAGGAACAAAAGAAAAGAACTAACCTGCCCAAGAATGGGCTGGTCAGGGGAGAGAAAATAATCCTGAAGGATTTAAAACAAAGGACAGTTGAAAGAACAGTCGAAAAAATGAGAGAGAAAGAGAGACACTTACCTAGGAGGTCGCGGCCTCGAGCAGCCCCCTGGGGCCTTAATCCTTTGAAAAGCGGTGGGCGGTGCAATGGGGAGCCCTCGCAGACACTCTCCAGGGGGGCTGAGCTGCTATGCCGGGGCAGCTCGGCCGCCCATGGCACATGTCGGGCTGCCTGTGGGCCAGACCGGAACGGATCCAGAGACATTTATGCCCCGGACAGTGTGGTGGTGGCTGCCCGGGCCCTTCAAGAACAGCCTGGCCAGGACCATGTGTGGGGGGCGGCCCGACTGGGTTGACCGGCCGTGCCCCCAAAGGCCCGCCTCATGGCCAGCCTGGCAGGCCTGCCATTCAAAAAATCCCCCTGGGCCGCGTATGTCAGGAGCAGTCCAGGAGGTAATGCAGAGAGTGCAGTGGAAGCCCGCTCCACCCCAAAGGGTGGAGCATTGAAGAGGTAAGCCCCGGGTGAAGAGGAGGTGGTGGGGAAGTCACGGTCGGTCCATTGAGCAGCCCGGGTGAAGAAAGCCACGGGCTGCGCAACAGAGCGGCCTGGGTGAAGACGCGGCCCGCTTCCTGTGTTTCCACAATGCAATGCTGAGGGGGGAGGCCAGGATGCGGCCTGATGCTCGGCAGTGAGCGCATTGGTATCCGCATAGCAACGGGGCTGCCGTCGGCTCTATTAACAATGCTGGGGCAGCGCTGTGACTTTGGGTGGGCCCCCAGGCAATGGGGCATACCCATGTACTTTTAATGGTGCCCAGGCCGTTGTGGTGATGTCGGGTGGGCCGCCCAGCCAACGGGCCCACCCTAAAATAATATTTATATCGCGGGTCGCGGCCGTGATGCCCACTCTAAATGAACATATGCACTGCGGGCGTGCGGCGGTGAGTGTGGGCGATCATCCATATGTGCAGTGGGCCGCCCAGAGTAGATTCAAGACCCGGGCTGCCGGCGATGAATGTGGTGGCCCCACGTGGTGATCGGGGCCACCCGGAAAACAGAAGAGAGGCCAGGCCTCAGACCAGACCTGTGGGGAATGGGCTATGCCATTAAATGTCAACAGGACCAGCCTGCCACCAGCACACTCCAGCCTTTCACCCATTCAGAGCCAGTGCCCAAGGCCAGATTTCAAGGTACTGTAAAGGGGTGACTGACTGCAGCAGTCACCCCATTGTGACATAGGGTCTCATTACGACCCTGCTGGTCCGGAAAGAACGGTGGCGGTAAAACCCCTGCCACTGTTGTTTCCAGACCGGCTGATTCAGAGTCCTGCAGGCGGGAGGTGTCAATCCCGCCAGGTCTGACCTGGCGGGATTAACACCACCCACCTGCAGGCGCACATGGAAACACCAGCTCTATCATAGACGGAACCAGTGTTTCCACGATCCCCATCTCCATGGAGTCCTATGGGACTCCATGGGAATGGGGATTTACAGAATTCCGCCTCCGGAATTACCAGGTCACTGGAATTGTAATTCCCCGGTGATTCCGGCACGGCTACCGCCGGACTGGTAATGAGGCCCATAGTGTTTTATGTTGTATATATTGTGAGTCTATTTCTATAAGTATGAATAGTTATGTTTATATGTGATTAATGTTATGTAGGGTAAATGCTAAGTAGGGGGATGTAGAGAGTTGGGGTATTGGGGGAATGCTAAGTAGGGTAACTGTTAAGTAGGGATAGATAGGATATTAGGTAGATGGCCATTGTTATTAATTGAGGGTAGAAGGGAGGTACCTTGGCGTGAGATAGGGGGTCAGGTTGGCGGCCTGCCCAAGGCCGCCTTGCAAATGGGACCACCCATAGAGACCATCCTCTGGCCTCACTCTCCATGTGGGTGGTACCTGGTTTTAGGAAGGGTATTGCTTACGGCAAGCTAGCCCTTAGGGTTCCTGAGACCCCTCCAAGTATGGGTGACCTGATGTAACTGGTCCCCGCTTAGATCAGGGGAATCCTAGGGTATAGGTTTCAAGAAGGAGTATGTTTAATAGAGAGAGGTCCTCATTGGGATCCCTATTTTTTTGTGTATGGTTTTACAAAACCTTTACAAAAAAATATATTCCAATTTAGAATTCATAAATAATTAATCAATTAACCCAAACACATTCAAAAACACATTACCGTCAATCACAGTTTTAGCCTAAAAAATCACTACATTCAAGTCATTTAGTCTTGCTACCCATAACTCACAAAACTCTATTTGGAGATAAAAAAGCAACGGTGAACAAGCCTTAGCGAACGACCCCACATTATTTTAGTAGTTGAACTACAGAAAATGTTAAGGTTGTTTCATGACCATATATAATTCTGTTCCAAAAGAATTCAGAGGTCAGCCCCTCTTCATTCCTTACATGTTTTCTAAAAATGGATCAGCCGTAAGCTCCAGGTTCCTTCACATTCCATTTGTATATGTCTCAGCGTTTGGTTTGAGGGGTCACACATACTTGGCACAGTTTGTATGCTACTTCTTCTTGATTACATTTGGCCAAGATTTCCCCTGTTAGTAACAGATTCAACCTTGTTCTAAGGAAAGTAGTTCTAGCCTGTCTGTCTGGGAACTTTATCAAGTATCCCGAGAGAAACCCCAGTTTTTTATCAACTGCTTGAAAGGCATTTGGCGATGTCACGTTTCTCACTTTTGCGATTCTGTCTATCCAATCGTCCAATTCCCCAGCTTTTTTTACTTTCTGAGGGATGTTAATGAGAGTCTCCAGATTTAAATATATCTTACCTAGGAATTCCTTTGCTCTTAGTTCCAAGTTACCCAGGAGCTTAGATCTCGAGGATTCAAGATGGACTTTGATGTCACTGTACAGTGTGTTATATTTTGGGTGATAATCTGCCGATAGAGTGAGATCAGCTTCCAATTTGCAAGGGATGCCAGTGAATTCAGACCCAGCTTGAATCTCAAACTCCAGGATGGGGTACTCATCGGGAGACCCAGAGCTTTTTTCCAAATAAGAGTCTCCAGTGTGTCCCAATTTGTGTTCCAGAGCAGAGGTTTAGCCTCTAAGCCATAAAGAATCACTGGAATCACCTTTGCCCTATAGAATCTAATCAGAGGCAATATTGAGAACTTGCAGTATTTGTTTTAAAGCTTTTTCATCTGGGGGATGAGTTGTAAAGCTTTCGCCTCTGCATCTAATTCTACCTTATAGATTGCAGGAGAGGCATATATTCTATACCCTATGCATATCACATCTTCAACCCGAGGGATTGTGTGACCATCCAGGACCCAGTTTGAATACAGTATCTTTTTCTGGGGATGCTTAAAAACTAGGATCCTGGATTTCAACGGGTTGATTGACAAACCATTTTCTCTGGCATACTGCCCCAGTTTTGTTAGCAAGCGCTGCAATCCTTTTGCTGTTTTGTCTAGCAAAACAATGTCATCTGCGTAGGCCAGCCAGTGGATTCTCCTTCCATTAAGCTTCAGGCTGGCCAATGCAGATGACTCTAGGAAAATCCCCAGATCATCCAGGTATAAGTTGAAAAAAGGGGTGCTCCCAGGCAACCCTGTCTGACTCCTCTCTCGACTCTGATTAGATCCGAGAGGTGTCCGTGGTTGTCTAGAGGAACTCTCATAGAGGTATTTTTATGGAGTTCAATCAACATTCCAAGTAACACCTCTGGAATCCCCCAACTGCTCAGCTTTTTCCAAAGATGTTCTCTTTCCACCTCATCAAAAGCCTTCGATAGATCCACCCAAGCCCCATAGAGTGGGGATTAATTCTTCACCATTGCTTTTTCACTAATCAGTTTTAAGACGAGGCCATTCAAACTGGTGGAGTGCCACCGTCTAAAACCTGTTTCGTTATGGGAGAGGATCTCTTTGCTCTCCACCCAATTTGTAAGTTCCTTTATCAAAAGATTTATGAAAATCTTGCCATCTATGTCGAGGAGGGCGATAATTCCCTGGATTCAGGCAATCACCTCCCTATTTCTCTAAATATTTGGTTTAGAATTCTAGACCAAATGCCTGGTACATTTTTGAGCACCTATTAGGTGAGTCCATTTGGACCTGCTGCTCTAGAAATGGATGATTTAGAGATAATGTCCAGAATGTCCTCCTCCTCGAAGGGCAAATACCGGGGAACGTTCAGCTGAATGACAAATCCATCTGGCCATAAATTCTCAAAGTTTCTAGTCAAATATTCCACTTATTTAGTTTCTGGTACCAAGTTACAGAGAGTGCTCCTGTGGTTGGTTTCTAACTGACCAACAACCGACTAGAAGCTTCTTGAGTTACTTTCATTTATCAACCGCAGCATTACTTCTCCATCATGTTGTAAATGTGTCATCTTCGTTCTAATGACCAGCGTTTATATTCTTGGCGTACTTTTTTCGCCCCCAGTTTGTAATTAACTAAATTTGATTGTTCCTTCTTCAGCCTTCTAAGTTTCAATCTCAGTTCCCTTTTTTTCTTTTGCGTTTCCTCATTGAAGCAATGTAAATAAATTTGCTTCTCAGCCTGAGTAGGTTTGTTTGGTGGGCATACAGACCAGATAAATTTACCAAAGTTTACCGTATGGAAGTTTTCCAACCAGACAGAATCTGATATTTTTGCTAATTTACTATTTTTTTTTTTTTACCTCCTGCCTATATTTCATGAGCCTTATTTTTCCTTTGTTCATGGCTACTATGCCCTGGGAATGTATGCCAGATGTTACCCTTGACAAATCCGGGAATAGCAGCTCTAGAAGGGAGTGATCGCTCCCGCCGTACTCCTTTGTAACCAGAAAGAGTGCTGAGAAAGAAGGTCAGGTGAAATAAAAATATAGTCCAATATAGATGACGATTGACCACAAGGCCAGGTGACATTTGCATCTGTCATTTCACCAGTTGACCCATTTAGCATTTTCAAGCCCCAAGAGTCCAGAAAGTCTATCCATACTCGTTCTTTTTTGGATTTTGTTTTCTTGGTAGACGATGACTCTTTCCACCCCAGAGCATTGATACAATCTACATTAAAGTCTCGTGCTAAAACTATATTAAACCCACCGAAATCCAACTTAGTTATTTCCAACAGTGTATTTAGTGCTGCCAGAAGACCAAAAGGTCAGAACAGGCGGGGTTCCAGTAAATGTTGATAGCAATTAAATCAGGATCTGGCATATCACAATTTAGGCAGAATTTACACGCCTGGATTCCCATTCCATTATTAAAAATGGGAACTACTGCTTTTATTGTGAGGTTTTTAAATGCCATCAGGAGACCCTCTGCCGGCCTTCCCTTCACTTTCTAAGATGCAGATAAGCAATGAGTTGTATAGCCCTCTGTCTCGATGGAGTTGACAAGCCAGGTCTCCTGGATCATTATAATGTAATTTTGTCTGAATATTTGTTCTCTCTTTTTCCCAGATTTAAATACACTGGAACCCCGCATGTTCCAACTCAGTAGTCTGATATCCTTGTGTCTAAAGAGGCTGCGTTCCCTATAAAAGTTCACTCTGGTGTCTGTGTCTGTTATTCATCAAAGAACTTAGGGCGCAGCCCATCTCCTGTTTACAGCAATTTTATTTGGCAGGTGCAGTGCCCCTCCCTACGCAGAGTGCTGGGGTGTGGGGTGGTATTGATGGGAACAGTCTCTGCTCCGGGGAATGGGAGAGCACACTCTTGTACGTACCAGGGCTGGGAAACCAGGGGCTACTCTCTTCTTGGAGAAGATGGAGAGTCTGTATTGCCTTTGGAACAGTCGGCAGGCCAGTTTGCCAGAGGATGTGCCCGAAGCCCTCCACTTCCGTTCGGCAGCTTTGCACTTGCGTTTCAGAGCATCCAGGTCAGAGTCATACCAAGAATTGCACTTGGAGGTAGGCTTTAGACAGATCCTGATGACAGGGGCAAGGATATCGAGAGCATTGGAAATAGAGTGATGAAGGTTGGAGAGGGCAGTGTCAGAGTGGGAGTGTGCCGCAGGAGTATGAGGAGGAGAAAAAGAGGCAAAAACGGGCGACTAACACCGCTTCATAGGCTGAATGACTGCAAAGGAAGGTGGCAGTGCTGGGGTAGGTTTTGCCAGGGGGACAGATAGCTTCAGGTGGGAGGAGAGCTGAAAGTGGTCAGTCCAAGAGAGTGGAGTCGTGAGAGGGGTAGAGAGGGGGATGTATGAGGAGATGATAACATCCAAAATGTGTCCCGCTGAGTGTGTCGGACCAGACGGAAGAATAGCCCTAGGGAGGATTGTCTCGGGAAGATAGCTCAGAGGCAACATGCTTGCCTTGGAAGCAGGACGAAACGGAGCAACACGGGTTTGATCCCCAGGTCCGTTCTTAGAAACCTCTGGGTATTAAGCGCGTTGTAAGTAACCTATCATATCATATCAATAGAGAGGAGAGAGAGTCGCAAAGGTTGCGGAAAGGCACAGAATGGTCAGAGGAGTCCAAATGTATGTTGAAATCCCTCAGGAAGAGAAGCTTAACGGTAGAGGCAAGGAGAGAGGAGGAGAGATCAGCCCATTCAGAGAGGAAGAAGACGACCTGGCCAGGTGGCCTGCAGATGGTGGCCAAAGTCAAAGAGAGGCCAGGTGAGATACACAGTCTGCAGACCAGGCATTCAAAGGAGGAGTAAGCCTGGGTGGGAATGATAGAGGCACGGACCCACTCAGGAAAGATCAGGGCCACTCCACCTCTGGGCCGATTGGTCCTGGGTTTGGAGAGGATGTTGTAGTCCTCAGGGAGGCGAGTGTCAAAACTTGTGACAGAGCTGACCATGAACCAAGTCTTAGTGAAAGCAAAAACATCCAGATCAAGGTCTTCGAGGAGGAGGCAGCTAGAGGAGTGTTTGACAGCAGAGAGAGCGTTAAGAGTAGCTACGTGGACCAGGGTGCCACTTTTGAAAGACTTCCGGGGTGGGGTACTGGAGAGAAGTACACCCAGTGGAAGAGACAGAGGGGCCCAAGAGAGGGCAGAGGTAGAATGAGGGGGCAGATGGCCCAGAGAGGAGGAAGAGGCGGGCACCAGAGAGGAGGCAGCAGAAGAGGAGTGAGCAGCAGAGGAGCTGGAGATGAGGAAGGTGGCAGAGGGGTGGTAGAGGTAGAGCTAGGTGACAAAGGGGCCAGAAAGGAGGCAGAGGGGAGAGCCACAGAGGAGGCAGCAGAGGTGGAAGGGAGTGGCATAGGAGCTGGAGAGGTAGAGGATAAAGGTGGCTGAGGGGCCAGAGAGGTGGTAGATAGAGTAGCAGGAGAAGGGAGAAAGTTAATAAGACGTGGGAGACACCTATCCAGGAGGAGGAGGTAGGGCTGAGTGCCCTGGACCAAGACAGTCCCATTTATATAGACATTAATGATAGTTTTGGAGAACATGAAGGAGGCCAAGCGGACCTCCCATCTTGTGCCACCATTAATGGGAGATGAAGAGAAAGGAGAGAGAACAGCAACATATCTGGGGTCAGAACAGCAACATGAATATGTAGGCTTCATAGGTCAGGAGAGGGAACGACAAAGAAGATGTTGGTGAGAGTCTGTCTGGAGGAGGTACTGACATGGGTGTCAGCGATGAGAAGGCCTGGATTGGAAACCAGGATGTCCTCCTTGAATTTCTTCCTTGTAGACTTCATGAGCAGGATAGGATAGGTGATAGAAAAGCCGTTAGAGAACATGGGTGAGACCGAGAGCACCACAGAGGGGTGTAGGTAGAAAGGAGAGGGAAAAGCGAAAGGGAGAGGAGAGAGGAGAGGAAGCACAGCACAGAATTAAGTCACACAGAATGCACTGGGTGGGGCCATTGTGGGATTTGGGGGGCCACACAGAGGGAGGCACAGTAAGGAATGGACTGAGAAGGACAAGCACATAGACTCAACAGTGGGGCCGAGCATGCAGGGGAAAGGGCAGAGGAGGCAGACAGGTATAACCAACAATTATCAACAGTAAACACAGAGGGGTGAACCTAGAGAGCGAAAAAGACCTATGTGGCACAACAGAAACAAAATGTAAAGTACAACCAACAATTACCAACATTAACACAGAGGGAGGAACCTAGAGAGGGGAAAAAGGTGTACAGATGAGAGAGGTGAGAAGAGGGGAGTGGAGAAAGGTGAGGAGAAGGGGAGAGAAGAAAAGTGTGGACAGCAGAGGGACAGAAGGAGATAGAGAGGAGAGGAAGAATATTGGAGGGTGAGAAAGCAAAGGAAGTAGAGGGGCGATTGAGAGTAGAGTAGAGGGTGCGGCAGAAGGAGTTGTGAAATCTGTAAAAAAAACAGCAAAAAGGAGTCACTGCATGAGAGAGGTCCAGGGTGTCTTTTATTGGCACAAGAAAACATAATTTCCTTTTGAGAATCCCAGTGAGTCTTAGGTCAGGCTAACCATAGAAGAACTCCAGAGGGAGTCAGATAGATAAGGCTTTTGCCTTTAGGGCATCACCAAAAGACAGTATTAGCCGATCAGTGGCTGTGGGTGTTAGGGAAGCCTGGGTTGAGGTGGTGGGAAGCCCAGAGGAGATGAGAGCAGGAAGCCCTGACGAGAATAAAAATATTGATTGCTACTACTTTGAAAATAAAAACTCTTGAAGCACCTTTCAGAGTCTGGGTGTTCTTAAGGACATGGTGTCATCATGGCATCGTTCATGCCCCGATACAGAGGCCACCCACAGGAGAGAGACCCTCCACTTTAAAAGAATTGATCGGGAGAAAAAAGCAGAAGCCAGTCCTAGAGCCTAAACGCAGCAGAGTATTATCAGAGAAGAGAAGAGTTACAGGTCTGATCTTCCACACACTGGTTGACAGGGCATACCCACAAACCTCAAGATCTGCATGGGAGAATGCTTATGCGGGCCATAGCACCTACAGCTACTGAGTTTCAGCGAATGAGAACATCATGGTTCAGACTGACCTAGGGATGGGACTAACGGCGAACAGTTTGGGGTATTTCACCTCAACCTAGAGCAACTCATAGGCGCCACCATGCCAGTTAATTATCGTGGTCAACCCAGCAAAGCATTATAGTAACGTCCAGGCCCTGATGTTCATCTTCTCACCTTCCCTATGCAGTTCCAGAAAGGGAAATAGTGAGCTGGATTTGGTGAGATAAGACTATCCAGCAAGACCCACAAATGGGAAGCAAGTACAATGACGGTTGGCGTCCACCTTGGGAATCCAGTCCCATAACTGAGGGCGCAACATCTTCCTGGCAGGAGGAACCCACTCAGGACCTAGAGGATTGCATGGATGGCTTGGCGCAGGGCCTGCCACCAGAAAGAGTCGAGGAAGGTGCAGTGACTGCAGGGTGCTGCAGTGGCATGGATGAACCTGAGGAAAAATGTCACCCCCAGAGAGCCCTACTACTGCAACGAGAACCTGAAAATTAGCTTGAGACCAGAGAATAGAAGGGCTCACACCGAGTACTACCTGATCCATTGGTAGAGTCCAGTTCAGAACGGCTAGCCTTGCCTCCCAGGAAAAGGATTTCCCCGACCATAATCAAGGAGAAATTAGACACTCTGGCCTGTACCCGCAGAACACTGGGGAAAAGGGACTCATTTTCCACTTGATGGGGTTGTTGATAAGGCGGGAAGACCCAACCCAAGGAGACCCTAGGGGGAAAACTCAACAAGATGCCCAGATTGCACAGTCAGGAGATCCCACTAAGACCATGAAGCTAACATCATCTTTGGAGACCCCAGAGGGAGCACACAGGTGGAATCAAAACCCCTCTCCTTGCAGCAGGAAGATATCCAAAGGAGGAGGACAGTCCAACTACAGAGGACATAGCACAAATTAGGGCTGTTGTCCTACAGCAATGGACACAGGAAGAAGACAACGTGGATCTCCCAGATGACAGCGAAGACGAGGCAGAGGAAATGTTGTACCTTCTTCATGGAGTGAGGGGACCTATTGAAAATCTATGCCCTCTACCCAGCTACCAGGAGGTGGACTTTGCCAACACCTCTGGGAAGGAATAAGAGAAGGAGTTCCCAGTGACACTCACACCACCGCCATCTATATGCCCTGGGTGACATGCTGGGAGAAACCTTCTGGGTGCTGGTCCAGGGGAGATGATCTGGGCCTTTTTAGACTTGGTAGCACCAACAATGCCATAACTCCAGAATAACTATACTAGCATAGTTCTCAGGCAGGGAACAACATGGCTACTTGTATCCACAGGGATTGGGTGACTTACTGCACAGAGAGGCGGGTCCTATCTGGAACACCAACATCACTGTGGAACAGCCGCTTTAGTCATCTTTGGCTTGTTCGGGGGTTCTAGTTCTGTTTTCAGAGGTGCTGGCTTCTCTCTACACATAATCTGATCTTTCTCAGCATATGCAACTAGCATTCTACTAAAAAATCCAATTACTATGTTCTCCCATTGTTTCTATAACGCATGTCGCCATCTTCATATTACGGATGAAGCAAGTTGACTGCGGCTGCGACTTTCATATTCACAATTTCTTGTGTTTTGACAGAACCTGTATATTTTCACTCGCGCATTCAATGTGGGAGCAGATGAGATTGCGAAAATCAAGTCTAAACTGGGATCTGTGTAGGTTTCAAAAACTGCAGTAGGTCAAATGCCACATGGGTAGGTGACCGCAGACCCATCACAATAACCAGTAACGTCACACTTTAATCGTAGGCAGGAGTAACGCGCTAGAAAAAAGAAATTGGGTGAATGGTCCAACATTGGCAGTCGTCATAGGGTAAACATCTAGCAAGTCAACACTGTTGTTGCACAATCTATTAAGCAAGCAACCTACAGATTCACGAGGAGTCTTGTGAATTCAGCGCCAAGAATGAACTACTGCTTGACCTGCATTCAGGTTAGAATCAGCAGAGGCCGGGTTCCAACCCGCTTTTTTCCCCACTTCACTCTTCCTGCGCCATGTTATGCTCCTCCCCCTGACGTGCCTTTATACACAGCGGCCTGGGGGTGTTGTTGTAACATTGGCAGTCGTCAATATGGTTAACATTCTAGAATGTCAACCCTTTTTTTCGTTGCCCAATCTATTAAAGTATTGTCAAATATATAAACATTTGAGGTGCGAGGCCATAATAAGCAAGTTCTCAACAATGAGGATATCTTATTTTTAAAGTTCATCTACTTTTAATAATCAATTATTAATTACAAATAATGATTATCCTTTGAGGTGGCCTGCCAGCGTCACAATGTTCCACATATATGTCATAAATAATATTTCATAATCACTGCAGATGCTGTGCAATAGTGAACATGTCTACCTATTCGCGGCTATGCCATAATTAGCATGCTAAAGGCATCATGCCCATAATCTTTGTCAAATGTTTAATCATTCAGTACAAAAAAGAAGGTGGGTGAGGCGCGCACTCCCGGTCCTGGTCAATTGAACCTGTTGCAAAAAATATAATAAGTAGCTGGGTCAAATCCCAAAATGGACAAATATTCACAGGGTTAGATCCCTTCTGCTGCAAATCAGGTACTCAGTAATAACAGGGTTAGATCCCTTGCTGCAAATCAGGTACTCAGTAATAACAGGGTTAAATCCCTCAGCTGCAGTTCTGTGGTCTGTAGTTGTTCTCCTCCTAGCACTTTCTTATCTCAAATAATCATCAGGGAGGCTGTTGAGCAGGTGTGTCTAATTAGACTCAAAGGATTCTGGTAGCTGTAGTGAAAACGTTTTTTTCTGTTCAGGTGACCAGCAACCGACACCCCTCCAAAGCACAAGTCCTTCCCAAATTTGGGGGAGGGGAGAGAAACATCTTTATGATTCTCCAAAGTGGGGCACAGTCACCCCGTGGCGCTGCCTCTGGAGCCCGGGACTCCCATAGCATTCAGTACAAAAAAGAAGGTGGGTGAGGCGCGCACTCCCGGTCCTGGTCAATTGAACCTGTTGCAAAAAATATAATAAGTAGCTGGGTCAAATCCCAAAATGGACAAATATTCACAGGGTTAGATCCCTTCTGCTGCAAATCAGGTACTCAGTAATAACAGGGTTAAATCCCTCAGCTGCAGTTCTGTGGTCTGTAGTTGTTCTCCTCCTAGCGCTTTCTTATCTCAAATAATCATCAGGGAGGCTGTTGAGCAGGTGTGTCTAATTAGACTCAAAGGATTCTGGTAGCTGTAGTGAAAACGTTTTTTTCTGTTCAGGTGACCAGCAACCGACACCCCTCCAAAGCACAAGTCCTTCCCAAATTTGGGGGAGGGGAGAGAACCATCTTTATGATTCTCCAAAGTGGGGCACAGTCACCCCGTGGCGCTGCCTCTGGAGCCCGGGACTCCCATAGCATTCAGTACAAAAAAGAAGGTGGGTGAGGCGCGCACTCCCGGTCCTGGTCAATTAAACCTGTTGCAAAAAATATAATAAGTAGCTGGGTCAAATCCCAAAATGGACAAATATTCACAGGGTTAGATCCCTTCTGCTGCAAATCAGGTACTCAGTAAAAACAGGGTTAGATCCCTTGCTGCAAATCAGGTACTCAGTAATAACAGGGTTAAATCCCTCAGCTGCAGTTCTGTGGTCTGTAGTTGTTCTCCTCCTAGTGCTTTCTTATCTCAAATAATCATCAGGGAGGCTGTTGAGCAGGTGTGTCTAATTAGACTCAAAGGATTCTGGTAGCTGTAGTGAAAACGTTTTTTTCTGTTCAGGTGACCAGCAACCGACACCCCTCCAAAGCACAAGTCCTTTCCAAATTTGGGGGAGGGGAGAGAACCATCTTTATGATTCTCCAAAGTGGGGCACAGTCACCCCGTGGCGCTGCCTCTGGAGCCCGGGACTCCCATAGCATTCAGTACAAAAAAGAAGGTGGGTGAGGCGCGCACTCCCGGTCCTAGTCAATTGAACCTGTTGCAAAAAATATAATAAGTAGCTTGGTCAAATCCCAAAATGGACAAATATTCACAGGGTTAGATCCCTTCTGCTGCAAATCAGGTACTCAGTAATAACAGGGTTAGATCCCTTGCTGCAAATCAGGTACTCAGTAATAACAGGGTTAAATCCCTCAGCTGCAGTTCTGTGGTCTGTAGTTGTTCTCCTCCTAGCGCTTTCTTATCTCAAATAATCATCAGGGAGGCTGTTGAGCAGGTGTGTCTAATAAGACTCAAAGGATTCTGGTAGCTGTAGTGAAAACGTTTTTTTCTGTTCAGGTGACCAGCAACCGACACCCCTCCAAAGCACAAATCCTTCCCAAATTTGGGGGAGGGGAGAGAACCATCTTTATGATTCTCCAAAGTGGGGCACAGTCACCCCGTGGCGCTGCCTCTGGCGCCCGGGACTCCCATAGCATTCAGTACAAAAAAGAAGGTGGGTGAGGCGCGCCCTCCCGGTCCTGGTCAATTGAACCTGTTGCAAAAAATATAATAAGTAGCTGGGTCAAATCCCAAAATGGACAAATATTCACAGGGTTAGATCCCTTCTGCTGCAAATCAGGTACTCAGTAATAACAGGGTTAGATCCCTTGCTGCAAATCAGGTACTCAGTAATAACAGGGTTAAATCCCTCAGCTGCAGTTCTGTGGTCTGTAGTTGTTCTCCTCCTAGCGCTTTCTTATCTCAAATAATCATCAGGGAGGCTGTTGAGCAGGTGTGTCTAATTAGACTCAAAGGATTCTGGTAGCTGTAGTGAAAACGTTTTTTTCTGTTCAGGTGACCAGCAACCGACACCCCTCCAAAGCACAAGTCCTTCCCAAATTTGGGGGAGGGGAGAGAACCATCTTTATGATTCTCCAAAGTGGGGCACAGTCACCCCGTGGCGCTGCCTCTGGAGCCCGGGACTCCCATAGCATTCAGTACAAAAAAGAAGGTGGGTGAGGCGCGCACTCCCGGTCCTGGTCAATTGAACCTGTTGCAAAAAATATAATAAGTAGCTGGGTCAAATCCCAAAATGGACAAATATTCACAGGGTTAGATCCCTTCTGCTGCAAATCAGGTACTCAGTAATAACAGGGTTAGATCCCTTGCTGCAAATCAGGTACTCAGTAATAACAGGGTTAAATCCCTCAGCTGCAGTTCTGTGGTCTGTAGTTGTTCTCCTCTTTCTTATCTCAAATAATCATCAGGGAGGCTGTTGAGCAGGTGTGTCTAATTGGACTCAAAGGATTCTGGTAGCTGTAGTGAAAACGTTTTTTTCTGTTCAGGTGACCAGCAACCGACACCCCTCCAAAGCACAAGTCCTTCCCAACTTCTTTTTTGTACTGAATGCTATGGGAGTCCCGGGCTCCAGAGGCAGCGCCACGGGGTGACTGTGCCCCACTTTGGAGAATCATAAAGATGGTTCTCTCCCCTCCCCCAAATTTGGGAAGGACTTGTGCTTTGGAGGGGTGTCGGTTGCTGGCAACCTGAACAGAAAAAAACTTTTTTCACTACAGCTACCAGCATCCTTTGAGTCTAATTAGACACACCTGCTTAACAGCCTCCCTGATGATTATTTGAGATAAGAAAGCGCTAGGAGGAGAACAACCACAGACCACAGAACTGCAGCTGAGGGATCTAACCCTGTTAATACGGACTACCTGATTTGCAGCAAGGGATCTAACCCTGTGAATACTGACTACCTGATTTGCAGCAAGGGATCTAACCCTGTTAATACTGAGTACCTGATTTCCAGCAAGGGATCTAACCCTGTTAATACTGAGTACCTGATTTTCAGCAGAAGGGATCTAACCCTGTGAATATTTGTCCATTTTGGGATGTGACCCAGATACCTATTTTTTGCAACAGGTTTAATTGACCAGGACCGGGAGTGCGCGCCTCACCCACCTTCTTTTTTGTACGAAATGTTTCATCATGACTCTGTCCCTGAATAACTGCTCGAATTTGGTCTATGTAAACCTGCTGCAAGGTAATGCCCTTGTTAACTTATTATTATTTTATTTATGCATTTATTTTCCCCCTTTTTTATTATTATTATAATACACCAACTGTGGGGGCGGAGGCAGATGCTCCACATATAAGAAAATAATTCTTGTAAGAAGACAGGGCGAGAAGAGAGTGGTTAAATGTGGGTTGTTTCTGTCAAATTGCACCTACATTCGTGTAGCAGATGCATAGTATTTCTTTTACTCAGTAAACAGATTCGCATCAAAACCATTGTATGCCATTTGATAAATTAAGTATCCCTAATGCTTTTTTCTTTTTTCCTTCTACTACCATTCCCACAGTTTCCCTTGATAGTCCTTTACAGCATAACAATACCATCAATGCAAGTATTCAGTGGCCAGCCCCGCCTGGTCCCATCCCCCTGACATCTCTGCAGAGGAAGTGCTGGGTCAAACAGCTATGCAGTAAATCAACATCTGCATCGGAGATATTCAACTGCTGTTTCTGCCTTAAATCTTTGTCATTCACATCATGCCCTCCTCACAACTCATCCCCCTACCGTTTCATAATTCACCCATTAAGGCTCTTATTCACAGTGTGTTTTCCAAAGGGTTTTTGCCATTATAAAACGCTTCTGTGAATTAGGCCCTAAATCTTTGTGGCTGGGTGACTCCGCCCCCCTTTCATAATTTAGTAACCAGACCTTTGTGGCATGTGCAGCCGCCAAGTTAATACTTAAATAAATAATGAAGGCTTGTAGGCTTCCTCATCCAACACTTTAAATGCAGCACCTGTTAAAGCCTGAACACAAACCACAGGCACCCCCTTGAATGCTGCTACAGGACATTGGAATGTCGCTATCAAGAAATGCTTGCATCAACAAATGACGTCGTCGATTTCACTGTAATATCCCAATGCATGTTTAATGCCTGGATATGCGGGCCAGTGCATGCAGGGACGGGAAAGACACACAGCTCCTTCCTTTTGTTGTGAACAGTCAAGTGTCAGTGCTACTGCAGATATTTCTGTACCACAAACTGGAGATGTACAATTGGACATACAGATTAGACATCCTTAATACCACAGAGGATGGCAAGTGGTTGTAAATATTGTAATATCTAGGGAGAGAAAAGTTGGTCAGGATCTGGAAAGCAGGGTTTGAAATTCAGTGGAGCTGGGATCTATTTGTCTCCTGCTTGTAGCCTACAAGAGCCTGGTCAGACTGTTATTAAGGATACATGACTTTATACCGAAATATTTTTTTAGAAAGAATGAACTTATAGCAGGCCGATATTAAGGTTACATGTCTTTATACCGAAATATTTTTATAAGGAATGAACATATTGAATATTTTATAACGAAATATGTTACAGAGAATGCACTTTTTGGGGGGTGGGGGGGCTACAAAGGCCCGTTTCTCACCCCTAAAAATCCACCTTAAACCGCATCCCAAAAATATTTAACCCTTTACCCCACCCCTAAATACATTCTCTATAACATTTTTCGTTATGAAATATTCGATATAAAGACTGCATACCGATATTAACAGGTACCAGGTGCTACTTCTGGCTCCTCAGGCCAATTGATGGTGAACAAACATACCCAGGTGTATTTAACTCTGTGCATTTGGGACAATCTATAAATAAGCATTAGGACACATCTGCAAAACATTTAAAGCATGCTGTGTCATAAATAATGGACAAAATGAGAAGTTTAAATCTTATATGGAAGTTGCATTTGCAAAACGTGATGATTTAGCTCCTCGTTCCCCAGCTAGCTCCTGGTCACTGGTTAAAACTCGATATCCCAGAGCTGGATTTTGCTCCTGCTTATCCAATCTTCATTTCGACCCCTGCGACAACCCTACGGTTAAGACTCACTTTCATGAAATCTGCAAAAGACTGGGCAATTTACCTTGTTCTGTTGATAACCAGTGGAGTCCCACTCATAAGAGAAGATCTATCTATCTATTGATCTATCTATTGAATTTTTTCAAAACAAAATAGGTGACGGCTGGAAGGTTTAGAATTAATCTTAACCTTTGGCATTGCTCTGGGAAACCCTCCAGACCATTGATCTTCGCCTGCCAGGACATTACAGAAAGGGGAAAGACCATATTTTCTAGTAATAAGACACACTCAATAATGGTCCTGGACATTCAATACATTGCCTCACTTACCTTCGCATAGAGTTAGGCAATAGATGTAACTTATTAAAGAACAAGAATAACATGTTTTCTGCAGCTAGGCTACAACATGCATAGCAGAATCTGTGGCAAATGTTTGTGATTCACTAAAGTATTAGAAAGCCCATCACAGGCATATATTAGAACAGCAGTTTAGATGCCAATTTGACAGCTTGCATGAATCAGCTCCCACCTACATCATGTAACTATGCTCTAAACGCTTTGTGGGGGCTGGGTCCAAAATCTAAAGCAAACACAACAAAGCACTCAGGAGTCAGAGAGTCAGTAACATAACTGGCGCGAGCGGGAAGCCTCACGCTGCCTTTATTGACTCATTCCACGTGTTCACAGCCGTCCTACGGGAATATACAGCTTCCAGGGGCTGCTTTTCTGCGCGCTCACCTTATCCAGCCTGGAAAGCACTGTGAACGACTCTGCGCATGTTCACAATCCCAGGGTACCAATAGCTTTCCTAGCTATTACTAGTGCCCTTCCCAGAGGTCACATTTTGGCCTTGGGAAGATAACCCGAACAATGAGATTTTGAGCTTTTTACTGAAGTCAAAATATGTTGGCATAGTCCTTACCTACTCTCGAAACTGGTTTTAGGCAGAAAAGGTGCTTCATGGAAATTCGCAAAATTGCAGACACCCTTTCTCAAAAATCTTCGTATCCTTACTCTTGGGCGATCTTTACTGGTGTGTACACCCATGAGCAAAATCAAGTACACACCGATTCTTTTTGGGACAAATATGTTGCTGTTTTTATTGACCTTTTTCTGTCTCTTTCCTAAAATGGCCATCAGCCATCATACAAGTCAATGACTACATTAAATTGCCCCACTTTCCAAGTATCCCTCTTGCGTACTCTCAAATGTCATGTCATAGGCTGCATGGAAGCCATATGGCGCAAGCGGAGAGGGTTCCCTCGCCTAGGCTCAAAGGTAGAATGAGCAGACTTTATAAACCCAAAACTGGGCCAATTTTGAAAATTCAAACATAGATAAAGCACGTAAAAGGCAGAGCCCTAAAATGTGACTTAGGAGAAAGGTTTGGGACACATAATGATGGGTTCCTAAGAGCTGGCTTGCCCTGAAATTAGAAGTAGCTTAATCTTCTTATGTATCCTTTGCGGTTTACTGCAGGCCTTTACGGAGCCTTTTGAATAATCTAATGTCAATTACAACGGTCCCATTGCTTCTTAAAATTATAGATAAATTAGCTTACAACCAAATACAAACCCATCTCGAACAGAACACCCTCCTAGGAGCTAGACAATCAGGGTTTAGACCAGACCATAGCACTGAAACCGCTCTCAGTGATCTCAAAACACAAATAGACTCCATCAAAGATTCAGGAAAATTTGCTTTTTTGCTACTGCTGGACCTTTCAGCAGTATTTGACCTGGTTGACCATGGCAAACTCTGTGACACATTAACCAAAGACTTCAGCTTCTCAATAGAGTCCACCCTATGGATCAAATCTTTCCTTGCTGATCGAACCTCCAGAGTTTCCATTGGGAAAGAAGCAGCTGATCCTATAGCGGTACCCATAGGAGTACCCCAAGGATCATGCCTCTCCCCTAACCTGTACAATGCCTATACCAAACTTCTTTTCTCAGCCCTAGATGATATGGGTGTCATCTACACAAATTTTGCAGATGGCACCCAGATCCTCATCCCCATAACTGGGGACTACATACAAGACACCCAAACTATTAATAAAATGTACTCCATTATTCAAAATTGGATGGCACTGAATAGCCTCTGTCTTAATGACGAGAAGACTGAGATCCTCATCGTTGGCTCCCAATCTAGAATAGGCTCCCTCCACACCGACTACACTCACATCAATATTGATGGGGCATCGATATCAGTTTTAAAGCACGTAAAAATGCTTGGTGTCTATCTAGATGCTAACCTCACCATGTGCAAACACATATCAGCACTCTCATCCTCAACAGCAGACACTGCTAAACTCATTGCGCTTAGCTGCCAACACCTCACACCCACAACCTGTATAACCCTAGCCAGAGCGCTGATTCTTACAAAGTTATACTATTGTAACATCCCTTTTCTAGGAACTTCTAACACCAACATAAGTAAATTACAATTGTTGCAAAATAAAGCTCTTATAGCGGCTCCAGGCATAAAGAAATCAGACCACATTTCCACTATAAAACGAGAAAATCACCGGTTGCCTATCAAAGCCAGAATCATGTTCAAATCACTATGCATTGTTTATAAATGTATCAACAAAGCCCCCATCTACCTTAGGAACACCATAAAGAAAAAAGCTACTAATAGAACACTCAGATCTAACAATAAGTCTTTATTGGAAATACTGCGTCACAAAAGTACTAAAGCTGGGGAGACAGTTTTAGAGTCTTGGCCCCCACCATCTGGAACTCCTTACCACTCAGAATAAAAAAGGAAGAAACCTTGGCCAACTTAGAAAAATCACTGAAAACATGGCTATTCAACAAATATTGATGACCCAGACCTCCCGCTACCTCCCTAACATAACTCCACTCGACCTAAAACTTCACCAATGTATTTTGTTTCTACGCACCTCTGTACCTTTGTGCTTGCTCTTTTTGTTATGGTGTACAAGAATATTATAAGCTGTCTGTAACCTCGCTGTGATACCTAAGGGTCTGGGCGTGTAACAAATGAAATAACAAATGAAATAAATAAGATGATGAACTATAATGGGAACAATCCTGACCACTTCTACTTCTTCTTCCATTTTTTGTTTCATTAATGTGTATCTCTTCCCCCCGTATCCCGTGTCCTCTCTTCTATTTCAGGCCATCCACACTGCTTTTTATCTCTTCTTTTAATTTTTGTTTGGTTTTTGAGTGTTCTGTATAATTGGGAACCATGAAAGCTGGTTATTTTATACTGTCCCTTCCGCACACAAGTCCTTCCCAGCAATTAAAACATGACCTGCGCTCGCCTTTTAATCACAGAAGTCCCCTGTTAACGATCTATCGTCAAAGACTTTTCCTTAAAACCAGAATATTTGACAGCTTTGCAAAAGCAACTTGTTGGGGAACGGGAACATTGTTGCATAAAAGCAAAACGTTTCCCCCAAAACCGGGAGGTCTTGTCACGCGACTCACGATCCATTCAGAAATGTTACTCAGCCTGGCCAGATAGGTTAATTTGCAGAAGCTTTCTGAAGGCCTGATGATCCAATGTCATGGCTAACACCTGCTGAAAGTGAATTTCACAGTTTAGCAGCCGTTTAAGAGAAAACTCGGCAGCCAATCTACATTCTGCATACTTTGGGGGGTTGTACAGGTTGCACATTAATGTAAGCACAATGCCATCTGGTGATGGGCAGATGGATACAGGAGGCAAGCACTTTTTACTGAATGTGAACAAGCAATGGAAGACAGTGAGGGCAGAGCTCGAAGAACTGCCACCCTGTTTTCCAGCCTCCTACCCCACCACTACTCTACAGTATGGAGCATTGCCTGCAGACGAGCCTTACTTTTAGTAGACCTGCAAAGAATATATTCTAATTATCCTAATTCCAAAAGTGGTGGACTTAAAGACTAGGCATTGGCCTCAAAGAACAGCAATGGAAGTTAGCTGCTATTTCTTTTGGTGTTATACATGCAACATTGGATGCTGACCCAGAGGTGGTAACCCCGACCATTGCTGGCCTCTTGCAGCCATAAGCCAAATGCCCAATTGGAAGGTTTTAGTAACTCAGACTTGGTGGTGTATAAAATCAACAAGAGGGACATACCGCCCATGACTTAATGCACCGAGACAAAGTTTAACTGAATTGTTTTTAAAATATCTAAGTATACTATAGTTTCAATAATAAAACGTTCCATACTGTTTACAATACAATGTATACTATTTATAATACAATTTGAAAAATGACAAGTACATTTCATACTTTCCATTAAAATTCTGATCATTGTACATTTATAAATCAATCAATTGTGACAGTGATCTCAAACCTAAAGTATAAACAATGACAACGACATTTTCAGCCCTTTTTAGGAAACAGAAACAAAATGCTTCCGGACTACCAAAGACCCAGAAAAGGTTTTGCCTCTTCTAGCTGTTTTTGAAATTGCTGAAGAATTTTAGCTTGTGACATTTAATAGGGCGCTTCATATAGAATTATAACTTGAGTGCACCTGTTTTGTATATTAGGGTCATAATCCTCCCACCCCAAAATGTAGACATTCAGTTTAGCCAGATAAGAAGTGGCAACTTTATAAGGGCCCTCAGGGCCACGGTTATCATGTATAGACCACAGCAAATAACAATATAAGATGCTGTAAAATCATATAGTGCAACAATATATTAAATCTGTGTAATGACAGGAATAGCAGGAATTTTCTCCTGCAAGTCCTTGGGCACAAAAAAAATCCCTTCAAAACAGGACTATAAGAAATACCAATAAAAGGATATTTTGATGGATCCATTTATTTTATTTTAGGAAACACTTAAAAGTGACTAATTTTGCCAATTTGAGCTTAGGCCTCTGCAAAATGTTATTTTTTAAACAGAAGGATAACATGTTCTAAATGATCGCTTGACTATCATGCCCTATCATACACTCCTAATGAATAATTTTCTACAACACTGGAATTTTTGGGGTCGCTGATTGAAAGAGATTTGGTTAGCTTGATTACATCTTTTAACTATCTTGAATGAACAATGTTGAGGCTAATTTGATCCCACCTAATAATCTTTCAAATAATGTCCCACGATGAAAACCTGAGGAAAATTATCTAATTTTGATGAGGCTTCAAAGTTAAAGATTTTGTTTACAGTCTTACCTGATCTTGTATAGTTTCAACATGACATTTTAGTCTACATACATTATATGGACACACACAGGGAAGTTTCTTGAGTTATTGTTCAGTTTTTCAAAAAAAGGGTTTAACATAAACCACTAGCAATATCAGTGTACATACTTGCATTTGTGTAAAAGTCCTTGAAGCCATGAAACTGTAATTACTATGTGATGACGCATAAATAACTGGCATGTTCCTATACTGTTGAGCATTTTAGGCTAATTGGATGACATGTTCATTTCATACACAGATGAAAAGATACATATGTTCACCAGGTGAAGCAAGTAATACATCTGCTTGCAGTCCAATTCTTGTTACCAACTTCAGGGACTATGTTCTTGTCACTTTGTATGTCCACGGTTGGAAAAATGTCAAAGGGTGCTGTTTGTCAAGACATCCTAAATGAGTGGACGATGAAATGGGAGTAAAATGTATTAGTTGTAATTAGTGGTACTCTACCAAAAGAAGAATGGTAGTTAAAGTAAAATGATGAAGTGTTAGCTATGTGAAAGAGTACATGAGGAGTCGAGGACTAAGTTCTAGGAGCATGGGCCCTGCCAATGGAGTTGACTGTGGAAGGTAATATTGCTATCTGAGGGGATACCCTCACATCTCCAGCCACATTGAGAATGGTCTTTGTTCAACAGTATTTGTGTTGAGAAGATTACAGAGAGAGAGAAATGCAGGTGGCTTGAATTTAAGGGGGGTGTTTAAGAGGGGTGTTGAAAACATGACATAGAAGTTTGTGGTGTGTCTGAGGGGGTCCAATGAAAAAGAAAAATGCTGTTGGACGTAATGGGACCATTTGTTGGTCCTAAAAAATATTTGCCCAATTAAACACTTTGGGCCTCATTACGAGGCTGGCATTCCCGTAATGAAGGGTGCCAGTACGGGACCGGCACCCCTCATTACGGGACGCCCTATTATGAGGTTCCCTTGCAGGACCCGGTAAGGACGGCAGGCGTCCTTAGCGGGTTCCGCGAGGGGACCAGGGAGCTAATAACGAGCCCATTATTAGCTCCCTCCCCATTCCCATTTGAGCCCTATTGGGGCTCAAATGGGAATGGGGATGGGTTTTTCCAATGAGGTCTTACCGGGTCCTCCAAGGTTGGAATGGCCCGTTAAGTCCTCATTGGAGGAACCCGGTACTGGAACCCGGTATGGAGGCCCTTTGTCTACTCGAGGGGTCTTCAAACTGTTGGTCTAGCCCCCTGGAGGATGTAAACTACAAACGCAGAGCTTTTTCAAATGAGAGGATGGTAACTAAGGTTTGGCAATTGTTTTTTGAGAGAGTCATTTACAGAAGAATGGATACTGGTAGCAAGATTATAGCACCCTCTAAATCAGCACGTATCATTAGATTCCTTCACTCAGTCTTTTAGAAAGGCTACTAATCAGGCCTTTGACGAATTGGCTCCTCTCAAACCAGCAAAAAATAATAAATCTAACAATTTGAATAAATGGTTCTCCAGTGATATTCTAGAGGCCAGAAGAGCCAAGCGTAAAGCTGAGCGTCGCAGGAGGAAAGATCAGTCTGCACCACTATTAACATGCTATCAATTAGCTGCTAAAGCTTATAAATCGATTATTTTTCAAGCCAAAGCAGAACACTTTAATAAGAGAATCCAACAAGCTAAATCCCAATCTAAAGAAATATTCTCAATTCTTAAAGAATTGAAAGACCCCCCGGCTACTAACTTAGCCCAAGAGAGTGACAAGTGGTGTCAGGCAATTCATGAAGGCTTTTCGGAAAAAACCTATAAACATCAACAGACTATTGAAGCCAAAAAAGAAAAACTGTTTTCGGATCTTAAGAATACCGTCGATATTCCACACGTGACTAAGAATGATCCATCTGATAGCCTTCCAGATTCTTTCTTTTTTGAAAGGGTTTCTATTTCAGAGGTTCTGGAGGTCATCCACAAATTAAGGCCATCCTCTTGTCAAGAAGACGTTTTCCCCACAAAACTATTTAGGACTATGCAGATACATTAGCACCTTGGGTAGTGCAATTTGTTAATCAGTCATTTGAAGAGGCCTATGTTCCAGTAGATTTGAAAGAAGCATGGATTACGCCACGTCTAAAAAAGGAAAACCTTGACCCCTCAATTCCTGGTAACCTTAGGCCTATAACAAACGTGCCTTTCTTGCTGAAGATCATCAACAGGATTGCTTACCTACAGTATCAAAAATGTATAGATACAAATGATCTATTGGCTAATGAGCAGTCCAGATTCAGGGCTAAGCATGGAACCGAAACTGCTCTCTTGGATCTCCAGGCAAACATTGCCAGCATTATTGAACAAGGAAATACTGCACTGCTTGTGCTGCTTGATCTCTCCTCAGCGTTTGATTTTATTGATCATGATCTCTTGGCCGAGAGACTGAGAACAACTGGTAGATGTTCTCCCTCAGCTACTAACTGGTTCAAAGCGTTTTGATTCCAAGAATGGCTGCAGTTGTAAAAGGTAATTTTAGCTCCTTAAAGACACTGTTGACCTTTGGTGTTCCACAGGGATCATGTTCGTCACCTCTGCTTTTTACCATTTTCTCGAAATTGCTGTGTGACATGCTTCAAAAGATGGGTGTCCAATTCATGAACTATGCTGACGATACCCAGTTGGTATTTGAACTATCAGGTTCCTATGAAAAGGATGTGCTAAGAATCAATGAAGTGTTCAATGCTATCCAGAACTGGATGGCTAATAATTCTCTTGCGCTCATCGAAGCGAAAACTGAACTCCTAATACTTGGCACACCTCAGAAAATAGGAAAATTAGATCCGCAATATAAGAAACTTAAGATTAATAATAGTTTCATTGAAGTCTCAGAGCATGTTAAGACCTTAGGTATGTTCATGGATTCACATCTTTCATACGAGAAACATGTCTCTTACTTAAAATCTTCATGTGCTTTTTACACTAATCTTATATGGCAAACTCGACCATACCTAACTGAACAAAACTTGGCACTGATTGCAGGAGCCATAATTAATACGAAACTGGATTACTGCAACAGTTTCCTGATGGGCACCTCCAAAGGCAACCCCACCAAATTACAGACCATACAGCATGGTGCGGTCAGGGCTGTTTTTGGATCGAATCGTCAGGAAAGAATTTCAGCAGCCAGAAGAAAAATTCACTGGTTACCAGTCCAACAGCGGATTAAGTTTAAATGCTCTGTTATGATTTGTAAGTGTGTTGCCGGCATTGCCCCTAGCTATCTAGCAAAAAAATGAATAAAAGCCCCTGTTCGAAGAAATCTTCGTTTTAATGATAAATATAATCTACAAAAACCAAGTAAAATCTTGGAAAGAGTACGTGGCACGAGTTTTGTTCATTGGGCTCCTATGATCTGGAACTCTATGCCCCTTCTGATTAAACACAACATGTCGCTTGTCATCTTTAAGAAACCTCTTAAAACACACCTGTTTGATGATGGAGAAACTTAATAATGCCCCTTTCTTCTTTGGGACCTGAGCTTCTGTTTTATGTTGTTTGTTTTTGTGAGCGCTTTGAGGCCTATGGGCGATGGGGCGATATATAAAGAACACAACAGATAGATAGATAGATAGATAGATAGATAGATAGATAGATAGATAGATAGATAGATAGATAGATAGATAGATAGATAGATAACTGTTAGCAAGCAAAATGAAGAGATTATTTATGACTCACAGCATTACATATTCGTGAGTGGCATTACGCAAGGAAATGGTCAGGCCAAATGGCTGAATAGGATTGAAAAGGACAGGGTACAGTTGCCCTTTTATGGAAAGGAATCAAGGAAAGATCTTAGTGGTTGTAGAATAGAGGTCCACATTCTACCACAAAATTATTACCTTTTACATTACACAGAAGTAGGAAAATGTTGTTGTTCTGCAAAACAGAAGTGTGAGATGGCAAAACAGTGGCCAAATGAAAGGAGAAAAGGAAAACATTCTTTTACGGCTGAAAATTATATGGATTTAAAGGTATCCACGGAGAATGTTGCTAGCACACAATGCCCCAATTATAATGTCGCCAGCAAAAGTAGACTGCTTAGATTAATGCCTTTAGGGCATAGAGGTTTTTCTGCAACTAAACTAGATGTACCCCTCTGTGAATGTTCTGAGCAAAAGTTGTCCGTTTGGGCCAAGCTCTACAGTGACAGGATTCTTAGTAAGTTCGATCTTTAACTCACTTGAAGACTAAAGTCATCCCTCTCTCCCACAAAATGACTTACAGTGTTCTTCAGGGTGTGGGGTAATCAAAGGGAAACACATATGGGTTTAAGGGATTTATTCCGTAACCAAGCAGGATGTTTGAGACTAGGAACAGTTGTAAGGATGGCTTAACTTATGAAGTAATAAGATGAAACTGGTCTCTCTAAGGTTCAGTAAGTGCAACAGTTCAGGGATGCAGCGCCCAGTCACATCTTTTTCAATATCACAATCACAGGGATCTAGTGCCCAGTGACAGCTTGATTCCCCAACATAGTCTCAGGAAATAGCACCTAGCTATATTCTTTCACACAGTCCGAAGGATATCGCCCTTTGTCACTTCTTGGGTCAATTCACAGTCACAGAGATATAGAACCAAGACACTTATTTTCCGCAGTTCACTTTCAAAGTTAAATATTCGCCGAGCTCACCATTTGTAATCCAGCCAGCAGTATAGTGGCTGTCACAATATTTCCTGCTGCTTGGATATAGTGCCTTTGTTTTTTCACAAGGGATTATTGCACCCTTCTGATTATTAAGAGATATTGTTCCTGTGCCACTAACAAGAGATATCTCACAGCTCGCTTTTAACTGGTATAGTGCCCAGCTCAATGATAAGGGATATAGTGACCACCGCACTTGTCATCAGTCCTTGTCCTTTCATGTTTCAGGTTTCCAAGGCCCTCCCACCTATATCCAGGGGTGGAAGGAAAGAAAAGGCCCAGCACCCTCTCTGACTTCAGACAGAAGTTGAGCTCCTTCCTCTTGGCACGGTGTCCAGTCCAAGTTTCGAAACATTAGTTTCGAATGTCAAAAGTTCTGACACAAAAGTGTTGAAAAAAAAAGTTTTGAATTTATTTATTTAATATTAAAGGGTTTATTTTAATTTAGTATAGGTAAATAAGTGTTTAAAAAAGAAAAAAAACGGCGGTTTGGCGGGGAACCCCTCCCCCCCGCCAAAAAATGAAACTTTTTTCTCAACACTTTTGTGTCGGAACTTTTGGCATTCGAAACTTTGACTGTCGAAACAGTCACTAGGAACCCATGGCACTGTGCTGCTCCGCTGTGGCTCGCTCCTGTTGTCTGTGCTTGAACTACTACCATTGTTAGGGACTTGGTGTGATCCAGGTGGGATCACTTCTGGCACACGGACTCCCAAAGCTGTATCCAGTAATTTTGTTTTGTTCCAGTATCTGTGCTCAGAGAGTCTGTGACTTGACGGCAGTGATCCTGCAGAAATACAGATCCTGTGGCATTCTGCTCTCAACAATGTTTTGACACGTACAGTCTTCTTTCTGTTTCTTGCTACCTGTATCAAGGCCCCCCTTTGGTTGTACATTAGGTCTCATAGTGGGTAAACTCAGGATATCTGATGGTTGGCTACTTCCCTGATATAGGAATACTCATTACCGTCAGAATATGATTTGAATCATCTTGCCCTTACCCGTATTGCATGTTAATGTTCGGGCTAGGGTTCCGAGGATTGGGCTAGGGTACTTTTCAATTCGCTGAGTCTTTTGATTCCAGGAGGATATCTCACAAACCAGCGTTTGGGCAAAGACGTCAAATGAAGACTCTTGCCTCCCTCCAGGTAGCTGATAACTTTGGCAAGATTACCTTAGTAGTCTGGCTTTCCTGGGCTTCAGAGTCCCCCCCATGCAACTGGGCAATGTCAGGCCTTTGACCATCTCACATTGTAATAATATAGCCAGAGAAAAAGGCTGCCATGTCACATTTGCAAAAAACAATATCCAGCACCAAACCTGGAATACACTAGAACTGGTGTTAGAATATTAAGCTAACCCATGCCTAGAATATATGGGAAGTGCTCATGGGCTATGGAAAAAATCATTTGGCTTGGATACATTATTACTTTGGTGACATTTAAGAGTGCGCACTATTGGGGCAATATTTCTACTGGAGACATTTTTGAAGGAGACATGTTCATATATAACGTATTTGAAGGATGGGAATGATGACTGCCATGATAGCATTGAAGTGGGCGAGGGGAGTAAACAGTATTCAAAGAGGTAATGCATGTTATGCGCCGGTTTGTAGTAAGATGATATGGAAAATAGCAGTGTTGTGTAAAGAGGGGCCCATGTGGAAGAGAGGGGGAGCATATCCTTTGTTAGAGTGGGGCTGGATGAATAGTTAAGAAGTTTACAGAGAAGCACCAACATTCCACAGTGGAATGGAAAGAGCACGTCCTTTGTTCATGCTTGGGGAATTCATATTTCTATCTTTGCTAAATTTCAATTTAATATGTAAAATGGGGATTTGTGGTAACACCCAGGTTGTCCATGAAACTATTTTCCTTAAACGTGATGGTTAAGGGAGATTTATTATCAGCATTATTTGTGTCTTATGTTGTATATTAAGCTGTTATTTATCTGAACATGTATGTGTGTGCGTTATAGCGTCTTGAAACTGGTTCTTTACTAGTAATGAGTTTGCCCTTAATATATGAGTTTTACTACTTCTGCTACGAAGGACTCGTGGGACAGAAAAGTATAAAACAAAGTATTGTAAAGCAAGTGGACAGGTTGGGGCAGGCCATGGAGTGAAATATGTTTGTTAGGGTATGATATTAATACATATTGGCCTATGTTATGCACACACCACTCATCTAAGGTCTGGGTTCACACAACCATTGAAGGAAGGAGGCCCCCCTCCCAGCCAGGATCCAATTAATTTATCAGACAAAGCCAGGAATTCGAGGATAGTTTTATTTGTGGGATATAAAACATTCTATCCAGATGAGTAAACCTTTGAGCACATCTCATTTACATTAATGTTGACTGTCATATTTTACTAATGGACTAGTAAAAATGCAAGAAGGCTGCTAAAAATATTACCAAGCATACACATATGAACAATCCCATTGCGAATGCATATGGGGGTACACGTCCTGCCCCACTCCACTAAATTCTGTGCCATAACACGTGATATCAAACCTATTTGATTGCTTCACTGTATGAACATTTATTGGGTGTGCCAATGCTCAGTTTCTTAGACACACGTCATGGTTTCGCCCTGTGCTTATGAGGAAGTATAAATCGAAAAGAAAAAAAAAATCCTTTGATATTCTTACTACGTTTCTAAACCAATGCTCTACTGAGCAAATTAAGAAGGAAGGAAGAAAATGCACGTGATTCTGGGGGAAGTTCTAAGTTTTCCACCCTAGGTCATGCACCACTTCTGTCCCCTTCACAACGAATCAGCGATATTTTTTTTTGCATCCAAAATATTAAGATAAGACTTTTTATGAAAATCATATGCAAGGGAAGTTTTTCCCAGGCTTGGTTTGCAACAGGAAATAAACCGTTCTAACTGCCCCAGGGGTATGCATTGCATGAGTTATTTTCCCTCAGCTTCTGGTAGTACGATGCAGTCGTGTCATTTAAATCTCCTGGTTGTTTGATGTGCTCTTACACTAATAATTTAAGGAAACCCAGGGGCAGCCACATGAATGTTTCTGTTTCATGTTTTTTGTCAAATGCCTTTTCATTAATTTTGAAAAATTTGCTAATTCAATGATAATAAACAAATGCTCCAAGCCACCCTCCCCCGAAGGGAGATAAGAATTCTAAATAGGGCAACAGAAAAATAAGATGGAAACAGTGTTGCGTGTGACGAATCAAAGGGATTCAGTCACTTCTCCCAATGGGGATCCCCTTCCTGTGAAGCTAGGGAGGTGAGCTTGTTACGCAACATTCCCCCTGGGGGTGGCAGTAAGCGGTACCCCACAGGGAGAGACTCCCTTCTTGGGGATACGGCCTCCCTTTTTAATGAGGAACACCCATGTCATCATCCTCAAACATCCAGTACAACCCTATCAGTTGACAGACAACTAGACTCCTCTTATATATATCACTGTAAGGTAACAATAGAAGAAAAGTATCAGCCTGGGACTGTGAAGAGTAAGAACATAGGAGTGATAAAGAATACTTGTCTGTCAGTCACTAAGACGAAGAAAACTAAAGGAGTAATGAAGAGTACAGTTCCAACACAAAGCAAGAACTTTCTTGAGAAGCTGGGGAAGCCCCAAAGTGTGGTATTAAAAGTGGGAGGGCTAAGAAAACCAGGAAGAGAGACCCAGGAGTTTCAAACCGGCTTGCAGAGGGAAGCTTTTAACTTTTAGAGAGACCGCTGGTTTGCATGTCAGAAAACAGCAGGAAAGACAAAGTGCACTGTCTGGAAAACAGATTGGAGAGAGGTTGTCCAGAGGCTGGTGGTCTCGGAGGGACATTCAAATGGGACTGAAGAAGAATTCCAACCCTAAAGTGCCTGAAGTGAAGCCTGCCAAGGACAGATTGGGATTGGTCCGTCAAGCTAAAGAGTATCCCAGGAGGTAAGAGAGAGAGCGAGAGGTGGTGGCCAGTAAGGGGAAAGAGTGAAGACCCCTTGTTTTGCCAATTCCACACATGACACCTTAGCTTTTCAGAGGTGAAATCGGAAGAATCTAGAGAAGCCGGTGTGACTGAAGGAAATCTCAGGAGGGAACACATTGTCGGAGGTGGTAGCAAGGAAGGGGAGAGAGTGAATACATCTTTCTTTGCCAATACCACACACATGCACCAAAGCTTGTCAAACCGGAGAACAAAGAAAACTGAGAAGCCGCCCTGACTGAAAACGGAATGGAAACAAGGAAGAACGCTGACCCGGTGATGCAGCCCCAATACACCAAAGGTAAAGGAGAGAGCAGGCGACCCTGTGAAAGGGGTGTGAAAGATAAATGGGACAGTCATACTTACGTGTCGGAAAACCGAATATAAAGATTGGAGCAATCATACTTGTCCCAGTGAATGGCAAGATTATAAGAATAGTGGTAACCACTTAGGGACTCATCATACTCATACCAGTGAATGGTAAGATTATAAGAAAAGTGTAACTCACTCAGGGAGTCATAATACTTGTCCCAGTGAATGACAAGATTAAAGGAAAAGTGCAAATCATTTAGGGAGTCATTATACCCATCCCAGTGAATGGCAAGCATATAGGAAGAGTGTGAACCAGTCAGGGACTCATCATACTCGTCCCAGTGAGTGGCAAGATCACAAGAATAGCATTAGTCAAAGAGTCAGCCTACTTGTTTCATTGGGACAATAAATAACAACAGGAAAGAGGATTGTTTTTGAGAACAGATTTGTTTGTCCTAAGGAAGGAAGAAGGGTTGTGAAGCCCAACATATATTCAGAAACTCAGCCAAGAATCAGAGGAAGTATAGAGAGGAATTCTTTTTTTTTTGTTGCACCTCTTTTTTTTTTATTAATGATTAGTTTGGTTTCAAACTTTACATTAATTTCATTTTCAGTTAAAATATTTCATTTTTAACTTTTCACAACATCTTAAAAAGAAAAACATTTCCTAATATGAAAATCCTTATTCCGTCTTATATGCTAAATATCAATCATTCCTTTTTTCACATATCATTTCATCAACATCTATTTCTCATTTATTTTAATTTTAATGAATCCCAAAATTGCACGACTCTCATAGTCCATCTGTTATACTGACCCAACATAATATATGTCCACCTTTCTTTCTCATCCATGTTTCTTTTATCTTTTAGAAGCATATTGGCAAATACTTGCTTCTTCGCCGTCAAGGCCTTACATTCCATTATCAAATGATATATTGTCTCTGGTTGTTACTTTTGTTCGCAAAATCTACAAAAGTTCATTTGTTTCTCAATCTGGTGAGTCTGCGCCAGATATTCTCTCGTTGGTAATGCATTTAGTCTTAACCTTAGAAAAGTATCTCTAATCGTCTGGTCTGGGAATTTATTCAGGTATAATGGCAATTCGTTTAAGCTTCTGGTGTCTTGATCTAATTGGATATTCAATTTATATTCAGCTTTCATTTGTTGTGTTAATATCCAGTCATCTCTTTTGATTTTCAATTTCACTTTCTGCAGTCTGTTTATCAGCATTTCCTCTTTTACGTCCAAAACTTGTAGTAGATGTTTGCAATGTTTTTTCAAAATATTTATCGGCGTTACATTTACCGCAAGTGGTTTATCTTGCATTATTATCATCGCAGGTATATTTTCTTGTGTTAAGGTTTTCCTATATAGATCAAGGGTTTTCCACATCACTATAGCAGATGAGGATAGTGAACCCAACTCAAACCTAATTCTAGGCATCAGGTATGATTTTGGTAGGCCAAGTACCTTCCTCCAAAATATACCTTTGCTACTTATCCAATTAAGCATCAATGTATTTATCATGGCCTCACTCCCATATGTTAATATGGCTACTGCTTTTTGTATATAGAAGATCCATACCGGTAGGATTGAAAATGTACCATATTTCCTGTGCATGACTAGAACCTGCCGTGCTAAGGATTCAGCCTTTGTTATTTGATGTTCGCTCCATTGAATGTTTACTATTGACTGGTTCATCCAGATTCCTAAATATTTAACTGTGTTGACAGCTTGTATCCTCTCTCCCTTGACAGACATCCTTAAGGGTCTTTTTGCTGTGTTAGCTCTTGTTGTCAAAACCAGTTTCAGTTTTTTCAATATTTATTTTTTAAATTATTCTCCTCCGTATATTGAAGGCATGCGTTCATTCTCTGCTGTAATCCTTTTTGTGTCTTATCAAATAAAACAACATCATCAACAAATAAGATATACAGTACTTTAGTCACATTAAACAGCAGAGGATAGCCCACCTTTGCTATCTCTGTTATTTGTATGTCCAAGGTGTATAGCACGAGTAATGTTGCCGACAAGGGACATCCTTGTTTAAGGCCATTCTCTGTTGGTATTACTTCTGACAACATACCATCCAAAGTTAGTCGAATCTTAATCGATGTTTGAGAGTATAAAGCCTTACAGGCCGATTCATGGAATTCCTCACAAAAGTGTCGCACGCGGCTGGCGCACAGCGTGCCCGTGCGAATGTCTGCGCCAGCCGCGTGCGATAAAATCAATTTCCGCGCACAGCGTATTCATGGATTCTCGCCTCCAAAAGCAGACGTGGCGCAGAGTGGCGCAGCGACCCTGCAGCAGCGCCAGTTACGCCCCCAAAACGCCCTCGCGCAAGGAAAAGCCATCAAGATCGCAAAACCATTGCAAAGGGCTGTGCCAACCCTGTACCAGTTTACCGGACTAGCAAACAGCAAACGCAAAGCGGGGAACGCGTATTACGGGTTTCGGGAACACGCGTGCGCGAGAAGTTTCACACGCGATCTGGCCTGGGGGAGCGTGTGCGTGTATTTCAGGGGTGCGCGAGAAGTTTCACACGCGATTGGGCTGCGTGCAAGTATTTCAGGGGTGCGCGCAAAGTTTTACACGCGATCTGGCCTGGGGGAGCGTGTGCGTGTATTTCAGGGGTGCACGTGAAGGTTCACATGAGATTGGCCTGTGCGCGTGTATTTCAGGGGTGCGCGAGAAGTTCCACACGCGATTGGCCTGGGCGTGTGTATTTCAGAGGTGCGCGAAAAGTTCCACACGCGATTGCCCTGGGCGCGTGTATTTCAGGGGTGCGCGAGAAGTTCCACACGCGATTGGCCTGGGCGCGTGTATTTCAGGGGTGCGCGAGAAGTTCCACATGCGATTGGCCTGGACGCGTGTAATTCAGGGGTGCGCGAGAAGTTCCACACGCGATTGGCCTGGGCGCGTGTATTTCAGAGGTGCGCGAGAAGTTCCACACGCGATTGCCCTGGGCGCGTGTATTTCAGGGGTGCGCGAGAAGTTCCACACGCGATTGGCCTGGGCGCGTGTATTTCAGGGGTGCGCGAGAAGTTCCACACGCGATTGCCCTGGGCGCGTGTATTTCAGGGGTGCGCGATAAGTTCCACACGCGATTGGCCTGGGCGCGTGTATTTCAGGGGTGCGCGATAAGTTCCACATGCGATTGGCCTGGGCGCGTGTATTTCAGAGGTGCGCGAGAAGTTCCACACGCGATTGCCCTGGGCGTGTGTATTTCAGGGGTGCGCGAGAAGTTCCACACGCGATTGGCCTGGGCGCGTGTATTTCAGGGGTGCGCGAGAAGTTCCACACGCGATTGGCCTGGGCGCGTGTATTTCAGATGTGCGCGAGAAGTTCCACACGCGATTGCCCTGCGCGCGTGTATTTCAGGGGTGCGCGAGAAGTTCCACACGCGATTGGCCTGGGCGCGTGTATTTCAGAGGTGCGCGAGAAGTTCCACACGCGATTGCCCTGGGCGCGTGTATTTCAGGGGTGCGCGAGAAGTTCCACACGCGACTGGCCCGGGCGCGTGTATTTCAGAGGTGCGCGTGAAGTTCCACACGCGATTGGACTGGGTGCGTGTATTTCCGAGGTGCGCGAGAAGTTCCACACGCGATCTGGCCTGGGGGAGCGTGTGCGTGTATTCCAGCGGTGCGCGGGAAGTTTCACACGCAATTGGGCTGCGTGTGCGTGTATTTCAGGGGTGCGCGTGAAGTTCCACAAGCGATCTGGCCTGGGGGAGCGTGTGCGTGTATTCCAGGGGTGCGCGGAAAGTTTTACACGCGATTTGGGTCCTCCCAGGTGTTCCCTGTACACCCTCCACGGCCCCTGCAGGCAGCCCACACCACAGGGGACTACCCTGCATCCCTGGTCATGTCCTGCAGGCAGCCCACCCAACATGGGCATGCCCCCCAGCAAAGGCACATGTCTCCTTGTACTAATGATCACCAACTCATGTCCCCTTGCACCCCCACCCCCAGAATTGCGGGGCACCTGCCAGCAAGCCCCCACTCATGTCCCACTCATGTCCCCCTGCACCCCCGCCCCCAGCATTGCGGGGCACCTGCCAGCAGGCCCCCACTCATGTCCCACTCATGTCCCCACCACCCCCACCCCCCAGCAGTGCAGGGGCACCCTCCACCAGGCCCCCACCCATGTCTCCCACCACCCCCACCCCCCAGCAGTGCAGGGGCACCCTCCACCAGGCCCCCACCTATGTCTCCCACCACCCCCACCCCCCAGCAGTGCAGGGGCACCCTCCACCAGGCCCCCACCCATGTCTCCCACCACCCCCACACCCCAGCAGTGCAGGGGCACCCTCCACCAGGCCCCCACCCATGTCTCCCACCACCCCCACCCCCCAGCAATGTGGGGCACCTGCCAGCAGGCCCCAACTCATGTTCCCCAGCCAACATGTCATCACAATCTAGATCCCTGGTCCCTATGGTCAGCCTCCAAATGCAAAAAAAACCCACCCGAGTATTGCATCCACCCACTCAGAAATGGCAATTACATGACAGAACACCAATTGCAAGTTTCGAAACAAACACATGTCCCTCACATGCACCCAATGGGTGTCAGTGAATCTCAAAACCCATATCATGATATGCATGAAACCAATGAGATGATACTACACATTGAAGTTCGATAAAAAAATATGTATTAAAGGAAACATAAATAGATTCAAAAATAAATAAACTGAAATGGGAATGTACAAAAATTAAAAGAAGCATGTCCGTGAAAAAAAGCAAAACCAAAAATCATAATCCAAAGTAATGGTGTCCAAAGTCACTGTCCACAAAAGTAAATCCAATGGGAAATAATAATTGAAAGCCATTGCTCAATGGGTAAATTGTAAAAGAAAAATTAAATCCAACAGTGAACTATGTACAGACGAACAAGCCAGGGTCCATTATCCCAACAAAAGAAATGAAACCTATCTAACAACACTAACTAATAAAATAAACTATATACAAAAATGTGGCCAATGTCCAAAAGGTCCAAAATAAATTTAAAAAAAAGGAAACCTAACACTACCTACATAACTATGTACAAGGGCAGCGGGCTAGTCTGACGGCTCACTTTTGGATGTCCCGGGCCAGGGCATCATCGAACTCCTGATCAATGTCCCGGAGGCGGTCCTCCTCCATGGCCCCGAGGGTCCGCAGGGCCGTCGACGTGTCCACCTCCAACCCCCTGCGGATTGCCTCGAGGCACTCGGCCCGCCTCAGGGCCCTCCGCATGGAGTTCTCCGCCCTGACCATTGTGAGCCGTTCCTCCTCTGCCCGCTGCCGCTCCGCACCTATCTGCTGGCCCAATCGCTCCCACACGGAAGCCACTCCCATTCCAGGGTTCTCCTGCCCTCCGTCCGATGCCTGCACCCCTGATGTTGATGGCCCCGAGCCATGATGCCTCCCACGTCGAGCCTGCCGCTGCCTCCGACGCAACTGCCTGTGCCAGCACGACGGCATCCAGGCTGATGGAAACCACCGACGCCATCGTGCACATGCCCTGCCCGATGATGCCGTCACATCCTCCATCTGCTGGGGTCCAGTCCTGGTGTGTCCACCCCTGCTGGACCTCCGACTCCCGACTGTGGCAGGGATGGGATCCCCACCGAGGTGGCTGCATTGGTCGGGGCAGGTCCACAGGGGGCCCTGGTGGCATCTGGGCCGGAAGACGGCATGGAGTACGACTGGCGCATAGCCTCCAAAGAGGAGGAGAGGGTCGCCAGAGTGCCCGACACATGTACGAGACCCCCGACCATGACCGCTCCCAACTGGGCCACGTTGGCACGGTGCTCTTCGTGATGACGTGCGTGCTCCCCCCGGGAAGCACGCACCTCATCACGAATGACAGCCGTGCGCAACGCGACACCAATCAGGACCTTCTCCATACGGCCAGGGGTCCCCTCGTCCGCAGGTGGAGGGGAGTCAGATGACATGGACATCCCCCCTACCTGCGGACGGGCCTGGGATGGGGCATCCCTGCTGGTGCATGGTGGTGCAGTCACAGTGTCGGGGACAGTGACATGCACAGGCACCGCCACGGCGACCTGTGCTGCCTCCTCCCCCTGCCCCTGGACTGCACCACTTGCACCAGCAGGGATGCCCCCACCAGGCCCCATGTGCTGCTCAGTAGAGGCCTCCTCCTTCTCTGTGGAAACCACCAACCTTGATGGCTCCACACTGTCTTCCGCCGTGTGGGGCCCCTGTGGGGGCTCACCCACCCCTTCCGCTGCAGCCGTGGGGGCATCCCCGCCGCTTAGCTCCACAGCGCCGTCTCCGCCCTCTTCTTCACTTTGCGCTGTGTAGAGGGAGACATAGAACACAAGCATCAGGGTACTGTACAATGGTCCCCTAGACAGGAGGCAATAGCAGATGAGTGGCACTGTCAAAGATCATGTCCCTCCACAACACATGGGTCAGTGCAGGCAAAACACATGCAGTAACAGGCATGGCGCATGCTATGGACATAAGCAAACATGTCCAAGGGACTCTTGAAGCATACAATGTTGTTTTTGGACTCACATGCATCATGGGTCATGCCTATCACATGCACACACTTCAACGTACTTTCATCCATCTGGACTCGTACACCCCAGACACAGTGGATGCAAGGATAACTAGGCTGCATCAGTGAATCTGAACATTGTCACAGACATGTGTCATGCATCCATGGCATCCACAAGTCACAGACACGCAGGTCAGAAACACAGACATGGACACCATACATGTACATGGCATCAACACCCATCCCTCACCCACACCCATGTCCAGGAACAGAGACTGGCATGCTCTCATGTGTCCATTCCGCATAGGGCTCCCCATGTTACATTTCAACACATACACCAACCGTGTGCTTCACACATTACTGGTCTCACATGCATGACCATGATGTCCCTGCACACACACACGCGTACATGGCCTATGTCACACATACAGGCAAGTATCAGACAACCACCACGCTGCAACATGCCCTGTCTCACACAGCAATGCTTGGCCACTTACCGCTCGACTCCAGACGGGTCTGCCTCTCAAGGATCTGGGCATGGAGCGCTGGGCGTACGCGTTCCAGATGGCTCGTGGGAGGCTGCTCGGGGCTCTGGGGGGCAGTAATTCGGCCTTTTGGGCAGGAGTGTGGTCTTCTGTGTGCTTACGCGTGGCCAGCTTGATAGGGAGTGATTTGGCACGTTAAAATTCTGCACGTCAGCGTGTGAATCGTGGAAAGGCCCTTAGCGCGTAAGTGCGTCAGCACGCATACGCGATTCCATTGGACCAAAGGCCCTTAGCGCGTATGCGTGTCTGTGACGTATCGCGCACGGGCGTTGCTTTTCGTGGGGTGCGGTGCGTGTGTCTTGCAGGCGTTGGGGTTCACACGCTATTACTTCACAGCGGGTGGGTGTTGGCTACGCGTTCTTCTATACGCAAGGCAGACGGTGAGTGGTACCCTGCTCCCCCAGGCCCGATCGTGTGTAAAAACACCCGCAAGCCCCTGAAATACACGTACCCAGCTCCCCCAGGCCCGATCGCGTGTGAAAACAACTGCGAGCCCCTGAAATACACGCGCCCAGGCCAATCGCGTGTGAGAAACTTCTCGCGCACCCCTGAAATACACACGCCCAGGCCAATCGCGTGTGGAACTTCTCGCGCACCTCTGAAATACACGTGCCCAGGCCAATCGCGTGTGGAACTTCTTGCGCACCTCTGAAATACACGCGCCCAGGCCAATCGTGTGTGGAACTTCTCGCGCACCTCTGAACTACACGCACACGCTCCCCCAGGCCCGATCGCGTGTGGAACTTCTCGCGCACCCTTGAAATACCCGCACGCAGCCCAATCGCGTGTGAAACTTCCCGCGCACCTCTGAAATACCCGCACGCAGCCCAATCGCGTGTGAAACTTCCCGCGCCCCTCTGATATACACGCACACGCTCCCCCAGGCCAGATCGCGTGTGGAACTTCTCACGCACCTCTGAAATACACGCGCCCAGGCCAATCGCGTGTGGAACTTCTCGCGCACCTCTGAAATACACGCGCCCAGGCCAATCGCGTGTGGAACTTCTCGCGCACCTCTGAAATACACGCACACGCTCCCCCAGGCCCGATCGCGTGTGGAACTTCTCGCGCACCCCTGAAATACACGTGCACAGGCCAACCGCGTGTGAAACTTCTCGCGCACCTCTGGAATACACGCGCCCAGGCCAATCGCGTGTGGAACTTCTCGCGCACCTCTGTAATACACGCACATGCTCCCCCAGGCCCGATTGCGTGTAAAACTTCTTGCGCACCTCTGAAATACATGCACACGCTCCCCCAGGCCCAATCGCGTGTGAAACTTCTCGCGCACCTCTGGAATACACGCACGCGCTCCCCCAGGCCCGATCGCGTGTGAAACTTCTCGCGCACCTCTGTAATACACGCACACGCTCCCCCAGGCCCGATCGCGTGTGGGCCTTCTCGCGCGTGTAGGACTTTGGCGCACATTTTTTTCCTGTGCAGGGACGCTACCGCCTGCTTTCGTGTGGCGGACATGTATGGGCCTGCGCGCGTCTTTGGCCGTGCGCTGTTTTTCCTTATTCGATTCCATGAATACGTGTTGTGGGCGAGCGTGTGGGCTTTCTGCACACTTGCCTCCTGTACTTCCCCCGTGACGCCCACATTTTCACGAGTTGTTCCCCATTCTGCGTGTGACGCACCGTGTTACGCCTACTTTTGTTATGTGCGCCGCGCTATGTGCGAATTCGCTGTGGCCTTATCACACGGCGTTCGATGACCTGTGCGCCAGCGTGCGCCAGCGTGCGCCGCGCACTTTTTCAGCACACATCCCACATTTTGCGCGTGCACGGACTTCCATGAATTGATGTGCGATGTTTTCTGTGCGATAATCGCACTTGCACTGCGATTTTCGCTATTTCACTGCGAATCGCACGTTTTCGCACGCGTGCGCCGTTTTTTCGGCGCACATTAATTCCATGAATCGGCCTGTTAATTGGCTCCAATATGTTGCTCGGGCAGTTCCATTTATTTTGTTTCTCCCATAGCTTGTATCTATTAACAGAATCGAAAGCTAACTTTAAGTCCACAAAGATAGCAAACGTTGAGATGTTATTCTTTATCGCTTCTTGTTTTAGACAGTTTAATAGGAAGATGTTTAAATTTGTCCCTATGTTTTTAGTGAAACCCGTTTGCCTTTTATCAAAAAGATCTTTGTTTTTTGCCCATGTGTATAGCTGCTTCTCTAAAAATGCCACAAATATTTTACCCAGCGGATCAAGGAGTGCTAAAGGTCGATAATTAGCAGGATTGTCTCTAGGTCCTTTTTTGTAAATTGGAATAATTATTGCTGATCTCCAAGTATTAGGTATTCGCTGTATTTTTCTGATGATGTTAATGTTAATGTTAAAGGACATTTGTACTGTGCACTATCACCACCGGAGTTGTCCCCTGGCGCTCTGGCGGTTCTGAAAAAGGAGGGGAGGATGAGTTAGTGCGACGAAGCAGGAAAAGTGCAAGAGAGCAGTGATGTGCTGTTGGCGGCCTCAGCCCGGTGGGTCCGTTGGCTGGGCCTGGGGTGTTTGCGGCCGGTAGACGTTGTGTACTGTTGTGGAAGGCTATGTGTGTTTTTGTTTTGTTGTTGCAGTGTAGTGAAGTTTGTGCGGTTTGTTGTGCTGTAGGTTTGGTTGTGTTTGGTTTGAAGTTTGAGATGTGTATGCAGAAAGGGAAATTGTTAGTAGGGTTGGTTAGTTTGCGTCTCTATCCAGAGTTCAGGCGCTCGGTTTGCGTGGTCTCTCCTGATGCGGCTCTGTCCAGATCTGGGTCTGACTGGCAGATAATGTTCCCTGCTCTTCTGGCCCCCACCTCTGACATGCTCTCACAGAGCTCCCCTTATCCTCCCTTAATACTCCTGTGGCCAGTGCACCTGCCAATGTCAAACTCTCAGGTGGTGTGGTGATTGCCAGTATCTAATCAGTTCCATACCACTGTGGTGCCTGGCGGTAACTAAGGGCGATGATGTTGAACAATTCGTAACATATACTAGCCCATATTTCTGGTTGTTTTTTCATAGTTGCGTTGCTCATACAGTCAGGCCCAGGGGCTCTAGATGGATTCAATTTTTTGATGTGGTGGGTTATTTCACCTATATTCCATGTCCTTTGCCAACTGCGGTTTATGGGCTTATGCATCACTTCAGTTGTATTTTCGGATTTCCTGTATAGCTCAACAAAATGTTTTTTCCAATTTTCATGAGATACAGCGACAATTTACTTCATCATCCGGTCCCCATTATTATTTAATAAAGCCCAAAGTTCACTTGTATTTCTTTGATTCATTATTTTTAAGATCTTTTTTGTGTCATTTTGACTCAATATCGCTTGTTGTGATCGTGTCCAATTTCTGTATTCAGTTCTACGATGACGAATCTCATCATTACATTGAGCTATAAACAGCTTTTTTGCTTGTGCAATCTTTTTCCTAACTTTTTTTTCATTTGTACAATCGTCTCACAATATTGGTGTTTATGATTCTTTTTTTGATTAGTTGAATTCTTCATCTTCATTTTAAATGGAATTAATAATCCCAAATAGTTCAATTTAGTTTCAATTTGCACATTAGGATCTTCAAACTATTTCTAAGCCATTGTATGTTTTTCTCATTCAGCCTTAGTCTGGTCTCTGCACTATCTGCATGTAACGCTCACCTGATTCCCACGGAGGCGCCGACCTGTTCTGGACTGCTATGACCTCTTCTAAGGTGTTGCGCAGGACTCGGAAGACGGACTGGACCGGACCCACAAACCTCGCCTGTCTGGCCCGTAGAGGAATCCTTCTTAGAGTCTGAAAGGACGAGCTCTCCATCCTGCTTCCGATGCAGGGGCGCGTTGATTTCCAGTTACTTCACTGGATCTCGGGTTTGGTGAGTATTCAACTCCGCTTGACTTTTCCGATATGAGGCCGTAAGTATTCAGTTGCAAAAGTTCAAGCCTTGATTGTCCGTTGTCCTTTTCTCTACTCCAGATGTAGGATGAAGAATCCGCGTAGAGGAATGGATTCACCGAAGGTAAACTCTGGTGAGTCTTTTTGATGGATGGTTCCCTTAGTGATCTTGCTTTCACCCACTAATGCGTGTGTCTTTTTCCCCTTAGGGGCCGGGGTACGGAAGTGCCAAAGAAGCGGCGCCGACCCGAGGTGAGGAAAGATTGTCCCAACAATAATCAGGTAAGTCTTAAGGTGGAAGAATCAGGCCTTCCTCGATCTTCTCCTTCGCTCACCTTTGTTTTGTCTCTTTTTCCCCTTAGGGGCTGGGGTACGGCAGTGCCAAAGAAGCGGCGCCGACCCGAGGTGTGGAAAGATTGTCCCAACAAAAATCAGGTAAGTCTTAAGGTGGAAGAATCAGGCCTTCCTCAATCTGTTCCTTCGCTCATCTTTGTTTTGTCTCTTTTTCTCTTTAGGCGCTGAAAGGCGACGGATGGTGCCAATGGTCGCTGAAGAGCCCGAGGGCGCCTCGTGAAGGTGAGTGGAACGCGGCGCTGCAGCGAGCGATGCGATGCGCTTCTAAAAATAATGTCTTTTCTCAGGATCGTCGGAGTGATGGTTCCGGACTCTGGATGGAGGTAGGTAAAGTTCAATTATTCACCTTTCTCTCCTTTCCTTCCTTTTCAGGTGTTCCAGGTTGCAGGCGGGCCTGGCTGGAGCCAGGATGCAGGAGCAGACACGGTGAGCGTCCAGCTGCTAGATGCAGAACAACGCGAAGCGTGAGCAGCTGTCTGGGCGTGGTTTAAGTAGCCCCCAAAGTAGTTCCAGGTAAGTATTCTTCCTCAGCCACACCTGAGTGGTAAAATAGTCCCATAGGTAAAATAGTCCCTTTCAGACCTCAAGGAGGTCTGGATCCGGCAGCATGGTCTGCATCAGGTAAGTCCATCCAAGCACTCCCATGATGAGCCTGGCTCCTATGGTGCCAGGACTGATGCCTTCTATGAGCCTGGCACCAAAGGCGCCAGGACAATGTCCAAAGAGCCCCTATAAGGGGTTGCTGGGTCCCTCCCTGGGGACATGATGTCTGCTTTCAGGGACGCTGGGCCTGAACTGGCTTCCCGGGAGTAGGCATCATGACAGCACTCTCCCTCAAGGCCCCTCCCAAGATTGTTCCCTCCGGGGGTTTTGGTTTGTTTGGGAAGATCCGGTGGAATTTCTTAATTAATCGAGGTGCATGTACATGGTCACTGGGTTCCCACGACCTCTCCTGAGGCCCGTATCCCTTCCAATCGATTAGATAGAAAAGTTTTGACCTTAACATCTTTGAATCTAAAATGTTCTTCACCTCAAATTCAGGTTCTCCATCTATTTGGATGGGTTCAGGAGGCTTGATTAGTCTGGTTCCAGGTTGCACTGGTTTCAAAAGTGACACATGAAAAACAGGGTGAATTCGCATGTTAGCTGGTAAATCAAGTTTAACGGCCACTGGATTGATTATGGCCGTAATGGAGTAAGGCCCCAGATATTTTGGATTAAAAGTTCGAGGTCCCTTGAGCGATAAGTGCCTGGTGGCCAGCCATACTTGGTCCCCAATCTGGTACTGAGGTGCTTCACTCCGATGCAGGTCAGCATTCTTCTTGTATTTTCTCTTGGCTTGCTGTAAATGTGTAGTTGCTTCTTTGAAGGCTTGGGTAATTGTAGAATGCAGATGGTCCACTGCGGGCATTCCGAGGACTTGAGGCGAGTCGAGGTCTGAGGTTCGAGGGTGATGCCCATATAAAGTATAAAAAGGACTTTGCCCAGTTCCAGAGTGTACCGAATTATTATATGCATATTCGGCTATCCAAAGAATGTCTTTCCAGTTACTTTCAGATTGCTGCAACATACACCGTAAATATTGCTCAAGGGTCTGATTCGTCCTCTCTGTTTGACCATCGGTCTGAGAGTGGTGACTAGTCGATAATCTTACATCGATTTGTGCCAATTGACAACATCTTCGCCAAAAGTGGGAAATGAATTGGCTTCCCCGGTCTGAGATTAGTACAGACGGGAATCCATGTAAACGAACAATATTTTCAAGGAATTCTTTGGCTAGAACTGAAGCTGAAGGTAAACCTTTCAATGGAATGAAGTGGGCCATTTTGGAAAATAAATGCACAATAACAAGAATAGTGTTATATCCTGAACAAGGAGGTAAATCCGTAATAAAATCCAATGACAGGGTGTGCCAAGGTGCTGGCGGAATGTCTAAAGGTTGAAGGAGACCGGCTGGTCTTTTCTTTTGGCCTTTATTTTGGGCGCAAACACCACAGGACATCACAAATGATTTAACATCTTTTCGCCAAGAAGGCCACCAGAATTGTCGTTTCACCTTTTCTTCCATCTTGGCAATACCGGGGTGCCCCTCTATTAGTGTATCATGATAACGAGAAATAACGAGCTCTTGTAATTCCTTGTGTGGCAGAAATAAGCGCCCTTGGAAATAAGGTAAATCATTATTTATAGTAAAGTCAGATCCCTTTTGTATCCAATCCTGTAAGTTTGTAGGGTCCAGGAGTTGTTTAACTCTGGCTTGAATGTCTTTAAGCGTTTGTAAAGAAGTCATGCCCAAAATTCTCTGTTCGGGAATTATCGGTACAGGTTCTGAGTTAGTATCAGTTTCTCCCATTCCTATTCGGGATAGAGCGTCCGCTTTGCCATTCTTACAGCCAGGACGGTAGGTGATTACAAAATCGAATTCCTCAAAAAACAAAGCCCAACGGAGCTGTCGAGATGACTGAGCCTTGGCGGTCTTTAAATACTGTAAGTTCCGGTGGTTGGTGATCACCGTGATGGTATGTCTTGCGCCAAGTAGATAATGCCGCCAGGCTTTAAAGGCGGATTTAATGGCTAACAGTTCTTTGTCAGTGATTGCGTAGTTAACCTCGGGTGCCAAGAATTTTCTGGACCAAAATGCAATGGGATGCAGTTGGTTAGTTTCGGGATCTCTTTGAGACAGGACAGCTCCCATGGCTAGGCTGGATGCGTCAGTTTCAACGACATAAGGGAGATCTGGGCGCGGGTGCTTCAATACAGGTGCGGAGTTAAATTTAGCTTTTAGTTCCTGAAAGGCCTGCTCGGCTTCTTCAGACCATTCGAAACGTTTATTTTTCCTTAAGAGCGCAATGATGGGTTGAACCACACGAGAAAATTTCGGGATAAACCTGCGATAAAAATTGGCAAAGCCAAGCATGCTTTGAACACCTTTCACGGAGCTAGGCGATGGCCATTTGAGGATAGCATCCACTTTTCAGGAGTCCATGCGGACTCCTTTTGGTGTCAGGATGAAACCAAGAAACTCGACTTCCGTGGCATGGAAAACACATTTTTCAAGTTTAGCAAATAGTTTGTGTTGATGCAATTTCTTGAGAACTGCCCTGACATGTTTTCTATGATCAGATTCCGAAGAGGAGTACACAAGAATGTCATCGATATATACGACAACACAAAAGTCGATGAGTTCCCGAAAGACATCGTTCATGAAGTATTGGAAGGCAGCCGGTGCATTGCACAATCCGAAAGGCATCACCTGGTACTCGAATAGCCCAAATTTGGTGCGGAAGGCAGTTTTCCATTCATCGCCTTCCTTTATTCGCACCAGATGGTAGGCCCCCTGGAGATCTAACTTGGTGTATATGCAGGCATCCTTCACCTGGTCAAGGAGTTCAGGGATCAGAGGCAAAGGGTATCGATTTTTAACAGTTATCTGGTTCAATGCGCGGTAGTCAATACAAGTTCTGAGGTCGCCTTCTTTTTTAGGCACAAAGAATAAAGCCGAGGATGCAGGAGACTTAGACGGGCGAATAAAACCATTGGCTAGGTACTGATCTAGATATTGTCGTAAATGAAGATTCTCGGGTTCGGTAAGGGCATAGATCCTGCTGCAAGGGGGTTGTGCACCGGGCAATAGATCGATCTGGCAATCGTACGACCTGTGAGGCGGTAGAGTGTTGGCCTGTTCCTTTTGGAAGACGTCTTGAAATTCTTGGTATTCTGGCGGTATTTGCAAAATGACAGGGGTTACTGTAGCTAGGCCAATATTTGGATTTCTTGGATAACAGGTTTGTGCACAATCTGGAAAGGTTATCCTCTTTGCTCGCCAGTCAATTCGAGGATTATGTGTTTCCAACCAAGGGATTCCTAGAATTACTTGAAATTGCAGAGCCTTGATTACATCAAACACAATTGCCTCCCGATGTCCGTCTTGACCCAACAATGTCACTTCAGTAGTGGAGTGTGTTACCGGCCCAAAGGCGATTTCGGTTCCATCCACTGTGGTGATGACATCCTTACTGGTTTTAGGGCAAAGAGGGAGGTTGATCCTGGAAGCCAATTCACGATCCACATAGTTTCCTATAGCCCCACTATCGATGTATGCCTTAATGGCATGTAACCGCCCAGGCTGCTTCGGATTTACGAGGACCATTGGCATGATGAAATGCGAGGTCAGAGAGTTAGTTTTTAAGCTCGGCAAGCGGACCCCTACGCTTGCCGGGCGTGGTCGTTTCCCGGCTCAGATTCCATCAGGTTCTTATCAGCGACTCCTACCGCCTTCTTAGACGGTTTTATAGGGCAATCTCGTAAAAAAGTGTCCAGATGCCCCACAATAAAGGCATAATTGCATTTGCCGTCTTCGTTCATGCTCTTTTTGAGTTAAAGGTCCTTTAACCCCTGCAATTTGCATAGGTTCAGTAACATCGGCACCCTTAGGGTTAACATGGGTTTTGACCAAAACCCGGGTCTCAAACTTGGACCGATCTGCCTTTCTGTTTTGAAGCCTGTGATCTAATTGGACCACCAAGTCTATATATTCAGAGCAGTCTTGGGGTGGATTTACGACCTGGGCCAGGACATCCTTAAGTTCTCCACGTAGACCTCGATGGAATAACGTGATTCTTTTATCCTCCGGCCATCCAGTCTCCACAATTAACCTATTGAAGGTCGCGATATAGGCTAAGAGGTCCTGGTTACCCTGTCGTAGGGATAGAAGCTCGTTGTCCAGGGCCTGTCCCTGAGAATGCCGCGCAAAAAGTCTTTCCATGCTTGTCTGGAAGGCTTGAAATTTCCGAAGAATTGGGTCATCTTGAGTAACCAGTGGAACTGACCAATCCGCAGCACAGCCGCTGAGATATGATAGTACAAAAGCGACCTTGGTTTGGTCGTTAGGGAAGGCCCCAGGTCTGCAGAGGAAGTGCAATCGGCATTGATTCATGAATACGGCGAACCTTTTGGGGTCCCCGGCAAAACGTTCCGGTGGGGCCAGTGGCATATTTCCAGGTAGATTAATTTGCACGGGGTTATTTGAAACCACTGGGGCGGAATTACCCCCAGAACCTGGTAAAGGAGTTTGACCAGCCTGACCTTGTAATTGCTGTCTGGCAAGATCATCAGTTAGTTCTTTAGATACAATTAACTCTCTCCTGAGGGCATTTGTCTCCTGGCGAGCGGAATGAACTTCAGCCCGTAATTCCCCCAATAGCTGGGCCAGCTGGTCTGTCTCGGAAGTCTCCATAGCGCCAGGGTCGGAAATTGTAGGTAGGCTTCGCGTTCTGTAACGCTCACCTGATTCCCACGGAGGCGCCGGCCTGTTCTGGACTGCTATGCCCTCTTCTAAGGTGATGCACAGGACTCGGAAGACGGACTGGACGGGACCCGCAAACCTCGCCTGTCTGGCCCGTAGAAGAATCCTTCTTAGAGTCTGAAAGGACAAGCTCTCCATCCTGCTTCCGATGCAGGGGCATGTTGATTTCCAGTTACTTCACTGGATCTCGGGTTTGGTGAGTATTCAACTCCGCTTGACTTTTCCGATATGAGGCCGTAAGTATTCAGTTGCAAAAGTTCAAGCCTTAATTGTCCGTTGTCCTTTTCTCTATTTCAGATGTAGGATGAAGAATCCGCATAGAGGAATGGATTCGCCGAAGGTAAACTCTGGTGAGTCTTTTTGATGGATGGTTCCCTTAGTGATCTTGCTTTCACCCACTAATGCGTGTCTTTTTCCCCTTAGGGGCCGGGGTACGGAAGTGCCAAAGAAGCGGCGCCGACCCGAGGTGAGGAAAGATTGTCCCAACAATAATCAGGTAAGTCTTAAAGTGCAAGAATCAGGCCTTCCTCGATCTGTTCCTTCGCTCACCTTTGTTTTGTCTCTTTTTCCCCTTAGGGGCCGGGGTACGGCAGTGCCAAAGAAGCGGCGCCGACCCGAGGTGTGGAAAGATTGTCCCAACAAAAATCAGGTAAGTCTTAAGGTGGAAGAATCAGGCCTTCCTCAATCTGTTCCTTTGCTCATCTTTGTTTTGTCTCTTTTTCTCCTTAGGCGCTGAAAGGCGACTGATGGTGCCAATGGTCGCTGAAGAGCCCGAGGGCGCCTCGTGAAGGTGAGTGGAACGCGGCGCTGCAGCGAGCGATGCGCTTCTAAAAATAATGTCTTTTCTCAGGATTGTCGGAGTGATGGTTCCGGACTCCGGATGGAGGTAGGTAAAGTTCAATTATTCACCTTTCTCTCCTTTCCTTCCTTTTCAGGTGTTCCAGGTTGCAGGCGGGCGTGGCTGGAGCCAGGATGCAGGAGCAGACACGGTGAGCGTCCAGCTGCTAGATGCAGAACAACGCGAAGCGTGAGCAGCTGTCTGGGCGTGGTTTAAATAGCCCCCAAAGTAGTTCCAGGTAAGTATTCTTCCTCAGCCACGCCCGAGTGGTAAAATAGTCCCATAGGTAAAATAGTCCCTTTCAGACCTCAAGGAGGTCTGCATCCGGCAGCATGGTCTGCATCAGGTAAGTCCATCCAAGCACTCCCATAATGAGCCTGGCGCCTATGGTGCCAGGACTGATGCCTTCTATGAGCTTGGCACCAAAGGCGCCAGGACAATGTCCAAAGAGCCCCTACAAGGGGTTGCTGGGTCCCTCCCTGGGGACATGATGTCTGCTTTCGGAGACGCTGGGCCTGAACTGGCTTCCCGGGAGTAGGCATCATGACAGCGCAATCATTACTGATAGTTTTCTGTTTTCTAGTTGTTCGCTTTCTTGAGTCCATCTCATGATTACTTTTTTGTGGTCACTATGTTGAGCATCAATAACTTGAAAAGCTTCAATACTAGATATTATTGTATGGGACACATAATATAATCCAAGAGTGAGTTAATATTTTGTCCTTTTCTCGTCATTTTTGGACCATTCTTTCCTTGCCACACTTCATTTACCATTTCCAGGTCTCTCTTTTTGACTTCCTTCTCCCAAATGTGGGCTTTTCTCTGTTGTATCTCAAACGGGATTCTCGTTCCGTCTTGATTGAATAGATGCATGTTGAAATCTCCTCATATTATTATTTTAATAGATTTGCACTTGCATTTGACCTCATCAATTTTGGTAAGTATATCATCTATGAAACCTTTGTATGGGATCTCACTAGTACTCCAGTAAATATCGACTATTGACAGTTTTTTCTCCCATCTGTCTTGATCTGGCTTATTCAGGATCGCTGTTGTACTTATTGTTTCCAGTATCGATACTTGGATAAAAGGGTTTACATTCACAGCTTCTAACGTGTCTATCTTTACGTCAGTTTTTATAGCAGTAATTAAGCCAGCAGAAGCACGACCTTTCAGTCTCTGAATTGCAGGGTTGATATTGATTTGGAAGCCATCAGAAGTTGGGCGTTCACTTATCCAAGTTTCCTGCAAGCAAACTATATTGGCTAAATTGAATTCTGTACTAGACTCCTTAAATAAATTGCTAGATCCCCTCGTATTCCATGAACATGGGGTTAATTAATATTTTTTTCGCTTTTGAGCTGGTTAATCTTCATATATTCGTCTTATGATTTCCTTGTTTTTAGTTTGACTCCATGTTTCATTTGTTGATTTAACACTTGAGTTCAAGGTTGTTTGAAGGCCTCTTATTTTTTGGTATATTATATTTCTTTCTGTTTCAGCTCGACTTTGGTCAGTCTCGTCTGAATTTTCTCTTATATTTTCCTGCATGTTTCCCGTTCTTTCTTTCTTCTGCACTCCGCAAGAGATGTTCGCAGTTGTTTCTTGTATTACTCGAAAAACTATTACTTCTAATTGATCTTCATTTGCTAATATTTGGTCGTAAGTCTTTTTATTGGCCAATTCAATGTCCACAACATCAACTTGTGCATCGTTAGGATATATTACACGTTGTATATCTATTGTTGAGATGGCTTTTAGATTTCTGATGGCCTCGAGTAATCTTAAGATGTTAGCTCTATTTAATATATGGTCATCCTTTGTTCTTTTAAAACGCTCTATCCTTAGTTTATGTTCATTCCGGGTTCTTCTAGGATTAATACATCTTGGTTGTCTTATCTGGTCTTTTCCCTTGTGTCCCATTGTTCTATTTTCATCACAGGGTTTTCCTATCACCAGTGATAACTGTGTACTATTCGCCGTGTAATTTGTGTGTAAAGATATCCTTGAGTGTTGCGGATAGGTTAAAAATTCTAGTTCGTTTTCTGAGATTTCATCCATCGATAAACAGTCCACTTCATTATTCACAGATCAATCAGATTCATATTCAACCATCACATATAAGTGTTTCATTATTAACCTTTATTGTTTTGTTTGATTTATCACTCATTTCTCCATCATCGCTTTCGTGGTTGTAAGTTGATAAATTAATTGATAGTTCAATTATTTCTTTGTTTGCTGATTGTTTCTTTTCTAGAACATTTTGTGCTTTTTCAGGTGTGTGTGGTTTTGTATGTTTTCTTTTGCTATCTCTTTTATTTTTCCATTTTTAGTAGTTTGTAATGGCATTGACAAATTCCTTAAAAATGCTCAAAACCTCTTTGTTTTCCTTTTATATTAGCATTACTCTGCCGCTTTTTCTGTGATTGTTGTTTTTCATCTTTTTTCCTTTAGGACTTAAGGTTCAAAGATAGAGAAGCTTTCTAATAATTTTGCATTCATAGCGTTGGTACCCGACGTCCCTTTTATTTGTTGTTTTTGTATTTGATCATTTTTTTCTAAATTTTGCCCTTTTAGTTCAAGGTCTGCTGTTTTATCTAAGATGATAATGAGCTCTTTATTGGTTCCAGCTATTACCACTTTTGATTGAGTCTTCTGATTATTTTCTATTTTATTTTCAGTAGGCTCAAAGTCTCTTCTGGCATTCGTAAGTTTTCTATTTCTTTTTCTGAGTGTGAGTTCATTTTTGCAATCTTTGCTTTTATTTGTATATTTCCATTGTATGTTAGCAAAGTTATTTCTGTCATCACTTTAGCTAGTGCAGCTTTCTCCAATCTATCATTTGTAATCATTTCAAACATTCTTTCTTGCCATTTTGTTGTTCTTTCCGCTTCTTTGCATAATTTTGGTTGAACTTTCTCTATAAATGCTTCAAGAAAGATCTGTGTAGTATGGATCAATGCTAACATCGTTATTTGGTCTTTTATGTTGTCAGCTAAGGTTTCATATAGTTTCGTAAAAGGTATTAGAACATGAGTTGCTGCTGTCGTTAGAGTGTTCTGAAGGTCCAACATAGTTGTAGGGATTGAAGGATATTGTGATCTCTGATCTTCTGTCATTTCATGTGTTACCTTCTCATTCTCTAAGTTCTTCAAGTCTGTTTGTTGGGTCTCCGTCTGTGTTAAATCTGTGCTTTTTCTTAGTACATCAGTTTTTTACCGTTTCAAAATGTTTTCTTGTTTCCATTTCCTAATTCTATTTGTTATAGTCACTTCTTCCTTTTTTGTATCATATCTTGGTGTAAATGTCATCCCCCTCTGCATATGAGGTGCTTCATTGATGTTTAAAGTATTAGACAGGGTCCCTCTCTTTTCCTGGTACATCATGAGGGGTTCCATCTCTGTGATGTCCAATGAAAGTCTTTGTATTTTCAGGTTGGAATCGTTAGGCATTGTTTTTTCTGCTAGCATATTCTTTGTGTGTTCTTGATATCTCTTTTGCCATAATTTATTTGCTTGCGAAGCTCTTTGTCGTTGCGACAATTGCATGTTTGTAGTATCTCCTGTTTTCCCATTTATGTTAGAATCATTAATTTGTTCATTTTGTTCAGTTCCACTTGACTGTTGCAGGTCCTGTGGGTTAGTCGTCCCCTTTAAATTTGTTGTCAGCTCCATTTTTCCAGCACATTCTTCCTGTTGTGTTTTATTGGACTCCACAAATGTATGTACGTTTTTTAGCATTTCTTGTACTAGCATGTCGTCAGAATTATATATTTGCATAATATTGCTCGTTTCTATTTCAAATTCCATGTTTTGTTAATTTGTTTAGAATCAATAGTTGTATTTGCTTTTGGATCATTACTCTCAATGGGATTTCTCCCATAGGTATTGTTCTCTGTATTAAGGACATGACTAAGCTGTTCAACTTTATTTGTTCCATCTCGCTTTTCTCTAATCAGGTTTCCAACTTCTTTCTTGTTATAGTCGCTTATTATTTTTTTCCTCTGTTGGTGCAATGCCTGAGCACGCAGGCTGTTGTTGATCTCTTGGATATATACTTTTGGGGGGCAAAATTTGCCTGTGACTATAACAGCTTGTTTAAATAACAGAGTCACCAGTTGTCTATCTTTGCTTTGGCTAATTTTACAAGCAGTCTGGCCATTTTTTGAGCTGCTTTCCTGTGCAGCGCTACGCAGATTGTAGCTTTATGACATTGCGGCCACTTTATGTTTTGAAAGGAAGTTGTGTGCATGTTCTATATAAGCCGTCTTTGTAATGCTCTTTGCACACAGTGTGTCTTTTGTCTCTAGATCGCGTGTTATTCGTAGCCCTTCACATAGGGGATTCTATCGCAAGCAATAGAATTGCTGAGTCTAAAACAGCTCTGCTCGAATGCTTTTTCACGATGCTATTGTTTATCTAATCCAACTATTCAATCACAAGTCTTGTATGTTTATGTTCAATATCTATTTTGCATAATTTACCGTGCAATACCGTATCAGCATCAACGGTCAAAGGCCAGCGCAAACAGCAGGAAACAGCAATGTAGCATAGCCCTTTTCTCCTCACAGGGCTTCTCGCTGCAAGGGTGAAACTCTTTTGTTTTTATCCCGCGTTTCTGGGGAGGCGTGGTTCCGGTTGCTCTGCTTCAGTTAAAGCAACAGGACAGTAGACAGGAAAGCAATGCTGCCTCTCACAGCGGGAAACAGCAATGTAGCACAGCCCTTTTCTCCTCACAGGGCTTGAATTGAGAGGAACTGGAAGAGCCAATGAAACCAAAATACAAAGGCTTCGATAAGTCCCTTTAAAGAACTAAAGCACTTATTACAAGAGATAGCAAGGGGCTGTCTGAAGGACCCGTATTGAGAAGAACTCTGCTGAAAAGCAATCCAGGAGAAGGGGGCCATGCTGCTGGTCTTAAGTTGTTTAGTATAAGGGGTAGGCTCAGAGCAGTTTAGGTTTGGACGGAGGACAGACTTTTACTTTAGACTTCACCATTGACAACGAGCACCCTTGTTTAGTTGGATAGAGAAAGTTAGCCATTTTCTTGATTACCTTTAAAAAAAACTTTTGATTGCTCTGCTTCTGACCTACCACATGTGTCACTTGCAGATATACACCTCTCTTCCTCCCTGAACTGCCTCAAACCAATCCCTTGTCTGGAGAGACAGTTCATGCAAGAACCTCTAAAATATCATAACACAATACAATTGGATCAATACAATTTAAGAGGACACACTAACCATAAAGAAGGAATATGAAAAACCCTAAGCGAAAATATCTAAATGCATTGTCTCTGGGATTCATAACCCATTTGGACAGAGAAGATAAGGTAGGCCAGAAGTGGGTGCCAGTCAGATCAAAAAGTAGCAGATTCATTATGTATGTCAGCTGTTAAGGTTATAATTGCCAAAAGGTATCAGATCTTGTACCACCAGAAAAACAAATTACTTAATACCCGGTAATGTTATTTCTGATGGATTAGTCCTTCATCCCTAGATTCCTCTTTTTAGATATATATCTACCACCACCATTTGCCTTCAGAAAAACCGTTCCGTCACCAGGGGAGGGTGCCATACAGAGCTGATGCTGAGCCGCCTTGAAACCCCTGTTTTCCAAAGGCAGCTCGCACTGAAATATATGTATCTAAGAAGAGGAATCTGTGGGAGGAAGGAATACTTTAGAGATTAATCTAACGAGGGACAGTTGTCTTCTAATCTGCTCCCTTTACCAATTTGCCTGCCAGCAACAAGATATTCATTATTATCCCTTTCAGTGATTGTAGTTGATACCCTTCTTAAACTGACAGACTTTAATACTTCATTCCGAAATTGCTTCGGTTCATGGCTGCCCCACCATATATGCAGCAAGAATCTCAATCCTCCACAATTTGTCCAAGAAACATCAGGGCTTCGAAATGAGATGCTAGCCAGTCTCTGGGACGAGTATACCACCTACATAATAATTTGTAGGGTAGTCCCCTATACTTAAGCCAGGTAGATGATTGCTTAGCCGTCCCCCATGCAGGGCCCCAGTCTTGGTCAGAAAGATCCATATCCAAGTCATCATGCCATTTCCTCATATACTTCCATGGTGTCTGCCCAGAAGATGAAAGCAAGCTCTTATCACACCAGGGATTAATACTTCGAGGGAGTCGTTATTACTGTTTTGTTTTTCAAACAGAAGGAGGGTCCTGGTTGCTGCCTCTTTCACTGGGCAATGTAAAACCCAGTGCAGGATATGGATGTTTGACAACCTGTTTATTTCTTGCTTACACACCATAAATGTATTCCTTCTCCGAGCAACAAATATATTTGAAATACAGCCACCTTTTGCTGTCTATCCATTTTTGAAAGAATATACAGATAGTACTGGTGACAGGCCTCCATTATTATGTACTAGGGTCAGCAGGCAAGGTAAATATCTAATACCCAAGGGCCTGGTAAATTCATCCCACACTTCAAAAACAGATTGGGTTACTGGGTTGATGTCTAACGAAGGTGAGCACCTTGTCTTAGACAGCCAAAGGAAAACTCACAGATAAGCACCCCCTACTGTGTTATCCATTGTCAACCAGGGGACAACCATTCAAAATTGAGAAGCCTAAAAAATATTACCTCACTCTTCTCTTTTCTAAATCCGCCAACATGATTTTTGGAGACACTAGCTTTTTTTAAGCCACCATACATATAAAATTCATACCTTTAAAGATTATGAAGAGCTGCCTTCACAGGTGATACCAGCAAAGCCTGAAAAGGATACAGCAGGCTGGGCAAGATATACACTTTTACCATCTGTATTTTACCAAGCCAAGAGACTGCAAGCTTTCCCCATCCAGTTAGATCCTTATGCAATGTCCATTATGTCTGAGAATAGTTGGCTTTGTATAACTTTGGGAAATTGTATGTGACCCAAGTAGTGGATATACTCATCTGCACATTTAAATGGAACAAATCCACCTACTCTCTCAAATTCAAAGATAGGGTTTAATCAAGAAATTTGGACTTGGCATAACTAACCTTAAAAAATGGGACTGATGCATAATTGTCTCGTTCAGTGGTGAGTGTCGGGACAGACATGTAAACAGCATATTGCCTCCAAACATGGCAAAATTATACTCTACTCCCACAAATCAAACACTATGCATCCCCCTATTGGCTCTCACTCAACTTGTGAAAAAGCTCAATGGCAATAGCAAATGGTAGAGGTGAGAGAGGGTAACCTTGACTTGTGCCCTGTTACACCACTTCAGGCAATCTCCCATTAACCTTCATTCTTGAGGTCGGGCATGCATAACTTGTAAAGACATATCTGATAAAGCTGTCCCAAGACATCATAATACACCAGGGCCTCATTACGACCTTGCTGGTCTGGAAACAAGGGTGCCGGTATGCTTACCGATACCCTTGTTTTCGGACCAGCAAATTATAAATGTGCCTGCCAGGGCTGCTGCGCCGACAGGTCTGACCCTGCCGGGTGCAGTGGCCCTGGTAGGTAGATTCTTCACGGAAGCGCCGGCACCCTTAGCAACAGTGCTGGTGCTTCTGTCTCCCCACTCCCACAGAGTCCGCTAGTACTCAATGGGAATAGGGAGTTACAAGATCTGGCGCCTGATATCCCGTGCCACCGGGACAATGTCCCAGTGGGACCAGGAAGTCAGGCGCCGGTAAAATGTTACGAGTCCGGCAGCAACCGGCAGGGTTATTGCCGGACTCTTAATGAGGCCCATTTGTCGCCTTCAAAAAGGCTCAGCCTACCCCATCAAATTCTTTTTCAGCATTAAGAGATAAGAGGATAGAGAATCGCCTCATTTTGTCCAGCAAATGGGCCCCTTAAACATTACTAAAAGCAAGCTTTTAGCTAAAATGTTATGTCCAGATGTCATGCCATTATGTGCCACATTCCCCTGGGATTTTACTTTGCTTTGGAAAGGGGCTATAAGTAGCTTCAGACATGGACCACGACACCAACCATGACTGTGAGAATGGATTGAAGAAAACAGTTCCTAAAATTAATCAATCAAGCTATGCAGTCCCATAGCTTTATTGAGTTTCAAGGTTTAATGGATCAAAGTACCTTCTCTTTTTGAATGGAGCCCTCTAAAAATCTCTTTAGCACCTCTTTAATCTTTGGCAGTGTGCTCCCTCCATGTATTGTTGTTAGGCTTTATGAGAATATGCGCTCTAAGTTAACAACTCAGACTAACATTTCCAAAGGGCCAGTAACTTGGATAGTTTATCACAAATTAATCCCAAAGTCTTATTTCCAAGTGAGTATATATGAGCTTTGTTGGCTTTGGCCTTTAGGAAATGCACCAAAAAGTCACCCCTTTATTGCTGTTCTCTAGGAAGATCAGTTTAAACTATAATAAGGATCTTTCTGCCTTATTGTCAATTGATTTACTTGCCCTCTGATCACTGTTAACCTGGGGAGTACTTTCCTGGATCCCTTTGCCTTATGTTGGGATGTTGCCCTTAGTCAGTGCTTTAAATGAATCCCAATTTGCATTAAAAGAGGTATCAATTGGGTCATACAACTGCAAGAATTCCTTAATCTGGCAAGACATTACAGTGATTGCCATAAGATCTCTCAACAAGCGTCTCATAAAAGTCAATTCTCTAGGTAAAGGATCTTTGGGTTCCACGGCTACGGTCATTAACACCAGGCAATGGTTTGAATTTCCAATCTTGGCATCTTCAATCAAATGTCTCGATTTTTGGGAAACCCAGAAATAATCAATTCTTGTATATTTTAAATGAACATTAGAATAAAAGGTGAAATCTTTTTCCCTACTATACAAAGTACTCCAATTATCATGAAGACCTATTTTATTAAGTTCCTGTTCAAGGGAATTAGAGGCCCCTTTTGCCTACACTTCAAGTCATTCGGAGTGATCTAACTCTTTATCCATAAAGACATTCATGCCCCCTCGCAGTATTAGCATTCCCATGCGGAACTGAGAGATTACTGGTAGAAGATGAATCAGGCCACAGTGACATCCTGTTCACTCATTCCCACAGTGGTGAACACATTACGCCTTTTAGATCTTTGTGAGAATTCCTTAGAAGAAACCGGGAACCCTCCTTCGCCCAACTGCCATGCCAGTTGTATTACTAGTGTCTGGAAGAGAATTTATGCAGGAAACTTTCTGTGACTTAAATGATTATCGCCTTAAAAATAAAGTGTGTCTTTGGATCAGGCTCATTGTTTCCGTGACCTTCTGTCCACTGTAAATTATTTTGTTGCCCCGGTGCTCGCTGCCAACTGCACTGTTCTTACTACCCATCCTGCTGTTGCCCAGGCATGTTCATCTGTTTCCATGAAAGGGGGTGTGCTCCATTCACAACATTCTTCTTTCGTTAACTGAGGCTCAATTCCACAATGTCTCTTTCATGTGGGAAGCCATGTAGCATCCATCCTGTTTTATTTCTGTTCTCATGGGAACACCGCGGTGACCCCAACAGTTCTGCTTCATGCTCCTTTCATGTTATCAGGCAGTGACCCCCCTCCCTTCCTCCCAGGTCCCACTATTCAGAGATACCCCCCTCTCGTCACACAGCTAGAAGACTTGCAACATCATTTACTGCCGACAGAAGGTTCCAGAATAATGACACACTCCCGCTTCTCCTGAATGGGGCTTCCTATGCACCCTTTTATTTACATGGCAGAACAAGCAGTGGTCGATAACATCTCTTCAAGATGCTTCCCCACTGCTCCATCCAGAAGATACCTCTGACTCAACTGTAACCCTCAAATTCAACTCTGAATATGAAACCCGATAGATGGACCAGGATAGGCAAGTTAAGCTTTAAGCAACCTCTTTTTCAACCTTTATGAAACACACTTATTACTGGAGTAATGGGAGACACCTTTAAAATCAGACCATCTTCCTCCTGAAGGCTAGGAATGATCACCCTCAGAACTCAGGCTATGTCCAATCCTGATAAGACGAGCTGCATGGCCCGCTCTGCAATACACATTGCTACGAATGTGGGAGGAATACCAGGTGAGAAAATGTAAGAGAGAAGGGGTGGGGGGAGGGCAGTACCGGTCCCAGGCAAGTAGGATTTATGTGATTTATTTGGCCATGTGATTTATTTGGCCATCCACGCATCCTATGCTCTTTATACGCCCCTAATCAACAACTGCATGTTTTCCTGGAGGACCTACTTATCAAACATGTCCCTTTTGCCTCAGGAGAGCTAATCATTGGGGGTGCCTTTAGCATGGTCCCAGACCCTGCAATAGTTAAAACCCTCCCCCCAGTCCAGCAGTCTACAAACATGTGCTGCACTGGCCAGAGTTCTGAGAGAATTCGGCTTAGTGGAATCCCGGAGGATTACTCCCACTATTCATGTGTTCACAAAGGTTACTCTAGAATGTATGCAATCTTTCTCTCCAGCAATCTGATTCCATACACTTCAGAGGTCAAGAAAGAGCCAAGGGCCCTTTCTGATCATGCACCAGTCATAGTTAAAGTCGAATGGCAAGGACCACCTCACCCATTCAAAAGCATGGAGGCTTTATGATCTGATCATTTGGGATACCATGCTCAAGGAACAACCCACAACTATAATTACCGACTATTTCCAGGTAAACACTACTACTAGATATATATATCTGGGGGCTTTTTGGAGCTGTTCAAGGCAATCATTAGGGGAGAACTAATTAGCCACTCCGCCATATACTGCAAAGACAGGGAGAAACACAGATTGCAGCTTGAAGCAGAACTGCAGGGTAAAGCACTGCAACATACAGAGAAAAGGTCCCCACGACCTCTAGGGAACTTAACATAATCAGGAATAAACAAAAAGACCATATGGCTGACAAAACTTTGCAAGCCCTACTAAAATATAAACAACTTTACTCCATTCAGGGAAATAAAGACAGCCACCTGTTGACATATAAATTTAGGGCGGCTAAATCCAGAAAATAAATAATCTCTCCCAAGGACAATAGAGGCACTATGAAATATATGGAAGAATAAAAAATAAAGTTAGGGGTAACATAGGGGTTCTCTTTAACTCCTCTCTTTCTTATTCTTCGAATATTTCTCTTTATGCTTGCAACTGTTACTTTCTTCTCTTTAATCTTCGCCGCTCTCGTCCTTTCCTTTCTTTTCATGCTACCAAACTGTTTATCTTTGCTTCAATTTGTTCTCGCATTGATTGGTGTTCTTCTCTTCTGATTGGACTACCGGCTACCCGCCTTGCCCCTTTGCATTCCATCTATAACTCTGTCACCCGTCTTCTTTTTGGACTATCCCCTCGATCTTCTATTTCATCTGCTCTTTCCCCGACTGCTATTATTTTCTTTGAGTCCCGTCTGCCGTTTCATTTTCTTTTTTGTGTATTAAAATGTCTCCAAGGTCTCCATGGTCTCGCTCCTCCATATCCTGCTACTCCTCTTTCTTTCTATTCACCTGCTCGAGCTCTTCGTTCCCAATCCACTTATCGTTTGGTTGTCCCTAAACCTCCTTGTGCATCATCTCGTTTTCTCTCCTTTTCCCTTCTTGCTTCACTCCATGGAAATTCTCTTCCTCTTTCAATTTGTTCCTCCTCTACCTACTGTCTTTTTCATACCCGTTTAAAGTCCTATCTTCTATCCATTCCCACTGCCTCGTGACTTGCCTCCCAGATCTTCATTGTATATGATTGTACGGTTTTTGTTCTTTTATTTTGTAAATGGCGCTTTTTGATGAAAACGCAGTATAAATAAAAATAAATGCAAATACTATAAAACTGCTACACAGAATTAATAAAGGCAGCATCATAGGGTCCAGAAGTATCAAACCTAAGAATGGGGTTCATCTGAACTGAGTAATGGGGTGATGCAGATTAAAGCATCACTTATAAGTGTGAAATGATGACTATGATGTCTATTATTTTGGAAACTGAGACTCTAGGTTTGGTAGAGTTCTTAATTATTCGGGTCACCAAAGAACGATTTTGTATGGGTAATGTGCAAACAGCCTTTCGATTGAAGAGCTGGGTCCTGGTATGCGAACTAATGAGGAACTGGCTTTGTCCACCTTCCCAAATGTTCTAGCTATCTTTTCTTGCAAGACATTGACTGCATTATGCATGGCTGCAGTTTCTGAGCACCAAGCTGCTTTTACTACTTATTCTTGGTCCAGCTGTGCTGTTAATTTTTGTAACGCAACAGAAAAATCGATCAGTTTGGGTGCGGAAAGGAGGACAGGTCTTGCAAACTATCAAGCTTTGACTCAACAATACTGTACAGGAACTGATTTAAGTCAGCACCAACCCACTCAGCTTCCAAACACTCCAAAATGTAAACAAGTTGCCTCCGAAAGATTAGAGGGCTGGGACCACAGGAGTTGGCGCCTTCCCTTGAGCGTGAGGCAAAGATGCAGGAAGGGGTAGGATGGCCGCTGAGAAGTGGAACATCTGTGGGTCTGAGAAGGGATAGGACTGGGCAGGCATTATTCCTCCTTCATAGGTGGGCAGGCAGTTTACAAACTGGAGACTCTCCAAGGTTGACAGTCCTATGTGATGATTTCTCCCTGTCTTCTTTATGTTTCTCGTTCACTGTGTTTCCCACTTTTAGCTTTGTTTTCTGTTCTGCCTCCTTCACTTCTACCTCTATCCAAAACTGGTTCCCCACCTCTTCTTTACATAAATGATTCGCTTTTTCCTCCTTATGATATGATTTGATAAGTCATTTATAATGCACCTTTACACAAGTGTTTCTAGGTGTGACAAGACAAGGGGGGGAGACAGAGGGAGGACAAGACAAACAATCTTATTAGGCCTTGTGTCATTCAGATTGGTCAAGTGCGAGAACAAGAAGTGCAGGGGGAAAGAGAGAGGGGGGAGTGCAAGGGAGAGGGGAGGGGAAACAGGGCAGCAATGCTCTAAGTGAAGTCAAGCAGCGCAGCTCTGGATAGTGCAAGGAGAACAAGGGCCTGTAGGGTTACAGTTACAGGCCCTAAGTGCGTGATAGGCCCGGAGGCAGCGCAAGGGTAACTGATCAAGAAAAAGCCTGTTACCCAGTGAGATTCTGAGGGAAGCCAATCAACTAGTCAGTACAGCAGAGAGGTAGGTCAGCAGGGGAGGGAGAGAGAAAACACACAGGAGAAGAGGAAGGTTTTGAGCTGCGTCCAGTACTTCAGGTGGTCCGGCTCATGTTTGAGAGGGGCAGGGAGGCCATTCCAGAGGGAGTCACCTACAGAGGAGAGCGATCTACCCCCACCCCACTTAGTTGTTTCATCCTCCTTTCCTTCCTCTCGCATTCTCTGCTCCTATTATGCCTCTCTGTATCTATCTATATATTTTTATCTCTTCTCCTCCCCATTTCCCTCTGGTTCTCCTCTCCCTTACTTCTTTCTCCCTCTCCACTGCTCATTCCTTTACATCACTGTTATATCTTGCTCTGAGAATCCCTGTCTGGATACTGTGAGCATGCATTTAGTGATGTTATATGTGGAACCCTGGCATGAGAGATGAGAGATTTTTCTCAAGGAGCAGTTTCACCTGAGAAGGGAGAGAGGATGGATGAACCAGAGGATGCCACTTCAATGTTATCTTGATATATGCCTACTGATACTTTGTAACAATGACCTGACCATCTAAGAAGAAGAAGAAGCAATTAACCTACTGTGAGATCTGGCTCCAAAGTCATCAATGTGTGCACTGTTGAATACAACCATTAACGTCCTCTTTCCTCTACCACCCCTTTCTGTCTCTCCTCTACTCACTCATCTCTTTCTGTTCCAACCACCTCCTAACTCCCACACCACCCTCTCAGTGGGCCTGCCTTGTATACTCTTATGAGTGCATGCATTTAGGCTTGTTAATGGAAGGACTGCATCAGTTTGGTATTAATATTGGTGGGGGTCAGGGCACACTACAATTTCTCCAGGGGAATCTATTTGTGCTGCAAACTGCCCCGCCGCTCCAAACACAGAGGCCATAAAAAGGCTTTCTGTCATCTTGGAGTTAGGCGATCTCTTGTCTCCGAACGCCTGACTCTAGGATAGTGCCGCAGAGTACTTCAGGTGGTCCGGCTCATGTTTGAGAGGGGCAGGGAGGCCATTCCAGAGGGAGTCACCTACAGAGGAGAGCGATCTACCCCCCCCACTTAGTTGTTTCATCCTCCTTTCCTTCCTCTCGTATTCTCTGCTCCTATTATGCCTCTCTGTATCTATCTATATATTTTTATCTCTTCTCCTTCTCCCCATTTCCCTCTGTTTCTCCTCTCCCTTACTTCTTTCTCCCTCTCCACTGCTCATTCCTTTACATCACTGTTATATCTTGCTCTGAGAATCCCTGTCTGGATACTGTGAGCATGTATTTAGTGATGTTACATGTGGAACCCTGTCATGAGAGATGAGAGGATTTTCTCAAGGAGCAGTTTCACCTGAGAAGGGAGAGAGGATGGATGAACCAGTGGATGCCACTTCAATGTTATCTTGATATATGCCTACTGATACTTTGTAACAATGACCAGACCATCTAAGAAGAAGAAGAAGCAATTAACCTACTGTGAGATCTGGCTCCAAAGTCATTAATGTGTGCACTGTTGAGTACAACCATTAACGTCCTCTTTCCTCTACCACCCCTTTCTGTCTCTCCTCTACTCACTCATCTCTTTCTGTTCCAACCACCTCCTAACTCTCACACCACCCTCTCAGTGGGCATGCCTTGTATACTCTTATGAGTGCATGCATTTAGGCTTGTTAATGGAAGGTCTGCATCAGTTTGGTATTAATATTGGTGGGGGTCAGGGCACACTACAATTTCTCCAGGGGAATCTATTTGTGCTGTAAACTGCCCCGCCGCTCCAAACACAGAGGCCATAAAAAGGCTTTCTGTCATCTTGGAGTTAGGCGATCTCTTGTCTCCGAACGCCTGACTCTAGGATAGTGCCGCAGAGGCACACAGCTGTTCGGTTCTTCTCTTTGGGTAACCTGTCACCCTCAGAGAAGCCCTGCAAGCACCCCTCTGGTTAAGAGGGGCAGGTTTGCAAAGTCTACAGCACAGCACATTTAGGTATCTCACAATCCAATTTCTATAATCATAAAGATACAGCTCAGAGATCACCTGCCCTGTGGGTTCACAAACCAGGCATTCCAGGTACCCAAACTGGTTGCCTCTACTTCTTGCCTATGTCTGGTGCACTCTGGTAGGCATCTCTAGGAGCTATCAGTGCCACAGCACACAAGGCTAGGGATGGGGTGGAGGCCCTTGCGGAAGCTCTGTACACTGCCTCTGGTGCCAGCATCCTGAAGCTGGCGGTGATCCCTTTCCCCAGGGTCTCCCAAACCTTACATTCTTACCTCATCAGTGTGAGATAAAGACAGCTGTTAGCACTTTGCAAATTCCAAAAGGAAACCAAACCCAATGCAATCTGAACAGGTGTTTTTTAAGTGGCTTCCTAAGTGGTAGACAATTCAGCTGAAGTATGAGGGATGCGGGGGAGGAATTCCAAAGAGAAAAGCCTTCATTGTGTAGAAACCTACCCACAAATGTTTTGAATTCATTCTAGCATGAGACCAGCCAGTTTGGAAAGATGACCTGAAGCGGATCTGCATGATCTTTCCCTCACAGAAAAGTTTGCATGGGAAATGTACGCACCACCAAAGGTTCTTACATTTCCCATGCGAACAAACACTGCAAATCACACATACCCACACCCCCACCCACACCCACGATACACTGAGCTGTCAGTTGCTTGATTTTTGCCTTGATGATGGCTGCCCACGGGGAATCTTTTGCACTTCAATTGATGCACATTCTAAGTTATTTTGTTGATTCTACTTGGTTCCGTAATTCTTTTTTTGATAAGTACCACCGAAGCAGCTTTTTTTCTTTTTCTTCCTTTTAGGTTTTGCATTATCACTACCTCAAATTTGTTTGCATTGATGTTTAGGCCCTTGCACTCAACATAGGCTTGAAGTAACTTCAATTTTCTATGATGACCAATTGGAGCTTGGTCTAATATGGCGAGGTTGTTGGCTTAGAGCATCTATCCAAGTGGTTTCCCATAGATTTTTGGCGGGAATAAATTAGAACTTTCCAACACCTCTACAAGGTTTGATATGAACAGGTTGAACAGTAGTGATGCCAGTGGGCAGCCCTCTTTGACGTCTCTGTATGTGTTGATCGGCTTTGAGAGGAGACCGGACTGAGCTAGGCAAATTTTTATTTCGGTTCCCGAGTGCAGGGTCTTGATTGCTAGGAGAAGGCTTATTGGGAAATTCGATTTTTTTTTTTATTTGGACGACATTAGTTCTCTGTCAATGCTGTCGAAAGCTTGGGCTAAGTCTATAAAGGCCAGGTACACTTTATTCCCCTGATCGGTTGCTTTGATTTTGAGCAGATTGATCAAAAGTAAGTTGAGCACGCAGCCTACTCCCTTTATGAATCCTGTTTGTCGGCAGTCGTAATTCTGTGAGGTGTAGATCCAGTTTGTCATTTTTGTTTGTAACAAGGATGCAAAGACTTTGCCTAATACATCTCAAAACTGCAATTTGGCGATAGTTTTTCATGTCGGTTATTATCCCCTTCTTGTGTATCAGCACCACAATTGCACTTTTCCATGATTTTGGTATTTCTTTTTTTCCTATTATTGTGTGAAAATAGGATCATGCAGAAGTCGGCCCATTATTCAGGTGATTCTTTAAGCATCTGATTGGTTAGTCCATCCGGGCCAGGGGCTCTGGAGGTACCAGCATTTTTAATGTTTGATAGGATGTCTTCTTTATCAAATTCCATTTTCCACTTGTCTGCATCTGAGAGTTCTGGATCTGGAGTCGTCCCTTTTTTGTATAGCTGCTCATCATAGTGTCTGACCCATTCTTCTTCTGGCACCATGTTGTTTTGAAGTGCTTGCTGTGAATTATTTATGTTATTTAAGAGCCGGCAGATGTTTCTTGTATTTCTGTTGGACAATAATGGTGCTATTTTAATTTCCTACACTTTAACAGTTACCTCCGTACTTGCAATGAGGCCCGAGTCCAACTACAGACCGATTAGTTTGATCAATGTGGACAGTAAGATTCTGGCCAGGATTCTAGCTCTGCGAATGGAAAATCTTTGGCCGGAGCTGATAGATCGGAATCAATCTGGTTTTGTTAAAGGTAGGATGACGTCCAGTAACATGCGGACACTGCTATGTACTATCACGAAGGCGATGGAGTTGTCTGAAGACTCGGCTGTCCTATCATTTGATGCCGAAAAGGCATTTGATAGAGTTGACTGGCAATTTATGTTTAAAGTATTGGAAAAGATGGGTTTTGGGATTCAGTTCTATTCTTGGATTAAACTGCTGTATACCAGGCCTACGGCTAATGTCAAAACTAATGGTCAGAGGTCAACACCTTTTGAATTAGAACGTGGCACAAGACAAGGTTGCCCATTATCTCCTTTGTTATTCGTACTGAGTATTGAACCTTTGGCTATAGCGTTGAGAAATGAGGAGGGTTTACAAGGCATAAGTTGTTGGGGGATGCTACAAAAAATTTGGTTATACTCTGATGACTTGTTATTGGTCCTTAAGAACCTTGGTGATTCAGTGCCGGCTCTTATGAACATTCTCGAAGCCTTTCACTAGTGCTCTGGATACAAGATTAATTGGGCGAAATTGGAGGTTTTACCATTGGTGCCATTGTGTGACAAACAATGTATTACCCGGCTGGGATTCAAGTGGTGTGCTGAAAAACTATTGTACTTGAGGGTATGGATTTTGCCTAATGTTGCTGATTTTGTGACGGAAAATATGATGATGGTGTGCACTACTTTCAAATCGGATTTGAAAAGATGGAGTTTGTAGCACCTTTCCCTTTGGGGGAAGGTGAATGCTTTGAAAATGGTGTCGACCCCTCGAGTGAACTTTGCTCTGAGTATGATCCCCTTCGATATTGAGAAGCATTTTTGGCGTGAGTTGGATAGACTCATGCAGGACTTCTTGTGGGATAATAAACCTCCTCGATTGAAAATTAGCAAATTGCAATTGCCTTTGTCTAAGGGTGGGCTGGGGGTCCCTAATTTCAAACATGAGGATTGGTTATGTGCAGAGTCTAGCCATGTAGGCCCTTTGCCGCCTAGGGCCATTTTGACCAGTAAGCCACTTCGAGCAAGGGTGGAAGGCCTACTGACTGTGAGCTTACGGAACTCATGGGTGGCCTTGTGTGAGTGTTTGGGTTTCAGTGCGTTAAGAGATCTGAGTGCTTCAAATTGGCTGAATCTGAGTATTACGCATGAAGGGAAAACTTTATTCTGGCAGGATTGGTATCTAGCTGAGGCGCATTGGATTAGTGATCTGTTCAATGGTTTGAATTGGATGACGGCTAGGGAGATGCAGTTGAAGTTTGAATTTCCTACTTTTTGTCTGACGGACTATCGGAAGATCAGGAGGGCGATGGGGGATGTAGATTTGGAAAAGAGAATCAACATAGACATGCTTGGTTGAGTGCTTGAAGTGAGTGGATGTGGCCTGGTTAGCTATGTTTATAGACTGGTTGTGTCAAACTATCGGGCTAATGATGCTTTGAGATTGGATTGGAATCGGAGAATTGGTGAAGATATTACGGAGGATGATTGGACACGTATTTGTGAGAATGTGAAGTTGTGTTCTTTGAGTCTTGCTGATAGGTCGCGTCAAATAAAGATTTAGAATAGAACATACTGGACACCTAAGAGAAGGATGAAAAGGGGAATGAGTGACAGTTCTGAATGTTGGGCATGTTTACACGAGGTGGGCACCCTTGAGCATATGTTGTGGTAATGCTCGAGGGTGAGAGGTTTGTGGTTTGAGTTTGACCAGATCTGTGAAAAGATTTTTGAGGAGAAGGTTCATATGGATTTTAAGACTATAGTGCTGGGCAGTGAGGATTTGTTGGACGACCTGACTACTTCTCGGAAGAAATGGATCTTTCGAGGGGCAATGGTGGGGAAGAAACTAATTTTGAGACATTGGAAAACATCTACTCCTGTTACTATTGAGGAATGGATTGCAGAGATGCATTCTCTAGCGGATATGGAGAGAGTGCTGTATTGGAGAGAAAAGAAAAATGCATTATTTAACAAGATTTGGGGTACATTTCTTTTACTATATTAGACCAGTTTATTGATTGTTTTGTGACTCCTGGGGCGGGGGGTTCTGGTGTATATAGTTATGTTGGCTTTGTTATGCATATCACATGATGTTATATTATGTACATAATGTTTCTATGTTGTGAACTTTTTGAAAATAAATTGTACAAAAAAAGCAATGAGGCCCTGCATGTTCTTAGTCCAATGTCCTTTCCCTATTCTAATCCACATAATTCTCACTTGTCCGCACCCAGGCAAGAGTTCTTCAATAGGCTCACAGTCACACAGTGGTCATGCCTGATAGCTTTTTTTTTTGTTGCTGACCTTGTCAGATCGTCCCAATAATATGTAGTTCTCTGACCACTGTAGTCTTGTTGACAACCTCCTACCTGGTCATTTTCTTCCAGCTGACCCCTCATGACCGCACAGTTTCTTTCATTTTTATTGATGAATACCTGCATAGTTATCCCCACCCCCCGCCGCTGGATCTTTTTCAGGCTACTGTGATTATAGGCCCCCAGGCAAGGGCTAAGGGCTGCCCTGTGGGGCCTGAGCCTGCTACAGAATCTGGTCTGATTCTCCTGGTGAAGGCTTCTCTTGGGCTCTGCTGGCTGCTTCCAGGATCTGTATAATGTCCAAGCAGGTCCCTTTCACTCCTCTTTAGTATACACTGACCTCTGACACCTTCTAAGACTTTGCTCTATTCTCATGTGCAGGTAGGAGCTCCCTCACAGTGTGACCTATTTGTCTTGGCCACCTCTCCTCTCACTGCTTTAAGACAGACTATCTTGAATGCCATCCCAACTTTAACAGTCTGGTAGTTGCATTCTTTTTTATATGTTCGCTTGGGTGCTGTTTGTTTATTTATTTCTGCATTTATTTTACAGCGCCCCTAACCCGTAGGTATCTAGGCTCTAGTTTCATTGTGGAAGGGTAAGTTATTTATAACACCCTTTTTCTTTTTCTGAGCGCGGGTTTGGGATTCAAACGGGTGTTTTCTCAGCATGGTCTTCCCTCCAAGACCCACACATTGCCACAGAGCTATCACCCGTCCCAATGTTCTAATTAAAGCTTAGATTATTGGGTCCATTTGGTATTTATTGCAATTTATGAAGTGTTTTTCGCCAAAGCGCTGAACAACAATCAAACACAATGGTACAATTAAGTTGAAAGGATGCAATAAATCAGACAGCAGAAAAAGTGGCATTCATTTTGTAATAGCAAATGCATTTTGAAACAGATCTGAACACTGTGAAGCAATGAAGGGGAGCTGACAGAGAGTAGAAGAGAGTTGCAAAGTTTAGGGACAATCGGGGAGAAAGAGTGGAAACAAGTGCGGGCACAACGAGGTTTGGGAACTGAAAGGAGATGCAAGGATTCGGAACTGAGAGAGCGTGGAGGAGAGTGCAATGAAATAAGAGATGAGAGATGGGGGAGCAAGGCTATGCAGACATTTAAACACATGTTGACGAGGAGAGGAAATTACTGACGGGCCCATTGGTCAGTACTCACCCTCGAAAACTAGTAATACGAGATAGCTGCACCATGCGAGGACAGAGTGCATGATTCACATACTCCGGCAAGGATCAATAATCAGAACTCAGTAAATTGGCAAAGGGAAGTCCGTTTAATGATACATACAACAGCTTATGGAAATCAGCAGCATCACGAACACCTGCCTGACCCAGACTTCCTCGAACATTAGTCCAACAGCCTCTTTTATGGGCAAAATCCGTCATCATTGACGTCTAATTCTACAAAAAATCATCATGTAATACAATTGGTTGGGAAAGGTAACTTAAGTATAGGTGCTATATCTGTATATGGAAATAACGCAAGAGGATTGGATGACTCTTATCGGGTGGGCGTCTACGACCTTCCCTCTACACCACACGTGATTGACGTCACTACAAGTACGACGTCTCATTGGTTACAATGTCTATAGGACCCTAGATTACATGGTCCCTTGTGATTGGGCAAGTTACACCCCTAAACATAAATCTCCATTTTAATTAGCAGCTTTAGAGTAGACACCCAGGTGCCTAGTGTCCCAAGTTTCACCCTTCCTCCCTTCCATCAATCAGTGTTTTAGGGCTGTGTGTCAATTAATTGGCTGGGTATGGCCTCGGATCTGTAGTCTCTTATCAGGAAAAGTTATGGCACCCTCTGGTTCTGGATGACATCAGGCGGTGGTACATCTTCTCGCCTGTCTGGTCACGTGTTGGTTCACCGTGAATCTGCTTCAGTTTCCAACCTTTTGTGCATTTAATTCTGTGTGCGCTTGGCCACCTGCATGGGACTCTCTTATCTTGACCTTCACGGGGGGGCTGGTATTCTCTGTAGTTAGAGTCTCGTGAGCTCATGCTCACCTCCCCTTCTCTGGTTGACCTCGATCCCCCCAGCATAAGCCTCTCTTTGTTGAGTTTCGATTCCGCTCCTTCTCTGGTCTTTGCTGGGTTTCTAAACTCGGCCCGTCAGGCCTTTGGCCGCCTGGGTACATTTCTGCTTTCACAAAATGGAGTTGCACATGTATATTGTGCAGTATTGAGGTAGATATATGGTTGGCGCTTGCCGCTCTACTCTTCTACTAAGCATTGCAAGCAGTATCGATTTCCTAGCATCTTGCATTTCAAGCTTATTTACACACATTCAACAGGGCGGTTGCTTCCATCTTGCCTTGTGGCACCATTCTCTTATGTTTTAACAGTGTCTCTCCCCTGCGTCCATTATCATTATCCTTGCAGTTACTAGTACTGGCATTCGTGCTTTCAGTAGCCAAGTCTGTTTGTTCTCAGGGCTGCTGGGCCCTTGGTCTATTTTCATTGGCCTTCCATTAAGGCTTTAGGGGTCTCCTCGTGGACCGTGTGCAGGTATTCCTCACTCCATATCAGTGGCTGTCTGATAGGGTACCGTGCTGCCCAGGGTTGTCGCGTTATGGCTGCTTCAACCGGTATTGATCTCCTTACGTACAAGGGGCAGAGTCCCAGTGCGGCTCTCTGTTGGTTCATTTGCTCCTCATACGTCACATACCATGGCGAGTACCTTACTGGCAACTCGCAATGGGGGGCAGTGGTGTGGGTCATATCTGGGACCTCCTCTACACACAATAGAGATAAACTGATGAAGAATACAGGAGTCTAAAGAGAGGAGGGAATGTGAGGCAAGGGAGGCATAAATAGAGGCGCCAGGGATTAGGGAAAACATAAGCTGGATAGAAGCATTAAACGCTGAGTGAAGAGAAGCGTGATGGGAGTGCCGAAGACCAATAAGGAGAGCAGAGCAATAGCTGAGATGAGAAAAGATAAGGGAGGTGATGAAAAGTCAAACAGCATAAAAAGAAAGGAAAGCACAACCATCAAGGATGTCTTAGTTACTTACCTGTAACTGTATTTCTCCAGCATTGGTATCTTTCATAGATTCACATGCTTGAATATTCCCCGTCGTCAGACTGGGAATCCTCGGTGATAAATTAAATAAGAATATATATATATTTTTTTAATATATATATATATATATATATATATATATATATATATATATATATATATATATATATACTGCCACCTAGCAGAGAATGTACATAGCCCATTATAGCCTATGAGCCACTTCATTGTGTAGTCCCTCCACCTCACTTTGGTCCTTTATGGCCCCAGCCAATGAGGTGGCAGGGCTTAAGCTCCGCCCCCGGCAGCCATCTTCAGATTTTGAACCGTAGAGATTACAGTATGATGGATGCCGAGCATAGGAGCAGCCTCTCAGGGGAGGCGGGCGGGCGCATGTGAATCTATGAAAGATACCAATGCTGGAGAAATACAGTTACAGGTAAGTAACTAAGACTTCTCCAGCATTGGATCTTTCATAGATTCAGATGCTTGAATAGAATACCAAGCAGTTAAAACATGCCACCATTATAAACAGATATGCATAATTACAGAAAAACATATTTCTGATCAAACCTTTACCATGCAGCAACACAACGGTTACATACTTCGGGAAAGGTGGGAAAGGAGGCTGGTCCTACCTTACACAAAGAGATGGCGGAGCACTGCCTGTCCAACTGCAGTTTCTTTGTTGGTATCTTCAGTCAGGCAGTAGTGTTTCGCGAAAGTATGGAGAGTGCTCCACGTGGCAGCTCTGCATATGTCTTTCAAGGCCACCCCTGCGTGGAATGCTGTTGACGCCGCCCTTCCTCTGGTGGAGTGCGCAGACGGCGGTCTAGTTAAAGGGTCGCCTTTCAACTGATGACAGTGGGTAATGCAAGACGATACCCAGCGTGCCAGGCTTTGTTTGGATATATGTTGGCCCTTGGTACGGCCAGAGAAGGAAATGAATAGCCGGTTTGAGGAGCGGAACTCCTTGGTTCTTTGCAAGTAAAACTTCAACAACCTAGAAACGTCTAGAGAGTGTAATGTCCTTTCCGCTTCCGAAGCGTGATTCTGGAAGAAGGTTGGTAAAACAATGCGCTCAGTGAACGACATCTCCGAAAGTACCTTGGGGAGGAACTTCGGGTGAGGCCTTAAGATGACGCGGTCCTTCTGGAACAAGGTAAATGGAGGTTCCGAAGACAAAGCTTGCAACTCACTGATCCTTCTGGCCGATGTGATGGCTACCAGGAAGCATGTCTTCCAGGACAAGAATTTCATATCGCATCTATGTATGGGCTCGAAGGGAGGTTGCATGAGGGCTGTTAAGACGGTGTTGAGGCTCCAGTCCGGAACTGGTGTAGGTGTAGGCGGATAAGTACGCATCAGCCCTTTCAGGAAGATCTTGATCGCTGGTAAGGAGAGTAAGGCTTGCGTCTCCGCGGTTACTGTGTAGGCCGCTATGGCTGACAGATGGACCTTGATAGAGGACAGTGAGAGCCCTGATTTAGCCAGGTGCAACAAGTAAGGCAGAATTTGATCAACCGAGGCCGTGAGGGGATCGATCGCAGAGGTCTCGCACCATTTGGAAAACCTGGTCCATTTTCTGGTGTAGGTGAGTTGCGTGGACGGGGCTCTAGCGGCCCTGATGATATCCCAGCATTCTGATGGTAACTTTAGGTGCATTAGTTTACGCTGCTCAGGAACCATGCTTTGAGGGACAGGCTCCTCGGGTCGTGGTGGAGGACCTTGCGGTTCTGTTGTGTCAGTAGATATTGATGTGATTTGAGACGAATCGGGGTTTTGCAGGATAGATGTCTCAGCGTCGGGTACCAGACTTGCCGTGCCCAATCGGGTGCAATAAGAATCAAGGAACAATCCTGTTCTTTCACCCTGCGAAGTACCCTCGACATGAGGGGAATGGGTGGGAAGGCGTAGAGGAGCTTCCCCGACCAATCCACTGAGAACGTGTCTCCCAGCGATTGGTGCTCGGGGTATCTTGACGCAAATCTCTTGCATTTTTTGTTGTTCCTGGTGGCGAAAAGGTCGATCTGCGGATGGCCCCATAAGGCAAATATCCGTCGGGTTTCTCTGTCGTCCAACTCCCACTCGTGTGACGCTGTGTATTCTCTGCTTAATCTGTCCGCTAGGACATTGTCTACTCCTGGAAGGTGCTCTGCCCTGATCTGTATCCCGTAGCGCAAGGCCCATGCCCATAGCTGTTGGGCTTCTTGCGACAGAATCTGAGACCTCGTGCCTCCCTGCTTGTTTGTATAGTGCATGGAGGTCGTGTTGTCTGTCTGGACCGTAAGAACTTGACCAGCTATAACCGGTAGGAAGGCTTTCAGCGCCAACCTTACGGCCCTGAGCTCCAACACGTTGATGTGGAGCTGGGACTCTTGTGCCGACCAAGATCCCTTGGTTTGGAGGTCCGCAAGATGAGCGCCCCAGCCTGATAAGGAAGCGTCCGTCCGCAGCAGGAGGGTCGATGTCGGTGCTTGAAATGGCATTCCCTGTAGAAGATTCCTCGGAACGTTCCACCATCGAAGGGCCTTGTGCAACGTCGATGGAATCTGGACAATGTCTTCCCAGCATCCGAAAGCTTGTTTCCATTGGTGGTCCAGAGCTTCCTGAACCGGCCTCATGCGAAGCCTGCAGTTCGGTATGAGGAATATGCATGATGACATCATGCCCAATAGGGATTTGTAAGAGCGTACAGATGTTGTCTCTTTCTGTAGGAAGTTCGAAGTTGAGCGTAGAATCGCTGCTATTCTCTCTGTGGATGGTCTCACTCTGGGAATGCTGGAGTCGAGCTCGGCTCCCAGGAAGAGAGCTACCTTGCTGGGAACGAGGCAGGACTTCGTCTGGTTGATGGAGAAACCTAACTCTTTTAGAAGGTTGACTGTCCTCGACACTGCCGAACGAGCCTTTGCAGCTGAACTTGCCTTTATCAGCCAATCGTCCAGGTATGGAAAAACGTCCGTTCCTGCTCTCCTGAGACTTGCCGCTACCGGTGCCAGGCACTTCGTGAAAACTCTTGGCGCCGATTTTAGACCGAACGGAAGCACTTGAAACTGAAAGTGGAGCCCTCCCACTGTGAACCTGAGGAACTGCCTGTGTGCTGGATGGATCGGAATGTGGAAGTATGCATCCTCCAAGTCTAAAGTGGCCAAGAAGTCGTGCTTGTTTAACCAAGGTAGCACCCTTTGTAGAGCTACCATCTTGAAAGTTATGCGCTTGATGAACTTGTTGAGAGCCCTCAGGTCCAAGATGGGCCTCCATTGACCGTTTTTTTTTATGACGAGGAAAAATCGGGAGTAGAAACCTTTTCCCCTCTGAGAATAGGGTACTGGCTCTACTGCTGCCTTCTGGAGCAGTTTTTGCACTTCGGACATGACCTGTCTTAGCATATGCACTCTGCGGGGAGTTGGAGGCAGGGAAGGAGGTTGGTCCAGAAATTCCAAGGTGTGACCCTTTCGGATCACCTGTAACACCCATTTGTCCGATGTAATTGACCGCCAGCGCTGGAAAAACTGGCTCACCCTTCCCCCCACCGGGGCATGGCGAAGGGGGGGGGGGGGAGATTGGTCGTCACTTCTGCTTGCCTTGCGACTTCCCTTGGGCGGAGCCACGTCTGCCTCTATGGGCGTATCTGTTGGATGACTGATATTTATTGGCTTGGTACGTGCCGCCTTGTGCTTTTTGACCATAGGAGGAACGACTGTATCCCCTGAACTTGGAAGATGAACCTCTAAAGGGACGAAAAGACCGATGGTCCTTACTTTTGTCCTTTAAAGAACTGATGGCTCTGGCTGTGTCAGTGTCTGTCTTGATTGCCTTCAAATGGTCATCTATCTTTTTCCCAAAGAGATCTTGGCCGTCAAATGGCATGTCTAGTATCTGCGCCTGAACTTCAGGTCTAAAGTTAGTAGCCTTCATCCAGGCCTGCCTTCTGAGCACTGTGCCGTGCGCCATCTGTCTGAAGCCTGATTCGGCCACATCAACTGCTGCGTCGATCATGTGATCCGATGTTGCTTCACCATCCGCGATTATGGATTTTGCCTCCTCCTGGAGCTCCGGTGGTAATTGTTTCGCCAAGTTAGACATGCGGAGCCAAAGCTCGCGATCGAATCTTGCGGTCATGGCCAGTGCATTACCCGCTCTGATTTTAAGTGATGCAGAAGATGATACTTTCCTGCCCATGGCTTCCAATTTACGTCCGTCCTTATCCGGTGGGGCCGACAACGGTGAGGAGGGGTTGGCGAGTTTCTTTCTGGCCGCCACTGTAATAACTGAGTCCGGTTTCGTATGACCCCTTAAACAAAGCGGTGCCGAATCCGGAGCTTTATATTTCTTTTCTGGACTGGACACCAACGCCGGAGTCGATAAGGGCGTAGATAGGATCTTGGATCCGGAATCCCAGATGGTATCGAGGAGGGGAATTGTGGTCACTGTCCTCCTTTGTTTGTCCCTGTGCTCGTAGAGCACTGATTGCCTTTCCTCCGAAGAAACCTGAATTTTAAACAGTTCTGCGGCTTTACCTATTATGGTGTGGAAAGAGACGAGATCATCCGGTGGTGTGGCCTTGCCCGGCGAGTCTCTCCTCCTGGGCTTCTCGACGACGTAGTCATCCCAATCGTCTGGCTCCTGAGTAATTTCTCCTTCTTCTGGTTCCGAAAATTCACCAAAAGGATCCTCCTGCCAGTCTGATACCGAGATGGTGGACGGTACCATGGTGGGATCTACGTCCGGAGATCGCGGTCTGTGCGATGACTGTGGTGACGTGACTCTTGTAGGTGAAGCACTGTGGGTGCTGCTCCTCGGTCTTCGAGCAGGTGATCTCATCCGTTTTTGCGGTCTACTCCTGTAAGGAGAGCAACCTGATGTGCCTGGAATCGGGGATGACTCTCTAGGAATGGGATTAATCGGAATTTGCTTCTCCCTTTGCCGTTTGTAAAATTCTTCTACAATCCTCTGTACGGATAACATGAGCACCGGGTCATGAGGATATTCGGATTCTCCCGTGGACGGGTGCCAAGGAGGGCTGTATTGCTTCGGTAAGGGACCGATGGACTCTTCCACCACTTCCGCATCGGAGAATTCTTCCTGAAGAATTATATCCGGAAGTTCTGCCATGTGCCCCAAAGGTGATAATTGCTGTACCAGAGGTTCAGTTACAGTATTTTTCTCAATGATATTGCTTGTAATGACAGGAGCTTCAAGAGTGAGAGGCAGTAATTCCTCTGTAACTGCCGAAATTTGCGGTGCCTCTGAAGGCGTTATGGATGATGTTATCCTCGTCGACGACTGAGATTTTCCCGTCGACGAGGGCTTCGCCGTCGACTGAGATTTTCCCGTCGACGACAGAGATTGTCCCGTCGACGGAGGCTTCGCTGTCGACTGAGCTTTTCCCGTCGACGACAGAGATTGTCCCGTCGACGGAGGCTTCGCTGTCGACTGAGCTTTTCCCGTCGACGACTGAGATTTTCCCGTCGACAAGGGATTCGTCGTCGACGACTGACCTTTTCCCGTCGACGAGGGCTTCGTTGACGAATGTGGAGTGTGTTCCGTGGACGACTGCGTCATGGAGGAATGCTTCGTGGACGAGTGGTGTTTCTTGCTCGTCGACGATTGCTTCGCGGTCGACATGTCCGATGACGATGATCTAACTGTCGACGATGTCTTAAGCGTCGTCGTCGTCGATGCTGGTTTCGTCGACGGTATGGCCGATGACGGGCCTTTACCTTTCCCTTCATTCGTGGGCGGTTTACCCGCCGACGACTGCCCCCCCCGTTTTTTGCAAACTCCTCCTTACCTCTGGAGGCAGATTTTGCTGACTTTTTCTGGCTTGATAGGTCAACTGGAGGCAGAAAGGGTATCAATTCCAGCTTCCTCTTTTTGGATTTGGGAGAGGAACTCCTTTCCACTGAAGAGGCCCTTCTCTTTGAAGTTTGCCTCTCAGATGGAATGCTGGATTGGACAGGAGCTGTTCTGACAGACTCTTAGTCCGAAGATTGATCCCTGGATTCCAGGTATGAAAGGAGTCTTCTATGCCTGTCATGAAGGGTCTTAGTGGAAAAGGTTTTACAAATCTCGCATTTTTTAATGACATGTGGGTACAGACAATAAATGCAATGCTCGTGGGGGTCCTTGTAGTAAACCAATTTCTTCTTGCACCTCGTGCAGTCCCTGAACAGGGAAGGCTTCTTGACAGCCTGAGGTGCCTCCATTTCTGAAGAGAAGTTCAGTCGACGATTTTGAGAGGAAAACAACAAGTTTTGTCACCAAGGTTAATTGGAAAGAGAGCCCCTAAGAAGGGGAACAAGATGGAATATATTTTACAAATATATTCCACACAAAAGTAGAAAGAATTTGAGAAAGCTCAGAGAGCTTGAGGATTCCCTGTGTCTGATAGACTGCGGCGAAAAATCTGAAGATGGCTGCCGGGGGCGGAGCTTAAGCCCTGCCACCTCATTGGCTGGGGCCATAAAGGACCAAAGTGAGGCGGAGGGACTACACAATGAAGTGGCTCATAGGCTATAATGGGCTATGTACATGCACTGCTAGGTGGCAGTATATATATATATATATATATATATATATATATATATATATATATATATATATATATATATATTTAAAAAAATAAAAAAAAATATTATTATTTAATTTATCACCGAGGATTCCCAGTCTGACGACGGGGAATATTCAAGCATCTGAATCTATGAAAGATCCAATGCTGGAGAAACTATAGATATGAAGATGACAGGTAAAGGATGTGTTGGAGATATGTGTAGAGAAGAAGAGGGAAGAGTCAAAAATAATGGCTAGATTTCAAGCAGATTTGGAAAAGGAGAGGAGCGAAGGGTGGAAGGGAAGGGCAGGAGGAGAAGCAGAAGTAAGAGAGGTTGGAAAGAAGAGTACGTCTGTTTTAGTTGGGTTAAGGTGAAGAAAGTGTTGGGGCATCCAAGTTTGGATGGAAGAAGGACAAGCAGAAATTGTGGAGTGAAGTGAGTCAGTGAAAGAGGAGAAAGATAGGGGCATTTGAGAATTATCAGCATGAAAGTGACAGGATAGATTAAAGGAAGAAACAAGGTAGGATAGAGGAATAGTGTAAAGAGATAAAAGGAGAGGGCCAAGCACAGAAACCTGGGGAACACCAGAGTGGAGGGGTTGGAGAGGAGAGGGTTGGCCAGCCCAAGAGACAGAGAAGAAATTACCAGAAAGGTTGGAGTGACACCACTGTAGAACAGAACTAGAAAAACCTGAAGAATCAAGAGCAGAAAGAAGAGTATGATGGTCCACCATGTCAAGAACTGCTACAAGACTCAGAAGAATTAAGAATAGAGGAGTGTTTAAGATGACGGGTAGAGTGTGCAGCGTTTGCGACATGATGAGGGGCAGTTTCGGTTGACTGAGAGGGCTGGAAACCAAATTGTGAAGGAGGAAGTAGAGAATGCAGATGAAGATGAGCAGAGACTTGAGTATACACAGCATGTTTGAGAAGCTTGGAGAGGAAGTGGAGAACAAAAATGGGACAGTAGTTAACAGGAGATGAGGAATTCAAAGTGGGTTTCTTGAGTAGGAGAATGACAATAGCAAGTTTAAAGGATAGTGGAACAGTAGCAGAGGCGATGGAGAGTTTAAAAAGACAGGTTAGATAAGAAATAAGTTGAGGATAAACAGAAGGAATAAGAGCAGAAGGCAGAGGCTTATAAAGGGTGAGGAAGTAGGTTATGCGCAAAGTAGAAGGGCTTAGATATGAGTCGATGGAGGAAAGGGGAAAGGGGGACTGAAGGAGAGAGGGACAAATAAAAGGGGATCAGGAGGAGATGAGCTAGTAGAAAATGAGGAAATTAAATGAGTGACTTTAGTGACCAAGAAGTCGGCAACGTCGGAGGATGGGAGAAAGAAATAAAGGGAAGGGTCCAAAAGAGGAGGTGAAAGAATGTGAGGGACAATCTGGAAAAGACAACGAGGATGATGAGCAACAGTGAGGTCAGAATTTCTTTTTTTTGCCACAAGTGAGAAAGAGTCATAGGATGAATGAAGGGAATAAAGAGAGTGTAGGTCAGTGAGGGATTTGGACTTTTTTTTTAGCAAGGTTCGGCATTACATAGCGAGTATCTTAAAGTAAGCAGTGAACGGGACAGCCAAGGTTCGAGAGGTTTCCAAAAGAGAGTTGAAAATTGAGTATTTCAGCATTAACTTGAGTTTGCGTGATTGGTGTATGCCCTATTGTTCCACTTCATCCACCAGTATATGTCATGTTCACCTACTTTAGTTCAGGTGTTGTGGCTTTTCGAATGATGCAGTTTGGTAAGTGCACTGTACCTGCTCCCGGCTCCAGGGGTTAGAAAACCTGTCTGCAATCCTCTGATCAGATACCTGCATTATGGCTACTAGGTGATAACATGTTCTGGCTTTTGACGATATAAGTTCACTTGCCTACTCCTAGACTACCCCTCTGTTGCACATATGCTCTTTGTGTGATCTCCTTCCTTGCTGTCATTTGGTTTTCATCCGGCTTCTTTCCACAATCCACTCTGGAAATACCACACTGCGTGTGGATTCAGAAATGGGGCCCAGAGCAAGCAGCAGTTATGCCTTGTCAAATGTATTTCTTTTAATCCCTGTCTGAAGCTTATTTTCATGGTTTACTTTTTCTGTTAATACTGTGTCCTTCACATAAACGCAGTACTGGACATTTTCCCTCATTACTCCTAAGATTTGTTTCCTAGTGGGATACATTATTCCTCGCAAGGGAACAGAGTACCTGATGGGATATTATGAGATACCTGGTGGAACAAATGGGTGAATCCACCATATACCTCCTACAAGAGTCACATCACATACCTTGTAGCCACCAGGGATCCCCAGTACCACTGTATGATCCCCCTGAGGTGACTGTCACACTATATAAACTACCAGATTACCATCTTACTAAGAAGTACGCAGTAGCCATGAAGGCCTGAAATTCGCCATAGTCGTCTAACTATAGGCACTGCAACATTATAACATACAGCTAACATTTTGTAAAGCTAAACCTACTTGTAATGTCAGAGGTTAGATCCAAACTGCAACAGCACATGCCAGCCCCACCACTGGACACCATGGACTTGAGGGCCATGGTCACGTCTCTTTGTTGATGCCTGCGTCCACAAACCCTATTCCAAAGCCACAGATTTGTCTAAAAACTGTTCATGAAAATGCTGCACCAACGAGGATGGATAACTAGGAGCTGCAATCTCCCAAAACATAGCCATAACAGGATAACTTTTCCATCCAACCAAATTGTACTAATTCTCATGCAATTTGGGACTCGAAGATCTCACACTGCATACATTTTTCATTCCTGCCCACCTTAACTGATGGTGGAGGTCTTCACATGTAACCAAAAGAATCAGCCTAAAAAGGTTCCACCTGAGAGGCATGTAAAATCTAGGAAGTTTTAAATGATAACTCAATCGACCAGAATGGGCCTAAATGTGAGAGTAACGTTTCACAGGCAGTGACTGTCATAGTAAACATCTGTCCAACATTCTTGTCACCCCAGCATAAATCTACACAACTCTGAGAAGAATCATTTGACACCATAATTGCTTTCTTACAATCATGTTGCGAGCTACCCTGTCAGGGACTACATGCAATGAAATACAAACTACTGTGCCAGCAGAAACCAGCCCATGTGGTGAAATTACTTGTTTGAGGCTCCCTCGGGTGAAAACCATTTATGCACAAGAGCGTTGTTATTCCAGTAGCAGAATGCAAATGTTTATAGTAACCAAACTTTGATCTGGGATAAAACGCCTTCCAAGTGGACTCTCTTAGGTTCCCAAAACACTAACTCATGTCTAAATCACCCTCAGTGTGTCCATTAGTCTGTGGGTGATAGCCTGAAGGCAAGGTCTGTTTAACCCTCTAATTTATATAAACTGCTCCTCCAAACTTTGCAATGTACTGTAAACCTTGGTCTGAGACTTTCTTAAATATTAACATACGCAGGTGAAATTATTCCACCATCAAAATGTGAGCCAAATGTGCCATCCTTAACAAAGTATCAACCATGACCATTATCGGTATACAACCCTCAGACAGGGGTAATTTGACAATAAAATCAGTTGAAAATGTATGCCAAGGTTGATGGGCAAACATCAAAGGTCGCCACAAGCTAGCTGGAAAGGTATGAGGTGACCTACTCTAAGAAGAAACTGAACAATCAGTCACAAACCAGAAGACATCTGCCAGCACTTATACCCCCAAAAGGTTTCTTTAATGTCTCAATGGCCAGCAGTGACCTTATTGTCTGAAATTTCCAACCCCACCTTTCAGAGTTCAATTTATGGGAAAAGTGCCCACTCAAAATATAACTATCCATTCTTCCAAATCAATTTAACTGAGTATGAAAATATGACAATACCAATACTTCTTCTCTAGGGACATACAGCTTTTTACTTGAGTCAAAATAGTCTATGTCATACCCACAATCTGCTCAGATGAAAGAAAAACAGTAGGCATATTCTCTCCATGATCTAGCGCGTGGTATGAACTTGCCTGGGAATTAGCCTTTGGATTAATAGGTCAATACAAAAAAGTAGTAGTAATATCATACTGTGTGAAGAAATATGGCAACTTGCTTGGGGACTATTTTGACATTGCACTTCCCGAATGAATCTCCACATTTTTAGGATCTGTATGGATTGCAAAAGTAAAACCATCACTACATCATGCAATAAAGGCCTCCTTTTGCTAGTATTCTTCTTTATTTGCCAACAGCGCTCTTTCAATGGCTCAGCATTTTTTGTCATAAGGAGCATATGTGGAAGAAAATAAAAAAGGAATGATCGTAAAGCTCTATTTCCAACATCAGAGTTCGAATAGCTCTATCGGAAGCATTCATTCCATCCCCAAAAATTGTGAAGGTATTGGCTGTCCCAACACTGACCCTTATGCAAATCCCTTAAAATAACTGTTGCAAGTTTTCCTTCTGAAGTGACTGAGAAATCCTATAAGCAAAATGGTAATTATTTCTGGAAAATTGGCTACAAAAAAGGAACATCAAAAGAAAATTGAGTATCCTTCACAGACGCATGCACAGGCTATCCAAACACTGATGTTATCTTATTTGGATGCGCTCTCCATCTATTTATTGATAATATTAACCAAATATATCCAACTGACTCCTCAAGCTCACACTTCCCCATTTTGACAGAGAGCTAGTTAGCTATAAACGCTCCAAAGCTTAACTCACTTTAATCTGAACGCCGGTGCTAGGAAACAGGAAAATGAAACTTTCACCAAAGTAAAATATCACGGACAAAAAATAATTATCAGCTGTAAGGTATTGAAAAATAGGCGGGCATTACACAATACTCATAGTGCCCAAAAGAATAATGTAAGTCAATATTCAACCCTTTCCTGGGTTGCAGGTGATTAGCACCTTATCCAACTTGGCCAAAATAACTCTTCACCCTAAACAAACCTTTCGTCATGTTGCTGGTTAGCCTATAATAGTCAACACATGGGGCCTCATTACGAGGTTGGCAGTAACACGACCAGCGGGTTGCCGTCAACCCCGTAACACCGAATCTCGCACCTGACTTCCCAGTGCCACCGGGACATTACAAGTGTATAGGACGCTCCCATAGAGTCCTATTGGACTCTATGGGAGCGGGGAGACGGTAGCACTGGCACCGTTGCTAACGGTGCCGGCGCTTCCGTGAAGAATTTGCCTACCGGAGCCTCTGCGCACAGCAGGGTCAGACCTGTCGGGCGCAGAGACCCCGGCAGGTAGATTGGTAGTGTGGCGGTCCGGAAACAAGGGTGCTGGTAAGCTTACTGGCACCCTTGTTTCCTGACCGCCACCCTTGTAATGAGGCATCATAAATCAGGAGTCTCTTTAAACATCAAAAACAAAGATCACCCAGCCAAAGATTTATAGAAACAGTTAAGCCATTCTAAAGAGATTCATGCAGATGCTCATTCAAAGTCTCCTTCATTTTGGATAAAATATACATTTAACCAAATGGTACCCTTGAATTAGGTTCTAACTTAATAGCACAGTCTTACATTTTGTGCAGGAGTGGAATCGCATTGATAGACTTCTGGAAAATGTTAGCAAAGTTCTCAAATAGAGAGGGAAGGGCACACAGATTAGTCTGCACCTTTTTGTCCATATTGTTTATCCTCAATGAGTCCCGCTGGTCAGACATCCAATAGCCTATATCTCTCAGACAATGGACCTCATAAGTTTGCCGGTCTGGAGACTACAGTACCGGTAAGCATGTCGGTACCATAGTTCCCGGACCGGCAAACTATGAGTTGTGCTCGCAGGCAGACCTGGTGGGCAGAAAGGCACCCGCGAGCACAGCATGTCGGATGCATCCGACCTCCCCATTCCTATTCAGCCCTATGGGGCCGAATGGGAATGGGGAGCATCTTTCTTTCCGGCGCCCGTAAATGAGCAATTACCGGGTCCGGCAGGGCTGTAATGTCCCGCTAATTGCCAATTTGTGGGCGTCGGAATAAAAATTCCCCCCGGCCGCAGCCGTGTCTGTATTACAGGCACGGCTACCGCCATTGTCGTAATGAGGACCATAATGTATCTCCCAAAAGTCTAGTCGCAGAGTGAGGACCCACCTTTATATGAGTCGTATTTCATTGAAAAAGCTACATGAGAAATCATGGGGAAACAAAGAGATGCTACTAAATCAAATGATACAATATTACAATGCTCTACTAAATACACCACCCTGGATTCAGTTAACAAATCTACTGCCCTGAACGCTACCATCAACTGATCACACAATGACTTATGATTACTGGAACATGATTTTCCTTTGTCCAGGTCCGGTTCATTATATGCCAGAGGTACCAGAATTAAAAAATGCAGGCATACAAAATCTTTCCATCAAAAGATAAGATCATGTTCAATTTCAATATTGAACCACAGCCAGCCTTTCTGTTAGATCCAAGAAAATGTGAAACAACTTCCCTCATTCTTCCTTCCAGAATCGATTAAAGTGATCTTCCCACACCTTCCGTAGGTGTGCAATACAGTCCTGCACCAGGTGCCCTTATTTCTGAAGTACAAACAAAATCACATCTGCCTACACCAACTATTTCTTTTAATAACTTAAGTGGCTCCAAACAGCATCTTTCTTTGTGAGCTCCTCTGACCCTAAAAAAACAAGTGGTTTAGAACTCAATCCAAGGTCCATGTTTCCAGCAAACTATACCTTTGCCTTCTTCTTCTTTCTCCAATGGAGACAAAAATCAATTTTCGTCACTAACTCAGATAAACTCTGAAAGGAGGGGGATGGGCTACAATGGCCCACTTGTTCTTGATATCATCCTTCAAATACCTGCTAAACAACAAATACATTATCCTTTCCAAGAACCTAGTCCCCACAGCTAATTGCTTGAAACATGTGATACTACTTTTCTGATCTTATTCAATCCTATTCTCATGCCCGCCGTCTTTTTCAACTTGTCGACTGCCTACTCTCCCTTCACTGTCTGATCCAACTTTGTCTTCTTCCCTCTCTTTCACAAATCCCACCCTTTACTTCACTAATAAAGTTCATCAATTGCACTCATCTATATCTCCTGACTTAAGCTTCCTATCCCCTATGATCCCTACTTCTTACTGTAGCTCCTAGATTCTTTCTTCTTTCTCTCCCCTTATTAACTCAGACACCTCTACCTTTCTTAATGAACTTCATCCTACTTAGTCTCCGGATGACCCTGTGCCTTCTGTTTTTATCCCTGAAATCTAACCCTCTCTGATTCCTTACCTCACAACTTTTCTAAATTCCTCTCTCTCTATTGGCATCCTCCCCTTTGCTTTTAAACATGCTACTACATCCCATTTCTTAAGAAATCTTGACTTGACCAATCTCTCCCCTCAAATCACTGCCCCATCCCTTAATCCCCTTCCTGTTTAAACTTCTCAAAAGAATAGTCTATTTGAAGGCCTCTAAATGTCTTCACCATCACTCACTAGTATTGCTTCATCGGTCAGGCTTTCGTCCAGTGCATGCTCTTTGTCTCCAACTGTTTACTGTCCGCATGAGATCTAAAACGCTAATATTCTGGTACTTTTGGATCTCTCTGCGCCTTTTAACACTGCTGACCACCATTCTCTCTTAACTACACTTTCTTGAATGGGTTTCTTTGGCCGTGTTTTATCCTGGTTTTCTTCATATCTGGCCCTGGCTGGAACTCACTCAGCTCCTCTTCCTCTCCAATTTGGTGTCCCCCGGGGCCCAGTTCTCAGTCCTCTTCTCCTTTTATACCTCTTCTTATTCAGCCATCATTACTAAATTCATCTTTCTTTTTATTTTTATGCAGATTTACACATTTATCTTTCAATTTCCAATTTCCCTGGCAATCTTCACTCTTTTTTTCAGCATGCCTACTTGATATTCTGCAATGGATGCACTCTCGTTACTTACACTTAAATCCATCTGAAACAGAGGTGTTTTTCTTTCCAACTTCTTCTATTCCTTTTTCTTCCCCTATTCCCTCTCTTTCCTTTCTCCCTGTCCACTTCCACTTTTCTTCCAGTGCACGTAATCTTGGAGGGATCTTCGACTCCTCCTTTACCTTTGAAGCTCCCATATCTTCTGTATCTTGGAACTGCTATCCAATTACTTAACATCCGCAAAATCCCTCCTGTTCTTTCTATCTCTGCTACTAAGATTCTTGGTCAGCCTTTGTTTTTTCTCATCTTTTCTACTGCTCTTCCCTTCTGGCTGGTCTCCTGGCTTAACGCCTAGCCCCTCTTTATTCTGTCTATAACCACTTGATCCACCTCGTTGTCTCACTTCCTTCTCGATCATCTATTATGTCTGCTCTCCATTCTCTATCCTGACTCTCCTTTGAATCCCGGCTACTTTTTCATTTTTTTGAATAACCTTTCAATGCTCACATGGTCTTGCTCCACCTTATCTATCCTCACTCATCTACTTTTAGTTTCCAACTTCACTCAATTTCTTTCCCTCATGGCTGTACCCAAACCACCATGCACCGAATCTCGCTTCTACTCCTTTGCACTCCTTGCTCCTCCCTCTCTCTATTTGTTCTCAATCATCTTTTCATCTCTTTCGTTCTTAGCTGAAATCGTATCTAATTACTCTACCTGCCGAAAGCCTGCATTTCTGGAAAACTGTTTCTTCTATATTATTGTACCATTTTTCACAATTTTGTACATCGCTTAGGCAGAAGTGCTTTTTAAAGAAAATACAAATGCAAGAGAAGGAATATATGGTACGCTGCTTGTAATCATAAAGAGTTTCTTCAGCAGATGTCTGCTGATCCCACAGACCAAACGTGTCCAAATGCGGACACAAAGTTGGCATTGATATCCAGAATGGGTGTCCTGCCATCAGAAATTGTATAGCTCAAGCCAGGGTGAGACTCATCAAATTATCTCTCGGTAATCCTAGCTTCATACAATTAGTGCCTAACATGTCATTCTTAAAAGTATGTTGAGTGACCCAAGAATCAAAGACTTCCACAACCTTGTAGTATTGACATAGTTTCACACTAGAAAAATTGATTCTGAGATTCTCATTGCTCATCCATGAGTGTGCCACAAAGGCAGCCTTACATTCCCAATAATCTGCACCTTCTTGGTCAATTTAAGAACAATCAAGATCATATTCCGCTTTCGAGTGATAAAAAGGTTTGAGGTGTTTGAGCATTGCGACCTGATCAGAATGAGTGCCCTTCCCACTCATCAACACTTCCTGGATCAGTGAGAAAGTCCCCTATCTCCTCTGGGGCCTTCCCGTGGGGCCCAATGCCTCCCCAAGATAGCGGAGGATGGGTCAGTAGACCGTACAGGGAGGATTTATTGGTCATCCTCACTTAGTCCCCTTCTCAGAGCAGGGAACTTTCACATGGCACCAACTACGCATAGGGTCCATTTTAGGGGCACAGCCCTTACACCTACGAAGCAGAAACCATATGGGATCAGGGAAATCGGACACTCCCAAACTCGGACGGGTCTATTGCTTCTGCAACATCTAGTGACTCTAGCTACCTTAGCTACCTTAGCAGCTCCTGCCCCTTTAAGAGAACCAAGGAGCAATGGTCCAGTGAAACCAGTCGAGCTTGCACACTCAACTCCCATTCCGTTGTTATGACAGTCAATATTAGGATCTGGGGCTGTCTTGCTTCTCACCAGCAGTCTGCTGCGCCGTCTCGTATTGAAGAGATAGTGTCTATCCCTGTACTAAGCCAGTCTGGCCGATACGGTGGACTAGCTGTCAGAAAGGACACTCCTGCAGGGACAGCCCAGTAGTGGGGGGAAACCCTGTGGGGGGGAAAAAACCTTCCTGCAGCAATGATTCTGATGGATTCCAGATGATGATTCCGTTGAACAGTTGTTAGAGGCTGGATGTTGAAGAGGAATTTCTTAACAGGCTGCAAGGCACGGCACAGAGTAGACTAGAAGCAAGGAAAGCAGAACGAGAACAGGAATACTGGTACTCATGGGAAGCCTCCGCTAAGGAAGCTTTGCAATGCAAAGAAGGCTTCTCAGCCAAGAAGGATATCACCATTTTGGATTACGTGCTACACAGCATGAAAAGCGTAGGACCATAGGGTGCAACCAGTGAAATCTGCAAACCAAAAGGGGAGCATGGACATAACTGGTGGGTTCCCAATTTCAGTTACATGCAGTGTAACCCATCCAATCCACTGAATTCTGTAGGGCACTGCGATGCAATCGGGAATCACATATACCAGATACTTCAAATTGTGGAATTCCTGTCTCTAGTCTTCGCGGTGATCGTTGTGTGAAGCGTTCGGTAACCAGGTCCGTAAAAAGGGAGGAGTGGAAGACAGGATGGATCCTGAACCACGCCAGGGCCAGATGTATCTTGAAGGGCACTGATTGCCACTGGATTGATTTGTTGAAGAATCATGAAGGGAGCTACAAATCAGGGCACTAATTTGCAATGAACTAAATGCCTTGGTAAGTGTTTTGATGATAACCAGACTTTGTCCCTAATGTGCAATACAGAGTCTGGAACTCTAAGTACAGCCACAATCCTTTTCATCCTCTTGGGCTTTCTGCAAGCATGTGATGGCAAGTGGAAGGCCATCATGCAACTGTTTGATGAAACCGTCTGTGGAAGAAACTCTGGTTTCCTGGCTGAGATCCATGGGGAAGGAGCTAGGATGGAACCATAGTTGAGACAAATGGGGAATCACCCAATGAAGCATAAGTAGCACTGTTTTACACAAACACCACTGGTGGTAGTAGAGTGCACCAGTTATCAGATGAAGCAGTGGTGTAGCATCTGAGATATTGTTCCAACAACTGCTTTACTCGCTCAGTTTGACCAGTGGACTGAGGGTTTTATCCTGATGATAAGCATTGTTTAATGAGCAGTAACTTGCACTGATGTTTCCAGAAGCGTGAGGCACAATGTGATCGCTGGTCTGAGATGATGGAGGAAGGGAGGCCATGCAACCTGCATATCTCCTTGATAAAAATATGCCACTTCTCCAATGCTGTAGGCACCCTGTTTTATGCCACAAAAGAACAAGTTACTTTCTTACCTGGTAACGTTCTTTCGATGGGATGGTCCGACGACGTATTCCATATCTATGACAGTAATCACCACAGCTGTGCTGCTTCGGAAACTTTTTCGGCGTCTGCGTCCTGCGTCGATGACGTCGATGCGCCGCCGTCGAGGACCTCCTCCGACGTCCGACGTCATCCGATGTGATAAGTAGGACGCACGACGCCAGTAGCCTCAGTTGTAGTTTTTTCCCCCAGAACGTGTGACAAGAGTCAACTGCCAGTCCGACACAAAGCCTTGCGGAACGTAAGCTGCAAACGCAACAGAAATTCTGCAGCGGGGAAGGCAGGGCGGGAGCGATATGGAATACGTCGTCGGACCATCCCATCGAAAGAACGTTACCAGGTAAGAAAGTAACTTGTTCTTCGAGGGGATTGGGTCCTCCGACGTATTCCATATCTATGACAGACTCCCAAAGCAGTACCAAATCAAGGAGGAGGGAAAGAATTTAGAAACAAAATTTAGAATAGCCAATCAAATAGCAGAGCAAAGGACCGCCTTGCCAAAGGCCAGATCCTGCCCTCTGATGGAATCGAGGGAATAATGCCGCACAAATGTATGCACTGAAGCCCAGGTGGCAGCATCACAGATGTTTCGAATAGGAACACCCCTCTGCAGGGCAGTAGATGCAGCCAAGCCCCTGGTAGAATGGGCCCGCAAGCCAGCCGGAGGGACCTTGCCCGCCAAGCGGTAACACTCCGAGATGGCCAAAATAATCCAGCGGGACAAAGTCTGTTTCGTCACAGCTTGCCCCAAGCGCTTACCAGCGTAACCAATAAAGAGTTGATCGTCCACTCTGACCCGGGACATGCGAGAAACATAAAAGCTCAAAGCTCTCCTAGGATCAAGCCTATGGAGCCTCTCCTCTTCCTTACCAGGATGCGGAGGAGGATAGAATGCCGGAAGAACAATCTTCTGGGCCAAATGAAATTCCGTCACTACCTTCGGAAGAAAAGAAGGACGAACTCGAAGGACAACCCTGTCCTTGTGAAATACAGTGAAGGGCGGCTTAACAGAAAGTGCCTGTAACTCACTCACTCTGCGAGCGGAAGTAACCGCAACTAAAAACACAGTTTTCAAAGTCAACAGCCTCAAAGGGCAAGAATGTAACGGCTCAAACGGAGCACCCATAAGAAACCTAAGAACAAGGTTCAAATCCCAACCGGGCACCAGGAAAGGCGACGGAGGGAACACATTAGTGAGCCCTTTCAGAAACTGTGAAATTAAAGGGATTTTAAAGTAAGAACATTCTTCAGATGAGCGCTTAAAGATGGACAGCGCCGCCAGGTAACCCTTAACGGTACCCACTTGCAAGCCCCTGTGGGCCAAAGAAAGCAAAAAGGACAGAACCATGGGGATGTCACATGCAAAAGGATCCACATTCTGAACTCTGCACCAGTCGCAGAACTTACGCCAACGGCAACGGTACAGAGACTTAGTTGCGGGCCTTCGGGCCGAAAGCAACACCTCCATCACGTCTTCAGGGAGGTCCCAATCCTTATACCTCAACCTTTCAGAAGCCAAGCGTGAAGGTTGAGGGATCCGACCTCTGGATGGAGAACCTGACCTCCCTCCCGTGAGAGCAGATCGTCTCGGTAGGGAAGACGACGTGGAGGGCAGATGGACAAGTCGAGAAGGTCCGGGTACCACGTCCTCCGAGCCCACGCCGGAGCAATGAGGATCATCCGGGAACCGAACTTCCGTAACCTCCGCAGCACTTGCGGGATGACGGGGACCGGAGGAAACGCGTACAGCAGCGGGAACGACCACTCCACCACGAACGCGTCTCCTAAGGCTCCTCTTGGAGGAAATTCCCGCGAGCAAAACCTTTCGCACTTCCGGTTGACACTGGAGGCAAAGAGATCCACTTGAGGGGTCCCCCAAAGGGCGAAGATCTCCAGGAGAATCTCCAGAGCCAACTCCCACTCGTGAGAGATCGTGCTCTGCCTGCTCAGAGCGTCCGCCGTCACGTTCTCGACTCCGGCCAGATGAACTGCCGAGATCGAAACTTCCTGCTGGATGGCCCAGAACTCGAGCTGCATCGCCTCCCTGCACAGAGGAAGTGACCCTGCCCCCCCCTTTTTGTTGAGGTAGTGCATGGCCACTGTGTTGTCCGTCAGGATCAGGACATTCTTCCCTCGCACAGTCGGCAGAAAAGCCCTCAGGGCTAGCCTGACGGCCCTCAGCTCCAACAGATTGATATGGAGTCTGGACTCCGACGGAGACCAACGACCGCTGACTGTCAGCCCGTTGGCATGAGCTCCCCATCCCGTGAGGGATGCATCCGACACGATCGTCACCTCCGGCCAGGGAAGCCAAAACGGAGCCCCCTTCATCAAGTTGCCTTCGACGGCCCACCACAGAAGGTCCCGGGCGACCGAGGGCGGCACCTGAATCGGGTCCGACATCCTGCCGGAGGACTGCGACCATTGCATCTTGAGTGCCCACTGCAAAGATCTCATTCGCAGGCGAGCCTCTGGCACCAGAAGAATGCAGGATGCCATGAGGCCGAGCAACCTCAAGAACTCGAACGCAGGGAGCGTCTGGGCATGCTGAAACTTGCGCACCATCTGCTGAATGTGAAGAGCCCTCACCTGGGGAGGAAAACACTGCCCCAGGGAAGTGTCGAGCACTGCTCCGATGTACTGGAGCCTCTGCGTTGGCGTCAAATGGGACTTCTTTAAATTGAGGGAGAAGCCCAGCCTGTGAAGGGAGTGGCAGGCGACGGACAGATGATCCAGGACCCGCTCGGGAGAGCTCCCCCTGATCAACCAATCGTCCAGGTAGGGGTAGACGTGAATCCCCCCTTGCCTGAGATGCGCTGCCACCACCACCATGAGCTTGGTGAAAACCCTCGGGGCGGAGGTCAAACCGAACGGCAGGACCCGAAACTGAAAGTGCGAGTCGCCAACCGCGAACCTCAGGTACTTCTTGTGCTTGGGATGGATCGGCACATGGAAGTAAGCATCCTTGAGGTCGAGTGACACCAACCAGTCCTGAAGCTGAAGGGCCTGGAGGTCTTGAGAGAGAGTAACCATCTTGAACTTGTCCTTCCTGAGGAGTTTGTTCAAACCGCGCAAATCCATGATGGGTCTCAATCCCCCGTCTTTCTTGGAAAACAAAAAATAAGGGGAATACCATCCCTTGTTCCTCTCCGCTACAGGCACCAGTTCTATGGCGCCTTTCTCCAGCAGGGCTTGAATTTCCTGCGCAAGGAGCGGATCCGGACACTTCAAAGAGAGGTTCCCCGGTGGATTGTCGCGAGGCCTGTGCCGAAAGGGAAGACAGTAGCCGTGGGTTATGATCTCCAGAACCCACACATCCGAAGTAATGGCACGCCACTCTACAAGATGCTGCGCCAGCCTTCCCCCAACCGGCGAACCATGGGACAAGGCCTCATGACTGAGTAGGAGCGGCTGCGGCGTTACCTGAGGGCAAAGAGGCAACTGCCCGAGCGGCCTTGGCACCACGGGTACCCTGTCGTCCACCTCTGGTACCCCTGCGTTGGCCCCTTTGACTGCCAGCTCCTCTCGCTCTACCAAAGGACGAGTAATAGCGAAAGGAGCCACCCCTCCACTGCTGTCCCCTAGGACGAAAAGGCGGAGGTTGGCGAACTGCAGCGCCCAACGACTTCGCTGCAGCTTTTGAGGTCTGCAACCTCTCAAGGCTCTCGTCAGCCTTGCTGCCAAAAAGATGTTCACCATCAAAGGGCATGTTGAGGAGCCGGGACTGCACATCAGGAGCAAACCCCGACTTCCGCAACCACGCAAACCTGCGTATCACGGTGCTCGCCGCCATGGACCTACTGACGCATTCAGCTAAATCCAAACCCGACTGAACGGACTCACACATGGCATCCTTACCATCCTGGACCAAAGCAAGGAAACCAACCCGTTCGTCCCCTTCGGGAATATGTTCAGCCGCTAACGCAACACAGTTCCACAGAGTGTGCGTGAAACGCGACAAGGCACAAATGGAGTTGGCCGCCTGAAGCGCCATACCACCAGAAGAAAACACCTTCTTCGCCCAGCCATCAAAACGTTTGTCGTCCCTATCAGGAGGGATGGTAGGGTACGACGCCTGCTTCGCCGGGGCCGTGGCCGCCTGCACCACCAAACTTTCCGGAGTGGGGTGCCTGGTCAAGTAGCAGGGGTCGCCACTGGCTGGACGGTATTTCCGCGACAAGGATCTGCCCACTGCCGGGAGACTCTCCGGAGCAGTCCAAGCCGCCGCCACCCTACGCTGTAAAGCCATATGGAATGGCAGAACCGGGTCAGAAGGGGGACCAACATCAAGGATGTCCGTCAGATCATCCTGCACAAACTCCCCTGGGGGAGCAGACCATCCCAGATACTCAGACACCCTAGCCATAAGGCGCCGGTATGAGGAATCGGCATGGGAGCCAGGCTCAGGCCGACCAAATTCCACCTCCGGAGAGGTGTCCAGACCACTAGCATCATGCAGTGACTGCCTCAAATCGTCAAATTGACTATGGCCCGAGACAATGTCATCCGGCACCTGATCAGGAACCAGGCCAACCGAATCCTCATCCGCCTCCGAAATATAATCCAAGGGGTGGAAAGGCACCTGAGAGTGCCTGCTCTTGGCCAGAGCCTTCCTAGGGGGTACACCCGAGACACGGGGCACCTCCGACACGAAAGGCGTCGATGGCGTCGAGCGAATCGGCGCCGCCGTCGAGAAAACCGGCAACGGCGCCGAGAGGATCGGCGTCGACGTCGAGGAAATCGGCGTCGACGTCAGATGCAGCGCCTCCAATATCGGCGGCGTCGACACAGCCCTCGAAGCCGGAGCCCCGAGCGTGTCTCTCGACGACCTGAACGTCGACGGCCTCGACGACTTCCTCGGAGCCGGAGCTTCGAGAAAGCCTGTCGACGCCCTCGACGCCTCAGACGTCGATGTCTTCCTCGAAGACATCACAGGTGCACACGGTCTCGATCGCGTCGAGGACCGGGACCTGGAACGGGTACGGCGAGAACGAGCCTCCTTGTCCGAACGGGACCTCTCCCGTGACTCGTGCCGACCACTCTTGCGAGCGGCGTCTCTCGACCTCACACGGCCGACCCCACTCGGGGGCGCGGACGGTTGAGTACCCTGCGACTCAAGAATCGCCAACATTTTCTTCCCAAAGGAAGCCCATTCCTCCGGCGTCGCACGGCTGGTGGGATAACCGACGTGCCGGGCAGAGTCCTCGGAAGAGGACCTGGAAGGCGACCGGTGACGGCGCTTCCGAGAACGCCTCGAAGAGGCAGAGGAGTGGCGAGACCGACTCCTAGAAGAAGACCGACGAGACCTCCGACGATGACGCGGAGAGTCACCCCTCGAATCATCCGTCGAAAGCCCCGCCGACTTCGACTTCCGGGGCTTGGACACCCGACCTACCGACAATTTCTTCTTACGTTCGCGTAAGGCCTTGGAAGTGAGCGACAGGCAGTCGACACAGTCATCCGTGTCGTGGGCCTCCCCGAGGCACCAGAGGCAGGCGTCGTGCGAGTCAGTCACCGACATCTTGGACCCACACACCCCGCACTTCTTGAAGCCCGGACGCGGGGTTGAAGACGAAGTGGAAGACATCGCCGTTAAGGTAATATCGAACAGGCTCGAAGAACCAGAAAGAACAGAACTCCAAAGAGTCGAGGCTAGAACCGAGAAACACGAAGCAACACGTTCGCGGAAAAAACGGAACTGAGGCTACTGGCGTCGTGCGTCCTACTTATCACATCGGATGACGTCGGACGTCGGAGGAGGTCCTCGACGGCGGCGCATCGACGTCATCGACGCAGGACGCAGACGCCGAAAAAGTTTCCGAAGCAGCACAGCTGTGGTGATTACTGTCATAGATATGGAATACGTCGGAGGACCCAATCCCCTCGAATGGGCCATCTTGAAAAAAAACGGTCAATAGTAACCATTTATATGGTCATACTTTGAGAGGGTGGAAGATCCACAATAGAATCAGTAGAGATGCAGTCCCAAGGTGTGACTAAGTTAGGAAGAAGTTGCAGTTTCCCCACTGGAGTGGAATGACTATGCCGACTTTGTGCACACACAGGGCAGGATGCCACATACCCCACAATGCTTTGTTTCCACTGAGGCCACAGAGGTTTTCTCGAAATAAAATCCTGGGTAGTCTTTTGTCCATGATGTCCTGAAAAAGGGGCGTCATGACATAGTGGCAGTATACTCTCAGTTAGGGATAAGGAAGGAATAATCTGTGATCTTTGAATACGAGTCCGCTTTTAGTTTGAAGTTTCGTACTGGGTCGATGTTGAGGGTAGTTTTGAAGTAAATGCGTGGCTTGTCTCACTTGTTGTAGGAACGGGTGTATTACAAAGACAAAGGATTTGTTAGCCAACAAGCATTCCGGAGGTACCTTTGGAGTAAGTCGTACCTTACCAGAGAAGTTGGCAATAAACTTCTGATAACAATTTGCAAGACCAGGAAACTGCTGAACCTTTCAAACTACTTGGTTCTCGCCATTTCAGAATCGATTCCACCTTAGAAGGTTCGATAGAAATGCCATCTGATGAAATCACATAACCCAAATAGGATTCCAAATAGACGGTGAAAGAACATTTCTCAGGTTTAGCCTTCAATTGATTAACAATGAGTCTGTGCAGAACGCCACCCAAATGTCATAGATGATCCTGAAAGGCCTTAAAAAAGAACAAGATGTCATCTAGGTAGACTATAAATAAACACAATAATAAGTTGATCAAAAATATGCGATCTACAAAACATTGAAGACAGCTGGAGCCAGGGTCAGACTGGGACAGAAATAGGCCCGGTCACCCAAAAAAAAGTGTCCCACCCCTCGCCTCAAAAATGTGGGCCACCCCTCATGAACCTTGACCGCTGATGACATCACCAGAAGTGATGTCATTTGACCCCACCCCAAAGTGACATCCCGGGAAGCGATGAAACACAACCTTTCACCCCTTGACAAAACAGGAAGTGGCATCAAATAGCATTGTTCCTAAGTACACTAAATTACTGTGAATCCAAGCAGACGTCCAAGGCCAAATGATAATATGTTTTTGTATAGCACTTACGCTTAAGCTCTTTTGTATAGAACAAATATGCATACAATATCACCCAACCTGTGTTGGTACTCATTTATCGACCTAAGAAGGATGAAAGGCTTTTTGAAAAAAAAAACATTGAAAAAATATATTTATTTTGTTCCATTTTTTTTTCCAAACTGGCCCAGGCATGGCCAGAAATCGGCCCCGGCCCGCAGGGACGATTTCGGCCCGGCCACGGGGCCAATCCGACCCTCGCAGGAGCATTTGTCAGTCCTGCAATGATCCGGATTCAAATAATCCTTAAAATGTGCAAAAGGCAGTCTTCCACTCATCCCCTGGTCCGGTTCTTACAAGATGATAGGCCCCACTGAGGTCCAACTTGGTAAGCAGATGATCTCCCCTTATTGCTTCGAGAATATCTGCTATTAGGGGCAAACAATATTTGACCTTGACTGTGATTTTATTCAAGCCACGATAGTGCAGGCAGGGATGGAGTTCCTTCAAATCTTTTTTAGGTATAAAAAAGAGTGAGGCACCTTTGGATGGTTTATGAGTCCATTTTGCATGTTCCTCTCTAAATACTGTTTTAAGATGTCTGTCACACTTTCAGAAAGGATGTACATACGACCAAACATAATATTAGCACTGGGTAAGAGATCAATTTGCACAGTCTTCTGATCTGTGGGTGGGTAGGGGGGTAGCTCTGCTACGTCGGGGTGCAAAAACACATCTGAGAAATCTGTTTACTCAAGTGATAGGTTCACTATACCAGCCAAAAAAGTGACATTATGTTGTTTTTTCTGGATTTTGATTTCTAGAGAAACTGGAAAGCATCTTTGAATGTAATATTCTGAGCCAAAATAGAATGTGCCTGCTCTCCAGTTAATGAAGGGATTATGTCTCCTCAATCAAGCAATTCCTAAGATTATGGGATGTTGACTGGTCTTGATCGAATCAAAACAAAGGTCTTCTGAATGTTGTCAGATTCGTAAGGACAAAAGCGTGGTTTCTTTACTAACCAGACTGAAACTTAGGGGTTGTCCGTCCACTCCTTCGACTGAACCCGAGTCTTACCTTTAATAGAGAAACCTTGTTGTACTACCTAGCTATGGCCCATAAATACTCCAGCGGCTCTGCAATTAATTAGTGCAGGAAACATCAAGGTATAGCCATTTTCGTAAAAGACATTTGAGTTTGTAAAACCAATAATCTACTGTCGTCTATTTCAGTTGTGATATCACCTTCAGGAACTTCGTTGCTCTCCCGTGCCAAAGTCCCACTTTGGGACAGGAGTTATAATTTCCCAAACGTCTTATGGAGGCTAGAGGGCATTCACAGACTTAATTACGCCTGTTCCCACAATACATGCAGAGCCCATGGGTTCTGTGACATGCTCTATCCTCCTCAGTCTGAGGTCGTCAGGCTGCTCCAATCTGCATAGGTTCAATATGTGGTTGTTACTTTCCAAACAAAGACCCGGAGGGCTTGGAAAGGGCCTGACTGGTCAGTTCTTCATTCTCTCAAGTTTACGTTTGTAAAGATGGTAGTTGATTTGGAGCACCAAGGTAATTATGTTTGGGAATGAGACAGGTCGGGCCATATGAGCCAAATCATCCTCACATAGTCCTCATACAAGGAGTCATCACTCATACCTTGGAATGTACAAGAGAACAGATGGGTGGAGCAAATTAACCCTGAGGGCAGGGCCAGAGTGTCACTACCAGGGAGAAGATCATCCAAAGAAGGAGATTAGCCAGCCTCAAGATCCACCTCTGAGCTTGAAGACATCCTCTGGTAGGTCCCAGCAGCCTGCCCCTATACCGGCAGTCTAAAAAGGACAAGGGAGATGGGATGTCCAAGATGGTGGACAGGTTTTTAAATCTGTGGTCGAGTAAAAAGAAACCCACCTAGGCCCAGAGAACTACAAATTCCAAATTCCCTATACCAAGTCTGCATACCATATCCTTAGATGACTTAACACAGAGAGGCTGGACGGCAGGGCCAGTGCGTGGCAAGCAGAAAATCAGTTGCAAATAAGGAGGGACAAGCCAATCCCAAATCCCACAGCAGGGGTGTAGGCTATCCCCAGAGGGATGACAGCCAATCCCCATCCCATCTACCATATCTATGTCTCCTTGGACTAGAGAGGGGCTGGGAGGTGGGGATTGAGTCTTATAATATGCCAAGAGCTCAGTCCGAGAGCAGAAGCAGTTGGAGTAAGAGCTTGAAACCAGAGAGAGACAGAGGATAGGAGCTGTTTTGGAGAAGGCTGGCAGAGAGACTAGGAGGACTTGGACGGAGAGCAGAACCCAGAAGGCCTGAAGAGTGGCCAGAACATCGGCCCACACTGGAACCTGGGATCTGGTGGATAGCCCCTGGAGACCAAACTGAGGAGCCAACAGAACTGGGGCAGCTGTAAAACAGTGGTGGGCAATGTAAGGAAGGCATGGTATCAACAGTAAGACAGGCACAAGGACCAAAGTTCAAGGGTGTTTATCGAACTTACAAAAGGGTTTGAAAAACGCCAAACTAATCCTAAATCTACAGATGGGAGCAAGCTATGGCCATCAAATAATAATAATGCAGTCCTAGTAGTGTCTTATCAAAATAAAAGGGCCTATACTAATAAAACTATTGTTATTGCCAATCCTTACCTCTAAATACAAATAGCATGGGAAACGATGTTACAAAAAAGAAACGTGTTCACAAAATGATGTGTGAGGATGTTCAGGCCATTGGTCTCCCTTCCCCACGTTTTCAGCACGGGACAAGGCGGTACATTCCAGCTTAGCACAGTCTCTGGCTTCTCTTGAATGAGGATACAGTTTAATCATTAGCATCAGGGCCTTTCATGCCCAAGTCTCTTTGTCTTTCAAAGTCTCTTCATTCAGAGGGCCTGATGCAACAAACAACCGATAAGTTCTTTTCCTCTTTCAGATTTTCCCAAGTACTCAATTTCTTAGGCGAATCACTATTCACCTCAGATTTGCCTCAGCCAGGCTAAGATCCTCTCAACACAATGTTCATAAATTATTTATGCATCCGATTTCTCATATGATTTTCTTTCTCGGGTGACTCACAGTTCACCCTGGATCACCCTCAGCTGGGCTCACATCTCGAATCTCCGTCAGTCGGGCTCTGATCTCGGATCCCCCTCAGTCGGGCTCAGATCTCGAATCCCCTTGTCTCCCTCTGCCCTGCTCAGATGAATTCCAATTTCCAATATAACTTTACACAAACTTGCTTTAACCAAAAGCTTTTATCTGATCTCCCTCTGCTGGGCTCGGACCAACTTTATATACTTTTTTCATCAACTTTCCAAGGCCTATGAATGTGCACAGGGTTTTGCTTGACCTGTTGCAGGACCACTTCGATTTCACAATTCATTCACTCTTCACAACCGAGACTTTCGAATGAGCAACCACGTGGTGCCGGACCACTCTGTCTGTGGTATTGTATATTGGGTTCAAAGTTCAATCACTCATCTGCTGTTTGATTGTGTATGCGTTGCTTGCCACATACGCTTCATACACTGTTCTCTTCAGTTTTCACTATACAATGTTACCGCTTGCAACCTTGGATTCAACACAGACCGGTCTGGTATCAGTCTCCCCAACTGACCAGCTGTGCTGACTTCACTGGTGCTGTTTTGTTGTAGGAGCCAAGGACAGTACTACAGCTGCAAACAACTCTCCCCGCCTTAACTATCGACGGGAGAGAGCACTGGGTACCTCCGACACACAATGCAGGATTCTTCAGCCTTGATTCCTGTTCTTTACATTTCCTATTGTCGAAGGTTCATGAAAGTAACAATCTTTCGTTGAAAAGGTCAAGGGCACTTCCCCCCTTGAAATCCTCTTCGGTTTTGTTGTCTTTCGCCTTGTATTAAACTGCCACCTTGGAACTGCTGCTTCCTCTTGTGCTTTGCCTTGCTTAGAGTGTGCTTTTGTGCTCCGCCTTTTATCCGGGAATTGTTATGGTAGTCAGGTGTGTGTGTAATGGCCAGCAGTAATTGCCTGACCCTGCCTGACCATTGTATTGGGACATGTCAGGTACGGCTCGGGTGTTAGACCATTTACTCTTGTATGGAGCTCTGTGTGAGGAAATGTTTGTGTTGGAAAGGGCGGGGGGGTTTAGTTCCTAAGTATCCTACTTGGTCAGATGGGGTAAAGGTGTGACAGGGAAGGGGATACTGCGTCTCTCCATTCGGTGTCTCACTTCCACTCCCCGAAGACCCCTCACCCATGTGGTCCCCCCACACTAGACCAACCCCAGGAACTGAATCCAAAAGCGATGACCATGTCCTGGCCACCCGGATGACAGATCCCCAAGGGACTAGTGGGTGAGACACCTTCAGGTTTCTCACATACCCTTACCCTATGCGATGTAGTTGCATCTGTTTCACAAGCGAACCAAGAAACGAAATCCATGTTCCCTTGGTCTTTGCCTTTTCGGTGCTCCACAGTGAATCAGTAGGGTTGCAGGTCTAAGAACGACTGCATGACTCGAGCGTTAGAATCTTTCTGCTGGCTAATCCAAACTAGTGGAGAATGATCTGTGATGAGTGTGAACTTCCTTCCTAGAAGGTAGTATCTAAGGTGGGTAAAGGCCCACTTGATGGCAAGGGCCTCTAATTCTAGCACAGAGTAATATTTTTTGTGTGGGAAAAGTTTGCGACTAGTAAAAAAGATAGGATGTTCCAGTCCATCGTAAACTTGTGACAAGACTACTTCTAGCCCTGTAAGGGAGGTGTCTGTTTGTAACACAAACTCCTTCGAGAAATCTACTACCTTTAGGATCGTGTTCTGGCACAGAGTTTGTTTTCATTTGTTGTAACATACATCGTCCTTGTCAGTCCAATTAATTTTCTGGGGTTCGGTGTTCTTTAATTTGTCTGTCAGCATAGCTGTTCTGTCCAAAATGTTAGGGATAACCTACGGTAATAACCGATTAACCCTAAGAATGCTCTGAGGTCTCTTTTAGTTTTAGGCGTAGGGGTATCTAGGACGGACTTCACTTTCTTGCGTTGAGGTTGGACACTACGATTCCCTACAGTGAAGCCGGGGTATTTCACGGTTGATTGGGCCAGCTTGCATTTGGATTGCTTGGCAGTTAGGCCGGCTTCTCTGAGGGCTCTAATGATAGTAAAGAGATGGAAAAGATGGTCTTCCTAGGTTTTACTATGAATGACTATATTGTCAGTGTAAGCTCCACAGAAATCAGAGTAGGGCTGTAATATTCTGTCCATAAGTCGTTGAAAAGTGGCAGGAGCCTTGTGTAAGCCAAAAGGGAGGGCTTTGAACTGGAACAGTCCCAGGGGCATCGAGAAATCTGTCTTTTCCTTATCAGGTCCATGCACTGGCACCTGCCAGTACCCCTTGGTTAAGTCTAGGGTTGATAGAAAGGTGGCGTTACCGGGTTTATCAATCAATTTGTCGATGCGTGGCATGGGATAGGCATCGAAGTCAGACATGGCATTAACTTGGCAGAAGTCTATGCAAAACCTCCAGGAATGGTCAGGTTTTGTGACCAATACTATAGGAGGGGACCATGGGCTTGAAGAGGGTTTGGTAATATTCGCTCTTAACATTTTATTTACTTCCTGAACCACTATCTATTTACAGGCTTCCGGGAGTCTATATGGTTTCAGATGGACCACTTTTCCTCTGGGTGTTCTGATATATTGTGATAAGTGCCTTTCACCCTTTCTGGTGTCTCCAGGAATACATCAGGAAATGTTATAACTAAATCCTTTAAATCTTCTTGTTGTTTATTAGATAGCTCTTGAGGAATTAATTCAAAGTTATTTATTTCTTCTGGTACCAAATAGAATAGTATCATGGCATTGGTGGCAGACGGATTTTCCTTCCACTTTTTTAAGAGATTTACGTGGTCTTAATGTGCATTTTGTTTCCTGTCAGGTTGTACTACCAAGTTTGTTTTCCGAGTTAGGCAAGAGGACCAATACTTTTTGTCCTACGGAAAACAATGTTAGGTTTACTTTTTTGTCATAGGTGGGCTTTTGTTGTGCTTGGGCTTTTTCCATATGAGTATAGACCAGATTTCAAACAAGTTTCATATGCTCTTGCAATCTGGTAGCGGTTTGCGAAAGGGCAATGGGGCATCTTCTCTTTCTTCCCAGGTCTCCTGGAGCATGTCCAGGACATCTCTAGGTTCTCTACCATAAAGTAGTTCAAAAGTAGAGATCCAGTGGATGCCTGGTGGGGGTTTCTTACTGCAAATAGTGCAAAGGGATCCTACAGTCCCAGTCCTTCCCGTCCTTATCTACCAACTTTCGTGGGATCATTTTGAGTGTTTTGTTGAATCTTTCTACCAATCCGTCTTTTTAGGGATGGAAAACTGAAGTTCTCTAGGTGGTGATATGGAGCATATCCTTGACTTCATCCATGAGCTTGCTCATGAAATTGGATCCTTGATCTGTCAGGATTTCCTTAGTTGCGTAATCGATAATCACAAGGACATATTTGTTAACCAGTCTATAGGTTTCCAAAGATCCAATCATATCCATCCCAATCCTTGAGAAAGGGACTTTGATTATTGGTAAAGGATTCAGAGGGGCGGGCAAGGGAATGTGAGTACTGGTTTTCTGACACATTTCACATCTCTGAATACAGTTTTTTGTTATCAGTATGGATACCTGGCCAGTCAATCTTACCACTGATGTGTACCTGGGTCTTAGATTGCCCTAAGTGTCCCCCTGTCAGATGAGAATTTGCGATCTCTAGTACCATCTTCTGGTGAGTTTTGGGGATTAACTGATTTTTTTTAGTCCTTCTGGGGATATTTCCTTTCTATACCGTAATCCTTGCTTTAGGAAGAAAAAGGGACTTCCCTTTTCTACTCTCTCCCCTTCGGGAATTGCCTTTAAGAAAGCCTCAGCGAGTACTGGATCATTTCGCTGGGCGAAGGCTAGGTCAGGAAAGATGGTAAATTCTTCTTCCCTTTTCTCTTCAGTGGTAGATGGTTCATCAGCTTCCCCAAAGCCTATGGTACTTCTCTCAGTATCTTGCGGATCACTCTCTCTAAAATGAGGAAATACTGCGCTTTCAAGAATTCCTTGTGCAATTTTGTAGCCACGATGTACTTCAAATGGAATTTCCCCATGGTTCTGTAAGAGAAGCTTTGTCAGGGAACCTAGTATGGGGAGTAAAAGCAATAGAGGAAGTGTACCACTCATACTATACCAAAAACATAAAAAGGGAGGACCTGGTGAGAGAAGAACAGACTGCATTCCTTAACCAAATGACCCTGCCACAAATCAGCGATTTAAACAGACAAATGCTAGAAGCCCCCATAACGGAGGGAGAGGTGGGAGAGGTAATAAAAACACTAAAAGCAAACAAAGCCCATGGCCCAGATGGGCTTAGTAACGCATATTACAAAACGTTCAAAACCACCCTGATAGGCCCCCTAACGAAACTGTTTACCTCCATTCGAGACTCCGGTAGGATCTCTGGAGACATGAGCCAGGCAACTACAGTACTGCGATTAAAACTGGATACAGACCCCAAGGATTGCGCGAGTTACCGCCCCATATTGCTATTAAATGGGGATGCACAAATCTACTTGTTAGGCAGAAACCTGTGCAGTTCCCTTTGGGAACACTGCAAAAGATTTAGGACTACAGGTGTTAGCAGTAAACCCACTTGGTAGCAGTCTGTACCAACCAGATTTACCTGGTAGCTGTGGCGGAGCAGTCAGACTTCCCTCAAGAAGAGTTAGGCAGTATGCAAAGTATACACAATAGGCACTCAGACACAATAGCACAAGCAAACACTGACCAGAGCTTTGGTATCAAGGTATATAATTATTTATTTAAAAACACACTGATTGAAACACTCCAGCACTATTATTGTAAATCACTCTCAACACAGTTACTATTATTATATATACATCCCTTATTCCTTATCAGACAAGTCTTAGTTAACACCACTTATTTCCAGACAGAGGTGAGCGCTTAACTATAGATGGCGCTCCAATAAGTTAACGAAAAAGGGACGGAAAAAGGCAAAATGTAGGAAAATACACCACACTAATACTTAGGAACTCTTAAGCAAGGCAGGAAAGTCAAAAGTTACTTGTAAGCCAAAGTCCATAGGCCGGGCCCACTCTTGGAGAGAGCAGGGCACAAATGCACCCAAGATCACAAAATGACAACAGGCTTAAAAAGCCTTGCAGGGAGTTCAGAAAGGTTTTAGTTAGGCTCAGAAAAGTTTAGCCAGGGTGTCCCAGGCTAACCCAGGTTCGAAAGCCGGGGGCTAAATCTACCCCGTACAGTTGGTTGCAAGGGAAGCCAGGCGGAACACGGTACCTTATGTGGGAAGGATCCTCCAGCGGGGGCAGTTGTTCCTGGCAGCGGGTGCAAGTCACGGCGTCGTCCAGAGGAAGAGAAGATCTCGACGTGGAGGAAAGATGAAGGTCGTTGCACTGCCAGGGAAGAAACCAGCCGCAGAGTTTTCCGGTTAAAGGTACTACCCTTTGATTCGCGGTAGTGGTAAAACGTGGTATCCCGGTTGCCGGGGTGCTTGGCACAGGCAAGGCGGCCACGAGATGCTCCAGGAAGCGAAAAAGGAAGCAGACTGGTTATCCCCACCAGTCGAAGGAAGAAGACTCTCCGGGCTGGAGATCTCCTGTCGTTGGGAAAAGTGGTGAGACGGTTCAGCAGGGCTCCACCGGTGGTGTCGTCGTAGCAGGTTGGCTCAGCTTCTCCCTCGTCGGATTCTTAGGTCCTATGGCGACTTCTAAAGTTCCAGTCCCCAAAGCCCTGCTTTTATGCAGAAAACCCCCATTCACTCAGCCTAGCTGTCACTCAAACATGCTAAGTGGTGAGCCGGCCGGCTCAGCACTTGGGCCATTCAGGACGGAGTGCGACTTGAGTTGCCTAGGCAACTCAGTCCAGGGTACCTAAATCCCCCTCCACCCCTCCTAAGTACCTCAGACAGAGTGGCACCACTTTGGAGGGCTTCTGTGGAGAAGCCCGCCAAAAAGTGGAACAAAGGGCTCAATTTGGGTTGGAGTCACAGAAGCGAACACAGACGCCATTTTAGAACCGAGTTCTGACAAAAAATACCAACCAGAGAGTTAATATTAAATAGGCGGTATGTTCGAGGCTATAGGAATTAAATAATTAAAGTTGGTAGCATCGAACAATGGGAAATGCCATAGAGATATATTTGCGGTGGAATATAAAAAGTAGTATCCACTGCCACCAGCCAAAACTCGATCAGGGGGGACGGAGACGTGCCCCCTCGACTAACAGACCCCGGGGGAATCGAATTGCCCCGGCCAGTATGTCCACAATATGATGGTTTGGACTGGTTCTGTTCAGAATTTGAGACTAGTAAAGTCAATGGTGACTTTACATGCCTTGGGAGACAGTAGTCAGTCCCAGGGTATGGAGTCTATAATGGGGGGTCACTATGACTCCCCTGTGTTACTGCACGGAGGGTGCTGTGTTACACACATCACAAAAACACATGAAGCCCTATGGAGTAAAAGACCCCATATCCTATTGAGCACATCTAGAGTCAAAGAAACACACTCAAATCATGGCCAAGAGTGAGGGTAAAAGAGTCTCGCTCTTGGCAGGAGAAAACAATAAACCCCAGAAATCCAGCCAAGCTGCTGGGGGACTCACTAGGTTAGGAAATTCAGCCTAAACAGAGAATTCTCCCCAACACTACTCAATGGTCCTGGCCCGTAGACTAGTGGAGGTACTGCCCGGGATAATCCACCCTGACCAAGCGGGTTTTATACATGGGCGAAACACACATGATAATATCCGCAGAGCCATAGATACAATTGAATGGGGTCGTAGAACAGGACAGCGATTCTCGGTCTTGGCATTAGACGCCTCCCAAGCATTCGACAGCCTAGCCTACATTGGGGGTTCCTACAGCTGACTCTGGAAAAGTTTGGGTGTAGCCCGATTTTCACACGCATGGTAATGGCCAATTTCGCACACCCATCCACACGGCTAATGGTTAATGGACGGTTCACAGATAATATCCTCATTCAGAAGGGCACAAGACAGGGGTGCCCATTGTCACCTCTAATCATCGCCATGGGCATGGAGCCGCTAGCACAAAAAGCCTGCGACGACCCAGAGATCCAGGGGGTAGAGACAGGCGCTGGAGAGCCCCAAAAAATAGCTCTTCATGCGGATGATATCCTCATGTTTCTCAAAGACACAACACACCCACTACCAAAAGCATTACATCTAGTTGAGGAGTTTGCGAAGGTTGCCGGATTCCATATCAATTATGGTAAATCCTGTGCGCTCAATATCACCGAGAGAGCAGAGCAAGTGACAGAATGAGAAGACAGATATCTGCCAAAAGTGGGAACAGAGAGCGGTAAAATACTTAGGAATACAATTAACCTCCAAATACGAGAAACTATATGGGGCCAACATCCCGGAATTACTGAAGGAGCTAGCAGGGGACCTAAAACGCTGGGAGGTGCAGGAACTAAAATGGCTGGCAAGAATAATGGCCGTGAAGATGGCCCTGCTCCCCAGGTTCCTCTATGTGGTAAGAGCCCTACCAGTAGCATCCCAGCCCCAGCAATCCAAAAATTACAAAGGGAGATAATGGCATTTATTTGGAAAAAGAAAAAAAACCAAGGGTCCGGAAAAAGGTCCTGTTCAGACCACAATTGTTGGGAGGGTTGGGAGTTCCCGAAATCTGCAGATATTTATGGGCAGCGCAGATAGCCCCAGTATTACAATGTTCACCCAGAAATAACCAAACTGGTTGGGCGGCCCTTGAAAGGGAAGCAACTAGAGCCCCCCTAGATAGCCTCCCCTTCCTTGCTGAACGGCACAGAAACAAAGAAGGTACATTACTCGAATCCACCAAAGCCACCTTATGGTACTGGAACAAGGCGTTACGAAGTAGAAAGGTGAAGATTGGGGGAGGACCCCTGACACCAGTGGCCCATAACCCGGACTTCACCCCTGGAATGCGGTCTGACTTCTGGGTACAATGGGGAGGAAATGAGAAAACACTGACAATGGGAGACCTTTATGAAGAAGGTACACCCCTGACCTTTGAGAGATGCAAGGCTAAATGTAATAAACCTGAAACTGAGAGGTTCCATTATGTCCAACTAAGGCATTGGATTTCTAGTAGGAAGGTCCGAGGAAGAGGCAACCCGAGATCCGGTGGGACAAGAACTCACAATAAAAGATGGCCAACCCAAGAAAGGGGTGTCGAAACTGTATAGCTTAATGGGAGCAGTAGATCCTGAAGAATCCCTACTATATATGCAACGGTGGGAAGCGGATATGGGGAAACCAATCTCTAGCGAAACTTGGAGCCAAATATGGCAAAGAGCCGCTAAAAGCTCTAAATGCACCTCTATCAAAGAAGCAGCAAACAAAATGTGTTTAAAATGGTACATGACACCTGCACATATGCATTCCATTAACCCAGACTACCCCATATCCTGCTGGAGAGGCTGTGGACAACCTGGTGATCAAATACACATGTGGTGGTCTTGCCCACTAGCAGAAGTATATTGGAGGGAAATTCTAAGTCACATCAAGGAGATGTTTAAAAATTGGTCACAAGGCAGGCGCTCTGTTGCCAGTCAAGGTTTCCTGCATTAGCTTCTCCTCCAAACGCACGTTTTCATGACTCCATCAATCTTCAGGGAGGCAGTGTTTCTTTGCTTTTTCAGGCATGTCTTCATTTCCTTTTCAGGTGTGGCAAGTTAATTGACTCTAAGGATTCTGGTACTTGTATTTTTTTGCACTTAGTTTTTCTTGCAGGTGGCTGGAAACAACTCCGTCCATAGCACAAATCTTCCCCTTGATGGGGGCAGGGAGAAAGCCATGGTTGTGGCTCTCCATTGTAAGGCATGATGGCCGAGCTGCAGCTGCCTTTTGAGCCCGGGACTCCTGGAACAATGTTTAAAAATTGGCACCTCTATCAAAGAAGCAGCATACAAAATGTGTTTAAGATGGTACATGACACCTGCACGTATGCATTCCATTAACCCAGACTACTCTAATACACATGTGGTGGTCTTGCCCACTGGCTGAAGTATATTGGAGGGAAATGCTAAATCACATCAAGGAGATAACAGGGGTACAACTGCCATTTGACCCAATGGTGGTCGTAGTGGGGGAGGCGGTTGAGGGATGCTATGCTAAATCTGGGCCGAAAGCCCACCTCATTACCCATATGTTAAGTGCTGCTAGAATAACCCTGGCTCATACCTGGAAGAACAAACAAGTACCAATAGTGGCCATGTGGTGGCTAAGACTATGGGGGTGAGGGCCATGGAAAAGAACTCCGCACTATCCCACGGCTCCTACACTAAATATTTGGACACCTGGATGCCACTACACAAATTAACAGATGATAGAGAAAAAATGTACTTTAAGCCGAAACTATTGCGCAGCATTTCTGTTATTTAAAAGCACACACTCTGAACTGGAAGACTGTGCGATCCAAGAGACTCAAACTGTTGAAACATGCTACACCATATCCAATGTTGAGTTTGTTAGGTGGTGTGGGGAGGGAATATTTTCAAATGTTTGTAATTATACCTTTGAAAAACCAAAATAAATAAAGTTGGTAAAAAAAAAAAAGAGAACCTTTATGTCTCCTAGGAACTTGGGATGTATGACGCCTGCTAGAACGTCTACACCGAATTTCCAGGCCAGGCCAGATTTGGGGCCAATTTTATGTAACACCCAGGAGGGGGTATCAAAACTAAGTCTGTGGTAATAATTCCTCTTTTCCCTGGAGGGATAGTAGCTTCTCTTCTGCTACACATATCAAAGCCTATTGATTATTTCGTGGCAATAGAGGGGTCTGAGGCTCTATGACTAAGCTTCTGGAATTTTAGCGTTCCCCAATTTGTTTGAATTGAGCCACATCCCACTCCGCAAAACACATGTAAGGAAGGCATGGTATCAACAGTATGACAGACACAAGTGACCACAGTTCAAGGGTGTTTATTGAACTTAAAAAAAGGGTTTGGAAAACACCTATCTAATCCTAAATCTACAGATGGGAGCAAGCTACGACCATCATAAAATAATAACACAGTCCTAGTAGTGTCTTGTTAAAATAAAAGGAGGGCCTATACTAATAAAACTATTGCCAATCCTTACCTCTAAATACAAATAGTGTGGGAAACAATGTTACTAAAAAGAAATAGTGTTCACAAAATGATATGTCAGGGTGTTCAGCCATTAGCCTCCCTTCCCCATGTTTTCAGCATGGGACTAGGCGGTACACTCGAGTTTAGCACAGTCTCTGGCTTCTCTAGCACGACAATACAGTTCAATCATTAGCATCAGGGCCTTCTGTGTCCAAGTCTCTTTGTCTTTCAAAGTCTCTTCATATAGAGGGCCTGATGCGACAAAGAAATGATAAGTTCTTTTCCTCTTTCAGATTTTCACAAGTACTCAATTTCTTAGGCGATTCACTATTCACCTCGGACCCCCCCTCGGCCGGGCTCAGATCCTCTCCATACAATGTTTGTAAATAATTTATGCATCCGAATTCTCGTAGGATATTCTTTCTCAGGTGACTCACGGTTCACCCCGCATTCCCCTCAGCCGGGCTCAGATATCGGATCCCCCTCAGCTTGGCTCAGATCTCGTATACCCATCAGTCGGGCTCAGATCCCGGATCCCCCTCAGTCGGGCTCAGATCCTTTTTAACACAATGTTCAATTAGTCTCCCTCTGCCAGGCTCAAACTAATTCCAAATTCCAATATAACTTTACACAAACTTGCTTTAACCAAAAGCTTTTAGCTGATCTCCCTCCGCCGGGCTCGGACCAACTTCATATACTTTTTTCATCAACTATCGAAGACTTTCGAATGTGCAGACGGTTTTGCTTGACCAGTTGCAGGACCACTTCTATTTCACAATTCTTTCACTATTCACATTTGTCACCTTTCAGCTGGATACTTAACAAAGACTTTCGAATGAGTACCCACGTGGTGCCGGACCACTCTGTCTTTGGTATCGTATGTTGGCTTCAAAGTTCAATCACTCATCTGCTGTTTAATTGTGTTTGTGTCACTTGCCATATATGCTTTATACACTGTTCTCGTCAGTTTTCACTATAAAATGTTGCTGCTTGCAATCTTGGCTTCAACACAGACTGGTCTGGTATCAGTCTCCCCAACTCACCAGCTGTACTAACTTCACTGGTATAATTTTGTTGTAGGAGCCAAGGACCATAGCAGAAAACGATTCTCCCTGCCTTGACTATCAACGCGGGAGAGCCCCGGTTACCTCTGACACACACTGCAGGATTCTTCAGCCTTGATTCCTGGTCTTATGTTTCCTATTCTTGAAGGTTCATGAAAGTAATGGTCTTTCGTTGAAAAGGTCAAGGGCACTTCCCTCCTTGTAATCCTCTTGGGTGTTGCTGTCTTTCACCTTGTATTAAACTGCCATCTTGGAACTGCTGCTTCCTTGTGTATGTTGCCTTGCTCAGAGTGTGCTTTCGTGCTCTGCCTTTTATCCATGTGGGGAAGTCTAAAGGAAGTCAGGTGTGTGTAATGGTCAGCAGTAATTGCCTGACCCTGCCTGACCATTGTATTGGGCCATGTCTGGTATACTGCTCGGGCGTTAGTCCATTTTCTCTTGTAGTGAGCTGTCCCTGAGTAAATGTTTGTGTTGGGAAAGTTGAGGGGGTTGAGTTCCTAAGGGTCCTACTTGGTAGGATGGGCTAAAGGTGTTACAGGGAAAAAGACACTGTATCTCGCCATCCGGTGTCCCACTTCCAATCCCTGAAGACCCAGGTGATCCTCCCGCACTGGTCCCACCCCAGGAACTGGATCCAAAAGCGATGGCCTTGTTCTAGCCACCTGGATGAAAGATGCCCTGGGACTAGCGGGTGAGACACCTTCAGGTTTCTCACAGCAAAAACAGTAAAAGTGACCGGAGAGAGGCTCTGTGTGTTATTCTTACTATAGTACACATTTGTCTCCGGGTCCTTTCATTTGACCTTTCTGATGTCACTCCTCATACAGAGGATGCATTTAGCTATGGTGTGCAACCTTTATGTTTTATGATTGCATTCCATATGCAAATCCTCTTTATCCACCAGTTTTGTCTCCTTATAGTTACTTAACTATAGAGATTGTAGGTTTTGTAGCTAAGGATGAGTAGAACACTTCCTTTCTCTTTACACATCCTTTATACAGAGCTTGGCTTTGCTAGTATATGATACACTTGCTGCCACTTCAAACTGGTCCTTTCCAAATTACGTCCTGTCAATCATTCATCATCCTTTTCAGTCTAGGCACACTGGATCCATGCAACCTCCATGCATTAGAATCATACTCCTAACATGAGTGGTTCACTACTCTCCCACCAGATGGTGTGTCCTACAATTTTCATCGTGCCCTGCAAGCATGGTCATGTTTTAGGGCCATGGGGGCCATTCTCCAAACCAACTGAAATGCTTCTACCATACTATGAGGTGATGTATGGTTGACCCAGCCCATGCCTTTTAACACCTCCCAGGAATCCAACCCTTTGACTCACACTGGATTACAATATTTTCTAAACAGAACTGTACCCTCTCTATAAGCCTACTAAAGCAATAGCCTCAACTCCTTTTGCAAGGCAGTATATTAGTTAAATTAAGGTGACCTATCTTGGACCATTAGTTTATATTTCTGTTCAACCAAACAAGAGTTTACCTTTTCAATTGCCAAAAAGGAAATTAAGACGTAGTGCCTTGTTTTGAAACCTATATAAGCATTTCTCGTGCACTCCACCCCCTCCTTGTAAAGGTATATGAGGGAGCAGGGGTTAGCATGCTACTCAGTAGTTTTGGCAGTTGTTCAGTATTTACCAGACACTATTAACATATTCCCAGTTACACCATTTGCGAGTTGTTGCCATCAATGCCCAGGTAGTATTGTCATGTTCCATGTATTGCTCTAGCTCTCAGATTACATGGCAACTGTTGCTATCACATACAAGGGATTTCCATTAAATGCCCTGGAATTAACACAATAGCCAGGGTTTTGCATCACGTCCAGCTGCTCTCACCATATTCCAATGAATACTCAGGTGCTCACAACAATTGCCAGGGATTGCTTAATTTCCCCATTTACTTGCAACATATGGAAAGTATTGCCATTAAATGTACAGCAATTCACACCATTTCTAGATATTTCCTTCAAATGCTCACAATATTATGTCATAAGCATTTATTCTCTACCGTTATCACTGTCGCTGCATCTCTGCGCTGAGGTGTTTTTTTCAAATGTACACTACATATGGTGCCCATGCTTAGGCTTCCAGCCCTCGGTCTGAAGTAGAAGGATAAGCAACTGGGTTGAGTGGGAGCTGAAGAAACGGGGATCTGAATCTAGAATCTAGGTAAAGAAAGGCAGTGAGGTGGGGTGGGGAGTGGGTATTTCTTTTGTTTAAGGCAGCGTGAGTGTGGACTTGACTTCTCTAATTTGAGTGAGAGGAAGTGCAGAAAGATTAGCAGTGTAGGGCTGAAACACAGATAACTTTAGAGGTGTATTTTAGATAGCGTAACCCATTCTACCAGTTAAATGTACACTGATGGAGCGTGGTTGGTGGTGTGATGAGCTCAAGCAGTTCTATGTAGATAGGAGCCAGTTGGAAAGACTCAGTTTATGTTTACCCAACCCACCATTTGTGGATAGATCCTGGGATTGCTACTGTATATGTGGTCTATGCATCTAAATCTGAATTGAATGTGTGAGAAAAAGGAATGTGGTGGGTATGGGGCAGGCTTTGGTGTGTGGTGTTTCGGAAGAAGGAGTCGGACACACATCGGACATGTTAATGATTGTTCAATCAAATTATAGAAAAAAGGACTAGCTTTCTCTATTGCTAAAGGGAGTTTCCCTGCCCAATTAAACAACTAAAAGTGCTTGTCTATCGTCACACAGTCCAAAGCAAATGTCCTCAGTCCAAATCTATCACTACCTGACCCTACCACTAATATGAACAACTCATAATCAGCCAAAAGTATGTCTCTCTTTTTCTGGTAGTTTCCTTTTGTGCCTTCTTTAGTCTGGCTTTCTTTATTGATGTCTCTCTTGTCTACAGTCGGTTAGGTCTGTTCACTCGGAAAGAGCGTTCTGCTGGTGTATAATACTGAATGCTCAGTACTGTCATATTCTTGAGACAGCACTGCACCCAAGCCGATTTTAGAGGCGTCTGTTTGCAGGAGGAATTTTGTATTAAAATCTGGCATCTTCAGAACTAGCTTGTGACAGAAAATGTGTTTCAGACCCTCAAAGTTAGCTTGGCCTTCTTTGTCCCAAGTCAGTTTCTGTGAGTGCAAGTTCTTTAGTTTGTCTGTGAGATTAGCCACCAGGGTGGAGTCAATGGGGATAAACCGCTGATAGTATCCAGTTAATCCCAGGAAGGCTCAAATATCTCTTTTCGCTTTAGGGGAGGGTATTAGTTGCACCGCCTTCACTTTGTCAGCCTGGTGTTGGATACAGCCATTCCCAGCAAAATAGCCCAAGATGTTTTACAGCCGACTGGGCTAACTGACACTTTCTTGGGTTCGCTCTTCGCCTGGATGTCCTGAGAGCACAGGCAATTGAATGCAGGTGGTGTACGTGCTCCGGCCAGCTGATACAGTGAACCTATATGTCATCCAGATAAGCCCCACAGAAAGTGATATATGGCTTTAATACTTTGTCCATAAGCCACTGAAAGGTGGTAGGAGCTCCTTGTAGGCCAAAGTGGAAAACTTGAATTGAAACAGGCCTTGTGGTGTCGAAAAGGCGATGTTTTCCTTATCTCCTGGGTTTAATAGAATTTGACAGTATCCTTTACTTAAGTCGAGTGTAGAAATGTACTTGGCCGTACCCAGCTTTTCAATCAAGTCATCATTCCGTAGCATGGGGTGATTATCAAAGATGAAAATCAAATTTAATTTCCTTAATTCTATACAGAAACGCCAAGATTGGTCAGGTTTGGCAACCAGGATGATAGGTGAGGATCAGGGACTCTCAGAGAGCATGATGATATCTGCCTTGAGCATTTCTTCTACCTCCTTTTGAATGATTTTTCTCCTGGCCTCATGAATCCTATAAGGTGTTAGGTTTATAGTTCTTCCTGCCGGTGTTCAGATATAATGCAAGAAATTAGTAACTCTATCTGGTTGCTCCGAGAACACTTCAGGGAACTGATCATTATGTTTTCCATTTTGGTATCAGCTAGGAGAGCGGCCATAGTGACCGTGGTTGTCTCGCTTGGGTCGACCTTCCACACTTTGAGTAGGTTGGTGATCCTGTTCAAAGGACTCTGACGTTAGGGCGATTCATGAAGAAATCCCACATGCTGTTGCTGGGCCTCACCCCTGACTCTACACTCCACATTACAGAGATCAGTCACAATTCCCCCTACGTGGGACCTCTACTATCACTTACACACCAGTGGCTCTCTTGTTTCCAAGAATGGCCTTTAAATTGGCCATCTTTGGTTGATTGATCTCACATAATATCAAAGATGCCTGCAAGCATTTAACAAAGGCAAAAGGGTCAAGAGAAAGACTGGCCTGTGTGATGAAGTGACTATGACGTTTCCTTGCTGGAACAATAGCCCAGAAGAAAAAGTACTCCCTTTGGAGGAATACATCTTCTCTGTTGGTCGTCACTTGACAGGAGCCAAGTCACTGTGAATATGAGACGACAGAAAACAACAGAAGAAGAGCAGTTGTCATACTAGCCAGAGTCAGATGGAGAGACCGGATGGGGAGACTTGATGTGGAGAATAAACGGCAGGAAATTGAGGCATGTGCCGTTTGAAGGAGGAATGTCCAGCTCTGCAGACAAAGGAGTGTGGTACCGGTGAGGGAGAGTCCTGTGAGTGGAAACAGACCCTGGACACAAAGGCGGTAAAACGTTCAGACAGTGAGATGGATGTACCAGGCAGTAAAGGAACTGAGTCATGAGTGGGACTGTAAACATAAGGTGTGTGCAAGGCACCAGACACTGGGAGGTGTAAGGAAGGCATTGTATCAAAGCAAGACAGACACAAGTGATCACAGTTCAAGGGTGTTTATTAAACTGTAAAATGGGTGAGATAAACACCTAATATAAATATAAATCTATGATGGAAGCAAGCTACGACCATCAAATAATAATAATACAGTCCTAGTGGAGTCTAGTCAAATAAAAAGGGCCTATACTACGAAAACCTATTGCCAATTGTTAACGCTATGCTAGAGAATAGTGTGGCGTAATGTTCACCAGAAAAGAAAGAAGTGTTCACAAAATGATAAATCAGGATGTTAAAGGCTGGGGTTTCCCTTTTCCAAGTTTTTAGTATGGGACAAGGCGGGACTCTTGAACATAGCACACTCCTGGGCTTCTCCGACACCAGGTTACAGTTCCTTTTCTCAATATCACAGTCTTCTGTACCCAAGCCTCTTTCATGCGCAAAGTCTCATGCTTAGAGGGCCTGATGTGCCATAAACAACAAAACAAAGGTTCCTTCTACTAATCTTCCTGTTGGGCGATTACTCTTCACCCTTGGATCCCCCTCAGCCAGGCTCAGATCCGTCTCTCAACATTAACCTCCCTCAGTCGGGCTCAGACCAACAACTCACTGTGGACATCCCTCAGTCAGGTTCACATTTGTCGTCACAATTTTCACGGATGTATGACTCAGCACCCTAATTCGCAGGCAACCCTCAGCCGGGTTCACATTTGCCAACATAACAATGTTCACTTCACAATGCGGGATTCACTTCCCTTAGCTTTCCCCTGGCATCCGTCCGTTGGGTTCACATTGCAATTTTAACATAGTTCAAAAAGAAAGTCATTCTAGACCCCTTTGGTTCTTCCCTTACCCAAGTCTGAGTCTCAGCCCCCAGTCAGACTTTCTCTTAAGCTCCCAGTCAGGCTTTCTCTTAAGTCCCCAGTCAGGCTTCACACAGATCTATTATTACATACGGTTTCTCTCTGTCGGGCTCAAACCTTTCTCAGTGGCTCTTACGCCTAGGCTTCCCTCTGTCGGGCTCGAGCCACTTCGCCTTGCACTATTTTTTGGGTCAGAGACTTTCGAGTGGGCAGGAACCCCAGCCTGACCACTCTGCCAATTATTCTGCTCTCATCATTCCTTTTCTAAGCTTCCCTCAGTCTGGCTCGAGCTGTACTGGTTTTCACATTCACCCCAATGCCTCTTGGGTCTTGTATTTGCTTTATATTTACTCAGGGTTTCCTTTTCTCACACTCGAGTACCCCTTCTGCTTCACTTCCCCATTCAAGCCACCCATACCCTTACCAGGTGAGACCTACACGGCTAGCGTAGCATTGGTGGGCAGCTCCCTGCGGGGTAGAGTTCTGGTCAGGGTCTCACCACCTACCTCTCCTGCACCTGGACGTCCTTTCACATGTCCAGGGGTAGCAAGCTTTGCAGTAAACAAGACCAACAGTCTGCAGTCTTCCTTCTTCAGCCCTAGGGAGGTAAGGCTCCTTAGCTGGGCTGAAGCCTCACGCAGGTACTGTCATCGGCCTTCCTCCTCCTCTAAGCATTCTCTACGGCTTCCTCTGCTCCCCCCTGCTTCTTGGTGTGCTTGGATCTGTAGTAGAGATCCTCTGCCGGACTCAGCCTTGCAACCTCCCTCCTCTGTTCCCAAGAGCAACTGCCTTCTCTTGCCTTGAAGGCCCCTTTTAAGCACCTGTGTTATATTACCAGGCTAAAAGTGTGTGGTTAGGGTTGGGCCTGCCTGACTGCCTGGCCTTGTTAGTGTGACGACAAAATGGCGGTTGTCCATAGGAGTCAATGGCCCAGGGATTCCCATGGGTAATCCTCATTCCTCCCTGTTGCTTCTTCTTCTTCACAGTATTTGGAGGACAGAGTGAATGAAGGGGATTCTCAGAAATGTTGTGAGTTGTAGATTTTGGGAGAACGTCGGCGGAATAATTATAAAAAGGTTTGTCGACAAAAAAAACAGGAATTATGGGGTTTGTAGTGTTTTGCTGAAGAGGAGGGCAGGTTATTGTTAGAAAGGGGAGAATGGGTGTATCGTAGTGGATGAATGTGTTTTCTCCGGCCTTTTCTTAAAGATAAGTACTGGGGTAGGATGGGACTGTGGTGGCAACATCGCATATAGACTGAGCAGTTGTCGGGTAGGGGTGTACTGCAAAGAAGGGGATAGCGCATCTCGCCCGAAGGCGTTCCTTACACGGGCCCAAAGGACCCCTTGCCCAGGTGATCCTCTCTCGCTTGTCCACCCCAAGGGACGGGATCCAAGCGCAACGGCCCTCCCCTGGCCACCTGAACAATGGATCCCCGGGTCTCCCAGTGAGAACACCCTCAGGTTTCTTACGGAGGAGACAGTCGTGAGGAGGCTCAACAACGCAAGGCGTGGCCGATGTGGAGGAGTGCTTGCTACAGAAATAGAGCCAGTGAGAGAATCTGTGGATGTGGGACTCATCCGAGGTACCAGACATTGGGAGAGCAGAGAAACAATTAGGAAGCCTGACAGTGAGAGACGTGAGCTGGTTGTAAGCGGTGGTGAGGTAACTGAGTGGAACCCAAAACCCAGCGAAAGGCAAAACTGAGGAAGGGCGCAGAGCCCCCGACTTCAAGGGGAAATGGTAGAATCTGAGAAAAGACCAAGTGAAACACTGCATTCTGGGAGACTGAATACAATCCCAGAGTGCAACCAAAGTGAAAAGGAAATCAAGTGAGGCGCTGCATCCAATGAACGAGAGTACAAACCCAGAGTGTAATCCATGAAAATCAATTGAAAAGTTGCATTCTGGGATATAGAATACGATCTCAGAGCATAACCAAAATGAAAGAAGAAAGCCGGATGTTGTGAAAGTACCATTGCGTCTCAAAATTATTAGGAGGGAAGGAAAGCAAGTGAAACCTGACATTCTGGAAAATGGGGTGTAATCTCAGGAAGCATACAATGTAAAAGGCTGAGAAAGACAGCAAAGGACTAACCCCTTGAGAGCGAGCGAGAGAGAGGCGCTTCTTCTTCTTGCAAATAGATTTTATCCATCAGCAGTGATTTTTGGATACCGAGGCTTGAGCCTCATCACTCCATCTTCTCGGGTTGAGTGTATAGTCGTTGGTTTGGTTTCTTCTTGGTCTGTGTGGACTTGTCACAGTAGTGCTGGTTTCACAGGGTCTTTGTCGTGATGGGGGTCTTTGACGGGTAGCGGTCACGAGAGAGAGATGTAGTGTCAGGGAGTTGTAGTCTTGGGAGGGCAGGGGCTGAACAAGGGCACGGGGAGGGAAGTGACATGGAGGGGAACAGGAAAGGGCAGTATGTTACTTGGAGGCGTGGAATCAAGACGTGGAGAATTCAGCTCCGTCTCCGCCTGGTGTATTCCCACGCAGAGAGAGTGAGAGAGCGCAAAGAAGCAGTCATCCTAATAACCCATTGTATTTGTTCAATAAATTGTTTAAGTTTTAGTGTTCCAGGGACTGTTTTCATTTTTTACTAAACATGCTAGACAAACATCAGACAAGGCCATAGGAAAAAAAAACGTTCTCACAACCTCCTTCCTCTACGTTGCTGTGAAAGGGCGCTTGCGAAAATCTAAATGAGTCATCGATCGCACCTCCTGTATCCAAAACAGATGTTAAAAAGAGGCCATCGAAAATGCCAAGAAAGCTTATTTGCCAAGCTTGTGAGCGGGAAAGTGTCGAAGAGCTATGCTAGCCTTGCCACCTTGTGCTTTGTAGGATGAAGCCTTGCCACCTTGTGCTTTGTAGGATGAAGCCTTGCCACCTTGTGCTTTGTAGGATGAAGCCTTGCCACCTTGTGCTTTGTAGGATGAAGCCTTGCCACCTTGTGCTTTGTAGGATGAAGCCTTGCCACCTTGTGCTTTGTAGGATGAAGCCTTGCCACCTTGTGCTTTGTAGGATGAAGCCTTGCCACCTTGTGCTTTGCAGGATGATTCCTTAATGATTATTCAAAAGTGCTGCTGTGCCTTGTGATTCATATGTGAGATGGCTGCTTGCATGTCAATTGTTTCTAACGAATAGGGCACACTCGACCGCCATACGCACTTTTTGTTTGGTGTTGAGTCTGAGCTGACAAGTGTTGTGTGCCAGAAGGAACATTTTCAAGGCTGTGAAGAAGATAAAGTGAAAAAACACTTCCAAACTTCTTAGAACATAAAGCATCACAAAGAAAAAAATCTAAATCTCAGAAATGTTCCCATAAACCAAAAGTGTATGCAAATTGTCACTTCATTAATTGCAATTTACTTTTATAAAAACTGAATTTGCTATTGTAGAAGGAAATGGGCTTACACGAAAGTGGCAATTCTCATTAATCTGTGAATTGTTAACAAAATATATTTGTTAGGTCATGGGACTGTACATCATGTATCATTGTGAGTAGTATTTAATTGCTCTTGGTTGATTTAAATTAAAACAACCACCACATCTGGCTCAAGTATTATTCGTTTTTTTAGCTGATCACACCAAAGCCACTTTCTTTCAAATGGTCACTGAGGGCCTGATTCAGAGGTCCGTGTAAAAATAGAAATGTGTTGTTCCAAGCCGGAACAACACATTTCTTAACTGCACCATATTCTGCACCATATTCTGACAGGGAAAGCATGTGTTGCAGGGACATGAAAGACATGGCTTCTGCATGAGCCTGATTTACGGCTTGACATCAGCCCTGGTAACCATGACAAATGCAAGGCAGCCACATGGAGGGAGCCACATGGAGGGGATTCTCCTCCAGGCAGCACTGGTTGAGCACGTGAATAAAAGGAGTTAAAATACAACACCTCTAAGGTGCCGTTAAACTCCACTGCACACTTTTCCCCTTTATAAACATAGCATTTCTTAGACTGCAGCACCACTTTTCTAGTTTAACGAAAATTTAAGAAAACGTTCTTAAATTAGAAAAGTGGCAGTCTTTAAAGAAATGCTCTCAATGCCACTGGAGCACATATTTCCCATGTAACATGTGATTTAAGCAGCTTTTGCTGATGAAAAGCACATCTCCCCTCCAATATTTCCACCCACCATAGGGCCTGATTCTGAGCTTGTGATAAAAAGAGCGTGGAAATATAACATTCTCCCCCTGCAGTTTCCAGCACCACCATTCTAAGTCGTATATATTATAGGCATCATCTTTGACTCATTCCTATCCTTTGAATTGCGAGTTATTGCAGTCACAAAACCAGCATTTTATCCCCTCCAAAGAATGAGGGGAATCCTCCCTATTTTGAGAACGGCTTATAAGATTGCATCCTGGCAGCAGCGATATCCAGCCATGATCATTGCAATACGATCAACAGCAGCCTCTTGGCAAAACATGCGTTCAGCCTAAAGAAAGTCCAAAACTGTGTAGCTATGCTCACGTTTGGACTAAAATGATTGGATGATGTCACCCTGGTGTACCAGTGGCTACTGGTGAAGCAACGTAAGAACTTTGCACTGCTCTACCGAAAACATAAAGTTATTGCAGCTCAACTCCAACTACCCTAAACAAGTTTTCTCACGCATCCACTGACCAGATGCTTCAGGTGGAATTGTACGAACGGACCGAAAAAAAACGGTCTGACCGCACAAAAAGTCCAAAAAATGCATACCACCAAAGGTTCAAACACCAAAAGTTAGAACCTTTGGTAGCATGCATTGTAGGTGAGTAAAAAAAACAGAATGTGGGGGCTGCGGGGGTTTCCTTCGCAACAACCCGCTCACAATACTATACAGTATAGTGAGCGGGGGTTGGAGGGGACACCCCCGCTGCACACCCGACATCGAAAAAAAACCAAGAAACGGGAGCTGTGGGGGTGTCCCACGCAGCACACCCAAGAAAAAAAAACTGGGGTCTCCGGGGGTGTCCCCGCAACACCCCGCTCACTATACCTTATAGCTGTGGTCTTCAAACTTTTTTGGCCTGGGCCCACCCTGAGCAAGGTTTGGGCAGGTCGGGCCCCCCCAAAACTGCCAGATGGACAGTATGTAGAAATCGCTATCAACTTTTGCTTGCCGTCACCGCACCCTACTCCCAGTACAGACCGTGGGCACTCCCCACCCTACGTCCACCACTATTCCAGTGCTGCCACGCATCCTGCTCCCAACAGCGTCCCATAACACAAGCATACACACATCCATACATATTTAAATAAAAAATAAATCGCCATAAACGTACCTTCTGCAGGGGCCTGCGGATGGTTGCTAAAATGCCCCGCTCCAGGTTGCTCTGCCCGTATGTGCGAGGAGGCGCAGGAGCACCCCCTCGTACATACATACATGCAGTGCCCCAGCCAGCATTTCCAATGAGCTATGCAAGGCTGGCGAAGCAAAACACGCCCAGCGTTGCATGGCTCAGTGATCATGTGCGGCTGGAGAAATGAACTGTCAAAGGCAAACAGTGTTTCCCTTTGACAGTTCAGCCAGCCCAGGAGCACTCCCTCAGCTGGAAAAAGCAGCTGAGGGAGTGCTCAGTGTTTCACTGGGCTGGCTCCTCCATAATGGGTGAGGTGGCCAGTGGGTGGACGCCCCCTCACCCATTATGGATGAGCCGGCAGGCTTGGACTGGCCTACAGGGCAATAGGGTGATGACCGTACCAAAAATGGAAAATGCCAGTGTAGGCCAGTCAAAATGGGCCACTTTTTTGGCCACTGTGGGCCAGTTTGAGGAGTTACTTCACTATGCAGCTAGTAGTTTTGACCATTGTTGCTGAATAAATATTCTTTAAATATCACAATTTGTTTACATTTGAACAAAAAACAACCCCTTGGTACTATTCAAACTGTGTGACTTAAGGACTGAATATCCATTTGCAACTGCTGGACATTGTTTTCATTGGTGCCTAAGACCGTTTTGTGGTCCAGTCTGACCATGTGAGCTGCCCCTTCCCATTTCCTCCAATCTAAAAAAAAAAAAAATATATATGTTTTTTTTTTTTTTTACACATTTCATGCTGGGCTCTGGCGCCCCCCCAGAAGAATGGGGACGCGCCCCCCTGCGTGGCGCGCCCCACAGTTTGAAGACCTCTGCAGGCTTATAGTATAGTGAGTGGGGGGTTGCAGGGGAAACCCATGCAGCTGCCCTTAAAAAAAAATAAAGGACCCTGCGGCGCCGGTTCACGATCACAGAAGTGAAAGAGAACTGGCTTTGCAGGGATACAGCAAAATGGAAGGCAAGTACGGGAGTGGGGGTGTGGTCAGGGTGTGTTGGGGCTAGCGGGGGTGTGTTGGGGGTGTGGGTGGAGGGGGTCTCGTGTGTGTGTTGTGGGTGTGGGTGGGGATTTGGGTATGTGTGATTTGCAGTGTTTATTCACATGTGAAATGTACGAACCTTTGGTGGTGCGTACATTTCCCATGCAAGCTTTTCCATCACTGCCTTTCCCGTGTCGGAAAAATCACGCAGATCTGTATAATTCACAAAAAATTACGCAAATTCTCCCTGATACCTGTAATAACATTCAACAAACAGAAAGCTGTCCCTGCCCTACTTCACAGTGTAGATTGTGCACTAAGCTGTCCCTGGTGCTTGTGGTCATCCTTGGATAATACATTTTGGAGGACAATCCTCCACCTTCCAAGAAGCGTCCCCACCGTCATCATAAGATACGAAATGGGCTTGGTCTCCATAAACGCAAGAGTGACATGGAGTGCATTATCGCTCTACAGAAAATTAATCGCGGATGACACGCCCACACAGTTCGCAATATTACAACCCGATTGTAAATACAAGGATGAACCAATTCTGAAAGAATTAACCGAACAATGCCCTAAAATTTTAGAAGACATTAGTGACTCCATGGTGACACTAAAGACAAATCCTGAGGCAGTAAAAAGAAAACTATGGAATCGAGACAACCTAAGATTATTTTGCCCTGCTTTAAGAACGCCAAGATTGCGGCCCTTAGGAACTTTTATTAAGAAAGACCACTGCTAAATGGGGAAGAATAGTGGCAAATAATTTGCTGGGGGTAAAATCTAAAACTAATCTTCGCCTTGACCACATTCTTGGAACAAATGTCCAAACTGCTATTGCAGACCACAGTGTGTGCACACACCACAAATACGAAGGAAGAGTGAACAAAAAAGAACTCAGTCAAAGAAAACTCATGATTCGATAATATTATTATATACACTCACTGTAAAGTCTTGAAATCTCCTTTTTTTAAAACGTTTAACAAACGAATTAAATAAATAAATAAGACATTTCAATAAATACCAACTGGACCCAATAATCTGAGCTTTCATTAGATCAATTAGCACCCAAGCGAACATAGAAAAAAGAACGTAACTACCAGACTGTTATTGGGATGGCATTCAAGATAGTCTGTCTTAAAACGGTGAGAGGAGGTCAGTGTATACTAAAGAGAAGGAGTGAGAGAGTGACCTTCTTGGACACTATTCAGATCCTGGATGCAGCCAACAGAGCCCAAGAGAAGCCTTCACCAGGAGAATCAGACCAGATTCTATAGCAGGCTCAAGCCCCGGAGGTCAGCCATTAGCCCTTGCCTGGGAGCTATAATTACAGTAGCCTGAAAAAGATCCAGGTGTCGGGTGGGGATAACTATGCAGGTATTCCTCAATAAAAATGAAAGAAACCGTGAGGTCATGAGGGGTCAGCTGGAAGAAAATGACCAGGTAGGAGGTTGTCAACAAGATTACAGTGGTCAGAGAACTGCATAGTATTGGATTATTGGGACCATCTGACAAGATCAGCAGAAAAAAGCTCTACGGCATGTAAAACCACTGTGTGACTGTGAGCCTACTGAAGGACTCTGTCCTAGGTGCGGACAAGTCGGAATTATGTGGATTGAAATAGGGAAAGGACATTGGACTAAGAACACGCAGGGCCTCAATACGGTGGTACTGTAAACGAGTAGGAAATGAAATTAGCACCACTATTACCATTCCACCCAATTATGAGTCCCAAAGATGTGACAATAATTGCTCTGGTGCCAATATCTCCAGAGGAATTAATGATGAAGGAATTACCCTCCACTCGTGCCCGAAGTGACAGTAATTTGGGGAGTCGCTCACTGTAGTTTAATCAAAGATGGCTGTCCCATCATTTATTACCTCTGTTCCAGTAGGGCCTACCGCTAATCAGGCACAAGCAGGAAGTACAAACAGCGAATCACAATGAAACCCCCTCCCCTGCAATCGCAGCTGCAGTATGTTACCCTGGAAACAAAACCAGGAAGGGAAAAGACAGTATAAAAGCAGCTCCCAGCACAGTCAGTTAGGGGAGAGAATAGCAATGAACACTACCTCTCCCAGAATGTCCCACTGGTCTAAATCACAATCTGGATTGGAATCAAATAAGACAATTAGGTATTCAGGACAGACCAACATGGAAGGAGGGCTGTATCGAAGGAGGAGAGTCTGGAGAGGTGCCAGAAAGAGAAGACTGGGTGAGTAGAGAATGTGGTGGAACTGATAAGAGTATTGAACTGAGAAAGAGTTTAGTGGGCACGGCCCTATATCCTGGATTGTGGTTTTAGTGGGCAGGACACTAGTTCCGTGCGCACAACTTAGTGAGCATAACACTATATCCCTGTGTGGGAGCTTCGTGAGCAGGGCTCTATATCCTTAGGACTAGATTAGGTATCAGGGCACTATATCCCTGGTTAGGCACTTAATGAGAAGGGCATTGCATCCCTGGGGCCAGTAGAGAGGACAGGGCACTATATCCCTATGTGAATTAAAGGAGATAACATTAAAGAATTGTTGGGGGTGTCATGAGGGGAACCGTTGAAGAGAGGTGAAGTACTGAAGGAAGAGCTGGATGAGGAAGGTGAGAGTAGGGAGCTTTAAGAGGAGTTGGAGAGAACCAGAGGAAGAAGATAATGGGCCTCATTACGACCCTGGCGGTAAGGGGTTAACGCCAGCGTTAGCTGCGCCGACCCCTTACCGCCAATTACGAGGTCCCTTAGCGCCATGGCGCTTTTAACACCTGCTTTTAGCAGGTGTTAAAATCCATGGCGCTAAGGGACCATGGAGTTAATTACGCCACCGTAATTTACGGTGGCGTAATTAACGCCTTCCCCACTCCCATTATGCCCTATGGGGCAAAAATGGGAATGGGGAAGGGTAAATGGGGATTGGGGACTTACCGCCCCGCCGACCTCGGAATGGGGCGGTAAGTCCGCCAACCACCATGGCGTAAACGTAGTTTACGCCATGGTGGTAAAGTCACGGCCCAGGCGGTAACTTACCGCCTGGGTCGTAATGAGGCCCAATGAGTAGGCATTGACCCAAGGAGTGAGAAGAAGAGGTACAGAGCTGCAGGGAGTAGTGCAGAAAGATGAGGAGGGTGGGAGAGAGAAATTGCTATCAAAAGGAAGAACACAGAGGTCTTACACCAAGGTGAATTTTAAAGGGCAGAGGAATGTATTCTCAGGAAGCAGACAAGGTTAAGGAGTTAGAGAACTGGAGAAAGGTGGAAAGAGGAGGAGGGACCTTGGTAAGCAGCACCAAGGATCAGGGGCATGCCCCAATCAGAAGGGGCAGGTGTGGTGTGCTAACAAGGAGGGCAGGACAATTCTAGTTGATAGGACTGTGCATGCAGTCGACTCCTTCCACTCTGAAAGAGGAGAGACCTCGCTCCTGGCAATTGAGAATACCACAGTGACGATAAAGGAATGGGAAGGGTCCGACCTTCTCAACAAGGAAGACTTGGGACTACACCATATGGTCCCGCTCCGGAACAGAGTAGTGACTGAAACATTTGTGTTTTCAGTACGGAAGGACTGAGAAGGGTATTTGAGACCTCCCAAAGAAGCCCAAACCAACAGACTATAGAGTGGAAAAAACTGCTGGAATATCCTTGAGTAAGCTATTCCCTTCCTGAAGTGTCCCAATACTTATCCTACTAGTTTAGGTTCTTTCAGTGTTACCGGGAAAAATGTGAATCTTATGTCATACTAGTTAATACAGTATTTAAACTATTTCTTGGTGCCCTGTATGTCTGTTGATCGTGGCAGCTTTCCTGGCACATGGTGGATAAGCAGTATTCACCAAGGGAAAGCAGGGTTTGTGGGTACAAAGAGGGAATGATGTGAGGGAAATGTTGAGGGTAGCCAAAGGATCACAGGTAATCTGTTACTATACAAATATATTGTTGAATGACCCATTTATTAACTGTGATTCACAAATTCCCTCCCTCCACCCTCTATCCCCAACACCTATGCCCTCCTTCCACAATGAATCTCAATGGCACCTCAGAGTCTGTCAACTATCTTTTTCTAGGCTTGTCTTGGCTAGAAGGTGTATTTAGTGATTGAGTGGTGGTGAACATCAACCGCCGACGAGAACTCCCTGCACATGAGCTTTTTGTAGGGTAATGGATGCTGAGAGGACCGAATCAAGGCCACACATGTTTAGCAATGTTAGGGGAATTGTCCTCTGCATGTTTTCATGGTCAGCCAATACTGCCTCAGCAAGATCCTGCACCCTCTGGTCCACCACATTATTAGATGCTGTCACATCAGTTAGGTCCCGGCACTGACAAGGTATTTCCTGAGTGATCCTGCGCAAGACCACTTGCATAGCATCCTGCATTAACTGTGCATGCCACAGCTGGTGGTCAGCAAAGTGCTCCATCCTCTCCTCCTGCTGCTATATCCTCATCAACCTTTTCCAGATGAAAGGCAAGGCGACACTGGGCAGGTCATTGGGCTGGTGGGCAGGTGAGGTTGTGTAAATGACATCTCTCCACTCTATTCCTCTGGCCCTGGCATCTGCAGGGTCATAATCATAAGAGACAAATGCATTATCATAATGTTGATGCTATTGAAGACCCAGGATGGTGGAGAAATGGTCATAAGGGAGACATGGCTTAAAGCGGGTAAGATGAAGGCAGGGTGGCCACAGCACCACCTCTGACAGCTGACATCGAGGCAATATTGGAACCTGGTGCAGACTGATTGGTGTTCGGAAAATGATCTTCTACAGGAGAGGGGGCAGGCTCACTGGTAGGAGTGGAGGCGAGAGGCACTTCCCAAGGCAAGGTTTCGGACTGACTGCCAGCTGTGGTGGTGAGGGGTGCTACACAGAGTAAGGGGACAGGCTGAATGCTGGTGTCTGGCTCCAATGGTGGTGTTGTATTGTTAATGGCCATAGAGCTGGCACCACCTCTTGCTGGCACCTTGAGACTGGTTTTAGTGGCTCGGGTCTTCCGGAGACTCATTTCGTTAGCAGTATCTTCAGGAGGGTTATGGTCCCAGCTTGCAGATGTGCTGCTGCACTGTCACAAGGGACTTCTCCCTGTGTGTTTGTTGTCAGAGAAATTACCTGTATTCAGTTGACATGTAGGCAAGTGCACATGTGATCAGGACACCCATGCAATGTTAAGGCAGCTGGGTATATCCCAGGATGTGTAGGTATGCCTCACATGTCCATTGCTGATTTTACTACAGGTGTGACTTTTGCATTGTATCTTCCATGTACCTTACCAGTTCTGATATTGATCTTCGGTGCACGTGTTAATTACTCATGGATTGACAGCTACGGCCTATTTACTAAATGCATGCAAGTGGGCACACATTTAGGTTGATTGATTGATTGATTGATTGATTTATAGAGCGCTTTACACCAAGGCGCAAGGTGGTTTGGAAGTATTTGTCCAAAACTTTACGAAATGTACATGTTTGTGATGTGATTACTCTCAGACCTGGGTGGATACTGTAATTGGTGATGTATCTCACTCACTGTATATTTAGGGCATAGTACTTGGCACATGTGTGTTTTATATGGCCCTTTTTTGTCTTGGTAGATGAGTTCATTGATGTGTGAGAGTCTGTGACTGCACACTTCATCTTGCCCTTCATCTTGCACAAATGATGGTATATTAGGGTGGATGAACAGAGACATGGAGCTTTTCTGGCCCTCTAGATTTCACGAAGTAACAGGTTTGTTTATGTTTTCATTCACTGCATGGTTCGCATTCGTATCCACCTGGGTCACCATCTGTATTGGTGTAGTACTGTTGATAGTGATTCAGTAAGAAATGTACCGCCAACCCCGTCTGCTGTGCGCCTTCCTGATAACATGACATGTATGCAATACCTCCCATACCTCCATATCCCTATGCATATCCCCTGACTCCACTGGTTACATTTTTACGTACGTAGATCACTATTTCTAGTTGTTGCCATTTCCACTGCTCTAACTCCCGTGATCCCTGCCATGTTCAAAATGCTTGACACATTCTTCTCCCAAAAGGGTCAGATGCAGTAGTTCCATTATGCCTCCTTCAGTGGCAGAAGTCTTACAGCGGTGCGTGGCGAGAATGCCTGCGTACATACATCTTGAGGTTGTGCCACCTCTTTGGGCAGTCTTCAATTTCCTGCTGCACAGTAGACACTGCTACTATTATGTCTCATATCTGGGTCCATATTATGGTTTGCAGTGGGTCGATGTTGTCCGCTGATGGCTACCCAATTGCTCATCTATATCCCGCAATTTTATCAGCTAAGACCTGTAGCTCTGCTTCCTTGAATTTCAGTTTGCAGACCCTTGTTTCAAACACCTTCAACTTTTTCTTGCCTTCTGGCATGGTTCAGGTGAGTTTGATGCCCGGATGGAAATCAGAACTGATGGATTCAGAACAAATTGTATTTTTCAAAATGGCTGCCGCTCAACTTCCCATTATGTTAATTTTCATACAGCAATAACGATGCATATTTTGAAGGAATTATCATATGTTAAATCCCCTGGATTTGGGGATGGCATAGGTAAATCTGCCAAATATTAACCGATTTATCGTTCGCTACACTTTTACGTGGTAATTCTGCCAGGCGGATTTATCGTTACTGCCAGTTCAGTTTCCATGGCCTCAAATTTATATTTATTTATTTATATGCATTTTGAAAGAGCTCACACAGCCCGCGGGCATCGAGGCGCTGCTACAGGAATCGTTTTTTTAATTTATTTTTTAGTTGCGAAATTTTGTTGTCTTAGTTGCGTATTTACAACGCGCTTAAACACCCAAAGGTTTCTAAGCGCGCATCCGGGGATCGAACCTGTGTTGCTTCGTGTCGTCTTGCTTCCAATGCGCGCACGTTGCCGGGCTATCTATCCTCAGGGACAATGCTTGTAACGGGGAGTTAATTGCTCCGTACTCTATGATAGTAATGGTATATCATTCAGACCATTCAATCTCGGGAGGATAGCTCAGGGGCAACGTGCTCGCCTTCAAAACAAGACGACACAGAACAACACAGGTTCGATCCCCGGGTCCACGGTTAAAAACCTCTGGGTATTAAGCTTGTTATAAATAACCTATCATATCATGGAGTTACTGCTGGTTTTACTGCCATACTCGTATTTTGGCCCTAAATCCTTCTAGCTTAGGAAGCATTCTCCGTTCTTTCTCTTGGTCCCCCAACTCCTATAGCTATTTCTCCATGCCCTGCCACAGAGAATGAACAAAGGTATTGAACTCTTCTTGTGTGTCGTGTCCCTGTTGCATCCGCCTAGTGACAACAGTGTTTAATCAAAACAAATGTTGGTGATTTCTATAGTGCCGAACATGCAAAACAAATTGCTTCAGGGTGCTATAAGGTGGTTGGGGGAAGAAAGGAGAAAAGGTGGCGATACAAATGAAGTGGGGGCATTGTTTACAGACATTGATAGATGGACCAGAGTCTAATATTGCTGTGTCACTAAGCGCTTGATAACATTAAGAAATGCTCTAGGCCAAATTACACAATAAACAAGTGTTGCTGCTTGTCTGGCAGGAAGTTGTGTCACAACCCTTCCTGTCGTAATTATATCCTTTATTTTCTTCACCAACATTTTAAATGTGTTGCTTACAATCGCCTCTCTTTCTGTTTGGATTCTAATTATTTTATTCCCTCTCCCTACAGTCTAGGTTTTGACCTGTTCATTCAACTAAAACTGCTCTCCTTTACCTTGCTACTTCTGCTCATCATTCTAAACGATCCTCTCTCCTCAATCTGTCCATAGCATTTGACATGGTTAAGCACTCTGTATTCTGTTCTCATTTTTCCTTTGTCTGATCTGCCTTGGTTTCTTTCCAATTTTTCAAGCCGCTTTTGGTGTTGTGGGCTAGTAAGTACATCTTGTTTCCCCTGCCTTATTTTAAGGTTTGCCCTGTAGTCGTACCCTAGGCCCTCTCTTCTGTTTGGCCTCCAAAATCAATTTCACATCACTGGCAACCCCATATCCAGTCTTGTATCCTTTCTATGCAGATGACTCATCGATCTATCTATCTTTTCTTCCTTTTTCTGATAAGTACATACTATGTAAAGCTGCCTCTCTGCAGCTCAACTCCGGATGACCTCATTTTCTTCATCTCATTTCCTCTACAACAGAAATAATTTTCTTTCCTGCTTCTTTTTGATACGCTTCCCCATACTGTCTACATTCTATTGCCTCACACTCATCTTACTCTCTTAACTTAGGAGTTTTCTTGGGCCACCAACCCAATCACATTTGCAAATATGCATCCTCTAGTTGCTTATTCATACAGAAAACACCTCTTAAACACCCACCAAAGATGTGCATTTCCGATTGTAGAAACTGCTACAGTACCCTTCCCATTGTCTCCTAAGAACATGCATATTGTTCTACTCTTCGTCTTGGCCTTCCCACCTATATTTTGCTTGGCCAGAATTTGATATTTAACTCTGCAATCTGTCTTCTTGTCAAGATCCACCTGCAGCTCATGCTTTACTCAAAACGGACTCTAAAGTATTGGTATATGCACAGGCATCCCCCATTCTCAACTTATATCTGAGGTTTAAAAGACTTCAGTGTCACTCAACACTCAGAAATATCTGGGGTTTCCAATCCTTCCCGAGGCTCACCCATACTCATGAATATCTGGCATATTCATTGCAAAACTTCTACCTCTTTGAGTCTCACTCTCCACTTTAGAGTTTCTGGGATCTTGAATGCAGCTATAGACCCCACCACCATTGTGTCGATCTCTTATTTCTGCACCCTTAAACAGGGGATTTATCACCTGGCCTGGAAATCTACTTTAAAAGTCATGAAGTGGAAACCACTCCCATATATATCTGGAAAGTCGACACTGTTTCACCCTGTTTCAAGGCCAGTACCTTTTCTGCATAAGCCATGTCCCACAACTTATACCACAACATATTGATCTGTGGCCCATCCATTGACCTCCAGCATCTGCCAGGGAAACCCTAGCGGTGGACAGAAGATGAGTTATCAGGGTCGAGTTGGCTCCATTAGAGGGTTTAAACCTTCACCATATCCCCCAATAGCACAACCAACCGGTCCATCAGCAGTTGTGCTCCCGTCATGTCCTTAATGAGAGCCAAGACCTCCTTCCAAAACATTTGGGACTTTTCACAGGACCAACCCACCAGAGTTGCAACAAGTGCCCCGGTAAGCCCACCAATTCTGCCGGCACAGGGGGGAGGATAGGCAAGTTTTATGCAGCCGAACCAGAATCATGTACCACTGCATTCCTTAATCATGACGCACCTGGAAGAAGCGCCAGCTCTATGACAAATCCTCACCCTGGAGTCGTCTGAGACAGGACCCTGTAAATCCATCTCCCATTTGGCCATGTATGAAAGTGCTACAGGAGTGCCATCACCCTCAAGCAGCTGATATAACATGGAGACCTCCTTCCCTTTAATCCCCTCCCATACTGTCATTTCCAACATGGAGGGCTGTTGAATGCCTGCCCTATGAGTCAGGCGGTGAGAGGCCCAACGTCGCAGCTGAAAGTAACAACAACGTTCACCCACCGTGACATGAAAATTATCTTTTCATTCAATAAAGGTGAGAGTAACCCCCCCTTATATAGCAGAGAGAGATGTGTGAGGCCACCTATACGCCAAGCTGCCCACAAGTGGTTTGGGGTTACCCAGTATTGGAGAAAAGGGACCCAGCCCACCTGGGCTCTTAACCAGCCTCAGTGCCCTCTCCGAGTGGTATAAGGAAGTGAACTTGGAGTAAAGAAGAAGACCCAATAGATTTCTGGAAGAATGGTACACAAAGGGAAGGGTATGCAGTGGCAGACCAGTTACTCATTGCTCTATCCACCTCCAAAGAGTAGGATGGGACTCTGGGGACCAATCCAAGATGTGCGCCAGATCCGCTGCTGCAATGTAATTCCAGAAGATAGGTGAATTCAAGCCTCCCCCAAATCTACTTGTCTGGAGAACCCGACGTCCCACTTAGGTTTTCGTCCAGCCCAGATGAAAGTGAATACTTTCTTTTAGAGAGCCTGGAAATGAGAAGAGGGAATTTTAAACAGGAGAGCTGATGCTCCATAGAGTAGACGTGGTACAAGATTAATTTTAATAGTCATAATACAGCCCAACCATAGTATTTCCAGATTCTCCCTGTGCTTTAGATCCTCCCCTAGAGTACACAACAAAGTGGGGAATTCACCCTGAACAGTGAACTACAATATGCCATTAGCTTGACCTTCAAATAGTCAAGCTCTCCCTCCCTCCAACAGAACAGAAAGTTCTTTGTGATGTCAGACAGTACAGTGGGAGATTCCGAGACCTTAAGCTCCACTGGTTTCCCCAGATTGATGGAATAACCTGACGCCACCTTGAAGGCCTCAAGTTCGATCATGAGATCAGGAGGAGTGTGCAAGGTGTCAGACATCATCAATAAGATGTCGTCTGCATACAGATCAGCCTTAAGCTCAATCTGTCCTAGACAAATTCCTTTTACATCAGTAGTCAAGCAAATTCACCTCGTGGAGGGCTCCATAATTAAGGCGACGATCCAGGGGGGAGAGAGAGGACACCCCTGGCATGTGCCTCTAGATATATCTGTCAAAGAAGAAAGGCGACCATTGATTTTGACTCTGGATTTGGGACTCCTGATAGCCCGGCATAATTAATCGAATGATGTTTGCCCCAAAGACGAATGCGAAAAGCAGCTGCTGTATAAACCCCAGTCAACGCAATCGAATACCTTGTTGGTGTCAAGTGCCAGCAATGTCATGGGAGTATTAGTCCACCTGCTATATTCGATAACATTGATTGCTCACCTTATATTATCTTGCATATTGCGGTCCTGAATAAAACTACTCTCTTTAGAGTCAATAATGACGGAGAACACACCCTTCAATCTAAGGGACAACACTTTTGCCCAGATCTTTGGGTCAGTGTTAATCAAAGCAATTGGGTGATATGAGCTGCATTCAAAAGGGTATTTGTCTGGCTTCCGGATAAAAGTTGTTACCAACTCATCCATAGATCCCGTAACCAACCAAGGTTCCAGAAAATGATTTAACAATGAAACCAGCTGAGATAACAGCTAAACCTGAAAAGTCTTGTATAACAAGGTAGAGAAACCATACGTGCCCATGACTTTCGAGGTCGGGAGGGACTGAATGGCCCTCTATACCTCCACCTCCGTAATAGAAGTCTTCAGTTCACCCCGAACCGACTCTGCAATCTGAACCAGATTTGCTTGCTCAAAGTATATCCATTGTACCTCCTGGGACATAAACTCCCCAGTCAGCAATGCACGGTAGAATGATGAAAAAGCCTCAAGCTCGGTACACTAAAGAGCGTTCTCTGCACCCTTAATATGTAACATCGTTCCTAGACTTGAGCAGACGCAACTGATAGGCCAACTACCTATTAGCCTTATTGTCTTGCGAGTAGTGAAATTGCTTGGTTCAGAGCAGAGAGGTTGCTGTCTCAGAAGTCAAAAGCACCTCCAAGTAGGATCTATCTTGCCAATCTCACCTCTTTATATGCTTTCTTTGATACCAATCTGAAATGAATGAGCTGCTTTTCATGATCATGGCTTCCAGGCAGAGCTTTGCCTTCCTCTTAGCCATGAAGTGAGGCATTGAACAGCTAATAACCTCTCCCCTGACTACCGCTTTCCAAACATCGCAAACCGGCCCCAAAGGAACTGCAGTTGGCATTCTCCAAGAAAAAATTCTTGATTACTTCTGGAATTTCGCTCAGAAATGCGAGGTGGGTCATACACTCTCCATTCACGGACCGGTGGAAGAGTTGTCCGATTGATTCTGACCACAGCAGTGATCAAGACATGGACCAAAATAAATGTAGAACCGATGGTAACACCCTCTATGAAAGTGACCAATGAAGAGGAAAACAGGAGATCAATTCGGAAGAATCCTTAATAAACATGCAAGAAGTGTCCATAATCTATTTCCGTGCCATGCAAGAATCTCCAAATCTTGATCAGTCCCAACTCATACAAGACTCTCGCCAAGGCATTAACATTTTAAAAATCCGACGAGGAAGATTGTGGAGACTTGTCAACCGCTGTCATTAACATTTTTTAAAATCCGACGAGGAAGATTGTAGAGACTTGTCAACCGCTGGGTCAGGTACAAGATTAAAATCACCTTCCATGGTGACCTCACTTTCAATAAAGGAGTCAAGGGAAGGGAGCAATGAGATTAAAAACTCACACTGTCCCTCACTAGGGAGTTACAGAGGCACCCGGGTCATCAAATGGCCAAATAAACATCCATTCACTAGAAGAAACCTACTGTTGTGATCCTTCAGTATACTCAATGTTATAAAATGTGTATCAGTGAAAATCAAGATTGCCGTGTCTCTCTTCTTAGAGAAACAGGCTGCAAAAAATTGTTTGGGGAAGTACTTGTTATAAAGCCTTTTCTCATCTTTCACAAGCAGATGGGTCTCCTATAGTAGTACAGTATCTGCTGCCAAAAATCAGAACCTATCCAGAAATTCATTCCTCTAAACGGGGGTTTCATGCCCTGGACCGTTTCCTCTGGGTCCAGTCAAGCAAAACATACCAGAAGCTAACAGTGTAATCATCCCCAGTCTGCCCACCACCAAGCACGGGAGGACAAACTCACCCCGACCCCTGAACTGATACCATCCAAGCCACATTTTCAACATCAAAATAGTAAACACACACCTAAACAATAACTAACCTCGAACACCCAACCAACTAGCCTAATGCCTAAAGCAACTCGGGGGTGCAGAGCCAGACAGGCCGCTAGAACACCCCACAGCAACCCAGAACCAAACCCATAAGTACAATGAATGAGCACATCCCCTAAAACAGCTGGCAAGAGGTTTTAGTCAAAAACAACAGGCTCTGTCTGGAAACCCGACCAAAGCATGGGGTCAATGTACCACATAATGGGTAGGCACCGGCTGCGAGGATCCTCTAGCCTCATCAGTGCTTCTTCTCCCCCTGGGCCTGTTGACCCTGGACCAAGGACCCACAGGCATTTGATGAGGTTTAGAGGATTCCAAAAACTTGGTCCCAAACAGATGCGGGGAGGAGCAGCAGGATGCAGGATTCCTAATGAGCATCACTTTCTGCATGGACCTAACCACCTTTCGCTCTGCCTCCCTAGCGTAGATCACAGAACATTGGAATCCTCACCTGTACTTGACCAACTTTTACTGCCTGCATAATCTCCTCTTTAATGTTGTAGACGTGGACCCTGTTTGGATGTGTGGGATGACCCATGTGTCTCTGTCCAGTTCTAACACCCCCCCCCCCCCCAAGTTCCTGGTGTTTCATGTCTGAGAGGAGAGCGTTGAAGAGATCTTGGACACAAGATTGCAGCTCTGAATCCTAGATGTGAGTGGGGATACCTTGGATACATATATATTATTCCTCTGGGATCTGTTCTCCACATCTTCCTGGCTCCAGCAGGAGCCTCCTTTGATCCTCCATCACAGAAATTCTATTGTCAAAGAATGACAGATCATAGCTCATGTCACTAGTGGTATGATCTCAGAGGCCAAGCCCTGGATCTCCCTCTTGATTTCAGCTAGAATATATAGATCCTGCTTTGTAGCCGAGCCACAAAGTCCACTCCATCATTCAGTTCGACCCCAGCGTACATTCCAATGGAGGTTTCCAGTCTCCATGATCTCTCCTGTGTATGCATAATAGTTATGACGTCTCCAGATTTGCTGGACTTTGCGGCTTTGGTCACTATGATCAAGCATAGATGGCATCTCCACCCAACACGAATGGGAAAGGGGCAGCCACAGGCTGTGAGTGACTTCAAAAGAGAGGTTTACCTTAGACTCCACTATCAAGGGAAGTGAAGTTATGCCGATGGCTCTGCAGTTAGAGCAGGGAGAATCAGTGCCTCATGGGGAGAGCTACGCCTCAGGTTCCAAAGCCAGAGTTGGTGGGCAGGCTCTAAGCGGCTTAAAGTTGGAGACTCTCCCCAGACATCGTCCCAAGCAGTGACGATGTCTGGGGTCAAGCAGGAAGGAGTGGAGCCACGTGCTTACATATCCTTAAATTTATTCTTAGTGGAGGTCCAAGCAGCCATTAAAAGCCACGAAGCAGAGACGGCACTAGGTCACAATAAGATCCTGGTTGACCTCTATAGGCACAAACCATCAGTCTGGATGCCTTATCTATTGTTGCTCTTCAATGCAATTACTGAATTTGGCAAGACCCCAGCTTCTTGGAATAGTGCAGAGATCATATCCATATATAATGTGATGACCCAGGTAACTACTGGCCCATCTCGTTATTTGACATAAGCAGTAAAATGTATGTTAATGTGAAGTGATGAGGGGCACGGAGGTGATTAACATAAACTTGTCTTTATTTATGTATCTTACATTAACATTTGTGGATTACGTTATACTAAATACTATCTATGATAGGGGACATGAATCGATCCGCTGCTCCTTCTCTGGCTTCTTCTCAAACTGCCGCTCTCCATCGTTCTCTCCTTCCTCGAGCTCCAATCTCCTTTCTTCTTCTCCTGGCACGCGGAATGCACATGGACGGTCTGGCTTTCCCGATGCATACTGTGTCTACATTGTTATAGTGTTAGGACACTACACATCCCCCTTCCTTAACACATGAAAACAAAACTACAAATTCAGATAGTCCGAGAAATGCTTCCGTCGTCTGTAACGTCTTCCTGCTCTGGATCTCCTGCTGACTATCAATGAGCGCTCATCTGGAATGTTTGCCAGAGACAAAGTACTTGTTGGATCTTGAATCCCACTTCTATATCCCCTGTTACATTCTCCTTCTCATCTACCTCTTTCACCACATAACTTGGTCTTCCCATTCTCTTCATCTCTCCTCTCCTCCAACTTAGTCCACTCATCTGCATCTTTCTCACTTAACAACATCACTCTTTCGTTGTTCCAGACTCTGCCATCTTTGGTTTTCACAGCATGAGAAAATACTTCCACCACTCTAACTGGTTCGGACCAATGACAATCATTCTTCCTCCGAAATACAGGAAATTTGATTCTCACAAAACAACCCACCTGTGGCATTATTCTCTGTTTCAATTTCTTAACATCATGTAACAGCTTATTGGACATCTGAGCTTTCATTATGTTGTCTCTCACACCTTCCAGATTCACCTCTGTACCAACAATAACATTCATCCACCCAGGGAATAGCTTGGTGTTGGCTCGCCTGCCTCTGCTCAATTCGAATGGGGATACTCCTGTGGTAGTGTGAGGCGTGAATCTGTGTGCTAATAACGTTTGTTTAACAAACGTCTTCCATTCTTTTCCACTGGCCCAAGCTACTTTCACAGCATCCTTGATGACACGATTATACCTCTCAACTATCCCATTTGACTGGGGATGATAGATTGCCGAACAAACATGCTTAATGGATCTTTCACAAAAGTATTTTTCCATCATCTTGGATTTAAACTGTGAACCATTGTCCGTTAGGACCTCCTCAGGATAACCTCTCTCTCACACACCTCCTCCATGAATTCAATAATTTTCTGTGTGGTCACCTGTGGCATAAAAGCTATCTCTACCCATCTAGTCAGATGTCAATAATGACCAACCAAAACGTAGCACAACCACCACTCCATATCGGACCAATCACATCCATGGGAATCTTCCTCCAAGGTGTTTCAGGGATATCTCTCAAAGCCATTGGGTATTTTGCCCCCATACACACTTTGTCACTTCTCATACAAAGGATACATTTCTTGACGAGTTCGTCGGCTTGACGGTCACATCCAGGCCACCAGTATGTGTTTCTGACTCTTCTCTTTGTTTTGACAATCCCTTGATGACCTTCGTGACTCATCCGTAATATTCTTTCTCTGAGACCACTCGGGGGCACCACTTTATCTTTCCTCATCAAGTACCCACTTTGCAGGTATAGTTCACTTCGAACTTCCCAGAAAGCCTTAGTTCCATCATGATAGGTCTTATTTTTTTCCATCTTCCTTCTTCAACTCGTTTCATTACTTCCATCAGAATCATGTCTTTTTTTAACTCTCCGTCCCATTCTTCCTTAGATAACGACTTCTTCATCTTCTGTGTTGTCCTCTTCTGCAACAACACTAGACAGTCGTGACAGACAGTCCGCCGTATAGTTCTTTGACCCTGGAATGTGTACTACTTTGAAATCGAACTCCTGAAGTCTGGAAACCCACTTCCTAATTCTGCTAGATAATTTATCCAGTCCTTTCGTGTTGAACGTCTCCACCAAAGGTTTATGATCAGTATGAATGTTGAATTCTGAACCCCAAACAAAAGTTCTAAATTTCTCTGTGGCCCATTTTATGGCCAAAGCCTCCTTTCTATTGTCGAGTAATTTTTTTTCTGCTCCTTTGATAAGCCTAGAGGCAAAAGTGATCACTGATTCCTGCCCATTATAAAACTGAGATAGGGAAGCACCCAACCCAACTTCACTCGCATCTGTTGTGATTACTGTTTTTTTCCCCTCACAAAACTTTTGAGAGAAGGTGCTTTAGTGAGTGCTTCCTTGATGAACCGAAACTCCTTGTCACACACAGCATTCCATATGAATTTTTTAGTCATTTTCAACAGACTCCTCAAATTCACTGTATGGTCAGAAAAGTTCTCGATAAATTTTGCATAATATTCTGCCATACCTAGGAATGTTCTGAGTTGATCTTTACTGCACGGCATAATCATCAGTTCAATGGAGTCTGCTAGCTCTTTCTTCGGTGCAATGCCATCTCCTGAGATAACATGTCCTAAGTATTCAATCTCCTTCCTATTTAATTTGGACTTTTCCTTACTGAGCACCAGTCCTGCCTGATGCAATTTCTTGAGAACTTTGTTCAACCTCATGTCGTGCTCAGTCTGATCGCTGGCATAAATTAGGACGTCATCTTGAAAAAATGCTACACCTTCTTCTCCAGCTAATATCTTGTACATCACTTTCTGAAATGCTGATGCCGCTGATATCAGGCCAAAAGGCATTCTGCAATATTGGTATAGACCTTCTGGCGTTATGAAAGCCGTCAAATGTTTGGATTGGTCATGTAATCGAACTTGATGATATGCGGCTGTGAGGTCTAAAGTGGAAAAGATCTTTGCCGGACCTAGAGTCAAAATGAGTTCTTGAATATTTGGTAGAGGATGGCGATCAGGTATTACACATTTATTTAGTTCTCGCATGTCAACGCACAGCCTCACCTTCCGTGAACTTTTCCTTACAATTACCATTGGTGATACCCACTCGGCTGCATCGATCCTCTCGATTACACCTTGACTTTCCAGTTTCTGTAATTCTTCCTTCACCTCATCTCTTAGGGCTAGAGGTACATTGCGTAGTTTTTGTGCAACAGGCTTAGAACCTGATCTAAGTAATATACGATGTGAGAAACCTTTCAGGCATCCTATTATATTTTCCCTGAATATTTCATCCTTTATTTTCTGTAGATTATCACCGGTTTCACCATCTATTTGGTATACAGTATCACTGGCATTGGGATCCAGACGGACTTTTAGGAGTTTCTGATGTGTCCAGCTGAGTAACGATGTTTCTCCATTTCTTGAAACATAAATGCGTCCATTTGCTCGTCTGTCCTTGAATTCTATTGTAGCTATGAACCAACCAATCTGTTCTATTTTAGCTCCCCCATAGGCTTTGGGCTTTACATCAACTTCACGTAAATATTCCGGGCCACATATTCTCCATACGCTCTCCAGAATCAGGGTATATTTGGCCCCTGAATCCATCATCATCTCTATGGGACAGCCATTCACTTTTATCTCCACCCTGGGGCTTTCTATTTGTACAACTTCATCAGAAACTAGAAATACACATTCTTCTTCTTCATCGCTGCCCTCAATCCAATTAAGAGTTGGGTTTTCCCGGTACGAACTTCTGCAACACTTGGCTACATGACCTTTTCCACCACATTTCCTACAAATCAATCTCAGAGCAGGGCATATGTTGCTGTTCGCCCAGTGAGAAGGACTTCCACATCTATAAAATGCTCTCTGCCTGGTTCTACTTCTCCCGCCTTGAGAGTTTTGTCCCTTATTTTGATTCTCACCACCAGACGTTCTGGTATCATCTCTGTCTGATTTATATCTTCTAAAATTCTGTGTGGACCTTCCTTTTGAGGATTTAGCATGTGATTTACTATGTCTGGGAGTTACTGTCCTGTTGCTGCTGCCACTTATTTCTCCCACTTCTTCATCTTGGTCAGACTGTATTGAGCTGATAGATGGTTTGATAGCGACGTCTTTCACTCTATTTTCTAACGCAAGAACACATGTCTCAGTGTGTTCAACTTCTTTAGCTAATCTCAGGACCACATCAAGCGAGGGATCATCCTCGGAACAGAGTTTTTCTCTGACTTTGCTGCTTCTGCATTCAAGCATAAACTGGTCTCTGACTCTCTCCTCTAGCTGTTCATTGAACTTGCAATTCCATGCTAACTTCCTCAGTGCAGAGATGTATTCTTCTATTGTCTCATCTTTTTCTTGGACTCTCTTCCCAAATCTGTACTACTCCAGTATGGTACTGATTTTCTTTTCGTAGTGCTTATCTAGCTTGTATATTGCAACGTTATATTCATTCATGTCCCCTCTCTCTTGATCTGTCAGATCAGGAAGATCTTCATATTTCTCTTGCCCTGCTGGACCAAGACAGTGTAAGAGTAGAGACTTCTTTCTCTCTATGCTATAGTTCGTTCCACATACTACGTGTGCATAGTGTTCAAAGGATTTGAGCCAACGCTTCCAGGGTAGAGTTGGTTCTCCCACTTCTGGCAGAAACATTTTTGGAGGATGGACCCCTTGCATTGCCATGGTGGCAAAATTGAAGGTGTGCACTAAATAATGCAGAAGTGGAGTGTGTCCTTGTGGTGTCCAGCACTGAGATCTTCTTGCTGTAATTTGTGATAGTTTAAACTGTTGCTGCAATGTAGTTTGAAGTATTTTTAAAACTGTAGTTGCAATTGTAGTATATTTGAAACTGAAATCCTCCTGCTGTACTCTGTAGTATTTTTTTTAAACTGTTGCTGCAATGTAATACATGCGCACTGTCTTGGTAACGCCTGTTACTTCAACGTTTGCATTTCACAGCGTTCGTCATGTGCAGATATGTAATCACGGACTCTCTCGAGCACCAATACGCCCCCTTGCAGCAGTTCGTTATGATGTGTACAGTGCAGCCACACGGGAGCGAAAGGGTGTGTAAGGGGAGCGTCCAAAGGGAGTGTCCTCTTCCCCGTTCTTAAGCGACGTGGGCGGTCAGAAATCCAACGTGCGCAGCCGTAAGCAGGAAGCAGGGAGGAATGAAAGCAGCGGCGCTGCGATCTCTCGTATGAGGACAGCTTTCTTTTTCGGGGCGAAGGAATATGCCGGGACGTGGGCGGTGCTGCTCCTACCTTCGTGGCGGCCGGAGATCCTTCTCAACGGCCGCAACGTAATCCCATCCTCGTCGCCATTGAAGTGATGAGGGGCACGGAGGTGGTTAACATAAACGTGTGTTTATTTATGTATCTTACATTAACATTTGTGGATTACGTTATACTAAATACTATCTATGATAGGGGACATGAATTGATCCGCTGCTCCTTCTCTGGCTTCTTCTCAAACTGCCGCTCTCCAACGTTCTCTCCTTCCTCGAGCTCCAATCTCCTTTCTTCTTCTCCTGGCACGCGGAATGCACGTGGACGGTCTCGCTTTCCCGATGCATACTGTGTCTACATTGTTATAGTGTTAGGACACTATATAATGCCATCTTAACGAGGTTAGAGGATTGGATAAGACAAACAAATTCCATCTGCCCAGCCATCTCCAAGCTGGCTCATCTAAGGGTGTCAGCACCATCGATCATGTCTTCAGGCTCATTCTAATTATGAATAAATATATCTTGATTAAGAATGAGGGTTTGGGGGAGGCATGGCTTCGTCGAGCACTGAGCAGGCCATGCTCAATGTCGGCTCCAACAGGCCGCATGTGTTGACCGTTCTGCGTCGGTCCAGCAGGCTCCATCACCTCATATTTGGATCACGCTGGGGTTAGGTCCCCAGAGCGACATGGGGGGAATGATTCTGTGTGCATCAGTGGCTGAGATGGGCAGCTTTGGATTTTGGCACGACCCAAGATGGCAGTGGCACTCACGTCCCAGCCAACAGCACACAAGTACATTGTTGGTAGCCCGTGGTGGGGTCGGCCCTGACCATCATGGCAGCTCCCCTGGTCTAGAGCTGTTTCATATTCCGGCATTTGGCGGAGTTCTCCTTGTCGGCCTGTAGCGGGCCCTGTGCAGCAGATGGACAGGAAGGATAACAAATGTGTTGCAGTGGATTTACTCCAGCTGCAAAGAGCGGGTGTTGACGCCAAAGAACGCTGGCAGTGCCGTAGAGGCACGGTGAGAGGTTGGTGCCATGGCCCTATCCCCTCTCCTTGTGATGTTTCAATCTGGTCCTTGCTCCCCCTGGGGCCATGGCATTTTAGCCCTGCTCTTGCTCTGAACAGCAAGGATGACTTAAAGTTTGGTGTGATTCCCAAGGTTGTTTATCAGCACTTTAGAATTGGTAACAAATGTTGCTCTATCCTCTCTATAGAGTATTGAGAAGTGGTTAAACCATATATTTTCTGTAATTGCATTTTGGAATGGGTTCCCCTTAATGTTAGTACCATTCCGTACGTATGATTTTCCAAAGTATTTGAATTTAACCTTCCCAATTTTGGCTTGCTTTTGTAGTCTTTCTGTTTTATCAGGTTCTTTTGTTCAAATAGACGATTCTTAACGTTATCATTATCAGCTTTTTACCTAGATTTAAGGGCCTTCACCAATTTGTTCTTTTCCCAATACATTGTTTTCAAACCAGGTATACCTTGATAGCTGTGCTGCTGCTGCTAATTTGTCTGGTTTCGGGGGAATAGAATTGTTCATATGCTATCATTCCATACTGCAAGGGGATTTGACTCTTTGTGAATCAAAACCATCTCTAAAATTGGGATCAGATTTTGATTTGCAGCAGGGATGATTTTCTCAAGATCACAATCTTCCCATCTCAATCTTCTTCTGCTATTTACAGGGCACAAAACCTGACCCTTACCAGGTCCCTCAGGTGAAACAGAAATCTTTTCTAGCATTAGACTAACTGCTCCATGGCCACTTTCACTTCTTGGTAGATTTCGATTATTCTTAGATGCTTCCTTTCAGGCAAGCTAATTAGAATATACTAAATATGACTACATTTGATACAGTCACAGTATGTGGGGGCCGGGCAGTGTATTACCAATAATCCTCCCAATGTACAACCATATTCCCAATTTATAGAAGAGTGGAGCTGTTATAATGCATGTTGTGGTGCGGTGCAGTTAAGGAAGGCATTTCCCAAACGAGATTTTCATTTTTCGTTAGGTCAAACATATCTTTGAGTGCTCACATTGTAAATTTAGGTCACAAATGATTACAAGAATGTCAATCCTATTCTACATATTCTACCATACAGTCTTATCTATTTAAGGTATCCATGCAATTGGAACCATAGGGGCTGCTATAACTATTGAACACTAACAGGGCTCCCCCCAGGCTCAATGCGTGATACGTGTAGGTCTGCTGAGTCAATTTCCAAGCATGTGACGGAAGCATTTAAATGTACGTTTACCCAAAGACATAATCCCCGGCTTGGTTAACCTAAGTTTCTTGATGAGTGACCAATAGAAATCATAAAACAAGTACAGCCCTCTACAGTGTTTTACAGGCCCAAGTCTCATTAAAACCAATAATATTGAATTGCCTAATACATTTAATCCAATCATGGTCTTCTAAATATGTGGCTAGTCCTGCAATATTCCATGATAGCAAGGCAATCTCACTGGTCCTTGACCTATCAATGGAAGCTATAATAATATCAGAACAAGGGTTGTTCAAGGGGTGTGAAAAACCCAGGGATCCTCTGTGCAGGTGGCCAGAAAAAGGCCATTGCTTCTGGATCCCTATCCTGGGCGTGGACAAGCGAGGGAGGATCACCTGGGTGGAGGGTCCTTGGGACAATTCCCAAGGAGAGAGTGCCGGATGGAGAGACAGGGTATCCTCCCCTTTCCTAATATAGGATCAACCTCCCTTCCCTCAGCCTTTATGGGCTATATTCACTCATGCCTTATCGCTCCTTATAAAAACCTACCAACTAATGAAAAGAGGAAGAGGCCACTAGGAACAATGCACACTTCCTATGACCAACACCAGTCTAGTACTGAAGCGAAGAAGAGAGGTGTAAGCATAGGCAGTACTGAAGGTCAGGCCTGTCACATTAATTGGGCTCATGATAGCCAGGCAATTCCAGTTAACAACACACACTTGAGACCCCTTAATAGGGCTCAGGTGAATAAAGGAAGAGGAGGCTGCTATGTGAGAAGAGACGGGGGAGAATGAGAACGGCTGAGTCGCTGCGTGACCAGACAGCTTGAAGACTGGCCACGACCCGAGGAGGATGGGGAGGGGTCACATGGAGTTTGCAGGACCAGGAGCCTTCAGACACGAAGGCGGGCAGGCGGAGCTGTCAAAGAACTAACCTGCTGCAGAAAGGACTGGAAAGCAGAACGAACACGGTCCGCGTTCACTGTGAAGAATCAAGAAGACGGCGAATGAGAGGACGTGTCCGGTGGGAAAGAAGAATCAATGCTACTGAAGAAGTGAGGGAGAGCAGCTGGGACTGCCGCAGGGGAGACTTGAAGAGCTGGTGAGTGTCAAAAGACAGGGCTCCTCCTGTGGGACCGCAGGCAAGTAACGGTCCATAAGCACAAGTGAGTGAGAATGCTATTGAATGCCAACCTAAATGAAAATGGCTTTTTGAATGAAAGGCCATAATAGTGAATACCAAACTAAATGAGAACTAGTATTTGATTAAGAACACTTGATGTTACGTATCAAAAGTACACTTGAAAGTTAAATTGACAAATGTGAAATTCAACATGTGAACAAATACTTAAGCATTCAATTTACAACGAGCGACAAATTGAACAAATACTTAAATATTCAAATTCCAATAAGTGGCCAATTGAACAAATAGTTAAGTATACGAATTACAAAAGCGAGGAATACTTGCGATCATGTGGCAAAGTAAAGTCTGGTGCAGAAAAGGGTTGCATTCGCCAAAAGGAAAGACAAGAGTGGAAAAACCTGAAGCCCAGCGGAGAAGACCCTATGAGGGGCTAAACAAATCCAAGGAGAGACTTATTTACCTGACCTGTAATGGGTGGACCATGCGGTTTGACAACTGTGCCTAGACCAGGGAGCACTCTATTATAAAGATCACAGTCATCCTGAAGCAAGCCAAGCAGAAGCATAGGATTCCTGGTTGCGTGACCTGTAGTGGGTGGACAGTGTGGTCTGATAACTGCGCATAGACCAGGGGAACCCTAAATGATGGCCAACAAAGAACATTGTAAGTAAGCCACTGAAAACTGTGAACTATTTGATAAGGCAAGCCAGAAGGGAGATCAAGTGAACCTGTTGTGAACCTGTTGTTTTTCTTATATTGAACATTGAACAAATGAATTTAGAATAAATAATACATTGAAGTCTTGGGGAAAGGATCCCTGGCACTTGAAGGAACTGAGACGTTTTATCTTGGAGAAGGGAAACCTCAAGATCTTCTTTTTGTGTGAACTAGACCATATTAAACTTGGGGAAGGGAACCTCAAGGCTTGGTTGGACATTAGTGATACACACACCTATTGGAACTGTATTGAGCCTGAAGTAGAAGACCCAAGAAGAACTTAAGCTGAGAGAACCTGAAACTTTACTTTTGAACACTATTTTGGTTAAGAAGATTCCCACACTTTGTTTATTTCTAGATGTGAGGGCAAGCAGGGGGTTTGGACAAAGACAGAACTTTGATTTGGACTTTTAGACACAGACCTTCCTAAGTTTTCTTTAGGCAGGAGAAATCCCTACCTTAGTTATAGGGCACGTTAGACCTTATACCAGCCTGACATTTTAATACATTTTTTTGGCCCTGCATGATTCAGCTTACCTAATGGGGGTCTACTTCTTAGCTTAATTTGTAACCCTGTGTGGGGGAAGGCTCTAAAATCTACAAATAACAGACCACTCGCTATCTGCTCATTAAAAAATATCGATTTTATGTAATCTTTGTTGCTGTTGCCTGGCATATGAAAACGTTGAGCTTGTCAAATATCCTCTGTGAGAATTGAACGACAATTGGGCTGCATTATGAGTTTGGTGGTATCTGGATGGTAATTCTGCCCAGATACCACCAAACTGAATTACCGTTACTGCCACTTGGTCTGGCGGTATTACTGCTGGATTACAAGTGGCAGTGTAAGTCCCAATTTTCTTGAGTTCCTAGCACTCAACTGGGTCTTTTTGGCAGAATTACTGCGGCGAAGAATTACTGCGGCTGTAATTCTGCCGTGGTAATTCCACCAAAAAGTGGTGAAATTCTGCAGATTTACCTCCAGCTAACAGCTGGAGGTGAATCCTCCAACTCCCCCCCCCCCCCCAACTCATAGTTGGGCAGTGCAGTAATGTGGCGGTATACAGTAATACTGCTGCATTTAACCTGCACCGCCCAACTTGTAATGCCTGTTTTTTTCTCAGATCCAATGGGCAGTATTTCGGTGTTATTTCGGTGGTAAATCTGCCAGAATACCACCCAACGGAATTACCATTATCGCCACTTGGTCTGGCAGAATTACCGCCAGATTACAAGTGGCGGTGGCAGAGTTAATCCCCATTTGTTGAGAGTCCTTGGACTCTATGTGCATTTTTGGTGGAAATACCGCTGCAGTAATTCCAATGATATTCAGCAGAAAGTGAGAGGATTTACCTCCAGCTGGAGGTAAATTACCTAATGCTGGAGGTAAATCCCCCACTCCATGGCCATACTCGTAGTATGCCAGTGTGGGAAAAGTGCCAGTAATTCTGTTACCCCCAATTCTTTCCCACACTGTCATACTTGTAATGAGCCCCAATGTATGATTTTGTTGATAAAGTCATCTATTCCCTCTCTTATACCAGGGAGGGGTTTTGAGGTATTAACCATGAAGACCACACAGTCTTCATTTTCACATTCTGGAGCAAAGAAGATTGTATGTTTAACTCTTGACTGACTAGGCCTCCAAGGTGTCCAACAATCGTGTAGTGCATAGGCCCGCATTATGAGGTTGCTGGTAGGTCAGCAGTGCTACCAGCGGCCTACCGGCAACCTCTGCTTACCGTTTCCACCACCTGAAATCCTGGTAAAACAGGTATATTCCAGGCAGCGGGGGAACGGTAAATTCCCATTCCCATGGAGTATGGGAATGGGATTACTGAAGCACCAGCACCGTTAGTAATGGTGCCGGTGCTTCAGTGAAAAATCTGCTGGTAGGGGCTTGAACTACCGGCAGGTCAGGCTTGCCGGTAGTTCACTGCCCCTATTCAGCAGACTTGTAGTTTGCCAGTCGTGAAAAGGTGCCGGTAGCCATTGACCAGCACTTTTTTCCAGACCGGCAAACTTATAATTAACTTCCATGTTTGGGTATGGAATCCGTAGAAGTGATCGAATTTAAAAGTACGAATGGAGAAATGACAGAATTTTTTTACCAATTTTTTTCGAAATTTGGGGACATTTTACTAAAATATAGGTGTGGGGTGAGGGAAGGGTAATAGTTAAGGTGGGGGGTAAAGGATAGCGAGGGGTCGCCCCGCATTATTGCAACAAAAAAAATTCTGTCATTTCTCCATTTGATCATTTCATGGTAATCATTTGGATATCGCTGGTGGAGGTAAAGTTCTTCTTTGGAAACTGGTCGAGGGCCCAATAAAACCCTTAAGAGGAGGGGGAGGGTAATCTTTAGTATGTTTATCAATTATCTTATTTCTTAACTCTAACTGGGGTGGTGCCACGACCAATGGGGTCTTTCCAAAATTTTGTGAGGGATGGATGCCCTCTGGTTAGGTCTATCATGTCCTTCCTAGTGATTGAGACTTTCTCGTTTAATAATTCCATTGACTGACATACAGATGCAATTTCTACTGAGAGGAGGGAACAATTCCAGCAGAGTGATGGGGGGATGACTTGGAATGTATAATAGCATAATTGCCTCTCCCAGATGCGACATTCTGGTTGTTGACACTACCAGTCAGCTTTAGAGTGCACCCATTATAATTTACACATATCAGACTGGGGTTATAATTCGGCCAACAGATGATATGTATTAGTTACATTGTGTCTCGGGAGGATAGCTCAGGGGCAGCGTGCTCGCCTTGTAAGTAAGACGACATGAAGTACCATAGGTTCGATCCCCGGGTCCGCGCTTAGAAACCTCGGGGTATTAAGCGTGTTATAAATGACCTATCATATCATATCATATCAATAGTTCTGCAAGTGTGCAGACATCTAAATGCGGCTCTTCTGGCTGCTCTGATACAATTGTGACCTCTTTAGCACCAATTACAGCCAAATTATGTTTATTTCCACAGTTGCTATGTAATTCTACAGGTCAACCATCTTGGTTCGGTAGTTTTGATATTGCAGTATGGTTACTATCATGAAATGTATTAGTGGCTTTCTCAGCTTTATGTGCTTTAGCCAAGGACAATTTTGATTTATGTGGTTTAAAAAACGTCTTGGGTTTGGTAGAAGCCTGGGGCCCAAGTCAATTGCTTACAGAAGTACTGAAAACTCAAAAAAGAACAACCACAAAATTGAAAAACATGGAGAAAACAGTACAACCGACAGGACAAAATAAAATAACAAAGACAGCTCAGACTATGCATCCTGACATCTTAAAATAAATCCTCAACCACAGAACCACAGCAACACATTACTGGAACCTAATGAACCTCGAAAAAGGAATTGTATGAACCGTCTTCAAATCAGCATACATCAAACCACTGTTAAAGGAATCATGAAGCGCAGAAGACCCAAGCAACTACAGACCGATATCCAACTTGCCATACCCAGCGGAAATCCTGGAGAACCATGTGTGATCCTATTTAAATATGCTGAAAACAAACAGAATACTCAACTGGTCACATGTTGGCTTCCGACTGATGAGAGGAACAGAATCAGCGCTCGTATCAATATGCGATGGCTTGAAAATAACTGCAAACAAAGCCCAATCGGCCCTCATACTATTGGACATATCTGCGGTAGCCACGCACCACTAATAAAAAGACTGCTGGAATGTGGCATACAGGAATCCACACTAAGGTGGCTTACCTCATTCCTCATAAACTGAACCTAAAGAACCTACTTACCACCGTACATCTCAAACACCAAAAATATCTCCTGCGGAGTTCCACAGGGATCCAGCCTCTCTCCCCTGCTTTACAACATCTAAATGTGCCTCCTGATGAAAATCATTTGAAACCACGGACTAACTGCCTACAACTATGCAGACGACACACAACTGATTGTGTAGCGACCATCACCCAGGAGCAAAATAACTGCCTCAACAACTGCCTCACAGACATCTATAACTGGATGACGACGAACAACCTCAAACTGAACCTGGCAAAAATGGAAATAATACTCTCTCCAACAGAAATCAACGCAGACAACCCACAACTGGATTGGCCAACCGTCATGGGAACACAACTGGGGATTTACAGCATAGTAAATACATAGGAATACTCATGGACAACGGACTATCCATGGAACCGCAAGTCAACGCAATCACCTGAAAATTATTCTACCTCCTTATCCTACTCAGAGGACTACTCCAATACCTCTCCTTTCATCAGAATCATATCCCTGATAGTTCCAAGAAGTGATATCACACACAGCCTCCACGTAGAAATGCCGGAAACACTCACCAAGAAACTACAAAGGGTGCAAAACACCACAGCCAGGATTCTACTAAGATTAAACAGAAGAGAGCACATCACTCCAGCTCTGAAAAGCCTACACTGGCTATCACACTGGCTATCAGTAAAAAAATGCATTAAATTCAAAGCACTCTACATCGCCCACAAAGTCTTACACAGACAAGGAGCAGAATTCCTCCAAGCCAAGATCAGCCGCTTCCAGCCAAGAAGTGACCTAAGATCAAGCGACGACCTACAAATAGAGACAAAACAATATGAAAAAAGGAAATTCGAAGGTACAGCGTTTTAACAGCGAATTGCTAAACTTTAGAACACTATGCCCAAAAAATTAGAACCACCGAAGACCACATCACCTTCAAGAAATTACTCGAAAATTGGTTATTCGAAAAAGGACACCAGGGGGTGCGGGTATCAGGTAATAATATCGCCATATATATGGTCGCCGTAAATAATATCGCCGGAAAAATGTTGTGCCGATATTATTTGCGTGACCATATATATGGGGACAGGGGCAAAAAAAAAAAATGTAAAAAAAAGAAACAAATTAAAAGTTTGGGGGTTGCGGGGGTGTCCCGCTCCATGTTCCATGCAATAATGTCGCCACAAAAAACGGCAATTTTTCGGCGATATTTTTGCATGGCGAGATTTTTGTGGCGACATTATTACATGGAACCGGGGTGCATTCATGGCAGCAGTCTGAACGTTCCACTCCGTTTCCACCAGGTCCAAAAGCGTGCAAGCTCCTTTTTCTGACCCCACAGAGAGGCCATGTCAGAATCTCCTAGTAGCTGGGGATCTGGTGCTCAACCGAGCGAAACCCCAGGTCCCAAACTCGGTGTGGGAAGCAGGAGAAGGGCACCTCATTGCGAGGCCCTGCATGCTGTGAGAGGTGGGGGATTTCCTTTCCTCTACTGCCTGTCCAGGATATCTTGGTGTGCGGGCTATTTGATCCCTGGTCGCTCCGAGGGCCCCCAGGCTTGAAGGCTGCCCTGACGGCTCCGTTCTGAGCCCTCTGAGCTGCGGCTCCATTAGCAGCTCCAGAAGCGGTGACCCGCGGCGAGAGGTAGATCCTGCTGAGCGGCGCTGTCGCCCCAGCGCCTGGTGTAGACCGAGGGCTGCCGAGGGTGGCGCAGCAAGCACCCAGGTGAGAAATATGCTACTGGAAGGCATGTGTTTCGCTATCATGCCCATAGGCGAGTTTCGTGGCTGTGGTCCCGGAAGGTTACAGGCATCTCAGCAGGACGATACCTGCAGGCTGACGTAGTGTCTCCTGGACTAGGGAGGCAAAGAGCTTGGGGTCTGGGACCAGTTTGAAGCAGCAGAAATAGCCTAGTGTAGCGCGAGGCTACCAGGGAGGCCCTCAGTCGGCGAATGTGGTGTAGAAGGCATGCTGCCAGGGAGGCCTGAAGAAGGTCGGATTGTGCCATTGGGGTGGCCTTATGCGGCCTGAGGACAAAGTGGAGACTTCACATATTTCATTTTAGGTGTGAAAGGTCTACAATTGGATCCGGGTAGGCTGTGGTCTCATCAGCCTTGCTACCCCTTATCACTGTGGAGAGGCGGTCAGGTGGGGGCTACCCGTTCAGGAGCACGCAGACCCCCGCTGGCTCATTTCCCGGCTGCCTGGAGGCGGGAGGAGGTCGGTTTGGGCTTCTGCAGCTGCTGGTGTAGTAAGGGGCTGGCCTCGCTGGGAGCTCCCCAGGGTGAGCGTGCCACAACTGTGGGGGAGCCATTGTGGTACAAGCAGGACAAAACGACCCTTCGGTTGTCCTGCCACACAAGAGGGAGCTGGTGGTGCTGTGGAGGATACCAGTGAATGGCTAGAACCTTGCTAGACTCAGTCTTGGTGTGGACATCCGCTTGGCTGGGTGAGGGTCCCTCTGACCCCTGACTGCCCCGCTTCTGCCTACTTGCGGCTTGCCTCGTTGTCTTCACTTTCATCTGCAGAGAGCACTCATGGGAATGGTGGGGCTTCCAAATGCTTTTGTTTCTTCTTGTGCTGTGGCATTGCTCAGGACGACAGTGGGCCTCATTACGACCCTGGCGGAATTCGGAAAACGATGGCGGAAATGCAATACCGCCATCGAATAGCGCTCGGTGCGACTATGACCCGTCACCGCAAAGTACGAAGCCACTAGCGACACCGTAGTGAACGCCAACGCCAACTGCACCAAGCACGCGCGCGCGCGCCATGCCAAACCGTAAACACCACCATGGCGCAAGGGTACGCCAATTCCGACCCTAGCGGACATGTACCTAACGCCATCAAGCATGGCGGAATGTACCATTCCGCCATGGTGAGAAGTACGGCATCGCGAATCAACCGTAAACGGCCCCACTGAGTGCCTGTACACCGCTCCCTGCCCACAAAGTACAACTCCCCGTAGGTGCAATGAAGCCACAATGCAACCAGTGAAATGTACAAGTCACCCATGCATGCCAACGAACAAAAAAACACAACAGGGGCCAATGGGAGCTGCAGGGCACAGATGGCACGAATACAGAAGCCATCCCAATGGACATGACCACAGTCCCCCACCAAGAAACGCACGCAAACACAGGCACCTGTGACCAGCAATATTCCGAAAATCACATCATTCCACCAGTCCACCTGGCTGACCGGCATCTGTCACACAAAACCCAATCCCCCGCCCCTGAGCATGACAACATTCAAACAGTCATATTGGCAGCCCCCATCCCTGACCTCACGGGCTTCGTAGGCAAACGCGCCCAGTACAGTACCACGCAACTAAACTCCGAAGCTGGAACCCAATGCAGATCTCCTCACAATACATCGCTCCCCAAATAGGCATATGCCACATCACTTGCAAAGAAGAACGCTACACGGGCCAAATCAGAATAGAAATTTAATGCACAACAAAATCACCAAGCCCATACAGCCATCAGGCCATGAACTCCAAAACACATTTCACCATTGTGGGCTGCATCCGCAAGAAATGACCAGCCACTACTTGTGTGACGCCCTGTTCCATCATGGTACACAGAGCCACATTCACGTACGAAAAGGCAACATGGAAGCGCACAGAACCACAGGGCCGTCCCAATGGGGAGGCACTAGTCCAGCTGAAAGGCCGAAATGTTGCTCCGAGCCACCAGTACTGCGTAAGGGCATGTGGCCCATTGGCGATCGTCCCATAAGATCGTAATGCTGCTCCACTGATTAACACGAAGCAGCAGGTGTCGGGAGTAAAACCCATCTGCAGGAGTGGCATACAGATGGCAGTGGCAAAAGGGGAGGAGATACCTGTCAACAAAAAGAAAAGAAAAAGAACAGAATGGCCATCAGAACTACATTCCAACAACTCACTTCAATGATCACACTAAATCCACAGCCATATGCATGCTAGCCCACTCCAAAGGTCCATCACCACCCAAAAACCACTTGCGACTCATAACTATCTATATCGAGGTGTAAACACCATCACAAACGAGTGTACCTGTGCATGCGTCTGTCAAAACAGAATCCATCAGATTGGATTGGTAACGTGCATGGACACAAGTGTCTGAGGGCGCGTCGAGACAGGGAGGGCTCAACAAGGCCAGATAGACGATGGTCCCACTATGGCAGCCCTGCATCACATAGCGTAGGGGAGGCGGATAGATCCCAAGAAGCCCTGTACATGGCAAACTCTGTATCAAATCACCTGCCCATGCATCCATTCATCATTCCCTCATCCCGGTATAAAAACGCCTGAATATTTACTCACATAACATTAGAAATATCCATTGAGTCTGTGCGTTATGCAGCCTGCAAAATCCACAGTGCCCCAGCCCGTAATTCCAGTGTAGTGAAGTAACATGTATTTGGGAACGTCCGGCCTCATCGCCCACGTCGCTATTGCGCATCCCATACTATTCATATCAATCATTGCATCCTCGCCATGGCCCCTGTCCCAAGGACATTGAACAATAGTACGTTATATTTGCAGTCAGACCTGTGGGCATTTCCTCGCCGCCAGCTGAAAACCGAAAGCGCCGCCCTTCGAATTCCTCATTTGCAACATCACGTCGAAGAGGCATCTGTGGCCGTTTGAAATCACTAATTAATCCATCGAGTGCGGCTGTGTGTGAAAATGGCAACTGCCTTCACCCACAAATGGGACGCCCCGCCCGTCGTTGCAACTCGGTACAGTGATGCATGAGGGCCCACCGTTACTCGAGTACTACGTTCCACTGACCCTTCACAAGTCTGTTCGCGACTGCACAGATAGTATGTGAAACAATGGGACCACAGCAGAATGAACATATCAACCAATGTTACACGGCCATCGGGTACAAATACATGATTGCAATAGCAAGATGCCATTCCCCGAATTGCAGCGTTGTGCGCGGGACGTGCTCGGCCAAAGGGGAGAGCAGTTTGCACAGGTGGAATGAATCACCACAGGTGGAGGCCATACAGCCTGATAACACATAAATTGCACAGCCAGTCTCCTCCCACAACCACACCGAAATGCTACCGGCAGGACTCGCGATGTTGGCCCTGGGGGACATGATAGCACTGCAAGTACTCCAACTCCAAGAAGAAGACGAACACCAACTACAACCGGCCGCACGGAGGAGACGCAGGAGGAGGAGGAGGGCAAGGCAGGGCCAGCAAGGGCCGCCAGCACAGCCACTACCACCACGCAGGCAGCCCGCAATCCCACGCCTCCGAGCACATCCGTTCAACCTCACTGATGAGCAGATCCACACCCTCTACCGTCTGGACCGGGACACCATAGCCGCCATTGTGGACATGACACAGGCTGACCTTGTCAGCATGATAGATAGCCCAACCGCCATCCCACCCCTACTGAAGGTGGTGTCTGTACTACACTTCCTGGCCACAGGCACCTACCAGCACACAGTCGGACAGTTGCATGGCATTTCTCAGCCACTGTTCTCACGGACACTATTGCAAGTGCTCGATGCCCTCCTGCAGCACGCAGACGACTACATCTCCCTACCACGCTCGGAGCAGGAAATTACCAACACAAAAGTGGGATTCCATGCACTTGCCGGCATACCGGGTTGCATTGGTGCCATCGACTGCACCCATGTGGAATTGGTCGTCCCACATGCCATGGAGGCCCAGTACCGCAACCGAAAACAATTTCATTCTCTGAATGTACAAATGGTGTGTGACTCCAACAGGATCATTACACATTGTTGTGCCCGATTCCCTGGATCAACCCATGATTCTATGGTCTTGAGGAACTCTACAATACCACGCTACATGGAGCGACACGCAGGGAACAGATCCTGGCTACTCGGTGAGTCTCATTACATGCATGATAATGTGGGGTATGTGATTCGGCAATGACCTGGCAGGAAGGGGGGGGGGGTGTGCGTACGTAGCAATGGCATTCCACATCATACGTTTATCGTCCACATACAGGTGATGCTGGATATCCACTGAAGAGATGGCTCCTCACACCAGTCCGGAACCCACGGGACCAGCATGAGGAGGACTACAACCATGCCCACTCACGTACCCATGTAGTCATTGAACAGGCATTCGGCCTACTGAAGGGTCGTTTCCGCTGCCTCAGCAGGTCTGGCGGGGCACTCCTGTACCGCCATGAGAAGGTTGCAAAGATGGTGATGGCATGTGTCATGCTCCACAACATGTGCGTACGTAGAAATGTGCCCATGCCCCCTGACGCAGAACTGCAAGCACCTGATGATGGTCATGATGAGGGTGGGGATGTGGCAGCACCTCAAGGAGTCTGCGAGGCACCGGAGGGCCGTGACATTCGTCAGCATCTCATTGATGTATGCTTCTAGCACTCACGCCTGGTGGCTGATACATGGACACGGGACTCGTGGCACTGTGTGTGTCTGGGACATGCACAATATGGACTGTACGCCTATGATGGTCTTGTACACAAAGATCAATGTCCACACATCTCATTGGTTGATCGTGCACTGTTTATGGCATATGTGATATCATGTAGTACACCCTATCGACCCGCCACCCAAGTGAGCCCAACACACCCCCTCCACCCTCCTACCTCCCCCCCGAACACCAGTGTCCAAAGATGCTCATTGTCAGTGGGCTGTCGCTATTGCAAGCCCCCTCTGCGGGTATCAGGGGCACCCCTGCCTGTGGAGCGCAGGTTCCTCCCAGATCTACGTTGGGGGCTGCCCTGGACGGAACTTGCAACGGATGATGTCTCTGCCTGCTCACGTCCATGCATGTCCCTAGGGGTTTGCGAGAGCTCAGTGAGCACACGGCGCACTGCGGCAAGTTCGGCACATACGTCCTTGGACGTCGCATGCAGTTCCCCCCTCAGGCTCTCGGTGCTTCTCTCAATTTGTGCCCTTAGTGTCTCTGTACCTCTCTCCATTTCTGCCCTAAGTGTCTCAGTTGATGTTTCTATGTCTGCCTTAGTGCCCCCACATTCATCGGCATGGTCCTTGAGGAGCGTGGCCAGTTGCTGCTGTTGCACAATTAACTGGTCGAGGGACTGTTGCCTCTGCTGGGCCATGGCCATTTGCGGGGGTGTCACAGAGGGGCTGTTGTCCTCATGTTGCCTTGCCACAGGGCTTGTGGGGGATGGCCAGTCGTCGTCTTGTGGGTGCCCCTGCGTGGTATCCTCATGTTGTACGGGATGGGACAGACAGGGGGATTGGGACAGGCCATGGATGGATCTGACTTCGACATCCCCGTCTTCTGTGTCGGAGCATGCTGCCATCAATGGGGTGTCACCTATGGTGCTGCTGCCACCAGAGGCAGTGCCTTCTGTGGCATCCGTTGGGGGGACCTGTGGTGGTGGTGTTGTGGGCATGCTGGCTGCTGGGGTGCCTGTTGATGTTCCCTCCTCTGTGCTGCCACCTGATTTGTGCTGCTGCCGTGTCTTGATGCGTGCAGCTGAGGTGGAGGGCCTTTGGCCGTTGGTCTTGGCCCTCTTTGCAGGTGTGCTGGTAGGGGTGTCCTGATGCTCGTCGTTTGGATCGGACCCTGTGGTGGAGTAAAGGAGGGCGAGGGTTATTAATGGGTCTGTGGGTATTGGAATGGCATTGTATCACATGCATTGCGGTGGTGCCTGAGGGTGATTTGGGTCGGGGCCTTGGAGGTGCTTTCATTTGTGTGTGGGGTGAGGGTGCAGTTGTTTGGCAGCCTGCAGTTAGGGTGTGCCTGCTGCACGTGTAGTGCGTGTTTTAGGGGTTTTTAATTATTTATGTATTTATTGTGGGTTTTAACGTGCGCTATCAGGCCGATGTGTGTGGACGTTCTCCTGGACATGTGTTTCTGTTGCACTATGTGGACACATGGTACTTCACATGGATGGACTTTGTGGATTTGGCATTGTTTTATTTGGCCCACCTACCTGAATCTTCGGATGTCTGCACTCCTTTCTCCATCCCTCCGACTCCCTCTATGCTCTCCATTCCGATGGTGGAGGCACAGATTTCTTCCCAGGGGGTCAACTTGATGGGTGATTCAGGACCTCCCCCGGTGGCTGTGGCAATGTTGCGGTTGGCAGAGAGTATGCTGCGGACGCGTATCCGCAGGTCGTCCCATCGCTTTCGGCATTGCTGTGGGTTGCGGGGTGCGGTCCCCACCGCACTTACCCGCTGTGCCACCAGAGCCCATATGGCCTTCTTGTTTGCAAGTGCCGTCCTGGTCATTTGCGTGCAGAAGACGACGGCAGCATTCTCCTGGAGGGTCTCTGTAAGCACGGTGAGTTCCTCACGGGAGAAGTGGACCTGCCGCTTGCGGTCGCACGCTTTCTTCGCTACTTTTCCCATTTTTCTTGGTTTCGCTAGGGTGGATGTCGGGTTGGGGTGTGTCTCAGGGTAGTGTTTTTAGTGGTTGTGTGGTTTTAGTGGTTTTATAGGTGTACGGCGGGATGTTTCCCGTTCCGGGCCCATGTTTTAACTTCCGTTTCCGTATATTTCCGGTCACCGTACTTTCCGGTAGGCGCACACTGCGGTGTCCGCTGTGATGGGTGGCGGTATTGCACCTAGGGCGCCGTACGGCGGCGGTGTGGGCCGTTTTGGGGTCATTTCCGCCATCGCGGACTTTGCACTTCCGCCATGCCGTGGTGCTCGTGCCCGATGGGTCGGAATGGGCCGCACTTTGCTCCTTCGTGCAATGGCGGAAACGCTATTTACGCTGTGGCGGTCCGGTCAGTCACTTTCCGCCAGGGTCGTAATGAGGGCCAGTAGGTGTGTGGCAGGTCCTTGGCCACCCCCACTCCAATGGACTGGAAATTGTCCCTACAGAGATTTCAATTTGGCAGTGCTCACTCACCTTCTTTGGGGCCAGGACGGAATCAGCAACGCCGGCTACTGACCCATTTTCAACCAAAAAGGACATTGCGGCATTGCTGGAGGAAATAAGGGGAATCTGTGCTGACATTGGGATCCGGATGGACACCCTGGGAAAAAGAGTTGACAGAATCGCCGACAGATTGCAGAACCTAGAATATAATCAAACCTCACTGGATACGATGGAGTTACATATCGATATGCAGCTCTCCAAACTTGAAAGGTGGGAATCGGGGATGACGCTTCGAAAGGATGACTTTGAGAATCGGGAAAGACGAAACAACCTTCGATTTTTTGGGATTGAGCTGTTTAAGGTTATCTGGATACTTGTGTGAGTGACTGGCCCATCTGAGGCACTCCTACGAGATATCCATACATTTTCTGAGTATGGGGCAATGTAGAGATGGAGATGTGATGAAGGGGAGGTTGGTGCGCCCAGATTTCGTCTGATAAAGACCATTTAGTGTAATGGTATGTCCCGGTGGTCTGGGCTTTCCTGGTGGTTCGGTCCAAAGCCAGTCATGGTAACTTGGCTGTACTGGACGCTAGGGAGAAGAGGGGGCTAGTTCTACTTGGGAGTTGGGAGGAAGGGTTGTTGGGAGTTGGGGGGTGTTCTTTGGGTTTGACAGGGGAGATGGGAAATCCTGATGTTCCATTATGTCAACAGACAAGGTGTATTTTGTATGAGGACAGATGGGCAGGTGGGAGCATTATTGGTTGTCTGATGTGTCCTTTTGGCTGACACGGATATTGATTTGGTGGTGGGATCTCTCAGTGCCCAAGGTCTTAACTCCCCCATGAAGCGTTCCCTCGTGCTTAGAGAATTCAGAAGAGCTAAGTTTGACTTGCTCTTGTTGCAGGAGACCCATTGGGCTAGGGGGGATCCCCCGGGGTCGAAGTGCAGGTACGTTGGTGAGGTTTACCAGTCTTCTGCTCAGGCCGAGAAGAGAGGGGTGGTTATAATTGTGTCCTCTGGTCTTGGCATGATGCTTGACAAAATCCTCTGGGACCCTGATGGTAGGTGCAGTCAAAGGTTTGCTAAGGGGCAGTCCGATCACAATTGTGACGGTCTGACTTAAAGATATATGTAGAGGTACAATTGATAAAAGGGGGTGATTTCAATATGGTCCTGGACCCACAGAAAGATAGGAAAAGACTGAGGGATGTGAGGGTATCCAGAACGGAGAGTTCCCAGTCCAGTGAGACGTACAGAATTAACACAGACCTGGGGGTAACTGATGCCCTGATGCTGAAGGCAGAGGAAGAGTCCCCCTTCACCTTCTACTCACGGGTTCACGACTCTTATTCTAGAATAGATATAGTACTAGTTGATATGTCCTTGAAAGGGTTTGTCAGCTCTGTAAACGTTCCTCCGGTTACGTGGTCGGACCATGATCTTGTCCGGGTGGGATGGGCTCGCAGAGCAGTGGGGAGATGGACATGCAATGATCTGCTTTGAACGACAAGGGGACAGCCTAGACTCTTCTGAACCACATTAAGGAATATTTTATGTGGGAGGGGTTCAAGGCAACCATTAGAGGGGTCCTGATTGGGTTGGGCGTGCACAAGAATCGGGAGAGGCAGAGGCAAGAGGAAGACATCCGGTTGACGAAAGAGAAGCTTACGGAGGGCGGTCGGGCAGAATCCCCTCAGGGCAGCGCAACTTTGCATTTATAAATCACGACTGAAGAATTTGCTGATTCAGGACACGGAAAAGAAGCTGAAATTCTTGAAGCAGAATTATTATGAGAAGGGAGACAGGGCGGACAGAATACGGGCCTGGAGATTGAGGGAAGTACGGAAGTCTAAACTGGTCCATAAGATTAAAAACCCAGGAGGGCGGTCTTATTTGACCCGGAAAGCATAAGGGATGAATTCCGTAATTTCTATGAGGCCCTATACAAGTCAGAGTACATTGAGGATGAATCGCAAATATTCCTCTGTGCCCTGCAGATTCCAGGTTTGTCTGACTTTGCAGCGGACAGTATTGATGGCCTGTTACCCCAGAGCAGATGGCCTGGACGATTAGGGATTGAAGTTAGGAATTACACCGGGAGATGATGAATTTTCAATGAAGTTTTATAAGAAGTTTGGGTCTCTCTTGGCCCCTCACCTAGCAAAGGTCTTTAACAACCTGCCAGAGGGAGAAATCCTTCCGGATTCTATGTTGAATGCTATCATTGTGGTTATCCCTAAACAGGGGAGGGATCCAGTGTAGAGTTCCTCATATAACCTATATCGCTCCTCTTCGATGTGAAAATACTGGCTAAACTCCTGGGACGGAGGCTTGAGAGATTTCTCCCACCGCTCATCGACAGGGACCAGGTTGGTTTTATTCAGGGAAGGCAGGGTTCCGACAACATTAGAAAGACCATTGATTTTATTCATGTGGCGAAGGGTGTGGATTTGGACGCTGCAGTGGCCTCATTGGACGCTGAAAAGGCATTTGACCGCGTCGAGTGGCCCTACATGTTGCAGGTCCTGGAGAAGTTCAGACTAGGACCACATATGTGTCAATGGATAGCGGGTCTGCATGGTTTCCCGATGGCGCGGGTGGTAGTTAATGGGGGTTTGTCTGCCCCCTTCCCATTAACCAGAGGGATGATGCAGGGCTGCCCCTGTTAGCCCTTACTATATGCTATGTCCTTGGAACCGCTACAGGGATAGAAATTGAGATTGGATAAGCAGGAGCTAAAATCAGCTCCTAACTATCCAGCATTAAACAGTGACCAGGAGCTCCCTCTGGCAAATGAGGAGCTAGTAGCACATAATATACACACTTATCATTTTGACCATTATTGTTGACCCAATTGCCTTAAATGGCATATAGATGTATCCTAATGTGTATTTATAGATAGTTCCAAATGCACAGAGTTAAATTCACAAATGTGTGTTTGTTGGGCATCAGTTGGCCCGGGGAGCCAAAAGCAGCTCCTGGTAGCTGTTGATGTCAAGCTAACCAGGCTCTTCTAGGCTGAAACAGCAGCTTGTGTTTTGGAAACACTTTTAAAGGGTAGCAGAAAGAATTTGACATACATCTCCTTCACCATCTACGTTGGCCTTGTACAAACAAGCTACACAACAACTAAAGGCAGGTATCATGACCGCTAAAAGCACTACCTTCAATCAGAGGATTTCTCAGGCTAAGTCTAGCTCCAAAGAGCTTTTTACAATCCTAAAGGAATTCGAAGGTAAGACAGTCGTGGGACCAACCCCTACTAAGGGATCAAAGAGGTGTCAGGTAATCCACAAAGAATTTAAGCAAAACATTCTTAAACATCAGGAGGGTATCTGTGTTGATAGGAAGGATATTTCACCTGCGGGGGAGGATGTTTCCATCTCTGGGTCTAATCTTAGGCCCACCCCAGCCCTTAAAATGAATGAGTTCACCTTCTCTCCTTGTTCTGAGAATGATGTTTCCCAGATTATAGGTTCTTTGAAACCTACCGTCTGTCCCAGGGACATTTGTCCCTCAAGGGTGTTTAAAGATTGCTTGGACACCTTAGTCCCTTGGGTTACCAAGTTGGTGCACTTATCTTTCTCTGAAGGCCAGGTAGCTCCGTTTTTGAAGGAAGCCTGGATTACGCCACTTCTCAAGAAGAGCAGTTTAGATCCATTTAAAGCTGGGAATTCCAGAGCTATATTGAGATAAATAACATTCTCGGCCCACACCAGTCTGGCTTCCGAGCCAGACATGGTACGGAGACCGCCCTTCTCGATTTAAAATCTAACCTTTCCCTCATTGTGGACAATGGCCACCCTGCCCTGCTCATGCTACTGGACCTCTCTGCGACCTTTGATCTCGTGGATCACTCCCTCCTGGTCACTAGGCTGCAGAAGTGGCAGGATGTTCCAATTAAGCTTTTCGGTGGGTTGCATCCTTTCTGGGACACTACAATGCTAGGGTTGCGGTGGGTGACGCGGGATCCATCCCGGAGGCTATCTCTTGTGGTGTACCACAGGGATCCTGTATCTCGTCGACTCTCTTTAACATTTTCATTCTGCCATTTCTGACACTTCTTGATTACCTGGGTGTGCAGTATGTAAATTATGCTGACGACACCCAGGTTGTCCTGAAGCTCTCGGGTATCCACACACAGGACATAGCAACTATAAATATGGTCTATGGAACCATCCAGGCCTGGATTGCAACCAATGCATTGGTCTTGAAAAAAGACAAGACTGAGTTTCTAATTGGTACCACAGGGCCTCGGCTGAAAAAACTACCTGCAGCTTTCCAAAGGTTTAACATAGCTGGCTCCAGCATTCAGAGGTGAAAAGTGTTAAGAACCTAGGGGTTACGCTCAATGCCGAGCTTACCATGAAACCTTATGTCGCCCTCCTCCTCTGGGCATCTTGTGGCTATATTAATACACTTCTCAGCCACATCCATCCATTCTTGACTCCTCGGAACATGCCCCTTCTTGTATCAGCATTGGTCAACTCACGCCTGTATTATTGTAATAGTTTGTTTCTGAGTACTTCCCAGGCAAACATGGCAACACGCCAGGTGATTCCGAATGGGCAGTCCGGACCGTGAAGTGTTTAGCCAGACGAGTTCACATCACTCATGCTAGGAGGGAGCTTCATTGGCTCCCTGTGAAACATCGTGTTACTCACAAGGCTCTAACGCTGAGTCACAAATGGCTCAATTTTCAGGCCCCCTCTTACCTTTGTGAACCCACCAGGGTCTGCCAACCAGGCCGCTCGCTTCGATCAGCTGATTAGGCTAGCCTCCAACAACCTACATTCAAACTGAAAGGGTTTGGCGGTACCTCATTCAATTTCCAGGCACCCTTGCCGTGGAATGCACTCCCTCCCGACCTGAGAAAGACAGTTGGCCTCATTACAAGTTTGCCGGTCCAGTAACAACGGTACCAGTAAGCTTGCCGGTACCGTTGTTACCGGACCGGCAAACTACGAGTTCTACTCGCGGGTGCCTTTCAGCCCGCTAGGTCTGACCTGGCGGCGGACCGGCACCCACGAGCAGACCATGTCACATGCACCGGCACCATTCACGAACGATGCCAGTGGATCCGGCCTCCCCATTCCCATTGAGTCTGGGACTCAAATGGGAATGAGGACTAATATTTTCCGCGGCCCGGGAATGGGTAATTACCAGGTCCACCGGGGTTGTAATACCCCAGTAATTGCCCATTCCTGGGTGCTGGAAAAAAAACAACTCCAGCGGCAGCCGTGCCGGTTTTGCCAGCACGGCTACTACCAAAGTCGTAATGAGGGCCAGTGTCTCTGTCGGACTTCAAGAAAAAAGTTAAGACTCACCTCTTCAATCTTGCATAAACTGAACTTCTTCTCCTTGCTCTTCTTCTGATTCAGCTTCTGTATGTGTTTGGGTGCGCCCTGAGACTTACGGGTGTGTGGCGCGTTATGAAAATTTAAATAAATAAATATCTCCCAGCTCCCCTCAATTTCGAACCATGCGCTAGCAATTGCTGTTCGCGCCAATCCGACAATCATGGTTATTCTGTGCAGTGAAACATGTTTCAAGTTGTCATTATTTGCATATGATATATTGGCATAATTAGTAGATGTGCACTCTTCGGTCCTGGAGCTCATGTCCCAGATCTCGATATTTCGCCAGTTTTCAGGGCTCAAGATTAACATTCATAAATCCTGTATCATGCCGACCCGGCTGGTAGGCTCTTGTCTGGAGAACACAGTTAATTTTAGGGGGATGAGGATCGAGAAGGGGAGAATTACATACTTGGGTATTCAGCTTCAAGGAGAACTGTCAGCCTTGTATACCCCAATGTTGGAAACTCTGAAGAAGCATCTTGTGAGATGGGCTCCCTGGGTGCTTTCATGGTATGGGAGGATGATCTCTGTTAAGATGAATGTTCTTCCCTGCTTGCTTTATCTCTTTTCCAGCTTGCCCACAGTGGTCCCGGAGGTATATTTTCAGGACTCTCCTTTCCCGGTTCATGTGGCAAAACAAATTCCCTAAAATTAAACTGTCAACGCTTACACTGCCCAGGAATTGGGGAGATTTGCCTACCCCGACCTACAGATCTACCTTAAGGCGGCACAGCTGCAGGTGTTGGCGGATCACCTTAGAGACAACCTGGGTTATTACTGGACCTTTCTTGAGGATTTTGCAGCCCATCCCAAAAAAATAAGAGATTTCCTGTGGTCGCCGCCGAGGGTGATTCCTAAGATGTTGCACTCACATCCAACCTTGGGAGTCCTATGGTCCATATGGAAAGAATCCAAGACCAATTCTTATTTGTCAACCTGGCCAGCCCCGCTTTCCTCGGTTTGGGGACCATCAACAGATTTAGCTAAGCAGAGCTTTCGTCACTCTCAGATTTGGTCTGATAATGGCTTAGAGAGGGCAGGCCAGTTATTTCGGGAAGGTTCCTTCATTGGGTATGAAGCCCTGTGCGAGATCTTGGAGAAGGAATCGCTGTCCATGTTTGACTATCTCAGATTAAAAGGGCTGCTTACAGACAGAAGGTGGGAGGGCAAATTAACTAGAGAATTGACCCAATTTGAGGTGGTCATTGCTTCAGCCAAGGGCTGGAGAGGTATCCTCTCGCATCTATATAGGGCCATGATTGTAGCTGAGGTTGGTAGTAGACAGGACTTTAAGCAAAGGTGAGAGGGATGGGTGGGTAGTGCAAGCCCAGAGGAGACCTGGAACAGAATAGTTAGGATTACCTTTCATAACAATTTGTTTACATCTATGATGGAGCACAACTTTAAAGTCCTGCATGGATGGCATAGGGACCCAGTCAGGTTCTTGTGGGTGTTTCGGGCTCCTCTCCTTTCTACCCCCAGGCTTGTGGTCAGCGGGCTACATCCTTTCTTATGTGGTGGGAATGCTCTGTGATACAGACCTTTTGGTCAGAGGTCTTAAGCTGGATGAAGGATGTCATGCTTTATCTAGACCGCTTTGTTAGGAGCTCCTCCAGTGGATATAGATGAGGAAAGGTTCCCAAGATTATGCAAGGCAATATTTAGAGCGGGTAGGACTGCATTAGGGCAAAAGTGGAAGTCCCCAGAGGCTCCGGACAGGGCGGTATGGGAACTGAAATTTAGGGACATCTACATGATGGAAAAGCTAACGGATATAGTAAATGATTACGTGGGGGTGTTCCAGGAGCAGTGGAGTCCACCGATTAGAATGTGGGAATTGGGTTAAGAGGGTCTGGGAGGAGATTTGGTGGAATTGGAGAGGGGTGTGGTGTATGGATAGTCCTTTGACTGGGAGAGAAGTTCGGGGTATGGGGCCCATCGCCTGGAACCGAGAGTTACCTAATATAAAAGTATAGGCCAAAGTAAGGAGTAAGGGCTCACATCTGGTTAATTTAGTACAGTGGGGTGTAGTGTTCTTTCATAAACAGGCTAGTTTTACTGCTGTTCAACGAGGCAAGCATTTCCTGTGTTTGGGGGGTGGGGTGGTTGCTCTCCGTTGTTATTGTGATGATTGTGATGTGAATTATCTATGATGTAACGGAAACATTATTAATAATAAATAAAATTCAAGTTTAAAAGAAAAACTTGGTTATTCAACAGTGAATGACAACCGCAAAAGGACATTGGCAGCAATAACATTGTGGACCAAAAAGAAATACACTAAAGGACACAGTCACAGATAACAGCAGCAATATCTTAGAGGACCAGAAAATTGCACCACCCACCCACGTCCCTCCCGCCTGCCGCCCCAACCATGCCTAACAACTAGAGTGATCAACCAAGAGGAGGCTGCCCAACCAACAGCCATATTTAGGGATAACACCCTTGTGCAATTATGCACCAAGTTAACTCAGACAGATAAACAATTAAATCTGAAGCACCGCCCCAACCTGCCCACCCACAACTAGGGCCACCCTAACATGTCCTCCCATAACTAGGGCCGCCCGGCAGAGCACCTACCTCTCTATCTTTATAACTCCTGCTGCGCACCCTTTCGGCAATGGAACGGATATCAGGTTCACACCCACCGGCCACGACTAACTTGGACGAGTAACCAGGAACATACTAGGCACAACCATCCACCTGCCATCTAACTCGCAGAGAAGTCAGCTCCCTGACCTAGAGAGAAGATGAGATGGGCCCACAGACCACAACCAAGAACGTTGGTAGATACTTTTTCTAACCCTGCTGTAAACTTACATAACCATGTCTTTCCTTTATCCTCACAAGACAGTGGTTGGTATATGATCCAATCGTCTCTATTAATTCTTCACCCCTAGGTGGCAAGGACAAATGGCTATGACACTGCAGCACCTTTTTTATTTTTCCTGTATGACTTACCAACAGGCCTCTGGTAACCGATAAGTTCTAAGGCAGATGGATTTCCCCACCGCAGTAAGAATGTGTGTAAAAACCCTAGGAGCATTGCAGGTTGCATAGAGAAAACATCTATGAAGTGGCTCAGGAAGTCTAACAAGTCTTGTATCTGTGAGGGGTTGAGATCTTCAGGTACAAATGTGATGGCCAAGTTCGTAGGCGGGAAACACCTGTTCTTAAGGGTTGAGTTACTTTTTTAATTTTTTTTATTTATTTTTTTATTTTGGTTGGCTAAATTAAATTAACCTTTCAAAACTAGTTTCTATATAACACTTTAAATTACAAATCATATCGTAAAACATCAAGAAGAGACAAAAAGAAGCACCATGAAAATATAAGATCAACATAAAAGTAGCTTGTCAAACATAATTTAGAGCATTGGCCACATATAAACGAACCGATACCTAAACATATAAAATCTAGCAGTCCAAAGTAAAATAATCTTAAGTGACTATGTGTTATTTTTAAATACACTGTAATCAACTTGATTATTACAAAATCAATCTATGGACAATAATGAGCTTAAAAATTGCATTGTGGCTATTCTTATTGAAATTTTAGAAGTAGCAAATAGTTCATTCCACAATTCATCATTCAAGCGCGTCAAGTAATGTGTTTGAGTTAACTTGTGTAAAACAGTTATCCTTTGCTTCCACAACGCAACACACACAATTAGTAGATGTTTTAATGTCTCTTCCATTCCCGCAATTGTACAGAATCGACAATACGATGTATCTCATTGGATTAGTCCCCTTCTCAATAAGATTTGATTGGTTGGCCATAAATTCATACAAAATCTTAGAATTTGACTTCTAAGTGCATTTGATGGGCACTTCAATAGATAGTCAGCTGATTGACGAAATTTTTTATGATCAAAAGAAGGTCTATCAAAATCTTTTAGTAATAAGCATTTCTTTTGGGTGTGATGCCAATCTAGTTGGTATAATTTAAGTTTAGCTCTCGTTGGATTATTAAGCAAAAGATCCAACGAAATATTTGCTTCAGACAAGTCAGACAGTACACTGTCTCTCCAACTAGATGGAAAGGAGTGTGGGGACAGCAGTAGATAATTGGCCAGTATTGAGAGCAAATTATTTGTGGCAAGGCCCAATAAACATTTTCGAAAGAGACAGCATCTCTTCCAAGAAACTTGAATATGAATTTATAAAATGCCCAATTCAAATCGCAAGAGAGCGGTTGGTGTTGAGTTAGGGAGGTTGAGTACTTTTTTCCAAAATTGAGCTTCCGCTCTATCCCAATACAGTTGTTTATCAGGAGGCCAAGATTCAGCACCATAGGTAATAATGGGAATAACTTTCTGTTGGAAAAAGGTTTAAACATGTGCACAAGAAAATGTATCAGATTTAGCCTGGAGAATCTTGGCCTGAGAAATTAAAGTAAAATGTTTACCAGTTATGCTAGCTTTATGAGGGGTATTGGCAGGAGAGTTGCTAAATGTAACACCAAGATATTTATAGTCGGTGACTATGGACAGTTTTTGATTCTGAAGGACCCACTCATAATGTTTAGATTGGCTCGATTTATTTTTACCCAGTTCCATGATTTGGGTTTTCTCTAAATTAAACATTAGATTATTTTTGGCAGTAAATGTTTCTAGTTGGTTAAGTAGAGACTGCAGGCCACTTGGAGTTTGTGAAATGAGAACCAAGTCATCAGCATAGAGAAGCCATGCGATGACTTGATTACCAAGTTATGGGGCATCATTTATTATCCCCAGAAATTCAACTCCCATGTCAAGGATGAATAAGTTAAACAAGGTTGAAGCTAAAGTACAACCTTGCTTAAGCCCACCTTTAATGTGGATTATCTCTGATAGTAGTCCACTCAAATTCAATTTGACCTGCATTGTTGTATTTGTATGCAGGAGATTAGATTTATCAGTGAGATCAGAGATTGTCGGCAGCCAAATTTCAGCAATTTATTGATTAATAGTTGTTGGTGTATTGTCGGGTTGAGTTACTAATGTGCATATGATTAATGTGGTGTATTTGGCCTGTTTTATGGTGGCTCTGTTGCTGGACCCTATAGTTGAGATTGCTCAAGGCACGTGTCACAGGGCCAAAAGTTTACTATAATTGGTAGTCAATAAAAGCATCACCCAAACCCAGACTTGTCACCTCCTTAGTTTGGTGCTTTGGTCACACAAACTCTTTTGCCAGTCTTGGGTCCACCCCTTGTGCTGTCGTACCAAATACCTAACCAGAGTCATCCTATCCTGGGTTCTCAGTACGAACTGGATGGTGTTTGTGGCTTGTTCCTCTTGCTGGTGCCACCCATTCCTTAGCTGGTCTAGAACATACTGTTGTTCCCAATTATACACATGCTCTAAGGCGGTGAAGCAAGTTCCGGTGTGGGAGGGGTTCAAATTGCGAATAAAGCCGACAGTAACAACTCATTCCAGTTTTTCCTGTCCTAGTCTACCAATTGCATCAACAAGTTCTTCAGAGATTGATTACATCTTTTAACTATGCTGTGGAACTGAGGCTCTATATTTATATATGCATGGTCTCAGGAGATCTTTGATTTCGCTCATATGTTTGGACATTAAACTAGACCCCTTGACAATAAGAATCTCCTTTGGAAATCCCATCCTGGTGAAATAAGGGACCACATGCTTAGACATTTGTTGGGTGGTATTGGCTGACAGGGGGAAAGGCTCTGGGTAGCGAGCGGCATAATCAACTATGACTAGGATATATGAATTCCCTGCCTTTGGTGGTTCCAGTGTGCCCATTATATTGTCCCTATCCCGAAGAATGTAAAATCTAAGCAGGAGAGGTTCCTGCTTGCTGCCAACTAAGAATCAGGCGGAACTGTTATGCAGCTTTGCCTTCTCTCGGCAAAGTTCCAGCGGGGAACTACTCTTTAATTACTCCATGAGCTGTTCCCAGAATCCTCCAGTCCTTCTGGCCTTTATTACTCACAGCGAAGGTTTCTTCCACTATGTGTGCAGGCTCACAAACTGTCAGTTGTTTGAATTTTGAGCCCACCTTTGGTTAATCTTCTACTTGCTGCTTCGCTACTTGTCTCCTGCTAAATTGTATCAGCTGGGGGCCAGTGCATGGGATCATAGATCTTTACCCATATAATATATATAATTGTTGCCCATCTAAGGATATCTTTCCTTAAGGGGGAAGGTTCAGGATGCCTGCTTGTTGGAATAAGGCTCTGGGGGGCGGGGACAAGGGTGGGCAGATACCACATATGTCGCATTTAGGGGTTGCATCACCTAGTGTGAGGCATCCCTTGACCCATAGAATCCTCCAACGTAGGCTTCCTAAAGATGCATGCTTCGCCCAGTGTGAGCTTTTCTTACTTTTCAATAATAAGTAAGCCATTGATAACTGGTGCATATTATTCTCACTGCCCTGTATTGCAGGCTTCTCAAATTGCCCATCAGGGATAGTATCTCCCACGCTACTGTTCAATTAGCAATTTATCATATTAATTTGCTGCTTGGCTAAAAGTCAGTCTTGCCACTGTATTAGCACATCATGCGACAAATGTTTTAAACAATCCATAGAGGCAAGACATCACTGGTTTTGTGAAATGTTTACTGTAGGAACTTTAAAGCACCAATGTAAACATGTTACTCACCTTAGTGACTACTGTACTCCTAGTCTAAAGTGCACTTGCTTCTAAGACATTCCCTCCTAGGAAATGGGACCAGAGCATTTTTAGTAGCACCTCAAAACATTTTGTGTCCTTTTGTTGTTATACAGGCCTGGAAATTGCATGGCCACATGCGCTGCTTACCCAAGTCCCCCTCTTCAGGTCTTTTCAAACCACCCAGGTCTCTCCTGACTGAAAGCATTTTTGGGGATGAAGGGCTGGAGTATGGAGGGAAGGGGATTAAGACTAGGAGTACTGTAGTCACGAGGCTGAGTAACATTTCCCTACACCTACCATCAGTCCCCATTCATCCATACTTCTGAGAGATTCACAAGCACATCTCTAGCAATGGGTGGAAGGTCCTATATGAATCCTAACTGAAAAGGCTCCCAAGGACTGCTTACCAAATTTAGCATCCTCCCTCAAACTCAAATCTCAGGTTTCTGCTTTCACAATAGAGTACCTGTGGATGTGTTTGTAAAAGGCGACAGGGGCCCCCTTGGCTCTCACTAATTGTACATCAAGTCCTTTGGCTTCATGTAGCTTGACATGATCAATCTGGAAATAGTTAATTTAGACACTGGAGAACCTTAGTTTGCCCCAGAAGGTTACACATAATTGCGAGGATTACCTTAAATCCCCTGGTTCTGTCCAAACAGAAATTAGAGCTCTCCTAACATCCAATGAAGGAAAGACCATTTCAGGCTCAGAGCCCTGATTTAGAAAAAATACCAGGATTGATATATCTTGATTAATATGGAACTCCAACAGCACTTTTTCGGTAGGAAAGACAGATAAGTGCAAAGCACCATTTTGTCTTGATGGAAGACTGTGAACGGGGTGTCACCCGCAGGAAACCAACCTCAGGTTTCACGTAGCCATTGGTTGAAAGTGTCTGTGACATAATGCAGAGAGGTCCACATTCAGGTCCCATTTGCGATAGGGGAAACTGACCACAGCAAAAAGTTGAAATGTTGTTTCACAATGGGATTCAAAATTGAGAATCCCTGTTTCTCAGAGTTAAGCTATGCACCTAGTGCTGATAGGTATGCTTGTTTGTCATGTGTGTGTCCATGTATCCTTTGTTTATTTTTGTTATGCTATTTGGCTGATGTTTATGTTTGATGTGGAATCACACTTATCTTGTAGGACTGTCGTTCTCTCTGCTTCTCCTTTGTCAAGTTGGTTCTGTTGCCCTGAAGAAGGCTAGGCTACTGATATAGTTGATGGCTGTATATCAGCTGAAACTTGAGTAGGCAATTGCTTTTGAAGACACGCTTTTAATTGAAAAAGATGTTTTTCTTGGCCTCTTGTGTGTAACTTGATGACAATATTCAAGCATTTCTTGCTTAGATTTGAATAAGGATGATAGTCATTTGCATTGCATACTTTTGATTTTATATGGGTGCACAAGTTGATAGACAAGTACAACTTGAGGTGTTCATTGAGGATTTTTTTATTGTTTTAGACGGTTGGGGGTGTTCCTTTGATTTTGTTATATTTTGCCTTTTTTGTGGTTTTCTTTATTTTGGTGGTAAGATTAGTTTTTTTCACAATGGGGAAGATTGCGATTTTTTCTAAAAGATTCTTTTTCCTTTTTATATATATTTTTCGTGTTAACTAGTACGATATGTGAATGTGTTTGTATATCATTTTTTACGTATATGTGTAGATTGAATTTGGAACATTGTCAAATAGATCTCTGTAGTACAGCAAGATAGGCGAAATTGCAGAAGACACCTCCACGTTTTTCTCCCGGCCCGATAGGTATGTTCTGAAGGTCTTTACTTGAGTGTTGGAGGCTGCAAGGCTCGAAATAAAGGAAAGAACGTAGTCCAGTGAAGCGAAAAGAGGGGTTTTGTGTCTCTCTAGGCCAGTGGTCTTCAAACGTTTTTGGCCGGGACCCCCTGAGCAAAATTTGGGCAGGTTGGGACCCCCCAGAAATGCCAAATGGACAGTATGTATTGCGTGCCGTTACCTGCTACCATCACAGTCGCTGAGCTCCCTCATCCCACTCCTACCCAGTCCCTGGTCTCTCCCCACCCCATCACACATCCTGGGCTCTCCCCGCTCTGCTCGCACCACTATCCCATGGTTCCCGCCAATTGTGCTCCCACCATAGTCCCTAGGTTCCCCCCATCCCGTTCCCAACACAGTCTGAGGGCCAGTGGCGGCTGGTGATTTTTTTAAGTGGAGGGGCATAACTATTTCCCCCAAAAATGCCATAGCGACCGAGCATAGTGAGGGAGCCCGAACCAATAAAGGAGGGTTTGGGGGGGTTTCCCCCTGTGAATTTTTGTTAAATAATGGGTTGAAATGTTGCATCGTAGAGCATACTTTTAACAAAAAAATGGGTAAATAACCAATCAGTTTGCAAATGGTGCTGGGGGGCCCAGGGGACAGGCATGACATTTTCTACTGGACATCGATGATAGATGTCCAGTAAAAAGATACCATCCCTGTCTACTGGGCCCCACTGGGCCTAACACAATCAACATGATTATGTGTGTATGCAAGGCGCTGCACATTCACACAGCAATCACTCTATCATTCACACGAGCATCCATCACCATACACTCACTCATAACATAAGCATGCACGCATTCATACACATGTTTAAATAAAAACAATGAACATAAACATACCTTCTGCATTGGCCTGCGTGTGGGTGCTGAAACGCCCTGCTCCAGGCTGCTCTGTCCGTATGTGCGAGGAGGCGCAGGAGCTCCCCCTCGGACATACAGACATGCATTGCCCCAGCCAGCATTTCCAATGAGCTATGCAATGCTGGCGAAGCAAAACACCCCAGCACTTGCATGGCTCAGTGAGCATGTGCGGCTGGGGAACTAAACTGAACTGTCAAAGGGAAACCGTGTTTCCCTTTGACAGTTCAGCTAGCCCAGGAGCACTCCATCAGCTGGAAAAAGCAGCTGAGGGAGTGCTCACTGTTTCACTGGGCTGGCACCTTAGCTCCTCCATAATGGGTGAGGGGCCACTGGGTGGGCGTCCCCTCGCCATTATGGATGAGCCGTCAGACTCAGACTGGCCTATAGGGCAATGCCTGTACCAAAAATGTAAAATGCTAGTGTGGGCCAGTCAAAATGGGCCACCATTTTGGCCAATGTGGCCCAGGTTAATGAGTTACTTAACTATGCAGTTAGTAATTTTGACCATTGTTGCTGAATATATCACAATTTACTTAAATTTTAACACAAAGCACCCCCTTGGGTACGCCTGAAACAGTGGGCCTCATTACAACCCTGGCAGTAGCTGTGCCATTAAAACCGGCACGGCGGCCGCCGGAGTTGTATCCGGGTCCGCCACCCGCGAATGGGCAATTACCGGGTCATGCCGAGTTAGGCAGACCTGATAAGGAACAAGTAACTTACCTGTAACTGTTGTTCTCCAGCATGGGTCTGGCATGGATTCACATGCTCATGAATATTCCCCGTCGTCAGGCTGGGAATCCTCGGTAAAGAAAAAACCAGTATCAGTTTCGTTTCTGATCTGTCTTTCGTAGTAATAACCAATCACTGGTCTCTGCGTCATACTGACCACAGCCAATGACTGCCCTCTACCTAAGCACCGCCTCTGGCAGCCATCTTCAGATTTGGAAGCACGTGAAGTGGCAGTATGACCAAGTGAAGAGCCGCAGAGGGGTAGGCGGGAGGGTTCGCATGTGAATCCATGCCAGACCCATGCTGGAGAACAACAGTTACAGGTAAGTAACTTGTTCCTTCTCCAGCATGGGGTCTGGCATGGATTCACATGCTCATGAATAAAGAATACATAGCAGTACACACATGCACAACCACGGGAGGTGGCAAAGGCTCAACATTAAGCAGTACATCAAACTCAACATTAAGCATCTTACCTCCTCACCAGGCTCACCTCAGGCGAACAGGTTGCGCAGCACTGCTTGGCCGACCCTGGACTCCTCCCTGGAATCCCGATCGACGCAGTAGAATTTCGTGAAGGTGTGCGTCGACCTCCACGTAGCAGCCCTGCATATGTCCAGCAGGGGCACACCAGAAAGGAACGCCGTGGTAGCTGCGATCGCTCTGGTGGAATGGGCTCTCGGACGGCCAGGCAGCGGTCGGTTTGCCAACCGATGACAGTACATGATACAGCCGGAGAGCCATCTGGAAATGGAAGCCTTCGAGAGAGCCTTCCCCTGATTGACAGGTCCAAAGTTCACAAAGAGTTGTGACGTCTTCCGAAAACACTTTGTGCGGTCCACGTAGAACTTCAGCGCTCTAGCCACATCCAGCGAGTGCAAAGTCCTCTCAGCCGGAGACGAAGGCGACGGGAAGAACACAGGCAACACCAAGGGTTCGTTGAGATGGAAGTCCGACGGTACCGTGGGCATGAAGGAGGGGTGCGTCCTGAGCACTACCCTCGTGTCGTGAAAAGTCAAGTACGGGGCCTTGCAGGAAAGGGCCTGGATCTCTCCCACCCATCGTGCGGAGGTGATGGCCACAAGAAACGCTGTTTTCCACGACAGAAACTTCAACAGGGCCGAGTGCAGAGGCTCGAACGGAGGTCCCATGAGCTTGGTCAGCACCACGTTGAGCTCCCACGCCGGGGCCGGAGCCTTCACCGGCGGGAACGATCTGAACAGTCCCTTCATGAACTCTTTCACCAGACGATGAGACCACAAGGACGTCCGGCCCGTGGTTCTGGTGTATCGGGAGATCGCAGCAAGATGAATCTTGATGGACGCTTGCCAGTCCAGCTTTGGCCAGCGTCAGCAGGTACGGCAGTACCTGGGGAGCCGTAATCCATAGAGGGTTAATCTTCTGTGCGTGGCACCAGACAGAGAACCTCTTCCATTTGTGTCCGTAGCATTTAAGAGTCGAGGACGCCCTGGCCTTTGCAAGAACCTCTCTGCAGTCGGCCGGTATGTCGTATCCTCCAAACTCTAGCGCTGCAGGAGCCAGGCCTGCAAGTTCAGCGATTTCGGTTCGTGGTGGAGGATGGCGCCTCCTTCCCTGGAGAGTAGATCCGCGTCCACCGGCAGCTTGATTGGCGGGGACGCTGACAAGTCCAGAAGGTCCGGGAACCATATCTGCCTCGGCCACGCAGGTGCGACGAGGATCATCCTGCACCGTGACCTCTTGAGCTTGTTGACGAGCCGGATTAGCAGTGGCAAAGGAGGGAACGCGTAGAGGAACAGGCCCTCCCAGGGGAACGAGAAAGCATCGCCCATGCTCCTCGCCTGGGGAAACCTGCTGGCGAACCTCCGGCACTTGGAGTTCGTCGCCGTCGCGAACAGGTCGATCTGGGGTGTGCCCCACCGTCGGAAGAGGCGATCCACTAGATCCTGCCGTAGTTCCCACTCGTGGCACGAGCACAGCTCCCTGCTGAGTGAGTCCGCGATGGTGTTTTTTATCCCTGCCAGATGAAACGGCACCAGAAACATCCTTTGGGCGACGGCCCAATGCCACAGGTCCTGCGCCTCCTTGGACAGCGCTGGGGACCTGGTTCCGCCCTGTTTCCTGATGTAAAACATGGTGGTGGTGTTGTCGGTGAAGATCCTCACCACCTTGCCCTTGAGGGACGGAAGGAAGGACCTGAGGGCCCAGAACACTGCACGGAGCTCCAGGACGTTGATATGGAGGGACTTCTCCGTCGGGAGCCAAAGGCCTCTCGCGTGCAGGTTTTCGGTGTGCGCTCCCCACCCTTCCAGGGAGGCATCCGTGGTCACTGTCTCCTGGTGGTCTGGGGTCTGGAAGTCCATGCCTGCCGTCAGATGCGCGCGGTTGCCCCACCACCGGACCGCTCGGCGGAAACTCTCGTCGAGTGTGATCCTCTCCTGGAAGCCGCTCGTCGTTTGGATCCAGCGCGCGTCCAGGAACTCCTGCAACGGGCGCATCCGGAGCCTGCACATGGGAATGAGGTAGATGCAAGAAGACATCATTCCGAGGAGGGACTTGATGGACCTCACCTTGGCCGCGTCGGAAACCAACATCCGCTGTACCTTGCCCAGGATGGACCTGGTCCTTTCCTCCGACGGGGAGGCCAGAAGGGACACTGTGTCGAGCTTCGCTCCCAGAAACAGTGCGTTTTGCGCGGGTACCAGGTGGGACTTGGCGTAGTTCACGGAGAATCCCAGGTCCGTGAGAAGTTGGACGGTCCTTGCCGTGTGCTCCACGGCGAGCTCCCTCGTCTTGGCTCGGATGAGCCAGTCGTCCAGGTAGGGGTAGACGTGGATCCCCTCGCGGCGCAGCTGCGCCGCCACCGGTGCAAGGCACTTGGTGAATACCCTGGGTGCCGACCGTAGTCCGAAGGGGAGGGCTTTGAACTGGTAGTGACGCCCTTGGACCACAAACCTGAGGAATTTTCGGTGCCCCTTTAGGATGGGAATATGGAAGTAGGCATCCTCCAGATCCAACGACGACAGGAAGTCTCCTTCCTCCAGCTGCCCCAGGACGTGCTGGAGGGTGACCATCCGGAACTTCTGCGCCTTGATGAACTTGTTCAGGCGTCGCAGGTCTAGGATGGGGCGCCATCCTCCCGTCTTCTTCTTCACGAGGAAGTATCTCGAGTAAACTCCGGAGCCCCGAAGCCTCTTTGGGACGAGTTCGATGGCGCCCTTCCTGAGCATCGCCTTTACCTCCAGGAGAAGCTGAGGGACGTGAAGCCCTTTCCTGGCCACGGGGGGGACGCGCGGGCACCTTCTTTGAAACTCGAGCGCGTGGCCCCGGGCTAAGGCGTCCAGCACCCAATGGTCGGTGGAGATGGACTCCCACACGCTGATGAAGCTCGCCAGCCGGCCTCCCACTGGGGTGCTTCGGTGGGGGCCCGACCCCACGGCCGGTTCAATCCTGTTTCGACGAGGCTTTGCCGCCTTGACCTCCTTGGCGACGACGGCGGGGTCCGCCAGACTTGCCTCGTCCTCTGTAGGCCTCCTGAGACGACGAGCGGGCCGCTTGACGGTAGGTGGAGAAACCGCCGCCGGAACCTTTGGAGGCGCCCTTGCCTCCGCTGCTCCGAAAGGGCGTCCGTCGTTGCTGCAGAACCCCAAGGGCCCGGGCCGTCTCAGTGTCCGCTTTAATGGCCTGAAGGGAATCGTCCACTGTTTTCCCAAACAGGTTGTTCCCATCGAACGGCATGTCCAGGACTCTGGTCTGTACGTCTTGACGGAAGTCCCTAGCCTTGAGCCATCCACGCCGCCTAAGGCACATGCCGTTGCCCAACTGGCGAAACCCAGTGTCGGCGATGTCCGTCGCAATAGTGATGGCGTGGTCCGACGCCACCTCACCTTCCTGTAGGATCTCCAAGGCATCCGCCCTCTTGTCGTCCGGTAGGAAGTCCAGCAGGGGAGCCAGTTTGTACCATAGCTCCCTGTCGTAGCGGGCCACGATAGCCAAGGCGTTGGCCGCTTTAATCGTCGTCGCTGCAGACGAGATGACCCTGCGTCCCATAGCGTCCAATTTCTTTCCCTCGCCGTCCGGTGGGGAAGTCGATGTGGAGGCCGCACCCCCCCCGCTTTCTTCCTGGCCGCCGCGGAGACGACGGAGTCCGGGGTAGGCTGCGCCCGGAGGCACAGGGGTGCCGCGTCCGGGACCCGGTACTTCTTCTCGTACCAGTCTCTTCTAGCTGGCGTCGTGGAAGGGTTCTTGAGGAGGGCGAGGCCCTCATCCCAAATGTCGTCCAGTAGAGGCACCGCGAGGACCGTCTTCCTCTTGGCCTCGCGCCGTTGATAAAGGAATCCTTCCTTTTTCTTCTCCTCAGGGCAGAGTTGGAAAAGCTCGGATGCCCTGGCGATCATGGAGTGGAACGATCCAATCTCGTCGGGCGGAGAAGCCCTGGTGGGAGGTGACGACGGTAGATCCTCGTCGTATACCTCGTCGGCCGAACCCGTCGCTGCCGTGTCAGTCCCCGTATCATCCCCTCGGGTAGACGGGGAGGAGGGCTGGACGGGGCGCGACGGCTGAAAAGGAGGTGGAGGGTGAATCCTTCTTTTCTTGGGCGGGGGAACACCAGAAGGTCCCGGTTCAGGATCCCCCGACGGGAGAGGTTCCTCCGTCGGCAACGGTAGTCTCGTCCTTATCTCTGAGCATAAGGACTGTAAAGCCAACAAAATGGCCGCCGAGTTGTCTTGCGGCGCTGGCAGAGGGGAATCCGACAGGCGATCAGGGGCCCCGTCGGCACCCTCGACGATGTCGTCGTCACCTGCGTCGGGATCCATCCCGACGGGCCGGTCTTCTTCCACGCCAAGGCCGTGGCTTAAGACCTCGAACAGCTCTTCCTCCGAGGTTGAGGCCGAATCTACGACGATGCCCTGCCCCCCCTTTTTCTTCCCCGCCGGGGATTTCACGGGGGTCCTATCGATGGGCACAAAAGAGGACTCCCTCCGAGGTGGCAGGGAGACTCTGAGCCCCGAGGTCGCCACCACTGGTGTAGCCTCCACAGGCTGAGCCAGGGCCGCCGCGACAGTATCGATAGAGGGCTTGGCCGGATGGATTAAGGCCTTCACCACCTTAGGTGCGCTCACCGCCTTATCCTTGAGGGGGGGGACACTGCCTCGCTCCCCCTCCGATGGGGCCTTCGAGCTCGACCGGGGCCTCTCCAGGAGCTTCGCCGGGTGCTCGCCTTTCCTCTTACCCGACCCAGAGCGTTGGCTCGTGGCTGATGGTGCCGGGGAGGGTGCGCCCTGCCTGGCGCCCGTAGAGCCCGACCGTTCGGCGCTCCCGGTGCCAGCTGACTCGCGGTGCTTGGCCTTGTGTTGGACCCCCGTCGCCGGGGCGTCCTCAAAGGTCTTAGAAGACCGCTCGGATTTCTTCCTCTTCTTCTCGCCTGACGGGCTCTTCCCTTCCAGCCAGTTGGCGAGACGTTGATGGCGGTCCTTCATGGTCCACTCCGACATATTGCCGCAAAACGCACAGTCCTTCTCCACGTGCGTCTTGTCCTCATGTAAGCAGTAGAGACAAAAGGAGTGTTCGTCCTCCTTAAAGACGTTCTGCAGCTGGCATCCAGGGCAGATCCTGAACAGCTTTCCGGGCGTCGAGCTTCCCTTCTCCTGGGCCATGTCCGGGCCTGAGAAGCTTCTGGAGTCCTCCAAAAGCGTAGCTCGACGAAATCTTCACCCTTGAGGGGCACAGACGAATCCGACACGGGTCCCCGTTGATCGGATGGAGAGTCGGTGGAGCTTGAGGCTCTTTTGACCGAAAAAACTAAGTTTTTGAGAAAAAACGTGAAAAAATAGCACTAACGCTCGAGAGCAATAGCACGAGGATCACAACACATGAACGTGCGGTAAAAATCTGAAGATGGCTGCCAGAGGCGGTGCTTAGGTAGAGGGCAGTCATTGGCTGTGGTCAGTATGACGCAGAGACCAGTGATTGGTTATTACTACGAAAGACAGATCAGAAACGAAACTGATACTGGTTTTTTCTTTACCGAGGATTCCCAGCCTGACGACGGCGAATATTCATGAGCATGTGAATCCATGCCAGACCCCATGCTGGAGAATTGCCCTTTCGCGGGTGCCAGTACCGGTAGATCCCCATTCCCATCTGAGCCCAATAGGGCTCAATGGGAATGGGGAGCTTGGATGCACCAGCACCGTTAATAATGGTGCCGGTGCATCCAACGAGCTGTGCTCACGGGTACCGTACGGCCTGCCAGGTCAGACCTGGCGGGCTGTCAGGCACCCGCGAGCACAACTCGTACTATGGCGGTACGGTAGCAACGGTGCCGGTAGCTTACCAGCACCGTTGTTACCGTACCGCCATAGTTGTAATGAGACCCAGTCTGTGACTAAAGGAATGAATATCCATTTACAATTGCGGGCCACTTTTTCATTGTTGCCTGATACAGTTTCATGCTTCAACCCGACCATGTGAGCAACCCCTGCCCATTTCTTCCAATATAAAAAAAAAAATACTGCTGCTCTAGGCTCTTAGCCAGCTATTTTTGTACCGCCCTCTTGTGGAATCTATCCTTGCTCCCTGAAGGATCCACTTGTTATCTTCCAAAAAACCTTAATGACCTAAGTACCTGACCTCAGGTACCATGCTGCCAAATTCAGTGATTGCGTGGAGGGGTTCTGGATCTTCCACTCCTCCTGAGATAGCAAGTCTGGAAGATCTGGGAAGAAAATCACAGACCTCCTGGAGAAGTCACAGGGTGCAAAAACCAGAACATGGTTGGCCACAAGGGAGCCACAAAATTGAGGAAGCATCCTACAGCTTTCCCTAATTTTCAAAGGGCTCGATGAATCAGGGGTAGTAGAGGAGTAAAAGAGTACTCAACCATCCAGTCCCAACGGATCTCCAAAGCATCCCTCAGAGAACTGGATCCCAAACCCATTCTAAAGGCATAAAGATGGCACTGCTTGTTCGTCACTGTGGGGGAAAATTTCACGTGGAAATCACCACATGGAAAACAGACTGAAGACCACTCACCAGTGCAATTGCCATTCGTGGTTAGCTTATGCTAGGCGGCTCAACAGATTTGTTTCTGTGTTGATTGTTTCCAGCAGATGAAATGCTTACAGCCATATACTGTAATGAATAGATCATTCTCATATTTGCAAGGCTAGCAGGGTGAGCTTTGGCGATCTGGTGCCCCGCGCTTGTTGATCTAGAACATTGAAACCAAGTTGTCCTTTCATATGCATTCTGACTTGTTCTGAATATTGGACAGGAAAGCCTTGGCTTTCAGTTCCATGTAAAACCAATATTGTTTCTGATCTTCCAAGAGCAAGAGATGAGATGGCATATCTGCAGATGATGCATTTTGGCCCCTAACCCAAACGCAAAGAATCTGAGGTGGTGACCACCTGTGGGGTGGGCTCCCATGAGTGTCAGATTGTGTGCATTGGACCACCAAATCAAGTCCTATTGCAAATCAGATGGGATCCGAATCTGGGTTTGAGGGTCTGAGGTCTGAGGCCAGGCCTCTTGCAGCACAAGTTGGGTTCTGCGTATTTTGACTCTGGCCAGGAGAACCACTTGGACACATGACACCCAGAACCCTTTCAAACCACCAAGAACTTGTGCTGGAGGAGCTGAGGAAAATCGAGTTTGTATTCTGAATGTCCATGTTTTTCACTGACGTTGCAAAGATCCTGGCCAGCAGAGTATCCCAGAGAAAGCCTAAAAAGATCAGGTCTTGCAAGACCATCAAAGCGGACTCCTCCCAATTTACTGACAGGCCTAGGTTGAACAGTATATCCAGAAGATAGCAAATTTGCACTTCCATCACCTCCGGAAACTGAATCCTCATCAGCCAATCGCCGAGGTATATCTATACGTGGACACCCTAGAAGCAAAGGAAAACTGCAACTGCCACCATCATTTTTGTGACCGTCCTGGTTGCTGAATTGAGGCTACATGGAAGCACTTAATACTGGAAGTGGGATTCTCCCACTACAACTTCACAAATCTACAATGAGAATGCCAGATCAGGATGTGTAAGTACACATCCTTCATATCTACTGCACAGATCAATCTCCCTGCTGAAGTACAGATCAGATCTGCACCAGAGTGATCAACTTAATTTTTGCTAGGGGCAGGTGCAGATTGAAGTCTGCCAAAGCCAGAATGGACCGCAGGACAAGTGCTGGTGGGAGCACGGGAGGGAAGTGCCAAGGGGAGCCCAGGGAGGAGGCCACTGGTGAAGGAATCCCACAGGTGGTATGCACAGCAGGGGGGCTGCAAGCGCAGTGTTGAAGGAGGGTACAGTGCTGGTGTCAGCTGGGCAGAAGGCCTGGTAACCTGTGAGATTCATGAAGGACCAGGCAGCCAGTCTCAGCAGCAGTGGGTGATTAGCAGGGAAGCGGAAAGAGGTGGAGAAAAGCAGAGTTTTGAGAAGTTTCCGGAACTTAAGGAGGTCCGGCTCAAGTCTGAGAGGGGCAGGGAGGCTGTTCCAAAGAGAGGCGCCAGCCGAGGAGAGAGACCTGCCCCCCACTCTCGGCTTGGCGAAGCGTTTGACAAGCAGAGAGTTGGATTTAGAGAAGCGGAGGGCTCTAGCAGGGAAGTATTTAGGGAGAAAAAGTTTGAGATAGATTGCTCCCAGGCCCCAGAAATCCTTGTGGATGACGCAGAGGGTCTTGAATTTGTTCCTCACAGCCCCCGGGGGTCAGTGAAGATATATTAGGGCTGGAGAGATACGGTCCCTGGGCTTGAGGCCAAGGATAAGTCTTGCAGCCCTATTCTGGATTAGCTGAAGGGGGTGTAGTGAGGAAAGGGGGAGATTGAGGAAGCAGTAGCCCAGCCTAGAGAGGACCAGAGCTCGGGAGACGTTGAGCTTCTGGTGAGAGGTGAGGAAATGCAGTACACTTCTAAGGAGGCGAAGTTGGAAGTGGGCAAGGTCCAGGATGTGAGGGGTGAAGGAGAGAGCAGAGTTGAAGATCACCCCAAGGTTTTTGACCTCACAGGATGGTGAGGGTAGAGGGCCCAAGGTGGGTCTCCAGAGGGTAGGAGGGAAACAGGGCACAGGTGTCCCAATGAGAAGGATCTCCGTCTTACTGGCATCAAGACAGGGATCATTAGCCACACACCATGCCTGAATGGCAGTCAGACAATCGGGGATGAGAAAGGAAGAGGAGGTGGTAGAGGGAAGTTTGAAGGAAAGCTGTGTGTCATCAGCATAACACTGGAAATGAGGAGAGAAGGAGGAGATCAGGTGAGCAAGAGGGGTGAGATAGATATTTAAGAGCCACAGTGATAGGATAGGGCCCTGGGGGATGCCACAGGTCGAGACTGAGGTGGTGGAGGAGAAAGGGCCCAGTAGCAGCAGGGAAGGGCGGTTAGTGAAGAAAGAGGTCAGCTAATCCAGTGCCTGATCTGTGATGCCGAGGGTATCGCAGAGCCGTTTTATGAGGATAGAATGGTTGACTGTGTCAAAGGCAGAGGAGAGATCGAGGAGAATGAGAACATCAGGCGAGTTAGAGTCAAGATTTTCAAACATGTCTTCACGGGTGTTCAGGAGAGAAGTTTCTGTCCCCTGGATGCCCAGAATCCAGATGTATGGTCATGGAGGCAACCAACAAGTGCAGTATGAAGGTTCAGTTAGGGGAGGACCAACTTCTCCAAGAGTTTATCCGGGAAGGGGGTAGTGGAGATAGGGCGATAGTTAGCCGGGCAGGGGGGGTCAGCGGGAAACTTTTTTAGGAGAGGGTGCACAAGGGAGTGCTAGAGGGAAAGACCCATTGCTGAGGCAGTGGTGGCACAAATCGAGAAGGGGTGCACCTGTTTGGATGAGACCTTCTTAAAGCGAACAACTTTATAGACCTCATCAGGTGTTATGGGCAGGAGGGAGGAAAGTGCAGGGTGTGGAGGCTGGGGAGCCAAGGGAGGCTGGCAAGCTGAAGCAGGATTGGAGGTGGGGGTGTTGAAAAGTGAGGACGGGATGTCCTGAAATTTATATGAGAAATGGGAGGCCAGGGCGGTGAAGAGAGCCTGGGAAGGAAGGAAAGAGGTGGAGACTGCGGCTGGATTGGAAAGTTCCTTTGCAGATTTTGAAAAGTTCAGCCGTGTTGTTAGTGACTCCAGAGTTGCATGCTTGGATGTGGGCCCTCTTCTTGGAGCAGATAGAAAAATGATATTGCCTTTGGAGCAGGCGACAGGTCAGTTTGTCAGAGGATGAACCTGAGGTCTGCCACTTTCGTTCAGCAACTCTGTACTTGCGTTTCAGGGATGCTAGATTGGGATCATACCAGCTGTTGCACTTGGAGGCCGGCTTCATGCGGACCCTCATGACAGGGGCAAGGATGTTGGAGATGGAGAGGTGAAGGTTAGCAAGGGCAGACTCAGAGGGGCAGTCAGAAGCAGGGGAGGGTGGTTCAATGCAGACTCCCTGATTGGTTTTAAGGTTGCAGGGATGGCCAAACACAGAAGAGGCAAGGCGGCTGGTGAGGCACTCCATTGTGGGGCATGGCGTCGGCCATGTTGGAGATATTACTGCCACATGGAATGGAACAGCCCCACTGGACTGCTACGAGGAAAAAAGCAGATTTGACGGAAAAAGCGCCAAATGCCAAACAGATATTGCAGATGGTACCCACAAGGCAATTTTAGAAGTTGCTGCAACAAAAGTCAGTATTGCGCCAAAGAGCACTATTTCATTCTAACAAAGCCCAGCTGGGCTTACCTGCGTTGAGTGCGGCATTCAAGAGTGGTACAATACCTCATGGTCTAAGGAGGCTTGGATAAATACAACACTTATTTTTCACTTACACACTAATTGAATGCATAGGGGAGTGCAAAGGTCAGGTCACTTGACAGAAACAAGAACATCTTGATTTTCATCTGCCTGGATGAAATTGCATGCTATAGAGAAGCAGTCTGAAAACAAGACATTTGGTCTCTGATCTGTATGCATTTAGACATTCAGAAAGAAACAGCACACAGTGCGATAATGAAAGGTTTCTTTTGTTCAAGGTGTGCTGTTTTTGGTGTCTGCAGATGACTCGAGAGGAGCATTATGCATGCATATTTATTTTCGTAGCATGTTATGGTTCTATCAGTAAAAAGATGGAAAACATAGTTACCATTGGGAAGTATCGTTTGTAACAAACAAATTATGCCTTAAGTGAATGCATGGTTGCATTACACAAACGTATTTCTCGAAGTTCCTGCGTTGTATTCATTTAACATCATGATGCATATATGTGGCGTGTTCATGCATAATAATGTGTAGGAGAAGGTTTTCTACAAATATAATATATTGGTTGAAGCCAGACAATGCTTTATTGCTAATGTGCTCTATTCATTTTTAAGTTTAATCATGTTTTGGTTGCCTGTCGCATACATTTTACACTCTTTTGTAGGAAAATCATTTTTACTCTTGCAGTTTAATTAACACTCTAACTGGTGTTAAATACTTGCGCTTCAAGGTCATATATGAAGCACGGATAAGTATGGAATGTCTAGTTTAAATATCCACTAACCTTAACTTGGAGCCAATGTGGTAAATTGAAAAGGAGTGAGGGAGCTCCTCTAATGAGAACGAACATGGGTCAAATACCCTGTTCTATGGAATTTCTTCCATTCAGGAGGGTCTACCACCTGGCGTTTGCTCACTGCACCTTCACAGAGGAGCAACATCCATTTGCATATCAGTTTTTGTCCCACCCACATGGGCAGTCCAGCACCGAAATGCTCGGCAATTCTCCTCTGATCAAGAGTGCCATCAGCAACCCCAGATATGTGTTTTGGTCTTGTTGGGCCTCCTCAGTGAGGTGAAGCTGAGCTTCTCTAAGGCACAATGAGCAAGGGGTCCACATCTGGATTACCATTGGTTACTTAGGATGAAACCCCAAGTTTTACAAAATTGAAAAGGAGTGTAGGAGCCCCTCTACTGGGAACGACCATGGGTCAAATACTCTGTTTTATGGAATGTCTTCCACTCAGGAGGGTCTAGAACTATGTTTTAGCTTACTGCACTCTTCACAGAGAAGAAATATCCATTTGCATATCAGTCTTTGTCTCACCCATAAGGGCAGTCCAGCACTGAAATTCTAGGTAATTCTCCTATGAACAAGAGTACCATCAACAACCCCAGACTCGTGTTCTGGCCTTGTTGGGTCTCCTCAGTGAGGTGAAGCTGAGCCTCTTCAAGGCACAGTGACCAGGGGGTCGACGTCTGAATTACCGTTGGTTACATAGGGTGAAACCCTAAGTTTTACAAAACTGAAAAGGAATGTGGACAATCTAGTGTCCAAAACAAACTCCAAGTTGGTGGCCTCAGGTCGAAGCCCGGTAATGCTGGAACTGAAAAGGCCCCTCCCGTGATGAGAGGGATCCCTGGGCACAGGTGCCCTATGAAGAAAGTCACATACCGGCCTCTATCTCTTCCCGATGATGAAGTCGTGAAGATGGCTCAGTGCCGAGCATTGAAAGACTTCATACCAGGGTAGGAACTGAAGAATGAGAGCACTGGTCAAAAAACAAATCGCAGAATAAACATGCATCACACCAGTGATCAGGCCCAAAGCACTCTAGACAGGGTGAACGAGAATCCGAAGCTGTGTAATGACCCCTGCAAGAAAAACAAGTAACAAAGTCTTTTTGTCCTGCATCGACGTTAGGAAAACTACCACAACAAAGATGAGGGGAGAAGAACGAATAAGGACAGAGAGAAAATAAAGCTGGGAAAAGACTGCTGATGCCGCACATGTATGATCCCAGCTGCACAACGAAAAGCCCAATGGGGAGGGAGAGCCTGTGGCCGCGCATGCACTGGGCCTGCATATAAATTAAAGGACAACAATGTTTTTGTGGTGCTACTAAAAATTATCTAGTCCCATCCCATAGGACGAAATATCCCAGAAGTATGGAGCACAGGGGACAGGACATAGGAGTATTCATGTTTTTCACTATAGAGGGAACTGCTTATGTTTAATGCGCATAGGACACTGACCACATTTTGTTTCTTTAAAGTGAATTGTGATGTCCAAAACCACATTATCTTGTTTTCAGCAAGTTGTCAATGCACATCCTCAAATCTTCCCAAAGTTGACATTTATCTTATAATATGGTCAATAAAGGCACTGCTTTAAATAACAGATGTAAATACTAAACACAGAATGTAGATGTCCAATTTTTCCCACAGTATTTACTGGCACTTAGCTCTTACATAAGTGCACCAAATGTCTAGCAGATAGCAAGGAAACTGGGGCATAAGGCGGTGATCTGCCCAAGTGCACCCTTTGTGGTCAATTGGCAAAGCAGTGACTAGAATCTGAGCAGGTGGTTAATGTTTCATATGAGATGTTATATTGTTAGATGCTCATTGGCATTTGCAGTGCACACATCTGCTAGTGCAGAACCATGCTGCTAAGGTAAATTCCCCCTTACCACTCCACCAGAGTTGGCGGCTAAGCCTTCTGTATCCTAGCTCCCTCTGGAACACTCTTCCTCTGCAGATCCGCCGCACCTTGAACTACCTTTCCTTACATAAGTCCTCAAAACCTGGCTATTTGCTGCATTATCCTGAAACCCCTCCATAAAACCTTCCAATTGCCAATCCGAACATAGGAACACTCTGCACCAGGCAGGCGCAGGCTGTATTCGCGGCAGCCCGACCTTGCAGCACCTGGTGGCCCCAACCCTTATAGGAGCGGGCCAGAGCACACACACAATTATACACCTATCATGACCCTGGTTCCCTACAAGCACTACCAGCTGAAACACAGACCATCATATCTTTTTCACACTATGAAATGTCACAGGATTGATTAGTCAATGCCCCTCGCATGTACGGGAAAACAGGCAAATCTCACTCAAATTGGTTGTGATAGGATCACCACCATCGCAATCGGACATATTGGGATGCACTGCAGGGAATTGTCATGGGAGGAATTGTGCCATGGCCATGTATCACTCCAGACCAGGTGGGGGTTTCTTGTGCATTACTCCAGGAAGGCAATCAAGCACTAGCCCCGGAATCGCAATGGAAGGACTTGTGGGATGGGCAGGTATTGCGCATGTATGAACTATAGGATGGGCCGCCCATGGTAAAGGTAACTTTTGAGAAGGTTCAGTAAGCGCTCTATATCTGAGTAGACTCGCCACGTTATCCGCCTAGAAGAACCTGGAAGTACAATCCGTGCTCCTCTAGTTGCAAATAGTTGGAGCATAGACTGTCACTGTTGCTAACCGTTTTATTGCAGCCGCAAGAATCGGCAGAAGAAGCCAATACATGATTGGGTCGCACAAACATCAAATCACCACCCAATCTGCTAGGTACGTATACCGCACCACTCCGGTGGAGTCTGGCCGCAGGCATGGCTACCCACACACATCAAAATACAGCAAGGACTATGACAAAATTCAATCATGATGGTCACATATTTCTCTGCCTACTTACACTAGACTACGCCTCAACACCTCTGACATCAGAATGCAGCAAAGACCTATGACAAATTTGGGCACGCTGAACACATAATGAGTCTCTAGCTCTCACGCTGTCTCCTGACTCCTCTCCGTGTCCGTCCATATTTCTGACCGCATGGGTTGCTCTCTACTGGACACACACATCCTAATCTTACTCCATGACCTCCCACATTCTGGACTTCGGTCCACTGAGGGTCCACTGAGGGTGTTCCTACTAACAGCGCATTTAGACTATAATAATGGTAAAAGGCGCTATATAGATGACAAGTACAATACAATACAATGAAGAACATATTTTATAGTTATTTGCATCGTGCCCACCTGATTGCATTTAACCTGCTTCTATGGACTTCCAATTTTGGTAGAGAATGGAACTGGCGGAGAGGTGAAACTAATTTACTTCCAGTTCTGCACAATGTAAGGGATACGACAGTTTCCAAAGTCTTTGGCACAGAAACGCAGTGCCACTGGCTCCTCGGTAAAACAATCTATTTCACAACAAGCTGCCGTCACTGAAAGGTCAGTAGCAGGGCTCAGGCAGAGCACGTATTTCACGTGCCAGAAGGTGCCCCAGCTGTACATACATTCATAATATTACATGTTTTATATTCTGTGATCACCGCGTCCACACAGTTGTCAATTTTTGGTTCTGCCGAATTTTTGACTTGCGCCACAAAATTGTAGAAACCATTGTTACAGAAGAGAGAGAGGGAAGGGGGGTTCTGAACTAAGAATATTTGATTGATATAGCAATGGGCAATGCCACAGCATGAAAAATTGTAAATCACTCAAGTTTATTTTTCCAAACTCCTCCGTAGTACTACCCAATAAGGAGTTCCTTAACAATATTTGCTCCAACCAGCAGCTTTGAAAGAAGCAAGGCTGGGGCCAAGCTTTCCATTTCTCAGTCATGCAGTGATTTGTAAGGTTATGATATTGGGCTATTTTGGGCTACCCGTGGCAGCAGATCATTTTTCTAGCCCTCTTGAGGCTGGTTCTCTACCGGAAACAAACCCACCCCATCCCACTCTCTCTACCCCCACCCTCACTATCTCTCCCCCACCCAGCCCACTCCCACTCTCTCTACCACGACCCACCCACTGCACCACCATTATATGTGGTGGTTGCGTTTTGTTTGGGTTATTCTGGGCTATTTATTTTTAATTTTTTTTAACTTTATTTTTGGCGGTTGCAAAAGTGGACAGAGCGTTTAAATACCAGGCATACAAAATATAACATCTCAAAAATCGGTCATGGCCGAGTAGCCCCATTCCTTTCTGTTCCCCTCTCTCCCTCTCCCGCCCCGTGCCCCCTGGTTCACGTGTCCAACAGTTCAGGGTCACCCGTCTCCGGACCAGCGTTATCCAGTAGGGCTAGCTGTACGGACCAGAGTTTGTGAGTTAGTGCTGAAAAGTTCTGGTCATACTCTATAATTGGGGCCCAAGTGTCTGTAAAACTATGTAGGAGGCCCGCTTTTGCTGCCGTGACTTTCTCGGCTACTAGGATGTCCCATAGTTTAATCCACCACAAGGTCAATGAGGGGCCTTCTGCGGTCCTCCAGGTGTGGGCAATCGTGACCCTCCCTGCTAGTAGTAGTTGTGTAAGGAGCCTGGCAGTTTTCCCGGATCTTGGGTATGATCCTGGCGTTGGTACGCCCAGCAAGATCACCTCTGGGGTTCTGGGAAGTGTTACCCGGGAGATGCTCTCTATCGCGGAAATGCAGTGGTTCCAAAAGGTTTGTACTTTGGGGCAGGACCACCACATATGAAAATATGTGCCAAGTTGTCCACACTTACGCCAGCACAGAGGCATGAAGGATTCTTGAAACTGGTGCAGTAGAAGTCGAAATAGGGGGTGGGAACACTAGTGCCTGAGTTGAGAGTAAGAGAATCTGTCCCTCTCTGACAACTGAAAGGTCAATTTGCAACTTTCAAAGGTGCGAGGTTGGCCATTCTCAAAGAGTTGCCCCAGGGATTCTAGTCCCCCTTCATTTTTGACGAGTCCGCCTGAGGCTGTGCTATTCTTCATGTTTTCTGCCCCAAACAACTACCACCAGCCACTTTCTCTACCCCCACACACACCCCTACTCTCTTTAACCCCTGAGCCACCAACACACCCTCCACTCTCTTCACCCCTGCCCACCGACATTAACCTCATTCTTTTTACCTAAACCCACACTCTCTCAACCCCCTTACAGCCACCCTACCCCACTCTCTCTATCCCCACTCTCTCTACCCAAACACTCTTTACCCCAACCACCCACCCTAAACTACCTCTGTCTCTTCGAGACCCATCCTACCCCCACTCTCTTTACCCCCACCCACCCCACTCTCTCTACATGCCCTACCTCTCGCTACCCCACCCATGCAAACCCCTCTATCTCTCACCCATTCACCCACCGTACCCCTCTTTGTCTACCACCACTCACCCTACCCCCTCTCTACTCATCCCTACACCCTCTCTCTTCACCCAACCCCTCTATCTCTAGCCCCACCCACTCTATCACCTCAATAACAACCGGTAAAATGGCTCAGCGGGTTAAATGCTCGTTGCTGTGATCTGTGTTTAATCTGAAGGTCGCAGATTCGAATCCCGGCACAACCAACTCAGCCTTTCATCCTTCCAAGGTCGATAAATGAGTACCAATTTCGATTGGGTAACAATATTAATGTACGTAAATATGTAGTATGTAAAGCGCTTTAGATTAAAGTGCTATATAAAAACAAATTATTATTATTAAAAAATAAATTATTATCATTATTATTCAAGCACCCACCCTCCGTAGCCCCTCTCATCCTTCCTCTCACACTCTCGCTTTATTTCTTACACTTTCACTGTCTTCCCTTCCTCGCCCATATTTCCTATTGCTCATCATCGATGGCACCTTCTATCAATGATTTCCTCCATTGCTCTGTTGCCCTTCTCCTTCACTTGCACACCTGCACCCCTTATCAAATCACCCATTGAAATGTTATGCTCTCCTTCTTGCACCGTGGTCATTATAAATGCAAAATGCAAAGAACAGAATTAAACACCCAAACTATTAGGTTTGCCAATGCTTGTTTGAGTTATAGTGGCAACCTCCAATGTCATGCAGACAGTAGTCCCAGTTCACACCTCATAAGAAACTGGGACCAAAGGAAAAAGTGGGGCTTACTCGTGAGGCTGAACTTATATCTTTGGGAAAGTCAGGAGAACACGTAAACGCAACACGTTCTGGTTTAGTCCCATTCTAATTGCTCATTAACAAGCCAGACCGGTGTATTTCCAATATCGTTGCAGGTGTCGCCAAACCCAGCATGATATTTAATGAAGGCGTTTAACTACATTCTGTATCGAGTGCTCTATTGGGCTCACAACGTCATACTGGCCACATCTATTGAACTCCTTCGATGTTTGTTCCCTTTTCTGCCAAAAGTGGGAACTCTTACAAATGGGCTAAATGCCAGTACAGAAGTGTTACAAAGAAGTACAGTAAAACGATAGAGCCAACCCTACATGTTAAAGCCAGAGCTGCCGCATATGCTCCATTGAGGAATGCAATTGATGTATGAAAAAACATGCTTTGCATTGTGCATGCATGGGAAACAGACTGGTGCTGCGTGCTGCCTCTAAACAAGTAGCATATATGAACTCCCAAGCAACACACATGCTTGGGTTTTATTCATGTTACCATGGTGTGAAACTTGAAGTTGCAAGCTACCCAGGCATAAAAGTCACTCACTCTGGCATGAACGCTTGTTCTCCAAATGCACAACATACACCATTTGTTATTAGCCAAAAGCAAATTATCACTCACCAATGGCCAGTGCACATTTGTAAATGTGCTCGTAGGTATTCTACTTTCCTACCCACTAGCTTTCACTTTTTATTCTCGGCTAGTCACCCTTAAGACTAGACTAATGCATTGGAGTATAGTTTTTATTTTCGGCTAGACAGCAGTAAGACAAGACTAATGCATTCGAGTACAGTTTTTATTTTCGGCTAGACAGCAGTAAGACAAGACTAATGCATTCGAGTACAGTTTTTATTTTTGGCTAGCCACCAGTAAGACGAAACTCATGCATTGGAGTACAAGTTGTATGTTCGGCTAGCCACCAGTAAGACGAGACTCATGCATTGGAGTACAGTTTTTATTTTCGGCTAGCCAGTAGTAAGACCAGACTAATGCATTGGAGTACAGTTTTTATTTTCGACTAGACACCACTAAGACGAGACTCATGCATTGGAGTACATTTTTTATGTTGGGCTAGCCACCAGTAAGACTAGACTAATGCATTGGAGTACAGATAGGAGGGAGATTGGATATAAGGAGGGACACACAACTTGTGGGTGTTTTTTGGTTACTTACCCACCCCTTGACTGCGTATGGCCGTGCTAATCTCTATGGCCGTTCCCATCCACAACCTGCCCCTCCCCTCCCAAAACACACCCTCCTGGGGCTCTTTAAGCGTGTTCTACCAAGCAATAATATCAAACGTTAGCCTGCCATTGTTCTTTCTAAGCTGTCTGCTAAGCGTTCATGGTTTAATTGCAGCTGTAAATGGCTACTGGTATAATAGAAATCCCTTAACCAAGTGAGCCAACACGAACATGAGGTCATTGCAATCTAATGTGTAAAAGCATAGGACCAATGGAGTTCGTTAAACAGCAAACAAGAGTCCTATGCAGATCAGTGTAAATGGTCAAAATGTCTTCCATACAGTGACGTCCTTTTAAAAACAAGCAATGACAAAGCCAACAGTTTTGGCATGAGGTATTAGATATACATATGCCAGGTTGTACCATCACATGCCCAGGTAATTACTCAATGTTTCAGTTGTTGGGATCTTATGGCCAGGTCATACCATTATATCAGTGCCTAGTAAAGTGCCTATCCCATACCCACACAAAAGCCCAAACTGGTGGCTTTGCCACTGTTTGTTGATATAAGAGAAAGAGACTAGGACACTTTGGGGGCCACGAAAATCCTCCCACAGTGCTCTGCATCTTCTGGAGATTTTACATGGGTCATTCCCTGGAGCCCACCCAGTCTCCCATCTTGGATCTCCCACACAACCAGACAACCACCCCAGCCCGTGGGAGCACCTGTAGTGCCACAGTAAAGGATGTTTACATGGATGGCCTGGAGGGAACCCCCTCAGTGAAACCCAACCGGGGGAACAGAAACACATGGCAATCAGATCCCAGAGAGACGTTGTGGGAGATAATAAATGGAAAGTGAACCGGCTGCTTGATTTGTTTGCACATAACACCCCAGCCTGAGAAGCAAACCAACCCACCATCATGCTCCCCAAATTCCCAGCCCTCTGAAGAGAGGAACCTGAATACCCAAATGCCACACACAATATCAATAAAAAATAAAAGAGAAGCAAAGGCAGTGGACCCACAGAACCCCGAACTAAGGAGGGCAGGTCCCAATCAAGCCATTGAGGCAATTGAACGGGTATATGTCGACATACTGGCAGAACAAGGCAAGAAGCACTCAATGCAAACATAATTCTGTCAGTAGTCTCATGTCACTCTTGGCCATTCTTCCTGAATCCCCTGTCGCCCTCCCCAACTCGTGGCACCGTCTTTCCTCCCTCCACTTTGACTCCCCTCCTGTTCCTTTCTCCTCACCACAACCTGTTGTTGGGCTGTGTATGCCCACACCAGGTTAAGTTCCTAGCTTCCACCCTATGCTGTTTACAGCAAGCATCCCAGCATGCACAGAGTGATGTGCCCCATTGTAAATACCACAGTGTTTTTGTGCCAGTGTATTATCACCAGCATCATGACAGGTGGCCATATGCCAAAATATAAAAGGAGGCCAGTGGTGTGAGAATTAGGATGGAACTCGGAGAGTCTGGGTTTTAGGACAGTAGAAAGAATAGTAGATGCAAAAGTCAAATAGCCCAGTCGTGAAAGGGTTTAGAGGGAGAGATGTATGCAGTGCCTAATGGGGGCTGTAACCCAGAAGCTGGAAAGAGCTAGAACCCGTTGAGAAGGATTAGCTTGAGTAGCCTGCTCAAGTCTATAGCCCAGAACTTGATGGGAGCACTTAGTCCATGAGAGTTCAGGAGAAAGAGTCTGAAGCATGTGGCTTCAGCTTGGCAGGCGCTGGTAATCCTTCAAAGCTAAGTGGGCGCTAGAGCTGCAAAGGACGCCTAGCTGAGGGGTAGACATACTGCCAGGATCGACTGAAGGGTTCCTCAGGATACAATGGTGGATTCACATTCATGCCCCAGTAAATGAGTACCATTCAGGATCCCGGGACAAGGCAGAGGAAAGCAAGGCCTCTGTGAAAGTCAGGTGTAATAACCAAGAAAGAAGCATGCTGGTAGCTGTAAACTTTGTGACTGTGAGTTAACTGAAGGGATTTTCAGGCGCAGACAACCAGAGCGCTGGATTATTAAACTAGAAATTTGGATATTGAACCAAGGACCCTAGCTCATCTTCAATTAGAACCTGTGCATCTATACGTAATTTACTCTCTCATCCTGATATTATTACTATAGAGCCTCCTCACTATTGCATATTCCCCTATATCCTATAGGCATTCCTCCTATCCATCCCAGTTCAGAAAGTACAAGTTATTAAACTCGTCCCTGTGTGGCAGCCAGTGTCTGGGATATATCCCCCAGCAGGATCTCTGTTCTCTTTCTTTCTTATTGGTTTGGTCTCTGCCAGAGTCTGGGATTTAGTTAATAGGAAGCTCCCCTCTCTGGGGCTCTAGCTCTGCCCCTTTCTCTCTCAGGGCCTGGTGCTCTCCTAGCACCGGGCTCTCTCACAGTTCTTGCACTCTGCAAGGGATAATGTGCCCTTCTCATGATATAGGTGTAATTCTTCTCTGGTCTTGAACTTCCCTTCAAGCCTCTGAGTCTTCTGAAATTACTCAGCTCTCCTGGTCCTTTACCTGGCTCTGCTATCACTGCTCTAGCACGTCTGTACGCCTGCTTCCCTCTGGTTTACTGCATGGACAAGGTTTCAGCTCCCTCACTGGCTGGGACGGTGAGAGTTTAGGATCTGACTGGTGGAAGGGCTTGGAAAAGGCTGGTTGCCTTTTTTAATTCAGAATTCAAGAAATGTGCTCTGATTATTTGGCAAGCAGTGTGTTACCCTATCTCTCAGGATTTCTTTTCAGGTAAAGGGGATAAGCCTGGGAAATATTTTTGATCTCTGGGGGTTGCTTGCCACCCTTTTCCCTGGGAATTTTCAGCTGGTATGTCCAGTGTTCATTCTGGGCCAAATCAATCTTTTGCATTCTTAAGCCCTGTTGCTGAAGGGAAAGTGAGAGGTTTTCCACTGGGCTGATCCGGCTCATTGAGGTGGAGGTACTGTTTGTGTGTGAAGGGTGCTCGGGGTGCATTTTACTTCCACTCTGCTTGAGGTTTGTTGTAGCTTGAGCCCTTTTCTCTGGGACCCCTAGCTGGTGGTTCCATTTAAAGCAAAGGAGGGAGTCACAGATGAATTCTGCAGCTGTGCAGAGGGGGCGTAACTTGCCGACTAACAAGGACTTGAGAAGTCCTGTCTTGGGTGGGTCCTTTTCAAAGACATGCAAGGTTCTCAGGAGCTCTCACCAGGAAAGGGGGGGAGATCAAATGAAGGGAAATCTCCTTGATGTCTTATATGGGAGTTCTGGCCTATTATCCTACTCCCTACTGTCTTGCATACCCAACGGGGGCAGGGAGGAGTGGGCCAAGTGGATGGCTTTTGGGGAATCCCCGAATATCACCTTTAGGTGTTTTGTCACTTAGCAGTTGCACTAGACTCTAGAAGAGGGCTGTTGATCGGTGTGACACACCAGACTGATAGAATGTGGTTAGGTAGTTGTACCAGGATTAAAGCGCAGACCGCCCAAGACCACAGTCGGAGCTTAAATCGCAAAGCCACTTCTTTCCACCTCTTTCCAAGTATAACCTTCTGGCTTACAAGGAAAACAAATCAATTGCTAACATGTGTTTACTAGAAAAAGAGCAGTAGCTTTGAGGCAGAACCCGTTATATGCTTGCCCGAACAGTCACAGCCCATCAAATTCCCAGATACTCCATGTTCTTCATTATGTACAGACATACACCTTTTAAGGATGGTTCTGCAGAGATGGGCAGCATTCCTGCTCCCTTTCGAGCTGAACCCCAGCTGTCAGCCTCCTCATCCATCTTACTTTGCAAAGCACTTTGCATGGCGCTGCTCCTTTTCTGACACTGTGAATGCTCTGTCGGTGAAGTGTCTTTGCTGTTCCCCTGCTCAGCCTGGCTTTTGGCTCTTTTGCCTCTGCAACAGGGCCAGGGTAGTGGGAACGAAAGTGAAGGGCAGGTGTGCCACGCTCCTCAACCTTCCTGTAAAGGAAAATGGCGTGGGAGCCAGTCGGGGCAGAAGAGAGTTCGACATGGGAAGAGGAGGAACATCACACTCCCTTCCACTCCTCAATGCTGGTATGGGAAAAAAGCATAGCATCCCTGCCCTAACCCCCATGGCTCAGATTGATTTGAGAAGCCAATGCTCAGATTACCTGGACATCATACAGGAGTCCTCAATCCCAGCTGGGACTAAGTAATTTATACCTCTGTGGATATGTGCAAACCAACATACATCAATATTGAGAAAATTGGCCAATTTCGTTCCCAGGAAATGACGGCCCTTCCAAACAAGTAGAGCGGGGAGATAAAACCATAGCATGCAAGCAAGCCTCTGTAGGTTAAGGTCATAGGGGGTCATTATAAATTTGGCGATGGAGTAAAAGCGCCGGTAAAATTGTTATTGGCACTTTTACTGCACCGCCAAAATACAGTTTTGCCGGTGGGGGGTTACTGATTTGCCTCCAGCCAAGAACTGGAGTTTGGGATTTCCAGAGTGGGGCAAAAAACTAACATCTTCTTCTTTAATAAGAAAACTATTGACCAAGTGCAAGATGAGGAGGTAAAAGTGTCCCACAACAAATCATGAATTCCACACATTACCACAGCCTTATAGAAAGCAGAGGCAGCATGCAGGGCCATCACAAGTCTGGTATATAAACATGAACACATAATTTCTACCCAGGTAAAAGTATTCTTTTGGTGAAATATGGAAGCACTGTAGCATATGAGGCAGAGATGTCAGGGTTAGAGGCAGCATGTGTTAATATTGCCATAAAAGAAGAGCTTTTTGGAAGTGTTGCTTCTCCCTCAAAGCCTTCAAATGCAGCCTTGTGCGCTGATATCAGTGCACTCTAGGCCTGAACAGGGTGCGGCACAGTCCGGCTAAATATGGCTTAAAAAGTGTTGTATGATAACAAAAACTTGATCGATATGGTGTGGAACGACATCACTCCATGCTCTATCCATCAAAGTTCAGGAGGGAACTGAAACAGGAGCTCCATATGGCCATAGAATGTCTATTAGACCCTAACTGCTGAAGACAAATATATTACTCAGCAAGTTTAACCATCTTAAAAGAAAGACAGATGGAGTAGAAGAAAAGACTTACTGGAGAACATTGCTTAACTTCCATGGATTGATTACTATACTGCAGATTTTTTACAACAACCCTATTTTAGAACCCTGACATGGCCACATGAAAGACATATTTACCTTGGCATGGTGCGACAAACTGCCTGTGGTAAGTAACTTTTTTTTTTTATAACACATTTTATTCTTTTATCATTTTAACATCGCAAAACATACATTCTTCATATTAACATTCAACCTAAAATGACCAATTAGACAGTCCTTGGTTAAACGAATGAAGAACAAGAAAAGAAAAAGAAGAAAAGAAAAGGGAAGAAAAGGGCCTTACAATGTCCATTGTATCTCACGCTATATGCCAAATTGGTTTACTTTTGTACACTGTGTTTCATCATCCATTGTACAGATTGGTACAGTCATTGTACTTCCTCCCATCTATTCCATATTTTGTCTGCTTTTTTCGGACACCCCCGGGCTGTATACACTCTTCGTTCCATTGCAATGCATATGTTGACGTCCGTCACCCATTGTTCGTACTGCGGTGTCGTTTCCGAGCCCCACAATTGTGGGATGTTCCTTTTAATTATTGCCGAGGTCGTCGACAAGAGCAACTTCTCGTATTTGGACGCTTCTCCCTCCTCCTCCACCCCAAGCAGTAGCAGCTTTGGGTCCCTGTGAATCGTTCTCCCCAGTACCCGTGAAAGTTCATCGCAACATTTTTGCCAGTACTGTTGTATGCAGCTGCAGTCCCACAGTATGTGGAAGAAGGTTCCCTCCTCCCTCTTGCACTGTAGACAGTGTGGGTCAGTTGTTTACCCCCAGCGATATAGCATCACCCTTGGGTAGTAGATCCTGTGCAGTATTTTAAGCTGAATAAGCCTAAGCCTGGCTGAAATGGCTACCTCCCAAGGGTACATGAGGGCCCCCACACAGTCTTCCGGTTGTACAAACCCTATATCTCTTTCCTATTTGCTTTTCAGGCTGGTTAGTTTGGTGGTGGCAAAGGAGGTAATTACATTATACATGGTAGATGTGACTTTAGTCTCGATATTTGCCTGGACTATGCTTCTTTCGAGGGGAGTGATTTTGGCCATGTCTTCCAGTGCTGGGAGGTGGACTTGTAGAGCATGTTGCATCTGCGTATATTGGAAACGTTCAGTGCTTGGGAGGTGAAATCGGGATTCCAGGGATTCTAAGGATACCAATTTGCCCCCATCGATGATATTGTCCACTGTTCTAATTGCGTGTTGTAGCCAAATACGCCACCTCTGGAGCTTATTTACCTCAAGTAGGTTCCTATTGTTCCACTGTGGTTGTAGTGGGGTGACTTTCCCATCCCACCCCATGAATCTGTGTGTGTCTTTCCAAACTCAGGCAATTTGTGATAGCATAGACTGGGGGGTTGAGTTACATATCGTCCTGTAAAGAAGTTCAGTTTGAAGTCTATCGCGTCCTCCGGTGCTCCCCAGTCTATTGTGTGGCAATGTGGTGTCCCCGTACAGTAAGTCATTGGCCACTGCCATTTGGCTATCCCAATAGTAGGACTGTAGGCGAGGGAGCCCTATTCCCCCCTCCCAGATGGAACGCTAAAGAATGTGCAATGTGCGGGTGTCCGTTGTTCCAAAGGAGTTTCCTTAGTGCGTTGTCTATCTTTTTGAATTCATTCACTGGGATGTGTAGTGGGGCATTTTGCAATATGTATAGGAAGCGTGGGAGAGACAACATTTTGAATAGTGCTGCCCTTCCTACTAGGGTCAGAGGGAGAGAGACCCAGTGCCGGATATCTTCCGTGAACCTGGTTGTTATCGGGTGGAGATTATTGGCCACATAATTGTTCAAGTCATTAGTGATTTGTATGCCAAGGTATTTAAACTGCTCTTTTACTATGCCAAAGGGACAGTTAACTGGTGGTATGAACGTTGTGTTGCCTATTGGGAACAGCATTGATCTGGACCAGTTTACTTTTACTCCACTGAAAGCACCATAGCTGTCTAGTATGCCTACAATCGTGGAACAGGAGTGGTGCGGATCTTTTAAGTAGAGGAGCAGGTCATCCGCATACAGGGAGACTCTATCCTCCCGCCCGTCTTCCCAATGAATACCACTCCAAGCCGGCGACGTTCTCAACATCACTGCTAGTGGTTCCATAGCCAGTGCAAATATCATGGCGGATAGGGGACACCGCTGCCTGGTTCCCTTCACTAGCTTGAACATTTTCGATGGCCACCCATTCACCCTCATGTGTGCCTCGGGGGATTCGTATAGGAGTTGCACCCAGCTCAGGAATTGCAGACCAAACCCCATCCGACACATTATTTCCCAGATTGCCTCCAAGTACACTGAGTCGAAGGCCTTTTCAAAGTCAATTGCCAGTACAGCCAGGGGGCCTTGAATCGTGGATACATTTTCTATTACTGTGTGCAGCCTGTGAATGTTCATGCGGGTTGACCGTTTCGGCATGAATCCGCACTGGTCGGGGTGAATTAGTAATGTGATGACCTGTTGTAAGCGGTTGGCCAGTACTCTCGCTAGTATCTTGGTCTCAGTGTTAATAAGTGAGATTGGTCTGTATGAGCTGCAAAGGTCTGGCGGCTTGTCTGCTTTGGGATCACTATTATCGTGGCCTTCCGGAGGTCTGCCGGTAGGCATCCTTGCTCCTTGGACTGTAGGAACATTCGCAGTAGGTGGGGGGCAATCTCGTTCATACCCAGTTTGCGCCACATCTCAATCGGGAAGCCATTTGGCCCTGGTGTCTTACCCGTCTGGAGTTCCGACATAGCCGTTATCCGTTCCTCCTCTGTAATATCTCTCTCAAGCAGGGCCTGTTGATCGGTGTTGAGAGTGAGGAGGGCTATATCGTTTAGTACCGAATTATCGATAGGTGACGTGGGTGGTCTGTATAGCTCTGCATAGTAAGATGCGAAGCCCTCGGCTCTGTCTCGGTCGGTCAGTAGTGGGTCTGACCCCTCTGGCCTTATCGCTCTAACCTGGCCACTGCCCATTTTGCGCTTTTCTAACCATGCCAGTATTTTGCAGGCCTTGTCGCCAGTCTCATATATTCTGGCTCTCATTGTCCTATGATCCTGCTTAGCACTATCCAGTGCAACGTTTTGTAAACGTTTTTGAGCTAGCGTCAATGCTCGATTTGTTTCAGGTTGGTCTAGTACTAGGTGGTTTAGTTCGGCCTGGGTCACTTGCTCTTCGGCTTCTGCTAATTCCTGTTGGTGTTTCTTTTTGTGAGCAGCAGACTATGACAAGATCTCACCCCTCAGTACCGGTTTGAGGGCCTCCCACAGGATCCCTGGGTCATCTACCGATCCCGTGTTTATCTCAAAGTATGTTTTCGTCATTTGTGGTAATTGCTCCAGATGTTCTGGGAAGCCTAAGTAGTAGTTATTCAAGCGCCAGAGGGGGGTGGACGTGGTCTAGTCGTGTTGAGCTCAATCAGCAGGGGGGAGTGATCTGATATACCTCGCGGCAATAGAGTTGCCGCAGAGGCCCTGTGGATACCTGGTCCCGGCAGAAAGAAGTAGTCTATTTGCGATAAAGAGGCGTGTACCCCTGAGTGGAACGAGTATTCTCTCACATCCGGGTGAAAGTCGCGCCACACATTCCGCAGTCCCATTGCCGTGGCAAACACTGTTAGTTTAGTTTGGACAGAGGGGTTTCTTCCTCTTAGGTGTGAGCAATCCATCCCCACCCTCATGACTTCATTGAAGTCACCCCCAATTGAATTGTCTCCAGAGATCAGAGGTGTAATGTCCTGTATCAGTGCGGTGATCAGAGTTGGTGGCGAGTAGATCCCCAGCAGCGCTATCGTCTGGTTCCAGAGTGTTCCTGTGATGAATGCGTATCTGCCACTGGTGTCTTGAGTCACCCGTACCAGGGTCAGGGGCAACCGTTTGTGTATTAGTAGAAGTACCCCACGAGAGCGGTTACCAGTCAAATGGTCGAAAACATTTGGTCGACAGACAATTTGGTCGACACCATTTGGTCGAATGCCAAATGGTCGAATTTTTTTTTTTTACCCATTTTTTGGTTTTTTTTGTGGGGGGTCCCCCCCCAACCCCCTTTTTTTCTTTTTTATTTTTTTTCCCCACACGAAAACCCACAAAACACATATATATATATAAAAAAAAAAAAATTCGACCATTTGGCATTCGACCAAATGGTGTCGACCAAATTGCAGTCGACCAAATTGCAGTCGACCAGTTGACTGGACACCCACGAGAGCCTGTGGTGAAACCGGCGTGTATTGCAATTCTATAGTTAGTGTGTTTAAACAGGTTACATGTGGTGCCTGCTAAGTGGGTCTCTGTTAGAAAGGCCACGTCTGGCGTGTGCCGATTTAGGAGTTGTGTAGTAAGCCGCCTCTTGATCCCTCCTCCCACCCCATTAACATTCCAGGTTAGGAGTCACAGGGTTCTGGCATCTGTGTTAGTGGAGGCCATTTGGTGAAAGATAAGGGGCAGTCAATAGCTTATAGCACAGTGCACATGTGTCTCGTGTTGGTGGTGTTATGGCAAAGCCTTCTGGATTTGATCTCTGGACCCTTTTCTTAACAAAGCTAACGTTAAACAAATTTCCCATCCCCCACCCTATACTCCTTCCAACTCAAAGCATCTGTCGCCTGAACAGTCAACAACACACCTCAACTACCGGCAGCTGAATAATACAGCTAACAAATAGACTATTTGGGGTTATTCCCATGTGTATGAGTTCCTGACATACCCCGGTGCGATGCCACAGGGTGGCATTCCAGGGGAAGGGGGGACTTCCGTCTGGGCTGGCCGCTTGGCTGTGTATCTCTTCGTGGCTATTCTGATCATGTGTTCAGCACTGTGTTGGTGTACAATACCTTAAACCCCATTCAGTAGGGTCTCAAAGGTTTCTGTTTGCACATGTTTCAGGTGTCGGTGCTCTCATTCCTGCAACTGTAGAGCGTTTCCTGGTACTGGTGGTTGTTGGTCTGGCGGTTCAGGTCCCGGCCGGACTCGGGGTGTTGCGTGTCTGTTGCCCCTTGTCACCGTCCAATCTCCTTCGATGTGTTGTTCTGCCCACTTCCACTCTTCTTTGGGGTCAGTGAAGTGGACCGTTGTGCCCTTATGGTATATTTTAAGTTGGGCAGGGAACATAAGCCGTATTTCACCTTCAGGGATTGCAGTTGTTTTTTGAGTTGGTCAAACGATTGTCTGGCTTTCTGCACTTCCCTGGTGTAGTCTGGAAAAAATTCTATTTTTGTAGGTGAGAGTGCCCTTCGCCCTTGCGGTCTGAAGCAGTGCACGGTCTCGATAATTCAATAGTTTGGCGATCACTGTGCGTGGTGGGGCGTCCGGTAGTGGGCGGCCCGTCAGTACGCGGTGGGCTCGTTCAATGGAAAAGAAGTTGGAAAACGTTTTTGCTTCAAACATGTCTGTGAGCCACTGCTCCAGAAATAGCTCCATGTGTGGCCCCTCTGCTTTCTCCGGCAATCCCAGGATTCTAACGTTGTTGCGTCTGGATCTCCCCTCACTCTCATCTACTCGCTCCTCCATGGTTTTCAGGCGTGTCGTGACTCTGGCCAGTTGTTGTTCTGTGTTCCTTATTCCATCCTCGGCACCAGATATGCATTGCTCTGCCTCTCCGGTGCGCGATGTCAGCTTCTGGAGATTGTGTCTCAGGAGGGAGCCGTCCATTTTCTGCTCCATGGAGGCACGCGAGTCAGCTATGGCCACCATGATGTCTTTTAGCGATATTGTGCCCTCTATTCCCGCCATGGTGTCTGGTTGATCTTGCTCCGGTAAATTGAACTATCCTGCTCTGGGAGATCAATTTTTTTGATTTGTCCTTTTCCATGGTGGGTGCGGATGATTGGGTGTCTCTGTCTGGGCTGTCGTGTTGTTTCTGGGGTAAGAAGCGGCTCCCTTGGTGCTCTCTTAACTGCTCTCCAGATTGTTCTGTCTCCTCCAAGCTTTAGTGCGCGTGGGGCTCGGTATGCACCGAGTGGCCGCCGCGGGGCCACCAAGGGGGAGATTCCCTGGTGGGTGTAGGGGGTGTCCGTTCCTCTCGGGAACCCCTCTAGTTTCTGGCTTCCCCACTGACCGAGGTTCTGGCGGCAGGGCGGTCCTCAGAACTCCACCCGGCACAGATCTCCCCCGGCTTTCGGTGCGACAGCGACAGCCGTCATGCGGGCCGAAGGCTGATTCCCCTCGCTTGCGCGCGTGGGGCTGTTTTCATTTGTTTGCAACAGTGTCCGGTGGGCTTCCCGCCTGCTTCGCACCACCAGTCAGAGATCCTCTGCAGCCCACATGGAGGCCGCCGTCCGACAGTCCCGCTGTTTCGCCAGATGCGGCCGACGGATCATTCGCTCTGCGGTCCGGGGAGCCAGTCGCAGGTCCCTCTCAGTGCGACACTCCATTTCCCGGCTTCGCTCTGACGACCTTGGCCATTTTGTTTGTGCGATGCAGCGGTTGCGCTGTTTTCATTCCGCAGCTCCGAACTCGAACTCGAACAGGCAGGTGCGTTTTGGGCTGGATTTTCATCCGCTCGCGCCCGAGGCGTTTATCTTCTGGAGGGTATGCGTATTTTGAAGATTTGCCACTCGTAGCAGGCTGTTTGCTCAGGATGTTTGCTGCGGCCGCAGGAGCTCCAGGGACTCACGTCCTCATTGCTCTGCTGCTGGCCCTGCCCCCCTGTGGTAAGTAACTTAAAAAATCGAATACGAGTACTGATACCTGATGTGACAGCTGTCATGAAGATCTAGAAGATGTTCAAACATTGATATTGATATGCCCATGTAATAGTCAGAGGGCTCAGCATTTAGATTGTCGGGCCCAGAACAGTGTGCACAGCCTTCTTGAGAGACGACGCAAGGTAGCAGTGGTTGGAGACTATGTCAACGAGGAGGCCAAGCGCACTCAACACGGGGCGTGATTACGTAGCATGCCTGGAACGGAAGAACGAGCTGGCACCATGTGACTGTTAGGAAAGATTTCTTAATTGTGGGTAATTTCCCTTCCATGTGGCAACCCCTAAACTTTTTGCTGTTGTTTTCACCATGATCTAGACTTTGCCAGAGAAGTGCAGCCTTCTGCGCACTCCTCTGGGTTTTCGCTCCATTCTTACGGGGAAACTGACATGCCCTTAAGACAGTCAGTACCGGGAAACCTTGTTTTCCGTAGTTTCTTTATCATGTTGCAGCTTTCGCGCAACATGGCACAAGAGGGCACTGTAAGCTAAATTACTGCTCTCTTGGGTCTCTAGTCTTCTACAGGCCCTAGATACTCTCTTTGGATTGTAAATGAATGGTGCAAGTGAATTACGGACAGGATTGGTGGCAGCAATCGTTTCTTGTGTTTTTGAGCTCCTTTTGGCGTTTTAAGCGCGTTTCTCGCGCTTAGCCCAAAATGGTGGCCTGGCTCCCAAAATGAACAGACCACGAGGCTCTTTGTCCTGTCCGCTGACCGTCTTGCCCCCTTCACCTCCCCCAGGTCGAGCCGACCCGCGGCCATCCTTATTTGGGCATATACTTTCCCGCGAAACACAGATGCTTTCGCGGGCTTCTACAGGCCTTATGTGTGCCTCCAGGATGGGGGCTGGGATGTCTGGTCCCAATACACATCCTAGGCGCCAGAGAGTGTAGGGTGGTGTGATTGCCTGGGACCCCCGTGGTCCGTGATAGGTCCACATATGGTGTGAGTGTTTTATGAGCGGATCTCCCATTGGGTCCCCTCCATTTTGGCACGAAGGGAACCGTGGATAAGAGGGGGCTGGAAACGCCACTACCATGTCGATCTCCTGAGTTCTCACGAACAAAGGAATACAGGAGCCAAGTATCCTGCAACCACGAGGCTGAACCGAGGAATCGCTGGGGACCCGCTGAAGGACTGCTCCTCTGCACTGCTGTCTCTTTGTGAAACCCTTTCTACCTCGGATCGAACGAGAAGGCCTGTACTGGTACTTCGACCCTTGGAATAGTGGCAACAACTATTCTCTGCATCTTCACCATCTCCTGCACGTAAGCCTTCGGAAGTGTCTCTGGGCCATCCAGTAGACTGACCAGCCTACCCAGGAGTCTTGCTCTGTAACTGCCATCAGGTGGTGTTGTATTACGAGTCCTTGTCACTCTCACACGATTCGTACACTTGGCATTCACAGTTCTGAAGTGAGTAGTGTACATTTGGCTGAAATACACCCGGCCGCTCCGTTGCCCTGCTGTGGTAACAAACTGTGCGGGTTCACTGCGTTTGGGACATCCTCAACTCAACTTCTGCTGCTGCGGAATCTACACGACGCCGAGATGTCCCCTGCTCGTATCTGAACCTGCCAGCACTGAAACTGACGCGGAGAAGCCTGGGTCTGCTTGCATCGGGGACCGGTGAGTAGCATCGCTAGGAACTGGTCGCCCTCCTGCAGGAGCCCATAGCTTTTCCCCGCTGTGTCTAACAGCATGCCTTTCCGTACTCGCGCTCTGCTTCTGCCCACAGTGGAGGCTGCGCTTGAGTCGCGGAGCTCTGTTCATCTTCATTTGTTCACCGAACTAAACAGCCTGATTCCCTCGAAGAGACTCCCTGTTTTGCCCGTTGGCACCAGCGTGTGCAGGTACTTTTGAGCACAAGGCTCCACTCTTCGTAGGGCTTGGACTTCCTTTTAGTTAGGTGCCTCTGAAGGCGGACTGGGTCTAATTATTATTCGCACTGCCTGTTTTCCTCCCCATCTAGGTGGTCTACACATTTCGTGCGTAACTCGTTAGACTCGTTTGTTTTTGTATATATATTGTATTGGTTTGGTATGTGTTACGGTCAATGTTACAAAGGCCTTGTAATAAATGTGTATATATTTTTAATATAACACCTGCTTGGAGTAATTTGTAAGTGTCCTTGCTTTGTGTGCTCATTGCAGGCTTTCAGTCACCCTCACCCCTCTTGAGACCTAGTCTTGACCGCCGCGATCGCTACCCTGATTGGTCTGGCTTGTCCAGAGGTTACCCTGTTCCAAGAAACTAGGCTGGCCTTCTGAACCTCTGCCCCTCCAGGACAGAGTTCAGAAATCCGTCTTAACAGTGACTCAGAAGCCTGCAAACACTGCACTGAAAAACACTGTGAATAGGATGCAACATGCTTCTCAAAGAGCTCCAGAACCCTACCCTGACCTCCGTAAATCGCTCTACCGACCTGACTTGGATTACTGATGTTTTCCCTGGCCTGTCATTCTAGTATTGATTTTTTGGACTCTACTTTGGATTTAGATTGCCTTGCTGTTTATTTTTATGGATGACCTCAGCCTGACGTTTGGAACTGTCACTTTGATTACCCTTTTGGATAGGTATTAGGACTTTTTCTGGCAATGTGGATGTACTTGTGACTCTCTGAATTCTTTGCAACTGTGGATTGTGAACTGCAACAGTGACTGGAGTCTTGTTGTTGTAGAAATCGCCTTATGATTTGTTCTTCAGTATCCTTCCTTTATCCTGGCGCTTTCTTTGGACTGTAACTCACAGGTGGGATTGTCCTGTAGGTTTTTCCGATGACATACAGGTAGGACCACCCTGGGCTAAGAAAGGGGGAGAGTTGTGGTTTTGCTTCACTTTCATTGCACATTCAATTGATACGTGTATTTTGCCTGGCAGCCTGCGAGAGAACCAGGTGGTATTGCTCCCGACTTTTCATTGGTGCCTTCTGTACCACTGGGAATGTACATACCACAGGTACAGGAATGTAACCCTATTGAGTAGGAAATTGGATTGTTTGCACATTTTCAGGTCCTAGAACTCTCGTGCTATTCATGACTAAACCTGACATAGATAGGTTATTAGAGAGGGAAGGACTGACAAACTCTCTCGATATCGTGCCCTAACTCAGAGGACATTGGGAGTCACGTGTGACAAGTTTGGAGGCCAGCTTTCAAAATGCATCATGGAAGAACAGGCCTAAGCGTGCAACCTCAGATAAGTTAATTGAACTGTGAAGCGGGAGAACTACCCGAGTACTTTCCCTTTTACATTCAACATTTTTAACAAATGCTGTTTAAGATTTTATGGATAGTTTTCACTCATGTGCAATTAAGTGCTCAGATTGTAGTTTGATAATTTAGGGCAAAGTGTGTGAGTGGAAAGTAGGTTATTGAATCATGGAAATCCGTTGGGCTCTTTTCAAGTTTGGAATGTATTATATGATAAGTATGTTGATGATCTATAGATTATATAGGCAGATGTTGGTGTGCTAGTTTAGAGGATTTTAGCATACTTTTTTTGTTAAAGTTGTATCTTATTTGAGGAATTATTTATGTATGTATTCCTGTGTGCTTTATTTTTGTGCATCTTACTTTCATACCACAAAAGGCTAATGGAGCCGAAAGTGTTACACTTACACCAAATGGTGTTAGAGCGCCTACAGGAAAGAGAGTTAAAGCCTCTCAGTCTAGTGATGTTTCAGAATGTAATGAAACCACTTCTGCTCTACATAAGTACAAGGATAAGTGTTGTTGAGACCGCCTACTCAGCCGCCACACTCCTACAGTGATAACATCAGAAATGTAAAATAGACGCAGCTAAGAGAGATACCGCCTTTGCCTCTAAAAATTAAAAGAATGTCCAATCATGATCTATTAAAAAATATATACTTTAATCAAAGAAATCAATCATACAATTAACAATTTAAAACAGAACAGGAATATGTAAGCACTCTGGATACTTTGTCAGGGAGGGAAAAGACAATAAAGGCAACAATGTTGATTAAAAAGGTATGTCTTAGTGGAAGGAAATGAAAAAGGGACTAAACCAGTCTCTAAGGCCCCAAAAGGTGGCCGAGGGGGACATGGTGTCTTGAAATACCTAATCATAATGTTAGGTGGGTCAACAGCGTCGAATCAGGCTTCAAGGTCCTGCAGATGCGAGTCCAAACATGTGTGAGTGCAGCGAGTCATGTTGATTCCAAGCGGCAAGTCAGTGTCGAGTCAGTTTGAGTGGTGCTATGTAAGGTTCGAAGGCAGCGTCAAGCGATGCATGTCGATGGATAAGCAGGAGCGGTTTGATGATCGAGCGTGGTTTGAAGCAATGAGTACTGCTGTTTTCGGGTTGATTAGTGACGTGATGTTCCAGCAGTTCAAATCAATATGCAATACAAAGTCCTGGTAGTTCGATGCTTGGTTTGATGCAGCGGTTTAAACTCATCTGCACTGTGTGCTGGTACTAGAGCCAGACAGAAGAAAAGACTCTGCTGTGGCATTGCGGCATTGAGCCAGTTTGACAGATTCGATCAGTGCTGGGTTCGAAGTTAGAGTGAGTGACAAAAGCTGCACTGGTGGGTCCTGTTGGTTAGAAGGTGTAGAGGTTGGTTCGAATATGGCTCAAATCAGTTCAAACAACGACAATTGGGATCCAGGCTGTTCTGGGTCTCAGGTGCTGTGAGAATCACTGCACATGGCTCTAAGGCAACAAAAGTCCTTCTCAGTCTCTGCTCTCCTAGCCAAGAGAGGATTGCAAGCAGAGTGGTCAGCCTTGGTCCTCAGCAGGAGTCGCCCCCAATGTAGCCTGGGAGTGGTTAGGGAGCAGAGCTTGTCTTTGCCTTTGAGTACTCCTCGCACAATGGCCGAGGGCTTTGGAAAGATCAACTCTCTTAAGATAAATCCAAATGAATTCTTTCTGATGTTCTTGTAGGTCCAAAATTGAATCAAAGAAGGAGTGGGAGACCCCCTTCTTTTATAGGGAAAATTCCCCACAGCGTTGGAGGTACAGTAAGATTGCTTTAAGGAGTTCAGTCCCTGTCCTTGTTACAAGTGATTTCCAGCAATGTGGAAGCCCCTCTACCAAGGATGAACATGGTTCAAATAACCTGTTTGTTGAAGTAGCCCACTCAGGAGGGTCTACAGGCACGTTTTACCTTACTGCACCCTTCACAGTGGAGAAATATCCATATGCATATCTCTGGTCCCGCCCAATATGGCAGTCCAGCACCGAAATACTAGGCAATTCCCATCTGAACATAAGAACCATCAGCAACCGCAGACAAGTGTTTCGGCCTTGTTGGGCCGCATCAGTGAGGTGAAGCTGAGCATCTTTAAAGCACAGTGAGCAAAGGGTCCATATATGGATTACCCTTGATTACTTGGGGGTAAAACACAGATTTTTACAAAATGTGCAGAGGTGTGGGAGCCCATCTACCGAGGACAAACATGGTTCAAATAACCGGTTCTAGGAGGTGTACCACACTCAGGAAGGTTTACAACTACATTTTAGCTCACTCTACCCTTCACAGAGGAGAAACCTCTGCATTGTGGTGACTTGGCTGTCACAGCAGCACTCAAACAGGGCACCTGTGACCTCTGAGCATGTGCTGTGTCACTAGAGTGCTGGGGTGGCAGATTAGGATACTGATGCAGCAGGGTGCATCAGTATCCTAATCTGTGTACACTGTGCTTTTGGCATGGTGTTTAATAAAAGGGGAGTATGGTTAGTAGACCACCCTTCCTGAGGTGAGTTATATGCATCATTTTATTATTGATAAAAGATAAAAAGCTAGGGTGTCTGGAATGGTGAGAATGGGGCTACAGCTCTTCTGTTTTGGTGGGGGAGTCTGTCTGCATTTAGAACACATATCTTTGCAGAAGGCACAGGACTCCTTATTTGTGATCTTTCTGCAGTGATGTGCAGTAAGAGCTGAATTTCATGTCGAAGACACAAGTTCTGTCAATCACCGCTCCCTACACCAAGCTCCTCCCCTCTGTTCTCCCTCTGATAAATCACCCTTTCACTACCGAGCCCTTGCCACTGCATGAGACAAGCATGCAGACTGTTAAATGCACATCCATCCATCTATCTCAACCCTACCCTAAAGCGGACCATCACCCCCCACATAAAGGCCCATTAATTAGCAATTACCCCCCCCCCGTGTCTAGCCATCAAACTCCCACACCTCCAGACCCATCATCACTCTGTCCTACTCTATACTGATCAACCCTGGATACTGCATCTCCCTCTTTAAAAAACCCATCCGTAATTAACAACAACCCAACACTCAGCAAGCATTTTGCCCCTTCTAATCCAACAACATCTCACGTATGTACTAAGGGGGGTAGCCAGCTGCTAAAGCAACTGGATTTGAGCACCCAGAGATCCTGTCAAAATGCATTCGAGATTCTGTAAAAGGAGCCGATCCTGGGATCTTGAAGTCCTGATATTTGCATCTTTGGGGACAGAGGCATGAGCATCTCTTTAACATCAGGAAACCCTTGAAACAAGGGGTTCCTCGATAATGTTTGCAGGAATCGCTTCCGAGACACTAGACCGTGAAGTGAGCATACACCAAATGATGCCGGCCCATCCCAGGTAAGCGAGAACATGCCTGTGTCACTGTAAGAGAAGTATGTAGTGCATAGACCTTTAACCAGTAACGCTCCTGTGGCACAATGATGCCCAGCATAGGGACCATGCTGAAAAAGGGGGAATCCCATCTTCTATAGGAGATTCTAGCAGAAATGTAATTGCATCTGGTTCAGTAAAATCAGGACTGTGGGGGGTAGCAAGGGTTGCAAAGTCCTGCTTATAAAGATAGAAGAATTCTAAAACTATGAAGATCAAAAGTACAAAAAGGCCAGGAACCAAGATACTGAGTTATGTAATCAAACCATATGTGCGAGCTACCGTGCACCAGGAAATCTCCAGTTTTGGAAACTGCATACATAATTGAGCAGTGCTGCCTGGATGCGTGTGCCAAAGAACATTCTAAAATTGACGCCAGACTAAATCAGGGCTCGTACTGTGCTATCATGCAGGAGAAGGTGGGGCCATAGGAGAGGTGTGTAAGTAACAAATCCTTAGAACCTAACCAATCCCACTTCAACAGAACAACTACAAACATCTGGGCTACGCAAGTGTGGTATTTGTGGGCAGAGCCAAATCGCCATATGAACTGCAGGGTTTTGCATTATAGTTAGGTATTTGGACAAAGTGGGAGGTGATTTTGGAGAGTGATGGAGTTGGAAGGTGGAGGTTGTGCAAGAGCAGAAAGGACGTTTGAGGACAGGATAGGAGGTTAGGCATGGCAATGTTCAAAGAGGTGGAGAGCAAGGATTTTGGGAAGCGCAAGAAGGAGGTGAGAATTGGAGAAGAGAACAGGGGGAATACCAGAAGGAGTGAGATCGGTGGAGACAGAGAGTGGCTCGAGTAGATGAGGGGTAAAGAAATATAGTGGTGGTTGAAGAAAGTAGACTAGGAGAGGAAAGAGAGTCAAAGTAGACTTGGAGAGGCAAGAGAGTCAAAGATGGGCTGAAAGAGTGTCGGAGAAGGAGCAGACACACTACTAGCCTGACTGGTGGGGGGGCATTGAGGAGGGATGGAGCAATGGGCACATGCTGAGGGGTCGCAAGGGTGCAAGAGGAACAAGGAGTATAGTGGAGAGGAGAAAAGAGATATAGAATCAGACCCCGTAGGCACAGGATCATTCCCTAAGATGAGGAGGAGAACGCAGCCTGGCTCAACCTGTATAAAAGCTCAGATGGCTATTCCCATCGTGGAAACTCTGCGGCTTGGCGTTATTCAGTCCTACCGCCTGCTGCTCCTTGGGCCTTACACGCAAGTGCACACAGAGCTGGCCCTGCCTCCTCCCCTCTCCCAAGACCAAGGCAACACAGACTCCTTGGAGCCGGGACAAGAAGAAGTCCAAATCAACAGAACCCTCAGCCAAGAAAGAAATGTGCGGTCCCTTAAACAACAAGACTCAGTGATTGAGAAGTGAACCGGTGTCCTGGGAAAGGACCACTGATTAAGGATCATGGAATCAAGAGACTTTTGTTATTTGAGTTCTTTCCAAAGTGGCGCCATCCTGTTATTAAGTGATATTGGGGTTATTTTGCACAATCTGAATAAACTATTTCTTTTAAACCCTACTTCGGTGTCTGTCTTAAATTGATCCTCCTCAGCTTCCTCACAAAACAAAAACGCCATTTGCATCTAGGTAATGAAGCACAGGCATAACAGTCAATGGGGTTAGGATGCTCCTTCAAAGACAGGCAAATGAACCTGGTCTTGAACATCTCCATAGAATGTGTTGGTTTTATGGCTGTGGAGAGATTTCTAGTGATAGGTGGCCAGTAGTGAGAAGGAGTGACCGATTTCAAAACTGGTAGAGAGAATTCCAGTGACAGAGCGGAAGTAGTGAGAAGGAAGGGGAGCAGGAAGAGGCTGTGTTTGAGGGACAGACATGTTGTTGAGAGTTGAGGAGCATAGTACTTGTGGGGAGAGCAGATCAAGATTAAGTCAGTAAAGTAGTTGGGGCAAACCCATCAATTGATTTTAAGATGAGGGATAGTAACTTGAAGGAGCACTTTTGCATTGAAAGCTATTTGGCATGATGGTCTTTTGTCAATGTGGGAGAGCATCTAGGTAGCTTGTGAAGGATGCGTGTGGAAAAGTAAAATACTTTGTTTAGTGGAATAAAATACTTTGTTCAGCCCGTCTTTGACGCTCTACCCTCTCCTACTGTAATACATAATATATACCCCTACTCCCACATTCACCCCACCATGAAGCGGAATATCTCTCCTAGACAACACACTAGCTACTCTCACATACTCCCCATACTTATCACATGCTTAGGGCTCACCTACACAACTCACCAAACTCCTTCCATTACCTCTTACACTCACACTCACACCCGATCGTCCAACACAATGGTACTGCTCCTCACTGAGTACAACCTCAACCTACGTGGATTGTCTCAAACCACAATGGATTCAGCACACCCGTTCACACAATCACCTAACTGCCCCACTAGACACCACAGATTTAGAGCACGCACCCAACCGTTTCATTCTTGCATGCCCTACTACCACTACCATCAGGAACTGTAGACTCGGATCACGAACCACGACTAAACACTACATGCATGCTCCCAACTCGCCCACTCACAAAGTCAAACCAGCACAGCCACAGGACCCCTGACTTTCACTCTCTCACCCCAAACACCCTAACTCACTGCCCAAAGCGCACCAAGCCAAAATACGCCCAGACAAAAATGTACAACCCTCGGACCTTAAATGCGCCTTGCTCAATGTTCGCTCTCTCTCCTGCCACGCACTAGAAATAAATGATCTTCTACTTAGTCAAGACCTAGACATCATAGGCATCACCGAAACATGGCTACACAAGGCTTCAGGCCCCGCTATCACACTAGCCTTACCAGCAGGTTACGCCATTCTCAGACAGGATAGGATCCCAAAAATAGGAGGGGGGGGTACACTTCTCTATAAAGACACCCTATCCATTAGAGCAATACCTCACCGTTGGGAGGGTGGCGTAGACATCTTATCGGCTAAACCATCTCTCTCACCCAACAATACCATCAATATCCATCTCCTTTACCGTCCACGGGGATTCACGACAGACTTCCAGGGACACATCATACTCATTCTTATTGACAACCTAAAAAAATCTACTAAAACACTACTACTAGGTGATTTGAATCTAGGTTACAATGACCCCAATGACAAAGCCGCCAACACAGTTGCCAAGGATCTTTCAAACTTAGGATTCACCCAAAAAATGTGTAGCCCTAGCCACTCTAAAAGTCGCACCATCGATTGGATTGTCGACCACAACTGCAATTCTACTATCACGTCCAACTGCACTTATCCTTGGACTGATCATAACTGTATTCAATTTACCATCCCTACAGCGTCCGGCATTAAAACTACTATGTCTGCCCCTACCACTTTAGCACGGAGTTCAAAAAAACGTACAGCAGATAATATCCGTCCACTTCTTAACACCCCATGCCTAGCACCTCCCTTCTCACAGGACCCTGTCATCCTAGCTGACATCTTTATAGTGACACCCTCTCCAAAGCAGTTAACTCTGTAGCACCTCTAGAATGCAAGAAAGAAAAAAAGTCATTTCACTCAAACGCATGGTTCACAGATGCACTACAAACTTTGCGCTCAGACAAAAGACACACTCTCAAAATGTGGCAAACCAACCCCTGTGACGCTACCAAAGACAGCTTCAAATTGGCTGCATCGACATACAAAGAAGCCATCTTCTCAGCAAAATCCATTTCTTTTAATCAGCGCATATCTAATGCGAACTCTCAGACCAAAGAACTATTCACCATATTCAAGGAACTCACAGCCCCTCCTACTAGCATTGACGAAATCATTAAGGACGAAGCATGGTGCGCAAGTATCCAAGCTGCTATGCTTAATAAAATAGACCTCCTCCAAAAGAAAATCCAGGCTCGCTATAAAGCTTTACAAAACCAACATATGCCTGCACAAACCACGCCTCCTCACAAACCTCAACACCTCCCTACATTCTCATTCAAGCCCGTCACAGAATAGGAAGTCAAAGACATTCTCAAACACCTCAAACTATCACTTTGCAAGTGAGACATCTGCCTTCCAAAAATCATGAAAGACTGCACCGAGGCCCTTGCACCTCTTCTCACGGCCTTCATCAACTCTGCGTTTGCAACAGGCATAGTCCCTGCCAACCTCAGAGAGGCATGGGTACGCCCTCTACTGAAAAAACCCAAGCTTGACCCCACTCAACCCAGCAACTATCGGCCCATCACTACCGTCCCGTTTCTTCTTAAAATACTGGATAAAGCAGCTCATAACCAGATCCAACTACACCTAGAGAATAATACTGTACTAGGGAAAAGACAGTCAGGATTCCGCAAAGGGCACGGCACTGAAACAGCACTATTAGACCTAAAAAAGCAAATCACCCAAATTCTAGACAAAGGTAAACCTGCCCTCCTCCTACTCTTAGACCTATCGGTGGCTTTTGACTTGGTCGACCATAAAACTCTCACCACCCACCTCACTCAAGCAGCACGATTTTCTAAACAAGTGACTTCTTAGATCTCTTGCTTCTTAGAGGGAAGAGCTCTGAAAGTCTTCTCAAACATAGGTAATGCAGCACCCACGACCATTCACTGTGGAGTCCCACAGGGTTCTTGTACTGCACCTACGCTGAACAATCTCTTTACAAAGCCCCTTTTTGATAAGTTGGACGCACTTGGGATCGCATATACCAACTACGTGGACGATGCCCAAGTTCTCCTACCACTAACAGGCTCATACGACCAAGACGCGGCCTCACTTAGCCAAATCTATGCCATTATACAGGCTTGGATGGCATAAAATGGTCTATGCCTCAACGGAGATAAGACAGAGATTCTGATCCTTGGCCAAAAAACTACGCAAACAAATTAGACTGTCTTTATGCCAACTTCAACATTGACAACTCTATCATCCCTGTCCTCTCATCCGTCAAGACACTAGGGGTTCACGTTAATGCCACACTATCTATGGATAAGCAAGTCAATGCCATTGCTTCAGCATCTGCCTTAAACACAAAACTCATCAATTCCATTAAACCGTTCCTAACTAAGCCTAACTGCCTCTCAATAGCCAGAGCTACCGTAGGTGCCAAGTTAGATTACTGCAACGCCCTTCTAGCAGGCACCTCAATAAAAAATATAAATAGACTCCAAATCACCCAAAACAACGCGCTAAGAGCAGCACTTAGCATTTCAAGGAGAGAACACATCTCTCAAGCCAGACAGTCAATCCACTGGCTCCCAGTCAAAGACTGCATTACTTTTTAAATCCTCACCACAGCACACAAATGTATCAATCCTTCAGCACCTTCCTACCTATCAGAAACACTTACCAGAATCACGTCAGCAAGACCCATTAGAACAATCAACAGGGCCAAAGCAGGAGGGCTAGGCTTCCCCTACATAGCACCAAAGCTCTGGAACTCACTCCCTACTGCTCTCCGAGCTGAAACTTCACTCTGTGCCTTTCGAAGAAATCTGAAAACCTCACTCTTTAACTAACTCTCACCCAGACCTGTTACTTCACACCCCTACCCTTCCCCCTCTCTAATGCTATGTATTATCAAAATTATGTATTATCAAAAATGCTAAATCTGTACATGCTGTCACTGTAACTAAGCTGAGCTCACCTTTCTGTAACATGCGCCACGATGCCTAAGGGCTGCTGTGCGCTCTACAAATGTGAATAAATAAATAGTGGAGAGTGGAGTAGAGGTGAAAGGCCAGGAGTAGGCTAGAACAGTAATCACGTTTGATTGAGGAACAGTGCAAAGATAAGAGCTTGGCAAAGTGATGAGTGCGATGTGGACACAATGTTCTGATATTTGGAAGATTAATCCAAGCCACAAGTAGCAATGATGATTGAGTTTGCCGTCAAAGAGGGCCCCAAAGTTGTGGGCCGCGAGTGATGGAGTGGGTAGATCAGGAGGAAATGATATAGCCATGGAAGAGTAAAAAAGACCACGGCGGGTGAGAGAAAGGTGACTCCATCTTGGAGAAGTTAAGCATCAGGCAACATAGAGCCATCAAGTGAGGGGCAGTTTATGATATGTCCCAAAATGTCAGGACTGAAAGAAGGAACGAAGAACAAATGTCTGGATGTTGTCAGCAAAGTGGTGGTCATGGAAGTCAAAGGGTGACATGAGTTTATCCAGGGCGGAGGTGTACTGGGTGAAGAGGAGTGGGCCAGGAGCTGATCCTTGGAGGTCACCCAATGGAAAGGAGGTGGTATAGGCACTGGTTGAGTTTCCAGAGATGGCAACGGAGCTGTTGGAGACATAAAACATAAGAGGCCAAACAATGAGGGAGGGATGATCCACAGGCATCAGAATGATTGCAATGAACAAGGATGGAGAGGCGGGGGGACCTGTGGACAGTGGTAAGAGAGTCGGAGATGTGGGTGAGACCAGTTTCAGTCCAGATTGGAGATGTTGAGAGAGAATGTTTATCAAAGTATCTGATGTTGTGGCTGAATGCCACTGTCTCAAGGAGCGGCGGGGCAGAAGAAAGGCAGCTAAAAGAAAAGTTATTCAGTCAACATCAAACATGTACCTCTTTTTCCTGCCAAAGCTGGCGATGGCATTTTCATATTTACTATGGGTCTGGTTTTTACCAGCTCATGGGTTAAGTATGTTAGCTTTTAAAAATACAGCTGCACCCATTGTATTGATGGAATTGCTAGAATACTGTAAAATGTTCTTTGGAAGTACAGTGACGCTATTGTTTTCAGATGAAGACAAGCAGTTGCAAAGATTTATGGCCACTCTAATTTAATGATTGGCTACAGCTGTGCCCTATGGCAAGGCATGCTCTGTGCTTCTCGCATTATACTGAATAGAATGCAGTTAGACTAGTGCCGTGAGTTGGGCCAACATTATGCCAGTTAGTTTAAATGAGGTTAGCAGGGGAATGCTGGCTTGTTTTGAAGGGCAACATGTACAAGTTCCTACAAGAACAAATGTGGTTTGGTCATTGCACAATGTCAAATGGTGCCGGCAATTATTTGAGCACAGGTGCATAATGAGAAGGTTTTGGCCTCTGTATTTTCAGGTAAATTTTAGCAAATAAAAAATAAAGATCCATCCTGATTTTTACCAATGTAAAGTGCAATTTTGGCAGGTCTTTTGGCAAGTGATAACTGACTCTTGGCTATTAAAAAACAAGCACTGCTAAGGCCAACAACTTGGGATTTTTCAGTAGGACTGGGTTTGGGCCTTGGACAGGCACTGCCATAACAGTGGTACATGGCGATAAGGTGGCAACAACTGGAAAACGTTGTGAGAGCACCTGGGAAAATTGTATCAGTGCCTATCAAAGGCCTAATTCCTATACACAAGCCAACACGGGTGGCTTTGTTAGTGCTTGTTTTTAAAAGGACTTCATTGCAAGGAACAGATATAAATCAAGTCGCTGAAGGCATGCTTGGTTAAGACATTTTTATTACACCAGTAGCGCATTTAAGCCATTAACTCTCAGCAGACTAATAAAATAGGAAGGCCAAACTTTGATCTTACTGCTTCATAGAGCTAGTTCAAAGAGTTTCTAGGAGGATGTGTTTTGGGCAGGAGGGGTAGGTAGTGGGTAGGAATCGCCACAGAGGTATGCATGGCCATGAGCCATCAATAGGTTGCTAAATAACCAAATAACACCCACTTGTTGTGTCCCTCCTCACTTGCCATGTCTCTGCTATCTGTACTCCAATGCATTTCTTTCAGCTTAAGGGTGGTGCTTAAGTACCAACTAATAGCCAAAACTAAACAGGGGCACTGTGTGGAGAGGAAAGCTTCAAAAGGTGGCAAATCATTATACATGTGTTTGAGACTAGGGAGTCGGAATGCTGGTGAGTAATGAAAAATTGATGCACAAACTGACTAGCTGACGCTCAAGACTGACAATGTTTAGGCTGGTATCCAGTGATAATAGTGAAAACAATTACAGAGATTAGAATTAATAGCGAAAAGAAAACAGAGAAAAAACATTGAAACTGGGGCTAAAAGGGGTTGGGTTAAATGCAGAGCGAATTGGGGAGGTCCCAACTAAAAAAAAATTAAAAATCGGTATTTTTTTCTCTCTGTTTTCTATTCACTGTTATTGCCATTCACTGTTTTCTGTTAGGCAAAATCACATAGACCCGTTAAACCTGAACCGTATAGTTCAGTAATAGTCACTGGAAGCATACCATTTGTGTCTCAGGTGGATTTATTTGAGCAAATTACTTGGAAACCACTCAAGTATTTGAAGAACAGAAAACAACTAATTTAGCTGATTGGTTGTGTGCACCGAGGAGAGATCAGTGCAGATCACAAATTTGAATCCCAGAAGGACCGCCTTTTACACTTCCAAGTTTGATTTAAAAAAGAGTACCATTTTTATGGAAAAATGCATGTATTATTGAAATGTAAATGTGAATTGTGATGCTCGCTTTATATTTAATTCACAGCATTCTGATCTAAAAAGACACCTACTGCCTGGAAAAAGAAAGACTAAGTAAGACAAAAGCAAAATAGGAAAGCAAAGCTTTGACAATTGAAGATGGACTGCAGAAAGTATGTCTCCCACCCCAAGTATCATCATCATTTCATAAAACAAGTTAGAGAGACAGAAAACTACAGATAGCAAGTCAGGAGATGAGTGCCCAACTTCATTCTTCGGTATCATTCGAAAATGCAAATGGGGGTCAAGTGTTTACAAAAAGCACTAATGATTAAACCCGTGGTTTTACACACCTATTACTGTTTCCATTTTTTCCAGAAGCTTAGTATTTTTAGTGAATGTAGTGTTATAACTTTTAGAAATTAGTAACAGGCCTCAATTTGACACAGGGAGTTTATTTGACTCCCTGTCAGAGCCTGCTTATGTAGATTGTCAGTGGCAACTCTTGTCACTGACGTCTCACGCTGCATTGGTTCTGATAGCTAGATAAGCTCTAGAGCTTAGAATGAGAGCCTGTGAACAGGAATGGGGATTGGTTCTCAGAGTGAAATAGGAGACTTTTAAAGAGGAACGGCATAACCATGTGAAGGCTGGTGGGCCTTACGACTGAAGTTATGTTGCATAAATAAATCAAAATAAATACTCACTGACTCCAAGTGTCATTACTTCAGGTGGCAACGGGGGGAGGCCTTGCCAACACAGACCAGAGCAAAATTAGCAATGATGGGCCTTAACAGTGACACTAGAGCATTTCTCGAACCCTGGAGGGAGGACTAGAGCAGCATGCTGTGATCCTGATCAAGATAAAGGACCGCTACAAAATATTTTCTAGATGCACATTTACTGTGACTAAAGGAAAGCTAGGGGAAGGCACCTTCAATCGTAGCTAGTTGAGAAGAAAGGACTCTGCACCATTATGCTGTAACATACAGTTACCTAGCAACCCCAATGCTGCAAGATCGGATGATACATTTTATGACAGTCAGTACGAAAGGACAAAAAATATGCTGTGATGAATCCAATGGTGTCATCACTCCTTTTCCAGCTGTGACATCTTTTCATATGGCCAGGCAACGGCAGCCGCTAACTGGTCCCGACTCTGGGGGAGGCTATATGAGGGAGGATCACATGGGGTGGGGGGAGACAGCCTCTGGGAGAGTATCATGGCATCATCAGATGAGACATGGTATCCCCGTTCTTCCTTTTTGGGATACACCATCCATGCCAAATGCCTTAATGGCGTATTGTCTTACCTTCCTTCATCCACCTAGTATGATCTGACTTGCCTTTTAAGACTAGTATGATCTGACTTGCCTTTTAAGACTCATGGAAACACCTTCTCAAACTCTACCGACAGGTCATCCACAGCTGACTTGTCCTTAAAGGTCGCTGAGAACACTTGCACAGACTTCACATGCAAGTCAGCAAGAATGGACTTCCAGTCCCATAACCACCAGAATACTGTGACGAGGAAGAGGAACCGAGCAATAAAGATCAATGGAGGCCAAGAGCACAAGCTGCGCTCTAGTTGTTGCGATGGCGCCTAGCTGCAGCCAGGAAATTTAAACAGGCAAAACAGCTGACTGAGGTGCGCTGCTGGCGGGAGAAGTCTGCCCCTCTTGGTACGGAGCAATAGACTGTGGGGCTAGAGAGTGTTCTTTGGCAACAACTGGCTTAAGGGCCCTGCTAAGGGAAGATGACCGCAAGAGAGAACACGCTGCGGAAACACCAGAAGCCGATGGAGGACTTTTGGGCGTTTGCAGGTGTTGGAAGACATCCTCCGCCTTACTGATGCCTGAAACAACACAGAAGAGGCCAGCAGGGACCATGACAGGCAAAGAAGCCGATAAATGGAGGCAGCGAGAAGGAAGGAAACACCAAACAATCACCACTGGCTTACCGTAGGAGAAACAGAAAAATCCAGCAAGAGCTGATGAGTCCACCCAAGGGAAGCAGGGACACCGGGGCGTATTGGCAGACATGCCAAACCCAAATCATTTTTAATGAGGCACATGAAAGAGAAAGAGCAAGTGAGCATTGCTTTAAAAGGAGAAGAGACTATCAAGTTTCTGAGTGTATACAATACACATATAAGAGAAGCCCTGGCAGGATAGTATGCCAGGTAGATACAGTACCCGATAAAGCAAGCATAAGAGACTAACAAGTTTGGAAGTGTGGGCAGAGCCCACATGAGAAAAGCCCTGGCACGAGAGTACACCAGGCAAATTAAAGGTGCAAGGAAAATATATATATAAGGAAAACCCTGGCATGAGAGTATACTAGGCAGTTGCAACTGTGTGTATATAAGAAAGTCCTGGCGGCAGAGTATACCAGGCAGATGCAAGTGTGTTTGTATAGGAAAGCCCTGGCTGGAGATTATACCAGACAGTTGCAAGTGTGGTTAGAGAAACAGGCCCTGGTAGTGAAGCACACCAAGCAAAGACAAATTGAAAAATGTGTAAAAAAGATATTACGCCAAGAAGTCCTGATAATAACATATCAGAACTAGAAAAAGGCTGTGGAAATATATTAAAGAAGGAAGAAAACCTGGCAGGAGAGCAAACCAGGTATCCTAACAAGATAAAGACTAAGAGCCAAGTTGTTTTGTGTACCAGTTGAATTGTTGATCAAGAGAAACTCAAGGAATTAATATTCTTGAATATAAAACAGAATGAAGAGGCATCCAGTGGAGGGGAACCACCCTCTGGAACAAGGAACTCTATGCGTCTGGACATTTTGTGTTAGAGTTATACGTTTTCCTTTTTGAACATTTATCCACTACAAAAGGCCAAAGATATTTTACCTTTTCACCTTATGATATGATATGGCATGTGTAACGCGCCTATACACAAGTGTTTCAGCCTTAGAGTTGATTTTTTAAATGTGTGGGCCAGAAAAGTACTTTGGACACAGGACGTTTTTCTTTGGACATTCTGACTGCTGACAGGCCCTTAGTTTTGGTTTCGGTAGGGAAACACCTCTTAGAGCATTTACAGAGAGTCATTTCCCCAACTCCCTTTGTTTTAATAAAAGCCTTTAACCAAAAGCATTACTCCACTGTCTCTGCGTCTCATTCCTTGCTCCTCACAAAGCCCACAAAGGAAGTACACAACTGAATAGCATATAAAAAAGAAAGAAAAAGGAGAGATATATTCTAATAATAATAATTGACAAAAAAAAGACAACATTAATTGACCAAAAAAGACAGTGGGACAGAGGTGATACAACCCTGACACCATACAATCCAGTGCAGAATATGGCACCCCCAATGGCATTTCTTCCATCATGGGGGAACAGCAAATTCCTTGGAAGAATTAGACAAAAGCATTTGAGCACTACATTGCTATATGCAGGACAAACTAGGAAGTTGAGAGGAAAACATGATTCCTAATGCACTGTTTGGGAACCACGGGATAAGAGATGTTTAATAATGACCTGCCAGACCTAAACCAAGACGAAGCAGTCTAAATGAATAGGAAAAATGCATCACATCATATAAAAGACTATGAGACAAATTAAAAGAATATTATGGGAGAGATACCGATTTGGAAAATGGTCGCAGGAAGAAGCTGAGACAGTGGAACAATGTATAATGGCCGTAAGATGTCTGGCCAGATCCTGCAACTTTAGAATGTAAACTAATGAGAGGTTAAGAGACCAATTTGTTCTTGAATGTAAAGACAGCAAAATAAGAGAGCAACGTTGGTCGAAGGGAACTCCCACATTAGAAGAAGTACTCTGCATAGCGGAATTAAGTGGAGCACACCAATAAATATGTGAGAACTTTGGTTAAAAAAAGTACTCAGAATCAGTAACAATATCTGGAAAGAAAACAGAACATAGTGCAACTGACACAAATGAAATTATTACGAAACCATAAACCAAGCATATGATGAAAATGTCTAGTTCAGGAAGGATATTCATACACCCGGTTTTACAAACATTTAAACCGGGAGTGGCGAGAAGCCAGGATACAAACCAAATCATATTTTACAGGTGTGATGCTCCAGGACACATCCCTAGAAACCCAGTATGGCTAGCAACGAACATCGTTTGTAGAAAATGTAAACGTAACTGGCACCTACGAAGGTGCTGCAAAACCAATGTGGGTATCATTCTAGCTGGGGAGATGTACAATGAACCGGAAGAATCTGTCTTTGCAATTGCAGAAAAAGAAGACGACGACCGGGATGGACCAAAGACACATAAGAAACGTTCAGGTGAGAAGTAAACGCTGCTACCGAAAACGACTTTTAACTCAGCCTTCAAGCGTGAAATGCTAAAAAAAAGTCAACATCAAACCAGTGGCATGTGGAGGTGGAAAGATAGAACTTATGGGTTTGTTCTCAGCAGAACTAAAATTCAAAGGAGGGCAAGCATTGTGAAAGGTTTATGTCTCCCATAAAGGATCCACCCCGCTTGCTCAGCTGGCTACATCAAAAAAATTAGACATTCAATCGAGCCTGAATTCAGAAGAGACCAAAGAGGCACAGCTCCGCCTCACTGATGATGCCCAACAAGGCTGAAACATGTGTATGGGGTTGCTGTTGTGTTCAGAGACGAATTGCCATAACATTTTGGTGCTGGACTCCCCATGTGGGTGGGACAAAGACTGATATGCAAATGGTATTTCCCATCTGTGAAAGGTACAGTGAGCTAAAGTGTGGCTGCAGACTCTAGAGTGGGTACCTTCTCAAAGACCGGGCCATTCTTGCTGTGTTCGTTCTCATAGAGGAGCGCTGATGACTAATTTTTGACATTTATTTATTTATTGTTCGCTTGTTAGGCGCTTATACATCAAGTACATACTGTTTCAAGTCGCCCATAGAGCAAGGGAGGGAACAAGGGATAGATACATATTGAATACACAACAGAGGAGGGGAAAGGAGAAGGACGAAACGTCTATGCCGTGTGAGTAATTCAGAACATGTAAGTGCAGCAAGGAAAGGGCAGAATGGGGAAGGTGCTGGAGTGTTCGTGCTCGTGAGTGAGCAACAGATGAAGTGCATGGAGAGGTAAGTGCTACACGGCCAGGAACCGTGTTGGGTGTAAGTGCGAGCCTCCAGGCGGAGAGAGTACAAGGGAAGTGCTGAGAGAAGACAGAAACTGGGGCGATTGGGTTTGGGAGGTGCGGGTCCCTGAGGATGGATAAGGGCCCAGGATGCCAATCACAGCAACTGTGAGTTTAGCAGAGGAGTGGAGATGGAAAGGAGGAGGTAAAGAGGAAGGTCTTGAGGAGCTTCAGGAATTTAAGGATGTCCTGCTCAAGGCATAGGGGGAGGCTGTTCCATAGTAGGGATCCAGCTGAGGAAAGCAATCGACCTCCTGACCTCTGTTTAGCAAAGCGCTTTACACACAGAGAGTTGTGCCAGAGGAACGTAAAGGTCTGGAGGGGGAGTATTTAGTGAGATAAAGTTGAAGATAGTAAGAACACTGGGTCCAGACAGCCTTGTGGATGATGCAGAGGGTCTGTAAATTCCCATTTTTTGTATTTATTGGATACTTGTAAGACACCTATATATCAAATGGTGTTTCACGGCGACACCTATTATGGTTTACCTGAACTTATTTATAAAGTAATGATAAGTGAACCTGAGGTAGGCCAGAGGGCGCGGGGGGGGGGTACATGCTTAAATCAAGAAACGCACCACAAAAATGTTAAACTGCCCTTGTGTCCTTTCAAGGGACCAGCATCATAACGCTCTTGTCTTAGAAGCAAGACAACTGGTCCCACGCTTAGAGGCTGGACTCCAGCATGAAGCGGATATATATAGAAGGCCACATTATTTTTATCTTGGTGGCAGGCGAAAGCAGGTGCAGTCTTCTAATGGGGGATCAAGCCCCAGAAACCCCATTAATTTGACCCTATGTCATTAATAATAACAGGTTGCTTGTGGCCTATTGCAAAGCCAAACCTATCAGCTTTGCCTTTGTTTGCCTACTAATGTAATTATTTGTGTTTGTGTGTATGTTATGAGTGGACTGGCACTGAGGGTTGAGGGACAGCATAGCCGTGGGGCCTGCCCACCTACCTCCACATATAAGGTTTCTCATCATATCTGTGAATAGGTCATCCAATCCTGTTTATTCCTTCCATTCTGGTCCATGAAGTAGCGTCTTGGGGCCTTAGTGGTAAACAGTGGGACTGTTTGGGAGACATTTGTATGTAAGGCACATGACATAAAAAACACCATTAATGAAGAGAAAATCAAAATGTCAAGCACTATAATACGCAGAATTGCGCAAACTAGCGTTTAATAATAAAAAATATCCGGTTTTGATGCCAAATAGGCACGCTTGACTTGTCATCCCTCTAAAACTTGTGAGGCAGTGGCATTAAAGGGTATAACATTGTTAGAGATTGGTTTGCTTGGAGTGTTCCAAGGACGCAGCACCCGCGTACGGGCTCCCCTATGCTGAATTGTGCAATACGGTCCATCGAATGAAGGAAGTGCTGGAAGGGTACTAATTATTTACGCTGCTTAACTCAGCGGTAGCCAGCCCTTTTTATGCTGAGCCCCCCTCATGGGATGGCATTACTGCTTATGTTCCCTATAAAATAAGTCACCGTATTCCCTTTTTGCAGAAGGGGGCGGGCGTGGGTGGTAGTTTGCAGACCACTGGTGGCTTGACCTGATGTGTCTTCTAGCAGAAGGGAGTCAAAGCTGATTTGTGAGTCTTTTGCGGGCGATGAAGAGTAACACTGTTATGAAGTAATTAAATGCGCTAGGTGGGTGGCCCCCATTATGGTCCCTCTTTCATTTGTTGTGCTGCGGTGTCATAGGTCAAACAGTTAAGTGAGTGGGTTTTTAAGGGGCCTGCGTGCCCCGCACCTTGCTTACCGCGAGCTAGCCTCTTCACAGTGCGCTCGTAATCCCGGCAGCGCCTGAGTGCGCGCTCCGCCTGCAGCGCCTCCAGCTGAGCGGTCAGAAGCCCGATGTCCCAGAGGCAGAGCTGGTCCTCCTCCAGCAGCGCGCCGAGCAGCTCGCTCGATGCGAGTTCCTGGCGCCGGCTCAGCGGCCCCGCCCAATAGCCGCGCAGCTTGTTCCACTGCTCGTCTGTCAGGAGGACGCTCAGGGCAGCCGCCAGCTCCCCGAACTCGGCTCTGAGGCTCGGGCACTGCGGGCACATGGTGAGACCGTGCGCTCGCTCAGTCGTCTCTGTGGGGGAACACTGGCCACGAAGCACCGGTAGGCAGAGTCGAATCAAAAGTGAAAGTAGAGGGTTTGCGTGGGCAGGCAGGAGGGGCATGTGATGATATGGGTGGCCACTGGATACTAGAAAACTAGCGGTCATCTATGCCCCGGGCCCCGTGCGGCACAAACGATAGAGGGCCTGGGGAGTTAGGCACAGGGTGGGGGGAATCCAAACTGCGCGAAGGGTAAAGGGAGGGGCAGCCAAGTGGCGCCCCACCCGCAGCTTAGTCTAGGCAACCAAAACTTTTAGGGGAAAGGTGTGAGAAATAGCAGCATGGGGGCAGGAGGAAGTCCTGCCCCCAGCTAGCAACAATAGGCCAATGGGGTATAAATACCCCTGAGAAAGAAGGCATTTGTAACCCGGTCAGGCAGGTGGATCGAAGATTTCAAAGAGGGCCTACATTTTAAAAAGACAATAACTTCCTGGTGGGGCCTTCCCGGGATGCACTGGGAGGACATCCACGACCGGTTGTCAGATTTGATCGGTTTCAGGGATCCACCCGAGTACCTGGTAATCCACCTGGGCGGAAATGACCTAGTCAAGACAAATAAAGGGGAACTGCTACGCAACATGTGCGAGTCCTTAAGGGCGATGGCGCATTGCTGGTGGAAAACCGAAATGTTCATGTCGGAGATAATCACACGCAGAGTCTGGTACGGCGCGCACAGGAGGCATGCAATCGAAGTTGCAAGGAAAAAACTCAACAAGGCAGTAGAAAAATACTGCAAAAGCATGGGGCTCCAGTTTATAAAGCATGGTTTGTCACAGAACAATACAGACTTGTTCCACCAGGATGGGATACACTTATCCAACAAAGGGATGGGAATTTTTACGGATAACATTTTTAGAGCTTTAACGGAGCGAGGTTGTAAGTAGGGTCGCCTTTTGGGGGGGGACCTGAGCGGCCGAGGCTTCCCCCACTCAGGTGTGGCGGCACGTGCCCAGGATCGGATGCCCCGGGTAAATAAGGCCAGCCATGAAGTGGGAGGGGCATCTACACATCCTGGACACGAAGTGCCCAAAAGCGAGTGGTGTTCATTTATTACCTATTGTTAGGAAAGATTTCGTAATTGTGGGTAATTTTCCTTCCATGTGGCAACCCCTAAACGTTTTGCTGTTGTTTTCACCATGATCTAGACTTTGCCAGAGAAGTGCAGCCTTCTGCCGCACTCGTCTGGGCTTTCGCTCCATTCTTACGGGGAAACTGACATGCCCTTAAGACAGTCAGTACCGGGAAACGCTGTTTTCCGTAGTTTCTTTATCATGTTGCGGCTTTCGTGCAACATGACACAAGAGGGCACTGTAAGCTAAGTTACTGCTCTCTTGGGTCTCTAGCCTTGTACAGGCCCTAGATACTCTTTTTGGATTGTAACTGATCGGTGCAAGTGAATCACGGACGGGAATGGTGGCAGCAATCGTTTCTTGTGTTTTGAGCTCCTTTTGGCGTTTTAAGCGCGTTTCTCGCGTTTAGCCCAAAATGGTGGCCTGGCTCCTAAAATGGCCAGACCACGAGGCTCCTTTGTCCTGTCCGCTGACCGTCTTGCTCCCTTCACCTTCCCCAGGTCGAGCCGACCCGGGGCCTTCCTTATTTGGGCATGTACTTTCCCGCGAAACACAGATGCTTTCGCGGGCTTCTACAGGCCTTGTGTGTGCCTCCAGGATGTGGGCTGGGATGTCTGGTCCCAATACACATCCTGGGTGCCAGAGAGTCTAGGGTGGTGTGAATGCCTGGGACCACCGTGGTCCGTGATAGGTCCACGTATGGTGTGAGTGTTGATGAGCGGATCTCCCATTGGGTCCCCTCCGTTTTGGCGCAAAGGGAACCGTGGATAAGAGGGGGCTGGAAACGCCACTACCATGTCGATCTCCTGAGTTCTCACGAACGAAGGAATACAGGAGCCAAGTATCCTGCAACCAAGAGGCTGAACCGAGGAATCGCTGGTGACCCGCTGAAGGACTGCTCCTCTGCACTGCTGTCGCCTTGTGAAACCCTTTTTACCTCTGATCGAACCAGAAGGCCTGTACTGGTACTTCGACCCTTGGAATAGCAGGGACAGCTATTCTCGGCATCTTCATCATCTCCTGCTCGTAAGCCTTCGGAAGTGTCTCTGGGCCATCCAGCAGACTGACCAGCCTACACAGGAGTCTTGCTCTGTAACCGCCGCCAGGTTGTGTAGTATTTCGAGTCTTTGTCACTCTCACACGATTCGTACACTTGGCGTTCCCAGGTCTGAAGTGAGTAGTGTACATTTGGCTCAGATACACACGGCCGCTCCGTTGCCCTGCTGTGGTAACAAACTGTGCGGGTTCACTTCGTTTGGGACCTCCTTAACTCAACTCTGCTGCTGCAGAATCTACACGATGACGAGACGTCCCCTGCTCTCCTGAACATGCCAGCACTGAAACTGACACGGAGAAGCTTGGGTCTGCTTGCATCAGGGACCGGTGTGTAGCATAGCTAGGAACTGGTCGCCCTCCTGCAGGAGCCCGTAGCTTTTCCCTGCTGTGTCAAAACAGCACGCCTTTCCGTACTCGCGCTCTGCTTCTGCCCACAGTGGAGGCTGCGCTTGAGTCGCGGAACTCTGTTCTTCTTCATTTGTGCACTAAACTGAACTGCCTGATTCCCTCGAAGAGACTTCCCTTTTTGCCCGTTGGCACCAGCGTGTACAGGTACTTTTGAGCACAAGGCTCCACTCTTCGTAGGGCTCAGACTTCCTTTTAGTTAGGTGCCTCTGAAGGCGGACTGGGTCTAAGCATTATTTCGCACTACCTGTTTTCCTTCCCTTTTAGGTGGACTACACATTTCGTGGATCTAACGCTATAGACTTGTTTGTATTTGTATATATATTGTATTGGTATGGTATGTGTTGGTTTACTAGAGTTGTATTGTGATTTCTCACTACGGTCATTGTTTTAAAGGCCTTGGAATAAATGTGTATATATTTTTAATATAGCACCTGTTTGGAGTAGTTTGTAAGTGTCCTTGCTTTGTGTGCTCATTGCGGGCTTTCAGTCACCCTCACCCCTCTTGAGACCTAGTCTTGACCGCCGCGATCGCTACCCTGATTGGTCTGGCTTGTCCAGAGGTTACCCTGTTCCAAGTAATTAGGTTGGCCTTCTGAACTTCTGCGCCACCAGGACAGAGTTCAGAAATCCGTCTTAACAAATTGGTGTACAGCGGTGGGATACGACTGAAGGTATCCAGTGTTGCGCACGAACTAAGGCATTTCAAGTTATTCCTACCAGGACACATAGTGAATTGTTATAGTATAACTTTAAAAAGGCCATAGTCCTATCTCACAGTATGGATACAAATACCTTGTTAACTCGAAATGCTTCCAAATCAGAAACATTGAAAAAGATGTGTGCGGAGAGAGGTGTTTCCTCTCAAGGCACGAAATTGGATATGATCCAAAGAATTGTGGCGTGGCAAGAAGCGCAGCTTGACGCTATAACTTCTGAGGACAGTGCGAAGGAGGTGGGGCTGCTCTCACTGGTAGAACCGACGGTTCTGCTGCTGCACTGATCCACCGCGACCACGAGGACAGGGAGGATGAGATGTCTAATGTTTCCTTTGCCAGTGCTGATGGGGAGGCTATGCTTGAATTCAAGAAGCAAGAGCTGCGGTTTAGGCAGAAGGAGCTTGAATTCAGCATAGCCAAACTAAAAATCGAACAGGCAGAAAAACAGAAAGACAGGGATCACCAGTTGGAACTGGCCAAGCTTCAGGTTGCAAATGGGTCCAAGGGTCCTGGACATGGGTCTGGGGCCTCCTCTCATCCACGGTTTCCGAAAGATCTGCTCAGTGTGTATGAGGAAAGGAATGACATTATGGACTGGCTGAATGCGTTTGAGTATGCATGCAAAGTTCAACAAGTTGACAATGCTGATAAGATTGCCTGGTTACTCAGCAGACTGCCCCATTCTGGCTGTAGTGCTATTATGGAAATGTCGAAGGCTGAGCGAGCTGATTTCGCAATGTTAAAGCAAACTCTCATTTTAAAGTTTGGAAAGACTCTGGCCCAATATTTAAAACGATTCCGAGAGTACAAGAAAAAATAAGGTGGTAATTGGGTATCTTATGTAACTGAATCCTTAAAAAACTTAACTGGCTGGGTCGAAGGTTATAAGGTTTCTACCTTTGAAGGCATGATAAATCTTGTCATGCTGGAACACATTTTTGCAACGTCTTCCCCGGAGCTTAAGCAGCATTTGGCCGATTCAAAGGAGATAGATCCTAAGAAGCTGGCCATTGCAGCAGACTTATGGGTGTCACATCGAGTGCCCCATAAGGACAAAACTCATCCTGGTAAGCAGGAGCAAGGGAAAAAGTCCAAAGATAAGGAGGGTGGAGAATCTGATAAATCTTCTTCTCAAAAGGGCCACAAAAAGAAAAATAAGGGTAAGACACAAGAGAACTCACAGGGTAGTGGAGGTCAGCCTCCGAAACAGAACTCTGGTTACAATAAGCCTCCCTATGTAAACGGACCCAATGGATCTTGTTTTGCTTGTGGAGCAACTGACCACGTGAAGGGGGATCCCCGGTGTAAGGTTAGACCTTTGGGGGTCCACTCCGCTAATCTGGCCTTCTCCTCCTACGAGGAAGAAGAGATTACAGGAGCATCCTTCTCCTCAAACTCATTTCCCAGCGGGATAGAAGCTGAGGTAGTTTTAGTTTCCCTGGGTTCCTGGGAGCTTAAAGTCGCAGAGGCTTATGCTAGGATTCCAGATAATACCAAGCACTACTTTAAAGACAGTGTGCTGATCAATGGAGTAGATACTCCCGCTCTTAGGGATAGTGGGTGCAGTCGAACTGTAGTGGATTCTACCTTGGTAGACTCAGAGGAAGTTGCCAGAGCTACTCTGATGCCCACTAAGTTGGCTGACGGCCCACTCCGTATGTTCCCAGTAATACCTGTAAATCTTACTTTAAATGGTACAGGATTCCAGTGAGCATTCAGAGAAACGTCCCAGGAAAGGTCTTGTTAGGTAATGATCTCAGAGCTTTAGGGCTCGTAAGAGACACTGCCGAAAGACCCTACACACGATCTCAAGCACGGGCAGCATTGGCCAAGACCAATACGCCGCCCCAGCCGAAGGGGAAACCCAAGGCGAAAGGAGTAAACAAGTCAAGTCGAGGGAAAGAGAATATTCCCCCGAGCTCGCCTACCACTGCGGTGGAGGAAGTTGGTCAATCGCCCGTGCCTGACGAGGAGGTGGCGATGCCTGAAGTATTTGACCCCAACGACCATCCTGAACTAAAAGACTTGTTAGTAGAAGGCGGTCCTGATGGGGACGAATTCAGTAAAGGCCAACGTGAGTGCCCATCTCTGGAAGGCCTGAGGAGACAGGCCTGCTCCCAGCTTGAGGGTGAACCTCCTTGGATGCATCGGATTTATTGGGAAGGTGGACTGCTGTATAGTGAGCCCACAGAGTCTACAGAAGGAGACCATAGGAGGTTGGTGGTTCCCCTTTCTGTTAGGCACTTCCTCCTGCAGTTGGCACATGAAGTGCCCCTTGCTGGTCACCTTGGTATTAAGAGGACCAAGCAAAGGTTATCCATGCACTTCTACTGGCCCAAGATGGGGGTGCAAGTAGAAAGTCACTGCAGGAGTTGTGCCTCCTGCCAGTTATCTGGTAAGGTTGGCTCGACAATCCAAGCTCCATTGGTACCACTCCCAGTTGTGGGAATACAATTCGAAAGGGTAGGGATCGACATTGTTGGTCCCCTTGACCAGCAAACATCCTCGGGCAATAGGTTTATCCTGGTGCTGGTCGACCATGCAACCAGATATCCTGAGGCCATCCCATTGAAAACTGTAACTGCCAAGTCAGTTGCAAAAGCATTACTTGGCATATTTAGTAGGGTTGGCTTCCCTAAAGAAGTTGTGTCGGATCGTGGCAGCAAGTTTATGTCGAAGTACATGCAGGCTATGTGGAAAGAATGTGGGGTCACCTACAAGTTCTCTTCTGCATACCACCCCCAGACCAATGGTCTGGTGGAACGTTTCAACAGGACGTTAAAGAGCATGATTGGGGCTCTGGAGGAACCTCAGAGAAGAAAATGGGATCTTCTTTTACCATGCTTACTGTTTGCCTACCGAGAGGTACCACAGGAGGGTGTTGGCTTCAGCCCCTTCGAACTTCTGTTCGGTCATCCTGTACGGGGACCCTTAGCCATAGTCAAAGAGGGATGGGAGATGCCCTGTTACTAACAACGTAGTAGATTATGTGCTAGGGCTCAGAAAACGGATGGTACTTCTGATGGGCTTGGCTAGTGATCTCAGAGCTTTAGGGCTCGTAAGAGACACTGCCGAAAGACCCTACACACGATCTCAAGCACGGGCAGCATTGGCCAAGACCAATACGCCGCCCCAGCCAAAGGGGAAACCCAAGGCGAAAGGAGTAAACAAGTCAAGTCGAGGGAAAGAGAATATTCCCCCGAGCTCGCCTACCACTGCGGTGGAGGAAGTTGGTCAATCGCCGTGCCTGACGAGGAGGTGGCGATGCCTGAAGTATTTGACCCCAACGACCATCCTGAACTAAAAGACTTGTTAGGCAGGACACGCGCTGGTGAAACATTGGTACGACCAGAAAGCTTCCCTCATCAACTTTACACCTGGTCAGCAAGTCCTGATCATGAATCCCTAAAGGCCTCGAGCTTTACAGGACAAATGGTCGGGCCCTTACACAGTGGTGGAGCCCCTGGGTGAGGTTAACTATTTAGTGGACCTTGGAAGGCCTGGACAGGCTCCCAAAGTGTTTCACGTAAATAGGCTGAAGGCTTTCGTCCCAAGAGTCGAAATCGCAGCACTGCTACTGGCTTCAGACGTTGAGGAAGAGGAGTCTGAACCTCTCCCCGACCTGTTCCAAAGCGGTCCTTCAGATAGCTCCTTTAAGGGTGTCCGAGTGGCCCCCACCTGACTTCTGATCAGCAGGCTGAGGTGAAAAGTTTGCTTAGGCAGTTTTCCCCCCTGTTTTCACAGTCGCCTGGTTTGACACCATGGTGCAAACATAACATAGACACAGGAGACAGTGTACCTACCAAGAGTAGGGGATACAGGATGTCAGACAAAGTACGGTCTTATATCAAGACCGAGGTCAACAAGATGTTAGACCTTGAGGGGGTTTAAACCCCCTAGTAGTCCTTGGTCCAGCCCTGTGGTTTTGGTTCCAAAGGCAGGCACTTCTTAATTGAGGTTCTGCGTGGATTACAGGGCTCTGAATGCTGTCACCAAGACAGATGCACACCCCTTCCCTAGAACAGATGGTGGATACTTTGGGTGCCTCCAAGTACCTCAGCACGTTTGACCTCACTGCTGCCTATTGGCAAATAGCTTTAGCAGAACATGCCAAGGAGAAGACAGCGTTTTCTACTCCAGACGGCCTTTACCAATTCAGGGTAATGCCGTTCGGGTTAAAAAATGCACCTGCCACTTTCCAGAGGCTTGTGAATCATATGTTGAATGGGTTGGACGAATTCTGTCTTGCATATCTGGACGATATAGCAGTTTTCAGTGCCACCTGGGAAGACCATGTGAAACACCTCAGGATTGTGCTCCAGGCTCTTCAGAAAGCACACTTGACCATAAAGGCTAGTAAATGCCAGATTGGACAAGGCTCAGTGGTTTACCTTGGACATGAAGTAGGTGGAGGGAGGATACAGCCTCTACCCAGTAAAGTACAAGCAGTACAAGACTGGCCTACCCCCACTACACAGACCCAAGTGAGAGCCTTCTTAGGACTCACGGGGTATTACCGCAATTTCGTGGCAGACTATGGCACCATAGCTGCCCCTCTGACTGCCCTCACAACTCTGAAGAAACCCAAGAAGGTAACTTGGACCGACGAGTGTGAGAAGGCCTTCAATGGCTTAAAAGACTCCTTGTGCCAGGCCCCTGTCCTCAGGGCCCCTGATTATCAAAGACCTTTTATTGTGCAGACGGACGCCTCTGACACTGGGATAGGAGCTGTACTATCGCAAGTAGATGAGAAGGGTAAGGAACACCCTATTGGTTTTATTAGTCGCCAGTTTAAGGACAGAGAGCTCAGATGGTCCACGGTAGAGAAAGAATGTTTCTCTGTTGTGTGGGCCCTACGGAAGCTGAGGCCCTACCTCTATGGGACCCACTTCACTGTGCAAACTGACCATAAGCCCTTAAAGTGGCTAATGAACATGAAGGGGGAGAATCCAAAGTTGTTTAGGTGGTCCATAAGTCTTCAAGGCTTCGACTTCACTATTGAGCATAGGCCAGGTGTCTAACATAGCAATGCTGATGGGTTGTCCAGAATGTTTAACCGACCTGAACAAGAGACTCATCCAAGGGTGGATTAGTCCCCCTGTCCATAGTCTGGGAAGGGCGAGTGTTAGGAAAGATTTCGTAATTGTGGGTAATTTTCCTTCCATGTGGCAACCCCTAAACTTTTTGCTATTGTTTTCACCATGATCTAGACTTTCCAGAGAAGTGCAGCCTTCTGCCGCACTCCTCTGGGCTTTCGCTCCATTCTTACGGGGAAACTGACATGCCCTTAAGACAGTCAGTACCGGGAAACGCTGTTTTCCGTAGTTTCTTTATCATGTTGCGGCTTTCGTGCAACATGACACAAGAGGGCAATGTAAGCTAAGTTACTGCTCTCTTGGGTCTCTAGCTTTCTACAGGCCTAGATACTCTTTTTGGATTGTAACTGATCGGTGCAAGTGAATCACGGACGGGAATGGTGGCAGCGATCGTTTCTTGTGTTTTGAGCTCCTTTTGGCGTTTTAAGCGCGTTTCTCGCGCTTAGCCCAAAATGGTGGCCTGGCTCCCAAAATGGCCAGACCACGAGGCTCCTTTGTCCTGTCCGCTGACCGTCTTGCTCCCTTCACCTTCCCCAGGTCGAGCCGACCCGGGGCCTTCCTTATTTGGGCATGTACTTTCCCGCGAAACACGGATGCTTTCGCGGGCTTCTACAGGCCTTGTGTGTGCCTCCAGGATGTGGGCTGGGATGTCTGGTCCCAATACACATCCTGGGTGCCAGAGAGTCTAGGGTGGTGTGAATGCCTGGGACCACCGTGGTCCGTGATAGGTCCACGTATGGTGTGAGTGTTGATGAGCGGATCTCCCATTGGGTCCCCTCCGTTTTGGCGCGAAGGGAACCGTGGATAAGAGGGGGCTGGAAACGCCACTACCATGTCGATCTCCTGAGTTCTCACGAACGAAGGAATACAGGAGCCAAGTATCCTGCAACCAAGAGGCTGAATCGAGGAATCTCTGGTGACCCGCTGAAGGACTGCTCCTCTGGACTGCTGTCGCCTTGTGAAACCCTTTTTACCTCCGATCGAACCATCGAACCAGAAGGCCTGTACTGGTACTTCGACCCTTGGAATAGCGGGGACAGCTATTCTCGGCATCTTCACCATCTCCTGCTCGTAAGCCTTCGGAAGTGTCTCTGGGCCATCCAGCAGACTGACCAGCCTACACAGGAGTCTTGCTCTGTAACCGCCGCCAGGTTGTGTAGTATTTCGAGTCCTTGTCACTCTCACACGATTCGTACACTTGGCGTTCCCAGGTCTGAAGTGAGTAGTGTACATTTGGCTTAGATACACACGGCCGCTCCTTTGCCCTGCTGTGCTAACAAACTGTGCGGGTTCACTTCGTTTGGGACATCTTTAACTCAACTCTGCTGCTGCAGAATCTACACGACGACGAGACGTCCCCTGCTCTCCTGAACCTGCCAGCACTGAAACTGACGCGGAGAAGCCTGGGTCTGCTTGCATCGGGGACCGGTGAGTAGCATAGCTAGGAACTGGTCGCCCTCCTGCAGGAGCCCATAGCTTTTCCCCGCTGTGTCAAAACAGCACGCCTTTCCGTACTCGCGCTCTGCTTCTGCCCACAGCGGAGGCTGCGCTTGAGTCGCGGAACTCTGTTCTTCTTCATTTGTGCACTAAACTGAACTGCCTGATTCCCTCAAAGAGGCTTCCCTTTTTGCCCGTTGGCACCAGCGTGTGCAGGTACTTTTGAGCACAAGGCTCCACTCTTCGTAGGGCTCGGACTTCCTTTTAGTTAGGTGCCTCTGAAGGCGGACTGGGTCTAAGCATTATTTCGCACTGCCTGTTTTCCTCCCCTTTTAGGTGGACTACACATTTCGTGGATCTAACGCTATAGACTTGTTTGTATTTGTATATATTGTATTGGTATGGTATGTGTTGGTTTACTAGAGTTGTATTGTGATTTCTCACTACGGTCATTGTTTTAAAGGCCTTGGAATAAATGTGTATATATTTTTAATATAGCACCTGTTTGGAGTAGTTTGTAAGTGTCCTTGCTTTGAGTGCTCATTGCGGGCTTTTAGTCACCCTCACCCCTCTTGAGACCTAGTCTTGACTGCCGTGATCGCTACCCTGATTGGTCTGGCTTGTCCAGAGGTTACCCTGTTCCAAGTAATTAGGTTGGCTTTCTGAACTTCTGCGCCACCAGGACAGAGTTCAGAAATCTGTCTTAACACCTATCATGTTATTATTGTTTCTATTGTTTTGTAGAAAATAAAATAAGCCTACGGCCATAATTTTTCCACCAACTAAAATCTCTGTGTTTATTACTGCAGTATCTGGGGATCAGGGTCAGGGAATCTGAGTGAAGGGAAACCCACACTACTCAGCCTATGCCCCAGGCCCCGTGCGGCACAAAGTGCGGCACGATAGAGGGCCTGGGGAGTTAGGCGCAGGGTGGGGGGAATCCAAATGGCGCGAAGGGTAAAGGGAGGGGCAGCCAAGCGGCGCCCCCACCCGCAGCATAGCCTAGGCAACCAAAACTTTTAGGGGAAAGGTGTGAGAAATAGCAGCATGGGGGCAGGAGGAAGTCCTGCCCCCAGCTAGCAACAATAGGCCAATGGGGTATAAATACCCCTGAGAAAGAAGGCAAGCTACAGCCAGGTAAGGAGCTCACCTACTACGGGTAGGCTCCCAGGGCCTGGATCAGGGGGAGATAGGAACGTTTTTCCACCCAACCCACCCAGCAAAAGGGCAAGGAGAAAAGAACATGGAACAGGAACACCGAGTACTTCCTTCGGTACACGGTCACAGAATGTCATAGGCGGCGGCACGTGCCCAGGATCGGATGCCCCGGGTAAATAAGACCAGCCATGAAGTGGGAGGGGCATCTACACATCCTGGACACGAAGTGCCCAAAAGCGAGTGGTGTTCATTTATTACTTATCATGTTATTATTGGTTCTATTGTTTTGTAGAAAATAAAATAAGCCTACGGCCATAATTTTTCCACCAACTAAAATCTCTGTCTGTTTATTACTGCAGTATCTGGGGATCAGGGTCAGGGAATCTGAGTGAAGGGAAACCCACATCACTCAGCCTATGCAGTGCATCCAGATCCCGGCCTGCAGGGCTTTTCACTTCTTTCAGTTAAAATGTGACCCGTCTTCCCTTGGTGGTAACTCTGGAACACTTAAATGTTTTTTAAACTCCGTATCGTCATTTGGGATTTCAACTCCCCCACTGGGTGCCTTTTCCAGGAGTTTGCCACATAATGAAGCAATAATAATATTCAAGGTGAGACAACCTCAATGATAAAACCAGGGAGACCACACATTGCAATTTACTTTAGGAAGCATATGATCTATTATAATCTACCCACCACACATCTGCCTCCAGAATATAAAATATGGATTTTGTGATCAGAGAAGTGCCGGAGAAAACTGTACCAACGGACAGAAATGGATTGGTGACAAATGTATTAGCCAGTTTGCTCTTTTGTATTTGAAAACCGGGTTGTTACCATATGTAGTAATGGCTGGACTCATATGCACGCAACTTACCTTAGTGCTTTTCGTGACGGTGGTTGTGAGCTGCCAAAACCCTTTCCCTCCCCAGAGAAAGGTTAGACCACACGTTTGTCAAGTGTTGGCAATAAAAGGTCGTAGGATTTTATTGTTACGGATATGGTTATGGAAACAATAACAATAATCGCATATCCTAATAATATCATACCATTGGCACCGGGTCCTGAGGTTACCCCTTCTAGCCCGTGCTGCCTTCTTGTCCCATGACTTGTGGTCACTGTACAGTGTCCTGTTCTCCTCTTCTGTTGTTCCTTTCCCTTCTTTTCTAGGGTGGGAGGGCTTTGTGGAAAAGAAAAAAGAGAGGAAGACACTGAGTGCACAGCGAACCTCCTGACTGTTTGGCTCCCCGTTCCGGGTCCACAAACAGTTTGTATTTTTGTGAGCTGCAGCAGCTCCTTATATAAGACCCAGGGGTAGCCCTGGGTCTTTGATGTGTAGCTGTGGGGGTTGAGGCCCACCCCCCAGGCCAGCAGTAACCGACTGTCTGCACCCCGGGCGGGGTGGGGGGGGCAGGTCTTTGTAGTTCTCTCTGCCTGACTGACTGGTTTCCTCTGGGTACTTAGCACCCAGTTGCCTTGGAAGGGTGAGGTGATTTTCACACCTCACCCTTCCTGTGCTTTGTGGGGCTGAGAGACTGCTTGTCTCTGTGTGAGGGAGAGGGGCGCAGGCTTGGGATGAAGGCAGCCGCCCCTCTCCCTGGCCTGCCAACATGGTACCAGCAGTTACCCTTCCTCGCTTTGGGAGGCCCTGCAGCATTGCCCAGCATGGTTGCCAGCTGCAAGCAAGGGGGCCCCCAAATCCCATTTTGAAATGGACCCGCCCACATGTTTTGTTTGTGTCGAGTGGATCAAAGATGAATTTGGCATCTGGAAGCCGGAGGTATAATCCCGATACCGGCACTCCATGGTGCCGATTGGAGGGGGGCGGGGGAATTGTGGGAAAAGTCCTGCTTTTTGGCAGTCAATATGGTTCTCCCAATTTGTGGTTAAAGAATGGAGCGATACCTACAGTAGCTAGCCATCTTCTCGGGCTCCAACACCCCACCCACTACGACACTATATGTGACAGCTGACACATTTTTAAAGTGGAGGGATGTAAATCTTTTCCTACACTTGGCTCAAGCAGAGGTGGGTTGGGGCTTTTCCTTAAGAACATTTTTGAAATAATAGTTTAAAATGGTGCATTTCGCTGCACACATTTAAGGACACTTGGGTAAAAAGCCAGCCATAGAGTTTACAATCGGGTCTGTGGGCCCTGCGACACATGTAAACTTCCAGTAGATGCCATGGCACCAACAGTACTGTAAAACGGAGATTGATGTCTGGAAGTTTTTGAATGAATCCCAATCTCTGGTATTGCTCTGAACAACCCTCCAGGCCAGGGGTCTGCAACCTGTGGCTCTCCAGATGGTCTGGACTACAACTCCATTATGCCTAATCATCCACTGTGCTGGCTAGTTCTGATGATGGAGTCAAAAACATCCGGAGAGCCTAAGGGTGCCGAAGGGCTCCAGGCCATCGTTTTTTCACCTGCCATGCCTTTACAGAAAGAGAAAGACCTTATGAAATCAGGACTGGTGCGACCCCACACATTGCAGTACACCCCACATTGCAAGGTCACAGCCCACAAGCAACTCGGACATGTTTCAACCTCATTGGACATCACCAGTTAGGTGTGGCTTGGGTCTCTAGAGACAGCGATCGGATACGCACGTGTGGGCGTTCCCACCAAATTCTGCGTAACCATAGCAAAACTGAAGATCCATTCACTATTTGTCATGGGCAATGGGACTGGTGTGCCAGACGGTAAAACACATATTATGAGGCCACTAAACCCATCAAAGGATATCATAAACACACATCTACAAATACTGCATTCACAATGGCATCATTATAAATGCTGAACCTCATAATGGAGCACAGTGCATGTTTCTCAGCTGAATATCTGGTGACCCCATAACAGCAAAACCCTGCATGTTACTCTGCTCAATATGTACAATACAGATTGCCTGCTGATTATTTTTCCGAAAGAGTAGCCACGAATCTCGCTTTGACAGTTGCCAATTCTCCCACCGGCATGCAAAAGAGCCAGGAGGAACAGGAACTGCAACTCAGGGCTGCACACACACACGTTCATACTCTGCGCTGACTGTCCCTTTCATTGCAGCGCTGAGCAGAGCACTCATGGGAACAGAGAAGGAAGACAATGCACAGTCAAGATACAAAGGGAAAGGATCAGTGGTCGAAGTGTGCGAAAAGAAGTAGTGGAACTATGTTTCCTGCTGGGCTGCACCCACTCCCCACAAACCCCATCACCTCGTCCCTTCCCACACTCCATACACACCCCCAACACTTGCACCTGCTGTTTAAGGGAACGTTCAGTGCAGTGCACTGAAAGTGCAAGTTTCAATTTCTTCCTACACTTTTATTTCAAAACGAAACCATTCTGGAATGGTTTCTTTTTAAAATAAAAGTATAGGAGCTGTAAAAGGTAATTTAAAAAAGTAGAGGAGCACCGCTCCCGCTCACTTCGACCACTGGAAAGGATGCAAGTTGAGTGCTGGTTGTCTTGGGGTTAACTGGCCTGAAAGGTGAACGTGGTTCTCTAGTAGGGAGAAGATGACCTGATACTGTGCCTTGGGGATCTCCAACAGTGGTCCAACATGCTCGCACTCTAATTGGTATATCTAGTCCTCATGTTATCCAGCACTCTCCACTCACCTACAGGCACTTTGGCTCTTCAGTCATGTCAGTTTCTTTGCTGCATCAAACTCGTAGACAAAATAGTTGTGCCAGCATTACCAAGAAGGCTAACTTGAAACTATTGTGGCAAAATAACTTACCTGTACCTGTTGAGGTGCCAAATATGGACTCCCCTTGCAAGGCCAGGGAAATTAGCAATAGGAGATCGCCAGCTTCATCTCTTCTGCAAATGCTATGCAGCTGTTTCAGCTGTCAATTTGAGGTCTCTTGAATCCAGGTATTACCTTAATTTGGACACGGTATTAGGTGGATGTTTGGCAGCAGTCCCCAGGGGCATCGCTTATTTTTCTCCCAATGTATGATGTCTAATGAGTTACTGCGCATGAGCATCCAAGAATATTACTTAGAAAGGAGGTCTGTACATAATGTAGGACACCCTGCCATTAAGATCAGGCTGACACTGGCCTAAAAGGTAACTGGTGCAAGGAATGCCTCTCACTGCCTTGCTCTGAGTGACGCTTGCTTCACGGCACAGTAAATAACAGATGCTATATCCTGAGACTTCTAGCATAAACACAGTTTGCATATACATCTCCAGTGATCTATACATGAGTGTACAAGGCACCAACGGGTGGTAGTGCATGTTTCCACTTCTGTTACACAGCAGTATTCTACATTGAGAGTAATGTTCCATGTGGGAATTATGACGCCCACCAAAGATAGTAATGCAGACAAACAGCCACCCACTTTCATTTTCTACCTAACGTCCATTCTTTATTCACGCTCTTGTTTCTTAAAAATATGCAAAACAGAGCTCTAAAATCATGTTCTGTAAATCCTAGCACAGTGATCCCCAACATGTAGCTTGAAGGCAACATGTTTCTCGCGGCAGACATAAACTGTCGCTCGCCACTTGCTCTGGGCGATGGTGTGGAGACCTAGAAGGAGATGCTGAAACGATGAGCCGTCAGTAGCAAATATAGCCAGGACCGAGTCCTGGACTGTGCAAAAATGTTGGCCAATAAGCCTGTTGTGGTTGCAGCTTGCTTATTTTTATACATGCAAGATTTGTGTTTGTTGCCACCATGCAAACTATTTTTCGGTAAACGTCCTTACTTATTATAGCAGTGTCATTGTTAAAACCATGTCCTCTTCAGATACTTTGCCCAGCTCACAAATAAATGAGTAAAATAATTGAACCATGTTTGTGTCCTGGAGAAAAGTGTCATATTCTGTTACTTTGTACAGCTAGTCGCAGCATAATGGACAAATAAGTGGCATGCATATCCAACTTTTCTTTATTAAATATTTTGCATGCACTGCTTTTTGTACAATTGAGGGTTGTGTTTGATGCCACCATACATTATATGAATCAGAAACATTTATTTTAGTGTCGCCTAAATGTATTATTACATAGTGTCCTGGTTAAAAAAAAAAAAAGTTTGATACTCTGCCCATCTGGCATGTGGCTAATGGGCAGATAAGGTAAATACATGCCACATTTTTCATAAGTAATTTGCTCTATAATCAAATCCAATTAATTTACTTTGAATTAATTTAAATTAACAAGCCAATTAAGTAATCAAAATACTTAGCTAACACCACCACACCCCTCTACGAAGTGGTCATCAAAGGCTCAAACTTCTGGCCAATGTTTACCACTAAGTCTTGTGTAAAATCCCTTTGGGCAGAGAAAAGAGGCTCTAAATCCTTCAGAAAAGTATTAATTTTAATCCTAACCACTTCTTCACCAATGTAACAGGCCCCATGAGCTTTACAATGCACTATTTACTATTACAGGGCAAAATAATTCTTAGGAGGTAATCTCCAAAGCCCCAGTGATCTTTAAAGCCTACTATGTAATGACCAGTATTACTCGATCCATTTTTATTTAATCGTGTTTCTCCATCAAGTTAGCAACATTTAAAAACATGTATCATATTTCATAAACTTCTCATAGAACAAGCACAAAATAAAAAGCAGTTTTAACATATTCAAACAAGCTATATATAAAACCCTGATTATTAGAATTAATTATATAAAACATAGTTGCCAGGTATGTCCACGCAAAACAGAGAAACGACAAATTAATGGGAAATGAACCAAATCTTCGATTCCTACTTTGCAGGCACACTTTGTGATTCCTCCTGTACGCCATAATTTATTGAGGAGATGGTACATTTAAAAGGGCCATTTGCATCAACCTCTGGCATTCCGGGGATCTTATTTACAGATTTCTCCATACCATCTTAAATGTGTACATATGTCTGTATATAAAGCTAAAGGGGGCTGCCTATGTATATTTTGGGCTACTGCCACTTTCCCCATCGGACAAGCTCTTGTTTTAAGAGGTATTTTTCAGTTGACCTTCTCCTTATCCTTCCCTTCTCAATAAGTCTGGTAGGAAGAAGTTCAAAAAGGTTATCTTGGCCTCTAACCCTGGTCTTCCTATCGCTGACACCTACTCCAATGCTTCCTCCAGACAGACCCTCACATACATCCTCTTTGTCGTTCCTTTGCCAGATCTATGGACTCCTCATATGATCTTTATGCTCTGTCCCATCTCCTCCTCTCCCATTAATGGTGGCACTCGCTGGGAAGTTCTCATGGCTTCCTTTGACTCCTCTAAAGTAATCATTAATGTCTACATAAATGGCCAATCTCCTCCTCTTTGATAGGCGCTTCCGTCGCCTCATCAATTTCCTCTCATCTCCTGCTGTCCTTTCCTCTTCCCCCTTGGCTACCTTGCCCTCTCTCTCCTCCTCCTGTGCCCCTCCTAGGGCTCTTTCTCCTCCGCAGGGCGTACCTCTGATCTGTACCCCTCCCCGGAAGGTCTTTAAGGCTGGCAACCTTCTTCATATTGCCACTCTCAACTCTTGCTCTGCTGTCAAACACTCCTCTGACATCTGCCACCTCCTTGAAGAACTAGACCTTGATGTCCTTGGTCCTACTGAGACATGGTTCATGGCCAGCTCTGTCACGAGCTTTGACACTCTCCTCCCTGATGGCTACAAGATCCTCTCCACTTCCAGATCCTCTCGTTCCGGTGGGGGGTAGCCCTGATCTTTCCTGAGTGGATTCCTGCCTCTATCATTCCCACTCAGACCTACTCTTCTTTTGAATGCCTTGTCTGTAGGCTTTCTCTCTCACCTAGCCATTCTCTTACTGTGGCTACCATCTACCGGCCTCCTGGTCAAATCACCTAATTTCTCTCTGAGTGGGCGGTCCTCTCCTCCTCCCTCCTGGCCTCTACCACTCAACTCCTCCTCCTCGGTGACCTCAATATACATTTAGACTCTCCTTGTTCCTCCTGTGTACTCTTCTGTGACCTCTGCTACTCGCTCTCCCTGTCCATCCTTCCCTCTGGGCCGACTCACTCTGTAGGGCACACACTCAATGTCTTGATCTCCTCTGACCTCCCCCTCTCCATCCCTCTGGCCACTCCTCTCTACTGGAGCGATCACTCCCTCCTCTCCTCTCATCTCTCCCTCTTCCCCCCCAAGCCAAGCCTACCCCAACACTGCCACCTACCTTCTCGGACATCTGGCCCATGAAGCGTGTGTCAGTTGAGGCTTTTGCCGCCACTTTCTTCCCCCCCTCCACCTCTGGCTGTCTCACATCCTGACACAGCCCTGTCTCTGCTCTACTCTTCAATTTCTGATATTCTTGATGCTCTTGCCCCTGTCATGAGGATCCGTTAGAAGTCCAAAGCCAATTGCAATTCTTGGTATGACTCTGACCTAGTTACACTTAAACGTAAGTGTAGGGCGGCTGAGAGGAAATGGAGGGCTTCTTGTTCATCCTCTGACAAACTGGCCTATCGCCTGCTAAAAAGGCAGTACCGACTCTCTGTCCTCACCAAGCTTGTGTCTCTGCGGCATCTAACAACTCGGCCGAAGTCTTTAAAATTTGCAAGGAGCTTGCCAACCCTGCTGCAGTCTCTACCCCTCCTGTTGCGTATAGGCTCTTTGCAATGCCCTTGCCTCTCACTTCATTTAAAAAACCCAGGACATCCTGTCCACCCTCTCCGCCCCCACCCCTCCTGTCCCCTCTCAATCTGTGCCTGCTGACCCTCCTTTAGCCACCCCCCCCCCCACCATCGTTCTCGTCCTTTCCTCTTTTCTACCCTGACGAGGTCGCTAGACAAGTCCGATCTATGAAAGCCTTGTCAAAACAGGTTCATCCCTATTCCTCTAAAACCACCAAGGACCACATTGACACCCTCGCTCCGGCCCTTGCTGATTTTTGCAACCACTCCTTTGCCTCAGGATCCTTCTCCTCCCCTCTGAAGTACTCCCTTGTGCATCCGCTTCTCAAGAAACCCACAGCTGATCCTTCTTGTCCAGCTAACTATCGCCCAATTTCCATTACTCCCTTTCTGGGCAAACTCCTGGAAAAGTTGTCCATCTCTCAGCTTAACCTTCATTCTAATTCTGTTGGCTGTCTCCATGACCACCAGTCTGGCTTCAAAGCTGCCAGAAGCACAGAAACTGCTCTCCTGAACATCCGTGCAGATCTGCTCTCCAACCTTGACTCTACCATTCCCCCTTCCTCCTCGATCTCTCTTCTGCCTTCGACATGGTCAACCATACCATCCTGCTCAACCGTCTCTGTGAAAATCTCACTGATCAGTGATCAGGCTCTGGCCTGGCTGACCTCTTTCCTCTCTGATCGACCCTCCCAGGTCCAACTTGGGTCCTTCCTATCATCTATCTTCCTCTCTACCTGTGGATGTTCCCCAGAGGTCTAACCTCTAGCCCTGGCTTTTCAACCAATGCCTGGCAACTCTCGCCCACTGCATTGCCATTTTCTGCTCAAATTTCCAGTGCTACGCTGACGACACTCAACTCATTTTCAAGCTGCCCTCGACCACCTCCTCTCCCTCTCTCATCTCTGATTGCCTAACTGCCATTCAAGATTGGTGTGCTGCCAATTATCTTTGTCAAAATGCCAGCAAGACGGAGATCCTCCTCATCGGCACACCTTCACCATCTTTTGCATTCACTCTCTGGCTGGCTTCCCTTGGCCCTCCTCCTACCCCCACCTGCAAGGCTAAGAACCTCAGGGTCATCTTTGACTCCACCTTTCCTTTTCTGCCCACATCTCTATGGTATCTAAAAAGTCAAACTTCCTACTGCACCTCCTCAGAGGTACTCTGCCTTTCCTCTCCTTCTCCCAGAAGCTCATGGTATCCCAAGCCCTGGATCTCTCTAGGTTGGACTATTGTAACAGCCTCTTTCTAAATCTACCTGCCTCTACTCTCCGCCCTCTGCAACTAATCCAGAACAGAACTGCAAGACTTGTCCTTGGCCTCAAGCCCTGGGATCGTATCTCTCCAGCTCTGAAATCTATCCATTGGCTCACAGTAGATGCAAGGATTAAATTCAAAACCCTCTGCATTGTCCACAAGGCTTTGTGGGTCATGGGTCCAAAATACCTTCAGCTATCCCTCTGAAAATACCTCCCCTCTCGAGCTCTTCGCTCCTCTACCTATAACTCCCTCAGGGCCAGTCATTTTTCAAAGAAACAAGCTGGGTGTAGATCTCTGCCTTCAGCTTGGGCCTCCCTCTGGAACAGCCTCCCTGCCACTCCAAAACTTGAGGAGAACAATCTCCGGTTCCGGAAGCACCTCAAGACCTTCCTCTTTTCTTCTGCCTTCGCTCCCCATCTCCCCTGCTGATCTGTTCTCTCAGCATCGTGCACCTGGCCACCCTCTGTCCTCGGGGCCCAGGTACTTGCTCACCCTGCCACCCTCCCGCACTGCCTCCGGGCCGCCCCTTGCACTGGGGTCTGTATCTGTACCCATATAGCCCCCCCTTTTTCTTCCTGCACTTAACAGACCTACCCTGTCTGCTGCCTTAAACCTAGCACTTGCAAATTGCTGGCTGCACTAACACGGTTTGTTGCCTTTATTACTTATTTATTTATTATTATTATTTATCTGTTTCTCCTTTGCTTCACACTTTCCACTTCTTTCCACTTCTCGCCCCTTCCATGCACTTTTCCCCTCCACCTCTCCCATGCACTTGCACGGTCTCAATGTCACCGGGCCTAGTAAGATCACTGTTTTGTTCTCCCCTGTTCCCCTCCCCTCCCTTGCCTTGTCGCTCTCTGAAATACTTGTGTACGAGCGCAATAGAAATAAAATATCAATATCAATACCTAATTTGCCAAATGTAGTTATATCCACCCACTATCCAAATGTACTGTGCCTTACAACCCCCGTACCACACGTATTTATCTGTACCAGGGGAGGCTGCAATCGCATGTGCACTGAAATTCATTTTATGATTAGCAGAAAATCCCAGATGTGGTTTTAAATAATAAGGGAAAAATGTTCACTGGCCCAACATCTTCAAACTGAACATCCCAAATAAACCTCATAAGGCCCTACCACGTGTATCAGCAGGGATACCTGCTATTTGCCACAGGACATTATTTTGCAACCCCTCCAAGACATGACGGTTTCAACCACCCTAGATTTCGCTGCTATAAAAATCATGGAACAGACCTTTGCCTTATATACTTCCAAGCACGTGTCCAATCAGAATGCCCCTAACTTGAAATAAAAATGTAGAAAGCCCTTTAATCCTTAATGATGCCCTTTCAGCTGTCTTCTGAAAATGGTTGACCCAAGCACCGTTCTTTGAGAAGAGTAGGCTCAAATAAAAATGAGTCTGCCCCCTCATCTCTACATTCATTTAAAAACTAGCTACAAGGTTTCACCTTTTTTCCAAGCAACATCATCTTTGCTTTTATCATATTTAATTTCAAACTATACATCCCAAAATAGTCATTTGTGTTTAGCAGGCCCTGTTGGAGACCTGCCGGGTCTCCAACATAGACCCGGCAGGTCTCTATGTTGGAGACCCGACATAGACTGCCAAAATAGCAGTGTCTACGGCATAAAAATGCATGCTATAAAGTGTACCCTTCAGAGAGGGTGGATTAACTTTCCTAAGAGAGGTGCAAGAATCAACATCTGAAAGGAATAAATTGGGGCCGACTGACATTCTTGCTTTTCACCTTTATTGCTGGGGAAAAACAATTAATAATTCCCCTCTCTTGTATATCGAACAGACGCTGAGATGTCTGTATATCACAGCTGGATAATATTTAATAAAACATTAGGGACCCCAATAAAATGTAAATTACGCCACAATATGTTTCTATCAATCAAATGTTTTCTCTAAATCTAAAAAAGCCCAAAATAATCTCCTCCCCTTACCCTTTACCTGATTTCTCCTTCATGGTGCTCAGAGTGAAGCAGTAGTTCACTGTACTAAGCCCTCTCACGAAATTCGTTTCAGAGGCCTTCAAGATATTCTTACTTTGAGTCCAATCTTCCAGACTGAGCACCAAACATTTGGAGAATATCTTATTAGCAATGCCCAGTGTGGAAGTTGGCATATAACCGTGGAGGCTGTTGGTACAAGGACTACTTGTCCAAGGAGATGGCATAATGCCTGTCATCGACAACTGAATTACACATAAAACAATTTGGTGTCCTTTGAAAAAGCTCCCATTGTTTCTCAACACATTTCTTTGGGTATTTTAGCAATTTTACATGCCATTTTGAAAACTATAAATCTGACCAGCCATGTACAAACCACTCCTCAAATCGTGGTTGAATTTTCTTTTCAAGATTCTACAATCTGCATTAAACCATGGGTGATGTATCCCTTTCTATAACCTGGACCTCCTGAACTTGGGGATGCTGTTTGCCAATAGCTATGTCCCGGATAGCTATAACCAATGACCCAAACTGATACTTTCCGTTGTGGCCTCTGAACTGTTTAACAGTGTTAAGAGAATATCTTATTTTCTTGTGATTTAGTAATTCTTTCCAGTGCCTCCTCGTCGAGCCCCTAGGCATAGCCAATCAGCCTCTCTGGCTTTCGGACATCTTCTTCGTTGTGCCTACCCTGGCTATTGGAAAATTAACTCAAGCTGATAGTATTCACTCTTTGTTCAAACATAAATGCATAGTTTCTTAGCATTCCTGAAGAAGAAACAATCGACAATACAGTAATCGATGACTATGGGACAGTATTGCTGAGCTTGTATGCTTAGGAGTGCACCGTTTGCCACTAAAGATCCCAGAAAATCCCCTGGCAAAACCCCAAAGTACACATGAAAATCAGTGTTTCATTTGTGACCAATTTTATTGTCCAAACATTTGCACTAAATGTCTTTAAAATATTTTGCTAGAGAACCTGAAACCTCATGTAATGTTTATTTAGTCCTGCTATATTTTTGAACAACTTGACTGGTCCTGGTGTCTAAAAATACACTAGACCACTCGATTTCCATAACATTTCCTGTAAAGATCCACTTAACATCAAAAGAAGTTAAAGGCTTTGCAAATTATTTCACTCCTTACATATGGCAATTACAGATCAAGACATCGATACACCCCCAAAGAGCCCATGTGATAAAAACCGCTGCTTGTAGTTAGTATTTGAAGCAGGCATGCAGCTTGTTTTTATGTTAACCCACCCGGTGAAGGGGTGATGATGGCCCTTCTCAAACTGGGGAAGGAGGTCTACCAGGGTGTTTGCAACCACCAGTCTTGCTCCAGTGACGAGGTAAGGGAATTGGGAGGACCCCATTATCTGTCCCTTCTACTTGTGCCTGGCTGCAACTCTCAGTTATCACTTGTTATAACACAACACATGCCATAGCCCCTTCTGCTCAGTCTTCTTTTTCCTTTCTTCCAAGACTACAGAGCCCACAAAAAACAAACAGAGAGAGAGCAGTGGTGAGCAGCAGAGTGGCGTGTGCTGCAGGCCAGCAACCAGAAATGACATAATACTCGTAGAACAACTTTGAGAATCACTATGTTTCTTGTGGGCCACCATTGGATAATCCTGGTGGACCTTACACTTAAACGCTACGGCATAATAACTCTGTAATTTAACTGTGTTTGTTGCAGGCTGCCATGGCAGAGGCTTCAGAGGCATTTTTAAACCTCGTATCTGTACAACATCAAAATTGGGAAAGAAGAAGCTAGCAATTGGCAGAGGAAGTAGGCTGGCACCAGGACCAGTGGGAGTGGGAGGAGAAGCATAAAAGGGACACTGGGAAAGGGGCAGCGTGGGTTGTTCAGGTGAGGTCAACGAAGGAGAATGCAGGCAGAGACCAAGTGGAGGAAATATGGAGCAGCAGAGCATCGAGGAAGGATATTGAGATTGTGTGCACAGTGAGGTACTGGTTGGTGGGAGAAAGGTGTACCTGGGTGTGAGAGTGCATGTATGGTAGGGAGGGAGGTTAACTGGGACTAAGTGGGAATGTAATGGAGTGAGTGGGGCTGAGAGAGAAAGGTGACTGGGGGAAGGAAGGATGGAACGTTATGTAGTGTGGACTGGAGAGGGGAGAGTATTAGAGTGGAGATGGGAGAGTATAGGATGCAAGAGTAGTAACGAGCTAGGGAGAGTGGCAGTAAGTGGAAGAACCATTAGAGAGATAGAGGGGCCATCTTGGTGTTTAGGGATGCCTGTGCTAGGGAGGGAAAACCCATGAGAGACAAGAGGGAGAGAGAGAGACTGACGGCCCTCAGCAAGACCCCCTTTGAAATTATTAATTGGAGCCATTGAACTGTCCTTGAGAGTTTGTGTGTTCTTGAGGCCATCTGTGACATGTGTACATTAAACAATCAACATTAAACAATACCAGGTGTTGAGAATTCGGTTGGATGGGGTCTTTGAAATAACTGCAGCACATTAGAGTTGCATTTGTGGGAAAAAAAGACTGATTTTATGCCCCGGATGCCCGCTGGAGGAGCATTGTGTATTTTTTCAACTACCTGAAGACCCCTCCTAATTGATCTCACAGAGGCAGCAGCTGGATAAAAAAGTCTGTGTGCTCCAAAATGTCCGGGTTCCCTTCACTGTGGAGCTTGTGTGGGGGAGCCACTACCATTGCTTGTGTGGGGGAGCCACTAAATTGTCCTTATCCCAGAACAGAGATCCTAGCTGGATGGAATGGGCAGAGGACTTTGAAGATTTTGTCAGGGCTGTGGCGTGAGTCGCCATATACCAAAGGTAGACAAAGGAGGTAAAGACAGCCATTAAGACATTGCTGCCAAAAGCCCCGGGATATACCGAGTGCTAATATCAGCATTATATGAAAAGTTCCTCAAGCAGAGGAATGTAGACTAGATATGATACACCTTCAGTAAGTGCCGCCACAAACAAGAGGCAACAACAGACCAGTTTGTAACCTTCCTGTAAAGACCAGTGAACCACACGTTCAACATTCTCCAGTGATGAAGCTATCCACCAGTGAATGATCGAGGGGTGCCTCTCCTTGCCATTCCGAAAGCAGGTTCTTACGAAACCACAACTGCTGGAAGAATGTTTCGCCATTGCACGAATAGCCGAGAGGGAATACTTACAAGCAGCCATCCTTGAGGCATCAGAAAGGGCTGCCAGGAACAACTGCATTCCTGCAAAAGAATAAAACACAAAGTAGAAGCAACTATAACAATAAGTGATGCCCGTCTGGGAAGAACTCAAGCAGAAGCGACCCAGGGAGAGGTCACCACACATGTTACCAGTGTAGCATGCCATACCCACATAAGGAATCCTTCACAGCCATCGACCAGATATGCAACAAATGTGGTAATGAAAATGATTTCCAATTTGTTTTCTGGGGGTGGCACATAACCTGTGTGAAGTGTAGCAAATCCAAAAGAGACACCATGGCAGATGCATAATCGCTTCTGTTTGTGATGTGCTTTATTATAATTGTTTTTTTATAACACGCTTAATACTGAAGCGGTTTCTAAGCGCGGACCCTTGATTCGAACCTGTGTTGCTCTGCATCGCCTTACTTCCAAGATGAGCGCGTTGCCACTGAGCTATACTTTGGCTCATTACAAATGTGCTGGTCCGGAAAAAATGACAGAAAAATTGCCGGTAATTCAGGCACCAAAATTATTTCTGGATCGGCAAAGTACAAGCCTGCCAGTAGGGGCCCTGATCTACAGGCAGGCCTGACCTGTCGGTAGTTCAGGCCCCTACTGGCAGACAAATGCTGGAATCACCGGCAACGTTAATACCGGTGCCGGTAATTCTGGCAATCCATCAATTACTGTCAATCTACTACCCGTAATATGCTGGTAATACCGGGATATCGGGCAGTGGAGATGGTAAGATGGGTTTGCTGTTAACCAACCGGAATTACCTGCTGGTTACCGGCAAACCTGTCAATGTCTTAATTCTGTACTGTATGTTTTTGACCAAACTTTGACACATTCTGACTGCATACCACCTGTGGTTCCCATTCGTCTCTCAACATGTCAGAGGCATATTTGGGGTTCACAACATAAGCCAGTTCAAAGGGTGTGTGCCTTTTAGGAATCTGTATCTGTTCTTCCCATCACAATCAAGAAATTTTATACAGGAGTACCTTCAAGTTTTTATTAAATCTTGCAACAGGTTCATCCATCTGTGGAGAAACGATGTTAGTAGGCAAGGTCCTTTATCTGCAAAGTACTTTCAAGTCTTCCATAACCTGTGACATAAACAAGGTTCCCTGATCTGTAGGTATTTCTTTCAGGAATCCCATCGAATAAGGGCAAGTACAATAATCTTGTTATGTTTTGGTTAGTGTAGGTCCTTAACGGGAAAGCTTTGGGGTATTTTGTTGCATAATCTGAATCCACCAAAATATAACAAATCCTGTCTTGTATGGTTCCACATGATTTTCATTGATCAGTGCTATTTTTTGAAGGGGACCTCTATTACAGGTAGTCGCTGTAACAAGTGTAGTAGGTTGAGTAATGACACATTTGACACGCGTTTTGTGGTGTTTGTACAAAATGGACTTTATTGCCAATTTCATGAAAATCAGATCAAACAACTATAGGAATTAGGGGGTTTCTCGAAATCAAGTAAGGATTTTCTAAGGCAAAACGATGTCGCAGATGGGCCACGTAAAATTGGGGTTTCCATCAGTGTCTATCACATGACTATGTTACGCTTCTAAATCATTAAGTATAAATAACAATAATAATCATAAAGTCCTAACCTATTCTTAAGAGTCATTGCTCCTCTTGTGACACCATGATGTATAAACAGTACTGCAAATGATGTGAGCAACAGAAAAGACTCAACCATAATCTTAAACAGTCTTTAACCTTCAGGCTACCCAAATCTAGTAACACAAATTAAGGTGTGGCCAGCTCAAGAGATCTCAAAACCTGTTCTCATATGTCCATTCCCCAGCTAGTTACAACAAAAACAAACAAGAGTTACTAGGAATACTCCTTAGGGTAATACTCACAGTATGAACTTATATACGTCTCTGCTTTTTCCTCCTACTCAAGCACCTCTCCCAGTTATTCCAAAGCTTTCTCTCCTTGGTCTTCTCAGATAACCTGTACTGAAAGGCTTCTTATTGCTCTTCGATTGTCAGGTTTCCTGGGAGGTCCAGCTTCACCCCAGAGTTGCCAAATTTACATAGCTGTCCCTCATGGACCTCAAGGCTTTCTCAGAATTCACAACAGATCCACACTGGGCATTAGGTTTGCTCAGGATTCAGGACTTGGGTACACACAGGATTCACAACATGTCCTTACTAGATGTTAGGCGTACCCGTGATTCACAACAGGCCCCTCTTGTTTCTTAGATTCACACAGGATTTGCAGCAGGCCCCTCCTCGACCTTAGGCTCTTACAGGATTCACAACAGGTCAATTGATAGTTCTGTTCCTCACAGTCAAGATCCTTTGCAGGCATAAGATAGTCTGTCATCCTCCTGCCATTGGTCAGGTTTTCCCTTTTACGGTTTCCATGGGGTTGTTAGTTGTAAGCCTTAGGCCATGGCCTACCAATTTCCACAGGGATTTGAGAAGTTTTGAGGCCTCTCTGGCAAGCCTTCCTGTCCAGGGCTTCCAATGCCTTCCAACCTCCTCCTCTAAATTTTCAGGATTTCGACCCCCTTCATGTCAGGCGCAATCCTGGCCAAATATGTTTCAGTTATACATCAACAAATGTATGCATTTTTTGTTGACGTACGCACTGCGTTTGATTGCGTATCCCGATCTAAGCTTTGGTCGATCCTAAAGAACAAGGGGGTCCCGGGGCATCTATTGGATCACATACAGGCCTTGTATTATGATAACCAGGCTGATATGAGATGGGATGGGGCCTGGGTGGGGAGACCACTGAACTTGAGCGGTGGGTAAGCCCGGGCTGTGTTCCAGCCCCCCTCTTTTTGTATATAAATGAGATTATTGAGGGACTTGTGTCTGACTGTTTTGATGTCCCCAAATTAGGCTCTGATAGGTTCCCGGCCTTATTTTAAGCTGATGATGCTGTGATCCTATCAACCTCCCCTATGGGCTTGAAACACAATTTGAAGCTCTTTTTAGAGAAATGCAACAAACTCTCTATGGATCTCAATACTGAGAAGACCAAAATTATGGTGTTTGCCCATAAATCCTCTAAAAAGTGCAAAATGGTAATAAAAAGTTCAAAATGGTAATACAAGTTAAGGGGGGGGGTGTGTGCTGGAGCAAGTCCGCTCATATGGGGATAAGGTTCTCAGAAGATCTAGTTTGGGGGGGCCCAGGTCACAAAGTCAGTGGCTACACTTGAAAAATACAGTGGGGGGGTCCGCTGTTTCCATCACAGCCATGGCGGAGGATCTATTTCCCCGGCAATCCAAATTTATAAAACCTAAGGACTAACAGCCACAAGGTATGGCGCAGAGTTGTGGGCAGTAACTAAAGCCGCAGCACTAAAAATGGCTGATGCCAATTTTCTTAGAGCACTCTTGCAGCAACCCAAAAGTGCACTCATGGCCTGTCTTCGCTGGCAGTGATCTAAAATCAATATCAGAAGTGCTGACGATTAAACCATTATTGTTTTGGTGTAGATTATGGAGTTCTCCGGATCTTCAATATTATAGAAATGCACTTAAGAGGTCTGCTAGATGTTCCCGGCTCAAGTTCCTTGCCTTGGTTGAGATTTGTACGCAGATGCTTTGAAGAGTTGGCTATGACGGATCTCTGGCTTGCCCCAGAAAGTATGCTTTCACATGTGAAAGCAAGGCTCAAGTCAATTTGCTGCATTGTATTAAATAATGGGTTGAAAACGGCATGTGGTAAATTAAGCACGGGCACTGTAATCTTGGCTCTGAAACCAATGGAAGTATCGAGGCATACCTGGATTGGGTAGGCCCTAGATATGCTCGGGCATTATTCATTCAGCAGCGGAACAACAACCTAAAACTAGCGTCATTTACAGCAAAGTGGTCTAGATCTGATGATTATAGCTGTAAATTATGCGGGGCTCAGATGGAATCGTTAACCCATTATCATTTATTTTGCCTGGAATATAGGGACCTAAGACAGTGCTATGTATTACTGCTATTTAGAAGCAGGGCTGTTGAATCTACTGCAATGGCTGTTGAACTATGTAAACAATCTGCGGATCTTAATGCAGTCCACTTTGTTTCAAAGTATGTCTTCAGGGCCTGGCTACGTAGATCTTGATTATTGGCCGTAGAATGAACGTACCCCTGAAATCACTGGGTGTGTAGAGGAGGTCCCAAATATGGCCTACACTCCAGCCACCCATTTCGAGATGCCAGAAGCATACTCGCCAAGATATGTGACGTACAAGGAGCAAATAAACCAACAGAGAGCCACAGTAGGGCTCTGTCCAGTGCCCATCAGAAGGACTTGTATACCTATTGAAGCGCCAATAACCAGACAACCGTGGGCTGCACGATATCCATTGAGACAACCATACCAGTAGTTGACACGAAATGAAGACTACTTACAAACTGTCCCCGAAGAGGCCCAAAGGGCCTTAATTGACGGCAAATGGTGAACAACACAAGGCCCCGGACCGACGCACAGACGAACAAAACGCGGATCAAAAGAAGTCTCACAAAGATAAAATGTTACGAATAATGACGTAATGAACATTGAAGAAGAGACGACATTGAAATCAAAAGGAGACGTAACCAGGATTGAATTATGCAACTGGCCAAATGCCTGTAAATAGGCTTGGAACGCAAGAAGCTAAGGAAACGATACTGCTTGCAATGCTTAGTAGAAGGCTAGAGCAGCAAGCGGCAACTATATATCTATCTCGAGAAGCACATTATACAAGTGTGACTCCATTTTCTAAACGCAGAATTAAGCCCTGGACAGTGAAGGACAAACAGATCAGGATTCAGATACTAGCTCAAAGCCAGACAAAGAGCAGAATCGAAACACGGCAAGAAGCGGCTCATGCCTAGGAATTCGAGGTCAACTCCAGGAAGGGAGGAAAGCGGCAACTCCGAAGAAACGAAACTTAAGAGCATAGAAGCCTGCCCCGTGAAGGTCGAGATAAGGAGGTCCGGCAGGTGGCGAGGCCGAACAAAAGAATCAAATACACACATTTAGGGAGAATGAAGCAGATACACGTGATCAGCCAAGTGCGAGAGGTACCAACGTCTGATGTCACCCAAACCAGAGGGTACCATAACTTTTCCTGATAAGAAGCTACAGTTTCGAGGCCAACCACAGCCAATTAATTGACACATAGCCCTAATGCGCTGATTAAAGGAAAGGGAGGCAGGGTGAATCTTGGTGCACTCCGCATCTGGGTGTCCCTTCTGCATGCTGCTAATTAAAGTGGAGATTTATGCCTAGGGGTGTAACCCACCCAATCACAATGGACCAAATAATCTAGGGTCCTATAGCTAGTAAAACCAATGAGACGCCATACTTGTAGTGACGTCTATCACGAGTGATGCGTAGTGACCTTTATCACAAGTGATGTAGAGGGATGGGCGTAGACGCCCACCCAATAAGAGTTATCCAATCCTCATGCTCTGTTATCATATACAGATATAGCACCTATACTTAAGTTACCTTTCCCGACCAATAGAATTGCATGTCAAATTTATGAGTTCCACACATCAATGATGACGAGAATTTGCTATAAAAATTATTGTTTGCATGAAGAATTTGGAAGTTGAAGCGAGACAGGTGATCGCATCACTGTTGATTTCCATTTGATTCCCCGTTTTTTTATAAGACACCTATTGACCGTCAACATGAAGTAACTCTAGGTCTTCCGCAATATCACAAGAGCTTCGCCATTCGGCAGAGTACACTGAGAAGCTTCCTGTGGACAATGATAGTGTAAGTCCATCAAAAACTGCAGTGGGTCTGAAGGAACCTGCCTTACAGAGCATAACCCTTCTCATTCCTACGGGCAGCCGATCGGACGAAAAGACCGAAGGAGGCGGTGATCCGGAAGATTCAGAGAGGAACGATGCGAGCGGTGAGTGAAACAAAAATTGATGCTTTGGCAAATGTCCTTAGGCATTAGAACAAGTAAGGGAAAGGTAGCGGAGGGAGGCGGAAAATACAAAATAGTCAGAAGTAGAGAAGACTGTATATATATATATATATATATATATATATATATATATATATATATATATATATATATATATATGGGGATAATGACTCGAGTATAATTGAGAAAACAGAGGTTACCGGCATAGACACCCGAGAGAAAACAGAGGTTACCGGGATAGACACCCGAGAGAAAACAGGTTACCGGGACAGACACCCGAGAAAAAACAGAGGTTACGGGATAGATACCCAAGAGAAAACAGAGGATACCAGGGCAGACACCTGAGAAGAGAGAGGATACCGGGGAGGACACCTGAGGTAAAGGATTTGCCTTGTTCCTGCGCTTTAATATAGCGGTCAGAAGAAACGTGAACTCATAGTCCCACATAATAGGGAAAAACTAGGCTACTATGACGATTAAAGACGTCATAAAAGGAGTTTGTTTAAACTCCATGTCGGGGTATTGATTAGAAGGCAGAGATATCTGTGTCCGGTTGGTGTCTGTCTAGTCTGTTTAACGTTCATCATACATGTTCTGTTGATGTGTCACATGTAAGAAAATTTGTTTCTGTGTTGTTTGAAATGGATTAGGGGTTTTTCGCGATTCTATAATTAAGAAGGAATCGCACATGAATTGATGTTCTTGAATGAATTGGTGATATAAAAAAAATTGCGGGAGAAGATTGGTTTGGAGCTTGCGACATTTGCTGCTCGCTCATATTGGTGGGGCGGTGAAATTGCATGAAAGTATTGATAAAAACAGTTTGAGCATGGAAGATATTACCCCACTAGCTCACTTGTGTAAACAATTGCCTAAACATGCACCCAAGCTTAAGAAATACAGTACAGAGTGGGTTAAGGGCACCACCCACAAGATGCTTATGCCATGGCCACAGAATGGGTCCTTATCTAAAGCCGTCTTACAACATATGACGACCTATTTGCATGCCACATATACAGGCAAGAAACTAGAGAAACGTCTTGCTGCTCTAGAACTTTGGAAAATGTTCGAACAGGCGAAAGAGGAAGAGCCACCTGCAGATTGGATATTGAATGTATGCACAGAGGGGGGTGAGATGCCTACCGTGCCACTAGCCCCGCCTGAAACAGAAAGCGAGGGAAGTAAGTCAGAGGGACTCTACCCATTAAGAGAGCTCAAGGCAGCTACAGGGTACAGCAACCCTGCATATGAGTCACCTACGTACAGTAGTGACGAAAATAAAGGGAAGGATCAGGAAAAGAATCTCACCTCCGCAGTCCCGAGGGACAAGGAGAAATGCTATGATAAAAAGGCGGATCAGGCACAGACAAGTGCACCTCTTGATAAGGAGAGAGAGGGAACGAAATGGAAAGGAGGTGAAGACAGAACTGATGGGATAGCATTTGCAAAAGACAAATGGATGGGAGTACAGATATTGTTGAAACTCGATGGTAATGGAACTGATGATGTGAGACCGAGAGAGAGGTCTGATGAGGCACAGAGAAGGGAGAAAGATAAGGAAAAGGAAGTAAGGGATGAAAGAATAAAGAGGAAAGATAGACTGAGGCGAGAACAGCTATATCGCGAAGAGCAAGGAAAGCTGCTCAGTCGCAAGCAGTACGCAGCCTATGACAAGTACAGGCAGAACCTGCAAAGGTTGGAAGAAGAGCAAAGAGAGCATGAAAGAAAAATAAAGAGAAGAGAAGATGAGGAACTTAGAAGGGCAAACGAACATAGAAATGAAAGAAGAAGGGAAGAAGATAAGGGCAGAGAAGAGGCGAGGAAGCGCAAAGAATTTGATGATGATATTGAACATAAGCGTAGACAGAGGGCACGCAATCTCGACTATCTGGAGCGGGAAGTTAAAAAACCCAATCCTGTTGTAGAATGGGAAGACATTGAGGAATTTTTCCCTGCGTATGATTCAGTACCAGGCACCAGTGGGACGAATATTAAGGATGACTTCGACACCAGAAGCATCGGGGAGACGATAGATAAAATATATGATGAAATGGGGTTAGAACGAGCATCCCAAGGGGAAAGGGAAGACGAGCGCTTAGAAAGCTCTCAGCTGTATGACACTGAGGACGTCATCCGAAGTAGTGGGGGCAGGAGACTGTCCCTGGATAGGCTGGAAATCAGTAAGAACGAAGATGACGCAAGGAGCTGCGTGAATTGGGAACAATCAATGTCCGACTCCGGAGAGGAGACGGAGTGCGAGGCAAATGAAGAAGGGAGTCTGCGCGTTCCAATTTCTGCTTCTAGAAAAAGGGGGAGCGAGACCGCAATATATTCCGTGGCCACACATGGATCGAGAGAACTTGAAAAAGAAGCTTCCAATGTTGACATCGGGAGCTGGGAAGTGGATACACGAGTTAGAAAAAATGACAGGGGTGTCACGTTAGCTATAGGGGACATTAAAGGTCTCCTGATTTCCATAGAGCAGACGATCTATGGGCACGGGCTGGGTACCCTCGTGTTACCATAATTAACACTGCCCACGACGGAGCGCCATTTAATAATTGCAGAGCAGCAGTATGGAAAGCGCTACGAGTGCTTTACCCAGATACTTCCGATATGGGAGCTATAATGACTCGCAAAATGAAGGAGTCAGAAGATCCGTTAATTTTATATCCAGAATTTCCAAGACGCGTGGGTGCTCGAAACGCATGAATCTTGGACAAAACCCATACCTGTATTTTACCACATTTTATGCCAAGGGTTACCAGAGCCTGTACAAAAACAGCTTAAGAAATTGAGTTGAGGCTAAACCTTGGGCCAAAATACAGTTGATGATTGCACATTATTGCAGACTGTTGCAAGAAAAGAATCAGAAAAAGGAGGCAACTGGTAAAGGTGAGGAAGCAAAGCTGGTGCAAAAGAAATTATCCAAGTATGCTCTCGAAGGAGCCATGCTGACTAGCCCAGCTGAACAGAACGCACAACAGGTGGCTATCCCACAGCAGAATAACCAGGGTTTTGTAGGACAATACCCCAGGGGAAGGGGATTGAAAGGAAGAGGATGGCAGAGTAATCAGGGAGGCTTCCAAAGTAATCAAGGAGGCTTTCAAAACGTGCAGATGGGCAGTCCAGATATGTCATATGGACAAACAGCCCGACCACCGCCGGTTTGTTGGCTCTGTGGAATGACGGGGCACTTGGTGCGCGCATGCAGAAGCCAAGGCGCGTAACAAAATAGCCAAGGATTGGGAGCAGGCGCAGAGAATGCACCTGCAATCCCACAACAGGGTGGTGCACAGAATCACACAGTACAGCAGCAAGCACCAGGCCTGCAGCAGGGGGTTTAACCCCTGAGCATGGGGAACTTGCCACAAGGGCAATTCCAACAGGCACCACCGCAAATGTCTCTGGGCACAAACTCCGCGAGGGGAGGCAACCCCCGGGAATGGAGAAAATCCACAAGTGTACAGTGGACCTAACTTATATATGAACTAGGACAACTCACTGGGAACCCTGATGTGCTCTATCCTATCAGTGACACCAGACCCTAATAGGGAACATAGGGTGAATGTCACCATAGGGGGTAAAGACTATTCCTTCCTAGTTGAGACGGGGGCAACACGCTTGTGCATACGAGAAGGCAAATTTTCCTTGTCCGGCGAGGCTATAGATACTCAGAGTTTTACAGGAGCTCACAGTTGAGTTCCCTTTACAGACGCACTGCACTCCCTGTCTCGATTGGGGAATGTGAAATGAATGTACCTTTGTTGTATTCGCGTCAGGCCCCAGTAAACATTCTGGGTCGAGATCTAATGACAAAATGGAATATGACTATCTCATTTACAGAGGAGGGCATAGTATACTCTACCCCGGGAATGCATTATTCGAACGTGTGCGATACGATTAGAGCCTATTCAGGACACAAAGCCATGAGAGCTATCCCACTGGAACCTGAGGTTTTCGCATATGGCATACGTAGGGTTTCCTGTTTTCGGGGTTTATTTTTTTTACTTCCGGGGGTGTTTTTCCAGTGTTTTCAAAAAATTTCAGAATCTGTGTTTATCAGTGTTTTCCCGTTTGCCCCTTTCAAAAAATCACGGATACCTGTTTTTTCCGGTGTAAACACAGAAGTGTTCTTTTATTGTTTCAACATTTAAAAGAGTTGACGATCGAGGTGGGACTTGAACCCACAATCCCCAGCCTTATCCATTAAGCCACTCATTTATATTATAATTTATATTATATAAAACGCAGTGCATAGAATTTGCGCAATTGGCCAATTCAAAGCAATTGCTAAGGATTGGTGCATGTCAGGACTATTTGGCCCTATTTTGTGATCATCTTCATTTCCATCTGTACAAAGCACCAGAATAACCAAATTATTTAGAAGACAGAACATCAGAAGCCAAACGAAAACTGTTAAAATACACGATGGCGAGGCGTAGCAACCACCACACTGCATTCCCTCTTCAGTTAAAAGGGATAAATATGAATTGCGGAAGGGTTTGTGTTGCAGGAGTTTTTCCTTTCTTTACCTTCGCTCACTGCAACATCATATGTAGGGTCTGTTCTCCAAACTCAAAGACCTGCTTTACATGTTGACCTGGTGTCTTCATGATTTAGTTGTTTTTGCCATGGGGTGTTCATTTTGTGTGTGACAGGGTGTTCACTCAGTCTATCACGGTCAGATCAGAGCTCACCCATCAAGTGGCCCAGTCAGTGGTCGAAGTGGGTGGGAGCAGTCGGGAGCGGTGCTCCTCTACTTCTTTTAATGAAGTTTTACCGTTCCTATACTTTTATTTTAAAAAGAAACCGTTCCGGAACGGTTTCGTTTTAAAATAAAAGTGTAGGAAGCAGTTGAAACTTGCACTTTCAGTGCAGTGCACTGTGCACTGGACATTCCCTTAAACTGCAGGCGCATGCATTTGGGGGTTTATATTGTGCTTTGAGGGGGTATGGCGATGGGGTTTGTGGGGAGCTGTGCAGACAAGTAGGGAACATAGCTCCACTACTTCTTTTCGTACACTTCGACCACTGGGCCCAGTGGCCTAATGGATAAGGCATCAGCCTCCGAAACTGGGGATTAGGGGTTCAAGTCCCACCTGTCACAAGTCGTTAACTCTTTTAAATTTTGATATAATTAAATATTAACAATTTCAACAAATAGTAACACAAAGATGATAACAGCAAATAAATAAACAGGGCCGTGGCGGAGGCCTGTAACTGCCTAAGTGTCCCCTTGCAGGGGGCACCAGAGGCAGTACCCGTCCTCCCCACATCCCGCTCCTCTGCCACGGCCCTGTTTATTTATTTATTTGTCAAATGTTTGTCGGGTCCACTGGCCCAACAAACATTGGACAAATAAATAAATAAACAGGGCCGTGGCGGAGGCCTGTAACTGCCTCTGGTGCGGCACCAGAGGCAGTAACAGTCCTCCCCACATCCCGCTACAAAGCCACGGCCCGGTTTATTTATTTATTTGGGCAATGTTGGATAGGTCCGTGGACCTGATTCATTTATTTCCCCAATCAACATTGCAGAAATAAATAAAGTAATCGGGTCCCCAACACCAAACCCAGATGGCCCAATCAGGAGTTTTGCCCCGCCCCGCGCTACTGCTACTGCCAAAGAAAACACAATACTAAACACAAGGCAGCACCCTCAGCACTTTCCCCTGCAGCCAGTTGGAAAGGAAAGATAGATGTGTGGGATAGATTTGGTTAATTCAACCTTCTGCCACAAGGTGGCAATAGTGATTGATAATATCAGTTCAAACAGCTTGCTACAGCCAGGGCTGGAAGAATACCTCATCGGCAGTGCGTCTGTCTTGAATACAAAACAACAGTAGTTCGAATCCTGCTCCTGCTGCAATTATGTTAAAATTATATAAAATGCGGGGTTTATCGGATTCCCCAGGGAATATAAATACAGTGACAGGGGTCAGATATCGGTAAAAATCGGTAATCCCCGAAAACCGAGAATACCAATGCATGAAGAGAAGGGACAAATATTTCCCTTGATGATATATGCTGCAACAGTGCGAAGTAGGATAACTTTAGTTGAAAGCTACGATGATGAAGGCAGACAGTGGGGTGCAATTATCGCCATTGAAGAAGGGTATCGAGGGACTGGTGACTGGGTGACTGGGTGAAAATGATCAAAAGAGAAGTGCCCCAGCGAATGATGTTGGCACTGATACGTCCAGAATACTTTGATGACGACATGGCCCAGGTGCCTGTCTCAGTATGGACCACAGGACCTTAGGCCTCCTTAAGGGGGTGGGAGAAGTGAAAATTAAACTGAAACCAGGAGCAATTTTACCAAAAGCACGACAATATCCCATGTCCAGAGAGGCGGATAAAGGGATCGCAAAGACTATTTCCGCCATGATGGAACAGGGCATCCTCATGACGTCAGAGTCACCCTGTAACACAGTGATTTATCCTGTCAAGAAATCAAAAGGAGGGTCTTGGCGTTTAATTCAAGATTTAAAAGCGTTAAACAATATTGTTGAAGCCGAGTTCCCTCTAGTCCCAAATCCTTCAACAATTTTATATAATATACCCTTCGAGGCAAAATATTTCACGGTGATTGACTTGAAAAATGCTTTTTTCTCAATCCCGTTGCACCGTGATTCACAAGTTCTGACGACGTTCAAATTCAGACAAATGCGTCTGAAGAGCACAAGGTTGCCACAGGGGTACTGTAAGTCCCCGTCCATCTTTAACATAGTCCTCCAGATGGACCTGAGCAATATTGCAGTAGAAAGCGTCATCTTGCAGTATGTGGATGACATTCTGATTTGCAGCACGACAGAAGAACAATGCAGGCGCGATTCAGTTTAGCTACTGACTATACTGGCTGACAATGGTTATAAGGTTGACAAGGAAAAACTGCAATATTGTCAACAGGAGGTGCTGTACATAGGCCAGTTGATTTCGCATGAGGGGAAAAAGGTAACCCCAGAAAGGGCTGAAGCTATCATGAACACGGCATAGGCACTCACAGTAAAGCAAATGCAGAGCTTTTTAGGTCTGTGCAATTATGTTAGAGCATAGGCCTTCGATTACAGCTCGTATACCAAGCCCTTGCTCCAGGCCCTAAAGAAGGCCCAGGCGACAAAGGAAAAGAATGAATGGACTGAGACAATGGAACAAGGGTTTACCGAACTCAAGAGAGCGATTTGTACGGCTCCAGTCCTCAGGATTCCTACTTATGCAGAAGAATTCTACCTGTTCTCGCACACAAATGGCAGCATTATAACGGCAGTGCTCGCCCAAAAAACCTCGTTGGGGTACAAGCCCCTGGCATATTACAATGAGAATCTGGACCCAGTAATGAGAGGCCAATTCCCATGCGAACAAAGCTTAGCTGCCGCAGCGTTCGCCATAGAGAAAGCGACAACCATTGTAATGGGATGCTCCATGACGTTATATGTCGAGCACTCATTATTTGCCATCTTAGAGAAACCGAAGGGTACGCTGACAGCTCAAAGAGCTTCTGCCTATGAGGTGATTATATCTAACCCATCGATCAAAATAGTTCGATGTAAAACAGTAAACCCAGCTACATTTATTGCCGAGCCAGTGTCATGATTCCTGCCCCTCATGCCCCAGCCCTCTAAGATGTCAGGCTGGAGTCAGGCCACGATCACCTACATGGCCCTCAAGGGCCTCTCCATCCCTCCAAAGACCCACTTAGAGTCAGACTTGGCGCTTGTGGCACCAGACTCACTCACTCCCATAGGATAACATTGGGGATTGGACTTGTAGTGCATTGATAGGGACAATATGGATGCCCCCACATATTTTGGTTCCCAGAACTGCATGTGCAGTCTAGTCTTTTGGGTGTGGTTCAGCCCAGAGACACCTGGGATACCCAGAGACTATTTAAGCCACGCCCAGGCTGAGGAACATGCTTTGTTTTCTGCACCTGCAGCGTGACACTCACCGTGTTCGGATCAGTCTCCAGTAGGCCTGCATCTTTCTTCTGCGCTCAGCTCCTGCAAGAACAAGAACACGTTAGGAACAGCCTTACCTTGCGGCGCTTCTGCCCATCATTCATCACTTCTTCTGTTCTGCGGGCATCTTCGGAGTCATTCCCATCCCGGCACGCCATTTCCTAAGGAAAAGGGGAAAAGAACAGAAAAAAGGCATTAGTAAGCATTCAACAAATCTTTGCTTATTTTTAAAGACTGTGCGAGCTTCAAACACTTTCCTGAATCCCAGCCGCTCTGGGGGAACTCTGTCTCCGGAACTCCTCATCCATCTGCAAGAGGGAAAAGACACTCCAGGTTAGCATGGAAACATCTAGAGGCGCAGCATATCGCGCTTACTCACCGCATTTCTTCTTCATAACCGGCATCCATGCTGAAAACGTTGCAGCACCTAAAAGACACAGAAAAATAACTGAGTTCAATACAAATACGAAAGGGTCGCATCGCGCTCTCACTCACCTTCAGCGCTACTCATCTCAGCAGCACGTCGCCATCCCCGGACGCCGGCCATCATCTAAGGAAGGATAGGAACGAAGTTAGAGAACTGTTCAAAAGACTCATTATACTTACCTGTCGGACTCTTGCCAGGGAAGTAATTAGGCAGCAATAAACCCGCATCAATCAATGCGCCGCTGCGCAGAAAGCAGGACAGAGAGCACACTTCGCAAGAAAACAAGGTGAGCTGTGGATCAAAGGGAAAGGTTGGACCCCGGGGAAGAAGGGGTTCAAGCACACAGAGACAATAGGGAGTTAAACTCTACCAATCCTGTGTTTCAGGCCCAGTCTCCAGTCGAGTAGACTCCAGGGAAGGGTTTGAGGTTGTAAGAAGTCAGAACAGGCTGAGTGACGTCCCCGTGGATACCAGGTGAGCATTACATCCAGTTACTGAAGGAGAACTGATACATGACTGTGCAAACTATGAGGAATTCTATGAGGAAATCCCAAGGGTAAAAGAAAACGCCCTAGCAGGAGTAGAGATCGTTTTCATTGACAGTTCTTCAAGAATCGACCAAGAAGACGGACAAAGATATTCAGGCGTTGCTGTGATGATACACATAGCAAACGGAGAATTTCGAGTACTCGTTAGTGCATGAGTATCATCTCATTGTTCAGCACAGGCTGCAGAGTTATTGGCCTTGATACTCGCCATTGAGAATCACGCAGACCAGGAAATAACAGTGTACAGTGACTCCGCCTATATGACATCCACAGTGCACGCAGGCCTAGCGCGCTGGAAAAGGAGGGGCTACCAGTGCAGCACTCAGCCTTATTGGACAAGCTGATTAAGGCACTACAGCTCCCAGTGGGCATAGAGGTCGTGAAATGCGCCGCCCATACTCACGGGACAGATTTTGTGTCGCACGGAAATCACGCAGCAGACACAGAAGCCAAGCGTATGGCCTCCAAAAGTGAGACGATCATGGATGTAGAAGTGGCGTGCACCCATGAACGAATGATGGTAGCACAAACCACACCCGAAGCCTATAGTAACATGGGGCAGACACAATTGATGGAGCTTCAAGGGGATGCACCGCAAGATGAAAAGAACCTTTGGAAACGTCCAGGGTGTTCTTTAAACCCCTCTGACGGATTGTGGCAGCAAGACAGCACTGGTAAACCAGTCATTCCTGTATCCCTACTGAAAATAGCATTGGAGCAATTACATTACCCACTACATATGTCGAAAGAGAATCTAGCTGCAACGCTCGTGGAAGACTGGTTCATACCGAATTTAGCAGAGCATGTTGCATTCTTTATGGTGAACTGCATAATCTGTCAGCAATTCACAGCAGGGCACACATTAAAAGTAGTGAGGGGAGTCCTCCCCTGGCCAAATGGCCCCTTTCAGCACTTACATATCAACTACGTCGACATGATCAAAGTGTGTAATGGGTACAGGTACTTAATTGTAGTGGTGTGTCCATTCTCTATATGGATAGAAGCAGGTCCCTGTACACACCCAGACTCAACCTGTGCAGCCAAATTCCTGGTGAGGGAAGTGTCCCCTAGATGGGGGGTGTGCGAGGTGATGAGATCAGACAACAGGGCTCATTTTGTTAACTCGGTCTTTGAACAGATCAGCTTGATGAAAAAGTTTGAGACAAAACTAAAACATCAAAAAATAAATAAATAAATAAATAAAGCACAAGTTCTCGTCTGCGTATCATCCGGAAGGTAATGGTATTTGTGAGAGGCTCAAGGCTTGTTAAAGGAAAGGATAGCCAAGTTGAAGCTTACTCTGAAGAGGGGATGGTTGCACTGCCTTCCACTGGCATTGTATGCTCTTTTGGAACCAACCAGGCTCCGACCATCATCTTACGTAGCACAAGATAGTCACGGGAAGGAGATTGAATACCCCTCTCACCCCACGAGATAGAGCTAGATGTGATGCCCAGTGAACCAAAGAGGTCCTGGGAACCGAATTGTCACAATACTTGAACTGTATGACATCCAGCCTTACTGTCATTTCAGACCTACTACAGCGACGACGAAAAGGGTGCAGCGCAGCACAAGACACAGCAGGAAGCACTGAGGCAGACGCAGTTCAAGGTCTATGTGTACCTCTCATCTTCCCTGGAGACGCCGTGTTGGTAAAAAAAACCACACGAGAAAAAGGTGGGACGAGCCAAAATTCAACGGCCCTTTTATTGTAGAGGACTGCACTCTGTCAGCTGTTAAACTGCAGGGCAGGAGAGCATGGATTTTTCTCAATGACATTAAGCCCTATATCGGAGAAGGCCCTCAAGCTGCACCCCACTGCAAAGAAATTACAGACAACGGGGGAAGAACCTCAGCACGTTGTGGGATGTTTTAACCCACTAGTCTATGCCCTGCAACCTCACTGTGCACTGCTTGCATCAGAAACAACAGAGTGGCAGCCAAAAAGATCTTTGCGCTAAAAATCTCTGAAAGTGCGCAGGAAAACCTGAAAAATAGGCTGCCAATCCATTTTGCCTGTGTCAGTGGTAACACAGGAGACCACTGTCAAACCCTATCCTTTGGCTGCCCACAGAGGAAAATGAAACTACTTGAAAAAGCAGTGCTGCATTGCAAAGGGAAACACAGAACTGCTTTAAAAATCAGTTTTTCCTTGGCTGTGGAAAGTGCAAGAATTATGGTTCCCAAACATCACAAAAGATCCAACATCCTTGTTGGGTGTTAAACATCACTTTATATTAAGAATTCACCTAAGCACAATGTCAGCAGAAACATATTTTATCAGAAGAAAATCCACATTTAAAGATGCTTGCTTGGAAAAATATGTTAAAAATGGGTGCAGTGCCGCTGCTCGCCTGTGTCAGAAACTGCTATTTACTTAAACTGTCATTTTAAACTTGTACATTAAAATCAAAGTATGGAAAAGAAGAGACTTCCAATCAAAAGCAATATAGGGTGACAATTCAATCTCTGTGTTTAAAAAGGCTGGGATTAAGAGATTTGTGGCTATATTTGTAAAAATGTAAATTGTAATTTAGAGAAAGACTATTTTAAACATTGTTTTAAAAGTAAGTTAAAGCCAGCCACACTGAGCTTCAAAGACATTCCACAGTTTCTCCCAAACAAAGGAATCTTTCCCCTCTGCTGAAGAACTGGCAGGGAGGTGTGAAAGGAAATGGGAGGGGACTTGGGCTTGTTGCTCTGACAAGAAACAAAAGACTCCCTTGAATGAAAGGAAATGCAAATTCGGGTGTGACAGAAAACAACTGCCAGTAGGAAGAAGCTTGGGACTGCTCTGGCCCAGCCAAAACCTTGAGGGCGGAGACAGACAGTTTTGTTTATTCGGAGAGCACAGAAAATATCTTTTTGAAAAAAGACATTAAAAAAACTGAACAAAATTGGTAAAAATCTGCAAATATAGTGTTGTTAAAATTACATTTTTGCTCACGTTTTAAAACCACTCTGGAATTTGTGCGATATTCAGAGACTGAACCACGAAAATATTGATATTGTAGCAGTTGTGATAATGCTAAAAATATGAAACTTCACAGGAGTATGCCCAGATGTTATGTGCATGTATCTGGAAAAATGTGTACAGATCTGACATTCGGTAATCAACCAAAAGCGCCAAAAACTGTCATTTGTGAACTGAAGATCTTAAGAAGATGGGACTTGGACAGATACATACCTGATTAAATATGTGATGTGATTATGTATTATTAGCAAGTTGGTGATATTATAAATATGCTTTATATGAAAAATATATTTTCTGTGTAGAAACAAAGGGGAGGTTTTTCCCTGGATTGTAAATTGCAGCATCACTATGACACTAGGTTTCTTTCTCAAATCAGGACAGAGGAAATTCTCTAACCTATAGGCTTCTTAGAGGGTTGGGCTTAGTATAATCAGCCTACCCACCCCCTTGGGAAATACATAAATATGGACTGTTGAGGACCTAGAGACACACACATTCACCCATCAACTGATTTACTGGCAAAGCGCTCTGCAGGAAGAACCCAGATCAAGACTCCAGAACCCAGATCAAGATTCCAGAACCCTGAAAGCAGAAGGCCCAATCCAAAGCTGAACCCTTCTCAGCTGGCCTTTTAAATCTTGCAACCTGATTTTAACCCCAAACTTCCTAGGGGCACAACCAATTCAACAGCCGGGATGTGCTGTTTTTCTGCTTCTTGTCAATAACCTTGCTAGAACCCAGAGATCCAAACCATTAGAGCAGAACTGTAACCCAGAACCAACCCGTCAGATCCAGTCCAGGAGGCCGTGCAGAGACAGAGTACCGTGCTGAGAGCAGAACTAGGTGCCCTGAATCCTGTCCGGTGGCGAGCAGATTCCAGTCCAAAACCCTTGACCAGATCTTTGACGGGCCTATTCCAAAACCATAGTTGTGAGTATCTAGCATAGAATTGTCCATAGCCAATCTCTTATCTTTACGTAATTCTATCCAACCCATTCCAAAATATCCAGACCTGCATTGTGGAACCTCTTTTGTCTGTCCTGAATCCTTCTTTCATACATATAATCCTGTGATAATTGTAGTGATAATCCTCTTTGCGCTAATATATATTTGCTGAAGAAAGGCAAGTGTCGCAGCGGACAAAGATCAGACAGAGGCGCCTCTGGACTGGTGGCTGTACCGTTGGTATCTTGCATCTTTATAGCCTCCCTTAGTGTTAAGAAATCCTTGTTTGTAATCTTCAACAGCGCATCTCTCATTTGAAATCTTGCCTCTTTTTGAGAAAAATCGACCTTTACTAAAACCTCTGTAACTTCTGAACCATATATGCTAGAAACGAAATTTAAGTGGCAGGTTGGAGCTAACACCCTCAGCTTTCCTTGTAGTTTTGCCGCAATCGCGTTTCCCGCGCGCTGAAAAGTTTGTTGCGATTCTCCATTTAGCTCAATTTCACCACATGTAAAATACCTATTTCTTGCCTTTAACCTCTGAATTCAGTCTCCTATCTACCAGTTATCCCACCATCATTGCTAGTGTTTACTTGAACCTATCCAAAGCGACACCCACTAGTTCTGAATCCAATTTAGCGAATTAAAGTCATTTTTCAGTGTTTTTCCCATTCATTACAAAACCACATTCAAAGCATTTGACCTGTTTAAAATCATTCCTGTTTCTCTCTTAAGCTTGCTGAGGGAATTGGGATTGAAACTGCATTTGTAGAGTGTTTTCCTGAAACCTGTTTCTCTCCTTCCATCTCTATATTTCATATTTATTAGGGGGGATTGAGTAGTGTCAGCGGGAAAGAGTGATTATATTGCAAACGATTGAATTCATATCAAGTTTTATTTCTGTGCTGCATTAAACTCCTATCATTGCATTTCATTGAACACACACCCAGTTTTATTCTATGCTACATTATTATTTTCCTCCATACTCCTATTGATTAGATTGTTGACTGTAGTATCACCCAACGCCGACCAATGTATAAATATTAATAGTGTGATATTTAGATATTGTTCATATTCATAAAAGTGTGATATATATATATTGTTCAATTCATTAAATAAATCTTTTAACTTTGCAAAACAACCTACTTCTTGGTTCAGTGAGACCGGGGGGGATTCAAAGAGAGGGGCGTGATAAAAGGGTACATCGTTCAGAAATAAAAGTACTTTAGACATAAAAATATATAATTAAGGGTTCCAGCTGGGCATCTCACACTAGGCATTGACTTAGTTGGAGTGCTGGGTTCAAACCACTTACAACGTGCAGACGAGATCCATGACGGGGAAGAAGGACGCATGAGCAGAAAAGCCAAGCAAAAGAACCCGTTTGTAAGTTGTGGCTTAAACTGGACAGTTCCTCTAAGCAAAAAGGGGATAAGGACATAACGTACACTCTATGCATCTCAGTTGTAAGGTGATGAAGACAATTGCACATCTAAGCCACAACATGTTTGATGACTGGGACTTGTAAAGCAATCACACTGAAGTGTTGAAGAAAACATGACTCAAATAGAGTGTGATCAAAGACTTTCGCCTAGACACCCAGAATAGGCCAGGCACCCTGACTGACCCACACCAGGACACAGACTTGACACATGTGATGAATCAGGGCATCCAGCCATGCTATGCAGCACCACACAATCATGTCAATGTACAACCTGTGTAGGCATATCCATGTACCCCACATGGCGTAGTGCCACATCATAGCTGACCATTGCATTGCCAATATCACATCATTGACAGACTACACATGACTGGCGACTCCCACAATGCATATGATTGCAAGGTAGCCATGTTGACCATTGCCCAACAACCCCTATGCACACAAGGTGCCCTGTGCCCATCGACGGAGACATGCACATAGGAGTATGCACTTCATGACCATGCACTCGTACCATGGTCAACACACTGCTATGTCTCACACAGTCCATTCATGTCTTGCAGGTGACGCTGGATACCCACAGTTGCCATGGCTAATTAACCCTGCCCCACCACAGGAGATGGCCTATAATGATGCACAGAGGAGAACACGATCTTGCATTGAGAGGATATTTGGCCTTCTGAAATTCCAGTTCAGGTCCCTACATCACACATGCGGTGAACTGATGCACAACCCCGAAAAAGTAGCGAAAATCGTAATGGTCTGCGTCATGCTGCACAACATGTGCATACCCAGGAATGTGGCAATGCCCGCAGATGAGGACAATGACCCCCTAGTTCTGATGAGGAAGAGGCTGGAGGAGTAGAACGGGCACGCCAGGCCCTACATGGGGAAGCAAAGGAAGGATGGATGGACCGCCAGGAGCTCATAGAAATCTTTTCTTAACACCAGAGACATGACACCCATACATGCAATGAATGCATCTGTCTGAATTGCAATAAACAGATACTACCAACATGAAGAAGATTCAAGTGTGTTTAATACTGGCAATAAGGCAACAACATCCCCTACTACAACTAACCCCCCTCCACCCTAACCCCTTACTACAACCTCCACCAAACCCCCACCCCTCCACCCCCCACAACAAACCCCTCCACCCCACCCTCAACAACCACCCCCACCCCCACTAATAACCGCCACCCCCATCCCCCACTCCCAACAACCATCACCCCCCACCCCAATGCCACCAACAACTACCACTCGCATACTCCCAACAACCACCACCCCCTACCCCAATACCACCAACAACTACCACTCGCATTAGCGCTTCTCCCCCTTGTCTGATGGCCTGTCAGCATTTGCGGCACGCCGTTGTGAGCGCCTGGGTGGCGTGCTCTGCATAGACCCCTCAGTAGGGGTTGCGGACTGTGAGCTCCCCTGCATGCTTCCCTGTAGATGTTCCAAGCTCAGATGTATGGCCCTGGCCATGGTCTCATGCGACAAGGACTTTTTTTCAGCCAGCTCCCGGACCCTCTGGCTGGTGAGACACAGGCTTGCATTGCATGTGACTGTGCTCCTGCATAGACGGTTGATTGACCGCGACAACCGCCTTGCGTACCCATGGATGCAGTCACGCATGGACTTGTCATGCCCCAAGTGTTCCTGTTCTATGGTGCGCATTTCTGCCTGCCTCTCTTCCATCTGGTCCAGACGGTCCAATATAAACTGGAGTGTGGGGGCAGGCACTGACGGTGGTGTTAGCATTTGGACATGTTCCTCATGCTGGCCATGATGCTGAGCATCCCTGCCCTGATCGTCTGGTGAGTCCTCCGCATAGCGCAGGGCACAGCGGACATCACGCTACGATGGTGGTGTGTGCAGAGATGAGAGGCTGTGCAGGGGGGACTCAGGCGAAAAATTGCAGGCGCGTGAATGTAGGTGGCTGGATGCAGGGGAGGCACCCTCATACTGATCTACATCTCTGCCTGCAGTGGCATGCTCTGATTGCTGGCTGTCCTCCTCATCTTGACCCACCTGTGCGTCCGCAGTCGGTTCTGATGTGGCACTGTCCTGTACTCTTCTTGGTGGCACAGATTGCACACCTGGGGTCTGTATTGGCCCAGTGGGCTTGTCGGCCGGGATGGCAAGAGTGTCTGTCAGTGGCCTGGTGGACTGGTGCCTCTTCTTGGGTGGCACACTCCCACTCCCCGAACTGCCTTGGCCTGGCTGCCTGCTGCCAGTGGTTGTTGCTGGTGTCCTGGATGGTCCAGCCTCAGGGAACATTTCCTGTGGGTCTTGGTTTCCTGTTGGGACAAATTGATATGTGCGTTAGCATATTGTTGCTGATGTGTTTTGGAAAACAACATTCACTGCCCCTTGTACATTGTCATCACGGTGTGTTGTGCCTCCTGGGGGGCTGGCATCATCTGTCGGCCACTGTGTACATGGCATACATTGCGTATGAACGGTCAGATGTGGGTTGATCTGCTAGACTTGGAGGTGCATCAAAGGGATTAGTTAGGCCATGGGCTGTCCTGTTCAGTGGTACGTCTAGACTGTTGGTGGCAGGTATCTGTAGGTGCAGTCAGGTGGGTGGAGTGCATTTGGCTGTGTGTGGGTCAGGTGGGCATGTTGTCAGATGTGTACTCCTCAATGTATCTGTACATGGGCCATGGTAGCCGAGGTGCATGTGGCTGCAACGCACCTATCATCTGTTGTGCATCCAAGGGCAGGGACTAGTTGCATGGTTGCATGGTGGCTATGTTGGCTGTGCATGGGTGTCATGTTAGGGGGTGTCCGGTGGTCTCTGGCTGCTGTCAATGGGGCCTGGTGCCTCACATGGGTGGTGATTGCTTTCTGCCTGCAAGGTTGTGCAGTCATTGTTGAATGTGTCAGTGTGGTACTCACCACATTCAGCTTGGCTGCTGGCTCCTAGCTCTGCCGTGCCCACGCCCTCGATCCCTAACATGTGCAGTATCCCATTGACCATCTCCTCCCATGGTGTCATGTCAGTAGCAGGGGTTCTACTGTGCCACCTCCAATGGCAGCGGTCTCCCGGCTGTGATCTACATGGATGCAGCTATAACAACAGCTGAGTGTGGTTGTGGATGGCATATCAGACACATTTTCGTAGAGGGAAGAGGTCAATACCATGTATCAATCCTCTTGCTTGTGGGCACCATGGAGTGTGCATTTTGCCACAATTTGGTAGCTTCAGCCAAGATGTCTTTTTAGATAGCAGGCTATATCTGTGGGCAACCCAAAGGGCCAACACCTCAGAAAGGACCACAGTCTTCTCAGGAGTTCTTTCCAGAGTTGGCACCCCGAGAAAGTCTGAAAACCCACCCCTTCTATCATAGAGGGTCTTCATAGAGTGTGGAACATCCTTGTCTTCTTCCGCACTGGAAGGGTCTACATCAGGGTCTGTAGGTTGCCCTGACCCCAAGTCCTTTGGTTTGGATAGGTCCTGATCCTTATTCAGATCTGTCATAGGATCTGGAGCAGGAATGGGCTGAAGAACCTGTGGCAGAGCTACCAGTGCCATAGGAGCCACTGGAACCAGTTTTGCTGGAGCAACTGGCACAGGAGCTGGTAGTACCATTGGACTAGTAGTCGGCATTGGGTGTGAGTGAAATGGGATCAGTTCCAGAATCTAGCCCTTGAAGAAATCCACAAATGTTTTCATCAGGGACTCAAAAAGGTTAAAAGACCTGTCCCCCTGTGCAGCTTGTAGTCACAGTTGTGTTGCTGCTGGCGTGAGCTGGATACTGCTGTCCATGGGGCAGTGGCTGAAACCCATTGAGGTTGTCTGTGCTGAGCTCCATGGCATATGCTGTAGGCCATTGTATCACCTATCAGCCAGGACGAGGAGCAAATGGGCCATGAGGAACTATTGACTGTAAAGGTATCAGTGACTCTAAACCGCTGGAGGTAGATCTATTAGCCAACTGCAGAGGCGTTGCTAGGGAGTGGATGGGGTGGGCTATAGCCCTGGGTTTTTGGTTGTAGCCCTGGATATAAGCTCAGGGGCTACAACCAAAAGGCTAGCTAGCCCCAAGGTCTGACATTAGCGTAGCCCTGGATCTTTTTCAGACCTAGCAACACCCCTGGCCAACTCACCTGGAGATTAACCCACTGGGGATCCTTTATCTGTGTCATGGCTTCCCTGTGGTGGTCAGACATATTGGGCATCTTTTTACGGCCTGGTTTCGAGGAGACACACCGACTTTTTGTCACTTGTACAGAGCCCGGGACAACATATCACGACTGATCCTCATGGGGAAAACCCTTATAACAGGGGTTAACGAAACCATGGGAGAAGACCTGGCTGGTATCTCAGTGCCTCTGGTAGCTCCTACCCCCTCAGATCGTAGTCCGGTTGCAGGCTGAGGTGGGCCCTTGGTGGGTTCATTGGTAATAGCCTTGATGGGCTTGAGACCAGCCCCAGTGGGTCAAGGAAGATCTGATGTACACCCCGCCTGAGGCAACACCCAGGAAGGAGTTACCACAGTGGGGTACCTGCAATGAAAAAGATAGACTCTTTGCAACCCAGGGGGAAGCTCATCAACATTGAGTCTCCAAGAATTGTCAGATAGGACAAAGAGGAGAACCACCAACCAAGGCCTTCCAGCAACTAAGTCCCCACCGTAGAGTCATGCTACATGAAACACAGATAAACCACGAGTGTCAGGCTCAAGACACCTGGAGCAGTAATGATGCTGGGAAGCTCCTGATGCCAAATGCACAGGAGGCAAAGCTGGCCAACACCAAAATATACTTTAAGGTATGGCAGTGAGAGGGTGGCAGGATACAAATGAAAAGAGGGAAAGCAGAGGCAGCTTAGAAACATGCAGTTGCTTCTTGTGAAAGGAGTCCAGTTCTGTTGAGTGGTCAATAAGACTGATGAATGAGGCTGGCAGGAAGAGTCAGCATAAGCCAGGCAGGCACTGTGCTTGCCCGCCATTGCGTGCTTCAAATTTTGAAGTTGAAGGGAAAGTATTATTTTTTGCAGTGAAAATAAAGCTCAGGGATTCCAAGATGGCCGCGATGCTGTGCACACCGCGGCCACCGAGCCCTTGACCTCAGGCTCAAAAAGACTTGCCTGTCAAGAGTTGCAGCCCTCCCCAGGCGACTTCGGCTGGCGGCGAACTCCCACCCCGCGTAGTGGCGTGGGAGCGGGCGGGATTCATCCACGGTCCGGTGAACCTCGAAAGGGGCGGACTGCTGGAGGTTCCATCAGCACTGCCCTTAGCAGTAACGTGGCACCCGCGCAACGTCCAACGGCTGGCAGCCACTCAGTAGCAGAGGAGGCAGGGTCCACACCACCGCAAGAACCCGAGGACCGCAGCCCATGAGGACCTGTGGCGCAGCCCCGGGCGGACTCCCTGACATTCCAGCCTTTTTAGCAGAGACCCTCCTCCTCGGCCTCTCGGAGGGACCGGGGGCTGAGTCTGGGGCGGGAACGGGCTGGGGGGCCGGACCTCGCCAGCGGATGGTGCCCCCTGAGCCGGTTGGGAGAAGAGGAGTACCCTGCTCCGGGGGGGGGGGGATGCGCCACGAGTGCTGCAAGCTCCTGGAGAAGAACGGCCCCCTTCAGTACCACGCAGTGTATCTCCTGGAGGACGGCCATAGGAGGCGGCGCACCGCGCGTAGCAGCGAGTCCCAGGAGATGCTGTGAGGAACAAAACCCTCCTTGGGAGTAGAGGACACCGCACCCTAGCAGCTCCTATGAGGTACGATTTTTGGAGTGGGGGGAGAACAATGGCCCCCCCGCACCTACCCTCGCCATCATCCAAGGGTCCAACCTCCCCGGACCTGATCCAAAAGGGCCTCCCTCTCATCACCCAAGGTTCCACCTACCAGCGGGGCTGGATGCCCACACTTGGCTGCTGAACTGAACCAGAGGGTGCGCTGTGGGAAGAGTGGAGGAGGGGTGTGGAGAGTCCCCCCCTCTTTGAGATACTCACTCCTGCCCACGGGCCCCTGGATGGCACAGTAGAATACGGGGCCCCACATCTTACATCAGCGGAGAGGCGCAAAGCTCCCTGGGGCTCCTCCTAGCAACATACGCAGCCCCTGACCCACGGTCTCTGAAGCGAACTTGCATCACAACAGGGGGCAGCCTTCCCCCTCTGGGTAGGCAGAGAGGCCCCAATTATAGCGGGAACCCCAGACTGAATTGGGGGACCACAGCGCGGATCATTGATCTATCAAGGTCACCCTTCGGTCAACATCCAAACCGCCCCAGGTCTACGGATTGAGGGGGGAAGGTGTCCAGTGTGCGGAGGCCTGGACGACCCTGTGGGCCCTCCCCCCTCTGCTGGAGTAATCCGCAAGACCAGTCACTGGGCACAACTTCAGTAGGCACTGCCACCATGTCTAAGAATAAAATAAAGGAAGCCCAATCCCTCCAAAGACCCCAAAGGAGGCTACAGGAGAACGCAATGACAAAGATATGGGCCAAGGACACAGAGAACGCCCAGGGAATGACCCACAATGACTGGCCGGCAGGGGAATCATCGGCTGATATTGAGGCCCAAGAACAACCCATCACGCAATCGGCTCCGAAGCTCCTGCTGGCTGATATTGTAGAAAAGATAACCACTGCAGGCCAAAAACAAATGGATGCCCTCAGGGAGGATCTGGTGCAGGGCATTCAAGAGATCAAAAGAGATATCAGTAAGATAGAGGAAAGGGTGCATACCAATGAGAGGGTGATCCAGGACTTAGCAGAGGATGCACGAAAGACGGACTCACTCCTGGACACTCTGGCGACAGCCACGCACAACCTTTATCAGGCGCGAACGGCCGGACATTATCACGCTCCAAGAAACTCACATCCGAACGGCAGACTGCAGAAGGCTCAAGCTGTGGGGCTACTCCAGGGCACTACAAGCAACCCAATCTGAAAAGAAAGCAGGGGTTCTATTGGCCCTTAGGGACGGGCTGGGGCTACATATCGCCGGGAAGGTTATGAATGACTAAGGAAGGTTTTTGGCGGTGTCCTTGGAGGGCAATGAAACTCCCCTCACAGTGGGGACGTTATATGCCCCAAACACGGCCCAAGATCTCTTTCTTCAGAGCACATTGGAAAAGCTTGAGAAGTTTGCCAAGTCCCCTATTGTCCTTACGGGTGATTTCAATATCGCGTGGGATCCGGCGAGAGATAGATCGGCGGGATGGGCGGGCCCACAATGGAGACCAACACACGACCTGAAGGAGAACCAAGTAACCTGGGCCTAGTAGACGCGTGGCGGGAGATACAGGGGGAAGCCGGGGGGTATACCTATTCTTCACATGCACACCGGTCCCACTCGAGAATAGATTATATTTGGATGTCTGCCCACCTTCTGGGGAGGGCGCTGGACATCACCATGGATTCCACAACACTGTCCGATCATGCCCCAATGATTGTAGTCCTGAAAGCGAGGGGAAGACCCCCGTGACTGTGGAAATAGCACTATCCGACTGCGCTCTTTAAAGACCAAGTTCTGGTCCGTGAGATTGAGGAGGAAATAGAACGCAGAGAACCCAGCAGAGGATATGACACCCCAGGTTAGGTGGGACGCCTTTAAGGTGACCCTGAGAGGAGCGATAATAGCGGTTAAAGCAAGAAGGCACAGAGAATTGAGAATGGAGGAGGCGTGCCTGGAGGAAGCACTTAGGGGGGTAACCGCAAGAATGGGAATAAATCAGACCCCGGCTACCAAAAGGGAATATAGGGCAATTCGGGCCCAGCTGGACCCGATTTAGACTTGAGCTGCTGAACGCAGCCTACTATGTCTCAGGCAGAAATACTATATTAAAGGTAATAAGGCAGACCGACTGCTCTCGAGAATGCTCTGAAAGGACCAGAGGGAGAAGACAATAGTGAGAATTAAGGTGGAGGGAGAGAGCACCAGCAATAAAAATGAGGACATCTTGAGGGAATTTGCCAGATTCTACTCCGCGTTGTATGCGACCGGCGCCCTGGCGCAGTCCGCCCAACTAAAGTATCTAGACAGGGTTAATTTGCCCCACATAACCCAGGAAGAGATGGACACACTCGAAAGGGATATTACAGAGGACGAGGTGAGGGACACAATCAGAGCTTTGCCTAATCTGAAGTCGCCAGGCCCGTATGGCTAAACTGCATAGGGAAATCCTCACTCCCATCCTAACCAAGCTCTTTAAATAGGGAGGGATAGCGCAATCACGGGAACGATGGAGGAGGCGAAGGTCATCCTCATTCATAAAAAGGGCAAGGACCCAACCGAGTGCACCCCCTATCGCCCCATAGCATTAATTAATGTTGACTCTAAAATATACGTCAAGATTCCAGCGAAAAGATTCGACCATTTGGTCCCGAACCTAGTCCTCCAGGATCAGTCGGGATTTGTTAGAGGCAGACAAACCACAGATAACGTTAGAAGGCTGGCCCACTTAATAGAGAAGGCCCACAAAAAGTGAATCCCCGCTCTCCTGATGGCAATTGATGCAGAGAAGGCGTTCGATCGGGTAGAGTGGGGATTCCTTTTCGCTACTATGCTCAGGATGGGTTTTGGCCCCAAATTATTAGCGGTGAACGGTCAACTGTCAGAACTGGTGCTAGTCGAGAGGGGCACTAAGCAGGGATGCCCTCTGTCCCCGATAATGTACGCCCTCCATTTGGAACAATTCCTCGAGGCGGTGCGTTCCAATGCTCTCATAACTGGCATACCCTTTGAAGGGTAAGAGCACAAAATTGCAGCCTTCACTGATGATATGATACTCTCATTGACCCTCCCGAGCACGGCGATTCCTGCAGTGGAAGCGGAACTAGTGCATTTTGGTAGTGTGCCGGGCCTGAAAATAAACGCCTCTAAAACAGAAATTCTCAACCTCACAATCCCGATGCCAGAAGTCCACTCCTTGAAGAGCACCTCTCCCTATAGATGGGCAGGGCACTCTCTATGTGGGAATAAAATTGAAGACACATGTGGAACAGCTGTATCAGGCGATTATCCACCCCTGCTGGAGAAGCTAAAGAGTAAAATGATAGATTGGGGGCCCCTAGCGATTTCTTGGCTAGGTCGTATCAACATCTTAAAAATGACCATTCTTCCAAAGCTCTTGTACCACTTTGCTGCCTTGCTGGTGCACGTTCCCCCAGCTTTCTTCAGGTCACTGAACAAAATTACTAGCAGGTTTGTGTGGCTCAATAAGCCCCCAAGGATAGCGGCCAGGGTGATGAGAGCTCCCACAGACCGGGGGGCATGGGTTCACCAGACTTTAGGGGGTACTATAGGGCGACTGAGCTGAAGGTGATCCGGGATTGGCAAAGAGACGATCGGGGGAAAGTATGGAGGCCCATGGACAGGGTGCTCCTGGGGGAGGATCTCGAAGGGGTCTTGTGGAAGCCGAAACAGGACAGGCCGTTGCGGATGTATAGTAGTGCAATTCTAGCCCTGGTAGCCAGGACCTGGGATGAGGTGATGCAACAAGCCCACCTAACGTCGCATCCATCACCCTTTACCCCCTATTTAATAACCTGCAGTTCGCTCCCGGGCATAACACATCAACGTTTCAACACTGGCATCAAGGGGGGTGCAGGATGGAGACATGTTCGTGGGGAGGTCAGGTAAAGCAGTTCGAACAGTGTAAGGCTGACTTTACTCTGAATGAAAAGGAAAGATATCGCTACTGCCAGCTTAGACATTGGTTCACCCATCCCACCCTAAAGCAAGCCGCAACCCGACAACAAACCCCCTTTGAAAGATATCTCAACAGGGAAACGGGGGACAAGCATCTTATTCTGATAAGATGCTTGTCCCCCGTTTCCCTGTATATAAGCACATGAAAGCAGGAGAGGAGCATCCACTGCGAGCCTATGTGAAGAACTGGGAGCTAGCTACCAGGTCCGCTATTGAAGATGACGACTGGGGTTGGTTATAGAAGCAAATACCAAATCTAGCAAGATCCCTACAAATTATTTGGGGTGGTCAACCCAGACTTAGTTGGGGTAAACTAACTCGTGCATACTCCCAGGGCGGTCTCTCTGCACCAGATTTCGAGATCTATTATAATGTAGCACAAGCACACTACGCTGTACACTGGATAGTAACCCCCTGGCCTCACATTTACTGTTGGAGATGCGTACTTTGGGCCCATTGAAGCTACTGCACAAGGCCACCACTGCTAAGGTCAGACACGATAATACGATCGACCCGGTACTGGCGACCTGCTCTGCCTGGGCTAGAATTGCTGGCGATTCGACACACGAGGTTCTGTATCACCTGAACATGCCAATATGGGATGCGCACTACCTTCCACCCACTCAGGACAGGGCTCTAGCCACACATTGGCTGGACAGGGGCATACTTCGGTTTGGCGATCTCTTTTTAGATAAACATTTTATCAGCTGGGAAGCCATGGCTGTTATTATTGGCAATAACCCTCTACAGAGATTGCAATATTTACGTCTTGGCAGACTGGCCCTTTAAAGCCAAAACCATTTCTTAACACTAGGAAACTAAGCCAAAATATTTTTCTCATATAAATAAGACGAAAAATCTCCTCCAAACATCCAAGTATATTTATTTTATTGCTTCAATTCATCAAAAAATCCTAAAGAGCCCACTTGAGGCTCCTAGATTCTGAATATTTGTGGTATTGCACCATGTACCCCTAAGATCCCTAGGTGTGTGTACTTTTGCCTGTAAAATATGAAAGACCGCAATGTTGGTAGCTACCTTTGATCAGTTTCAGACAGCACAGTATACCATCTCTATAAGAGTACAAGCAGTCCCTATGCCTTTTCTAAATTACAGGACAGTTGTTTTTACAATATATTTGTGATATACAGGGTGTGATGTGACCATGAATGCTCATGACATGTCTGCCTGGGGTTTCTAGAAGGCACAGTGAGCTAGTTCTAGCCAGTGTGACTAGGATTTCTGTAGTCAAAGCACATCCATATCTTTTTTCCCAAAATAATCCTGCAAAGGTTGAATGTTAGGACAATCACTGATTTTGTAGCAGCCAAAAGATTAGAATAGATGGAGCCAGTGATTTGGCCTCAGGTCATCAATACTCATCTCAGTCGACCATACATTTGGAGATCCTTCTCCATAAATTGTCAATTTATGGAAGAAGACACCCAAATAAAGATGGAGGGAAGCCTTGTGTTGTGACTTAGCTTTACATGTACCCCGATTACTAGCAGACATGCTGGCTGTGCTGGGGGCACAGCACCAATGAAAGAGACATCAACCGCCCCCAAACCAAACAAATCAGAAGATCCTCTCTCAGGTAGGAGTGCTGTGGGGCTGCTATGTGGCCAGAGAGGGCCAGCGCTGGATGTAAAGGTGCAGCGCCAGAGCCAAGAGCCAGTGAGTCTGCTAGTGGGCAGACAGAGGAATTGCCAGGGCCAACTGCCAGCAAGTTTGCCAAGGGCCAGTGAGTTTCCAAAGGAGCAGAGAATAAGACATTGTGGGGCTAGGAGCCTGTTACAGAGCATTGGAGGAGTCTGGGGCCCATTGACTTTGGAAAGGAGAGAGAAAGCATCAGTGTATGCAGCTGCGCCAGGGCTGTGAGTACTTAGCCTACAAAGTGATGCTGCAGCTATTAAATCTTTGGAAGACTGTGTCTGCTACAGGCAGAAAGTGACTGAATGTGAGGTAAAGAGCAACTGGAATCCAGTCAGCCGGGGTCTGCAGTGCTACCAGGTAGAGTCACTGCCTGGTGCTGTGCAAAGAGCTCAGCAGCCAGTCGATAGGCGGCTGTAGGAGTCTTACCTTCTTGACAGGAGAAGGGTGGGAGGCAAGGCTTAAGAGTGCCTGTTGCTGTTTGAGGAGGCCCTGCGTTTGCAGAACGAAACGGAGTTGCTGTGATAGTCGCTGCTGCGTTGGTTAGCACCTTCCAAGGGACGCGAGCATGGCAGTTGGAAGACCGTTCTGATGAAGGGGACCATTGGGGCAGAAAGCTCTGTCTTCCTCCGTGTCTTTCCCATTGCGATGAGGCAAAGGAGAATGCCAGGAGCGATGGCGAACGTTTTGGTGTGTTAAGGCTGTCACCGCCATGAAGTCCGCTCGGGAGAACAGTGAGAGAAGAGAGAAAATAAAAAGAACCCTGCAACGTTCCAACGCTTTCTTTGTCATGTAGCTTCTATGGATAGCTCTGTGGCAATGCGCGGGTCTTGGAAGCAAGGGCATACTGAGCAAACACAGGTTTGAATACCGGACCCGCGCTTGGGGGAAAAAGAAAGACAAAAAAAAGAACGTTATAAATGACCTACCCTTCCACAATGCAACTAGTGCCTAGATACCTACGGTTTGTGTGCGCTGTGAATCAATGCAAAAGAAAATAAAAAAAAAATGGATTCAAAGGTGCTTTCTTCTTTTGTGCCGAGGCGCAAGGAGCAGCGTGTTGCCATTGGAGATGGCACTGCGGTCAGGCTACGTGTGAAGAAATAAGGAAGGGGAGCCGGTGGCAAAGCATAGCTGGAAGGTGTTGCGTGGCAAGACGAGGCGCACCGCTGGTGACAGCTGGCAAGGCAGAAAAAGGCCTCTGAAGAGGATCGGAAGGGTCTACCCACAGAGAAGGGGTCACTTTCCCCAAGTGGGTTTTAAGTGGTCAGGGGGGGCCGTGTCCCCGGGGGTACTTTACTGGATCTGGCAAGAGGAGGAGTGATAGAATTTTGATCTGTGTGAACAGTTTGCCAGTGTAAAAGTATTCGTTTCATCCAGAAGAGCAATTAGCTTTTGTGTTGTGCATGTAGGACGTGATGTGAGGGGTTTTGGAGCGTGGTTAGGGATGCAGTGAGTGTAATTGTAGAAAGTCATGTCCTCTCTGAGTGTGGTTTGAGGTGCACTACGCTAATGGTCTTACTTAAGTTTGGAGTGCACAATATCATTATTGTTTTTTTTCAAGTTACCATACCGTTGGACAAGTAGTGTGAATGTCAAAACAAGAGATGTTTAGTTAGTAATGTTTTAATATCTTCCTTCCGCAGCTGGACCTTTAGCAATATTTAGAGAGGTCGCACTGTGAGTAATCAGTATGTTGGGATGTATGTTGTGCTAACTTTTAAATTTTCAGGTTGGACTTTATGAAATGTATAATGTTATAATGTGGCTGAGAAAAAGCTCTTTTGAACTTACACGGCGAAGGAGCAGGAGGCAGCTTTCTTCAGACACAGACCATATTTATTTTGCGAACTTACCAGCCCGCTCCCCCTCCACGCAGCATTGCGAGCACTGGGCTCCTGCTAGTAACGGGAGGTGGGGCCGCTGTGAATCACGTGCGTGATCACGTGACTGCCCTACGGACTTCAAAAGTGAACTGCAGCCGCCCGAGCAGCGCTGAGCAAAAGCTCTTTTGAACTAACACGGCGAAGGAGCAGGAGGTAGCTTTCTTCAGATACAGACCATATTTATTTTGCAAACTTACCAGCACGCTCCCCCTCCGCGCAGCATTGCGAGCACTGGGCTCCTGCTAGCAACGGGAGGCGGGCCGCTGTGAATCACGTGCGTGATCACGTGACTGCCCTACGGACTTCAAAAGTGAACTGCAGCCGCCCGAGCGGCGCTGAGCAAAAGCTCTTTTGAACTAACACGGCGAAGGAGCAGGAGGCAGCTTTCTTCAGACACAGACCATATTTATTTTGCGAACTTACCAGCCTGCTCCCCCTCCGCGCAGCATTGCGAGCACTGGGCTATTGCTAGCAACGGGAGGCGGGGCCGCTGTAAATCACGTGCGTGATCACGTGACTGCCCTACAGACTTCAAAAGTGAACTGCAGCCGCCCGAGCGGCGTTGAGCAAAAGCTCTTTTGAACTAACACGGCGAAGGAGCAGGAGGCAGCTTTCTTCAGACACAGACCATATTTATTTTGCGAACTTACCAGCCCGCTCCCCCTTCGCGCAGCATTGCACTGGGTCCTGCTAGCAACGGGAGGCGGGGCCGCTGTGAATCACGTGCATGATCACGTGACTGCCATACGGACTTCAAAAGTGAACTGCAGTCATCCTTGCGGCGTAAGCCCTGGTGGCAGAAGGGCTGGTGCTGTTAGGCTGTTTGGCAGGTTTGGCGTGTGGCGCTCCACCTTCGATTGGTAGGGGGTTCATTTCCGCCGACTACAAGACCACTCTCTACCCTTACAAACCGGCTCGAACGGAGCAAAAGGAAGATCTCTATCATACCAGGACAGTTTTAGGTAAAAGTCAAATCAAACAAAGTGCAAAAACAGATACATAATAACATAAGATTCATAGAATCACAACTACCGGCAACGTCTGACCTTAGAATGAAATTAAGGAGTACAACGCATCTGGACTTAACCAGACTACCAGGGTGGGACGGCTCCTATTTGGAGCCAGTGGCACACTCCACTACTGTAGGATCACCTGCAGATAGGAGGGAGCAGGAACCCACAATAAATAACCGGCACTCAGTGAAGGCCCAAATACATACCCCTAATCCAAGAGCAGAAGAGGAGAGAATTGAAAATGGAAGTCAGTCAGACTGTAGAAACCATTGGAAAAAAAGGCTGGACTACACAGTGACCACCAGAAATATACAGAAAAAAATATTTTGAAAAAAGGAGAAGTAGAAGCTTGGAGGAACTGGTGGAATACCCAATAAATGATCCAATGCAGCAAAGTGAAGAGGATGAGATGAGGAAAAAATCAGGGGATGAACAACAAATAACACAAGAAAGTATTGAAAGTGAGAAGGAAACTGAGAGGGAAGTTGATAGGGATATCAACGATATTAACAATAGAAGCCCCCCAACGGAGACCCACAACAGCGAACCTGCAGAAGAGGGTAGAGGGAAAAAGTGTGAGGCAACCTTGAGTGCCCTTAACTATGTTCAAACTCATTGGTGTCAGTCTTCGAATTACTAAAAGGGGATGTCCAATCCCAAGCAGGCATAATTTTGGAATTAACTAATGAAGTAGCAAGATGTGAAGCATCAATAGTTGGCCTCAGCAATGTGATAAACACCACAATATCTCCATCACTAGAAGAGATAAAAAGAAGACTCCCTAAACCACAGAAAAGAAACAGCTCTTCTCTGCACTGTGCTGAAAGATCTAGGGAAAGCAGAATAATCAAGCAGAGACCAGATGCTGAAGGCTATGTGGAACTGGAATGAGAAACCAATACAAAAAGAAATAGGAATCCAGGTTGAAATCCAACATCTTGACGCCCAGGAAGACACCCCCGTATCAGAATCAACAATAGAAGAGCTTTTAAGGACAGCCCAATTGGTGGAAGAACAAGATCAAATAGAAGAGGAACCCAAAAACATGCAAAAGGAAGCCCAAGAGGATCCTAGAGATGACTCAATTATAAGTTGGACTGAGGCAAATAACCAAAACTCTAGGAGAAGAAGGAACGCACATAAAAAAAAGAAAGACATGGAGGAGGAAAATTTCCCCCACTTGACAAAAAAACAAGAAAAAAAAGTTACGAAACAAAAACAAAAACAGCAAAAAAGGGAAGAGGAAATGGAAGAAAAAACACATGAAACTGGGAACAATACAAAAAAATTGGTAAAATACCTCTGGAAAAGGTCCCAAAAAAGTGGCAAAACTGCCTTGATCGTGATAAACATGTATTGGAACCCGGCAATCATTAAAATCCGTCCCTTTCAAGACAAATTAGCAGAATTAATGGGGTTGATCAAGACAAAATGGCAAGAAGTGGAAATCATGCTAGTAGGTGATTTCAATGCGGAATGCATATATCGCAAGAGAATCAAGGGGGCTCTTGGCAAACAAACCCTATCAAATAAAGGAAGATCTTGGTTAGAATTTACCAAGGCCTGGGACCTTGAAATGATGAATACTGCAAATCAAGGAGACGAAGAGCCTTGTATGACCTGGCAAAGAGGAAATTCAGCGTCAACACCGGATTATATATTTGTCAGCGAAAACCTCTTCTCCCGGAAATCAATGCTAATAATAAAAAATGAAGGAGGAAGCCATCATTCGGGATTGGAACTATCAATCAAGTACGACTGGAAAACCGCAAATTTTATTCATAAGCAAGAATTAACGGGAATAAAAGGCAAAGTAAGACTAAGAAAATATGGTCAAGGTGGGAGAAACCTCAATAAAAAACTAGAAAACATTCCAGAACAGACAGCCCAAGAGATAAGCAACCCAGATAAATTTGTGGAGACTTTATGGTCAATCCTCCCCCCAAAAGAGCCATCAAATAGTAGGAAACACATCTCCACAGTTTCGATGAAAAAATGAGGTAAAGGAAAAGAGATTTGAGAAAAACCATTAGAAACCTGAAAAGCCAAAAACTCAACTGTGAAGCATACTCTCAGCAATTGAAAATCATTAAAAGGAACAGCGGGTAACATCTTAGCGTTCAGCATTTAAAAAAAAAAAAAGCAGAGCATTGCAACTCAACCAACGGCTATTTGTCGTATTTATTGACTTTACGCAAGCGTTTGACCGCATCGAAAGATCCCACCTCTGGAAGAAATCAAGAGGGTGGAATTGTCCTGAAGACATACTAGCACCAATCCAAGCTTTGCATCATAACACCTCAATGAGAGTTCGTCTAAGCCGCGATGGTGAGCTGTCCAACAAAATTCCAACTACCCGAGGAGTCAAGCAGGGATGCCCCTTAGCATCAGCCTTGTTCCTAGCTTACATAGGCGACTTACAAGTGCATACAACCACTACGCACGCCTTTCCTCCAAAAATCGGAAATACGATAATAGAACGACTTCTATACGCAGATGATGTCACCCTATTCGACCAAACACTAATAGGCCTCCAATGTCAACTCAATAGTCTACAAGAGTACACAAGGAAAAACTTCCTGGAAATTAACAAAAGCAAAACAAAGGTACTGATAATACAGAGCAAGAAAAAGAAAACTCAAAAACTTAAATGGCTCAAAAATTGAGACGGTGCAGTCCTTCAAATACCTGGGAGTACATCTTGACAGTACAAAAGGCGAACTATACATGCAAGCCACGTTGTTCACTAAGATCAAGAAACTAGCTGCACAAGCCAAAACAATTGATCGCAAGTTTGGAAAATTCTCCTTACAACCAACCATTAATTTTTACAAAATGAAGGTGGTGCCTGCGATGACATACGGCGCCGAGGCCATGCCGACCATCCCTAAAAACATCTGGACCAAATTGGAAGCGTCATTCTGGAAAGCAGTGCTGAATCTGCCGAGTTCAACTTCAGGTGTAGCGATAAGACGTGAGTTGAGCCTACAGTCTATGCAATGCACGGTCAACTGAAACGCTTTACTGCTCTACAGAAAATGTAGAATGGTAGACGGTAATGAGCTGTACAACATGATAAAACGTGAGATGGACACAGGCAACTCTGAATTGCTCGCAACATGGCAAAAAGAAAACATCCAGCTCCTGGACACCATTGCTGCCAATGAAGATGATCTCATCTTCAATCCTTGCAGAATTGTGCGCAAACTGAAGGAAGCAGACTGGGCGAAGACGACCGAAACAGCCGCCACTTTAAGACTCACCTCTCATCTGCCAGGTAACACAAGGAAATTAAATGAGCTACAAAGCATCTTAAAGAGATTTCCGAACAAACAGGCACGAAATCTAATCCTAAGAGCGAGGTTAAATCTCTTGCCAACTAATGAAATCCTGCATAAAAGAGGTCTATCTGCAACAGCAAATTGTCGTTTAAAACACCACGCCTCCAACGCAAGAAACCATTCGTCATCTCCTGACGAGCTGCCCGGCGACATGCACTATAAGAAAAAGTTATTTCACGCTCAAATTACATGATGACTTACTGATGGAAGAGCAAACCTGGTGGTGTAGGCTTATTGGGGGTGACAGAACGAGCTGGCAATAATCACAGCTAAAATATTAGAGTTCATTGTGAATGATCTATTCAAAGTCAATAACGATGCAACAAGCTGACTATGGCCGAAGCAAAACGACAAGCCCAGATGATACGAACAAATATTCAGATGTTAAGATAAGGACATTGAATGCAACGTGACAAATATATTGTAAAAATCTTATTTTGATTAAACAATAATAACATTTTTTTAAAAAAAATAAAAAAAAGGAACTATAAAGCCTGGACAAGGAACCACAAATGTATGATCCATCAAAATGAAGGGCAGAAGATGCTAAAACTAGTCTCATCCTCGCCATCGAGAAGCTTCTGGTCACTGTTAAGAGAACTAGAAGCAAACTCCAGCAGCACATTGTGCAATCTGGTCCCAGAGAAATCCTGGATGGAACACCTTACCAAAAGCTTTGGAAAGATACTAAAAGAACAACTCTGCCTGCCCCTGGACAAAGGCTGGGAACTACAAATCGAGGAGAAGGAAATTGTGGAAATAATAGCCAAGGCCTCCTTGTCAAGAGCAGCAGGGCCAAACGGCCTCACCTACCAAGTATTAAGGGAAAACCCGAGGTTGTGGGCCAGGCTATTGAAAAATCTCTTTAGGGAGATATTGAAACAAAAAAAAATTCCTCCATCGAGGAAAACGGCCTTAGTCATACCATTCTTTAAGGAGGGCGATAGGGCAAATACATCAAATTATAGACCCATCGCCCTCTTAGACATAGATAGTAAAATATTTATGAGAGTACTATTGAATGAGCTCTCGAGCTGGACAGAACAAGAGGGGATACTATCCAGATGCCAAACAGGCTTCAAAAAAGGTCTATCAACAGCCCTAAATGGAGCCCTCTTAAACATCTTTAGTGAAACAACAAGGGCCAAAGGAGAAACACCCCTATATGGAGCCTGGATAGTCCTCTCTAAGGCCTTTGACCAGATCGATAGAACCAGATTATGGCACAAACTCAGAAAAAAGGGAATACCGGAACCACTACTATCAAAGCTAATGGAACTGCACTGGGGAACAAGTGTAAGAGTACGGCTAGATAACAACGGCCATCTTTCAGAGGCAGTTACTGTGGAAAGAGGGGTTAGACAGGGTTGTTTGGGAGCCCCACTTTCTTTAATCTGTTCCTAGCAGATAGAGGAGAACATTTGCGTCCGTTCGCACTGGCAAGCCCAGTCATAAATGGCAGAAAAATATACTGGCTAGCCTATGCGGATGACATTATTCTGCTGGACAGAACAGCCATTGGGTCGCAAAGACTGATAGACGGCCTGAGTAAATACGCGGAGGGGAATGGGCTGATAATAAATCCTAAAAAATCAAGGATCTTAGTACTCAAACATCTGAGGAAAAAGATACTATACAAAAATCGGACTCTGGATGGTCAAAGAATTCCCCAAGTTGAAGATCTTAAATACTTGGGGTACATGATCTATGCTAACCCAGCAATATATAAAGTAGAGAGAGACATTACCTCCAACGCCCAAGCTCTAATCCCCCACCTGATCAAAATTAAGACCAGATTCTGTAAATTCTCAATCGTCCCAATGGTAAAGTACTACCTGAGCAAAATAGTTCCAATTTTGCTATACGGAATAGAAGCTAAACCACAACTATGGAACTTTAATTGGGACAAAATAGAAGGAAGAATCTGGAAGAAAGCCCTAAATTTGCCATGGTGTGCATCAGGAGGACAACTATGCTTTGAACTGGGTTTAAAATCTCTAAATTGCATGGCTGATTGGAAGTTAACATCCTTCTATAGAGAAATCATAACACCTAAAAAAGGCTCTCTGTATGAAAACATTAACGAGCATCATAAGAAAATAAGATCTGAAATGCTGCAAACCCTGGAAAATAAAATAAAAGTGGTAATATCAAGAACTAAGTCAAATATGGAAACCCTGATGGGAAATCCATTGAAAATAAAGCAAGAGATGGTAACATCAGATTGGATAAAAACTATAGAAGAAGCAAGATCCACAATACCAATAAATACCTTTTTGACAGTGGACAAAAAAATAGGTACACTCCCAAAGTACCTAGAAAAATTTCCAGATAAAAAAGTCAGAAACAATTTTCTCAGAGCAAGAATGAACATTCTATTAATGGGGGAAATTCTGAACCTTCGAAAACAGCCAGAAAAATCAGTGATCTACAGCAAAAATTGTGCAACCCCAAGAAACCAAACTCTAAAACATCTGCTCATTGAGTGTAAGGGAACTTGGGGCTTGCGTTTAAAAAAACTAGGAAGATTTGTAGAAAGACCCGAATGGCTGACATTGGAAAACACCGGGCACAGAATAATAGCAGGCCACAAGATCCATCTAACAGCGGCAGTGGTGAATCTTCTACAGTTTCTACACTTGTTATAGAGGACCAAAAACCATTTTTTCTTCCCCTCCAAACGAGGGGTAAGGAAATTGTTTACTTTAGCTGTTGAGGGACAACAAGAACTTCCATTCGCATCTATTTTTTTTTTCATCTCTTGCTTCTTCACTTACCATCTCTTCTGGAACAAGTTCTTTTTTTTGTAAAAGAAATTGTAAAGGTTTCCTTTTCATGTTGGTCAGACAGAAATTGTAGACCATAAACAATTAATAAAAAAAAATACAAAATAAAAATAAATAAATAAATAATGTGGATGCTGTGTGGTTGGTTTGGCTTGGCTCATTTAATTAGAGATGTTGTAGTGATGAATGTGGTCCTTTAGCACAGGCGTCTTGTGGGGTGTCGACTCTGAAGTACTTGGAGTGCTTTTCAGTGAGGAGTTGGCCACCGGGGTATTTGGTATACGCTGCCCTGTTGAAATGGGGCGCATGTTGTGGTGGGCAGTCGGTGAGCTGTAAGTGAATGGTTAATGGTTTTTAAGGGGGACTAGTGTATGGTGACTGTGCGATGTATTGCATGTTGGGCAGATGTGGTGTGGGGCTGGAAGCCTGATGTTTCTAGCTACCTGCCTGGTGTCTCTCCCTTACTCAATAGAAAAGGGGAGAGGCATTGTATAGTGCAGAATTTGTCCCACTTGGTGAGGATGGCCGTGGGGTTTTTGTGTGGGTGAGTTGTTGAGAGGTTCAGCGCTGAATATTGAGGGATGTACATGTGCTGGGACTGTTGTGTGTGTTGTATGTCTCTTGCTTTGTGGGTGTTGTTTACCTGCACCCTGATTAGTATGGATGGAATGCTGTGAGTGACTGACGTGGAATGTTGAGTGAGAGAATGTTATGTTATGAGTAGTTCTGTGAATGTCAGTTGAGAAGATGGGGTGACTGAGAGAGGATGGCAGTGGATGTTTCTGTTCCTATGTACGTATCTGATGTACCTTGTACTTGGAGCATGAACACAGTAAAGATGTTACCTGCTCCTGCCATTAAGTTTGTGTCTTACTTGGCAGGGACCCGCTACAACACCTTGCTAACGAAGCTGCAAACTAGGTAAGCTCTACTAATGATAATGCTGGGCCCAATATCTTGATGGACTGGACTTTCAACCTCCCACCAAGTGGCCAGGACTGGTGCTCATCTCTCTCTTGTCTCGGAAGGACCAGCCATGACAAAGTCTCAACAGAAGTCACAGTCCCAGTTTACCAGCCTTGTCAACCTGCAGCTGAAAGAGATAACATACACCTCATTTCGATGAACCCTCTTACCTGGCCTTCATTACTTGCTGGTGAATTTTGTGCCATCACGGGTGCTGTGTCTCCATCAAACTAAGGGGCATGCACCATTCCCCAGTATATACAACAGCAATAAATGTTCTCTTTCTTGTTCAGACAGCTAACAGAACCTTTCTAAATGACAGTATAGACGTATTGGAATCCCTCCAGCACCAAAGGTCAACACCACCAGAATCCCAGGGATCAGTATCCTGTAACTGTGACAATCCCTGAGCAGAGACTTGCTGGAATCACATGCCTGATAAAGATTTGACATCTGGACATGACACCAGCCATGCCATTCATATTGTTGCATCTCGATTTTGGGCCAAACCTAGCTTTATTTGTCCTTTATTCCCTTCTGGGCATGATATCCTCACAAGGAGCTCTGGAAAAAGTGGACAGCTGGGTGCTGGCAACCTAGCCGAAAACCACAACTGGGTACCTCGCCATTGACACACATTCTATCCTCCCTGGAAAAAAGACATCACACCTTCTGGATTAATCAGACGTTGCTTGGCTAAAATCATGATTAATGAGCTAGCCTAACTATGTGGTTGGTACAAGATTCCTTGCTTTGTGTGCGTGGGTATCCCTGTACTCCCACATGAACATGGCATGAGAGGTCCCAGGAACTGCTGTGACCTTACAGCTAACACTAACAGTTAATGGCACTCAAACGTGCCACTACTGGATGCTATTCTGTCCTGTATATCTTCACTTATGTGCATTTAACATATGCTAAGTATTTAAACCCTATTCTTGTCAACTCCAGGCGAGTCCTAAAAGCTAAAATGCTGTACCTCTGCTACCAAAAGGTATGTATATATTTACAGTTTGCATATATGGAATTTATAAAGCACAAACCTAGGTAGGAAGCAAAAGATCACTGCACATAGGGAATACACCTCAGGGGTTATACAGGTAGGGTCCGGGGATAGCAGAGGTAGCTAGAATCGACAGGTGGAGTAGGGAACAGTATGGAGAGGTAGAAGTAGGGTTGAGTGGAGTGATCAGCGATTGGTGAGATGTTCTTTGAAGAGAAGGGTCTTTATTAAGTAATTCCTGAAGTGTAGGATGGAGCGGTCCAGTCTTACATGCATTGGTTATTTGTTCCAGAGAGGTGGTGCATAGCAGGAAATATGTGTTTCCTAGTTTTTCCCTCTTGCAGTTCTTTGTTTCCATTCTGATTATCATGGCTTCTGGTGGTGCACTGGCCCCTGGGCATGGAGACTTTTTTCAGCCAGGAAGTATGCTGTTTTGTTTGTGACTTCTTTATTAGTGATGAACCCTGTCTTAAACATAATGCATGCTTGAAAGGGTATCCAATGTAGCTCCTTAAGGATGGAGGTAATGTGGTCTAATTTTCATAGTCCTTTGAGGAGGCACGCAGCAGGTTGCTGAACAGCCTTAGGAGGTCAGGGGGCCCAAGAAGGCATCTGCAACTCCTGCGGCATGGCGTTGCCTCAGTCTAGGTGAGAGATGACCAGTGCTAAAACAACTGTTCTGAAACTAGGAGCGAGGATGAAAAACATGACTTTGTGGGTGAATGCAAGATGGTCCCATGCTGTTTATGTCTTCATGGCAATGTGTGTTTTGAACGAAAGATCAGAGTTGATGGTAAAGCCGTAAAAAGTTAGACTTGCCGAGAGTTGAAGCATGAATCTGTCGAGATGCATGTCAGTCAGACAAGTCTGTACTTTTGAATGCTTGGTGCAGATTACTCAGAGAATACATTCGATCTTTGTCGGGTTGAGGTGAACAAGGACTGACATTTTTGCCTAGGATAGTAAAAGAACTGAGCCTCTATCTAAACCTGGACAAAACATCCTGACAATTTGTTATGTCCAAACAGACTCGCTGGAACTGCATTCCAGTTTCACAGCATTGCCAACTCACTCACTCATTGCGGTTTGCTTTCATAGTATATGTTGACACTTGTATATCCCATGCTATATGAGGGATATAAGTGAGGCAAAGTCTTAAATAGGCCCAGGTACTCAGCATTCACACCACTACAGTCAAAGAATGCAGGATTGCCTGCACATCATTTTGTTGGTTACTATATAAAAATAACATGGCCCTGTTTAATTTTATATTATTTTATTTTTCACAATGCAATGGTAATATCAAATCTATATTAATCTGTTAAAACTCATATATCATAAGATAAAGCACATCCCATATTCCTAACTGGAGTCCCATACTGGCACTCTTTATAATTAAACACATCCTTAAATACCATCTCCAACAATAACCAATACTAAAACCCTTAGTCAATACCTAATATTGATAAATACGTATCTCATATGAATAACAAACTGGTAACCCATTTATCACTAAGCAATAGCCATTGTGTACTGTCAACTATCAAAAAACTGATAACACACATGGTTAAGGTAATTGGTAAAATCATATTGTCTTTCCAAAAGAGCATGGCCCTTTGCCCTTAAATATACCACGGAATCGGTGCTTATCGATAACTACCTATGTAGACCTTTAGCAATTCTTAAGATCAAAAATAAAATAGCCAATATCCCTATTCCAAATAAATAACCACACACCATAGCTAACTCTTACCAGTAAACATGACACATAACCAAAATCTTTACTGATAACAAAAACCATGGCATTTCCATTACCAAGAGCCATTGCTATACAGTATCTTAACTACTCCAGTAAATACATAACTTTCAACCCTGTGCATTTGTCAACAATCAGTAACCAGAAGCCAGGTTTGGATTCCAACATTAAACTTCTCTCTTAAAGGCTCCAATAAATTCCAACATGCTTTAGGAGACTTGTGATTCCAACCTTATTGTAGGAATGCACGGAACAGTGTTTAAGATATTATTCAAACAGCAAGAGTCACAAGGTTATTGTGCCAATGATTTTCTGTGTTTTTCATTTGCAAATTCAAATACTACATTTCTTCTATTTTGGTCATTTATCGCCTTTATAAAGTCTTGTCATGCTGACATTAGAGAATGCTTTACGTCTGTCCGTACAGATTTGCTCAACTACAAACTGGTGACATTTTTCTCACTGAACAAACCAGTTTTCAAGTTCATCTTTGTGTAGTTTTGCGTAATATTCTTGCAAATGTCGATAGCTTCTTATCTTCTTTTAAAGTAATTATGTCTTTTTACCCCTGCCTTGGTGCAGATATCTCCACGGCTAGGTGTTCCTCATTGCCTCGGATATCACAAATCTGAAATAGAGCAAACACAAAGCTAAAATTTGCCATGAACAGTTCTATGGGCTGAAAAAGCATCCACAAACAGACAACTAAATTACTCTGGTATTCTTAGTCTTTGCTCTCCGTCCTTCACAAATAGTTAAGAATAGATCTTATGGTAGGCAGGTCAATAAATGGTATTCTTAAAGAGGAGTGCTGTTTCTTTGAGAGTTGAAACAGAGGCATTTCACACACTGCAACACTCCAAATGTGGCTCGCTCCAATACCTGTTTGTCACTAACTGCCACACTGAGTTCCTTAGGTTTATTGCCCTATATAATTAAGGTAGAGCTTAGCACATGCTCAGAAGAGATAGCAAGGTGAATCTAGTGAAGGAGGGTAAGCCGGACCAAGAGAACCAAAATCACTGTGAAAGTAATTTTTCCTACTCCGATATCCTGTTCTCCTTCCTTCTGAACTCTTTTGGCAACGGCCTATAAAGACAAAGGCTCTGGGAGGTGATAACCAAACCGTGAATAAGGTTCAAGAAATAAGCTGCACAAAACGTCCTAGCTAATAGATACATTTCTTCTTGACTATGCATCTAAAGGGTCACGCTTAGAAATATGTTGAGTGGACCACGTGACTATCCATGCATTGTAAGAGAAACAGGAATGACTGGATGCTAATAAATTAATTAATTAATGAGCTTTGACACTGTGCCAAATCACCACCATAGGGGTGTAATGTTTTCCCACCCAGGGATCGCCAGACCTTAGTCTGCTGGAGGAAAAAGAAAATGGGGCATTAGAGATGGACGAGGTATAGAGAGGAGGATAGGAAGTTGGAAGGGAGCTTGAACTGCAGGAGAGAGTGAGTGGAGAGATGAAAATAATGAAATTGTAAATGTATACTTCAGATGAACAAGGGGCTTGAGATGTGCAAGGGCTATGCTAAGTATAATGAAGACATGATTGACCGGGTCACTGCTTGGATAGACTGTGATTTTTAAAGCTCTAGAGAAGTTGGCTGCCAAGGTCAACAAAGTGCAAGATATATGTGTTGCTTATGTATAAGAAATGTTGGGAGAAAAAGAAGAAGAGTGTCAAGGCTGAAAGAAAAGATAAAGGAAGCTGTGGTGCCTAATACCAATGTGCTATACAAAGAAAAGTGATGGGGCAATATTTACATGAGGCACGCTCCTGGGCACATGCAGTCCTGCATAGCTGCTATCCTCCTGTGATGCTGCATGGACGCTCCTCCCCTTAGGGTTTTCCCCACCAGCGGAAGCTTTTGTCCAACACAGTTGAGCATGCATACTGGTCAATAATTACCACCCAGCACTAGCCTCTCCTTCTGCCAGTTGGTATGTATCGCTTACTTGCATAAGGAGACTGTGCTTTTTGGGTGAAGAATGAGAATGTATCCCAGTGGGGGAATCCCTTCCCATGAGATTCTCCTGCTGAGTACCACTCCCAGGCGGACTATCAGGTAGCGGCCCCAGCTCCCTGGCCTCATGGAAAGGGTCTCCTCTCGGGCAGAGGGGATGACATCACAGGATTCATTACAACTTATAGACCTAGTCTTCCTTACCGTCATCTTACCCCCTGAGTTCTTCCATGTGCCTATGCCACACCAGTAGTACTTTTAGCACCAACATAGAAGGAGGCGAAGAAAAGCTGTTGGAAGACACAGAGAAGCCAGAGACCGACACCACAGACCAAGAGCCCGAGAACAAGGTACAGGGGCTGCCTGGGTCCAGGAAGGTGTCTCGGACCCAAGCTTGAGAAACCATATTGAAGGGTCTGGGACCCAAGCATGAGAAACCATACTGAAGGGGTCTGGGACCGAAGCACGAGAAACTGCCTTGAACGTGTCTGGGACCCAAGCACAAGAAACTGTATTGACGGGGTCTGGGACCCAAGCAAGAGAAACCATATTAAAGGGGCCTGCGACCCAAGCGAAAGAAACCAAAGTAAAGGGGTCTGGGATCCGAGCGAGAGAAACCAAAGTGAAGGGGTCTAGGACCCAAGCGAGAGAAACCAAAGTGAAGGGATCTGGGACCGTAAGCAGTACCTGGTAGGGGAGTATACCAGGACTGCCCACCGAACCGCTGAAACGGTTCTCCGAAGAAAGAACTGAGAAAGGCCAGGGAAAGGGAGGCATTCGCCCACCTTTGTTGAATTGCCAAGAAAAGCCAGGGGAAGGAGACATTCCCCCACCTTTGTTGAACTGCCAAGAAAAGCCTGAGAAAGGCCAGGTGAAGGGAGAAATTCCCTGCCATTCGTAAACCGCTGAGAGAAGCCTGAGAAAGGCAAGGGGAAGGGTGTTGGGACTGCTCTGGCAGTTCAGCTTGGTGTGACTTGATCATTGTCGCACACTGCTTTAAATGTTCTTTCTTACATTTGTGTTCTTTTAATTGACACAGTGTTCATCCCGGGCCATTTGCTTCTGACTGGACACTTTTATTCATGTTTAATTTTCGTATTCAGCATTTCCGCTTTTTACATTTATTTTATTTTACTTGTTCATTTACTTTATTTATTTGATTTCCTTCTACTGACTGCAGTGCTTTCACTGCAATCAGCGCAAGGTTGCCTGGCCTCCTTACTTGCACAGGGCACGTTCCCGTTGCGAGTCTGCCTTTCCCTTTTTCCTACATGCACGTGCGTCAGCTGTCTTCTCTCCCTTTTGTCTCGGAAGGATGATTGGCTCCTGCCAAAAGTATGTGCAGATTTAAACTCTACTCCCAGGAGGCACAGCGGATGGGTGCCGCGAAAGCACCTGCGCCTGGCCGAAGTCCGGCCAAAGGCAGGCCCGCAAGCGCTCATGCGCGCTGCAGGCGGGCTGTGGCCGATCTTTCCTGGCGGTGTGTGGTTTAGTGTGTCAGGTGTTGCTAGTGTAGGAGAATCTTTCCAGACACTGACAAACTTTGCACTGCTTTGAATCACGACCGATAATCTGTCCTCACTGTTTGTTGTTTGTGCGAGGTAGACTTGTGCAGGTGGACCTATATTACACCAAAAACACCGGTGTGTGGTGTAGTGTGTCAGGTGTCACTGGTGCAGGGGAATCTCTCCAGAGGAAAGCAATGCTGTTTGAAAAACTTTGCAGTGCTTTGAATCACAACCGATAGTCAGTCCTCGCTGTTTGCTGTTTGTGCGAGGCAGACTTGTGGAGGCTGACCTACATTACACCAACACTGGCGCGGAGCGCGGCGCAGTGTGTGGTGTAGTGTGGCAGGTGCCTGCTGTCCGCTGCCTACAGATACTGAAGGTGAGAAACTGGAAGCCCCTTTGGGCGCGCTGCACTGTTCACTTATTTGTGCATCTCATTAACCCAACCTAAAAGCCATGAGCGCTTGGAGATATTTTGCTATGCACTATTAATCCTCTTCATAGCATTTTGGAACATATTTATACACATACGGCTAACACCCGCGGAAACTGTAAATTTCGGCAACGGAAAATGTGTGGAGACAAGTACTATCTCAACATCTGATGCCCGTGAAGTGACTCCGTGCATTTAGGAATTTGTGTCTCCCCCGTGTTAGGTCCCTTTGCATTGAAGTGGCAACTCTCAAAAGAAACATACTCAAACTCAACTGTTGACATTAAAGGCACAGATGGAAAAGTGACTGCAGGCAGTAGGCCTTTGAACTTTCCGTGTCTGGTGCATAATTTGAGTGTTGTCATTTGGAAATAGGCCTTTGAATTACTCCTGAATTTAGCTGTTGCCATTCAGAGGCACAGATGGAGAAGTGACTGCGGGCATTAGGCCTTTGAACTTCTCGTGTCTGGTGTATAATCCAAGTGTGGTTATCGGGAGGCGCTGATTGAGAAAAGACAGTGGGCAATAGGCCATTGAACTTCTTTCTGCTCTGGTGCTTAAGCGTAACTGCTGTCACCCCGAGGGACAGCTGGAGAAGCGGCCCTGAGCATTAAGCCTTTTTGAGCTCCTCGTGGGCGGTTCATCGGATTGGGAATTTTACTCCACACGATAACTACTTCCAGAACCACTTGATGAAATAAGTGGTTTTAAATCCAACTGGCGAGATACAACTGAGAGTCTTAGGGCCTCATTACGAGTATGGAGGTAATGAAAAAAGGAAGGCGGAATGGCATTACCGGCATTGTTAACGGGTCCGGACCATTACGAGCTAACAACCCGCCAATACCGCCACCGCCCATACCGTGCCCCTTCTTACCGGCATGCGCACGTACACGCGCCCCTTCACGGCACCAATACCGGGATGCTGCTAACAGGAGGACATCACAAGTTACGCAGGCATGCACTTACCGGCATACCGATGGCAGTAATTAGGGCCGTCATGACGGCGGCAATACAGGCATTGCGGACCACCCGCAAATAGCAACCTGCAGTGCAGGCAACTGCCACAGGCGCACACAATCACCACAGGTGGAGTCAATGGAGCATGTCCCAGTAGAAAAGGAGTACACCCACACACCACACCCCTTCCTACACCAAAATGATCCCACTAGCTGTTGCATTCATGGGGCTGGAGGACATGCCTGTACTGCTACAACAACAGCAACAACAACTACAGCTACAACAACAGGCTGCTAAGAGGGGACGCAGGAGGAGAAGGAGGGTGAGACAGGCCCAGCAAGTTCCACCAGTGCAGCCAGTGTTACCACGTAGGCAGCCACCAATCCCTGGCATCAGACCCAGTTCATTCAATCTAACCCCTGAGCAGATCCACACCCTGTACCTGTTGGACCGGGACAACATCACTACCATAGTGGACATCACAACCACTCCTGTCACGCATGCTGACCCAAGTGCTTGATGCCCTCCTGAAGCATGCAAGCATCCACATTTACCTACCACGTACTGGCCAGGAGCTCGCTGACACCAAAGTAGGCTTCCATGCACTGGCAGGCATGCCCAATTGCGTCAATGCCCTCGACTGCACCCACGCAGAATTGGTGGCCTCTCATACCAATGAGGTGGTGTACCGCAATCGCAAGCAATACCACTCCGTCAATGTGCAGATGGTATGTGACTCCAGCAAGATCATCACACATTAACTCCACGCTACCCGCTACATGGAGCGACATGCTGGACGACGTGCCTGGCTGCTTGGTGAGTTGCCTGACTGGCCCATGGCAGTGCATCGGGGTTGTGAGGTGGGGGGCGGTGCATACTCCACCTGGGTGGGATTGAGGGGGATGCATACTCCACCTGGGTGGGATGGGGGGATGCATACTCCACCTGGGTGGGAATGGGCAGTGAGTGGAAAATGCGCTCAGAGCTAAACACTTTTGACCTGAACATCCCAACCTGAACATGACACATCAATGCCATACATAAGACCAATGCCGTACATCACTAACATGCAAGACGCACAAGCAGGCCACCAAGGGTATGTCAAGCGGTGCATGACTAAACAAATTACAACTGTGCGAATGTCGCTAGTGTGATTAGGTACAGAGTAGCATACACTGCTATTATGGGTGACAAGGGAATCGTTTCTTACCTGTAACTCCATTTCTCCAGCATTGGTATCTTTCATGGATTCACATGCTTAGAATATCCCCCGTCGTCAGGCTGGGAACCCTCGGTACCTTTATAAAGACGTTTTCCATAGGAAAAATTTTGACACTTCTGTGTCCTATCTACGTAGTTTTGGCCCACTTACGCATGCCCCAATTGGATTTAGCGGTATAAATGCCCCGCCCCCGCGGCTCCCTTCAGATTCTAACCCCCCAAAGTAGGATGGGGTATATATTGTTTGCATGTAGGGGAGGGCGGCGGGCGAATGTGAATCCATGAAAGATACCAATGCTGGAGAAATGGAGTTACAGGTAAAAAAACTATTCCCTTCTCCAGCATTGGATCTTTCATGGATTCACATGCTTAGAATAGATTGTATAGCAGTACTCCTGATTTTGGCAGTGAGAATGCAAACCAATAACATCCCAACCACATATTTTCCCTTTTTATTTATTTATTTTTTTAAACTTCAGCGGTTATACGCTAGCTTCAAAAGAATAACAACAACCATAATATATTACGATATATATATATAGATTAAAGGACATTCCCCTGAACAGGGCTTACCTCACTGAAAAAGATGACGTAGGACTGCTCATCCTATCTGTACATCGTCTGCATGCTGCAGTTCGAGGCAATAATGGCGGGTAAATGTATGTGGCACCGACCAGGATGCCGCCTGACAAATGTCTCCCAGCGGAATCCCGGCCCACAACGCCGCCGAAGATGAAGTTGATCTCGTGGAATGGGCTCTCGGACGCCTTTCCAGCGGCTTCCATGCTTTCGAGTGACAAAAGGCAATCGTCAATGAGACCCATCGAGCTAGTCCTTGTTTTGAGATCGCCTTTCCTTTCGTCGACGGTCCATAAGCCACAAACAGTTGTTTTGTATTTCTAAATTGCTGAGTACGGTGAAGATAAAACTTTGGAGCTCTTTTCACGTCCAATGTATGGAGAGCTTTTTCCGCGACCGATGAAGGAGTCGCGAAGAATGCAGGTAGTACAATCGACGAATGTTTATGAAAGACAGTAAGAATTTTCGGTATGAAATGAGGATTGGTTGCCAGCACCACCTTGTCCTCAAAGAATCTCAAGTATGGAGGATCTATGACTAATGATTGTATCTCCGAGAGTCGTCGTGCTGAAGTGATAGCCGCCAAAAAAGCCAACTTCCACGATAAGAATTTCATAGATGAGGAAGCCAGAGGTTCAAAGGGAGCTTTCATCAGTTCCGTCAACACTAGGTTAAGACTCCAGTTTGGAGGAAACTTTTTCATTGGTGGAAATGTGCGAAATAAACCTTTCATGAAGTGCTTTATCAGCCGACCACTAAACAATGGTAACGAATGCCTTCTCCGCGTGAATCTTGAAATGGCTGCCAGGTGAACCTTTATCGATGAAAAAGATAACCCACTCTCCGCTAAATGCAGCAAATATGGCAGAAGCTGTTCCGGAGTTATTTTCAGGGGCTCTAACCCTGGCTGATCTTCACACCACATGCAGAATCCCCTCCATTTGCATGCATACGAAGTGTTCGTGGACGGAGCTCGCGCGGCTTGCAAAATTCGACGGCAATACGATGAAATAGTTAGGGCACCAAACTCTGAGAAGTCAGGAGCCATGCTGTCAGGTTGAGACTGTCCGGATTGTGATGCCACACTGTTCCCTTGTCCCGGGTCAGGAGGTTCGGAACCTTTGGAAACCTTACTGGCCGCGCTATTGATAGCTGTAGCAGGTCGGAGAACCACGCCTGCCTCTGCCAATAAGGAGCCACTAAGATTAATCGACATCGGTATCTGTGAATCCATTGCAGGGTCCGTCGTATGAGTGGAAACGGGGGAAAAGCATATAGAAACTTGTCCGTCCACGGGAAGGAGAACGCTTCCCCCAGTGAATCGATCAGTGGCCATCTGCTGGCATACTGTTCGCACTTCTTGTTCTCTCTCGTCGCAAAGAGATCTAGAGAAGGCTGTCCCCACTTTCTGAAAATCTCCAACAACTGATGTTCGTTCAGTTCCCATTCGTGTATCTGATCCATTTCCCTGCTGAGAGAATCCGCTTGTACGTTCTTTACTCCCGGAAGATGGTGGGCTACAATAGTTATATTTTGTTGTAGAGCCCACTGCCATACTTCCTGAGCTTCGGTGCAAAGAGTTCTAGAGCAAGTACCTCCTTGTTTTCTCAAGTAAAACATTGTTTCGTGTTGTCTGTCAGTATTCTCACCACTGACCCTTTTATGTGTGGCAGAAAAGCTTTCAAAGCCCAACGCACTGCCCTCACCTCCAGCATGTTGATATGCAGGAGTGACTCCGCCAACGACCACCGGCCTTGCGTTTGGAGAGAGCCCAGATGCGCTCCCCATCCAGTCAGCAACGCGTCCGTCACTATGGTCATGTGAAACTCTGGTTCCTGCAGGGGAACCCCTGTGGATAGGTTTTCGAAGACTTGCCACCATCGAAGTGCTCGTAAGAGCTTGTTGTTGATGGTCAGTTTGTCAGACCAAAGTCCTTGGCTCTGGGCCCATCAGTCTGCCAGGGATTCTTGAATTGGCCTCATGAAGTGGCGACAGTTGTTCACCATCAAGGACCACATTGACCCCCTCGCTCCTGCCCTTGCTGATTTTTGCAACCGCTCGTTTGCCTCAGGATCCTTCCCCTCCCCTCTGAAGCACTCCCTTGTGCATCCTCTTCCCAAGAAACCCACAGCTGATCCTTCCTGTCCGGCAAACTATCACCCAATTTCCATTACCCCCTTTCTGGGCAAACTCCTGGAAAAGCTGGCCATCTCTCAGCTTAACCTTCATTCAGATTCTGTTGGTTGTCTCCATGACCACCACTCTGGCTTCAGAGTGGCCAGAAGCACGGAAACTGCTCTCCTCAATATCCGTGAAGATCTGCTCTCCAACCTTGATTCTAACATTCCCTCTGTCCTCATCCTTCTTGATCTCTCTTCTGCCTTTGACACAGTCAACCACACCATCCTGCTCAACCTTCCCTGTGAATCTGGGTATCACTGATCAGGCTCTGGCCTGGCTGACCCCTTTCCTCTCTGATCGACCCTCCCAGGTCCAACTGGGGTCTTTCCTATCATCTATCTTCCTCTCCACCCCAGGGGTCTAACCTCTCACCCAGGCTTTTCAACCAATACATGGCAACTCTCGCTCACTGCATTTCCATTTTCAGCTCAACTTTCCAGTGCTACGCTGATGACACTCAACTCTTTTTCCGGCTGCCCTCTGCCACCTCCTCTCCCTCTCTCATCTCTGACTGCCTAACTGCCATTCAAAATTGGTGTGCCGCCAATGATCTTTGTCTGAATGCCAGCAAGACGGAGATCCTCCTCATCGGCACACCATCTCCATCCTTTTCCCTCACTCTCTGGCCGGCCTCCCTTGGCCCTCCTCCTACCCCTACCTGCGAGGCTAAGAACCTTGGCGTCATCTTTGACTCCACACTTTCCTTCTCGGCCCATATCTCTGATGTCTCTAAACAGTCAAACTTCCGACTGCACCCCCTCAGAGGTATTCTGCCTTTCCTCTCCTCCCCCAGAAGCTCATGTATCCCAAGCTCTGGTTCTCTCTAGCTTGGACTATTGTAACAGCCTCTTTCTAAATCTACCTGCCTCTACTCTCCACCCTCTACAACTTATCCAGAACAGGACTGCAAGACTTGTCCTTGGCCTCAAGCCCTGGGATCGTATCTCTCCAGCTTTGAAATCTCTCCATTGGCTCCCAGTGGATGCAAGGATTAAATTCAAAACCCTCTGCATTGTCCACAAGGCTTTCTGGAACAGCCTCCCTGCCACTCTAAAACTTGAGGAGAACCATCTCCGGTTCCGGAAGCACCTCAAAACCTTCCTCTTTGCTTCTGCCTTCGCTCCCCTTCTCCCCTGCTGATCTGCTCTCTTGGCACTGTGCACCTGGCCACCCTCTGTCCCCTGGGCCCAGGTACCTGCTCACCCTGCCACCTTCCTGCACTGCCTCCTGGCCACCCCTTGCACTGGGGACTGCATCTGTACCCATACAGCCCCCCCATTCTTCTTCTTTTTCTGCACTTATTCAGACTTACCCAGTCTGCTGCCTTAAACACAGCACTTGCCACTTGCTGGCTGCACTACCACAGTTTGCCTCAATATTCTATTTATTTTATTTATCTGCGCTCCTCGGCTTCTGCACTTTCCACTCTCCCCCTTCCATGCACTTTTTCCCTTTTCCCTTTCCCATGCACTTGCGCGTTCTCAATGTCACTGGGCCTAGTAAGATCGTGTTTATGTTGTGCTGTGTTCTCCCTTGTTCCGTTGCCTAGCCGCGCTCTGAAACACTTGTGTGCGAGCGCGATACAAATAAAATATCATATCATATCATATGACCAAGGGGATACACGAAGCCATGGCTCCCAGTATCGACGTATATCTCCTTACCGACACTTTGGTGTTGACTCTCCACTGTCTTGCCTGTTGATTGAGCCTGTGGATCCTCTCCACAGATGGTCTCACCAATCCTGACAGAGTTTCGAACTCTGCACCCAAAAACACTAAGCTTCTTGAGGGAGTTAATGAGGACTTTTCGAAGTTCACCGCAAATCCTAGTCGTTGCAGAAGTTGCATGGTGGCCTCTAGACTTGCTTGCGTTGTCATAGGGGACGACGACACCCTCACTAACCAATCGTCCAGATAAGGGTAAACATGATGCCCCTGTTTCCTTAACCATGCTGCAACCGGGGCTAGGCACTTTGTGAACGTTGTAGGGGATGATTTTAGTCCGAATGGGAGCACTGTGAACTGGTAGTGGGTCAGCCCGACTACAAACCTTAGGAACTTTTTGTGTCGTCGATGCATTGGTATATGAAAATATGCGTCCTGAAGATCCAACGACACCAGAAAATCCCCCTATTGAATCGACCAGATCACTTCCTGAAGTGTGAGCATTTCAAATTTCAGATTTATTATTATTTTAATGTTTTGTTGAGGTCTCGAAGGTCGAAAATGGGACGCCATTTTCCGTTGGGCTTCTTCACAACGAAGTATCGGGCGTACACTCCTTGACCTCTCTGTGACACAGGTACCAATTCTATAGCCCCTTTTGTAGCATAAGTACTACCTCCTGCTTTAAAATATTCAGGTGGGGTTGAGCCGAGAACACTGGTGGAATGTGCGACGGCTTGCTTTTGAATTGTAAGGAATGACCGAACTTCACAGTGTCCAATACCCACCGGCCTGTCTCCTCAGAACCACTCCGTTGTTAACCTGCTTAAAGCCTGTTTCTGCCAGGTCTACAGCAATATTTATAGAGTGATTAGAGGCCCCTTCCCCCTCTCGGACAAGTAACATCGCAGCCTTTCTGTGTTCGTCTGGCAGATGTTCCAGTATGGGTGCTAAACGATGCCACATCTCTCTGTCATACCTCGCCATAATAGCCAGAGATTTGTCCGCCTTCACCGTTGTTGCACCCACCGACAACACCTTTTTGCCAAAGGCATCTTGTCTCCTGGCCTTGTTCTCCGGAGGAGTTGTGCATTTATGTTGAGAGCTTGCCTTTCTTGCCGCAGCCGCCGATACCACTGACTCTGGAGCTGGTTGATCGGAGACATTTCGGAGTAGACTCGGGAGCCTTACATTTCTTTTCCAGTCTACCTTTTATTGCCGGCTCCGAGAACGGATGATGGGGACCGAAAACACAGATTTTCTCCTCTTTCCCATATGATCGAACAAAAAACAGTCTTTTTTCTCCTCCTCCTGGGCCAGCCCAAATTTCGGTACAAGCCTTACTCATCATCGCGTGGAAAGAACCAATGTCATCCGGGGGTGACGGTTGGGCTGGGCTTCTTGGAGCTTCCATCTTCGCTTCCGACTCCCAGGTCGGGTCCCTAGAGGGGGATAACGATATATCCGATATGGACTCTCTCTCTGACTTGGATTCCGGCAGTTCTCCTTCTTCCGGGCGCGCAAATGGAAGGCCTTCACGGACAGGCGTCGCCGTCGACACCATAGGAGTCGGTCGATGGGAAGGGCCTGGCTCGTCGTTGACTGGTCTTGCTCGAGCAGCAACCTGAGGTAACTTTTCATCTAATTTCTTCAACAAGTTTTGTAATGTAAACAGAGCTTCCAGGGATAAAACAGTTGCGGATTAAGCAACGGAGTTGTAACCGGGATATTCGCCCCGCTCGAAAGAGTCAGAGAGCTAACCCCTTGCAACCCAAGTTCCGCAGGCCCAGCCACCTGCTCACTTTCGTCATCCACGGAGGATATGGACAGGGCTGCCTCCTGCTTCCGAGGTTATCTTTTCCCACTCGTTGACACAGTGAGACACCCTGCCTCCCAGGATGTTCTGAAACTCGTCATTGCTGGTCTTTTCATTGTTTGTCCTTCGACGACGATGAGTAACCTCCCCTTTTCCTTGAGGCTTGATAGTCTCGACGTCTTCTTGTAGTCTGAGAAGCCCGCCTGTAGCCCTGAGAGGAGTACGACGGTCTATTGAAAGTACGGTCCCTTGATGACGAGAACCAGGAATTTCCTGACGCTCCTCTAAAGGGGCGAAACAAACGAAAACTTCTGCCACTCTGGAGAGCCCCAAGAGAACGTGCTGTGTCAGAGTCTTCTTTCATGCCTTTTAAGGCCTCACCCACCTTCTCCCCAAAAAGAAGGTCTCCTTCAAAAGGCATATCCAACACGTTATATTGCACTTCAGGTTGAAAGTTGGTGCATTTGAGCAGCCCTCCTGTGGAGCCTCCTTCGACAAGGTTAATTTCTCTATCGTCACCGTCGTCGCTGTCACCTGACTCGGCGGAACACCTGAAGAGACGATCTGCGTCACTGGTTGTGAGGGCGTCAACGATCGCACTCCCGTCGACAACGATGGTGGATGTACAGAGCCCTGATGCGTTTTTTAACCTGATTTGTGTCTTGAAGAATCTCGACTCGAGGATGATCTATGATGATCACCTGAGGAGGATCTTGACCAGTCTTTTCTCTCCTTCTTTGACAAGGAGGAAGACGACAAGGTTTTCGTTTTCAACGAAGATTCTCTCGTGGAATGCTTTTCCGATGAGCCTTTCTCAATCGAACGCACTTTCTTCGCCAGAGGTTCAGCCGATACTGATGGGCGGGGGGCCCCTAGAGATTTAGTTGTTGAGGCCAAGCTATGCATGAAGCCTACCTCCGAAGGGGGGTACGCACCCGCTCCGTCGTTCAACTAAGCCACCAACCGCCTATTCTGGTCTTTGAGGGTCTTCTGGGAGAAGCTTTTACAGATGTCACAATTCTCTGCCGAATGGTGAGGGTGGAGACAATATATACAGTCCATATGGCCATCTCCTTCATACACCTTCTTTAATTCGCATGTAGCACACGGACGAAAAAGATCTTTTCCAGGCATTAGGAAAAACGAAGAAACAACCTAGCAAAAATAGTAGATGACGCGAGGTGATCCCACTACTTTGCAAGACGGTTGAAATCTGAAGGGAGCCGCGGGGCGAGGCATTTCTACCGCTACGTCCTATTGGGGCATGCGTAAGCAGCCCAAAACGACATAGATTGGACACAGAAGTGTCGAAATATTTCCTATGGAAAACATCTTTATAAAGGTACTGAGGGTTCCCAGCCTGACGACGGGGAATATTCTAAGCATGTGAATCCATGAAAGATCCAATGCTGGAGAAGACATTGGGCCTCATTACGAGTCTGGCGGTAACTGAGGCGGTAAAACCACCTGGTTACCGCCGGACTCGTATTACCATTCTGCCTCCGTGATTCCCGGAATTACTGGGGCATTACAACCCCAGTTTTCCAGGAATCACGGAGGCGGAATGGTGTTAATCCCCATTCCCATTGAGTCCTTCGGGACTCAATGGGAATGGGGATCATGGAAACACCGGCAGCATCTTGTAGTGTTCCCGGTGTTTCCTCATCCGCCTGCAGGCGGGCGGTGTTAAACACGCCAGGTCAAACCTGGCGGGAACATCACCTCACGCCTGCAGGAGTCGGGATCAGGCAGTCCGGAAACAACGGTGGCGGCGGGTTTACTGCCACCGTTATTTCCGGACCGCCTGATTTGTAATGAGGCCCATTGATCCGCATCCACAGTACATCCACATCAGCATGCAAGTGAACACCCTGCATCATCTGTACAACGCAATCCACACTAGCAGACCATATTGCAGTACACAATGCATCAAATTAATCTGTGTGCATACATACAGGCACATCTGCATGTCAACACCAAATAGCTGCGGCCATGGCCGTGAATCCTAAAGGTGTCAGCTCAGATTGACTCACACATACTTCTTTGTGCTCCCATGCAGGTGATGGAGGCTATCCCTTGAAGCCGTGGCTACTTACCCCTGGGCAGAACCCGTGTAACAGGCACGAAGAGGAGTACAATCGGGTTCATACACGTACCCGTGTCGTGAATGAGCAGACCTTTGGCCTGTTGAAGGCACGATTCCACTGCCTAAGCAGGTCTGGTGGAGCACTCCTTTATGGCCCTGAGAAGGTGGCAAAGATTACCATGGTCTGTGTCATGCTGCACAACATGTGCATCCGGAGAAATGTACCACTGCCACCTGACATTGACATGCATGCACAGGGTGAGGATGATGAGGATGATGATGGAGGAGAAGCAGCACCCCTGCCAGTACGTGATGCACAAGATGGCCGTGCTGTACGCCAATCACTGATTGACGATTACTTCTGAACCACAGGGACGTTGATGGTTATGTGTCAGTGCTACACTCTGCACTGGGACAGTGTGGACATGGACACAGGGTGTGTGGGGAGTTGGGCACTGCGTGCTGTCATGAATTGAATGGACACACACGAAATGAACAATGTCCAGGCATTAAATGATATTGAACACAACGAGTGTATTAAGAAAAATTACAAAATAGTGCTTCCTCTCTCCACCATTCACACGCCCTTACCCCCTCCCCCAAAACACCCAAAGACCTCATAACCCCAAACACCATATAACCCCCAATAAACACCCCATACCCCCAATTAACACCCCATACCCCCCAATAAACACCCCCTTAATCCCCTCTACACCACCAACATCATCTCCCCCCTCACCCATTGACATCCCACACTATTTCCGGGCTTTTTTTGTGTCCGGGGGCAGCATTTCTGTCTGCCTTGCACTGTGCCTCGTCATCCGCACATGGCTGGAGGGAGCGGAGCTTGCAGGTGTGGACGATGGGGTGGATGTGGATGGGATTTGCACCACCGGTGCAGGTTGTTGGCGCATGTTGGTTAGGACCTGTGTGACTGCCCCAAACTGTCACGGATCATGATTGCACTTGAATTTATGGCCGCAATGGTCCCAGCACTGGCCTCACGGATCTCTCGGCGTGTTTCCTTGCTGTCAGCCACATATTGGCGCACCAGCTCGATCATCGAGTCCTGCCGGGCCTCTACCATTGACAGGCGTGAATCCATGTCAGTGGAGGCTGTGGAGGTAGAGGGTGCTGCGGCTGGGTGGACCATTGCAGGGCTGGCCTCTGGGGTGGCTGTGAGATCTGGACTGTGCAGTTGAACCGCAGAATCCAGCATGGGGCTGAACAGTGTGCCCTGAGTGGTGTGTTGGGGTGGACGGGGGCTTGGGGTGTCCTTGTACTCCTTCGCTTCCTCATCCACATCGCTGAGCGGGGCTGTGGCAGCTGCCTCACCCACTGAACTTGTGGCAGCGGACTGAGTGCCATCAGCCTCCCCTTCAGCTGTTGTTGGCAGCTCAGTAGTCGCAGTCTCGTCCGCTGCTGTGGTTTCCTCATGAGCCTGCCTGGCCTGTGCACGTGCCCTGGGTTACACTATGGGCTGCGGTGCTACCCCGGAGGTGGAATGGCCAGTGCCCTGTGGTCTGGCCCTGGATGTAGATGGCCTTGGGGCAAGGTCCTGACTTTCACCTTCTGCATCAGTGCCTGTGGGGGAAGAAGAGATGCACTGCATCAGTGATGGTGTTACATGCAAGATGCATGAGTTGGTGCTGTACAGTATTTCATTTCCCATGGATTGCAATCTTATAGGTGTGTCACAGAGGGTAGTTTCAAGGGGGGGGGCATATTGGCATAAGCCATGGCATCTCCATTCGGCACTGATGCGTACCAGGTGGCGTGCCATTGTATTGAGGTTTGTGTGATGTATGACATGCAAATGGTCCCTGTGTGTTGGGTGTCTGTTGGTAATGGGATTGGCACACAGCATGCATTTCATTGTGGCAGGGTTTGGGCCTCCATCTGGACATGGATCTGTATATGTGTGTATGATGGCCCAGTCATTAGCTTGGCTTGGCTCACTTTCACATCAGTTGTACTACGTCATGGTTTGACCTACTGGGGTTTGCAGGGTCACTCACCTCCATCTCCCGATGTCGGGGAACCCGTCTCCATTTCGCCAAAGCCCACTATGGACTCCCTTTGAATGGTCATGCTGCAGGTTTCTTCCCAGCGCATCAGTTTCACTGGTGAGTGGGCACCCCCGCCTGTGGCCATGGCCTCCCTGCGACAGAGGTCGTCCCATCTTTTTTTACAGTCTTTCACTGTGAGGGGGTTGGTGCCAACCGCTGACACCTTGCGCGCAACCTCCTCCCAGATTTCTTTGTTCCTCAGCTGGACCTCCCTTTTGAGGTCATTAGCAGAAACCTCTTCTGCATGGGCTGCAAGGGTATCAGCCGGCATGTTTAGCTCCTCATCGGAGAAGCGCTTCTTGCGCAGGCAGGGGTAGTTTTGCGGGTAGCCTTTGACATGCTGGATGCTATGGCCCTGCTCTCTCCTCTGTATTACTGCTGGATTGAGAGGATTGCAATGGATTGTGTTTTTAAAGATGGCCGCCGGCGCATTTCCCGTTCTAACGCGATGAAGTTACTTTCGGGTCCAGTATTACAAGCCCGGTATTAGCATGTTGTTATTACGGGGTCATTATTAAGGGGTTGCTCCTTGGCGGAGGCGGTATCGGCGGGTCCCGTGATGGTGCTATCGGGGGGTTGGTGTAGCCATTACCAGCATGGGGGTTCGCACGTGCTCGCGCACTCGTAATCAGCCGCTATTAGCGGCGTCAAGGGTGCACAGAATCGCTAATACTTCCATGCCGGTAACGACTCAGTTTTTAGCGGGCTTCTCGTAATGAGGCCCCTAGACTTTCTTGGGCTTGAATGCGGCAAGCCCTTTAAGCCCTTTTTTCTGCAGTTGAAAGATTCTACAAACTCCCGATCCTGCTATATATTGAGAGGTTGACCCCCAAGAAATAAATAATGAAATACAATTTGCGCAGCAGGATCCTCGCAAAGTACATTAGAACCCCAGAATGGGATGGTTCGTATGCATAAATGTTAGTTACAACGGACCCCCAAGCAGCAACCGCAGATATAGACTCCCTACTGACCACCTTGACAATAAGAGTAAATGCCTAAGTGCATTCCAATACCCTTAACCTAGTCCTCCAAGTGGGGGAAAAGGAAAAGGAAGGAACCCATCAAATGCCCTTCTGTTGAGACGAGGGCTAGAATACACTGTCACCACCTGCAAAATGCTTAACAAAATCAAGGAACATTTTGGTAAGAAAAGGCATAGAAGCATGGGTGATTTGACAGGGGACACATCTTTTGTAAAAACACCACCTACCAGATGTCTTCTCCATGGAGTGGAATCTGCCCCCAGAGGAAGAGGAGCTCTGATGAATAAAGAGATCATGGAAAACAATCTAATGGAAGACCCCCACTTGACATCTAAGGAGGCTGATAACCAAACCCAGAACCCACTAGAGAGAGTGAGTAGAAAAGAAACAACATACGAAAGGATGGACCAGGCAACAAGAATTGAGAGCCCTGAAAGGCAACAGGTGAGTGAAGCAACACTTTCAGCGCTTAACTTTGTGTTGAACTTGCTAGTCACTGTTTTCGATCTACCGAAGTTAGAGATGCAATCCCAAGCAGGGATCTTACTAGAATTGACCAAAGAAACAGCAAATTGTGTGTCATCTATGGTGGGGATCAGCAATGCTATCAATTCATTAACAACCCCAGCTCTAAATGACTTGAGGATGGAAGTCACAAAACAGGGTCTGGATATTTCAGCAATCCTTGACTCCCTAGGAGTAAGGAGTATAGAGGAAGAAGATACCTGTTCTCTGATGCAAGAGCTCTTGATACAGCTGAAGCACCCAAGGAAACCGGTAGAAAGAGATGAGGAGGAGGAAAGAGAGGTCCTGTGGAGTCTTCCATTTGATGATACCCTCCTCTCAGAATCAATATTGGAGGAATTCAGAAGGTTGGCCCAAGTAGTGGAGGGGGAAGAAGAGGTGGTGATGGACCTTGGCCAAAACTCACCAGAAAAGGAGAAGACAGCAACAAAGGAAAAGGATCCAGAATGGACAGAGGCTGGACAACAGAACCATCAGAAAAGAAGAAAATTAAGGAGAAGGGAAGCAAAGGAAAAGAGACAAAAAAAACCTTGTCTCCGATAAATCAAAAAGAATCTAAATAAAACTAAAAACCCAAAGTAACGAAAAATTAAGAACTCAGGGGCAACCTCCTTTTTAAAGGCTCTCTCAACCCCATCAATGGAAGATTCAACGGTTGGAACACAGAAACCTGTTAGATCAGGGTTAGGCTGTATTGAAACATGAGAATCACTCTCTATAAAACATGGGAATAAAAGATCAGAGAAGTTACAACAGAACACTCACTGAGAATCCCTAGGAGCGGTAAACCAAGCTATTGAGATTGTGAGTGTTAGTGTGGGGCAACACATTGACCCACTAGAACGAAATATAAATTAACCTGGCCATACACAAGGGAAGGAGGTCAATGAGGCCCCTAAAAGAACAGGTCAAGTTCACCTGATGAAAAAGTTCTATCTCAACGCAAGCAGGTACACTAGTCAAGATATTGCCATGGGCCCCTTTCTTCCTAAAGAAGAAAAACATCATACAGAATCTTGCAGTGCATCCTCAAAGTATGAAATCTCAACCCCAAGTGCAGAAACTGAAAATGGCACCAATCTTTCGAAAACAAGGGAAAAAATCACTGTGGTTGGGAGAGGGGGCAAAAAAAACATATATTGCCCAGGATGTATTGCTGGGACATCAGAAACAGATACTTGGCCCAGGGAAGAGCAATGGCACCAGGAAATCGAATGAGATAGTGAACCCAAGAGACAATTGTGCTGTTGAACAACGAGGAACGGAAAGCGAACTAGTAACACGGAAAAGGCAAGAGGGGAACTATCTGCTTTAGCGATCCCGAGAGGCTGGCTCAAGACCTCAGCGAAGAACTCACAATATAAATCCCTCAATAGAAGCGTGATATTGTCACTCTTCAAAAAAGTATCAAACTTATATCTATTTGCATCTGAGGATATGGTATTTGTATGATTTCCTATTGACAAAAATGTATATATTGCTAAGTGGGTTTAAAATCAAAAAGAGCCCTAAAGGCAATTCTCGCCGCCTCAAAGGATCTAGAGATACAGGGTTTGGAGATCTTTCCTTCCCTACCAGGGGAGTATATAAGTGGCGACCGACTACAGCAGAAGGTCTGTAAATTGGAGAACCCAGCAAAATTACGAACCCTAGTAGAGCCCCAACTGCCTTCAGCGAGAAATGAGAACTGAGGAGAACAACAACAAAATGATTTTTCCTTCCTCCCTGAAATCCTGAATCAAGTTCTTCAGAAATTGGGAATGGGAACCCATTCCCTTTAGGCAAAATGAATGTCGGCTAGTGAGTTGGAACACACAGGGATCCTGTTCCTACAAAACTAAAGGGATGAAGGAACAAACATTTGGTAACAATTACATAGTAGTTTTTCAGGAAACCTGGCTTGTCAATCCTATACAAATCGAGGGTTTATCAATCAGCACAACAAAAGTAAAAGGTAGACCTTCAGGCGAACTAATGATATCAATTAGAAATACTATAATTAAGGAGTCACAACTCATATTTAATAATTAAATGGCCTTCAGGCCTGCAGAATTCTAATAAGATCAAACAAGCCAATTTTCTATGTTATTGCAATTAACACTTATTGGAACCCCGCCTGTATTGATCTCTAAGCCTTTTTGATGATCTTGTCTTCGTTATTGGAGCGTATTAAACTGGAATACAAGGGAGCCCACATAATATTGGCAGGTGATTTGAATACCTACTATCTCCAGAATGTAAATAAGGAGAAAGGCAAGAGAAGTCAGAGGTTTTCTGCCAGGGGAAGAAGGTGGCTGGAATTTCTAGATGGCTGGGGCCTTAAATTGACAAATGGCTCGGTTGAGGGGAATGTTCCGCCAGCGACAACCTGGCAGCGGGGTGATTCATCTTCCACAATCGACTATATTTTCCTGTCATGTGACCTATTTCTGTGCTGCTCCTCGTTAAGTTTTAAGCATGGGGGCGCAAGTGATCATGCCTGACTATTACACCTATGAATAGACATAGACAAGCAATAACATGCAAAAAAGGGAAAACCAGGCTGTCGATATAGAAAATTGAAGGGTATTGGCTAAGTGAGAAATTATCAACGATATGGCTGTCTTCATATTTTAAGCATTGTAATTGCAACTTGGTTGAACTAGAACAGGTTTAACATGAGCATGCTATAGGTGTCACTTAAAAGTAAACAGTTTAGCTATAAGAATGTGAAGGCATTTCCAATGTTTTAGCTTTTTCTTTCTGTGATGCTGGAAATGCCTTGGAGGGATAGGGCCTCCCCGTCCTTGTCCCACTACCTCCTTAGGCTGTGTTTTCTGCTTATTTACTGCACAGGAGACCAGTTGGGATCCCTGGCTCTTCATTTCTGTTCTTGGTGAACAAAGACCCATGGGATACCTTATGGCATCCATGGATAGGGGTACGTCCTTGTACCCCTAGTGTGTGTTTTTGGGCACATGTGTGTTGGAGCAGGGTATGGGTTGGTGACAGCTACATGTTGACAGTGGCTCTGGGTGTCCTCCCTTTTCGGGACACCTAGGCCCTGCCATAGGAATCAATGGATTACTGGACAAAGGCAAGATGGGCACCGGTGGCCTCTTGGTTTCTTTGCCTGTCCCCCCTTGTTTCTCAAAGTCCTGAGAAACCCTGTCTCTAATCCCTTCCCCTGACCAGATGTTTTGGTAGAAGGAACATATATGGAACTGGGGCTGCCCCTGCTAGACTAGCAGGAGAAGGGATCGCTGTTGTGGGTACACCCCAGGGGTGGAACCTGCCTGAATGGAGAGAGGAGTGAAATCACATCCTGTGTTGTGGGTGCCTGTGATGCTGCCTGAGCACACCCTGACTGAAACTGAGTAAATGCTCTGAAACACTGGGAGTTGTCTCCAATCCACATCCTGAGTTATGGGTGTCTGGTGCTGTGTGAATGACCTGAGAACCTGTGAGCATGATTGGTAGCTGCAAGAATGCACTTGGTGTGATTGGTTGGTTGGGCCTGGCTCAGCCTGAGCGAATGGGGAACATTTGTCTATAACTAGGGAACCTTACTTACATCCTTGTCAGAAGCTGAAAGTCTAAACCGAAGCAGAGGTCTCAAGAAGCTTGTACCCTGAATCCGGCTGGAGGAAGAAGTCTGCGGCTGCAACTCTTCATCAAATCCAAAAGCTGCTTTGCTGATTCGAGGACACGTCCAGAGAGGATCTGGATAGACAACCTCTTCCCGTAGCTATGAGGGGACATTGTGCAACTGCGGCTCTTCACCCAAAGTGTCCGGGATGCAGTGCTGTGTGCCTGCCGTCCCGAAGAGGTGCTTTCGTGGGTCCCAAAGTGTTTGTGACTGCTGGAAGCCAAGTTGTCATGTATCGCCCAGAAGAGGGGGAACCTGGCATAATGCTGCTCGAAGCCAAGAGCTGTCAATGTTCCAAGTAACACAGGAAATATTCAAGTGACACTGCAGCTATGACATCTGTCAACTTTGCCATGCCAGAGAAGATACAGGGTCACTATCGGCAGAGCCGTGTGAGCCGGTGGGTTTACCGCCACCGAACACTGAAAAAAGCGTTGCAAAGGTACAGACTTGTTGAGGGTCCACAGTGCAGTCCAGTGCTCAATTTCAAGTCCCCAGAAGCCATCCTGTCATCCATGCTGCGGCTGCAGCACCGAAGAACCGAAAGGCGGCCAACCGTGAAATACCGAAACCCGACACCTAATTCTGGCACTGCAACCGTCGACACTGAAAGTCTTGATTTCCAGTCAATGAAGCAGTAATGAACCATCTAAGCAGCATCTTCCTTTCCTTTTAAGCCAGTCACCAGCTGCCACACAACAAGAGTTCTGTCATAAAAAATAGCATCTGCCACGTTGCCAGCACCTTCTTAATTTCTACCAACCAAGCAATGAGGAGACACACCCAGTGAGTGTCTTCTGTTAAAACCACCCAGGCACCATCAGTATCACAGCCAGTGTTGCGAGACATCAAAACAGCTCCTGGCAAACTGGCAGTCTCTTCTATGCCAAACACGTGCAGCTCCACTACCAGAGGTCTGTGTCTTGATCTGTTGCCATTGAACACTCACAGCCCTCCTCCGCGGTTTCCGGTCAACAACCTGCCTTCCAGTCATAATATAATGCCTTACATGAAGAAAGGCATGCGCCATGTGTTCCACAACCCAACACTTTTGCCATTGAAAGAGCAGCACTGGACAAGTCTGTCAAGCCATTGTTCTGCTCAGTCTGGTAAGAAACTACATTTTAAGTCTAATGATAAGAATAGTGAAGGAAGAGCAACTGTTGGGCATTACTCAAAAATTGATACAATAGTGCTACTTGTTGGAATGTGTGCCTCTATGGAAAGGTAACCGGTGTAGAGGATAATGAACATGTAGAAACAGAAACCTAGGCATATAAAGGGTGTTGGTGAGTGTGGGAGTGATGCAAAATGCAGCCAGGAATTATTTTTCGTATAGCATGGGAACATGAGTCATGAGGCTTTTGGTACTGAAGTTGGCATCACTCAGTAATGCACTGTATGTCGTTTGCACTTTTTGAACTATTCTGTTTGCAGCCAAAATCACACAAGAACAAGTGTTACACCAGAAGCCTCACAAGAGTACGAGGAAGAAGATCGAGTCTTGATTTCTGTTTTCCGGATGTCAGTATAGTACATAGCCATACTTCAAATGTGTGCGCGGCATGTTTGCAGGCAGAGTATTCCCAAGTACTCTCCTTTTCAGAATCTGAGTAAGGATGCAGCGCTAGAATGGCAATGCAGAAGCCCTCCATAAGTGGAAAAACACGTTTTCAATGTTGGTAATCAGGTTTTATAACACACTAAACGTCTGCAAACCTTGTATGGTAGGATGTGTACATGAAACAGGAAGCAGTATTAGTCAATGAACGAATAAAACCCATTTTAAACTTAGCTGTAGGTTCTAAAGGAGATGAATATCGGAGACGTCTGGCTGTTTTGTGCAGGAATACTGAAGTCCATGAAACAACTGCAAACAGTACAAAACAACGCATCCTACTGAGAGGTAATCCTGAAGGCAACTTGTTGAATCAGAAGTGCCAAAATCATTGAAGACTGTGGATGCCATTGACTATAAGAACACATGTTCTCTGGTGAACTATTCTCCCTCTCTCCTTATATCCTGGCTTTCCCCAAACCCTATACCCGCCTATCTGCCCCTGTCCACCCAGAATGTGATTTTGCTCTGTAGTCATTTTAAAATAACAGGGCGGATCCACATAAAGAGGGGATTTGGTTCATACACTTCCTGTGGTAATATAGGCCTTGACACACTGATACATTTTTTAAATAAAATTATTTTTATTGTTTTACAAACATAAAACCACACACAAACAATTCACTGCCTTTCGAGTACAAGTTTTGACATGTTTAGCAATAGAGATCAATGTAGACAGGTCACATTAAGTTGTCGCCCTTCCCAACCATTCAAATTTCCACAGCTTAGAGCACCTTTATTCTTGTCCCTCCTCCCATTTGCCCCAGATCTTTATGGCTTTGGCAGGGCAGCTCCGTGCAGTGTATATGCGATGTTCCAATACCGCAGACATATCTATGTCAGCAACCCACTGGTTGCGCTTGATCAGCCCGACCGCCATAGATAGAAACAGTTTTTCACATCGGCCGGTGATGTGTTCATCCATTATGCCCAGCAAGAGTAATTTGGGATCCGTTGGCACCGTTCTCCCAAGGGCATCCACGAGTTTGTCACAACATTGATGCCAAAAGTTCCTGATCTGGGCACATTCACACAATATTTGTATAAAAGTACCCTTGGCCCCTTGGCATCGTAAACAGTCTGGGTCAGGGGAACGGTTCCACTGGTGCAAGTACTCCATGTGGAGAATTTTAAACTGTATTAAGCGAAGCTATCGCGATTTCTCGAGGGAACATCAAGACCACTATCCAGTCCTCCGGGTCGACAGCACCCACATCAGTCCCATCACCGTTTAAGATCTGTCAGTTCTGGGGTGGTAAATGCATTTATAGCATTGTACAGGGTGAAGGTAACTTTGGTAGGGATGGGTTCTAATGGGAGGTTACGTTTCTCAGGTTTGACAGGTTGATCCAGTACAGTGTCTACACAACTAACCCCACTAGCCCACTCCTCACCTGATGAATCTGTTGGAGACGCAGTAGATTTGTCTGTAGAACGTTCCCTCTTCTTTTCTCTCCAGGTGGTTTCGATCTTGTTCTTGGATTTGAAGATAGAAGGACGGGCTCGCCTAGAGTCCACTTTGCCAAAGAGGCTATGTGCCCGGCAGCAAGGACTCCAGGGAGCCCACCCCAAACCAGGAAAAAACCGGATGAAAAAAGCCTGGTAGATCTTGATATGGATGGTAGTTGATGTAGTCCGTAGAGAAATCCAGTAAGAGTGAAGGCAAGAGTAGTTTTGCCTACAAGTACCAGCATGCACTGGTTGTTGTTGTAGTTGGCGATTGCCTGTTGTCCGGGTAGAGGTTCAGTTGGCGTGCGGATAACACACGGATATAGTGGTACACAAGGGAAGAACTGTGTGTCGGGAACACACCGCTCCAACGGTAGACACCGCTCACAGGAAACAATGAAAGCTGGGGAACCGCCCAGCGCGGCAGAGAGTACAGCAGTAGCAGAAAGGGCGGAGAGAGATGCAAACAGGTTACGGCGACAGACGCCGCACAAGCGGAGAGGAAAGCAGTCCAGAACGGAAGGAGGCAAGGAGCCGTTCGAGTGGGAAGCAACCCACTAACAAACGACCAACAAGGTAGGCAGAAACCGGGAAGGGAACACAAGAGGGAGCGTAAGCAAACTTACTCGCAGGAACAAAGTAAGGAAGTTGCAACGCACAGGTGCTTCTCATCTGCTGGTCTTTAAGGCGGCTAATACTGGAAGACTAGAACACGCTGTGCGTTGCATGGAATAATTCAGTCCTTCTTCCATATCGACCATCTCCTCCATACTTTCCATGGGCGATATGTGACAACGTTCCAGGGGGGTACATTCAGGCATGTTTGTAAGTGATGGAGACTGTCTTTGCAGAGCGTGGGTGAGTTGTAAGTAGTGGTACTGTTCCGTGTCTAGGAGCCCAACTTTCTGTTGCAGTAGCTCAAATGGGGCAAAGTCCCTGTCAACGAGAACATCACCCACTGCTACGATTCGGGCCTCCACCCACCTGGGCCATGCTTTGAGTTTCCTTACCTCCGTGAGCTTATTGTTGTCCCAGAGGTGGTTGCATCTGGGTCACTCTGCATCCCCACCCAATGTGTCTATGTGCCTTTCCCCAGATTATAACTGTGTGCGCTGCCATCGTCTGCAGGGGGAGGTCTGGTGAGAGTCTGGTGAAGCGTCGCGAGCGGCGATATGCCATGGCTGTCCATCCTCTCAGCCTTAATATGTGGTAGCTCCCGATTACCGTGGAAACAGTCTTTGATGACGGCCATGTGGCTCGCCCAGTTGTACGTTTGGAGATGTGGTACCCCTATGTCTCCCTCCCATACAGATCGCTGTAGTGTGGGAAGAGCTACCCGGGGCTGCCCGCCTCCACCCCACAAGAGTTTCCTGACAAGGGCATCTATTCTAAGGAACTCAGAGTCAGGAATCCAGAGCAGAGCGTTCTGTAGCATGTAAAGGAAACGTGGCAGCGCCAGCATCTTGAAGAGTGTGGCTCTGCCTAACAGCATATGGGGAAGGAACATTCAGAGGCGCACATCGTTGGAGAAGCGGTCTATGGTCGGATGTAGATTTTAGGATGTGTATTCCGAGAGATCCCTAGAGAGCCAGATCCCCAGATAGCGAATACCCTTGCGTTCCACTCTATACGGGCAGTTGGGGGAAATCGCCTGTTCCCCACCCTTCACCAGAAAGACAACGGATTTCCCCCAGTTGACACGCAACCTGTGTAGCATGCCAGCATCTGCGTGACCACTGGACAAGATTCGAGCCGGGTTGCTCAAATAAATCAGGAGATCATCGGCATAAAGGGAGAGTCGATTCTCTCCCCCATCTGGCCATCGGAAGCCCGTCCACGTAGCAACTTGGCAGAGCCATTGGGCCAGCAGCTCAATGGCCAGCGCAAAAAGTAATGGGGACTGGGGCCACCCCTGTCGTGTCCCCCTGCCTAATGGAAAGGATCTGGAGGGCCAACCGTTGACCCAGACTCCCGCATGCGGGGCTTCATAAAGCAGTTTTACCCATCCGAGGAACACCTCGCCGAAATCCCGTTCAAAGCATTATTGCCCATAGGCTCTCCCATATCACTGAGTCGAAAGCCTTTTCAAAGTCAATGGCCACCAGAGCGATGGGGGCGGCAAGGACAGGCGCCCGCTCCAAGAGCAGTTGGAGACAACGTAAGTTCATGCGCTTCGACTTTTGAGACATGAGGCCACATTGATCGGGGTGAACTACAGAGGAGATGACCGGTTGCAACCTGGTGGGCAGAAGTTTAGCGAGAATCTTGGCCTCCGCGTTGATCAGCGGAATAGGCCTGTGTGAACTGCATTGTTCTGGGGGTTTCCCCGGCTTGGGGATCACCACTATGCTGACCTCACGCAAATTGGGGGGGAGGATACCCGTTTCTCTGGAATGCTGCAACATCTTAAGGAGGCGGTGGCCATCATACTCCCGCCCAGCCTCTTCCAGGTCTCCACTGGGAGGTTGTTGGGGCCTGGCGTTTTCGACACACTGCTACATTTGATGATCCATTCTTGTATGAAATGTATGTCACATTATAGTGTTATCATAACCATATTTTTCTTAGTTTTCTGAGGGCCGGTGCTTTATGGTACTACTTACTGTGATGTCAAGTTGGGCTTGGGCCGAATGGCATGACTTCCTGTGATGTCATGTGTGGGTGGGATCAAATTACATCACTTTCTGTGATATCACTGGAGTGTGGGGTCAAATGACATGACTTCCTGTGATATCATTGGGAGGTCAAGAGTTGTGTGATGTGACTTCCACTACCCCTGGCATTTTGGTGAAATGACGTCCCTGTTCTTATTCAGTTATCACAGCAGGGAACGTAACCACCAGGCAATCATTGTGATGGCGCATTTTCATGCTGTCCCTCAAAGAATGATGTGTGCAGCCCAAAAAAGGATTTAACCACCTCCTTTGATGAAGTGCCACCTAAACTGGAATCGATTTGTGTCTGAAAACCCCTTAAAGCAGCCTCCTTCCCCATGTTCAAGCCATCAAACATTGGTTCGCCTCCCAATGGAGCAGGTTGCATGAAATATTACAGAAAAGCAATAAAAGCAATCAACTTTGTGAAATAAACGTGCGTTGAGACTAAATGCTTGAAACCAGTCACACTTTACACACTCAGTGTTGCTGGTGATGTATTAGTCAATAGATCACTGTGATCTTTTCTGACTAAAAATATTGGTGTGGGCAGAAGTACTTTAGGCGACATAACATATTTATGTTTTCCTGCAGTTGTTAAAGTGTGGTCGCACATAACAACTGGGCCATTTCCCAACACATAAGCACAATGAACTCCATGCATTACGGGCCAGGAGTTTAAACGCACCAAGACTAAATGTTTAAAAACAGTCACCCTTTACAATTACTCGGTGCTGCTTGCGCCGTTTAAGTCTATGGCTCACTTGGTGTTACTGCCCAACACAAATGGCAGATGCCCCATCAGGCAAACACACAATAAAAGCAAAACGAGGTCAGCACAAACACATCACCCGGCGAAAGCACATTTAAAATAAACAATGTTTGCAGTGTTAGTGGCAAAAAAAGAGTTGTTCTTTCCATTCACGCAGTGCTGCTGGCACTGTGTTAGTTAATTATAATGGCTCACGTGGTGTAACTGCCAAGTTCAAGTGGGAAAGTTAACAATTATGCACATTCATAACAGTGCCCTTTTTTTATTTATAAATAACTAAAGTTTGTAAAAGTTGAACTATACAATTAACCAAATACCTAAAACAGATCAGTTCAACAGACAAAACAAATAACCTCTCTCTTCCAATGCTGGCTGAAAAAAATGGCTGTCTTTGGCAAACAAACACATACTCCAGAACCAATCACATCCTACAGACATCACTAACATACAGCATATCCAATCAGGTCCTACTTACAGCAGAAAACCCTATACCAATAACCACAAGCAGGTACATGAACATTTTGAGAGACATTTTGGAGCAAAAAGTAGCTATAACAGTAAGTTGTTTATTTTAATACAAATTAAATAAGAACATATATCATAACTTAAAAGCACTAGTCTATATCTTGTTAAGGCAGTAAAAAAGTAAAATAACTTTTTTAGAAACATTAACATATAGCGGCCGTCATTTTGGAAGTAAAAATAGCTGCCAAATTCAGCACACAATACAAATGCAGGGAACAAGTGCAAAAGGGGTGTGGTTTTGAGTGGAGATGGCTGGGAATGGGTGGGAAATCACATAGATTTGACTTAAAAATGGGTTAAATGGGTGGACACATAGTCAAACCACATGTATCCATCCTCATATATCATCTCCATTGAAAAACATTACAGACCCTCACTCGAACTACCTGTTTGAAGCTCTTATGTTAAAGGGCTTGTTTTGGTGTACTCTTCATATCATATACTAGCTGTGCTTTGTATCCTAAAATCTTTTGTTATTAAGCCATTATTATTGATCTGCTGATATTGGAATCCTCTCAGATATACGATATAAGCTGTTATTGATGATTTAGACACCTATTTGGAACAAGCCTTTGATACTAACCCTGAGGCTTAATGTATTATCAGTGGTGACTTTAATACTGTCTGTAAAATTGGTGATGTAGATTCCATGCTTCCTGGTAGTAAGGAAGCTTACAAATTAGGGGGTAGTGGTAAGGTTTGGAACTCATATTGTGACGACTGGGATATGTCTTTTGTAGATTATGGGAGTAATACCTAAGCATATACATGGAGAATGGGTACTTATTGCTCTTTGATCGATTATTTTTGTGTCAACTCTTTGCTATCTAGCATTAATTATGCTATCATTGATATAATCGAACACAGTGATCATGCTCCCATTCACATAGACATTTCTATGTCCTATATCTCTTTAGAAAAGGAAGAACTCCTACTAGTTTTGGAAAATAAGCGAGATACAATATCATTGAGATGAAACCCTAAGTTATGCAACCATATGGCCAATATGGTTTCAAATGACCTATTTAACAAAGGTTATGACATATATAATGATGTCCATCCTGACTGTATGGAGCGTATTATTGACAATTCTGTCAAGAACTCCGTAGCATATCTTGCGTATATGCAGAAACCAGTTGCCTAGGAGGATAAATCCTCCTATAGTTATGAAATCAAAATGAAAATGCTAAAACGACAAAAGAACAAAGATATTCGTATGTTGCAGTATGACCTCTTATCAAATTCACGAAGAGCGTATCAGAAGAATTTAATTGTAAAGAGGTATACATTTAAAGTTAAGGGGATTCACCTAAATATCCACAATAATAACAATTGTTCTATGATAAGACCTATAAGTCAGCATAACACTAGAGAGATGTGGGCTATTATCAAAAAAGGACAATCTGGCAAAGTTAAAGACTCTCCCAGTTCAATCACTGCAGTATCATGGATGGATTTTATTGGTATGAAGTATACATTGCCTTAGAGATTTGCCAATATCGCTTATGCAAATATTTTGAATGCATTCTCCAGTCCTTTCAAGTGGTCACCTTTGGACATTGCAATGGCTATTGATAAGCTTTCCAATTCAAGGACTCCTGGTCCTGATTGTATCCCCTCATGTGTGTATAAGGCTGATAAATCATTCTGGGTGGCCATTCTAAAAATTAAGTTTTATAATATCCTTAAAAAAGGTAAACTCCCTGATTCATGGGTGACTTCTATTGTTATCCCTATTTTTAAAAAAGGGGATCCTTCCAAACCTGAAATTACAGACCCATATCGTTAACGGATGCAGCAGCGAAAATCTTTTCTATTCTGGTAGTTTCTGATCCTGAAGAGTTCATGAAAGTGAAAAAAATATATTCTAAATTCCAGACTTGTTTTAGAAAATCTATTTCAACCAATCTGAATGCCACTATTATGGCTCACTTAATCGCTGGTACGAAGAACAATGAACTTAATCCAATCCATCTTGCATCTATAGATATGACCTCTGCTTTTGACACTGTGGTTCTGAACATTTCTAAGTTCCACCTTAATACATCATGCACGCTGACTGACTCTATTTTGACCTCATTAGGACTAAAACAAGGATGCAACTTTGCAGCGATCCTATTTAATATATATTTATGTGATCTTCAAGATATATGGAAAGAAAGTAATACGTGTGCTGCTAGGCTTTGTGCGTTAAGAATACATTGGCTAGCTTTTGCAGATGATCTTATCCTTTTGGACCTTACCGCAGCAGGTCTAAACAAGAAACTGCGGATATTTTCTGAATGTGCTTATAACCATAATTTAAAACCTAATCTTGCAAAGACTAACATTATGATTTTGGACTCTAGGAAAAAAATAAGAAAGTTCAAGTGGTCTTCAGATGGAGCAGTAATTGCGCAAGTTTGTGAAATTACTTATCTAGGATATTGTATTAGTAATATGTCCTTGATTAAAGCATGGAGTGAATATCTTAATAACAAAGTAAGACCTCTGGCTAGCCAGATGAAAATAATATCTGCCAAATACTGCACATTTTCAGTGGTTCCTTTATTAGAATTTATGAAATTAAAGGTTTAACCTGTCATCCTATATGCTTTGGATATTGGCACTATTAATTTGAACTTGCAACTTGACATACTACAGGGTAGACTGTTGAAATCGGCACTTAACTTAGCCTTGTCGATACCTAATTGTATCATATGCCATGAATTAGGTATCATATATCTGTCATTTCGAAAAGATTGGCGAGACTTATCGAATTATGCTAGGATGCTGTCACCTTTGGAAAATTCCATCTCTGGCGATTTTAATGAGATGCTAAAGGGTTGTAGTTCAAGCTCATTTATGAAATATAATACAAGAATGTGTGTGATACTTAAGGATCTTGATGTTGAACAATGGGATTTGAGAATATGTCCTGGTTATGTGAAGAAGAAATTATTTGAACGAGACTGGTGTAATACCATCAATAATATAGCCAAATATTCTACCTATTGTGAATATGCCAAATTCTCTGGAAAAAGAGATGGGTGTTGTCTTTATTTCACAAGCTTTCCGTGCAGAGTTATTCGCTGGAACTACATGAGATTTAAATTTAATCAAATTAAAACACTGGAAAGGACCATATTTTGGCGTTGCAACAAAAATGACTACCCTTCAAGATCTTGTAGATTCTCTAAATGTGAAGAGGTTAATGAAAAGTTAAAACATCTTATTCTAGAATGTATGCACTTCAGAGATGCACGGTCAAAGTATTTGATGAAATTTGCGAATATTGAATTTGTAGATTGTATGGATTCATTATGGAACCGATTAATGTTAGTGCAATGTAATGCACTGATTTTTGCATTAGTAGCATTTCTACAAATAATTGAACAAGAAATAGTGCCCCTGTCTAACTGAGTTTGAGTTGACTGCCAAATTTTATGTCTGAATTAATGATTTTAGATTTCGTAATATGAGCTATATGGTTTTAGATAGTTGAACTGACATCTCAATTTCGGGAATTACTGTGTTGGTTTGATTTTAAGGTTGGATTTTATATACTCTGATTGTGTTTGATTTTTAAATTGAACTCAGGTTGTCCCATTGAAACATGCGACTTTGCACATGCTGTGTATCTGTACACTGGCAGTATAGGGACTGAACGCATATGGTGCTAGTGTACGATGCGAAATTGCAAAGTTTTGCAAAATTGGCACATTTGTTGTATAGTAACTTATGCAATGGAATATCTGCTCATGCACATTTTGCTGATTTGCACATTTTAGTGATATTGTCATCCGCCGGCGCTCTTGGCGCCTGTTTCCGCGTTGGCGGCTCCTCGACAGGAGGTGGACCAGATATTCCGCCACATTCCTTCCCCTGTGTAGACTGACGGTCTAGAGGTTTTTCAACATGGCCACGCTTGACCGTGTCTTTTGTTTCTCTGGCTCGCCCTTCTCGCAGGTCGCCTTCTCGCTCTCTTCCCTCTTACGCTTTCCTTCTTTTCTCTGCTACTGCTCACTTTTTTTCCGCCCGCAGTTCCTGCTTCATATCTCCGCAGGCTGACCGCGGGCTTCCGCTTGTTTCCCCCGGCAGCCTCTCTCTCACCTGCCGACAGCTTTCTCTTCCTCCTCTCTGCGCCCTGCTCTGTTTTTGGACGGTGTGTACTTGGAGATGTCTCCAGTGGCTCTGATATTTCGGCGGAACCCATTCCGCTCACGCTCCTGCTGCAGCCTGCTTCTGCCAACTTACCTGCTCTCAAGGACTCGGCCTGCATCAAGATCCTGGACTTCTATCAGTGCAATACGGCATTTCCACTCGCCAGAAAGGTTTTTTCCGCCGTTAACGGCTTTTTCCCTTCTGCGCAGTCTGATTGCAGGAAGGGGGCCCCAGGACTGCTGTTTACTAGCATTCACTGTGGCTTCCTCCTGAGACAGGCATTACACACACAAGAAGAGAAAGGATTACTTGTCTCATCGACAGCTACATTTGGAGGATTTCGAATCAGGTGAGGAGAGTGGGGAGGAAAGAGGGTTGGAAGAAAACAACAAAGTGGACGGATTGCAACGCCAGCCAGTAAAAATGTCAGCCGAAGAGCAGATTCAAGAATTATGGAAAGCAATCCAAAGCATGTCCCAAGAGCTCCAGACCGTAAAGGCAGAGAATGTTGTTCTGAAACAGATGATCTCGACACATGAACCTCCATCACCAGAACTACCTGTCATGGCACTCTCTGCAGGGAAGTTTGATGGAACCCCTAAGAAGGTCAAGGAGTTTCTGGAAGCCTGCATCTTGTATTTCACCTTCAGGCCCGTTTGTTTGCCACTGACCAAACAAAGATTGGGTTCATGATTTCTAATATGACCTGTAATGCCCTGACATGGGTTACTCTGCTGGTTACCAGTGCCAACCCGATTCTACAGGATTTTACAGGATTCCAAGACCTATTAAAACAAACCTTTGAAAGGCCTGAATTCACATATACAGCCTGTGAAGATCTGTTGGATATCCGCCAGGGGTCTTCGGAAGTTCTGACGTACATATCGGAGTTCAAAACATTGGCAGCAGGGACCAGATGGTCGGAGCAAGCCAATACGCCATTTTCCGGCAAGGCCTCAAGGAGGAAATTAAGGATGAACTCGCTAGAGCTACTCGACCTCCATCTTTCTTGGACTTACTGTCTGCTGCTCTGCAAATTGAATATCGCCTTCAGGAACGGCGTTTGGAACGTCGTAGACATTGAGCGACAGCCTATCTCACTGAACCCTCAACTTCTTCCTCCACTCCTTCTTCTTCTTCTCACCTCCCTGAGGAACCCATGCAGATTGGAGCTACGAGGAGAACTTTGTCTGCAGCAGAAAGAAGGAGAAGAAAAGAGAAAGGTCTATGTGCCTATTGTGTATCAGATCAACATCTTCTCAAAGAATGTCCCGAACTTCCTCAGAAAAGGCAGGGAAACGGGCTCCCTCGGCGCCAGTAGGGACCTGGTTCCGAGGGGCTCCTGGTACTACTTGCAGTCCCTATGTTTCTCTCTCGATTTCGGCTCCCAGTTTCCAGGATGATTCAAGACTCATGGTCTTTCCTGTGCTCATCAACATCTATAGACGGTCAGTTGAGTGCCTCGCACTCTTGGATTGTGGCGCGGCAGGGAACTTTGTGGACACCCTATGGGTCAAACAGGTGGGCCTCGTAGACTGCCCCACATGGAAGATCAAAATGTGGAGGGAGTGAATGGTTCACCCCTCTCTTCAGGACCCATTACTCACACTACTGAGGAACTTCCTGTTACCATCTTCCAACACTCTGAGATTATCAAGTTCGATATAATACAAACTGCCCATTTCCCAGTTATTCTCGGTATCACGTGGCTGAGGAAGCATAACCCGTACATTAACTGGGCGGATAACCAACTAAACTTCTGCTCCTCATACTGTAAGCTCCATTGTCTGTCCAGCAGAAATGATCTCCAGATCATGATAGTGTTGGCTAAGGAGCAGACCGGTGTTCATGCATTACCCTTGTACTGCTCTCCCTACCAGGAAGTGTTCATTGAAAGAAAGCCAGCCACCTTGCCTCCTCATAGGCCGGAGGATTGCACCATAGACTTCGAACCCAACGCACTGGTTCCGTTTGGAAGGATGTTTTCTTTGACGCAAACCGAAAAACAAGTTTTGCGGGACTATCTTGATGTCAATTTGCAGAATGGGCTCATACAACCTTCTAAGTCCCCAGCTGGAGCATCTTTGTTTTTTATAAAGAAAAGAGATTCTACTGACCTGCGTCCTTGTATAGACTACAGAGGCCTCAATAAGGTGACAATCCGGGACCGGTACCCCATGCCGTTAATACACAAAATAATTGAAGCAGTTCAAGGAGCATGCTTGTTCACTAAACTGGATTTAAGGAATGCTTACCATCTATTGCGGATTGCACAAGGGGACGAGTGGAAGACAGCCTTCCGTACCCCCTTTGGGCTGTATGAGTATAAGGTTATGCCTTTTGGATTGGTTAACGCCCCAGCAGTATTCCAAAGGTTCATGGATCGGATGTTTTCAGATTTGTTGTCAATCTCTGTTATAATCTATCTAGACGACATTTTGATATTTCCTGCCACTCAGGAAGAACATAGGACACATGTACGACAGGTATTGGAAAGACTTAAAAACAATCAGCTTTTAGTCAAACCTGAGAAGTGTGTTTTTGCCGAGTCTTCTGTTCCCTATCTGGAATACATTCTATCTAAGGAAGGCATTTCTATGGATCCGGGCAAGGTGACGGCCATTCTCGATTGGTCTTCTCCGTCTAATGTCAAAGAGGTACAAAGATTCCTCGGGCTTTGTAATTTCTATCGCAGTTTCCGCCCCAACTTTTCTGAGATCGTTCTTCCCATTACTCGACTGCTCAAGAAAGAGATTAGGCCCTTCCGCTGGACCGAAGAAGTGGAACAAAGCTTTGGTCGTCTCAAGAACCTCTTCTGCTCAGCTCCCATCCTTCTGCATCCCGACCAGACCAGACAATTTATTGTGGAGACAGACGCTTCTGCTAGGGCTATCGGAGCTGTTCTATTACAGTCTTTTGACGACTTGGAACACCCCATAGCCTATCTTTCCAAGACGTTGTCTCCCAGCCAACGTAACTATTCGGTCCTGGAAAAGGAGTTATTGGCAATAAAACAGGCCTGCGAAGTCTGGCGACATCTTTTGATGGGAGCATGTCACAAGGTTATAATCAGAACGGATCACAAAAACTTGAAGGCTCTACAAATTATGGAATGTTTCAACTCCAGGCAAGCCCGATGGGCCCATTTTTTTGCCCAATACGATTTACACATCACGTACTTACCCACCACCAATAATAAGTTGGCTGATGCTCTCTCTCGGAAGGATTTCATTGAAGCTAAGATGCCAGCGAGTGAACCAATGTTCCACAGAAACAAGATTTTGGCTCTAGTCAACACCTTTCTCCAGGAAATAAGGTCCGGGTTAACTTCTGAAAGATCAGGACTGCTACACCAAAGGAAGACACCATATACGGAGAAGGAAGGTCTGGTATACCTCAACAATCGCCTATATATTCCCGCTGGTCCTCTGCGTCGGAAGATCATTGGCTGGTGTCACGATACACTCCGCGCAGGCTATCGCGGAACGTCCAACACCACTGCACTGGTTGCTCGATCTTTTTTCTGGCCGGATCTTAAGAAGGACGTAGAAGGATACCGGCGTGCTTGTCCCGTTTGTGCAATGACCAAAACCCTTACCGGTAAGCCCTTAGGCCTTCTCACCCAAACAGAGATGCCTACACGTCCATGGGGGCTGGTATCTACAGATTTCATCGTCGAACTCCCTGTTTCTAACTCCTGCACGTGCATCATGGTGACTATTGATACCATGACCAAATTGGCTCATTTTTCCCCATTACCTGGTCTGCCTACTGCTATGGAGATGGCTGAAGTTTTTGCCCGAGATATCGTTAGACTTCACGGTCTTCCTGATAAGATCATTTCTGATCGTGGCAGCCAATACGTCTCCAAGTTTTGGAAAGCTCTTTGTTCTCGTCTGGGTATGGAACGAGCTCTTTCATTGGGATTCCACCCCCAAACTAACGGTCAGACGGAGCGCCTCAATGCTACTTTGGAGCAGTATCTTAGATGGTATAGCAACTCCAGGATAATTGGGTTTCTGTACTCCCCACGGCTGAGTTTACGTACAACAACTCTAAGCATTCTTTCATTGGCCAATCTCCCTTTTTCTGCACTTACGGGGTACATCCCTGTGCCATTCTCCCTTTAGTGCCGTTGCCTACGAACTCTCGGACGGCAGAAGGAATCCTGCAATCCATAGTAGAAGCCCATGCCACGGCCAGGCAGTGTTTGAAAGAGAGTCGGAGATGCAATAAGGCTCAGGCCGATAAACATCGCAGGCCTTGCCATGATTGGAAGGAGGGAGACAAGGTGTGGTTATCCACCAGGTTCCTACCCCGCTGGGTGCATCCCTCTAAACTTTCTTCTCGTTTTATGGGGCCCTTTCCTATCCTTTCTAAAGTTAACCGTGTCTCTTTTCGGATCAAACTGCCCCCTCACTTGGGGCGCATCCATCCTGTCTTCCATGCCTCACTTCTCAAGCCTTTTTTCCCTGACTCCTACCAGAGACCCGTACCCGACCAACAGTTTTCTCAAGAGACACTCTGATGAATATGAAGTCTCTGCTATTCAGGATTCCAGATATTACAGAGGGAGATTGGAATACTTGATTTCATGGAAGGGGTATCCAAGGTCGGAGGACTCTAGGGAACCGGCTTCCTACATCCACGCTCCTAGGTTGCTTGCACGTTTTCATGCCCATTTTCCCAACAAACCTGGGGTGCCCCGCTCTGGAGGGGGGCATATTGTCATCCGCCGACGCTCTTGGCGCCTGTTTCCGCATTGGTGGCTCCTCGACAGGAGGTGGAGCAGATATTCCGCCACGTTCCTTCCCCTGCGTAGACTGCCGGTCTAGAGGTTTTTCAACATGGCGACTGCTGGGAGGTACTTAGCTCCACAACCCCCTTGCTGTGCGTTTTCGCTACCTTTGGGACTAAGCGCTAGTTTTCTTTTTCTCACTGCCACGCTTGACCGTGTCTTTTGTTTCTCTAGCTCGCCCTTCTCGCGGGTCACATTCTCGCTCTCTTCCCTCTTACGCTTTACTTCTTTTCTCCGCTGCTGCTCACTTGTTTTCCCCCCGCAGTTCCTGCTTCATATCTCCACAGGCTGACCGCGGGCTTCCGCTTGTTTCCCCCGCAGCCTCTCTCTCTCACCTGCTGACAGCTTTCTCTTCCTCCTCTCTCCGCCCGCTCTATTTTTGGACGGTGTGTACTTGGAGCTGTCTCCAGCGGCTCTGATATTTCGGCGGAACCCATTCCGCTCACGCTCCTGCTGCAGCCTGCTTCTGCCAACTTACCTGCTCTCAAGGACTCGGTCTGCATCAAGATCCTGGACTTCTATCAGTGCAATAAGGCATTTCCACTCGCCGGAAGGGTTTTTTCCGCCGGTAACAGCTATTTCCCTTCTGCACAGTCTGATCGCGGGAAGGGGGCCCCAGGACTGCTGTTTACTAGCATTCACTGTGGCTTCCTCCCGAGACAGGCATTACACACACAAGAAAGAAAAGGATTACTTGTCTCATCGACAGCTACATTTGGAGGATTTCGAATCAGGTCAGGAGAGTGGGCAGGAAAGAGGGTTGGAAGAAAACAACGAAGTGGACAGATATATGTATATGTTGTATTTTGTTCTTAATGTTAATGTTTGGATTAATATGAATGATGAAAATGTAGTGTAATGTTAAATTTTGTAAAGGTTGTACAAACCAAATACAAATAAAACAAATAAAAATACAAAAAAGGTCTTGTTTTTTAAATGTTTTTATTTTTATTGCCATTTCCATAAACAGAACAGAACATTGAACAAAATGTTCCCCCAGAAACGCCCTGTCCATGGGCCTCCATACTTTCCCCCGGTCGTCTCTTTGCCAGTCCCAGAGCACCTTCAGCTGAGCCGCCCTATAGTACCCCCTAAAGTCGGGTTGCCCCATGCCCCCCCGCTCAGTGGGGGTTCTCATTACCCTGACCTCTATCCTTGGGGACTTATTGGCCCACACAAACCTGCTAGTAATTTTATTCAGGGACCTGAAAAAGGCCGGGGGAACGTGCACCGGCAAGGCAGCAAAGTAGTACAAGAGCTTTGGGAGTATAGTCATTTTTAGGGTGTTGATACGTCCTAGCCAAGAAATCGCTAAGGCGCCCCAGTCTATCATCTTACTCTTTAATTTCTCCAGTAAGGGTGGATAGTTTGCGTGGAACAAATGTTCCACCTTTGTCAACTCCCCAATTTTACTCCCAAATAGGTGAGAGAGTGCTCCACCCATCTATAGGGGGAAGTGAGCTTCAAGGATTGGGCTGCTGGTGTCGGGACTGTGAGGTTGAGAATTTCTGTTTTAGAAGTGTTAATTTTCAGGCCCGCCACGCTACCAAAGTGCGCTAGTTCTGCTTCTACTGCTGGTATAGCCGTACTCGGGAGGTTCAGAGAGAGTATCATATCATCCGTGAATGCCGCTATTTTATGCGATTCCCCTGCGAAACGGAGGCCGGTTATGAGGTGTTTGGCTCGCATATAGTATCGAGGACAGTGGGCACCCCTGCTTAGTGCCCCTCTTGACATGCACCGTGTCCGACAATTGCCCGTTCACAGCTAGTCTGAGGGTTGGATGTCTATAATTGGCTCTAATCCTGTCCATACATTTTGGACCGAAACCCATCCTGAGCATAGTTTCAAAAAGGAATCCCCACTCCACCCGATCAAACGCCTTCTCAGCATCAATTGCCATCAAGAGAGCGGGATTCCTCTGTTGTAAGACTTCTCTATTGAGTGGACCAGCCTCCTGACGTTGTCAGAGGTCTGCCTGTCTCTGAGAAATCCTGATTGGTCTGGGTGGACTAGATTAGGGACAAGATGATCTAATCTTTTTTGCTAGGATCTTAGCGTGTATTTTGGAGTCAACATTGATCAAAGCCATGGGGCGGTAGAAGGTGCACTCGGTTGGGTCCTTGCCCTTTTTGTGAATGAGGACAACTTTCTCCTCCTCCATAGATCTTGTGATTGCGCTATCCCGCCCTATTTGGTTAAAGAGCATGGTTAAGATAGGGGTAAGTATTTCCTTATGCCGTTTGTAGAATTCTGCCACATAGCGGTCCGGGCCCGGGTTTAGGCAGAGCTCTAATTGCGTCCCTAACCTCATCCTCTATCCTTTTCCAGTGTTTCCATCTCTTCTTGTGTTATGCAGGGCAATTTAATCCCTTTCTAGGTAACTTAGTTGGGAAGAGTGCGCCAGAGTGTCGGATGTGTACAGGGCTGAATAGAATTGTGTGAATTCCCTTGAGATGTCCTCATTTTTGGTGCTGATGGTCCCTCCCCCCACCTTAATTTTTAATATGGTCTTCTCCTTCTGCTCCTTTCTGTGCATTCTCGAGAGCAACCGGTCTGCCTCATTAGCTTTAATATAACATTTCTACCTGAGATATAATAAGCTCCGTTCAGCAGCTCGAGTCTGGATCAGGTCCAGCTTGCCCCGGACTGACCTACACTCCCTTTTGGTGGCCTGTGTTTGATTTTCCCCATTTTTGCAACTATCCCCTTAGTGCTTCCTCTAGCTGCACCTCCTCTACTCTCAATTCCCTGTCCCTTGTCGCTTTAATCGCTATTATTACTCCTCTCAGAGTTGCCTTAAAGGCATCCCACCTAACCTGGAGTGTCGTGTCCCCTGCTAAGTTCTCAGTGAAAAAGCTTTCTATTTCCTCCTCAATCTCTCGGACCAGAACTTGGTCTTTGAAGAGAGCACTCGGGTAGTGCCATTTCCACAGCCCCGGGGGTCTGCCCTTCGCTTTCAGGGTTATAGTCAGGGGGGCATGGTCAGACAGTATTGTGGAGCCCATGGAGATGTCTAGCGCCATCCCCAAAATGATGGCTGACAGCCAGATATAGTCTATTCTCGAATGGGACCGGTGAGGATGTGAGTAAAAGGTATACACCCCATGCATCCCCCTGTATCTCCCGCCACGCATCCACCAGGCCCAGGTTACTGATTTTCTCCTTCAAGTCGTGTGTTGGTCTCTATTGTGGGCCCGCCCCTCCCGCCATTCTATCCTTCGCAGGGTCCCACGCAATATTGAAATCGCCAGTAAGAATGATAGGGGACTTGGCGAATTTCTCAAGCTTCCCCAATACGCTCTGGAGAAAGAGATCTTGTGCTGTGTTTGGGGCATATATCATCGCCACTGTGAGCGGGTGTTCGTTGCCCTCCAGAGATACCACCAAAAAACTTCCTTGGCCGTCTGTGATCTTCTCAGTGATATGTAGCTTCAGCCCATCCCTAAGGGCCAATAGGACGCCAGCTTTCTTTTCAGATTGAGTCGCTTGTAATGACCTGGAGTACCACCAAAGCTTGACCCTTCCTTGATCAGCCGATCTAATATGAGTTTCTTGGAGCGTGATAATGTCCGGCCACTCGCGCTTAATAAAGTGCTCTACTTTCTTGCGTTTAATCGGTAAGTTGAGGCTGTTTACATTGAGGGAGAAGATCCTCAATACTCGTTGGCTAGACATGGTGGTTCAATGGCCATAATATAGATCGTGCGGCACCCCCTTTAGCGTCCTGTCCTCCTCCCTTGGGCTCCCCCTTTTGTGTTTCGCTGCACCAACCTTTCCTTTGCTTCTGGTACACTGGTTCTCCCAACCCCCCCTCTCCATTCCTGCCCCTTCCCCCCCTTCCCTCTGGCAGTGTGAGACGACTGGCCTCAGCCCCCCTCGAATCAGAACCTCGAGAGTCATCCCATTGAATGCCCTCCAACTGTTCCAAAACGGGACCACCCCGTCCCATTCCAAGAACTGAGTCCCCACCCGCCCTCCCAAGATTCTTATAGGTGTCGCTGAAATTCTTGAGCTTGCCAAACCCTTTATCTGCTTCTATGCCTTCCACAGGCCTCCTTTTCCCGCTCCGTCATCCGGATCCTATGCTGAAGCTCGCGCCCAGTGAAGGTCTATTTATTTCTGGGATTCCGGGCCTTTCCTTGGTGACAGACCTTTCAGGAGCAGCTGGTTGTCATTTTTCCTTGTCTTCTTTGACCGGGCGGTAGACCATTCCCACTCTCTACGTTCGGTCCGCTGGGTTGAAGGAGGAGTAGGTGGAGGCGGAGGATCCTCTTCCAGCCCCAACAGAGAGAGACCCTGTTCACATGTGGTAATCTTCTGAGCTTTCCCTTGCCATTCAAAGGCCAGGCCGAAGGGGTGTAGCCATCTGTAACGGGTACCTTGGGCTCATAATCGGAAGAGCCATTCTTCAGCGTTTTTTAAAGTTGCTTACGCCAAGTCCCGTTATACGTGAGTCGGCCTGCCTTCCGTGCTGCTGAGAGGATTCGCTCCTTCACTGTGTAGCTGTGCATTGCCACTAGGACATCTCTGGGTTTAGCGCCTGGCTCTGCTCGTTTGGGACCCACTCTGTGTATCCTATCGAAGACCAAGTCCTCTGTCTCTGGCGCTTCCAGGAGATCCACAAAAATGCCCTTTACAGCTTGGGGCAAATCGTGGTCCTGGGTGTCCTCCGGAAGGGCCTTAATACGAATGTTCGAGCGCCTAGACCTGTTTTATAAGTCTTCCACCTGGAGTTCCAGGTTATGCGTGGCTGTCGCCAATGTGTACAGGAGGGAGTCCGTCTTCCGTGCGTCCTCGGCTAAGTCCTGAATCGCCCTCTCATTCGTGTCCACACTTTCTTCTATCTTGCTCATCTCCCTCTTGATCTCCTGGAGACCCTCCGCCAGATCCTCCCTAAGGGCGTCCATTTGCTTTTGATCTGCTGTGGTGATCTTATCCACTATATCGGCCAAGAGGAGCTTCAGTGCCGCTTGCGTGACAGGTTGTTCTTGGGCTTCAAGGTCCGCCTGGGGGTCCCCCGCAGGCCACTCGTTGGGGGTTGTGCCTTGGACATCCTCCGTTTCTTTGGCTCATATCCTGGTCAGTGCATTCTCCTGCGGTCTCCTCAGGGGTCTTTCGAGGGATTGAGTGTCCTTGGTTTTGTTCTTGGACTTGGTGACGGCGCCTCAGAGTGTTGTGCTGAGTGTTTGGGCTTCCGGGTTTCTCCAGTAGGAGGCAGAGCCTGCAAGGTCAACCGGGCCTCCGCCTAGGGGGGGCCTCCCCCGCAATCAGCAGAACTGGGCGAGTACGGGTAGGCATCTGATGGAGGGATCTCCTTGTGGGTGCTGCTGCTCTTGGTATTTCTCTGATTGCAGCTGCTCTTCCCCTGGTCAATCAGGACTGCGCTATCTAGGTGGTGTCAAGGAGTTCCCCCCTTCTCACCTGAGTTCGATCTTTGCTGGATTTCTTGATCGATGCCTTCTTGCGTACTGCTCGAGTCTTGAATAAGGCTGCATGAGTCTCTTCCGACTCCAGCGTGCGTTCAAGTACCGGGATGCAGGGGTCCAGGAATCCAGGAAATAACAGGGTGCGCAACTAGCACACAAGTCCAGGAATCAAGAAAGGAAGGAAAGGGACTAGAATTGGGTTAGAGTGGAGGAAGCAGGGGAAACAATACCGGGAGCTACGGAGCACACGTCTGGCCGCTACTTTGCAATAGCATTGAGACGCGCGGGACTGTGGGGGCGTGGCATATTTATGGAACGTACTACGTCCGCCGTGAAGGCTGGTGCGAGGCATGTCACGTGATACGGCCATGTTGGGAGAAACAATGAATGCAAGCCCCGCCGTGACAAGGACCAGAAAGTCCAGAAGGGGCGCGTTCTGTGGGTCATGACAGCATGCCTCCTCCGAAAACCTGTTCCACCAGGTTTGCCTGGGTGTATAAGGTGAAATCTTCTGAGTAGTCGAGGGTTCCTGAGATTAGAAAGTGGTTCCCAGGTTCTTTCACTAGGAGGATATCCTTTCCATTCAACCAGGTATTGAACCTGACCCCGTTTATACCTGGACTCACATATTCGAGATACTTCATATTCCAATTGGTTGTCGACCAGTAGAGGAGGAGGTCGGTGGGATTTCCGGGATTGGTGGTAGGGTTTTAATAAGGATGTGTGGAATACTGGGTGAATTTTCTTCCAAGAGTCTGGTAGACTAATCCGGTATGAAACTTGGTTGATAATTTCCTTGATGGGAAATGGACCATAGTACCAAGGGGCCAACTTGTTTGGCCGTAGATGCCGGGGTAGTAATTTCAAGGACAACCAGACTTGATCACCGATTCGATTGCATAAGAAGGACCTGGTCTCCTTTTTAAATCTGCATACCTCTTAGTCTGTGTTCTGGCCTTCTCTAAATTTTCTTTGGCCTCTTGGTGTACGTTGATGAGGGTTTCAATCCAGGAGTCGACAGTAGGTACTGCTGTAGGATGAGGGAGAACAGAGGGTAGAACTGATGGATGGAAACCTTGGCTACAATAAAAGGGGCTGGTCTTAAGAGCTGAATGGTCAGAATTGTTGTAGGCGAATTCAGCCACGGGTATCAGGAGCGACCAGTCATCCTGAACCTTGGTGGCGAAACATCGAAGATACTGTTCCAGGGTCTGATTAGCACGTTCTGTGGCTCCGTTGGTCTGGGGATAATAACCAGATGAGAGGGCGCGTTGGATTCCCAGAATGCGACAGAGAGGTTTCCAGAATTGAGAGACGTACTGAGGTCCTCGATCAGATAAGATCTTGGAAGGGAGTCCATGTAAACAAAATATGTGTTCCAGGAAGATTCCAGCAAGGTAATTCCACAATGAAGCCTGTAGCAATGAATTCCCATGGCCTTGTTGGCAGCGATGGTTGCATTAGAAGACCTGCCGGACTCTTGTTATCATGTTTGTTTTGACTGCAGACAGCACAAGCTTTGATGTACTGCTGTACGTCAGTCTTCATTCCAGGCCACCAAAACTGTCTTTGTATAAAACGGAGGGTGCTGGTTATGCCACGATGTCTGGAGTGAAGGGTATCATGACAGAGGTTTATCATTCTTTGTTGTAATTTCTGTGAAGGAATGACCAGTGCATTGTCCTTGAATAAGTATCCTTCCTTAAGTCTTAGGTTCCACGGATTCTTCCTTGAAATATCCTTCCAGAGGTCAGAGGATTGGGTTTGTACTCGAATTTCTTCCAGGAGGTTGACTGCTTGAGCTACAAAGATCGTGTTGGGAAACATCTTAGGATAGGCCTTGTCTTCAGTAGTTACATAGTCAGGACGTCGAGATAAGGCGTCAGCTTAGGATAGGCCTTGTCTTCAGTAGTTACATTGGGCCTCATTACGACCCTGGCGGAAATCGTGGCGCCAAATGCACCATGGAGCACGGCGGAAAGCTGCCGATAGCGCCATGGGGGTTGGCGGATTTACCGCCCCATTCCGACCTTGGCGGGGCGGTAAATCCCCATTCCCCATTTTACCCTTCCCCATTCCCATTTTTGCCCCATAGGGTATAATGGGAGTGGGGAAGGCGTTAATTACGCCACCGATAAATACGGTGGCGTAATTAACAAGGTCCCGTAGCGCCATGGATTTCTCCGCCCGGAAAAACCAGGCGGAAAACGCTCCATGGCGCTACGGGAACTCGTAGTAGGGCGGACGGGTCCGCCGCGAATAACGCTGGCGTAAACCCACTCCGCCAGGGTCGTAATGAGGCCCATAGTCAGGACGTCGAGATAAGGCGTCAGCAATCATGTTTTGTGATCCGGGAACATGAGTGATTTGGAATTTGGTATTGGGCAAAGAAGTAGGCCCAATGCGCCTGACGACTGTTCCTGCACTCCAATGATTGTAGAATTTGAAGATTCCGATGGTCAGTGTCGACCTGAACTGGATATCTAGCACCCAGAAGTAGATGTCGCCATTCAGTGAAGGCCTGGCCGATGGCTAACAGTTCCTTTTCCAGGGCGGAATAGTGTGTCTCACTGGGAGTCAGGGTTCGTGAGAGGTAAGCAATGGGGTGTTCCAGTTTATCCTCAAGTTCCTGTTTCAAGACCGCTCCTATGGCGTAGATAGAGGCATCCGTTTCCACCAGGAATGGGCGATTTATGTCTGGTTGGGCCAGGATGGGGGCTTGCGTGAACTCTGTCTTCAATCGTTGGAATGCTTTGTCTTGCGGTGTAGACCAGATAAAGGGAGTGTCTTTCTTCAAGAGAGCAACAATCGGCTGGACAATCTCGGAAAATGTAGAAATGAACTTCCGGTAGAAGTTGGCAAGCCCCAGGAAGGATTGAACTTGTTTCACGGAGGTGGGAGAAGGCCATGCCAGTATGGCCTTTACCTTTGAAGGAGCCATACCAATTCCTTCTGGGCTAAGGATGAATCCCAGGTAGTGAACAGAAGTAACGTGAAACAAGCATTTTTCGGGTTTGGCTAAAAGTTTGTGTTCACGGAGTCGTTGCAGTACTGCCTTTACATGCTCTTCATGCTTTAGAGGATCCTTGGAAAAGATCAATATGTCATCCAGATAGACAATGACAAAAAGTAATAACATGTCAGAAAACACCCTGTCCATAAAACGTTGAAAAACCGCGGGGGCATTAGCTAGTCCAAAGGGCATGACTAGATATTCATAGTGACCAAAGGGTGTTCTAAAGGCTGTTTTCCATTCGTGTCCTTCCCGGACACGGATCAAATGATAGGCACCCTGGAGATCCAACTTCGTGAATACTACGGCGCCTCTCACATCTTCCGGGATATCCGAGATCAGGGGCAGTGGGTACCGATCTTTGAGGGTGCATTGATTTAAGCCACGATAGTCGAGGCAAGGTCTGAGTTCCTTGGTGTCCTTCTTGGGAGCAAAGAACAATGAAGCACCCGCTGGAGATTTTGAGGGTCTTATGGTGCCGTTTTCAAGGTTGGTATCCAGGTATTCTCTGAGGGCCTCTTTCTCAGGTTCGGAAAGAATGAACATTCTGCCAAAAGGAATCACTGCTGAGGGATATGTATCTATGGCACAGTCTTCAGGTCTGTGAGGGAGTAAGGCCTGGACTAACGCAGTTGAAAATACATCAGCATATCCCTGATAGGCCTCTGGGACTTGTATGATATTAGAAACCAAGAGTGGTGTTTTCAGGTCTCTTGGTGGTTCTTTAAGGGGTGTCGAGGAGGGATCCAGGATTAGACAGTGGGACATACAAAACTCTGAGCCTAGGAATAGTGATCCTGCTGTCCAATTTATATATGGATTGTGCTTCCGTAACCAGGGCATACCCAATACCATGGGGTAATGGGCTGACTTAATGATGTCGAATGTAATCCGCTCTTGGGGATGGTTTATGGAAAGTTGGATCTCTTTTGTCTGCAGGCTTATGGGTCCTGAAGAGAGGGGTCTTCCGTCGATTGCTTCCACCGGCTGCATGGTGCTTCATGTCTCGTACGGAATATGGAATATGATGACTAACAACCCAGTCTTGATCAATGAAAATTCCCATAGCTCCGCAGTCCACGAAGGCCAGAATGGGATAGGTTTTATTCTTGGAGGGCGACAGGAAGGCTTGTAGTATCACCAAATTGTTTTGTCCAGGGGAGTTCAAGGATGGAATTGATGTGGAGCAAACATCTATCTCCCGAAGCTCTGCTCCATCTAGGATCGGGAGCTGGCGTTTCCCGAATGCCGAGGAGGGGCCAGAGGACACTCCCTAACTAGGTGTTTGTCTGAGGCACAATACATGCACAACCCCGTATGAATCCATCTCATTCTTTCTTGCGGGGATATAGGTCCACGGAAGGCCCCTATCTGCATGGGTTCTGGTTCAGAGATTGAGCCTGGGTTTGTGTCCGCGTTGGTGGTACTCTCAAAGGACGGCTTCGAAGGATTAGCTTTGGATTTCTTCTTCTCTGCCTTTCTTTCCTGGATACGAAAATGAGTGCCTGGAATGAGTTTGGCGAGCTAGTCTGGCCAACTCATCCTTAATCTCCTCATTCAGTCCTCTCCTGAAAAGGGTAAAACTCGCCTCCGGGGACCAATCAGCTTCCTTGACTAACTGCTTGAATCGGGAAACATAGGTGAGCATATCCTGGGATCCTTGCTGAAAGTCTAACAGGCGTTCCTGGGCACTATAGACCTGTTCTGGACGGTCAAACATGGTTTTAAGGGCTTGTATGAAGCCATCATAGTCATCTAGAAGAACGTTGCCGGAATTAACGAGGGGCGTGGCCCAGGTTAAGGCGTTTCCTGAAATGTGGGAAATTATGAAGCCCACTTTAGCCCTGGGAGTTGGAAAGTAGTAGGGCTTAAAAGTAAAGTGAACCAAACATGAATCAAGGAATCCTCAAAGGGTTTTTGGTGAGCCATCATATTTGTCCGCTATACCGCCCAGCAATATACTTTCTTTTGTGGCAGAATTGCGGGATAGAACTAGTTGTTTGAGAGTGGCGTTTTCCGCCTTTAGATTCTGCACCTCGGTTCATAGCTCTTGCATGCCACGCATCAGGTCCTAGACGGCTGCTTCCTTGTCCATATCGAGTTCGGTCGGTTGGCGTCTCAAACTGTCAAGGAGTTCCCCCCTTCTCACCTAAGTTCGATCTTTGCTGGATTTCTTGATCGATGCCTTCTTGCGTACTGCTCGAGTCTTGAATAAGGCTGCACAAGTCTCTTCCGACTCCAGCGTGCGTTCAAGTACCGGGATGCAGGGGTCCAGGAATCCAGGAAATAACAGGGTGCGCAACTAGCACACAAGTCCAGGAATCAAGAAAGGAAGGAAAGGGACTAGAATTGGGTTAGAGTGGAGGAAGAAAGGGAAACAATACCGGGAGCTACGGAGCACATGTCTGGTCGCTACTTCGCAATAGTATTGAGACGCACGGGCCGCAGGGGCGTTGCATATTCGTGGAACGTACTACGTCCGCCGTGAAGGCTGGTGCGAGGCGTGTCACGTGATACGGCCATGTTGGGAGAAACAATGAATGCAAGCCCCGCCGTGACAAGGACCAGGAAGTCCAGAAGGGACGCGTTCTGTGGGTCATGACAGGTGGGGCCTCCCCGATTGCCCGGGAGTGGGTAAGACTGGCCCTTGTCGTGTTGGTGATCCGCTCCGTGCGCCGCAGGGCTGGGGCAGTGTATGTCACCGTGGGGAGCCCCAAGGGGGCTTGTGCTTCTCTGTTTAGTGTAATTCCAAGGAAGCTTCAGTCCAGGGCAAGGGCACTCGTGAGAGAGGGAGGGTCTCTACACTAGGACCCTCTGTAGTCCTCCAGTCCACCAGCAGCCTTTAGGTTCCAACCCCAGTTGAGGGTGGGTCAGTGGGGGGCGAGAGAAGGCCAATTTGGGGCAGTTCTGAGGGATCTCTCTTCGAGGGAGAGAGAGAGAGAGAGAGAGAGAGAGAGAGAGAGAGAGAGAGAGAGACAGACAGACAGACAGACAGACAGACAGACAGACAGACAGACAGAGAAATAGAGAGAATGAAAGAGGAAAGAGAGAGGTCATGATTTTCCACATTCCTGCATTGCAGAGCATAACCTCCACCCTAAAGGTGGTCAACTGGGGATGTGGAAGTTTTTGGGACATAGAATACTTCTTTACCTGATGCAAGGTTCTGGAGAGTTGGATCACTGTGCTTAGTGCAAGGGAAAACACTACCCCTAAGCATCCAACAGGCTTACTATTGAACAGCAATATTGTTGTGGGTCTATAAACATTAGATATTATTGATATGTTCCCTGCACAGTCTTATCACTAACACAATTAGTATTTGCACTTGCAATATAATGGGGCTCATTATAAATTGGCCGGTGCAGACTTAACATGCTGTTATTAACAAAGCACGTTTCCGCAACGGCCAACTACACGTTTTCCATTGAGGGGCCTGAATTACCTCTAGTTAGGAGCTGGAGGTAATTCAGGTACCTTGCTGGCAACATTCACTGGTATTACCGGCACCAGTGTAACCGTTGCCAGTAAGACTGTCAAAATCCCCCATGGAGTCCAAATGGGACTACATAGAATGGGGATTTACAACTGACACTGGCATTTATAATCCAGCAGTAATACCAATGGACCTAGTGCCGGTATTGGTATTTCAGTTTGCCAGTATTCTGGCGAATTTACTGCCAGGGTACCGGCAAACTTGTAATGAGTCCCAATAATGTCTTTAATATGCATGAATAGAAATAGATTAAAAATGCTCTTACTCTCTCGCTTAGCATTTATGTATATTTATTCTCTAGTAGAAATAATATTAGAGCGTTAAAAATAGTGTAGTATACACTTCCCAATACGAACAATAAAGTAGTTAAATAGATAACCAGCATCGGACTCTTCTATTAACTTCTCAAATGTTAAAGCTACCTACAACCAATCAGTAATGTGTGTAGCCATTGTGGCATAATACAACTTAAAATCATACTCACAATCGTGGTGCTGTCCAGATTGGTGAATCAGGGGTCACATGAAGTTATAAATGTCAACCCCAGATGGAAAGACAACTCTGTCAAAAGTCCATGGCTTCAGAGGGCAGTTAACTAAGAACAAACTAGAGGAAATCTAAAGCCATGGATAAAAATGACAGGTGAATCATTTTACATCTCTCTGCAAGGATTCTTCTCGTCCATCCTCTGTACTTTGAAGGATCCACTTATCTAGGCCAAAGAAATATGAGGGGAAGCACAGGCTGATGGTATTCGCTGTGCCAAAACTCAGTATCCGAAAAAGCTCAGTGGTGATCCAGCACAAAGGTGTTGAAAGGCTACATCATGGTGCCTCTTCATGGTGTAGCCATGGAAAAGAAAAGGAGATATGCAAAAATAAGTAAAAAGGTGATTCATTTCAGCCTCTGGAAATATTGAATGAAACATGAGCAGTTTACTGCCTCAGGGTGTAGGCATCTGAATTCTGTTAGCTTCTTCTTACCAAAGCAGTTCAGTTCCATAATTTAGGTTTTCCTCCAAGTTATTGAAGCAAACATTCAAAGTCAGAATTTGGATAAATTGGCACAGTGTCAATTATAGGGCCATTGCAGGAACTACAGTCATACATTAAGCTGCTTGCTTTCTCTTACCCACTCAAGTCTTGTGGAAGCAACTGGGTCCTCCAAACTCTGCCCCATCTACCTTCTACAGTGGCCTGGCCTTGGGCTGTTTCTGGAATATGTGTCCTTTACTCTCTTGTGCAGCTGGTTATAAAAACATAAGCCTCCCTTCAGGATCATATGAACCTACCTTGTTTCTTTGCTAGTTATTCATCATTAGCGGGTGTCATTAATTTATTTAATCAATGGTTTCAATACTAAGTATTACCACAAAAGAACGGTATCAGAGGAAAATTGGACTGCTTAGGACAGCAAAGTTTCTCTTGCACAATCTTGCACACTCATACAGAATATCCCTACTGGAAGAACACTCTGTCCCTATCCTTATATGGGATCCCTCCCTAGGCAGCGGATGGTGTACCGCCTATCTAACAGGGATAGGAAGAAGAATATCCCTATCCAACCTTCATTCATACATCAATGTAGTACAAAAAATAAAAATCAAGTTTAAGGTCAAGGAAATAATTGATATAAGGAGACACAGTATTGTATCCTTGTGTCTCTATCGTAGTGACAGGGTCCTATCCTGGTCTGGAATTTCCATCTGAATTTTATTCACCAGTTTACAAGGATGCAGCGATCACTAAAGACCTTATTCTGAGGCTAAAAAACTGTCTCTATAAAAAGGGCCTGACTTGTTAGAGGCTACCAGAGCTATCGAACACTAAAACATCTCTTTGTAAACGTGTCTCCCTATATCAATTATTTCACTGACCTTAAACCTGATTTCTATTTTTTGTACTACATTGATGTATGAATGAAGGTTGGATAGGGATATTCCTCTTCCTATCCCTGTTAGATAGGCGGTCCACCATCCGATGCCTAGGGAGAGATCCCATTTAAGTATAGGGACAGAATGTTCTTCCAGGTGGGATATTCTGTATGAGTGTGCAAGATTGTGCAAGAGAAACTTTGCTGTCACAAGCAGTCCAATTTTCATCTTATACCGTTCTTTTGTGGTAAAACGTTTGACTCTGAACGGTTGGATAGTATGAAAGACTTATAGCCTGTAGTAAATTTAGCCCTAAGTGTGTTCTGTTCAATACTAAGTACACCCCCTATTGAAATACCATTAAGTTTGCAAACATTTGACTAAAAGTGTCCACAATTATCACAATGGAAGTCTACAGAGTTTACAAGGTTCTCCTAGCCCCTAGGCCTTTAGGGGTCTATTTGGAGGCTGTCGCATAGGACAGGTTCCTGGGCCTCTTACTGGAGGCCTTGGTGGTTGTTTTATCTTAGGCTGGTAGGGATGAAGCAGAGTGTGGTTCCTACAGGCCATTGTCCATGATTAACATGGAAATAAAGATCTGTAAGATATTAGCGGACCGCCTGGAGCTGGTGATAAGGGAGCTTGTCCAGCCAGACCAAACAGGATTTATTTCCAGTAGGATCACTGTGCATAATCTGAGAAGGTTGTTCCAAATTTTAAATAAATCAAGAGACTCCAAGCAGGAAATTGCAGCTTGGAGTCATATAAAGCGTTTGACTCAAGTTTCCTGGGATTTTCAATGGATGGTCTTGAAAGAATGGGATTGAGTCACTTTTTTGTACACTGGGACTGGTTGCTATTTGATGAATCGACATCTTGTGTGCACTTGAATGGTGTGGTGTGTCCCCGTTGGGTGGTGCAAAGGGGCACACATCAGGGATGCCCACTGTTGCTGGTTGTTTTTGCGCTAGTAATGGAGCCATTGGCAAGGGTTGTGCGTAGAAGACATATGTCCACTGGCCTGCATATGGGAGACGAGAGGCACTGTTTCTCGTTGTACGACGACAATGTTCAGGACCCAGTATGTCAGCTGGAAGTGGTTTTGGATGCCGTCAGAGAGTTCGGCAAACTTTATGGACTAGTAATAAATTGCTCTTAGTCTGTTCTCTATACAGTCCCAGAAAATGTGGGTGCAGATTGTGGCACTTAGGCATGAATACTCCTAGTCATGGGTTTAAGTATCTGGGAATAAAAATGGTAATTGATTGGGAATGGGTGTATGAATATAACATGGAACAGGGTATGGTGGCTTTTGATAGATCTGCTGAGTTCTGGATGAGGTTTCCCCTGTCTGTTGTGGGGCGGGTTGCTCTTGTTAAGATGATAGCTCTCCCAGGACTGCTGTATGTCTTCCAGGTAATCCTGATGCCGATACCCAATGGATAATTCCATATGATGCTCATGATCTTAGGGAAGTTGTTGTGAAAGGGGGGAAGCCCTCAGGTTGGTTTAAAGATGTTGCAACTTCCAGCCAGGGCCCCTAATTTTCAATTGTATTACTGATCGACCATGCTCCAACATATAGTGGATTGTTTTGCCTTACCACAGGAGGATGCGATAAGCTGTATGATAGCAGCTGAATGTAAGCCAGTGATGTTGTTTGAGGCAATTGGTGCTAGTGATAGGGAGTTTGGTTTGTTCCCTTAGCCAGTGGTGAAATTGATAAAGGTGTGGGGTTGTGCAGGGATACAAGTTCCCTTTCTTGCCTGAGTTGCAGTTATCATGTTGTAAAATGCGATATATTATGGGACCGGCAAAGGATACCAGGTTGCCAGGCTGGGCTGTAGGGGGACAATTTATATGAGGATGATAGGGCTCTATCATATTGGAAGTTACGCGCAATGCACCCAAAAGCGTAGCTTAATTTTCGGGTGTATGCCAGGTTGACGGCCGTGATTAGAGGTTTGTCGGAGAGGTTTCCAGTGCACACCAGAGATGCACACTCCCCGTATATAATAAGATATGGCATTTATAACACGCCTGTACACAAGTGTTTCCAGGCGCAATTGTGCTTAGGGGTTTGATTGATGGCGATAGGCACATTACTGAGTTGCACAACATGCTGGCCAGCTCCAGTGAAGACAGGAGGGCTAGACCATGGCAAAAGTGGGAGGAGGATCTTGGTGAAGCAATCATCTCCATGCAAAACAGGTGCCTAGGAATGCGAGATTTCAGTGGATTCAATATAAATGCGTTTTCTGAGCCTTTATTACACCAGTTGTGGTGGCCAAAATGGCATCTGGATTGGATCCGGCTTTCAGGAGGTGTCGTAGAGAGCATGGGACGTACTTGCATATGTGGGGGGGATGTGAAAGGAGACGTATAATTGACAAATTACACGAACTCACAGTTATACGGATTAGTGCAACAGTGCTTATTGGATGGCTCACCGGCAAACAAGCCATCCCAACAAGGAACAAGTTGCTTTTAAAGTCACTATCTCTGGGGTTGGTCTTGGTGAAGCGTGCCATTGTAATGCTGTGGAAAAGCTTGGTAAACCCGTGAGTCCTGGTTGAGGGAGGTTGACAAGTGGGTCAAGGCGGAGATGGATGTATAAAATCGTAATCGGAAACCCGGGGTGGAGGGGGATCAATGTGGTGTGTGGCATGAAATGTGGGACCTGGTGAATGTGTCTTCTGATCTTAGGCCTCCTTGAAATGTATGAGTTCCTATTTGAAGGTGACATGGGTAGAATGTTTATACCTGCAGCACTAGTAATTAGGATGTACGGGACTGCGGATGTGAGGGATGGGGGGATAGGTTACAACTGGTATGGGAAAGAGAATTGTTGACGATTGTGTTAAGTGGGACTTAGTACAAATCATATGTTGTTTATTAGAGGTTCCAGGTGGTCATTTTGCAACATGCGTTCAAGTTTGAGTACTTTCCTAATATATAGCTGCCTTTCGAATGTGTTATAGATGAAAAGGAACAAGGGAAGTGGGCTCCGCAGTGTGCTGTTCGCTGTGGGAGACTCTACCCACCTTCTGTGATCATGCTTCAAGCCTCAGCTAACTTCCTATATTGGACTTTCTTATCATTTAGGTCCGTATGTGGTAGCACTATTTACCTAGTTTTTAGCTACAGTACTAATTATACATATACAATCGTATTTGTTTTTATTTGTTTTAGGGGTTTATTATCAAGCCACGCCCCCGCTGATATTTAAACTCAAGGTCGCGCTACAGGCGTGCACGCTACGGGAACTGCGCTACAAAGTGTGCAGTTCGCTGGCTCATGTGAGCGACAGCTTCACCTCGTAGTGCTCCCCCTCTTTATCCTCAAGTGTTACTATGGGAGCTTCTGTCTAAACTCTTGTGCCTTAGCTGTTTCCTTTCTGTGCCTCTTTTTGTTTTTAACTTTATTCAACGTGTGATTGGTTGACCAGCTCTGACCCATGTCCATTACTTGTACACATGCATGCTTTCAACACTCATTGCAGAAATATAGTCTAGCAGCTGAGGGCTTTGGAAGCTTCTGGCGGGCTTCTCTTCTACAACGAAGCGTTTGAGTGGCTTGGTCAGTTAGGCTGCTTCCTATTGTTTGGAACTAAGACGTAGTAACGCAGTAAGCATTATGGTCATAGCGGCTCTCTTGTCTGACACGTTGTTAAAAGCTTGTGCCTGTTCTGAAACTGACGCTGCCTCTGTCTCTGAGCCTGAGATACTCGTGCGATGTGGTCACTGGGTTTGTCCATCCAAAATAATCTTGCGACCTGTGCGAACAATTAACACACGAAAGCTTACTACTTACTTTCCTAAAATTCCCTCGCCAAATTTATTAGAGATTGTCAGTGCGATTAAAACTATCATTGCTGAGTTGGGTGTCTCTCTAAGCTGCCTAAGTTCGAAAATGGTCACAGAGCTGATTTCACCCAACATTGAATTGGATGTGGATTCCTGCTGTCCTCCAGCAATCACTGCTAAATCTCTGGTTATGCCTCTTGACACAAGGCCAAAGCAGCCAGATCACTCAATCAGAAGCCCCTTTCCCTGCCGCTGTTGCGAACGTGGACTGCTCACTGTCTACTCCCACCAAGCAGGGTAATGATGTGATTATCAACGCTTTAATTCATTCACAGATTCCAAATAATAGCGCTGTTCATGACCTTGTAAACCCAATAGATCTTTCAAACAACACAGGTGACGTTGAGTGCTTGGGACCTAACCTTGACAGCTCCTTTCCAATTACTTGTGTCTGCTCAGTCCACCCCTGTATCTCTGAAAAGTGAAACGAGTCCGATGTTCCTTCAAGATGAGGTTCTAGTGCTTATTTCCCCAACAGTGCACTCCGCTTTGCTTGTTGACCATTCCCCGTCCACTAGACTATCGCCACATCCCTTTCTTCTTCCCTTGCTCCCTGAGTCCCGTGAGTCAGCTCCCTCTCCGGTTTCCCTAGAACGCTGTTTGACCAGTACCTCTAGTATGGACTCTGATTAAATGTTTCAGGCATATGAGCGCCAACTGTGCACCCTAATAAGTAAATGCGAAAAAATGAATAAATTAGATCTACAGTCGCTTTTACTTCATAAGAGCATAAATCGTGTCTGGAAACCAGTCCAGGACTAATCTACCAACACAGATGCTAGTGCAACTATTGGGCCACTATTGATCCGGCTAAACCTCCAATACTTCTAATCAGTGCCACTTCAAAATCTGTGACTACCTCAGCTAGCACATCATCTAAGAAACACACGTCCGAACAATAGCCACAGCCAAACGGAAATAGAAAGTTATCTCACAGGCTGTTATGTATGCCAAATGACCATGAACTGGAGGTAACTCTTGTATAGTCGCTGAATCCAGCCTACAGGCTAGTGCAGTTTCTACACGTCAAGGACATTTCACCTAAGACTGTTGATCTATTATCAATTGTGATTCCAATTCCAATAGCAACAGCCTGTCCTTCTTTCTTTTCTTCTAGCGGAGCTGCTTCGGTCCCCTTGTTTGTCTTTCCCTCCCTACCTTCCCTGAGCATTCCTGTTCCTCCAGTAGCTACTCAACCTAGACTGACAGACATATGGCCCATATCTTCTGTTCAGCTAGCAATTCCGGCAACCTCTTATGGTTCTGCACTCATTCCCAGCTGGGATCCGCCACTTAATAATGCATTGCAACTGCAGGTTGTTGCTATGGATGAGCCGTCTCCCCGTTAAATCGAGCTGCAGTGTTAAGTCTTTTCCAAAATATAGCCCCATTAAGAGTGATTAAGTCTAATGGTATTATTTTGGTCGATCAAGTTGATCGCAGTGTTATGAATATCTCTAACATTCCGTTCAGAGCTGACTCCCTGTTAGACTATGTAATTTTCCATCAGGACGCACTATTTAAACTTGGTTATCGGAGCATCATTATGCATATTCCCTTAAGTAAGACACAAAGTCGGTTGAGACCTAAGTGTCCTCCAGCAAACCTGCTTGGTGATCAATTGCTGACGATTATGCCAGCTCATTCGTCACAATCTAAGGGGATTGCTGTAGGACACCCTGGTTGTGATCAAGGCCAATATTTCTGCTAAGGCCAAACCAGTGTTCCCTGCTGTGGCCAAGCTGACAAATAAAGAACCTGCTAATTCCCTAAACCGACCTTTGACTTATGGTGAAATGGAATCTGACACTGGGTATTGGCAGTGGCTTCCCACTGTTTTTAAGGAACATTTCTCGCAGCTGTCTCGATGACACGCAAATTATTTTATCATGGAACACTCGAAGATTTTCTCATTTCCTTAGTGCTGACGGGTTGGCTTTGCACCTGTCTAATTTTTCCATGTTGGCATTACAGGAAACTTGGCTAACTGACCAAGTGGACTTCGATGGTAGATCCACGATCCAGAAAGTAGCTGTCAAAGGTGCTATGGGTCGACCCAAGGGATGATTACTGATTTCCGTTGCCACTTCATGGACTCAAGAGGAACTGGATGGCTCTACCTCTATGGTCCTTGCCTCCAAAATCTAACTAACTTTGCGACAATTATTCTTAATCAATGTATACGATCCTCCGAATAATGTTGCAACTAGAGCAATCGTTGCAGCTTTTTGTACAATTTTGAATAAATTCCTAGTTCAATACACTCCATACATAAAGAAAAGCATGTTGTTCCCGATGGGTTAACGCACATGCACTCCTAATGGACCAGTGTCCCTCTAAGAATACTTCACTGAATCGTGTTACTAACAACTAAAAGAGTTTAATCAAAATTTCTCAAAACAAAATTCACAAAACATAGAGATTGTTATACTTAAATTCCCAAACCTGGGGTTCATATTTTCATATTTAAGTTCCAAGGCTGATGTATAAACATATAAGGACATTAACAAACAGTAAAGCTTATTTTATGAGAATGTCGACTATGTAATGAAACAATCAATCAGATTCCAAATTCAAATGCCAACACGTTTCGATATTTCATGCTATCCATCTTCACGGCTATAAGCTGTCCTTTCATTGTTGTGTGTTAATCTTGTGTATTCTTTTGTGACCTACAATAAGTAGTATACTCTTATTTAATTGGTCTATCAAGGGCAATATGCTCATAGAATTAAAAAATAAATAACATCAAACTGACATTTTTTCAAATTCACGAAGGTAAGTTCTAACCTGTAATAAAATACATTCTGTGACTGGGTGCTCTAATTACATATTTCATGATCCTATTCTGTGTAAACCTAAACAGTCAAACCCACTTACCCTGCTCATTCATTTGCAGGTTTGTCCGACTTCGTGGATTGATTTCCTTCTGTGTTACAATATGAACCTGCACATTCTCGCATCCTATAGAGGACAAAGAACACATCTCCTGTCAATCTGTTGGGCTTTTAACAGCACCTCCACCATGTATCTTTCATTGTCCCGCATAAATATATCAGAGCCTCCAACCCTCTTCCCCTCTGGTTTCCTCTCCTCCCTTCCATGCTATATGGGGGTTATCATGGTAACTAGTTCATCCCACTTATCTGATCTCATTCAGGTATGCTAGAGTGCTCGCGAGCATGCTAAGCTCGAGTACTTACAAAGAGTTATACCCATTCCAAAATGGCCACCATACCGTCGTAACACACATTGCGTTAGCTGGCAGTCAATTGCCATGGGAACGAGCGATACAAATAGAAGGCCGCGAGGCAGCCGACTGGTGTTGCTGGTCTGCTGCCCCACATCCCGTCGAACCAAGCAAATTTGGATAAGTACTCGAGCTTAGCATGCTCGTGAATATGAACCCCAGGTTTGGGAGTTCAATTTTTATTAAACTCTTTGGGCCTCATTATAACTCTGGTGCTCCCGTAATGAAGGGTGCCGGTACGGGACCGGCACCCTTCATTACGGGAGCGCCAATTACGAGGTTCCCTTTGCAGGACTTGCTGAGGAAATCTGGTAAAACCAGGCGTCCTTAGCGGGTCCCGCGAAGGGATGAGGGAGCTAATAACGGGCCGTTATTAGCTCCCTCCCCATTCCCATTGAGCCCTATGGGGGCTCAATGGGAATGGGGATGGATTCCTGCAATTCCTCATTGCAGGAACCCGGTATTGGAACCCGGTATGGACGCTAATAGCACCATGGCTACCTCCATACTCGTAATGAGGGCCTTTAAGCTGTTAGTAACATGATTCAGTGAAGTATTCTTAGAAGGACTCCGATCCATTAAGAGTGCATGAGGTTTAACCCATCGGGAACAACAGGCTTTTCTTTATGTATTTTCTAGTAGGTGTCCCCTTAGGCCTGGGGACAATACCCACGTGCCCCTGAAACATATGTGAACATTGATGGTTAAAGATACGGGAAGCTTTAATATATATATATATATATATATATATATATATATATATATATATGTATATATATATATATATATATATATATATATATATATATATAGACTGAAACTAAGCTGTTGCTGGTCCTTTTCAACTCTACATTAAATAAACAGTGAAATTGTAAAATGGTTGCTTAAGAACTTTCCGATCAAAACACATACACCCCTTCATTACATTTGCAGCCGATTTGCATCTGCTTGGTATGACTGGTGTTGCATGACTAAGCATTTTTTGCCTTTCATGAGCTCAATATTTCAAGGTGGTGAATTGTCAAGTTTCAAGGTAACATTTATAATATTAAAAAGTGAATTACTTAACTAATTTGTCCATGTTACCATTTACAAAGACATGTGCTGCGCAAGAATGTAAATACACTTTTATTAAAGTGTCCAATGAATCACACTTTTCTTAAAGTGTACAATGAATCCTTTCAAAATAACAAGTTGTGCTCATCAAAACCACTTTGCTAGGCGTTGAATTCTGCGTTCTTTGATTGATAACAAAATTAGATTAGCTGATAACATTCATTCTGCGTGCACTCATTTTGGCATTGATGTAGAGCAATATTTTCTTCATCTCAATGCCAAGATGAAACAGTTACTGTAGTGACTACTGTATTCCGAGTGCACAGTCTCCTTTCCTACATACTGATTGTGAGCAAATTCCACAGGGACAGGACAGGGTTTTTTTACACCCCAAAAACGAAATCACCTTTAAATTTGAAGCATGGAAGGGGGTGCCCGCATACACTGACTCCTCCCACCGGCCCGCCTGTCAGTCCTTTGACTGCTCATTGGCTATTGCTAACTAACCAATTTACGGGGGACGGAGGGTTAGTTGTATGGAGGAAAAGGTACCAGGGACTGTTTCTTACTCCTACGTCCCGTCCCCTTTCCTCCATACTCGTGACAGAATTCATAGCAAGGAAACTTCAGGGAGGAGGAGAATCACTAAGGATTTGCAAATAGGTTACGCAGGATTGCTTGATCAAAGCTAGCATCAGCTTTAGAGCTAGTATCAAGACAATAGTGCCTACAGAAGGCTGAAGGAGTTAACCAACTGGAAGCCTTACTGTTCACATCATAGGGGATGATACGCTGGAAAGCCACAGCCGTGGATTTAGCTCTGGTGGCATGCATGTGAAGGCCCTTTGTGAGAGCACACTTTTGCAGGATATAACAATGATTTTGATGTATACCTGAAACCAGCCACCTGGCTCTGGTGGCCATGGAGGCCGGTGCGCCCCGGTTCAGCACTACAGGGTTACAAATAGAGCAGCAAACTTCCTGAGCTATTTAGTTCTGTGCATATAGACATCAAGGAAGTGAAGAACCATGTCAGCTCGAGATTGAGGAAGGGGAAAAAGGTGGACAGAACCTGCTACTCATTGATGTGGAAAGAGAAAGCCACCTTGGGAATAAAAGATGGGTGGGTCCCTCGAACCACCTTGTCCTTTTGGAAAATTGTATATGGTGCAGAAGTCAAACGCCTGTATTCTGCTGACTTTTTACGCCGAAGTAAGAGCCGCTAAAATGACAAACTTCCAAGACAGGAACTTTAACTCCATGGAGACCAACAATTTAAAGGGCTGATCGGCCAGGGCAGCCAATACAATGTTTAGATCACAAAAAGGATGAGGTCTTGTAACAGGAGGGCCTTGTCAGCCCTTCAAGGTGCCTGCAAATCACAGGGTTTGAGGCAGAAAATGAAGCATCAAGAGAGTTGCGGCATGCCGCAACTACTCTTCGACCTTTAAAACGTATCCAGAACAGGACTGGGAGACTTGTCCTTGGCCTCAAGCCCAGGGATCGTATCGCTCCAGCTCTGAAATCTCTTCTCTGGCTCCCCGTGGCTGCAGGGATCAAGTTCAAGGCACTCTGCATCGTCCACGGGGCTTTCTGGGGCCTGGGGCTGCTCTACCTCCAACTTTCTCTTACAAAACATCTTCCTTCTCAAGCTTTCTGCTCATCCAGCTCCAACTGTCTGAGGGTCAGACGCTTCTCCAAGCAGAGAGTTTGGTGCAGATCTATCTCCTCAGCTGGGACCTCCCTCTGGACCAGCCTCCCTGCCTCTCTCAAACTTGAGCAGAACCACCTCCGGTTCCGGAAGTAACTCAAGACCTTCCTTTTTGCTTCGGCTTTCTCTCTTCCTCTCCCCTGCTGATGCACTTGACTGTTCCGCGCACTGGTCACCCTCTGAACCCGGGCCCAGGCTCCTGCATGTCCAGTTGCCCTCACACTGCCTCCGGGCTCCCCAGCATTTAAGGGCCTGTATCTGCAACCCTACAGTCCCTTCTCTCTGCACTTATGAGCCATCCGCTGGCAAAACTTTTGAGTTAACTGCACTTCCCCCTTACACTCACCCCTGGCACTTCTCCTCTTCCCCGCACTTGCACGATCTGAATGACACAAGGCCTAGTAAGATCGTTGTTTTGTCCTCCCTTTGTTTCCCCCTCATTGTCTTGTTGCGACTAGAAACACCTGTGTACAGGCACGTTATAAATGCCACATCATATCATATCATGCCCCAATAGCCGCCAATTAGGAGCAACGGAATTCCACTGAAATGTGGGAAGCCACCAGATGCAACACAATGGAGAACACATCATTAAGTGAGCAAGTCAGAGGATTGATGTGGTTGTCTAAGAACCAATGGCAGAATCAGATCCATTTTGCTTTTGTATTGAGATCGGGGGAAGCCTTTCTTGCCACCTGAATAACTCTCATGTCATTGACAGACAAGCCCAGGTGCCCTGAGGTAAGCTGCTCAGGAATCAAGCTGCTATGCTGAGTACTAAAGGGGAGGGGTGCAGTACCTTGCCCTGTTGTTGCTAAAGGAGGTTGTGCGGGAATGGAAGAGGATCTGGGCCCTGCCGGAAGTCCTTCAGCATGTTGAAGACCCATAAGCGACCTGGCCACTCTAGTGCAATCAATATGAGGGTCAAATTCCTGCAGCTGGCGAACTTCGTAAGAACCCTGGGAAGAAGCAGAATGATAGAAAAAGCGGAGAGAGACACTGAGTTCCACCGAAACAGAAGGGCATCTCCCAGGGAATTGAGGCATATGCCTCCCAGAGGCAAATAGAGGAAATGTGTGGTTGCTCTAGGTAGCGAATCGGTCCACCAGACGGTGAACCTAGTGCGAGAAGATGGACTTGAGAACAGGTGGTTCAAATAATTCAGTCTGCACAGGAGATCTGCATACATCTGCATAGTACCGCCGGAAGAAAAATTGCTTTGAGGTACATCATGTGCTTGATGGCCCATTCCGATATTGACACTGCCAGATAACACCAGGGAGGGGAGCACGGTCCTTCATGCTTGTCCAAATAGATAGAAGTAGAAGTATTCGTCTGAATCAGGATGGACTTTGGTGCGACTTATGAAGGAATAATCTGCTTCAGTTGTCTAAGAACTGCCTGAAGACAGGACATGTTTTGTTGGAAAGCGTAAAGAACACAATATTTTAAGCTAATAAAGGTATTATATGCAGTGATGTATTTATTAAGAATAAAGCCAACCAGGCCCAGGCCTAGGGCAGCAGATTTCCACTGAAAATAACATTTATATAGCAGTTTATTTCATTTTACTTGCCATTTTTTAAATTAAATTTAGTTTTGTTTCCCAGAATCTGGCTGATCCACAATAAAGCACGAGTGATTTCAAGCTGTTAGCAGTCATTTCACTCTGACTGCTTAAGGCTTTGCTGGCCAAACTTGTATACATGCTTAATATGTACAAAAGCTTTCTTTTTAAAGGGCCTTTTCTTAAAAAATTAAATTAAATTAAAAAAGAAACATGTACCAAACCCAGCATGCATTAGGTATTTAGTGATTCAATCATACAACTCTCACACTGACAGATATAAACCTCTTTGGTCATCCCAGAATGTTGCTTTATATGCAAAACTACCAGAACCTCATTGGTTTTATTGGTGCCACTCCCAATTATCATTGAAGTTTGTGCTAATCATCACACACATACACTGTCAAGCAATCACTTTTCTGTTCAAATACACATGACATGCATTTTTAATACCGTTGCAAAAATGATATTTTTCCCTCCAGAAAAGTAAAGGTTAAACATGAGGCATCATTTTACAATACTAAACACATGCCTATGCTTAAGTCAAGCTCAGAGTTCTCACAGTTGGCACTAAAATGAAGTTAAGAAGCAAGCACTACTTTCCCTCCCAGGCCCCACATTTCAGAGGCCTGTGGCGCGCATATGGTGCAAACATGAAATAGATCATAGAGAAGTTAAATGGCGAAGAGTAAATCTAAATGTGCAAGTACATCCAGAAGCCTGTGAAATGATACCCAAAGCCATAGAAGGATAAGAGAGAAACAAATGGTGTGCTAAAGCTACACACTGTTTCACAGCTTTAAAGAAGAAAGGCCTGAGGTGTCCCATCAAGATATCCATTCTTCTACATCTTTAATATCATTTTTCTTGATTTATCGTCCACCGGGTCATGTCACCTCATTTTGTGAGGATGTTGATACATTGTTGTCTTTTCTGCTTCCTACTACTGTCCCTATTATAGTTCTTGATGATTTTAATCTTCATCTCCTAACCACTCATTCAACTCTTCCATGTCTCTCTATTCTTGACTATCACTATCTTACTCCTCTCTCCACACCTTGTTCTCATAGTTCGGGCTCCTGTTTAGATCTTATATTTACCTCTTCTATAATTACATCTCCCGTGTCTTCTCTTCCGGTCTACCTATCAGACCAACATCTTCTTTTGTTATCAACTTCTCCTGTTGTTTCCTCTTGCATTGTTTCTTTGGCCACTTCTACTTATCTATGTTGTAATCTACCCAAGTTTAACAGTCTTCTAAACTGGGACCTCAAGCTTCATTTTCTAATTTGTCAGCGGATGAAGCTGCTTCTTCTCTTTCCTCTTCACTCTCAATATCTCTTGATTCACTTTATCCCGCTTCTTCATTTCACCCATCACATAAACCACCTCAACCCTGGTTGTTTTCCCATCTTCGCGCAATGCGCCACGTCCTTCTGCATTTAGAAAGATGTTGGTTAAAACTGAAGATACCAGGAAATTACACTTCTATGTATCCTGCCATACTTTATATGATAATTGTCTTCTTTCAGCCAAACAATCTTACCTTTCTGACCTACTTTACTCACAGCCTTCTCACCCTAGATGTCTCTTTCAAAATTCTTTCTCGACTGCTTTGATCTCCTATTCCAGATCCTTCAATCAATTCTACTCGGACTGCCACAGATCTTGCGCTTTACTTTAATGCTAAAGTCTCTTCCTTTCCATCAGCTATTGAATCTTCTCGCACTCAGGATAGTTCTCTGTCTTCTGCTCCTCTTTTGGAATCTCCTAAGGTAACTTTTTCTGGGTTCACTCCTATTACTAATGAATATACTCTTTGTCTTCTTGCTCGTGCTCACCCTACTTCCTCCCCTCTGGATCCTATACCATCTGCACTTATATCTAAAATCTACCATTCACTTGTCTCTTACCTTATAATTTTATTTAACTTTTGCCTATTTTCTTCTACCTTTCCTTCCTCATTCAAGGATGCTACTATTATTCCTATCTTGAAAAAACCCTCTGCTGATGTATCTTCTGCTTCTAATTTTTGTCATATTTCACTTCTTCCATACCTTACATATCTTTCTAAAATTCTCGAGCGCATAGTCATCTCTCAAAATTCTATTCTCCCTCGTTTTCAATGTGGGTTTCGTCCAGGATATTCTACTGAGACTGCTCTTCTTTCTGTCTTGGACAGTCTTCTCTTCTTCTACTTCTTGATCCCTCTGCCGCGTTTGACACTGTGGATCACACACCTTTGTTGTCTGCTCTTTCTTCCTTTGGTTTTTCTGGTTCTACTCTAGCCTGTTTTGAATCATATCTATCCCAGAGAACTTTCTCAGTCTCTTGGTCGGGGTTTCCTCTGAAACATATTCACTTACCTGTGGTGTTCCTCAAGGCTCAGTCCATGGCCCTTTTATTTTCTCTCATTACACTTCTTTATTAGCTGGGGTTATTTCTTCCTTCGGGTTCTTGCATCACTTCTATGCTGATGACACACAGCTTTTTCTTTCATTCCCACACTTCACTGACGATATCCATCACAAACTCAGTGCTTGTTGACTGGCTATCCAATCATGGTTGTCAGACCCTTTCTTAGTACTTAATGCTGCAAAAACTGAGGTTATTTTCTTACCTTCTACTTCTATTTCTTTGTCTTCTTTACTTTCCTCTATTTCATTTCCTCTGGCTCAACTACCCATTTTATCAGTAGTTCGTAATTTCTTTCAGCCATATTTCACTTTCTGCTCGCTCCTGTCGATTCCATCTGCGGAAAGCCCGTTTATTTGTGATCTTCAAAGCCACAAAGCTACTGGTGCCGTAATCTTTTCACAACTTTTCTACTGTTCTTCTGCACTCTTTGGACTTCCTATATCTCGTTTAGCTCCGCTGAAATCTATACTTCACGCCTCTATTCGTGTCCTTTGCCGATTGGCTCCTCGTGATTCTATTTCTTCTTCTTTAGATCAACTTGGATGGCTCTCTTGTCATCACTGTTTAAAGTAAAAAAATGTATGTCTGGTTTTTAAAGCTCTTTATGGTCTGGCTCCTCCTGATCTTTCTTCACTCGTCTCTTTTTATCGTCCCTCTCGTTCCCTTCGGTCTGCTTCTCACTACTGTCTTGTAGTTCCCTCTCCGCCTTGTACTCAATCTCGTTTTGGGTCTTTTTCTCTCCTAGCACCTTTAAATTGGAAGGCTCTCCCTCTCTCTCTGCGTTATATTACTGTCTGTTCATCCTTTCGGGTCTCTCTACGATCCCATCTTCACTTATATGGTCAATGAGGATTTTTTGCAACTGCTGAAATACTTGTGTTTTAAATATTGACTCCATTATTTGTACTGTTTCTGATTCTTATGTACAGCGCTTTGGAGTAAGGCGTTATATAAAATAAAATACAAAACCATCTTTATAGAAGCTGCCAAGTGTTAGCATGCACCTGGCATCCCTGCTAGGTTTATTATGTTTCTTTGATGACATTCAGCTGCAGTAGAACTGTAAAGTATGCCACACAAGGCATAACAGTTATGTTTATAAGTAACTGTTACATGAATTATATGTTAAACACAAGGTATGACTTTTCTTGTAAAATAGTTAATCCATAAACCACAAGTCTCAACATTTTACTTTGTATTGTACCGTCTAACCAACTCTAAGAGTTAACACAACTGTCTCTTAAATTAGCTGGCGAGATGCTTAGCCTAAACCACACACACACAAAGGTAATGCTGTGCTGCAAATCCCGACCCATTGCTCAGTTCCACCTTTGGGGTGTTGTGTATTTTGGGCAATGGCACAAACAACAATGATGTCAAAAGTATCCACCACTTAATTTGTTATAAAAGCCGACTTCACCGCACAGCTACAAGAAATGCTGTTGCATCCCACCCATGAATTTTCAGGGTTGCCCTTATGGGAATACACAGCCAAAGGTTCCAAGAACCTTCTGCAACTGTCTTTAATGCACTTAGGTGTTTATGCCCAGGCAGAGTTTACACATTTAACTTGTGATTTTGCCAGCTATTAATGGCATTCAAGCACAAAGGATTGGAGGCTACAGCAGGTGGTAACTTGCCTTAGCTCCTTTATGCCACCTGCTAACATCAAAGCTGTAATCACGAGAAGGAGGTTTAGTTCTTTTTTTAATCAACATATTCTAAGAAACACCTGAACCATTTGCATGTACTTCATATGTGAAATACAACATTTAGCAAGACTGTATTTAGAAATGTAGTTATGCTGGCAGAAGCATTCATCTTTCAGACCAATCTAGGTACTCCTCATGGGTTTATAGAAGGCATCTCAGGAGAAACCAGATATTAGTATTAAAACCAAAATTATTCGTTCCAATCCTCCCTCACTTGTGTTCAGTTGGCAGACATCTTATGTTCTGCTTGCCTCCTCTAAAATAATGTTCTCTGATCTAATACAAAGTAGGCAGTTGTCCCCAGCAAGTCCCTCTAATGCACTCAACTGGCTGTAGAACACACTGCCATCTCCAAACTCTGGTCAGCAGAGGCATCAAAACACTCTATAAACTACCACAACATAGAAGATAACAGGCTTGATTTGGGATTAGAAATCCAGTTCGCCTTAAACATGCCCTTATGTCGTTGTGGAGCAAAAATGGGATGGTTGTGAAGGGGTGCAGATTGGCCAAGGCAGACAAAGTTTGTTGAAGGGATGGAATCTAGTGACAATGCAGAATCTTGCAGAGGTGGAGTAAAGTTCGTAAAGAGGGGGGCGCATGTAATTACTAGGGCCTAGGGCAGCAGAAATCCTAAATACGGCGCTGATTATATGTTTAACATTGCTAGATGTTTTTATTTAACATTAATCTGGAATGTTTTGTTCACTAACATGGCTTCCCCAATTTCAGATTGATTGATGAAGTTGGTGGCGCTTTACGATGACGCAGTACGACGGATGATGCAGTATGCAGAAAGTATGAAGTATGATGTAGATTTACAGTATCGACAAACTTGTATTTGTATTTGTATTTACTTAGTTTATATAGCGCTTTACTCCAAAACGCTGCACATTTTAACAACAGATACATAAAACAATTAACATTATAACAGTAAAAGTAGAAGCATTTTACAATTGTGAATCGGACCAATAAAACAGTAAGTAGAGCAATTAAACTGAAGGGAAGAAGGCGAGTCGTGCAGTAGAACTGAGTGGGAGAGGGAGGGGTGGGGAAAAGGAGGAGGAGGGAAACGGATGGAGTAAAGGGTGAGAATGGGGGGAGTGGGGAGGGAGATCAAGGTGATAAGGCAAGGTGGGAGGGGTGAAGGGAGGGGGGAGGGATTTCATGGCAGGGAATAGAGAAGAAGAGATTTAAGGGATGTGCGGAATGAGGGAAAGGTAGAAATAGAGCAGAGTGAGAGAGGTAAGGAGTTCCAGTGCAAGGGGGGCTGGGAGTTGGAAGGAGCGGAAACGGGATGTGGCACAAGGGGATGGAGGAACAGTGAGAAGCAAGTGGTCGGCAGAGCGAAGGGAGCAGGGGGGAGTGTACAATGAGAGGAGGGAGTAGAGATAAGGGGGAGCAAGACAGTGGAGAGATTTAAAGACTAGGCAGAGAAAATGAAATTTAAGTTGGGAGTGAAAGGGAAGCCAGCCATGGGTGGGAAGACAAGCAGAGATGGAGTCACGGGAGGAGAGGAGACAGAGGGTACGGACGGCAGAGTGGTAGATAGATTTAAGGGGGGCGAGATGAGAAGTAGGAAGTCCAAAGAGTAAGGAGAAGCAGTAGAAGAGGCGAGAGAAGATAAGGGAGGAGATTAAAAGTTTAGTAGCATGGAAAGTGAGTGAGAAGCGTACTTTGCGAATATTAAATAGGTGCAAGCGACAGGCACGAGAGGTGAGAGAGATATGATGGGAAAAGGTGAGAGAGGAGTCAAAGTGAATGCCTAAGTTGCAACCGTGGTCAGAGATGGGGAGATTAGAAGGAGGAAAATGAATGAAAGGAGGAGGAGAGGGAGGGGGAAGAGAGTTGGAGGGGAAGAAAACAATTTCAGTTTTATCAGTGTTAAGGGAAAAGAAATGAGAAGACATCCAGTTTTTACGTGCAGTAAGACAGGGAGAGAGTTTAAGGTGGAGGTCGGTAGAGAAGGAAGAGAAGGAATGGAAGAGCTGAGTATCGTCAGCATAGAAATGGTGAGAAATGCCAAATGAGGAGATAACAGGGGCAAGGAGGGAGGTGTAGAGTGAGAAAAGGAAAGGGCCAAGCACCGAATCTTGGGGTACTCTGTATACCAGAGGCTGGGTAGGAGAGGAGCGGCCTCCCCAGGAAACAGTAAAAGAGCGGGAGGAGAAACTTACAGTGGTAAGTGCATTTAATATGTTTCACAAATAATTTAAGGGGCTACTTACTGCTGGCATTTTTGCTGTAGTTCAGAGTGGCGAAGAGTCACCTCCTCCAGGAAACTCTTTGCAGCTGTGTTTTCTTCCTCAAATAACTGCCTGCAAGAGGGGGCGGAAACACAAAGAGAATTACCTTCTGGACACTGATCATGTCACAGGCTCCGTCCAACAACATTCATGATCATTTTGCATCGACTTGTTAGAAAACAGTAATGTATTCATAGAGAATATTTAGCCTACACACATCTCAACAGTCTCAATTGTAAGATTTTAATCTTCAGAAACAGAATGATACAGATCACCAGAGTTTCTATATAATTTTCTGCCAAATACCCGTAGGCAGCAGGCAGTAATATTGGTTGATCAATTGGTCAGGGCACAGGTTTTAGCATTATTAGTAGTAGTTGTAGCAGTTGTCTCAACAGTGTATTCAAAATATTAAGTCATATGAATGTTTATATCATGTGTAATCTGTGCGCTTTGATATCCTTTGGTTGTAGAGCTTCCCATGGCTACTAAAACGAAAATTAAATGAAATACCAAAAGCATTTCAGTTAAGAAGGATGATTAAAACACATGTATACATTTCATGTCACAATCGCAGTAGTAGCAGTAGTAGTTACTTTTCGGATGCTGTGCTTGTGTGTTCTCGATAGCTGTTATGTGAGCCCTTGATAGGGACATCCAGACTGGAGTGCCCAAATCCACATCTCCACTCTGAGGGAGCAGAGGCGCAGCGGGGCTGATCAAAATGATGGATTCCCCTGCAGGTGGCCAGTTAGCCCCACAAAAGTGTATTTGTTTTTATGTGTTTTTGACCTACCAAACAGACGTAGCAGGATGTTTTAATGATAGTCTTCAGCTTTAAAAAAATATTCAACATTTAAATAAAAACCTGTGTTTTAACACTCATTTCACGAACAGATATTAAAACAACAAAAAGTAATGCTGTTAAAATGACAAGCCACATTTGTGCTGTAAATCTTTTTCCATATAAAACTGTCAGAAATGAATAGTGAATACAATGGGCTTCCTGTGTGAAGGAGTTCCCCCCTTCTCACCTGGGTCCGATGTTTGCCGGTGACTTCGATCGCTGCCTTCTTGCGAACGCTCCTGTTCTCGAACAGCGCTGCTCGAGATTCGTCTGGTTCCAGGTTGCGTTTAGTTCCGGGATCACGGAGTCCAGGAATCCGGGAGACTGGAAAGGCTAGAAAAGCTCGGAACCAGGAAGGGGGAAAGGAAAAGGAGTGGGTAATAACACTGGGACAAAGGGAACGATACCGCGAGCTACAAACACACGTCTGGGCTACTCTGCAATAGCATTGAGACGCGCGGAGCCGCGGAATGCGTGGTCTATAAATAGACCACGCCGCGTTCAGTGCATGGAGCGAGCAAGGGCTTCAGCTCTGGACGGCCATGTTGGAAGTAGTTCGGAATGCAAGCCCCGTTGAGACAAGGAGGTCCAAAAGGGGCGTGATCTGAAGTTCATGACAGCATGCCTCCTCCGAAGGCCTTTCCCTCCAGGTTTGCCCGGGTGTATTAGGTGAAATCTTCTGAGCAACCGAGGAGCCTTGATATTTGAAATAGGTTCTCAGGTCCTTTCGCTATGAGGATATCCTTTCCACTCCACTAGGTATTGAAGATGGCCCCGCTTATACCTGGAGTTACAAATCCGGGACACCTCATATTCCAGTTGGTTGTCAACCAGTAGAGGAGGTGGTCTACTGGAATTTCCAGAGGATTGGATGTAGGGTTTCAATAGGGATGTGTGAAAAACGGGATGAATTCTTTTCCAGGAGTCAGGTAGCTTGATTCGATATGAGACAGAATTGATAATCTCCTTGATGGGAAATGGACCATAGTAGCGGGGAGCCAGCTAGTTTGGTCGTAAGTGTCGGGGGAGTAGTTTTGATGACAACCACACTCGGTCACCGACCTTATAGGAAGGACCTGGTCTTCTCTTGGAATCTGCATACCTCTTGGTTTGTAATCTGGCTTTCTCTAAGTATTCTTTAGCTTCCCGGTGAATGTTGATAAGAGTTTCGATCCAGGAGTCAACAGTAGGTACTGGTGTAGGGTCAGGAAGAATCGAGGGTAAGACCGATGGATGGAACCCCTGACTACAATAAAAGGGGCTGGTCTGTAGCGCTGAGTGTTCGGAGTTGTAGTAAGCGAATTCCGCAACGGGTATCAGGAGAGACCAGTCATCTTGGACCTTGGTAGTGAAACATCAGAGATATTGTTCCAGGGTCTGATTTGCATGTTCTGTGGCTGCGTTGGTTTGGGGGTGATATCCTAATACCCGACAGAGGTGTTTCCAAAATTGTGAAATGTATTGGGGACCCCGGTCAGATCTGATCTTGGAAGGAAGCCCATGTAGTCGGAATATGTGTTCCAGAAATATTCCAGCTAGCTCTGAAGATGCGGGTAGTTTCATCAGTGGCGTAAAATGGGCTATATGGGTAAACAAATCTATGGTGACCATGATGGTAGTATACCCTCGGGAAGGTGGTAACTCCACTATGAAGTCTGTAGCGATGATTTCCCATGGTTTAGAGGGTAGAGTGGGCTGCAGAAGAAGACCCGCCGGTCTCTTGTTATCATGTTTATTTTGGGCACAGGTTATACAAGTCTGGATGTATTGTTGCATGTCAGACTTCATTTTAGGCCACCAGAACTGTCTCTGTATAAGACGGAGGGTGTTGTTGATACCTCGGTGCCCAGAATGGAGTGTGTCATGACAAAGGTTTATTATCTTTTGCTGTAGCTTCCGTGTAGGAATGAATAGTGCGTTGTCCTTGAATAAGTAGCCTTCCTTGGCTCTTAATTTCCAGAGATTTCGTGTTGAAATGTCCTTCCATAATTCCGAGGATTGAGTTTGCGATCGGACTTCTTCCAGGAGATTAACTGCTTGGGCTACGCATATCGTGGGAGAGAACATTTTAGGAAATGCTTTATCTTCAGTGATCACGTAGTTAGGGCGGCGAGACAAGGCGTCAGCGATCAGGTTCTGTGATCCAGGGACATGAGTAATGTGGAACTGATACTGGGCAAAAAAGTAGGCCCAACGTGCCTGACGACTGTTCCTGCACTCCAGTGACTGTAGAATCTGAAGGTTTCAATTATCAGTACGGACTTGGACAGGATGTCTGGCTCCTAGAAGTAGGTGTCGCCATTCAGTGAAAGCTTGGCAAATGGCTAAGAGTTCCTTTTCCAGGACGGAGTAGTGCGTTTCACTAGGAGTTAAGGTTCTTGACAGATAAGCAACGGGGTGTTCCCAATCGTCCTCCATCTTCTACTTCAACAATGCTCCTATGGCGTAATTAGAGGCATCCGTTTCCACTAAAAAGGGTCGACATGTATCGGGTTGAGCCAATATAGGAGCTTGTGTGAACTCAGTCTTTAAACGCTGGAATGCAGCTTCTTGTAAAGTTGACCAGACAAATGGGGTGTCTTCTTTAGCAGAGCCACTATGGGTTGTACAATCTCGGAAAAGGTGGCTATGAACTTCCGGTAGAAATTGGCTAGTCCTAGGAAGGATTGGATCTGTTTCACGGACGTGGGAGTAGGCCAGGCAAGAATGGCCTTTACTTTTGAAGGGTCCATGCCAATCCCCTCTGTACTAAGGATAAATCCCAGATAGTGCACAGAGGTAACGTGAAACAAACATTTTTCAGGCTTGGCTAAAAGGTGATGTTCCCGGAGTCTTTGTAGAACTGCCTTAACATGTCCTTCATGCTTCTGAGGGTCCTTGGAAAAAATCAATATGTCGTCCAGATAGACAATGACGAAGAGAAACAACATATCAGAGAACACCCTATCCATAAAACGTTGGAAAACTGCTGGGGCATTGGCTAGTCCAAAGGGCATGACCAAGTACTCGTAGTGGCCAAAGGGTGTTCTAAAGGCGGTCTTCCACTCGTCTCCTTCCCGGATACGGATCAAATGGTAGGCACCCCTGAGATCCAATTTGGTGAATATTACGGCTCCTGTCACAGCTTCCAGGATATCCGAGATCAGGGGCAGTGGGTACCGATCCTTGAGAGTGCATTGATTTAAGCCTCTATAGTCGAGGCAAGGTCTGAGTTCCTTGGTATCCTTCTTGGGAACGAAGAACAATGAAGCACCCGCTGGAGACTTCGAGGGTCTTATGGTGCCATTTTCAAGATTAGAGTCTAGGTAGTCTCGTGTTCGGAAAGAATGAACATTCTGCCGAAGGGAATTACAGCTGAGGGATCAGTATCTATGGCACAGTCTTTCGGGCCTGTGAGGGGGTAAGGCCTGGACTATGGCAGTAGAAAATACATCAGCATATCCCTGATAGGCCTCTGGAACTTGTATGATATTGGAAACCATGAGTGGTGTTTCTTGGTCTCTTGGTGGTTCTTTAGGAGTTACCGAGGAGGGATCCAGGGACAGACAGTGGGACATACAGAACTCTGAGCCCAGGAATAATGATCCTGCTGTCCAATTGATATACGGATTGTGCTTTTGTAACCAGGGCATTCCCAAGACCATGGGGTAATGGGCTGACTTAAAGATGTCGAAATGTAATCCGCTCTTGATGATGGTTTATGGAAAGTTGGATCTCTTTAGTCTGCAGGCTTATGGGTCCTGAAGAGAGGGGTCTTCCGTCAATTGCTTCCACCGGCTGCATGGTGTTTCGGGTCTCGTATGGAATATGATGACTAACCACCCAGTCTTGATCAATGAAAATTCCCATAGCTCTGCAGTCCACCAAGGCCAGAATGGGATAGGTCTTGTCTTTGGAGGGCGACAGGAAGGCCTGTAGTATCACCAAACTGTTTTGTCCAGGAGAGTTCAAGGATGGAATTGATGTGGAGCAAACATCTCTCTCCCGAATCTCTGCTCCATTTAAGATCGGGAGCTGGCGTTTCCCGAACGCCGAGGAGTTGCCAGAGGACATTCCCTGACCAAATGTTTGTCTGAAGCACAATACATACACAAACCCGTATGGATCCTTCTCAATCTTTCTTGAGGCGATATGGGTCCACGAAAGGCTCCAATTTGCATGGGTTCAGGTTCTGGGGCTGGACTTGGGTTTGCGTCCATTCTGGCTATGCTCTCAAAGGACGTCTTGGGTGGTTTTCCCTTGGATTTCTTTCTTTCAGCCTTCCTTTCCTGGATGCGAAAGTCTATTTGCAAGGCTAGGTCCATTAGTGCTTGGAATGAATTTGGTCTGGCCACCCTGGCCAGTTCATCCTTGATCTCTTCGTTTAGGCCTCTCCTGAACAGGGTAAAACTAGCCTCAGGGGACCAGTCTGCTTCCTTGGCCAATTGTTTAAATCTGGTCACATAAGTGAGCATATCTTGGGGGCCTTGTTGAAAGTCCAGCAAGCGTTCTTGGGCAGCATAGACATGCTCTGGATGGTCAAACATGCCTTTAAGGGCCTGTATGAACCCATCGTAGTCGTCTAGGAGGGCATCGCCGGAGTTGACAAGGGGTGTTGCCCAAGTTAAGGTGTTGCCGGAAAGGTGGGATATGATGAAACCCACCTTAGCCCTAGGAGACGAAAAATAATAGGGCTTGAAGGTAAAGTGGACCAGGCATGAATCCAGGAATCCGCGGAGTGTTTTTGCCGAACTATCATACTTGTCAACAATACCGCCTAACAGGGCACCCTCCTTTGTAGCAAAATCCCGGGATAAGACCAATTGTTTGAGCGCGGCGTTTTCCGCCTTAAGATTTTGAACCTCGTTGATAGTTCTTGCATGCGTTGCATTAAGTCCTGCACGGCGGCTTCCATCTCGTTTTTAAGTTCGGTCGGGTGGCGTCTCAAACTGTCAAGGAGTTCCCCCCTTCTGGGTCCGATGTTTGCCGGTGACTTCGATCGCTGCTTTCTCGCGAACGCTCCTGGTCTTGAACAGTGCTGCTCGAGATTCGTCTGGTTCCAGGTTGCGTTTAGTTCCGGGATCACGGAGTCCAGGAATCCGGGAGACTGGAAAGGCTAGAAAAGCTCAGAACCAGGAAGGGGGAAAGGAGAAGGAGTGGGTAATAGCACTGGGACAAAGGGAACAATACCGCGAGCTACGAACACACGTCTGGGCTACTCTGCAATAGCATTGAGACGCACGGAGCCGCGGAAGGCGTGGTCTATAAGTAGACCACGCCGCGTTCAGCGCATGCAGCGAGCAAGGGCTTCAGCTCTGGACTGCCATGTTGGAAGTAGTACGGAATGCAAGCCCCGTTGAGACAAGGACCAGGAGGTCCAAAAGGGGCGTGATCTGAAGTTCATGACATCCTGAGGATTAGCAGTGGCGGAAGCAGCTTTTGGTTCCAAGGGGGCGAGCAGCATCTGGTGGGGCATCAGGATTCTAAATGATTCAAAGTCAACTGTAGCTGAAAAATATTTTCATCAGAGTGGCATAAACATCAACCTCGATTAGGGCTAGTGACCGAGCCTAGTTTGTGAGCCCAAAATAATATAGGAGGTAAAGGGGGAGGTTTTTCCCAGAGGAAATGTTTCAAATAATGGGTTGCAATTATGCATTTTACAGAACACTTTTGAGAAAATGGGGGTAAAAAGCCATACAATTTAAAATCTATTCTCTAGGACAACATCAAAAAATCCAATAGATGCCGGGTCACCAACAGTACACTGAATCATTTCAAATATGTCCTTGATGCCTATGCTAACAATCTATGCTAGCATTGCTTCTGCAAATTACTTTCAGGATGCTGCATCACAATTCATGCCAACATCGCCACTGTACATCACTTTCAGGAAGCTGCCCCCACCACATATGCCAGCTATGCCAATGTAAATCACTTCAATAAAGCAGCATCAACCCCACAATGTATGTTAGCAATCATACCGCAAATACATTTCATGGTACTTTGCCAATAATGTATGCCAGCATTGCCAGGATAAATCTGAGGCTTGTCCTTAGATTTAAGCCTCCTTTGTCTGAGCACACATATTGCTGATGCTTAGGTGTGGCGGTGTATTGTGATTATGGGAAGGGGCTTCCCTTGTACACAACTGTCCTACCATCTTTCTGTGGGAGAATGACTGTGAGGCGTCCAGCACCGTGGGACCTTTTAATCTTGAAGGAGAGTATTTGGGATTACCAGCCTTTTAATCCCATGAGCCTTTGGCTGCCATTGTACTCATCTGTGCTAAGTGAAGTTGTGTTAAAAGTTTTTTTTTCTGCACCTCTAGACCGATTACATTACCCATAAGACCCAATGCGTCTGAACATGCCCCATTTTTAATTAATACACTGTATACTCTCATGTAGATTAAGTATTGCTCCACACCAAGATATTTTGGTGGCATGTGTTCTTGATATATTTCTTGTTCTGCATGCCTGTCCTTTGGGCTTTTTTGCCTTCCTCTGCCCCTAACCTCTGATTGTTTGCCGAATTGCTATCTTTTGCTGTTTGGTCACCTCTCTTGGACCCTCCTATTATTATATCTTTGGATTGTTGATTCTTAGTCTAAAGTTTCTTTCATTCACACCTTACTACAGCAACAGCCCAGTGCCTGAAAACTGCTCTTTGTATGAAAATGTCTGTCACCTCTGCCCCCATAAGCCACCCATACAAAAGCCTCTAACTTGGTAACTCTGGAGTATGTACGAGGGGATGGCATGGGAGGAATTTGGAAGGAGAGCTACAGACTAAGAATATGGCCTTTCAAGGTGGACCTACAAAGCCCTGCTGACATCGAGAATAAGCACAACAAAAATGTCACCAATTCTTGTCCATAAAGAAAACAAGTAGATTTATATTGTGGTTTAAGAGAAATTCTGTGAACACTTTGAGGAGGAAGTTGGGATGGGTCAGAAGAACCACCTTATCCCTGTGGAACATCAAAACTGGTGACTCACAGCAGAGTCTGTAGTACACCCATTCTACTGGCTTAAGCAACCGTCACAAGGAAAAGTGACTTCCAGGCTATGTACTTCATGCCTGTTGAAGCCATAGGCTCAAAGGGGTTCTGAGTCAGGGGCGAAGGCACAATGTTGAGATCCCACAAGCCTGGTCCTTTCTTTTACTTTTGGGAACAATCATACGAGTCTGTTGAAATGTCTCTTCACTCTTGGGTTGGAAAGAGAGAAGGGGGGATGTTCTGAGGACCTACAGGCACTGAGGACCTAGAGATATGTATTGCAGAAATAGAGTTTGATACCTGACTGGGACAGACTGTGAATACATTAAATGACAAGGGCAGTTGGCGGTAGTCTCCGAGTATCTGAACCACAAGGACCTTACTACAAAGTCCTTGGAAGGACCTACCAGAAAATGTTATTGTCACCTGCTCCTTGACGCTCTTTACATGTGCTTTACAAGGTGCAAGCCCTAGGCAAATTCTCAGGCCACGCGCAAGGGCAGTTGCTGACAATTCCGGGTTTGCAGCGGACGAGGAGGAGCTACTAAGAGCCCATTTCAGTGATATTTTTCTTGAACCTCAAATATTCATGGTGTGTCTGTAACGAAATCAGCTTGGTACTTAGTCAGAATACCTGGGGAAATGTGAGGGTGGGCTTAACCCAAGGATAACAACTTTTAAAGCCCCAGGGCCTCATTTACAAGTGTGGCGGTCCGGAAACAAGGCAACACTACAAGTGTGCCTCCCAGGGCTGCTGCGCCTGATAGGTCTGACCCTCCTGGGCGGAGCGGCCCTGGTAGGCAGATTCTTCACAGAAGCGCCAGCACCATTATCAACGGTGCCGCCCCTTCCCTTGCCCCACTCCTATAGAGTCCTATGGGACTCTATGGGAATGGGGAGTTACAAAATCCGGCGCCAGATTCTGTGTTAAAAGGTTGGCAGCAACCCGCCGGTCGCACCGGCGGATTACCACCAACTTTGTAGTGAAGCCCCTCAGTCTTTATTTTGAAAGATTATTGCAATATGGCTAAATGTAACACTAAGAAATGAGGATAGAGGGTCTGTGTATGCGGAGGGAATACCTGAGAAATGAGGAGAGGGGGGTCTGAGTTTGCAGAGGGAATATCTGGGAAATGAGAAGAGAGGGTATATGCAGAGGGAATACCCTGGAAATGATGCAGGGGGTGTGTAAATACAGAGGGAATACTTAGGAAATTATGGGGGGTGAGTAGGTAGAGCGAATACCCGAGAAGCACAAGTTACTTACCCCTTGTTACATTCTTTCGACTGGATGTTCCTCCCATGTATTCTTTCCAAAGCTTTCATCAGGACTGAGGGAAGAATCAAGGCAGTAATACTTTGTGAATGTGTGTATTGAAGACCACATAGCTGCCTCACAAATGTTTTTAATAGAAACACCTCTTTGCAGGGCCGAAGAGGTAGCCATGCCCCTGGTGGAATGGGCCCTCAGGCGTTCTGGAGGATCTTTGCTCGCCAGCCTGTAGCATTCTAAAATTGCTAGAATGATCCATCTTGATAAGGTCTGCTTTGTTACAGCCTGACCCAGTCTGTGACCTGTGTAGAGGAGGTGCTAGACCACTCCCCCTCTCAAACTGAATGCAGTAAACCTAATAGGTTGATCAATGGTTCCAGTATTGCAAAAATCAGAATTAAAGTGTTTTAGGGTGGCATATATTGTTTGGGGTCCGAATGTCCTAGGGGGTGGAGGGCGTCTCGGGTATCACACGTACATCATGAATATCTAAAAAATATACTCTGAGGACTGAACAGAAACAGAGTTATGCACAGACGTAAATAAGAAACCCCCCATTGGTAGCTGAACAGAACATTCAGGCTGAACAGGCTCAGTAGAATCTAAGATGGATGCCAAAAACAAAATGGTTTCTAGACCAGATGTTAAAATAGATGACTCATTGTGAATCCAGAATGTTCTTTGGCAGCAGTTCACTGTAGACAAATATGTCTGGTGGGGTATATTTAGAATTTCTTGGCAGGCAACGCTGACAGTTATGGATTGTGGATCCGGCTAAAGACCTGGGAAAACTACAAATTAGAGCAAGCAGCTGCATAAACCAGCAACAAATATGCTAAGTTTATGACATTTCCCACAGTATCGCCTGCCAAGTGAAGTTGGCACATCTGGACTATCAGATAAGGGCTATTTTTTGGCAGGCGATAAAGGGTTCATAACGAAGGCCAGTAGGATCTCACACAAGTTTAATTAGTCTATGGGCCTCATTACGACCCTGGAGCTGACGCAATGAAGGGGGCCGGTACGGGACCGGCCCCCTTCATTGCGTCAGGGCCGATTACGAGGTTCCCTTCGAGGGACCCGGATTAGACGGGTCCCGCGAGGGGGAAGAGGGAGGTAACAACGGGACACACAAAATGTGCCTGTTGTTACCTCCCTCCCCATTCCCATTGAGCCCTATGGGGGCTCAAATGGGAATGGGGAATGGTTCCTGCAAGGAGGACTTACCGGGTCCTCCTATGTCAGAAAAACCCGGTAAGTCCCCATTGCAGGAACCCGGTAAAGGAGGCCGGTTTGGAGGCAGCCATGGAGACAGCAGCTCCATGGCTACCTCCAAACTCGTAATGAGGCCCATTGTATTTGTATTAAGAGTCTATCCCCGGCCATTGTATATGTGTGAGCTGACGAGCCCCACTGAGTTCTTGTTTAGGGCTATGAAAGTCAATCCCATTTTAGGGGGTTGGCTGGTTATTTAATGGAGTAATGCTTTATTATTGAGCACACACTAAGAAGCGCCCCCAAGTTGTTGATTTCATGTGGGGCAAATAGCCGTCCCTTATTGAGGAGGGATGGGGCATTTTAGAAAGAGCATAGATGTTATGTTCAACTAGTATCCACGGGGACGCCACCCAGCCCTGGTTGGATGATTTGCACACTCAAACCCTCTCCTGGTCCCTTGGTAAGGCCTCTGATTAAAGATGGGTCTTAATATTGTAAAAGGTGGATTCTCTGTCCTGCTCCTCGTGGCAGGGGCGCGTACATGTGGGGAGCGAGCAGCGACCAAGTTACTTCACTGGTGCAAGCCCCCCTGTGGGAATCCAGGCCTGCTGCGACTCCGTAGGTTTGCTGCTTTACAGTCTTTATATGCAGTTCTCATGTTCCTCTTAGTTTGAATAATAATGTTTTGCTTCTTTCCTTTTAGGTATGGAAAAGTATTTTGGTGTTGTCATGCAGTTTGAAGATGAGCATGGGCCGGTAGGTGAAAGCGGGGTGTGCGCGATGCTGTCCGGTGAGTAATGCGCGATGTGCGGCGCTGTTTCGCCTTTTATATTGCTAACCTGTATCTTTTCTGTCCTTGCAGGTTGCGATGTTCCTCGCCGAGCGCAGTAATGTTCCAGCAATGATACTGACCAGGAGATGACTACCCAGGTAAGAATTCTGTGGCTTTCTTCATTCGGGAGGAAAGGTGAGTAAGCACTTACTAATGCTGTCTTTCTTTCGCCTCTTTCCAGGTTATGGTATTCCAGGATACATGCAGTTCCGGATGATGGAGTTCCTACCTTCCGGTGAGTGGAAATGAAGTCGGCGATGGATTGAAGACCGGATACTGTTCCAGGTAAGTTTCGTAGTGTTCTTTCTCTCTCTGCAGGTCCTTGGTTTCAGGTAAGCTGGCATCAAAGAACTAGACACGGTGAGCGTTACGCTGCCCACAGCAGAATAACGCAAAGCATGTTCTGCTGTTTGGGTGCGGTTTAAATAGTCTCAGGTAAAGTAGTCCAGGTAAAATAGTCCCAGGCCTGCCACACCCAAAGTGGTCCAGGTAAAGTAGTCCCAGGCCTGCCACACCCAAAAGACTAGACCGCATAGCTCAGTTCCTTGTAACTGAGCTATGTGTGTGCCTCCATGTTGGCTGAACTCCCCCACCCCAAGTTAAATAGTCCCAAGTAAATAGTCCCATTCTAATGTTGGTCTTCATGATAGTTATGAGCCTGGTGCCAAAGGCGCCAGGACTGACTCCAAGTGATTCTTGGATGAGGTTTTAAGGCCTTTGGCCTGGCCCTAACTGGAAGGCTGACTTGTCACTGAGGGCCAGGGGCAAGGGACATGACAATAGATCCTGGAATATGCATGGGCCAATTATATGAATGTCAAGGAGAGAAGAAAAATATTCTTTTTGTTAAAATAGTCTTCAGTGCGCTGTAAAAAGAAAAGACAGATTGCAAAATGAAAACACAGAAGGGTGCTTTAGGTAACCAGAATGATGAAAATGCTGGTAATTGGGAATAGAGAGGAGGCATGGGATATGTATTGCAATACAATGAGAGTCATGAGGTGTTAGACATGCAGGTTCTGGCATATGTACCAAGGTTAAAAGCACATTGGAGGAGTGCCAAGAGGGGAACAATGTTTTCCTCATCATACATTATGTCTATGCAATATAGGGGCATTTGGAGAAGAAAATCAAAGAATTGTGTCCAGGATCACACAAGTAGAGAAAGTGACAAAGAGAGTAAAAAACATAATTATGAGTGCAAATCACAGTAAAAAGTAGGTTAATGTATTAGTGGATGCCATTAAACTAAGCACAGTGAATATGTATGGGGAATATACAAGGATAGGTGAGACAAAAACACTTTTTGGGAAAATATGGGAAATGCATGTAAAAATGAAAACATTTGGATTTAGCATAAAGAAGCAGTGGGCAATGAGGGGGAAGTGCTTGCAAAACGCACTACAGCTAAGGACACACACAAGACGAGTAAGGGGCATGGTACATTTAAACCGTTGGATTGAGAAAATATTAGGTTGAAAAAGTATTTTTTAGAGAAGTACACATCTTGATGGTCTGACTTCTAAGAATAAAGAGCCCATTATTCAGGGGTTTTGCAGGGGTTTGTTCAAATAATATATGTTTATGAATAAGGTATGAGCAGGCTGAGCAATGACAAGGAAAATTGAGGCAGGTTTGGCACAGTTATTGAGCACAGCATGGAATATTATTACACGTGATGAAGTGATTTACTGGGGGAAAATAGAGATGATCAAAGATAGAATCTCTATTGTGATATGCTTGCAAGAAGAAGGGGAGGGACAAATACATGCATGCACACCCACATACATGCATATGCACATGCATGTACATGCATGCACATGCATGTACATGCATGCACATGCATACATGCACACAGGCACACATGAGTTTATGGAAGTATAGCCGATCAATGAATGATAGACAATGTATTTAAAAACACACATAGGCAGTCAGAAAAAGGACTTCAATGTTGCAATGAGAACACACAAACACAGGATGTTTTTGTTTTACATTTAGAGTGCTAGATGGGAACATTATGGTTTATTAAAGTGAAATATAAGAATAGCTGGTCTTTTTATGAAGAAATATAAAGGATGGAGAGTTGCTTGTTTATATTTAGGAGCACTGAATTGTTGAAGTGTGCAAGCAGATGTGTAAACAGTGGCAGTATTTTACCACAGTTTATATCAAGAATTGTTTGGGCAGGAATACAGGCACTTGTGAAGACTGCTGCAAGAGAAGAATAAAAAGAAAAACAATGTTAGGAAGTCAAGGCAGTTAAGAAGAAATCCCTTTTGTTCTGGGGATATTTTGACAAGTGGAGGAGGGCTGGGAATGCAGCAGCAAGCAGTTGGTGCATCGCAGGCGAATAATTAGCTCCATATGTGCCAAGAAGGGAATGGGTGCATGCCACAAGGTAAAGGAATGACATACAGAGGAAGGGGTGGCTTTTCAAAAACAACCAAGGCGGGTTTCAGAATATGCAGAATAGTAACCAAAAGGTGCAAGGAGGGGGACTAGTTAGAAGAGCTCCTCCTCTATATTAAATGTATAAATTGATAAAGCACATTGTGCGCACATGTAAAAGCCAATGATATGCATAAAATGGATAATTCTCAAGAGGGGTGACAGCTTATCTTCCAGTATATAGCTCACAAACTAGGAAAGGGTTTGCCCATGATCAGACATTGTATCAGACATGAGCGCTGAGAGTGCAACAGGTATAGCAGCAGGTGTAAAATGAATTCACTGCATGAGCAATTGTAGTGAGCCCCCATGCAGCTTCAGCAATATGCAAACACAGGATAGGAGGTGCCACTATGGTAGAAGGAAATCCTTTTACAGGAACAGGGGTATGCACAATAAGGCAACTCACAGGGCGACTTGTTGCACGTAAGAATTATTAGTGACACTAGGCCCCAAGAGGAGCTGAGGGTTAATGTGATGGTAGGAGGCGAAAATTGTTGTTATATTGGTAGACACTGGGACTGCATATCCATGAATGAAGGAGGAAAGGTGTCAAATGGTGGGAATTATCAGAAGATTGAGGGTTCTTTAAAGCTACAAGTTGAGTTTCTTTTTTATTGATGAATTATCAGTCTCTGAAGGAGAGTGTGGCATAATTGATTTCTGTTATATTTGTGACAAGACACTAGTTAAATATTTATGGGAAGGGATGGGATCACAAAACTTAACATGATGATTTTATTTATTTGATCAAGGGATAATGTGTTCCACTCTTGGAACACATTATCCCTTATACACCATTTAAACACGGGTGGATTTATATTGGCATGCAAAGGGCAAGCGGCTCTGCGAGGTCTATGACTAGAGCCAGAGGTCATTTTTATTATGAGGTGAGCATTTTATGAATGGTGAGAATATTTCATGAATTTTTGTTTACACCACGGATATATATGGATAAAAAGGGGGGACAGATAATCCCTATGTAATTGAAAGCAGCCATAGTGTGAAAGAAAATGAATATGCTCAAAGGATGGGACAATAATAGTGGACCGCGCAGGACAGTGATGGTTCTCAAGGACGGTTCTAGGTTGATTGACGTCACTGATGGCCACATATTTAAATATGACTCAACAGATGATGAAGTGGTGTTTCTTTAGGAGCATCACACACTGAAAGAGGAAGGGGAAAATCTTATAGCATGTGGCAATAATGTAGCAGCGCTCAGCATAAATTCAGGAAAGCTTGGAGAGAGTGCCAAGTGTGCATGGATCTATTAAAACAAATAGGCTAACAAAATAAAAGAACACACATGTAAAGGATTATAATATGAAACATATAAGGGTTTATGGTGTAATCAGACTACTTAATGAAGGTTAATCAGAAATAGATAGGGATAAAAGCACAGGAGTAAGAAGCTCAAATCAAAACATTGACGTCAATTTAGTGAAATAAATAAATAAATAAAAATGAATTAATTAATGAATGATTGGATATTAAAGCAGCAAGATGCATAAATGAATAAGATATCCAGATTTGCAAAAACAATTTAGGGTGCTGGCTATAATTGAATAGTGTAGTTTATTTTAATAAAAGAGACAATCTGCCTGATTCATGGAATTATTTGCGTGAAAAATGCAGATTGCGCGCCTTTCTGCCCGAAAATCCCATACTTCAAACAGGGATTTTCGGGCAGAAAGGTGTGGAAATCTGCCTTTTTCAAGCAAATTATTCAATGAATCAGGCTGAATGTGATTAAAGAAGGGCCAAAGGGGTATGGTTGGCCAAAATCGTTCTGATTACATAAGATAATTTTATAGAACTAGACCAAAGAACATATGGGAGTAAGTAACAAAACATTATTTTGAATGTATATGATAATGGTGATTTATGTTTTAAAGATGAAACCTATTGCCCTTTCTTGAGCACGGGATGAGTGTCTCATGTGGCCTTAGCAAGGAATAGCAAATATAATGGAACAAAAACATTATATCGCAACACAGGTAAATATTAGTGAAACAAATTAGAGTCAGAAGAAGTAAGTATTGGTTCCCACAGCAAGTGTGTGAGCACAGTGTTGATCATTATTAGGAGTAAGAGGACCCCGGTAAGTACACAAAATAGGCAGCAAGGGATACAGTCTTTCAAATAAATAGCATTTTCCCAAGATAGGTTCAAAGAGGTGAGAGTATAGCATGTATAGGCAAGTAGGGCCATCTCTAATGACAATGACACAGAAGTCTTCAGATAAAAGGTGGAGTAACCTTTTTAAAATTCTGGCAACTGACGAGATGCTAATTGGGTAGAGTTGGTAAAATATATGGAATATTTAGAATAGGCAAAACAATGTATTTCTTATATGGCACACTTGAGTACATTTAATAGGAACAGTGCTGGGTTCCAAATAACAGGGTTAGGTAAGATTAGTGTAGGCAAAGCAGCAAGCAGCACGCTGCAAAATATGTCAATTATATATCAACAGAATAAAATGCACAGAAAAGGAAAGAAGAAGACTGCAGTCCTACGCGAGCAGAAGGAAGACATCAAAAGTGCAGAGAAGAACTTTCAGCATAGCAGGAAAACTAAAGACAGCCCTAAATGCTACAATTTTTATTTATTTTTATTTATTTATTGCATTTATTACTCGCCCAAACCCTTGGGTACCACGGCGATGTTACAGACAGCTTGGTTAAAACATTTCTTGGACTTTGCCAATCGGGCGCAGTGCATGTGAATACAAATAATCATACACGAAGACATTAAATGCAGGGTTTCAGTACAATGATATTTCCTGAAGCATGGAGGGGGATTTTTTAGTCTTGGTTAAATAGCCACGTTTTCAGGGATTTCTTGAAACCTGAGAATGTTTGCTCATTTTTGATGGGGAGGGGAAGAGTGTTCCAATATGTGGGTGCGAGGTATTGGAAACTACTGCCTCCTGCCTTGGTTGTCTTGTAGCGGGGGATAGCTAGGAGTAATTGACTGTTAGATCTGAGGGGCCTCTTAGATACTTTTCTGGTGATGGCGTGGTTGAGGTAGATGGGGACACATGAGTGGATGCATTTGAATGTGACGCACAGAGCTTTGAATGTAACCCTGGCTTTGATGGGGAGCCAGTGATGGTTTCTTCTAATATTTGAGATATGATCTGACTTCCTTATTCCAAGGGCCGCCCGAAGGGCTTTATTTTGGATAAGCTGTAGTTTGTTTAGATTGGCTTTTGAGGTACCCAGGTAGAGTACGTTGCAGTAGTCGAGCCTGGATAAGATTAAAGCTCTTGCCAGCGTGATACAATTGGTGGGTGTCAAGAATTGGCGACTGAGAGCAATAAGTTTTGCGGTGTAGGATGTAGAGGAAGAGAGGGCGTTGATGTGCTTGGTCATGGTGAGGTTGGCATCAAGGTAGACACCTAGTGTTTTCACTTGTTTGAGTACTGATATGTTTGTGCCATCAATGTTGATGGATGAGTAATCAGGATGTAATGCTTCTATTTTGGATTGGGAGCCCACAATGAGAACCTCAGTCTTCTCATCATTGAGACAGAGGCTATTTAGTGCCATCCAATTTTGGATTATGGCATATATTTTGTTGATAGTGTCGGTGTCTTGAGTGTAGTCTCCCGATAAAGGGATGAGGATCTGGGTGTCATCTGCAAAGTTGGTGTAGATGACACCCATGTCGTCTAGCGCTGAGAAGAGAAGTTTAGTGTATGCATTGTATAATGTTGGTGAGAGACAGGAACCTTGGGGGACACCAATGGGTACTATGATGGGGTTGGCGGCTTGTTTACCTATGGCGACCCTGGAGGTGCGGTCAGCAAGAAAGGATTTGATCCAGGTAGTAGCTTCGGTGGAGAAGTTGAAGTCTTTCGCTAGTGTGGCGCACAGTTTATTATGGTCTACTAAATCAAACGCTGCGGAGAGATCGAGTAGGAGGAGGATGCAGAGTTTCCCTGAGTCTCTGATGGTATCCATCTGGATTTTTAAGTCAAGGAGCGCCGTTTCTGTGCTATGGTTGGGGCGGAAGCCTGATTGCCTCGTGCCAAGGAGGTGGTTTTGTTCGAGGTGAGTTTGGACTTGGTTGTATGCTAATTTATCCAATATTTTGAGGAGAAATGGGACAGTTGTTATTGGCCTGTAATTAGTGGGCACAGTGGGGTCTAGGGTAGGTTTTTTCAGGAGAGGGGTGACCCAGGCTTCTTTAATGCTAGCTGGTACTAGGTTAGTATTGAAGGAAGCGTTGACGAAGTTGGTGATAATGGGGGTGAGGGTGTGAGCGCAGGATTTGACTACTGATGCGGGGACAGAATCGCCTTTGCAGTTGGAGGCTTTAAGTTTGGCGATGGTGTCAAACACTACATTTTGGGATACTGGTGTGAAATGGAATGGGGCGCTGGTGAATTCCTGATGTGGTCGATTTAGCTTAAGGAGGGCAGGTTTGTTGGCTAGTGATTGTTTTTTGGATGTGATTTTTATTTGGAGTAGTTCAATTTTGGCTGTTAGTGCATCTTGTATAGTGGTGCACCATTCCTTGCTGGGGATGGTTGGGTTTATGGCTGGAGTGGGGTTTTCCAATTCTTTTAGAATGGCAAATAATTCCTTGGTATCTGAAGTAGCATTGCTGATCCTATTATTATACGCATTAGATTTGTAGGTAATAGTAGCTGTTTTATAGGTTTTGTTTATTTCTTGGTAGGCTTTTTCTGCCTCTGCAGTAGGATGCTTTCTGTAGGCATGTTCACACGCGCGTTTGGTTCTTCTGAGGGCGATAAGATCATCATTGAACCAGAAGCTAGATCGCTTGTCTGAGCGTTTTGCCTTGGTGGTGAGCGGTGCTATAGTATTAATGGTTGCAGTGAGGCAGTTGTGATATATGTCTGCTAGGAGGCAGGGGTTGTCACTGGTGATCGAGGTAGAAGCTAGGAATTTTGAAAGAGGAGGCGTGAAGTTTTCTGGCGTGAGTTTGCGGGGGTTTCTAGTTTCATAGGTAATCATAGTTTTAGGTTTCTTTTGTGTGGGTTCGGAGGGATTGATTGTAAATACAATGTTATGGTGATCGGTCCAAGTAAGAGGGGAGATGACCTCAATGGTTACGGGGGTATTAAGGGAGAGGATCCAATCAAGAGTCCTGCCTTTGATATGTGTGGGTGCATTAACTAGTTGGCTGAAACCCATGTCCTTCAGGGCGGAGTGCAGTGATTCTGCTTTGGCATCTTGGCTGTCATTGAAACCTAGGTTAAGGTCACCCAGGATGATGTATTTCGAGCTAGGTTTTATTAGTGGAGCTAATAGCAACGGAATTTCAGTCTCTGGGTGGTTGTTGGGGCTAGGTGCTCTATAAATTACTATTAAATTAATAGTAGTTTTGGCATTTATGGGAAATTTTACGAGTAATGTTTCATACCCTTCAATACTTTCAATGGGACAAGATCTAAGCTGTAATTTAGTCTTGGCTATAATAGCAACACCGCCTCCTTGTGAGTGGGTCCTATCTGTTCTGAATATGGTGTAGTCGGAAGGGATTGCCAGAGTTAGTAGTGGACCTGATGCTTGATGGAGCCAGGACTTTGTGACTACTAGTATGTCGAGCTGTGATTCCATAATGAGGTTGTGAACTTCTATAGCATGTGCCCCTAAGGAGCGGGCATTGATAAGCGCTCCTTTAAAGGTGGATAGCAATTTATTGGGGGTGTCCGGAGCTGGTTTGGAAGTAGTGTTGGGTTTCTGGCTAGGAGTATGGTTTTGATGAGGGGGAGGTACTCTGGGCTTAATTGGTTTGGGAGGTGTGTGTTCATATTTGATTGGGTTGGGGTGGTTGAAGGTACGAGACCTTAATCGGAAGTGTCTTGCTACACCTGTCACAGGGTTAGAGAATTTTTCGGTATGGCTGTGGTGAGGTGACTCTGCTGTGGGCAATACATGTGAGATTGGATCAGGGCTGATAGCATGATGCTTGATGGTATTCAGATAGGTCCTAGGAGAGAGACTTGCGCTGTTTGGGAATGGGGGAGTAGAGGGAAGGAACGGTGTAGGACATGGGATAGGGTGATGCCGGGGGCATGCCGGCTTGCTGAGACCGTTATTATGGGGCCAGTAGTAGTGGGCCAAGCAGGGTGTGTGGTTGGGGAGAATGCAGAACGGGAACATGATGAGGGGCAACCAAGTTTGCATATTGGATTAGTGTCAGGGCGAGCTGCGACCATAAGGCACAGTGCTAACTCCTCAAAGTGGTCTGTATGCGACCAAAGGGCACAATACGGCAGTCTAATGTGGTCTGTATGTGACCAAGGGCACAATACAGCAGTCTAATGTAGTCTGTAGGTGATCCTGGGCATAATACAGCAGTCTAATGTGGTCTGTAGGCGACCAAAGGGCACAATACAGCAGTCTAATGTGGTCTGTAGGCGACCAAAGGGCACAATACAGCAGTCTAATGTGGTCTGTAGGCGACCAAAGGGCACAATACAGCAGTCTAATGTGGTCTGTAGGCGACCAAAGGGCCCAATACAGCAGTCTAATGTGGTCTGTAGGCGACCAAAGGGCCCAATACAGCAGTCTAATGTGGTCTGTAGGCGACCAAAGGGCACAATACGGCAGTCTAATGTCGTCTGTAGGCGACCAAAGGGCACAATACGGCAGTCTAATGTGGTTTGTAGGCGACCAAAGGGCACAATACGGCAGTCTAATGTGGTCTGTAGGCGACCAAAGGGCACAATACGGCAGTCTAATGTGGTCTGTAGGCGACCAAAGGGCACAATATGGCAGTCTAATGTGGTCCATTTCAGTAGAAGGGGTTAAAATAACGATGACATTGTTTTTTATTTGCACCAACAGGTTTTGGGGACAGAAAACTAGGCCTCCATGTAAGTGGGCTGAGAGTGTCAAGAAATGATCGTAGTAAAAAATCTCTTTTTATAGACAGGAAGGAGCAAGAGTCTATGCTGGGGAAAAACCTGACCACCTTGCCAGACACAAATATGACTTTGCCTCTATTTTGGTTTTCTACAGAGAACAAGAACCCATACCAGCGTTGTCTTCTTCAGCTACAGATGCGCCAAGAAGACAGAAGAGGGACAGTTGAAGAAGACCTCCTTTTTTGAAGTATTTTGAATTTGTTATGTTGTCTGTTTGTTGTTTGACCCTCTTGTTTGAGAATGACGGCCACAGGGGAAAGAAAATATTAGTACTATGCAGTTTTTGAAACAAAAAAGCCCATAATAAAGTAGGGTAATGCACAGGCAGATGCATTTATTGTACAACCTCAGATCATAAGCCTGGTCTCGATACGAGCCAGTATGTCATGACCCATAGAACTTGCCCTTTCTGGACTTCCTGGTCCTTATCGCGACAAGGCTTGTATTCTTTGTTACTCCCAACATGTCCGCGCCAAGCGACTTGCCTCGCACCAGCCTTCACGTCGCACACAGCACGTTCTATAAATTGGCCACGCCCCCGCGGCCCAGCGCGTCTCAGCGCTATCATTAGGTAGTGACTTGACGTGTGTGTGTGCTGTTCGGCGAATCCACTATTCCTAGTTCCTGGTTCCTTCTTCCTTCCTTTCACCCCTCCTCTCTAATCTGCTCCCGGAATCCTCATTCCTAGCGACCGCTACCTTTTTCCTGGACATCCTGGAACAGCGGCCTTCCCGGAACTCTGAACGCGCTCTGCAGCCGGATGTTAGGCAGAAACCTGTTACGCTCACCTGACTCCCACGGAGGCGCAGGTCTGGTTTGGAGTGTTGTTGCTTCTTCTATGGTGAAGCGCAGGACCCTTCGAATCTGGCTTGTCTGGCTAGCAGGAATATCTTTCTGTATGTGAAAAGGGAGTATTAACAATCTGCGGGAGAAAGTATAAGCCTCCCGCTCCCTTCTCACCCCTCTACGAAACCCTCCTGCGACCCCCACGTGAAGTCTCACCTTAGGGTTTGAAAGGTTGAGCTCTCCATCCTGCTTCTCATGCAGGGGCGCGTTGTATCCAGTTACTTCACTGGGATTTTGATTGTAGAGGGTTCAAGTTTTGTTTTCCCGGTATAGTACCGTAAGGATTCTGTAAATGAGTATGATTCCGCAATAATAATTGTTCATTGTCTCTTTTTCAGGTGCGGAAACTATTCCTAGAAGAGTTGTGGAACCGAAGAATGAGACTCCATGAGCTTGATGAGAGTTCTCTCAGTGTCCTTCTATCAATGTGCTCACTAACGCTGATGTCTTTTTTCCCCATAGGGGCCGGGGTCCGGAAATGCCTGGATGCAGCACCGACCCGAAACGAAGCTCAATCCAGAAGAAATCAGCTAAGTCTTTAATGGGCGTTTGGGTAATGTCTTTTCATGCGCCCACTAACGCTGATGTCTTTTTTCCCCATAGGGGCCGGGGTCCGGAAATGCCTGGATGCGGCACCGACCCGAAACAAAGATCAATCCAGAAGAAATCAGGTAAGTCTTTAATGGGCGTTGGATAACGTCTTTTCATGCGCCCACTAACGCTGATGTCTCTTTTTCCCCTTAGGGGCCGGGGTCCGGAAATGCCAGGAGGCGGCACCGACACGAAATGAAGTTGGAATAACCCAACAGGTAAGCTTTGTAATGGAAATTAAGGTTTCCTTGTTTTCTTTCCCCTCTCACCTTTATTCTTGTCTTTTTCTCCCTAGGCGCGGTGATGTGGCTGCGAGTCCAGATGTCGCCGTAGAACGTGGTGGTACCTTGTACAGGTGAGTGAGATGCGGCGCTGCAGCGATCGATGCGATGTGCTTTTAAATGGATGTCTTCCTTTTCAGGACCGTCGGCGAGTTGTCTCCGGAATGCGGGTTTAGCAGGCAAGGACTCTTCTTTACCCTTTTCTCTTCTCTTCTCTCTTTGCAGGTGTTCCAGGATGCTGGCAGGAGTGGCAGAAGACAGAATGCAGGAGCAAACACGGTGAGCGTCCAGCTGCTAGATGCAGAACAACGCGAAGCGTGAGTTGCTGCTTGGGCATGGCTTAAATAGCCTTCAAAGTAGTTCCAGGTATGTATCCTTCCTCTCAGGTATGTATTCCTCCCCTGACCACACCCGTGTGGTTAAGTAGTTCCAAAGATAAAGTAGTCCCATTCAGGCCTCAGAAGGCCTGGATGTTGCAGCATGGTCTGCATCAGGTAAGTTAACACTAACCACCTTTAACACAAAGTCCCCTTTTATGAGCCTGGCGCCTATGGCGCCAGGACTGTGGCCCGATATGAGCCTGGCGCCAAAGGCGCCAGGACTGAGTCCAAAGAGCCCCTACTTGAGGCTGTTGTGACTTCCCTTGAAGGCATGATGTCTGCCTCTGGGGTAGCTGGGTCTTGTCTGGCACCTTGGAGGTAGGCATCATGACAAAACCTGTGCAGTTCCCTTTGGGACCACTGCAAAAGATTTAAGACTACAGGTGTTTGGCAGTAAACCCACTTGGTAGCAGTCTGCACCACACAGATTCACTTGGTAGCTGTGGCTGAGCAGTCAGACTTCCCTCAAGAAGAGTTAGGCAGTATACAGAGTATTCACAATAGGTCAAAATAACATAGTAGAACAAGTAAACACTGACCAGAGCTTGGTGTAAAAGAGATATAATTATTTATTTAAAACCACATCTAGAAAAACACACAGGCACTAATAGTAAGCAATTCAAAAACATGGTCACTAAAAGATATACACTCCCTTAGAAGAATATTAGACAAGTCTTAAGTAAAGCCCCACTTATTTTCAGACAGCGGTGAGCACTTAACGTAGATGGCACTCTAATAATTCGTTTTAAAAAGGCAGAGAAAAGCAGAGCAAAACATGAAACAAATCCCAACACTTTCATAAGAACAAAACAAGAGAGGAAGGCAAGTAAAACCGTGAAGTTAGAGTTCAGTAGGCCAGATCCACTTTAAGAGGATCAGAACGAAATGTGTCCAAGGTCACACGGTTGAAGTGCACAAGAGTCTTGCAAAGGTTCAAAAAGAGTTGGACCAAAAGAAAGGGACCAGTTAGAAGGTCAAGGCGGCCAGCCCAGTCCAGAAGGTTAAGGGGTTATTATTACCTTGTAGCAATCTTTAGAACGGGAGGCCTGGCGGACACGGTACCTTAAAGTGGTGAGAATACTCCAGCGGGGGCAGTTGTTCTTGGCAGCTGATGCAAGTCGGTGCTTCGTCCGGGGGAAGAGAGGATCTCGTCGGGGAGGAAGACAGGAGTCCGTTGCACTGCCAGGGAAGAAACCAGCCGCGGAGTTCTCAGGTAAAAGGAGCGGTCCTTTTATTCGCGGTCCAGTGGTAAGTGGCTATCCGGTTGCCGGGGTGTTTGGCACGGGCAATTCGACCACAAGACGGTCTGGGGTGCGAAGAGAAGAAGGTAAACTGGTTGTGCCCACCAGTCAGGGGAAGAAGCCTCTCCAGCCGGGAGATCTTCTCTATCGTCGGGAAGTGGTGAGTCGGTTCTGCAGGGCTCCACCGGTGGTGTCGTCATGGTAGGTTGGCTCAGCTTCTCCCTCGTCGGATTCTGAGGTCCTGTGGCGACTTCTGAAGTTCCAGTCCCCAAAGCCCTGCTTTTATGCAGAACACCCCCATTCACTCAGCCTAGCTGTCAATCAAACATGCTAAGTGGTGAGCCGGCCGGCTCACCACTTGGGCCAATCACACAAGAGTGCGACTTGAGTTACCAAGGTAACTCAGTCCAGGGTGCCTAAACCCCCTCCCACACCCCCTGTGGTACCCAGACAGAGTGACACCACTTTTGGAGGCTTCTGTGGAGAAGCCCGCCAAAAAGTGGAACAAAGGGTTTGACTTGGGTTGGAGTCACAGAAGAGAACAAAAAGGCCATTTTAGAATCGAGTCCTGGCAAAAAATACCAACCAGCAAATTAATATTAAATAAATAAACCAGCGGTATGTTTGAGGCTATGAGAATTAAATAATTAAAGTTGGTAGCCTCGAACAATGGGAAAATCCCATAGGGATATATTCGCGGTCGAATATAAAAAGTAGTTTCAACTGCCACCAGCCAAAACTCGATCAGGGGGGACGGAGACGTGCCCCCTCGACTAACAGACCCCGGGCAATCGAATTGCCCCGACCAGTACGTCCACAATATGATGGTTTGTACTGGTTTCTGGTCATAATTTGGGACTAGTAAAGCCAATGGTGACTTTACATGCCCTGGGAGACAGTAGTCAGTCCCAGGGTATGGAGTCTATGGTGGGGTGTCACTATGACACCCCTGTGTTACTGCAAGCAGGGTGCTGTGTAACACACATAGTAAAAGACACATGAGACCGTATGGAGTAAAGGACCCCATAGCCCATAAAACACATTAACAGTCAAAGGAACACCATAACTCATGTCCAAGAGTGGGAGAAAAAGAGTCTCACTCTTGGCAGGAGAAAAAAAACAAACTCCAGAAATCCAGCAAAGCTGCTGGGGGACTCACTAGGTTAGGAAATTCAGCCTAAAGAGAGAATTCTCCCTAACACCGGACGAGACTCGAGCGAGCCTATACAAGACCTGATCCGTCCACAAGAGGAATCCACAGCGGAACAGAGCAAGAAGCGATCCCAGGTGAGACAGGGGGAGATTTATGACACAGTATATATTTAAATATAAATTGAAACCGAGATGTGTGAAGAGAGAAGAAGAAACAGCCATTCTGTTACAATAGAAATTAAGAAAAATGCAGGAGAGATTGTTTAGGAGGCAGGAATGAAATAAACGCATTAGTGGCTTTTTAAGGGTTGGGTTTAAGGAGGAAGTACTGACGATAGAGACATACTTATTTTTCAAAGGAAACTCATTCAGTTTTATATTACAGATGGACGGGAGAGACCTATACACGAGGAGAATTGATGGCAACCAATCCTCTGAGCAGAGAGAAAAGATCGGGGAACCCAGCCAGATGCCCAGTCACAGCTATTGTATGATCTGAGCGTTTACAAAGTTTTTCTTGCAAATACTCCCCCATCCTTGTGTTCCCCAGAAGAAGTCATCGAATGCCCCCCATTAAACTGTTCTTTGACGATACAAATCGAAAGTTTAAGTGCTCTGTGATGAAAGAGACACTAAAAACGCAAAAGGACTGGCCTAAGAATCAAAAGGGCCCATGAACTTGCTGCAAAGCAGCCTAAAGGACAAAAATACAAGATGACCAGATCAGGAAAAAGATCTGTGGACATAGAAGAAGGTGAAGCAAGATGAATCGGGTGGAAGATGTACTAATGAAAAGAAAACGAACATTGAAATATGTATAAAGAGAGGGCAAGGAACAAGGAAAATGTCGTGGGGCGGGAGTAAGGAAAAAGTGTGCAGTAAAAGTCACACGTGAACAATTAAAAAAATGGGCTGGTGGTTTCCCTCAAGGAATGATTTTCTCTCGATTCTTGAAGTGGCCATAATTACCTGATGTGTATAGTTATTTTATAGTAAATTAGGTAATAGAGGTGGGATTCAGATAAAAGTAAACAAAGGTATTCTTTAACCCCTTAAGTGCCAAGGACGAGGTATCTCGTCCTTGGCATTCCCTCCCTGTTGCCAAGCATGAGATAGCTCATCCTTTTAGGCACTCTGTTTTGAGCGATCCCTGCAAAGCAGGGATCGCTCAAAACTATAATCCAATCCCCGGGCTATGTGAGGGGGAGGTTCCTCTTCATGGCCCGGGGGTTGGATTACCTTCAGTTTCATGTCGGCGTGCGTAATGCACGCGGACATGAAACTGAAAGTAAATTCACTGCAGCAGCCATTTTCGGCTGCCGCAGTGAAGAGAGAAGGTAAGATCCCTTCTCTCTCGATCTCCGGCTGTATTGCAACCCAGAGATTGAGGGAGGTGTCGTTGGAAAGGGGCAACTCTCCCCTTTCCAACAACACCTTTTTTTAAAAAAATTTTGTTTATTTATCAATCGACGCACAGGAGGGATTATACAAGGACATTACATATAGTATCTCAGGTCCTGTAACCCAGAGTCCCCGTCACCCACCCCATACGTTCCCCGGCAAGCATAGTTCTCGGCCTTAGTCAGACTGGCTCGGCGGCACTGGTGGGTCCTCCAAAGCTTGAAGGGCCCTTGCGATCAGGGGCAGTTTGTAGGTCAGGGCCGGGTAATTCCGGTCATAGTCTAGCACTGGTGTCCAGATATCCCGAAAACGATGAAGCAGACCCGCCCTGGCTGCTGTGACTTTCTCAGCTATTAAAATATCCCAAAGATTGACCCAGCAAAGGGCCATCAAGGGTCCGTCTGCGGACTTCCAGGTGCGGGCCATCGTGATCTTGGCCGCTAATAGGAACTGGGATATCAGGGCCGCTCTTCTCCCCGACCGCGGGTATGAGCCTGACAATGGAATCCCTAAAAGGACCTGTTCGGGCGTGAGCGGAATGATCGCCTGGGTGACGTCTTTAATGGTGGCTAGACAGAGAGACCAAAACTCCTCCACCCGGGGGCAGGTCCACCACATGTGGAAGTAGGATCCTGGGAGGCCGAAAAGTCGCCAACAGAGAGGGTTTAGTGCTGGTTGGAAGTGATGAAGGCGTACAGGGGGGTAATACCAGCGCAGGAGTAGTTTATGGGCACACTCCCTGTTGGTTATACAGCGGGAAGACGTCCGCTTTCTTGTCCAAATGTCTACCCATGTATGGTCCTCAATGGCGTGTCCGAGGTCCGTTTCCCATTGGGACATGTAGGAAGGCCTGGACCGGAGGGGGTCCTCCTGTAGCAGCCTATACAGGGTCGATATTTTCCCCCGGGTCGGTAGGTCGCTCACCGTCAGTTCCAGTGAGGTAAGGGGTCTTGTGGCTGCCACTCGGGTCTGTGGGTGAGAGCACCAGTGTCTGAGCTGAGCGTAGGAGTACCTATCCGTTTCCGCTAACTGAAAAGTCATCTTGCAGCGTTCAAAGGTTAGGGGGGAGTCCCCTTCAAAAAGTTGTCCTAAGGTGGCGAGGCCCCCTGCGACCCAGTTTCTGGAGTTTTGGGGACGGGCCCCGGGGGAGAAAGCTGGGTTGAGGAAGATTGGGGAGAGTGCAATCAAGTCCCCTGGGACGCTCCGGTATCTGCGAGCCCACTCCCAGGCCCTAATAGTTTGTTTTGTAGCTGTGAGAGTGCCCGGCCAGCTGCGGCGTAAAGCTGTGGGTAAGAACGGGAGGAAGTGAAGGGGAAGAGAGAGGCAGGATTGTTCGATCTCCACCCATTTCGGTCGACCCGTAGCAAGTCCCCATGCCTGGAGGTGGGCCAGCTGTGCCGCCATATGGTATTTGCGGAGGTCGGGGACCCCCAGCCCTCCCAATCTCATGCTGGCCATCATTGTTCTCCGCGGGATGCGCGGTTTCTTCCCTTTCCAGATGAAGTCCACCATCTTCCTTTGGAGCCGCTGCAAGGGGGGAAGCGGAATGGTGATCGGGAGGGTGGCACAGTCATAGAGGAAGCGCGGCAGTAAGTTCATTTTGCACGCTGTGATCCGGCCCAGGAGAGAGATCTCTTGGGGTTGCCAGAGGGTCAGATCCTTTTCTAGTTCCTCAAAGAGTGGCGGGAAGTTAGCTCGGTAAACTTCCGTTGGGTGTGCAGGGATATGAACCCCCAAGTAGGGGATCGATTTGATGCTCCATTGAAACGGACCTCTCTTCACCAGGGCCTCCCGTTCGGCTGGCGTCAAGCCCACTCCCATCACCGCCGACTTTTGATAGTTAATCGCGAATCCCGAGACCATCCCAAAGTTGTGGATTTCAGTTAAGGCCTCGCTCATGGATCTCTCAATGTTCGTGATGGTAAGCAAAACATCATCCGCGTAGAGGGCCACTTTATGTTGCGCAGAGCCGGTGCACAAGCCACTGATTCGGGGGTTCTTCCGGACTCTTGAGCCAGCGGCTCCATGGCCAAAGTGAAAAGCAGAGGGGATAGAGGACATCCCTGCCTCGTTCCGCACGTGAGGGAGATTGGTTCCGACAAGCGGCCGTTGACTCTCAGCCTCGTCCTGGGGGACTGTTAGTTTGCCAGGATCATCTTCTGAAAGGTCGAACCGAAGCCAAAGGCCCCCAGAGTGAGGCGCAGATAAGACCAGTCCACCTTGTTGAACGCTTTAGTTGCGTCCAATGCCAATAGGGATAGCTGTTGGGAATCCCGAGTGACGATTTCGATGAGATCCAGGGTCCTGCAGATGTTGTCTTTTGTCGACCTGTGGTTTATAAAGCCTGTTTGATCCGGGTCTATGATATTAGGGAGGATAGGTGCCAGACGGTTGGCCAAGACGTTAGAGTATATGTTGGCGTCCAAATTTAGCAACGCAACGGGTCTATATGAGCCAATATCGTGAGGGTCTTTCCCGGGGCTCTGGGTTTTAAGCTCTTAATGGCCGCCTCCACCTCCTCGATTGTAATCGTGGCCTCCAGGTCTTCCCTGGCCGTCTGGGTTAGGGGTGGTAAGGTCGCCTCTTGGATGTACGAGTGCTACTTAATTGGATCTCTCTGGGCTGCCGTCATTATTTCCAGGTGGTGGGCTGTTGCCAAGTGTATTTTCTCATGGTCAGCGTAGTGGATCACCCCCTGCGGATCACGGAGGCCTAAGATAGTATTTCTGCTCTTCGCCTTTGCCAGTTTGCTAACCAGAAGCTTGTTGGCCTTGTTGTTATGAGCGTAGTACCATTGCTTAGACTTGGTTAGCAGATTTGCCGTAGCCTCAGCGTAGTGGGCTTCCAGCCGTTTCCTGGCCATTTGCAGGATCCTGTAGGATTTAGGGGCCCAGCCCTTCCTTTTATGTGTAGCCTCAGCCTCTCGGACTGCTGCTTCCAAAGCGTTGCGCGACTCCCTCTTCCTTTTGTGGTATGCGGCTCCCTGGGCAATCAGCTCGCCTCTGAGGACCGCCTTCATGGCGTCCCAGGTGTTAGCCAGGGAAGTGTCCTCGTCCCGGTTTTCGACGAAAAAGTTCCTAATGGAGTTGGCGATTGAGTCCCTCACTGCCATGTCTCCCAGGACAGGGTCATAGAGGCACCACCAGCGGCGCGGAGGGGGGTCTGGGTCATGAGACCGCAGGGTCAAAGTAACTGGAGCATGGTCCGAAAGGATCCGGGGGCCAATTATCACATCATCAGTGAAGGACAGGATCTGTGGGGAGGTCAGGATTAGGTCAATTCTGGAGAAGGTACGATGCACATATGAATAGAAGGTAAAGTCCCGTTCGTCCGGGGACAGAACCCTCCAAGAGTCCACAATGTTTAGTGTGCGAAACAGGTGGAGCAAGCCAGCGGGCAACTTCAAATCTCTAGAAGACGGGGGGGTGAGATCTATCCTTGAGAGGGTCCGGAGCCCCGTTAAAGTCTCCTCCCATGACGACATGCCCCCTCGATGAATGGGAGGAGGGAGACCTCCAGATCCTGGTAGAAGCTTTCCTGATATTCTTTCGGGGCGTACACCGAAATGAGGGTGTAGAGCTGGCCATGGATGGAGCATTTGACTGCAATAAAGCGACCCTCCTGGCACTGTAGTGAGTCAAGGATCTGAGGCTTCAGGTCTTTTGCGAATAAAATAGCGGTGCCCCCCTTCTTAGTGCCGTTAGAGGCGAGGAATTGTAGCGGGAAGAGTTTGCTTCGCAGGCGCGAAAAGTCCGCCGGGATCAGGTGCGTCTCTTGCAAAAAAGCGATCAACGACCCGTTGTCTTGTAGCCTCTGTGGGATCGATTTCCTCTTTGGGGGGGAGTTCAGGCCCCTAACATTCAAGGAGGTGAACTTGAGTTTCAAGTGAGGGGGTTGGTCCGGGGGATCCTCTTGCTGGGGGGAAGGGTGTTGTGGGGGGTTAGGTCAGCCATAGACGTGAGGGCATGATCGAGTTGGAGTTTCCTGTGGTCGAGGGTTTTTAAACTGGTCTAACTGGTCTCCAACGGGAGAAAACATATTCAAAAGCGACCTCCAACGGGAGGACCAAAGTGCAGACAGGGTCGATTTGGAACTATCGACATGCCCCCCAGGCACCAGGGCTGTCATTCGACAGCACCAACATGTTTGAAAGTCTCTCCAAGGGTAAAGTGGTGTCATCCGCCTTGGAGGGGGTTATGGATTGCGTCGGATCCGCGGCAAGATGTGAAGCTTAGGGTCGTTCCAGCGTCATGGTTCCAGTGCAGGCGTTACGGCGTGTCATTTGGGTTTGCGATTTCTCTGCACTCTGGACCATGGGGTCCGTTTCGGTTTTGGGGAGGTTGCTTCTGAGGCTGGGTTTGATCGGGCCGGAGCGGAGAGGTCTAAGGTCTCTGGGAAGTCCGGGCGGAGGATTGACGTGGCATCATCAAGGTGGCTGATGGTGCGCTGAATGCCCTTGTACAAAAACTGTAGGGCCGTAGGAAAGAGACATCGATAACGGATCTGCTGATCCCGAAGAAAGAGTGACAGAGGCCGGAGCATTCTGCGCTTTTGAAGAGTCAGCAGGGAGAGGTCCTGGAAGATCTGTATCGGGATTCCCTGAAATGAGAGCTCGTCCTTATAGCGGCCAATCGCTGCTATGGCCTCCTTAGTGGTGTAGAAGTGGACCCTAGTGATCACGTCCGGGGGGGGTCCGAATCGACCCCTCGGCAAGGGCGCAGTCTGTGGGTCCGATCCAGCAGCAGTTGAGTCTCGTTCAGGTCTGGCAGGAGGGACTGGAAGAAGGTGCTAACGTATTCCGGGAACTCCCGATCAGAGATCGAAGCGGGCACCCCGCGAAGACGTAGGTTATTGCGGCGGGAGCGGTTTTCCAAGTCCTCCTGTTTATGTTCGAGGATTTCGGTTCTTGCCACCAGCGATTGGACGGTGCGTTGAATTTCCGTCAGTGAAGCGGAGTGGTCCGTGGTCAGGTCTTCGACCTCGCCGACCCTCAGTTCAATGCCGGCGACTCTTTGCTCGGTCTGTTCCAATTTGGCGGTGAGTTCCGACATGCAGGCTCTGAATTCAGATTTAATATCGCTCATGAAAGCCTGAAGATCCTCCTTAGTTGCGAGCGTTCCGCCGCCCTCAGACGTTTTCTGGGGGGTGAGCTTGAGGGGGTCCGCCTTCCCACCCTTCCCCGAGGACTGCAGCATAGCAGAGATGTCGGCTGATTTAGGAGGCTTTAGTGTTTTGGCCATCGTTCCGCGGGGAGGGGACGTCCCCTGAGGGTGACTCCCGAGTTCACGTTTTGCAAGGGGTTGAGCGGGCGGCCGAATAAATGTGCGGGTGGGCAAAGCCCAAGGATCCTAGGCGGCGGAGCGGACAGGTTAAGATTCCAGCTTCTCGTGAGATAGAACAGTTCCTCAAAGTTGGGCAGTCCAGCGAGCTGGGCGTCCGCCTAGGAAGGTGGCGGTCGGCACCTCCGGCCGGTGGTGAGCAGACGTGGGCAGGGGCGCCCCAGGAAGTCGCAGGGGGGACACACTCCGTGTGGGGTCGGAGTAGGTGGAGCTCGAGGGCCCTCCCGGCTGGGATATTAGGTGCCCGGAGGGGGTGTTGTGGTAGGCCTCAGGGTAACCCCGGGGGGGGGCATAGAGCCGGTAGCAGAGGGGCCAGAAGTGTTGCTCAAATTGGGGCCACGCTGTAGCTGGAGATGGAGGGCCTCCGGGGTGAAGGCTGGCCGGGGGGGGTTGCTGGGGCAGGGCTGAGGGGCAGCCCACCTCACCTGTGCGTTGCCGACCCCCGAGCCGGGGCCACGCTGCAGCAAGTAGGCCTTCGATGGTAGCCGGGGGAGGCAGGGCCCCACCCCCAAGAGCAGCAGGCCGAAGATGGGCAGGGGCGCCCCAGGAATCGAAGAGGGTGCTGAGGTGGAACTGAGGGGCTGCCAATCTCAGCCAGGCGACGTGTGTGGCTCTCACTCGAGCCGGGATCACGGGGGGCCTCCGGTGGTAGCCGGGAGAGGCAGCAGGCAGAAAGTGGGCAGGGGCGCCCCAGGAAGACGAGGGTGGGGGGTCCGCAGAGAGAGCAATCCCAGCGAGGCGTGATCACAGGGGTCCCGGCGGCAGGCCTCGCACCGTCGAGGACCAGGCACAGTGGGGGAGACGCTCCGGTGCAGGGTATCGGGCGGGATGAGCCTCATACGCGTCTCATGGGCAGACGATGGTAGCCAGCCGCCAGCCTGGAGCGGGTCGCGAGGATGCGGCGGCCATTTTAGGTCGTGTTACGGGAGCAGGCTTTCGCGAGATGGTCCATTCCATTTGGGGTGGGGGGGAGAGGGCCCCACAAAACGTGGATGGGGTAGTAGGCTTTGGGCACCCTGGGGGCAGATTGGCACACTAATGTGCCCATCTGCGCCAAGAGGACTTGGGTAAACAAAGAAAAAAATTGAAAATGGTAGGCTGCATTTTAGGGGGGGCTGAGGGGCACCCTAAACCACCGGGAATTTTGTAATGGAAAGGGGGGACATATTGGACTATAGGTGATATAAATTGTTATATTGTGCCTGCTCAAAGATGTTCTTTGTTGAGGTATGGAACTCTTTCAGTGGAACCTGACAGTACAATCCACGCTGGAATGTTTATGGAGGAAAGTGTCAGTTGGAGGCTGTGAAGGCTGTGCTGGAGGTTGCTGTGTGAGTCTGTCTTAATAAACCGACTGCAGTTCAGCTATATACGCGTGGAGCCATCCTCATTTCACTGGTGATGAGCTGAACAACCCTGTACCAGCAACACCCTGCACGCGCTCGAAAATTACCACCCAGCTGCTGCATGCGTCACCTCCTGCTCCGATCTGCCAGAGTATCTTGTGTCTAAGCCCTCTGAAGAAAAAGTAGAAGTGTCATTCGAGGTGAGCAGCTCCGCCGAGGCGCAGAGGAAAGGAGCTACGGCGAAGAGGCAGTCCACACAGGGAGCAGCGAGCGGGTCAGAGACTGGCTACCTTGGCCGAGCATTTACCTGGGGGTGAGTGGCTGGGCATCGCTGCCCGAGGATTCCTATGGTGGTAAGTTTGAGGACAAAAGAGGTGTTTTGGTTTTCCCCCTTCAGCGCCTCGAGTTGCTATCATGCACGCTCATGAAGCAGCAACATTAATCGATTTGACTAACGTCTGACACAGCGCACTGCCGTACATTAGAGAAGTGTACCCAACAATGCGTGAGGAGCGTAGATAGAGCTACTGGTTGCTGACACAACCAACATCACAGTCACCGAGGCTAGCAGGCTTTGTGGTTCGGAGCCATATGCCCAACGAGGATAACATTGCTGCCAATTGAAGGGAATACGTGTTTCTGAGTATTCTGGTAGTTCTCGACTGGGACGGCAACAGAGTAATCTGTGAGGAGGAACCAGAGAAGAAGCGTTGAAGATAAAGAACAGAATTTATTTTTCTTCTTTGCTTTCCATTAGAAGGTCAGTTCTTGAATCCATCCTGCCAGATTAACTTCTACCTACAATGGCGATGCCAGGCTGCCCGGGCCCTCCAGCATTTATGCCTACTACGGGGCCTACTAAAATTAAATGGGCTCCATGGAAAAGGGGATTCATTGACTACGTTAGAGCAGCCTGTGGCAACACAATTTCAACTGATTGGAAGGTGTCACTTTTAATGCACTTTCTTGGTTGTGAGGGTCAGCGCATATATGAAACCCTGCCTGAGTTAAGTCAGTCAGATGAAGAGGGTGCGTCTAATGAATCTGACTCAACATTGCATAAACTGGACCTACATTTCAATCTTAAAACTAGCACCATCGTGGAAAGGTACAATTTTGGTGTTAAGTGTACAAGAAGAAGGGGAGACAGTTGAAGAGTGCCTAACTGCTTTGCGCCATTTATCCCTCATGTGTAAATTTGGTGAAAAGTTGGAAGAGCACATAGTGGATCAATTTAAGATTCATTGCTGCAGTGATAAGATAAGGGAGAGTTGTGGCTCAAGGATGAGCCACGTTTAGTTGAAGTAATAAGTATTGCTAAGCAAGTAGAGCATTCAGTGGCCTTCATGGCAAAATTAAGTAAAAGAGACAACAAAAACCCCACTTCAGAAATGTTGAGGGTTGGGGATGCTGGAAGGGAAAGAAAAAGAAGGCAAAGGCCAGTGGGCAACAATTTCGAGATGTGCCTGATGTAAAGGGGGATAAGCTTAAAGGGTAGAAAGCCGATGAGAGGTTATGTTTCAGATGTGCTAGTATCAGTCATTTTGCCAGCTGACCAGTATGCCCTGGGAGGAAAATTACATGTTCCTAATGCAAACGGTGGGGACATTATGCCAATTGATGTAAAAATGATTCTGTTTGGGGCAAGTCGCAAAGTGTTATATGTTAATGAGGAAGTCCAGCAATCATCGGGTGATGATGATGATGAGCAAGTAGAAGTCATTACTGTGAATATGGTCAAGTGTGATGAAGATGATGGGCGCAATAGCCTGTTTGCAGAAATTGCTGTGGAAGGCAGGTGTGTGCGAATGATGGCAGATTCTGGAGCAAAGTTGTCTTTAATGTCACAAGATGTATACGAGAGGCAGGTGGGTGGGAGGATACTTGACTTACTGCTGTCTGATAAAAATCCAGGAGGATTTAACCTGGGTAAGAGAGATGTCATAGGATATTTTGTTGCGCATTTGAAATTCCAGGGGAGAGAAACCCATGGTAACATGTATGTTACTAAGAGTGGTGAAATCTTATTGGGCTGGCGGGAGCAAAAGGGCTTGAGGATCAGGCTTGATCCCGATGCAGATGAGCAAGAAATGCACATAGGGGAAAGTGCCAAGACGGTGGAGAGGTTTCCAAAGGTGTTTTCAAAAGGTATAGGATGTGTCAAGGGTATGAAGCACAGAATTGTGCTGAAAGAAGGCAGTGTCCCGGTTGCGGCAAAGCTGTGTCCCGTACCTTTGGTGTGATGAGAGAGGGAGTGAAGATGGAACAAAAAAAATGGAGAGAGTCTGGTGTGATAGAGCCTGCTGGGAGTGTGGAGTGGGTGTCTCAGTTGGTGGTGGGAAAAAGCCGAGTGGTGAATTGAGGTTGTGTGCGGAAACTCAATAATTGTGTGTTGTTGCTGAGAGACATCTGCTCCCAAACATGACAGAGATGTTGGCTATGATTGGAAGGGTGAAGTTTTTTTCCAAGCTGGATATGGCATCTGTGTACCACCAGATAGAGTTGGATGAACAATCTAGAACATTTACTGCTTTTTTCATTCATGAGGGAGTGTTTCAGTTTTGTAGGATGCCTTTTGAATACATTTCTGCTTTATCCGTTTTTCAGAAGACGATGGATACATTGTTAAAGGATGTGCAGGATGTACATTGTTTCCAGGACGATATCTTGGCATGTGGAGAGACCTGCGAGAGGCATGGCCAGAGTATCAGAAAGGTTTTGGAGATATTGGAGAGAGGCATTACTTTGAGGGCATAGAAATGTGTGTTTGGGAAGGAGTCTGTTGAGTATTTGGGTCATGAAACTTCGATTGATGGGCTGAGAGCCAAATGCAACATGGTGGATGCATAACGAAGGTGCCGGCCCCGAAAAAGTAAAGGAGAGTTGAGGTCCTTTTTGGGCATGATTGAATTTGATCAAAAATGTATTCAAAATGTTGCTGATAGCACTGTAAAGATGAGGGGTTTGTTAAAGAAAGGTGCAGAATTTCGGTGGGATGCGGTATGTGAGAAGGAATTTGTGCAGATTAAGGATAAAATTGACATGGCGAGACCCCTAGCCATAGTCTACACCAGAAGGAGGAGTATTATTTCTGTAGATGCAAGTGATACAGGGATTGGCACTGTGTTGACACAGGTTGGTCAGGATGGTTGTGTGCAGATTATTAAGCATGCTTCAAGGATGTTGAGAGATGCAGAGAAAACGTATTCTGTTTTGGAGAAAGAGGCTCTTGCGTGTCATCGGTTGTGGAAAAGTTTCTGAATTTTGTGTGGGGAACTGAGTTTACCATAAGAACTGACCACAAGCCCTTGAAGGTGATTTGTGATGGAGAAGGTCCTGGAGAAGGTGACAAGGAGGGTTGCCGTTGGGTGGCCAGGATGCAGGAACATACATTTGTCATGGAGATGATTTGGGGAAAGGAAAATGTCTTGGCCAATCATGTGTCGAGGTTAGGTGGGTATGTGGAGTGAGATGTTTCGGGATTAGCTGAGGTGACAGTTACTGATACAGTTTTTTTTGTAACACATGATGGCATTTTGTCATGTGAAGAGTGGCAAGAAGCCTTAATGGAGGAGGATGTGCTGAATAGAGTAATTGAATTTGTGGGTGATGGCTGACCAGAGAAGAGATTGATCAAGGGTGAGGAGAGGAGTTTTTGGGAAGTGAGGACCAAATTGAGTTTCAAGGGTTGTATCTTGTATAGGTGGGATCGGGCCTGGGTCCCAAAGAGCCTGAGGAGGAGGTTGGTGGAGATTGCCCATGAGGGCCAGAGTGGTATTACAAAAACCAAAGCGGTGTCGAGGAATTATTATTGGTGGCCCGGGTTTGAATGAGACATAGAGAGAATGCTGGGAAAGTGTGTTGAGTGTGAGGCTTCAGGTAAGGGTGTTGTGGCTAGTCTGCAACCGATGTTGAAGGTAGATGTTCTGAAGAAAGTATGGTGTGATTTGACGTTGGACAGATTGGGCCCTGTTGACCTAGATGGAGGACGCAGTAATTTATTATAATCATTGTTGATTTGTTATCGCGTTGGAGTTCATAATTTTGCGGGATATTACTGCTCCTGCTGTGGTGGAATTTTTACAGAGTGTTTTTGAGAGAGAGGGTCTACCCAGTTCCATTTTGATGGATAATGGGAGGCAATTTGTAGGTGGGTGTTTTGGAGAATATCTTTTATTGGTTTTACCGGTGCATAATAAGATACATGACATTATAGCCTAAATTATTGTTCATTAGATTCCCGTGCCGGCCCCTCCCTCATTACCTCCCTAACACCAAACCTTTAAGGAAAACTAGGTCCCAAGGTGGTGTTTTCGAGGCTATAGGTGCCCACATCAATGTCACTGAAGGTGTCTTGTATTAGCAATCGTTGGATTCCTCTGAGCTTTTTGTTCGTTTCCACTTGGTCTTTTGTCTGGTGCTGTGCTTTCATGGAGGCTTATCATCCGGAGAGGTGAACAATTCTTGTACTATTGGGTTCCATGCTGTAATGTCTATTGAGCCTTCGCTCCTCCCTGTTCTTAGTGCCTCATACCAGACTGCTGTCTCTGCTCTGGTCCACCTTTTTAGGTCTTTCCACCACGTCTCTATTTTTGGTCTGTCCTTGGCCTGCCACTTCATCGTTATCCTTCGTTTAGCCAATGTCCATGCCAGGTTTATCATCTTTTTCATTGCTCTGTTTTTGTTTGGGTAACTGTATAAGTCTAGGAGACAGGCTTCGATTGTCCATTCTTGGCCTCATATTCCTTTCTCTCTCAAGCATTGCTCTATTTCTCGCCAGTATTCCTGGATTCTTGGACAGTACCAGAACATGTGTCCCAAGTCTGCGTTCTCTTCCCCGCATTTCGGACAACTTTGTGGGGTGGCGCCTGGGAAGTGTGATATCTTCTCCGGGGTCAGGTATGCCCCGTGGAGTATGTAGAACTGTAATTGTTTTAGTCTGGCATTCCTGGATATTTTCTTAGGGAAGAGTTTCACCTTTTTCCATTCTTTACCTGTGATCTCTCTGTCTATTATCTTTTCCCATGTCTGCCTTCCTTTGTTCGTGTCTTTGGGAACCTCTTCTGTGAGTGTCTGATATATCCTGGATACCATATGTCCTCTCTCGGTGCTGTCATTAAGCAATCCTAAAACAGGATTTTCAGTTTGTAATGCTGTAGGAGATGGCCAGGTTGTATCTAGCTGTTTGATGAGTCTTGCATAGGTTATAAATTGGCCATGGTGTAGTTCATGGGATTCGACCAGGTCCTGAAAGTCTAGCATCACTCCTGCTGGGGCTAAGTCTCCAGTCATGATTATTCCTCTGGTCTCCCAATAGTGCCTGCTTTGTTTGAGATGATCTCTGCTGGTTCCATTAAGTGCTGCTAGCGGTATCTGGGGAGAGTAGGGTTCCTCTATTTTCGGTAATGTCTTGATTCTGCTCCATATTTGCCGTCCTGGTTGTAGGAACGTCAGAGGTAGTGTAATCCTGCTTCTCTCTAGCCACAGCACTTCCTTGAGAAGGTGTGGAACACAGTGTCACTCAGGAGGGCGTGCTCTACTGTCTCTGTGTCCACTAGCCAACCAGCGACATGTTGTAGCTGGCCTGCTAAATAATACAATTCAAAGTGAGGCAAGCGCATTCCACCTTCTGCGTAATCCCTGCAAAGTACCTCCATGGCTACTCTCCTCCTACCTTTGCTCCATTTAAAGCTGCTTAGTACTGTGTTGAGATCTGTGAAAAACTTCTTTGGGATGAGGTTTGGCACATTGATAAAGTGATATCGCAGTCTGGGCAGGGCTTTCATCTTTATCAGCGATATTCGTCCTGCTACCGACAGGGGGAGTTTCTCCCAACATGTAATAGATGCCTCTAAGCCATATTTTGCTCGGTGTGTTGGCTGTATGTGTGTCTTCTATGTTATGATGTATGTGTATGCCTAAGTAGCGAAATGTGTGGTGTTCCATTTGAGTTCTAGACAGGGGAGTTGGTCCTCTGTTTTCCCTGCCCAGCCTGCCAGGGGAAATAACCAGTATTTAGTCTTACTAATGGAGATGACTGAGAGATGTGCAAAGTTTTCTAGCACTTCTAAGTATGTTCCTAAATTGTCTTCTGAATATTGCATGTATAGGAGTATGTCGTCTGCATACAGGGAGATGACATGTGTGGTTCCATCTATCTAGTCTTGTGTTTTGGAATGAGTCACTGATGTAGATTGCTAGGGGTTCTAGCGCTAGGATGTATAGGAGTGGTGATAGCGGGCAGCCCTGTTTGGTGCCACTATGGATCGGGAATAGGTCTGAGATGAATTTACCCGTGCGTACTCTTGCTAACGGTCTAGCATAAAGCATGTGTATCCATCGCATGAACCCTTGTCCTATTCCATAATGTTCTAGTTTGGCGAACATCCATTCCCATCTTACGGAATCAAAGGCCTTAATGGCATCTAGAGCAGCTACTGCACAGCCTTCAGGTCTGGTATGTGTTCTGTCTATGACTGCCTGGAATCGTCTTAGGTTTGGTGTTGTAGCTCTGCCCGGAACGTATCCTGTTTGGTCTGGGTGGACCAATTTGGTGATTACTCTTTTGAGTCGATCTTCAAGGATCGCTGTGAGGACCTTAGTGTCCTGGTTTATTAGTGCAATTGACCTATAGGACTCACATAATTTACTGTCTTTGCCTGATTTTATGATAGGTATTATTAGTGCCTTTTCCATCGAGTCTGGGAGAGTGCCGGTTTCATATGCCTTTTGTAAGACCTGCAGTAGTCGGGGGCTAGTATGTCTGTGTACTCTTTAGAAAATTCAGGTGGAAGTCCGTCGCTGTCTGGCGTTTTCCTGGTGGATAGTGAGGTTATAACTCCGCTGTTCTGTTGTTAGATTTGATAGCCCTATGCCTTCTAAGGTTTCTAGTATGTCTGTCATTTTCGAATGTGTGTTATCTTCAGATAATTTGGTGTAGAAGTCTTTAAAGGCGTGGTTAATTTCTGTTTGTGACCTCCATGTTTGCCCACTCTCGTCAGTTATTTCTGCTACCTCCTCCCTGTTATCTAGTCCCCGGACCAGCCAGGCCAGAAGTCTGCCTGGTTTATCACCTTGTCGATGTATTTTCTCAGTGTACTTTGTGAAGCTGAAATTGCCCAGTTTCTCCCAGTGTTCCATACATTTTAATCTTAATGACATGAGGGTGCTTTCTTTGTTCTCTCCCGGTGTTACCTTTTCTTTTCCAATTCTGTGATTTCGGCTTCTACTCTTGAGATTTGGTTTTCTAGGTCCTTTCGGACCCCGCCTGCGGTAGCTATAGCTGCTCCCCTTATGACCACCTTGTAGGCCTCCCACACTGTGCTGGTGCTGCCTACGCTGCCTATATTAAGTTCAAAGAACTAATCTGTTTGGAGTCTCAGGCTCTCCCTGAAGCTGGCATCTCGCAAAGATTCTGCGCGCAATTTCCATGTGGGGATGGGTGTCAGGCGATCTGCAAGTGCCCATTGGACTAGCAAGGGGGAGTGATCGGATAGGGTCCTGCCCTCATATGATGCTCCTACTATGTTTCCCATATGTTGATTCCCCGTGAAAACATAATCGATCCTTGTGTATGGTTTGTGCACGCCTGAATGAAATGAGAATTCTTGCTTACTGTGGTTCAGCCATCGCCATATTTCCTGTAGTTCCAGGTCTCGGGGTAGCGTCCGTAAAGCTTTGGATGGGAGGGGGGGGGGGTTCTGTGTGTGATCTGATCTGTCAAGGTCTGAGTCTAGCATGCAACTGAAGTCTCCTCCCCAGATCCAGTGGGCTCCTCTATACGGGGACAGTATAGAGTAGAGCGAGTGGTAGAACGTGGCTGCGTTTTGGTTAGGTACATAGATGTTTATTATGCAGAACTATTTTTTGTCAATGTATCCATGTAATAATATGATCCTGCCATCTGAGTCTGAGTATTTATGTCTTATTCGGTGTGGCTGCCTGGCGCGAACCATATGAGCACTCCTCTTGCGTAGTTGGAATACGCTGAGTCATATCCTTTTCCTGTCCATTTACTGAAGATGTGTGCCTGTTTGTCTGGTGTTAGATGGGTTTCCTGTAGTAGTGCGATTTGGATAGCTTTCCTACGTAGGTAGAACGTCACCCTCATCCTCTTGACATAACTGTTTAGACCACGTACGTTCCACGTATGTTCCACGTAACTATTTCCACGTTACTATTCTCAAGTTTTCCGCTATTGGGTATTTGTTGTCTGCTTTGTGTTGCTGTCGTCAGAGATCATGAGCCTTCGTCCGGAGTGCCTGGTTGTGTTGTGGTACAAATGCTTATCCTTGCCGTTTATATTTGCCTTGCAGCTTGCACTGATTATGTTGCTGTGTTCTTATTCGTCAGCGCCATCCATATTCTATCTTGTCTCGACCGTTTCTTCTACCTTTTTTCGTGTTTGTGGCATTTGGGCCCCTTGCAGCCTCTTGTTTTTGCAATTTCTCCACCGAGGGGTGGTTTCCCCTTGTGACTTTAACACCAAAACTAAAACATAACATTGAACTCGTTGCCCATCGGCGTGATTCCGTAGCGGCGTCTCCACCATCTTCCCGTTGGTCGTCAGGGAGTCGGTGGATGAGTATTCTGGGTACTCTTAGTTCATTTTGAGTCAGGTAAGGGGTCTAGCCCCGTTAGGTCCGAAAAGTGGAGATGGGGTGGTCTAGCTGTGGTTTACCATTCACCGCCATACATTCCATTGGTTCTTGGTATGAGCTTGATTGGGTTGGGGTGCTGTGTTCCTGCTTTTTGTACACCTATTCATGATGTCAGTAGCATTGAGGTCTGCGAGAAGGGCTGCTGATCGACTTGTTTATTCCGCCCGTTCCTATTTGGGTGTCTCTCCTGGAGTTGGCCCAGGTTATGCTCGTCCATCCAGGAATTTATTAATTCTGGGGTCTCAAAGAATAGGGTTTTTCCATTGTACAGTATTTTCATTTTTGCTGGGTAGAGGAGCATATATTTGATTCCCTGGTGTCGTAGTCTTTCCTTGGTTGGCACATATTGTGCACGTCGTCTCTGTACTTGTATCGTGTAGTCTGGGTATATTGCCTGGGTTGCCGAATCTCTCTGTATTACCCCTTTCAGCCTGGAGAAGGTTAGTATCTGTTCTTTGTTGCGATAATTGAGTATCTTTGCGATGATTGGCCTTGGAGGGGCTCCAGGTGGAGGCTTCTTTATGAGGGCTCAATGGGCTCTTTCTACTGCAAACCCCTGCGATAGGGTCCCCGGCCCTATTTCCTGGAGTAGTAGATTTTCTACGTATTCTGTTGGGTCCCTTCGGGCAGGCCTAGTATCCTGATGTTGCTTCTGCGCGCCCTCCCTTCTGCGTCTTCCGCGCGGTCTTGTAGTATTTTGACCTGGAGTGTCAGCTCTTGGACTGTACTCTCGAGTTCTTTGGTCGTGGAGGCGGTCTGTTCTAGTTTTTGTTGTGTCGCACCACTCTGCTGGCTAGGTTGCGAAGGTCTTGGCGCAGAAGGTTCACACGGCACTTTATTTCTCCTATGTCCGTTTCCATCGAGGTACGCATGGCTGCTATCGCTTTCCAGGATCCTGTTCTCTTCTGCGCTTTGCTGAGCTTTTGACTTGGCGCCATCTGGTTATTTGTCTTGTTGTGGAGGGTCTGCTTTCTTCGCATAGTTGTCCATTGTCGCCTGTTTGGGTTGTGCTATCGTTTGTTTCTGGAGTGTTGCTGCTTTCCTCCTCCCCTCTGGCATTTGGGATTTGGGTAGTGATCGCTGTTTCTGGAGCGTATCTTGGCTGCATTGTCGCAACACCCCTGGGCTTATTGGCGTCCCTGGCCTTGGGTTGTGCGACACTTGGGGAGTATTGGCTTTTGCTGGTCAGCGTGTCTATGCCTCTGGGTGTTTCTGATTTCCCCTGGTTCAGTGTCTTGCGTGGGTTCGCTGTAGTGCCTCGAGCCCTTCGGCAGTGAGCTGCCGTCTGTGGGAGTTTGTTGTAGCTGTCTTCTTGGTTGCTTTAATTGTCTTAATTGTCAGAAGGAAAAGAAGATCGGCCCAAACAGTGGGCACCTTAACGAGCTGGCTAATGGACGATCAGCCGGGCCATATTAGCCAGCAATCGGAAGCCCAGATGACTGCCTGTACTGAAACAGGCACTGCTACGCAAAATTCGGTATCAGTAGCTAGGCAGGAGCCTGAGGTCCCCCATCGCATTCCTTCACAAACGCCCTTTATGGGCGGCTGTGGGCCTCCGGTGCCAGGTAAAATAGATACCAAAAATGTGACAATATCCCCGGTGGAGGGTGGAAAAACTGGCATTCAATTAAATCGACCTATCCTTTTTACTCTCTTTTCAAAAATTCCATCTCTACGAATATTAAAGTCCAGTGATGTTGACTTCGTGGAACCTTCACAAATAAAGGGAGTGAAACTTACAACAATACACTGCTGTCTGCCCGAAACAGCCTCCATAAACAGCCTCCATGATAAGGGCAAATCGGGTTTCGCTGGAACATTTGGTTTACGTATTAGACGTGCCCTTACCGACTGACCAGAGGGTGGAAAAGTGTCAAAAATGTTCCTGTGCTTGTACCTCTTGTCCCGCCGCAACAGCCACAAAAAAATCCGTACAAAGACTCAGTGACGAGCAAGGGTGGGAGTGGCTGCAAGGAATGTTCACCCAGAAAAAAAGAGGATGAACTTCGAATATTATTTAGTTGGAACATGAGGGGATTCAGCCATTGGCTGAATGAGGGAGCCTCCTGTGACCTCCTATTATCTGCTGACCTACTTCTATTACAGGAATCTTGGGTAACCTTTGAACTGGAATTTGATGGCTACATAACTTACCAATCTATGGCAATAAGGGGAGAAAGGGGTAGACCGAAAGGGGTTCTTACATGTCTCAAATCTTCATACAACCCTAAATTGATCCATCAGGATAGCCCGGGGGGAAATGTTTTGGCGATCCAAATAAGCCCACCGGGTGGTTGGGCAGGGGTTAATGAAATTTTGATTATCAACATATATGACCCCCCTGGTGATCAGAATACGGAAATATTAGGGGACAAACTTGACACATTGTTAACCACCTGGTGCATTGGGGAAAAAACGTCAGCTGTTATACTCTGTGGTGATCTGAACGCTAAGTGCCTTGACTTGGAAGGATGTGGGAACTACCGCCATGTACAGAACATGAGTAACTTGCCCCTGACTAAGATCAACAACAAAGGCAGATTATGGCTGGATATCCTAAAGGAATGGAACCTGACCCTATTAAATGGTCGAAGAAGGGGGGACATACCGGGGAAAGAATCTTGGGCAGTTGGAAAAAAGTGCTCTGTGCTTGACTATATGGCTGTATTAGTTTGCATCATGCCTCATGTCCTGCAACTAAATATTAAATTGAATGATTATAGTGATCACAGAACCCTCATGTTGTGTGTGAAGGGTGGTGGGGATATGGTTGAGGATGGTACCTGTAGGGAGATGGTATCTAATCATGCTGGTAATAAGATCAGATGGACCCAGCGAAATATTGATAAAATGAATATTATCTCCTTCCCCAACCACACGAATATTAAACAGTTAATGTGGGGAAAGTGCCCTGAGGAAATAGAATGTTGGATTACACATTTAACACATTCACTTTTCAAAGGTAACCCTACCCCGGGGATAAGTTGGAAGAGAGGGGGCACTCTAACATTTGATGTAAATATAAGAGATCAGAAACGTGCTATGCGGCGTACCCTAAGAGTGCAAAAAACAGCAAAAACTGTGGAGGGCCTACTCAATCATGAGACCATAGAGATAAAACGAAAATATCGTAGTTGGCTAAGAAGGTACCGCCAGACACAAAAAAGATCTCAATGGCAGAAGTTTGCAGAAGCCCTTTGCAGTAAAAATAACTGCAGGGTTTGCCAAATACTGTCCCAGGCGGGGGGAGAACAGAAGCTGAAGGTGTTAAATCCCATTTCGGAGGAAAAATGGGTAGAATATATCTCTAATAAATTCCATAGAGATAATGTGACCAACACACACAGTATGGTGGGGGTAATGAATTGGCCTCTCCCCCTTAGTTACAAAATTATCAAACAGACAATCTTGAATCTAAAAACCTCAAATGCCAAAGGTCCAAACAGCTTAGCCAACGCTGTACTAAAAAAGGATCCACATAACTGGGTGCAGATATTGCTCACGCTTTACTCTAGAATGTGTAGATCCTGCCAAATTCCATCCTCCTGGAAAAAATCGGTGCTTGTTCCAGTATATAAAAAGGGGGAGCAAACTTCACCTGCCAATTACCGCCAACTCTCTATGCTAGATGTAACCAGTAAAATCTTCAACACTTTGGTTCCCAAAGAAATTGAAAAATGGGTCACTGAAAAACAGATCCTGAATTATGCACAAACGGGCTTTAGGCCAGGGGCAAGCACTACCCATAATATTAGGGTCCTTGACCAGCTAATCAACAATACCATGAGCTGCAAGGATGCCACACTTTATATTGTCTTTGTAGATACTAGTGCTTTTGAGCTGGTTGGCCGTGACATCCTGAGGTCAAAACTGAAGGACATGGATTGCCCTAGGTGGATTCTTAACATATTGGTAGCTCTGCATAGCAACACCACCACTAGGGTCCGACTCAATGATCGGGGGGAGGTCACAGAGGAGATCTGCATTAATATGGGAGTTAAGCAAGGTTGCGTAACTGCGCCTATGCTATACAACCTCTATATAGCCGATCTGTTGGACCGTATGTCATCAAAGTCAAATTGCCCTCCCAAAATGAGTGAAACACTGATTACGGGAATGCTTTATGCGGATGACCTGATCCTCTTTGATCGCACAATGTCTGGTATTAAGAACCTACTTAATGAGTTACTGGTATACTCCTCACAGTTGGGACTGGTCATAAATCTGGGAAAAACAAAAATAATGACTATTGCAAGAAAAGGCCCTAAACGAACTGGTATTGATTCCAATGTGGGAACAATAGCGGTGGTGGAGCAATATCCGTACTTGGGTTTAGATTTCAAAGCACTGTCCGACTACGAAGCAATAATAAGAAATAAAATACGGAGAGCAAAATTGCTCACCCTCCAGGCCTGTAGATTTGCAAAGGGCACTGCAGGTTTTAGCATGGCAGGTATTTTGAAATTGTACCAGCAATGCTTTGTACCTGCAATTCTATATGCACTGGAGGCATTATCCATGCAAGATCTAACTTGGCTCAACATCTTAGAAGGTCACTATTGGCATCTGTTTTTGGCCTGGGACCATCGTGCTCAGTACAATATTTAAGATTAGAACTGGGGCTCATTTCCCTGAGAGGGATGGCACTGCGTGCACGAGGTTCCTTCTATTTGAAAGCTCAAGCAAACACCCGCTGCAAATTGCTCAGGTTGGCAGGGCATAGCTATGATTCCAAAAAATATCCCCGGGGTGGATCATACAAAAGAGTTGAATGAATCATTATTTGCAGAGATTGACTGGCCTTATGAAAAACTGAAACATCTACCATATATCCACCAAAAAAAGCATTTGAAGATAAACTGAATAAGTGGGATCGGTGTATGAATACAGACCACTTATCCATGCTCAGTGGGTATGAGGCAGTCTCTCATGTCACCCACAGATACCTAAAAATTCAGGCTTACTTAATGTTATCTCCGGCCCCTGAAGTTAGACAGTTCCTGCTGCAATCAAGAACAAATCAGCTACCGGTTCTTACTATTACTGGTCTTCTGTTGAACATTCCTCGAGAGGCCAGGATCTGTCGTATCTGTCAGGGGGCAGGAGTACTTGAATCCACCCGACATGTTCTAACACTCTGCCCAAAACTGGGCCCGACATATATGGGTGCATATGAAAAATGGGTCCACAATTATGAGGCGATAAAAGAAGAAGACTTCTGGTATGGCTGTCTGAATACAGCCTCCTTAAGCCTTCAGCTAGCACTCTTCAGGGTATGGACCCATATCAAGCCTTTACTCCAGATATAAACTTAAATATATCTGGAAGTCGGTATACCACTCTGACTTGGGGACTGTGTGAATCTATGGTCTGGTAAATGTCTGTAAGTTGCTGACCATGACATATCCCTATTCTATCCAATGATTTGATCGCCTCTTAGACCTTTAAAATCGATTGCCATAGCCTAGGTTTCCTGTGCCCGGGGCCACAAAATACTTCTTATCTATAATTCCTTAATCACTGCATAAATAAATCTGACATTTATCTGTTTTAGAGTTTATATCAATTAGAGAACTCTGATTAACAAAAGATCATATGTTAGCTGTTTTATATTGCTTTTATATTGTAGTTGGTTACCCATGTTGTATGTATGTTGTATCTTGTTGTATCCTGTATTATCTAACCTAATTTATTTATTTCATATATATTTTGTTCTTGTCTATTATGTATATGAGATCTGTATGAGTTGTGTAAAATCCAATTCCAGGATTGTATCACAATAAAGTAAAGTAAGTTTAATTGTCTCCTCACTGCCATGTGTGTTAGTAACACAGGCACTGTTTAATAATTGTACTGGAGGAGGGCTTTGGCAGTCTTTTGTTTACCCGCAGGGGTTTATGCAGCAATAACTTGAAGGTGGTGCCAATCCTACATGTGAGCTTCCTGTGGCTGGACTGGGTTCCCTGTAGCGCCTTGATTCCTTCGGCAGTGGGCTGCCGTCTGTGGGAGATTAATGGCAACTGTCTTCTTGGCTGCCTCATTTGTCTACTCATTGCAGTGTTTATTAATAGCACAGGCACTGCTTGCTTGGACTGGAGCGGGGTTTTGGCTGTCTACTGGCACTCAGGCTTTTGTTTTCTGCAGGAGCTTATGCAGCTGTAGCCTGGGGTGGTGCAACACCGCGTGTGGACATGCTGTAGCTGGGCTCATGTGGCTCTACAATGCCTCCCGTCTAGCCTGTGTGCGGGCTGTATGGAGCCAGTCAGGTTGCGCGTTGCGCTGCAGGGTAAGGTGAGCAGCCCTTGTCGGGTGGGATGAGAGTTAATAGGGCTTGTGTGTGTGTGTGTGTGTGTGTGTGTGTGTGCGTGTGTGTGTGTGCTGGGTGCTGGACATTTTGCTGTGCGTTCAAACGCGCTCCTTGGGGTTGCAGCTGCTGATTATATTGGTCACGTCCACTGAGGGGAATTCTCTGCCGGCCTCCGCGGCTGTTATTCAGTATGCTGTGTCTTGCGGGGGGCCGGGGGCACCAAGGCAGCGCTCGGCAGTGCTCAGAGCCAGTGAAGTCACGCAGTGCGTTCCAACACTCTGCGCGGGTGTTGTCGCAGCTAAGTTCGCCGCCGCAGTGCTCTTACCGTTCCTCTCTCGTTCGAGGAGGCAGCAAATCCTTAGTTGGCGTCCCGTTGGGCGTCGGACTGACTTGCTGAGCCACGGATTCCAGTTAACGAGCGTTTCACTTTCTCCTTCTCTCTGCACCCATCTGCATCATTTTGTGGGCTCCTCCTCGCTTCCAATTCAGTCGTTTGCAGCTGGATAAATCACTTTTCCCCGGGCCAAATGTGGTTTTACATACGTCGCTCGACCGGGCAGACCTTTAGCAGCTGTTTTCTCGTACGATTATCTTCTTTTACTGCATATAGGATCAGTATACCGGATCAGGCAGGAGAGCTCAGCAAAGGCATGTCTGCTCTACATGCCGGCTGGCTACGCCCCCTTGGAGAATATCTTAAATGTTGTGGTGTGAAGCATAAGAGGACGACCTATCATCCCGAAGGGAATGGGGTGGTGGAGAGAGTGAACAGGTGTGTGATGGGGGCTGTGAGGATGGCGGGTGTGTGTGGAAGAGACCAAAAGTTTGCTTTGAGGGATAAGTTATATGCTTTGCGCATGGCACTTCATGCTGCCACGGGCGTGAGTTCATTTGAGTTGATGAGAGGAAGAAAACCCAACACCAAGGTGTCACCTCCCTGGTTGGCGAGAGACCGACTGTGTGGGGGAAGAACTGAGATTGACGCTTGACAAAAAGAAAAGTAAATGCGAGAAGAAGGTGAATGAGAAATCTGGTAGGCGGAGTACAGTGGCGTCAGTGAGCGATTGGGTTCGAATAAAGAAGGGGGTTGTAAAGACGAAAGGAGATGTATTGCATTCAGATCCGGTGCAAGTGATGGAAGAGTTGAGCAGTGTGGTGAGGGTTCGTGGAGGATAAGTATTGAACTTGTTGAGAGTGGCACTTATCAAGTGCACATGTAATATTACAAAATTACTCTGTACATAGTTGATGTGTTTTGAAACAATGTTTGTAATGAAATGCTAATACAATTGTACATAGTGGAGGGAGGAAGATGTGTTATTTTGTGCCTGCTCATAGATGATGTTATTTGTTCAGGTATGGAACTCTTTCAGTGGAACCTGATGGTACAACCCACGCTGTAACGTTTATGTAGGAAAGTGTCAGTTGGAGGCTGTGAAGGCTATGCTTTACAGTGCTGGGGGTTGCTGTAGGAGTTTCTCTTAATAAACCGACTGCAGTTAAGCTATATACGCATGGAGCCATCCTCATTTCAGAATTGGTTCCCCCGGAATGCTTGAAATAAATTTCTTTATCGTGTGTTTAAAGATGTAGTAAAATTATAATTATTTATAATTGTTCTTTTATAAGGCACTTAATATCTAATCATAAGACCGGGATTCAAACCTGTGTTGCTATGCGTTGTCATGCTTCAAAGTCAAATGCGTTGGGGACGTGGCTACAGAGCCATGTGATAGGACGTGACTCCATGGGGCTCCTGCTGATCCTTAACTATCCTGAAGAGAAAATATGCTCTATGCTGGCTACGATGCGTGATTTTGGAGCTACAGATTTATGAATGATCCAGGCACAACATGATCATAATTTCGGAGTGAACCGCAGTACAAGCTGGGAGCTGTAAACTGGAGAAGAGTTGCAGCGCCCCAACAACAAAATAACAAGATGGTGGCCGGATGAGAACAAAGGATTGTACCGAAGTGCTACGAGGATGAATGAGGAGTAGACGTGACAAGGTTGCGGCTGGATCAGACCCTGTCCGGCAGGACACCAAGAAGTGTAAAAGGACAAAAAGTAGGCTCGCAGATCAGCAAGGCGCTGATGAGTGCACGAGCCCCTGCAGAAACTGGAAGCAGGCAGGCGAAACAGTGTGAGAAAGAAGAGCCTACGCTGGTGTTGTGGCCTTAAAGGACGACAGGATGCTGTAAGGGGTTCCAACTGTCTTTATTGTAAGACAAACGGGTGGACCTTAAACTGCCTTATCTCGGGGCAAACATTTACTCACAGTTCGGTTCAGTTCAACTTCATGGCTTCCCTGTTAACTCACTGTGGGAAGGGTGTGCACAATGATGGCACGATGCAAGCTTCTAGGGCCCCCATGTAGCCTCCTGTGGCTGTGGACTTATGCCCTAGAAGCTGTGACTGGAGGCTGCTCAAAACCTCCTGTTATTGCCTCCTTATCAGGAGCAGCGCTGTGGCATGACCTGCTTGGTCTGCCGCTGCATCAACACTGGCGGGAACGTTTTCCCGCAGAGCATGGGCTCGCGAGATCACGTTATGCCGAGATCTCGCGAGAACACGCTCCCAAGATCACGTGATGTCCCCACACACCTCCTTTGCTGGGAAAAGGATGGATGGTCATTCCATGACAAAGTCCGCAAACTTGCTATGCTTCCTTCTCTCTCTCTGAGGTCTGCTTAGATCTGTATCTGGGGCAGGATTGCTGGAGTACTCTTGAGGAGGTGCGGGTGATTTGAGTTCTCCTTGTTTTGTTCTTCGCTGTGCCTCCCTGGGTGTAGTTGGAGAGTTGGAGCTTGAGAACTCTTTGCCATGGTGTGGCTCCAAGGCATCTCTTTCTGAGAGGCAATGGTTTTCGAATGTCCCCTGGCGGTCTTGATCTTCTCCGGTATCCCAGTGTGGTTGTTCCATGTCTTCCTTCCTGCGGTACATGGCCACTCTCTCTAGATTCCATCTCCTTCCGTCGCTGGTGCAAATGTGGTTTGACCCTCTCTCCATGACTTCTATGGGACTGCTGTATTTGGAGCCAGTCGAAGTGTCTTTGTGGGGAAGGCGTATTTTCACCAGGTCACCTCTGTTAACTGCTGTGTGTCGAGCGGCTCAACGCAAGTCCCCTTGGGTCTTCATGGCTTCTTTGTTGCGCTGCATGCGAAACGCTACGTCGTCCATGTCCACGTCTTCGTCAGTCCTCACTTGATGGAGCCAGGGTGGTACCAGTGAGGATGCTGCCCTTCTCCCCCTCAGCAGATGGAATGGCGAAACACCTGTGACGGCGTTGGGGGTGAGGCGGTGGGCTGCTACAGCTTCCTTGACTGTCTTGTACGGGTCTAGGCCCGAGGCATTAGCCAGTTGTAGCGCCCCTTTGATGAAGCAGTTTGCCCGCTCAAACAGGCCATTGGCCTGTGGGTGGTATCGGCTTGCTCTCCGCTGTCGAATGTTGTTGAGCTTGAGAAATTTCTCCATTTCTCGGGAGACTAGCTGGACTCCGTTGTCTGTGACGAGTTCTTCTGGTAGACCTTCCCACTGGAATACGGCGGTGAGTGCTTCAATGACTGTGCTTGTGGTGATGTCTGAGGTGAAGTCAGCTTCCACCCATTTGGAGAAGTAGTCGACCATGACTATCCCGTATTTGTGTTCTGGGGGCATGTTGTCCAGGGGCCCAGTGAAATCCAAACCTAGTTTTCGCCACACCCCTTTGGGGACTTCGGTGGGCAGCATGGGGGCTTGCCTCACGGCTAGGCGCTTGTCACTGTTGGTGCACTCATGGCACCTTTCGACCATTTGTCTTATGTCCTGGTCCATGCCTGGCCACCAGTAGCTGTCGCGTATCCTGCGTCTGGTCATGTTGCATCCCAGGTGGCCTGAGTGTGCTCTGCACAGTATCACCTTGCAGATTCCGCTGGGCGGGATCATTTGATCGCCTCTGAGGATGAGACCATTCATGGTGGTGATTTCCTCGTTCACTTTCCAGTAGGGACGAAGGCCTTCGGGGATCGCTCTCTCGTTGGGCCATCCTTCGCGAACCCAGGTACTAACGTGCCGTAGGGCATCGTCCTGTTCGAACTCCTCCTGCCAGTGGCGCTCACTCAGGTCCATGTACTCGCCGTTCCTTAAGTCACTGATGGAGGCTACGACACACTCATCTTCCAAGAATGTGGTACCGGGGGCGCTTTGGTTCAGGAGTCTGGACATGCAGTCCGCTTGTGCGTTTTTCCAACCCGCAATGTGGGCTATCTCGTATGTATATTCTTGAAGCTTTGCGGCGATCCTGGCCAGCCTCGGGGTGGCAGTCTTGGTGCCGCCCGGGCTCAACATGTGAATGAGGGGTTTGTGGTTGGTGATCAGCTTGAATCTCGTCCCCCATACGTACGATCTGAAGTAGTCGACGGCCCATGCGCATGCCAACATTTCTTTCTCAACCGTGGAGTAGTTCTTCTCCGATGATGACAGTGCTTTGGATGCAAATGCCACAATATTCTCAGTGTCTCCCTTCTTCTGGGTCAAGGTGGCCCCCAGGCCATACGCGCTGGCGTCTGTGGTAATGCAGGTGTCCCATTCAGGGTTGTATGGTTTCAGGCACGGCGCGTGTAGAATTCTCTTTTTGATTTCACAGAAAGCTTCGTTCTGTTCCGGGCCCCAAGAGTAGGCTGCCCCCTTCTTCAGAAGCTCCCTCATGGGAGACGTGGTCTCGGAGAATCTAGGGACGAATTTGGCATAGTACTCCGCTAGGCCCAGGAATGAGCGTAACTCCTCTTTGGACATCGGAGCCGGGGCTTCTGTTATGGCCTGCATGAGGTTCTTCTTGGGACTGACGCCGTCACTTGAGATTCAGTACCCAAGGTATTCTACCTTGTTCACTCCGAAGACGCATTTTTCATGGCGTAGGTGAATGCCCTCCTCTTGAAGCCTGCTCAAGACTGTCCTGAGTGCCTTGTCATGGGTCTCGTTGTCTTTGGCATACACGAGGATATCATCTTGAAAGAAGGAAACATTCGTGAGTCCTTTATGTAAGGAGTTCATCATCCTCTGAAATGCGGATGCTGCCGACGACAACCCAAATGGCATGCAGGTATATTGGAAGGTGTCGAAAGGAGTGATGAACGCTGTAAGGGGGCGAGAGGATTTGTGCAGGGGAATCTGGTGATAGGCATCACGCATGTCCAGCTTAGAGAAGATTGCCGCCTCTTTCATCATGAGGACGATTTCGTTGATGCTGGGGAGTGGAAAGCTATCTGTGATTACCTCTAGATTGAGGCTTCTTAGGTCGATGCAGATCCTGAGGTCGTTGCTGGATTTCTTTTTGACCAAAACTACTGGACTCAGCCACTCTGAGGATTCCACGGTCTCGATGGTTCCTTCTTTGACCATCTTCCGAAGGTGGGCATCCGATGCGGGTCTCGCTGTGGCAGGTACTGCCCTGACTTTGTGTTTCACCGGGATCGCGTTGGGTTTCAGGCGAATCTTGTGGACAAAGTTTCTCACCTTCCCTGGGTTCTCGGAAAACAGGTTCGGGAACATCTCCTTGAAATTATGCGCTGCTCCTGAGGAGACCATGAGTACCTGTTCCGGAGTGCTAGGATCTAGTTTCATGCTGAGTTTGTGTTGATCGTCCCAACCCAGCACGGCTGGGCCTTTGGGTGAGAAATACACTTTGGTGGTGGTAGACCTCCCTTTGAAATCGATCCGGGCTTTGATGTAGCCTAAAAGGTCGACAGTTGCACCACCGAACACCGTCGGTTTTTTCCTGGTCGTTCTGATCTCTACTTTTGCTTGTCCCATCATCTCCTTATATGTGTTGATGGGGAGGATAGTGAGGTCAGATCCCGAGTCTGCTATGACGCACATTTCTATTCCGTCAACCTTAATGGTGCAGTGGGGCTTTTCCCTCCTGGCATGGGGGGCGTTGACCATGACGACCATGGGTCTGTCCTGTAGATCGTCATCATCGCTTGAAGCGCAGTCACCATCGACACGGGAAACAGTTTTCTCCCGCCACGTGCATGCCGGAGCCACGTGACCAATGCGTCCGCACTTAGAGCACTCCTTATTCCTGGCGGGGCAGTCGCGATCATTCGCCATGTGCTTGGTGCTGGCGCATCTATAGCATTTGGGTGCCTCCTTTTGCCTGGGACCTTTGTCTCTGGGGCCGTCGCGGGACTGCTTGTCTCTGCGCCCTCTCCATTGTAGTGCCGCAAGTTCGGGCACGGGCAGGTGACTTCCCTCCTCTTTGCGTCTGCTGGAGGTTTCTTTCTCCGTCCTGGCAATTTGGATGGCCTTGTCAAGGGTGACCTCCTTTTCTTGTATGAACTTGTCCTGCACTTTCCTAGAGTTAGTGTGAACGACGAGCATGTCGCAGATGACCTGTTCTGCGTTTTCGCCAAAGGCGCAAAGAGAAGCCAGCTCCCTCATCCTGGTGATGTAGTCGTCCACGGGTTCGCTCCCTTTTTGTTTGCGGGTGTAGAACCTCAGCCTGTGCAGTACCACGTTCTCCTTATTGGTGAACCTCTTCACAATGCGACGAGTCGCTTCCTTGTAGATGTCGTCGTCGTCGTCATCATCGGCCGCAGGTATTGCCTTCAAACTGGCAAAAATGCGCTGACCTTCAACCCCCAATGCATTTAACAGCATCGCCCTCTTCCTGACGGGGGCATACCGCGTGCCGCCACTGCTTCCAGATAGGTGGAGAAAACGGGGTTCCACTGCATCCATGGAATTGCTGGTGTCCCTGGTGAAGGGAGAAAGGCAGGGGGCGGTGTGGCACCTTGCATGGTGGGCCCATGGGTATTTTGATATCCTCGTCGCCAATTATGTTGTGGCCTTAAAGGACGACAGGATGCTGTAAGGGGTTCCAACTATCTTTATTGTAAGACAAACGGGTGGACCTTAAACTGCCTTAACTCGGGGCAAACATTTACTCACAGTTCGGTTCAGTTCAACTTCATGGCTTCCCCGTTAACTCACTGTGGGAAGGGTGTGCACAATGATGGCACGCTGCTAGCTTCTAGGGCCCCCATGTAGCCTCCTGTGGCTGTGGACTTATGCCCTAGAAGCTGTGACTGGAGGCTGCTCAAAACCTCCTGTTATTGCCTCCTTATCAGGAGCAGCGCTGTGGCATGACCTGCTTGGTCTGCCGCTGCATCAACACTGGCGGGCTGCCGAGATCTCGCGAGAACACGCTCCCGCGATCACGTGATGTCCCCACAGCTGGTCCAAGGCGGGGGGAATCTCGCGCCGGAGCCCCCGGCGCCGAGTTCCCTATGTGGGACAACACGGGAGGATAACAGAAGGGGCCCGGACACTGCATCGCGCCACTAGAGCTAGGGATGCGGTTGCGGGACTGAATGCATGGCGGCCGGAGCACTAACACGTCATGCAAATGGATACAAAAGTTTAACAATTGCAAGGATCAGAAGCACATCATCAAGTAATGCCTGCAATCGGAGACCGCAGAGGGATGTCTGGCAAAATCCTATGGGGGAAGTCATTGCTGTGGATACTTTTCAGGCGATACAGTAGCAGGCGCCAGGAAGACGAAGACAGAGACTCTGACGCCAGGAAACTGACTCGACTTGGAAAGCAGCGGAGTCCCACACGCAGCGGAAGCACAGTAAGTGCATTACACTGGCCGAGACCGTCGTACACATAAGGCGATCACACGAGGAGGGAAACACTGAACACCAGACAGGGGAGTTGACACTTAACTGCCACAACCCACGTGCACAGTGAGAGGGAGCTACCCACTCTGACAAACACTGCAGTTGCACCGGGCAGAGATACGGCAACACGGCCCAGCCATAGATGGCTGTAAGGACAAGTAGCCGCTGGCACACTGACACAGCTGTTAAAAGGTTTTAACAGTGTACCAAGAGTAACGATAAGAGGCAATACATTGAGGAAAGCCCGAAACCAGGATTGCATGGGGTGACAGGACGGTACCCTCCTGGGAAAGCCAAAATAAGTACATTGGACATTTTACAAGGAGACACAGTGGCTGACATGGGGTAGGCAAGGACCGAGCCTCCCAAAATCTTGGAACTGATCAGTAAACAAGGAGCGACACACTCCCATACACATAGGAGGCACAGAAAGTGCACTATACAGGGCGAGACTGGTGCTTGCACCAGACGGCCAACCAAGATTGGGAAACACTGCATGCAAGTTGGTACAAACAGCTACTGGACTGCTGCATCCTGTACATACTGAGAGGGGGTGGAAGCCATACCGACGACTACTGTAACTGAGGTCCAGGGAGGTTACGGCAGCACGACCCTGGCAGAAGAGAGTACTGTGACAATATAGGCATGCTAAAATACAGGGGCGGCTCGAGGACGTGGAGGGCAGCACAAAAGGAGGTTGACTGGATGGGAAAGGACGTCACACAAGGAGCTTAGAAGAGGCCTTCACACATCAGAAAAAGGAAAAGGACACGACACCGAAGGAAACTGTCGCAGTTGGGAGACGGTCACAGGGAGTAATAGCACTGCATGCAGGGCGGGCTTAGCTTAGAAGAGGCCTTCACACATCAGAAAAACGAAATGGGCACGACACCGAAGGAAACTGTCGCAGTTGGGAGACGGTCACAGGGAGTAATAGCACTGCATGCAGGGCGGGCTTAATCGTGGCCTGCCCATAGAAGCTCGCATGCACAGAGAGTGAGCACCCGAACTGTAGGGCGGCTACAATACTAAAGGACCCATTTGAGAATCGGAGACGGCAAGGCAGGGCGGCGAACGTGGGGACGCAGAGCAGCCCAGGCCAAGGTGTATCAGGGCCTAAGAACCACAACTAAAAGGGAAGCAACATACTTTAGGCTGCAGTAGTACAACAAGGCCCCTGATGCCCATACACGACGTTGAGCGCTGTGGGAGACACTGAAAGTAGGGGCTATCAACAAGAACATTACAGCAGGAAAAGAACAGCACCAGTTCAGTTCTGATTGAGGCTGGCGCCAGGAGGCGGGGTAATGCAGCCATGGCTTCCAAGTCAACTAAAGGCTAAGGAAAGCAGTCCCCCACTGATATATTTGCTAAACTGGCACACACAACAGACAGTGACACCAGCACGGTAAATTCAAGGAGAAGAGGCTCCCGGAAGAGGGTATCGACAGATACTGGAGGCCATAGCCGAATTGAAAGTGGCCCTGGAATTTAAGATAGATGCAGCCAGGATAGATGTGAACCTCTTGCGACAGGATGTCAGGGCACTGTCAGAACGCACAGGGGTGTTAGAAAAAGAGGTGCAGGTGAATAAGAGCAGCTGCAACGAAAACTCCCAAGAAGTCTCCATATTGAAGCAGCAAGTAAGGAATCTCGAGAGCAGAGCAGAGGAAGCGGAAGGATGCGCACAAAGGAACAATGTCCGAACTGTCAGGCTGCCGGAGGGGGAGGAAGGCCCAAACCCGACAGACTTCATTGAAACTATGCTGCTCCAGGGATTTACAGTGGAGAGAGCGCAGAGGGCCCTAACAAGGAAGCCGCCTTCAGGGACACCACCATGACCGCTAATAGCTAAGATCCTGAACTATAAAGACAGGTAGAGGATCCTGGAACACTTTCACAAAGGATGAACGATCTGCCGAGCATTAGCGACCATCACTGCATACCCGGATTACACTTTCCAGGTGCAAAAACAAAGGATGACCTACGTGGCAGTTAAAAGGAGGTTACGAGCAGCCAATTTCAAATGCATGTTGCTTTATCCGGCGAGACTGAAGGTCCTATACAAAGACCGGGCGCTCTTCTTCAAGACGCCAGAAGATGCAGACAAGTGGATGGAGTCATTGAACATACCGACGGAGAAAGATGACCAGGCAGGAGGCGGCGGGAGTGATTAGTGAAGCTACATGGTTCAATGACATGCACTTTAACTGTACAATAGCCAGTACAGAAGGATCCGATAATATAAAGTCGAAAGGTCACAGCTTTCGACATCATAAGTAATGAAATTCAGGAACCACTGGTACTGCACCAACAAGAGCGGTGCCACAGGAGTCACACTATACCACAGGTAGTTTAGATAGGTAGGATACTAGTAGTTCAGTATCCTCCTGCTGCGCTCCGAACACCAACATTAGTGCAGGGTTAGGAGCGAGAGGAGGGGATGCCTGGACTTCAAAACAGGATCTGGGAAAAAGTTGGGAACTGTTGTCGAAGAAAGTGGGGAGGGAGTTGGGGTAGTTAGAAGTGGTTTGGCCTACAAACACGCACAGGGATGGCACATGGGAAAGGACTTGGCAGGAAGGAGAGCAGGACCCACTATAAGAAATGGGAGAACTTAAAGCAACCTGGAATGTTAGAGGCCTGAATAGTTACATTAAGAGGAACCGGGTAATAACATACTTGAAAAGGCAGAAAATAGACATAGCTGCAAGAGACTCATTTGACTAAGGACAGACAGAATACCTTGGTGCGGAAATGGGGAGGGGTGGCCCTGGGCTCAACATACTCAGCATATGCCAGAGGGGTTCTAATATGGATAGCACCAACAGTCAGTCCCAATCAAGGTCCTCCAGACCTATCTCAATGTAGATGGTAGGATGATAATATTATGAGGGATGGTGGAAAATAGAGACATATGTATTATAAACACATATGCTCCAAAACAGGACACAGCGGCCTATTTTGAATCCCTATATCCCAAGATGGGCCCGTATAGGGACTGCGCGCTGATATAGGGAGGAGACTTCAACTGTACGCTTGACCCGGCACTGGATAGATCGGATGGTAAATTCTCTTACCCAGCCCCCTCGCAAAAGCTCTAAAGAAGTTGTTACAGGCATTTAAGCTAGCTGATGTATGGAGAACAAGGCACCTGCAAGACAAAATATACTCTCACTATACTGCTCCCAGTAACCTGTATACTAGGCTGGATATGTTTTTGTGGGGAAAGAAACTCTGGGGGAGGTGGACGGGCGGAATACAAAGCAAGGATACTCTCGGACTATGCCCCACTGTTTATCACGTGGCAGGCCCTTCCCCCACGAGCTAGGATTCCAACATGGAGACTCAGAGGAGAGGCAGTCAGTGACTTGGGGTTTCAGGAACATTTGAGGGAAGAGGTGAAGAAATACTTTGTGCATAATAGCGGTAAAGTTGAATCTGCAGGCACACTATGGGAGGATTTTAACGTGGTGGTGAGAGGGGCGGCCATAGCGAAGTTGAAAGGGATGCAAGAGGTAATTTCCCAGAATTCACAGAAGGTGGAAGGTAGACTAGAGGCCATCACACAGGCAGGAAGTAGGTCTTTGGAAGAGGTGCGGGAGGTGGCGAGCCTACAACAAGAATGCTGGACACACTGGGGCAGACTAGGCAAATTAAGCCACAGGAAATATGTGGAGAGACAACATGCAGAAGGGGACAAGCCGGGGAGATTGCTGGCATGGCTCTACAAGAGTGAGAGGAAGCGAGAGACTATTAAAGCAGTTGTGGGAACAGACAGAAAGTTGAGGCAGATGCAAGAAGGGGTGAATACATGTTTTTATGATTACTATAAGCAGTTGTATGATGAAACCTCAGAGTGCGATATGGTAGAGATACAAGAAGCATTGGCAGAGATCAATCTCCCCAAACTAAATGAAGAGGAGAGGGAAAGGTTGGAAATCACCACCACGATAGAAGAATTAGAATATGTGATTAAAGACCTACTGACAGGTAAAGCCCCAGGGCCGGATGGGCTTCCCAGTGAATTTTATTAAGAATACAGGGCGGAAATCCTGGCTCCACTGTTGGCTATACTGAACGAAGCACTGGACACAGGCATATTGCCCGGGTCCCTGAGAGAGTCTATTATTGTTCCCCTTCTTAAACCAAATAACCCGAATACAGACTGTGGATCGTATAGGCCCCTTTCGTTACTGAACTAAGATGGGAAGATCCTCACAGCAGTCATGGTACATAGACTTTAACCAGTCATATTCAAGCTTATACAGCCGGACCAGACCGGACACGTCCCACATTGAAATATCACCAATAACTTGCGGAGACTACACCATATAATAGATTGCACCCAAAGAGAAATGCAGCAGTTTGTAGTGGCATCACTAGACGCGGTCAGATGGCCCTGGCTGCTAACGGTGCTGGAAAGGTTCGGTATTGGGCCCACTAACATTAAATGGGTACGATTGCTGTATAATGAACCAAAAGCGAGGGTCAAAACGGGTACAATTATCTCAGAACAGTGGCAGTTATGCAAGGGCACGAGACAGGAATGCCTGTGGTCCCCGATGCTGTTTATTTTGGCGGTGGAACCGCTAGCGGTCTATTTACGGGAGGAATATGGAAGGGCCGGCATAGTCACTTCGGAGGTGGGCACTTGATTTCATTGTATGCAGACACAATGCTCCTATAATTGCAGAACCCGGCAACAAATTTGCAATACATTCTAGATGTGATGGAACGATATGCGGCCCTGTCAGGTATCAACCCAGAGAAGTCTAGTCTGTTTCCAATGGGGGATAAGTAGGGATGCCAATGCGGAGGCTACCGGTGCTGCCAATTAAATGGGAAATAAATACATTTAGGTACCTGGGGGTCGATGTCTATCATGATCCAAAGGCACGGTAACAGCGACAAATAGTATTGAAAGTTCCATGTCTTTCTGGGCCAGATTGCCGCTGATGATGGGGAGAGCGTCATTGTTGATGATGGTGGTATTACCGAGACTCCTTCACTATTTTGCAAATGTCCCGTGTGTAATACCGAAAAGGTATTTCACGAAATTGCACAGCATATGTAGGAGCTACTTGTGGCATAATTCGCGGCGTAGGGTAGCATTATGGAAGCTTCAGAATTCACATGAACAAGGGGGAATTAAAGTGCCCTTATTTCGAAGTATATTTTGTCGCAAGCCAGTTGCAATATGTGGCCAAATGGCTGTCCAATTTTTAAACGCCGAATCACAATTGTTAGAAACAGTTAGCACCCCATACTTCCTGAATGAAGAGATATGGGTATCTGATCCTCGCATGACACGCTCATCCTCGCTATTGCGGCTAGGGGGGCATAATGTGGCGCGGGGCCTGCCAATTACTGGGGAACACTACAACCTATTCCCTGCAGATTCCGCTGGTGGCACTGGAAGGGGTGGATGACCAATTGAGGCTGAACGTGCGGAGATACTGGGAACACAAAGGGGTGGTGATGGTGGGAGATGTGCTGGAAGAGGGGACGCCCAGGGATTCGGGAAACTCATAGAGGACACAGGGGTGCACCAGGCGCAACAGCTCACATATTTCTGCCTGTTAAGGTATCTTAACCACAGATGGCCAGAGACTGAAACGCCCTTGCAAGCAGACGAGATACTGGAGACATTTTATGATTTGTCGGAAGGGAGACATGAAGTATCACGGATATGTGAGCTACTGATGGTCAAGGTGGGAAAAGAGGTGGAGCAGAGAGGCAGACCTACAAGAACCAATGTCAGACGCACTGTGGGCTAGAGCTCTGGGGTACCACATAAAAGTGTCCAGAAACGCACGGCTCCAACAGATTCAATTATACATAACTTATAGAGCATATTGGACCCCAAACAAAAGAGCTAAGTTTAACCATGCAGCAACACAACTATGGGCCTCATCACGAGTTTGGCTGTAACCCTTAAATCCAGCAGTTGCAATGTTACTGCCGGATTTAATGGTCCGGCAAATCAGGGCTGCGGCGGATTTCTCCCCAGCTCTGAGCTGGGGGGAAATCCGCCAAAAATTTGCGCTCATACGGAAATCCGCCGGCGGTATGAGCGCGAAATTTCCCCATTGAGCCCAATGGGGAATGGGGCATTCCCGAATGGGCTCAGTAGGGAATGGGGAATTCGAAATCTGCCAAACCCGTGATCTGGCGCTAATAGCGGTTTGGCGGTAGGGCAGATAGCGCCAGCGCTATTAGCGCCGGCGTTACCGCCCAACTCTTGATGAGGCCCTGTGTCCGAAGTGCGGAGAGGTTAACGCAGATGTGGTGTATATGCTCTACACAGAGATCGGCAGATTCTGGGGAGAGGCAGCCCAATTATTAGCAAAGGCGGAGACATGTGAGTAAGCTTAAAGACCTGGCATATATACAAGCAAAACGCAGGCTAACGATGGGATGGAAAGCATTTACGAGGCCAGCAGTACAAGTGTGGTGGAGGAAGCTGTTAAAATGTGCAAATGCAGAGACGGTATTATGGCAAGAAGCAGTGGGTTGGGACACAGAACAAGGAGAAGGCGGCGTGGAGGCAGCTGATAGCGGACCTAGCCACTTTCGTAGAGGGTGCTAAAGAAAAATGGAACATTCCTAGACAAGGGGACGGGGGCACCAGGGAGTAGGAGGAAGTGGGACGGAAGTTTATGGAACCAAGGGTGTGGAGTAGGCCGGGGTAGTGGTGGGGAGAATTGGGGGGAGGTGGGAAACAAACGATAATGATCCGAGGTGTAATATGATGTATACATTATGCAAGTCTGTAAGTTACTGTGTTAATTAAAAAAATTAAACTGTTTTTAAAAAATACTGTTTGAAAACAAGTATGAGGTTGAAGAATCAATTTTGACGAAGACAATTGATGTTCATTTTACTGAATTCAGAAATTGTTCTGGGTTTATGTAAAGATGGTTGAAGATGGTTGTTCTACTTAATACACGTAGAAGGAAAATAAACCTTGTTGAACAATACTGAATCATTAGAACTTTTTGTTGCAAAAGAACTGCATTTGAACTTTAATACAAGACAGGATTTTCTTACTCTTTTGGAACTGTTAAACGGAATGCTGCTTGAATTTGGGGAAGGGCAATTCACCCAGATTATAAGATGAGACAGTTGTCATATGATGAATCTAACTGTTATAATTGTTGTTGTTGAATTGCCATATATATTACCTTGTTGGGTTATGTATGTATAAGTGTGAGGATCAGAAACCTTTTGTTAGAGTGTTTTCCTTGGTTTATTTTAGGCAGGGAAATCCTTGTCAGGGTAGCGATAGTGAGGCGTTTATCCAATCTTCTAAGCTAAATAAATGGCACTTGTTGAAAAACATAAAAAATACAATTTAAAAAAAGACAAATGTGTTGCCCCTGAGCTATCCTCCAGGCCTATAGAAGTGTAGTGATTTTATACCCTGTCCCCCGTTCTTTGAGTTGCTCTACTAAGAGTATATTTCCTTCCATAAATATGTCCTGCAATGCATGCATATTAAGTCTATTGAAATGAGCTTTCAATAAGCCTTTGAAAGATTGAAAGAGATATCTAACGCACTCACTGCAGAAAATTTGGGAGAATAAACGTGTTCTTCCCCCACTAAATTTGCAATTTTATCCTGCACGTGGCATGTCATGTCTATGGGCTGCACTTCCCTTCCCCTGTGTCTTTGTTTGCCCCAAAGAAAGGCTGTCAGGCTGTCTGGGTGTGTTGTTGCTCTCCCTATGTGGAGGTATTCCAACCTGATGGTGAACCACCACTTAGCATATTGTGCTTGCGCTGCCAGATAATATACGTAGAGGTCTGTATAGTCTAGGCCACTCCTCTCGTATGGTTTCGTTAGTATGTTGTAGGCTATTCTGGGTTGTTTACAATCTGGTGATCGTGCTTTTCACCCTCTGGCAGGCGCTCGTAGGGGTGATTATTGGTACATTATTGAAGATGTATTACAACTTCGGCACTACCACAATTTTTGTTAGCGATATTCTTGCCACTTGTGATATTGGTAATACTATCCAAACATGCACTTTGGCTTCCAGTAACACCAGGGTGTTTGAGTAGTGTTCTGCATATAGGTAAGCCACATTAGTTGACAGTATAATGCCCAAATATCTAATGCCATCAAGGCACCATTTGAAATTGATTATGGTATCTTCCTGCTTAGCACTGGGTGTCAGTGATATTACATCCGACTTCTCCCAAATAATTTTTGGTCCCGATAAGAAGCCATACTTCTGAACATCAACCATTATTGCAGGGATGTAATGCTTGGGTTCCTTAACATACAAGAGCATATCATCTGCATATAGAGATAGAATGCTTAACCTCGAGTAGACCTATATAAACCTGTAGATATGGAATTCTCTAACCTAACATGTCAAGGGTTCTACGGCCAGTGCATTCGTCAACACCAACATTTTCAGGGATTTATATAATATTTGTAGCCACTGCAGTAAGTGAGAACCGAACCCCGATCTCTGCAGCACTTCGAAGAGAAAGGCCATTGAACCGATTCACATAGTTTCTCAGCATCCAGTGATGCTACAACAGCAGGGATGTCTGGGTTATTGTTGTGCAGGAGAGCAAACAATCTCCTCAGATTATTCTGTGTCGAGCGCTGCGGTATAAAGCCTGCCTGATCCAGTATTATCAGGGAGGGCATGCATGGTTACATTCGATTTTCTAGTAGCTTGGTGAGAATTTTACTGTCAACATTAATTAGGGAGGGCGGCCCGGAGAACGCACACAGTGATGGGTCCTTATTGAGTTTTAGGAGTACAGTCATTAAGGCAGAACGTGTACACTCGGGCAAGGTGCCAGTGGAGTATGCATAATCATACATCCTTAGGAGATGTGGGGTGTGCGCCTCCGTGCATTCCTTATAAAACTCTGCTGTCAGATCATCAATTCCGGGGGCTTATTATTGGGCAGTAATTGTATTACCCATTTTTAAATTCTTCCTGTTAGGGGACATTAAACATCATTGTCTGGTCAGTGTCCAACCATCCTAATGCTATCTGATCCAGAAATGAGGTTATCTCTGCTTGCATCGCCCCTAATTGTGTTGAATAGTCAGAGTAGCATTGTTCCAGAGATGGTGGCATTCCCTAAATGTCTGTACATACTGCAGTTTACACTGCACAATATACAGAAAGCAGAATTTGACAGGTTTGAGGAGGCTGTATGCAAATTGTGGGGCAGCACAATTCCTAGAATAGCACAGTTTCGTATGTCGGTACAGCAGGATGGTTTGGGCCTCCCAGACCTGCATACATTTTATTGGGTTGCACAGATGGAGGTGGAAAATAGTTGGGTTTATACAAATAATCTTGGCCAGACCATTAGGCAAATCCAGGATTATGTGAGATTCCGGTCACCGTTGCCTGTGTTACATGGTAGGTTATGATTGGTTTCTCTTTTGCCACCATCTTCTGTGATATTGCAGACTTTGCTGGAACCTACCAAAAGAATGGGGTGGGAAATTAAAAGTACACTGGCAGCCCAATTGTGCCACAATTCTGCACTTCAAGAGTTTCACAATACACCCAATATCCTGGATTGAGAGAGACAGGGAATATACAGGCAAGGAGGCCTAATTGTTTGAGGTCAGTTACAATGTTTTGATTACATTCAGGAAGTCTTTAACCTAGAAAATGCATGCTTCTTTCAGTATCTACATATTACAAATGCATTGCACAAGCAGTTTAAGGGCATATACGACTAACCTGACTCATCTCTACTGGAGAGATCTGTGAAAGGTGCTCTTGTGGGCCAGAAACCAATCTCAACCATATACAAGATCATTAGGGACAACACCACTAACCCGCTTCATAAAATGACAGCCGGATGGGAGGAGGATTTGGGAGATAAAGATGGTGAGGGTGAGAGGAAGGTCCTATGCACACAGAGAGATTGATGTCAGATCTAGGCATCACCTAATGTAGTTAAAAATTCTATAGACATTTTACTTTTCGGCATCCGTGTTGCATAAATGGGGGAGGGAAAACTGAACATTTTAGCGGTGCAGCATGCATCCCTGAAGGATGTTTTATTCATATACTTTGGTCTTGCCCACCAATTTGTTATGCTGAGAACGTGGGAGAAAATCCTGGGATGGTGACTGATGCTGGGTCCCAAGTTGGTGCTCTTAGGTACTTGAGGGGAATTGTCCTGTGACTGCTGTGCCAAAATATTCATTGCCTTAACTCAATCACCAAACGGGACATTGCCAGAAATTGGGGAGCCCTGGATTTGCCTATAATCATGGAATGGGGGAGGGGATTGATATGTTGCAAGTGGAGTGCCCTCACTCCCCGAGAAGCATGAGAAAATCTGGGGTAATTAGACTGCTAACAGCTAACCCCAAAGTGTTAATGGACCTATGTATGTTACATTTCTTGTTGTTTGGTTATTCAGATTGTTCTACATTGACGAGGAGTCGGGTTAGAGGTTGGGGGTCTGTTCTGATACATTGTTTACTTGTGATGTTTTGCTTATTAAACCATATATTTAAAAAACAAGATGCTAGACCTTCACTGAGCCAGTGGTCTTTTCTACCAGATGTACTGCTATTTAGATATTAGTTAATGCATCTATGGCCTATTTAAAGGCTAAACATTCCCATTCTATTTTGGCACAACTAACCTTTATGAGGTACGCTTACAACTGACAGAGTATTGGCTGCTCTACCCTACCATGAATCTGCGAGAGAAATGCTCCAAGGCCTACTTGTGAAGCATCAGTCTGCTGCATAAAATATTCTTTAAGATCCGGCCTTATCAGGAGAGGCGGATGGCAAAGGGATTGCCTCAACCTCCTAAACTCCTCTTTTTCTTTTGCAGTCAACTTTAATGCATTCGGCCTGTTCCCCTTACGTTTGTCAGCGGGGTCGCCAGCATCGAGACAATCAGGATTACTCTTTAATAATAGACTAGACACAGGAATTTTCATAGGTCTTGCATGATTTTGGGTTTGGATGTTTTGCACTGCTTCCACTTGATCTTCCTGTGGTTGCTTCGTACCCTTCCTCACCTCAAAGAGAAGATACCTCTCCACGGACATATCTACGCTGCACTTTCTGGGATTCCCTCACAGACCAGACAATTGTAGACTTTGGCCAACTGGATGTTAATGTTGTATGTGTATATTCAAGTACTGGCTGTATATAAAGATATCCTCTGGGTATTGTGAGAAACCCGAAGGTGTCTCACCCGCTAGTCCAGGTAGCCAGGACACGGCCATCGTTATTGGATCCAGTTCCTAAGGGTGGACCAGTGCGGGAGGATCACCTTGATGAGGGGTCTTTGGGGAGTGGAAGTAGAAACAGAAGGGTGAGACGCGATATCCCCTTTACTGTAACACCTTTTCCCCATCCTACCAGGTAGGATACCTGGAAGCTCAACCCCCCACCACACGCCCCCCATTCCCGACACAAACACTTTCTCACAGACAGTTCATGGTGAGTGAGAACCGGCAAACACCAGAGCTGTATACCTGACATGTCCCAACACACTATTCAGGCAAAGTCAGGCCATTATTAATCATCACACACACACCTGACTCCCATAACACATCCCCACACAGATAAAAGGCAGAGCACGAAAGCACACACTGAGCGAGGAAAAGCACACGAGGAAGCAGCAGTTCCCAAGTGGCGATTTAACACGAAGAGAAAGGCGGCGAGACCGGAGGGGGTTGCCAGGAGAGAAGTACCCTTGACCTCTATAAACCATTACTTTTACAAGCCTTGGAAAGTGAGAAGCCTAATACGGGAACTGTAGCAGAGCAAGCCTACGCTGTGCATCAAAAGTATCGGGGGCGCTCCTGTGTCGGTAATCTAGGCCGGCAGGAGCAATTGCCGCTGTGGTACTGTCCTTGGCTCCTTCAAGAAAGCTGCGCAAGTAGAAGCAGCATAAGTTGGTGAGTCGGAGAAACCGATACGAAATCAGCTTATGTTTGAACCAAGGTTGCAAGCAGCAACATTGTATGAAGAAATCCACAAAGGACAGTGTTTGAAGCGCATGTAATGATAGAAGCGAAAAAGTGGAAACTAAAGGAGTGAATGTACTCGGAAAAAAACAAATCAGATACTGTTTACAGAGTGGTCCGGCGCCACATGGCGGCTCATTCAAAGGTCTCTGTTAGGTATCCAACTGAATGGCAACTGTATATTAAGAAAGGAACTTTGTATCAAAGTGGTTTTACAGGTCAAGCTAAACCCTGTGCACATTTGAAAGTCTTTGATAAGTATAAAGTGAACTGCAACTGGTCTAAGCCCCTCTGAGGGAGACTAATTGAATGCGAAGAAGGGATCTGAGCCTGGCTGAGGGGGATCCGGGGTGAACCATGAGTCCCTCGAGAAGGAATATTTTTGAAAGCTGAAAATAAAGGTATCTGAGCTCGGAAGAGGGGGATCCACACTATCTAAAAGGGGTCTGTGCCCGGCTGAGGGGGATCCAGGGTGAGACACCCGAATCGCATAATTGTAAGAAGTAAAGAACTTGTGATTTTTGTTTTGAACATCAGGGCCGCTGAAGTAAGAGACTTAGATGAGAAAAGACACTTGGGCACAGAAGGCCCCCGATACTGGAATTAGAACTGTATCCTTGTGTCGAAGAAGCCAGAGTATGTGCTTGGCTCGAGTGAACCGCCTTGCCCCATGCTGAAAACGTGGGGAAGGGAGGCCACCGGCCCGAACATCCTGATTTATCATTTTGTGAATACTTCTTTCTTTTACATGAACATTACCCCACACTATTTGTAAAGTAACAGTAAGGTATTTTGGCAAGACTCCACTAGGACTGCATTATTATTATTTGATGGTCGTAGCTTGCTCCCATCTGTAGATTTAGGTTTAGATAGGCATTTTTCACCCCCTTCTGAAAGTTCAATAAACACCCTTGAACTGTGGTCACTTGTGTCTGTCTTACTTTGATACAATGCCTTCCTTAGAGTATAATCTTGTGTACACACAAAGGGGCTGCAGGACAGCATTCACGACTAATTGAAAAGTGGCATGTTCTTCAGGAAGTCTGAACGGGAATATGCTACACTGGTATAGTCTCATGGGTGTAAAGAATACGGTTACATGTTAACGGGAAACTTTGGTGCGCTGAAGCAACCTGGGATGCATTATATTAATTATGGCACCATTCTTGAAATCTAAATATCACATTAAGATTACCCACTATATAGCGCAAATAATCAATGTTCTGATGATTTATTACCAAATGATGTTTCAGTGTAAAATGAATAAGGATATTATAAAGTATTAATAATTGAGTGCTATTAAAATAACATGTCACGCACTGTTTCAAGGTGGATTTCGGAAACGTTGGGTCACATGATACAGAGACGCCTTGGAGTTCGAAAGAGACCTAGCCTGCATTTCATTAAATTTGGCGCCACATATAGATGCCATAAGAAGCTGAAAGCACAAAAATGGTCACAAGAAGATGATCAGTCTGAGACAGATGCATTGAGTACAAAATGACTACAGAGATATTACTCTCGATGATACGAGCATCTGATTAAGGTCCCCTTAGCTCCACCCCTGGTGGTCATCTTCAGATTTGGTAGCGCACGTGATGAGTCAGAATCAGCCAAGAAGAGCCAGAGAGGGGTATAAGGGAGGGTCACATGTGAATCCATGAAATATACCAATGCTGGAGAACAGCAGTTACAGTAAGTATATGAAAACTGGTGGGCTCTAGTATTGAAACACTCCAGCGCTTCGCTCTGAATTAGGGTAGGTTGCTTTATATAGCTGCAAGGTCACGGGTAGTCGAAGGTGGTACCCTCACCTCCCTTGATATAGAGAGAAAGACATGTTCCCAGATACCTTGCACTTGCTATGTAGAAAAGGATACATATCCACACAGTGTTTTAGTGGGTTCAGTGGTATTTATTCAGAAGAAGACATACAGGGCCTCATTACGAGGCTGGCGCTCTCGTAATGAAGGGTGGTGGTAGGGGACCGGCACCCTTCATTACGGGACGCCCTACTACGAGGTTCCCTTGCGGGACCAGGTAAGGACGTCTGGTAAAACCAGGCATCCTTAGCGGGTCCCGCGAGGGGTCCAGGGAACTATTAAAGGGCCCGTTATTAGCTCCCTCCCCATTCCCATTGAGCCATATGGGGCTCAATGGGAATGGGGATGGGTTTTTCTAATGAGGACTTACCGGGTACTCCAAGGTTGGAATGGCCCGGTAAGTCCTCATTGGAGGAATTATTAAGGGCATGGCTACCTCCATACTCGTAATGAGGCACACAGTCTTTTTTGTGGTCAGCCGACACGTTTGGTCCAGCCCAAACGAGGGAATCGCACACTGACGAACAAGGATCCAAGAGCCAACAGGCCAAACAAATCAATCCAAGGTCGAAACATGTGTCAGCCTGACCACAAAAAAGACTATGGCCCTCATTATAAGTCTGGCGTTAAAAATCTGGTGTTACCGTGATGGCAGAAAGAAGGTAGGATTGCGGCTTGGCGGCCGCGCGCATCAGCAATGCGCGGACCCGGTGCCACCGCCATCACGGAAAAACACCAGCCAATATGGATGTACCGCCACAAATGTTGAGGAAACACCAGAACCGAAAATGCACTGATCGCCAAAACCGGTAAGAGAGCGGGGGCCACCACAAAAATCACAATCCACTGCAATCCCCCCAGTTCCAGAAGGCATCCAGCAACTATGAGTGGCCAAACATACAGAGGGACATGGCATCCAGAATTCCACAAAACCGCATGCGCAAGCCCCGCTTCAGTGAAGCGGAACTCACCCTCCTTGTTGACCACACAGTGGAAAATGCACGGCAGTTATTTTCATCAGACCAGAGGCGCAGCACGCAGCTGGCCATATGGGATGAGGCTGCTCAGAGGGTGTCAGCTGTGGGGGTCGCGTAACCTACTGGCAGCCCACAGATGTCAGTGCGGTGCAACAGGAGGTGGACCACAGTCACCACTAAAGCTGCTCCCATGGGAGGAAAAGTGTAGCAGCATGCTATACCTCGAGGGCATCGAGGGAGCTGGTGCAGAAAAGGCAGGAGCAGTGACACCTGGCAAGGCTGGTGAGTACAGAATGTGCAAATATATGAATGTGAAGCAAGCTAAACCTGCCCCCCCATCTATGATATGATATGGCATTTATAGCGTGACTATACACAAGTGTTTCAAGGCGCGATGAGACAAGGGAGGGGGAACAGAGGGAAGACAGAGACAATGATCTTACTAGACCAGGTGACATTGAGATTGCGCAAGTGCAGAGGAGGGGCGAAGGGGATAAGTGCGGGGTGAAGGGGTAGGGGGCAGTGCACAATGCTCAGAAATACACATATCACAGTCCACATCACCCCGAGCACACCCAGTACTCCCATGCCCCCCCCCCAAGCCAGCCAGATGGCCTGCACCCAAGAATGACCCATACACACCCACATGACAATGAACCACACAGCAATGCGGGTAACCACAATGTCATGTTGCGTGATGACTGTGTTGCATGTAAGTGTACTATACACATCCTGTCAGTCCACTAACAGCATGCCTAACTTTCATCCATAGAAACATCATCTGATACCGATGCCGGACAACCAGGGACGTCGAGGGAGACGGTACGTGCACGTCGGCCACGTTAGGCCAAATCAGCTGCAGGCACCTCAGCCATCGGGCAAGTCACGACAGCGCAGGTACACCATGGCCAGGAAACCACCACCCCTGGTGCCCCTGGAACACAGCAGGCACCCTAGGAGACCACCACTCCTGTTGCCCCTGGGACACAGCAGGCACTGCAGGAGTCCACCACCCCTGCTGCCCCTGGGACACAGCAGGCACCCCAGAAGACCACCGCCTCTGCTGCCCCTGGGACACAGCAGGCACTCCGGCCCGCCACTGCTATCACACTGGGAAGTGTGCCACAACCACCACAACATGCCGAGTTAGATAGCATGGACAGCAGTCAAGAGGAACAGCCCGGCAACGAGCCTCAGGAGTCCCATGTGCTCCCCAACCCCATCTCTGCAGGAGGTCACTGGCTGTCTCCAAAGGATTGAGGAACGGCAGGACACGCTGGCCACACTGGTCGAGCGGAACCTCGAGGAGTCCAGGCTGCAACGTGAGGAGTCTAGGCTGCAGCGTGAGTGCAACCAGAAAATTGGCCGCCGGGTTGCACAAGCCATTGGGCGTTATGCCACTTCGAACATGCTAATGTCACAGAGGGGGCGTGAGGGCAACAGCGTCCAGTCCAACATTGCAGAAACAATGTTGCTGGCTCTGCAGACAATCATGGCACGCCTACCCCCACAATGCCCTCCACCAGAACAACACCATCTAGCTCACATGCAGGCAGCCACATGAGGAGGTCCATGCGGCTGTCTGGGGCATCTCAGAGGGGCATACATGGGCCCAAGTGTGGCAAAATGTAGTGCTGTTTGATTGACAATAGTTTCACATGTTGGCACATTGGGCCTGGGGCCTGGGATGTGGGTGGGTACGTTTGGGAGGCGTGGGGGGTCCATAGTGGGGATAGGTAGTTCGGGCCTGGGGGGTGGGTGAGTACATTTGGGAGGTGTGCAGGGTGCATAGTGGGGATAGGTAGTTGGGGCCTGGGACGTGGATGTGTACGTTTAGGAGGTGTGAGGGGTCCATAGTGGGGATAGTGGATGGGTTTGTTTGGGAGGTGTGGGGGTCCATAGTGGGGATAGGTAGTTGGGGCCTGGGAGGTGGGTGGGTACGTTTGGGAGGTGGGTAGGTATGTTTGGGCATGTATTGTTCTAGCACCTGTTTCAATTGTCATTTTTTCATAATACACATTTTTTACATAATAATCAGAATTACGACAATCTTCTTCGGTATGTGTATTATTAATTTAATGTGTTACAAACAACATGTGTGTTAAAGTGCTCCATGTGCAAGTGATGTTTGTTCAGAATAAATGGTTAATAAGTGATCCCAGTGCATTTAGTCCATCCATGGCACCCCACCCTAGATGCACACCCATCCCATCATCATCGTCCTCATCCTCTTCCTCCTCATCTGCTGGGTCCATGTCCGGGGGCAGTGGAATGTTCCTGCGTATACACATGTTGTGCAGCATGGCACATGCCAGCACAATTTTGCCAATCTTTACGGGACTGTACAGCAATGCCCCGTCCGATCTGCTGAGGCACCGGAACCAGGCCTTCAGCAGTCCAAATGTCCGCTGTATCACGCCCGTGTCCGTATGTGTGCCCAGTTGTAGGCCTCCACATTCCTGTTCCGTGGTCGTCTGACGGGTGTCATGAGCCACGGAGTGAGAGGGGGTATCGGCATCACCTGCATGGGAGTGACAGAAAGGTGATAGGTTGTTTGTGGTTGCAATTTGTTGTTGGCAATGATAGCATGTACACAGTCTCTGTATAATATTAGCACACAACATAGTACAGGCCACAGATTTCATTATGCATTCTGCAAATTTGTCTTGGGTCAACTTTTCAATATTACACACTTGGCTCACTCTTTCCTACTGAGACTGTATGGCCTGCTCAATGTCTGCATTCGTGATGGCCTGCTAGGCAACTATATGTCTTATTCCTTTCAATTTACACAATGGTGTGTTTCTATGTATTAGGCCCTATGCACTATGTCTTGTAAGCAGTGTTCCAGACAAGATGTTGAGGTGGGAGTATTTTACTCCTTATTTTTAAACTTTGAGAGTAAATGTGATTTTAAGAGAGTAAAAATGACTTTTCTTCTTTGCAAGAGAGTAAAATGTATGACATCCAGCCAATGTGTGCAAAAACGGTATGGAAATCATTACTATGCGGCAGCTTTCTGCATTGTGAAAGAATACACCTTTCATTATTTCTCGAAGGTCTCTTCTGTATATATTTAAATGTTGAAAACACAAAAACCTAGCCAATTAGATAGTAAAGCAAGCATGAATTGTATTATGTTTTGAGGTTCGATAGCAGAATTGCCTTTTGATGTTTAATGAAAGCCCTAATACTACCTAATGGTGTGATACAACAGTGCAGGGTGGCAAGGACTCCATGCTAAATTCTATATCTAATCTCATGGTGAAATTGTTATATATATATAGCGCTTTTGGCAAAGCGCTATACATAGAACATATTGATCACAATTATCACCAAATCGACCTCGAAAGGATGAAAAGCTCAGTTGGCCTTGCCGGGATTTGAACCTGCAACCTACAGATCACCCACATATTGCAGCAACGAGTGCTCAACCAGCTGAGCTATCTTATTGGCCAACATGCTTCAGAGGTCGGTCAACTGAGAATTGACTGAGGTATAATAATCACAGTGAATAGATGTTGGACGGACCATGTATGAAGCGCTACATAAAGTTAAATACCTATCTGGATTATCACTGGGACAGTTTTTGCTGAGTTTCTATTTCTATTACAAATGTAACTTTAATTTGTTTGTTTTTTAACAGCGCTTGCACTTCCTGGAGAGTCAGGTTTGGATGTTTTAATTGTAGTCTTGAAGATTTGAGAGGCTAGAACACCTGTGATTGGTGTAATGAAAATCGCTCACTCTTGAGCAAAGACTCTGCTGCCACTGACCATTTATAGTGATGTACCCCATTGACTGCAAGGTTGAATGGATGTAAACTAGATTGTGGATAGTCATCATTGTACACACTGTTTTTATAATTAGATTGTACATTAAATTATAAGTGTAAAAGTGATCTGCCTTAGGATGATTATGCACACAGCACAGGAACTTTGAAAAATACAATTGTGGAATACTGGTTTGCTTTCACTGGGGGAAAAAAGCATAATTTGTTACAAAATATTAATTCTCAATTGCAACTTAGTTTTCCATCTTATTAATTTTACAATCCTAAAATGCTAGGAAAATAAATATGCACAGTGCTTCTGTTTGCTCCATGAGCAGCAACACAGCAGAAGCTGAATGAAAATAAACCATTCCTTTTTTATCACAGTGTGCAGTCTCGTTTTTTGAAAGACTTCAGAGAAATGCATTCTGTTTCAGAGGTTTTTATCCATGGCTTGCAATTACATCCATGTAGATAAAAATGAAAAGAATCCTTCTGGTTTCTGTCAAGTAACCTGACCTTTGCACTGCCCTCTGCTCTAAACCTGTGTGTAAATGTACACAGGAAAATAATAAAGCTGTTGTATTTACAAGATTTTAATGCGTAAAAAGGCCTTGTACACACCTTATCTGGAGGCCTGCTTGTAAGGTGCTGACAAAATAACCGCAATGCACCCGCAGCGCACAGGAGTGAATAAACTTATGCGCAGAATGGGAGAAATAGCGATTGAGCACATGGGAGCACCTGCTACCCTCTCACCGGTGACGATACTCCCTTTCACATGTCACCATTACATGGTGTGCCACTCCATGGCTAGGGGGGGGGTTTCCATTAGCAAGTATATGGTTTCCCGTGACATGGCAAACTTACATGTACCTATTGTAGCGGTAAACTGGGTGAACTCTGGTGAGTGTCTATTTGCCCCCCGCTACTCCCCCCTACACACAGCTCCTGCATTGGTCATTCTAGTCACCCAACAGCCAGGGACACTGTGGTGAGTGTCTATTTGCCCCCCACCCTACACACAGCTCCTGCATTGGTCATTTTACGTACCCAACAGCCAGGAACACTCTGGTGAGGCTATATTTGCCCCCCACCCTACACACAGCTCCTGCATTGGTCATTCTACTCACCCAACAGCCAGGTGCTCTCTCCCACGTAACATGCCATGTACCCTGGCAACGTGGAGTTCCGCAATACCATTGAGTCGTGTGTCGACCCCGGGAAACGTGCACAGCAATGCATGATGAGTTGTTGTGCATCACATACCATCTGCACATTCAGGGAGTGGAATTGTTTCTGATTTCGATAGACCGCCTCAATGGCATGTCTGGCAGTCAACTCCACATGGGTGCAATCTAAGGTACCAATTCAATTGGGCATGCCGGCAAGGGCATGGAAGGCCACTTTGGTGGCATTGACCTGTGCAGGGGTTTGGGGTAGAGCAATGTGGTCTGATACATGGCGCAGCAGCGCATCCATTACCTGGAAGGGTATCCTTGAAAAACAGGGTTGTGACAGCCCATGCAGCTCACCAACGGCGTGCTGGTAGGGGCCGGTTGCAAGGAAGTGCACTACCGACACTACCTTCAGCAAGGGTGGAATTGCAGTCCGGATGTTAATTATGCTGCAGATGTCGTCATTGATGAGGGTGACGATTGATAATATTGTGTCCTTGTCAAGCTGGTATGATGTGTGGATTTGTTTTGGGGTCAGGTTCCAGGCCAAGGCCCTGCTGCAGGGTATTGGTGGCTGCCTGCGAGGTGATACCTGCTGTACAATAATGTTTGGGGTGGCCACCGGGTTCCTCAATTGCCTTCTGCGCCTACGCCTCCTCCACTGCCACAGTGCTGCTTCTGCCTCAATAGCTGCTTACAGGTTCCCCATCCCAATTGCTGCTAGACCGACTGCCAGCATGGTTTTGTTGGGAGGTGGGTTGGCTGTGGTCCTTTTGTAGGTTCCCAGTGGCCAATGGTGTACAGCTGGGCTAATTTTGCACACCTGGTGCCTGTTGCCGCTCTCCTGGTACTGTTTAATGCCTGGTCCGCGGTGCCGGTATTACAGGCGCTGTGGTCACAGTGCTACTGCCATTTTTATGGGAGTGTTTCTGTGTACGTGGTACTCGTAATGTACCCGGTGTACCGACGTGCCGGTAATTCAGGAACGTCCGGTGAGTCATCCCGCTGTTTGCGGTTATGCTGCTACTGAGTGCGGAGCACCGCGAGGGTCACTTTGCAGTGAAAGTGTTTCCGCCATCACGAGTCGGAATGTGCCAGTCTGGAAAACGGCCATCTTCTTCTGAATAAATACCACTGAACCCACTAAAACCCTGTGCGGATATTTATCCTTTTTTACATACCAAGTGCGAGGTATTCTGGAACAAGTCTTTTTCTTGTTACAGGTAAGTAACTTGTTCCTTCTCCAGCATTGGATCATTCATGGATTCACATGCCTTTGAATAAGATTATGCAGCAGTAGATATACACAACAAAAAAAAGTCAGAGGTATAGCTCAACAAAAGTAGCTAACTCACCCCTGGAACACTCACCTCATGCGAACAGGTCGCAAAGCACTGCCTGGACAACTAAGGACTCGCCCTGCAATCCATAACAATGCAGTAGAACCTAGTGAAGGTATGGACAGACCTCCACGTTGCTGCCTTGCAGCTGTCGATCAGGGGTACGCCAGACAGGAACATGATAGAAGCCAAGGCTCTGGTCGAGTGTGCTCTTGGTCTTCCCGGAACGGGCCTGTTGGCCCAGACGATATCAGTGGGAAATGAACGCTGGCAGCCACCTCGCAATGGAAGACTTTGCTGACAGGTCCAAAGGCAACAAACTGTTGTGACGACGTTCGGGAACTCCTCTGTACGAGCCACATAGAAGTTGAGGGCTCGGACGACATCTAGCGAGTGTAGGGATCACTCTGCCAGAGATGAAGGCTAGCCAAAGAATACTGGTAAAAACTCAAGTAGGGAGGTTTGCAGTAGATGGCTTGCAGTTTGCCAAACCCACCTGCCTGTAGTAATGCAGCTAGAACAGTTTTCCGGGAGAGAAATAGCAGGGAGGCTCTGTGTAGGCTTTTAAAGGAGGGGGGACATTAGCTTCGAGAGGACCCACCTGGAGCAGGAACTCGAAAGGGGGGAAAGTACAAAACAGTCAGTTGAGGAATTCCTTTACCAACCTCTGCAACCAGAGGGAAGGTGTACCTTGCCAACGCCAGGAGGTATGGTAAGAATTGTGCTACCTGAACGTATAAAGGATATAGTTGCTGAGTTGCGCACCATATGGTAAAGCTTTTCCACTTGCTTTTGTAGCAGGACAATGTAGATGTTGCTCTTGCCCTGGCTAGGATCCTCTTGCATTCTCGAGGTAGCATAATGCTCCCAAGCTCTAAGGCTGAAGCAGCTAGGCCATCAAGTTGTGAGGGATGCTGAGTCGTTGTGTAGCACTGAGCCGCCATTTCTGTAGAGTAAGTCTGGGAGTGGGGCAATCTGATGAATGGAGCCACCGGCAGATGAAGCAGGTCTAAGTACAAAATTTGTCACGGGCAGACTGTGACCACCAGCATCATCGTACATCAGCTCTGTTTGAGTATACCGAGAACCCGAGGTAGTATAGGGATCAGAGGGAAAGCGTAAAGGAAAAGTCCTTCCCATTGGCTCAAGAAAACGTCCCCCATGCTCCCTTGTAGGTGAAACCGGCTCGCAAACTTGCATTTCTTGTTGGTCGCTGTAGCGAAAAGGTTGATTGCTTGCAGTCCCCACTTGGAGAAGAGGCAGCAAACTAGGCTTGGATGAAGTTCCCATTCTTGGCATGAACTGAGTTCCCTGCTGAGCGAATTCACAATTGGAATGTGGATCCTTGGTAGATGCAAGGGAATCAGAAGCATACTGTGCGTGAGCGCCCATTTCAGTGGACAGAATCAGATAGCAGGTCCCACCCTGCTTGCGGATATAGAACATGGTGGTGGTGTTGTCTGTGAAGATGCAAACTACCCTGTTCTACAGTTGCGGCCTGAATGATTTTAGAACTGAGAACACTGCCCTCACCTCTAAGGATAGCCAAAGACCTCTGGCATGGAATTCTCCCGTGCGGGCTCCCCAACCCTCTATGAAAGCATCTGTGGTCACTGTGACCTTATATGTCGGAAGACGAGAAGGTGCTCCCTGAGTGAGATTGCACTGACGGCCCCACCATTGGAGAGCTTGGCGGAAGGATGGTGTGCGGTGAAGCTTGTCTTCCCAGGACTCCAATATCTGTTGCCATTGCATACTTTCTTAACCCTCTCCTCTGAAGCCATGGCGACACACACGAAAGTGTTGAGACGTGAGCCTAAGAACGGCGAATCCTGAGCAGGATGCAAGCATGACTTTGCAAAGTTCACTGAAAACCCCAGAGATGTCAGATACTGTATGGTATCCTATGTGTGTCGCATTGCCAGTATTAAGAGATGGAGCGCGCACCAACCAGTCATCTAGGTACGGGGTAAACATGGACGCTTGAATGACAGTGGTGGGCTGCCATTGGAGCTAGGCACTTTCTGAAGTGCTTTCTGAAGATTCTTGGGGCAGATTCCAACACGAAAGGCAGGGCTTTGAACTAGTAATGTTTGCCCTCAACCTGAAATCGGAGGAATGGGGATGTGAAAGTAAGCATTCTCTGAATCCCCTTGTTTCAATTGGTCTAGGATGTGTTAGTGTAACCATGCAGCACTCTTGAGACTTGAGGAATTTTGTTTAACGTCCTGAGGTCTAATATATATATATATATATATATATATATATATATATATATATATATATATATATATATATATATATATATATATACATATATATATATATATATATATATATATATATACATATATACATATATATATATATATATATATATATATATATATATATGAATGATACATATGATACATTACTCACCGTAATCGTATTTCTGATGCTTGTATCTGCTTAGATTCACATGCTGTGCATAGGCCGACATCTAGTGGAAGCTGCGGGGTATTACAGATTGTTTTTCAAAACTCAAAAATGGGCGTCGACACAGGGCGTGCCAGTAATACTATCCCTAGTGTGACATCCACTGTACCCATGATCCCTCACGCGTGTAGGACCCTCAGATTGTATTTTTTCTGACATGAGGTAGCATGAGGAGTAGCGTGAGTACAGGTTATCCAAGCAGATAGATAGATAAGACTACAAGCAGCCATGCGCCTTCTCTCAGAGGGGAGGAAGGGCGGGCGCATGTGAATCTAAGCAGATACAAGCATCAGAAATATGATTACGGTGAGTAATGTATCCCTTCTGAGGCTTGTGGAATCTGCTTAGATCACATGCTGTGCATAGATTAGTAAGCAGTGTTAGAGGAAGGAGGTGGGGTGTGAGAAGGGTCATGAGCAAACAGGTGTCTTAGAACTGCTTGTGCCACTTGAGTATCTGTCTTGGAATGAGTGTCAATGCAGTAGTGCTGAGTAAAAGTGTGAATAGAGTTCCATGTAGCTGCTTTGCAAATTGTGTCAAGGGGTACATTTGCAAAGAAAGCCAGAGTGTCCCCAATGACTCTTGTAGGCAGGCTCTTGGCGTAAAAGGCAGAGTCTTTTCAGAAAGGGAGTAATAAATCGGGATACAATTGACTATCCACTTGGAGATGGCACCTTTAGAGACGCGATCTCCCTCTCTGCCTGTAGCTACGGAGACAAACAGTTGGTCTGTTTTTCTTAGTGGCCTGGTCTTGTCTACATAGTAGAGGACCGCTCTTTGCACATCTAGAGTGTGTAGTTTCACCTCAGCAGAGCTATTGGGTTCTTGGAAGAAGGCCAGAAGCTCAATGGACTGGTTAACGTGGAATTTAGAAATTAACTTAGGTGAGAACCTAGGGTGTGTTCGTAGAACCAGTTTATCCTCATGGACAGTAAAGAAAGGATCCTGCACCGACAGAGCCTGCATTTCACTGACCCTTCTTATGGATGTAATGGCTACTAAGAAGGCAGTTTTATAGGTCCGGTGTTTGAGACTAGATTTATGCATGGGTTCAAAGGGTGGACCCATGAGCTTAGCAAGCACCACATTAAGGTCCCATCCAGGTGGTGGGCTTGAAATTGGAGGGTGGAGTCTCTTTACCCCTTCCATGAAGGCTTCCACCACTGGTACTTTCCACCACGAAACTTTGTTATGGGAGGTGGTGTAGGCTGACAGCGCCGCCAGGTGTACCTTTAGTGAATTGAATACCAACCCTGCATCCAGCAGGTGGAGCATGTAGGTGACAATATTGGAAGGAGTGCAATCAACCGGGTTGATTTGCTTATTCTGGCACCAGATAACAAATCTCTTCTATTTATCAAAATAATAGTGCCTCATGTTTGGTTTCCTAGATTCCTTTAGGATGTCGATGCACCTCTGTGGTAAGTTGAAATGTCCAAACTGTATGACTTCAAGAGCCATACTGCCAAGTTCATTGAGCCCGGTTGAGGATGCACTGTTTGACCTTGGTGCTGGGATAGTAGGTTGTGCCAGCACGGGAGTCTGATGGGTTCGCACACTGCTAGTTTGCGCAGGTGTGGGAACCACGGTTGTCTCGCTCACAGGGGAGCAACTAGGATGAGCGTCATCGATTCCCTGTGCATCTTGTTGACCAACTTCCTCATAATAGGAGTGGGTGGAAAAGCGTGGGCAAACATCCCATGACCAGTTCATCTACAGGGCGTTCCCCTTGGAGCCTGGCTGGGGGAACCTGGATGCGAATCCTGGGCATTGTCTGTTTTCGCTTGTGGCAAATAGGTCTATACTGGGGAAACCCCACTGTGAAAAGAGGTCTCCTATGACTCTTTTGTGTAGACACCATTCATGTTCTTCTGGGAGGGGATCTCTGCTCAAGGCGTCCGCTAGTGAATTGAGATCCCCTGGAACATGTTGAGATGACAGGTAAATGTTCTGTCTGAGTGCCCATTTCCAAATTTTCTGGGCAAGCTTTGACAGATTTGGCAAACGAGTCCCTCCCTGTTTGTTCAAGTAAAACATAGCTGTCGTGCTGTCTGTTAAGATCTGCACTGACAGGTTCAACAGGAGGGGTTCGAACGTTTGACACGCTCTGAAGACTGCCAGAATCTCTACAAGATTTATGTGATTCTTGGCCACTGTGTGAGACCAAAGATCCTGAGCTGTGTGGTGAAGGAGGTGCGCTCTCCACCCCGACAGGGACGCGTCTGTAGTGACTACGGCCTGTATCTCTGGGTCGTAAAAGGGTTTTCCCCTTGACAGGTTCTCTCTTGTCCACCAGTGAAGACTTTGTACTAGTGTTGGTGAAACGACCACTAGATTGTCCCACTGACCACTTGCCTGAGACCACTGTTTCGCCAACCATTCATTCATGGGTCGCATGCGCAGGCGCGCATGGGGAACCAGGTAAATACATAACGCCATCATGCCTAGCAAGCACATTGCTTTGCGCACCCTTATCTGGCGACCGGACTGATATTGAGAAATTTGCAGTAGTAAGTTCCGAATTCTTTCCTCTGATGGAAAGGCCAACCCCTCTTGGGTGTTTAAGATAGCTCCTAGGAACTGTTTGGAGGTGCTTGGCACCAGGCTTGATTTTTTCTCGTTGACTGAGAAACCCAATACGAAGAGGAGGTCGATCGTTCTTTGGATGTTGGATCTGCAAATTACTGGGGTCTCCCCCGTGATGAGGCAGTCGTCCAGGTAAGGGTACACTGGGATTGCCTCCCTGCGTAGGCAAACATCCCTGACCAGTTCATCCACAGGGCCTTCCCCTTGGAGTCTGGCTGGTGGAACCTGGATGCAAATCCTGGGCATTGTCTGTTTTCGCTTGTGGCGAATAGGTCTATAGTGGGGAAAACCCACTGTGAGAAGAGATCTTCTACGATTTCTTTGTGCAGACACCATTCATGTTCTTCTGGGAGGGGATCTCTGCTCAAAGTGTCTGCTAGTGAATTGATATCCCCTGGAACATGTTGAGATGACAGGGAAATGTTCCGTCTGAGTGCCCATGTCCAAATTCTCTGGGCAAGCCTGGACAGATTTGGCGAACAAGTCCCTCCCTGTTTGTTTATGTAAAACATTGCTGCTGTACTGTCTGTTAAGATCTGTACCGACAGTTTCAACAGGTGGGGTTCGAACGCTCGAAGCGCTCTGAAGACTGCCAGAAGCTCTAGCAGATTGATATGATTCTTGGCCAATGTGTGAGACCAGAGACCCTGAGCTGTGTGGTGAAGGAGGTGTGCTCCCCACGCCGACAGGGACACGTCTGTAGTGACTACAGCTTGTATCTCTGGATCGTAAAAGGGTTTCCCCTTTGACAGGTTCTCTCTTGTCCACCAGTGAAGACTTTGTACAAGTGTTGGTGAAACGACCACTAGATCGTCCCACTGACCACTTGCCTGAACCAATGTTTCGCCAACCACTCTTGCATGGGTCGCATGCGCAGGCGCGAGTGGGGGACCAGGTAGATACATGACGCCATCATACCTACCAAACGCATCGCTTTGCGTGCCCTTATCTGGCGGCTGGACTGATATTGAGGAATTTGCAGTAGTATATTCCGAATTCTTTCCTCTGATGGAAAGGCCAACCCCTCTTGAGTGTTTCGGACAGCTCCTAGGAACTGTTTGGAGGTGCTTGGCGCCAGGCTTGATTTTTTCTCGTTGATAGAGAAACCCAATTCGAAGAGGAGGTCGATAGTTCTTTGGATGTTGGATCTGCAAATTACTGCGGTTTCTCCCGTGATGAGCCAGTCGTCCAGGTAAGGGTACACTGGGATTGCCTCCCTGCGTAGGTGTGCCGCCTCCACTGCCAGTACCTTGGTGAATACCCTTGGAGCCGAGGCTATACCGAAGGGCAGCACCTTCAACTGGTAGTGCTGACTGTCCACCTTGAAGCGCAAGAATCTTCTGTGCGCTGGGAACATGGAAATATGAAAATAGACATCTTTCATGTCCAATGTTGCCAAGTAATCCCCTCTTTTTAGGAGTGGGGATTACCTCTTGTAGAGTAGTCATGCGAAATTTGTGGAGCTTGACATACTTGTTTGCAGGGTGTAATACTGGGCGCATTGTCAAATCTTTTTTTGGCACAAGGAAGTAAATTGAATAGATACCCTTGTTTACCTGGTTGCCTGGGACGAGTTATATCGCGTCCTTTGCGAGAAGATTGACGATTTCCTCGAGGAGGATCTTCTGGTGGTCCAGGGAAGAACAAGTTACTTCTTACCTTGTAACGTTCTTTCGATGGGATGTTCCTTCGACGTATTCCTTATCTTAGATATCTCTTTCCAGCTTTGCTGGCCTCGGAAATTTTTTTCTCTATAGGGCGCTGCGCGTCGACGTCCGCCGAGTCGATGTCCCTCGACAGCCGCCGTATTGACGTCGACGTCATCCCACCTATCAAGGCCGCGCGCAGCGTCCGTTGCTCAGTTCCGTTTTGTAGCCCACAATGATTCTTTCTGGACTAGACTAATCACCCTGAAGGAGCGTAAGCTGCAACAACAAGGGAAGTAGTACTGTGGGGATGGATGGGAGGGTCGATAAGGAATACGTCGGAGGAACATCCCATCGAAAGAACGTTACAAGGTAAGAAGTAACTTGTTCTTCGAAGGGATTGTGTCCTCCGACGTATTCCTTATCTTAGATAGGCTCCCATAGCAGTATTCTGTTATTGGAGGTGGGAGTACTGACTTCATGCTTCCTTTTATTGATGAATATAGTGCAATAATGCCCTTCCAAAACTAGTCTCTTGACTGGAGGAGGAATCCAAGTTGTAAAACCGTGTAAAGGTATGGACGGACGACCATGTGGCAGCCGCACATATGTCTCTAACCGGCACTCCTCTTTTGAGGGCCGATGAAGCTGCGATACCTCTGGTCGAATGAGCCCTAAGATTTTGAGGGGGCTCTTTTCCTGCCAGTTTATAACATTCCAAAATGGCTAGAATGATCCATCTGGAAATGGTCTGCTTAGTTATCGGTAACCCCAGCTTGTGACCTGCGTAGCCTACAAACAGCTGGTCTGCTTGTCTTATCCTAGCCAGTCTACTGATGTAAAAACTTAAAGCCCTTCTTGGGTCCAGCCTGTGTAACCTCTCTTCCTCTTTCCCCGGATGAGGAGGAGGATAGAAAGATGGGAGGGTAATCATCTGAGTGATATGGAATTCGGAAACCACCTTTGGGAGGAAATTAGGCTTCACTTGCAGAACGACTTTGTCTCTGTGAAAGATTGTATGAGGGGGTTTACAAGAAAGAGCCTGTAACTCGCTCACCCTTCTAGCAGATGTAAGTGCTATTAATAAAACAGTTTTAAGGGTAAGAAATCTTAACGAACAAGAATGGAGTTGTTCGAAAGGTGTGCCCATCAGGAAAGTTAGGACTAAGTTTAAATCCCATAGAGGAACCTGGAATGGTCTTGGGGGATAAACGTTAGTTAACCCCTTTAGAAACTGTATTACCAAGGGTAATTTGAAATAGGATGGTTCTTCCACAGTGCGCTTAAAGATGGATAGCGCTCGAGATAGCCCTTAATGGTGCCAACTTGAAGGCCTGAATTCGCTAAATAGAGTAGGAAGGACAAAACCATTGGTGTACCACATGAAAAGGGGTCGATATTCTTTTCTCTACACCAGCTGCAAAATCTGTTCCAACGGCAGCGGTATAAAGACTTTGTTGCTGGCCTCCTTGCCGAAAGCAACACCTCAATAACATCATCAGGGAGTTCCAATCCTTGTACCTCAGCCTTTCAGAAGCCAAGCTTGAAGGTTGAGGGTTTTGATGTCTGGATGGAGAACCTGACCTCCCTTCTGTGAGAGTAGATTCTCTCTGAGTGGAAGTTGAAATGGAGGGCAGATGGACAAGTCTAGAAGGTCCGGGTACCACGTTCTCTTGGCCCAATCCGGGGCAATTAGGATCATGGTTTTCCGGAATCTTCTCAACCTCCTGATCATTTGAGGAATGACAGGGACCGGTGGGAGCGCGTACAGAAGTGGAAACTCCCAGTCCACTATGAACGCGTCTCCCAGAGCTCCTCTCGGGGGTAATTCCCTTGAACAGAACAGATCACACTTCCTGTTGACACTGGTGGCGAACAGATCCACCTGAGGGGTTCCCCAAAGGGCGAAGATCTCTTGAAGGACTTCCTGAGCTAGTTCCCACTCGTAGGAGACTGTGCTCTGCCTGCTCAGAGCGTCCGCTGTCAAGTTCTTCTCTCCAGCTAGGTGAACTGCCGATAGAGAGATTCCTTCTTGGATTGCCCAAAACCAGAGCTGCATCGCCTCTCTGCACAGAGGTAGTGATCCTATGCCTCCTCTTTTGTTGAGGTAATGCATGGCCACTGTGTTGTCCGTCATTATCAGGACATTCTTCCCTTGTACAGATGGCAGGAACGCCTTCAGCGCAAGTCTGATGGCCCTCAGCTCTAACAGGTTGATATGTAGTCTGGACTCCGATGGAGCCCAACGACCGCTGATGGTCAAGTCGTTGGCATGGGCTCCCCACCCCGTGAGTGAGGCATCCGTGACTACTGTTATCTCCGGCCAGGGTTGCCAAAACTGTTCTCCTTTCAGAATGTTCTCCTGACAGGCCCACCACTGAAGGTCTCGAGCCACCCTGTCGGGAACCTGAAGAAGATCTGTCATTCTTCCTGAGAATTGTGACCACTGAGTTCTCAGTGCCCACTGGAGGGATCTCATTCTCAGGCGAGCCTCTGGCACTAGGAAAATGCAGGATGCCATGAGGCCAAGCAACCTCAAAAAGTCGAAGACTGGGAGACGTTGGGCATTTTGGAACTTGGTAACCATCTGTAGAATATCTTGAGCCCTCACCTCTGGTGGCGAGGCTTTTCCCAGGGAAGTGTCCAGGATCGCTCCGATGAACTGGAGTCTCTGTGATGGTATCATTTGTGACTTCTTTAAATTGAGGGAGAAGCCCAGTCTGTGAAGGGAGTGGCAAACGTGATTTAGCTGGATCTGAGCTTGTTCCGAAGATACAGCCCTGATCAACCAATCGTCCAGGTAGGGGTAGACGTGAATCCCTTCACTCCTTAGACTTGCAGCCACTACCGACATTAACTTGGTGAAAACCCTCGGGCGGAGGTCAGCCCAAATGGCAGCACTCGAAATTGATAATGAGAGTTGCCAATTGCGAACCTCAGGTATTTCCTGTGTTTGAGATGGATAGGCACATGGAAATAAGCGTCCTGAAGGTCCAGAGATACCAACCAGTCCTGGAACTGAAGTGCCTGAAGGATCTGAGAAAGAGTTACCATCTTGAATTTGTCTTTCCTGAGGAATTTGTTCAATTCTCGCAAGTCCAAGATGGGTCTCAGTCCTCCGTCTTTCTTTGGAATGAGAAAGTAAGGGGAGTACCAGCCCTTGTTCCTCTCCGCTACAGGTACCGGTTCTATGGCACCTTTCTCTAGCAGGTCTAAAATTTCCTGCAAGAGGAGCGGATCTGGAGCTTTTTGAGAGCTGATCCCCGGTGGATGACTCTGAGGTATGCGTAGGAGAGGCAGACAGTAACCTTGGGCAACTGTTTCCAATGCCCAAGCATCTGACGTGATAGCCTGCCATTCCGCCAGATGTTGAGTTAACCTGCCTCCTACAGGTGTCTTGTGAGGGAAGTCCTCAGAGTGGTTTTGGGGCGGCTGATGCAGATGCCGATGGTAAAGAGGCACCTGCTGTTGCTGCGGCTTGTGAATATCTACCCCGTCCACCTCGGGTAGTTCTTCTTTGTCCCCTTTGAGCCGGTCGTCCTCTACCTCTTCCGAATGCGGAGTAGAAGCGAAAGGACTTGCCTCTCGCAGAGGATCCTGAGGAACGAAAAGGTGTCTGACGATTGCAGCACCTAAGGATTTTGCTGCTGCCTTTGATGTTTGCATTTTTTCTAAACTGTCATCCGCCTTTTTCCCAAACAAAGAAGAGCCATCGAATGGCATGTTCAAGAGCCTGGCTTGCACATCTGGGGCAAAACCAGACTTTCTCAACCAAGCGAATCTCCTGGTTGTTGTACTTGCCGCCATTGCTCTGCTGATACTGTCAGCCGAATCAATGCCCGTCTGGAGGGATTCGCACATAGCGTCTTTACCGTCCTGTATGATATTTAGGAACGCCTCCCTTTCTTCTCCCTCCGGGATGCAGTCAGCCGCTGTAGAAGCACACTCCCAAAGTGTATGGCTGAATCTAGCAAGGGTGCAAGTAGCATTAATAGATTTTAACGCCATGCTACATGCCGAAAAAACTTTCTTTGCCATAGCATCATATTTCTTATCGTCCCTGTCCTGTGGGACGGTAGGGTAAGCAGTCTTGATGTCAATGTCAGTAGAAGATGCTGCCTGTACCACCAGATTTTCTGGGGATGGGTGTCTGGACAAAAACTCCGGGTCTGCAGAAGATACCCTGTATTTAGTAGACAGTTTTTTATTTACTGCCGGGACGACATCTGGGGTTTCCCAGTTCGTCATGATTTTCCTTTGAAGAGCTTTATGAAAAGGCACTACAGGATCCTCCCGTGGACCTTTATCAAGAATATCCGTGAGGTCATCTTGTTGGAAAGCCTGTGAAGGTGTTGACCACCCCATAAATTCTGTGATCCTGGCCATTAAGGCTCTATAGGGGGTTTCAGCATGCTCTCCCAGGTCTGGCCTAGCGAACTCCACCTCAGGGGAAGTGTCTAACCCACTTGCCTCATGTAAGGAATCATGGAGTTCCTTTAACCTGCGTTCTTCTGAGGATAACTCCTCTTGAACTGGGGTTGCAGGTCCCTGCAACTCAAATGTCTCTTCTTGGTCAGATAGTTCTCCTTCTTCCATAATTGAGGACATAGTTCTCAATTGGTCTGAACTCACAAAGGGTGTGAAACCCATCTCCAAGGCAGAGGGTGCCAAACTTGTTGTAATCGGCCTCGAAAACATCGATGTCGTTGACGCCGACGTCGAAGGCTTCGAGCATGGCATCGAAAACAAAGGGGGAGGCCTCGAGGACCTTGATAGAATTGGGATTCTGCTCGAGGAAGTCGACAATCTCGACGCCATCGCCATCGAGGACCTGGGGATAGCCACTGGGTGCGCCGCAACCGTGACTTTCCTTGGCGTTGACGCCGGTGTCGAAGATGGCGTCGAGTCGACAGACCCGTGTGTCGAAGGTCCCTTCGACAACGGCGTCGAAGACACCGACCTCGGCGTCGACGAAACCTTCGTCAACGGCGTTGACGGAACCTTCGAAGAAGGTTTCGTGGTGATAGCTTTACTCGAGGGTTCGTGACGCGCTCGAGAAGCTTCCTTCGCCGGGTACTGCGACTCGCGGTGTTTTTGACCTTCGGGTCTTTCGACCAGAGCATCGCTCTCGGCAGTCTTCGAGGGGGTCGAGGCCGCTTTCTCGAAGACGCTCATCATATTTTTGCGGAATTCCTCCCATTCAGCCCGGGAACTATGTTTCGTGGGGCAAGGGATTCTCTTAGGAGAAACAGAGGAAGAGGAGGACGAAGAAGGGGATCTTCGACATCTCCTCTTCGAGTGCTTCGATCTCGAGGAGTGATGGGACCCACTCCGAGACCTGGAGCGCGAATGGTGACGAGGAGACGAATGTCTCGATTTCGTCGAGGAAGAAGAAGCTTTTGAAGTCTTACCTTTTTCCAGCTTCCCCCTACGCTCCTTCAGGGCCTTAGCTGTCATGGACATACAGTCCTCGCACTCCGAACAATGGTGTTCAGCTCCCAAACACCACAGACAAACTCTGTGAGGGTCAGTCAGCGACATCTTTTTCCCACAGTCTCGGCATTTTTTGAAGCCGGACTGAGGGGTCGTCGGTTCCGACGAGGAAGCCATCGAGTATGGATCGAATATCTCGAGGAAATAGGATAAATTCTCTACGAAACTGAGCAACGATATTCCGAGGCACTGAGTAAGCGCGGAAAAACGGAACTGAGCAACGGACGCTGCGCGCGGCCTTTATAGGCGGGATGACGTCGACGTCGATACGGCGGCTGTCGAGGGACATCGACTCGGCAGACGTCGACGCGCAGCGCCCTCTAGAGAAAATTTTTTCTGAGGCCAGCAAAGCTGGAAAGATATGTCTAAGATAAGGAGTACATCAGAGGACACAATCCCTTCGAATGTATTTTTTGTCATGGAGGGTGGTTGTGGGGGCGTTCTATCAGTTCAATGCAGTATCCTGCGGACACTGTGGACAGCACCCATCTGTCCGATGTGATCCCTTCCCATGCCTGGGCGAAGTTGGAAATGCGCCCCCCTACTGGGGATGCGTGGGAAGGGACCCTGAGCGGAACATCACTGCTTTGCGGGAGGCGTACCACCTCTCCGGGGCTGCCTCTACCCTTACCACGGCCCCTCTTGTTACCTCTGCCGTAACTCTGGGTAGTCTGCTGGTTGCCACCCCATGATGTACCCTGTCCCTGTGTATAATTGGAGCCCCGTTGTGAATTCTGGCCGCGTGAGCGACGAAAATTACCATTCACTCTTTGATTAGTGGGCTTATTCGTCAATTGTCCCAGGGACTTCAGAGTATCATACTCGTCTTGGGCAGTTTTTAGCACGTCCTCTACCGCTTTGCCAAACAAGACATTCGGTTCGACCGGCATGTCAATAAGGGTCGCCTGTGTTTCGGGTTTAAACCCTGACTGTCTTAGCCAGGCGTGCCTCTTAATGACAGTGCTCTCTGCTATGAGCCGGCCTGCATTATCTGCAGCATCAAAGGTTGTCTTGAGGATGCAACCTGACACGGCTCTACCCTCCACCGCGATCTGGGCCAACTGACCCTTCAGTGGTTCCAGTGCGGAGTTAATGAGAGCAGCTACCTGCTCCCACTGGTGGCTATTATAGCTTGCCAGCAGAGAGGTGGTGTTGGCGATTCTCGCTTGGTAAGCGGAAGTGGAGGCTACCTTCCTTCCTAACCCATAAATTCTCTTGCTCTCCTTGTCTGGGGGAGCCTCAGATGATGATAGCGGTATCCCCGCTCTCTTTCTGGTGTTAGTAATTACTAAGGAGTCGGGCTTCAGTTGACCCCTTATATAAAGAGGGTCTGACTGGGCGGCCCTGAACATCTTCTCAATTCTAGGGTTTACAGCCTGGTGAGATTAGGATTAAGAAGGGAAGGATCAATTCTACGTTGGTTTGATTTGAGAACAGGAATGTCCTGAGCAATGGGTTTCTTGTCTCCCACTAGCTCTTCTGCGAAGTCCCTCTCCTCTTGTGCCCCTTGAGTGTCAATACAGAAGTGCTCTGCCGCTTTAGCCAAGACCTTCTTTAGCAGGGGCTGGTTATCTACTGGAGAGTCGGTAACCTGTGTTTCTTTGTGAACAGGAGAGTCTATATTGTAGACATCTACGACGTCTTCCTCCTCCCCATCCTGGCCCTCGTCATCTCCATAATAATCTACCCCCGTTTGGTTGTCCAACAATTGGAAGTCTGGATCCTCAGTATATTGTTGTGGATCCTCACTATACTGTTGATAAGGTTGTATGTAGTAAGGGTCTGAAATTAGGCCCCGAGTTGGAGTCTGAAACTGGGGTTTTTTACTAGGGGGACGAGGTTCCCTGGATCCTGAAGGAGTAGCACTGTCTGGAGTGTAAGCGAGGCAATGTTCTGGGTTTTTAGAGTAGAAATCACCCAGGGAAGACATTCTACTCATTACCCTGTCTATATCTTCACTGCTCCATTCTCTGGAGCTAGGGATGACAACCTCTTGAGAAGGTTCCCCTCCTATTTCCCTAAAGTGAGGAGTGGGAGGAACAGGTTTGGTCTTAGGGGCAGAGACAGGGGTCTTGGAACTTCCTTTATCTGAAGACTTAAGTGTCTGTGGTGTAGAAGTAGAGTGTACTGACTTTGTCTGCTGTTTACCCCCTTCCCCTTGAGTAGAAGTGTGTTTTCCTGAAGTTTTCACTTTTTCTAAGCTTTTCGACGCCTGGCGTCGAGAATCGGGGGTACTCTCTCTCTCCTTTGAGTGTGCACATCGGGACTCAGAAGCAGACGCCGAACGGGCTGCCGGAGCCGACTTCTGGTGTGCGGCCTGGGGGTGGAGGTCGGATTCGTCACCTGACGAACGTACCTCCGTGACTTGGGGAAGCGAGGCACTCTTGGCAACTGTGGACGGTTGCCTCGTGTCGTGCGGCGATCTTGGCCTGGAATGCCCAGAGAACACCGACTCCGTGGACTGCTCTCTCCGTGCCTCTTTTTTCCAAGAACTCGACACGCGTGTCGAGTCGCAGTTGGACTTAGAGTGTTTATGTTTAGTAGTAGTATAGGTAGCGCTCGTGTCGCCGGGTGTGTTCCCCATAACTGCCCTGCCGGACAATCCTCCGGGGTCGGGGACTAGCGCATGGGCGTCTTTCGATACCTCTGTGCCCTTGCCGTCCGAAAGTACGGCGTCGCTGCCATCACTGAAGGCACCCACCGCTTCCATGGCCTCGAGTTGCCTTGTGTGGTGGGCCCAACATTTAGTGGAGCGGTCCTTTAGTGTTTTCGCCTTAAACAGGCTACACGCTCTGCAATTAGCCTCGGGGTGATCCCTCAGCAAGCAGAGGTTACAGGTGGCGTGTTTGTCAACCCAAGGGTACTTGCGGTTGCACTTGGGGCAAAATTTAAATGGAGTACTCTCCATATGCACCTAGTGGCAGCGGGCTTGTGTGTGTAGGAAAATAATAATAGTGTAGAGTATGTTACCACCCCCCACTCTCCCTACTTGCAGGGCCGAGGCCAGAGGGCTTCCAAGGCCCGGGCCGAGGCCAGAGGCCTTCCGAGGCCCAAAGTCCGTCGTGCAGCTCTCGACGTTTGTTTGTTCTTCGGACCGGCGTCGATCTTCGATGTCTCGACGTGGGAGTGAAAGAACAGGGAAATTAATATCGATTTTTTGCAAAATGGCTGAAAGCCAGGGAACTCCGTGCAATGCTTCCGACAAGTTTGGCATAAAAAAACAATCTGAGGGTCCTACACGCGTGAGGGATCATGGGTACAGTGGACGTCACACTAGGGATAGTATTACTGGCAAGCCATGCGTCGACGCCCATTTTCGAGTTTCGAAAAACAAACTGTAATACTCCTCAGCTTCCACTAAATGTCGGCCTATGCACAGCATGTGTTCTAAGCAGATTCCACAAGCCTCAGAAATATATATATGTCTGCATCCTCCTGATTTTTTCCTTACCAGAAAGTATCTGGAGTACACGCCGGAGGCCCCGATTTTGTGGTGGTACGGCTTTGATCGCTCCTTTTTTTAGGAGGGACCGGAGGAGCAAGGCATGGTGTCTTTCTGCCTTTGGGATGGGGATCAATGGACATTTCCCCATGAATTCCAGGGCATGTCACTGTTCAATGATAGACAGCACCCATTTGTCGGTGATGATGTTCTTCCACTGTGCAAAAAAGTTGGCAAGCCGTTTGGTGGTCTGGTCAGGCCTGTTTCGGGGCTTGACCTCTGGAGGGTTGAGATCGTCCCTTATAACCCTCGGTTATCGCCTAAAAAAAAATGTATGCAAAAATAACAAGGCTGAAAACACTGAATGTTTTAATCAAATAGTTTGGTGCATTTGCACATTCTTTTGAAACAAATAGATGAGGGGGTGGATTAGGGAATACATTAAGGTGGAGGGAGGGGGGGGAGTGCTTCCGCTGCATTACAATTTGAAAAAAAGTGCAATAACAAAAATTGTATTTCTTTGAAATTCGATTTAAAACAATTCTGGGTTTTCAGCCTTGTTTTTTTTGGTTATTTTAACGTAGATCCTAACCCTCTTGGGTGGTGCCGGATGTTTGTGGACGGTAGGCAGACCCGTACTCTCTCAAATTGCTGAAAAACCTTGCTTTCCCTAAGCGAAAGAATTGACGGCGTTGTTGTAGTGTGCCAAGAGAATGGGCTGTTTCTGTGTCAGCCTTGATGGCTTATAGGGTCTTGTTAACCCTTTTTTCAAAGAAGTCATCACCATAAAAATGCATTTCAACTACCTTTGACCGGACCTCAGGCCGAAAATATGTGGCTTTCAACCACCCTTGGTGGCGTAACACTGCCCCATTGTCCATCTGACGGAACCCATCTGTCCGTTATGGCCACGACAACTGAGATGGCGTTGTCTTACACTGCACCCCCTTCATGTAGCAGTGGAAGTGCTTCATCCCGTTTGTCATCAGGTAGAAAATGAAGTAATGGTCCTAGTTTAAACCGGAGTTCACAAGTGAGTTTGCCTCCTTGTTGGTCGTCGCAGCTGTCGTGATGACTCTTTTGACAAAGGCGTCCAGCTGTCTGCCCCCTTTGTCAGGAGGCACCATACAGGTGGAGGACAGATTGGCAGAATGCTTCCGGGTAAGGTTGACTGTGAAGGCACTTTGGAGCTGACTCTGGGACTTTATATTTATTTTAAAACCGATACTTTTGGGACGCAGGGGGGTGAAAATGGGTTCTCATCATTAGGAGGCCGTCTTCCCAAATATCCTGCAGTACTGGAATGGGTACCATTGATCTTCTGGCAGAGTCTCGCTGTTGGTAAAGGAATCCCTCTTTTTCTGCCCTTCAGAGGGCAGATCAAAGAGTTTTGCCGCTCGTGCCATACAGGCATGGAAAGAACCAATCTCGTCTGGAGGCAAGTCTCTTGGTGGTATTTCTGCTGGCTCACCATTCACCTGCAAATGTTGGTACTTTTAAGGTTATAACTTAATAGTCACCGCCATGAAGCATAACTTAACACCAAAAATGTACATAATACAATTACATTTTTATTCAATTACATAAAAAATCAACACATCTAATGTGGTGTGATAGACAAATATTAAAAACATTTTTATAAAACACACATCTGATCAAAAAAGAAAAACGAATACACTTAACAGTAAAAGGTAAAACCATATGTGGGGATGGAAAAAAGGAAAAAAGGCAGTGGGAGAAATTGTTATGGTGTCTTGCTGTTTGTCAAAAAAATCTGACCAATCTCATTGGGTGCGGAGTTAGACACTTTATGATGCTGATGCAACACTTTTCATCAACATTCATTGGTACATTTCATGAAATCGTATCCACCCCTGTTTCTCTAAGACACTAAACTTCATTTTTGTTTAGTCAAAAAAGGACAAAAGATCAAAAAATCTATCAATTTCTGTCTTTTTAGATAGTCAACATGTTTAGGCCAGTTTTTCAGTACAACACTATCTCTAGTGTCGTTTCAACATTCTTTTGATGGCCTTCTTCAGGACGTAAACATTTCTTTTGGTATTGCATAAATCTTCTGTACCCCCATGGTATACAATTAAACATACTAAATAAAAACAAAGAACAACACATCAGTGATTCATGGCGGGACAGAATTTTACAATTCTGCATATATTTCATAATTTAATATATTTGTTGCCACTCAGCACCTAGTCTGTGGCATTTTTTGTACCAATCAATCATACTGCACAACAACCTAAGGACAGGAGGACATAATCCCAACTGGATTGTAGGGTGGAGTGTAATTAATAAATGAAATACTCACTATATAATCGAAATGGGGACTAAATCCTAGGTTTTAAGCATGAATATGCCATTTGAACTTATTCTGTCTTGGTCATTCATAATTTAGCTTTCCAAGTTCTTTGTAAAAGAAATGGTGCAATTTCATAGGCCCGGCATGCTGTTATTGCGGAATGATTTCGGAAATAGAGATGCGCGATGTTTCGTGATAATTCCGGTTTTTCCCTAAAAGGATTTAAATTGTTCATATTAATGCTTGAAAAACCGTGTATTCTCAACTGAATACCGCCTCCATGTTATCATTTATATTTCTAAGAGCTGCAGCATGTTTTTTACAACCTGTCTGTAATGTGGGCTCGACAATAGACTCATCACCTCTTTAGTAAACCTCATTCACATTATGTTTAAATAGGTGTGTACCTAACATATCCTAGTGTTTCTGAACTAGAATAGGTCAAATAGAGAACACTTACTTCACAAAATGAAGGGTTGTATATCATGTCTATCACCACTAACTAGCGGTTTCAATTGGCTTTTACTACGTTGGATTCTCCTGCGGTGGCATAAGCGGGATGCCGAAATTGGCTTGGATCCAACTGACTGCTACAAAAAACGAAGGTTTTACATTTTTAAAAAGGAGTTGTATGGCTTCTCCCTTATTTCACCATTTGGTAGCTATTTAGCTGCCAATCCTCATTCTTAAATCTGCAAACTTAAAAAATTGCATTTGCGTCCCAATTGCTCAACATTTCAGCATTTCTTACGAAAAAGAATTTATACATAATTCGCTTACCACTTAGTTTAGCGCTGTTCTACTCACGTGTCTGTTGCTACTCTCAGACTTCCGGCTTGTGATTTCCAAAAAACTTCTTCTTGTCAGAGTCTCTTTATATATTCTATGTATAACGTGATATTGGATCTCCTTCTCGGACTTGATGTACAAACTTTCTGGCTCACACATTAAGTTTGCTCATATTTGTTTTTATCTGATTCTCACATACACAGGGTCGTCCATTTCCTTCGGTCCTGACGAAGGCGGAGAATAACCCAAACCACTGAAATATTTGGAATGTGCCCCGCACATGATTAAGGGCCATTTGTACAACTAAGTGTGGAGTTGTGGACATTGCTAACTGATAACACTTTTCACAGTTATTGTATCTGTATTGTCAGGGCACGCCATCCTACATAGACCTCTGTTTTGTGTGTTTCTCTGCTTAGCCCTAGATCAGATCAGGTATAGATGAGGTGCCCCCTGATGGAGTGGTGGGGGGGCGTTGATGGGCACTGAGGGGAATGATCAAATCTTGGTGTGGTTTTCAGATACCCAAGATTGGATATTTATTGATTTTTTTTTTTTTGGTTCTATTTGTTCATTTATTATGTTTTTCCTGAATAAGTAGTTTTCTTATTTCTTTCTATGTATATATGTCTCTTCTGATTAATCTGAATACAGCATGAGTTTTAGATGCACTGTATATTGACTGAATACATGTAATATTTTATGCTATTGTAGCATTGCTTTCTTGGTTTTTGTTTATAAAGATCTATTAATTATTTCTTTGTGTCAAGTACCTGGCCACGTCGCTGAATAGGTTGTGATGATTTCTCCCCAGCCTTGGCCTTTGGTGACTTGTCCAGAGTGTTGCTGGAAGAATGAGTGATGTGAGAAGCTTCTCTCAGCCCACCGCTCATTAGAACTCGAAGGGAGATCAAAGAGAACAACTCCCCACACCAGAGGACAGCTTCCCCGGATTTACGTGGTGCAGGAACAGCGCAGAGACGCTGGCTGGGGAGGCCACAGTGCGCTGAGTAGTTGGAACAGCACAATGTCCAATTCAAGTCCTGAAGGCTGGTACAGGAAGACGGTACTGGTAAGGAAGAGCAGAGAGTATCTGGCAAGGACAGCAGGCAACCGCAGGAGGACCAGGAAAAGGTAGCCAGCAGGGAAGAAAGAGGCCGAGTCAGAAGCAATGCAGAGGAAAACAAGAGTAAGTCAGTCTCAGTCAGAGGCAGAGGAAAGGCACAGACAGAAATGATCACGAGAAAACAGACCGGACTGCAGAACCAAAAGCAAAAGAAGATAAGGAAAGGTAAAGACTATCGCACATATGGAGCGCATTCAGATACATCTGACCCGTGCAGAGGCAGTGTTTAAATACTCAATGCCGCGAAAGGCGTTGCCATGGTGCCAAATGATGCTGCTACGACTGCGCATGCATGAGAGACCAGTTTTGAGTCTTCGTGCATGTCCACTGCAATCAACATTGTGGACCCTGTACGAGGACGCCGGGGGAATGCTAGGTGCAGGGTCGGACTCCAGGCCTCACCGCCCGATGCCCAAGACAGATCTCTGCCCTCCTGTGTCCAAGGTGCCATCGCGGGTAGCACCGTCAGATAGGTCTCCAGGGGCCGCAGCGGTGACAGGTCCTGGACCTGATACACTGCCCCCCTCGAGGAGCACCAGGTTTCCAGGGAAAATGGCAAAAGAATCGGTGGACCAGACGACGGCAAAAGAATCAGTGGACCAGACGAGGAGCGTGGACATGGCTGGCTGGTTCCCAAGAACAATCACATGCAGCATACACATTCCAGTCAATCAGGAATTGAAGATGGCCTCTGATGAGCTTGGAGTCACAAATGTCCTGGACTTCGTATTCAGGGTGACCATCGAAATCCAACGGAGGAAGCCGGGGAGGAGCACGACCATAAGTGTCCTTCACGAAGGGTTTAAACAAGGAAACATGAAACACCAGATGCACACGCCACCCAGCTGGCAGTTGCAGACAATAAACCACAGATGAAATACAGGCAACAATCCGGAACGGCCCCAGAAACTGTGGAGCCAATTAAGTAGGTAGATTCTGAACAGGCAGATCCCTCCTGGACAACCAAACCTTGTCGCCAACGGTATAGGCAGGGGCAGAGGACTGCATGCGGTCTGTGGCGGGTTTTTGCAAAGCACTGGTTGTCCCCAGAATCTGAGACATCGTCTGATGTATCTGAGTGAGATGGTGCAGCCAATCATCGACTGAGGGCACAGTACTGGGTCCAGGCAAGGTAACAGGCTGGATTTTCAGGTGTAGCCCATAGGTTAAGAAAAAAGGACTAGTTCTGATGGAAGAATGGCATGCGTTGTTATATGCCACTTCAGGCGTACCCAGATGTTCAAACCAAGCAGATTGCACAGCATTGGTAAGCATCATAGATATTGCTCCAGGGTGTGATTGGTGCGTTCAATCTGGCGATTACTCTGTGGATGATATCCAGAACTCAGGGCGCCATGTATGCCCAAGAGATCGCACAGCGCTTTACAGAACCTGGAGGACCTGGAGGTGAACTGAGGTCCTCTATCCGAAATGACCTTCTCCGGAAGGCTGTGTAGCTAATAGACATCACAGAAAAAGGCCTGTGCCATGAGGGCAGCTGTTGGTACAGAGGTGAATGGAATGAAATGAGCCATTTTCAAACTGTCGACCACAACCATGATACAGGTATGCCCATGAGACTCTGGTAAATCCACAATGAAATCTGTGGCAATGGTATGCCATGGTTACTTTTTTTTCAGCGGCTGAAGTAAACCAGCGGGAAGTCTTTTACTGGTCTTGGTTTGGGCGCAGACAGGACACTAAGAAACATACTCCTGCACATGTTGGTGTAGTTTGGGCCACCAGAACTGACATGAAACCAACTACAAGGTAGACTTGATTCCTCGATGTCCAGAGATTCGGGAGTCGTGAAGACAGGACAATAGTGCAGAACAAGGTTGCCACTAGGGATGTACCAGCGATCATTGTGAAACAGGAGACCATTAGTCTGATTCATTAAGGGATCCTTAGAGAGAATCTTAAGTGAATGGTCAAGTTCTGTTGCTTCCTTTACTTGCTTCAAATATGGTACAATAGCATTCAAGAAATGCTTAACAGGCTATAAAGGCTCACTGGATGCTTCATAGACAGACGTATGATCGTGTAGACGGGACAGTGCATCAGCTCTCTTTTTGTGGGATCTAGGTATGTAAGAGATAAAGAAATCAAATTGTGAGAAAAAGGCCCAACGCGCCTGACAACTGTTGGTGCAGCGGATGGATTTTAGGTACTGCAAATTACGATGATCTGTCCTCACCTCCATTTTATGGATCTCACCCAGAAGCTGATGGGCTTCATTACGAGTTTGTGGGTCCGGAAACAAGGCTGCCGGTAAGCTCCCCGGCACCCTTATTTCCAGATCGGCAAATTCGAGTTTGCCTGCCATGACTGCTGTGCCTGACAGGTCTCACCCTGCCGGGCGCTGCGGCCACCGTAGGCAGACTGTTCACAGAAGCACCGGGTCCGTTTCTTTTTTTACATTTATTTTTTAATTTTATGTTAATTCTCACAGGTACAGTACATATTCAATCACATCTAAGTTACATATCATACATGTTGTTATTGTATCTCCCAAATCAAACATACATTGTTATGACACAGTTGCGTCTTCTTCCTCATCGACACTGTCGGCTAAGTATTGTTTATATCTATCCCAAATGTTCCTGGGCCGCCTTGCGGCATGCATTAGTTCTATGTACATTTCTTTATTGTCATTTGCCCAGAGCATATCCTTATCCCAGTCACTTTTGGTGTGTGGGTTCTTGCTTTTCCACCTCAGAAGTATAGCCCTTTTTGCCAATAATACACCAAAGTTTAGTAACTTCCGCCACGTGGGATTCATCTTCCCCGTGGCCCCCAGTAGGCCCACCGTTGGGGACCATACAATAGGTTGGTCCGCCATCACATCCAGTACATCACATATAGCCCAGTATTCTCTCAAGTGCATGCACGAGCTGAACATGTGGAGAGTGTCGGCTTCTTCACACCCGGATCTGGGACATGTACCATCAGTTGTTGGGTATATGCGTCTCAGTTTAGCTGGGGTATAGTGTGTCCTGTGTATGATCTTGTAGTGTATCAGCTCGTAACGTACATTGCATGATATGTGTTTCGTTAGACCACATACTTGTACCCATTGTTTGTCAGTGATTGGGTGTCCCTGATCCAGTTCCCACCTCTCCTTGGCACCGTGAATTATCGGGGTTCGGGTAGTAGTTATGAGTTTGTACAGTGTTGAGGCAGATATTTTACCTATCCTCGCAGTGAACATGTATCCTAATCCTAGGTATATCACTGGTTCTGACGGGAATGCTTTCCACACCTTTACGATGGCAGATCTCAGTCGCATGTAGTACATTTTTTGTTTTGGCGTGTCTCCCACTTTCTCTTGAATTATTTCCCATGTTATAAACTGCTTATCGGGAAACAGGTCCCCTAATTGATTGATACCCTTGGCACCCCAATGCGTAGCGATCTCAGAGTGAAGTGTGGGATATATGTAATGGGTGCCCCACATTGGCATACTCGGGTGATACAGCGTTTCCAGCCCCTGTGTGTCAGCTATTTTGGCCCAGGCCGTGCACGTCTCAAGTGCTGGATCTATAGTGTTATAGCATTTGGGGTGTGCCACTGCCAATCCATGGAGGAGCTCAGTCGATTTCGGGATTGGGATGGTGTCCGTAGATTGCCTAGGATCGAGATACGCGGCTGCCCATTGTGAAGCATAGTGCGCTTGAGCTACCGCATAGATCTCAAAATCTGGTGCTGTTAATCGCCCCTGGGAGTATTGATCGGTAAGTACCCGCCAGTTTAGTCTTGACTGTCCGTTCCATACCAATGAGGTGCACTCGCCCATAATTTTAGATAATAGTGCTCTGCCCGGCCATACCAGGTCTGTACTAAATAAATAAAACAGTTTCGGCAGAATTATCATTTTGAGAAGAGCGATCTTGCCCATCATTGATATTGGAAGGGATCTCCATCGTTCCATCTTAACACGGAGGGCGTCAGCTAAAACTTCATAGTACAGTGTGCGGGATAGTTGCGCCATTCTTGCTACGTGTACCCCCAGGTATTTAATATGAACAGGACTCCAAAGGAGTCCATGGAGCTCCGATGGCTGGACAGTTCCGTCTGTAAGGGGAAAGATTTCAGATTTAGCGGAATTCAGTTTCAGGCCTGAATACTCCCCAAAGGTTTTAACTACTGCCAGGACTCTACCCAGATTGTGTTCGGGGTTCTTCAAATATAGCAGAATGTCATCGGCATACAGTGTAATAATCTGCACCCTGCCCTCTAACAGTAGTCTAAATCTGCCATATCTAGCCCTTAGTATATTCGCCAATGGTTCTATTACTAGTGCGAATAGTAGGGGAGACAATGGGCAGCCCTAACGTGTGCCTCCCAGCAGTTCCAGCACCTCTGAGAGGGCACCGTTGATGCTTATTCTGGCATAAGGGCGTGTGTACAGCACCCTGACCCACTTAATGAAGTTATCGCTGAACTCATAATTTCGCAGGACTCTGAACAAAAATGGCCAGTAGACTGTGTCAAAGGCCTTTTGCATGTCCAATGTTATCACCACCCCTTGTAATTCTTTCGGAACTGCCGTTAGTATTTTGTAACAGCGTCGAATATTTGTCGCTTTGGATCTGCCTGTTACGAAGCCCGCTTGGTCCTCATGGACCACATATGGCATTAGCGGTGCCAACCGTGCAGCCAGGATCTTGGCGAAGATCTTGGCGTCAGTATTTATCAATGAAAGTGGCCTATGCGAGCCACAATCTTCGGGGGGTTTCCCTGGCTTAAGTAGCAGGGTGATGTTACCCTCCCTGGTGGTATCGGGTAGCTCTCCTTTCTCTTGAGCTTCTGTCCAGACAGCGTGCAGTTTGGGGACAAAGAGCCCAGCAAACTCCTTGTAAAATTCCGCCCCAAGGCCATCCGAGCCCGGGGTTTTGCAGTTCGGCAGAGCCTTAATGGCTTCTGATATCTCAGCAGCAGTGATCAAGCCTTCTAGTGCTTCCCTGGCGGCGGGAGATAGAAGCGTCATCAGTATTTTGGCAATCTATTGGTCTATATCGAGTTCACAGGCTGTGCTTTGGGCAGAGTACAGGTGCTTATAAAAATCATAGAATGTTTCCTCAATCTCTGCTTGTTCTGTGGTCACTACCCCATCCGATCGTGTTATGCATGGTATGCACGTGGGCCCACGCTCACCTCTTACCATTTTTGCTAAGAGTCTGCCAGGAAGTTCTCGTTCTCCATATCATCATGCAGCTGCGGGTCTGTCAAAGTAGCAGAACTCATGATCCGCCGCTTTCCTGAATTCTTCTACCTGGGTTTTAATGTCTAATCCCAATTGAAAGGACGGGTGTTGAGCATATTGCTCTTGCATACTGGCGATATCCCTTACTCGCCGCTTGAGCTCCCTGCAAATGTCTTTCAACACTCCAAATTCTGTTGACACCGCAGTGCCTCTTATGCACACTTTAAAAGCCTGCCACAATACGGCATGGCTCGTCACCGAGCCTTCGTTGTATTCAAAGTACTCCTCAATGTGTTGGGTCAATGCTGTTTTGTAGACCTGATCTGCCAGCGCTGCGGGTTTGAATCTCCATGGGGTTCTGTGTATTTTCATCTCTGGGACCTGTAACGTTATTTGGATGGGGGAGTGGTCAGAAAATGTTCTAGGGTGTATCTGTGTGTCAGTGATCCAGCTTAGGACATCATGGGATAGTAGCCAAACATCTATTCTGGAATGCATATCGTGCACTGAGGAATAGAACATGTATACCCGTTTGGTGCCATTTAGGGAGCGCCAGGCATCCCGTAGGCCTAGGTCGGACATGTGGGTCAGTATCATACGGGCAGCATTGGTCAGAGCCCTACGTTGATTTGATGTGCGGTCTAGATGTGTGTCAAGAATGGTGTTAATATCGCCACCACAAATCACATGAGCTGTGGGGTATTTAGCCAGTTTTCCGAATAGTGCAGAGTAGAAACCGGGGTCGTTTACATTGGGGCCATATATGTTCATAAGTAATACCTCCTTCTTCCTGAGGTTGCCATGTACCAGGACATATCGGCTCTCCTGATCAATCTCTGTACTGTGACATATGAAAGGGATGGATCTATGTATTAAGGTCACCACACCCCTAGCCCGGCTCGAGTGTGACGTGTAGTGACATTGAGGCCCCCAGCTGGGAGCCAACTTCTCCGCCTGGTGGTCTAGTAAGCGTGTTTCCTGTAGGAATACTATTCTGGGGCCCAGCCTATTAATGTAGGCCATGATTTTGCTTCTCTTTATTGGGGACCCTAGCCCACAGACATTCCAGCTCAATAGCGTGATATTGTCCTCGTCTTCCTTAGCCATAGTCGTGAAGTCTCCTCAGGAGATCTGCAAAATGTCTGTATCTCAGTGTAATTACATCTTTTACAATTGTCAGTAACTGTGTTTTTTGAACTTTTACCCCCACCCTGCCCATCCCACCTCCCTTCCCCACCCTCATAGTTCCCCGAACTTCAACTATGTTTCCCATTTTACCACCCTCCCATCCCATATCCTATAGCGTGCCTCTGCAGCAGGGGGTGTCTGCTGCAACGGTCTAGGCCTGTTGGCTTCAGTCACTTCAGGCTTGTCTCGTAGTTATCCGTTACTTGGACACAAATTAAACATTTGGAAATACCCACATTTCACATATATCTGAATTGTATCTTTCAAAAAAGGAAAATAAATAATAAAAAAAAAACTGAAATCAGGATTGTGCTTTCCCAGTGTTAGTCATCTTCTCCCGTTCTGGCTTTACTGTGTCTCGTGATAGACTTTGTCACAGTGTTCCGTCGGTCAAGTTATCGGCATCATTCATCGGCTGCTGCGAAGGTAGCGGGATGTTGGCCTCCACGAAGCTCGTTGCCTCTTCCGGGAACGTGAAGAAGTACGTTTCGTTGTTGTGCTGCAGACGCAACCTAGCGGGGTACAGCAACGCATAGGGGATATGGCGTTCTCGTAGTCGTTTCTTGACGCCGGTGAATAAGCGCCTTTCTTGTTGGACCGCTAGCGTGCAGTCTGGGAATATACAGATGGTGCTGGCTTCCCATCGTAGTTCCTGTTTATTGCGCGCCGCTCTTAATACTAGATCTCTGGGGGTCATTCTGAGTTGGGCGTTAAGTATAGGGGAATACCGGCATGGCGTTAAGAGCGTTTCCGTGCTGGCACTAGACCGTAACAATCGGCCTATTCTGACTTTGCGAGCACACGCTTACCGCCATGCCGGTAATGAACGTTACCGCCATGCCGCAAAAGTGCCCCCAAGGCCCTTACCACCAACAAATGCACCGTACATAACACTGCTGACATGGAGTAATCAGCGGTGACCGTAAATAGCGGTCCCCGCTATTTACGGTCACCGGTAAAGAACGGAAACGGAAAAAACGTCATCGCACAGGAACGGGAAGGAGCACGGCGGCCATCTTTAAAATCACAATCCATTGCCATCCTCTCCATACAGGACCCGGAGGCATATACCGAAGAGAGAAATTGGCATTCGAGAGCAGCATCATGCCTAAAGCACTAAAAAAGGGGGCCGCACGCATAAGAAAGGAGCGCTTTACCCAGGATGAGCTCCAGATACTGGTGGACACCCTGCATGAACATGCGGACACTGTATTCAGCAGTGATATGCGTAGGCCCACCGTCGTCAGGAAGAAAGAGATCTGGGCCTTGGTAGCACAGAGGGTGAGCGCCGTAGGAAACACCCCCCGCACCACCAAGGATTGCCAGGAACGGTGGGATGACCTCCGTCTCCAGGTGCGGGCCATCCTCTCGGCAAACCGAAGTCAGGCCCTGGAGACAGGAGGAGGGCCAGGTTCCCCCATCAAAATGATGCCGTGGGAGGAAACGTGCGCGGCCATGATGGGCACAGAAGCCATAGAAGGGGTTGGCGAAATGGAGTGCGGTGCAGCGTCATCCGCTGATGGAGGTGAGTGTCATGATTCAAGACAGAACATGCATTCCTAATGTAAGTCACTGCCAAGGGCTGGGCAAGGTGTCACTTCATGGTTGGGCAAACCCCCCCCCCCCAATGCAATCATGCCGTAACAAGTGGGACCCAGTCTGATGTCAGGTGCAAGGCTGTAACCCATATGGGCCATACCACACAAAGAGGCCGAATCTGTGAGGCACACGGGGCAGTGATTGTAAACACTGTGAATGTGACTCATCACAGTACGCCGCCAACATGTGTGACCCAGACATCTGCATGCATTTAGCATCCAAGCCCAGATCACTGTCCCACTCACCACCCAAATGTCCACAAAACGCTGCAATCCCATTGTGATACCATAGGCATGTACTAATGCTGACACCCAAATCATTGCTCATGCCGTCTCTCTCTCCCCCCCACAGGCAGCAGGCTTGACAGCGAGGACCAGGAAAGCACCCGGGCCAGTACCTCCAGGGGTAGAGGCAGGGGCCATCGTATAAGAGCAAAACACAAGCCACACCACCTGCACTTGCTCCTGCAATCCCCATGGAAGGTGCACAACCCCCAATTGCACACCTACCCATGCCTGCAGTGCCGCTGGACACGTGCCCCACGCTGCATTCAGAGGAATCCAGTGTGGCTGGGGAGCATGCAGCCATGTGCCTCCTCGATGTTCCAGACAGTCCACCATCAATTTCCGGAGCCAAAGCAGAGGATACCAATGACATTGCCCATACCCCTGACACACCATCATACAGCCAGGTGGCACACAGCGACTCCGGGGAGAGTGACACCCCAGGGCTCACAGGGCAAGGATTACAACCTGCCTGTCCTGAATCCACTTCCCCTGCAGACACTCTGGAAAGGCCTGCAGGCCCAATACCAAGCCTGCCAACCACATCGGCCACATATGTATTGCCCTCCCAGCACCTCACAGGCCTCATTGAGGAGTTCATCAGGGACAATCGTGATTCTAGGTTGGAGTGGCACAATGACCTTCAGGCTCTGGGCAAGGTGATCACAGCGAACACAAACCGGCTCTGCGAGGTGCTGGGCTGGATCGCAGATGCCCTGGAGGCAGCACACCCCACACCACAGCCCGAGCGGGTGGACCCACCCTCCCAAAGCTCGTCCACACAGACCAGCCCGGGCCGACGCTCACTGCGTACATTTCGCCACCACGACATGGATCCCCCTGGCTCTGGGAGTGCACGTTGACCATGCTGGCACACACATGTTGACTATGTTGTACCAATGGGACTATTGTGGGGTTGTTGTGGGGGGAGGTGGAAGGGGGTGAGGGTGTGTGTGGGAGTTGGGGGGAGGAGGAGGGGGTGAGGGTGTGTGTGGGAGTTGGAGGGGAGGCGGAGGGGGGTGAGGGTGTGTGTGGGAGTTGGGGGGAGGGGGAGGGGGGTGAGGGTGGAGGTTTTGTTGTACACATTTGAACATTATTACTCAATACACTGGTTGATCATCCCTAAGAAACAGAGTGGACATTGATCATTGTGCATGTGTCTTTTAATGTCTCACAGTGCATGGTGTACATGTATCCACACACCCAGTGCCCTATTTCCTGTCATCCTCACACCCTCAGCTGACTTGTGAGTCAGAAATATTGTCCAATCAATGATTGCCGCACGGAACGTCCCTCCTGTGCATCGGCACTGTGATGCTGTCCTGCCATTCCTTCCTCCTCCCCCTCATCATCATCTGGTGGTAGCAGTTCCACGTCAGGGGGCAGTGGCACGTTCCGACGGATGCACATGTTGTGCAGCATTACACATGCCATGGTGATCTTGGACACCTTCTTGTGGCTGTAGATGAGTGCCCCACCCGACCGGCTGAGGCAACAAAATCGTGCCTTCAACAGGCCAAAGGTCTGCTCTATCACCACCCGTGTACGGGTATGGGATCTATTGTAGTCCTCCTCGTGCCTGTTCTGTGGGTTGCGGACCGGGGTCATGAGCCACGGCTTCAAAGGGTAGCCAGCATCACCTGCATGAGAGTGAAATGAAGGTGTTTGTACATTCATGGTGCAGAACTGTACTAGTCTTACATGGCAGCAGGTGATTACTGGCCATACACACATGTCCCAGGATACAGTCACCCCATTACTGGCCCGGGTATGTGTCCTGTGCAATGGAATGATGGAGGGGGTAGCTTCTTCCTGATGGGTCATGGTGTGCACTCACGTCTTGTTGCATGTGCGTCATATATGCATGCAGCAGTGTTGGACTGCATTCATTGATCTCATGCGCGAGATTTGGTGACAGGGGGGTGTTGGCTGTAGTTGGTAGCATACTCGTAATTCTGCACTGATCCCTACCATGGTGACTTGCAGCAATCCTATGGGGGTGCTGGACCAGTGACACGCTGTGGGATCCCTGTTAGACTCACTTCTATGCACTCCCAGGGATGACTGTCCTGTGTGTTGTGATGCAGGAGTCAGCGACATGGTGCTATTGCACTGCATGATGCAGGATGCCCTTACGGTGTGCATGGGCCACCGATGAGTGGTGCATGAGTTGTGGTATTTGGCCAGGTTTCCTGTTAGTCATGTAGTGTTAGGTGTCGCCTCGGATTCAGCACTGTGTGGTTAAGTGGTCATGTGCCGTGTCACTTGTCTTAGGGCACAGTGTTCTGTGAGGTGCACATCGTGCACTGGCTTGAACATTCTCACACAGGTGGAGTATGCATCTCCCACCCCCATTTCCCACACAGGTGGAGTATGCATCCCCCCCTTTCCAACACAGGTGGAGTATGCAGACAACCTACTCACAGCCCCAATGCACTGCCATGGCCCATTCAGGTTACTCACCAAGTAGCCAGGCACGTCGTCCAGCATGTCGCTCCATGTAGCGTGGTAGTGTTGAGTTCCGCAGGACCAAGGAGTCATGAGTTGAGCCGGGGAATCGGGCATTGCAATGTGTGCTGACTTTACTGGCATTACACACCATCTGGACGTTGATGGAGTGGTATTGCTTGCGGTTACGATACGGCACCTCCATGGCAAGCGGGACCACCAATTCGACGTGGGTGCAGTCGAGGGCACCTATGCAATTTGGCATGCCTGCCAGTGCATGGAAGGCAACTTTGGTGTCATATATCTCCTGGGGAGTCCGTGGTAGGGATATGTAGTCCCTTGTGTGGTTGAGGAGGGCATCCAGCACTTGGTTGAGCATCCGGGAAAATATGGGCTGTGAAATGCCATGCATGTGCCCCACTCTATGCTGGTAGGTGCCTGTGGTAAGGAAGTGGAGCACAGACACTACCTTCAGTAGAGGGGGGATGGCAGTGCAGATTTCTATGCGGCTCACTATGTCGTCATGTATCAGGTCCACTATGGTGGTAATGGTGTCCCGGTCAAGCCGGTACAGGGTGTGGATCTGCTCTGGTGTGAGGTTGAAGGGGGTGGCTCTGATGCAGGGGATTGGGGGCTGCCAGCGTGGTAATGGTGCCTGCACTGGTAGGGCATGCTGGGCCTGTCTCACCCTTGTTCTCCTCCTGTGTATCCTCTGTGGTAGGGGCTGTGGTTGTTGTTGTTGCTGTTGTTGTAGTTGCTGCCTTGCAAGCAGGGCCTCCAGCTCCAGGAATGCTGCTACAATTGGTATCATCTTGGTGTGGGAGGGGGTGTGGTGTGTGGGTGTGCTCCTTTTGTGCTGTGACAGACTCCATTGCCTCCACCTGTGCTGATTGAGTACACCTGTGACTCTTTGAAGCACTGCTCATGGTTCTTAACACCTTCTCGGCAATGCCGGTATTTACTCCATGGCGGTAAGGTACTTTGCGGCCTTGTGGAGGCTGTTTTTTCCATGTCCGCTTTACTTTGGATCCGCTCCGTTTACGCCATGGCGCTATTTTCGGTATGGAGTGTCGGGCGCGCGCCACTGAACCGCTATTTACGGCCTCGTAATTTACGGCGCCGTAAATAACGGTCTGGTGGGTCAAAATGGGCCGTTAAGGGAAACGATGCCGGTAATCCTTTACCGCCATCGTTTTTCCTTTACCGCCCAACTCGGAATGACCCCCTCTGTCTCTGTAGTTCATCATTGGTGCAATGATGGGCCTGGGGTAGGCTCCTGGTTTGGGTTGTGGTGCCTGCGTTATGTGTGCTCGTTCCACAACGAACATGGGTGACCGGCCCGGGTCGCCCAGCAAGTCTCTCAAAAGTGTTTCTACAGCAAGCTCCATGGGGCGCTTAAGAGCTTCCTCCGGGATGCCAATTATACGTATGTTGTTGCAGCGTGACCTGGCTTCCAATCTTTCGCCATATTCGTCAGCGTATTCCGTAGTGCTTCCAATGGGTCCTCGGTGGGGCTGATACAGGTTTCAGCCTCTTTAATGCGGCCGGTGGCTTTCTCCAGCTGATTTTTGATGGTTGCCACATTCACCATAATCCTGTCTAGTTTATCGTTGAGGGCCGAGAAGCCTTGTTGCATAGCTGTGAAAACTGTTTGCGGGTTCATGTTTGTTGATGCAGTAGTAGGTTCAGCCTGCGGCGCCTGTTCTGAAGCCATGACCGTTGTCTGTACTTTCCTTGCTGCAGTGGTAAGCTTATCCATTGTTCCTTTGCCTTTCTTTGGGCCTAGTTCTTTTGGCATCGTCCACTATCCCTTACAGTAATTTATTGCAGCCCTTGCAGTTCAGTGTGTACCCAACTGATCAGCTTGGATAGCTCGCTATGTGTAATTCAGTCCTGTTAGACTATTGAGGCAGTAGAATGTTAACAGTTTGATGCCTCCTGTGAAGCTTCGTTGAGGGGGTATTAGTATTGCAGCTGGCACAGCACCATGGACAACTTGATGTTGTTTGCAGTCAGCGACCGTTCCTTTCCACTTGCTTCACTGGATGATATGAGTGAGAGGCTTACTATCAGATCTCCCAGGGGTCCGTTCCGCTGCTCTCACGGCTAGGTGTCAACACCAATGAGGGGGTTTTCGTGGTTTCGTTACGCCCCTTCCGTTGAAGCTTCGCTGGCTCCACACTTCAATGCTGCGGGTGTAAACAAGGAGTTAAGAAGTGAGTACGTCCTGTGATCTATCTTACATATGTAACTAAAAGTCACTGGCCGGGGTGGTATTCAGGAGTTCACTCATTAGTTCCATGCAGCGTCTGCCCGCTGCTACATTAATCTGTATGAGCTACTTTGCGACTAGTTGAATCCGGCATATTACTAGATACTTAAGCGAGCTTACGTGTTTATTGCAGGCCTCTCTCCAGGGCTCCACACGGTTGCCGTCTGCCCTGGACAAGGACCGTTGGTTCCCTGAGTGTGCACGCTGTCCTGGGTTGTATGTGCCTTCACTCAGGTGGGCCTTTTAGTCTCTGTGGGCACCCCCGCTAGGGACTATCGGCAGAGCTTGTCCGTTTCCCTGCGCCTCATCGTAAGTGCAGCTAACTCGTGGCATTCGGGTTATGATGACTTCCTGATCAATGTTGCGGCGCCGCTCACAGTGTATCTTTCCAGCGGAATCTCTTCCCTATAACGTCCACAAATGAGATCTGATAGTTTCTGGCAGATCTTTGCTGTTGTAGTGGTTTGTCAGATGGGGCCTTCTCTCAAGATCCTTCCCGTGCGGCCTAGAATTAGCAATTAAATATGCTCCGGTTGGATTGCGCTGCACCTCGGCAGGTCCGGGCCACGGGCGCGCTGTTGTTGCAATCCAGCCCGGGGTGCAGGGCACTGGCCCACGGTGGAGCTGATGGACCCACGCATGCCTCAACCATTAACGCACATGGCAGCCCGCCAGTGCACCTTACTGGTCTCGTTGTTCTCCGAGGCACCAACCTGGCTGTGCGGGCGTCTGTGCGCCACAGCACACGCTCAACAGTGTTCCGGAGCATCCCGGGATCATCATGGGAGTTAGGGTCAGGCCACAAACCAGGCGCTCAGTGGCTTCTCAATGCCTCCGATCACTGGTGGTGTCTCGCCTCTCGGGTAGTCTTGTGGTCCGGTGACAAGAGCACGCCGTTCCAGGGCCTTCCTTTGTCGCGTGCTGAACTGTGCATGAGGATCTGATACACTTGACGTGTCTCTGGTGTTCCGTCACGGATCTCTCCAAAGTTTTCACAGCATGTTGTGCAAAGCATCGGGCATATTTCCAAAAAAGCTCGAGCAAAATCGGGACTTATTAGCAAACTTATGGATCAAACTGCCCAGATCGTCGCAGGAGCTCACACGGCAAGGGACATCTTACCGTGTGCGCAACAGCGCCCCCTCGCACCGGCACTGTTTCTAACGGTGCCGGTGCTTCTGTGTCCCCACTCCCATAGAGTCCAACAGGACACAATGGGAATGGGGACTTACAATTTACCGACGTCTGACTTCCCGGGCCACCGGTAAAATATTTCTGGTCCGGTAGCACCGGCATGGTTACCGCCGGACCGGTAATGAGGCCCGATGTCTCCATTCCTGGAATGCTTCCATGATGGCCAAACTCTCCTTCTCTATAAACGAGTAGTTCCTTTTGCATGCAGTTAGATTCCAGGAATGGTAAGCAATAGGATGTTCACTGGGGGTCTTGGGATTGAGATGCAGTAGAACTACCCAAATGGCCCGATCAGAGGCATCAGCTTTGACGATGAAAGGACGCATTTCATCCGGATGTTGTAAGACCAGACAGAGCACTTATAAAGGCGGTTTTGAGGACCGAAAAGGCGGTGTTCGCGGTGTCATTCCACCAGAATGATTTCTTGGAACTAAGAAGACATGTGATGTCCGCCATCAAAGTGAAATAACCAGCCATAAAGCGGCAGTAAAAGTTAACAAACCCAAGGAACCGTTGTGTAGCTTTTACATCCTGCAGGAACGGCCAATCCAAAAACGGCTTTCAACTTCCTTGGGTCCATATGGATGCCGGAAGGACTGATCGGGTATACAACTTTTCTCGGCTTTGGCACAGAGGTGGTTGGCAGCCAATTGTGCCAGGACTTCTGGTAAAGAGGGGGAATAAACGAGTATGTCATGTAGGTATACTCAGACTGATACCCCATTGAAATCAGAAAACACCGAATTCATGAAGCGCTCGAAGACGGCAGGGGCGTTGCACAGACCAAAAGGCATTACAAGGCTTTCAAAGTGCCCTAAAGATGTTTTAAAAGCCGTCTTCCACTCGTCCCCATCCTTAATGCGTACCAGATTATAGTAAGTCCAATTTGGTGAATATCGAGGATGTTTTTAGAGACTCAAAAATGTCCTATACCAGCGGTAACCGATAACGATCCTTCACTGAGATCTTGTTCAACAGACGGTAGTCTATTCAGGGCCATAGTGTGCCCTCTTTCTTTGGATTGAAAAGGAACAAGTTACTTACCTGTAACTGTTGTTCTCCAGCATGGGTCTGGCATGGATTCACATGCTCATGAATATTCTCCGTCGTCAGGCTGGGAATCCTCGGTAAAAGAAAAAATCAGTTTCAGTTTAGTTTCTGAACTGTCTTTCTCCTAATAACCAATCACTGGTCTCTGGGTCATACTGCCCCCCAGCCAATGACTGCCCTCTACCTACACCTTTTCTCTGGCAGCCATATTCAGATTTGGTAGCACATAAAGTGGCAGTAGGACCAAGAGAAGAGCCGCAGAGGGGTAGGCGGGAGGGTATGCATGTGAATCCATGCCAGACCCATGCTGGAGAATAACAGTTACAGGTAAGTAACTTGTTCCTTCTCCAGCATGGGGTCTGGCATGGATTCACATGCTCATGAATAAAAGAATACATAACAGTATACACATGCACAACCACGGGAGGTGGTAAGGCTCAACATTAAGCATTTCAACAACATTCAGCATCTCTTACCTCCTCACCATGCTCACCTTCAAGCCAACAGGTTGCGCAGCACTGCTTGGCCGACTCTGGACTCCTCCCTGGAATCCCGGACGATGCAATAGAATTTCGTGAAGGTGTGCGTCGACCTCCACGTAGCAGCCCTGCAGATGTTCAGCAGGGGCACACCAGACAGGAACGCTGTAGTTGCAGCGATCCCTCTGGTCGAATGGGCTCTCGGACGGCCAGGCAATGGTCGGTTTGACAACTGGTGACAGTGCGTGACGCAGCCGGAGAGCCACCTGGAAATGGAGGCCTTGGAGAGGGCCTTACTTGGTTCACATGGCCAAAGTTCACAAACAGCTGTGACGTCTTCCAAAAACTCTTTGTGCAGTCCACGTAGAACTTCAGCGCTCTAGCCACATCCAGCGAGTGCAAAGTCCTCTCAGCCGGCGATGAAGGCGACGGGAAGAAAATAGGTAACACCAAGGGCTCATTGAGATGGAAGTCCGATGACACCTTGGGCATGAAGGAGGGGTGCATCCTCAGCATGACCCTCGCATGGAAAGTCAAGTACAGAGGCTTACAGGAGAGGGCATGGATCTTTCCCCCTCGTCGTGCGGAGGTGATGGCCACCAGGAACGCCGTCTTCCATGATAGGAATTTCAGAGGTGCCGAATGCAGAGGCTCGAACGGGGATACATTAGTCTAGTCAGCACCACATTGAGCTCCCACACCAAGGACGGAGCCTTCACCGTCAGGAACGAGCGGAAAAGTCCTTTCATGAACTCCTTAACCAGGCGATGCGACCACAGCGACGATCGACTCAGAGTTTTGGTGTAGCGGGAGATAGCCCCCAGATGGATCTTAATAGAGGCATGCGCCAGCCCCGCCTTGGCCAGCGACAGCAAGTACGGCAGCACTTGATGGGCCGTAATCCGTAGAGGGTTTATCTTCTGTGCACGGTACCAGACGGTGAACCTCTTCCATTTATGTCCGTAGCACTTAAGAGTCAAAGAAGCCCTGGCCTTGGCAAGTACCTCCTTGCAGGCCACCGGGATCTCGTATCCTCCAAACTCTAGCGCTGCAGGAGCCAGGCCTGCAGGTTCAGCGATGACGGGTCATGGCGCAGAATCACGCCTCCTTCGCTGGCGAGAACATCTGCGTCCCCTGGAAGCTTGACTGGAGGGGACGCTGACATGTCCAGAAGGTCCGTGTACCATATCTGCCTCGGCCACGCCGGTGCGACGAGGATCCTCCTGCACCGGGACCGTTTGAGTTTACTGATGAGTCGTAGGAGCAAGGGCAACGGTGGGAACGCATAGAGGAACAGGCCGTCCCAGGGGGATGAGAATGCATCCCCCATGCTCCCCGGCTGCGGAAACTTGCTGGCGAACCCCCGGCACTTGGTGTTCGTCGCTGTCGCAAACAGATCGATCTGGGGATTGCCCCATCGTCGAAACAGTAGATCCACCTGATCGCGCCGAAGTTCACCCTCGTGGCAAGAGCGCAGCTCCCTGCTGAGTGAGTCGGCGACAGGGTTCTTCACTCCTGCCAGATGAAAGGGTACCAGGAACATCCTTTGAGCGACGGCCCAGTGCCATAGGTCATGCGCTTCCTTGGAGAGAGCTGGGGATCTGGTGCGCCCCCTGCTTCCGAATGTAGAACATTGTGGTGGCATTGTCGGTGAAGACCCGCACCAGCTTGCCCTTGAGGGACGGAAGAAATTACTTGAGGGCCCAAAACACAGCTCGGAGCTCCAGAACGTTGAAGTGTAACGTTCTCTCCTCTGGGAGCTACAGGCCTCTTGCGTGGAGACTTCCGGTATGTGCGCCCCATCCCTCCAGGGAGGCGTCCGTCATCACTGTCTCCTGATGGGCAGGGGTTTGGAAGTCTGTGCCCGCCGTGAGATGCGTGCGGACACCCCACCACTGAATCGTTCGACGGAATGTCTCGTTGAGGGCGATCTTGTCCTTGAAGCTTCCGGCCGCTTGCATCCAACGGGGCATCGAGGAACTCCTGCAGCGGCCACATCAGCAGCCTGCACAGCCGAACCAGGTAGATGCATGACAACATCATGCAGAGCAGGGACTTGATGGACCTCACCCTGGCAACCTTCATGATCAACAGCCGTTGTATCTTGCCCAGGATGGTCTTTATCCTGTCCTCCGACGGCACAGCTAGGCACGCCACCATGTTGTGTCTGGCTCCCAGGAACTGAGCGCCCTGTGATGGCTCCAAGCAGGACTTCGCACAGTTTATCGAGAATCCCAGTTCCGTGAGCAGGCGGACGGTCCTTGCTGTGTGTTCGATGGCGAGTTCCTTTGACTTCGCTCTTAAAAGCCAATCAGCCATATAGGGGTAGATGTGGATCCCCTGCAGGCGCAGCCGTGCTGCCACCGGTGCCAGGCACTTGGAGAAGACCCTTGGGGCCGACTTCAAACCGAAGGGAAGGGCCTTGGATTGGTAGTGCTGCCCTTGGACCATGAAGCGTAGAAGCTTTCGATGCCCGTTGAGAATGGGGATGTGGAAATAGGTATCCTCCAAATCCAGCGACGACAGGAAGTTGCCATCCTCCAGCTGTGCCAGCATGTGCTGAAGGGTGACCATCAGGAACTTCTGGGATTTTATGTATTTGTTGAGGCGGCGAAGATCTAGAATGGGCCGCCAACCGCTGTTCTTCTTTCGGACGAGGAAGTACCGCGAGTATACTCCGGAGTAGGGTTGTAACGGTATACCGGTATACCGTTATCAACACCGTGGTCAATTTCATTTTACTTAAATAACCGTTACTTTGTTTGTACCGGTAAATCGTTTAAAATTATGATTTTTTTTTGCACGTGTACTGTGCACTTCACTGAATGCAATTGCCAATTGCAAGCAAGCAGGGCTGGCGCTGGGCTGGCTTCTTTCTGTGCTCAGCGAGCCTGGGACAGGAGGAGGTGGAGTTTTCCCGGGCCCAGGCTGCTTGGAGAACATTCCCGAGTCCCGACGCACGTGTGACTGTGGGAGACAGTAAGCTCTGTTCAGTCTCCATAAAACCCCTCATTTTATTTTAAAAATCACAGCTTCTACAGGTGGGTGTTGGCATAGCTCTCAACTCACACGCTTTTGGCGGGAGTCACCCGCCTTCTAAACAGCTGACTCACCCGCCAAGCCTCCTGCATGCCCATTCATTTCAATGGGCCTCTCACCCGCCAAAAATAAAATCGGGTGTTTTCACCCGCCTTTGTGACACAAATGGTTGAGAGCTATGGTGTTGGCTGGCTCCAACGTTGGCACCTTCCCCCGTGTGTGGATTCGGAATCAGCACAGCACGAGGACAAAAAGAAAACGTACGTTTTCTTTTTTTTTTCTTAACTGCAGCGCTGGGCTGGATTCGAAAGTGTGATTTATTACACCCGCGTTGTTTACAAGAAAGTGGTCCTTGAGGCTTCCCCCTTCTCTGAAGCAAATACATCAAGCACATGCCGGCGAGTATTTTCCTTTTGCAATTAGTGTGCTCATGATGCACTTTGTCGGGATGAAAACAGTGCAGGCTTCTGTGTGTTAAACTTTGGAACATTGATTGTTTTTACTGTATTGCCACTATTTGGAGTAGGAAGCTTAACATGGTCCCTCTTGCGTGTATAATGTGTGTCCGTGGCTGGGGAGCTTCAAATACTGCAGTCAGCACCTTCAACGTGCCATTTGTTTTCAAACCGCAAATACCCTCCGTTTAAATTCACTCTGTGCAAATTTAGCTTGTGTGGCGGAAGAGTTGGGGGGAGAGTGGGGGGGTCAGCTAGGATTATGTGCTGTTATAGAGGCGGGTGGGTTGTGTGTGAGGAAATCGCTTTCTCTGGGGCTTTGGGAGTGGTGTTAAAAAGACATACCGTTTAAGTCTGTGTGTTTGGGGAGGGGTGGGTGGGTGATTGGGGGGAGGTGATTGTGGTAATGTGAGCTTCTGGACTATTCGTTTTTTAAAGTTCAGGTTGCACTTGCTTGTGGCATTTAGAAACGGTTTGGTGGACTGAAAATGGCAAATGCACAGATTTAAGCACACTGTTAAAATGGGCAATTGCAAACTAATTTCTAATCAGTGGCAGTCAGAGCCTTTCATATGCATTCATATGCATGATGGAACGTTTCCACTTTCAATTCCAACCCAAAGAGCTCGCAAAGCAGTGCACCTTGGAAATCTGTGATAGTTAAAGTGAGCAACACAAAGTACCCATTTAAAGACTAGATGCAAAAAAATAAAGTAGCCGTAAGGTAGGTTTGGTGCAGCACTGTCCATATGCCAGACATTTTCTACTTGGCAAAATGGTGTTTTTTGTTCTTGTTGCAAATGCACTTCTAGCGCTTGCAGACTCCAGTGCCACCCCAACCCCCAGCTCCTTTCCAGTCCCTGCAATCCACCCGCATCCTTCCCCAGCCCCACTCTGTGATTGGGCACCGTTTCCCTGTGTTAACTTGTGCAAGGGTACAAGACCCTTGCAGGCTTGCTTACCAACCGCCATGATTTAACATAGTGGCTGGAAGTTAAGTTTGGTGCAGCACTATGCCCAAGGCCCCATCCCGACAGGCACGTTTTGCTACTTTGGCAAAAGGTATACATTTCGTTTTTTGTTGTTGCGCAAACGCGCTTCTAGTGCTTGCAGACTCATTCCCACCCCAACCCCCAGCTGCTTCCCAGCAAATCTGCCCGCCGTGATTGGGCACTGTTGCCCTGTGTTAACTTGTGCAAGGGTCCAAGACACTTGCAGGTTTACCAACCGCCATGATTTAACATTGTGACTGGAAGGTAAGTTTGGTGCAGCACTATCCCACCATCTAAATGAGTCTGTCCTACAAAAGTTCTTTGTGAGCGAGTTACGTGTGGGTTTGTCATATGTTTATCATTAAAAACCTATCCTCATATGATCCTATACCTCCACCAAATAGCAGGAGGTTTGTTGCAAAGAATCGGCATATCTGTTTGTTTATTACACAACATCTTTTATTACATGTCTTAAAATCACTGAAAGTAGTGGGCTTCAATAGATTTTTCAGGTCGACATTATTTTGCATTCTGGACTTCTAGTTTACCATTCTGGATGTAAAAGTTAAAGCCACAATATAATTTTGGCTTAACATGATGCTAAAGGGAGCCAGCAGGGAGGAGAGAGGCTGAGTAAGAAGCTTCTTACAGTCTATTTCCCACATTTTGCGCTTGGCTTTATTTGGATTTTGACACAGCAGATTAACTGATATATTTGCTTCCTGTAGGAATTTTTTTGCCTGGCTGCCCCACTTCAAAATGAATTCATCTTTAGATGCTTGTATATAATTGGCTAGATGTATGAGTAAGCCATTTTGATGGTCTTCAAGAATACATTTCTTATACAATGTACAAACTTTCCACTTGTATACAGCATAAATGGATATCAACCCTAGTTCGTGTCTTATCATGGCTGTCAGAGTAGATACTGGAAGATTTAACAGTGTCCTCCAAAACAACCCTTCTTTCTTATTCCAAAAACTGTTTGGTTTAATCGGTTTGGTTTCGGCTCCATATAGTAAAATTGGCAATGCTTTTTGTTTGTAATAAGCTATTAGAGGGGCAATGGTAAATTTGCAGTATTTACCTTTGACAATTTTCGATTGTGAAATCACATTTTTCCATTTTATATCCAAACTATATTCATATGGGGTGTCACTTGGACTATTATTGATGTTAATCCCCAAATATGTATATTCATCAACCGTTTCAACTATTTCACCATATATCATCCAATTAAACTTTTTGTAGCGGTGCTTGCCATTACCAAATTGAATCACTTGCGTTTTTTTAGTATTTATAGTCATTTTATTTGATACTGCATAATTTTCCAAAGCCCCTAGCATATTACGTAGACCCATTGGTGTTCTAGACATCAACAACAGGTCATCGGCATACAAGAGCCATTTTACCACAATAGGGCCTAGTTTCGGAGAGTCAGTAACAATGTCAGCGAATACTTTGCCGATATCAAGAATAAAGAAATTAAAAATAGAGGACGCCAATATACACCCTTGTTTAAGGCCTCTTGAGCTACAAATTGGGTCTGATAGCAATCCTTCATTATTTAATCTGGTTTGCAGTGTTGTGTTAGAGTGGAGATCTATGATCCATTTTAATATGTTCCAGGGACATTCGCTTTTCATCAACTTCATCACCATGAGTTCCCTTGGAATTGAGTCAAAAGCAGTTTAAAGGTAAACTGCTATAATGTTACCAAGGATCCCCAGCTTGACGACTGAGAATATTCAAAAGCATGTGAATCCATGAAAGATCCAATGCAGGAGAAGTGCATATAGCCAAGCACAAACCGGTGGATACATTTCCATACCTGCTTAAAGTAACATAATATATGCCAGATACAAAACGTTCAAAATAGCAAACCTAACTGAACTATAAATCTGTTCTCTTACAACTTCAACTTAAAACAAATACGAGAGGGGATATAGAAATCTTCCATCAACAGCATCACCACTAAGGGAATAATGACACCATCGCCAATATCCTCAAATAGGTAGATATAATAAGTCGGGCCATAATTTCATGATAGTATGTTACACTGAGTTCCCTCCTCTTGATATCCTTTGCTTCTTGGCTTCGTCGATGAGCACTGCAAAGCCATTCTGGCAGTAGCGGCCAACTACTCCACAGAAAAATAAATAGTATAGGTCTTCCTTACAGGAGTTTTGACCAAGATTATCTGCTCTATTGTAGGTTCTGGAGGCACCATTCTTTGAGAATCAGGAACTTTGGAATCACTGAAGATTTCCAATGGACACTTTTGCATGAGTCTTGAGGTAGACTCAGAGTCCTGAGGAATGCTGTACAGTCTTACAAACTGGACAACTTTAATTCAGGTGAGCGGAGAGTGTCTACATACACAATTCCTCTAAAACTAGCTCGTTCATTGTGTTTTTTAATCACCTCTGCAACTCTTGAGTTTAGTTAAATAAAATGGATAAATGGTGCCATAACATTTGGAATGTAAGGGTTGTGACAAAGTCCCCTGCTTGGTGCTGGTGGGTGACATGGCGATGGCTCTAGGGTCTGGAGACCCTGCTACGATTTAGGATGGAGGCCCAGGATGAACTACACGTTGGACCCCTTAGGCACTGCACTACGGCACCATCACAAAGTTGGGGTGAGTCACAGGAAAACACCAACTCCCATAAGCCTTCTGAGCTTAGGATTGGAGATGAAACCCCTACCCTCCGAAACAATGTTTCCATAAGGGCCAACAACATTAATGATCACCATAAAACGAGCAGGCTTAACAGTGGTAAACCCCATCTTCATTCTAAAATAAGAGCAAGCCCCTTCCAGAAATAGGCTGCCTATACGTTTAGCAAGCATGTAGCAAAGCAGATATTTGATTCCATGTGACTGTGTCAACCATTTCCAGAGCCGGGCCTTCATTCAACAAAAACATGCATTCTGGGATTTGTGGTTTCATTTACCCCCCCTTTGAAGAAATTGTACTTAAGCGCCTAATAGCAATGATTGCCAGAACAAATCCTGGGACTGGAAAATTGGCGTTCAAGTGACATGGAGGTATAGTTTCAATCTACCCATATGTTTTAATGATGAACTACCACTTGTGTGGTTCAGGACATCATAAATAGGTTGTCAAGGTATGTTTACAGTAGTGAAATCATCTAGATGGGAATGCGAATGACCCAGAATCATTTTCTCAAACAGTTTGAACGACTGTATTTACTTGTTTGAGTTCTTGGACAAATGTATATCTTTATAGGTAAAAGCCTTGAGGGTGGAACTTCTCCACATTGCGGGTAAGTGAGCTCTGCAATATATCTTCCACATTGTTAATTTACTTTTAAATAAAACCCCAATGCAGCTTTCTTTTCCGGAGACTACTATTGTTTGTAAATATAAAAAAGTTATTATATTTTAAACACATTTTGGCAGTGTTACGGAATACTCCTTGGTACTGTGCAGAGTTAGTATTAATGTCTTCTTGCAGTGCACAGGTCACAGGCTCATAGCAGGATACCTAGGTGTTTCGCATTTTTGAAGTGGGACCAGGTTGAGGACATCCTTTTTACGCAGCGTTACTTGCCACAGGGACAAATGCTTGGCACGAGAAAGGTTGAGCTTTAGTTTATACAAATTACCACATACTCTGTCCTTCCACATAACCTGCGCATCTCCAGCATGTAGACAGGCCAGCAGTAAGGTCCGTACACATTCCAACAACACATTGTTAGTTTGTTGGTGGTTTTTGACTTTTTCTAAATGTTTTCACCAACATTGAACCCTTGATTCATGTAAAAAAAAAAAAAAGCGTCCTCGACCTAGCTGCACAACGGAAGGGAAATACCAGTCTCAATAGGCACTTTTATTAAGGTTCACATTCAGCGTTCATTTTTCATTGCTACAGAAAACAAATGACAACACATGACATGGGAGACAGAAAAAGTGTTAAGAACGTGATGACCCCAGCCCATTTCCTGCTGCTGTGAGGAAGAATTGAGTAGGAAGATGCGTTTTGACTTTATGCGACTCAGATGTAAATTGCTAGTCTCTATGTTTTGCCTTTCCGGGGGAAGTGACGTGAAAGGGGGAAGGGCAGTTGCCCTATGTTACGTTTGAATAAAGACGTGTTCGCTCGTCTCTCTGTCTCCGTGCCTTTCTTGTGGCTTTACGCCAGGCCACCCATGAGACAGGTATCCCAGTCTGGTGGTCCCAGACCAAAGGGAAACATTTCAGTGGCGACGAAGGGGGCGATCCACGCGTCGGCCACGCAATCAGCTCAGCGCTCCATCGTGAAGTGTGCCGGTGGGCATCGGAGCACGACGGCGAGCCGCAGAGGTCCTCCGGCAGAGGGAGTCCAAAACACGTGTCCCTGTTGCTGCGGCAGTGAGTTGGAGTCGGGAGGAGGGCCGGCAGGGATACAGGGAGCGGTACGCATGCCCAGTGAGGCGGCCGCTACCCGAGGAAGTCACGTGGGCAGCCGCCATTGACTATTGAGTGAAGGCCCTACGGGTATCACGTTTGGCCCGAAGGTCTCATTTCCCGTGGTGGGCCATCCCACACTGACAGCAGGCATGTGAGGATTGGCTGGTACTTAACGGTTACAACTACAAGACCCAGGGTGCTGGAGCCTATGAGGGTGAAGTTTCCTAACCAAAATGTCAAACCCAGACATACCGGCCACAGTCCCAGAGACACCCATGGCGCAGGCACAGCACAGGGTGCACGAGTCCCTGGCTGTCCAGCTTCCAGGGGTGTTTGATGTTGCAGACACAAGTAACATGGGGCCGAGGTGGATAAGGGACTTTGACCTATATGTGGGGGCCACAGGGCCCATGGAAGACATTTGACAGCAGTGCCTGTTTAAATTGGCGGCAAGCCCTGTTACAAGGAATATCATCGATGAACTACTGGCAGACTCAATTGACACTATTCAGGGATGGAAGGATGCACTGGCTGCATATTCCATGCCTCATACCAATGTCGATTACGAGGGGCACATCTGTTTCAGAGCACAAAACAGTTGAAGGGTGAGACCATCAATGCTTTTGTGATGAGATTATGCATTAAAATGAAACACTGCAATTTAAACAATTACTCAAATATGGAGGCGCAGAGATCGCAAATCATAGCAGAATGCGAGTCGCAAAGTTTCAGGAGGAAACTATTGCAAAAGTCCAGGACACTGGATGAGATCTTGATGTTGGCAAGGGCGGAGTTGGCTGTCGATTCTCAAGTGGAGTCACTTAGCACCATCAAAAGGGTCACAGGCATACACGGAAGTCATTCACAGAATACAAGGGGCACAGAGATCCCAGGGAGAGCAGTTCTGCTTTAAATGTGGTTACGAATATCCACATGAAGGAATATGCCTGCCATTTGGACAACGCTTCTCTGCTTCTGGAGAGGAAAATCACTTCAAGTCAGTGGGACACCTAGCGAGCGAAAGACGGAGCAAAGGGGGCCGTCAGCAGACCCAGAAGGAAGACTGCGACAACAGCAGCACAGGCGTCCCAAACTGTGGCTCAAGTACATAGAAAACAAATGGACAGGGGAAGGCGGGAACAAGAATCTAGTGAAGAAAAACCAAGAAGGGAGTGCCGGGAGAGGAGAAGATGCCAAATGGCCTCTGCAAGGCCAGAGCGCCGCTCCAGGTGACACATCCGATACCTGATTGAACAATCTCTGTTGGAAATGGAGCTGAGTTCCACTGAAGGGGAACAGATGAAAAAAGGGTATCTACATGTGCTGGGCAACAAAACAGCGACTGAACACGGTCCCACTTTACTGATAAGCCTCAATGAACGTCCAATGGAATCTCTCATAGATACCAGCACCACAGTAAATGTTATCAGCGAACAGATCCCCAGGCTGCGCTCATCAGGGTGGACAAATACCCCCTACGGCGCAAACCCTGTTAAAGTGTTTGGGACAATTCGAAGCGAAGTGCAGATACAAGACCCAGGAAAAGACAATACCAGTTCACTGAATGTGGATGCATCCTAAGCTTCCAGACAGCTGTAGACATGGGTCTCATCCACATCCTATGCAAGAGGATGGTTCCCAAGTACACTGACACCGTTGATAAGATCAGTCAGCTATACCCCTCATTGTACAAAGGGATAGGGAAACTCTGCAACCGGCAGATCAGACTCCACATTGATGAGGACGTCTCGCCAGTGGCACAAAATTACAGAGGCATCCCCGTCAGCTCCAAGTTGAGAAGGAGCTTGATAAGTTGCTTGAACATGACATAATAGAACCAGCAGTGGGCCCCACGTCATGGGTGTCCCCCCCATCGTGCCCATTCCAGAAAGGGGTTCAGATGCCATTCATTTGTGTGTCGACATGAGGAAGCCAAACCAAGCCATCAAGGGGGAGAGACATTTGGCCCCACGCATCACGGATATGGTCAATCTCCTCAATGGAGCCAAGGTATTTTTTAAACTTGATTTAAACAAGGGCTATAACCAACTGGTCCTGAGCCCTGAGAGCAGATACATCACAACCTTTGTAACCCACTTAGGGTTGTAGTTTTGGAGTATCCTCAGCAACCGAGATCTTTCAAGCGGAAATCCACAACATAATAAAACACATCCGAAACTGTATAAACTACAGTGATGACATTTTAGTGTTCGGCACATATGTGGAGAAGCATGATGATACATTATCCTGCGTATGTATGGCCTTGTAAGAGGCTAATCTCACTTTGAACAAAGAAAAGTGTGAATTCCGAAAAGGGACACTTCGATTCTTTGGTTTGGTCACATCTTCTCTGAACAAGGTATGACTCCAGACCCTGGCAAAGTCACAGCACTAAATGCGACTGCACCACCAAAAAATGTCTCGGAGCTCAGGTCTTTCCTGGGACTCGCAAGCTACTGTACGTGATACATCAAGGACTTTGTGACCATCAGAGAGCTGCTGAAGGCCCTTACTAAACAGAACACCACCTTCAAATGGTCAACAGGCATTCATATCCATCTGCAACCACATAGCACAGGCAGAAAACACGGCGTAATGTCTAAGCAGACAGAGAATCAGAACTGACTGTGGATGCCAGTCCAGTTGGGCTGCGTGCAATTTTGGCCCAAAAAGACAAAAACAACTCCACTTAGAGGCATGTCATCTCATATGCCAGCCCAAGCCTGACCAAGACCGAACAGGCATATTCGCAGGCCGAGAAGGAGAGCCTTGCGGCCGTCTGGGCCTGGGAGTATTTCCACATGTTTCTCTATGGGAAGCCATTCACGATCATAACAGACCATCAAGCTCTGCTCTTCCTGTATGGCAGCCCACAGGTAAAAATGCCACCCTGCATTGCCAGGTGGGGCCTGAGACTACAGGACTATGCCTGGTTCTATGTGAAAAGACCTCATTTTAAAGGTCTCAAGAGAAGAAGCCTGATTTTCAATGCCCGATTTTAAAAAATTGTAAAAACAGCATTGTAAAGGACTTTTCCCTGTGATACCTTTAAAATGTGTTTCTTTAAAAAAAAAATATTTGGGGGGGTTCCATCCCACAAGCCCCTCCATTATGCCCCCCACCATTCCCACCCCTCTTCCGTGAGATTTCAACCCCAGCTCAGGCCCCCTCTCCCAAACCACCCCATCCAAACCAACACATACATACACACAACACACATGCACCCACAAACTTACCCGTTCTCCTCATCCTGCGTTTCTGGGTCCCGATGTGCTTGTCAGCCCTTGCACACACTCGTGTGCGGTAGCGGCGTGACTGTTCCATTTAGAAAGACTGTTCCGTGCGGTTACGGAGCAGTCATTCTAAATAAATCTTTTAGTGAAAAGATCTTTATAAAAAAGAGGTTTTCCACTTAGAACGCTAAGCCTTTAACATCCTTCACCGGCCAGGGAAGGAACAGAACCTTTCAAGACATCCAAGACCAGGGGACACTGCAGAGCCCTCTGTGGCAAATCGATACATTAGGTACCTGATTCAGCAAGCAATCCGTCAGGGCATTGACCCATAAGACTCACTCAAGAAGCCGAGAGCGACACAAAATGTCAGATCATCATCGAAGGTCTGAAATCGGGCAGGTGGAGGAGAGCAAAAGAGTCGGAGGAAGTACAGAAGGACGTAGAGCGCATGTTACACCTGAAGGAGGAACCTCTCTCAGAAGAAAATCTACTACTGAAAGGAAACAAAATCTTTGTGCCTGCTTCATTGAGGGCAAAGGTGCTGGAAATAGCACAGGAAGGACACCAGTGAATTGTCTCCACCAGGAGAATGTTAAGACAGAAGGGGTGGTTCTCTAAGCTTGACTCGAAGGTGGAGGAATTGCTGCGGTGAGTGCCCCATGTGCTGTCTCATTACTCCAAGTAGGCCCCCTGAACCGGTCAACATGTCTGAACTTCCAAGTGGAGTATGGGAGGTAGTAGCTGCTGATTTCTTTGGTCCTATTGATGGGAAGAGTATGTATTGGCAGGCATAGATGAGTATTTGCGGTTTCCGGAGGCACAGTTAGTGTCAGTCACAGCAGCACATCATGTCATTCCCGTACTGGACCAAATCTTCATGACCTTTGGTATCCCGAGGCAGGTCAAGACAGACAATGGGCTCCCATTCACAAGCCAGGACTTCACGATTTTTGGTGAATACATGGGGTTTCATCAGCGAAAAATAACAACTCTGGCCACACTTCATAGCCAACCTCAAACGAACACTACAAATTTCGCACCTCACTGGACAGTCCTATAACCAGGTGCTCCACCAATTGTTGCGTGACTACAGGAGCACACCTCACAGCTCCAGGGGAAGTGCCCTGTGGAGGTCATGTTCGGGAGAATCATTTGCACAAGACTGCCACAACACCAGAAGGAGGAGAACCAATACGCAGAGGATAAAGAGTTGAGAAAGAGGGACGAGAATGCAAAAGACAAAATGAAGCAATATGTCGACATCCGAAGACAGGCCAAGACTCGTCACAGGAGCTGGGGGAAATTGTAGTTTTGAGACAACCGAAAACAAGCAAGCCCATGGCTACTCACCAACAAGATCCAATGGTCATCAGAGGGAAGAAAGCGTCCACGATCACAGCCGAAGGGGACCAAAGGCAAGTGATGAGAAACTCATCCCATTTTAAAAGGTGGGTAGTGGCTAGTCGACCCCGACGTTGTACTCCTCGGAATAATCATATCACAGTGATGGTGAGGACTCGGATGTGGGGGAGCCAGGAGACCTGATGATCGATGCCCACCCTGAACTTTCAACCAGCGGTTATCAGTGACCTCAGAGAGCGAGAACAAGGACTCAAAGTCTCATTGAATAAATAGAGTAACAGAGCTGTGTCGATGTTTAATTTGGGGGGGAATGTTGTGTTGGGAAATGTAGTTCAGGCAGGTGGGTGGGACGTCAGGGAGCAGAGCGGGAAGTGGCGTGAAAGAGGGAAAGGCAGTTGGCCTATATTACGGTTGAATAAAGACGTCTTAGCTAGTCTCTCTGTCTCTGCGTCTTTATTGTGGCGTTACGCCAGGCCGCCCGTGAGACAGGGATCCCAGTCTGGTGGTCCGAGACCAAAGGAGAACATTTCAGACACAGTCCCCTATTCAACCCAACGTTCCAAGCAAGCAAAATCGTACCCTTTTTATTTTGGGGCAGGGCTGGCTGCTTGTCCCTGACATCCCCGCGTTACCACTGCTTTACTCTTCATGCGCCTCCACTTTCGAATGTGCTTTTGACAGATATCAAAGTAGTCCAGTCAGTGGCCTTGTAAAAGACAAAGCTGAAGCTCCACCTACTAGAAAAAGGTACAATCTCACCCACTTCTGTACATCCCTGCTCAGCTTTCCCTCGAATCATAACCAAATATGAATGTTTATATATGTAGAAACGAAAACCCTGCCCAATTCCTAAACATGCATGTTATTTGTATGTTATGTTAGTATATGTCCCCTCTACATGTCTATACACCCGTTCTCTCCTCACAAACAGGTGCATGAGCACCTATATAATTATTGTTACTTTGTAAAGCCACCTTAAAATGTGACTGCCTCTGATCCCTGTTGATATTCTTGTACTGCGCTTCTGGAAGAAGTGCCAAACCTACCACATAAATAAAAAATACAAATCTTTTTTTTATTAGTTAATCCCTTTTGCTTCAGCTTTCTTTTTTATTTGTGAATAGTAATTACATAATTTAATGCCATGGTCTGAGCACACATTCCTATTTCATGTTCTCAAAAAGTACTTCAAGGGGTTGTAACTGGGGTGCATGGTTTTCATAAAATTAATGAGATTTATGATGTGGAGATTCTATGTCAAGACCTCAGGCGAGCATTATGCTTCTCTTTCTTTATAACAAACAACTCAGCAGCAAGATTTCAGCCAAGCAAAACAAATCCTCAAAATCCGCTTGACTGCTGAAATCGTCAAAAAAAGAGAACATTTCTGACCAAAACCGTTAACTCTGCTGAAAAACCACAACTGGTCTCCATTTCCCAAAAGTCTTTGCCAGTCCTTCAGTGTAGTCACTGCAACACGTGACCCCAAATCACCAATCCTCCGTGCACTAGCCCCTTAAAAGCCTGGAGCCCTCTTCATGCTTCCTCTTTCTTTGCTGCTCGCAGCAAGATAAGTACTTCTATCGTTACCACATTTTATTGAACTGGATGTTAGTAGCGTTCGTTTTTAGCTATTTTCCTTTGGCAACTGTGTCTTTGTTGTGCGTTGTCGTCGCTCCAGTTTGCGCGAGCCCAATGTAGGCGCAAACACGGGGGGAACATTACTCCACGCTTGATCATCAGGCACAGGGCTCTGCCAACGGGCACGTCACCTGCAGTGTGCCTCTCCGAGCTCTGGCACTCTGGAGGGTCTACACACAGCGCTGACAGCAGGCTCATAGCTTCATAGGGGAGCGCCGGCATAGTGGACGGGCTGCTTGGCCTTTTTGGCACCTTTAGCTGGTGCAAAGCTCCGTCAGCCCGAAACCTGTAGAGGGTGCGTCGGGCCGGACCAAGTCTCCAGCAGTCTTTGGAACTGTGACAAGGCGCAGAGGTCCTTTCCTCTGTCTCGTAATCCCGTTGCGCTGTGACGCGCTTCCGCTCCTTCCTTTTTGAAGAAGAGAAGCCGTGCTCAGCGCGACAGGCACGGTGCAGCACCGGGATCGAGGGTTAGTGTTCCATATAAAAAAAAATACGACAAAACAGAAAGAGAATTCGACAACTTATACTAAAGTACAGCCCCTTGCTTGTAAAGCTTACTGTGGAGTGAGCTGTGCCACAAAGGGAACCTCTGGCAGACGAGGAGTGGCTAGAGGATGAGGAGGTGTTGTGGCCTCAAAGGACGACAGGACGCCCAAGGTAGTTGCAACTGCTTTTATTCAATAACAGAACGGGTAGCAATAGTCCAGGAGACGGGACAGGGCGAGTACTCACAGTCTTGGCTGAGCTTCCCAGTTAACCTCACTGGAAGCGGGTGTGCAGAGGACTGCACCCAGTGTACTTCCAGGGCCCCCAGGAGGCCTCCTATGGCATTGGACTTACGCCCTGGAAATCGCTGGTATTAACTTGGGCCTTCATTCACATTGGTCCCTCTTAAGGAGCAGCGCTGTCCAGACCGACCTGTCTGGCGCTCCACCAGCCTCCAACTGACGCCAAGAGTTCCCGCTCGCGGAGCGAGGGTCCGCGAGATCACGTTGGCCGAGATCACGCGAGACCGCGCTCCCGCGATCACGTGATGTCCCCACACACCTCCTTTGCTGGGAAAAAGGACAAGGAGTCACCCCATGACGAAGTCTGCAAACCTGCTGGGTTTTCTCTTCTTCCTTTGCGGTCTGCCCTGGTCTACGCGTGGAGCAGGGTTGTGGGGGTACTCCTGGGGAGATGCAGGTGATTCGGGTCCTCCTTGTCTTGCTTTCCGCTGCAACTCTCTGGGTGAAGCAGGGGAGCTGCTGCATGAGTACTCACTGCTGTTGGGTGGCTCCGGGGCATCCCTTTCTGGCTGGCAGGGACTTTCAGGTGGCTCTGGAGGGTCTTGGTCTTCTCCGGTTTCCCATGGTGGCTGTGTGCAAGGTTCCTTGCGGCGGTACATGGCCACCCTTTCTAGGTTCCAATTTCTTCCGTCGCTGGTGCAGATGTGGTTGGGCCCTTTGGCTGCGACTTCTATGGGACTGCTGTACCTGGAGCCTGTCACTGTGTCCTTGTGGGGAAGTCGTATGTTGACCAGGTCGCTTTTGTTGACTGATGTGCGACGGGCAGCCCCCCGCATGTCTCCTTGCGTCCTCATGGCTTCCTTGCTCCGCTGCATGCGGAAGACTACGTCTTCCATGTCCACCTCTTCGTCAGCTCTCACTTGTTGGATCCACGGTGGTACCAGTGTGGATGCTGCCCTTCTCCCCCTCAGCAGTTGGAAAGGTGACACGCCGGTGACCGCGTTTGGAGTGATGCGGTGGGCTGCGACGGCCTCTTTGACCGTCTTGTGTGTGTCCAAGCCCGAGGCATTCGCAAGTTGCAGCGCCCCTTTGATGAAGCGGTTAGCCCGCTCGACCAGGCCGTTGGCCTGAGGATGGTAGAGACTTGCTCTACGCTGTTGGATGTTGTTGTGTTTGAGAAACTTTTCCATTTCACGAGAGGTAAGCTGGACCCCATTGTCCATCACAATTTCTTCGGGTAGGCCCTCGCGCTGGAATATGGCGGTAAGTGCTTCTATGATGGTCTTGGTGGTGATGTCTAAGGTGAAATCGACTTCAACCCACTTAGAGAAGTAGTCACTCGTTACTATGCCGTATTTGTGTTCTGGGGGCATACTATCCAGCGGTCCCATGAAGTCCAATCCCAGTTTCCGCCACACACCTTTGGGGACCTCGGTGGGTAGCATGGGGGCTTGCCTTACGGACAAGCGCTTGTCACTGTTGGCGCACTCATGGCACCTCTCAACCATTTGCCGTATGTCCTGATCCATGCCTGGCCACCAGTAGGCATTGCGTATCCTGCGCCTGGTCATGTTGCACCCCAATGGCCTTAGTGGGCTCTGCACAGTATCACTTTGCGAATTCCGTTTGGCGGGATCACTTGGTCGTCTCTCAAGATGAGGCCGTTCATGGCAGTGATTTCTTCGTTCACCTTCCAGTAGGGGCATAGGCCTTCGGGAATCGCCCTCTCGTCAGGCCATCCTCCACGGACCCTGGCTGCCACGCACCTTAGGGCATCGTCTTGATCACTCTCCTCCTGCCAGTGGCGCTCACTCATGTCCATATACTCGACGTTCCTTAGGTCGCTTATCGAGGCTACGACACATTCGTTTTCTAGGAATGTGGTCCCTGGGCATCTTGTTTAAGGAGCCTGGACATGCAGTCCGCTTGTGTGTTTCTCCAGCCCGCAATGTGGGCTATTTCATACGTGTATTCTTGGAGTTTTGTGGCAATTCTGGCCAGTCTCGGGGTGGCAGTCTTGGTGCCACCTGGGCTCAACATGTGGATGAGGGGCTTGTTGTCGGTGACCAGCCTAAACTTCGTGCCCCAAACGTACCACCTGAAGTAGTCGACGGCCCAGGCACACACCAACATTTCTTTCTCCACGGTGGAGTAATTCTTCTCCGCTGGTGACAGGGCCTTGGATGCAAACGCTACGATGTTTTCAGTGTCGCCCTTTCTCTGGGTCAGGGTGGCCCCCAATCCGTATGCACTGGTGATGCAGGTGTCCCATTCGGGGTTGAAGGGCTTTAGGCACAGTGCGTGCAGAATTCTGCGTTTGATTTCAGAGAAAGCCCCGTCTTGCTCGGGGCCCCAAGAGTAGGTTGCCCCTTTTTTCAAGAGATCCCTCATGGGGGAAGTGGTTTCGGAGAACCTAGGGACGAACTTCGCATAGTACTCCGCTAGGCCCAGGAATTAGCAGATTTCCTCTCTGGACCTCGGAGCTGGGGCATCTGCTATGGCCTCCATCAGGTTTTTCTTGGGGCTCACTTTTAGGGAGAATTCTATGTTTAGGCTGAATTTCCTAACCTAGTGAGTCCCCCAGCAGCTTTGCTGGATTTCTGGAGTTTGTTTTTTTCTCCTGGCAAGAGTGAGACTCTTTTCCTTCCACTCTTGGACATGATTTGTGGTGTTCCTTTGACTGTTAATGTGTTTTATGGGATATGGGGTCCTTTACTCCATAGGGTCTCATGTGTTTTTACTATGTGTGTTACACAGCACACTCCGTGCAGTGACACAGGGGTGTCATAGTGACACCCCACCATAGACTCCATACCCTGGGACTGACTACTGTCTCCCAGGGCATGTAAAGTTAACATTGGCTTTACTAGTCCCAAATTATGAACAGCAACCAGTACAAACCATCATATCGTGTACGTACTGGTCGGGGCAATTCAATTGCCCCGGGGTCTGTTAGTCGAGGGGGCATGTCTCCGCCCCCCTGATCGAGTTTTGGCTGGTAGCAGTGGATACTACTTTTTTTGTATATTCGACCGCGAATATATCTCTATGGGATTTTCCCATTGTTAGAGGCTACCAACTTTAATTATTTAATTCTCATAGCCTCGAACATACAGCCGGTTTATTTATTTAATATTAATTCGCTGGTTGGTATTTTTTGCCAGGACTCAATTCTAAAATGGCGTTTGTGTTCTCTTCTGTGACTCCAACCCAAATCGAGCCCTTTGTTCCACTTTTTGGCAGGCTTCTACACAAGAAGCCTCCAAAAGTGATGCCACTCTGTCTGGGTACCACAGGGCGTGTGGGAGGGGGTTTAGGCACCCTGGGCTGAGTTACCTTGGTAACTCAAGTCGCTCTCTTGTGTGATTGGCCCAAGTGGTGAGCCGGCCGGCTCACCACTTAGCATGTTTGATTGACAGCTAGGCTGAGTGAATGGGGGTGTGCTGCATAAAAGCAGGGCTTTTGGGACTGGAACTTCAGAAGTCGCCACAGGACCTGAGAATCCGACGAGGGAGAAGCTGAGCCGACCTGCTACAACGACACCACCAGTGGAGCCCTGCGGAACCGACCCACCACTTCCCGATGACAGAGAAGATCTCCCGGCTGGAGAGTCTTCTTCCCCTGACTGGTGGGCACAACCAGTTTACCTTCTTTTCCTCGCATCCCAGGACGTCTTGTGGTCGAATTGTCCGTGCCAAGCATCCCGGCAACCGGATAGCCACTTACCACTGGACCGCAAATAAAAGGACTGCTCCTTTTAACTGAGAACTCAGCGGCTGGTTTCTTCCCTGGCAGTGCAACGGACTCCTGCTTTCCTCCCCGACGAGATCCTCTCTTCCTCCGGACGAAGCACCGACTTACAACCACTGCCAGGAACAACAGCCCCCGCTGGAGTATTCTCACCACTTTAAGGTACCGTGTCTGCCAGGCCTCCCTTTCTAAAGATTGCTACAAGGTAATAATAATCCCTTAACCTTCTGGACTGGGCTGGCCGCCTTGACCATCTAACTGGTCCCTTTCTTTTGGTCCAACTCTTTCTGAACCTTTTCGAGACTTTTGTGCACTTTTCCACCGTGTGACCTTGGACACATTTCGTTCTGATCCTCTTAAAGTGGATCCGGCTTTCTGGCTCTAACTTCACGGTTTTATTCTGCCTTCCTCTCTTGCTGTGTTCTTGTGAAAGTGTTGGGATCTGTTTCAATTTATACTCTGCCTTTCTCTCCCTTTTAAACCAAATTATTAGAGTGCCATCTACGTTAAGCGCTCACCGCTGTCTGAAAATAAGTGGGGCTTTACTTAAGACTTGTCTAATATTCTTTTAAGGGAGTGTATATCTTTTAGTGACCGTGTTTTTGAACTGCTTAATATTAGTGCCTGTGTGTTTTATTAGATGTTGTTTTAAATAAATAATTATATCTCTTTTACACCAAGCTCTGGTCAGTGTTTGCTTGTTTACTGTGTTCTTTTTGACCTATTGTGAATACTCTGTATACTGCCTAACTCTTCTTGAGGGAAGTCTGACTGCTCAGCCACAGCTACCAAGTGAATCTGTGTGGTACAGACTGCTACCAAGTGGGTTTACTGCCAAACACCTGTAGTCCTAAATCTTTTTCAGTGGTCCCAGAGGGAACTGCACAGGTTTCTGCCTAACAGTCACTCCTTCGCTCGAGATGCAGTACCCTAGGTATTCTACTTTCCTGACTCGGAAGATGCATTTCTCGTGGCGAAGATGAACTCCTGCTTTCTGGAGCCTGCTTAGGACTGCCTTGAGGGCCTGGTCATGAGTCTCGTTGTCTCTGGCATATACGAGGATGTTGTCCTGAAAGAATGAGACGTTTGGGAGGTCCTTGAGGAGGGCATTCATCATCCTTTGGAATGCTGACGCTGCCGCGGACAGCCCAAATGGCATGCAGGTGTATTGGAAGGTGCGAAAGGAGTGATGAAGGCCGTTAGGGGGCACGAAGACTTGTGCAACGGAATCTGGTGATAATAGTCGGGCATGACGAGCTTGGAAAAAATTGTTGCTTCCTTCATCATCAAGACAATTTCGCTGATACTGGGGAGTGGGAAGCTATCGGTAACGACCTCCAGGTTTAGACTCCGCAAGTCGATGCATATTCTCAGGTCACTGCTGGACTTCTTTTTTACTAGAAGCACCAGACTCAGCCACTCTAAGGATTCCACCGTCTCAAAGGTCCCTTCTTCAACCATCTTTCGGAGGTGGGCCTCTAGTGCCGGCCTTGCTGTGGCGGGCACCGGTCTGACCTTGTGTTTCACCGGTACGGCATTTGGTTTAAGCTGAATCTTGTGGACGAAGTCTTTCACTTTCCTCGGTTTTTTGGAAAACAGGCTTGGGAACATCTACTTGAAGTTTAGCGCTGCTCCTGAGGAGACCATGAGTACCTGTTCCAGAGTGCTGGGGTCTAGTTTGATGTTGAGTCTGTGTTGATCATCTCACCCGAGCACGGCCAGCCCTCTAGTCAAGAAGTACACTTTGGAGTTGGTAGACCTCCCTTTGAACTCAATTTGGGCCCTGATGTAGCCCAGTAGGTCGACGGTTGTGCCACCGAACATGGTCGGTTTTTGTCGGGTCGATCTGATCTCCACTTTGTCCTTCCCCATCATCTCCTTGTATGTGTCTATTGGAAGGATGGTGAGGTCCGAACCGGAGTCTGCCATGACTCGTGTTTCCATCCCGTCGACTTTAATGGTGCAGTGGGACTTTTCCCTCCTGGCGTGAAGGGCGTTGACCATGACGACCATCGGTCTGTCCTGTGACTCGTCTCATTGCTTGAAGCACGGTCCCCATCGACACGGGAAACGGTCTTTTCCCGTCACGTGCATGCAGGAGCCAAGTGACCAATGCGCCCACACTTCGAGCACTCCTTGTTTCTGGCGGGCAGTCGCGATCGTTCGCCATGTGTTTGGTACTGGCACACCTGTAGCATTTGGGCAAATCCCTTTGCTTGGGGCCCTTTTCTCTGGGGCTGTCGTGGGACTGCTTTTCTCTGCGCCCTCTCCATTGCAGCGCCGTCAATTTGGGTGTGGGTGAGTGGCTTCCCGTCTCCTTGCACCTGCTGGAGGTTTCTTCTTCCGCCCTGGCAATTTGGACAGCCTTGTTGAGGGTTACCTCCTTTTTTTGTATGAGCTTGTCTTGTACTTTTCTAGAGTTTGTGTGGACGACCAGCATGCTGCAGATGACCTGTTCTGTGTTTTCACCGAAAGCGCATAACGACGCCAGCTCCCTCATCCGGGTGATGTATTCGTCCACGGGTTCGCTCCCTTCTTGTTTGCGGGTGTAGAACCTCAGCCTGTGTAAGACTATGTTCTCCTCGTTGGTGAAACGCTTTAAAATGCGACGGATCGCCTCTTTGTAGACGTTGTCGTCGTCGTCATCCACTGGTATGGCTGACAAACTGGCAAAAATGCGCTGCCCTCCGACTCCCATTGCGTTCAGCAACATCGCCTTCTTCCTGGCGGGGGCGTATCCCCTGCCGCCTACAGCCTCAAGGTACGTGGAGAAAAGTGGCTCCCACTGCATCCACGGAATTGCCGGGGTCCCGGGCGAGGGGATAACCGCTGGGGGCGGCGTGGCGCCTTGCATGGTGGGCCGTGGGTATTCAGGTATCCTCGTCGCCAGTTATGTTGTGGCCTCATAGGACGACAGGACGGCCAAGGTAGTTGCAACTGCTTTTATTCAATAACAGAATGGGTAGCAATAGTCCAGGAGATGGGACAGGGCGAGTACTCACAGTCTTGGCTGAGCTTCCCAGTTAACCTCACAGGAAGCGGGTGTGCAGAGGACTGCACGGAGTGTACTTCCAGGGCCGCCAGGAGGCCTCCTATGGCATTGGATTTACGCCCTGGAAGTCGCTGGTATTAACTTGGGCCTTCAGTCACATTGGTCCCTTAAGGAGCAGCGCTGTCCAGACCGACCTCTCTGGCGCTCCACCAGCCTCCAACTGACGCCAAGAGTCCCCGCTCGCAGAGCGCGGTCCGTGAGATCACGTTGGTCGAGATCTTGCGAGACCGCGCTCCTGCGATCACGTGATGTCCCCACAGGAGGCCTGCCAAAACATGATCTGGCTTTGGCAGCCAGTTTAAAAAGAGTCCTGGGTTCTTTTGTGGAGAAAACCATTAAAAAAGCAGTGGCAGGCCTGTTGGTACCCATCCAGCTATGCTTGGACGATATGGAGGTACATCTTAGGAGTGTCCCAACTACCTCTGGCAGTGGCACCCATAAAAGAAAGAGCAAACAATCAGGGGGACTTAACAAGGCTCGGAAGAGGAGAGACACCTCGCTGCCCCCCTCTCCGCCCCTCCACCCCGAGCCAGCTGAACTAGCTCTTTCCAACACCTTTGCAAGGCTTTCCTGGAGATGAAGGAAAATCCTTCCGGATACAGACCCTCTAGCCTGGAGGTTGCTAAACAGGGATCCAGACCCTTTAGCCCGGAGGAAGTACTACAGGGCACATATGAGGGTGCCTCCCCTCAGACCACTGATGATGAGAGCCAGCAGATTGTGGCTTGAGAGAGACCTAGGGGGGCAACACAGCAAGAGAAATCCCATGCCCGTACATCCCAGCAGGAGGTGAAGGAGGGTGGATCCGATCAATCAGGTTTTTATCCCAGAGGATCTCATTCACCCAGGTCCTCGGACTGGTCTCTGTCCCCGCGGGCAGCAGAGTATATTAAGACCAGACTGCAGAAAGCGCTAGATAAGGAGGTCGAAGCAAAGTTTCAGGTGTCTACCTGTGTGGCTACCTGTGCGAGGAGAAAGACAATTGTGGATACACCGTTCTAGTGATTTCTTGGGAATACAACCACTGGGTTTGCACTGAACTGCCAAAAGAACACTAATGTGGCCAGCCCTTTAAGGAAGAGAAGGGTGTGTCTATATAATCACGGACCCATGCGAAGCATCGACGCGAAGTGTCGAAGCAAAGTGTTAGGTGTTTGGTGTGTGAAGTGAGGAGGGGTATCATGGCCCTGTGAACTTTGGACTTTTATATGGCAAGTAAGTCTACAGTGACTTGATTCTAAAACCTACCCCTTCTCCCTCCATATGCGGCAAAGTAAGAATAACTGATACAGTGTTTTGCCAAACAGTTTGGATATTAAACGGTTGGTGGCTGCGGTCATGAGGCCTTCGAGCCCACCGTTCTAACGTCTGGAATAATAATGCGGCGAAAGGAAGATTATTCAAGACCCATTGATCCAGTGCTTGCTAACCAGTTTTAAAATTCAAAGATCGGTGGCTGTGGGCAAAGAAGCCTGTGTGCCGACCTTTGTACTGTAGTCGAATCACACTGCTAATTGCTGCTGCCAGGCGGTTTGTGAAACATTGACTTTCGGGTTATAGTCCTAATTACAAGACTCAATTGGCGACTATGAAACTAAAAGCAGACAGTGAACTTGTTATCGTATGGGGAAGGAATATGCATAATAAATAAATATATAAATCAGCAAATTAGTACAGAGCTCTTACGTATTCGTGACTGGACAATAAGCCTTTGAGCCGAACAGATGTTGTAAGAGCCAATTGACTGGTATAATCACAGCTGAAGGGTTAATGCTGCCAGGCTCATTTAGCAATCTGTTTGCATCTATATTAAATGGTTAGCAATTGCAAATAGTTGTTTGTGACAATAGCGTAAATTAACTATAGCCGAATAAGTAATATCATCTGTGAATTTCATTTCCGGTCTTCTTTCTTTCGTTACTTGATTACGTGTGACATATGTCCTGATTGATCTATATGTCTAAATTGAGAATTCAAACTGGTGCCAGGTCTGGAATTGTTCATCTATTGAGCACAGTACGTAGCAATTTTACTAACATTTCAAATACCAGACGCAAGTCGGTGGGTGGTTTTAATCATGGTGTAGCCATCGAGCAAATAAATCAGGGTGAATCAGGTACAATGGAAAATCATTTACCGACAATAGTGGCCTGAAACCGTCTAACAAATCCAAACAGGTCCCACCCAAATCAAACCAAGGAGGAGTTGGTACAGATTATATGTGCCGACCTGAACATCGAACCGGAAATTAGGTACAAGGAGTGTCTGACTGACCAAGTCACTACTAGAAATAATGCTGTTGTTAAACCTAAGACTGGTAAGCATACTAACATTTGTGCAACCTGTATCATAGCCAATAAAAACACAGATCTTTTTCTGTGTGCTGGCCAAGTACGGAGGTTAGATGTTTAGCACCTATGACAGTAAGTCTCAGCGATGGTACAGATAATTTAACAGATCATAGTCTGCATGCATCTGTGGGAAATGTCGACTGTCTTAATCAGGAAACCGTTGAGAATATGGAAGCAACAATCGACGCTTCCATGGACCTCCATAGAAAAATGAATAGACGGGACATGCAAAATTATTAGATCAGGGGGAGACTATCTGCCATACATTTTGAAGGTTTACCAGACTCCCCATCTCATCTAATTAAATGCATGTCTCTGAGTAATTTGGCGCAGGGACCTGAGGGAATAATGTCATGCACCACACTCTATAGAAGGTGGATGACCAAATTAAATTATCCTCCACCTCAATCTGAGCGCTAAATTACATCTTAAGCACCTCTGTTGAATTAAATGAAAATATTCGTAATGAAGTAAGGGCGCACACTGATTCTCAGCTAATTCAATGTCAATATTGATATTATCAGTAATTCAGCATTTTTGAAACCTGCAAAAATTGCTATTTTTGATAAACCGGTGCAAAATGATGACTGGGAGGTGGAGTCTATGAACCCTGCAGAATTGGAACAAAATCAGTATGTTGTTTTCTTGACTAATGTAGAAGTTCCCCAAATAGCGGACAAACCGAAGAAAGCACTAGCAAAATCTAAAAATGGAAGAAGGAATCGATAGCAAGCACACTTAAGATTATTCCTTAGAAATCTCCACCTATATGACTCTGAGGCTAATCTAGTAAATGCCTTTAGTATTAATGGTGAGGACACGGAATAAGACTCTTTGGTTCAGCATGAACATGATGACAAGGTTTCAGGCACAGATTGTCACAGAGATAAAGAGGGTGTGGAGCAAACCACACAAACAGTGGGGGCCCTTAATAAATGTGTTAATCAACAAATTCAATATTGACCTCCAAGGTGAGACCCACACAAAACAAATATTGGGTAAATCCAGGTAGAAAAATATTACTTTAGGAGGCTTTACCTGACCTGAAAATAATACAAAAGAAACACAAACTGGGAAAATGATTATGCCTAATAATGCTGTAATGGGGGGTTCGACAAGCTCATCTGGCCCTAATAATGAACATACTAGGCAAACAGCACAGGTCTCTGCAAATGAACGATGGGCAGACATTTTTAAAGCAACTAAAAAAACTGCTAAAGATTCTCCATACATGGTTAAGGTGGCTTGTTTGACATCAGGTGGGAAACAAGTGTGTTTTAATACCAATACTCCAGATGTCGCGGTTCAAATTGTTACGAATACATATGGAGGAGTTTCTCGCCTTGAAGCATCTGAATTGGCATGGTTTGATAAAGAAGGTGTTAACCCTGAGCGTACATCCCTGGAAATATGTGAACCTTCTGGTGTACTCTGCTCGAGAGTAGTTGGGAAAGAACACGAAAGCCTCCTTAGCATTTTTGGAGGTGGGGAAACAAAACCATGCAATAGTGATGTGAATGAGTCGGTTGTGCATTCTTTTAAGTTGGTAGCCCTACCAGAGAAGGGGTAGCACTGGCGGATGGATGGCAGTCGGAAAAAGGATTGAATGTTAATCCCAAGGTCGACAAAGGCAGTCAAAATCAAATGTTGTACCTGAAATTAGAACCATATCTCAGATCACTAATTGTTCTGAATCGCACATACATCCTGAAACTTTTGCATGAAGTGCCCACCTTAGATGGAATATCTACTACTGTTATTGATCATTATTGGTAATGTGAGAACAGATCTGGTCGATGTTAACCTAAAATCAGTATTTGTTAAAAGGGCTATACTCTCTCTGTACAAGATGAATTTGAAAAACTGGGCTGAAAAATCCATACTGAGATAAAATATATGCAAGATACACTTAAAGCCTGTAGTAAGAGACAGAAACCCGATATAGGCAAATCTTTTGAAACAGGAAACGGCTCTGCAGAACAAAAAGCAGTAGGCACATTTTTAGACGTTATTAGCCATGCGAGGGACTGTGCAAAACAGGAGTAATGGGTTTGGCTTCTTGGCGTTCTGCAACGTGAAGCATCTAAGAACAGCCTACCTTTGAGAGACCTCTAACAGAAAGGGAGTGTAAGATCCTATCTTGGAATACAAGGTGCCACAACAGTTTAATGTGCCATGAGCAAGAAAATCGAATCGTTGAAGTATATGATGTGATCCTATTTCAAGAAACCTGGCTCCTGACAAAAATCAGTGTTGATGGTTTTACTATTACGCAGCAAGTGGCAAATACATCTTTAGTTGGAAGGTCTTCTGGTGGGCTCCTAGTCACTACAATAAATTCAAAAATGTTTAATGTAACTGTAATTTGTAATAATGTACGGGCATACTGTCGGTACAAATAGTGATTAACCTTCTGGGGGATTAAAACCAGTGTGCTCATAATTAATCTATACTGGAATTCGGCAGTGACCACTCTAGATATTTTTTTAGAAAACATTTCTGAGATCATAGGATAGTGACTGCTAACCATTAAATCAAACATAATCCTCTCTGGGGACATCAACACTCAATTGATCAAAAACTCATCTTCGATAAACAAGGACAAATGGAATGTCCTGTTTCTAGAATGGGACCTCCTCTTAGCTAACCGAAACATAGTCCGAGATTTAGATCCACAAGTAACATGGAAAAGCGGGACTAGGTCATCCGTGATTGATTATATGATCATGTCAAGATCTATGTTTAATTCCTGTGTCGATTTGCGCATCCATGTAACTTAGTTTAGTGACCATAATATGCTGAGAGGAACGATGGCTTTTGAAAACACAGTACATTTGGGCAATAACTGTAGTAAATTGGTTTTCAACCTTGGGAAAAATCATATCAGATACTTAAAGAAAGGGGGTGCACCACTGATGAGAAAAGTAGAAAACTATGCGATTAGTAATACGAAAGAAGTAATACAGGAAGGATGTATTATTGGGTGTTCAAAACCTTCTTATGGGACACACAGGAACCCATATGTAGAAGATCTCTAATATGGACGCATGAACATATATAAGTTTGATAAAGCAGTTGGGTTGAATAGAAAAATGTATAGACAGCAACTGAGGCAATTGAGACTATCTATGGTGACCAATGATTCTTACTAAATTTTAAAAAAGGAATTTCCCTGTTCATATAAAAATGGATTATATGCATAGATGTGAAAGGCTTAAAAAAGATGGAGAAAGTATGTTGAGTTCTCTTATCCAAAAGGATACCCGCACTTTTTGGACTCTAACTGGAGACTTAACTGAGTCGCAAAAAGAAATACAAAGCTGTGTCATAAGTGAAAGTTGTTTGGCGTACATATTCTGAGAGATTGAATTGTACTCATAATAATTGGGCAGGTCAAAACCAGCAGGCCCAAATGGGCTAACTAACGCTCTTCTAAAGATGAATAAAAAGTGTAGGCTGAATTGTTCATGATGTTTGAAGACATCATAGTCAGCCATAAATTGCCTGATACTTGGAGACTTTTCATTGTTGTCCCAATTTTCAAAAAGGGTGACCGGCTGGACCCTCTGAACTACCAGCCGATCGCCCTTCTTGATGCAGATAGGAAGATTTTATGCCGCCTTGGTTTTGGAAAGGTTGGATGAGTGGATCAATGAAAAGAAAATTCTGTCAAAAAAACAGATAGGCGTTCGAAAAAATAAGGGGACCTCACTAAATTGATCCACAATGTTGACACTAATGTCAACACAATGTTGACATGAGTGTCAACATTGTGGGATAATGTTTGGACCAATAATGAGGTATCCCTTTATGTGGCCATGACGGACTTCTCGAAAGCGTTTATCGGCAGATTCTGTAGCAAAAATTGGGCAAATGGGAAATATCTGCGCCATTTTTGAAAATATCCATTCAGAGAATCTAATTCAAATCAGACTGGATGCAGAAGGTTAACTTACTAATCCAATTAACATTAATAAAGGACTCGGACAAGGATGCATTTTAGTGCCATGCCTTTTTAATCTGTATCTAGCAGATCTGCATAAGATATTAGCAGAGGCAGCATTTGCTATCCCAAAATTGGGGGGAACGCATATTAGTTGGCTCACATATGCAAATGTTGTTGCCCTGTTAGACTATACCCTGATTGGTCTTCAGAGGTTGCTTACTGCTCTGGCTAAATATGCACACAAAAAAGATTTGGTGATTAATCAACTAAAATCAAATGTTATTCATTTTCTGAGGTTTCTGACAGAATTTCTCTCAAAATTTAAGTAGTATATTGACAATAACACAATTAACCAAATCAACGCTATTACCTACCTAGTTCTTTGTATCAAGGTGCCTCCGAAAGTGCTGAACCACATAAAATTCATTGAAAATAAAGCTGACCAACTTATATATCAAATGAAGAAGATCTATAGCAAGTTTTGTAAATTCAGTATAAAACCGTCAATAAGATTTTATGTGGGGAAAGTGATACCCAAACTACTATATGGGTCTGAAATTGAACCATCTAGTTATGAGATGCTGTGGGATTGACTAGAGAGTAGAATCTGGAAAAAGACCCTTAACCTGCCAGCCTCATTCCCGTGTGCATCCTTGTGTTTCGAACTTGGTTTACAGTCCTTAGGTTATGATATGATATGGCATTTATAACGCGTCTATACACAAGTGTTTCAAGGCGCGACGAGGCAAGGGAGGGGAAACAGAGGGAAGACAGAGAAAACGATCCTATTAGACCAGGTGACAATGAGATCGCACAAGTGCAGGGGATGAGGGAAGGGGAAAAGTGCGGGGGGAAAGGGGAGAGGGCAGTGCAGTACATAGGATAGCAGTAAAATAAATAAAGACAATCAATAAAAATGCAGCCAGCTGGTGGCAAGTGTAAGGATAAGTGCAGACATCAGGTGTCAAGTGCTAGTATGGGCTGTACGGATACAGAAACAGTCCCCAAGTGCAAGGGTTGCCAGGGGGGCAGTGCAGGTGTGCAACTGGCGGGGAGGGGATCTGGGCCTGAGATCAGAGGGTAGCCAGGTAACCAGCACAGTTTCAGATTCAGCCAGGAGATCAGCAGGGGAGAGGAGGAGAGAAAGCAGAAGCAAAGAGGAAGGTCTTGAGGTGCTTCCGGACCGGAGCTGGTTCTCCTAAAGTTTCAGAGAGGCAGGGAGGCTGTTCCAGAGGAAGGCCCCAGCAGAAGAAAGAGATCTACCACCAACTCGCTGCCTGGAGAAGCGACTGACCCTGAGGGAGTTGGAGGCGGATGAGCGAAGAGCTCGAGAAGGAAGATATTTAGGAAAAGAGAGGTGAAAGTATTGAGGTCCCAGGCCCAAGAAGGCCTTGTGGACAATCCAGAGGGTTTTGAACTTAATCCTCGCCACCACTGGGAGCCAGTGCAGAGATTTCAGCCCTGGAATGATACGATCCCTGGGCTTGAGGCCAAGGACAAGTCTTGCAGTCCTGTTTTGGATGAGTTGCTGAGGGCAGAGAGTAGAGGCAGGCAGATTTAGAAAGAGGCTGTTGCGGTAGTCCAGCCTAGAGAGAACCAGAACTCTGGAGACAGTGAGCTTCTGGGGGAAGGAGAGGAAAGGAAGAATACCTGCAGCTGGTAGTATGACTTCTTAGAGACGTCAGAGATGTGAGCAGAGAAGGAAAGTGTGGAGTCGAAGATGACCCTGAGGTTTTTAGCCTCACAGGTGGGAGCAGGAAGAAGGCCAAGAGAGGCCGGCCAGTGAGTGACAGGAAAAGAGGAAGCAGGAATGCTGATGAGGAGAATCTCGGTCTTACTGGCATTAAGGCAGAGATCATTGGCGGCACACCACTCCTGGATGGCGGACAGACAGAGATGAGAGAAGGAGAAGAGGTGGCTGAAGGGAGCCTAAAAATGATCTGAGTATCATCCCCATAGCACTGAAAGTTGGGGCAGAGATCGGCAATGCAGTGGGCAAGAAGTGCCAGGTATTGGTTGAAAAGCCAGGGAGAGAGGTTAGACCCCTGGGGTTTAACTGGCGCTCTATATCAGAATATAGAAAAATCATGTATCCTACTAATCTTCTTTGTATGAAGACCTGAAGTCTGCACTATGCATGAAAACGTGTACATTTTTGACAAAGATGGAACAATTAGTAGAGTCTAATCTCTGGGCCTGTGGGAAATCATTGGAAGACATAAAGGTAAATCCTTTGCAGGTCAAATGTAACCTTTGTGAAAATGATTGGATAGACACTATTGACAAGACTAGGAGTTACCATATTAACTCAACGTTTGCACGAAAAGACAAACCGCTGGGAATGCTGCCTAAATAACTTGAGCAATTTCCATCTCCCTTTCATCGTGAGCAATTTTTAAGATTTCGTTTAAATCTTCTGCCGACTGGGGAAGTTTAATCTATTAGATCTCATAATCCTGTTTTAACCCCTTAAGTGCCAAGGACGAGGTATCTCGTCCTTGGCATTACGTTCGTAGTGCCAAGAACGAGATACCTTGTCGTTTTTGGCAATTCACTTTGTGCGATCGCTGCAAAGAAGTGATCGCACAAAAGTGAAATCCAACCCCCGGGCTATGTGAGGAGGAGTTTCCCCCTCACAGCCCATGGGTTGGATTTCCTTCAGTTTCACATCAGCGCGCGTAATGCATGCTGACGTGAAACTGAAAGTCAATTTCACCACTGCATCCATTTTCGGCTGCAACCGTTAAGGAGAAGGTACTTCTTTCCCTCCCCTGATCTCAGGCATTTATGTGACATTTTGATCGAAGGAGGCGTCGATGGGAAGGGGAGACTCTCCCCTTTCGAATGACACCTTCCTTGAAGCATTGCTGGGCATGGATCGCTCGACCATGTAAGCAGCCCTCTCCCCCACCGCCCAAAGCATGGGGCAGAGGTAAAAAAAAATAACAACAAAAAAATGTACATGCAGATTTCCGCCCTAGGAAGGGGTACATGAGATGCCCCCCAATCCATTTGGGGTGGGGGGAGAGGGCCACCCCCCTTCTCATTACATACTTCACTGGTGGTTTAGGGTGCCCCCAACCCACTGACAAAAACATGTACTTTTTTTATTGTTTTTTTTTTACCACCAGAAAACTTGGGACAGGCCCCCCAAAGCATGGGGCAGTACGTTTTGCCCACCCTGGGGGCAGATGAGCACACTAATGTGCAAATCTGCCCCTAGGATAGGGCAAAATAACAAGACAAAAAAATGTACATTTTTTGGTGGGGAGTGGAGGGCATCCTAAACCACCTGTGATGTTTCTAATGAAAAGGGGGGTGGCCCTCTACCCCCAACTCAAATGGATGGGGGGACATCTCATGTAGGCCTCCCTGGGGGCAGATATCTGCCCCTAACTGCCCTCAGGGAGGGCTACATGAGATGCCCCCACATCCATTTGGGGAGGGAGGAGAGGGCCACCAGAAAACTTGGCAAAGACCCCCCCAAGGCATAGGGCAGTATGTGTTGCCCACCCTGGGGGGCAGATGGGCTCACTAATTTGCTCATCTGCCCCTAGGAAAGGGGCAAAACAAAACAAAAAAATAAACATGTTTTTGGTGGGGGTTGGGATGCACCCTAAAACAAGTGATGTTTCTAATGAAAATCGGGGTGGCCCTCCCCCACCCACCCCAAATGGATGGGGGGCAACTCATGTAGCCCTCCCTGGGGGCAGATTTCTGCCCCTAGGAAGGGGTACATGAGAAGCCCACCATCCATTTGGGATGGGGGAAGAGGGCCACCAGAAAACTTGGCAAAGGCCCCCCAAAGCATGGGACAGTACGTTTTGCCCACCCTGTGGGCAGATGGGCAAACTAATGTGCCCATCTGCCCCTAGGGAAGGGGAAAAAAATAAACATGTTTTCAGTGGGGGCTGGGGGGCACCCTTAACCACCAGTGATGTTTCTAATGGAAGGGGGGGGGTGACCCCCGGATCCCCCAAATGGATGGGGGCAGCTCTTGTATCCCTTCCTGGGGGCAGATTGCTAGTGCATCCATTTGGGGTTGGGGCAAGAGGGGGGAAGAGGGCCACCAGAAAACTTGGCAAAGGTCCCCCAAAGCATGATATAGTACGTTTTGCCCACCCTCAGCGCAGATGGGTACACTAATGTGCCCATATGCCCCTAGGGAAGGGGTAAAACAAAACAAAAAATAAAAAAACATGTTTTTGGTGGGGGGTACCCTAAAGCACCAGTGATGTTTCTAATGAAAAGGGGGGTCTTCTCCCCCACCCCAAATGGATGAGGGGCATCTCGTGAAGCCCCCCGCGGGGGCAGATTGCTAGTGCAGTGTACCCGTAGGAAGAAGTACATGAGATGCCCCCCATCCATTTGGGGTGGGGGGTAGAGGGCCACCAGAAAACTTGGCATAGGCCCCCCAAAGCACGGGGCAGTACATTTTGCCCACCCTGGGGGCAAAACAAAAACAAAATAAACAAAAATAAACATGTTTTTGGTGGGGGCACCCTAAACCACCAGTGATGTTTTGAATGAAAAGGGGGTGGCCCTCTCCCGCCACCCCAAATGGATGGGAGGGCATCTCATGTAGCCCTCCCTGGCAGCAGATTGCTAGTGCGATTTGGCAATCTGCCCCTAGGAAGGAGTACATGAGATGCTCCCCCATCCATTTGGGGTGGAGGGGAGAGGGCCAACAGAAAACTTGGCAAAGGCCCCCCAAAGCATGGGGTAGTACGTTTTGCCCACCCTGGGGGCAGATGGGCACACTAATGTGCCCATTTGCCCCTAGGGCAGGGGCAAAACAAAAAATAAAGAAATAAAAATAAACATGTTTTTGGTGGGGGGGGCACCCTAAACCACCAGTGCTGTTTCTAATGAAAAGGGGGGGTGGCCTTCTTCCCCCTACCCCAAATGGAGGGGGGCCATCTCATGTAGGCCTACCTGGGGGCAGATTGCGCTACGAAGGAGAACATGAGATGCCCCCCACGCATCCATTTGGGGTTGGGGGAGTAGAGGGCCACCAGAAAACTTGGCAACGGCCACCCAAAGCATGGGGCAGTACGTGTTGTCCATCCTGGGGCAGATGGGCACACTAATGTGCCCATCTCCCCCTAGGGCAGGGGCAAAACAAAATATATTTTTTTTTTAAAAATGAACTTGTTTTTGGTGGGGGGCACCCTAAACCACCAGTGATGTTTCTAATAAAAAAGGGGGGGTGGCCATCTCCCCCCCAAATGGATGGGGGGCATCTCATGTAACCCTCCCTGGGGGCAGATTGCTCTACAAAGGACATGAGATGCCGCCCCATCCATTTGGGGTTGGGGTGGTAGAGGACCACCAGAAAACTTGGCAAAGGCCCCCCAAAGCATGGGGCAGTACGTTTTGCCCACCCTGGGGGCTGATGGGCACACTAATGTGCCCATTTGCCCCTAGGGAATAGGCAAAAAGAACATGCTTTTGGTGGGGGGCACCCTAAACCACCAGTGATGTTTCTAATGAAAAGGGGGGTGGCCCTCTCCCCTCCACCCCAAATGGATGGAGAGCCATCTCATGTAGGCCTCCCTTGGGGAAGATTGCTAATGCAATCTGCCCTTAGGAAGGAGTACATGAGATGCCCCCCATCCATTTGGGATGGGGGAGAGGGCAATCAGAAAACTTGGCAAATGCCCCCCAAAGCATGGGGTAGTACGTTTTGCCCACCCCGGGGAAAGGGCAAAGCAAAATAAAAAATTTAAAAAATGAGGGGGCTGGGGAGCACCATAAACCACCAGGGATGTTTCTAATAAAAAGGGGGGCAGCCCAGCCAGAACTCCAGCCAGATCGGTTAGGGGTGATGTTCCCGGCCTTGGGCATTCATTTCCCATGTGGGTTTACCATTCCCAAGCACAGCGGCAGTCCCAGGGAACCCCGGCAGGGTCCCCGACCTTTCCCAGAGGGAGAAGCTGTAACGCAGGCCAGCCAGAGCTCCAGCATAGTTGGGGGTCATGTCCCTAGCCTTGGGGACTCCTGTCTCCCACCTGGATCGACCATCCCCAAGTCCTGCAGCAGTTGCGGTGAGCACCGGCAGGGTCCCCATTCTTCCCCAGAGGCAAAAGCTGTAACGCAGCCCATCCAGAGCTCCAGGCTCTTGGCTTGGGGATGGTCGACCCACATGGAATAGGGGTGCCCAAAGCCTGGGACATCACCCACGGTCATCCCTGAGCTCTGGCTGGGTTGTGTTATACCTTCTCCCTCTGGGAAAGGACGGGGAGCCTGCTAAGGCTCCCTGAAACCGCAGCTGAACTTGTGGACAGTCAACCCACACGAGGGACAGCCACCCAAAGCCAAGTCTGGCCTGACTCCCTCTCCCATTGGTTGTTTTGGCCTTGATAGGCCAATCACAGCAACCGGGAGGTGGGAGCTGGCCCAGACTACTAAGGTCCACAATGAGGCCTTCATTTCATTATGCCTTTCATTTCAAGAGACAGAGCCCTGCTTTCCTGCTCCTGCAGCCCTCGACCTTCCTGCAAGCTTCATCTGATGCCATTGCAGTTGCTGGGGTAAGCCTTGCAATTTAGATGTTCATTGCGCCTGTTGTGCGCTTTTCAGCAAATTTCTACAAAAAAATTGTAATAATCGGCGGGTCGACCGATGATTGCATGAAGAGCAATCACTTTGCCTGGTTTAACCCATTTCTTCGCGTTTTGCCCTCATTTCACAACGGCTCATTGTTTGACTCATGCGGTTTGGACTTTCCAAGATTGCTGGATCGAAATAACTGGATTTTGCATGTGTCCATGTTGGATTAAAGAAAACACGGTTTATAGTGAAAATGTCGATTGCAAAAATGTAGAAAAAAATGTTTTTGAATGTTTTTTTTACATTTCTTTTTAATGGGGGTTTTCCCCCCAACCCCCCGTTTATTTTTACTAGCTAAACCCAAAAACAACATACAAATTTAAAAAAAACACATTCGAATTTTTTTTCCACATTATTTTTTTCGACATTTTTGCATTCGACTTTTTTTTCCGATATTATAACTGGATACCAGAAAACACCCATTTGGCCACTGCTTGGGGTAATTGGAAAGTCGCCCTCCCACTGGGGTATGAAAGTAGAGGGGCAGCGTCAGAGTCTTATCAGGCCTGCTTGCAGGATTGGCCATTGTGAGAGGAATCGTAGCAGCATTGAGCCACTGGGTAGGAGTGGGACTTCCCTTTTTGTATATGTCTGAGGTGGTGTATGTCTTGGACTGGTACGACTGAGGCCAATAGGAAGGTCTGTAGTTGCGTGACATCCAGGAAAAATGTGTCTTGCTGGAGCGAAAGGACTGCCATCGTTACTGGAGCGTGCAGAGCGACTGGTCCGTATCGCTATCCACCTTGATGGCCTGAAGCGTGTCATTAGCCTTTTTTCTGAAAAGGTCCTCTCCGTCGAAGAGCATGTCTATTAATTTGGACTGAACCATCGGGCGTAAATGTATGGCCTTGAGCCAACCCTGGCGGCATAGCACTTCCCCATTGCCCTTCTGTCTGAAACCAGGAGGAGACGCTCTACTGTGCTATCCTGTGCTACTTTTTGTGCTGGACACTGTGCTGTTAAGGATTTCTACACAAAATCCTGCGTAACCGCGAAGCGCTGCAAAGTGCGCAGAAGTGTTCAGTGGCCCTCATTACGACCCTTGTGGAAATCGAAAAACGATGGCGGAAATGCAATACCGCCATCGAATAGCGCTCGGTGCGACTATGACCCGTCACCGCAAAGTACGATGCCATTAGCGACACCGTAGTGAACGCCAACGCTAACTGCACCAAGTACGCGCGCGCGCGCCATGCCAAACCGTAAATACCACCATGGCGCAAGGGTACGCGAATTCCGACCCTAGCGGACATGTACCTAACGCCATCAAGCACGGCGGAAAGTACCATTCCGCCATGGTGAGAAGTACGGCATCGCGAATCAACCGGAAACGGCCCCACTGAGTGCCTGTACACCGCTCCCTGCCCACATAGTACAACTCCCCGTAGGTGCAATGAAGTCACAATGCAACCAGTGAAATGTACAAGTCACCCATGCATGCCAACGAACAAAAGAATCTCAAGAGGGGCCAATGGGAGCTGCAGGGCACAGATGGCACGAATACAGAAGCCATTCCAATGGACATGACCACAGTCCCCCACCAAGAAACGCACGCAAACACAGGCACCTGTGACCAGCAATATTCCGAAAATCACATCATTCCACCAGTCCACCTGGCTGACCGGCATCTGTTACACAAAACCTAATCCCCCGCCCCTGAGCATGACATCATTCAAACAGTCATATTGGCAGCCCTCATCCCTGACCTCACTGGGCTTCGTAGGCAAACGCGCCCAGCAAAGTACCACGCAACTATACTCCGAAGCTGGAACCCAATGCAGATCTCCTCACAATACATCGCTCCCCAAATAGGAATATGCCACATCACTTGCAAAGAAGAACGCTACACGGCCCATATCAGAAGAGAAATTTAATGCACAACAAAATCACCAAGCCCATACAGCCATTAGGCCATGAACTCCAAAACACATTTCACATTGTGGGCTGCATCCGCAAGAAATGACCAGCTACTTCTTGTGTGACGCCCTGTTCCTTCATGGTACACAGAGCCACATTCACGTACGAAAAGGCAACATGGAAGCGCACAGAACCGCAGGGCCGTCCCAATGGGGAGGCACTAGTCCAGCTGAAAGGCCGAAATGTTGCTCCGAGCCACTAGTACTGCGTAAGGGCATGTGGCCCATTGGCGATCGTCCCATAAGATCGTAATGCTGCTCCACTGATTAACACGAAGCAGCAGGTGTCGGGAGTAAAAGCCATCTGCAGGAGTGGCATACAGATGGCAGTGGCAAAAGGGGAGGAGATACCTGTCAACCAAAAGAAAAGAAAAAGAACAGAATGGCCATCAGAACTACATTCGAACAACTCACTTCAATGATCACACTAAATCCACAGCCATATGCATGCTAGCCCACTCCAAAGGATCATCACCACCCCAAAACCACTTGCGACTCATAACTATCTATATCGAGGTGTAAACACCATCACAAACGAGTGTACATGTGCATGCGTCTGTGAAAACAGAATCCATCAGATGGGATTGGTAACGTGCATGGACACAAGTGTCTGAAGGCGCGTCGAGACAGGGAGGGCTCAACAAGGCCAGATAGACGATGGTCCCACTATGGCAGCCCTGCATCACATAGCGCAGGGGAGGCGGATAGATTCCAAGAAGCCCTGTACATGGCAAACTCTGTATCAAATCATCTGTCCATGCATCCATACATCATTCCCTCATCCCGTAATGAAAACGCCTGTTTCCATACTCACATAACATGTGAAATTTCCATTGAGTCTGTGCGTTATGCAGCCTGCAAAATCCACTGTGCCCCTGCTCGTTATTCCAGTGTTGTGAAGTAACATGTATTTGGGAACGTCCGGCCTCACCGTCCACTTCGCTATTGCGCATCCCAAACTATTCATATCAATCATTGCATCCTCGCCATGGCCCCTGTCCCAAGGACATTGAATAATAGAACGTTATATTTGCAGTCAGACCTGTGGGCATCTCCTCGCCGCTAGCTGATAACCGAAAGCGCCGCCCTTCGAATTCCTCATTTGCAACATAACGTCGAAAAGGCATCTGTGGCCGCTTGAAATCACATATTAATCCATCTAGTGCGGCTGTGTGTGAAAATGGCAACTGCCTTCACTCACAAATGGGACGCCCCGCCCGTCGTTGCAACTCGGTACAGTGATGCATGAGGGTCCACCGTTACTCGAGTACTACGTTCCACTGACCCTTCACAAGTCTGTTCGCGACTGCAAAGATTGTATGTGAAACAATGGGACCATAGCCGAATGAACATATCAACCAATGTTACACGGCCATCGGGTACAAATACATGATTGTAATAGCAAGATGCCATTCCTCGAATTGCAGCGTTGTGTGCGGGACGTGCTCGGCCAAAGGGGAGAGCAGTTTGCACAGGTGGAATGAATCACCACAGGTGGAGGCCATACAGCCTGAAAACACATAAATTGCACACCCAGTCTCCTCCCACAACCACACCCACTCCGAAATGCTACCGGCAGGACTCGCGATGTTGGCCCTGGGGGACCTGATAGCACTGCAAGTACTCCAACTCCAAGAAGAAGACGAACACCAACTACAACCGGCCGCACGGAGGAGACGCAGGAGGAGGAGGAGGGCAAGGCAGGGCCGTCAAGGGCCGCCAGCACAGCCACTACCACCACGCAGGCAGCCCGCAATCCCACGCCTCCGAGCACATCCGTTCAACCTCACTGATGAGCAGATCCACACCCTCTACCGTTTGGACCGGGACACCATAGCCGCCATTGTGGACATGACACAGGCTGACCTTGTCAGCATGATAGATAGCCCAACCGCCATCCCACCCCTACTGAAGGTAGTGTCTGTACTCCACTTCCTGGCCACAGGCACCTACCAGCACACAGTCGGACAGTTGCATGGCATTTCTCAGCCACTGTTCTCACTGACACTATTGCAAGTGCTCGATGCCCTCCTGCAGCACGCAGACGACTACATCTCTCTACCACGCTCGGAGCAGGAAATTACCAACACAAAAGTGGGATTCCATGCACTTGCCAGCATACCGGGTTGCCTTGGTGCCATCGACTGCACCCATGTGGAAATGGTCGTCCCACATGCCATGGAGGCCCAGTACCGCAACCGAAAACAATTTCATTCTCTGAATGTACAAATGGTGTGTGACTCCAACAGGATCATTACACATTGTTGTGCCCGATTCCCTGGATCAACCCATGATTCTATGGTCTTGAGGAACTCTACAATACCACGCTACATGGAGCGACACGCAGGGTACAGATCCTGGCTACTCGGTGAGTCTCATTTCATGCATGATGATGTGGGGTATGTGATGCGGCAACGACCTGGCAGGAAGGGGGGGGGGGTGTGCGTACGTAGCAATGGCATTCCACATAATTCGTTTATCGTCCACATACAGGTGATGCTGGATATCCACTGAAGAGATGGCTCCTCACACCAGTCCGGAACCCACGGGACCAGCATGAGGAGGACTACAACCATGCCCACTCACGTACCCGTGTAGTCATTGAACAGGCATTCGGCCTACTGAAGACTCGTTTCCGCTGCCTCAGCAGGTCTGGCGGGGCACTCCTGTACCGCCATGAGAAGGTTGCAAAGATGGTGATGGCATGTGTCATGCTACACAACATGTGCGTACGTAGGAATGTGCCCATGCCCCCTGACGCAGAACTGCAAGCACCTGAAGATGGTCATGATGAGGGTGGGGATGTGGCAGCACCTCAAGGAGTCTGCGAGGCACAGGAGGGCCGTGACATTCGTCAGCATCTCATTGATGCATGCTTCTAGCACTCACGCCTGGTGGCTGATACATGGACACGGGACTCGTGGCACTGTGTGTGTGTGGTACATGCACAATATGGACTGTACGCCTATGATGGCCTAGTACACAAAGATCATTGTCCACACATCTCATTGGTTGATCGTGCATTGTTTATGGCATATGTGATATCATGTTGAACACCCTATCGACCCGCCACCCAAGTGAGCCCAACACACCCCCTCCACCCTCCTACCTCCCCCCCGAACACCAGTGTCCAAAGATGCTCATTGTCAGTGGGCAGTCGCTATTGCAAGCCCCCTCTGCGGGTATCAGGGGCACCCCTGCCTGTGGAGCGCAGGTTCCTCCCAGATCTATGTTGGGGGCTGCCCTGGACGGAACTTGCAACGGATGATGTCTCTGCCTGCTCACGTCCATGCATGTCCCTAAGGGTTTGTGAGAGCTCAGTGAGCACACGGCGCACTGCGGCAAGTTCGGCACATACGTCTTTGGACGTCGCATGCAGTTCCCCCCTCAGGCTCTCGGTGCTTCTCTCCATTTGGACTCTCAGGCTCTCGGTGCTACTCTCCATTTGTGCCCTTAGTGTCTCTGCACTTCTCTTCATTTCTGCCCTAAGTGTCTCAGTTGATGTTTCTATGTCTGCCTTAGTGCCCCCACATTCATCGGCATGGTCCTTGAGGAGCGTGGCCAGTTGCTGCTGTTGCACGATTAACTGGTCGAGGGACTGTTGCCTCTGCTGGGCCATGGCCATTTGCGGTGGTGTCACAGAGTGGCTGTTCGCCTCATGTTGCCCTGCCACAGGGCTTGTGGGGGATGGCCAGTCGTCGTCTTGTGGGTGCCCCTGCGTGGTATCCTCATGGTGTACGGGATGGGACAGACAGGGGGATTGGGACAGGTCATGGATGGATCTGACTTCGACATCCCCGTCTTCTGTGTCGGAGCATGCTGCCATTAATGGGGTGTCACCTATGGTGCTGCTGCCACCAGAGGCAGTGCCTTCTGTGGCATCCATTGGGGGGACCTGTGGTGCTGCTGTTGTGGGCATGCTGGCTGCTGGGGTGCCTGTTGATGTTCCCTCCTCTGTGATGCCACCTGATTTGTGCTGCTGCCGTGTCTTGATGCGTGCAGCTGAGGTGGAGGGTCTTTGGCCGTTGGTCTTGGCCCTCTTTGCAGGTGTGCTGGTAGGGGTGTCCTGAAGCTCGTCGTTTGGATCGGACCCTGTGGTGGAGTAAAGGAGGGCGAGCGTTATTAATGGGTCTGTGGGAATTGGAATGGCAATGTATCACATGCATTGGGGTGGTACCTGAGGGTGATTTGGGTCGGGGCCTTGGAGGTGCTTTCATTTGTGTGTGGAGTGAGGGTGCAGTTGTTTGGCAGCCTGCAGTTAGGGTGTGCCTGCTGCACGTGTAGTGGCTGTTTTTGGGGTTTTTAATTATTTATGTATTTATTGTGAGTTTTAAAGTGCGCTATCAGGCCAATGTGTGTGGACGTTCTCCTGGCCATGTGTTGCTGTTGCGCTATGTGGACACATGTGATTCACATGATTGGACTTTGTGGATTTGGCATGGTTTTATTTGGCCCACCTACCTGATTCTTCGGATGTCTGCACTCCTTTCTCCATCCCTCCGACTCCCTCTATGCTCTCCATTCCAATGGTGGAGGCACAGATTTCTTCCCAGGGGGTCAACTTGATGGGTGATTCCGATCCTCCCCCGGTGGCTGTGGCAATGTTGCGGTTGGCAGAAAGTATGCTACGGACGCGTATCCGCAGGTCGTCCCATCGCTTTCTGCATTGCTGTGGGTTGCGGGGTGCGGTCCCCACCGCACTTACCCGCTGTGCCACCAGAGCCCATATGGCCTTCTTGTTCGCAAGTGCCGTCCTGGTCATTTGCGTGGAGAAGACGGCGGCGGCATTCTCCTGGAGGGTCTCTGTTAGCACGGTGAGTTCCTCACGGGAGAAAAGGACCTGCCGCTTGCGGTCGCACGCTTTCTTCGCTACTTTTCCCATTTTTCTTGGTTTCGCTAGGGTGGATGACGGGTTGGGGTGTGTCTCAGGGTAGTGTTTTTAGTGGTTGTGTGGATTTTGTGGTTTTATAGGTGTACGGCGGGATGTTTCCCGTTCCGGGCCCATTTTTTTACTTCCGTTTCCGTATATTTCCGGTCACCGTACTTTCCGGTTGGCGCTCACTGCGGTGTCCGCTAAGATGGGTGGCGGTATTGCACCTAGGGCGCCGTACGGCGGCGGTGTGGGCCGTTTTGGGGTCATTTCCGCCATCACGGACTTTGCACTTCCGCCATGCCGTGGTGCTCGTGCCCGATGGGTCGGAATGGGCCGCACTTTGCTCCATCGTGCAATGGTGGAAACGCTATTTACGCTGTGGCGGTCCGGTCAGTCACTTTCCGCCAGGGTCGTAATGAGGGCCAGTGTGTTTCTGAACTTCGTGTGAGGAGACACTGGCCCTCATTACGACCCTTGCGGAAATCGAAAAACGATGGCGGAAATGCAATACCGCCATCGAATAGCGCTCGGTGCGACTATGACCCGTCACCGCAAAGTACGATGCCATTAGCGACTCCGTAGTGAACGCCAACGCTAACTGCACCAAGTACGCGCGCGCGCGCCATGCTAAACCGTAAATACCACCATGGGGCAAGGGTACGCGAATTCCGACCCTAGCGGACATGTACCTAACGCCATCAAGCACGGCGGAAAGTACCATTCCGCCATGGTGAGAAGTACGGCATCGCGAATCAACCGTAAACGGCCCCACTGAGTGCCTGTACACCGCTCCCTGCCCACATAGTACAACTCCCCGTAGGTGCAATGAAGTCACAATGCAACCAGTGAAATGTACAAGTCACCCATGCATGCCAACGAACAAAAGAATCTCAAGAGGGGCCAATGGGAGCTGCAGGGCACAGATGGCACGAATACAGAAGCCATTCCAATGGACATGACCACAGTCCCCCACCAAGAAACGCACGCAAACACAGGCACCTGTGACCAGCAATATTCCGAAAATCACATCATTCCACCAGTCCACCTGGCTGACCGGCATCTGTTACACAAAACCTAATCCCCCGCCCCTGTAACGCTCACCTGATTCTCGCAGAGGCGCCGGTCTTGACTGGGCGACTACCGTATCTTCAAAGGTGATGTGTAGCACCCGGTTGGCTCTTTGGGCTGGACCTCTGTGCACTGTATGCCTGACGTGTAGAGTAAGATGTCTGCAGATAGAAAATATGGTGTTAATGAACTGGGGTTATTGGGGTGTCCCTATCTCTTTCCTCTTCTCCTCTCCTGTAGACCCCAAAGGTTAACGCTCTCACCTTAGGTAAGTGAATGCCGAGCTCTCCATCTGCCTCGGGGCAGGGTGCTGTAGCCAGTTTCTTCACTGGATAGGTAGCGCAGGCCTCTTGACTTCAGAGGACTGCTGTCCGTCGTTTACTGCACGAACGGTAAGTTTCGAGTCATTCAAATGTCTTTTTAAAGTCTTTAGTAATGATGTCTCTTGTTTTGCAGGGTTCCGGCGATGGCGGATGACGGGCTGAAGTGAGTTGAAGATGGAGCCCGTGTGATGAATAGAAGCGCCTGGAAGCACGTGAGTAAGCGCTTGTTGCCTGCTTCACAATGCGCTCTAACTGTCTTTTTATTTTGCAGGTACGAGTTCGGAGCGGCTGCAGGGTGCCGGAATACCCACTGGATTAGATGTGGAAAGGAGTAATGGCACGTGAGTATTAAAGTTCCCCAATGTCTTTAAACGCACCTTGTTTTGTCTTTCAGATGCGGATGCAGCGCCGAAGGCCTCCGGAGCGTGCAAAGAGTTGGTAAGCTTTTGTCTTTCAGATGCCGGAATGCAGTATGAAGACCTCCGGAGCGCACGAAGAGTAGGTAAGCCTTTGCCTTTCCGATGCCGGAATGCTAACCTGTTCTTTCTTGTCTTTATAGGTGTTGCTGAAGACTGGATTCAGGATGGTAAGCCTTTGCCTTTCAGATGCCGGAATGCTAACCTGTACTTTCTTGTCTTTATAGGTGTTGCTGAAGACTGGATTCAGGATGGTAAGCCTTTTTCCTTAGGCCCAGGACTGGATGCAGAAGACACGATGAGCGTCCTGCTGCAGAGGGTGCAGAATAACGCAAAGCAAGATTCATCCACCGGGTGTGGTTTAAATAGCCTCCTGTAGTGCTTAGGTGTCTCCTTCCACAGCCACGCCTAAGTAAGAAAAGAGTTCCTGGTAAGAAAAGAGTTCCTGCCTTCCAGAAGAGTTCCAGTGTTCTAAATCTAGGGAGTGGCTCCAGCCCCACCCAACAGGAAAAGTAGTTCCAAACAGAAGAGGATCAGAGGCTCAACTGGCAGGCAAGTAAGCAGCATGGTCTGCTGCAGGTAAGTCCACCCAAGCATTATGAGCCCGGCGCTTCCAGCGCTGGGACTGGGCATATTTATGAGCCTGGTGCCACTGGCGCCAGGACTGGGTCCAAAAGGTCCCAATTGGGACTGGTTGGCACTCGGAACCTGGGTTATGGATCTGCTTCCTAGGGAGTTGGGAAAACCCTGACCTTTTGGAAGCAGAGATCATGACAGCCCCTGAGCATGACATCATTCAAACAGTCATATTGGCAGCCCTCATCCCTGACCTCACTGGGCTTCGTAGGCAAACGCGCCCAGCACAGTACCACGCAACTATACTCCGAAGCTGGAACCCAATGCAGATCTCCTCACAATACATCGCTCCCCAAATAGGAATATGCCACATCACTTGCAAAGAAGAACGCTACACGGCCCATATCAGAAGAGAAATTTAATGCACAACAAAATCACCAAGCCCATACAGCCATTAGGCCATGAACTCCAAAACACATTTCACCATTGTGGGCTGCATCCGCAAGAAATGACCAGCTACTTCTTGTGTGACGCCCTGTTCCTTCATGGTACACAGAGCCACATTCACGTACGAAAAGGCAACATGGAAGCACACAGAACCGCAGGGCCGTCCCAATGGGGAGGCACTAGTCCAGCTGAAAGGCCGAAATGTTGCTCCGAGCCACTAGTACTGCGTAAGGGCATGTGGCCCATTGGCGATCGTCCCATAAGATCGTAATGCTGCTCCACTGATTAACACAAAGCAGCAGGTGTCGGGAGTAAAAGCCATCTGCAGGAGTGGCATACAGATGGCAGTGGCAAAAGGGGAGGAGATACCTGTCAACCAAAAGAAAAGAAAAAGAACAGAATGGCCATCAGAACTACATTCGAACAACTCACTTCAATGATCACACTAAATCCACAGCCATATGCATGCTAGCCCACTCCAAAGGATCATCACCACCCCAAAACCACTTGCGACTCATAACTATCTATATCGAGGTGTAAACACCATCACAAACGAGTGTACCTGTGCATGCGTCTGTGAAAACAGAATCCATCAGATGGGATTGGTAACGTGCATGGACACAAGTGTCTGAAGGCGCGTCGAGACAGGGAGGGCTCAACAAGGCCAGATAGACGATGGTCCCACTATGGCAGCCCTGCATCACATAGCGCAGGGGAGGCGGATAGATTCCAAGAAGCCCTGTACATGGCAAACTCTGTATCAAATCATCTGTCCATGCATCCATACATCATTCCCTCATCCCGTAATGAAAACGCCTGTTTCCATACTCACATAACATGTGAAATTTCCATTGAGTCTGTGCGTTATGCAGCCTGCAAAATCCACTGTGCCCCAGCCCGTTATTCCAGTGTTGTGAAGTAACATGTATTTGGGAACGTCCGGCCTCACCGTCCACTTCGCTATTGCGCATCCCAAACTATTCATATCAATCATTGCATCCTCGCCATGGCCCCTGTCCCAAGGACATTGAACAATAGAACGTTATATTTGCAGTCAGACCTGTGGGCATCTCCTCGCCGCTAGCTGATAACCGAAAGCGCCGCCCTTCGAATTCCTCATTTGCAACATCACGTCGAAAAGGCATCTGTGGCCGCTTGAAATCACAAATTAATCCATCTAGTGCGGCTGTGTGTGAAAATGGCAACTGCCTTCACTCACAAATGGGACGCCCCGCCCGTCGTTGCAACTCGGTACAGTGATGCATGAGGGTCCACCGTTACTCGAGTACTACGTTCCACTGACCCTTCACAAGTCTGTTCGCGACTGCAAAGATTGTATGTGAAACAATGGGACCATAGCCGAATGAACATATCAACCAATGTTACACGGCCATCGGGTACAAATACATGATTGTAATAGCAAGATGCCATTCCTCGAATTGCAGCGTTGTGTGCGGGACGTGCTCGGCCAAAGGGGAGAGCAGTTTGCACAGGTGGAATGAATCACCACAGGTGGAGGCCATACAGCCTGAAAACACATAAATTGCACACCCAGTCTCCTCCCACAACCACACCCACTCCGAAATGCTACCGGCAGGACTCGCGATGTTGGCCCTGGGGGACCTGATAGCACTGCAAGTACTCCAACTCCAAGAAGAAGACGAACACCAACTACAACCGGCCGCACGGAGGAGACGCAGGAGGAGGAGGAGGAGGGCAAGGCAGGGCCAGCAAGGGCCGCCAGCACAGCCACTACCACCACGCAGGCAGCCCGCAATCCCACGCCTCCGAGCACATCCGTTCAACCTCACTGATGAGCAGATCCACACCCTCTACCGTTTGGACCGGGACACCATAGCCGCCATTGTGGACATGACACAGGCTGACCTTGTCAGCATGATAGATAGCCCAACCGCCATCCCACCCCTACTGAAGGTGGTGTCTGTATTCCACTTCCTGGCCACAGGCACCTACCAGCACACAGTCGGACAGTTGCATGGCATTTCTCAGCCACTGTTCTCACGGACACTATTGCAAGTGCTCGATGTCCTCCTGCAGCACGCAGACGACTACATCTCTCTACCACGCTCGGAGCAGGAAATTACCAACACAAAAGTGGGATTCCATGCACTTGCCGGCATACCGGGTTGCCTTGGTGCCATCGACTGCACCCATGTGGAATTGGTCGTCCCACATGCCATGGAGGCCCAGTACCGCAACCGAAAACAATTTCATTCTCTGAATGTACAAATGGTGTGTGACTCCAACAGGATCATTACACATTGTTGTGCCCGATTCCCTGGATCAACCCATGATTCTATGGTCTTGAGGAACTCTACAATACCACGCTACATGGAGCGACACGCAGGGTACAGATCCTGGCTACTCGGTGAGTCTCATTTCATGCATGATGATGTGGGGTATGTGATGCGGCAACGACCTGGCAGGAAGGGGGGGGGGTGTGCGTACGTAGCAATGGCATTCCACATAATTCGTTTATCGTCCACATACAGGTGATGCTGGATATCCACTGAAGAGATGGCTCCTCACACCAGTCCGGAACCCACGGGACCAGCATGAGGAGGACTACAACCATGCCCACTCACGTACCCGTGTAGTCATTGAACAGGCATTCGGCCTACTGAAGACTCGTTTCCGCTGCCTCAGCAGGTCTGGCGGGGCACTCCTGTACCGCCATGAGAAGGTTGCAAAGATGGTGATGGCATGTGTCATGCTACACAACATGTGCGTACGTAGGAATGTGCCCATGCCCCCTGACGCAGAACTGCAAGCACCTAAAGATGGTCATGATGAGGGTGGGGATGTGGCAGCACCTCAAGGAGTCTGCGAGGCACAGGAGGGCCGTGACATTCGTCAGCATCTCATTGATGCATGCTTCTAGCACTCACGCCTGGTGGCTGATACATGGACACGGGACTCGTGGCACTGTGTGTGTGTGGTACATGCACAATATGGACTGTACGCCTATGATGGCCTAGTACACAAAGATCATTGTCCACACATCTCATTGGTTGATCGTGCATTGTTTATGGCATATGTGATATCATGTTGAACACCCTATCGACCCGCCACCCAAGTGAGCCCAACACACCCCCTCCACCCTCCTACCTCCCCCCGAACACCAGTGTCCAAAGATGCTCATTGTCAGTGGGCAGTCGCTATTGCAAGCCCCCTCTGCGGGTATCAGGGGCACCCCTGCCTGTGGAGCGCAGGTTCCTCCCAGATCTACGTTGGGGGCTGCCCTGGACGGAACTTGCAACGGATGATGTCTCTGCCTGCTCACGTCCATGCATGTCCCTAAGGGTTTGTGAGAGCTCAGTGAGCACACGGCGCACTGCGGCAAGTTCGGCATATACGTCTTTGGACGTCGCATGCAGTTCCCCCCTCAGGCTCTCGGTGCTTCTCTCCATTTGGACTCTCAGGCTCTCGGTGCTACTCTCCATTTGTGCCCTTAGTGTCTCTGTACTTCTCTCCATTTCTGCCCTAAGTGTCTCAGTTGATGTTTCTATGTCTGCCTTAGTGCCCCCACATTCATCGGCATGGTCCTTGAGGAGCGTGGCCAGTTGCTGCTGTTGCACGATTAACTGGTCGAGGGACTGTTGCCTCTGCTGGGCCATGGCCATTTGCGGTGGTGTCACAGAGTGGCTGTTCGCCTCATGTTGCCCTGCCACAGGGCTTGTGGGGGATGGCCAGTCGTCGTCTTGTGGGTGCCCCTGCGTGGTATCCTCATGGTGTACGGGATGGGACAGACAGGGGGATTGGGACAGGTCATGGATGGATCTGACTTCGACATCCCCGTCTTCTGTGTCGGAGCATGCTGCCATTAATGGGGTGTCACCTATGGTGCTGCTGCCACCAGAGGCAGTGCCTTCTGTGGCATCCATTGGGGGGACCTGTGGTGCTGCTGTTGTGGGCATGCTGGCTGCTGGGGTGCCTGTTGATGTTCCCTCCTCTGTGCTGCCACCTGATTTGTGCTGCTGCCGTGTCTTGATGCGTGCAGCTGAGGTGGAGGGTCTTTGGCCGTTGGTCTTGGCCCTCTTTGCAGGTGTGCTGGTAGGGGTGTCCTGAAGCTCGTCGTTTGGATCGGACCCTGTGGTGGAGTAAAGGAGGGCGAGCGTTATTAATGGGTCTGTGGGAATTGGAATGGTAATGTATCACATGCATTGGGGTGGTACCTGAGGGTGATTTGGGTCGGGGCCTTGGAGGTGCTTTCATTTGTGTGTGGAGTGAGGGTGCAGTTGTTTGGCAGCCTGCAGTTAGGGTGTGCCTGCTGCACGTGTAGTGGCTGTTTTTGGGGTTTTTAATTATTTATGTATTTATTGTGAGTTTTAAAGTGCGCTATCAGGCCAATGTGTGTGGACGTTCTCCTGGCCATGTGTTGCTGTTGCGCTATGTGGACACATGTGATTCACATGATTGGACTTTGTGGATTTGGCATGGTTTTATTTGGCCCACCTACCTTATTCTTCGGATGTCTGCACTCCTTTCTCCATCCCTCCGACTCCCTCTATGCTCTCCATTCCAATGGTGGAGGCACAGATTTCTTCCCAGGGGGTCAACTTGATGGGTGATTCCGATCCTCCCCCGGTGGCTGTGGCAATGTTGCGGTTGGCAGAAAGTATGCTACGGACGCGTATCCGCAGGTCGTCCCATCGCTTTCTGCATTGCTGTGGGTTGCGGGGTGCGGTCCCCACCGCACTTACCCGCTGTGCCACCAGAGCCCATATGGCCTTCTTGTTCGCAAGTGCCGTCCTGGTCATTTGCGTGGAGAAGACGGCGGCGGCATTCTCCTGGAGGGTCTCTGTTAGCACGGTGAGTTCCTCACGGGAGAAGTGGACCTGGCGCTTGCGGTCGCACGCTTTCTTCGCTACTTTTCCCATTTTTCTTGGTTTCGCTAGGGTGGATGACGGGTTGGGGTGTGTCTCAGGGTAGTGTTTTTAGTGGTTGTGTGGATTTTGTGGTTTTATAGGTGTACGGCGGGATGTTTCCCGTTCCGGGCCCATGTTTTTACTTCCGTTTCCGTATATTTCCGGTCACCGTACTTTCCGGTTGGCGCTCACTGCGGTGTCCGCTAAGATGGGTGGCGGTATTGCACCTAGGGCGCCGTACGGCGGCGGTGTGGGCCGTTTTGGGGTCATTTCCGCCATCGCGGCCTTTGCACTTCCGCCATGCCGTGGTGCTCGTGCCCGATGGGTCGGAATGGGCCGCACTTTGCTCCATCGTGCAATGGCGGAAACGCTATTTACGCTGTGGCGGTCCGGTCAGTCACTTTCCGCCAGGGTCGTAATGAGGGCCACTGTACTGTGCTACCCTGTGCTACGTTTTGTGCCGGACACTGCCTTTAAGGGTTTCTACACAAAACTCCTACGAGATGGCAAAGCGCTGCAAAGTGCGCCACTGGCGTAACAGGGGCCCCCGCAGCCCTTGCGGTGCGGGGGTCCCCAACCACATGTCCTGGGAGGAGGCCCCACTTGTACAAAATAAATGGAGAAAAAAATGTTTTTTATTTTTTTTTACATTTCTTTTTGAATTCACTCTACATTTATAAAGAAATAATTTCTGTAACAGAAATAATTTCTTTATGAAGGCAGAGTGAATACAAAAAGGAACCTTCTTTTGGAAGTCCTGGGGCTACTCCAATCCCATGAGATTAAGACCCTAGGCTGGAGGTCTCCATGTCATGGGGTGGGGGCAGCCCTCTGACTTCAAAAATAAATAGTTTATTTTTTAAGTCACTCTGCCTTCATAAATAAATTATTTCCGTTACGGTACGGTCCTTAACAGAAATAATTTCTTTATGAAGTCAGAGTGACTTCAAAAAGAAACAATTTATATTTTAAGTATTATGGCTCCCCTCAACCCCATGACGTGTGTGAGTGTATGGTGAAAGAGGGCGCACAAATGTATGGGTGGCTGGGTATGCATGTGTGCGTGTACGGTGAAAGATGCACACTTAAATGTATGGTTGGCTGCCTTGGTTTGCCTGTATGGTAAAGGGTGCACACTTAAATGTATGGATGTCTGGGTGTGCGTGTACGGTGAAAGGATGTACACTTAAATGTACTGGTGTCTGCCTGTTGGTGCCTGTATGGTGAAAGGGTGCACACTTAAATGTATGGATGGCTGGGTGTGCGTGTGTATATATGGTAATTGGTGTGTGTGCTTGTGTTGAGGGGTGCAACAAAACCTACATTTCAAGGGGGCTAACCCTTGAAATGTTGGGAGAGGTGCTAACTTCACGGGGGCGGGGGAGGAGCAAACTTATCTGTGTGGGGGCATCTAACTTCTTTACACATTTTAATGAGACTATTCTAGTGCAGCCTAAAATTTACAAGCATTTAACTTTCTTCTTTAAGTCTGAAAGCACCCACTTATGGACTGCTGTGAGAATGACTGGTCTCCTGTTCCCTCTCTACCCTTCCAATCACTCCCCTGGCATGCAAGTAGTAAACTCACATCACAATTTCAATTGCCTAACATTTTGGCATTTGAATGCAGGTACTAACAGTGAAATGCTGTACGTTAGTAATTGCTGGGCTGGGCCCTTGTTAACAGCGAAACCCAGGTGACGTTCAACATCTGTGTCCTTTTCTGTCCCGAAACTGCTCTGTAGGTCAGCCTGGTCAAGTCAACATAGCCCACAATTTCAGGGGTGGGGGGTGCTGAAGCCCAGTTAGCTCAATGGTGTTGCACCACTACCTATATTTAATGCCTTAATTACTTATTGGTAATCTGCATTACTCCTAGCCATATTCCTCCTCATCCCAGTACTTGTGTATGAGGCAGTACTTGTGTATGAGGCAGCATGTCTCATACACAAGTACTGGGGTGAGATAGAGGTACATGAAGGTAATGCCCGACTTAGGTACCTGTTATCTTCATTAGTCCTAGTCCTACTCTTCCTCACCCCAGTGCTTACCTATGATGCAAGGAGCCTCATACGTAAGCACTGGGACAAGGAAGAGGGACATGGAGGTAATTCTGGGGCAATTAGCTGATTTTGGAGGTTGGGGTAGGGGATGAGAGGGAGATGAGATGTATGGGGTCAGGATTGTGCAATAAATCATAATGGTCGTCCAGGTCTATGCCAAGCAGGCATGATATGTGGTATTAGTGGCTAGAGAGGCATTTTGGTGCAGCCAGTCTAGTAATTCCTCAGTTTGGTATGACTTTTTTAACTGGGCATTTCTGATAAAGCAGTCCTGCTAAGTGTAATCACCTGGCAAGACTGGCTTTTGGGTTCTTCCAGTCTAGCCGTTTCTTACTGCGGCATTGTATATTTTTATGGGCATCTGTGATAAAATTATGAAATGATATGATATGATAAGTCATATATAACGCGCCTGTACACAAGTCTTTTAGGCGCGTCAAGACAAGGGAAGGAAAACAGAGAGGACAAGACAAATGATCTTACTAGGCCTTGAGTCATTCAAATCGTGCAAGTGTGAGAACGAGAAGTGCAAGGGGAAAGGGAGGGGGAAGTGCAAGGGAGAGGGGAGGGGACAACAGGGCAGCAATGCTCTGAGTAAGTGCAGCCAGGGCAGCGCGGCTCTGGGTAGTGCAAGGAGAACAAGGGGCTGTAGGGTTACAGTTACAGCCCCCAACTGCGCGGTAGGCCCAGAGGCAGTGCAAGGGTGACCGATCAAGAAAGAGCCTGGACTCAGTGAGACTGAGGGTAGCCGAGCAACCAGTTGGTACAGCAGACAGGTAGGTCAGCAGGGGAGGGAGAGAGAGAGAAAGCAGAGGAGAAGAGGAACATTTTGAGCTACTTCCGGAACTTCAGGTGGTCCAGCTCAAGTTTGGGAGGGGCAGGCAGAGCATTCCAGAGGGAGGCACCTGCAGAGGAGAGAGACCTACCCCCCACTCTCTGCCTGGAGAAGCATTTAACCCTTAGGGCTCGAGAAGGAAGGTATTATGGAGGAGAGTGTTGGATGTAGTGAGGATCCCAGCCCCAGAAAGACTTGTGGACAATGCAAAGGGTCTTGAACTTGATCCTTGCAGCAACCAGGAGCCAGTGGTGACATTTCATGGCTGGAGAGATACGATCCTTGGGCTTGAGGACAAGGATAAGTCTTTCAGTCCTGTTCTGGATTATTTGCAGAGGCCCGACAATAGAGGAAGGCAGATTGAGAAAGTGGCTGTTGCAGTAGTCCAGCCTAGAGAGAACCAGGGCTCTGGAGACAGTGAGCTTCTGGGGGAAAGTGAGAAAGGAAGAGTCCCTTTGAGGAGGTGCAGCTAGTAGTGGGACTTCTTGGTGACGTCCGAGATGTGAGGAGAGAAAGAGAGAGTGGAGTTGAAAATGACACCAGGAATGAGCGAGAGAATGGAGAGGAGGTTGAGGGGAGCCTGAAGGAAAGCTAAGTATGACACTGAAAGTTAGAGGAAAAGGTAGAGATCAAATGGGCCAAAGGGGCCAAGTAGAGGTGGAAAAAACAGGTTGAGAGGATAGAGCCCTAGGGAACGGCACAGGTAGAGAAAGGGGTGGTCCAAGAGGAAGGAGGTCAGACACTCCAGGGCCTGATCCATGATGCCCAGGTTCTCACAGAGTCAATTGAACAGGATGGCGTTGTTGACCGTTTCGAAAGCAGAGGAAAGTTCAAGGAGGATGAGGACAGAAGGAATGCTGGAATAAAGGTTAGAGATCAGATCTTCACAGGTGTTCAGGAGAGCAGTTTCCGTGCCTCTGGCAGCTCTTAAGCCAGACTATTGGTCATGGAGACAACCAACAGAGTCAGTGTGGAGAGAGGAAGAGGGAGAGGAAGAGGAAAGTGGACAGGATGTCCTAAGTTTTAGCGGAGAAGCGAGAGGCTAAAGCCGTACTGAGGGCCTGTTGAGGGAACAGGAGAGGTAGAGACCACAACAGGATTGGCCAGTTCCTTGGGGGCGTGGCTAACCGCCATGTAAGCAGGACGTTCTTCCATGCAGCTCCGACTGATGTGCCCTTGATTTTGCCACGAGACTGAGGTTATGCCCCACTATCGCTCTTGAAACTTGCCGCTTCCGTGGCTAACTACCCATAGCACCTGCACACGAAATGTGGGCTTGCTGTGACCTCTTTGCACGGAGATATCTCGTTTTTGCTGGGAGACGCCGGCACCAGAAAATGGCGCCTGCCTGTTAGATGCCGTCGCGTAGGGTAGCGCTCGGCCGAATCACTGACAGAGTGTGTGGCCTGGTTGGCGGCGCCCCGGGGAGCGGTCTGGATGTGAGGAGTGCGGAGTGAGGATCGGAGTGGCCCCACACAGCGGAGACCTGGGACCCGAAGTCCCCCGAGCCCTGGGGAGGTACGGCCCCATGTGGCCTACGGCGCGTCACCGGATCCCAGTACCTAAAGGGTGGCATGAGCGGCCTTGCCCGCCCGCCTGCGGAAGGAGGGAGAGAGCACCCGAACAGCCGACGGGCGGAGAAACAGAGAGCCGGCAAAGGAACATAGCGAGGCCCGCCGGCGTACCCAGCGCACTCCGGGTAAGGAGTTGGGGGAGAGGGGGACCTAGCCGCCATCACCACCAACCCTCACAGGACTAGCGCCCCCCCCTGCCCGCCCGCCCCAACGCATTGGTGCCCACGCTCACAGCGGCACGGGAAGCTCACAGCAGCACGGGAAGCTCCGGGGCTGCGGACGGTGCCCTGCCCAACGAAGCGCGACTTCAGCGCACAACAGTAATAACACACCGAGCCCGAGGCGGGCACCAGGAGGTCCTGGATTGTGAGTGCCTACCTCTGGGCGCCGGATAGTGTACTCGCCTCATCCAGCGGCCTGATCACGGGCCAACTGTTACGCGGGTCCAAGGAGAGCTACTTTAGCCCACTATTTTGGGGGATATTAGCCAGGAGGCACCTGAGTGAGCACGGGGGCCCCCTTCCTGCACTGAAGGGGAAGGGTGCAGCGCATATGGCCCTGAGGGACTACTGTTAAGGCGCTTCAACAGCTGTACCCTTGCACATAGCTCCCAAGCCAACCTGTGAACTGCCCTGAGACCCGCAAGCCCAACCACCCACAGCGAAATGCCCGTAAAGAGCAACAAGAGTAGACAGAAGCAAACCACTATGGAAACCTATACAGCCAGTGGCCCCGCCCATCCTAACACCTGCACCACCGGCGCGGAAGCTCAACAGGAGGGGATCCAGGAACCTGTCACTCACAGCTCATGGAAGCCATCAAGACCCTACAGAGGACCATGGAGAGCAAGATTGACGCTGTAGCAATCGATCTAAACCTGCTACGACAGGATGTCCGCGCCATTGCAAACAGAACGGAAGCGCTGGAGATCCAGGTCAGAGAGAACACTGAGGCAAAAACCCAGATCCTTAAAGATGTGGACTTATTAGAACAAAAGGTGAAAAACCTAGAGGACAGAGCCGAGGAGGCGGAAGGGCGGGCCCGCCAAAACAATATTAGACTTCTTGGTTTGCCAGAGGGCATTGAGGGAAGTGACCCCACAAACTATATCGAGAACCTCCTATTACAAGAAATTGGGGCCGGAAAGCTGTCACAAGGCTTCACCATCGAACGGGCACACCATTTCCTCGCCAAACGGCCGCCCCCGGGGCCTCCACCTAGGCCCATAATTGCCAAGGTGCTCAATTACAGAGACAGGGAGGCGATTCTTGCATTTTCGAGGACAGGTGGCCGCATACAAAGGGACTCCGCCAGTGTGGCCATATATCCGGACTACACACTACATGTCCAGATGGCGAGGGCCCAATTCATCTCTACCAAGGCAAGACTAAAAAACGCGGGCCTACGCTACATGCTCCTCTACCCGGCTAGGCTAAAAGTGCTACACAACAAAAAAGCACTACTATTCGATACGCCAGCCCAGGCCTGTGAGTGGATGGACGGCGAACGGCTCCCAGATCTTGAATCAAGTGAGCGCAGGCCACGAAGGCAGCACCCCAAGTGACACAAGCCGCCCCCCAGCAAAGGGGCTGGGCTCACACGGCAACCAGGACGCAACACAATACGGCAACACGGATACTCACAGGAGTTGCACAGGAGTTGAGTACCGACTCACAAGACAACAACCGAAGCGATCCTGCTTCAAGTCCCCTAAAGACGTTTGGGTTCGTTAAACCCGCCCGTATGTCACCTGGAGACCTAAGGTCAAATGGAGCGGAAACGGGTTAGTCAGAACGGGGGTAACCCCGCTAGACCTGTTAAGTTTTTGGGAAGTTCTAAGTTCTTGTTAAGGGGAAACCTGACCCGGGAACCTCAGTTGGGGAATAGTGCACATATAGACCCAGGACCACCTGAAGCGCCCAGAGTCGCCAGATCAGAAAACAGACATTCCCAAGGCACAGCCCAGGACCACCAGACCACTACATTCCCATGGCTGATAAAATAAGAATTGTGACATGGAATGTCAGGGGGATGAGCAGCTATGTCAAAAAGCATAGGATACATTCATACTTGAAACGTAGCAATGTGGGAATCGTTTTCTTGCAAGAGACACACCTGGACGGCCCCAAGCTTACTGCCCTTGCCAAGATCTGGCGTGGGACAATGATTGGCACCTCATTCTCCACATACGCTAGGGGAGTCCTCACGTGGATAGCCCCCACCGTCCCCATTAACTTGATACACACGAAAACTGACAACGAGGGGAGAATGGCCTTGATACACGGCAACATAGAAGGAAAGGAAGTTTGCCTGATCAACACTTATGCCCCCAATCATGACGCCACAATCTTCTTTCGCTCCTTATACACTATGCTCGGCCCGTACAGAGATTACACACTAATATGGGGGGTGACCATAATTGCACCCTGGAACCCCGTATTGACAGGTCCGATAACAAGCACACCCGTCCCTCCCCTCTGGCCAAAATTCTGAAAGCTCTGACACAACGTTTCGCGCTAATAGATCTTTGGCGAGAGCAACACCCTGAGACTAGAGAATATTCTGTTTAATCGCCTCCACACGCAGTGTATACCAGAATAGACCACTTGTTTGTGAGTGGAGAACACCAGGCTCTTTTTGAAAACGCACAATAGCAGGTCAGAGTACTGTTCGACCACTCCCCACTCACAGCCACCTGGACTGTGCTAACTCCCCGACCCCCAGTATCCACGTGGAGGCTCAGGTGTGAGGCTCTGCTGGACGTAGCCTTCAAGGAACAGATCCGTAGTAGCACGATAGACTACTGGCAAATAAATGAGAATAGTGTTCAACACATCCGCACAGCATGGGAGGCTTACAAGGTCGTGATGAAGGGGGAGATGATAGCGGCCGCAGGGGGGGCACAGAAATCCATAACGTCTTTGCTGGTACGGGATGAAGGCGAGTTAAGGAGTTTAGAAATTATACCCTCTTCTAACCCTGCCCACATAAAAAAGATTGCGGAGCTTAAACAAGCCTGCCTGACCCACTGGGAAAAACTTGGGAGGCTCAGCTACACCAAGCACTTAGAGAGGAAGCACTCCCTAGGGGACAAACTGAGAAAGCTATTAGCGTGGCTGTATAAACGGGAAGCCCCTAGGAGGCCCATCTGTCACATCCGCAGACCCGATGGAACAACAGCGCACACGCAGACTGAGATAATTTCTATATTCACAAATTATTATCAAGCACTCTACACTGACCCCCCTTCTCCCACCGACACTGAAATTGAGGATGTCCTAGATGTCATCAGACTGCCTGCACTTGACGAGCAGCTAGCCGAGTCCCTTGACAACCCCATCACCCCCGACGAGGTAGTGGCCACCATCCGGTCACTTCCATCTGGGAAGACGCCAGGCACCGACGGGCTCCCCGGGGAGTTTTACAAAATGTATGATGACACGTTAGCTCCTCTACTGGCCCAGGTTTTCAATGAAGCCTATGATATGGGTGCCCTACCGGAATCCATGCGAGAAGCTCTGATCATACCGCTCCTGAAACCGGGTAAACCGGGGGATGACTGCAGCTCGTACAGGCCCCTGTCCATGCTAAATGTAGACAACAAAATCCTAACAGCACTGTTAGGTAGGAGGCTGAGAAAAGTGATGCCGCTACTGATTCATCAGGACCAGACGGGATATGTGCCCGGAAGGTCCATCACGGAGAACTTACACAAATTACATCACGTCATACATAGTACAAAGGACAGATCAAGCAAATGTGAGGTAGCATCTCTAGACGCCACCAAGGCATTCGATTCTGTCAGGTGGAGCTGGATGCACGCCACCATGACTAAAATGGGAATCGGACAGGCCTTTCAAAGATGGGTTAAACTAATTTATACAGACCCCACAGCCAAGGTGTGCACTAACGGCACATACTCTGAGAAATGGCACCTCTACCGAGGCACGCGGCAAGGCTGCCCCCTTTCTCCCATGCTGTATATAATACCAGCCGAGTCAGTGGCAGCATATCTGAGACAGGAATACGGGGATGGGGGCATAGAGATAGACGGGGTGAGCCACTTAGTCTCAATGTACACAGATGATACGCTCCTTTATTTAAGCAACCCAGAACACCTACTACCATACATACTCGAAACTTTGGAGGGGTTCCGCAGATACACCGGGATCCAAATCAATCACGACAAATCCTGCCTTTTCCCCCTGGCGGCCCTGAGTGATGTTAGCGCAGCAGGACTCCCTAAACTAGCATTCAAGTGGGAGACTACCTCCTTTAAATACCTGGGGGTCTCCACTCACCGTGATCCCAAGACTGAACACGGCCTGAACACGGTAAAAGCCAAAGACAGCCTAGAAAAAGCAATGGACTTCTGGAGCAGGCTGCCACTCTCAGTGGCTGGGAGAGCAGGACTACTTAAAATGGTGGCACTACCCCGTCTCTTACACTACTTTACAAATGTCCCATACAACATCCCTCAGCAATTCTTTAGAGATTTAAACAAGCTCTGCAGAAGATTCTTGTGGCAGGGGGGGCGGCACAGGGTGGCATTAGAGGTAATGCAGAGACCCTATAAAAAGGGAGGCTTGAAAATCCCCAACTTTGAACTGTACTACCTTGCAGGCCAATTGAAACATGTGATCCAATGGATGGCAGACGAAATGACAACAGATACCCGACTTCTGCAGCCGGCAATCCCCCATGGTCTCCTTAGAGACCTTCTCTGGCTCACACCTAAGATCAAACAGAACTACCCATACTTAGTAGACCTGGGGATCAGGACATGGAAACGAGCTTGCAAATCCATGCATGTTAAAGACCCCTACTCACCACAGATCCCGATCGCAGCCACCATGACCGCCAGACCTGATGGTCGGACGACAATCCGGAATATTTGGGAGCCCCACGGAATCGCTACCCTGGGCGACCTGGCGAGCGATCAGGGCATCTTGGCATTCTGTGAGCTGCACGAGACCACAGGCCTGCCTGCAGGTCAGTTCCTGATGCATAGAGCCGTCGTAAACAACCTCAAGTCTCGATGGCCCGAGATCGAGGACTTTGAAGCTGAGACAGAGATTGTGGAAAACATGCTGAGCGCGGCTGAGGGGGGTCATGAAACCTCGAGGATTTATGAGTCACTGCTCGAGGGCGTAACCAGGCAAGACCTCAAGTGCAAAGCAAAATGGGAGCAGGAAATGGGCCTGCAGTTCGAGGACAAAGAATGGCAAACCATAACACACTACCACAAAAAAGTGTCCAGAAACGCTAGACTGCAACTTATACAATTCTATATCATCAACCGAGCCTACCTCACCCGGGAAGTAATTTCCAATTTCCAAGGCGCTGGAGTCACAGAATGCCCCAAATGCAAAGAACCCTGCGCGGGTATGACCCACATGTTCTGGGGTTGTCCGGTACTACAAACCTTTTGGAGACAAATAGAATCTAGGGCGGCGAATGCAGACATAACGTTGGACATACAATCACCGGGGGCATGTATACTGGGCAAGTACAAAAAAAACAAGAAAAACAAACCCCTCAACAAGATGAAAGACTTGATGTACATCCTCGCCAAAAGGCGCATCGCTTTTGGGGTGGAAGAGCCCTAAGACTCCATGCAAAACACAGTGGTGGGAGGACCTCCGGAAGTGGTCGACCACAGAAATAGGAGACTGGGAGAACGCCCAGCGTGGGCAGAAGCAGGACATTAGCGATGACCTGCAACAATGGGTATCGCTTACGGTGTCACTATTTCACCCAAGAGTGGACGCCTCCTCTGATGGAGACGGAAGCAGTACATAACGATTCTCCAGCTCAGACGGAATATAGGAGGCGTGGACTGGTCCTGGGGTAAAGGGAGGGTTGGGCGGGCAGGGGGGAGGGGTTTTTTCTTATGTTGTAATAAAGTGTTGTGTTTGTTTAAGTTATGTTGGTAAAACAATAAAACATTTTTTTTAAAAAGGATTGGCCAGTTCCTTGGAGATTTTAAAGAGTTTGTCCGTGTTGTTAGAGCACACAGAGACACAGGCTTGAATGTTTGCTCTCTTCTTGATGAGTGTTATTGCTTCGACTGGCATTTTGGTGCAACCTGTCTAGGAATGTATAAATGTGGCCTGGCATGCTTTACTGTAATGTTATTACGTGTCTACACTGGTCTACATTGTGCAGCCAGTTGGACATGTTTTCAATTTGGCATGCATTTTTATTAGCAAAGCATTAATGTTCCTGTGCACTGTTGGTGACTTGCATGTATTGGATTGGTGTTACCCTACAAAACAATAGCAAACACTGTGGCTTTTTAGCCAATTTTTCTCAGAAAGTGTGCTGTATATTGCATTAAAACACAGATTTATATCTTTCTCCTAGTGCAGTGTGCGGCATACCCCTTCAGCAGCATGTGTGTGCGTATTGCGCAAGTGTGGTAATCTAGGCCGGCCCAAAGTGTGGCGCGACCCGTGATTTTTTGCCAAGTTGGGGGGGCCCCCTCAGCATGACTCGCAGGGGGGCCCCAAGATCTTGTGTTACGCCACTGAAGTGCGCAAGAGTGTTCAGTGTGTTCCTGAACTTCGGGGTGAGGAGACACTGTATTGTGCTACTCTGTGCTAGTTTTGTGCCAGACACTGTGCCTTTAAGGATTTCTACACAAAACTCCTGTGAGACAGCAAAGCACCGTAAAGTGCACAGAAGTGTTCAGAGTGTCCAGACTGGGCAGATTGCGGCGGCTACACCGTGTGGCACAGAGTTTGCTTTCTAAGGCCTGTGCTTGGTGTCGAGACCCCCTATTCCTGCTGCCTTTCTCTCCCGAAACACGGAACGTGGTTTGGATCTCAGTGGGTGCGTAGCGTTGTTCTATTGCATACCTTCATTTGGTTTGTGCGATCATTTATTGAAATCCTCCCAGCAGCGGAAATACACTCTGCGCAGTTCTGCGCATCAGGCGGTTAAAAGATCACTCAGCCAGGGTACAACAAATGAGAAAGCTCATGGCCCTCTTCTCTCCAAAAAAAACAAGCAAGATCCTGATATTGGTAAGCAGCCCAAAATCTCAGTTGTTTTTCAACTTGCTACGGCAGAAACTACGGCAGGAAATAAGATGATTGACTTACCCCCTATGTCGTTTAGCCAAGAAATTCTCAAAGAAAAGTCTTTTTCCGGGTTGGCAACTATAGACAATGACAATTCATTGTTAAAGATGTGAATAAGCCTGAAAAGTAAATTTGGGGGAGCTCCGCTGCAAACTAGAGCATCTGTAGGATTTGAAAACATAATTGGTGCTCAACTTTCCATGAGCCCAGACTTTTAAAGACTTATCTACATCTGTCTCCTCGGATTCTACTAGTGAAGGAGAGAGCACACTTCTGTCTGTTGCAATCGCTTTCGCAGGAGCAACTGAAATTTCGATCCTGTCTTCAACTATAAATATGAGGTTGGCTAAAATTGACTCTTTGCTAACTCTGTGTTCAGCAATGCCGGAGGAGCAAGATGAATTAAAAAACATTCTGGTCAAGATAGTGGATGTTATACTTGTGTGCAATGCTGATCAGTCTCCGGACGTGCCTGAGACTCTAGTGAACGGGGCCTGTGCAATTACACCTGAGCCTCACTCCTTGTAATTGGAAGTGCTCAATCATCCTGTGTGCGTAGATCAAGAGCAGCAGGATGTGGACTTAGTATCGACTTGTGAATGGTCTCTTTCTGTGATTGATATTGAGCCATCTGTCGAAGAGGTTGTCGATTTGGCTGTTGCGTTGTCTTGTCCTTGCAAGCTTCCTAGAAGAAAGCGCATTAGGGGCATGCCTAGAAAATCAGCCAAACATAGAAGCTGTAATTTAGATGTTAATGTTGATACCTTTGATAACCCTCAGGATTGTGCCTTACTTGCCCCCACTTCTCTTGTTGATAATAGCATGACAATTACTAGGGATCAAGGTGACGGTACTATGAGGCAAGTTTATCTAAAGGGGCCATTGATAAGTAGCTTAATACTGGCATGGTCCCCCCTCACAGCCTATGCCAAGGAAACTTTTCTCTATGGCATTACCTCTGCCAAATCCTGGAAGCCAACTGGTACAGAATTAAAATAACGGTAATATGCTTTGCCAGCACACGAATACTAGTAGCCTGGGCCCTGCAAATGCAACATACCTATCCTCCATAACTAGCAATTTGGTGCCTCTCCTGCAGGACCCTGGAGATAATCAGGCATTGAAAAATAATCATGATAATTATGTAAGCATGCAAGTGCCAAGTATGTCTTTTCAACATTCAAATGTAAATACTTTGGTACCGGCAGTGGCTACATCTCAATCTTCCAGGGTTAGCAATTTAGCGCCACCCCCGCTTGGCCCTGGCAATAGGCCGACCTTGCATAGTAATCAAGATAATCATATAAGTATGCAAGATGCCGAGCCTGACTAACCAACATTTGAATGTTAATACTTTGGGTCCTGCAGCAGTAACATACAAGCCAGTCATGTTTAGCAATTTGTGTATGTTTTCTAATACTCTTGTACCTACATTGTCTAATGATTTGAGTCAACAAGAGCAAGGTGGGATGTTCCCATTTGGGAAATGGGTTAAACTTGAGGAGCTTAGCACTTGAGTGGAAAATCCCTTCCTTAACCATTCTTTCTTACTCGAATTATGACGTAAAATCCCCTGTCTTAGTAACATTAGTACAGAAGACATTTTACATATAGAATTGCCCACTGCGGATAGCCCTACCAACTGGGCTCTTATTGAATATATTTCCCTGGTGGTTGTTGCACTCATGAGCACCTGTCTTTTAGACTTAAATAGGTTGGGTTTTTGAGCTAACAGTATGCAGGAAACATACTACAACATCAATGGATACATCTAAGGTTAATGCTGTGATACCCAATCCTGCCCACACTGCTACCCTAAACTATTTGACTACTAAAAGGTGCAGTCTCTGTGCCTCATTATAAAAAGGTAGGGAAGCTCTGAAGGGACAAAAGCAGGTGGCACACTGGATATCAGATATGATGAGTGCTAAAAACAATTGACATACCTAGAGGATATTGCTCCTTTTTGTCTCATCCGGAGGGTCATTCTTTTATCACTAGTAGCAAGGTTTTTATGCTGCATGAAACCTGGTTTACCAAAGAATTCAATATTGACGCATACCAAGTCCTCTGCCGTCCTGCAGTGCACAAATCTAGAGGTCACCCTATGGGGGGTTTGGCTATTGGTGCTCGGGTTCAATGTGAACTAACATCCTGTATCCGGCCCTATTTCACTTTATGTACTACCTGCTGTAATTTGCGACCCTAAATGTCAGTTGGCGCAAATATTGATAATAAACATATATGACCCTTTGGGGGACACAGGCTCTTATTGTATTCAGAGTACTGTTGATAGGCTATTAGCTTTTTGGTTGGAGCTGTTCCCAAGTGGGAAGATCATCCTAGCTGGGGATTTTAATTCCCCCACACTCTTCACCCATCCGGCTCTTATGGGTGAATTTGATTCTAATAGCTTACATGGTGGTAGCTATAGAAAAAAGACATCTAGAAGCATCAAATGGGGCATGCAAACTGGTTTGTATGATTTGTCCTGTTTAAATAATAAGGGCCGCTTGAATAATTTGTCTTGCACCAGTTCGATCAATGGGCGTTTCTCCTCTTGCCTGGATTATGTTTTTATGGACCATGAAACAAGCCAGAGATGTAGTGAGCTGAAGCTGCAGTACACCAAACTCAGTGATCATGCTCTCCTTAGATGGTCATTGATGTTAGAAATTCCCAGTTTCTTGATATATACTTACTCAATGGTAACAGTCAACATCCAGGGTAATCGTATAATCTGGACAGAGCGGAATGTAAAGATTTTGACCAACTATATCACTGATAATGAAACCACTATGCTGGAATAGTCTGCTGGAATGGTTAGAACATTCCAATTGGGACTTTAGGAAGTTGATGGACGTATTGGGAAAACATCTAGATCTTAAATGTAAGACAGACAGGGGACATGGTGCTTATAATGGACCCTTTGATGTTTTAATACAGAATAAAAAAGGAATATCTTTGGGCCAGAGCCCTGGTTAAGAAAAATCTAACCCTTTCAGGAGTGGAAAAAAGGAGGCAGTTGTCCAATATCTCAACTCGATATAAGAACGGGCTTAAAGCACATAAGTCTTCTGTTACTAACATCAACTAGATGCTACTCTTTAAACTATTACGTAGTAATGACAATAGAAAGTTCTGGGCTTTGATTGGGAGTTATACTACTGGTCATTCTCTCCAGGAAGACAATGTCATCTCTGAGTTTGATCGTATTGGAGCAATAAAAGACTTGGTGGGGGAGTCATTACGACCTGGGCGGTAGCCATTTAGCTATTAGCTCCATGGCTACCTCCCACACCGTGCCCGTGTCCGGTGTTGTTCAATGGGGACTTACCAGTGTAGTCTGACCCTGGCGGGACCAGTAAATCCCCATTGAACAAACCATTCCCCATTCCCATTTGAGCCCCCATAGGGCTCAATGGTAATGGGGTGGGCGCTAATAACGGGCTTGCGACTTGCAAGTCTGTTATTTTTTTTATTTTTATTTTGTATTATTGTATTTGGTTTATTCAAACCTTTACAAATCAATGAATATACAAAACTCATAAAACTCATAAAAACAGACTTTCAAATTAATATAACAGCAATTTGCAACTCATTAAACAACAAGTACATTTCATAATTTTCGAAGTTAAAATCATATATCTCATATCCTTGTTTAAGAACATATTCATCTACATAACCTTGGTCCTCACTAGGCATTGTAGAAGACACTCACAACCTTTATATTCTGACAGTCTTTAAAGCAAGCAGTTTTGCACTTCCTTGCCCCATTCCAACTCAGACTTTGCACTTGCCGGATCTTTTGTCACGTCACTTTACAGATTATTGTTAAAAAGTCTATCACTTTGCACTTCAGTGCTGTGTTTGTCCCATGCAGCATTTCAAACCACAGTTGTTCCCTAAATACATGTGATGTATCAGATACAAATTCAGAGAAGTGAACATAGGGCATACTAACAGCAAGTGACCTAATGTTTCAACCGCCTCTGAGTTTTCACAGAATCTGCATGAATTCCTGTGCACAGTGCTTAATTTTCTAGCGTGACAGATTTCATTTGTATTTAGAACATTGAACCTAAATCTCATCACACTATTTCGGAGTTTCCTAGACGGATACTTTGTTAAATATGGTTCGAGTTCAGGTAGCCATTTCCACATGGATACTACTTGATTGTATAGCTTTGAATTCATAATCACTACGTTGTTATTCACCCAATCAAAAGCTTTCATCAATGTTTTGATCTTTGTAGGTTTCTCTAAGAGACACTTCATTGAGACACCAAGATTAAATAAAATATTCTTCACTTCTAGTTCTAAATCCGTCATATATTTGAACTTGAGAAAAAGATTGATGATCTGGCCAAGAAACAGATGGCGGATCCACTTGACAAGGAATGTATGGCGGAGTTGTTGAAACTAAAGAAGGAACTGAAAAATATAATTGATGAACGGACGGAAAGGAGATACCACTACCAGAACTGTGTATATTTTGAAAAAGGAGAGAAGTGCGACAGATGGTTGGCTTACAGGCTGAAGAAGAGGGAATCAGAGAGATATATAACATCTATTCGAGACAGAGAAGGACAAGTCACCTTTCATCCAGAAGAGATCAACAATGTTTTTCGTGAATATTATATGGATTTATATCAAAATTAATTTGACATAACTGTCGGAGGAAAAGATTTTCTAGAGAAAGCGGAAATTTCTAAACTTACGGACTGTGATTCAGAATTTCTTGAGAGTGAGATATCAGTGGATGAGATCAAAAGAGCTATCAACAGATTGAATTTAGGAAAATCACCAGGACCTGATGGATTCCCAATGGAATTTTATAGGTTGTTACCAGACTCGGCCATTGCATTATTGAAAGACATGTACATGGCCTCTTAGGCGAATGGGCTACTACCGACCACCACAAGACATGCTATGATTTCGGTATTCCCAAAAAAAGGGAAAGATGATATGCTTGCTGCGAGCTATAGGCCGATTAGTCTCATTAATACAGACAATAAAATCCTGGCAAAGGTCTTAGCAATTAGACTGGAAGGTATCCTCCCTACATTGATCCACGAAAATCAAACGGGTTTCGTGAAAGGAAGGAAAACATCTAGTAACATTAGGAAGCTTTTTCATACGATTTCAAAGGCAACAGATCCATTGGATAATGCTGCAGTTGTTTCGTTAGATGCAGAAAAAGCATTTGATCGAGTAGGCTGGGATTTCCTCTTTTCGGTCCTTCAAAAAATGGGTTTTGGTGAGACATTTAGGTCTTGGATTAGATTACTTTACACAGAACCAACAGCAGACGTCAATACAAACGGCTTACTCTCAGAACCGTTCAAGCTAAAAAGAGGGACGAGGCAAGGTTGTCCTCTATCCCCTCTGCTATTTGTTATTGCGATCGAACCCCTGGCTGCTGTACTTAGAGATCACCCGAATATAAAAGGATTATCATGCTGGGGGTTGCAACAAAAATTGTGGCTATTTGAAGATGACTTGCTACTAGTACTCAGGGAATTAGATCAGTCTTTGCCTACTCTCATGGAAATTTTGGCATTGTTTCACAAGTCATCCGGATACAAAATAAATTGGACAAAATCGGAAGTGTTACCCCTGGTATCATGCTGTAGTAAACGGTTTATAACCGATCTGGGATTTAGATGGTGCCCTGATAAAATGAAGTATCTGGGGATCTGGATTACTCCAAAAGTCAATGATCTGGTGAAGATAAACATGGATGAGGTCTGTTCAAACTTTAAAAATGATTTGGAAAGCTGGGGCCTTTTAAATCTTTCATTATGGAGTAAGGTTAACGCTTTAAAAATGGTGTCGACCCCTAAAATCAACTATGTCCTCAGCATGCCTCCGCGAAATATCGATAACAAATTTTGGAATGAGTTGGATAGGCTTATCCAAGGCTTCTTGTAGGATGGGAAACCCCCTAGATTGAAGTTGCGGAAGTTGCAATTAACTTTGGATAAAGGTGGAATGGGGGTGCCGAACTTTAAGGCGTATCATCTTGCCTACATGCGTGACTATTTGGTTAAATTCCTAACACAGTCACCTGATGAGTGGGTTGTGGCGGAGACGAGCTATAATGGTCATCTAACACCAAGGGCGATGTTGACTACAGAGTCTAGAACGAAATGTGTGAAAGATCCATTGACTGTTTGTCTGAGAAACTCATGGGACAAATTGAATAGATTACTGAATGTGAATGCATTTAAAGATCCTGGGGCATCAATATGGATGAATCCTTCCATTAAATTGGAGAACAAAACTTTATTTTGGCCGGAATGGTTTTTGGGGGGAGTTAATTGGATTGAAGATCTCTTTAAGGAGGGAAAGTGGTTGAATATAAGAGAAATACAACAACAATATAGTATTGAAAATTTCAGAGCCTCAGAATACACAAAATTAAAAAATGCTATTGGAGAGATTGATGTGAAGGCTAGATTTAATCTGACTATAATCACAAGAGAGCAAAAGGATGGGGAAGGTGGTCTAGCAAGTCGAGTGTACAAAGTAATTGTGAACGAATATAAGGGAAATGACTTGTTGAGAGATGAATGGAGTCGCAGAATTGGATCTGAAATGACTGTGGAATCTTGGACGAGAATGAGTGAAAATGTTAAACTATGTTCCTTGGGATTGACTGAGAGGTCGAGACAAATTAAGATCCTTAATCGGGTTTATTGGACCCCCGAAAGGTTATGGAAGAGAGGTCTGAAAGATGATCCAGGTTGTTGGAATTGTGTTCATGAGAGTGGTACATTGGAACATATGTTGTGGGACTGCAGCAAGGTGCGAGAATTTTGGACGGAATTAGGGGAGATCTTCGAGAAGGTTTTGAATGAGAGGATTGAGCTTGATTTTCAAACACTGATCTTGGGTTGTGATGATAACTTGTTAGATCTAACACAATGCCAGAAGAAATGGTTATATAGAGGTGCCATGATTGGAAAAATAATCATCTTAAGGAATTGGAAAACTGCTACTACCTTACACAAAGATGTTTGGTTTCATGAAATGCATAGTCTGGCTGATGTGGAAAAGTTTTTATACAAAAGACAAGACAAGAAAATGCTATTTAATAAGATATGGGGGAGATTTCTTTCAATATACTGAAAATGACAATTGAATATGTTCGGATGTGAATTCTACGATTGGGGGGTGGGGTGGAGTTTGCGTTGTGATTTGTAATCTTGTATATAGTTTATTTTTGTATCACCTTGATGTTTTTAATGTATTGTTGTATTGTTAAAATTGAAAATAAAATAAAAAAAAATATTTCTCCGTTACATCATCATTTATTATTTTATATAGTGAATTTGGCCCAGCCAAAATGCATTTTCTGTACAACATCACTCTTTTACATTCCATTATGCATTTTAGTGAACAGAGACCAAACTCATACCTTATGACTTCTAATGGTGTACACTTTGGTATGAAAAATAATACTTTTTTCCAAATTGATGCTTCTATAGTTTTTAGTATAGGGGTCAGTTTCATCGGATAGAATTCCAAACCATATGTTAGCCTCAGTATAACCTTTAGCATATAGAAATCTCTGCATCCCTTCATTGTAAATTTGCCAAATTTCCTTTCAATGGCTTTTAGTTGATTTTCAGCCTCTTTCGCCTTAGATTCTAAGCATTTTTTTGCAAAGCCTACCGTCATGTTACTTGCAAAGGTATAACCTAAATATTTTACGGCTTTCTGCAATCTTAACTTGGTTCCTTCCACACACCACACTGGCTTTGAGCTTACACTGTTACATTTCCCCAAATTTATTACAACAGTTTTTGTAGGATTCATTTTCAGTTTTAAAGGATAGTTCCGGGACTTTTTTTTTATTGTCCCTACGGGTCGGCCATGTGTTTGTAAGCATAAATCGGTAGATCGTAGGAAACTTTCCTATGGACCTTACCCGACTTTTCGCCCATTATCGCACTCGAAATCAGCCTCCATTTTGTGATAATCCTATCATTCCGCCGCATCGACCTGGCTCACCTGCCTTTGCGGCACTAAATCAAATCCCCCGCCCCTGAGCCTGACATCAGCAGACGCGTACTGCCCATTTCAAGCACGTCTCGTGTCAACAATCGCTGCGCCTCAGCTATTGACGTGTTGCCATGGAAATGGCAGGACGCCTCTTTCCCCAATAAGTATAAACAGACCGTTTCACAACACACAGCAGCAGATTTTCGATTCCATTCCTCTCTCTGTGTTACTTTGAGTATTCTGTGACTCGTTTCAGTGCTCTGGTCAGCTACCTTCGCCGCTTGTAGCCCGTGTGAACACCTGTACCATCTCTGTAAATTATTTTACTATCTTTACCGCACAATGGCCACAATAATGCCGTATATGTACGAGCCCGAGTACACCGAGGAAGAACTACTGGAAAGTCAAGCACGCGAAAACGATGGGGATTCGGACGGCAGTTGGGAGGACCAGTCAACGGATGAAGAGCCTGGACCATGTCGCATGGACGGCGTCTCCACCTGGTGCACGTGCAATCGGTGCGAGCTAATGCCAACTGAGGAGGAGAACTGCTGCTGCCGTGAAAATTCCGGGTGCTTGGCCTACATTTCGGAAAGCGAGCAAAGTCTGCAGGAAGGCGAGCAAAGTCCGCAATGCATCACCGAGCTGCCAGAGTTCAGGGAAGCCTGCCTCTCACGGACCGTGTTGAGGATGATGATGGTGCTTATGCACGAACTTCGCGGCACTGTTCGTCCGCGTAATCCGAGTAACGAGTAAGTATACTCTGTTTGTGATGTCAGTGATGCCACCACTATTTCATGGTCGTCTCCCACATATAAAATTACATTTACATATCATTCGAACGCATGTAAATTTGTTCCATATAGTGCATTTTCTAGATATAATTTTTTTCTAAGAAAAATGACATGTGTTACCTGAATCGACATTGATAAGAAAGTTTGGTCAGTTTAATACAGTTTGCATCTTTTTTTTTCACAGGTGGTACAGGCTGGTGGCCTATCGTTCCTTCACTTGGTGGCTTCACGGGAGGCTCGGACACCGCGTTCGGAGAGTAATACCTGCCTGTGCGGTACTTGCCATTAGACAACATTTCCCCAGTGACAGTGGACAATACCGCGGATTTTCCCTCGATGTGCTGCAACCTCAACTTTACAATGTGTAATGTTTATTATTTATGTTTAATTAAAATCTAAAATAAAGCCCAACATATATTTTAACAATGGTTGTTTTGATTTTTTAAATGAATCTAGTGTATATTCTCCTGGGAGGGTGAGGTATTTATAAACTCACCCCCCTGCATTCCATGTAGTAGATCCTGCAGCCATCCTCTTACATTCAGTTAGATGGCCTCTCCTTGGTGAGGCCCTGCGGCAAACGGGTCTTGTCTGCACGACCACCGCCCCGATCCACCCCCCGCCCTATCAAAGGCAGTTCGCACCGGGGTACTTGTGCTGGCAAGTGGAGCTGTCAGGGAGCGATAAAGGCCAAGAGGTGCCAAAGACCATGTACACTTCAAAGTGGTCTATAGAGCATGGGTTGTTGTTCCCATGTCTACCTCCAGACCCCGTGTCTCCTGCCAAGCATCCCCCCTCACGCTGGACGGCCCCCTGCAATCCACATAAGTGTGTCTCCATTCACGAGTCTTCCTGTGTCTTGTCTGCACGACCACCGCCCCGATCCACCCCCCGCCCTATCAAAGGCAGTTCGCACCGGGGTACTTGTGCTGGCAAGTGGAGCTGTCAGGGAGCGATAAAGGCCAAGAGGTGCCAAAGACCATGTACACTTCAAAGTGGTCTATAGAGCATGGGTTGTCGTTCCCATGTCTACCTCCAGACCCCGTGTCTCCTGCCAAGCATCCCCCCTCACGCTGGACGGCCCCCTGCAATCCACATAAGTGTGTCTCCATTCACGAGTCTTCCTGTGTCTTGTCTGCACGACCACCGCCCCGATCCACCCCCCCGCCCTATCAAAGGCAGTTCGCACCGGGGTACTTGTGCTGGCAAGTGGAGCTGTCAGGGAGCGATAAAGGCCAAGAGGTGCCAAAGACCATGTACACTTCAAAGTGGTCTATAGAGCATGGGTTGTTGTTCCCATGTCTACCTCCAGACCCCGTGTCTCCTGCCAAGCATCCCCCCTCACGCTGGACGGCCCCCTGCAGACCGCATAATGCCACGACATATACACGTCATTCATTCACAAACACACCCCTGTTTCGAATTCTTTATAACCCACTTCATATTTCTAATGAGAACTTCTTTGCGCTTTGCTAGTCAACCCGTGAAGGTGCTGGTTATCTGCTCTTCGTCTCTGTGAACTTCCGTGACCACTTTGAGCAAACTCGTCAGTTTGCAACCTGTGAACTGCTCCCTGTTCTACGACAAGAAACTACTCTGATCCCTGCATCTAACTGTTTGTTCGTCAAGGTAAGTCCATGTACCATAATCATTTTGCGTCCAATTTTTTAATTTATATCTATTTGCTAGTAGTCATCAAATTGCATCCATGTTTTCTTTTCGTTCACGACAGTACATGCAAGGAACTAGTCACATGTTCTGAGTTTAGTCAAATTACTTTTTCTATTTTTTGAAAGTTATTGAAATACTTATCCGCATGTGAATAACATGTATAGTTCCAAGAACCAAAACGGACCTTGCATTGAACCTTTTATGTGTCATTTAATGTTTTAACACATTGGTATTCATAGAGAATTGTTGATCTTTACTTTTCAGAACTTTCCATAATGCCTGCCTGTTCCATTGGCGGTTGCCCTTCGAAGACCCATAACAAATCTGAAGGTACTATAATGCATGTTTTCCCTAAGACAATAGATCAGATAAGAGAATGGGTCCGATATTGCGGATATCCAGCCTCTGAGATAGAAAGTAGAGTCCTAGAAGTCTTTGCGGACAAGAGGGGTGATCGATACCGCATCTGCAGCAGGCACTTTAGCCCAGACATGTACTCCACATCATTGCTAATAAGGACGAAAACACCGCGAGCGAGGCGAAAATTGCTCTCAACCGCTATTCCCACTCTATTCGTCCAAATCCCTCCACTGGTGAGTCAAGTTTACGTATTTATCTCTCGGCATTGCGGTAGTGTGTAGCATTAGCTAACAATAATTTCCCCATTTATGTATCCACTCAATATGAAGGCTGAAGATTCTCCATCCATGTCGTTATTGCAGTCATCAGCCACTTCAAGCGCCTATCGGGTAATCTTACTTAGCTATTCTGACACTGACTTGTTTTAGGCATGTAAATCAATAGTTTTAATTGATCGTGTAATTATTTTACCTAATGGTACACCACAGTACTCGTCCTCTAGTCTTTGTTTTCAGTTATAATTATTGTTATCCAAAATAATGCAAGTACTGTCTTTCAGGGAGATGCTGAGGAGTCCAACGCATTGACGACAACCGTAGATGTCACTCAGATGCTCGAGGTACGTTTCCGGACAGTTCCATCGATGGAGATCATCAGATCTTGCATTCTTGTAGCGTGATTGTTACACACAATGTTTCTTTCGTTTTTAGCCATTGGTATGTCCTTCTGTCGTCGCCCTCCTATGTGTCTTCTTTTTTCAATATTGTGTTCATTACTAATGAAAGTCCTATGTTTCAGGGAGTCGATGGAGCATTAGTCCAAGAGGAAGGGGGAGCATGCAGTTACGGGTCGGCGCAACAGCTTGCAGAAGTGTGCACCGCAGTTACAGCGTCCCTTGATGTTCTTATGCATTTCGAGGTATGGATACTGACAGATCAATCATGCGAGATCAAATGACGTGATTACATCCGCTATACTTCCTTCTTTATTAACGCAAGTACTATGTTTCAGGGAGCTGACGGAGCTTCTTCAACAAGAACATCACCCCTAGTAGTTGATGCAGATCTCTGGGTGGTGACACTTCCAACGATGGAGCAAATCGAATCATATTTAGATATCCATTATTTATTTTAGACAACTGATCATTTGTGCAGGTCTATTTAGATGAGCCGTTGACGCCTGCAGAAAGTTTATGTTCTTTTAAACAAAATAGAAAACCATACTAATGCAATTACTGTGTTTCAGGGAGTTGCTGAAGCGTCATCTTCAATAATATCATCAATGGAAGTCTATGCGGAGCCCGAGGTATGGATCTTGACAGTTCAATCTAACTAGATCAACAATGCGTGAACTATTGTCGTTTGAATGTTCTACACAATGCGTTCATTCGTGTTTTGCTATTGAGATGTACGTATGGGTATTGGTCCCCAAGTACATTTTGTGTTTTCAATATTATTATACATACTAATGAAAGTTCTATGTTTCAGCGAGTCGATGGAGCCTCAGTGAGTGATGGATGTGCTTATCATGAAAGTATAGTCGTTGCAGCGCGAGAGGAAGTGGAGACATGCACACACGAGTCGGAGCAACAGCGTCCAGATGTTGAAGTTCGAGGAAAGAAAGTTTCAAAGAAAAGAAAGCAAAAGAAGGTTAGTGTCCTGTTCACTATATTATGTTGTCTTTCACTGTCAATAGTTCAATACTGTAAGTTGTGTTTAAACTGAACATCCCTTTTCTAATCTGTCCTCTAGTTGCGAGTGGGTGTAAGAACTAGATCTACACAGACAGTGAAGCGAACGAGAGATGTTGCTTGTCAAACCTTTTGGCAGGGACTTGAGACTGGAGATGCATCGTGCCAATGGGAAGAATATGAAGTGATTGACAACGGAGCTATACCACCACCAGCCATTGATAGTGAATGTCCTCCTGGTAGTTTGGATGCAGTCGTAGATCAATTCACAGAATCCACACCCGCAAAAAATAAGAGCACGCGAAAGTTGAAGACATTGTTTTTTTCTCCCATCTCCGGACAAGGAACAGATGTTGCAATGGAAGAGAATGAAGTGGACGACAATGAAACACCATCAATATCACTCAGCATAGCGGAAGACGATATCAGAGATTGTACCTTTCATGCGAGTGACATGTCCTCAACGTTACAGGCCGAACCAGCTGGGATGCAGAGTGACAGTATAAGGAAAGAGGCCAAATTCATTGTATTCGATAGCTGTTTGATGGATATTATTATGATGATGAAATGTGGGCATTGGGTTGGTGGGGAAGTATGTGGGGAGCCATTGATTAATGTGACTCGTGCAATTCGAGGCACTAACCTTAAAATACATGCCACCTGTACACAATATCATCCGTTCGCATGGTCTGCACAACCCATGCTGGGGCAACTGCCAGCAGGCAATCTACTTTGTGCAGCGGCCGCACTTTTTAGTGGTTCAAGTTTTAAAAAGTTACAGTATTTCTTTCAGTTTGTGGGAATCCATTTCATTGCGAAAAGTCAGTTCTACAAATACCAAACCGATTATCTATTTCCAGCCATCAGCGAAGCTTGGAGAATGGAAAAAATGTCAATGGAAAGTACATTCGCGGGCAAACGCTTCAGGCTAGCCGGTGATGGACAATGCGACAGTCCAGGATTTTCAGCCAAGTACTGCACCTACCACTTTCAGGACATGGAAAGTAAGAAAATTGTGAGTTCGGTGGTCGTGCAGGTGTCACAAAGTACATCCTCAGTGGCCATGGAGAAAGTTGGCTTTGTAGCATCATTGCAAGAACTACAATCGCGGGGAATGGTGATCGACCTGATAGCCACGGACAGACACGTTTCAATTGCCAAGACAATGAGAGAACAGTACAAAAATATAAATCACCAATTTGACGTATGGCATCTTGCAAAAACAATCAATAAAAAATTGTCGGCTGCAGGAAAAAAAAAAGATATGCAAGGTATTTCACAGTGGTCCAAGTCAATCAGCAACCATCTTTGGTGGAGCTCAAAAACATGTGAAGGGTCGTTGGAAATTCTACTGGAAAAATGGCGGTCAGTAATGTTGCACTGTAGCAACGTACATCAATGGTCGACAAATGAGCATTTCCACAAATGTGAACATGGCCATTTGTCCACAGAGGAGGCACGGAAGAAGAAGTGGTTGATTCCTTCATCACCCACTCACAAGGCCATTGAAAAGATTGTATTTGATAAAACTATAACAAGAGATTTGAGGGGACTCACGGAATTCTGCCACACAGGAGATTTGGAGGTGTTCCACAATATGTGCCTAAAGTACAGGCCCAAAAGATTGCATTTTGGCATGGAAGGCATGATAAATCGGACTCTTCTAGCGGTCTTGGCACATAACCATAATGTTGGCCGTCAACAAAGTAGGACGACCGGAACTTTAGGGACGCTTCGCTACAATAAGGCCTTCACTAAAAGAAGTAAACAATGGGTGATCAAACCAGTGTTTGAGGATATGCAATATGAGTTTATTGAGAGACTTATCGTAGATGTCCTCGATAGGCACATACATGGAGTGGTGAACGAACCTATGCAGGGGACAACTGCATTGCCACCCAACATTGCCTCTGTTCCATGTCCACCTAAAGCAGAGCTCATTGAGAAATACACATCACGGTTTAAATGATTGTAATTCGATTGTCTGTTCTCTCGAGTCTCCTCATGTTGCAGGCCCATTGCAATTAAACCAAACAGTAATATAAATCATTTTTACAAAAATTATAGAATGTTTCCGTATTACAAACACATGGCCGACCCATAGGGACAATAAAAAAAAAGGCACGCAGACAAGATGCCCTTACACTAACTGGAGCTAACTAGAAATGTGTGCTCGCTCAAAGTGAAGGTCAGCTGCTTTGATGTTTTGCTCGGGTGGCGGAAAGGCCCACGACCCAATATAAGGTTCTATTGTGATTTGACCTTGACAGGCCGGGACCATCCTGAAAGACTAAGAAAAGATAATGAATAAAATTTCAGAAACGAAACGATGAGCCACGTTCATTAGAAGAAGTAACGTCGGCAAAGAAGGAGTGGTGTTTCGGGTCTGCCCTACACAGAGACACAATGGAAAATGCAAATATAATGTAAGTAACTTTTGATGAGTTTATACCGCAATTTCATTACTATACAGTGGCTTTAAAGACGGGTTCAGTTGTACTTGTTCGTTCTATGTGGCATAGTGTTTTCTACCGCGCACTATCTGGAGGAGAACCATCTTCTTTTACTGAAGCACCTCAAAACCTTCCTCTTTGCTTCTGCTTTCTCTCTCCCTCTCCCCTGCTACAACTGGTCCACTGTCTGCGACCTCGGTCCTGGGCCCTTCCACTCTCCACCTGCACTGCCTCCCTGTCAACCCCTGCACTGGGGGACTGTCTCAGTATCCTACAGCCCCCCCTTCCCAGCACTTGTTCTGCACTTACCTTGCACTTGCCACCAGCTGGCCCTATTTATTTATTATTTTATGCTACTTACCTTGTACTCCACTCCCCCCCCTCCATGCCTCGCCACGCCTTTAAACACTTGTGTACACCCAGTAGCGCTGTCCTCGCTATGAAATGAATAATTTTAATAAGGATCTGATGGTGAGACTAATTTCATTTTTTATGTTTTTAGGTACATCATTCACTACTGTCTGTGTCACGAGTACCAGACACCGGCGGACGGCTTCTACAGCCGCCAGTTGCTTCTCCGCGTGAACAACGTTACCACCCTGACCATTTTATGGGACGATCGCCAAGTACAAGTATGCCCTTACGCGGTACTAACGGTTAGATGCAACATACCTACCGTTGTGGTGGCCTAGTGCCTCGTTGTTGGAACAGCCATGCGATTATCAGTGCGACAGAAGAGCTTATTTTTATCGTAAACCAACACCCTGTGTACTGCACACGAACATCGCTTCCCTCAAGACGAACTAATTTGGATCGAGAGCAAAGAAAAATGCAAATCGCTGAATATTCTCTAAACATTTGATGTCCAATAAACGTACTTTGCCAAATGTACAATCTTGCCGTTTGCTTTTAAACCACGGTTTCACATTCCGAATTGTGGTGCTGTATTGTGAGATGCTCTAAGACCCTGTGTACAGCAAAGGACCATCGCGTTCCTCAATACGAACTTTTTGGAACATGAGCAAATAAAAATGCAAATCGCTGAATATTCTCTAAACATTTGATGTCAAATAAATGTACTTTACCACATTTACAATCTTGCGGTTTGATTTCAAAGTACAGTTTCATATTCCGAATTGTGGTGCGCTGTATTGTGAGCTGATCTGTGTTGATTTCCGGGGTCTGTGTGGAGTCGCGTAGAAGACGCCTGGGCGCGTTTGCCTACGCAGCACAGTCACGTCACGGATAGAGGCGGGGAATATGAATGTTTTGATAAAGTCTGTTTCAGGGGCGGGGGATTTGATTTAGTGCCGCAAAGGCAGGTGAGCCAGGTCGATGCGGCGGAATGATAGGATTATCACAAAATGGAGGCTGATTTCGAGTGCGATAATGGGCGAAAAGTCGGGTAAGGTCCATAGGAAAGTTTCCTACGATCTACCGATTTATGCTTACAAACACATGGCCGACCCGTAGGGACAATAAAAAAAAAGTCCCGGAACTATCCTTTAAGTCTTTAATGAAAGCCGAAAAAGCAAGCCCGTTATTAGTGCCCTGGTTCCTTAGCGGGACCCGTAAGGGACATGTGGTCACACCACACGTTCCTTACGGTCCCCGCCAAGGGGACCTTGGAATAGGGCGGTAAGGGATTACCAGCACCGGTCTCCTTACCGGTGCCCGGTATCCCTTACCGCACAGGTGATAATGACCCCCTTGTCCTATGATGCCCAAAATTGTATTGCTACTGTAGAGGTATGGCCCATTTCATCTAGTGAAGAGTTTGTCTTTGATATCGAAGATATATTCATTATTATCAAGGGGCTTAAGAATTGTAGGCCTCATGTTCTGCATGGTGTTGCAAACACGATAATTAAGGCCAATCCTAATTTTTGGGATATTACTTTGGAGCACCTTTTCCAAAGCATTATGGTTTCTGGTATGATTCCACCCAGCTGGCGGCAGTCTATACTGATTACGGTATTTAAGAAAGGTGATAGGATTGACCCTGATAACTATAGGCTCCTAGCTATGATGAACAGTAGCCAAAAGATTTTTGTGATGATAGTTCTGAAAAAACTAAATAAATGGGCTGATGATAAGGGGTTGCTCCATAACCTCCAACCGGCTTTCGGAAAGAACATGCAACCACACTGAATATCTGTGCTTTACATAGCCTAATGGCCGAGGCAGCGTGTCATAAAGCTAAGACATTGTATCTCTGGTTTATAGATTGTACTAAAGCATTTGATTCAGTCTCTCGTACTCAACTCTGGGGTAAACTGTATGATTGGGGATTTGATGCAAGGTTATTGTATTTTATTAAACCATTATACACAAATACCTCAGTAGTGGTGGGTGTTAACCAGGAGGGTCAATTAACGCAAGCAATCTCCACTCATAGTGGTCTAAAGCAGGGATGCGCTCTTGCACCTCTGCTTTTTAATTAGTATATTTCTGACTTGGCCTCAGTGATTGGAGCCGTGCGTAACTTTTCTCCTACCTTGGGGTATGAGTGAGTGGCATGGCTTGGATATTTTGATTACACTGTGCTGCTAGATCATACCCCGATTGGTCTTCAATGTTCCATTGATGCATTGTCTCTATATACCAAAGAAAACTACTTAAACATCAACATAAGACGGAAATTGTAATGATTGGCTCTGGCTCTAGAAAAAAAAGCCCTTTCTCTTGGAAGTTGGACGGGGAACCCCTTGAGGTGGTGGAGAGTTATATTTATCTGCGGGTTCCTAATAAATCTTGTCCACAATGTATGTACCATGCCCAAGGTTTTAAGAAAATGGCTTGCTTTAAAGAAGTTATAGTAATATGGGTGGTTTTAATACAGAGGGTTTAATTTCCATTTATAGGACTAGTATCATACCTGGAATACTTTATGGTATAATCCCTCTTCCTGAGTCGAGAATGAAATGGCTGGAGATTTTGGAGGAAAAAATACTTTGTTCAGCGATGTAAATTTGTGCTATCTCTCCATCTCCCTCACTTGCATGTTGATCGACCTTTGGGCCTGATTGCAAAACACTACTGTTAGACAACTACTAATACTTTTAGGACTAGGAACCATTTGGTTAATATAGGGATAACACCAGTAGGGCTGATTGATTCACCAAATGCGATTAAGACACTGAAAAATAAAACTAGAATATGGGATGCAAATGCAAATGTTGGTAAATTGCATAAGAAAAACTTCATAATATTTGCTAGTCACCGTTTTTGTCCTAATCTGCCTCTGCCATGTACTTATTTAGTTAAGTCTTGCAGTGTTCAGTTAGAGGGATTCATTACCTATCTGAGGTTCAACATTCTTCCGACCAGGCAACATACGGGCCATTAGAATGGGACCCCATATGAGGAAAGATTGTGCCATTTGTGTAACTACACTGTTGAGACCGCTCGGCATATACTCACAGGTTGTCCTGAATTGACTAATGCTTATATAAAAGGGTATGCATCTTGGTTCCCAGTGAATTTATTGAGCCAAATCAATTTTGTAATTGTATACATTGTGCAGAATCAATCATAAAAACAGCTTCTGCCTTTTCTATCTGAAAAGAAGTACTGCGAATATCAAAATAGATTTTGCATCATGAATTCTGCAGTGCTACGATATCTTTTTGTAAATTGTTATTCTCTCATTTCATTTTAAAGCTATTTAATTTTTGTATCGCTTTTATTCTGACATGAAATTTTAAAACAAGTTTTAAACTGATGTGTTATGAATCTTGTGTACCATGGAGAATTTTATATTATTGATGAAATTATATCTGATGATTTGTTTGTATTGTGTAATATGTTTCTTGTGTGTGTGATATGGTTGTGTGATATGGTATGGTATTGTTTATTTATAAAGCCCCTATACACAGGCATGTGTTTCAAAGCGCTCAAGGAGGGTAGGAACACAGGGAAAAAACAGCAGTCGCTCAGAGCCCTTGAATTTCTGAAGCGATAACGGTCTGCACAGGCAGATTAACTGGATATGGTACATTTAACAGTTAGGATACAACAAATAGGCCTGATGGCGATTTGGCAGTTTTTTCAAGTGCACATTAAGAGGTAAGACAAGGAAGGACAAATATCTACAGGCAGAGCTGTTGCGCAAGTGCAGGCAGGACAAGGGAGGGGCAGGGGACCATGTGCACCCAGTCAGTAGAGACTGGGGAAGTGCGGACAGAGAAGCTCTCAGGATGTATTGCAAGTGCAGTGAGTGTGTGGGGTGCAGGGCCCTGAGGCAAGTGCAGTAGGACTGGCAGGGGTGCCTGGGACCTGTGAGACTCTGGGGTACACCAGGCGGCCAGTCAGTGAGCTGTATGGAAGGAGGGAGAGAGGGAAGAGCAGAGAGCTAGGTTAGCAGAGTGAGAGAGAAGGAAGAGGAGAAGAGGAAGGTCTTGAGGAGTTTCCGGACCTTAACAATATCAGGCTCAAGACGGAGGGTGGCAGGGAGGCTGTTCCAGAGGGAGGTGCCTGCTGAGTAAAGGGATCTCCCTCCAAATCTCTGCTTGGAGAACCTGCTCACTCGCAGAAGGTTGGAAGTAGATGAGCGGAGGGCTCAGGAGGGACATTATTTAGGAAGTCAGCTTTGAAGGTAAGTAGGTCCCAGGTCCCAGAAATCCTTGTGGACAATGCAGAGGGTCTTGAATTTATTTGATCCTTGCAGCCACGAGGAGCCAGTGGAGGGATTTCAGTGCCAGAGAGATGCGGTCCCTGTGCTTGAGGCCAAGGATAAATCTTGTGGTTCTGTTCTGAATGAGTTGCAGAGGGCGCAAGGCAGAAGCAGGGGGGTTGAGGAGGAGGCTGTTGCAGTAGTCCAGCCTAGAGAGAACTAGGGCTCTGGAGACAGTGAGCCACTGGGGGAAAGTGAGAAAATGTAGAATGCCTCTGAGGAGGTGTAGTTGATAGATAGACTTTTTTGAGATGTCAGAAATGTGTGAGGAGAAGGAGAGAGTGGAGTCGAAGATGATCGCAAGGTTTTTGGTCTCACAGGTGGGGGTGTGGGCAGGGCCAAGGGAGGCCGGCCAGAGTGAGAGGTAGAAAGCGGGAGGGGGGTCCCATCAGGTTTACTGGCATAGAGACAGAGGTTGTTTGCAGTACACCAAGGGATTGCTAAAGGGTTTTATTAATTGACCAATGCACAATACAAAAAATAAAAAAACAGTGTCCACAATGTCAACAGCCACAGATGTAACATGATCTGACGCGACCTCACCTTCACGAAGGAGGGCAAAAGCTTCTTCCTATTTGTCTTCTGGCAGAAAATCCAGTATGCAGCCCATCTTGTACTACAACTGCCTATCATAGTGTGACAGGATAGCCATGGAATTGGCCGCCCTAATCGTGGTTGTGGCAGTGGAGATGATATGTTTCCCATAGGAGGTAAGTTGCTTTCCTTCCTTATCTGACTTGACTGTGTTTGGAGAAGATGGATTAGAGGAGCGTTTCCGCGCACTGCTGCAGACACAACTGAGTGCGAACTGGGCTCTGTGCGCAGACACCTAGGGGTGGAATCTTTTTCTCAAACCTGTCCTTTTTGGGAACAGCAGAAAAATTATTTTTCATGGTTTTCACAAATGTCCTTGAGGACGGGTTTGGCAAACACAGATTTTCTAGTGTGCTCTATCTGCTGACAAATAACCCTTCCTTCTTCTGTTCCTCTGGTATCGGGTCAAACAATTTTGCAACCCTAGGCATGAGGGTGTTGAAGGAACCAATCTCATCTGGGGAAGAGTCTCTAAGCGGAGTTTCCTCTGGTTCACCATTCCCTGGTATTACATCCTCAAATTCGTCAGTAGTATTTATCTGAGTAGACATAGCACCGTGAGAGATGTCATCATCAGATTCGGTATCCATCCGATTGGTAGAAGTTGGAAGAGCAGGAGTGGGGACACATGAGGGGCATCCAATTGCAGGTGGAGGAGCAGGTAATAGGCCAGCAGGAAGACTCTGATGGGGAGGAAGAGGCAGAGCAGACAGTCTATGTTGCAATTCAAAGACCAGAGTCTGCAGTGTTGACAAAATGTCCAAGGAGAGGTCACGAGGCTCCGGGTGCACAGGAGCCTGCTTCGGAGGAAACCCAGAAGGTGCAGAAATTGCGCGATGGGGCGCCATTGTTGATGGAGGAATGGCCAGAGTGGATGGTGGAATCTCCACAGTCGTCATTGAATGACCTGGAACAGCAGGAGGTTCATAAGCCAGTGTAAAGAGCGGGTGTGTATAAATAGGCCTTGGCAGGGCTGAAAGCGCAGTTGCTGAACCCAGAGCCTAAGAACCCCCTCATAGAGTTGCAGATTAAGGAGCATGAGCTTTGGTAGTGCATCGTCGATGGAGTCACCGTTGAGGTTGTCGTCAGAGTGGGCGTCGATGGGGTCGTGGACGTGGTCATCGACGGGACAGATGACTTGACCTGCTTATGGGCCATCGATGTTGACATCGCCAAGGGTGTCTTCGACGGGGAGCAGCAGGTGTCGACGAGTGCTTCTTCGCAGATGACAAATCCAGACCTGCAGAAGACGTGGACGTGCTTTGTAGACAATGAAAACTTAGCCGGTGCTGCTGTTGATGACTCAGCAGCTGAATCATGGGCTGTATGGGGGGTTTTTAACTCTCTTCCCACGGGAAGAAACGTTGTGAGAACTCAACATCTTTGAGAGAGAGTTCGCTTTAGGGGTCTGCACTAGCATAGGGAAGCATGACTCTGGACAGAGGCCGAATCGGAGGATCCAGCACCATCATCTATCCAAGCCACTAACCTTCTTTGGTGTCCATGGGCATCTTGTTAGAGAATCACTGGCAAATGGAGCATTTATTGATCTTGTGGTCAGAGTAAAGACATTAAAGACAGTTGTGAAGATCTTCAATGTATACATTCTTCAGATGACAGGTGGAAAAGGCCTGTAAAAGGCTTATCTTTCTGGTGTCAACCATAATGTCAGCCACTGTAGAGGGCCTTACCGAACAGGAGCTGAAACTGCTCCTGCAGGCGACAAGAAGCTGGGACTGAACCATTGATGGGTGGAAGGAAGCAGAGAACTTCTGAAATGCAGAAGTAGCAGTCACAAAATGAAGAAATAGCAATTAAATCGTCAAAAGTATGAAGAGACTGAACGTGCAGTAATAAATCTAAAGATGTCCACCAGGGGTGGAGCTAAGGGAGACCTGTCTATTGGCTGTGGGGCAATATGACCCAAAAAGGGTCTTATAGAGCACTAAAGGGACAGCAGTTTTAAAATCTAAATGTAAACTGCTTTAATGTTACTGAGAATTCCCAGCCTGACAAAGTGTAATATTCAAACAGCATATGACTCTATGAAAGATCCAGTGCTGGAGAAGGGGATATCTCATACTGATGGAACTGAATTTGAGCTCTCTTCATTCGCCCTGTCTTGGGGTCTCTGAACTTGAAATAACCGTTGATGGACGCATCATACTTGCAGCCTGGGAACCTCCTACAGCAAAGCCTTAGGTAAGCCTTGTCGCCACTAATTCCCTGTCCTGTGGTGTCGCAAATAGGAGTCCAGTGGGTAGAGATATCTTAAATCTCTTTAAGCGACCGTTTCCCCTTTGACTTGAATTGGGAGTAAAGTTGAAAGTACGTACTTTCAAAGCCAAAGGCAGTAGATTCTGGATTAGGAGTTCTCTCTTCGGGCACATGGAGCCCTCTATAGCTGGAGGATCCTTTGAATATTTCTACGTTTACATTTTGCAAGAACTTGCTTGATAAAACCACCTGCTTATAATAGACTAAACTATCACAAAGACTTCTAAAGTGTTGCTCTGGCTGTTAAAGTATGGAACAAGTTACTTACCTGTAACTGTTGTTCTCCAGCATGGATCTGGCATGTATTCACATGCTCATGAATATTCCCCGTTGTCAGGCTGGGAATCCTTGGTAAAAGAAAAAAACAGTTTCAGTTTCGTTTCTGAACTGTCTTTCTACTAATAACCAATCACTGGTCTCTGGGTCATACTGCCCCCAGCCAAAGACTGCCCTCTACCTAAGCCCCTCCTCTGGCAGCCATCTTCAGATTTGGTAGCACGTAAAACGACGGTAGGACCAAGAGAAGAGCCGCAGAGGGGTAGGAGGGAGGGTTTGCATGTGAATCCATGCCAGGCCCATGCTGGAGAACAACAGTTACAGGTAAGTATCTTGTTCCTTCTCCGGCATGGGGTCTGGCATGGATTCACATGCTCATGAATGCAAGAATACATAGCAGTACACACATGCACAACCATGGGAGGTGGCAAGGCTCAACATTAAACATTACAACAACTCAACATTAAGCATCTCTTACCTACTCACCAGGCTCACTTTCAAGGGAATAGGTTGCGCAGCACTGCCTGGCCAACTCTGGACTCCTCCCTGGAATCCCAGTCGATGCAGTAGAATCTTGTGAAGGTGTGCGTTGACCTCCACGTAGCAGCCCTGCAGATGTCCAGCAGCGGCACAACAGACAGGAACGCCGTAGTAGCAGCGATCGCTCGTTTGCCAACCGGTGACAGTGCATAATGCAGCCGGAGAGCCATCTGGAAATGGAAGCCTTGAAGGGGGCCTTCTCTTGGTTCACAGCGCCAAAGTTCACAAACAGCTGTGATATCTTCCGAAAACTCTTTGTGCGGTTCACGTAGAACTTCAGCGCTCTAGCTACATCCAGCAAGTGCAAAGTCCTCTCAGCCGGCGACGAAGGCGACGGGGAAAAACAGGCAACACCAAGGGCTCATTGAGATGGAAGTCCGATGGCACCTTGGGCATGAAGGAGGGGTGTGTCCTCAGCACTACCCTTGTCTCGTGGAATGTCAGGTATGGAGGCTTACAGGAGAGGGCCTGGATCTCTCCCACTTGTCGTGCGGAGGTGATGGCCACTTGAAACGCTGATTCCACTATAGGAACTTCAGCGGTGCGAATGCAAAGTCTCAAATGGAGGGCCCATGTGTCAGGTCAACACCACACTGAGCTCCCACGCCAGGGCCAGAGCCTTCACCGACGGGAACGAGCGGAACAGTCCTTTCATGAACTCCTTCACAAGGCGGTACGACCACAGCGACGACCGCCCCAGAGTTCTGGTGTAGCAGGAGATAGCCGCCAGATGACTTTTGATGGATGCATGCGCCAGCCCCGCCTTGGCCCACAACAACAAGTACGGCAGCACTTGAAGGGCCGTAATCCGTAGAGGGTAGATCTTCTGTGCACGGCTCCAGACAGAGAACCTCTTCCATTTATGTCCATAGCACTTAAGAGTCGATGACGCCCTGGCCTTGGCAAGTACCTCCTTGCAGTCCGCCGGGAATTTGTAGCTTCCGAACTCTATCGTTGCAGGAGCCAGGCCTACAGGTTCAGTGATCCTGGGTCGTGATGCAGGATCGCGCCTCCTTCCCTGGCGAGAAGATCTGCGTCCTTCGGTAGCCTGACCGGGGGGGCGCTGACATGTCCAGAAGGTCCAGGAACCATATCTGCCTTGGCCATGATGGTGCGACGAGGATCATCCTGCACCGGGACCGTCTGAGTTGACTGATGAGTCGCAGAAGCAACGGCAACAGTGGGAACACAGAGGAACAGGCCGTCCTAGGGGAAGGCGAATGCATCACCCATGCTCCCCGGCTGGCGAAACCTGCAGGCGAACCTCTGGCACTTGGTGTTCGTTGCCGTCACAAACAAATCTATCTGGGGATTGCCCCATCGTCGGAATAGGAGATCCACTTGATCCTGCCGGAGCTCTCACTCATGGCACGAGCGCAGCACCCTGCTGAGTGAGTCGGCGACGGTGTTCTTTACTCCTGCCAGGTGGAAGGGTACCAGGAACATCCTCTGGGTGACGGCCCAGTGCCACAGGTCCTGCGCTTCCTTGGATAGAGCTAGGGATCTGGTGCCCCCCTGCTTCCGGATGTAGAACATCATGGTGGTGTTGTCGGTGAAAACCCATACCACTTTGTACTTAAGGGATGGGAGGAAGGACCTGAGGGCCCAGAACACAGCCCGGAGCTCCAGGACGTTGATGTGTAGAGACCTCTCCTCCGGAAGCCAAAGGCCTCTAGTGTGGAGATCCCCGGTGTGCGTGCTCCATCCCTCCAGGGAGGCGTCTGTCATCACCGTTTCCTGATGCGCTAGCGTTTGGAAGTCCATGCCCGCCACGAGATGTGCGCGGGTGCCCAACCACCGGATTGCCTGCCCGAAAGTCTTATTGAGGGAGATCTTGTCTTCGAAACTTCCCGTCACTTGTACCCAACGGGCATCGAGGAACTCATGCAGCGGCAGCATACGCAACCTGCACAGTCGCACGAGGTAGATGCATGACGACATCATGCCGAGCAGAAACTTGATGGACCTCACCCTGGCAACCTCCGTAGTCAACAGCTGTTGTACCGTGCGCAGAATGGCCTTCATCCTCTCATCCGACAGTGACGCCAGCCGTGCCACCATGTTGAGTCTGGCTCCCAGGAATAGGGTGTCTTTTAACGGCACCAAGCAGAACTTCACAAAGTTTATCGAGAACTCCAGTTCCGTGAGCAGGCGGACGGTCCTCGCCGAGTTCTCTTGATTTCGCTCGGATGAGCCAATCGTCCAGATAGGGGTAGACGTGGATCCCCTACAGGCGCAGCCATGCCGCCATCGGGGCCAGGCACTTGGTGAAGACCCTTGGCACAGACTTCAAACCGAAGGGCAGTGCCTTGAACTGATAGCGCCGCCCTTGGACCACGAAGCACAGAAACTTTCGATGTCCTTTATGTATGGGGATGTGGAAGTAGGCATCCTCCAAGTCCAGCGACGACCGGAAGTCGCCTTCCTCCAGTTGTCCCAGCACATGCTGGAGGGTGACCATCCGGAACTTCTGGGATTTTATGAATTTGTTGAGGCGGCGGAGGTCTAGAATGGGCCGCCAGCCGCCGGTCTTTTTTCAGACAAGGAAGTACTGCGAGTATGCTCGGGAGCCTCTTTGGGACGAGTTCTATAGCGCCCTTCTTTAGCATTGCTCGTACATCCAGAAGCAGCTGTAGAAGGTGGTTTTCCTTCCTGGCCACTGGTGGAAAATGGCAACACTTCTTTAGGAACTCCAGAGTGTGCCCATGGGCCAGGGCATCCAGCACCCAACGGTCGGTGGAGATGGACTTCCACACGCTGACGAAGTTCGCCAGCTGGCTTCCCACTGCAGTGCTCGGGTGGGGGCCCGACGTCATGACCGGTTCAGTCTTGCTTAGCCGGGGCCTTGCCACCTTGGGCCCCTTGGCGACAACGACGGTGTCCACCGGCCTTGTTGCGGACTCTGTAGGTTTCCTGCGACGAAGAGCGGGGCACCTGGCAGTACGACGAGGAGCTGCTGCCGAATCATTTGGAGGCACTCTGAGGTCCGAAAAGGGCGGCCGTCGCTAATGGAGAGAGCCCAATGCCCGGGCCGTCTCAGTGTCCACCTTGATGGCTGCAGTGACTCGTCCACTGCCTTGCCGAACAGGTTGTTCCCGTCGACGGGCATGTCCAGTACCCTGGTCTGCACGTCCTGATGGAAGTCGATGGCCCTGAGCCAACCGCGCCGGCGAAGGCAAACGACGTTGCCCATCTGGCGAAACCCAGTGTCAGCGATGTCTGTGGCCACCGTGATGGCGAGGTCCGAAGCCACCTTGGCTTCCTGCAGGATTTCAAGGGCTTCTGCCCTCTTGTCGTCTGGGAGGAAGTCCAGGAGGGGAGTGATCTTAAACCACAGCTCCCTGTCATAGCGGGCCACGATCGCGAGGGCGTTGGCCGCCTTGATGGTCGTCGCTGCCGATGAGAGGACCCGTCGTCCCATGGCGTCCAGCTTCTTCCCCTCGCTGTCCGGTGGAGACATGGAAGTTGATGCCATCGCCCCTGCCGATTACTTCTTGGTCGCCGCGGAGACCACCGAATCCGGGGATGGCTGAGCTTAGAGGCACATAGTAGCAGAGTCTGGGGCACGGTACTTCTTCTCGTACCGGTCCCTCTTCGCAGGGGCTGTGAACGGGTTCTTCAGAAGGGACAGTCCTTCGTCCCAAATGTCATCCAGTAATGGGACTGAGAGGACGGTCTTCCTCTTGGCCTCCCGTCGTTGGTAGAGGAACCCCTCCTTCTTCTGCTCTTCGGGGCATAGCTGAAAAAGGTCAGATACCGTGGAGATCATGGTGTGAAAGGAGCAGAATTTGTCGGCAAGTGAAGCCCGAGGAGGGGGTGATGGGAGATCCGTCCCATCGTCACCCCCGTCGTCTGTCCCTGTGGGGGGAGGGTCACTGCCTCGCTCCCCTTTGGCTTTCTCTGTCGGGACCTGCCGGGGCTTCTCCCGAAGCTTACCCGGGTTCTCTGACTTCCTTTTCACCGAGCCGGAGCGTTGGCTCGTGGTTGATGGCGTCGGTGACATCGCGCCCTGCCTGGCAGCCGAGGAGCCAGAACCAACGGCGCTCCCGGTGCCCGCTGACTTGCGATGCTTCGCCTTCTGTTAGGCCCCCGTCACCCGAGCGCCCTCAAAGGTCTTAAAAGACCACTCTGACTTCTTCTTTTCACCTGCTGCCGGGCTCTTCGCCTCCAGCCAGTTAGCGAGCCGTGTACGACGGTCCTTCATGGTCCGGGCGGACATGTTCTTGCAGAATGCACTGTCCTCCTCCACGTGCGACTTGTCGGCGTGAAGGCAGTAGAGGCACCGGGAGTGCTCATCTTCCTTGAAGACGTTCTGTAGTCCACATCCTGGGCAGATCCTAAACAGCTTGGATCCAACGGGCGTCGAGTCTCCTTTGTCCTGGACCATGTCCAGTGGGCCTCAAAGATCTCCCGGAATCCTCCAAGAAGTTAAATTTGACAAATATTCGCACTTGAGGGGCGTAGAAACTTCCGAAACGAGTCCTCGTCAATCGGAAGATGAAACGGTGGAGCTTGAGGCTCGATTTGACCGAAAAATAAAGAGTAAACTCTTTGGGAAAACGCAACACACAGTAAAAGCTCGAGAGCAAAAGCACGAGGATGCACAACACTTGAACGTGCAGTAAAAATCTGAAGATGGCTGCCAGAGGAGGGGCTTAGGTAGAGGGCAGTCATTGGCTGGGGGCAGTATGACCCAGAGACCAGTCATTGGTTATAACTAGAAACACAATTCAGAAACAGAACTGAAATTGATTTTTCTTTTACCGAGGATTCCCAGCCTGACGACGGGGAATATTCATGAGGAGCTTGTGAATCCATGCCAGACCCCATGCTGGAGAATTGTAAGGCTTGCAAAACTGCTACTAACCCCCCGGCCCATGTTAGCTATTTAAAGTGTATATTGACTATTAACTGTGTTGAAATGTAAAGCGGTAGGTGACCCATTATCCGTTGCCACACTGTGTTGTGTTTATGTTTGATATTGACTTTATGTATGAGCAGTGTGTTAATTTTTACAGCTCACTTGTGTCTAATAAATAGCATATTGTTGTACTTGCCTGTTTGTAACCTCTATTCACACCAAGTCTGCCTTCTCCCAAGTTTAAGATTAACTGCTCAGCAACAATATCAGTGAGAGTTTGGTCTAGAACTTAACAGTAAACTGGTTGCACCTTTAAGTTGCCTTCTTAGAACTCCTCACCAGAGTAGGTTCTGAAAAACCCTCTTAACACTAGTCAATGCACCCTGCTTTTTCCAAGTCACACTTATTCAAATTTCACTTGGACAACTGCTTGGACAATTGTCATTCAACACGGGAAAGCACTTCACTTGTGTAGACTCTAAAGAACTCTGAAATACTTATGAAGCATATATTTAATATTTTGTGGAACACTATTTATAGACCCATCATGGATCTCTGTGCACTCACATAGCAGTAACTGCTTCCTCACTGCGCAGGAATGTCATCTCCTCTTTGAATGCAGGTCCCTGACTTCCAAGGGAATCCAGTTGCTGAAGGACGTGACCCAGCTTTTCCTCAAGCTCTTTTTCTGGACAAAGATTACAAAAGAGTTATTCACTGTAAATACTTGAATAGTCCTAGTCTGTAGGCCCCTTTATTATATGCTTACTGGGCATCATTTCCTGTTGGAACAAATTCCCAGGAATGATTGCTGCATGAAGCCAAGTTACAATAATATTTAGGTAAAATACAGGTTTTAACAAATCCCTGGATCTCCTTTATGTCAAAGGTCAGGTGGAGTGACATGGGGAGCTAGTTGGGGATTGGTGTAGAAAAAAACGTTAATGTATGATTCAGAAACAGTTACTCACCTTAGTGACTACCGTACTCCTAGTCCATAGTCCCCTTTCCTCCAAACTGATGGGATACCTCGTCCCACCGAGACGGAACTGTAGTCTTTTTTGCACTGCAATAAAACAAACATTCCCTTTAAATTAATGCATGCAGGGCGTGCGGGTTTCCCTGCCCACGCTGCCATCACCCGCATGTCTTGCTCACCAGTCCTATTTTCCCACTCGTTGGCTACAAATCCTAACTGAACCGATTTAGCGGGGGGGTGGAGGAAGGGTCGTATGGAAGAAAGGGGACTAGGAGTAACTGTTTCTTACTCCTACCCACCCCCCTTCTTCCACCCCCCTTCTTCCATACTGATGGGAGATTTCATAGCATCAATGAGTAGTGGAACTCTCCCGTCCAGGGAATGATCAGAGTGTCTCTCAGAGAGACTGTGCCCGCGCCCCCCCCTGAGCGGCATAGCAAAGGCACTTTTTGTTCTGGTGTGTTGCGAACAGCTCAGTCTCGGAAGACCCCACTCCTGGAAGATGGGATACAACAGAGCAATGGGGTTGATCTCCCACTCATGGTTGGCATGATGTAGCCTGCTGAGGAGATCTACCCCCTCGTTCAGAACCTCTGACAGATGGACTGTCATGAGCCCATTCCCAGATCGATAATGTCAGCTGACATAGCAGAAGGGACCCTGCACCCCCCTGTTTGTTTATATAGAACATTGCAGTCGAGCTGTCTGTTTGTACCAGGACTGATTTTTTGCAGATTTTCGGTAGGAACACTCGCAGCGCCAAGGCTCATAGTTCCAATGCATTTATGTGTTGTGTCCCCCCTGATTGGACCAAAGCCCACCGGCTTTGAGGACCCCCAAGGTGGCTCCCTGAAAGATGGATTCATCATTAGATAAGTGACCAGTATCTTTTTCAGTATGAGTGGGTTTAGGAATAGGTATTGTGTCTCAGAGTCCGTTTAGAAGCCTCTCCGTTAGGCTCTTTTAGTTTATCCATCGGTGTCCCATGGCCATGTGGCTTACGTTGATTGTAGGTGGCTTTGTCGGTCCCTTCCTCCTATTTGATGCTGCAGAGGAATGACAGGGGACTGACTCAACAATGGTCTCGTGTAGGCACAGCCGATGCTGTGCTGTAAATTCAGTTTTGCGGTCGCAGATCGTACCTCAAGACTCCAGGTACAGTGTGATCTGCGAACAGAGTGTTGTCGTTTCCTGAAGAAAATGATGAAGCGGAAGCAAGATTGCTCAACGGTGAAGAAACATTCTAAGAAGAACTTGAAGATAAAGCAGTAGTCTCCCCAGGCCCCACAGGCTCAGGAAGGATTTCTGTAGACAAGGCAGGCTCGTTGTGAGCATCAAAGTGAAAAATCTCCTTCTCCTCTGGTTTGTCGTGGGGCAGAGGAAAAGGGAATCTTCTTGACATGCGTTGCGTGAATCCAATGTTTCTTCCCTGCCACTCGTACGGCGGTCTGTGTGGCCAAGAGGACTTGGTGCGGCCCTCTCCAGCGAGGTGCGAGACAGGAGGCTCTTTCAAATGCTTTAAGAGCACCCAGTCACCAGGTCGGAGTCGATGACCTGGATCCTCGTATTTTATTGGGAGGGCTCCTCGCACCTGTTGATGAATCAAATACTAGTTTTGAGTTAACTGGTCACAGTAGTCAGAAAGAAGCAAATGCTCCACATTTTTAACAACCTGGGTTTCGGTAGATTCCAAATATTGGCTGGTCTCCCCATGACAATCTCATTAGGAGAGAGCCCTGTCTTTGATTGTGCAGTTGTTCGCATTGATAATAAGGCTATTGGTAAGGCGTCAGGCCATTTCAAGTTACTATGGGCACAGACCTTCTCAATCTTAGTCTTCAATATGCTGTTATGGCATTCTACAAGTCCGGCACTCTGTGTCTGGCCGAATGGAACCGTTTATCGATCTGCAATCCCGTGCATACTTGCAGGATAACAGCAGCGATAAAATGTGGTCTATTGTTCGACCAAATGACTCATGGCAAAACAAACCTAGGAAAATATTTCTTCAGCATGGTTTTCGCTGTCGTCATTTCTGTGGCATCTTTTAAAGGAAACGCTTTAACCCATTTACTAAAGGCGCAGATGACTACCAAAACATATTTATAATTCTGAGAACGCTTCATTTCAATAAAGTCGAAGTGAATTACCTCAAAAGGCATAGAGGAGTAGACCACCAAGGGGGGCAGACATGATGGTAGCCTAAACCATCGTCTCCCTCTCTGGGCATTACTACCCGCAAGATACCCGTAGGAAAACGAGCCATCCTTGTCGGAAAAAGAACGTTCCTAGCCAAGAATTACCCGAGCAGCAGCAGAAGAAATTCTGGGCGAAAACGCAAATGGTGGCTGCAGTACGTGCGTCGGACTGAATGTAGTCAAGTGATTCCTCTTCACACTGAGCCGCCCAACTAAGGGAAAGTGCCTGAAACAGTTTGATTGGAGAGGACACCAGCGTTGGGAGAGGGCACCCAGGAGAAGGGCTTGCAGCGGAAGGTTGCGCTTCCCCTACTCCCCTCCCCCTGCCACAGAAGTATGGGACAGTGGGTTGCCGGGACCAGCGAACTGTGAGTAGTGCACGTCCCGCTGGGGACTTAAGAGCAAGCCGCCCCGGCCCCTAAGAGAGCGCGAGAGGAGCACAGCTGGGTGAACGAAACACGTTAAGCCCTCCTAATTAGCGGTCACGCTCGAGGCTTTCTCTCCCAGCCTTGAAGCCTGGAGGAGCGCTCAGCACTCAAAGGCCTGCCCCCCCTCCACTATCAGCATCGGAAAGGGGTAGAGGAGGACAGCACAAGGCAAAGAGGGCTTTCAAGCATAGCACCAGCGCAGCCTACTGTAAAAACGAATGGGGAAGAGCCGGGCACGGATAGAAAGACATGGGCAACAACAGACGGCATCCCCCCACGCCGGAGTCTGGCCAAGGAATTACACCACATCCTACGGTGGAGAAATCCGCTAACGCTGCACATCAGGCTCAGCAATAACTATACTAGTCACCAGTAAACAGCAAGCCAAAAGCAAGCAGCAAACCAATCCTGCAACAAACATTAGAAATCCACCAGCATCTAAGGCCTGGGGCACCATATACAGACTCAGACATCTCAAGTAATCACCTTCACAATTGTAGGCGCAGTCAAAGCAGTTGATCTATGAAGGAGGCCTCTTTACACTAAAATCACAAGGAGATCCCAGAGAGAGGAGGTTTAAAGACCACTTTGCCTGAACTAAACATACTAGGAATGAAGCCGATTGAAGGGTGAACGGCCCCCCTGCACGAACTGCGCATCTCAATCACGACACAAGCTTACAAAGTACAAAGTTTGTGAACAGGAGCACAACATCATCATCATCTTTTGGAAAGAAGCTGGACCCCAGCACCTTTGCCCTGCTCCAAACGTTTCGCCGAACCAACGTAGCCATGGAGTCAAAAGAAGCCCATAGCTCGACGGACATCCCGGGCAACGACCTAGACAGCGCTACCAAGTCAGACATTCAGCTACTGCCAGGGGAAATAAGGTCCATGAAAACAAGTCTTACAGAAACGGTGTCAGATCTGCACACCAGAGTGGCGAAGGCTGAGGACTGACTTGAGGCTGTAGAAAATAACCAGCAGTCAGCGGATGTCGCCACGATGCAATATGAGGCGTGCCTTCAAGACCTGGAACAAGAAGAGAGAGATGTTGAAGCGAAACTCGACGATTTTGAAAACAGGGAGTGGAGATCGAACATTCGGATACTGGGCTTGGAAGAAGAACAGGGGGAATCCCCAGTTAGTCTGGAGAAGAAAGTTAAGGCCCTAATCCAAACCCTTTACGATGACACAAACTCTCTATCGCTCGAAATTTGACCGAATGCACAGGGTATGGGGTCCCTTGCACGGACCACGGTCAGTTCTGGTAAAATGTCATTATTACGCCCAGAGGCAGGACATCCTGCTAAAAGCAACAGAAAAGGGAATGATCAATTTTGGATGTACAAAGGTCACGCTATATCAAGACCTGATATCCGATTTTAGAAACTTTTTTGCCCAGTTCTTTATTAATAGGCCCACCGCAGGAATGCAGATGAATGGGGAGCATGGGCTCCCACTTCTCCCTTGAGCAAGCTGGCCCGACTTAAAATGGGACAGTACTAAAGTCTAAGTTCACTTGTTGACACAACCTATGCGGGATATTGTTGATAAAGTTGTATAAGTGTATAATGCCCGGAGAGGGGCCCCAGCAGAGTGGCCTTTCTTAGTTTAGGGCGTCTCTTCAGTCAATAGAGAATGGTAGGATTAGCTTTTCTCAAGGGAAGGGGAAGGGGGGGGGATACTCGTCCGGAACATAGAGGGTACTGGAATCACACGGAAGAACCACATACACCAAAAACACCCACAACAAAGCAAACCAGAATCACCATAGGGAGGATGTCACAAATATTTCCCAAAATGCGGAATCTGAAGGCCATCTACACAAAACTTGTTTATTGCAATGGCTAAGAATGAAGGCATGACCTTCGGGTCCCTGAATGTAAGGGGGCTAAATTCTCCACAGAAAAGGTCCATGCTGGCACGTCAGTTTAGCCAATCCTGATTGGATATACTATTCGTACAGGAGATGAAATATGTTCGCGGAGGGGAACATAGAATTGTAGGAAGAGATATTGGGGACACACTGTGGGCCTCTGGCCCTCACAAAAGGGGTGGAGTGGGCATCTTAATTAGGAAATCCCTACCATTTCGGTTAGAGCATATACACAGAGACGCACAGGGGATTGCTCGTAAAATCACCATATGTGGAGCCTACGCACCCAACCAGAATCAATCACACTTTTTCCAACGCTTGTTTGATTTTCTGAGTGAATGGAGGGAGGGTACCTTAATTTGTCGGGGCGACTTTAATGTGGTGGCAGATAGAGAACTAGATTGGACCTCAACGAGACAGGTGACACATCCGCCAAGTAACCAGCAGGGTAATCATTTCCAAAGTCAGTTAAAATAGTTCCATCGTATCGATACATGGCGTGTATCGCATCCCAAAGAAAGAGTCTTTACTTTCTCCCCCCCCCTCCACACCAAAGCTTATCTCGAAACGACTACCTTCTGCTGGGTGCAGAATGCGAAGGTGAGATCCTCAAAGCGGCCTTGATGTGGTTGCCTGGACAGACCACGAGTTATGCTTGCTCTGATTGGATTTAGGCCCCACCCTTTAAAGCAGATAGGTGCTGGATCTGCAATGACTTCCTGTGCAGAGACCCGGTGTTTAAGGATGTACTCTCGGAAGCCATTGCAAATTACTTTGAAGCAAATGACGTAAATGGGATGGCACTAAACATGGTGTGGGAAGCAGCAAAGGTCACAATAAGGGGGATTTTAATGTCAGAAGGGGCATCAAAAAAGAGGCTAATGCAATGCAGGGAGGCAGAGCTTAAGACGGCTATTTCTCCCCTGGAGCAAGATCTCCATCAAAACCCTGACCAAGCAGAAGAGAGGCTGTCCCAGATGGTGGGACTAAGAGAAGAGCTTAGAGATGGAGTGGAAAGGCTGTCATACAGCTCAAATACCTCAAAAAGATTGTTTTTGAGAAGGGAGACAAGGCCCACACAATGCTAGCAAATCGGTTGAGGAAACAAAGGGCAGACAGGGGCGTGTACAACGTAGGCGATGAAAAGGGTGCCGAACTGTCAGTCCCCCGCAATATAGTGAATCGCTTCTCGAGTTTCTACTCGCAGTTGTACACAGCTGAAGAGGATTGTGCGCTGGCTCCTATGGAAGAATATTTAGACGCTCTCCCTCGCCCCCCTATAGACCCTGAACATGTAGAACAACTAAATGCCCCCATAACAACTATAGAGGTACAAAGAGCGATTTCTAACCTAGAGGCGGGTTCAGCTCCTGGGCAGGATGGCTATACACCAGCATTTTATAAAATGAATAGCTGTGCCCTCACACCATTCTTGGCCAAATTGTTCAACTCAATATCAACGGGTCAAGCCCCCAAATCATTCACGGAGTCAATAATTATAGTTATCCCTAAGGAAGGAAGGAACCCCAAAGAGTGTACATCATATCGCCCCATCTCCCTAATTAATGTGGATGCTAAAATCTACGCAAGCATCCTGGTCTCCTGGTTGGCCCTAGTTCTCCCCCAACAGGTACACACCGACCAGGTGGGTTATGTGAGAGGCAGGCAAGGGGCGGACAACATAAGAAAAACCCTAGACTTAATGGTAGGCCTCCGAGAGGAAGACAGCAACCCCCTGTTACTGTCCCTAGACGCCGAGAAGGCTTTTGACCGCGTCGAATGGCCTTTTCTTAAAGCGGTACTGAAATGGGTGAAGGTATGAATGGCATGGACGCAAGGGGCAAATGCACTTTACCACACAGCACAGGCGAAAGTTTCCATCAACGGTGTCCCATCCGACCCATTTGTCATTACACGAGGCACTAGGCAAGGATGCCCGCTCTCCCCCCTGATTTATGCATTAGTCATCAAGCCCTTTGTCCAGGTGCTGATGTTAAGCCCCAGAATACACGGCATCACTCAGGGAAACAGAGAATACAAACTGGCAATGTTTGCCGATGATATTCTCCTGTATCTCACCCAACCATCGGAATCTATCCCAGCCCTCTTCCGTGAAATACACAAATACGGAGCCATGTCCGGCTTTCGAGTGAACCTCCAGAAGACCATAGCAATCCCTCTTAGGGTGGGAGGAGACCTCCTCCAATCGTTGGGAGAGAGCTGGGGTCTCACGATACAATCTCAGTCGGTGAGGTACTAGGGGGTAAACATCACTGTGTCCCTCAGAAATCTCTTTGAAGCAAACTATGTCCCCCTGTGGAAAGCAATCAGGGATGATGTCAATAGGTGGTCAAAATTGAACTTGTCCTGTGCCACTAGATTCACCTCAATTAAAATGAATATTTTACCCAGGTTTCTCTTCCTATTTCAGCCACTCCCGATTGCGGTGCCCAAACCCTTCCTTGCGGAAATGAAACGGGTGTTATTGGGATATTTATGGGCGGGTAAAATGCCTAGGATTCCATATTCCACTCTTATCCTGCCCAAAGAATCAGGGGGAATGGCGTTTCCAGATTTGTTTGAACATTATAGAGCCTCCCAATTGAGGGTACTAGTCGATCATTTGTCGGAAAACCCTGAGAAACAATGGGTTGCAATAGAGAACAATGTCTTTGCCCCTGTCACATTAGGAGAATGGTTATGGGTCCCACCGTCAGCTATGAGGCGAAGAATACAAGAACACCCCATTCTAAAAGTGTTATGGACACTTTGGCGCCCCTCTCGGGTCATGCGAGGGATCACAACTTGGCCCTCCCCGCTAAATTGTATTTGGTCTCCTCCCATACAAAAGCTGATCTGCGAGGTTCACCGATTTCAAAATTGGTATGAAGCTGGGGTGGTGAGGGTGGCACAGTTGTGGAGGGAGGAGGCTCTCATTTCTTTTGATGACCTACGCTCTGCTCTAAAGGATGCAAACGTCTCTCACATGCAATATCTGCAGTTGCGAAGCGTCCTAATCAACAACCGCTGGGGGGACACCCTGCAAAGTCCCCTCACCCCCTTTGAATTAATACTTAACACCCCTCGGACCATGAAGGGACTCATTGCCTGCATGTATAGGGCATTAATCACCAGATGCCACTTGAGCCGCCCCACATCCGAGAGTAAACGGGAAGCAGAAATGAACATAGCTGACCAACCCACAGTCTGGAAGGCCATCCGAAGGGCGGTTTGGGAGTCATCTATTTCAACTCAATATAAAATGCACAATGCGCGCTTACTGGTTAGGTGTCACTATACCCCCAAAAGGCTCTCCAAGATGTTTCCAGGCACCCCCCGCACTGTTGGAGAGGCTGTGGAGACATTAGTGCCTATTGGCATCAGTGGTGGGGTTGTGACAAAGTGAAAACGTATTGGAAAGAAGTCTTGGGCTGGATCCAAGACATCAATGGTATCCCCAGAACACTAACCCCGACACTGATATTATTTGGAGTGGAATCAGACGACGAAGACTCCCATGTTACTCTCACACACATGCCACGAAAGTTATTGCTAGCTGCTAGAGTATGCTTAACTGTAAAATGGAAATCAGCAGTGCTTCCCTCCAAAAGGGAATGGCTCAGTAAAGCACAAGCAATTTATGAGATGGAAAGCCTAATGGCCGCAGTGATGGAATCGCAGAAAAACATAGACTCTATCTGGTTGCCTTTCAGGGAATATTATGCTGAATACTGACGTCCCCTAAGTCACACTGATTAAAGACTCTTAACATGAGCCCTCTCAGGTTGCCAGTTGAATTAGAGGAAAGACCTAGCATCTGTCCTTTGGTAGGTTGTGGATTAAAGAAGCCCGGTTTAAGACAAACCGGGGTGATCTTGTACGAGTTGGTTGGTTCCTTATTTGTGTAATGCATTTACGCCTCTATTTCCGTAGAGTGGGGGGAGGTAAATGGGGCAGAGCGATGGGGGGACGGTTAACACAAGTTATGGAGTGTTGGTTTATTGCACTCTCAAATTTATTCTATGATTTTTATTCAGAACTGCATTGACCTTTACTGTGATTTGAACATGTACTGTGTCAGACTTGAAACAAAATCAATAAAACCTATTTAAAAAAAAGGAAAAGGCATAGCGGGGGGACCAAAACTACCCTTTGGTGTCGATGTACCTTTCGCAACATTATGCTGTAAGCATGCCATGCAATTTTGGACAAAACGCTCAGCAGTTTTTTTGGAATGTTTACATTAACCCAGACAGGTTTAAACAGTTTGCAAATCTTTTTGGCACATATGTGGGTTGGACCTTGTGCCATCGTAAACATAGCGGTGACATAAGCATTGGGTAGCATCAATTTTTGCTTTTCATTATCTACCCAACAACCCTCATCATCTAAACTTGCTGGATCCTCAGCCCACAGTTTAATTTCAGCTGGAGTGGCGTCAGCCTGAATTTCTTATACAACCAATTCCTACATCTATCACACAAGTGTTAGTGACCTGTTTTGTTAATTATATCACAAAAATTTTGGAATGCACATCGGTGGCAGTCTGTTTGGCTATTCTTTCAGCAAAAGCGTTTCCTTTTCGCACATTGTCTGTTACTTTCTGGTGTGCTGCGCACTTCATTATTGCTAACTGAGTAGGAAGCGCAAGTGCTGAAAGTAGCCGAACTATTAGAGTGCCATGCTGCATTTTAGTTCCGTGCAAGGTCAAGAAACCTCTCTCAGCCCATAGTCGACCTGCCCCAAAGGCATACTGGCTGTCCGTATATATGTTCACACTAAGCCCTTCAGAAAGTTCACAAGTTCTAATCAATGCAATAATCTCTGCGGCCTGCGCAGAATTATGCGGAATTCATTTTGGTCTCCACTATAGTGCTTAATGTAGTGATTGCGTAAGCAGCAGTGGATGTACCATCCAGAAGTTTGAAGCAGGAGCCATCGCAAAACAGCTCCCCTTGTGGATTCTTTAAAGGTGTATCGCTGAGGTCAATTCTGCTCTTAGTCTCTTGTTCTATGGTATAGAGGTAGTCATGTGAAATTTTGTCACTGCACTCAACATTTCTTGCGGAAGAGACAATAGTTTGGCCGGATTTAATGAGCAACATCTCTTAATTTGGATATGCGGTGCAAATAGAATCAGCTTGTACCTTATTAGTCGTGCTGATGTAAGATGTTGCGTCTGCGTTCTGTTTAATAGAACATCTACAGAGGGAGGTACCATCACGGTTAAAGAGTGACCCAGAACCATACCCTCACTTTGTTTTACAGATGCAGCAGTAGCAGCAAAAGCTCTCAAACAGTGCATGCAACAGGGTCTAACGTGGAGGGAAAATAACCAGATGGTCGATTTTTACCCCCATGTTCCTGCGTTAAAACAGCCAAAGCACATCCATCACATTCATGCACATACAACACAAGGGCCTTTTCGTAATTTGGTGTGCCCAAACCCAGTGCTGAACACAACGCAGCCTTGAGCAGATCAAAAGCTTTCTGGCAATCCATGTTCCACGGTAAGGGAAAAGAAATGCTCTTCTTTGTCAATGCCAACATAGGTTTTATCATAAATGAAAAGTTTGGGATCCACTGTCTACAGTGTGAAGCCATACGTATCAAGGCTGTGACCTTTTTCTGTGTATTTGGGACAGACATGCTAGAGATGCTTTGTATCCGTTCAGGTGTCAGTCTTCTTCACTCCTTCGACAGGAGGTAGCCTGGATAGGCGACTTCCTGTTGACAATACTGAAACTTTTTTAATGAAGCCTTATGCGCATGTTCTGCTAAATGAATAAGCAGCAACACAGTGCCCTCCTTGCAAGCAATCTCCGAGTCAGCAGCTAGAAGCAAATCGTCTACATACTGTAACAACGTGCAAGTAGAAGGTAACTCAAGCTGTTCCTTCAATGCTCTACTATAAATGCTTGGACTCTGTGTACCCTTGTGGCACACGAGTAAATGTAAACGAGCGTCCCCATAGGGTGAACGCGAACAAATATCTACTGTCAACATGTACAGGGATACTGAAAAGGGCATTCTTTAAATTCACAACACTAAAATGAGTAGCTGAGGCAGGAATCATGGTCAATATTGTAGTAACATCAGGTACAATCGGAAACTGTGGGGAAACAACCTTATTAATAGCGCGTAAGTCAATAATTAAGCGAAAAGGAATCACATTATCCCCTTTCTTATACACAGGTAGAATATGACTATTACACACGCTCCCTGCAACATCAGCAGCCGTGCCCTGCCATCAGCTGCACGGGCCGCCGCTCTACTGCAGGAGCAGCTAGAGCCCGTGTCGATCTCTGCCACCAGTACCTGCAACCCTACTGGGCCGCCGGAAAAAACAAGTAAATTGCAGCTACTTACTACATTTACTCATGTAAAGGTATGATTGCCTTTTATTTGCCGGATTTCACCAACTACCATCTTTCCGACGTCATGCCACGAGGATCAGTCGCCGTCTCCACTGCACCCGATTCCCAGATGGCCGCCGCTCGCCTTTGTTGATCCTGGTTGCGTAGCAACCTACGTGAGCCCACTGCTATAGGCCGCGAGGTAAGCCGGAGGCGGAAGCCAGCCCACCTCGACGAAGGCCCATGCAGACTAAGGCCCCTCCTGTCTGCCCCTGTCCGCCACTGCGCTACGGCGCAGGACACTGTCCTGTTGCATCCTGGCCTCCATTAGCCCAAATTTGTTCCCCACCTTCATCAATGAACTCGTGATCCCCCTTGCTGCACCTCAGACATCTGAACACAGGCAAAGCTCCAACGAGTGAACACCCGCACCTGACTTCCAGGATTTCCACGGACAACAATGCTCCTAGTCTCTCCTATGCTGAGCCAATACAACTGTAAGTCACACCCGTCTATACGCTAAGCGCGCCATAAGACTTACCCACCGCACCTCGGTCTTTTACGCTGAATAAACAATCAATGCTAAATGCTCATCAAAATGCTCCCATCCCATGTAAACCAGCATTCTGCCCTCCTGGCCAGTTCTGTGTATCTGCATTTCACCCTATAGCTAATACTGTGTATCTGCATGTCACCCCATAGCTAATACTGTGTATCTGCATTTCACCCCATAGCAAATACTGTGTTTCTGCATTTCACCCCATAGCGAATACTGGGTATCTGCATTTCACCCCTTAGCTAATACTGTGTATCTGCATCTCACCCCATAGCTAATACTGTGTATCTGCATTTCACCCCATAGCGAATACTGTATTTCTGCATTTCACCCCATAGCGAATACTGTGTTTCTGCATTTCACCCAATAGCTAATACTGTGTATCTGCATTTCACCCCATAGCTAATACTGTGTATCTACATTTCACCCCATAGCTAATACTGTGTATCTGCATTTCACCCCATAAATAATACTGTGTATCTGCATTTCACCCCATAGCGAATACTGTGTATCTGCATTTCACCCCATAGCTAATACTGTGTATTTGCATTTCACCCCATAGCTAATTCTGTGTATCTGCATTTCACCCCATAGCGAATACTGTGTGTTTGCATTTCACCCCATAGCGAATACTGGGTATCTGCATTTCACCCCTTAGCTAATACTGTGTATCTGCATTTCACCCCATAGCGAATACTGTGTATCTGCATTTCACCCCATAGCGAATACTGTGTATCTGCATTTCACCCCTTAGCTAATACTTGTATCTGCATTTCACCCCATAGCTAGTATCTGCATCTCGCCGCTTAGCTATTTGCATTGGGTCAGTAAACCCACACACAGTATGCACCCCCTGCCCATCTACGCTTGCTTTGTAAGCATACTACTCACCCTTATGACCACACACCAGCCCTATAGCCTAGAGCGGAACCACCATCACCAAAGCGTCACCAGTTGCACTGCCACGATAGACCTCCTGCCCAACCACTCACACTCTCCAATAAACTCACCAGGTATACTGACACCTAACCCCAGCCATAGACTAGACAGACTCAGAACCCACACCACTCCGATTTACTACCCCTACACACACAACACGCAGAAACTACCAACTTAGCTCTCGCACCACCAAAATGAACACACTCCACCACCATGACAACACCTCCATACGCCAGAGCACCAAGCAAACTCCTATCACACTCAGCCGACACTCCTACTATCCACGTACAGCTGTACCCAAAACAGAAACTCCTACCATACCCACGAAGAACAAGTGCCCCACGCTTTACAAGTGCACCCTAATCAATGTACGATCATTCAAAGCCCACGCCCTCGAAATAAATGACCTATTAACCACCCATAACTTAGACATTCTCGCTATCACAGAAAGCTGACTTAATGAAGCCTCATGCCCAGCCATCACACTAGCACTAATACAAGGCTATGCCATTCTTAGACAAGATAGGCCTGCCAAACAAGGAGGTAGGGGGGAACACTCATTCACAAAGACACACTTCCTGTCAGAACCATACCACACCAAGAGGAAGGAAATGTCGACATCTTATCAGTCAAGCTAGCACTCTCACCAAACAGCACAATAAATAATCATACCATTTACTGTCCACCTGGCCCCACCACCAACTTCAAATCAAGTCATCACCTCTTAGGAAACAATATCAAAAAATCCACTAAATCTCTACTTATAGGAGACCTTAACCTAGGTTTCAACGACCCCAAGGTCAAAACGGCTATCTCTCTAGCCAAAGACCTCCATGACCTAGGCTTCTCCCAAAAGATCACAACACCCACGCACTCAAAAGGACACATCCTAGACTGGATCGTAGACCATAATTGTAACACAAACATCACGTCTAATATTAGCCTCCCTTGGACTGACCACAACCTTCTCCTATTCGACATCCTGGTCCTAGTAAGCACTAAAGTGCCTACCGCAGCACCGGCGACCTTAGCCAGAAGTGCTAAAAAACTTTCTGCAGACAACGTCAGTGCACTCCTCAATCTGCCATGCCTAGAGCCCCCGTTCTCCACAGACCCTAACATCCTCACAGAAATTTACAAAAACACCATCACAATGGCTGTCAACACTGCTGCCCCACTGGAAAACAAGAAAGAGAAAAAGTCATTCCACTCCAATTCCTGGTTCACAGAGGAACTCCAAGTTCTGCGCAACGACAAACGCCAGACACTAAAAAACTGGCAGTGTAGCCCTGATGACACCACAAAATGTAACTTCAAATCCATTGCAAAAAAAATACAAAGATGCCATCTTCCTTGCAAAATCTGAAGCCTTTAACCACCGTATCTCCGCTGCCAAATCTCACTCTAAAGAACTCTTCAGTATCTTTAAGAAACTAACCGTACCACCCACCTGCCCCGATGAGATCGTCAAAGACGAAGCATGGTGCACAGGCATACAATCAGCAATGCTTGCAAAAATAAACCTCCTCCAAAAGAAGATATCTCACCATTTCAATACCTTACCTAAGCAAAGCACACATGCTCAAACTAAACCAAGTGTAAAAGCCAGCAATATTCCCAAATTCGCCTTCACTGAAATTTCTGAAACTGAGGTCATTGACATCTTAAGACATCTCAAACTCTGGCAATGCAAGGGTGATGTATGCCCCCCTAAAATCATCAAAGACTGTGCAGAACAGCTCGCCCCACTCATCACGCCATTCATCAATGCGTCTTTCAAAACGGGCATAGTCCCAGACAACCTTAAAGAGGCCTGGGTGCGCCCGCTCTTAAAAAAACCCACGCTAGAACCCGATAATCCCAACAACTACCGGCCCATAACAACAGTCCCATTCCTCCTTAAAATACTTTATAAGGTCGCCCACAAACAGATTCAACTTTACCTTGAATCAAATGCAATCCTAATAAAAAGGCAATCCGGGTTCCGCAAGGGACACGGAACTGAAACCGACCTAAAAAACGAAATCACCCACATCCTGGACAAAGGCAAGCCTGCTCTCCTCCTTCTCCTTGACCTTTAAGCCACGTTTGATCTGGTAGATCACACCACTCTCACCACTCATCTGACACATGCTGCACACTTCTCAAAAGAAGCAGCATCCTGGGTAACCTCATTCCTAGAGGGCAGAGCTATGAAAGTGTTCTCGAACACAGCTCACGCAGCACCCTCCATAATCCACTGCGGCGTCCCACAAGTCTCCTGTACTGCCCCCATGCTCTATAATCTTTTTACTAAACCCCTTTTTGACAAACTGGACGCATTAGGGATCACTTACACAAACTACGCCGATGACACGCAGGTTCTCCTTCCCCTCACGGGAAATTATCATCAGGACGCCACTAACCTACAGCAAATCTACTCCACCATACAAGCATGGATGGCCACTAATGGCCTTTGTTTGAACGGTGACAAAACCGAAATGCTTATCCTAGGCCAGAAATCCACACTCTCCAACCTGAACCCGCTGTACCTCAACTTCAACATAGACAACTGTACCATCCAAGTCCTATCCTCAGTCAAAACTTTAGGGGTACATATAGACGCCACCTTATCTATGGACAAACAAGTCAGCACCATAGTCTCGGCCTCTGCACTGAGTACCAAACTCATCAATGCTATAAAGCCATTCCTTACGCAGGACAACTGCCTCTCCATTGACAGAGCTACCATAGGAGCCAAACTAGATTACTGTAACACGCTCCTAGCTGGCACATCAAAAAAAAAACTAGCAAGGCTCCAAACAACTCAAAACAACGCTCTTAAAGCAGCCCTCAGCATACCAAAAAGAGATCACATCACGCAAGCCAGGAGGAAAGCACATTGGCTCCCTGTCAAGGACCGTATCCCCTTCAAAATTCTCACAACCACACATAAAAGCATCAACCGCTCAGCACCCTCCTACCTATCTGACACATTATGCAAAACTCAATCCACCAGACCGACCAGATCTCAATACAATAATCAGCTCACCACACCACGCATCATTAGAACTAAGGCAGGAGGCATAGGCTTCCCCTTCCTCGCACCTAAGCTCTGGAACTCTCTGCCCACTGACCTCAGAGCTGAAACATCCCTCTTCCCCTTCCGCAAAAAACGAAAAACTGCCCTTTTCAACTAACATGGTTCACCTGGTTCTCCATCTGCTCAATTGCATGTTTGTAACTAATGAACAATTTCGTCCAATGAAACACCACAGACCTGAAATGTATGTAACTAAGTTTAAGCAACACTGTAACAAGTGCCACGATGCCTTCGGTCTGCTGTGCGCTCAACAAATACAAATTAATAAATAAATACATTTCTTCAATCACACCTATGTGTACAAAATCAGAAATAATACTTTTCAAAGCCTGTTAACCTTCAACGGAAATCTTATATTGCGGAATACGCAGTAATTTAACCTGGTTTCAATACAATTTTAACTAGTTCAATTTGCAAAATACCTACATCATTGTCATTGACTGCCCATAGACATTTTGGAACCTTATTCAATTCAGGTGGTAAAGGTCTAGACAAAAATTGTGGAACTCAAGTTTGATGAGGCGAAATCGTCAAATGCACTCCGTGCGGAGAACAGTAAATTACAGCATTCAATTCTTTCAACAAATTCAATCCCAACAAATTATCGACACAATTTGTCCTTAAAAGAAATGGACATGAATCAGTAAATGGCCGAAGTGAAGTCGGTACTGGCTGAGAGACCGGACTAATCACAGGCGTACCAGAGAACCCTACAGAAATGTTGTTCTGCCCTGACGGGAATATCCGGAACCCGTGAATGAGCAATAGAACACTTCAGTGCTCCTGTATCTATCAACAATAGATGCTCCCTATTCCCCACCTTCATTTCAACGTAGAGCCCTTTCTGATCAACGGGAATAGGTACTGGTTTCAGATTCTGCTTCGGGCTGTCCTAGCGGAACAGTATATTATCAAATGCAAAATCCTCTGTAAAATAGACAGTCGAAGGATTATCGAATATGTTCCCACTATTTGCACTATATTGCTGACTATACTGTGAAGATGACTGCTCATTCTGAGGGAACTGACTTCGACCAGGACCCCCTATCCCAGGACGGCCTCTGGATCGTCTACCCATGACACCATATGTGCTATTCGATATCTGCTGAACGATCGGGCATTGTGCTCACCAATGACCTTCCTGTCTACAATAGGCACATTGGTTCATGTGTACAGGACTCAGTTGCGCATTACTCTGTGGTGTAAATTGGCCTCTAAACTGTGTATTCCCACCTCTTCTAGTGATCTACTGCAACAGTACTCTAGTTTTCAAGTCTCCCTTCTTCTTTTCCACTCTTTCCTTCTCTGAATGAACTCTATTTTCATAGTACTGAGCCATATGTAATACTTTAGATTGTGATTTCACTTGCCAAGCGCTTTCAGAAGTCATAATCTGTGATTGAATTTCAGGCAATAATCCACCCACAAACTTGTCTACAAATAGCCTTTTTCCTGACTCTGTAATCAAATCTTGACCACTAAAGTCTGAAAATACGGTTGCCAGACATTTGGTCGAAAAAAATTGGTCAACCAGACAAATGGTCGAACCAATTTGATCGAAAACCAAATGGTCGAATTTTTTATTTTTTTATTTTAACCCTTTTTTTTCATTTTTTGGGGGGGGTCCCCCCCCAACCCCCTTTTTTTCTCCAAAAAACCCTTTTTTTACTAAACGAAAACCCGAAAAATAAATATATAAATAAAAAAAAATTCGACCATTTGGTTTTCGACCAAATTGCGTCGACCAAATTGCAGTCGACCAGTTTTTTTTCGACCAGTTGACTGGACACCGAAAATACTTGCTCAAATCTATTTAAAAATTCTGTTGCACCCTCTGACTTCAATTGTACACAAGCCGTAAGATTGTCCCATATGATTCCTTTCACAGGAACCAGAGTTTTTAATTTAGCTACTATTCTGTCTGGCAACATCAGTTTCACCTGTGGCGGTTTCTCACCAGTCTTCCTTTCTCCGTCTAGCCACACCAAGATATCCCATGTATCACCCATCCCTGCCTGATCATCTACAGTTCTAATCTGCTTCCATAAATCAGCAGGAAGGATCACGCGAAACAATAAATCTATATGACCCAGCGTGAAAACAGACGAATGCAAGACAGATTCAATTTCTTTATAAAATCCTGTTGGATTCTTCCTAATATCTGGAATTGTTTGCCTAATGGTATTCACTTCCTGTCTAGAAAACGGGACATGAACAAACTGAAAAACATAATGTGCTTCGACAGTAGTAGCAGGCGTTCCTGCTGTGCATTAGCTGGAATTTCTACTTTCGGAACAAATGTCAGAGGAACCTCCCTCATCGGCAATTGTGAAGTAGGCAAATCTGAACGTTTATTAAGCAACAAGGCTAAATCAAGTGAGAAAGTAGTCGAAGTATCGGGCGAGAATGCTCTCTTGTAAATGACCATCAAATCTGCGGGACAACAAACGTTTCTCTTCATAAACTCATCTTGCAGATACTCTACCATCACCTGTAAAACTTTCCTTTGCATTGCCGGAACATACTGACTAAACGCGTCATGCACTTCAATGGGAGAAATTGAAACAGCCGAAATCCATCTAAGAGCGTCTCTTGTGCAAATACGCATTTCTTCACTCATTGGTTTCAATGGAGGAAGAAATTGTTTCTGCACATATGAGGCTTCCAGTCTATTATCATCTAATTCATCATTATGTAACCGATCTAGCTCCCTTTTAAACTCAAATACCTTCTCAACATATTCATGTACTTTCTCCACAGTGTCCCTTGAGCGAGCAAGGACATTCAAATCCCTAAACCCCTGTGGGACATTCATGTCCGTCAAATCACTCCAAATATCAGCCAAATGCGTACCCATCCCCTCTATCAAAATAGTCTGTTCGGGAATACTTTCTGGGACAGAAATCGCAACTAAAACAGCTGATTATTCACCCTCTTCTATATATTTTTTAGCCCAGATATACAATTCTCTTTTTCTTGCTTTAGATACTGTACCACAAGTCACTATTCTTGAATCAGCTCCCACCCCTTCAACCTCTACAAGTGGAGTAGAACCACTTGGAAAAGAAAGTTCAGACAAATCGTGTTCAATAGGTAGCGGAGACACTACCGCTGGTGGTGGAGGAATTAAGGTAACGGCAACTGTTGGTAAGGGTGGAGATACAGGAGGAAGACAACAATAGGAAGAGGAACAACAGCAGGAAGAGGAACAGCAACGGGGGGAAGAGGAACAACAACGGAAGGAGGGCACAACAGCGGGAAGAGACAAAACAATGAGGAGAGGCACATAGGGAGAAGTTGCAGTTGCAACAGTTCTACGTTCATTCAACAATTTGTTAATTAGTTCATCTGATGCATGAAAATCCTGAGACGGATATATCTTCTGTACATCAAGTGAAAAATCCCTTGCCATACTTCTAATAGATTCTGACTGATTCTGTTGATCATACAATAGTGCTTTTTCAGCATTAGTCATGTGCCTACACGCATGCTTTTCTTTACTTCTGAGTTGCTGCATAGTTTCCTTTCTCCAATATTTAATTACATCAAATGCTGCAGGCCTATCCTTTTTCTTCAACAATATAGATTCTAAATACTCTAAACGAGCAATTTCAAAACTGCCATGAACTGGCCACTGAAGTTCGGAAGCATGTCTAGTTTGTCTGTGCCAAATCTAATTAAATACGATAGTATTTAGGCTGTACTTACAGTTCATTAAACAAGCCGGCGGCCCAACGGGTGGGGCCAGTTGGCCTCGTCCCAAAGATTGTCTATCTCTGCGGAATAATACCCTGAAACTGGATGACAATTTCCCAGGCATGTCAGATTACTGGTGTTACCTGGCGTTGTTTGTACTTGCAAGCGCAAAACTGTAATCAATATCAGGATTCTTAGGAATCGGGGTACGACTCATCTGATTTCAAATTCTAAGGAGGTCGGATCGAATTACAAAGGATCCTCGTGTTTGGCAATTTCGGCAAAAATAACCACCTCGATATGGGGACCTTCGTCAAGATGTCCTCTCGAACCGCTTGCTCACCATCCAGGGATCGGATTGTGCAGTACTGTGGAGGTGTCGCGTCTCATACAAAGGGGCCCCTTCACTCTCATCCCGGTCTGATAGCCGCATCTCCTTGTTCAGCGAGGTGATATCAATCTTGAGGCTACCATCTGAAACACCAAAGAAATATCGAGGCTAAGTACCACAAAATGAAATATGCCAATCACGGGTTCAAAGATACAAGTATCTTTATTTCTGTACAGATTCAAAGGCAAAATCAGATAGCTATCTGTGCTGCCAACACCTTGCACTGTGTACCAGCAGACACAGTGAGGGGAGTGAGTGCTGGACATCACAAAGCTCACATTATTTATACTCTTTTCCCCAGTCCCGGTTACATTGTCCAGCCTCTCTCCAAGTTACTTAGTTGCTAGATTCCATGCCCAGTTCACATGACAAATACAGCAATATTGTTTTCAGGTTTAAGACATGTTTCTCTACACACAGAATACAATGATGATAAACTTTGTTCTGTTCGGCCATGTAGATCTTTCCTTATTCTTGAGCTTAAAGTAAGTCCAGTTTCAAGAGATGAACACAAACGGTTTCTGCCAAAGCACACAGTTTTAGTTTCTTAGCATTCTGTTCCGTTGTTTGAATGAGGATGAAGCTGTGGGTGCAGACAACACTTAAATTGCAGTTCATTTTGGCTACAAGGTTTCTTTGCACAGAACAAACATTCAGCTTTAGGCAGCCTCAAAATGTTGACATAGTCCAAAGTTCATTCAGCTCAGCTGAGGTTGGAAAAACACATAGTCCAGGTTGAGACAGAAACAGAAACTAATCAAAATGGTGGACGTTTCTAAAATGGCAACATTAGTCAATTCTATTCAGGGCATTTTAGACATGGTTTTCTGTAGAATGCGAATGTGCTTAGGCCAATGTTCATAACCAGACGGTATTATGCGAATATGGTTTAACATCCCCACCCGCTGACGGAGGAGTCTGTTGTTATGTCAACAACAGCCAGAGGCTCTATGAAGGGGACCCTCTGTAAGAGATTCCTCTGGTCTGCCCACGACTGTAAGGCTTGAGATGTTGGTATTGCAATGCGTTGCATCTAATTATCCATGGCCTACGACCATGAGCTGCTGAGAAGGAGTTGCAGGCATCTCATATTCAAACGTTCCACTGTCAGATGGATATCCAACATGCACCAGGCGAGGGGAAAACCATGTGCATCTTCGAATCCCACACAAACCCCAGGAATGTAAGCTTCTGAGCAGGGGTCGTTGAGGACTTGCCGAAGTTGACTGAAAACCACAGATTGAACAGGATGGTGGTCGCATTTGAAGCCTCATGGCTGGTGGATGAACGGACAAGCCAATCATCCAGGTAGGGTTATATGTGGATCCCCCTGATCCATAGCGAATTGGCCACAGCGCTTGTCAGCATGGTGAGTAACCTCAGCGCTGCATTGAGGCTGGATGGCAGGACCTGATACTGGTAGTGATGCCTACCAATCGAGAACCTGAGGAATTTCCGGTGTGGTTCCCATATATTTACATGCAGATAGGCGTCCTTTAGGTCCACAGTGCAGAACCAATTGTTGCTTTCAACTGAGCTCAGAATCTGTGCTGGCATAATTATCTTGATCCTCTCTTTGGGGAGATGGAGGTTGAAGGAAGAGAGAGCCAGGATCGCCTGAAGGAAGCCTGGTTCTTTTTGAGGTCCGAGAATATTCTCAAATAGAACCCTAGACCTCTCTCATTGAGTTGAACAGGTTCTATGGCCTGCATGTGGTGCAGCTTGCAGATCTCCTGTAAAAGGAGAGCAGACCCATCTCTATCAAAGGAGATAGGTGGTAGAGGAGGAAGACTGAGCCAGAATTCCTTGGAGACTACTGAACGAATCCAGGGATCCTCAATCAATAAATGTGTAGGGCTATCAAAGTCAAAAGAAACAGTGTTTAATGCAAAGTTCTGAGCTTCTTCCAGCTCACAGCTTTCTCTCAGCTCCCCTTCCCCAAGCATATAAAAGTCCTCCACAAGCATATGAAAGTTCCATTAACAAAAAGTCTCAAAGTTTACCTTCTCCAGTTCATGGAAATATAGTTCAAAACCAATCCTTGGGGTTCCCTTCCCCAAGCTTTAAGTTTCACAATCCAAACAAAAAGGGTCTTGGGACTTTGTTCCCAAGAGAACAAGTGTAATACCTCAAGACTCAAGATTCCATTTCCCAAGACTTCACTTGCTTTAGTCTTTTCAAAAGTGTTTCAGTTGTTGGGCTTGCTTTGTGGTGTCCTTTAGTTTTCACCATTCAGGGCTCTCTGGTCTAGGCACAGTCATCAGACCGCACAGTCCACCAATCACAGGTTGCGCAACCAGGATCTCTGGGCTTCTTAGTCCACACACAGGTTTCTTGGCACTGGCTCCTGTGTACCAAGTCACCTTCACTTGACTCCATTTATTGGCCTCTTGGCTTTAGGGTGTACTCTTATATTCCTCTGGCTTCTCCTTGGTTGCCTGTGGCTTTGCCACCATGTATCACACACACCCTGTCATGTTGTAGCTTTACCACACTGCACTCAGTCATTACAGTTCATTGTTTAGGCTTCCTTCAGCCTTTAATATATTCAACTTTCAAGTTAAATGTAACTCGTTGTGCAACATAAATTAATTATGGTTGAATTTCAGTTCAGAGTTCAAAAGTGATTTTATGTTGCTTAATTATATTTGGTTTGAACTGTACACTTGTCTGCTTCAAAACTAACTATTAGTGAGTTCGATATTCAATGTATTTGTTTTTCTCAATGTTACGTTTTCATAGAGTTTGGCATTCACTATATAGTGGTTTTCTTTCAATGTTACATTTTCATATAGTTAGATATTCAATATGCGATCAATTCTCAAATCTTTATTCTAACTCCCCCTCTGTCCTCATTCTACTCGACCTCTCCCCTGCCTTTGATATGGTGAACCACATCACCCTGATCACACGTCTCCGTGATGCCCTGGGCATCACTGATAAGGCTCTGGCGTGGCTAACCTCCTTTCTCTCTGACCGCCCATCCCAGGATGAACTGAAGTCTTTCCTCTCCCCTATCACTCTCTCTACATGCGTTGTCCCAGAGTGATCTAACCTATCCCTCTGGTTTTTCAATGGCTACATGGCCCCCCTGGCCCAGATGATAGCCACCTTCATCTCCAACTTCCAGTGTTAATCGGATGACACACAGCTCTCCTTCAGGCCACCCTCGGCCTCTTCCTCTTCATCACTCAGACCTGACTGTCTATCTGCAATTCAGTCTTGGTGTGCTGCAAACAACCTCTGCCTCGATGTCAGTAAGACAGAGATTGTCCTCATCGGGACCCCTGCTCCCACCTTCCCTCTTTCTCTCTGGCCGGCCTCCCTTGGCCCAGCGCCTCCACCTACCAATGAGGCAAAAAACCTGGGGGTCATCTTCGCCTCCACTCTCTCCTTCTCGTCTCACATCACGGACATCTCTAAGAAGTCCCACTTCCAACTGCACTTTCTCAGAAGTATTCTACCTTTTCTCACCTTCCCCCAGGGGCTCACCGTCTCCCGAGCCCTGGTCCTCTCAAGGCTGGACTACTGCAACAGCTTCTTTCTCAACCTGCTCTCTTCTACCCTCCGTCCTCTTCAACTCATCCAGAACAGAACCGCAAGACTTATCCTTGGCCTCAAGCCCAGGGACTGCATCTCACCGGTGCTGAAATCCCTTCACTGGCTCCCTGTGGCTGTAAGGATTAAGTTCAAGACCCTTTACATTGTCCACAAGGCTTTCTGGAGCCTGGGCCCACTCTATCTGCAGCGCTCCCTCCCTAAATACTCACCTTCCCGAGCCCTCCCCTCATCTTCCTCCAACTCGCTGCCGGTGAGTCGCTTCTCCAAGCAAAGACTTGGGGGGAGATCTTTATCCTCTGCAGGTGCCTCCCTCTGGAACAGCCTCTCTCCGTCTTGAGCCAGATCTCCTTAAATTCTGGAAACTCCTCAAGACTGTCCTCTTCGCCTCCTCCTTCTCTCTCCCCCTCCCTTGCTAACCTCCTCTTCTGCTCTCTCGCTCTCTCTCCCCTGCTTCTGCTGAGTTTTGCTGACTGGCTGCCTGGTGTACCCCAGAACCTCACAGGTCCCAATTTCCTCACCAGTCTCCTGCGCTTGCCCCCGGGCCTTGCACTTGCCGTAGCACTACTGCACTTTGGTTATGACCCATGAGAGTGGTATCTCTCTGCACTTAACCCATGTTCTGATGGGACTGGGCGCACTTGTCCCTACTGCCACCCCCCACGCACTTACTTTCTGTTCACCTCCATAATCTGAATGGGCCATGCCTAGTAAGACAATTTTGTGTTGTCTTCCCTATGTCTTCGCCTCCCATGCATGATTGCGCTTTGAAATTGTTAAAGTTCACAGACTGTTACTCACTGAAGGTCCTTTAGCAGCTTCCCGGCACTGGAGCATCTCTCTGACACTCAGCAGGCTCCTTTGTGTTTGCCCGATGGTACCCACGGCCTTCTTTCAGCTCCAGAAGCCAGGAAACCCACTGGTGCGAGACTCACTCACTCGCCACATGGTTAATCCTTCGCGACGGCACCTCAGATGCTTGTTTTCAGATGCAGACTGCGTCCTCAGGTTTCCGCCCTCTCCAGCAGCTCCTGCTGCTTGTGCTGAGCATTGGAGGCTCCCGTCTCTGTGAAATTACAAAGCCCATGCACCTTGGCTCCCACAAGTCCTCTGGGTCTTTTGCCGATATCCTGGTTCTTCCTACAGGACCACCACAGCTGCCCCTTCACATGGGTCTCCTGCTTCTCCTCTGGTCTCCCTGTTGATCCTTCTCTCTTAGCTGCTGGGTTAGTGTCCCTTTATAGACCTGCAGCCCCTTGACAGGCTGCAGGTGTGAAACCCTGATTGGCCCTACCTGACCATGATTAGAGGGACATGCCTGACCCTCACAGTTCCTTGCAGGCATCATCTTCGTACCAGTACCAAAGTGGTGAAAAGAGGTCATCTTCATCACTCTCAGTTGCCTCTTCGCCTCAGTGCTGTCAGGTGCTGTATGTGGAAAAAGGGGGGAATCTGGCATGTAATAGCCAATATAAGTTGGGGGAGGGTTAGGTTGACTGTCACAAGAGAAAGGGTGATACCATGTCTCGCTCAAGGGTACCCCACTCCCAATCCTTAAGGACCCTCCATCCAGGTGATCCTCCTCCGCTTTTCCACCCCCAGTGTCAGGATCCAAGAGTGATAGCCTTTCCCTGGCCACCTGCGCAGAGGATCCAATGGGGGTAGGAGTGAGAATACTTTCAAGTTTCTCACAGTACACGGACAATTGAAAAACATCATTTAACTGTCCTTGATGTTATCATTCTAGGAAGAAGTTGTTCAATATATGTGACTGTAATCTCTGACCTTTCCATTTCTTCGGTTTTGGGTACGGAAGTCCCATTTTCCGATTAATGGATTTTCAACATCGCTCAAAATAAGCTAAAACCAAGGTTAAATCTGCTATGTTTGGGAAAGGGGAAAAGCCAACATATTCCCCTATTGAGTCACAGGTCTGTGGAAATGTTAACAGTAATCCAGTCTGGGTCTGGAGGAGAAGTGGTGAACCTACTAAAAAGGCAGAAGTAGAAGGGGAAATGGAATCTGGACCAGGAGGTCAGGTGTTTAGGGGAAGGGTATGTGAAGAATCCTGCAGATCCCTCAATAAAACCCTTCCTCATGCCTCCTCGCAGGTGGACAAGGGAGGGCAGACGCTTCCTGATACCAACCATGGGGGTGGTGTACTGCGGGAGGATCACCTGAGTGGAGACAGGGCCCAGGGTAGTGAGAAGATTCTATGGGATAAGAAGCAGTATTTTTCCTCTGAAGGGAATATTCTTACCACTATGCTAGAGGAGGTTATGGCTTATCGTCATTTTAATATCTCTCAACCTCCTATTAAAACTAAGGTGGTAAACCCTAAGGTTATAGCATCCAACCACCATCGTACCAAAAGAAGGAATTCTTTTGGCCCCTAAAAACAAAGGTCTTCCTCAGTATCAAGGGTTCACTACAAGGAACAGTGAAAGACACCCGTGCTGCAGAGGGATGTGGGTCCCAAGTGTGACTAAAGCCGTAGAAGAACAAGCAGAAGTCGGGAAGCTGAAGCAGCCCGCAACCGCAGTGTTCCTGGTGCTGGTGTGAGTAAAGCTTGGCACTCAGGTTCCCTTGTAAACTCTTGCGGGTAACTGTTACCAGCTCTAAAGTGGCTTGCGTAAGAGTGGAAGCGAGTAGAAGTTGTTTGTCGGTGTGAAAGCTGTTCTTTACTTTGGAAAAGTATCACGCACACTTTGAGTAAAAGCTACAGTGCTCGCGTATGAAGAAAAGCTTTTCATTTCCCATTGTTGAACTTTTTTTTGGTAAATATGTTTTTATTGAGATCAACAGTTGCACAAAGGTTACATTGCATTCCTGGTACAGTGCAAGTGGGTGATCGGGTTTTTTAAATTCAAATGTGTGCTGCTAGGAGTACATTCCTGGGCATATGGGGGATAACTAAATGCTGTCGACACCAAACAAAACCAGGAGGGGAGTCAAGGCCCTGTCTATTCCCTCCACCTCATGTATCCAACCCAGGATATCCTTCCAGTAACCTTGAACACTGGGGCAGTCCCACCACTGGTGCCAGTAAGTGCTAATCTATGAGCAACCCCGCCAACAATAGGGGCTTATGTCTGTGTACATTTTTGCCAGGCGCTGGGGGGTTAGATGCCATTGCATGAGCAGTCTACAGTTAAGCATCTTGTATTGTACTGATATGGTGGAATTCCAAACCGCTCTGAATATTGCAGCCCATCCCTCTTGGTTTTCCTCCCACCACATCCCTTTCTCCGACTTCGCCTGGGTGCGGGGGGTTGGTAGGTGACCTCTTTCTAAAAGTGAACCGTACATTTTTGCAATGAACCCCTTAGAACTCACTTGTGTGTGCAGTATAGTTTTGAAGGGAGTGAGGTACCGCTGGAGCAGTGCATTCCACTGTGGGTCCGTGAGAACCCCTTTTAGTTGTAGATATGGGAGTAGTTGTATCTACAGGCACTGCTGTGCGCTTTCTAGTTCCTCTCTCGTCAGAAAGGCCCCCTCGTTCCACATATGTGCTGCTCTAACTAACCCCTGCTCATATTGTGGCTGAAAGCGAATCAGGTCTGTTATGAGGTCCCTGATCGGAGGGGCCCAGATACAGCTAAGGAGGGAAGGCCAGGTGGTGACCCTGCACATCTCTTGTTTCCTTTTCCAAATTGCCCACAGTGCCCCCAGTATTGGGTGCTCTCACACCCTTTGCTGGAAGCCTTTGCATCGTGGCCCAAAGCCATTCTCCCAGTGTGACCAGGGCAAAGTAGCCGTTCTCCAAGTGAAAACATTGTTTGCTGTCTGATTTCCTGACGTGGCCTGATAGCACTCCCAACTGCGGCACTCTATAATATTTGTGGAAATCCGGGAATGCCATGCCCCCTTTATCTTTGGACAGGATCATTGTGTTGTAGGCGATGCATGGCCTTTTCCTTTCCCACAAGAAAGCCAACAGGAAACGCTTAATGTCAGCGTGAAAGGAGTCGGGGAGAGTAACCGGGAGTGATTGGAACAGGAAGGGAAGCCGTGGTAGTACGTTCATTTTTATTGCCACGAATCTCCCAGCCCACAAGAGGTTCAATTTTGCCCATTTCAGAGTGTCGTGTTTAATTGCCATCCAAAACGGCATGTCATGTGCCTGGTACAGGTCCGCTAACTGTTTTGTGATCGTTTGCCCTAGGTATCGGATACTATAAGCGGCTGCCTTTAAACCCCATGTTGGTGGGTTGGAGCCCGAGTGGTTACAGTCGTCTCGCACAGGTAGGGCTACAGTTTTGCTTTGATTTACACGGACCTGAGTGGGCAACGTATTCATCCACTCTGGCCAAGAGCATTGGGACCGTCTGGGATGGGTGCGTCACGTAGATGAAAACATCATACGCAAACAATGCTAATTTAGAGGTATCTTTTCGGATGGTCTGGGCCAAGGGTCCGATTACTAATGTGAAGACCAGGGGAGATAGGGGGCACCCCTGCCTGGTCCCTCTGGTCAGGGCAAAGGAAGGGGCTGCCACGCCGTTGACTACGATCTTTGCCCTTGTGTTGCGATATAATGCTTGCGCCCCTGATATCCAACAGGACCCTAGGTTAGCTTTTCTCATAACCTGGAGCATTCACTGCCACTCCACCCCATCAAAGACGTTTTCTGCATCCACCGAGATCAGGATGGGGCCTATGTCGCCGTGGTCGATTGACGCTATAAGGTCTAATGTTTTGCAGACATTATCAGAGCCCTGTCGCCCCCTTACATATCCATGCTCAGCCTATTTGCAAGAATCCTGGGTATAGATTTTGGCATCCACATTCAACAATTGGATTGGCCTATAAGAGCCACACTCAAGCCTGTCTCTTCCCTCTTTGGGTAACACAATGATTCTAGCCTCTGTGAAAGAAGGTGAGGCCTGTCCTGTGTCAATTATGTCATTAAATAAGAGGGTTAAAAAGGGTGTCAGGGTCCCTCTAAAAGTTTTATAGTAGGCCGGGGGGGAAACCATCTTGTCCTGGTGCCGATCCCGTTATTAGTTTGGAAATTGCCACATCTATTTCCTCTGCAGTTATGGGTGCGCTCAGCTTGTCTAGGTCTGGAATTTGCAGTGGGGGGAACGCCAAGTCTTCTGGGAATTTTGCTATGTTTTCTTGGGGTGAATTACAGACTGAGGTGTATAGCTCCTCATAGTACTGGGCAAAGCGTCCAGTTATGCCTGTCGGATTGTCTAGTGTTACGCCTGTTTGGGATTTGATTTTATATACCGATCTTTCGGCCTTTTGCCCTCTGAGTCTAGCCACGAGTAGGGTATGAGCTTTATCGTCTTTTTCATAAAATGTTTGCTTGACATACCGGAGGTGGGTTAACGCCTTTCCGTGCCACACGTCTTTCAGCTCTTGTCTAAGCTGTTTGACTTCTGCTATGCTCCTCGCTATGTCCGCCAGCCTCTTTCTGTCTTATTTCCCCTTTCAGATGTGTTTCTCTAAGCATTTTTGTTCTTTTCATAAATGTTCCTTGTGCTATTACCAGTCCCCTTATTGTGGCTTTCGCTGCTTCCCATACCGTCGCTCAAAAGGGATCCCCTGTGTCATTTCGCTTGAAAAAATCCAGGATCTCCATGTCTAAAGATTCCCTAACGAATCTGTCCTTAAAAAGTGTGTCGTTACAGATCCACCTTTTGTCTGTGATCGCACTAGGACCTAGGTCTAGTTCAATGATGGCCATGTCATGACCCGACCAGCCCATTAGCTCTTTTGACACTCTTTTAATGTCGTGTTCGAGCGCCGCCTCCAGAACGATGTAATCTTATCCAAGAGAATTTTTTATGTAGGGGAGAGTAAAATGTGTATGCTTTTGTTTGCGGGTGTTGGGCTCTCCATGTGTCTACCAAGAAGTATTCCTGTATCAAGTTTTGAAAAGACCCCTTCTCTCGGGGAGGGATGGATCCCTCTCTGTATGATGTCCAGTTTAATGCTGAGTTCATTACCATGTTGAAATCTCCTCTACAGATCGGGGCCCCAGTCCTCCCGTTTTCCAGGAATGCGAAGAGTTCTCTGCTAAATGCTAATTGCTGAGTGTTCAGCGCATACACTGAGCACAGAGTGACTTCTCTTGATCTAACGGTGCCATTTATAACTAGGTACCTCCCGCCTGGGTCCCTGTTAATGTGTGTGATCTGCAAACCTAGGGCTGCGTGATGCAAGATGACCCCCCGTCCCCTTTTTGACTGGCTCTGATGCCCATATGGCTCCTCCCAGTCGTCTACCTTTTGAGAGTGATTTCTTATTCACATTTAAATTTGGTTTCCGGGGGGGGGCGCTGTTGCGCACATCGAGCATGGCTGCCTGAAGGGAGAGCTCTGGCTCTAAAGCAATCCTTATACTATATATATCCTTCCAGCACTGTTCCAGACACGCAAAAAAGCTGAAATTCGGTGGCGGAAGGTTAAAGGCACGTCCCGGGGAAAAAACTGTGTAAATCTGTGGTTGGACCGTCGAGATATTGCCTCCGAAACTCCTGGCAGCCAGGAGGCCTCTGCGTAGCCGCCTGGCGGCTCCATGAGAACATCAGCTGCAGGCCGTGCTGGGGGGAGGGGCGCCATGCTGCCTGCGACACCATAGGGCCAGGAAAGGACGCCAAGTGGCCATCCCGCCCTGGAGCGACTACAGCGACATAGGCCGACACCGCTCGAGACCTGCAGAAGGTGACCGGAGAAGGAGAGAAGCAGGGGAGAAGAATTCCAGAGGCCAGAGGCGCTGCGGCCGTCGCAGGGGCCTGCCTCCGTGCCAGCATCTCCACACGGCGACCATCCGCAGCTCCACAGCCAAGAGCGGGCCGGAGTCAGAGACACGCGGGGAGGGCGCCACCCCCCCCCCCGCACCAAGTAACTGAAACGAGGCCCTGGGAGGAGGCCCGGTCAACACGTAAAACGCCCGGGAAGGTGCACCCTTCAACACACGACCCACGGTAGAAACGGCCTACATTATATATTGAAACTGAGATCCCATGCAGCACACCAAGCTGAACTCCAATAGACCCTGGTGGAATCAATATAAAGCCTCAGGCGCGGGACAACTTCCCGCAACCCTAACGCATCCTAAATAAAACAGACACGACCAGGTAACCCCCGCAGGCGAGATCCCTACTGCTCTAGAAGCGCTACTAAATGCCCCAACATGGCAATCATTCGAACAGGCCTGGAGATAAGACGGGGGATCTGGCCACTAAAGGACCGACAGGGCCGCTCCTGGTGCACGTGCAAAATATCCTGAGCTAGGAGCAGGCGTGAAGGGAAACACTCCCCCACCTTCTACTGCACAACATTGCGTTTGATGGTAATACGTGGGAGAACACAGTCCACCCTTAACCACAAGACACAACACATGGGCCGCAATGAGACGAAGGGCACAGGAGGGAAAAAGACCGGCCCGATGGATACCTTCGCCAGCTCGCTGCCACACAGGGCGGCCGGGGGGGCACCGCAGACACCTGATAGGCAGGAAGGAGATCCACTATATCGCCTGGCAACACTGGTGCAGAATGGGTGCATGGCAGTGAATGTAAAGTTGGATGATATAGTGGCGACAATCGGGTCCCTGAAAACACGATTGGAAAAAGAGAGCGCACGTATCACAGAGGCGGAAAACAGGATAAGCACGAACGAGGATACAATTTCACAACACAGCCGAGATATAGCCCACCTTAAAACGGAACTGCATAAAACTCAAAACAAGTGTGAAGACCTTGAATCGGGATCCCGGAGGAACAACATCCGGATAGTTGGGGTTTCGGAGAGCTTTGGTAAGGGACCCATGGAGAGACAATTGGAGAATCTGTTGAAAGATATCCTAAGAGCCGACTCCTTTTCGGAACACTTTCTAATTGAAAGGGCCCACCGTACCCTAGCACCACCTCCGAAACCAGGATCTCCCCCTCCCACCATAATCGCACGTCTCCTTAACTACAGGGACAGAGATACTATACTTCGATTATCCAGGGAGAAAGGAACTTTACATCACAAACAGAATAGAATCCACATATACCCGGACTTCTCAGCTAATATACAAAGACAAAGGAGATCCTATTAAATGGTTAAAAACAGCTGCGGTTGCGTAATGTACCCTATGCTCTCATCTTCCCGGTGAAAATGAGAATACAACATGGGGGAAGAGCTCACTTCTTTGAGAACCCTACAGAAGCTATGGCATATATGGAAGCTTCCATCCCGTTGCATCCTGGAAATCGGGCGATTGACCAAAATGCGAGACCACAACCGAGAGATGAGAGGTGAAACTCTGCAGACTGACAAAAACACACCAGCTACCTACCGCCACAAGAATAAAAGTACACTAGCATGGACTGCCTGAACAAAGACTTATGGTTAATCGAGCCGTGAGCCTCTGTGGGGGCTAGCCAGATGGCTACAAAAGGCAACCTTCAGGAAAGCTCCACCAGTTCAAGGGAATGAAAATTGAAGGGCAGCATCGTCAAGTTGGGAGAGATGATGTGGGTGGGGGGCCAAAATGCTACAGGATGTTCAGCTCCGTTGAGCAATGTGGGAATGGGGGGCGGGTGTTGAGGTTCTGGGACTCCGTTGGAGGAGTCCTACAAGTTAAAAATTGTGGTTGCGTTGCAGCACATGGAACACCCCTGAGCAACGGTAAACAAGAGACATATTGAGGGTATACAGATATGGCTCACCCTAATGTGACAGCTCAAGAGCTAAAGCTAAAACTTCTTACATGGAACCTCCGTGGTCTGAACAACTGTGCTAAGTTGAACAAGGTGGGAACTTATGTCACCAGACACCACCCCCAGATAATCATGTTACAAGAAACGCACGCACTCCAGAGGGTTAATGCTGAGCTCTTGAGAGGGTGGGGCAGCATAGATACTACACTGAATACTCTTCACAGGCAAGAGGAGTACTCACCCTGATCCACCCCTCCGTTGGTTTTCAATTTGGAAAAAGTAAAATAGACTCCCAGGGCCGCTATGTTATAGTGTGGGGCAGTAGTGCAGGGGAAGAACTAATATTGGTGAATACATATGGTCCAAATGTGCACGACCCTGATTTCTATACAAATGAGATGCATGAGATAGGCTACTCTGGGGGCGAGCAGATATTGTGGGGAGGAGACTTCAACACCATCTTGGATATTACTTTAGACCGCTCCACCTCTAAACACAGAAATCCTACAAAAACATCTGTTATCCTATAAACATCCTATCACAACTAGCAATGGTGGACGCCTGGAGAACGCTACACCCGCATTAAAGACAGTACTCGTTTTACTCCTCAGTACATGACACCGAATCTCGTATAGATTACTGGCTGGTGTCCGCATCTATTATGAACCAAATTGATAATAGTGAAATACTTCCACGTACCCTATCGGACCACTTCTCCATCCTTTTAGGTATGACATTAGGAAACCTTCAATCCCCGGTCAGAAGCTGGAGGATGCCATCTGACATCCTTAAGGACCCAGCAGTAGCGGACGCGCTACATACTGAGGTAGAATACTTCCTTGAAATCAACAAGGGCTCAGTCAATAGATATGCAACCCTATGGGAGACCTTCAAGGTATGGGTGAGTGGGATCCTGATTTCCAAATCCACGGGGCTGTTGCGGTCTGTCAGGGTGGAACTGGCGGAAGTGGAGAAATGGTTGGGAGAACTAGAAACGCAATATACAGCCGCGCATGAATACCACACCCTGTCATACATCAATAGCAACCTGCAATAGTTCAATAGATTAGCTACCAGGGAACTACTATATATGGCAACTCAATCAGAGCACGCCGATATGGCGAAGGGAACAGGGCGGGTCGCACCCTGGCCAACCTGTTAAAGGCCGAGAGACATCACACACCCATCTCCAGCATAATAGCGGGGGACGGCACAGTAACCACAAGTGAGGAGTACATAAATAGAGAATTCACCCATTTCTATACAGAAATATATGCTAATCACGACCTGAAATCAGCCACTGACACCAGAGAATATCTAGACAAAATCACACTCCCGACATTGCCTATAGAGCATAGATTGCTGCTGGACCAGCCCCTAACGATTGACGAGATAAAGGAAGCAATAAAATCATTAGCTAACGGAAAGGCACCCGGCTCAGACGGATTGGGAGCCGAGTTATACAAGGAGCTCAATGAGGAGCTGTCCCCGGTATTACTGTCTGTGTGGGAGGAGACCATAGAGTTAGGAACACTTCCAACATCCATGAGAGAGGCCATAATAACGGTGCTCCTCAAGCCCAGGCGTCCGCCGAATGAGATGTCCTCGTACCGCCCCCATCCTTAATAAATTGCGATGCAAAAATATTTGCTAAAATTCTGGCCACGAGAACATCCTACCCAACTTGTCCATGTTGGTGCATCCAGACCAATGCGGGTATATTCCCACCAGGTCAACGGCACTAAATCTCAGAAGACTGTTCGGTGTCATGGCCCGTATTAAACCCGAAGCCCAGGCAGTAGCCGTATCCCTGGATGCCGAAAAGGCGTTCGATTCGGTGTCGTGGATGTACCTGTTTATGGTACTTGAGAAATTTGGACTAGGCCCATACTTTCTAAAATGCGTGAGCCGGGAGCCATGTCTGGATAGTTCGGGCTGGGAAGGGGCACGAGACAGGGTTGCCCGTTCTCCCCCATACTGTTCGCCCTTACAATGGAACCGGTCGCAGCAGCAATTAGGGAACATCAGGGACAGAGGGGTATAAAGATGGCTGGCCTAACCCAGTCAATATCACTATACGCAGATGATACTCTGTTATACATCCGAGAGCCGGAGGTACACCTGGGGCCAGCAATGGAAACCGTACAAGAGTTTGCAGAATACTCAGGTTATAGAACCAACTTCTCCAAATCTGAAATCTTTCCCTTGACCCCTGCCACTAGATGTCCGAACAACACACACGGCCTTCAGTGGTCTCCTATTAAGATAAGATACCTGGGTATTATTGTGTCGGGGGACAAAATATCCCTATACTCGAACAACCATGACTCATTATTAAATATGATTTCCACTAAACTCCGCTTATGGGCTAAGCTTCCCATTTCGCTTATCGGCCGGGTCGCTATACTGAAAATGGTTATTTTACCAAAGCTATTATATATATTTACTAATATCCTGATATGGCCTGGTAGACAGTTCTTTGTCACTCTTAGATCCATGGCGGTAGAGTTTGTTTGGTGCGCGGGGTGGCCAGGATGAAATGGGAAAAAATGGTGGAACCCTACAATAAAGGTGGCATTGCAGCCCCGAACTTCGAATTGTATTACCTGGTGGCACAGGCCCAGTTTGTCAGACACTGGTACGATGAACAAGACACCTCACCTCACATCTCTTTAGAGAAACACGCAGCACACCCAACCAACATAAGGTCTTTAAAGATAAACACAAAGATGAATGTCCATTTGATCCAGTCAACCTAACCCCTGAGCAGATCCACACCCTGTACCGCCTGGACCGGGACACCATCACCACCATTGTGGACATGATACACAACGACATTGTCAGCCTGATTGAAATACGCACCGCCATCCCCCTCTACTGAAGCTACTGTCTGTGCTCCACTTCCTGGCCACAGGCACCTACCAGCACACAGTGGGGCAGATGCATGGCATATCACAACCTTTTTTTTCACGCATGCTGAACCAAGTGCTAGATGCCCCCCTGAAGCACTCAAGTGACTACATATCCCTACCACGGACTGCCCAGGAGATCTTTGACACGAAAGTTGTCTTCCATGCACTGGCAGGCATGCCAAACTGTACCGGTGCTCTTGACTGCACCCATGTGGAATTGGTGGTCCCGCATGCCATGGAGGTGGTGTACCGCAATCGTAAACAATACCACTCCATCAATGTACAGATGGTATGTGACTCCAGCAAGATCATCACACATTGTTGTGCCCGATATCCCGGATCAACTCATGACTCAATGGTCCTGCGGAACTCCACGCTACCATGCTACATGGAGCGACATGCAGTACAACGTGCCTGGCTGCTTGGTAAGTTGCATGACAGGCACATGGCGGTGTAATGAGGGGAGAGATTCACACACCACCCTGGTGTGATTGGGGTGGAGACTGCACAATGTCCATACTGCAAAACATTGTGCCCCAAAGCATCCCAAACTGAACATGACACCCAAACCCCATAGTAATGATGGAAGCTGCGCACCAATGACAATATGCCTGACTTGCAACCAGCCCACAGCCCACAACACTCCACTGCACATCATCAGACCTCCCCCTCTGTAACACAATCCACCAGCATGCTGTGAGTATGCACAATGTAAATGACTGCAGCAAAACACAACACAGGACATGCATCCATGATTGCGCACAAATCAATCCCACCAAGGGAATACACTGCTTGTCACTGGGCCACAACCACAGTAGTGCTGCATGTGACCATGGGAATAATAAGCGCTGAATGAGAAATCATGATGAGACTTGTGCCAATGCTGCTAGTAAAAAAATAATCATACTAATCAATACACATCACATTAATGATTACAAACACCGCGGTATGCATCCACAGTGCATGAACACCTGCAAGGGAGTGGACACCCTGCATCATCTGGACGACGCAACCCACACCTGTAGACCATGGGACAGAACACATTGTGGCAAGTTGAAATATGTGCATACATCCAGGGACATGTGCATGTGAACAACAAATATCTGCAGGCATGTGTGATAAGTACAGGTGTCATTTTAGGAATTGACTTCCACATACCGTATTTTGCACCCATGCAGGTGATGGTGGCTATCCCTTGAAGCCGTGGCTCCTCAGCCCTGTCCGGAACCCGCAGAACAGGCATGAAGAGGAAAACAATCGTGCCCATACCTGTACCCGTGTGGTGATCAAGCAGAACTTTGGGCTGTTGAAGGCACGTTTTCGCTGCCTCAGCAGGTCGGGTGGGACATTCCTGTACGGCCATGAGAAGGTGGCCAAGATCATCATGGCATGTGTCATGCTGCACAACATGTGCATCCGACGGAACGTGCCTCTGCCCCCTGACATTGATCAGCAACCACCAGGATGATGAAGAAGATGTGGTTGCACATCATCCAGGTGGCGATGCAGAGGAGGGACATGCTGTGTGCCAGTCTGTGATAGGCCAATATTTCTAAGACACATGGATGCAGAGGGTGCCATGAATGTGGGACTCAGGGCACTGGGTGTGGGGTACATGGTCACTATGCACTGTAAACCAATAAAGCACACATACACAATAAGGAATGTCCAGTCATGTGATTTTTTTGGTACACAACGGGTGTATTAAACAGGAAATAAGTAATAAGTGCTCTGACCCTCCACCTCACACAAACCCCCAAAACCTCTCCCCCTTCCCCCACAACTCCCCCACAAACCACCTCCCCCTCCCCCCACAAATTCCCCACACCCTCCTCCGCCTCCCCCCACAACTCCCCCACACACCCCCTCTCGCCTCCCTCTCCCCTCACAACTGCCCCACACACCCCCAAACCCCATCCCCCTCCCCCCACAACTCCCCCACACATGGTGTGCAATGGTATGCTACTTGAGTCTGCATAAGTCTGCACATGCAGGCTGACCCTGCTACTTCTGTCCTCTGTCGGACTCCGGGGGCGGCATGTCAGGGCGCTGGGTGGGGCATTCCTGTACGGCCATGAGAAGGTGGCCAAGATCATCATGGCATGTGTCATGCTGCACAACATGTGCATTCGACGGAACGTGCCTCTGCCCCCTGACATTGATCAGCAACCACCAGGTGATGATGAAGAAGATGGGGTTGCACATCATCCAGGTGGCGATGCAGAGGAGGGACGTGCTGTGTGCCAGTCTGTGATAGGCCAATATTTCTAAGACACATGGATGCAGAGGGTGCCATGAATGTGGGACTCAGGGCACTGGGTGTGGGGGTACATGGTCACTATGCACTGTAAACCAATAAAGCACACATACACAATAAGGAATGTCCAGTCATGTGATTTTTTGGTACACAACAGGTGTATTAAACAGGAAATAAGTAATAAGTGCTCTGACCCTCCACCTCACACACCCCCCCGAAACCCCTCTCCCTTCCCCCACAACTCCCCCACAAACCACCTCCCCCCACAAATCCCCCAGACCCCCCGCCGCCTCCCCCCACAACTCCCCCTCCCCCAAACTTCCTCCCCCTCCCCCCACAACTCCCCCACACATGGTGTGCAATGGTATGCTACTTGAGTCTGCATAAGTCTGTACATGCAGGCTGACCCGGCTACTTCTGTCCTCTGTCGGACTCTGGGGGCGGCATGTCGGGGCGCTGCATGGTGCGCACAGACCTGAGCAGGGGGCTTGTCTGTGGGGAGCTGGACGATGACCCCGTGGCCGCATGCTCCATTGTCGGGGCAGGACATTGAGCCTCCAAAGCATCTGCAATCCTGGCAATGACCTGCCTCACTACCGACAGCTCCTCACAGATGCATAAGGTGCTAGTCTCAATGGCCCCTTACATGGCTGCAGTGTTCTCTCGGGCCTCCTTCACTGTCAGGTCACCACAAGAATAAAAGTACACTAGCATGGACTGCCTGAACAAAGACATATGGTTGATCGAGCCGTGAGCCTCTGTGGGGGCTAGCCAGATGGCTACAAAAGGCAACCTTCAGGAAAGCTCCACCAGTTCAAGGGAATGAAAATTGAAGGGCAGCATCGTCAAGTTGGGAGAGATGATGTGGGTGGGGGGCCAAAATGTTACAGGATGTTCAGCTCCGTTGAGCAATGTGGGAATGGGGGGCGGGTGTTGAGGTTCTGGGACTCCGTTGGAGGAGTCCTACAAGTTAAAAATTGTGGTTGCGTCGCAGCACATGGAACACCCCTGAGCAACGGTAAACAAGAGACATATTGAGGGTATACAGATATGGCTCACCCTAATGTGACAGCTCAAGGGCTAAAGCTAAAACTTCTTACATGGAACCTCGTGGTCGTAACAACCGTGCTAAGTTGAACAAGGTGGGAACTTATGTCACCAGACACCACTCCCAGATAATCATGTTACAAGAAACGCACGCACTTCAGAGGGTTAATGCTGAGCTCTTGAGAGGGTGGGGGCAGCATAGATACTACACTGAATACTCTTCACAGGCAAGAGGAGTACTCACCCTGATCTACCCCTCCGTTGGTTTTCAATTTGGAAAAAGTAAAATAGACTCCCAGGGCCGCTATGTTATAGTGTGGGGCAGTAGTGCAGGGGAAGAACTAATATTGGTGAATACATATGGTCCAAATGTGCACGACCCTGATTTCTATACAAATGAGATGCATGAGATAGGCTACTCTGGGGGTGAGCAGATATTGTGGGGAGGAGACTTCAACACCATCTTGGATATTACTTTAGACCGCTCCACCTCTAAACACAGAAATCCCACAAAAACATCTGTTATCCTATAAACATCCTATCACAACTAGCAATGGTGGACGCCTGGAGAACGCTACACCCGCATAAAAGACAGTACTCGTTTTACTCCTCAGTACATGACACCGAATCTCGTATAGATTACTGGCTGGTGTCCGCATCTATTATGAACCAAATTGATAATAGTGAAATACTTCCACGTACCCTATCGGACCACTCCCCCATCCTTTCAGATATGACATTAGGAAACCTTCAATCCCCGGTCAGAAGCTGGAGGATGCCATCTGACATCCTTAAGGACCCAGCAGTAGCGGACGCGCTACATACTGAGGTAGAATACTTCCTTGAAATCAACAAGGGCTCAGTCAATAGATATGCAACCCTATGGGAGACCTTCAAGGTATGGGTGAGTGGGATCCTGATTTCCAAATCCACGGGGCTGTTGCGGTCTGTCAGGGTGGAACTGGTGGAAGTGGAGAAACGGTTGGGAGAACTAGAAACGCAATATAAAGCCGCGCATGAATACCACACCCTGTCATACATCAATAGCAACCTGCAATAGTTCAATAGATTAGCTACCAGGGAACTACTATATATGGCAACTCAATCAGAGCACGCCGATATGGCGAAGGGAACAGGGCGGGTCGCACCCTGGCCAACCTGTTAAAGGCCGAGAGACATCACACACCCATCTCCAGCATAATAGCGGGGGACGGCAGAGTAACCACAAGTGAGGAGTACATAAATAGAGAATTCACCCATTTCTATACAGAATTATATGCTAATCACGAACTGAAATCAGCCACTGACACCAGAGAATATCTAGACAAAATCACACTCCCGACATTGCCTATAGAGCATAGATTGCTGCTGGACCAGCCCCTAACGATTGACGAGATAAAGGAAGCAATAAAATCATTAGCTAACGGAAAGGCACCCGGCTCAGACGGATTGGGAGCCGAGTTATACAAGGAGCTCAATGAGGAGCTGTCCCCGGTATTACTGTCTGTGTGGGAGGAGGCCATAGAGTTAGGAACACTTCCAACATCCATGAGAGAGGCCATAATAACGGTGCTCCTCAAGCCCAGGCGTCCGCCGAATGAGATGTCCTCGTACCGCCCCATCCTTAATAAATTGCGATGCAAAAATATTTGCTAAAATTCTGGCCACGAGACTCCTACCCAACTTGTCCATGTTGGTGCATCCAGACCAATGCGGGTATATTCCCACCAGGTCAACGGCACTAAATCTCGGAAGACTGTTCGGTGTCATGGCCCGTATTAAACCCGAAGCCCAGGCAGTAGCCGTATCCCTGGATGCCGAAAAGGCGTTCGATTCGGTGTCGTGGATGTACCTGTTTATGGTACTTGAGAAATTTGGACTAGGCCTATACTTTCTTAAATGCGTGAGCCGGGAGCCATGTCTGGATAGTTCGGGCTGGGAAGGGGCACGAGACAGGGTTACCCGTTCTCCCCCATACTGTTCGCCCTTACAATGGAACCGGTCGCAGCAGCAATTAGGGAACATCAGGGACAGAGGGGTATAAAGATGGCTGGCCTAACCCAGTCAATATCACTATACGCAGATGATACTCTGTTATACATCCGAGAGCCGAACGTACACCTGGGGCCAGCAATGGAAACCGTACACGAGTTTGCAGAATACTCAGGTTATAGAACCAACTGCTCCAAATCTGAAATCTTTCCCTTGACCCCTGCCACTAGATGTCCGAACAACACACATGGCCTACAGTGGTCTCCTATTAAGATAAGATACCTGGGTATTATTGTGTCGGGGGACAACATATCCCTATACTCGAACAACCATGACTCATTATTAAATATGATTTCCACTAAACTCCGCTTATGGGCTAAGCTTCCCATTTCGCTTATCGGCCGGGTCGCTATACTGAAAATGGTTCTTTTACCAAAGCTATTATATATATTTACTAATATACCGATATGGCCTGGTAGACAGTTCTTTGTCACTCTTAGATCCATGGCGGTAGAGTTTGTTTGGTGCGGGGGGTGGCCAGGATGAAATGGGAAAAAATGGTGGAACCCTACAATAAAGGTGGCATCGCAGCCCCAGACTTCGAATTGTATTACCTGGTGGCACAGGCCTAGTTTGTCAGACACTGGTACGATGAACAAGACACCTCATCTCACATCTCTTTAGAGAAACACGCAGCACACCCAACCGACATAAGGTCTTTAAAGATAAACACAAAGATGAATGTCCATTTGATCCAGTCATTACCACAGTACACACATGGTCCAAGATCTACCGTAGGCTTGGATTGGAGACACCATATTATTTGGAGGCCCCGTTCTGGAACTTCCCCGGTATAGCACCCACATACGATCCAAACATACAGAAAACATGGGACCCGGAGGGAGAATTTAAAATCAAAGACATTTTCCCCAACAGCACATTTATAACATTAGAAGAGTTCAAAACGGGGATGGGGAGAGACCAGTTGAAGATATTACAATATCACAGAATGAGAATGGCCTTTAAGGCTAGATGGCCACTGGTCCCAGACAAGCCCCCAACGCACCCATGCCTCGAGGCTCTGTCCACCCGGCCAGGACCCTTTGTCTCAGGACTTTACACGGCTATACAGGCCAACACTCCGACAGTAAACATGATAAAGACCTCCTGGTAAACAGACCTGAGTACTACCACAACAGACAGATCCTGGGCGAGGTACTGTGAACTGACCAAGAGGGTATCCATGAATGCAGGCCTCCAGTTGATCCAATAGGTACTATGAACTGACCAAGAGGGTATCCATGAATGCAGGCCTCCGGTTGATCCAATTTAAGGTGTTGAACAAGTTACATTACACCCCCCAAAAAATTGCGAAATTCACACAAAACTGCCCCGATAGATGTCAGAAGTGCGGGGCTGAACAAGCTGACTCGTTCCACATGTACTGGAGCTGCCCACACATATGCAGATTCTGGGGGGAGGTGGCGAAAATCCTGGAAGAGGTCACGCAGGTTCCGGCAGACCTCACACCACAAAAATACCTGTTCGGGGATATAGGAAAGCGATCTGAGGTAACCAGAAGGCTCTTTAATATCACGTGCACAGTGGCCAAGAAGTGCATTCTGCAAAAGTGGAAGAGTGCACAGGCACCACACGTAAATCATTTCCTCAAAGAGCTAATGTATGGTAATGAGTGCGAGGAACATTATGTAATATCACTCCCGAACATTAGTAAACCAAAGGACATCTGGGCCCCGTTCAGAGTGTTTATGTGAAATGGACTCAACCAGCGGTAGCCCGACAGGACCCGGAAATACGTCAGACCTGTAACACTGAATATTATGTTATGAACTTAAACTGATCGTCTCTGTTATAGATATGTATGGAATGTCGTGTTGTTGCAATGTTGTGTACAACAATCAATAAATAAAGTTTAAAAAAAAATATATATATCTCCCAAAAAAATTTGGTTTCCTGCACAAAGAGTATATCAAGGTTAGCTTGTTGGCAAGCTTTCATCAACATTGGTCTTTTCTGGGGCGAGTGAGACCTTTCACATTTAGTGACCCCATTCACACAGTGCCCTGTGCCATGCCCCCTGGGAGGCCTTGTGTCCTATGAATGCCTGTGTATGTTGCCAGATCGCATGCCCATGGATGCTGACTTCAGCTGATTGTAGCCTCTGTGTGGGTTTGATGACTGGGTGTGTGCTAAACGTCCCTCTGCTGTTTGATGCTGCCTGCTGATAATACCTCAGACTTGACCTCCCGCTCAGCCCTTCTCTCGAGTGCTGCTTGCCTTGCTGCCCCCATACCCTCAAGTCCCCCCTATGAGAAAATAAAAAAAAAAAAAAGGTTTCCACTTGAACCTGGAGACGCCCTAGGAATAAACATAGGGCCACACTACGGGTGACTCCCCGACGGCCCAAAACGTATAACTTCAACTTGTTAGCAGTTGGTAGGCGCGAATGCGCAATAACCACAGACTGAATTGTCCAGCCCGGCGAACAAGGATAGGTGGTCCGCGGAAAGGTCGGCTGTTTTTCTTGGAACCATGGCTTTTCGCCTGCCATTCTTGCTAGGCGCTGTGTCTGTGTTCCTGGCGGTACCTTTTCCCTGCCCTCCCGCGGATCCCCGTGATCCATTTTCAGTGATGGTGTGCCCCCTGTTATCAGCGGGTGTTAAGTCTCTTGAATGTTCTTGTGCCCTTGGAGCGACCTCTCTTTGGTCAGCACACGATGGGTTTCCTGGTTGACTCTAAGGACGACAGGAGCTCCTCCATTTCGACAGTCCCTGCGCCTGTTAGGCCCTGCAAGACTCTGCTTGCCTCCTCACCCGAGACCACTCTATACTCTTCGTTGCCATGCTCAAACAAGAGTGCGAAGGGGAAGCCCCATCTGTAGCGAATATTATGCTCGTGTAGACAGGTGGTCAGGGGATGACAGTCTTTTCTTGGGGTGAGAGTGGTGGCTGACAGGTCTTGGTAGATTTTGACCCGCAAATCCTCAAAGTCAATGTGTTCTCACTCCCTGGCTTGCTGCACTATTTCCACCTTGTGTCTGTAATGGTGACATTTGGCTAGTACAGATGTTGGTCCATTCGGGGGCCACCAGCGCGGTGCACTCTCTCGAATTCTAGGTCTGGAGACAGGGGGGTCGGGAAGATGGAGCTGACCAGAGCTTTAACTCTTCTCTCCAGGCTCGCCGGTGTTTCATTGGGCGTTTCCTTGAGGCCTTGAATTCGTATGTTGGCCCTCCTCTCCCTGTTCTCCAAATCATCGCTGCCAGGTCAATATTCCTCTGCTCGAGGTCTTGAAAGCAGCTTTCTGCCCTCATTTCAATGAGGTCTCTGAATTGCTGGTAATTTTCAAGCACCTCCACTCCCTTTGTCTTCAATTTTGTCAACTCTCTCCTGAAGGGCATTTACTGTTGTCGTCATGCTGCTCCTTAGCGATCTAATTTCATCTAACAAGAGATGCACATTCGCTTTTTTAGAGGACTTTTGGTCACCCCCGGGTATGAAAGGTGCTTCCTGGGGGGGCTGAGTAGCCATGGTTGGGTCTGTCTGGTGTTATCCTTGGAGCTTTTGAGCTGTTGCTGGATTCACACCACTCTGCATGTGCACCTGGGTCTGCTCGCTCTCCTAGGAGGCCACTGCGAGTTTTGCACTTTTTTAGGACTGACCAAGATTCTCTTAGCTGTTATGTGTTGCAGCTTGGTGGGGTTCTCACTTTCTGCGGGGGTGGAGATGGGCGTGCACGTGTTGCTTTGATGGCGCTTTTTATGAGTTCTGGGCCTGCTGCGCCTCGTGGAGGAGCATCTGCACTGGCCTGTGCTGTCTTTCTATTTTGCTGTGTTCATGTGCATGCTCCTCTCGCTTTCCGCTGATGCTTAAGCGGGGTAGATGCTCCGCTTATCCCTTTGCTCCCAGTCTCCCCCTCTGATAAGCCTCCTCAGCATAAACAGTGTTTTCAAATTGCCCCTCTCTGGTCTTTAAAGCCCTCTTTGCTTGTATGGAGCGCTGTTATGGCTGGTGCACGGGAGGTGCTTATGTAAGCTCCTGCGTTTGGGGTGCTTGTTTTGGGCTTCCTCTTAGCCTGCTGCTCGATAGTGGGGGTGCTTTGCCACTCACGGGCCCTCACAGTCTGGGCTTTTCAGTGGGGGGGAGGGTCAGGTTTTCTGCTGTGCCCGCAGGCGCAGGGGGTTGCCTTTCAATCGAAGGATTGAGTGTACCAGGTGCAGCGCTTTCTGGCCCACGCGTGCCTCCACGACCGCTGCAGGCAGATCGGGCCCCTCAGCTTGGCTCTCCCCCTCCGGCCAGGTGGTATCAGCTGTGCTTTCTAACTGTGGGCTCTCTCGAGGCACGCTCTTCTCGACACGCTCCTTACCCTGGTGCCGGTGCTCCGATTCAGGATCCTTCCTTCCCGGGGGGTCTCTCCGCTACGCAACGATTTCCACATGCACAATGTAGCAGTGCTGGTGGAGTCAAAGGCTGGTTCCTCTCCTATTTTCTCTTAGTAGGTTTTCGCGGGGTGGTGGCTGCGTCCCGTTCACTCCATTCCCATTCTTCTTTTCTTTTTCCATTTCTCACTGTTGTGACCACGTGGTGCTTGTGTGGCATAGCTGCTGAACGGCTCCAGCTCCTGCTCAAGCCGGGGCCGAGTGGCGGGATGGCTCTCTTCCCCCCGTCGAGTTTCAGAGGAATCCTTCACCAATTTTCTTCCAGGATGGACCTGCTAGTTGCTGGCCGTATCCCACACAAGTCTGTTTGCTTTGTTTTGATCACGTGCTGGACAATTTTCAAAGCGCAGCCACTCTATCTGGGGCGGTGAACGCTTAGGCAGTCATTTTGCCTGCTCCCTCTTGTTGAACTTTTTAATATTGCTTGAGTGGTCACGTGTCACCAATTCAAAGGGGGGACGTTTTCAAAAGTCTCTGCAAACTCCGAAGCTAACCTTCACATTTTGTTACAAGACGTTTGTAACACTTACCTGGACTCCACAGGAGCGTAATGGTCTTAGAGCCTGTTGATCTGCTAAACTGATGCTTTAAGGGTATTTTTCTGTCATGAAAGAGGAAATAAAAAGAAGGGAGGTGCTGTAATTGATAAGAATGGTGAAAACTACTAGAACTCTATGGCCCTCATTACGACCTTGGCGGAAAGTGACTGACCTGACCGCCATAGCGTAAATAGCGTTTCCGCCATTGCACGACGGAGTAAAGTGCGGCTAATTCCGACCCATCGGGCACGAGCACTACGCCATGGCGGAAGTGCAAAGTCCGCGATGGCGGAAATGTCCCCAAAACGCCCCTCACCGCCGTCGTACGGCGCCCTAGGTGCAATTCCGCCACCCATCATAGCGGTCACCGTAATGAGCGGCAATCGGAAAGTACGGTGACCGTAAATATACGGAAACGGAAGTAAAAACATGGTCCCGGAACGGGAAACAGCACGCCGTACACCTATAAAATCAGAATTCCCACACAACCATTAAAAATACTACCCTGAGACACATCCCAACCCGTCATCCACCCTATTGAAAGCAATAAAAATGGGAAAAGTAGCGAAAAAAGCGTGCGACCGCAAGCGGCAGGTCCACTTCTCCCGTGAGGAACTCACCGTGCTCACAGAGACCCTCCAGGAGAATGCTGCCGTCGTCTTCTCGACGCAAATGACCAGGACGGCACTTGCGAACAAGAAGGCCATATGGGCCCTGGTGGCACAGCGGGTAAGTGCGGTGGGGACCGCACCCCGCAACCCACAGCAATGCAGAAAGCGATGGGACGACTTGCGGATACGCGTACGGAGTATACTATCCGCCAACCGTAACATTGCCACAGCTACCGGGGGAGGATCGGAATCACCCATCAAGTTGACCCCCTGGGAAGAAATCTGTGCCTCCACCATTGGAATGGAGAGTATAGAGGGAGTCGGAGGGATGGAGAAAGGAGTGCAGACATCAGAAGAATCAGGTAGGTGGCCCAAATAAAACAATGCTAAATCCACAATGTCCAATCATGTGAAGTACCATGTGTCCACATAGTGCAACAGAAACACATGGCCAGGAGAACGTCCACATACATTTGCCTGATAGCGCACTTTAAAAGTCACATTAAATACATAAATAATTAAAAATCCTAAAAACACCCTCTACACGTGCAGCAGGCACACCCTAACTGCAGGCTGCAAAACAACTGCATCCTCATTCCACACAAAAATGAAACCACCTCCAAGGCCCTGACCCAAATCACCCTCAGGTACCACCCCAATGCATGTGATACATTGCCATTCCAATTTCCACAGACCCATTAATAACGCTCGCCCTCCTTTACTCCACCACAGGGTCCGATTCAAACGACGAGCTCCAGGACACCCCTACCAGCACACCTGCAAAGAGGGCCAAGACCAACGGCCAAAGACCCTCCACCTCAGCTGCACGGATCAAGACACGGCAGCAGCACAAATCAAGTGGCAGCACACAGGAGGGAACTTCAACAGGCACCCCAGCAGCCAGCATGCCCACAACAGCACCACCACAGGTCCCCCCAATGGATGCCACAGAAGGCACTGCTTCTGGTGGCAGCAGCACCATAGGTGACACTGCATTAATGGCAGCATGCTCCGACACAGAAAACGGGGATGTCGATGTAGGATCCATCCATGACCTGTCTCAATCCCCCTGTTTGTATCATCCCGTACACCATGAGGATACCACGCAGGGGCACCCACAAGACGACGACTGGCCATCCCCCACAAGCCCTGTGGCAAGGCAACATGAGGTGATCAGCCCCTCTGTGACACCACCGCAAATGGCCATGGCACAGCAGAGGCAACAGTCCCTCGACCAGGTGATCGTGCAACAGCAACAACTGGCCATGCTCCTCAAGGACCATGCTGATGAATGTGGGGGTACTAAGGCAGCCATAGAAACATCAACTGAGACACTTAGGGCAGAAATGGAGAGAAGTACAGAGACACTAAGGGCACAAATGGAGAGAAGCACCGAGAGCCTGAGAGTACAAATGGAGAGAAGCACCGAGAGCCTGAGGGGGGAACTGCATGCAACGTCCAAAGACGTATGTGCTGAACTTGCCGCTGTGCGCCGTGTGCTCACTGAGCTCTCACAAACCCTTAGGGACATGCATGGACGTGAGCAGGCAGAGACATCATCCGTTGCAAGTTCCGTCCAGGGCAGCCCCCAACGTAGATCTGGGAGGAACCTGCGCTCCACAGGCAGGGGTGCCCCTGATACCCGGAGAGGGGGCTTGCAATAGCGTCTGCCCACTGACAATGAGCATCTTTGGACACTGGTGTTCGGGGGGGAGGTAGGAGGGTGGAGGGGGTGTGTTGGGCTCACTTGGGTGGCGGGTCGATGGGGTGTGTAACATAATTTCACATATGCCATAAACATTGCACAATCATCCAATGAGATGTGTGGACATTGATCTTTGTGTACGAGGCCTTTATAGGCGTACAGTCCATATTGTGCATGTTCCATACACACACAGTGCCACAAGTCCCGTGTCCATGTATCAGCCACCAGGCGTGAGTGCTAGAAGCATGAATCAATGAGAATCTGACGAATGTCACGACCCTCCTGTGCCTCGCGGACTCCTTGAGGTGCTGCCACATCCCCACCCTCATCATGACCATCTTCAGGTGCTTGCAGTTCTGCGTCAGGGGGCATGGGCACATTTCTACGTACGCACATGTTGTGTAGCATGACACATGCCATGACCATCTTTGCAACCTTCTCATGGCGGTACAGGAGTGCCCCGCCAGACCTGCTGAGGCAGCGGAAACGAGTCTTCAGTAGGCCGAATGCCTGTTCTATGACTACACGGGTACGTGAGTGGGCATGGTTGTAGTCCTCCTCATGCTGGTTCTGTGGGTTCCGGAGTGGTGTAAGGAGCCATCTCTTCAGTGGATACCCAGCATCACCTGTATGTGGACAATAAAGGATGTTTGTGGAATGACATTGCTACGTACGCACCCCCCCCTTCCTGCCAGGTCATTGCCGCATCACATACCCCACATTATCATGCATGAAATGAGACTCACCGAGTAGCCAGGATCTGTTCCCTGCGTGTCGCTCCATGTAGCGTGGTATTGTAGAGTTCCTCAAGACCATAGAATCATGGGTTGATCCAGGAAATCGGGCACAACAATGTGTAATGATCCTGTTGGAGTCACACACCATTTGTACATTAAGAGAATGAAATTGTTTTCGGTTGCGGTACTGGGCCTCCATGGCATGTGGGACGACCAATTCCACATGGATGCAGTCGATGGCACCAATGCAACCCGGTATGCCGCCAAGTGCATGGAATCCCACTTTTGTGTTCGTAATTTCCTGCTCCGAGCGTGGTAGAGAGATGTAGTCGTCTGCGTGCTTCAGGAGGGCATCGAGCACTTGCAATAGTGTCTGTGAGAACAGTGGCTGTGAAATGCCATGCAACTGTCCGACTGTGTGCTGGTAGGTGCCTGTGGCCAGGAAGTGGAGTACAGACACCACCTTCAGTAGGGGTGGGATGGCGGTTGGGCTATCTATCATGCTGACAAGGTCAGCCTGTGTCATGTCCACAATGGCGGTTATGGTGTCCCGGTCCAAACGGTAGAGGGTGTGGATCTGCTCATCCGTGAGGTTGAACGGATGTGCTCGGAGGCGTGGGATTGCGGGCTGCCTGCGTGGTGGTAGTGGCTGTGCTGGCGGGCCTTGCTGGCCCTGCCTTGCCCTCCTCCTCCTCCTGCGTCTCCTCTGTGCGGCCGGTTGTTGTAGTAGTTGGTGTTCGTCTTCTTCTTGAAGTTGGAGTACTTGCAGTGCTATCAGGTCCCCCAGGGCCAACATCGCTAGTCCTTCCGGTAGCATTTTGGAGTGGGTGTGGTTGTGGGAGGGGGTTGGGTGTGCAATTTATGTGTTTTCAGGCTGTATAGCCTCCACCTGTGGTGATTCATTCCACCTGTGCCAGCTGCAATCCCCTTTGGGCGAGCACGTCCCGCACACAACGCTGCAATTCGACGCATGGCATCTTGCTATTACAATCATGTATTTAATCCCGATGGCAGTGAAATATTGGTTCATATGTTCATTCTGCTATGGTCCCATTGTTTCACATACTATCTTTGCAGTCGCGAACAAACTTGTGAAGGGTCAGTGGAATGTAGTACTCGATTAACGGTGGACCCTCATGCAGCACTGTACCGAGGTTCACTGACGGGCGGGGCGTCCCATTTGTGAGTGAAGCCAGTTGCCATTTTCACACACTGCCGCACTACATGGATGAATTTGTGATTTCAAGCGGTCACAGATGCCTTTTCGACGTGATGTTGCAAATGAGGAATTCGAAGGACAGCGCTTTCGGTTTTCAGCTAGCGGCGAGGAGACGCCCACAGGTCTGACTGCAAATATAACGTTCTATTGTTTAATGTCCTTGGGACAGGGGCCATGGCGAGAATGCAATGATTGATATGAATAGTATGGGATGCGCAATAGCGTAGTGGACGATAAGGCAGGACGTTCCCAAATACATGTTACTTCACAACACTGGAATTCCGACCTGGAGCACAGTGGATTTTGCAGACTGCATTACGCACAGACTCAATGGAAATTTCACATGTTATGTGAGTAAATAATCAGGCGTTTTCATTCCGGGATGAGGGAATGATGTATGGATGCATGGACAGATGATTTAATGGAGAGTTTGCCATGTACAGGGCTCTTTGGAATCTATCCACCTCCCCTGCGCTATGTGATGCAGAGCTGCCATAGGGGGACCATCGTCTATCTGCCCTTGTTGAACCCTCCCTGTCTCGACGCGCCTTCAAACACTTGTGTCTATGCACGTTACTAATCCCATCTAATGGATTCTGTTTTGACAGACGCATGCACACAAACACTCGTTTGTAATAGTGTTTTCACCTCGATTTTTTTAGTTATGATTCGCAAGTGATTTTTGGGTGGGAATAATCCTTTTGAGTGGGCTAGCATGCATATGGCTGTGGATTTAGTGTGATCATTGAAGTGAGTAATTCAAATGAAGTTCTGATGCCCATACTATTCTTTTTCATTTCATTTGGGTGACAGGTATCTCCTCCCCTTTTGCCGCTGCCATCTGTATGCCACTCCTGCAGATGGCTTTTACTCCCGACACCTGCTGCTTCGTGTTAATCAGTGGAGCACCATTACGATCTTATGGGACGATCGCCAATGGGCCACATGCCCTTACGCAGTACTAGTGGCTAGGAGCAACATATCGACCTTTCAGCTGGACTAGTGCCTACCTAATGGGACGGCCCTGCGGTTCTAGGCGCTTCCATGTTGCCTTTTTGAACGTGAATGTAGCCCCTGTGTACCATGAAGGAACAGGGCGTCACACAAGAAGAAGCTGGTCATTTATTGCGGATGCAGCCCACAATAATGAAATATATTTTGGAGTTCATGACCTAATAGCTGTATGGGCTTGGTGATTTTGTTGTGCATTAAATTTTGATTCTGATATTGACCGTGTAGCGTTCTTCTTTGCAAGTAATGTAGCATATTCCTATTTGTGGAGCGATGTATTGTGAGAAGATCTGCATTGGGTTCCGGCTTCTGAGTATAGTTGCGTGGTACTGTACTGGGCGCGTTTGCCTATGAAGCCCAGTGTGGTCAGGGATAGGGGCTACCATTATGACTGTTTTAATGATGTCATGCTCAGGGGCGGGGGATTAGCTTTTGTGTAACAGATGCCGGTCAGCCAGGTGGATTGGTGGAATGATGTGATTATCAGGATATGGCTGGTCACAGGTGCCTGTGTTTGCGTGCGTTTCTTGGAGGGAGACTGAGGTCATGTCCATTGGAATAGCTTCTGTATTCGTGCCATCTGTGCCCTGCAGCTCCCATTGGCCCCTCTTGAGATGAGCCTGGCTGCTCAGTTACTCTGCCAACTTGTGTGGTACATGCTTATGCTGATGGTTGGTTTGTTTACTGGCAGGAGTACAGGGCTGGTGCAGTCTCACTCAGGATACTGCTTTGAATGTTGCCTTACACTGGTGTCAGTCGATGGGGGGGCCTGTTTTTGTTTGTCTCATATTTCAGTTCATGTTGCTGGACTTGAACCTTCACATGCCTGTGCTGCATCAGTACGGCAATGGTGCCATGGCAAATATGGATGGCCACTCACAAGGTACTTGGAGCCCCTAGATTCATTTGTTCGTTGGCATGCATGGGTGACTTGTACATTTCACTGGTTGCATTGTGTGACTTCATTGCACCTACGAGGAGTTGTGCAATGTGGCCAGGGAGTGGTGTACAGGCACTCAGTAGGGCCTTTTACGGTTGGTTCGCGATGCCGTACTTCTCACCATGGCGGAATGGTACTTTCCGCCATGCTTGATGGCGTTAGGTATATGTCCGCTAGGGTCAGAATTCGCGTACCGTTGCGCCATGGTGGTAATTACGGTTTGCCATGGTGCGCGTGCGCGTACTTGGTGCAGTTAGCGTTGGCGTTCACTACGGTGTCGCTAATGGCATCGTACTTTACGGTGACGGGTCATAATCGCACCGAGCGCTATTCGATGGCGGTATTGCATTTCCGCCATCGTTTTTCGATTTCCGCCAGGGTCGTAATGAGGGCCAATGTCTTTCTTCCACCCAGAAATAACTATCCCTTATTTCTAAGACCCACACTCTCCTCACCTGTGTTTTGTGTTTAGGGAGCTCTCCATCCTGCTATCACACAGGGGAGCGTTGTCATTGAGGTTCTGAAGACTGAGGTGCTGTTGAACTCTGGAAACCTCTGGAGGCAAGTGTCATAAAATGTAAATGAGTCTCTTGACAGAACCAAAGAGAAAAACTGATGTCTTTGAGGAATACATTTTTTCTAAGTTGGAGAGATCGCTCTTACTGACTAATTGATTCTTCTTCCATTTTGAAGATTCTTGGAGGAAAAAGTCTTTAACAGAAAAGTTCGGAGTTTAAAGTAAAAGATAAAAGAATATGAAAACCTTTTCTTGAGGTAAGTTGGCGCGCTTGCTATGGATGAAGCGCGCAAAACATGGCAGGGTCTTCCGTCTCCTGACAATGGGCCTCATTTCGAGATATGCGGTAATGGAAAAACGATGCTGGTAAGGGAATACCGGCACTGCATACCGCTCCGGCCTATTACGAGTCGACAACCCAGTATCAGCGCCACCGCTGAGACCGTGCACCCCCATACCGGCATGCGCATGGGCACGTGGCCCTTTGGGCCGGCAATACCGGGATGGCGCTAACCGGAGCACATCACAAGTCATGTGGACATGCAACTACCGGCATCACAAATGCGGTAATAAGGGATACCGGGATGGCGGCATCACCGGCATCGCAAATTACCCGTTAACGGCAATGTGCAGTATTCCCAACTGCTACAGGTGCCAACAAGCAGCACAGGTGGAGGCAATGGAGTCTGGCCCAGCACAAAAGGAGCACACCCACACACCACACCCCTTTCCACACCAAAATGATCCCACTTGCAGTTGCGATATTGGGGCTGGAGGACATGCTTGCATTGCTACACCAGCAACAACAGCAACAGGCACCACAGAGGAGACCCAGGAGGAGAATGAGGGTGAGACAGGCCCAACAATCCCACCAGTGCAGCCAGTGGTACCACGTCGGCAGCCTCCAATCCCTCGCATCAGAGCCAGTCCATTCAACCTAACCCCTGAGCAGATCCATACCCTGTACCGCCTGGACCGGGACACCATCACCACCATTGTGGACATGATACACAACGACATTGTCAGCCTGATTGAAATACGCACCGCCATCCCACTGTCATGATGCCTACCTCCAAGGAGCCAGGCCGGGCCCAGCAACCCCAGAGGCAGACATCATTTTCCCCAGGGAAGTCTCAGCGGGCCCAAGTCGGGGCCCTTTGGACTCAGTCCTGGCGCCTTAGGCGCCAGGCTCATAGCGGACCCCAGTCCTGGCGCCTTAGGCGCCAGGCTCATAGAAGAGGATATGTGTTTAAGTGCTTGGGTGCACACTTACCTGATGCAGACCTTGCTGCTTCATCCAGGCCCTCTTGAGGCCTGAATGGGACTACTTTACCTGTAGGACTACTTCACCACCCGGGTGTGGTCGGGGAAGGATACATACCTGATTGGTGGAAGGATACATACCAGGAACTTCTTCCAAGGCTATTTAAACCCCACCCGAACAGCCACACGTGCTTCGCGTTGTTCTGCACCTAGCAGCTGGACGCTCACCGTGTCAGCTCCTGCATCCTGACTTCAGTCACGCCTGCCAGCACCCTGGAACACCTGCAAGGGGAGAAAGGAAGAGAATAGGAGAAGAAAAGCCCTTACCTGCTAAATCTGCATCCCGGAGTCATTTCTCCAACGGCCCTGAAAAGGAAGACATCATTTTAAAGGCATTTTGTTTCGATCGCTGCAGCGCTGCATTTTACTCACCTTTGCAAGGCGCTTCCATCTTCAGCAGCGATCTTCCGGATTCAGCTACGCCCCAGCGCCTAGAGGAAAAAAGACAAGAACAAAGGTGAGAGGGAGAAAAGGAATAAGGAAAGCTCAGTTTCCTTTTAAGTCTTACCTGTTGGATTATTCCCACTGCATTTCGGGTCCTGCCGCTTCCTGGCATCTCCGGACCCCGGCCCCTATGGGGAAAAAAGACAAAGACATTGAATGAGCGAATGCAAAGACATTACCTGAGCGCTCATCCAGAACTGTTTCACTTCGGGTCGGCGCCATATCTCCGGCACTCCGAACCCCGGCCCCTAAGGGGAAAAAGACATAAGCATTAGCGCTTGCTGCAATTAGACAACAAACATTATTATTAAGCTTGAACTTTTGAACAGAACTTTTACAGCGCCTTACCTGAACAGTCAAGCTTACCTGAACTCCCATCAATCCTCAATCCAGTGAAGTAACTGGGTTTCAACGCGCCCCTGCATCAGAAGCAGGATGCAGAGCTCATCCTTCCAAACCCTAACGTGAGGCTTCACGGGGAATCGTGGAGGAGGTATCGTGGTGGGTTGGAAGGGAGTTGGGAGGCTTGAGCATTGTTCCACAGTTGGTAATACTCCCTTTTCACGCACAGGAGGGTATCCAACATGCCAGGGAAGCCAGAATAGAGGGGCCCTTCCTGTCCATCTTCAGAGTTCTGCGCCTTCGACGCCGCGCCTCCGTGGGAACCAGGTGAGCGTTACAGAACGCGAAGCCTTACCACAATTTCCCACCTGGGCGCTATGGAGACTTCTGAGACAGATCAGCTGGCCCATCTTTTAGGGGAATTATGGGCAGAAGTGCACTCAGCCCGCCAGGAGACTAATGCTCTCAGAAGGGAACTAATCCTATCCAAGGAAAGAACTGATGATCTGGCCAAAAGGTTATTGCAGGGCCAGGCAGAGCACACTCCTTTACCTGTTTCCGGAGATATTTCTACAACAATGGGTTCGAATAACCCGGTACAAATCAATCTACCTGGACACATGCCTTTGGCCCCGCCGGAACGTTTTGCGGGGGATCCCAAGAAATATGCCGTTTTTATGAACCAATGCCGTTTACACTTTTTATGCAGGCCCGGGGCCTTCCCCAACGATCAGACCAAAGTAGCCTTTGTACTATCTTACCTCAGTGGCTGTGCTGCCGATTGGTCTATTCCATTGGTAAATCAGGATGATCCCATTCTCCGGGATTTCCAGGGCTTCCAGGCCAGCATGGAAAGATTGTTCGCTCGACACTCGCAGGGACAGGCCCTTGACAACGAACTGCTATCCTTACGACAAGGTAATCAGGATCTTTTGTCCTATATCGCCACCTTTAATAGACTAGTTGTGGAAACCGGATGGCCTGAAAATAAAAGGATCACATTGTTTCATCGAGGCCTGCGCGGAGTGCTTAAAGATGTTATAGCTCAGATAGTAGATCCACCCCAGGCCTGCGCAGACTACATAGACTTAGTGGTTCAACTTGATCACAGACTTCAAAATAGAAAAGCAGATCGGCTCAAGTATGAAACCAGAGTACCTATCAAGACCCACGTTAACTCCAAGAGTACTGACGTTTCCGAACCTATGCAAATTGGCAGTGTTAAAGGACCATTAACTCAGAAGGAACGAGAGAGAAGGCGACAAATGCAACTTTGTCTGTATTGCGGAACTTCCGGTCACTTTCTTCAAAGTTGTCCAGTTAAACCACCCAAGAAGGTGGTTGGAGCCACTGATAACGAGTTATTGACACCTGGTTCGGGAAACGACCTAGCCCGACAAGCGTAGGGGTCCGCTTGCCGAGCTTGAAAACAAACTCTTTGACCTCGCATTTTGTCATGCCAATGGTGCTTGTGAACCCAAAACAGCCTCAGCAGTTGCATGCTATAAAAGCATACATAGACAGTGGAGGTATTGGAAATTACATAGACCGTGAATTGGCTTCCAGGATTAAGCTTCCTCTCCGCCCGAAAGTAACCCAAGATATAATTACTACAGTTGATGGAACCGAAATAGCCTCAGGGCCTGAAACGCATTCCACAGTTGAAATCACTCTGGTGGGTCAGGACGGACATCGGGAAGCAATCGTGTTTGATGTGATCAAGGCCCCACAATTTCAAGTACTTCTTGGTATCCCTTGGTTAGAAACACATAATCCGAGAATAGACTGGCGAGCAAAGAAGATAACTTTTCCTGATTGTGAACCAACCTGTTACCCAAGGAATCCAGCTATGGGTCTAGCCTCTGTAACTTCCACCCCTGTACAGCTACCATCTGAATACCAAGAATTCCAAGACGTTTTTCAGAAAGAGCAGGCTAACACCTTACCTCCCCATCGATCTTACGATTGCCAAATCGACTTGGTACCCAATGCACAACTACCTTGTAGTAGGATTTATGCTCTTACTGAACCTGAGAACCTGCATTTGCGCCAGTATTTGGATCAATACCTGGCCAATGGCTTCATTCACCCATCAAAGTCACCAGTCTCTTCCGCTTTGTTCTTCGTACCTAAAAAGGAAGGAGACCTTAGGGCCTGTATTGACTACCGCGCCCTAAATCAGATAACGATTAAGAATCGTTACCCTTTGCCCCTGATACCTGAGCTTATCGACCAAGTAAAAGATGCTCGTGTGTACACCAAGCTAGATCTCCGAGGAGCTTACCACCTGGTACGTATAAAAGAGGGCGACGAGTGGAAGACTGCATTCCGCACCAAATTTGGGCTCTTCGAATATCAAGTAATGCCCTTCGGTTTGTGCAACGCACCTGCCGCCTTTCAGTACTTCATGAATGATGTTCTTCGGGAACTTATCGATGTTTGTGTCATTGTTTATATTGACGACATCCTGGTGTATTCCTCCTCAGAATCTGATCACAGAAACCATGTTAGGGCAGTTCTTGAGAAATTGCGCCAGCACAAATTATTTGCCAAGCTCGAAAAATGCGTTTTTCATACCACAGAAGTGGAGTTTCTCGGATTCATCCTGACACCTCAAGGAATCCGAATGGACTCGCGGAAAGTGGACGCCATTCTCAAATGGCCATCTCCTAGCTCTGTGAAGGGAGTGCAAAGCATGCTTGGCTTTGCCAATTTCTATCGAAGGTTCATCCCGGAATTTTCTCGAACTGTTCAACCCATCACAGCTCTCCTAAAGAAAAATAAACGCTTTGAATGGACTCTTGAGGCTGAACAAGCCTTTCAGGACCTGAAAACCAAATTCACCTCTGCACCTGTATTGAAGCACCCGCGCCCAGATCTCCCTTACATCGTGGAAACCGATGCATCCAGTTCGGCCATGGGAGCTGTCCTGTCGCAAAGAGACCCAGAAACTAACCAACTACACCCTGTAGCCTTTTGGTCCAGAAAATTCTCTCCACCTGAACTCAATTACGCAATTACCGACAAAGAACTACTGGCTATTAAATCAGCTTTCAAGGCTTGGCGTCACTATCTTCTCGGTGCAAGACACACCATCACCGTAATTACGGACCACAGAAATTTGCAGTATTTAAAGACGGCCAAAGCTCAATCTTCGCGATAACTCCGATGGGCTTTATTCCTTGCGGAATTTGATTTTGTAATTACCTATCGCCCTGGCTGCAAGAATGGTAAGGCAGATGCCTTATCCCGGATAGGCATGGAAGAACCCAATTCGAGTTTAGAACCTGTGCCAATCATACCGGAACAAAGAATTCTGGGCTTGACTTCATTGCAAACCATTGAGGACATCCAAGCTCAAGTAAAACAGCTTTTTGACTCTTCTGCCTTACTGGAATGGAGTCAAAAGGGTCCTCACTACACCGTTAAGGATGATTTACCCTACTTCCAAGAGCGGTTATTTCTGCCAAGTAAAGAATTGCAGGAACTTGTCATTAACCGTCATCATGAATCATTAATGGAAGGACACCCCGGTATCGCGAAAACAGAAGAAAAGATCAAACGCCACTTCTGGTGGCCTTCTTGGAGAAAAGACATAAAGTCATTTGTGTTGTCTTGCGGAATCTGTGCCCAAAATAAGAGTCAAAAGAAAAGGCCAGCCGGCCTACTTCAACCTTTGGACATTCCACCAGCACCTTGGCACACCTTGTCAATGGACTTTATAACTGACCTGCCTCCTTGTGGTGGTTACAACACGATTCTCGTTATAGTGGATCTATTCTCCAAAATGGCCCATTTTATCCCTTTAAAAGGATTGCCGTCAGCTTCCACCTTGGCCAAGGAATTTATGGAAAATATAGTGCGGTTACATGGTTTCCCTTCCATATTAGTCTCAGACCGTGGAAGTCAATTTATCTCCCACTTTTGGAAGAAATGTTGCCAACTAGCACAAATAGACGTGCGGTTATCCACCAGCCACCACCCCCAGACCGACGGACAAACCGAGAGAACCAATCAGACTCTCGAGCAATATCTGCGGTGCATGTTACACCAATCCGAGTTAAATTGGAAAGACATCCTTTGGATTGCAGAATATGCATACAACAATTCAGTGCATTCTGGAACCGGACAGACTCCTTTTTATACCCTGTATGGTCACCATCCTCGGACCTCTGACCTAGATCCACCTCTGACCCTGGAGATGCCTGCAGTAAATCACCTACATTCCACAATAACCCAAGCCTTCAAAGAAGCTACAACCCACTTACAGCAAGCCAAGAAAAAGTATAAAGAAAACGCTGATTTGCACCGAAGTAAAACTCCTCCTTACCAAGTAGGAGATCAGGTATGGCTAGCAACTAAACATCTACCCCTCAAGGGTCAGCAAACTTTTAATCCCAGATTCATTGGGCCTTACCCCATCAAAGCTATTATCAACCCAGTGGCCTTTAAACTCGATTTACCATCCAACATGCGGATTCATCCCGTTTTTCACACATCTCTTCTAAAACCAGTACAACCTGGAACCAGACTGTCTGAGCCCCCAGGCCCTGTCCAAATTGATGGAGAATTAGAATTCGAAGTGAAAGACATTTTAGATTCCAAGATAGTTAAGTCGAAACTCTTCTATCTTGTTGATTGGAAAGGATATGGACCTCAGGAAAGATCTTGGGAACCCAGTAACTATGTTCACGCAACACGATTAATTCAACGATTCCATCGAAGATTCCCGCACAAACCAAAACCCCCGGAGGAAAAGACCTTGGGAGGGGCCTTGAGGGGGGGTACTGTCATGATGCCTACCTCCAAGGAGCCAGGCCGGGCCCAGCAACCCCAGAGGCAGACATCATTTTCCCCAGGGAAGTCTCAGCGGGCCCAAGTCGGGGCCCTTTGGACTCAGTCCTGGCGCCTTAGGCGCCAGGCTCATAGCGGACCCCAGTCCTGGCGCCTTAGGCGCCAGGCTCATAGAAGAGGATATGTGTTTAAGTGCTTGGGTGCACACTTACCTGATGCAGACCTTGCTGCTTCATCCAGGCCCTCTTGAGGCCTGAATGGGACTACTTTACCTGTAGGACTACTTCACCACCCGGGTGTGGTCGGAGAAGGATACATACCTGATTGGTGGAAGGATACATACCAGGAACTTCTTCCAAGGCTATTTAAACCCCACCCGAACAGCCACACGTGCTTCGCGTTGTTCTGCACCTAGCAGCTGGACGCTCACCGTGTCAGCTCCTGCATCCTGACTTCAGCCACGCCTGCCAGCACCCTGGAACACCTGCAAGGGGAGAAAGGAAGAGAATAGGAGAAGAAAAGCCCTTACCTGCTAAATCTGCATCCCGGAGTCATTTCTCCAACGGCCCTGAAAAGGAAGACATCATTTTAAAGGCATTTTGTTTCGATCGCTGCAGCGCTGCATTTTACCCACCTTTGCAAGGCGCTTCCATCTTCAGCAGCGATCTTCCGGATTCAGCTACGCCCCAGCGCCTAGAGGAAAAAAGACAAGAACAAAGGTGAGAGGGAGAAAAGGAATAAGGAAAGCTCAGTTTCCTTTTAAGTCTTACCTGTTGGATTATTCCCACTGCATTTCGGGTCCTGCCGCTTCCTGGCATCTCCGGATCCCGGCCCCTATGGGGAAAAAAGACAAAGACATTGAATGAGCGAATGCAAAGACATTACCTGAGCGCTCATCCAGAACTGTTTCACTTCGGGTCGGCGCCATATCTCCGGCACTCCGAACCCCGGCCCCTAAGTCCACAGTTGGTAATACTCCCTTTTCACGCACAGGAGGGTATCCAACGAGCCAGGGAAGCCAGAATAGAGGGGCCCTTCCTCTCCATCTTCAGAGTTCTGCGCCTTCGACGCCGCGCCTCCGTGGGAACCAGGTGAGCGTTACACCCCCCTCTACTGAAGGTAGTGTCTGTGCTCCACTTCCTGGCCACAGGCACCTACCAGCACACAGTGGGGTAGATGCATGGTATATCACAACCTTTTTTTTCACGCATGCTGAACCAAGTGCTGGATTCCCTCCTGAAGCACTCAAGTGACTACATATCCCTACCACGGACTGCCCAGGAGATCTTTGACACAAAAGTTGTCTTCCATGCACTGGCAGGCATGCCAAACTGTACCGATGCTCTTGACTGCACCCATGTGGAATTGGTGGTCCCGCATGCCATGGAGGTGGTGTACCGCAATCGTAAACAATACCACTCCATCAATATACAGATGGTATGTGACTCCAGCAAGATCATCACACATTGTTGTGCCCGATATCCCGGATCAACTCATGACTCAATGGTCCTGCGGAACTCCACGCTACCATGCTAAATGGAGCGACATGCTGGACAACGTGCCTGGCTGCTTGGTAAGTTGCATGACAGGCACATGGCAGTGTAATGAGGGGAGAGATGCACACACCACCCTGGTGTGATTGGGGTGGAGACTGCACAATGTCCATACTGCAAAATATTGTGCCCCAAAGCATCCCAAACTGAACATGACACCCAAACCCCATAGTAATGATGGAAGCTGCGCACCAATGACAATATGCCTGACTTGCAACCAGCCCACAGCCCACAACACATCCACTGCACATCATCAGACCTCCCCCTCTGTAACACAATCCACCAGCATGCTGTGAGTATGCACAATGTAAATGACTGCAGCAAAACACAACACAGGACATGCATCCATGATTGCGCACAAATCAATCCCACCAAGGGAATACACTGCTTGTCACTGGGCCACAACCACAGTAGTGCTGCATGTGACCATGGGAATAATAAGCGCTGAATGAGAAATCATGATGAGACTTGTGCCAATGCTGCTAGTAAAAAAATAATCATACTAATCAATACACATCACATTAATGATTACAAACACCGCGGTATGCATCCACAGTGCATGAACACCTGCAAGGGAGTGGACACCCTGCATCATCTGGACGACGCAACCCACACCTGTAGACCATGGGACAGAACACATTGTGGCAAGTTGAAATATGTGCATACATCCAGGGACATGTGCATGTGAACAACAAATATCTGCAGGCATGTGTGATAAGTACAGGTGTCATTTTAGGAATTGACTTCCACATACCGTATTTTGCACCCATGCAGGTGATGGTGGCTATCCCTTGAAGCCGTGGCTCCCCAGCCCTGTCCGGAACCCGCAGAACAGGCATGAAGAGGAAAACAATCGTGCCCATACCTGTACCCGTGTGGTGATCAAGCAGAACTTTGGGCTGTTGAAGGCACGTTTTCGCTGCCTCAGCAGGTCGGATGGGACATTCCTGTACGGCCATGAGAAGGTGGCCAAGATCATCATGGAATGTGTCATGCTGCACAACATGTGCATCCGACGGAACGTGCCTCTGCCCCCTGACATTGATCAGCAACCACCAGGATGATGAAGAAGATGTGGTTGCATATCATCCAGGTGGCGATGCAGAGGAGGGACGTGCTGTGTGCCAGTCTGTGATAGGCCAATATTTCTAAGACACATGGATGCAGAGGGTGCCATGAATGTGGGACTCAGGGCACTGGGTGTGGGGTACATGGTCACTATGCACTGTAAACCAATAAAGCACACATACACAATAAGGAATGTCCAGTCATGTGATTTATTTGGTACACAATGGGTGTATTAAACAGGAAATAAGTAATAAGTGCTCTGACCCTCCACCTCACACAAACCCCCAAAACCTCTCCCCCTTCCCCCACAACTCCCCCACAAACCACCTCCCCCTCCCCCCACAAATTCCCCACACCCTCCTCCGCCTCCCCCCACAACTCCCCCACACACCCCCTCTTGCCTCCCCCCTCAACTCCCCCACACCCCCCCAAGCCCCATCCCCCTCCCCCCACAACTCCCCCACACATGGTGTGCAATGGTATGCTACTTGAGTCTGCATAAGTCTGCACATGCAGGCTGACCCTGCTACTTCTGTCCTCTGTCGGACTCCGGGGGCGGCATGTCAGTGCGCTGGGTGGGGCATTCCTGTACGGCCATGAGAAGGTGGCCAAGATCATCATGGCATGTGTCATGCTGCACAGCATGTGCATTAGACGGAACGTGCCTCTGCCTCCTGACATTGATCAGCAACCACCAGGTGATGATGAAGAAGATGGGGTTGCACATCATCCAGGTGGCGATGCAGAGGAGGGACGTGCTGTGTGCCAGTCTGTGATAGGCCAATATTTCTAAGACACATGGATGCAGAGGGTGCCATGAATGTGGGACTCAGGGCACTGGGTGTGGGGGTACATGGTCACTATGCACTGTAAACCAATAAAGCACACATACACAATAAGGAATGTCCAGTCATGTGATTTTTTGGTACACAACAGGTGTATTAAACAGGAAATAAGTAATAAGTGCTCTGACCCTCCACCTCACACACCCCCCCGAAACCCCTCTCCCTTCCCCCACAACTCCCCCACAAACCACCTCCCCCCACAAATCCCCCACACCCCCCGCCGCCTCCCCCCACAACTCCCCCTCCCCCAAACTTCCTCCCCCTCCCCCCACAACTCCCCCACACATGGTGTGCAATGGTATGCTACTTGAGTCTGCATAAGTCTGTACATGCAGGCTGACCCGGCTACTTCTGTCCTCTGTCGGACTCTGGGGGCGGCATGTCGGGGCGCTGCATGGTGGCACAGACCTGAGCAGGGGGCTTGTCTGTGGGGAGCTGGACGATGACCCCGTGGCCGCATGCTCCATTGTCGGGGCAGGACATTGAGCCTCCAAAGCATCTGCAATCCTGGCAATGACCTGCCTCACTGCCGACAGCTCCTCACAGATGCATAAGGTGCTAGTCTCAAATGCCCCTTACATGGCTGCAGTGTTCTCTTGGGCCTCCTTCATTGTCAGGTCACCATCCGAGACGTATTGTTTTACAAGCCTGGTTAGCTCCTGCTGGTGCCCCTCCATTTGTGCCATTCTCAACTCCCCGCCCGGACCCCTGTGGAGGTGGATGGTACATCTGGCAAGGGGCCCAATTCAGGTGGGTCCTCTGTGGGGCTCCAGACCTCTGGTTCTGCCTCTCCTCCAGACTGGACGTGCGTGGTGCCATTGGGTGAGCTTATTGGGGTGTACTAGGGTGTTTGGGCGGGGCTGGGTGTGCCACCAACTTCCATTGAGCGGTTGTCCTCCTCAGGGACACATACCTCGCCTTGGGATTGTTCTTCATCCCCACTCTGGGGCGCTGTGGCAGCTGCCTCCCCTACCGAGCTGTTAGCAGCAGACAGGATCCCATCTGCCACTGGCTCAACTGCAGTGGATTCCACGGGTGTTGGCACTGTTGGTATAGCGGCTGTCCTTTGACACCCCTGTTCCTTGCCATCCTGTGTTGCCTTTGCCCCCCTCGGTGGCTGATGTGCCTGCCTTGCCTGCGCCCTTGGACGTGGAAGGCCTGTTGCTGTCTTCCCTGGCTCTGGCCCTCTTCGATGGAGTGGTGGCCTGTGCAGCAGAGTCCTGTGCATCGCTGTCAGTATCAGGGCCTGTGGGGGACCGAAAGAGGGACGGCATCAGTGATGGTTGTACATGCATCATGCATACAATGGTATTAGTGCAGTTGTACACATTTGATGATTTGCTGTCTTACAGTTGTGGCATACAGGTTGCTTGCCATGTGGTGGGGTTATTCAGACATACGTCTGGTTCACACGTGTGAGGTGGTGTATGCTGTGCGACATGCCTTTGTGTTGTGGACTGCGTGCAGTGTGACACATGCCGTTTCCATTGTTTGTGGGGTATGTCTCAGGTATGGCATTGGCATACTGCATGCATGTGAATGTGACGGTGCTGGGGACAGCATCTAGGCAGGGATGTGTCCATGTGTGTGTGATGGCCCATGCATTGGCTCATGTCACAGTCACATTGGTGGACCATCATCATACTTTGCATTACAGTGTTTTTGTCATGACCACTGTTATGGGTCACAAGCTGTGCCACAAGCAGGTACCCACCAGAACCCTAATGGCCTTAAAACTTCTACAAAAAGGCTCCTGGAGCCTGTCCTGGCACCTTTGGCACCAGGCTCTTATGCTGTAAGGAGAGACTTACCAGGCTTGCTTTCATTTATGTACATGGGTCTTTAAATCCAACATGGAAGCAACCACATAGCTCAGTTCTTATGAACCAAGCCATGTGGTCTAGTGTTTTGGGTGTGGCTGGGCCTGGAACTACTTTACCTGGTACTACTTTACATTGCCTATATAAACCACACACAGACTGCAGAACACGCTTTGCGTTATTCTGCAACTAGCAGCCTGACGCTCAACGTGTCCAGCTCCTGGTCTTCAGCATCTTCCTGTAATCCTGCAAGAACAAGAACTAGATTACTTGTCCTACCTGTGAATACACCATCCTACGATCAGCATCTCAACCGGGCCGCATCCTGTGGAAACTGAGAGAAGAAGAAACATCACCTGTGAGTACTACCTTGAGGAATTCCAGCATCCCGCAGCCACAGCTCCCGTTCGAACACTGCGACCTGCAAAGCAAGAAAGGGAAAAACAATATTAGAACACGCACGCTTCCAAAACATCGAATTCCATCATTCTTACCTGAATTCCATCGCGCTACATATCGCTTCCATCCGGAACTCCACAGCAACACCCTGCAAGAGAAAAGGAGAAATAATCAGGTTCGCTTTCAACATTTAACGCCCGCATAGCGCTTAACTTACCTTAACGGATCCCTGGGGTCAGTTTTCATTGTGCTCTCGTCCACTCGTAGCACTGCAGCAGCCTGTGAGGAGAAGAAGAGAACACAGGTTAGCTTCAAAAAGACAATAAAGAACACTGCGCTCTGCGCTTTCCCTTACCTTAGAATGTGCTTCTTCATCCAGCACAACAGCATCAAACCTTCGCACCTAAAAGAAGACGATCAAGACATTAAGGGGATTTCCACCATAAAACAGAACTAAGACTTACAATTAACAAACCTACCTGCCTACCAGCAGAGTCGGGGTCACAGCAGGCCTGGACCCGAAGAAAGGCGCACTGCATCAGTGAAGTAACTTGGGCAGATCGCCAACAAACACCAAGAGCCCCTGCACCAGACGCAGGACGGATAGCTCACCCTACAAACAATAAAGGTGAGAAAGACTCAGTGGGAGAGGGATCGGTCAGAGGGAGGTGGGAGATTCACCCATTAGAGACAGTTATCACAAATCCTCCCTTTCGTGATTGCAGATTCGTTATTCCGTTCTGGGCAACTACGTATCCAGGTTTCCAGATCCCAGAGCCTTCCAGACGCCCCCGGGGATATCAGGTGAGCGTTACAGTTTTGTTTGGACACTCACCCCCATCTGCCGATGACGACGCTCCACGTTCCATACCTCCCACTGCCTCTATGGACTCCATTCCAATGGTGCTGGCACAAGTCTCTTCCCATCGGGTGAGTTTTATTGGTGATTTCGACCTGGCTCCGATTAGCTGACAATATATTGCGCATACGGAGGCGCAGGTCATCCCAGTTTTTTTTTATGTCTTTTACGGTGCGGGAGGTGGTGTCAACCGCACTGACCTTCTGGGCCAGTAGCTCCCATACCTCTTTCTTCTTCAGCTGTGCAGCTCTCTTGAGGTCTGAGGCAAAGACCACGTCTGCATTCTCTGCCAGTGTGTCGGCCAGCATGTTTAATTCATCCTCTGATAATCTCTCCTGACTCTGGCGGGATGCACCTTTTTTATGGCCTTTGGCATAGTGCCGGAGGTGTGGGTGCAGATGTAGCTGGTGGTGTGAGGCTACCGGTACTGTATCTACAGGATTGCAATGGATTGTGTTTTTTAAGATGGCTGCCGTGCCATTTCCTGTTCCGGCGTGATAACGTTACTTCTGGTTCCGGTATTGCCGGGCCCGTTATTGCCGGGCCTGTTATTTAGGGGTGGACGAAGGCGGTGGAGGTGTCAGCGCTTTCCATGATGCCGCTAACAGGGATTTTGGGTTCATTTCCGCCGTGCCGGTACAGACGATACCGGCATGCCGCTACACACATGCGTGCATTCTCGTAGTCGGCTGATGTTAGCCGCGTCAATGCTACCCGGACGTGGTATTACCTCCAGGCCGGTAAAGTTTGGTTTTTACTGCGATTCTCGTAATGAGGCCCAATGTGTTTTGACTGAGGTAAGTATGTGCGCGTAATCAGGAAGAAAAAACACCGAACAGCTTAAGTTTGTCTTGTCTGAAAAAACTACAACCTCCTAATGGGAAGCGGGGTTGTCAACCGTGAGGAAAAACTCTGTGGAGCTTCAGGTAAGAATGTGTGTAGGAATGTATCTTCCCTCTTAATTCTGTAACGTTTGTTTTTTAACTAAGGTACGTTTGTATTGCAGGTCTTCGGAAACTGAGAAAAAACCTTGGAATGTTGCTGCGGCTGCAAATGGAGGCTGATGACTGAAGAGGAACTGTGACGGAAGAAAATTCTTCTACTGGAAGACTGCGGCTGCTGAAACTTTGGTCAGGTAATTCTTGTCTGTGGTCGATAGATATTCTGTGAGATTTTCAATCTATTAATATTACTTTTCTTTGATTTCGCAGGTTCTGTGAGCAGAAGCGCCGGTAGCATTACACCGCTGTCTGCGGACTTAACGCGAAGCGCGCGTTACTGCGGAGGCGGGGCTTAAGTAGCCCTCAATGTCCAATGTCTAGTTCTCTGCTGAAACTTGTCCATGACCCACAGGGTGGCCATTTTAGGGGTATTGGAGTGCTATTAAGTCCTATAGATTTATATGGTTATTTAACGCTCTGATTTGTGAAAAGTCCATGTGTGCCAAGCTAACACTGACCTAAAGCCTACTGATCTATACCAAGAATCCCACCTGGCCTGAACTCCTGAATCTAGGCTAGGTACCCTGGATGTGATCATGACAACGTTAAGGCATCAAAGGAAGGTCGCGTGTGACCAATTACGATTCCCGACCGGATTGGAAAGTATCTCAGCGTTATATGCAGTAATACAAATCTTTAAAGACAATTAAAGTTGAAGATCTACCTGAAAGAGTGGTCTTGGAAGACTGAACTTTGTAACACTAAAAATGAATATTCTTTAAAAGCAGAAGTTTTTGTATTTATAAGGAGAACGTGCATTACCCAAGCCAAGAAGCTAACCTTTTCTATAGTGAGAAAACCCTGTTTAAAGCAATTCACCTAACAGGGAACTGGTCAATGGTCCAGTGTCCTCTGATACAAGTAAGAAATCGTTATCTGAAAATAGTAGTGTGGCTATACAGCTTCAAGGTAGCTACTGGAACCAAGAAGTTGTATATAAAGCTGGGGAAGGGAGCTGGGTGCTTGTAAGAAGATTAAACAAATTACCTGTAATGCCGAGTCTGTTTAAGTGGGGAGAAAGTCAGTCTGGAAGCAGAGGCAGTTTATCCTTGTGGCAGTAACGCAGACTAAAAAGACAAAAAGAGGCTGCCCTTTTCTTGGAACATAGAAAAGAAGAGTTCCTTGCCTACCTGTAGAGGTCGAAGTGTCTTGTCTTTAAAATGCCTAACAATTCTCATATATGAAGTTGAAGTAGGAGTACCTTAACTGTGGTTGTGTATAAGACTAGATGTCACATTGAAGTTGATTGAAGTAGTGACAAACTGTGGAACCAAGGAATATGTAACAGTAGTAGAAGGGTGGTTGTTAGGAGGAGAACAAAAACCCAAGAAGAAGCATCCTAACAATTATACCAGCTGTACTGCAGAGGTAATGAACGTTTGTAGAATTTTCTGAACTGTAACAAAGTAATTCTGGAAGGAAAACATCCAGTATTACTACTGGTGCTATTTCTTTGGCTGCACTTGGAAAGGGATCTTTTCAACTGGAAGCTGAAGAACTGGTACCAGTGGATTTATGTTTGGTGAACTTTTGTTTCATTTGGAACTTACAAAAACTGGTTCAAGACTTTATTCTTCTGTTTGAACATTTGGGCAAATTGATTTTTGAACAATCCTAGGGAAGGGTTTTGAACATTTGGGGAAATTGACTTTTGAAAAATCCTGGGGAAGGGTTTTACCCAGGGCAGGTGAAGGTCATCCAAAGTACTGGTTGTACATTTTTCATTCATTTATGTTGTTGTTCATTTACTTTATATATTTTGTTGTTTGGTGTGAGGGCCAGTTTCTTTCTCGTAGGAGTGATTCCCTTAGTTCTTAGATTAGGTAGGGAACTGAATGGTAGAGTAGGTTCAGCAAGGATGTATTTGCATTGTTTCTTTTAATAAAATGTTTAATTCTCAGAAACATACAAGCAGTTGTCTGCATTGCATTACTGACGCCTCACAGCACCTTGCTGACTACTTGATCAAAACCCAGATGATGGACCAGCTGTCAGAATACAAAACAATCTCCATGCTGGCCGGTCCCCTCTCCTTTCCCCCAGATCTTTACTGCAACCAAGATGAAGAAAAGCTCAATGAAATTGATGGTTTTATCCAACTTCCTGGTAAGCCCCTCTTCTGGCCACCCAATGGCGTACCAGCTCTTTTCCAAGACTGCCCCAAAAACAATGCTGCCTGCTGCGTCTGTGTAGTTCTAGTGCAGAGCTGCTCACTTTGTCACCTCTTTGCACAGAGACCCTGTTAAAATGCTTCAGAAAGGTGCCTCAAACTATAAAAACCTGCTTCCCTGCCCATGGTAACCTGGTAAACTATTGTCGGGATTTGTTCCCCGGTCTCCAAGGCTCGTTTGTCAGGAGCGTGGTGGTTGCCATGGAGATGGTGGCAAAGGAAGCAGAGCATTGGGACGCGCCATTCCAATAGACTCCCTGAACGGCACAGCAGTCATGTGAAGCCGTGATGACATCTTCACACTCTCAGGAAAAAGTCGGATTGCCGGAAGCCTGCTCTTCCCTTAAAAGAAATTGGTATCTCTGACTCAGTGCTTTTCAAAGTTTCCACGGAGTGTGCTGTTGCTGTTAGTCTAACATTTCTTTCTGGAATTTCAACCTTGCTGCTTGTTTTTTGGATGCTCTTCTGGTTTTCCCTTTGGTTTTGCTGTTCTTTACCTTTGCTACAGAACTGGATTTGGAATGCTGTTTACTCCATTTGCTTTTGGATTCCCTTTGGTGTTGGCGCTTCTGGATTGCCTTCCTGGTTTCTTGGACATTGGATTTTGGAGTCAGGAATGCATTGGAACTTCCTTGTGTGCCAGTGTTTTTTGGGCTGCCTTTCTGGAGAAGGCTGGCATAGGGGCTTTTTCCTGTCCCTGGATTAGTTGACCCTTAGTAGCATCCCTGTGCCGTTCGGGTAGCTCCCTGCATGTCCGTCTGTTTCGTCGGACTGTGCAAATTCCGAGATTCTGGACATTTAGGCACTTGCGCCCTTGTGCCGCCTGGGGTAGTTAGTGCCTTTTTCCGTTGCTTGTTGCTACGGTCGGTTGCCTGATCTACGGAGTTCCTGCAGGGTAGGTGCACCCTAGGTTTATTGTATACACGTGCTTATTTCACGGAAGAGTGGGAACTGGGGAAGGTTTGTTCTGGGAGAGTTTGTACAGAACAGTTGGTCATCTGCATGATGTTTTTTTTTGTATTCCTTTTATAGTGTGTTATTAGATGACTAGCATCTTTTTCACACTTGCATATAAAATCAAGTATGTTTTATTATAACATTTTAGATTTCAGTCATATTAAAATACGTACATGAAAATCAAGTAGCAATTTTGTTATCTCATTTTACATTTCGATCATATTTAAAAACAGTTTAATACATAGATTTTCCCGGATGCAACCGGCTTAGAGCCACTGTAAGTTTTCTTCCTCTATTACAGCTAGTTTTTTTGTAATTAACTCCCATACATGAAATGCTGCATGGTTTAAAACCGATGACCTACCAGCAAACAGCTCACTCCAGAACACATCCAGACTAGGGTTGCAGTGATTTTTCTACACTAGTTTGTATTCTACCTCCAATTCTTCACATTGAGTTAGGAGGTGTCTGGTCGTCTCAAGATGTCTCCCGCATAGTCTACATCTCCTTTGTTCTCGAGGGATACCCCTCCATGCACCCGTGTTTTCCAGCACCTTGATGGTTTGGAGTCTTAGTGACAGAATAAACCTAGTCATTCTAGGGTATCGCTTCCTGGTTAGGTAGAGTCAGGTGCTGCTTCTATCGAATGCCTCTTTGGCGTATTCTCTGTATTTGCTCAAGGTGGTGAGGTGAGTCAATGCGGAGTCTATGTCGTTCTTCCTAGCCTTTTCAGGAATTTCGGCCAGGTTATATTCTGACCAGGTCTTTGGTGTTTGTGTAAGGCCGATTTTGTGCATGTAGTTTGTACTTCTAGCCTCGAGTTCGCTGAACCATTTGCTGGATTCATATCTCCTTGCATGTAGGATGGTAATATATAGGCTATCTGGACCTGCTAAGTCAAGCTTTATCTTGGCCCATAAGTTACATGAGGCCAGTGACCAGCGCATGCCAATGGATGCGAGGCCCAGCTCGAGTCTAACGGCCTGCACAGGGGTGCCAGGGGGAAGTCTCAACTTGAGCGCAAGATCTTGCCTTCCAGCTTCTCAATAGGCGCAACCCATTTCCAAGGAAACATTTATAGGGCATAGGTGATTGTTGGCACTATTGAGATTTTGTAGGTTAGGAGTTTAGCTTCTACATTCCTGCCACCTTGTCCGTCAATGGCTTTCTTTAGCGCTAGCCATTTCCCCCAGGTTTTTTTTGTCATTTCCTCTAGAATAGAGGTCACCATGGATTTTATTGTGATGTGAATTCCCAGGTAGCGGTAGCTGTTGGTGGTGTCGATTCTTTCTCCTCCCAGCCTCCAATGTTTATTCTTACTGGCAGTGCTAGAGTTCCCAAATATCATGATCTTAGTTTTACTGAAATTGGGCTTGAGGGAAAGCTCTTGTGAGAATGAGTTTAGTGTCGTCAGAGAATTTTGCAGCCCGACTTTGGTTCTGTCGAGAATCACCACATCGTCCGCATATGCGATGCACGTCAGACCTTTATTACCATATTCGGGGTGTGTGGGGGGGGTGATGTGTGCTGCCCCCAGTCTTCTCGCCAACATGGAAAGGTATAGGTTGAAGAATAAAGGGGCTAATGCACAACCCTGTTTCAGCCCACTCCGGGTAGGGATACTTTCCGAAAGGGTCCCTTCCTGAGACAACCTAATTCTCACTGTCGTGTCCCCGTAGAGGGCTTTTATGAAGTATAGCAGGGAAGGCTCTATCTCCCACTCTTCAAGCATGGACCATAATTTATCCCAGTCTACACTGGCAAACGCGGCCGTGTAATCCACGAAACATGCGTACAGTGCCATCTCAGGTTTTACGTCCAGATCGGATATCAGGGTTAACAGGGTGCAGATGGGGTGAGTTGTTGAAAACCCTTTTCTGAACCCCGTTTGATGGTACGTTAAAATGCCCTTTTCTATTGTCCATGCCGTGAGTAGTTCTAACAGAATGTTGGCTAACACCTTACTACTGCAGTCTACCATGGCTAGAAGACAATAGTTTTCGGGCCTTTCCCTGTTGCCTTTTTTGAACACTGGAATCAAGATGGCCTCTTTCCACGTGTCCGGGATCACCCCGGATTGACAAAATCTGGCCCATAACTCTGGGTCACTTTTCAGGATCATATTGTTTAGTCCGTCGGGGCCCGTGGCACTTGAAGATTTTAATTTCTTGATTCTCGCCACTAGGTCTGTTGTTTCCATCTGCTCACATACTTTAGAGTTTTGTTGTTTCGCGGGTATCAAATCAGGTCCATCTTGGCCATCAAATGAGCCTTTGATAAACTCTATCTACCTCTATCCAGCTGGCCTCAGTTACAGTTACAATTTCTCTTTGTGCCCCTGTGGTTAGCTGTGCTTTCCCTATCCAGTAGCAAAGTTTCTTAGAGTCATTTGTTCTTATTAATTTATTCAGATGCTTCCACCCTACATCCTCAATGGATTCTCTATGGTTTCGGATGCCATGAGTTGTAGTTGTTCCTTATGTTTTTTATCTGCTCCTTTAGAACCGTTGGGCTGGCACTGAACTTTTCCTCCAGCTTTCTGATGACAAAATTCTTTTCTTTCTTTTTGTTGGCTATAGCAGGATCAAAATACTGACCAGGTCTCCATATTTTCTTATGTGCCCCTTTCTTTGATGTCAGAACCTCTGCTTCCACTTCCATTAACTATTGGTGGTGGTGGTTTTAAGGGGAATGTTCCCCACAGATGGGTCTTCACTACTGATAAAGATCAACTCACTAGGAGTCCCTGACAGCTGCTTTGTGTGTTTAAGATCATCAGCAGCTCTAGCCAGTCTTCTGGAGAACAGTCAGCCCATAGGAATTACTCTAGCCACAAAGTTCAGCTGCCCATTTACTGACTGCAGCTGCCCCACTGCCACTTTGCTGCAAATCAGACATTTTCTTACTTCTACCTGAAAGGCCTTAGGCTAGCTCTCTGACAATCAGGACCCTTGTTTACTATACCCTAATCTATCGCCAAAAAAGACAGGCACCATTCTAGGAAAAAACTGAACCTTTCACATACAGTGCATATAATGCCCATGGGCAGCCACATATCATAGTACCAGTCCCATTGTTCCTCCAGGGAACACCCTAGTAATCTTTAGATTTATGGATACACCGGCAGGGGCCCGATTGCCAACTTGATGTCTGACTTCTCCAGCATCACCCATTTCCCATAGTTCTGAACCTCTGCACTGCCTGGTCCAAGGAGGTGTACCTCCGAGCAGTCTTCTTTACATAAATGACCACTGACCGAGTATCTTTCTGAGTACAAGAGGTGACAGATAAATCTGAACAGGAGGGTCAGAGAAAGGACCCGCAATCCTCTCCAGCTGCCTTCCCTTCTCCACATGCCTCACCACTGCTTGGCACTTGCTTGCTGATTGCTGATTGGAGATTATCCGCCTCCATTTCTGGCCCCCTTTACAAATCTTTCAACAAAAACTCCCCTGAATTCTGCTCCTGGTACATCTCCATGGACTCACTTCATTTTAGCAACTTTACTATTGTGGGTTGCTGCTGAGCTTCAACCTGCTGCACTAGCTATGTATATCTTGTTACTTCCTCAATGTTCTGAGTGGGTTTTCTGGGGATGGTGGAAGACTCTGTGTTGACCCCACACTGTGTAGCTGGACTGACACTGGGCCTGCCTCCCCACTGTTTCCTGCCCCTGGTGGGAGTTCTGCAGCTCTGTCTGTGGTAAGACCTCCCGCAGTCGCTGCATGTGTGTACGAATATGCAGGTTTCCCCCTCGAAACACATCCTGGAATCAAACTTCCAGAAGATCCCTTTTTTCTAAAACCGTCACTCCTTTCCTTAACCTCCTTACCTCTGCTACTTGTGTGGCAGGACATAGAGGGCCCAAATGGGCAGTATTTCCACCACCTACAGCCACAAGTCATTCTGCACTTTATGACACTGGTGGGAAGGGTACACCCCCTGGTGTTGACCAAAGCCCTGATCATAAAAACACCACTCATCATTCTGGTACTATTGTGCAAGTGTTGAAGCACCTCTTGATATTACCACAGCTCCTCCATCAGGTTGGGTGCTTGTTCCCACAGAATAGTGGCCATGGACCCCAGACAATTCCTCCAATTATGTATAGTGCATGGTAAGGCACACTGAGGAGGCTTCTTCTGTGGGTCAACCCGGGTTTCACTGATAATTCCCCTTCTCTTCCCCTTCTTCCAGTAGGGGCAAGAACATGTTGAAATATTTAATCACCACCACCTTATCCCTGCACTCTCTTGGAATTCGCCTGACATTGCTTACCCCTCCACCAGATGGATAAGCCTAGTGTGGTTTTCGATCTTGATGCATAGGGTTTGGAACAATCCCAGAATGCACTTGGCCCTATTTGTCGTAGTAATCCCTGCCCTGGCTTGATAGTGTCTGTTGTGGGAGTTGGACCTGACAGTAAGCCAGTAGGGGGAGCTGTACCTGCTTGTCGGGCTGGAGGAGGAGTGGAAAGGCTGAAGCCAGACATTCTGGCGCAGCGCTTTGGGCGCAGGTCCCTTTTAGCTGCATACAGGGACCTGCGTGGCAAGATATTTTACTTAAATATATTGTCAACCAAGGCACAGGAAAATGCAGTGCTATGGTTGACAGTTTATTTAAGCAAACAATAGCCGTTCAATAAATGGAGCTGCACTGTGAATGCACGCTCCATGCAGAAAAGGTTACATGTCTGTCCTGACCCTCAGGAGTATTGCCCTGGCTGACAGACACATGTTTGACATGTATGTAGGCATGATGCTGCAACGAAACAACACCGATTCTATTATTACTTGGACACAATCACGGTGCAAAGAGATAAACGTGGGTCTTTATTTGGAAACTATGTAGCATTGTCACCACTGGCAAACATTAAGTGGACAATTGAGAAAATGAATGGTTGTGTGCAAAAACATTTAGACCCACTTTAGATATGCAATATACACACAGATTAAGTAAACCTGAATGAATCACAGAAGGACAAATTAGTCCAGGTTCTCGGAACCTTCGTTAATCGGCCTGCTGCAGCCCCATCGTACCAATTCCCCTACTGTCAGAAAAATGTGTGTTCTTTACAATTCCTTTTCTTTTTGTGAATTTGATGCACTTTAATCATGAGTAATGTAACGTGTTCAGTGGGTGCAAGTGATTTTGGGATCAAGATTACCTTTTGTGAATCGGCCATTAATATTTGAAAAGAGACATTCTAGTACCATTCATGCAAAGTGAGACAAACAATGTACATTTTAACTGTTCATTGCAATTCATCATTAATAACAGCAATGCTTAAGGTAATAACAGCTCAGATCTATGTGTACCTTCAGCCAGCAAACACTGCTTCCTGTTCTCCATGGTCCCAATCTCTGAGGTCAATCTTTTCTCAGTCTGAAAGAAAGATTCTTTCTGTAAATCAGTCACACAACTGATTCACCTGTACATGGTATTGTGCCTATTATTGACCAGTAATATTCATTACAGTGAGCCCTTCTCTGACCAATCCTTGCCCTCACTGTAACCTTGCTGCCAATTGCCCTAATTTATCAAAAGTTATAATATATTTTCTTTCATTCATCCCTGCTAGGTCCAATACATAGGACCACACTTGCTGTTATGAGTATGGAAGCATCACTCCCGAGGGTGAAGAATTTCCATCACCTAGAAGAAAGGGTCAAAGTGAGGGTTTGCAAGGACTGTGATGCTTAAGAGATGAAATTGGCAAAATTAAGATGTACTAATTAATAACTGAATCATTGCCTCCTCATCCTCTCTTCCCTGCCATTGTGCTTACTGTGTGAGAAACGGACAGCAGAAAATGGACCAAAAGCTTCTATTGATGAACACCCTTCATGAAGCCTTTAGGTCACTACACATATTGATGGGGAAGGTGTCCAGTCATCTGGTCGAAAAAAAACTGGTCGACTGCAATTTGGTCGACGCAATTTCGTCGAAAACCAAATGGTCGAATTTTTTTTTTATTTATATGTTTATTTTTCGGGTTTTCGTTTTGTAAAAAAAGGGGTTTTTAGAGAAAAAAAGGGGGTTGGGGGGGGACCCCCCAAAAAATAAAAAAAGGGTTAAAATAAAAAAAATTCGACCATTTGGTTTTCGACCAAATTGGTTCGACCATTTGTCTGGTCGACCAATTTTTTTCGACCAAATGTCTGGTAACCGATGGGGAAGCATGCATTGTTGCCCTATTGATATCATCTAAAGAATCACCCTGCAAATTGGACAATAAAACTCCCACTCCTCGGGTTTAACCAACTGGTGAAGGCCCCCAGTAACCCTACTCCAGGTGATTCAGGATAGATCAACCAGAGAGTCCAAGCCTTATTGTCCAATTAGCAGGGGTTCTCTTTTCAAGATGTAAATACCAAACACATATCAAAATCAAATATCCCAGAAATATTGTTTCCAAGAAACAGGGTGTTAGTTATTGGTCAAACAAACCAACTGAGATTGGCCTAGATAGGTGTGCAGTCCTTCTCTCTTGATTCTAAAGTAACAAACATAGCTATCACATTTGTAAAGAAAAAAGGCATGCTCAGTAGGTTGACCTGCATTGCCCGTCCCATAGCCAAATAATGCCATGCCACTCTTTCCAAAGATAAAATATCACCATACAATATAGGCAAACAATTATCCTCGTTCAATTACATGTTGTTTCATATCTACAATTTTTATAATGGACTGTTTGGTCATAGCAATTTTATCATTGTCTGCTACAACTACAGAAGGATAACACAAGGGATTGAAACTATCTTGGACACACAGGAATTGAACACACACCTTTTTTAGAAAGGAATCAATGCCTAAACAAAATAATCCAACAATCTCTTCTAAACAAGAAGAAGTAGCTTGAAGCATTAACACTTTTAACGCACAACCCACATGCACATAGTGTACTAAAAGGTTAGTGTCCCAATCTTTTAATCACTAGTCAAAAAATACAATGGAGTATCAGAAATGCAATGGAATATCCATTAATTCAATAATCATATATAGTAAAACACAGTTTCTTCAACCCTGTCTAAAACACAGCATTTGTCAACAATAGTAATAATACACTATTGCAACAAGCCAATAATTCACTCAAATGTGCTACTATTTTTTTTATTTTTATTTTTATTATTATTACGGTTTACAGTTTATTACAAACCTTTACCAATTATCCCAGAACTCCTCCCATCATCATATTTAAACAATTAGCAATTTCTCCAAAACAATTTCTAAAAATGTGGTGAACCCATGAGTCCATCTGGGCATCCCGCCCGCATAGAGGGATTCCCACCATGCCTCGGCATCTAATCCAAATTGGGCCAATAAATTACTACATAGGTACAAAGTTCTTAAACTTCTTAACTCCTGGCAAAACAAAATCACGTGTTTTAGAGACTCCTCACATGCATTGCAAAGTCTACATTTGGAATGCACAGCCAAGCCATATCTGTAGAGTAGTGTTATTGTAGAGAATGTTTAACTGAAATCTCATAAACTCGATTTTTGTAATTCGGAAACTTTGTCAAATATGCCAGAGTTAAGTTATAAGAGGCCGTCAAGATGTTCGTGAGCCTATGGGTCTTCAAATGTGATCTTATTGTTTCTGTCTCTTGCCAATCATGTGTCCATACGATTTTCTTCACGTGTGAACGATTATTGGTCACGGTCTCTCTTGAAGTTCCAAAATCGAGTTAGATATCAAGGCATATTTTCAACCATTAATCCAAAGACCAATTAGGGTAACTTCCCGGATCAGCCACCAAAAGCGCAAATTGAATGGGGCAAGATGGTTTCATTTTGTTGAAGAGTTGTAGAGTCTTCCACTTTACCTTTGTATATAAAGAAAGTAGCCCAGTTTCATGATGGATAATGGCTATGGGAACTGCATACGGTAAGTGCAGGACAGCTCGCCAATACTTACCCTCCAGTCGATCCCATGTGTCCATAGGCCATTTTGCTCAGCGTATTTTTGGATGGTTTTTAGTTTCCTTTGTAGACCAATCACCAAATCATCTGCGTAGAGCAGCCACCCAATCATTTGGCTATTTGATTTTGGTGAACAGGAAGGCACAGGATCTATGATCTGTTGTATGTCTGCGATGAAAAAGTTGAACAGGCTCTGCCACAGGACATCCTTGTTTTAGGCCTTTCGCAGTTATGATGGGTTCTGTCAATGAGCCTTCATGGTTGAGTCTAATGTGTAGTGATGTACCGGTATATAGTTATTTTTATCGCATTTAAAAGATCGGGCGGACATCCGGCCACTGCCACCAGTGACCAGAGCCGCTCCCTCATGATAATATCAAATGCTCACTCAAGGTCGATGCATGCCATGTAGATTTTATAATCTTCTCGGAGAGCCAGCATTTTCGGTAGACTCAACAGAAACAAATTGAGGTTATACCCACGCCCTTGACAAAACCAGTTTGTCTACTGTCCAAGGCTCCGGTTCTGAGAGTCAATTTGTTTAGTCGTTTTAGCAGCACAGAAGCATAGGTCTTTCCCAAGACATCCAATAGGGAAATCGGCCTGTAATTGGCAGGGTTTGTGCGGTCTCCCTTCTTGTAGGCCAATCCTTTGGATTAGCGTGCAGCTAAATTGGGCCCATGCCTCAGGGGCAGCTCTTAAGATTGCATTTGTCAGCCCATCAGGACCGGGAACCCTAGATTTACTCACGTTTCTTATAATTAATAGGATTTCATCTACATGGAAAGTAAGGTTCCATGATGAAGCAGTCATCGGAATTTGCACAGTTGTTTGTTTGCCATTATTATTGTGTAAGGTTGTGAAATATGATACCCAAATCCGTTCTGGGACAGGATTTGATAGAGACTTGGTAATAGATACATTTCTTCCATTCAATAGTTGGCACACATTGCTGTTGTTTTTTTCTCCATCTCATCATCTTTTCTGCATCGTTCTGAAGCATTACAGAATAGTGAGCTTGTAACCCTGTTTCGGTATTTTTGTCTCCTTTTTCTAATTTGATAGCCTCTTACTACTAGTGGGGCATAGTTCACTCCTCCTTACGCATAATGGGCCCTTGTTCAATCAGCAGGTCATCAGAGCTGTGCTTTGGGATGGAAAGACATTTTGCACTTTTTTGTCTTGGATTCTTAAAGGCAGCTAGCACATGTGTGTAATTAGTGCTAGCTTTCTCACTTTCTAACCAAATATTACATTTCTCAGGGAGATTTTTTGGATCTTGTGAGTTTAGTCGCACTCTGGTGAGGGTTGAATCCGCTTTAACAGAATGGGGCCAGATTTCTGCTGCTCTGTTATTTTGCATCAGGCATGAGACTATAATGGGCTCATGTTGACTGGCCGAAAACGGCACAACTCTCAAGGATGTTACTTGCCCCAATAAAATGATAGAAGCAAAGAAGTAATCCAATGTGGCTTCAAGGGTGCCATTTTTCCAGGTTTTAGCGTCTGGGATATCTCCCTGCATATTCCCATTTAGCATGTGGAAGTGTCTCATATCCATTGCCTTTATTAATTCTTTAAGCCAAGCATCTTTTGTGGATGTTCTTGGTAAGACAGTTTGTTTTGTTTCCTTCTCATATGCCAGGCAACCTATGTTTAAATCTCAACAGAGAATAAACATTGGTTCTTTAAAGTTTGCATAGATATTCATCAATGTGGTTCAGGACAATATCCACAAAGTCACTACAGGCAGCGTGGCTAGGGTTCCAATATAAGTTAAACATTGCAAGATGTTTATGAAGGCCCATCTTGGTACTGTCCCCAAGTTTTATAATCAGAATTTGAATGAAAGGGTTTGGATGGATTACCTTCACAACATCTAAGTTTGGGGAACTTCCCACAAAAATACTCAGGCCGGCGGATGGTCTTCCTACAGTCCCTTTAAAAGCTTTGTTATGTTATGTTACAAAGCCATCCAGAAGTGAACCCTCCACCAGCCATGATTCTTGAAAACATAAAATGTTATCTGAGGCCAGTGAGAGAGGGAGGCCCTGTAAAAGGTGCTGGAAAGGCGCGCATATTCCCGGAGCCGATCGTCAGGTTCCATTGATCAGCGTCCTTCTGGCTTTGCCACTGCTTATGAATCGACAAGACCCCTGGCAGCCAATTCCAATTGTGGTTATCAGGGCTTCCAGTTGAATCCACTTTCTAGCTGCTGGTGTCCTGCAGAGTTTGACAATGAACGCTGTTTCTATTAATTGTGATTTTAAATGACTTAACATCTTTTGGAAACCAAAATATTTTTTCTCTGACCCGAAGGTCAGCGTCGTGTATTGCTAGTGATGATTCTACAGTTGAATCCTTGACAGCGAAGTATTTAAGCTTAGATAATGGGGACTGCAAAGGCCTCCCAGAGCTGGTCTCTCGTGGATTTTGTTCAGGATATTTTGCGTCAAATCCAAGCGATCGGAGGTCGTCACAAGTCTCCATTAGCAATGTTGCTAAAGCGGGCGATGCCATATGAAGCAATACCCTATATTTTTCTTCTTCATTAAAAAAGGCGACAATTTTAATGTCGCTAGAATGGATAACTCTTAGCTTTGGGACATGATATAAAAGACACATGATAGTGCGTCGATTAAGAATGAGGCTATCATCCGCTCGCAGGACACATTCTAGAATCAATACATTTGCCTTTAGATGTGATGACGAATGTGCTCTTGAAGTTGGCCTATTCAAATTGTCTTGTACGTTGTTTTGGCCGTTGTGAGTCTCAAAGTGAACTTTTTTATTCTATCCAGTCGGAGCAGAGTTTCTAATCATCTTTGCCAGCAGATTGGTGGCTGGTGGGGGTTTGAGTACTTTGGCGATGTTTTGATTCCGTCTTTGTTCTAACGTTAGAAATGGAGGGAATAGGGGAGATGAATCAGTCTCTTGTTTTTTTATCGTAGCTTTGGCGACTTTGTAGAGATCGCTGTCATTGTCCATATCTTCCTGGTCTTCCTCATAGGGGGACAATTCAACCAGAAGATCATCAATTGGCTCATGGTCGCTGACAGCCACTTCATCCTCGACTGTCCTCTCACCTTCAAGGACTTGATCAAAGTAATGTGTCTTGCAGGTTTTCTTTTTCTCCAGACGTTCCTGGGAGCTCCTGCAACTCTGTAGCAGAGGACTCTGTAGCTAATGGTAGCTTTGGCCTTTGTACTACTGTTAGGAAAGATTTCCATTTAATGTGTAACTTTCGCTCCAATTGTGAACCCCCCAAAGTTTTGCTTTGTTTAAACACCATAGTCTGACTTTGCCAGAGGAGCACAGCCTACTGCTGCACTCCCCCAGGCTTTACGCTCACTTTGTTATGGGGAAACTGACATGCCCTTAAAGACAGTCAGTACTGGGAGACTTTATTTCCCTTAGTCCTTGTCAGTGTTGCAACTTTTCTGCAACATGTAACAACTGTACAATGTATTTTACAGTACAATTCACTTGTGTCTTATAGTCATTTCCAAAGGCCGTAGATACTCTCGAAGGATTTTTTAGGTGAAGTGCAGATGTGCCTCGGACAGGACTGGTGGCAGCTTATCTTTTCATTTAATTTTAACATTTTCCTGCCAAGTAAACCATGTTAACTGCGTTTGGCACAAAAATGTGGCCTGGCTCCAAAATGGCCATGCCACGAGGTTCTTTGTCTTGTCCTTTGGCCATTTTGCCCCTTCACTTTCCCCAGGTCGAACCCACCCGTCCTTATTTGGGCATGCATTCTCCCTTGAAACGCCAAGCTTTCACAGGCTTCTGCATGCCTTGTGTGGGTGTCTCCAGGATGTGGGCTGCAATGTCTGGTTCCAATACACATCCTGGGTGCCAAAGAGTCTGGGGTGCTGTGAATGCTTGGGACCACCGTGGTCCGTGATTGGTCCACGTATGGTATGCCTGAATGTGAGCAGATCTCCCATTGGGTCCTCTTTGTTTTGGCGCGAAGGAGATTTAGGATAAGAGAAGGCTCCAAACACCCATACCATGTCGATCTCTGCAGTTCTCTTTGAACGAAGGATAGGATCCAAGTATCCTGAAACTAAGAAGCCGAGTTAAGGAACCGCTGGTGACCCGCTGGAAGGTTTGGCACCCTGAGCCCGCTGTCGTCCCGTTGGACCCCTCTGCAGCTGGTCGTCCTAGGTCTGCGAAGATGCTTCGACCCATTCGAATAGAGGGACCAACTATTCTTGGCACCTTCCTCAAACCCTGAAAATAAGCCTTCTCGGAAGTGTTGCTGGGACAACCAGTGGGCTGACCAGCTTACGCAGGACCTTTGCCCTGATACCGCTGCCGTTTCGAGGAGACACTCTAAACTTGGTACGTCGCTAGCTCTGTGTTCACCGCACTCTCACACCGAATGACCTACACTTGGCATTCCCAGATCTGGAGTAAAGTGAGTGCGTCCGAACAGGAGCATGCGCGGTTACCGTGTCGCCCAGCCGTGGTGACGAACTTTGCAGATGTGCTGTATTTGTGCCCCTCTTGCCCCTGAAGCCTGCTGCAGTGAAACTGGCCTGATCCATCCACCAGGAGCGGAGAAATCGCTACTGTCCCGTTTGGGAATCAACGCTGCATCTTCGTCACTGAAAGCCGCAGAGCAGCCAAGTTGACGCACTTGAAGCTGCAACCGAATTTGACTCGACTGCCGCAGTTTGGTTCCGGAATGTGCCGGGGGTCGATGAGTAATTGCAATCCTAACCGGTGGCCCCAAGCGCCTCCATCCATTTTTACGCACAAGTGGCCCCTGAAGGCCCCTCTCCTTTCCACTGCTAGTGCGAGCTAGCAAACTATTCCCGAACTCTGGAATCTGTTCTGCCCTGTTGGGGAGACCCTCCACGAATAGTGGGAACTAATTCTTTATCGCCTCACCCACCTTCCTGAGCTGATACAGACCCTTGAAGAGACCCCGTTTTGCCCATCTGCATTACCGCGTGCGCCAGCATTGCAAGTACATTTGAGAAATAGGCTCCACTCTTCTTAAGGATTAGACGGCCTCTCAGTTAGGAGTGTGTTGGATGGGATGCAGAAGAGACTAAAGACTATTTGCGCTGCCTGTTTCCTTCCCCTTTTAGGTTACAGACCCATTTTGTGCATTAACCCTTTAAAACCCATTGGTCTTGTATATATGTATTTCGATAGGATTGTATTGATCTAAAAGTATTACTGTGATTGTTATTGTGTGATGAACTTTCAAAGGCCTTGAAAGAAATGTATTTGTAATTTTAATACATATACACCTGACTTTCAGTGATTTGTAAGTGTCCTTTACTCTGTGTGCTCATTGAGGTCTTACATTCACCCTCATCCCTCCTGAGACCTAGTCTTGACTGCCGCCAATGCTACCTTGATTGGTCTGGCTTGTCCAGAAGGTTACCCTGTTCCAAGAAACTACGCTGGCCTTCTGAACCTGTGCCCACCGGGTCAGAGTTCAGAAATCCGACTTAACAAATTGGTGGCAGCAGTGGGATAGGACCGAAGGTATCCAGTGTTGCATACTAGTGAAGGCATTTCAAGTTATTTCTACCCAGGACACATAGTGGCTTTGTAGTGATAACTGTAAAGGCCATAGACCTGCCTAAAATAATGGAAACAAGTACATTTATAACCTTAAATTCTTCTAGATCGAAACATTGAGAAAGATGTATACTGAGAGAGGTTTACCTGCTCAAGGTACAAAATTGGAAATGATTCAGAAAATCATGCAATGGCAAGAGTCACAACTCAGTGCCATAACCTCTGATGAGAGTGCAGAAGGAGGTGGAACAGCTTCCACTGGCAGAACTGAAAGTTCTGTCGCTGCCCTCATCAATGGTGCCCATGAGGATAGGGAGGATGCAATGTCTAATGTTTCCTCTGCAAGCTCTGATGCAGAGGCCATGCTGGAATTCAAGAAGCAAGAGCTGCTGTTTAAGCAGAAAGAGCTTGAATTTCACATGGCAACGCTGAAAACAGAGCAGACAGAAAAACAGAAAGTCAGGTATCACCAGTTGGAACTGGCCAAGCTTCAAGTTTCAAAATGATCCCACGTATCTGGACATGGGTCTGGGTCCTCCTCTCATCCACGATTTCCTAAAGATCTGCTCAGTGTGTATGATGTGAAGTATGACATGGACTGGTTGAATGCATTTGAGTATGCATGCGAAGTTCAAGAGGTTGTAAATGCTGATAAGATTGCATGGTTGCTCAGCAGACTATCCCATTCTGGCTGCAGTGCTATTATGGAAATGTCAAAAGCTGAAAAAGTAGATTTTGCAATGTTGACGCAAACTCTCATTTTAAAGTTTGGGAAGACTCCTGCCAAATACTTGAAGGGGTTTAGAGAGTACAGAAAGAAAGGATGTACTTGGGTGTCATATGTGACTGATTCTTTAAAGAACTTGACTGGCTGGGATGTAGGCTATAAGGTCTCCACCTTTGAGGGTATGATATGTCTTGTCATGCGTGAACATATTTTTGCATCTTGTTCCCCTGAACTTAAGCAGCATTTGGCAGATTCCAAAAAGTTAGATCCTAAGAAACTGGCCATAGCACAAGATTTGTGGGTGTCACATAGAGTGTCCCATAAGGACAAGACTCACCCTGGTAAGCAGGAGGAGGGGAAAATGTCCAACGATAAGGAGGGTGGGGGATCTGATAAAACTTCCTCCCAAAAGAGCCACAAAAAGAAATTTAAGGGTAAGTCACAAGAGAACACACAGGGTAGTGAAGGTTATCCTCCAAAACAGAACTCTGGTTACAGTAAGCCTCCCTATAGCCCAAGAACCAGTGGATCTTGTGTGGCTTGTGGAGCAAGTGACCATGTGAATGGGGACCCCAGATGTAAGGTCAAACCCTTGGGGGTCTACTCTGCTAATCTGGCCTTCTCCTCCTATGAGGAAGAAGAGATTACATGGGCATCCTTCTTCTCAGACTCCTTCCCCAGTGGGATAGATTCTGAGGTAGTTTTACTTTCCCTGGGTTCCTGGGAACCTAAAGTCTCAGAGGTTTATGCTAGGATTCCTGATAATACCAAGCACTACTTTAAGGACAGTGGGCTGATTAATGGAGTAGATACTCCTGCCCTTAGGGATAGGGATAATGGGTGCAGTAGAACTGTAGTGGATTCTACCCTGGTAGACCCAGAGTAAGTTGCCAGAGCTCCTCTGTTCCCCACTAAGTTGGCTGATGGCCCACTTCTCAAGTTCCCAATTATGCCTCTAAATCCTACTATAAATGGTACAGTGGTCAGGATTTCAGTGAGCATTCAGAGAGATGTCCCAGGAAAGGTCTTTCTGGGGAATGATCTCAGAGCTTTAGGGCTTGTGGGAGACACAGCAGAATGACCCTGCACGAGGTCACAAACGAGGGCTGCCTTGGCCAAGTCCAATGCCCAGCCCAAGCCAAAGGGGAAACCCAAGGCTAAAGGAGTCAGACAAAGTAACAGAGGGAAATAAAACATTCCCCCAAACTCACCTACCACTGAGGTGGAGGTAGTTGGTCAAACACCTCTACCTGACAAGGAAGAGGTGTTCCCTGAAATTCTCTAGTACCATTCATGCAAAGTGAGACAAACAATGTACATTTTAACTGTTCATTGCAATTCATCATTAATAACAGCAATGCTTAAGGTAATAACAGCTCAGATCTATGTGTACCTTCAGCCAGCAAACACTGCTTCCTGTTCTCCATGGTCCCAATCTCTGAGGTCAATCTTTTCTCAGTCTGAAAGAAAGATTCTTTCTGTAAATCAGTCACACAACTGATTCACCTGTACATGGTATTGTGCCTATTATTGACCAGTAATATTCATTACAGTGAGCCCTTCTCTGACCAATCCTTGCCCTCACTGTAACCTTGCTGCCAATTGCCCTAATTTATCAAAAGTTATAATATATTTTCTTTCATTCATCCCTGCTAGGTCCAATACATAGGACCACACTTGCTGTTATGAGTATGGAAGCATCACTCCCGAGGGTGAAGAATTTCCATCACCTAGAAGAAAGGGTCAAAGTGAGGGTTTGCAAGGACTGTGATGCTTAAGAGATGAAATTGGCAAAATTAAGATGTACTAATTAATAACTGAATCATTGCCTCCTCATCCTCTCTTCCCTGCCATTGTGCTTACTGTGTGAGAAACGGACAGCAGAAAATGGACCAAAAGCTTCTATTGATGAACACCCTTCATGAAGCCTTTAGGTCACTACACATATTGATGGGGAAGGTGTCCAGTCATCTGGTCGAAAAAAAACTGGTCGACTGCAATTTGGTCGACGCAATTTCGTCGAAAACCAAATGGTCGAATTTTTTTTTTATTTATATGTTTATTTTTCGGGTTTTCGTTTTGTAAAAAAAGGGGTTTTTAGAGAAAAAAAGGGGGTTGGGGGGGGACCCCCCAAAAAATAAAAAAAGGGTTAAAATAAAAAAAATTCGACCATTTGGTTTTCGACCAAATTGGTTCGACCATTTGTCTGGTCGACCAATTTTTTTCGACCAAATGTCTGGTAACCGATGGGGAAGCATGCATTGTTGCCCTATTGATATCATCTAAAGAATCACCCTGCAAATTGGACAATAAAACTCCCACTCCTCGGGTTTAACCAACTGGTGAAGGCCCCCAGTAACCCTACTCCAGGTGATTCAGGATAGATCAACCAGAGAGTCCAAGCCTTATTGTCCAATTAGCAGGGGTTCTCTTTTCAAGATGTAAATACCAAACACATATCAAAATCAAATATCCCAGAAATATTGTTTCCAAGAAACAGGGTGTTAGTTATTGGTCAAACAAACCAACTGAGATTGGCCTAGATAGGTGTGCAGTCCTTCTCTCTTGATTCTAAAGTAACAAACATAGCTATCACATTTGTAAAGAAAAAAGGCATGCTCAGTAGGTTGACCTGCATTGCCCGTCCCATAGCCAAATAATGCCATGCCACTCTTTCCAAAGATAAAATATCACCATACAATATAGGCAAACAATTATCCTCGTTCAATTACATGTTGTTTCATATCTACAATTTTTATAATGGACTGTTTGGTCATAGCAATTTTATCATTGTCTGCTACAACTACAGAAGGATAACACAAGGGATTGAAACTATCTTGGACACACAGGAATTGAACACACACCTTTTTTAGAAAGGAATCAATGCCTAAACAAAATAATCCAACAATCTCTTCTAAACAAGAAGAAGTAGCTTGAAGCATTAACACTTTTAACGCACAACCCACATGCACATAGTGTACTAAAAGGTTAGTGTCCCAATCTTTTAATCACTAGTCAAAAAATACAATGGAGTATCAGAAATGCAATGGAATATCCATTAATTCAATAATCATATATAGTAAAACACAGTTTCTTCAACCCTGTCTAAAACACAGCATTTGTCAACAATAGTAATAATACACTATTGCAACAAGCCAATAATTCACTCAAATGTGCTACTATTTTTTTTATTTTTATTTTTATTATTATTACGGTTTACAGTTTATTACAAACCTTTACCAATTATCCCAGAACTCCTCCCATCATCATATTTAAACAATTAGCAATTTCTCCAAAACAATTTCTAAAAATGTGGTGAACCCATGAGTCCATCTGGGCATCCCGCCCGCATAGAGGGATTCCCACCATGCCTCGGCATCTAATCCAAATTGGGCCAATAAATTACTACATAGGTACAAAGTTCTTAAACTTCTTAACTCCTGGCAAAACAAAATCACGTGTTTTAGAGACTCCTCACATGCATTGCAAAGTCTACATTTGGAATGCACAGCCAAGCCATATCTGTAGAGTAGTGTTATTGTAGAGAATGTTTAACTGAAATCTCATAAACTCGATTTTTGTAATTCGGAAACTTTGTCAAATATGCCAGAGTTAAGTTATAAGAGGCCGTCAAGATGTTCGTGAGCCTATGGGTCTTCAAATGTGATCTTATTGTTTCTGTCTCTTGCCAATCATGTGTCCATACGATTTTCTTCACGTGTGAACGATTATTGGTCACGGTCTCTCTTGAAGTTCCAAAATCGAGTTAGATATCAAGGCATATTTTCAACCATTAATCCAAAGACCAATTAGGGTAACTTCCCGGATCAGCCACCAAAAGCGCAAATTGAATGGGGCAAGATGGTTTCATTTTGTTGAAGAGTTGTAGAGTCTTCCACTTTACCTTTGTATATAAAGAAAGTAGCCCAGTTTCATGATGGATAATGGCTATGGGAACTGCATACGGTAAGTGCAGGACAGCTCGCCAATACTTACCCTCCAGTCGATCCCATGTGTCCATAGGCCATTTTGCTCAGCGTATTTTTGGATGGTTTTTAGTTTCCTTTGTAGACCAATCACCAAATCATCTGCGTAGAGCAGCCACCCAATCATTTGGCTATTTGATTTTGGTGAACAGGAAGGCACAGGATCTATGATCTGTTGTATGTCTGCGATGAAAAAGTTGAACAGGCTCTGCCACAGGACATCCTTGTTTTAGGCCTTTCGCAGTTATGATGGGTTCTGTCAATGAGCCTTCATGGTTGAGTCTAATGTGTAGTGATGTACCGGTATATAGTTATTTTTATCGCATTTAAAAGATCGGGCGGACATCCGGCCACTGCCACCAGTGACCAGAGCCGCTCCCTCATGATAATATCAAATGCTCACTCAAGGTCGATGCATGCCATGTAGATTTTATAATCTTCTCGGAGAGCCAGCATTTTCGGTAGACTCAACAGAAACAAATTGAGGTTATACCCACGCCCTTGACAAAACCAGTTTGTCTACTGTCCAAGGCTCCGGTTCTGAGAGTCAATTTGTTTAGTCGTTTTAGCAGCACAGAAGCATAGGTCTTTCCCAAGACATCCAATAGGGAAATCGGCCTGTAATTGGCAGGGTTTGTGCGGTCTCCCTTCTTGTAGGCCAATCCTTTGGATTAGCGTGCAGCTAAATTGGGCCCATGCCTCAGGGGCAGCTCTTAAGATTGCATTTGTCAGCCCATCAGGACCGGGAACCCTAGATTTACTCACGTTTCTTATAATTAATAGGATTTCATCTACATGGAAAGTAAGGTTCCATGATGAAGCAGTCATCGGAATTTGCACAGTTGTTTGTTTGCCATTATTATTGTGTAAGGTTGTGAAATATGATACCCAAATCCGTTCTGGGACAGGATTTGATAGAGACTTGGTAATAGATACATTTCTTCCATTCAATAGTTGGCACACATTGCTGTTGTTTTTTTCTCCATCTCATCATCTTTTCTGCATCGTTCTGAAGCATTACAGAATAGTGAGCTTGTAACCCTGTTTCGGTATTTTTGTCTCCTTTTTCTAATTTGATAGCCTCTTACTACTAGTGGGGCATAGTTCACTCCTCCTTACGCATAATGCGCCTTTGCTCAATCAGCAGGTCATCAGAGCTGTGCTTTGGGATGGAAAGACATTTTGCACTTTTTTGTCTTGGATTCTTAAAGGCAGCTAGCACATGTGTGTAATTAGTGCTAGCTTTCTCACTTTCTAACCAAATATTACATTTCTCAGGGAGATTTTTTGGATCTTGTGAGTTTAGTCGCACTCTGGTGAGGGTTGAATCCGCTTTAACAGAATGGGGCCAGATTTCTGCTGCTCTGTTATTTTGCATCAGGCATGAGACTATAATGGGCTCATGTTGACTGGCCGAAAACGGCACAACTCTCAAGGATGTTACTTGCCCCAATAAAATGATAGAAGCAAAGAAGTAATCCAATGTGGCTTCAAGGGTGCCATTTTTCCAGGTTTTAGCGTCTGGGATATCTCCCTGCATATTCCCATTTAGCATGTGGAAGTGTCTCATATCCATTGCCTTTATTAATTCTTTAAGCCAAGCATCTTTTGTGGATGTTCTTGGTAAGACAGTTTGTTTTGTTTCCTTCTCATATGCCAGGCAACCTATGTTTAAATCTCAACAGAGAATAAACATTGGTTCTTTAAAGTTTGCATAGATATTCATCAATGTGGTTCAGGACAATATCCACAAAGTCACTACAGGCAGCGTGGCTAGGGTTCCAATATAAGTTAAACATTGCAAGATGTTTATGAAGGCCCATCTTGGTACTGTCCCCAAGTTTTATAATCAGAATTTGAATGAAAGGGTTTGGATGGATTACCTTCACAACATCTAAGTTTGGGGAACTTCCCACAAAAATACTCAGGCCGGCGGATGGTCTTCCTACAGTCCCTTTAAAAGCTTTGTTATGTTATGTTACAAAGCCATCCAGAAGTGAACCCTCCACCAGCCATGATTCTTGAAAACATAAAATGTTATCTGAGGCCAGTGAGAGAGGGAGGCCCTGTAAAAGGTGCTGGAAAGGCGCGCATATTCCCGGAGCCGATCGTCAGGTTCCATTGATCAGCGTCCTTCTGGCTTTGCCACTGCTTATGAATCGACAAGACCCCTGGCAGCCAATTCCAATTGTGGTTATCAGGGCTTCCAGTTGAATCCACTTTCTAGCTGCTGGTGTCCTGCAGAGTTTGACAATGAACGCTGTTTCTATTAATTGTGATTTTAAATGACTTAACATCTTTTGGAAACCAAAATATTTTTTCTCTGACCCGAAGGTCAGCGTCGTGTATTGCTAGTGATGATTCTACAGTTGAATCCTTGACAGCGAAGTATTTAAGCTTAGATAATGGGGACTGCAAAGGCCTCCCAGAGCTGGTCTCTCGTGGATTTTGTTCAGGATATTTTGCGTCAAATCCAAGCGATCGGAGGTCGTCACAAGTCTCCATTAGCAATGTTGCTAAAGCGGGCGATGCCATATGAAGCAATACCCTATATTTTTCTTCTTCATTAAAAAAGGCGACAATTTTAATGTCGCTAGAATGGATAACTCTTAGCTTTGGGACATGATATAAAAGACACATGATAGTGCGTCGATTAAGAATGAGGCTATCATCCGCTCGCAGGACACATTCTAGAATCAATACATTTGCCTTTAGATGTGATGACGAATGTGCTCTTGAAGTTGGCCTATTCAAATTGTCTTGTACGTTGTTTTGGCCGTTGTGAGTCTCAAAGTGAACTTTTTTATTCTATCCAGTCGGAGCAGAGTTTCTAATCATCTTTGCCAGCAGATTGGTGGCTGGTGGGGGTTTGAGTACTTTGGCGATGTTTTGATTCCGTCTTTGTTCTAACGTTAGAAATGGAGGGAATAGGGGAGATGAATCAGTCTCTTGTTTTTTTATCGTAGCTTTGGCGACTTTGTAGAGATCGCTGTCATTGTCCATATCTTCCTGGTCTTCCTCATAGGGGGACAATTCAACCAGAAGATCATCAATTGGCTCATGGTCGCTGACAGCCACTTCATCCTCGACTGTCCTCTCACCTTCAAGGACTTGATCAAAGTAATGTGTCTTGCAGGTTTTCTTTTTCTCCAGACGTTCCTGGGAGCTCCTGCAACTCTGTAGCAGAGGACTCTGTAGCTAATGGTAGCTTTGGCCTTTGTACTACTGTTAGGAAAGATTTCCATTTAATGTGTAACTTTCGCTCCAATTGTGAACCCCCCAAAGTTTTGCTTTGTTTAAACACCATAGTCTGACTTTGCCAGAGGAGCACAGCCTACTGCTGCACTCCCCCAGGCTTTACGCTCACTTTGTTATGGGGAAACTGACATGCCCTTAAAGACAGTCAGTACTGGGAGACTTTATTTCCCTTAGTCCTTGTCAGTGTTGCAACTTTTCTGCAACATGTAACAACTGTACAATGTATTTTACAGTACAATTCACTTGTGTCTTATAGTCATTTCCAAAGGCCGTAGATACTCTCGAAGGATTTTTTAGGTGAAGTGCAGATGTGCCTCGGACAGGACTGGTGGCAGCTTATCTTTTCATTTAATTTTAACATTTTCCTGCCAAGTAAACCATGTTAACTGCGTTTGGCACAAAAATGTGGCCTGGCTCCAAAATGGCCATGCCACGAGGTTCTTTGTCTTGTCCTTTGGCCATTTTGCCCCTTCACTTTCCCCAGGTCGAACCCACCCGTCCTTATTTGGGCATGCATTCTCCCTTGAAACGCCAAGCTTTCACAGGCTTCTGCATGCCTTGTGTGGGTGTCTCCAGGATGTGGGCTGCAATGTCTGGTTCCAATACACATCCTGGGTGCCAAAGAGTCTGGGGTGCTGTGAATGCTTGGGACCACCGTGGTCCGTGATTGGTCCACGTATGGTATGCCTGAATGTGAGCAGATCTCCCATTGGGTCCTCTTTGTTTTGGCGCGAAGGAGATTTAGGATAAGAGAAGGCTCCAAACACCCATACCATGTCGATCTCTGCAGTTCTCTTTGAACGAAGGATAGGATCCAAGTATCCTGAAACTAAGAAGCCGAGTTAAGGAACCGCTGGTGACCCGCTGGAAGGTTTGGCACCCTGAGCCCGCTGTCGTCCCGTTGGACCCCTCTGCAGCTGGTCGTCCTAGGTCTGCGAAGATGCTTCGACCCATTCGAATAGAGGGACCAACTATTCTTGGCACCTTCCTCAAACCCTGAAAATAAGCCTTCTCGGAAGTGTTGCTGGGACAACCAGTGGGCTGACCAGCTTACGCAGGACCTTTGCCCTGATACCGCTGCCGTTTCGAGGAGACACTCTAAACTTGGTACGTCGCTAGCTCTGTGTTCACCGCACTCTCACACCGAATGACCTACACTTGGCATTCCCAGATCTGGAGTAAAGTGAGTGCGTCCGAACAGGAGCATGCGCGGTTACCGTGTCGCCCAGCCGTGGTGACGAACTTTGCAGATGTGCTGTATTTGTGCCCCTCTTGCCCCTGAAGCCTGCTGCAGTGAAACTGGCCTGATCCATCCACCAGGAGCGGAGAAATCGCTACTGTCCCGTTTGGGAATCAACGCTGCATCTTCGTCACTGAAAGCCGCAGAGCAGCCAAGTTGACGCACTTGAAGCTGCAACCGAATTTGACTCGACTGCCGCAGTTTGGTTCCGGAATGTGCCGGGGGTCGATGAGTAATTGCAATCCTAACCGGTGGCCCCAAGCGCCTCCATCCATTTTTACGCACAAGTGGCCCCTGAAGGCCCCTCTCCTTTCCACTGCTAGTGCGAGCTAGCAAACTATTCCCGAACTCTGGAATCTGTTCTGCCCTGTTGGGGAGACCCTCCACGAATAGTGGGAACTAATTCTTTATCGCCTCACCCACCTTCCTGAGCTGATACAGACCCTTGAAGAGACCCCGTTTTGCCCATCTGCATTACCGCGTGCGCCAGCATTGCAAGTACATTTGAGAAATAGGCTCCACTCTTCTTAAGGATTAGACGGCCTCTCAGTTAGGAGTGTGTTGGATGGGATGCAGAAGAGACTAAAGACTATTTGCGCTGCCTGTTTCCTTCCCCTTTTAGGTTACAGACCCATTTTGTGCATTAACCCTTTAAAACCCATTGGTCTTGTATATATGTATTTCGATAGGATTGTATTGATCTAAAAGTATTACTGTGATTGTTATTGTGTGATGAACTTTCAAAGGCCTTGAAAGAAATGTATTTGTAATTTTAATACATATACACCTGACTTTCAGTGATTTGTAAGTGTCCTTTACTCTGTGTGCTCATTGAGGTCTTACATTCACCCTCATCCCTCCTGAGACCTAGTCTTGACTGCCGCCAATGCTACCTTGATTGGTCTGGCTTGTCCAGAAGGTTACCCTGTTCCAAGAAACTACGCTGGCCTTCTGAACCTGTGCCCACCGGGTCAGAGTTCAGAAATCCGACTTAACAAATTGGTGGCAGCAGTGGGATAGGACCGAAGGTATCCAGTGTTGCATACTAGTGAAGGCATTTCAAGTTATTTCTACCCAGGACACATAGTGGCTTTGTAGTGATAACTGTAAAGGCCATAGACCTGCCTAAAATAATGGAAACAAGTACATTTATAACCTTAAATTCTTCTAGATCGAAACATTGAGAAAGATGTATACTGAGAGAGGTTTACCTGCTCAAGGTACAAAATTGGAAATGATTCAGAAAATCATGCAATGGCAAGAGTCACAACTCAGTGCCATAACCTCTGATGAGAGTGCAGAAGGAGGTGGAACAGCTTCCACTGGCAGAACTGAAAGTTCTGTCGCTGCCCTCATCAATGGTGCCCATGAGGATAGGGAGGATGCAATGTCTAATGTTTCCTCTGCAAGCTCTGATGCAGAGGCCATGCTGGAATTCAAGAAGCAAGAGCTGCTGTTTAAGCAGAAAGAGCTTGAATTTCACATGGCAACGCTGAAAACAGAGCAGACAGAAAAACAGAAAGTCAGGTATCACCAGTTGGAACTGGCCAAGCTTCAAGTTTCAAAATGATCCCACGTATCTGGACATGGGTCTGGGTCCTCCTCTCATCCACGATTTCCTAAAGATCTGCTCAGTGTGTATGATGTGAAGTATGACATGGACTGGTTGAATGCATTTGAGTATGCATGCGAAGTTCAAGAGGTTGTAAATGCTGATAAGATTGCATGGTTGCTCAGCAGACTATCCCATTCTGGCTGCAGTGCTATTATGGAAATGTCAAAAGCTGAAAAAGTAGATTTTGCAATGTTGACGCAAACTCTCATTTTAAAGTTTGGGAAGACTCCTGCCAAATACTTGAAGGGGTTTAGAGAGTACAGAAAGAAAGGATGTACTTGGGTGTCATATGTGACTGATTCTTTAAAGAACTTGACTGGCTGGGATGTAGGCTATAAGGTCTCCACCTTTGAGGGTATGATATGTCTTGTCATGCGTGAACATATTTTTGCATCTTGTTCCCCTGAACTTAAGCAGCATTTGGCAGATTCCAAAAAGTTAGATCCTAAGAAACTGGCCATAGCACAAGATTTGTGGGTGTCACATAGAGTGTCCCATAAGGACAAGACTCACCCTGGTAAGCAGGAGGAGGGGAAAATGTCCAACGATAAGGAGGGTGGGGGATCTGATAAAACTTCCTCCCAAAAGAGCCACAAAAAGAAATTTAAGGGTAAGTCACAAGAGAACACACAGGGTAGTGAAGGTTATCCTCCAAAACAGAACTCTGGTTACAGTAAGCCTCCCTATAGCCCAAGAACCAGTGGATCTTGTGTGGCTTGTGGAGCAAGTGACCATGTGAATGGGGACCCCAGATGTAAGGTCAAACCCTTGGGGGTCTACTCTGCTAATCTGGCCTTCTCCTCCTATGAGGAAGAAGAGATTACATGGGCATCCTTCTTCTCAGACTCCTTCCCCAGTGGGATAGATTCTGAGGTAGTTTTACTTTCCCTGGGTTCCTGGGAACCTAAAGTCTCAGAGGTTTATGCTAGGATTCCTGATAATACCAAGCACTACTTTAAGGACAGTGGGCTGATTAATGGAGTAGATACTCCTGCCCTTAGGGATAGGGATAATGGGTGCAGTAGAACTGTAGTGGATTCTACCCTGGTAGACCCAGAGTAAGTTGCCAGAGCTCCTCTGTTCCCCACTAAGTTGGCTGATGGCCCACTTCTCAAGTTCCCAATTATGCCTCTAAATCCTACTATAAATGGTACAGTGGTCAGGATTTCAGTGAGCATTCAGAGAGATGTCCCAGGAAAGGTCTTTCTGGGGAATGATCTCAGAGCTTTAGGGCTTGTGGGAGACACAGCAGAATGACCCTGCACGAGGTCACAAACGAGGGCTGCCTTGGCCAAGTCCAATGCCCAGCCCAAGCCAAAGGGGAAACCCAAGGCTAAAGGAGTCAGACAAAGTAACAGAGGGAAATAAAACATTCCCCCAAACTCACCTACCACTGAGGTGGAGGTAGTTGGTCAAACACCTCTACCTGACAAGGAAGAGGTGTTCCCTGAAATTCTCAATCCCCATGATCATCCTGAACTACCAAGTTTGTTAGTGGAAGGTGGGCCTGACAGGGTTGAGTTCAGTAAGGGCCAACATGAGTGCCCATCTCTGGAAGGCCTAAGGAGACAGGCCTGCTCCCAGCTTGAGGGCGAACCTCCTGTCAAGCATAGGATTTATTGGGAAGGTGGGCTCCTCTACAGTGAGCACGCCGAGTCCACAGAAGGAGACCACAGGAGGTTGGTGGTTCCCGTTGCTGTAAGACCCTTCGTCCTGCAGCTGGCACATGAAGTGCCCCTTGCTGGTCATCTTGGCATCAAGAGAACGAAGCTAAGGTTATCCATGCATTTCTAGTGGCCCAAGATGGGGGTGCAAGTAGAAAATCACTGCAGGAGTTGTGCCACAGGCCAATTATCTGGGAAAAGTGGCACAGCAATCCAAGCTCCATTGGTACCACTCCCAGTTGTGGGGGTACCATTTGAGAGGGTAGGGATCGACATTGTTGGTCCCTTTGACGCCCAAACCTCCTCAGGCAATAAGTTTATCCTGGTGCTGGTCGACCATGCCACCAGGTATCCTGAGGCCATCCCATTGAAAACTGTGACTGCCAAGTCAGTTGCAAAAGCTTTACTTGGCATATTTACTAGGGTTGGCTTCCCTGAAGAAGTTGTGTCTGATAGGGGCAGCAACTTTATGTCAAAGTATATGCAGGCCATGTGGAAGGAATGTGGTGTCACCTATAAGTTTTCATCCGCATACCATCCACACACCAATGGTCTTGTGGAAAGGTTTAACAGAGCTTTAAAAGCATGATTGGGGCGAGGGAACAACCGCAAAGAAGAAAATGAGATCTTCTGTTACCATGCTTATTGTTTGCCTGCACAGAAGTACCACAGGAGGGTGTTGGCTTCAGCCCCTTCGAGCTTCTGTTTGGTCACCCTGTGAGGGGACCATTAGCAACAGTCAAGGAGGGCTGGGAGATGCCTACTCCCCCTGTCACTACCAATGTAGTACACTATGTGCTAGGGCTCAGAAAGAGGATGGTACTCCTGATGGGTCTGGCTAGTGAGAAACTGAAGGCAGGGCAAGCACTGGTGAAACATTGGTATGACCAGAAGGCTGCCCTAATCAATTTCATACCCGGTAAGAAAGTCCTGATCATGAACCCCATAAGGCCTAGAGCTTTACAGGACGAACGGTCAGGCCCTTACACATGGTGGAGTCACTGGGTGAGGTCAACTATTTAGTGGACCTTGGAAGGGCTGGTCAGGCACTAAAAGTGTTCCATGTGAGTAGACTGAAGGCTTTCATCCCAAGAGTTGAAATCGCTGCACTGCTGCTGGCTTCAGACGAGGAGGGGGAGTCAGAACCTCTTCCTGACCTGTTCCAGGGCAGTCTTTCAGACAGCTCCATTGAGGGTGTCAAAGTGGCCCCTCACCTGACCTCTGATCAACAAGAGGAGGTGAAAAGTTTTCTGAGGCAGTTTTACCCCTTGTTCTCACAATCTCCTGGTTTGACACCTTGGTGCAAACATGACATTGACACTGATGATAGTGTACCTACCAAAAGTAGAGGATACAGATTGTCAGATAAAGTAAGATCTTACATTAAGACAGAGGTCAACAAAATGTTGGATCTTGGGGTGATTGAAACCTCTAGTAGTCCTTGGTTCAGCCCAGTGGTTTTGGTTCCAAAGGCAGGTACCTCCAAATTGAGGTTCTGTGTGGATTACAGGGCTCTGAATGCTGTCACCAAGACAGATGCACACCCCTTGCCAAGAACAGATGAGCTGGTGGATACTTTGGGAGCCTCCAAATACCTCAGCACATCTGACCTCACTGCAGGCTATTGGCAAATAGCTCTTGCAGAACGTGCCAAGCAGAAGACAGCCTTCTCAACACCAGAGGGTCTTTATTCGTTCTGGGTAATGCCTTTTGGGTTGGAGAATGCCCCTGCCACTTTCCAGAGGCTTGTGAATCATGTCCTTAATGGTTTGGATGAATCCTGTTTAGCATATCTGGATTATATAGCAGTTTTCAGTGCCACCTGGGAGGATACTGTGAAACACCTTAGGATTGTGTTGCAGGCTCTTCACAAGGCCCACTTGACCATAAAGGCCAGTAAGTGCCAGATTGGACAAAGTTCAGTGGTCTACCTTGGACATGAAGTAGGTGGAAGGAGGATACAGCCTCTTCCCAGTAAAGTACAAGCAGTACAACACTGGCCTAGCCCCACTACACAAACCCAAGTGAGAGCCTTTTTAGGACTCACTGGGTACTACAGGAATTTCATGTCAGACTATGGCACCATAGCTGCTCCTCTGACTGCTCTCACAACTCCTAAGAAACCCAAGAAGGTAACTTGATGTGAAGAGTGTGGGACAGCCTTCAATGGCTTAAAAGACTCCTTGTGCCAGGCCCCTGTTCTCAGGGCCCCTGATTACCAAATGCCTTTTATTGTGCAGACAGAAGCCTCTGACACTGGGATAGGAGCTGTACTATCACAAGTAGATGAGAAGGGTAAGGAACACCCTATTGGCTTCATTAGTCGCCAGTTTAAGGACAGAGAGCTCAGATGGTCCACAGTAGAGAAGCAATGTTTCTCTGTTGTGTGGGCCCTAAGGAAGCTGAGGCCCTACCTCTATGGGACCCACTTCACTGTGCAAACTGACCATAAGCCCAAAGTGGCTAATGAACATGAAGGGAGAGAATCCAAAGTTGTTCAGGTGGTCCATAAGTCTGCAAGGCTTTGACTTCACTATTGAGCATAGGCCAGGTGTCCAACATAGCAATGCTGATGGGTTGTCCAGAATGTTTAATCGACCTGAACATGATGCTCATCCACGGGTGGATTAATTCCCCCTGTCCTTGATCTGGGAGGGGCGATTGTTAGGAAAGATTTCCATTTAACGTGTAATTTTCCCTCCAGTTGTGAACCCCCCAACTTTCTGCTTTGTTTAAACACCATAGTCTAACTTTGCCAGAGGAGCACAGACTTCTGCGGCACTCCCCTGGGCTTTTCGCTCACTTTGTTATGGGGAAAGTGACATGCCCTTAAAGACAGACAGTACTGGGAGACTTTGCTTCCCTTAGTCCTTGTCAATATTGCAACTTTTCTGCAACATGTAACAAGTGTACAATGTACCTTACAGTACAGTGCACTTGGGTCTAATAGTTATTTCCAAAGGCCCTAGATACTCTCAAAGGATTGTTTAGGAGAAGTGCAGATGTGTCTCAGACAGAAATGGTGGCAGCTTATCTTTTCATGTAATTTTAATCCTTTCCTGCCAAGTAAACCGTGGTAACTGCGTTTGGCACGAACAGGTGGCCTGGCTCCAAAATGGCCATGCCACGAGGTTCTTTGTCCTGTCCTTTGGCCATCTTGCCCCTTCACCTTCCCCAGGGAAAGCCGACCCGGATCAGTCCTTATTTGGGCATGCATTCTCCCACGAAACGCCAAGCTTTGGCAGGCTTCTGCATGCCTTGTGTGTGTGCCTCCAGGATGTGGGCTGGAACGCCTGCTTCCAATACACAACCTGGGTTCCTAGAGAGTCTTGGGTGCTGTGAATGCCTGGCACCACCGTGTTCCGTGATTGTTCCACGTATGGTATGCCTGAATGTGAGCAGATCTCCCATTGGGTCCTCTTTGTTTTGGCGCAAAGGAGATTTTGGATAAGAGAAGGCTCCAAACATCCATGCCAATTCGATCTCTGGAGTTCTCACTGAACGAAGGATAGGATCCAATATCCTCAAACTAAGAAGCCAAATCGAGGAACCGCTGGTGACCCGCTCTAAGGTTTGGCACCCTGAGCCTGCTGTCGTCCCGCTGGACCCCTCTGCATCTGGTCCTCCTAGAAGGTCTGCGAAGACGCTTCGACCCATTGAAATAGTGGGACCAACTATTCTCGGCACCTTCATCAAACCCTGCAAGTAAGCCTTCTAGGAAGTGTCCCTGGGACAACCAGTGGGCTGACCAGCATATGAAGCATTTGCCCTGATACCGCCGCCGTTTTGAGGAGACACTCAAAACTTGTTACGTCCCTAGCTCTGTGTTCATGGCACTCTCACACCGAATTACGTACACTTCTTATTACCAGGTTTGGAGTAAATGGAGCGTGCCCGAACCGGAGTATACACGATCAATGTGTCGCCCAGCCGTGGTGACAAACTTTTCAGGTGCCCTGCTTTGGTACCCCTCTTGACCCTGAAGCCTGCTGCAGTGAAACTGGCCTGATCCATCCACCAGGAGCACAGAAATCGCCACTGTTACGTTTGGGATTTAACGCTGCATCTTCGTCGCTGAAAGTCGCAGAGCCGCCAAACTGCCGCACTTGAACCTGCAACCGAAGTGGACTCGACTGCCAAAGTTTGGTTTGGAGTGCGCTGTGGACCGGTGAGTAATTGCAACCCTAACCGGTGGCCACTAGCGCCTCCATCCATTTTTTAGGCACGAGTGGCCCCTGAAGGCCTCTCTCCTCTCCACTGCCAGTGCGAACTAGCAAACTATTCCCGAACTCTGGAACCTGTTCTGTCCTGCTGGGGAGACCATTCATGAATAGTGGGAACTTATTCTTCATCGCCTCACGCACCTTCCTGAGCTGCTACAGACCCTTGAAGAGACCCCATTTTGCCCATCTGCATTACCGCATGTGGCAGCATTGCAAGTACATTGAGCAATAGACTCCACTCTTCTTAGGGATTGGACTGCCTCTCAGTTAGGAGCGTGTTGGATGAGATGCAGAAGGGGCTAAAGACTATTTGCACTGCCCGTTTCCTTCCCCTTTTAGGTTACGGACCCACTTTGTGCATTAACCATTTAAACCCCATTGGTCTTGTATATATGTATTTAGATAGGATTGTATTGATCTAAAAGTATTATTGTGATTGTTATTGTGTGGTGACCTTTCAAAGGCCTTGAAATAAATGTATTTGTATTTTTAATATATATACACCTGACTGGGAGTGCTTTGTAAGTGTCCTTTACTCTGTGTGCTCATTGAGGTCTTTCAGTCACCCTCACCCCGCCACCAATGATACCTTGATTGGTCTGCCTTGTCCAGAGGGTTACTCTGTTCCAAGAAACTAGGCTGGCCTTCTGCCCACGAGGTCAGAGTTCAGAAATCCGTCTTAACAGCTATTACACATTCACACTCATTAATTCATCTCTAAAGTGTCTTGTGCAACCTAACATCTATACAAGTTATGTCTAATCCTTTCGACATCTACAACATCACCTTGTTGGCACAATTTGCTCAATTAATTATTTTGCCAATTTGGATGTGTATTGCTCTTGAATGTCTGATTTTTTTCTCTATGGTGTCATGCACAGATATGTAACTATCAATGCTGTACTGCGACTTCTATAAGTATGAAAAAGTTCAATGAACAGATGTTTTAAAAAAAAAGAATTCTTTTGTCGCCACAAGGGATCGACACAATACCATACCCACTTCAAAAACACAAAAGTGGTGTACAATATCATATAAGCCTGCCCAACATGCTTTGTTCCAGTCTGGATAGGTGAAGAATCACAGGAACTTCTTCAGGGCTTGTATATACTTATATTCTACAACAGGGTTTGACTGCTAGGGCCTCATTACGACCCTGGCGGTACGGAGTGAACGGCGCCGCTAAAGGTGCCGGCGCCGTTCACTCCGAACCGCCGCATTACGAGTTCCCCTCGCGGGACACAGTAAAAACGCCTGGGAAAACCAGGCGTGCTTACCGGGTCCCGCGAGGGGAAGAGGGAGCAAACAACGGGCCATCTCATAATGGCCCGTTGTTTGCTCCCTCTCCCATTCCCATTCAGCCCCATAGGGGTAGAAATGGGAATGGGGAAGGACCGTGTCCGGGTCCTTGAAGGGAGGAATTACCGGGCCTTCCGAACTCGGAATGGCCCGGTAAGTCCTCATTCCGAGGACCCGGACCCCGACGCGATTTCGGCAGCAGCCATGCCGCCAATAGTGGCATGGTTACTACCAAACTCGTAATGAGGGCCCTAGTAAGCTATTCTTAATTCACTTGTAGTATCATTTGTGTCTATCTGGAAGCATTAAGGCAGAAAGTGAGAAATACTGAGACAGCACATCACAACATGAGAGTGGGGAAAAGCAACACTAACCAACAACTGGATTGGATTGACGGTTTCTCAAATTATACCCACACGGGCAGAGCATTCAATACTTTTCAGGGGGCTCACATTCTACCCTTCTAAACCCATGAACAAAATAGAACTGTGCAGTCATCTTGAAGCCTTTTTCAGCTAACACTGACAGAATGAATTATTTCACGACCAACAGGATGACAGCCAGGCCAGCAATGGAATGATTAACCCGGGAAACAAACAGGGAAAAGAAGCAGAAGTCCAACTGGGTTACTGATCCCAGGCAACCAAAAACTGGACCAAAACATTGAAAGTTTCAGAGCTAAAACAACATCTGCCATACTTGACACACACATTAAACCGTCTTATAACGTGACACCCACAGAAAGGATGACTATAAAGTCCCTGACCAACATTCAGTGTATTACAATCAAAGCAGAAGAGAAAAGGGCTGCTGCTGTCATAATTAACACTAGTGACTATTGTGGTAAAGCAGTTCTAGAAGACGACGCAAGGATATGTTTAAACAGGATGCTTTATTTTTCAAAGTAAAGAAAACCTCCTCTAAGCCCTACCGCTAAGATGAGTTTCCTTTTCTAAAAAAAAAAAACAAATGGGTGATTGTCAGGCTGTCCAACAAATAAACCTGGTCCTCTGTGAAGTCTATGCCAACCTAAAATCTGCCCTACCACCACAAAAACAAAGAAAGGCAATCTAGGTTTTTTTTAAAAAACTTTATTTATTTCGGTTACAGCATTATCTATGCATTACATGAGTCCACAAGACTCTCCTCACATCTAATATGCATGCAGCTTGCTCTGTACCTACTGCCATCGGTCCCATCCCCCCCTCCTTTAGTTCGTGGTGCTTTGATGGGTAGGGGACCCATCAGGGCTTTGAGGGCCCAGAAAGTTCGCTACCAGGCGGGATTGAAATGTTAGGGCTGGAAAACAGGAGTGGTAGTCCAGTACTGGAGCCCAGCTGTCGGTGAAGCGGTGGAGAGCCCCTTCCTTCGCTGCTGTGACCTTCTCCGCCACCAGGATCTCCCAGACCTTTATCCACCAGAGGGCCAGCAACGGGCCCTCCCACGCCTTCCACTTCCTTGCCACCGTGATTTTGGCTGCTAACAGATTTGTGAGCAGTTTGGCTGTTCGGCCAACTCTGGGATAACAGTCTGGGCTCGCCACCCCAAGCAGGATGACCTAGGGTCCATCGGGAGTCTGCGCTGAGTGATGTCCTCTGCGATCCACAGGACCTCCCTCCAGAAGGTTTGTACTGTCAGGCATTCCCACCACATGTGGAAAAAGGATTCTCGCTTGCTGCATCGTCTCCAGCAGCTCGGATCAATGTCAGCGTTACAGTGGTGCAGGTGGACCGGCGAGTAGTACCAGCGGTGCAGGAGCTTCAGGGCGCATTCCTTGTTTGTAACACACCTGGATGTCGAGCTGATCCTGGACCATATCTCCACCCGTGTCTGATCTTCTATGGGATGTCCCAAGTCCATTTCCCATCCGGACATGTATGGTGGTCTGACTTTTAGCATGTCTTCCTGGAGGAGTCGGTACAGTTTGGTGACCTGACCTTGGCCTGTGCTTTCTTCTGTAGCCAGCTCGAGAGGATGGAGGTCCCGGGTGGATCCAGTGTCGAAGTTGGAAGTATGTAAACCTCTCTCCTCCTGTCAGGTGAAAGCGGGCTTTGCATTCCTCAAAGCTAAGTGGGTCGTTGGCTTTGTATAGTTGGGAGAGGGTTTAAGGCCTCCTTTGGTCCATCGGTGGAAGCCAGCTGCTTCCATTCCTGGTTTAAAGTCAGGGTTCCAGATGACCAGGGAGAGCAGGCTCGGGGCACTGGGTATCTTCCTCCTCCGACGGGCCCATGCCTCAAGAGTCGCTTTGGTGGCTGCTAGCATCTGCGGTCCCTGTGGTGTGGGACCGGGGTATGTAGAGCAGGGAATGTAGATGTGGCTGACATCTGGATTGCTCTATGCGGGACCATTTTGGGGGGGCCTCCGGACTCATCCAGGCCGTTGCGCTTGCCAACTGGGCCGCCAAGAAGTAGTTCATCAGATTGGGGAGACCAAAGCCTCCCCATTTCGCGGCCCCTGTCATGACCCTCATAGGTATCCTGGCTCTGCGTCCCTTCCACACAAACTTTGCTAGTTTCCTTTGTCGCTGTTCCAAGGCCCGCTTTGGAGGGGACCGGAAGAGCGGAGTACAGGTACAGCAGCCTGGGGAGAAGATTCATTTTGCATGCTGTGACCCGTCCCAATAGCGAGATCTCTTGATTGTCCCATCTGTATGTATGTATGTATATATTTTTATAAAGTGCCGTAGCCCGAGGGCATCAGGGCGCTTGAACATTACAACATAGAAGAGAAGGAAGCAGGCATAAAGAGACGCGAAACAGTTGGCATGGAAGACCTGACAGCCACTAGCGTTAGAGATCTTATCTGAAGAGGAGTGTCTTCATCCGTTTCCTAAATACAAGGTGGTTTGCTTCTGACCTCAGTGAATCGGGAAGGCTGTTCCACAATTTAGGTGCCAATACCAGAAAAGATCTACCCAACCCCGATTTCAACTTGAAATTGGGTACGACCAGGAGGCACTTTCCTTCCAATCGTAGTCTTCTCCTGGGTGTGTAGAGGACTAGGCTGTTTTTCAAATACTCTGGTGCTTTACCATAGAGGCACTTGTGGACCAAAGAAAGAGCCTTAAACTTTATACGTTCGTCTACTCTTAGCCAATGAAGGGAAATCCTATCGGGGGTGACATGATCTTTCTTCTTCAGATTTTTACTAGCCTAACCGCACTGTTCTGGATCACCTGACATCTCGCTAAGTCCTTAGACGAGGCCCCTAACAGCAGTGCATTGCCATAGTCGAGCCGTGATAAAATAATAGCTCTGGCAATGGTCGCCAGGTTACATTCATTTAGGAAGGGCTTGATATATCTCATTAGCCTGAGATAATAAGCCATGTTTTTTTGGAGATAGCTGGTCTGGGCATGAGAATCTACCGCAGAGTTAACCATCATGCCCAAGGTTTTCACTTTAGGGGCCACCGAAATGATGGCTTTCTTAATTTGGAAGGATTTGTACTCTGCCCCTAGATTAGCCAACTGACGACTGGAACCAAACAGCATCAGTTCGGTTTTTGAATCATTCAGGCACATCCAGTTAGCCTGCATCCAATCGTCTATTGTCTTATAAACCCTTGCAATCACTTCGCTGTCAGCGGCGTGCTGGCTGCCCCCCAGTTCCAAAATAAGTTGAGTGTCATCTGCGTAATTCGTAAACGACACGCCTGCATTCACCAGTATGCTGCACAAAGTGCGCATGTATATGTTGAACAGCATTGGTGACAAACTGGCCCCTTGGGGCACTCCGAAGAGGATATCGCAGGGATCAGAAAAGTTGCTGCCCCAGTGGACTCTGGCTTGGCGGTTCGATAGAAATGACAATAACCAGTCAATAGCTCCTTCGGAGCAGCCCACGTTCTCAATGAGTGTCTTGATGAGGAGTTGATGATCTACCAGATCGAAGGCAGCGCTTAAATCAAGAAGCATCAGCATCCTTAACTTATTTTTGTCAAGCAAGCTCAACATCTGATTCTGTAGGTCCAGCATGGCTGTTTCAGTGCTATGAGATGCTCTGAAGCCAGATTGTTGCTGGTGCAAGGCTTCCTGATTCTCTACAAATTTCTGTAGTTGCTGCGTTGCTACCTTGTCCAGTAATTTAAGAACAAAGTTGGAATTTGTAATTGGGCGCAGGTTAGCAGGGTCCTTTGGATCCAGGCCGGCTTTTTTGACAAGAGGGGTGATGGTGACCTTCTTAAGTTCCTTTGGCACTACACCCTCCTGGAACGAGGCATTCACTATTCTCAGGAGAATGGGGGCAAAAATGTCTTTATGTTGCAGAATAATGCTAGGTGGTAGAATATTTTCTGCACAGGTGGTGGGTTTCATATTGTTCAGTACCTCTAACAAATCTGCTACAGTGATGGGGTCAAATTTGAAAATCTGTTCTCTTGTGGTTATCTCTGCTTCTATAGATTGTATCTCCTGGTTCACAGAGGTTCTAGCCTTGATAATGTTTTGTCATGCTTTATCAGTTTTAGCTTGAAAAGCCTTAGAGACAATATTACAATCCTCCTCTGTGGGCGTAAACGGGGGTGTGAGACTAGCAGGTTTTTCAATGCTCTTTAGTATGTCGAAAAGTTTACTAGTCTTGTTGTCAGCAAGTTCAATCTCTGAATTAAAGAAGTTAGCCTTAGCTGACTTTATTTTGTCTCTATATTCCTTGTCCTTTGTTTTCCAATTATTTTTACTATCCACTGATTTTTCTAGGATCCATTTCCTCTCCAGTGTACGTTTTTCCTTTTTTAAAGTGTGGAGCTCCTTAGTAAACCATTTTTGGCAGTTGTTGTTTTTTCTGGCTAATTTAGATTTGAGAGGGGACTCTGCCTCCACCAGCTCAAGAACGTGCTTATTGTATTTGTCTAAGATGATTGCGCATGAGTCGAGATCCTGAAAGGAACATAGTATGTCATCAGCGCATGACTTAATCTGTGCCCTGTTTAGATTTTTGAAGTTTCTATTAACTACTTGGATATGGGGATTGTGCTGATGTACGTAAACAGGCAGTTTTAGATTGGCAGATACCAGATAGTGGTCGCTCCAAATGCAGGGCGTGGTTCTGCAGTCTTGCAGGGATACATTGTATCCACATAACCAGTCCACCTGGTTACCCTGAGGGGGAGTGGGAGCCTCATTGAAAACTTTGGGAGACCATCTTCGGAGGTCTTCTTCCAATTCCCTGAACAACGGGGGAAAGTTGACGTTGTACAGTTGTTTCGGGTCTGCTGTGAGGCGGACTACCATGTAAGCTGTTGAGGAGGAGCTCGATGTTAGCGGGCAGAGTGCCTGGAGGTCTGCTACGAGGGGAGCACTCAGGTTGACGTTTAGTGACTCTGATTTGGAGTAATTCACCTGGAATCCAGCCACTTCTTCGAACGCCTCTAGCTCAGTTAGGGTTGCGGGCAAGGAGGATTGGCAGTTGGTGATGGGGATCAGCACATCATCAGCGTATAGGGAGATCTTCAATTGTTTGCCGTTTATTTCTAGATTAGTGATGTTCTCGTTAGCTAGTGTGCGTTTGGCGAACGGTTCCATGACCATGGCAAAGATTAGTGGGTAGAGCGGACAGCCTTCTCTCGTCCCGCACGAAAGCTGGATCGGAGGTGAAGTCTTCTGATTTAGGCGGATTGATGTCCTTGGGGCTTTGTAATTTGCTAGCACCATTTTTTGGAATATTGGGCCAATCCGAAATGCTTCCATGGTAAGGCGCATGAAGTTCCAGTCCACCCTGTCGAATGCTTTGGTAGTGTCTAAAGTCAAGACCGCCATGCCCTGACGTTCTTGGGTCGCAATTTCGATGAGATTAATCACTCGGCGAATATTGTCTGTGGTGCTTCTTCCTCTAATAAACCCCGCCTGGTCCTGGTCTATGATAGATGGGAGGGTTTGCGCCAACCTGTTGGCTAAAACCTTTGAGTATGTGTTAGCGTCCACGTTGAGCAGGGCTATCGGTCTATACGATGAGCAGTCCTTTGGGTCCTTGCCGGGTTTCAATAGCAGGATTGTGGTGGATTATTGCATAGAGTGTGTGGTAGAGCCTGATTCCCGAAAGGAGTTAAATAGCTCTGTCATTGGGTGCAGCAGCATGGGGCGAAAAAGTTTGTAGAACTTTGGTGGGAAGCCGTCTGGGCCAGGGGCCCTGGGTTTCAGGTTTTTGATTACTTCCTCCACCTCCTCGGGTGTGATCGGGGCTTCTCAGGGCTGCTCTGTTCGCTTCTGAAATATGTGGGAGCCGGGCGTCTGCTGTGTATTGCTCCTGGAGGGACTGTGGACATCGGGCCGCAGTCAGGATGTTGGTTAGATGGGTAGCCGCCACCTGTAATTTTGCCCCGTCTCCATATACGGTTCTACCCTTGGGGTCCCTCAGTGCAGTGATGTGGTTCCGTCGGCGGGTTTTGGCGAGTTTGTTCACCAGGTATTTGTTAGCTATATTGCTGTATGCGTAGTAGCTTTGTTTTGTCCAGATCAGGGTCTGGGAAGTGTCCTCGGCGTAGTGGGCCTCCAGCTTTGTGTGAGCTAGTCTGACCATCTTGGCGGCCCTGGAGGACCACTTGTTTTCTAGGGCTTTATCTGCCTCCCTCTTGTCCCTCTCCAGTTGGTTTCTGAGCATGATTCGCCTCCTCGTATAAGCAGCCGCCTGCACTATTAGTTCCCCTCTAATTATGGCTTTTATGGCTTCCCATCTTGTTTCCTTAGAGGTGAGGTCGGGGGGGTTTTCTTTAAAGTAATTGCTGATCGCCTTGGCTATGGTGTCCCGTACCACCATATCATGTCGCATTGGTTCATATTGGGACTATTTACGTCGTTCTGGGTCTGACAGTGCCCTTGCGCATATTTCTACATCACCCGTGAACTGCAGGAGCAGAGGTCTGTCCAAAATGAGGTCAATTCGGGATGAGGAGCGGTGGACGTGGGAGAAGAAAGAGTAGTCTACGGTGTCCGGGTGGAGAACCCTCCAGGTGTCCACCACGTCCAGTGTCTTGAACAGGTGGCAGAGGCCCAAAGCCAGCCTGAAGTCCCTGCTGGATGGGGGGCCCGACCTGTCCAGTGAGGGGTTAGGAACCCCATTGAAGTCCCCACCTAGGACCACCAGACCTTCGAGGAAGGGGAGAAGGGTGGTTTCCAGGGTAGTATAGAAAGCCTCATGGCCGTCGTTCGGTGCATAGATAGCAATCAGCGTGTGAAGCTGCCCTTAGAGGTCCCCTTGACCGCCACGAACCTGCCAACTGGGCAGCGCAGGGTCTTTAAAGGGGATACCTTTCGCTAGCAAAACTGCAGTGCCGCCTTTTTTGTTGGGGCTGGCGGCCAGGTATTGTATTGGGAATGCTCGAGATCGTAGCCTAGTGAAGTCCTCTGTTAAGAGGTGGGTCTCCTGGAGGAAACCCACCGAGGTCTGAAGATCCTGCAGGCGGCAGAGGATGGATTTACGCTTTGTGGGAGAGTTCAGGCCTCTGACGTTTAGTGAGGTAAAGCGGAGTTCAGTGTGTGCTGGCGTGGAGGCCGGCAGGGTGTCACTAGGGTTCAGGTGAGTGGTGGGTGATCATGCGCTCAGGGACGACTCCCAGGGGACCGCTGGTAGAGTAATTCAGCTGCAACCGAGTTTTAACTATATCCAGGTTAGGGCCAACCGGGACTTGATAGCCATGGGGGCTGTGGGTGTGCCCAGCCCAGCCAAAAGGACGGAAGGAACAAAGAATAACCAAACTGGCCCTGGCGGGACTCGGGCCGAAGTGACTGTCCATCCACTCAGCAGGGGAATTGCGTGGGACGCCCGGGATCCCAGAGTGCAGGTTCCGGCCCGGAGAACTGAAGTTTAGTTACTGTTCATGTGCTGCAGGAGCTTTCCCTCCCCTTGGAACTTTCATCCAGCGGCTGTGCTGGGGCTTTGGTGTTGAGCTGCGGTGTTTGTCTTTCGGAGAGGTGGTTGTGTCCTCCCGGGTGTCGAGGGCTCACACCCCATAATGCTGCCTGCTTCCTCCTGGGCATTGATTACCCTCAGTTTGACACTCCAAAGTGAACTGCAGCAAGCAAGGCTGGGTAAAGCCAGCAGTATTTTCCGTTCCTGCAGAAAGGCTGTTAGAGGCCGGAGGGCTCTCTGCCGTTGGACCGTAGGGGCAGAGAGGTCCTGGAACAGCTGTAAGGCAGATCCCTGGTATGTCCAGACACCCTGCGAACGGTTTGCTGTCATGATCTCCTGTTTCGTCGAAAAGAAGTGAACTCTAGTGATCACTTCAGGGTTGGCCACTGATAGGGAGTTCCTGTGGCTTCGCAATCTATGAGTGCGATCGAGTAGCAAGAGTGACCTGTCGCAATCCGGGAGAAGAGTCTGGAAGAGGTCTCCGATGTAGGCAGGGAGAGCTTGGTCTGGGACTGAGGTAGGGACCCCCTTGATACGGATGTTGTTTCTGCGGGCCCTGTTTTCCAAGTCCTCCTGTTTGCGTTGCGTGGTTTCTGCGTTATCCTCTAGAGATTGGATTTTCCATTGCAGCTCTGCAATCTGGGTTGAGTGCTCCAGGACCTGATCTTCTGTGTCCCGACCCTATGTTCCACCTCCTCAACGTGAGTGTCCAGGCCGTCTATCTTGGTTGTGACTTCTGTCATGCAGTTGCGGAATTCCGTTTTGATGTCGGCGAGGAGGCCCTGAATGTCTTCTTTTGTAGCCCATTGTCCTTGGGTCCTTGTGAGTGAAGAAGACTGGGTCGAAGGAGGGTCCAGGGGTTGGGATTTCTCCCTCAGGTGGAGCAAGTTGGCTATGTCTGCTGTCCTAGGGCCCTTCTGCTTGGACATTCTGGTGCCTGGGTCGCTGTCTGCCCGTGACAGACGGCTATTGTTGCGAGAGGGGGAAAGCTTCAGGCTCCAGTTGCGGGCCACTTTTTGCTGGATGGATGTGTGGAACCTTCTGGGGCGTCTCGTGGGGGGGCCCGTCCAGACAGGCCTGTTCGAGCTACTCGTTCCCTGTCCTTCTGGCCTTTCTATTAATGCGGAGGGGGGCTACTCAGGCAGTTCCATCAGCCGGGGACACTGGTTCAGGCGTATGATTGGGGTAGGGTTGACGCTGTGTCCCTCCGGCTCTCAGATGCTGTGTCTGTATGGGGGGAGCCCCCAAGATGATCCGCTGGATCCGCAGGGAGCCGCTGTGGAGGGCGTTAAATGGGCCGGTGGAGGCTGGGGGGGGACAGCCCAGGGCCTCTCTAGGCCGTTGTTCAGCTGCGTGGAACTGCCCCAGACCTGGAGATGCGGCGCTGCGGTGATGCTGGGAGTGCCTCGTGGGTCCTCGGGGTGGAGCGGAGGGCAGGCATCCCCCTGTCTCCCCGGAGCAGTCGCTACGCTGGCCCACAGCTCGCTTGAGGTGTGTTGGCGGGGCCCATCTCCACCACCTCTGCTCCAGGCTCACGCGGGGGGGCGCCAAGGTTGGGCTGGTGCCATGGGGGCCTCCTGCCCCTCCGCGGTCCCTGCTCGAGGTCCGCCGATGCTAACGCCTCTATGGCTCGGGGCTGTGCTGGGGCATCCAGACTGATTTGCCTGGCGAGTCTGTCGTCGGTGCCCCTCCCGCAGCCAGTGGGTGGGCGCAGGCCAGGGGTTGAACACCGCCAGGGCTGGGAGGGATAATCATGCCAAGAGCGCGTCACAGGGATCAGTACCTCACTCCCGGCCCGGCGCTTTTAGGAGGTCGCCATCTTGGTTCTGGGGACTCGGCCCTGGCGCCGTTTGCAGGATACGGCTTTTCGGTGGGAAAGCCTCTCCGATTTTGTTCGGCGTTTGGATGGCCGGATCAGAGGATATTCTGCCGCTTTCTGGGATGACTCCGAGCCGGGATTACAGTTTTATAGCGGGCATTTAAGGGCTAAATCCCAGGCGTCCCACAGAGCTTTTAATGAGGCTTCCACATTGCCGGCGCCTCAAGCCACGCCCCCAGGCAATCTAGGTTTTAATTTACAATGGGATTACTCTCCCCCTTTGTGAAATGGGTGATGGCTGGTTTTCTGATCGCCACTAAAGAGTTCTCAAGAGTCTTTTCCAGTCCTGGGTCTGGTGGTTCCAATTGCTCTCAATATGCTTTAAGGAAAACTGTCTCTTTATCAGCTCGTTCACACAGTTTCTGGTTGATCGCGTCCTCAGGGGCGTATTAAGTATAACAAGTGATTTGTATCGATCAATGTTTACAAAACACAGCTTTCATCTTATTCATGGTCGGATAGCTCTATTTACAGCCTTGGGTAGGCCACAGGCTTGCTTAGCCCAACTTTGATTCTTCCTTTGGTTGCGATTCCTCTCACCCTGTTTTGGGGTCCTCTGATTCTCAGCCCGGTGTGGGCTACGGGCCTGCTTAGCACTGCTTTTGTTGTGGATTCTCTCACCCCCTTCTAGGGTCCTTGGTTGATCATCCCAGCGTGGGCTACGAGCCTGCTTAGCCCTGCTTTTGATGCAGTTTCTTTCACCTCCTCATGGGGTTCTCCATTTGTCAGCCCGGCATGGGCTACGAGCCTGCATAGCCCTGCTTTCATTGCGGTTTCTCTCATCCCCAAAGCGTGGACTACGGGCCTGCTCGGTCATGGTTTTGTTGCAGTTTCTTTCACCGCATCCTCGGGTCTTTCTTTTATCAGCTCAATGTGGTTTTCACCGGCTTGCTCAGCCCTAGTCTTGTGGCGATTTCTCTCAACCTCTCTCAACCTCTCCTGGGGTCTTCTGGTTATCAGCCCGGAGAGGGCTGCAGCCTGCTTAGCCCTGGTTTTGGGTTTTTTCACCCATTCCTGCAGTCTTCCATTTATCAGCCTGGAATGGGTTACAGGCTTGCTCAGCCCTGGCTCTATGGAGGTTTCTCTTCCCCCACCTGGGGTCTTCTGGCTATCAGCCCAGTGTGGGCTATGGGACTGTACAGCCCTGTTTTTGTTATGGTTTCCCACACCCCCTTCTGGGGTCTTCTGTTTAGCAGCCCGGCGTGGGCTACAGTGTTGCCTCACCACCCTCCACCTGCCACTTGTGTAACGATGCGTACCTTCTTTCAACTGGGGTCTCGGCTGGGTAGGTGGTCTCTCTTTCCAGTGTGGACCCACGTACTTGTCCTGGCTGTGGACTGTGCAGTTGGCTTCTTTGCTCCGGCTCTTCCTTTCCATGGTGGAGAAACAGTGCGCTTCACGGGGCTTAATGGTGCTTCCAATTTCAGCGGTTAGGGTCCCAGCTTCTGCCTTCATTGAATGGCAGCTATCTGCGTGCTGCCTGGGGTTTCCACCCACTATACTGACTGCATGGCTTTCCGGTTCGGCTCCTTCTGCCAGAGAGAGGATCCCTCCTCTGCGCTGTAGCACAAGCCAGCATTTCTCGCTCCCCAGCCAAGTCCCTCTTGTTCTCCTGTCCGACAGGTGTATTTAGGACCCTCCCAGAGGGGTAGATTCCATTGGTCCCGAGTTTCACCAAGATGTGGCAATGCATTCCTTGTCCCTAGGGGAGATGAGGGGAATGAACTAATTCAGGACCTGGTATCAAATAATCCAGTACCCAGTACTTTCAACATGCTCTTCAAGGTACACAATGAACACCACCCTGGATGCCAAATCATCTCTGGATCAGACACGTTAAATGAGAACATCTCTCGCTGGGTTAAGAAGATCTTAAAGCTACTTGTAAGAGAGACCACCAGCTACATCCAGGACACAACTGATCTACTGAACAAACTGGATGCTATTGCCCTCTCCCGAAGCCACATTACTAGAGGTCATGGATGTGGAGTCACGCTACGCTAGTAGCTCTGTACTCCAGGAGGTTGCAGCCGGGATTCCTTGTTGCCAAGTGGATCTGGCAGTCCACAATTCTGAAGTTGTAGTCATGGTTTAGGAAGCCAGCCCGATCTCAAAGTGTGTATGTTTTATCTAGTGCCTGGTTTCTGAGGATATTCGGTTGTACCATAATGCCAAGCTAAATATTATAGCATGCTTTCTGTGCACTCAGTGGAAGCTGTCACTCTTCAAATAGCAGGTCTGGTCTGTTGGTTTGCGATGTACTGTGCTCTGTAGCAGGCCATCTTTTATTGTCATTGTGGTGTTGAGGAAGGAACAAGTTACTTACCTGTAACTCCTGTTCTCCAGCATTTGTATCTTTCATGGATTCACATGCTTATTGAAAATTCTCTGTCGCCAGGCTGGGAATCCTCAGTAATATTAAAGCAGTTTAGCTTTAAAGCTTACAACTGCTTGTCACTTTTGTAGTGTATCAGTGTTACTTTGGGTTATGCTGCCCAAGCCAATGACATTAGTCCTCCTCAGCTACACCCCTGGTGGCCATCTTCAGATTTGGAAGCGCACGTAATGTGGCAGTAAGAACCAAAAAGAGCCAAAGAGAGGTAGGCGGGAGGGTTGCATGTGAATCCATGAAAGATAACAATGCTGAAGAACAGGAGTTAAAGGTAAGTGCAGGAGACAAGACTGGAGAGTGGGTACCTCCCTGCTTCGGAATGTAGAACATGCTGGTGGTGTTGTCTGTGAAGATGCAGACCACCCTGTTCTGGAGTTGTGGCTGAAGTACTTCAGGGCCCAGAACACTGCCCTTAATTCCAGGACATTGATGTGAAGGGGCTTCTCCTCTGATTGCCATAGTCCCTGGCATGATACTCTCCTGTATAGGCTCCTCACCCTTCTAGGGTGGCATCCGTGGCAACTGTAGCCTGATGTATTGGAAGGTGAAAAGGAGCGCCCTGTATGAGGTTGTTGCAATGATTCCACCATTTGAGAGTCTTGCGGAAAGACTGTATGTGGAGAAGCATGTCTTCTCAGGACCCCGAGAATTGTTGCCAGCGTGCGTTGAGGAATTCCTGAAGAGGCCTCAAGTGAGCCTGCAGTGCAGGACCAATGAGATGCACAAGAACGTCATCCCTAGCAGAGACTTGATGAAGTGGACTCACGCTATCGTCAAGTTGGACAGTCGATGGACCTTGTGTAGGATGGCGTTTACCCTCTCCTCCGAAGGTGTGGCGAGACATGCCAGAGTGTTGAGGCATGTGGCCAGAAACAGTGTGCTTTGAGCAGGCTGTATGCAGAATTTTGGCAAATTGATGAAGAGATGTTAGACACTGAATGGTATCCTCAGTGTGCCGTGTTGATAGTGGTAAGAATGGAGCTCATACTAGCCAGTTCTCCAGGTAAGGGTAGACGTAGATGCCTCCGCGTCGGAGGTGGGCCGCCACCGGAGCTAGGCATTTTGTGAACACCCGTGGCACTGATGCCAGGCAAACAGGCAATGCTTTAAATTGTTAGTGCTTGCCTTGCACTATGAACCAGAGGAAGCGTCTGTGTCGTTGGTGGATGGGGACATGGAAATGCACATCCTCTAACTCCCCAGAGGAGAGGAGAGGAGAGGAAGTCTCCTTGTTCCAGCGGTCTAGGATGTGTTGTACAGTGACCATGTGAAACTTTTAGGACTTTAGGAACTTGTTGAGTTTCCTGAGGTCTAGCATGGATCACCATCATCTAGAATTTTTCTGACCAGGAAATATCTGCAGGAGGAAGGATCTGTGTTGCTCATTTTACCATATGGGAGAAATAGAAAGGCATTTTCACATGAATTCTAGCGTATGACCCTGACAAATGATGTTTAACACACATTTTTTGGTGGTGATGTTTTCCTACTGTTTGACAAAGTTGGACAGCTGTCCCCCCACCAGGGCGTGGAAACGGGGGATTGGGTACTGGGGTTGGTCATGGTTGTTTAGTGGCTGAGACCCTTGACGAAACACTGCATCAGCGTTGGGTTCCTTTGTATGTCTGGGATCTTCCCTTGTAACCCTCCTGGGAGCCTGTGCGGGATGTTTGCGGGCGGTAGGAGGATCTGTACTCCTTTGACGTCGTTGAGAACCTTGTCTTCCCAGATCATAAGGATTGGCAGCGTTTTTAGAGGGTGCAACGAGCTGTGTCTTTATCAGCTTTAATCGCTTGTAGGGATTCGTCCACATTCTTTATGAAAAGGTCTACCCCATCAAAGGGCATATCGACCACTTTCGTTTGCACTTCTGGTTGGAAGTTGGTGGCCTTCAACCATCCTTTGCGTTCAGGACCACACCGTTTACCATTTGCCAAAACCCAGTGTCCACGATGTCCAAAGCCACAGTGATGATACAGTCTGAAGCGCCCTCACCAATAGCGTAAGAGCCTCTTATCTGGGAGGAATTCCAGGATGGGGCCTATATTGTTCTACAGCTCGCGATCATAATGGGAGAGGATCACCAACGAGTTTTCTGCCCTAAGGAACAAGTTACTTACCTGTAACTGTTGTTCTCCAGCATGGGTCTGGCATGGATTCACATGCTCATGAATATTCCCCGTCGTCAGGCTGGGAATCCTCGGTAAAGAAAAAAAAACAGTATCAGTTTCGTTTCTGATCTGTCTTTCGTAGTAATAACCAATCACTGGTCTCTGCGTCATACTGACCACAGCCAATGACTGCCCTCTACCTAAGCACCGCCTCTGGCAGCCATCTTCAGATTTGGAAGCACGTGAAGTGGCAGTATGACCAAGTGAAGAGCGGCAGAGGGGTAGGCGGGAGGGTTCGCATGTGAATCCATGCCAGACCCATGCTGGAGAACAACAGTTACAGGTAAGTAACTTGTTCCTTCTCCAGCATGGGGTCTGGCATGGATTCACATGCTCATGAATAAAGAATACATAGCAGTACACACATGCACAACCACGGGAGGTGGCAAAGGCTCAACATTAAGCATTACATCAAACTCAACATTAAGCATCTTACCTCCTCACCAGGCTCACCTCAGGCGAACAGGTTGCGCAGCACTGCTTGGCCGACCCTGGACTCCTCCCTGGAATCCCGATCGACGCAGTAGAATTTCGTGAAGGTGTCCGTCGACCTCCACGTAGCAGCCCTACATATGTCCAGCAGGGGCACACCAGAAAGGAACGCCGTGGTAGCTGCGATCGCTCTGGTAGAATGGGCTCTCGGACGGCCAGGCAGCGGTCGGTTTGCCAACCGATGACAGTACATGATACAGCCGGAGAGCCATCTGGAAATGGAAGCCTTCGAGAGAGCCTTCCCCTGATTGACAGGTCCAAAGTTCACAAAGAGTTGTGACGTCTTCCGAAAACACTTCGTGCGGTCCACGTAGAACTTCAGCGCTCTAGCCACATCCAGCGAGTGCAAAGTCCTCTCAGCCGGCGACGAAGGCGACGGGAAGAACACAGGCAACACCAAGGGTTCGTTGAGATGGAAGTCCGACGGTACCTTGGGCATGAAGGAGGGGTGCGTCCTGAGCACTACCCTCGTGTCGTGAAAAGTCAAGTACGGGGCCTTGCAGGAAAGGGCCTGGATCTCTCCCACCCGTCGTGCGGAGGTGATGGCCACAAGAAACGCTGTTTTCCACGACAGAAACTTCAACGGGGCCGAGTGCAGAGGCTCGAACGGAGGTCACATGAGCTTGGTCAGCACCACGTTGAGCTCCCACGCCGGGGCCGGAGCCTTCACCGGCGGGAACGATCTGAACAGTCCCTTCATGAACTCTTTCACCAGACGATGAGACCACAAGGACGTCCGCCCCGTGGTTCTGGTGTATCGGGAGATCGCAGCAAGATGAATCTTGATGGACGCGTGTGCCAGTCCAGCTTTGGCCAGCGTCAGCAGGTACGGCAGTACCTGGGGAGTCGTAATCCGTAGAGGGTTAATCTTCTGTGCGTGGCACCAGACAGAGAACCTCTTCCATTTGTGTCCGTAGCATTTAAGAGTCGAGGACGCCCTGGCCTTTGCAAGAACCTCTCTGCAGTCGGCCGGTATGTCGTATCCTCCAAACTCTAGCGCTGCAGGAGCCAGGCCTGCAAGTTCAGCGATCTCGGGTCGTGGTGGAGGATGGCGCCTCCTTCCCTGGAGAGTAGATCCGCGTCCACCGGCAGCTTGATTGGCGGGGACGCTGACAAGTCCAGAAGGTCCGGGAACCATATCTGCCTCGGCCACGCAGGTGCGACGAGGATCATCCTGCACCGTGACCTCTTGAGCTGGTTGACGAGCCGGATTAGCAGTGGCAAAGGAGGGAACGCGTAGAGGAACAGGCCCTCCCAGGGGAACGAGAAAGCATCGCCCATGCTCCTCGCCTGGGGAAACCTGCTGGCGAACCTCCGGCACTTGTAGTTCGTCGCCGTCGCGAACAGGTCGATCTGGGGTGTGCCCCACCGTCGGAAGAGGCGATCCACTAGATCCTGCCGTAGTTCCCACTCGTGGCACGAGCGCAGCTCCCTGCTGAGTGAGTCGGCGATGGTGTTTTTTATCCCTGCCAGATGAAACGGCACCAGAAACATCCTTTGGGCGACGGCCCAATGCCACAGGTCCTGCGCCTCCTTGGACAGTGCTGGGGACCTGGTTCCGCCCTGTTTCCTGATGTAAAACATGGTGGTGGTGTTGTCGGTGAAGATCCTCACCACCTTGCCCTTGAGGGGACGGAAGGAAGGACCTGAGGGCCCAGAACACTGCACGGAGCTCCAGGACGTTGATATGGAGGGACTTCTCCGTCGGGAGCCAAAGGCCTCTCGCGTGCAGATTTTCGGTGTGCGCTCCCCACCCTTCCAGGGAGGCATCCGTGGTCACTGTCTCCTGGTGGTCTGGGGTCTGGAAGTCCATGCCCGCCGTCAGATGCGCGCGGGTGCCCCACCACCGGACCGCTCGGCGGAAACTCTCGTCGAGTGTGATCCTCTCCTCGAAGCCGCCCGTCGTTTGGATCCAGCGCGCGTCCAGGAACTCCTGCAACGGCCGCATCCGGAGCCTGCACATGGGAATGAGGTAGATGCAAGAAGACATCATTCCGAGGAGGGACTTGATGGACCTCACCTTGGCCGCGTCGGAAACCAACATCCGCTGTACCTTGCCCAGGATGGACCTGGTCCTTTCCTCCGACGGGGAGGCCAGAAGGGACACTGTGTCGAGCTTCGCTCCCAGAAACAGTGCGTTTTGCGCGGGTACCAGGTGGGACTTGGCGTAGTTCACGGAGAATCCCAGGTCCGTGAGAAGTTGGACGGTCCTTGCCGTGTGCTCCACGGCGAGGTCCCTCGTCTTGGCTCGGATGAGCCAGTCGTCCAGGTAGGGGTAGACGTGGATCCCCTCGCGGCGCAGCTGCGCCGCCACCGGTGCAAGGCACTTGGTGAATACCCTGGGTGCCGACCGTAGTCCGAAGGGGAGGGCTTTGAACTGGTAGTGACGCCCTTGGACCACAAACCTGAGGAATTTTCGGTGCCCCTTTAGGATGGGAATATGGAAGTAGGCATCCTCCAAATCCAAGGACGACAGGAAGTCTCCTTCCTCCAGCTGACCCAGGACGTGCTGGAGGGTGACCATACGGAACTTCTGCGCCTTGATGAACTTGTTCAGACGTCGCAGGTCTAGGATGGGGCGCCATCCTCCCGTCTTCTTCTTCACGAGGAAGTATCTCGAGTAAACTCCGGAGCCCCGAAGCCTCTTTGGGACGAGTTCGATGGCGCCCTTCCTGAGCATCGCCTTTACCTCCAGGAGAAGCTGAGGGACGTGAAGCTCTTTCCTGGCCACGGGGGGGACGCGCGGGCACCTTCTTTGTAACTCGAGCGCGTGGCCCCGGGCTAAGGCGTCCAGCACCCAACGGTCGGTGGAGAAGGACTCCCACACGCTGACGAAGCTCGCCAGCCGGCCTCCCACCGGGGTGTTTCGGTGGGGGCCCGACCCCACGGCCGGTTCAATCCTGTTTCGACGAGGCTTTGCCGCCTTGACCTCCTTGGTGACGACGGCAGGGTCCGCCAGACTTGCCTCGTCCTCTGTAGGCCTTCTGAGACGACGAGCGGGCCGCTTGACGGTAGGTGGAGAAACCGCCGCCGGAACCTTTGGAGGCGCCCTTGCCTCCGCTGCTCCGAAAGGAAGTCCAGCAGGGGAGCCAGTTTGTACCATAGCTCCCTGTCGTAGCGGGCCACGATAGCCAAGGCGTTGGCCGCTTTAATCGTCGTCGCTGCAGACGAGATGACCCTGCGTCCCATAGCGTCCAATTTCTTTCCCTCGCCGTCCGGTGGGGAAGTCGATGTGGAGGCCGCACCCCCCCCCGCTTTCTTCCTGGCCGCCACGGAGACGACGGAGTCTGGGGTAGGCTGCGCCCGGAGGCACAGGGGGGCCGCGTCCGGGACCCGGTACTTCTTCTCGTACCGGTCTCTTCTAGCTGGCGTCGTGGAAGGGTCCTTAAGGAGGGCGAGGCCCTCATCCCAAATGTCGTCCAGTAGAGGCACCGCGAGGACCGTCTTCCTCTTGGCCTCGCGCCGTTGGTAAAGGAATCCTTCCTTTTTCTTCTCCTCAGGGCAGAGTTGGAAAAGCTCGGATGCCCTGGCGATCATGGAGTGGAACGATCCAATCTCGTCGGGCGGAGAAGCCCTGGTGGGAGGTGACGACGGTAGATCCTCGTCGTATACCTCGTCGTCCGTACCCGTCGCTGCCGTGTCAGTCCCCGTATCATCCCCTCTGGTGGACGGGGAGGAGGGCTGGACGGGGCGCGACGGCTGAAAAGGAGGTGGAGGGTGAATCCTTCTTTTCTTGGGCGGGGGAACACCAGAAGGTCCCGGTTCAGGATCCCCCGACGGGAGAGGTTCCTCCGTCGGCAACGGTAGTCTCGTCCTTATCTCTGAGCATAAGGACTGTATAGCCAACAAAATGGCCGCCGAGTTGTCTTGCGGCGCTGGCAGAGGGGAATCCGACGGGCGATCAGGGGCCCCGTCGGCACCCTCGACGATGTCGTCGTCACCTGCGTCGGGATCCATCCCGACGGGCCGGTCTTCTTCCACGCCAAGGCCGTGGCTTAAGACCTCGATCAGCTCTTCCTCCGAGGTTGAAGCCGAATCTACGACGACGCCCTGCCCCCCCTTTTTCTTCCCCGCCGGGGATTTCACGGGGGTCCTATCGATGGGCACAAAAGAGGACTCCCTCCGAGGTGGCAGGGAGACTCTGAGCCCCGAGGTCGCCACCACTGGTGTAGCCTCCACAGGCTGAGCCAGGGCCGCCGCGACAGTTTCGATAGAGGGCTTGGCCGGATGGATTAAGGCCTTCACCACCTTAGGTGCGCTCACCGCTTTATCCTTGAGGGGGGGGACACTGCCTCGCTCCCCCTCCGATGGGGCCTCCGAGCTCGACCGGGGCCTCTCCAGGAGCTTCGCCGGGTGCTCGCCCTTCCTCTTACCCGACCCAGAGCGTTGGCTCGTGGCTGAAGGTGCCGGGGAGGGTGCGCCCTGCCTGGCGCCCGTAGAGCCCGACCGTTCGGCGCTCCCGGTGCCAGCGGACTCGCGGTGCTTGGCCTTGTGTTGGACCCCCATCGCCGGGGCGTCCTCAAAGGTCTTAGAAGACCGCTCGGATTTCTTCCTCTTCTTCTCGCCTGACGGGCTCTTCCCTTCCAGCCAGTTGGCGAGACGTTGATGGCGGTCCTTCATGGTCCGCTCCGACATATTGCCGCAAAACGCACAGTCCTTCTTCACGTCCGTCTTGTCCTCATGTAAGCAGTAGAGACAAAAGGAGTGTTCGTCCTCCTTAAAGACGTTCTGCAGCTGGCATCCAGGGCAGACCCTGAACAGCTTTCCGGGCGTCGAGCTTCCCTTCTCCTGGGCCATGTCCGGGCCTGAGAAGCTTCTGGAGTCCTCCAAAAGCGTAGCTCGACGAAATCTTCACCCTTGAGGGGCACAGACGAATCCGACACGGGTCCCCGTTGATCGGATGGAGAGTCGGTGGAGCTTGAGGCTCTTTTGACCGAAAAAACCGAAGTTTTTGAGAAAAAACGTGAAAAAAATAGCACTAACGCTCGAGAGCAATAGCAAAATCTGAAGATGGCTGCCAGAGGCGGTGCTTAGGTAGAGGGCAGTCATTGGCTGTGGTCAGTATGACGCAGAGACCAGTGATTGGTTATTACTACGAAATACAGATCAGAAACGAAACTGATACTGTTTTTTTTTCTTTACCGAGGATTCCCAGCCTGACGACGGGGAATATTCATGAGCATGTGAATCCATGCCAGACCCCATGCTGGAGAATAATAGTTTCAGCTGTGGAAATAGCCCTCTTCCCAAAGGCGTTGAGCTGCTTACCCTCCTTGCATGGGGCACCACGCAGGGTGATGGAGGATTGGTGGACCATGTTCTTGCTGCTGCAGAGACTACGGTGTCAGCGCATGATTGAGTGCGGGGGCACTTTGGGGCCGAATCTGATCTGGTACCCTGTACTTTTTCTCCAGGCGGTCTCTTTTACAGAGGCCTGGAAAATGAGTTCTTCATGACTAGAAGACCATCCTCCAATATATCCTCAAACATGGCAATAGACACTACAGTCTTAATGCAAGCTTTGCATCCCTGGAAAAGGAAACCTTCCTACCTTTGGTTTTCCGGCATAAGGTTGAATAATTTGGCTGCATGTGCAATGAGTGCATGAAACAAACCAATTTCATCCGGGTGTGAGTCTCTTGGCGGCAGATCTCCTAGCTCACCATCGCACTGAACAAGATCATCAAACTCATCCATGAAATTAGTATCTGAGGACCTGCCAGTGAGGTCATCGTCAGCCTCAGAGTCGGTGAGGGTGGTAACCAGTGGAGGAAACTGTGGTGGAGGTGGTCTGATGTCTGCCTTGAGAAGAAGGGGAAGGAAGACAATGCTGTAGTTCTGACACCAGGGTTTGCAAGGTGGACAGTATATCCAGCGAAAGATCATTGGCCATAGGAGGAGTACCCAGTGGGGTCAGCTGAAAGGGCAGACGATTTTGTTTAAGAGGGACAGGTTCTTCATGCACTTCTTCATGGTCGGAGAATAAAGCTTCCAGATGCTCAGCATCCATGAAAGTATCCTGCTGATGTAATTGCTCAGGCACAGCAGAGGATTGGCAGGTAGTTGTAGGCGGAATATAGGGAGCCAGAGTGAACAGTGGCTGAGCACATGTGGGTCTTGGTAGAAAGGCTTAAGCATATGGTAGCTCCCTGCCGATGCTAACTCCTCTTGGGAATGAGGATATTACAGGCCACTAGCCCTGTGTACTCAATGATGCAGACGACAGGATATCTTGGCCACAGAACGAGGTAGTCATAAATGATGACTTTGGGCAACTCTGAGTTGTCGACGGAGTAGTAGTAGTGGATGTTGTCTATGACCGTCACTTCTCCGAAGTATGTTTCGATTGAGTTTTAGGTGCTGGAACTGCCGGCAAGGCGGCCAACGTGCTAGACTAGGTGGTCGACGGTGGAGGAGAAAATGACAAGGTGGTTGGCAGTGGAACAGCATGAGTATGTGACCTGTGTCCCTTTCTGAGTCTATTCCCCAGGGAAGATTCCTAGTGGGACCTCAACTTCTTAGAAGAGAGAGTGCGTTCCAAGGGTCTGCTGTCCCTGGCAGAGGCATGACTGCAAACCGAGGTCGAGTCAGAGGCCCCGTTACCCTCATCTAGCCATGTCACCACCCTGCAATGATGGTGTTTGTGGGTTTTTTATGAAAAGGATTGGCAGATGAAACAGCCGTTGATGTCGTAGTCAGGATACATGCAGTACAAGCACCTCTCATGGTGATCTTCAATATACACATTTTTGAGGTGGCATTTAGGACAGGCCTTTGAAAGGCTTTTCTTCCTCATGTCTGCCATGCTCCGATGGACGCAGAAGGAGATGGGACTGGAATTCCGTCGATGGATGGATCTTCATCGGCAATGGATGACCGAAGTCGGGAAGCGTTCAGGTACTAAACTTGAAGAAGTTGATGGAAAATTTCTCAAAAAAGATCAATATTTTGTAATAGCAAAAAACGAGAACTCCCAAAACTTGAACGTGCAGTAAAAATCTGAAGTTGGCCACTATGGGTGGAGCTAAGGAGGACTAATGCAATTGGCACAGGCTGTATGACCCTAAGTAACACTAATACACTACAAACGTGACAAGCAGTGTTAACTTTAAAGCTAAACTGCTTTAATATTACCAAGGATTCCCAGCCTGATGAGTGGGAATATCCAAAAAGCATGTGAATTCATGAAAAACCCAATGCTGGAAAAAATACATTTATTTTAGGAGAGCAGGAGAGTTTAAGGTGGATTGTTGTGTGGAAGTCATTGAATCTTTTGTGAAAGCTTATGAGGTCCTGTTCCCCATAGGTCCAAACCAGGAGGATATCATAAATGTAGAGCAGATATAATAGTGATCTGCAGTGGCAAGGAAATTGTGTCATCATTGTATTTTTTATTTTTTGTTTTTATATTTATTTGAAGAACAGGGATGTCAATTTCTTTCCGAAATGACTTACAATAACACATTTGCAGATGGCAAACGAATTCCCGCAAAGTGTGACTATACAACAGCACAAAGATGAGGACAAGTGGTGAGTAAGTTATGAGGGTGTGGAAAAGTGGGAAATATATCAGGGACAAAACAAAACAAACAGAAAAAATGTATATGTAAGAAAAGACGTGACTTACACAGGTAACAATAACCTAAGGGTTCAAGTGCTTCAAATTAAAGAAGAGTACTATTTAAGTAAACAAAATTACATTATTAAGCATCGATGGAGGCAGTGGTGGGGTCAGGTTGGGAGGATGGAGGAAAGGGCACGGGGAGTGCCCGCTTTAACAAGTAAAAGTTTAAGCTGCGCTTTGAAGAGTTCCGCAGTTGGGCTGGCTCTGATTGTTATGGGCAGTGAGTTCCAGTGGAGTAGTGTGACTAGGGAGAAAGAGTGGACGCAAGAGGAGGCACAGGGAGGGTGTGAGATGGTGAGGTTGAGTACAAAGGAGGCTCGAAGGGAACGCTATGGTGTGTAAAAAGAGATACAATCAGACAGGTAGTGAGGAGCAAGACCATTGGTAGCTATGTAGACTAGGAGAAGGAACTTGAAAAGAGAGCCGTTTGGCATGAAGATCCAACCAGCATGTTGTCAGTAGGCAGAATTCAGAAAGGATGACTATAGAAGTTAGTTTGCAGTGGTGAGCATTAGAGAGAAAGTTGAAGACATGCATGAGTGCAGTGTTTATTACGGAAGCTAGATTAAAGGTGATATCAAAAACCATTATTCTCAAGGTACTTAGTGATCAGGTTGAAGACCACCCATTGAAGGACTTTTGAATAATGGGGAATGAGAGAAACTGGGTAATAGTTTGCTGGGACATTTGAGTCAGTAGAAGGTTTCTTCAATAGGGGTAGATAGTTTTAGATTTGAAGGAGGCAGGGAAGGGTCCAGCAGGTAAAGAGAGGTTAAAGATCTCAAAGAGAAAAGGGCCAGTGATTGAGACTAAGGGCCTCATTACGAGTATGGTAGGGTCCCGGTAATTCGTCATTGAAAAAACCCATCCCCATTCCCATTTGAGCCCCCATAGGGACCTGCTAAGGACGTCTGGTCTGACCAGACGTTCTTAGTGGGTCTCGCAAGGGGACCTCGTAATAGGGCGTCCTGTAATGAATGGTGCCGGTCCCGTACCGGCACCCTTCATTACGGGAGCGCCTGGGTCGTAATGAGGCCCTTAGTCTTTGATCATTTTCTCAGTGACTGGCCTTATCTGATGAGGTTCATTTTCTCAGCGACTAGAAGTATCCCAATCATCATGAGTGCCACTAGTGAAGCATCTCACATATTGTTCTAGGGTCTGATATATTCTTTTGGTCTCTCTGTTGGTGTCTGGGTGATAACAGGATGAGAGAGCATCTTACATTCTGTTAGGGCCCATGGGCTAAATCCAGCAGTGGTGGTTTGACATGTCGTGATGCAATGGAGTCTTTCTGACAATATACCCCTCAAGAGTACAAAAGGACAGATTGAGGTGAGTATTGCCCGAAAATATTGGTACAACCTGGTACCCAGACAGCTGGCTGCAAGAGAAATTAATCAAGGATTAACATATGACCCAAGACAAGGAAAAATCTAAGCAAGGTGATGAGCAGATACTCACAAGCAAGAAAGGTAGACTGGGACTGACACGTTCTAAGGTAAATTGGTGATTATCCTGAAACAAGAAAGGTGACTATTACCATGAGTACAGGATAGCAAGACAAAGAAAGAACCAGACAGTAGTGTGCTTACCAATAACTGGTCTGAATGGATTCTGAAGAAGAAATTGTAGTACTGGAGTAGTAGTCCAGGGAACACAATGCCTTGTTTCCTATTCCCGCCGGCACAAGGACACCTAAAGAGTCTTTGATCCTTGCGCAGTTGTGCTAATGTTCTTTGATCCTTCTGCCGATGCGCTAATGTCCTTGACGTTCCGTAGAGACTTTGAACTGTAAGGTAAGAGCGGGAAGAAGTGACGATGGTTGGAGTTGAAGCAGTCCAGTAGCCGTTCTGTTTTGGCAATCGACAGGTAAGATGTGAGAAATGAGATGAACGCAGTCCGTGGACTTTCCGATGCGGTCCGTGGATGTTCCGGCTTGTCATTAAGCAGGTAAGACGTGAGGGATGAGATGAATGCAGTCCGTGGACGTTCCAGTTTTGGCAACAAGCAGGTAAGACGTACAAGGATGAGGCAAATGCAGTCCGTCGACGTTCCGGGTTTGGCAGCAAGCAGGTAAGACATGCAGGGATGAAGCGAAGGCAGTCCGTGGACGTTCCGGGTCAGCAACAGATAAAGTAAGCAAAAGACAAGAACGAGGCAAGGAAGGTCACAAAGCAGGCCGGGAGTTCGAAGAGCTTGAAGACAGGATAACAAGATCCATGAACGCCTACGTGAATGCAAAGGGCGCCAGAGTCTCCAAGGCAACACATAGCATTCTCTGAAGGGATGCACAAACAATGACGAACCAGGGTTCCAAGGTGAACGTAACCTGTTATATCTACTGGGGATTCGGAAATGTTTCTTCCTGTGTGGGACCGATCTATGATCAGACAAAGGGGAATCCAATGGAACCTTGACAGTTTCCTCCCCCAAAGAAGGATCCCCGGAGCGAGATGCCAAGAACCTGGATAGAAGAAGGGGAGCATGCACATTTGACTCAGGTTCCCATGTACGCTGTACCGGACCGTAACCTTCCCAATCAATGAGAAAATAATGAACCCCACGTAACTTCTTTGTATCCAGAATAGCCTTAACAACATATTCCTCCACACCCTTGATCATTACAGGAGCAGGACAAGGAGGGAGGCGGGTACCCGCGGGGCATGGCTTCAAAAGGGAAACACGAAAGACCGGATGTATTTTCCACTGGGCAGGCAACTCTAAACGGACCACCAAAGGATTGAGCACTTCTTTAATAGGAAATGGACCCACGAAACGAGGTACCAAACACCTACGACCAGGCAAATGGAGGTTCTTAGAAGCCAACCAGACCAGCATTCCGGGTTGATAATCAGGGGCAGGAGTCCGGTGCTTGTCTGCATAGAGTTTAGCTTGCCGTTGCGCGGCCTCCAAATGATCAGAGACTGTCTCCCTCAGGGAAATGAAGTCACAAATGCAACCCTGAGCTGTCGGATTGTCAGTGGCAGGAATAACATCCCCAGGAATTGACCTGGGATGTAGACCAGAAAGGGCAAAGAATGGAGTGATGCCAGTAGATGAATGGATAGAATTATTGTATGCATATTCTGCTGCTCGCAAAACATTTAACCATGACTCTTGATGCTGAGCGATTAGACAGCGTAAGAATTGTTCCATAGTGGCATTAGCCCTTTCTGTCTACCCATCTGTTTCAGGGTGCTAGGCCGTGGAGTAGTGTGCATCTATCCCAAAGGCAGTGACTAGATGGTGCCAGAAACGGGATGTAAACTGTGAACCACGATCAGTGATGATGATCTCTGGTAGACCAAAATGACAGAAAACGTGCTGCAAGAACAATTCCGCTAGGACTGGAGCAGAAGGCATGCCTTGCAAGGTACGAATAAGGCCATCTTAGAAAAGTAATCTATGACCACCCATATGGTATCACAACCTCTGACAAGAGGTAATTCCACCACAAAGTCCATTGAAATCATTAGCCAAGGTTTTTTCGGAACCGGCATAGGATGAATCAATCCCATTGGTTTGGACACCGTACCTTTGCACTGAGCACAAATAGCGCAATTCCTGATGTACTCCGACACATCCTTAGTCATAGTAGGCCAGAATGTCAATCATTTTAATAACTCAAGAGTCTTGCGTCCCCCCGGATGAGCGGCCATTAAAGCATCATGACACCACTGGAGAGCTAACAGACGGGTTTCAGGTGTAGGAAGATAAAGCCGCACTTGTACATATGGCATTGAGTGGATGACTTCCATCTCATTTTCATGGAGTTCAGGAGGACTAGTCGCCATCCAGGATTGAATCAAACCCTTCAAAGAGGAATCAACAGTACAAGAACAAATGACAAACAACAGCTGTAAAACCTTCCCTTCCCGAACAGGCCTCTGTCCATCTTCATTCAATCTGGATAAAGCATCTGCCTTAGAATGCATACTGCCGGGATGGTAAGTGATTTGGAAGTTGTACATAGAAAAGAATTCATGCCAACGAGCGTGGTGTGCGGTGGTACAGCGTACTGACTTAAGAGCAAGAAGATTACGGTGGTCGTTGAAGACCTGTACTGGTGTAATAGTGCCCAATAGATGGTGTCTCCACACCAGGAATGCATCACGTATTGCGAGGAGTTCACGTTCAGTGATCATATAATTCATCTCATACTTAGTAGGTTTTCTAGAATGATAGGCCACGGGATGTAGAAGACCTGTGTCCTCACATCTCTGGGACAGAATAGCACCAAAGCTTGATCAGAGGAATCAGCCTCAACAACAAATGGACGTTTCGGGTCCAGATGCTGTAGCACCGGGGCTGAAGTAAACGTGGACTTAAGCGTGTCAAATGCTTCTTGGGCTTGATCAGTCCATACAAAGCGAGTCATGGAGCTGGTTAGTGCAGTCAAGGGAGCTGCAATAGCAGAAAAGGAGTGGATGAACCGCCTGTAAAAGTTTGCAAACCCTAAAAAGGACTGAAGGGATTTTACGTTCTTTGGGACAGGCCAGTCCAAGATCGCTTTAACCTTATTATTGCTCATCTTAACACCCTCACTGGTGATGTGATATATCCTAAGAATTCCATCTGATCAGCATGAAAGACACACTTCTCCAATTTGGCAAACCGACTATTTTCACGCAGTCGCTGTAAAACAGTGGAGACGTGTTGAACGTGTTCTTCGTAGGTAGGGGAATAGATGAGAATATCGTCAAGATACACAACCATGAACCTATCCAGTAAATCCTTGAAAACATCAATGATGAAATACTGGAACGTAGATGGGACATTGCATAAGCCGAATGGCATAAACAAGTATTCAAAAAGACTGTACTTTGTTTTAAAGGCTGTTTTCTATTCATCACCTTCTCTGATTCTCACCAGATTATAAACTCCCCTTAAGTCAAATTTGGTAAAAAACTTGGAAGAACCCAGTTGATCCAACAGGACTGAAATCAGAGGAATCGGATACTGATTCCGGACTGTGATTGCGTTCAGTTCTCTGTAGTCGATACATGGGCGTAGATCTCCCTCTTTTTTAGGAACAAAGAAAAGAGGTGATGCTGCTGGAGACCTAGAGGGACGGTTAAATCCTGTACTGAGTGCTTGGTCTAAATACTCCTTTAACACTACGTCCTCCTTTTGCGTAAGTGAATAGATTCTACCAGAAGGAATACAGGCCTCTGCCAGAAGTTCAATTGGGCAATCATAAGGACGATGCAGAGGTAGCTTTTCTGCCGCCTTTTTTATCAAAAACGTCCCTGAAAGAATCATATTCTTTAGGAAGGAGTACTGTAGTGACAGCCACAATCGTAAATGCTGTATCCAGGAGCATGGAACTAGGATTTCTTTATTCAACCGTAGATACCTGACAAGAGTTCTGACATTGGTCTGAGGTAAATTCGACAGAACGTGACACCCAATCGATGATGGGATTGTGTTTAGTTAACCAAGGTAGACCCAGAATCAGCTTGAGTTGGGTAGCTGATATGACATCAAAATGGATGACCTCTGAATGATTGTCACCAATTGATAACAAAAGATCAATGGTTTGTTCCATCACCAAACCAGAGATCAGAGATGTACCGTCCACTGCATTAACTAACTCTGGTGTTTTCTTTGAAAGAAACGGAATGGAATGATCACGTACGAATTGTGCATCCACATAATTTCCAGTTGCACCTGAATCAAGAATGGGTTCAACAGACCAGGTATTCTCAGATGGAGAAGACAAAGTTGCCAAAACCGAGAAAGGAACTGAGGATCTGGGGTCCATGACAGCTTGGCTCGACAAAGGGACCCCGTCTATTGTCGAGCTTTGGCGTTTCCCGCCTTCTTAGGTTTCTTGGGACAAAGTTTCAAAAAGTGTTCAGACGAACCACAGTAGAAGCATAAGTGTTTCGAAGCTCTCTTTCTGTGGGGGTAAGTGGGCCTTGAACGGCACCTATCTGCATTGGCTCAGATGTTGAAACAGATGTCAACACAGGCGGAACGGCTAGAGCGGTTCTTTGTTCGCCCTTTCGTTCTGCCTTGCAAGCATCAATTTGCAACACAAGATCAACCAGTTCTGGGAAACCACTGGGCACGACCGGTACCATTACTAAAACATCCTTTAAGCCTTCCGAAAGACCCTTATAGAACAAGGCTGTTTTCTTTTCATCTGGCTAATCTGTTTCTGCAACCAGCTGGTTGAATTTCCTCCAAAAGGAACTGTCTTTCTGTTGTAAAGAAAGCAATTCCAGGTCAGTCACCTGTGATTTATATCTGGTATCAAAAACACGGGTCATTGCCGTAATCAGTGCCTCACAATAATAGAGTAGCGGGCTACTTTGTTCCAGCAGGGGGTTGGCCCATACTGCAGCAGTACCCCCAAGATTAAAGACAAAACAAAGGCTGCCTTTGTAGTAGCATCTGGAAAGGAGGCAGGCCTACACAAGAAGTGTAAACGACACTGGTTAATGAACGTTCGAAAGGTCTTAGGATCCCCTAGGAACCTTTCTGGAGGAGCCATTGGGAACTGTGCAGCCATGTAGACAGGGCCTGACTCAGTTCTTGATTGAGCCCTTCCTGCAGCCGAATCCGCTCCAGGACTAGATGCTCCAGCTCCTGACTGCAAGCCAGCATGTAACTCATTGATATGACGTTGAGTAGCATCATGTGCTGCTGTCATGTCGGCCCTGAGGTCAGCCACCACCTTGGATAAAGCCGCCAAATGATCAGCGGCTTCTTCCATTTTAAAAGGCTTCTGAATATGTTAGGGCCCAAGGGCTAAATCCAGCAGTGGTGGCTTGACACGTCGTGATGCAATTGAGTCTTTCTGACAAGAGTATAAAAGGACAGATTGAGGTGAGTATTGCCCAGAAATATTGGTACACCCTGGCACCCAGACAGCTGGCTGCAAGAGAAATTAATCAAGGATTAACATATGACCCAAGACAGGGAAAAATCTAAGCAAGGTGATGAGCAGATACTCACAAGCAAGAAAGGTAGACTGGGACTGATAAATTGGTGATTATCCTGAAACAAGAGAGGTGACTATTACCATGAGTACATGATAGCAAGACAAAGAAACAACCAGACAGTAGTGTGCTTACCAATAACTGGTCTGAATGGATTCTGAAGAAATTGTAGTACTGGAGTAGTAGTCCTGGGAACACAATTTCTCGTTTCCTATTCCTGGGAACACAATTTCTCGTTTCCTATTCCCGCCGGCACGTGGACGCCTAAAGAGTCTTTGATCCTTGCGCGGTTGCGCTAATGTCCTTGAAGTTCCTTAGAGTCTTTGAGCTGTAAGGTAAGAGCGGGAAGAAGTGACGATGGTTGGAGTTGAAGCAGTCCAGTAGCCGTTCTGTTTTGGCAATCGACAGGTAAGCCGTGAGGAATGAGATGAATGCAGTCCTTGGACAGTCCGATGCAGTCCGTGGACATTCTGGCTTGTCAATAAGCAGGTAAGACATGATGGATGAGACGAATGCAGTCCGTGGACATTCCGGGTTTGGCAACAAGCAGGTAAGACGTACAGGGATGAGGCGAATGCAGTCTGTGGACATTCTGGGTTTGGCAGCAAGCAGGTAAGACGTGCGGGGATGACGCGAAGGCAGCCCGTGGACATTCCGGGTCAGCAACAGATAAAGTAAGCAAAAAACAAGAACGAGGCAAGTAAGGTCACAAAGCAGGCCAGGAGTTCGAAGAGCTTGAAGACAGGAAAACAAGATGCATAGCTTTGAAAATGACAAATTCAGAAGCGCTGGCGTGTGCGGGGACGGAGCTTAAATACAGATCAGCTGACCGCACGCACAACGCACCGCCGTAGGCATGAACGCCTACGTGAATGCAAAGGGCGCCAGCGCCTCCAAGGCAACATATAGTGTTCTCTGAAGGGACGCGCAAACAATGACGAACCAGGATTCCAAGGTGAACGTAACCTGTTATATCTACTGGGGATTCGGGAATGATTCTTCCGGTGTGGGACCGATCTATGATCAGACAAAGGGGAATCCAATGGAACCTTGACACATTCCCAAACCCTTACATCCTGTGGTCCATACCACAGTCTGATGTTGCTACATCTGGCAAAGCAGGTAATCGAAGGAGGTCCCTTATAACACATGACTCATTTCATGAGCTGTAAAGATTGTCTTCATGGTTGAGAATTGAGACATCTTGGCAAAAGAATTGATAGTCACCATAACAATCCCTGGATCTGGGAAGATAAACTATGTGGTGACATTTTGCCATGGTCTTGAAAGAAGCTACGCTTGCATACATTTCCCTATAGGATGGCTCCATAGTCTCCTGTTCTGTGCGCAAACATTACATTCTGAGATGGATTGTCCCACATAGCCTTTCATGCTACGCCACAAAAAATATCTTTTTGCCAGTTCCAATGTGGCTGTTATATCTCGTGTGACAATTATATGGTCTCTGTTCTTTGCTCAGGAGAGTGCATTTAGACCTTTTGCTGTCGCAGATACAAGCCCTTCTTGTATATGATTTTCCACCTTCTACAAAACGAGTAGAGTTTCTATGACCATGAGTAACTTGGCGTTGGGAAACATCTTGCCCCAAAAGAAAGGTTGGTCTTCTTATCCATGTCTTTGCTGGATTGTACATGGCTGAATACATTCTGTTTTCCCAGTAGATACGTCAATGTAAATTCCTAATGCGAGGAACAATTAGCACAGTGGGCGTGTCGACTATTTTAGCAGTCCTAATTCTGTAACAATTGAAGGTTTCTATTGTATTTCTGTGACCACTCATGGTCCCAATAGCAGATGGCTCCATTCCTCACAGTCCAATTTTATGCCCAATAATTCCTTTTCTATAATGGAATCATTCAGCCGGGCATTAGAATATTTAAAAAAAACATGCTCCCGGATGTTCCATGCTGTTCTCTTGTTCTTACTTCAATCCAACTTCTATGCCTTGTTCCGATGCATTGCCTTCCAGAATAAATGGAACTTCCGGGTGTGGTTGTCTCAACAAAGGTGCTGTGATAAAAGACTTTCTTCAAATGAAGGAGAGTGTATCCTGCTGCATCATCTCAGTACAAGGTTACTCCTCTCTTTAATAGACAAGTCAGTGGGAGAACCAGCTGGGAAAATGTATGAATCTGCATTAAAAATGTGTGGTCTCAAAAACCATTGCAGTTGCTTGAGTGACTTAGGTGCCTTCCAGTCCTGTATAGCCTGTACCCTTCGGGGTTCCATAGCTACTCCTTGTATGGAAAGGCTACATCCCAAGCAGGCCACCAAGGGTGCATGAAAGATACGTTTTATTGGTTTGGCTCTGAGCTTTGGTGTTGTAATCTCTGAAGCACTTCACTTACATATCTGTAATGTTCTTCGGGACCCTGTGAGTCGATCAATATATCATGCAGGTATACTATCACGAAATGGAGGAGGGGATCTGCAAAGAGGTGGTCCTTGAAACTCTGGAAGACGGCAGGTGCGTTGTCTAATCCAAAGTGCCTAACCTGATATTGGTAATGTACAAAGTGGGTGTGAAATGCCTTCTTCCTTTTGTTTCCTTCTTTAATTCGAATGAGATGATACAACCTTCTCAGGTCTAATCTCGTAAAGATACAGACCAATCGAACTGTCTCTAGAATGTCAGGAATCAGAGGAAGTGGATATGTGTCTTTTACTGTGATTCGGTTCATTTCCCCACAATCAAAACAGGGCCGGAGCTCTTTGGTGTCCTTCTTGGGAAAGAGGAAGGAGGAAGGAGGAAGCCCCACCGATGGGTTGGATTCCCTTAACCCATTCTGGAGATATTTATTTATTTATTTATTGTATTTGTTAATACGCCCAAACCCTAAGGTATCACGGCGTAGGTTACAGAACAAAGGCATGACATGTTGGTTACAGGGAAGTAAAACATAATGCAGATTACATAAAGAGTACACTACACTGAGTTAGTGATAGCAGAAAAGATAGTTACAAATGTTAATGTTAAAGGTATTTATATAGCGCACTGTCACCAACGGAGTTGGTCTCCAGGCGCTCAGGCGGATCTGTAAACAAAAGGTGGACGGGGTGGGTTAGTGGGTGAAGAGGGCGTAGGAAAGTGTGAGGTGGTGTACAGTTGGCAGCTTCAGTTTCATTTTCACTGTGCGCTGAGCTTGGGTGTGTAAATAGGATCGAAGTGGGTCCTTGCATGCTGTTGTTGCGATCTATGTGTTGGTTGTTTGTTGTTGCGGTGTGGTGAAGTCCATGGGGTTTGCTGTGAGAGAGGTGGCTGTGTGGGTATTAAGTAAGCAGAAATTAGAGGTTTTGGTTAGTAGGTTGTATGTCTCATAATCCCTGTAGTTTAGTTTATGTATCAGGTAGTCATATTGGGTTGGTATATTCCCTTTCTAGGTTTACTGATTGTCTAATTTCTATGGTTATACTGTGGCTAGTTCAGCAGATTAATTGGCATAGTACCCCTGGTTCGGTGAGCATTGTCCCTTGATCGATAGTGGAGTTTTATTATCATTAACCAGCTTCTTCTATATATTTACTGTAGGTAGTCCATTGGGTGGTATAACTTCTCTTCCCTTTCCTGACTGTCTAGTATCAGGGCCGGGGAATGAGGCCTCTAGCGGGCGGGCATAATCTTGCTTAGGTATGGAGATATATTATCTATCCCCGTTCTTTCCTATGTATTACTGTTTATGGTCCATTGCTGTCTGTGCCCTCAAGGGTTGCCAGGTGCAATTGTTGGCTAATACCTTGCTCTCCCTTCTGATTGATCTGTGGGTGAAAGGGGCCCCTAGGGGTCCCTCCTGCTATGGAAACAAGGCAATAACCATACACGAAAAGATGCGCCAGACACGAGGTTCAAATTCCCAATGCTAGGGTTTATTTCAAGCAAAAGATAGTATCAATTGGCCAATTCTGATCTCACGCCCCGCGACGTGAGTATCCTAGACCTCGAGGGACGCAAGAGAGCGAATTACGTACATCAGTTACATATATACAAAATGCATATCATACAATCAGCAAAGTCATGTTCAACACCCCTCTTTATTAAGTTCCTTTGAACTCGGGATAACGATGGACATATCCGACGAGTATGACGATTATAGTGCTTTCGATGTCTATTCTAGTAACAATGTGCAATTAGAAAGTGCGGAGGCATCTTTTAGAACACGGTGGTTCTGTTCTTGGAAGCAAGCTGTACACGGGGGAAGAGCCACATTCCAAGCTTTGCTATCTATGAGGTACTATTCGTGTCCTGAGAGCCGACACGTTCTAAAGGGTTTTGCGAAGGGGGGCCGTAAGAAAAGCATAATTCAAGCCTTTAACTGTATTATTCTAACATAGTCTACCATCGTACGAGACTGGCTGGCAGCTGTGAAGTAATTAAATGCCCTGCAGCTTCCTCCCAAGGCTACAGAGAGGGAGCGTGGGCATTCCTCTCTGGGCTACTCATGAGGAGTTTCAGCAAACTCTTCAGTCCCGCGACCTTGCCCTTTCATATTCGGACAACAATGTAAACAGTTGAGCAGAGTAAGCAGAATCCGCAAGAATTGCAAGCTGCAAAGCAGTTTTTAGACAGAAAGCAATGAGCAATGGTTAACAAGCAAAATGGCGATTCTTGCTACATTTAAAATGGCTGCTCGTTGGTCAAGCATAGCAGTTTATATTTCTATAATTCAGTGCATAAAACGGTTGGCCCACGGCCATCAAGTTACGTCTATCATTCAAATGAAGGGTATTCATTTTTTCAGATTGACAAACCCTCCTTTTGGCCGTGTGCCAAACGTCTTATTTATTCATTGTATCCTCCTCTACTGAGGATAAGTCTGGGGTATCTACATCTGAATCATCTCCATCATTAATGTCTATTGCCATGAAATGTTTTACTATTTTTGTTTCCTCAGTGTCTCTGTTATTCCGGCCATGCGTTTATTTTCCTCTCAACACCATGTGCATACATCCCTTAGTACATCCATCAGTTATTTCAGTGCACACTATTGGTAAGCATTGTATGCAACAGCAGCATGTTATGAATATCCCGAGTACCATCATTAGTATCGAAATTAACTTCCATCCCCAAGACCACAATAATCCCCAAAACCAGGATCCTATCCCCCAACCCCCTTCTTCAGTAGAGAGTGTGGAACTTATGACATGTAATTTCCGGATCGCTTCAAATATCGTAGGGGAGTAGTCATCTATATACACACAGCACGCAGTTTTTACGAGCTTGCAAACTCCCCCACGATCAACTAATATTATATCGAGAGCCATCCTGTTTTGAAGTGCCATTAGTCTTATTCCTTTCTCTTCTAACGTCATATTCAATAAAATATCCGTTGTGGAATCTATTGTTTTTTGTAATATTCCAGACAGTTTTCTTATATTGTAAGAATTTTCTATTTGGGACAAGAACGGTATAAATGATTTGGCTATATCCATTGCTATCATTCCATCCACACTACTCCTTTGAGTTCTACCTTTTGTTCATTTGGCTACTTCTGCTGTCTCCAAGAGGAACAATCCTGGAAACAGTAGACCTAGGTAGCATGTACCTCCCCAGTTTCTAGGTAACCATGGATATGCTTTTTCTCCACATATAAAATAAACAGGGTCTCCCACGTACACGGGTTCTATTTCATGTTTTAAAACCAGTGTTCAGGCAGTTGCTAAACGTTCCTACTTTATAGGAACCCTTTTTCTGTAGACATAGGGGAGCAGTTTTGGGGCTGTGATCCACTGTATAGGCAGGGGGCACAGCATCTTTGTTACATTCATCCCTCATCCGAAATGTCATTACTGATGTTCTTTCTGCTGGCGGGGTTGGTCTATTCTGCCTATGTAATCTATATAATCTTGTTATTTTTCGTGTATTCTTTCTCATGGGTTCTAGTGCAAACACGCAAGCTTTTTGAAATATGGAACAACCCACAGGTCTCATGATTACTTCCTCAAATTCACTCATATTGATCTCATCTAGCTGACCCGTATTACTCTTGTTCCATTTCCCAAAGAACATTGCACTTAATGTTACTTCACATGAATAGATCAATGGCAATGGTTGTACATACCAGCCTATCCCTTTCCCTCTGTGCTGCGGTAAATGGGCGCAAACCCAGCAATCTTTTTTCTTTAAAACCGCATGGGTCATGTTCATGATGAGCAACAATATATTGTTGCCGTATCCTTCTCTATGTCTCTCTTCTATTGGGGGCAAAGTACCAGTGATTACATGAACCGGGCTTTCAGTAGCTGCTTTTGGCAAAAGTGTTTCTAATGGGTGTACGTACTCCAGGAACCATAGTGTAATAGCTGTTATTGTTGGTACTATCATACTTAAAAAACATAGGACCAATGTCCAAATCAGTACCTTATTCCTTTTACCATGCTTTTTTCCTAAATTTACAGTCTCTAAATCTATTATCTTTTCAGCAGGGGTGCAGGAGGAAGCTGAAACCGGTCTTGACTTGTTCTTCATCGTCCTTCTTCTTGCTGGCAAAGTTCGTCGTGAATGTCTCTCGTTCTTGATGCTAGAAATGTTCAACGAAAAAATGTCACAGTTCAATTCTGCCAGCCTTTTCACAGCCTGGATCATTTATCCACTCCGAGCAAGATTAGTTGTTCTTTCTCCCACTGCTCAAACTATTTCCGGACAGTTCTTTATTGATAGAGTACTATGTGCATCCAGCTTGTCCCGCTCTGGCTTAGGACACATGTACTCTATCAGCCTTAGTACTTATGTGTGTCCAGCTTCTCCTGCTCTGGCTCCTGACACATGTACTTTTATAAGCGCACCGAGGAGCCGTGAGTCTTGAATTGTCCGACTTGCACAATTCTCACACTTCTCTCCTCTACGCCCCTGGTTCCTACTCCGTCCGTGAGTAGAACCAAAGGCAAAAAGAAAAGCACCAAAGATCTGTGGATCACTTTGCCTGTCGTGGCCGCAAATTATACCGATTGACTCCTGGTATTGTATGATCCGTGAATAGTGCCGTTGCATTTCCAGTATCAGGCTCAGTGTCAGCCTGTGGCACAATGATGGGCAGCGATGAGCGTCGTGGCAATGATGTAGTTTCTTTCTTTGGCTTTGGTGCATTCGCGGGAACTGGTGGGCGCCAAAGGGGTACACGCGTTGTTTCTGCTTGTGTTTGCAATGCAGGGTTTGTGTCTCTCGGCAGTGATGTTGTTTTCGCTGAGCAACGTTGGGGCACTTTTCGCCCTTTCCCCTGACTGGCAGCCTCCTCAGGCTCTGTTTCGAGTTTCACTTCTCGTTTTCTCTTTGTTTTAACTTTCACTTCACGCTCAGGCTGATGCTGTGGCACTGGACTGGCAACAGTTTCTTTCGTTACCGAGACCGCTTCCTTTATCTGGTCGTCGGAAGTTGTTAGCAGTCCTGGGAATCTTTTGGCATGTGTCGCATGGATCCATGCCTTCCGTCTGTCCACTCGGATGGCCGTCTGTGTTGCCAAAAGTACTTGATAGGGGCCACGCCAACTGGGTGCTAATGCTGTCTTCCGTTCAAAGTTTTTGATTAACACCCAGCTTCCAGGCTCCAGTGAGTCCCCCGGTCCGGTATAACGCATTGGCAACGCCTCCTGCACCTGCTGATGAATCAAACGCAACTTTTGTACTAAAAGTCCACAATAAGTGCTTAACATAGGATGCTCGACCTCACATAATCTTTTGGGCTGTGGTGCGCACCATACATTTGCTGGTCTCCCCATTATAATCTCATAGGGGGAGAGCCCAGTCATAGCCTGCACAGACGTGCGCATACACAACAGCGCTAGGGGTAATGCATCCACTCAACTCAACTTGCTCCCAGCGCAAATTTTTGCTATCTTTGACTTCAAGATTCCGTTGTGTCTCTCCACAAGCCCGGCAGAACTGGGATGCCTGGAACTGTGAAATCGCTTCTCTATTTGCAGACCTGCACAGATCTGTAGCACTACTGCGCCCACAAAGTGGGGGCCGTTGTCTGACCACAGGACACGGGGCAACCCAAACCGGGAGAAATACTCCTTTAGCATTACTTTTGCTGTGGACATGGCAGTACAGTCTTTTCAAGGATATGCCTCCACCCACTTGCTGAATGCACAGATTACCACTAACACATACTTGTAGTTCTGGCACCTTTCCATTTCTATGAAATCAAAATGGACCACCTCAAACGGCATAGAGGGTGGGCCGAAACGACCTGCTGGAGTCACGGTTCCCTTCCCTACATTGTGTTGCAGGCACGTAATACAATTCTGCACTAGCTTTCTGCATTCTTTTTTATGTGCTCATTCTTCCATACTGTGGATAAATGCTGTACCATCTTCTTCGCGCAAATGTGGGTAGGGCTATGCGCAATTATAACCATTGCAGTTACGTAACAATTTGGCAACATCCAGTTCTTTGTTTTCTTGTCCACCCAACATCCTTCCAAATCTAACTCAGCAAAGCCCTCAGCCCACCCCTGAATCTCTTCGGTCGTGGCCTCAGCCTGCATTTCTTTGACTGTGGCAACTCCATTCTCTATCATACAAGGTACTTCCTCAGTCTGTACTGTCATCATTTTATTCCCCAAATCTGTGGCTGTTTGCTTCGCAATCCTGTCTGCAAACGCCTTTCCCTCTCCCACTCTACATGTTACTTTCTTATGCGCCTCGCACTTCACTATAGCTAGGCGCTTTGGAAACGTGAGCGCAGACAACAATCGCACAATCAAAGGGCCATGCTGAATCCTGGCTCCATGTGATGTCAAGAAACCCCTCTCAGCCCAAAGTGGGCCAAAGTTGTGAACCATGCCAAAGGCGTACTGGCTGTCAGTATAAATATTTACGTTCAGATTCTCAGAGAGTTCACAGGCTCGGGTCAGTGCTATTATTTCTGCGGCTTGCGCCGAATTGTAGGGGATTCTTCCGCTTTCTACAACACTCCCTAGGGTAGTAATTGCATATGCGGCCGTTGATGTGCCATCAGGTAATTTAAAACAAGAGCCATCACAAAATAACTCCCCATCTGGCTCTTTTTGTGGGATTTCGCTCAAATCAATCCTTCCCTTTGTTTCTTCTTCAGTGATCATTAAACAATCATGGGGTGGTGATTCGTTGTCACCAATTTCTGCTATGGGCAGTGGCATTAATTCTGCAGGATTCAATGCGCTACACCTCATAATTTGGATGTGGGGTGCAAACAAGATGAGCTCATATCTTGTCAGTCTAGCTGAGGTGAGGTGATGCGTCTGCGTCCTATTTAATAGGACGTCTACAGCATGTGGCACCATCAGAATTAAAGTGTGCCCCAATACCATTCTTTCCGTTTGTTTCACTGACGCAGCAGCCGCTGCGACGGATCGCAAACATCGTGGTAGTGCACACGCTACAGGGTCCAACGCGCAAGAAAAATAGCCGCACGGCCTATTTCTTCCACCTTGTTCCTGTGTCAAAACCGCCAATGCACATCCTTCACTCTCACTCACAAATAGTCTGAAGATCTTTTTATAGTTTGGAGTGCCTAAAACTGGCGCAGCACACAATGCAGTTTTCAATTGTTCAAGCGCTTTCTGACATTCCTCATCCCACTGTAAAGGCATCTCTGCATCCTTTTTAGTCAACTTTATCATCGGCTTCACAATCAACGCAAAATTACTGATCCACTGTCGACAATAAGAGGCCATGCCTATTACAGCTCTCACTCCTTTTTGAGTTTTTGGAATAGGCATACTAGAAATACTTTCTATGCGTTCTGGTGTTAATCTTCTCCCTTCTTTCGAAAGTAGGTATCCCAAATAAGACACCTCCTTTTGATTATACTGGAATTTCTTCAAACTTGCCTTGTGACCATGGGTCGCTAAATGTATCAAGAGTAATATAGTACTTTCTTTGCAGATCTCTTTCGTGTCAGCAGCTAATAACACGTCATCTATGTACTGATATGATATGATATGGTATTTGTAACGCGCCTATACACAAGTGTTTCAAGGCGCGACGAGGCAGGGAGGGAGGGAAACAAGGGGAAGACAGACAAACGATCCTACTAGGCCAGGTGTCATTCAGGTCGCGCAAGTGCAGAGGTAAGGGGAAAAGGAGAAAGTGCAGGGGGAGGAGGTGGGGGGGAAGTGCAGTACAAGGTAAGTAGCGTAAAAAACAAAATAATAATAAATAAAAAGGGCCAGCTGGTGGCAAGTGCGAGGTAAGTGCACAGCAAGTGCTGGGAAGGGGGCTGTAGGGATACAGTGACAGTCCCACAGTGCAGGGGGAGCCAGGGAGGCAGTGCAGGTGGAGAGTGGCTGGGCCCTGGACCGAGGTCGCTGAGAGTGGCCCAGATGCAGGTTTAGTGCAGAATTCAGTGGGGAGTTAAGCAGGTTTAGCAGGGGAGAGGGAGAGAGAAGGCAGAAGCGAAGAGGAAGGTTTTGAGGTGCTTCCGGAACCGGAGATGGTTCTCCTCAAGTTTCAGGGAGGCAGGAAGGCTGTTCCAGAGGGAGGCCCCTGCTGCGGAGAGAGATCTGCCCCCAGCTCGTTGCTTCGAGAAGCGGCTGACCATGAGGGAGTTGGAGACGGATGAGCGAAGGGCTCGTGAAGGAAGATATTTAGGAAGAGAGAGTTGAAGGTATTTAGGCCCCAGGCCCCAGAAGGCCTTGTGGACAATGCAGAGGGTTTTGAACTTAATCCTCGCAGCCACTGGGAGCCAATGAAGAGATTTCAGTCCTGGAGAGATACGGTCCCTGGGCTTGAGGCCAAGAACAAGTCTCGCAGTTCTGTTCTGGATAAGTTGCAGAGGGCGGAGAGTGGAGGCAGGCAGATTAAGATAGAGGCTGTTACAGTAGTCCAGCCTTGAGAGAACCAGGGCTCGGGAGACAGTGAGCTTCTGGGGGAAGGAGAGGAAGGGAAGAATACCTCTGAGGAGGTGCAGCTGGTAGTGTGACTTCTTAGAGACGTCAGATATATGAGGAGAGAAGGAGAGTGTGGAGTCGAAGATGACCCCGAGGTTTTTAGCCTTGCAGGTAGGGGCAGGAAGGGGGCCAAGGGAGGCCGGCCAGAGAGCTGCAGGGAAGGAGGGAGTGGGTGTGCCGATGAGTAGAATCTCAGTCTTACTGGCGTTAAGGCAGAGGTCATTGGCGGCACACCATACCTGGATAGCAGACAGACAGTCTGAGATGAGGGAAGGAGAGGAGGAGGCCGAGGGTAGCCTGAAAATGAGCTGGGTATCGTCCGCATAGCACTGGAAGTAGGGGCAGAGAGCGGCGATGCGGTGGGCAAGGAGTGCCAGATACTGGTTGAAAAGCCAGGGAGAGAGGTTGGATCCCTGGGGGACACCACAGGTGGAGAAAAAGATGTCAGAGAGGAAGGAGCCCATTTGGACCTGGGAGGGTCGACCAGAAAGGAAAGAGGTCAGCCATGCCAGAGCCTGACCAGTGATACCCAGGTTATCACGGAGACGGTTGAGCAGGATGGCATGGTTGACAGCGTCAAAGGCAGAGGAGAGATCGAGCAGAATGAGAACACAGGGAGTGTTGGAATCGAGGTTCAGGAGCAGGTCCTCACGGATGTTCAGGAGAGCAGTTTCCGTGCTTCTGGCCGCTCTGAAGCCGGATTGATGGTCATGAAGATTACCGACAGATTCAGCATGGAGGTTAAGCTGGGAGATGGCCAGTTTCTCCAGGAGCTTGCCCAGGAAGGGAGTAATGGAGATTGGGCGATAGTTGGCCGGGCAGGAGGGGTCGGAAGAGGGTTTCTTGAGGAGGGGGTGCACAAGGGAGTGCTTGAGGGGGGATGGGAAGACTCCAGAGGCGAATGAGTGGTTGCAAAAGTCAGCCAGGGCAGGAGCCAGGGAGTCGATGTGGTCCTTCATGGTTTTGGAGGAACAGGGGTGAACCTGTTTAGACGAGGCTTTCATAGATCGGACTTGTCTGGAAACCTCATCAGCAGAAAAAGGTGGAAAAGCAGAGAAGGAGGGCGGAGGGGCGGCTGCAAGAGAGCAAGAGGAAGAGCCGGGAAGAGAGGGAGGGAGGAGAGAGGAGGAGAGCGAGGACAGGATGTCCTGAGTTTTTGAGATGAAGTGCGAGGCCAGTGCAGTGCAGAGGGCCTGGGAGGGGACAGGAGAGGTAGAGACTGCAGCAGGGTTGGCCAGCTCCTTGCAGATTTTAAAGAGTTCGGCCGAGTTGTTAGATGCCTCAGAGATGCGGGCTTGGATAAGGGCTCTCTTCTTGGTGAGAACGGAGAGCCGGTATTGCCTTTGGAGCAGGCGGCAGGCCAGTTTGTCAGAGGATGAACATGAAGCACGCCATTTCCTCTCTGCCACCCTGCACTTGCGTTTTAGGGTGACGAGATCCGAGTCATACCAGGAGTTACATTTGGCTTTGGGCTTCAGGCGGATTCTCATGACGGGGGCAAGGCTATCGAGAGTATCAGATATAGCGGAATAGAGCATGGAGAGGGCTGTGTCAGGGTGGGAGTCAGCCGAGGGGGGAGGAGGGGGCGAGAAGGTAGCAGCGAAAGCCTCAACTGACACGCGCTTCATGGGTCGGATGACCGAGAAGGTGGGTGGCAGTGAAGAGGGTGGCTTTGCCTGTGGGGTAGGGAGGGAGAGGTGGGAGGATAGGAGAAAGTGATCGCTCCAGGAGAGAGGAGTGGAGAGAGGGAGGGAGAGGGGAAGGTCAGAAGAGATCAGAGCATCAAGAGTGTGCCCTGCAGAGTGAGTAGGCCCAGACGGGAGAATAGAGAGTGAGAGAGAGTTGCAGAGTTCGCGAAAGAGACCAGTGGGGGGACAGGAGGCATCGAGGTGGATGTTGAAGTCACCGAGAAAGAGGAGTTGGGTGGTTGAGGACAGGAGTGAGGAGGAGAGGTCAGCCCACTCAGAGAGGAAGGAGGAAATTTGACCAGGTGGCCGATAGATAGTAGCCACCGTAAGGGAATGGCTAGGAGAGAGAGAGAGTCGGCAGACAAGACATTCAAAAGAGGAGTAGGTCTGCGTAGGAGTGACAGTGGCAGGAATCCACTCAGGGAAGATAAGGGCAACACCACCCCCTGAACGGTTGGGCCTGGGCACGGAGAGGATCTTGTAGCCCTCAGGTAGGAGTGTGTCGAAGCTGGTGGCAGAGCTGGCAGTGAACCATGTCTCAGTGAGACCGAGGACGTCGAGGTCCAGTTCCTCAAGAAGGCGACAGATATCAGAGGAGTGCTTGATGGCAGAGCGAGAATTTAGAGTGGCAATGTGGAGAAGGTTGCCACCCTTGAAAAACTTCCGGGGAGGGGTACAGATCAGAGGTACGCCCTGCGGAGGTGTTAGAGAAGGAGTTGAAGAGGGAGCAAGAGAAGGGGCAGGGAGGGAGGGGAGAGGCAAGGTAGCCGAGGACAGAGGAGGGGGGACAGCGGGAGCGGATAGGAAGTTGATGAGGCGTGGGAAGCGTCTATCAAAGAGGTGAAGGTTGGCCTGAGGGCCTTTGACCAAGACGGTCCCGTTAGCATAGACATTAATGATGGCCTTAGAGGAGTGGAAAGGGGCCAAGAGGACATCCCAACGGGTGCCACCATTAATGGGAGAGGAGGAGAAAGGAGAGAGCACAGCGACCATGTGAAGGGTCCATAGGTCAGGTGAAGGCACGAAAAAGAGAATGTCAGTGAGAGTTTCCTTGGAGCAGGCGCTCGTGTAGGTGTCAGCGATAGGGAGGCCTGGGTTGGAGACCAGGATGTCCTTTTTAAACTTTTTCCTACCGGATTTAGTGAGGAGAGCAGGATAGTCAATAGAGAAGCAGTTAGAGTAGATAGGCGAGATAGAGAGCACCATGGAGTAGGAGGGGAGGCGGACGACACGAGTATGCAGACAGGAAGTGAGTGGAGGGCACTAGTTTACCACAATACAGAGCAAACAGTAATGCGTAGTAGGTCAGGGCCACCTAAGTTTGAGAATCCTGCGAGGGGAGAAAAACACCCTAGTTTAACACAATGCAGGGCAAACAGTAATGCGTAGTAGGTCAGGGCCACCTAAGTTTGAGAATCCTGCGAGGGGAGAAAAACACCCTAGTTTAACACAATGCAGGGCAAACAGTAATGCGTAGTAGGTCAGGGCCACCTAAGTTTGAGAATCCTGCGAGGGGAGAAAAACACCCTAGTTTACCAATAAATTGGAATAGGGGGGCGAGGCATCATGCGGATGAGGTGAGCAAGGTGAGGAGGGGTGGGCCGGAGAGCGGAGGAGCTGGCGCCTGGCGTCCCCTGCGGACACCTGCAGACACACAGGGAGCCGCAACTGTAAGAGTCGCCCTTGGCCTTGGGGCCCTTAGCCGCAGGGGCTGCCGGGCAGAGGGCTGCCCAGGAAGGGGGAGGTTATAGGAAGAGGGAGGAGAGGAAGGGGAGGGGGGGGTGTGCGGTCAGGGAGGCGGGAGGGAAGAGGAGAACCAGGAAGTGGGAGGGGAGGGGGATCAGGCAACAACAACGTGCTCGGAGCGTAGAAGACAAATGATACTTTAAAATTTGAACAACAACACACTATTGTTGTGACATCTGGGACCAAAGGGAATTGTGGGTCTACCACTTTGCTTAATGCGCGCAGATCGATTATGAAACGATAGGGTACCTCATTGCCTCCTTTCTTGTAAATTGGAAGAATCGGGCTGTTGCACGTGCTACCTGCAATTTCCTCAACCACCCCCAATCTCACCAGGTCAGTAACAATGCTTTTCAATCCCTTCTCACCTTCAACAGAAATTTTATACGGGGGAATTCGTGGTAGTGTTACACCTTCTTTCAGAGTTATTTTTGCTGGCTCTATTTTCAAGCATCCTACATCGTTATCATGCATTGCCCACAGACAGGTTGGCACTCTACTTAACTCTTCTGGCAATTCTTTTGACATAAATTCCGTCACCGGTGCATCGTGAGGCCACATTGTGAGGAACACCCCGTCTGCCGTACAATGTATGACTGCCCTCAATTTTCTCAACAATTTTAATCCTAGCAAGTTCTCTCCACAATTTTCTGTCAAAAGAAATGGACACTGCTCCGTAAATGGTCCTATTGTAATTGGGACAGCTTCGGACATGGGGTTAATTACTGGTGTACCTGCGAACCCTACAGAAACATTCTTCTGCCCCGACAGTGGTATCTCCGGAACCAAGTGGTGGTCTATCGAGCACTTCTGTGCCCCTGTATCTACAAGGAAACGGTGTTCCTTATTCCCGACTCTCATTTCTACGTAGGGTCCTCTCTGATTCACAGGAATAGACACTGGTTCCGACCGCTGTCGTGGGCTGTCCTATTGCGAAAATAACACATCGTCCGATGTGTAGTCATCGCTACTGCTATAATACGTGTTTGGTTGTGTATCAAAAATATTCCCATTTCCCCCTCGATGTCCTCCACTCTGATAATTTCTCTGTTGGCCCTGCCCACCCTGATTTTGTTTCAAAACACTTTGGTTCAATGTCTGGGTCTGTTGTGCTTGGTTTTCACCATATGATTGGGTTTGAGTACCTCCATTGGTATATCCCTGCTGCTGCTGCATGTTACTTCTGCTTGGGCCGTTTGACCCCTGATGTCCTCTATGAGGCCTTCTCTGACCAAACCCACCTCTATTCTGTAGGTGCGGGAATTGCGCTCGCCAGTGTCCTTCCTCCTTACAGTACGCACATTGAATTAATCCCAATGACACCCCATGCATATAATTCAAATTTCCCCGGCCTTGTGCGTTTCCTCTACCTCTATTGTATCCAATGACCTGCTGCAGTAACACCCCTACTATCGTTTGCATCGCTTCTTTTCTCATCTCCAATGGGTACCCATTACATATCTCACTTACTTCTTTTACTGACGTTCTTTTGTTCGACATCCATCGCATTGTTTCCCCTACCCATACCTGCAATCTTTGTTTATCGCCTATTTGTCCCGGTACCGGCAAATGCTTTGTACGACCTGGAAAAACTCTCGGCCATGATTTTTTCATATTCAACCTTGACGCCTCCTTCCTACCTTTCTTAATAAACTCTCTAATATACTCTGGTGTAGCAAAAATTTCAGCATCTTCCATTTCATTTTTTACTTCAATCGGTTTGTGCACATGTTTTCTCACATCCTCATCTCTTTGCTCACTGCGTGCTAACTTATTCAAATCTAACAGCCGCTGTAGCGGTAAATTCCCAAGTATCTTTTTCCATTCTCCCACCAGAATTTCCCCCATGAATTCCAACACTACCTGTCTCTCGTTGCTTCTTCGGTACCCATACAATGAGGCCAATGCTGCCGTCTCGTCATTTCCTTCTATGTACATTTCTGCCTCTTGCCGTAATTCAATCTTTCTCTCTTTGCTGATCGCGCTTCGAGTTACCCATCCAAATCCTGTTCCTTCAGCCCCGCCTCTCGCCTCCTAAGTCTCAATTTCGACTTCTGGAGGGGCGGATGGTGCAGAATCTGTCCCTAGAGCGGGAGGTGCGGATGGGACAAGTGACACAGGTGGCATCTGTGAAGGGCCTTGCTGGGTGCTGGGAAATTGTGTGTCCGTGGTCTGCGCTTGTGGGAGTGCTCGCGCTGTGGGTGGGGCTTGGGTTAACGCTTGCGTGAGAGGAAGTGCTTGGGCTGCGGGAGGGGGTATGAGAGCTACTGGTTGGGCCTGCGTAGTCACTGCTGGCGTGTTTGGTTTCGATTCTGGTTTTGGGCCTCGACCCGTGTTAGTTAACAAATGTTCCATTAATTCATCTGCTATGTGTAGTTCCCGCTGCGGTTATATTCTGTCTATGTTCATCTGGTCCCGTCTCCCTTCCCGTCTTAGACTCTCAGTCCACTCCTCCTCTTCCTTCTCTTCTGCTATCTCAAGCTTCATTTTGTGCCTACGCGCATGCTTCTCTCTACTCCTTAGTCGGAGCATTGCTTCCCTCCTCCAATCTTTGACGGTGTCAAAAGCTGCAGGTCGCGCTTTCTTTCTAATCAGTACCCTTTCTAGGTTATCAATCCTCCCAATCTCAAAACTACCATTAATCGGCCACTGATGGTCGGGTTGCTTTCTAGTTTGCCTATGCCAAATTTCACAAAATATTATCGCACCCACACCATATTTTGCACCATAGTTCCCCCAGGCGGTGCACTTTGGCCATATTCCAAGGACTGTCTACCGCAGCTGAAAAGCCCCGCTAAAGTGGATAGTACTCCAGGCATGTTTCTTTAACCTTCCCCTTTGGTTAGCCACTTTTACCTGGACGTTTGAGTTTGCAAAATCAACACTCTACCAAAAATCAGGTTTCTCTTTGAATCGGGGAATGACTCACCTGATAAAACAAGTCGCCTGTTCTAACGCAACCTCTCACCACGTTGTGTCTGCGCTTCTCTGGCTTCTGCCTCGTCTCGGGACCCTCGCCTCCTTTGCCCTCTGGCCCGGTACGTCGATCAGGGATCAGATGTGTGCAGATCTGCGGAAGGAATCTCTCCTCTCTTCTACAGGGCGCCCCGTACACTTCTTGATCCCGGCTCGACCGTCCCGTCCTCGCCGTTCTTCCGCCTTTACTCCGTTACAACATATACGATGGGGCAAGTGGGGGAGGGTCCCTATTCGGGCACCATCTTGAAAGGGGCCCCTAGGGGTCCCTCGTGCTATGGAAACAAGGCAATAACCATACACGAAAAGATGCGCCAGACACGAGGTTCAAATTCCCAATGCTAGGGTTTATTGCAAGCAAAAGATAGTATCAATTGGCCAATTCTGATCTCACGCCCCGCGAGGTGAGTTTCCTAGACCTCGAGGGATGCAAGAGAGCGAATTACGTACATCAGTTACATATATACAAAATGCATATCATAAAATCAGCAAAGTCATGTTCAACACCCCTCTTTTTTAAGTTCCTTTGAACTCGGGATGACGATGGACATATCCGACGAGTATGACGATTATAATGCTTTCGATGTCTATTCTAGTAACAATGTGCAATTAGAAAGTGCGGAGGCATCTTTTAGAACACGGTGGTTCTGTTCTTGGAAGCAAGCTGTACACGGGGGAAGAGCCACATTCCAAGCTTTGCTATCTATGAGGTACTATTCGTGTCCTGGGAGCCGACACGTTCTAAAGGGTTTGCGACGGGGGGCCATAAGAAAAGCATAATTCAAGCCTTTAACTGTATTATTCTAACATATTCTACCATCGTACGAGACTGGCTGGCAGCTGTGAAGTGATTAAATGCCCTACATCTTCCACCCAAGGCTACAGAGAGGGAGCGTGGGCATTCCTCTCTGGGCTACTCATGAGGAGTTTCAGCAAACTCTTCAGTCCCGCGACCTTGTCCTTTCATATTCAGACAACAATGTTAACAGTTGAGCAGAGTAAGCAGAATCTGCAAGAATTGCAAGCTGCAAAGCAGTTTTTAGACAGAAAGCAATGAGCAATGGTTAACAAGCAAAATGGCGATTCTTGCTACATTTAAAATGGCCGCTCGTTGGTCAAGCATAGCAGTTTATATTTCTATAATTCGGTGCATAAGACGGTTGGCCCACGGCCATCAAGTTACATCTATCATTCAAATGAAGGGTATTCATTTTTTCAGATTGACATGGGTGTTCTTGTTATGATTGGTGAGGTTTGTTTTTAATTGATAAGTGGATATGTCACATGTCCGTATATCCTTATTTTAATAAGGGTTGATGATTAAGGGAATCATGGTAGGCTCTTCTCTCGGCCCGGTGTATGTCCTTATGGGCATTCTTTCTGGTTATGGGTGAAGAGCCATGATTTGAAGAGTTTCCTGAATTGTAGGTGATCTCTTGTGTTCCGTATATTCTTTGGTAGTTCGTTCCAGGTTTTTGGGGCAAGTTGAGAAAAAGAGGATCCTCAGAGTTTTCTCTTGTTGCATGATTTGGGTTCCAAACGGATGTCGCTGCTGGATCTGAGTGGCCTTGCGGTGTGATGTATGTTTAGTTTTCTTCTGATGAACTCTGCACCTTGGTCGTGGATTGCTCTGTGGGTTATGCACATTGATTTGAACTTGATCCACTGTTTGATGGGTAGCCAGTGTAGCGTTTTCAGTGCTGGTGTGATGTGTTCTCTTCGAGGTAGTTTAAGGTGCAGTTTGGCCGCCGCATTTTGTATGCGTTGGAGGTTATTTAGGAGTTGTTCAGGGAAGCCTAGATATAGGCTGTTGGTGTAGTCTAGTCTGGACATGATGAGGGCGATGACGGCAGTTGTTTTATTGGTGAATGAGTGGAATGGTAGGATCCTTTTAACCGATCGCAGGAGAAAGAAGGATTTCTTGATTAGGGCGTTTACTTGTGGTTCTAGAGTGAGTTGTTTGTCCATCAGGACCCCCAGGTTTTTTACAGTTGATGATGGGGATGGGGTTTCATCAAGTTCAGTTGGCCATGGGATATAGAGGTTGCCTTCTCCGTTTTTTGCGATGATCATTATTTCTGTTTTTCTTGGGTTGAGTTTGAGGTAGTTTAAGTTCATCCAGTTGTATATTTCACGAAGGCAATTTTCTAGTGTTGCGTCTTTCGATGAATTTAATTAGCTGTGACAGGTAGATGTTGAATAGAAGTGGCGAGAAGGATGATCCTTGTGGGACTCCGCATGATGATTCTCGAGTGCTTGATTTGTAAGGTTTCATCCATATTGTTTCTGTTCTATTCGTTAGGAAGGCTCTAACCCAAAGTAAGGCATTGTCGGTGATTCCGAATTCTTCCAGTCTCGTATTTGTATTTGTATTTTATTGAATTTATATAGCCCTTTAACCCAAAGTGCTTTACATGAGAACAAGTAACATACAGCAAGCATAAAATGACAATTGAATCACAACTCGAAAACAGAATAAAAACAATTTACAATATTGCAGAGGTTAGGAGAGATTAGAGGGGCAGAGGTGTGCAAGGGAATAGTAGAGTAAGGGGGAATGCAAGAATGTGTGAGGAAGAAGGGAGGAAAAAGTAAGACTAGATGAGAACAGGGGGTAGGGAGGAAGGAGGTAGCTAGGATGGAGAGGGTAAGGAAAAGCAGGAGCAAGAGGTGAGAAGAGAGGGGTAGGGAGAAGGAGAAGGAGAGGAAAGGTAGGGTGTTAGGGAGGTGAGTGAAAGAGATAAGATTTTAGAGAAGAGCAAAAGGAAGGGTAGGAGGGAGTAGAGCGGATGTGAAGGGGGAGCAGGTTCCAGTGGAAGAGAACGAGAAGGGGTATAGAAAGTAAGAAGGGAGGAGAGGTGGGGTGGGCAAGACCATAGAGGGATTTGAAGACAAGACAGAGGAACTTGAATTTGAGCTGGGAGTGAAAAGAGAGCCAACCTAGAGAGGTGAGAGAAGAGGAGATGGAATCAAGAGGTGAGAGAAGGCATAGGGAACGGATGGCAGAGTAGATAGATTTGAGAGGGGAGAGATGAGAGGAGTGTCATGGGTATGACTCGAACTTGGTCTGTCTGTCTGGCGTCGCTGGCGTTATTTCCCTACGAGGAGATTTCCCTCTACCAAGATGGCATCGCTAATTACCAGTGTCGTTCCAGCTCTCCACTCCTTGGGAAGTCGGTAACGCCGCCCACTTCCCAGGAAAGAGTATTTCCGGAAACAACGCCCGCGGATCCGTGCGTTGCTACACTCATCGTCAGCCACGCTTCGTGAGTTTCCTGGATTCAGCATTCCGACTCTCCTATTACCCTTAACTTCCTACCTTCTATTTCATTCACCCTTTCACTATTGTATGTCCCCAGTGGATTTTGTGACTGTGAGCCTTCCAGCCCGTACCTTCCGGTCCTCTCCCCGAGCAACTCTCCTTCCGGTATCCTCCGGGTGTAAATGGACGCCATCCATCTCATACTTCCCCTCATCCTCTCGGGGGTCTTGCAGGGATCTAACGTTTCCCTTGTCTCCTAAGTGCCAGTTCGATCATCCTTGAACGTGGACTACATTCCCCATCATCCTCTAGGATTGAAAGAAGTTCGCTATCTCAACAAGGCGATCCAGACCCCTCTCGCTCACGGGTAGGCTCTCATCTAATACAGGGCTTAGATTGTTTCCATTCTGGCTTTACCCAGTCTCACTTCCTGATTCCCTCCTCCAGGTCTAACCCTCAATAGAGCCCCGTAAGCCTCCTCTTCCAGGGGTACTTGATTCAGTTCCTGCAACCACCACAGCCCCTTCATTCCGATCGGACCTTGGTGAAGCCCATTTAAGGTATGCCACTTTAGTATTTAGTACTTACCTTCAGAAGCATGGATATTTCCGCCTAATCCCTGTTCCTTATATTTACAGACGGAAGTCCTGGGTCCTATAAGAGTAACCTCTGAATCTATCTCCGCTGACAATCACGCTCGCCCGCTCGGTCGGCACCTCCCGGAGATCTCCAACGCACCCCAGCAGCACAGAGTTTTTTCCCCTTCAGGGGTTTCCCTGGCTCCCTCACTCCTCGTCTGGTATATCAGGCGGGGCGAGAGGGGATCAGGTAGATCCTTCCATTCAGCCAGGTCGTGTGAAGACAAGGTAGGAGTATCTTTGTTCTTTATTTTGGTTTCTAACTGCCTGCACTCATTAAGAACTGCCTCTGTCAGAGTGTCTAGACGTCCTTCAAGGCACCTAGTATGGTAGACTTTGTTAACAAGGAGGAGAGTCCAAAGAGAAGGGAGGAAGAGTAGAAGAGTCTGGAGAAGATGATTAAAAGTTTAGTAGCGTGAAAGGTATGGAGGGGTCGAATTGTACGAATGTTGTAGAGGTGAAAGTGACAGGACCTGGCAGTAAGAGAAATCTGGTGAGATAGAGAGAGGTGAGGGTCAATATGAACACCAAAGTTGCGGCCATGGGGAGAGAAGAAGAGCTGGGAGAGCGGAAAGAGAATGAAAGGGGGTGGGGAGGGAGGAGGAAGAGTGTTAGCAGGGAAAAAAAGGAGTTCCGTTTTTTCAGCATTAAGAGTAAGGAAGTGAGAGGACATCCAGGATTTAATAGCAGAGAGGCAAGAAGAAAGTTTTTCATGAATGTCAGGAGAGAAGGAGAGGAAACGCTGGGTATCATCCACGTAGAAATGGTGCGAAATACCAAAAGAGGAGATAATAGGAGCTAAGAAGGAGGTGTAGAGTGAGAAAAGAGGGGCCAAGGACAGAACCTTGGGGAACGCCGTGGTTGAGGGCATAAGTGAGGGAGGAGGAGCCCAGGAGACAGAAAAGGTGCGATTAGAAAGATAAGAGGGGAACCAATTAAGAACATTGTCCTTGAAGCCAAACGAGGAGAGAGAATTGAGGAGAAGAGGATGGTCGACAGTTTCAAAAGCGGCGGAAAGGTCAAGGAGAATAAGAATGGAGGAGTGCTTTGAGTAGCGTGCAGAGAAGAGAGAGTTAAGAACAGAGGTGAGGGTAGTTTCTGTGGAGTGCAGTGGGCGGAAGCTGGATTGGGTAGAGGGAAGGAGGGAGTGGTTAGAGATGAAAGAAGAGAGGTGAGAATAGACAATGCGTTCGAGAAGTTTAGAAAAGAAGCGTAGGAGAGAGATGGGGCGATAATTGGAAGCACGATGGGGATTAGTAGAAGGTTTTTTGAGAATAGGGATGACAGTCGCGTGCTTACAAGGAGAAGGAAAAGTGGAAGTTGAGAGGCAGATGTTGAAGAAGGAGGTGATGTAGGTATGAGGAGGGGGTAGATTTTAGGGAAAGGGGGTAGGAATGGGGTCAGAGGGAGAAGCAGTAGGAGGAGTGTTAGATTGGAGTAGGGTAACATCAGAATGAGTGATAGGAGAGAAAGAAGACATAGAAAAGGTAGGGGGGAGGAGGAGGAGAAGGAGGAGAGTAGGAGGGGGATGAGAGGATAGTTTGACGGAGATTGAGGACTTTATTAGAAAAGGAGGAGGCAAGATCAGTAGCAGTGAGAGAAGAGGCAATGGAGGGATTAGGGGTAGATGGAGAGAGAAGTCGGGCTAAAGTTTGAAAAATGCGGCAAAGGTGAGAGGAATGAGACTGGAGAAGGTCAGAGAAGTAGGTGCGTTTAGCAGAGTTGAGGCATGAGTCGTAGAGGGTATGATAGAAGTATGCAGATTGGTTAGAGGGGGTTAGGTGTTTGAGCCATTGACGTTTAAGGCGCCTGAGGAGGCAGCGCATAGAGGAAACATGAGAAGAAAGCCAGGGTTGAGCACGTCGGTGAGAGGGGCAAAATGATGAGAGGGGTTAGACAAGATCAAGAGTAGAAGAGAGAGAGGAAGCTAAGATGGAGGAGGCATCAGAGGCGGAGAGAGAGGAGAAGTGGGAGGAGGGAAGAGGAGAAGGATATAAGAAATAGAGAGGGGTTAAAGCCGCATAGGTCACGCACGGTGGAGGAAAGAGGTAGAGGATGGAGGGGGAGGAGGAGAGGGGAAGGGAGGGGAGAGGGAAAATGAAAGTAGAGAGTGATCAGATAGGTAGGTGGGAAGGGAGGATATGGAGGAGGCAATGAGGGAGGAAGTAAAGATGAGATCAATAGTAGAGCCAGATTGGTGAGTAGGTGGGGAGGGGAAGGGAGAGAGGAGGTAGGAGTCAAGAATGGAGAAGAGAGGAGAGGACGGAGGGTTAGAAGAGCGGTGGAGATTAAAGTCACCAAGTACAAGTAGAGGAGTGGGGCTGGGGAAAATGAGGCTGAGGAGATGGTCAATGTCCTCATAAAAGGAGCAGACTGGGCCAAGGGGGCGGTAGATGATTAGGAATGAGATAGCATGAGGAGAATTAATGATTTTGAACATCAATTCAAAGGAAGGGAAAGTAGGTAGAGAAGTAGGGGATGGAGAGGAGGTGAAGTGTGGGCGAAAGAGGAGTCCAAGACCACCTCCACGGCCAGAAGAACGGGGGACATGTTCAAAGGAGGAAGAGGAGGAGGTGAGGGAGGCAGGAAAAGAGGTGTTGTGAGGAGGGATCCAGGTTTCAGTGATGCAGAGAAATTGGAGGTTAAGGCGTAGGAAAAGGTCAAGGACAGCAGAGGTTTTGTTACAGATCGACCTGGTGTCCCAGAGGGCGACGTCAATGGCATTGGAGGTGTTAGTGAGGTGAGGATAGATAAGGTTGCAGCGTTGGGATGAGGCGTTGGGGAGAGGGATAGAATGGGTGTGGGAGGAGGGAGGAAGATTGAGAGAGGAGATGGCCAGTAGAAGAATCTAGAGTATTGTGAGGGGGAATAGGGTAGGGGAGAGGGAGGAGAGGGGGGAAAGGGAGTGTGGCTGTATTGCGAGAGAGAAGGAAGCATAACAGGGAGAATGATAAGAATTGGTCAAGGGATGAGAGGCAGCTAGAGGGAGTATGCGTGAGAAGGAGAGTGGTGGGTGAGGGAGGAGAAGGGGGAGAGAGGAGGTGTAGGTAGGGGACAAGCACTGAAAGCAGTAGTACTATGGGCTGGTGGAGGAGACACTCTGATGAGGGGCTATTGGGGGAGGGCTTAGCCAGTAGCAAGAGTGATCACAGATGGTAAAGAGAGGGGCTCGAACTGTGGCGAATGCCAATCATCGGTGGCAGCTGGAGAGTCAGATCAGTGAGGTGGAACGAGATAGATGAACTTCAGTATGGCTGGTCAAAAGGAGTTGGCAGTGGTGTGGGGCACAGTAGCCCGCAGTAGACGGCAGTGGCGAAGATAGCAGCAAATCGTAGCAGATGGGGCGGGCCAGTAGGTCAACAGAGCTGCAGTGGAGGAGGGTGCAGGAGGAAGCTACAGGAGAAGAGGGCAGAAGAGTAGCTTAGGTCAGCGGCAGCAGGGAAGGGGTTGATGACGGCCACAGTTGATGGCGGTAGTAGTGGTCACTGTAGCTCGCAGTGGAAGGAGCAATAGCCAAAGGAACCACTGTGGACAGTGGCAGGCAGTGGCGGAAGTGCAGCTGACAGGGGGAGAAGAGTGGGCCCAGGAGTAGGTGGCTGGAGGAACGGTTGCAGTCAGTGGGTCCTTTGGGTGTAGTAGCAAGTGAGGGGCAGTGGGCACAGGACAGTATGGGCCGCACAAGGCAGTGGTGGGGGGGGCGCAACAGCCCACAGATTATGAGGGTGGTGGTGATCACTGAAGTCTGCAGCAGATGAAGCCGGCCAGAGAGTAGCTGGAGCAGCTGGGGCAGAAGCGAAGGCACGGCGGTCCATAAAAGGAGAAGCAGGCCAAGTTAGTGGAGGAGAACGCTTCAGCCCGCAGTAGTTGGAGCCGGCCAGAGAGTAGCTGGAGCAGCAGGGGCAGAAGCGAAGGCACGGCGGTCCATAAAAGGAGAAGCAGGCCAAGTCAGTGGAGGAGAACGCTGCAGCCCGCAGTAGATAGAGCCGGCCAGAGAGTAGCTGGAACAGCAGGTGCAGAAGTGGAGGCATGGCGGTCCGTAAAAGGAGAAGCAGGCCAAGTCAGTGGAGGAGAACGCTGCAGTCCGCAGTAGATGGAGCCGGCCAGAGAGCAGCTGGAGCAGCAGGTGCAGAAGCCGGGAGGTGCTGACCGTGAGAGATGAGAAGGCACAGGAGGAGCAGGCACGGAAGTCACACTTGGCAGTGGCAGGGGGAACAGCAGCCTGCAGTGGGTGGTGATGATCACAGCGGACGGAGGCCAGAGAGTGGAAGGAGCTGCGGGTGCAGAGACAGAGGTGCCGAGATCCGCAATAGGTGGAGCTGGCCGCTGGGAGCAACAGCCCATTAGAGAAGTGAAGGGCACTGGAGAATCAGGCTCTGGAAGACCACACTTAGAGGCGGCAGGGGCACAGAAGCCCACAGTAGGTGGTGGAGATCACTGCAGCCCATTGCAGGAGGAGCAGGCCAGAGAGCAGCTGGAGCCGCGGGTGCAGAGGGGGATGCGCCGCGGCCCGTTATAGGGAGCTAGACGCCGAGAGATGCTGCGTGTTATAGTTGAGAAGGGCACATGAGAAGTAGGCACATGAGAAGTAGGCACAGAGGGCCACACTTGGCAGTGGCGGGAGGCACAGCAGCCTGCAGTAGGTGGTGGAGAACGTAGTAGCCCGCAGCAGATGAAGCAGGCCTCAAGACGGCGGGAGCCACGGGTGCTGAGGTGGAGGCACTGCAGCCCGTAATAGGTGGAGCTGGTCGCCGGGAGCTGCTACTCATTAGAGATGTGGAAGGTGCAGGAAAAGCAGGCCTCGGAAGACAGCGGCAGAAGGCTCAGTTGACCGCCGAAGACAGAGCAGTCCGTTAGCGATGCGACGGGCACAGGAGCAGTTGGCCTTGGAAGAGAGAGGCAAAGGCGCAGTGGTCCACATTTGTCGGAGCAGGCTACAGGAGGCAAGCGGGTTAGCCGACAGGGGTAATGGTAATCAGAGTTGTCTGGGGCTGAGACCAACAGTGATTGGATCGAGGATCAGTAGCAGTCGGACCGCTGGAAGAAAGATGGAGAGGATGAGTCACCATTTTGAAAATCCTCGAGGCGGGAGAGGAGCTTGAAGGAGGCCAAAGAGTGCTTGAAAGAAGATTTATCCAAGGAAACAGGCAACCAAATGAGGCACAAGGTGTTAATAATGTGAGAAGAGCTGAGATGAAGTTGAAATTGTTGATAATACTGCTCTCAGGAGGTAGGATTCAGCCTGATGAGAATGTCGTGGTTAACTGTGTCAAATGCTGCAGAGAGGTCTAGAAGAATCAGAGCGGCGCTGTTGTTTGAGTCTGTGTTCGCCTTTAGATCATCCCAGATTGAAATAAGTTCTGTTTCTGTTCCTCTCATCGGTCTGAAGCCTACTTGTGCCTGGTTTAATAGGTGATGTTCTTCTATGAAGTATTGGGTTGTTCTGTATATGTGCGTTTCAAGGAGTTTAGCTGGGTAGGGGATGTTGGAGATGGGTCTGTAGTTGGAGAGGTCCTCTACGTTTCCTGTTGTGTCCTTGAGGAGTGATTTGATGTATGTCCCGGGAGGATAGCTCAGCGGCAACGTGCTCGCCTTGGAAACAAGACGACACGAAGCAACACAAGTTCGATCCCCAGGTCCACGCTTAGGAACCTATGGGTATTAAGCATGTTATAAATACGCAACTAAGAGACATATTCCTGTAACAGCGCCTCGATGCCCCCGGGCTGTGTGAGCGCTTTAAAACTGCAAATAAATATGCTGATTTGAAGGCTTGGGTCACTCTTCCTGTTGAGGTTGATTGGTTGAGGACATTTCTGTAGTATTTCATTGGTGTTCCTTTTGTGAGGATTGATTTGAAGATGTCAGGGGGGCAGGGATCCGCAGGGGAGCCAGATTTGTTGCTTTGATTTACAAGTTTGATGAAAGTCTCCACTGATATGTGCGGGAAGTATCGGAATTTGTTCTGGTGTTCCTTGCATCAGTAGGTGTCTTCAGTGTTATGGTTGCATGGTCTGTTTTGTATGGTCTATTGGATGGTCATGATTTTGTTTTTGAAATGGTATGTAACGTCATTGCATAGTTTCTTCAATGGTATTGGAGTGTTGTTGCAGCCGGGTGGGTTTTTTATTTCATTTATGATTTTAAACAGTTCTTTTTGGGTGTTTGGTGCTTTGAGGATTCTGTTGTCGTAATATTTCCTTTCGGCTTTTTGTATTTCCTCTTTTGTATGAATGGGTATGTTGTTGAAGTTTTTTTTTTTCCGCAGTCTTTATTGATCCTCCATTCTAATTTTAGTTTTCGTTTTTCTCTTTACATGGCGCCTAGTAGTGGGGTCAACCGTTTTGCCGTTGCTCTTTTGCGGGATTGATTGAAAGGTTTTTCTTTTGCGATCTCGTCGACTGTTGTGGTGCTCCATTTGTGAAGTATATCTATTTTAGTGTCTAGGTCAGCTTCGCCCATGGTCATTGTTTTTGGTTTGGTGATCTCCAGTCGTTCCGTTAAGTTGGAGTTTTTTATGGTTCTTCAGTTTCTTTTCATGATGGTTGGTAGTTTTTCTTGTTTCTTGGTAATTGGGGAGGGCAATGTGATTACGAATGGGATGATGAGGTGGTCGCTCCAGAGGATCTGAGTCGGTGGTGCTGTGGTAATTAGTTTTCTGTTGGTGAAGATTGCGTCTATTGTATGTCCTGCCATGTGGGTTGCTCCTTTGACCCGCTGATGTAGTTCCATTGTTGTTAGTTGGTCGATGAGTGATGTTTGTGAGGTTGTGGTTTCTTCATCGAACCAGATGTTGAAGTCTCCGAGGATTATCAGTTGGTTACACTCGATGGCTAGGTTGGTGATTGCTTCCATGAAGTTGTCTATGAAGGTCGCATCATACGTTGGTGGTCTGTATATCAGTATGATTTTCAGGTTTGTTTTGGGGTTTGTTGATAGACGAATGATTAGGGATTCACATTTGTTGATGTTTAATGGGTCTTCCACTTTAATTTCCAAGTGTTCCTTGTGGATGATTACTAGTCCACCACCTTTTTTGGTTTTCCTGTTTACGTGGATGCACTTGAAGGTATCGGGCAGGCAGTCATTGAGGGTGATCTTGTAGTTAGTTGTCATCTAGCCATGTTTTGGTTACGAAAAGGATGTCAATGCCTCCGTCACTTAGGAGGTCGTAGATTTCGGTAGCGTGTTTGGACTTGATCTTGCGTTGATTAGATTGCAGTGGATCTTTTTGGTGTCATTTGGTTTATTTTTTGTTCCCGGTTTTGGTTTGTGGGTGTTCAGTCAGGGTGCATTTATGTTGCCTCCGAGCGGTAGAGGTTCTGTGAAGGCGGCTTTGTCGTTGAATCGATCTGGGAGATTGATAATTGGGTCATTGACTTCTATTGTTTCTTCATCTCTTGTCATTTGGTGTGGGTATCGATAGTGCCCATCTGTTCTTGTGATGTAGGAAGTAAGGGGGTTGGCATCATCCCATTCTCTTCTCTAGTCCTCTCTTCTTTTGTTCCGTTGTTCTGGTATTTTATTTATCCATCTGGTAATGTTGGTGTCGTTGGGAGTATCTAGGTTCTTTGGTTGGTGCGAGGTATGGTGTAAGGTATAAAGATTAATCTCTTGTGAAGTTTCTTCTGTTGATAGTCTTGTTTTGCGGGATGTGTTCTTTATTGAAGGCGTCTTCTGCTGGTGTCGGTTGCGCTTGTGTATCCGTGTTACTTGTACCGTGTTCCTTTTCTCTTTGTCTGCGTCCAATTCTGCGTCGGGTCATTTTGGTCTTAGTTGGGAGGAGTCGGTCTAGGTGTTAGGTTTATAGGGGCAGTTCCAATTGTGGTTCCTCGTGCCAGGCTAGTGTAGATTTTAATCTTCAATTGTTCCGTCTGATAGTTTCCGAGTGTGTGTCTTTCCGATCAGTTGGGTATTGGGTCAGTGAGACTTTTGTTTTGTCAGTTGTTTCCAATCCTCTTAAGTTGTTCTGTGTGGAGGTTTTCGAAGGTTTGTCCATGTTCTGTCGGTTGGATATGGTGTTCCTATTACAACAAGGGCTGTCCTGGGGTATTGTACGTTAGGGGTGAGCGTATGGATTGGGCTGAGGGTGCAGGTAACTGTGGAGGGGATTATGGTACTAGTTACAGGCTTCGGTGCTTCCTGGATGTTCTGGGTGTCAGGTTCCTAGGATTCAGTAGTAGCAGCTACTGATAATACCTAGACGACTACGGGACAGGAGGTTGAGAGTTCCAACATTTTACAGGTGGTTTACAATGAGATTGTATTCTTGTGAGTGGGGTATCAGAAGTCTGAAGCAATGTAGGTTTGGCGGGATGCAAAGCTAATTGAACAGTTTGATTCTGATCCTTGGACAGCAGTGGGTATGTTTGGTTCCACAAGGCAGGTTGTGATCAAGATTGGGACCTTAATCTATCGGGAGAGGGTTTGGCTTTGCAGATGACAGGGGTGGTCAAGTATCAGGTAGGAGATGCCTGGGTGCAGGGGAGGTTTAGGTTTGAAAGGAGGAAGGTGGTAATTAAGGCCAAAATCGACATCTAGATATCGGGAGGAAGGTTCAAGGTTCTAAGTAGCCGGCAGCAATTAAACATAGACTGGGAGACACAGGCAGCAATTGAACGCTTAGGCTGGAGTACCTGGATAGCGGGAGAGGCTCCGGCCTCACAATGTGGCAGGTTTAAGCTATGAGATGGAGGTGGTAACACCTAGAATAGTCTTTTCACAGTGCACGTTGATACAGGAGGGAAATTGGACCTGAGGGTCTTGTATTGAGGTGGAGAGGCCTAGGTTTCAGGGTGCAGTATATTACAGGAGAGCACGCTGAGATTTCAGAGTACTGTATAGTGGGAGAGAGGCCCAAGTTTCAAAGGGGTTCAAAGTAGTTCAAATGTAGTTTCAATGTAGTCTCAAATATAGGGGAGCACGCTTAGAAGGGTGCTGTATAGTGGGGAGAGGCCTAAGATTTTATTGCTATACAGGATGCAGTTCAAATGCGGTTTGAACAGTTTCGGGGCACTTTCAAAATACAGCGGACACACTTAGAGAGGTCCTGTATAGTGGGAGAGAGGCCTAAGTTGAAGAGCAATTTCCAATGCAATTCAAATGCAGTTCAAAAATACAGGGGGCACACTTAGGCGGGTCCTGTAAAGTGGGAGAGACCTAAGTTGAAAGCAATTTTCAATGTAATTCAAATGCAGTTCAAATGCAGTTTAAAAGCAGTTTCAGTGCACTTTCAAATACAGGGTGCATACTTGAAGGGGTCCTGTATAGTGGGAGACACTTAAGTTGAAAGCAATTTCCAATGTAATTCAAAATGCAGTTCAAATACAGTTGAAAAGCGGGGGGCGCTGTTGCGCAACAAGATGGCTGCCTAAGAGTGGAGCTCCTCTCCGGCACAAAAATCCTTAACAAATATACTATATTACTGGATCCCCCGAACTACGAAAACAGCTGAGCTGATCACAGCAAACATCCTGAAACTACTTACTGAAAAAGATGGAGAAAACGGTCCCCTTACGCCTATATACGGGAGGGGTCACAGAGGAGAAGCTCTGGGCTGCTCCAAAGCTCCAGAAGGACCGAGAGAGCCGCGGCTCCTGATCGCACGTGGGCCTCTCCGTGGGCGGAGTTGGCCTTGCAGGCGCCATGCGCTCAGGGCAGCAGCACCACCAGCCCAAACTGCCCGGACGCGGTAGACAGCAGACGTTGGCGGCGAGGTGAGGATGGAGGCCCACTGGTAGGAACAGCTCTACCGCAGTCCCCAGTGAGTCATAGGCGCTGCTATCCGGCCTGCCTTTCAACGGAAAGCGTTTTCCGCGTCCCTTTTGCTGTCCGGGACCGCGGCGGCTACATCAGCCCACAACACCCAGTGAGGGACCGTCCCTGGGCAGCAATCGGCTGCAGAGGCCAGAACACGGCTGGCCCCGCTCCCACCTCACCGGGCCGGTCGCGCGCCAGAACGAGCATAGTGGGACATCATCCCTACGCGCCACACACGTGGTCCAGGCCCCTGCAGCATCCCGGGGCACATAATTAATGCAACAGAAGCAGAGGGGCCCCTATGCTGCGTAGGACACCGGCGCAACGCGCAAGACATTCGAGCAACACGCGGCCGGCAGACACTCGCTATCCATAGGAGCCGGCGCCTGTGGAAACAACTGGGCCCTGCAGAAGGGATTGCTCAAAACAAGACGCTCCGACATCACAGCTGAGGAGGGGTAGAGAGGAAACCAACCGGCCCGACCCTTGTTTAAACCAAGTCCAACAGACCCCTGCACGATAAAACACGGCAGGAACCCAGTTAATTCTTGTAAGGCCATAACACACCCCCAGCCAATATCCGCAAAGGTGCGGGAAAGGCTCTTGTCCACGGGGCCTACCAGCACCTGTCAGCTAACAACGCCTCCAGAGCATTTTGCACCCCACAGACTTCATAACTGATAGTCGGCCTGTTCCCCAAACCCAGAAAAACAAACCACAGAACAGCACACAAAGGGATCACCGCCCTTCCCTGTAGCAACACAATCCTAGCAACGTGTGGGTACGTGGGGGGACACAGTCCACTCTGGAGAGCACTGGTGGGACCGACCAAGCGAACCCCCGACACTGGCCAACACAAAAGTGTCAGTACTCCCCGGAACACCCTACCCTGCAGCCCAGACTACTCTGGACAAGCCATTCTGAAATCGTGAGTACAGAGGACCGGATAGCCAACCACTTAAGAGTAAAGGGACTAGAAGGAGACAGGAACCAGTACTGTGGCATAGTACCCTCGCTCCACCACCCAAGCCAGGGCCCCCCTGCACAATCATCATCAAACTACTGAACTACAGGGACAGAGACACAGCTCTGAGGCTGGCGAGGGAAAAGGGGCCCCTGAAATACAGTAACGACAACATCCATATATACCCTGATTTCTCAGCAGGAGTCCAAACCCAAAGACGATCCTACGAGTCCATCAAGCGTCAGCTGCGATTAAGACAGGTGCCCTATGCTCTTCTGTTCCCTGGAAAGTTGCGCGTACAACATGGCGGGTGGGCGCACTTCATTAAATCTCCTACAGCAGCACTGGCCTATGTGGAGGCCTCAATTCCCCTCCCTCCTTGAAGACATGAACTTGATCAAAATGGCCTGCAACAGCCAGTATAAGCCTAGAAAATGTCCATTGACCCGATCATTGCTCTATCTTACCCTTTTTCCGAACGTATGCAGTTAAAGTGATAGAAGGGGGTATCACAGCTTCCAAACCTTAAACGGAGCCTGATGAGACGCACTCGACTAGGGAAGCTGCGTTGCAGCACTCGTCCCCCCTCGGGAGAAACCACAAGTCCTCACGCTAATACACCCCTCGTTGGGGTTTGCCACCGAAAAAAGCTAAATTGACCCACTGGGTCGATATGTTGTGGTTTGGGGCACGGTGGCAGGCAAAACATTGGTACTGGTCAACACTTATGGCCCGAACTTAGATGACCCTGAGTTTTATGTCCATTTCCTCGATGACATTGGTCTGATAGTGGACACATGGGTGTTGTGGGGAGGGGACTTCAACACTATCCTTGATGTCTCATTAGACAGGTCTTCGAGTAAACAAAGGAACCTCACTAGATTGGCCACCATCATACACCAAGGCCTAGAGGAACTGGCCCTGACCGATGCCTGGAGAGGAATACACCCAACAGACAGACAATACACGTTCTACTCATCAGTACATGATACAGAATCCAGAATAGAATACTGGCTCATTTCCTCCCCTCTGATTAATTCAGTGGAGCGCTGCAATATACTTCCCTGCACGCTCTCGGATCACTCTCTGGTCATAATCGAGGTATCAGTACATAGCATTAAACGACCAACTCAGCGGGGGAGAATGCCCCCAAATATCTTAAGGGACCCGAATATTGTAGAATCACTATATATTGAAATGGAGGAATTCTTCCAATTGAATAAAGGGTCAGTAGACAAATGGTCCACCATATGGGAAACATTCAAGGTATGGGTGAGGGGCAACAAAATGTCTAAAACCACCAGACTCCTTAATACCTCAGAACTGAATTAAACAGAACTGAAACATATCTAAAAACACTCGAAACCGATTACAGTGCAACATATAACAAGCATATGCTGGCCGATATCAATGCACACGTTCAAAAATGTAACGATTTAGCTACCAAAGAGCAACAGTATATGGCCACACCAATCAGGGCGCGTAGATACGGGGAGGGCAATAGGGCGGGACACCATTTGGCACGCTTATTACGGAATGAATAAAACCATACCCCAATCACAAGCATTTTGACAGGCAATGGAATAGCCATGTAATAGCCGTACATGGGGAAGTAGAAATCAATGATGAGTTTACCGAATACTACAATAACCTATACGCAAATCATGACACACGTACGCAGGAAGACTTAAAGAAATACCTGAGCAAGATTGTTCTCCCTAGGCTCTCGCTAGAGGACAACTGGGTCCTCGAGCAGCAAATAACTAGCGAAGGGATTGCTGAAGCGATCAAATCATTGGCAGCGGGAAAAACTCCGGGCCCAGACGGCCTGAGCTCTGAACTTTATAAAGCATATTCCACAATACTTGCCCTGATACTAACTCTAGTATGGGAGGAAGCCATGAGCTCCGGCTCAATCCCAGACACAATGACAGACGCAGTCATAACGGTTTTGCTGAAGCCTAGACGCCCTGCCCATGAACGCTCCTCCTATCGCCCCCCTTTCCTTGATCAATATAGATGCCAAGATCTATGCAAAAGTACTCGCCACTAGATTGTTGCCCAAAATGACCACCCTAATACACTCCGACCAGTGCGGCTTTATTCCAACGAGGTCCACAGCCTTAAACTTGCGTAGACTATTCAGTATTATGGCAGAGATTAACCCGGAAGTACAGGCAGTGGCTATATCATTGGACGCTGAGAAAGTGCTTGACTCGGTTTCATGGATATACATGTTCGAAGTTCTTAACTAATTTGGATTCGACCCGCACTTTACACAGTGTGTCAGATTGCTCTATACCTCACCCAAAGCTAGGGTCCTAACAAATCGTACTTTATCCAGCCATCTCACTTTACATAGAGGCACCAGACAGGGATGTCCCTTCTCTGCCATCCTTTTTGCCCTTACGATAGAACCAGTGACGGCTGCAATCAGATTGGAGCAAGAACTGAGGGGCATAAGAATGGCCGGTGTTTACCAATCCATTTCATTATATGCGGATGATGCACTACTGCATATACGCGAACCAGAAAAGAACCTAGCCCCCACACTGACTGTGGTAGGAGACTTCACTGCACACTCAGGCTACAAAATAAACACTGTTAAGTCTGACATTTTTCCGCTGACACAGGCCACTATCTGCCCTACACATACGCATGGCCTGGGCTGGGCTCCTAACCCTATTAGATACTTGGGAATCCTGGTCTCTTGAGACAAAACATCTCTATATGTAGATAACTAGGAATCCCTATTACAGACGATCCATACCAAACTTCAAATTTGGGCTTCACTTCCCATATCACTCGCTGGCCGAGTCGCGGTACTCAAAATGGTAGTGCTCCCCAAGCTCCTTTATATTTTCATTAATGTTCCAATATGCCCAGGCAAACCTTTCTTTGAAAACCTACGTTCCATGGCGACCACCTTCATTTGGAAAGGTGGAGTCAATAGGCTGAAATGGGCCAAACTAGTGGAACCCTATGAAATGGGGGGTTTTGCCGCACCCGACTTCGAACTGTATTATCAAGTGGCGCAGGCACAATACGCTAAATACTGGCAGGACCCTACAGATAGAGCACCACATGTCCCCATCGAGTGGCACCCGGTCCGCCCAACAGACCTGAGATCCATAATATTCAAGAAATCTCACAAAGACGATTGCAAATTTGGCCCGGCATCCTGTACAATCACAGCATGGGCCGCAATCAGTAAGCGGCTCCACATAGACACACCCTATGATTCACAGGCCCCGCTATGGAACTTCCCAGGCATTAAGCCAACATACGACATCAGCATACAGAAAGCTTGGATCCCGGAATATGAATTTAAAATGAAAACCATGTTTCCAAATGGTAGATTCGTAACCCCAGAGGATTTTGCGGACATAGTAGGGAGAAACCAACTTGTCACTTTGCAATATCACCGTATGAAAGCGGCATTCAAGAAACGATGGCCAACATACCAAGTAGAACCGCTCGAACATGCATGCTACCAGTCACTGTATTCACAAACAGGCACAGGGGTGTCCAAGCTATACAACATAGTCCAAACACACACAAAATTGTTGAACAACATTAAGGCTTCATGGGAAAAGGACATGGGCACAACAATAGAAGAAGAGAAATGGTCCAGATACTGCCTCCTTTCTAAGAAAGTCTTGCTGAACGCGGGCCTAAGACTAATACAGTTCAAAATACTGAACAAGCTCCCTTATACTCCAGTCAAAATGGTGAAATTTCATAATTCTTTATCTGGAAATTGCCCGAAATGTAGCAGCCCTCGTGCGGGTGCATTTCACATGTACTGGACCTGTCCCCTGATAGCCGGGTTCTGGCGTGAAGTGGCAAATATCTTGGAAGACATAACACAAATCCCACCGCAGCTTAATCCCCAAAAGTACCGGTTTGGCGACATAGGAAAAACCTCAGAAAAAACTAGGAGACTGTTTAATGTCGCCTGTGCAGTAGCTAAGAAGTGTTTTCTTCAAAACTTGAAAAGCAGACATGCCCCACGCACAGAACAATTCCTTACAGCCTTAATATATGTTAAGGAATGCAAGGAAACTTATATAGGAATGGTGCCCACACCATGTAGACCGAAGGACATTTGGACTCTGTTCAGAACTTACCTGGGTGCCACCCCACCGGACACGGAGAACTCAGATAGCGACTGAATTCACCACGAAACCTGTCAATCCGGACCCCTATTGTATCTAAAACAATGTAAATGTGCAAATATATATGATTATTGTATGGATTGGGATAGGGAGGAGGAAAATCATTATTAAAAAGTGAATGTACCTTAATGTTGGAGAGTAGTTGAAGCGAGTGTGATGTGATATGCAAAACAAAAATAAAGTTTTTTAAAAAAAATACAGTTGAAAAGCAGTTTCAGTGCACTTTCAAATACAGGGGGCACACTTGTAGGGGTCCTGTATAGTGGGAGAGAGGCCTAAGCTTCACAATGCAGTATGGTACAAGAGGTATGTATGATGGAGGCAATGGGCCTCATTACGAGTCCGGCGGTAGCCGTGCCGGAAAAGGCAGCAGGCTGCCGCTGGACCGGTAATACCATTCCGCCTCCGTGATTGCCGGAATCACCGGGACATTACAACACTGGTGACCAAGTAATTCCGGAGGCAGAATTCTGTAAATCCCCATACCATGGAGTCCGACAGGACTCCATGGGGATGGGGACCATGGAAACACTGGTTCCATCTATGACAGAGCTGGTGTTTCCATGTCCGCCTGCAGGCGGGTGGTGTTACTTCTGCCAGGTCAGACCTGGCCGGAGTGGCACCTCCTGCCTGCAGGACTCAGAATCAGCCGGTCCAAAAACAACAGTGGCAGCGGATTTACCGCCACTGTGGTTTCCGGACCCGCTGACTCATAATGAGGCCCAATGTATGTTGTAGATAGAATAGATTGTTCCTACCTTATTCGTTGATGCTGGTTGATGGCAGCCTACCCGTCATGGGTTATTTCAGGGTGCTGTGTCTGTCGCAATTGCTGGTGTGGTGAGATGACTATGCAGCCACTGGTGGATGGCTGTAGTTTGGGTCTATGGATTAGTCTTGTGCCTTTAGGTCAGGGAAAGCTAGGCAGGGGTGCGCTTATTACGTGGAAGTGCCGCAGGAGGGCGGGTGCAGTGGTTAGTCTTATGAGAGAGTTAGTAGGAGGCCCCTGGATTCCCTTGCTGACACCTGCAGACACTGAGTGGAGCTGCTAATTCAGGAGCCGTCCTTTGCCGTTGGCCCTTCGCCACAAGGCTGCACAGGCAGAGGGCTGCTCTGGGAGGCTGTGTCAAAAGGTTACGCACAACCAATCAGGGGAGGGGGTGGGAGAGAGGGGGGGGACTAGGGCAGGGGACTCCCGCATGTGGTGTGCACTGAAAAAATAAACTAAAGGCCCTAACTGGAAGCAGGGCTTAATCAAAACAGGGCCTAATTATTCAATATACAGAGGACCTGCAGAGGACCAGGGGCTTCTTACCTTACAAACTGCCCGTGTATGAGGATACATATATACACACATGAAAAAATAGTCACATTTGGTCACATTTGGTTCCACTATATACAACAAGATCAGGTTGCAAGAGTTTTAGCGTTGAGTGCTGGCCTAGTAGGGTGGTTAAAATTTATTAAATAACTAGGTTTTTATGAGTTTCTTAAATTGGATGTGGGAGAGCTTGCTGCTGATACTGGTGGGGAGTTTATTCCATAATCTAGGGGCTGCAACACTGAAGCAAGAATCTCTTGTTCTTGAACTCTTGAAACGAGAGACACATAATAAAGTATCATTGTTGGATCTAAGGAGCCTAGAGGGTAGCATGCACTCAGGTAGGTAGGGGCATTTTGGGTGATACATTTGTGAGTAGTAGTGAGTGTTTTATGGAGGATCCTGGATTGGATGGGGAGCCAATGACACTCTCTCCTGGATTGTGAAATGTGATCACTTTTTTTTATTCCTTGGGCTGCTCTGAGGGCCTTATTTTGTAGTAGTTGTAGTTTGGTCAGATTTTTCTTGGTTGTGCCTAGCAGGAGTATGTTACAATAATCAAGTATAGACATGATGAGGGTTCTAGCAAGTGTGATGCAGTTTGGTGTGGAGAGGAATTGGTGACTGAGGGAAATGAGTTTGGCTGTGTAGGCTGTGGAGGAAGCTAGGGAAATGATGTGTTTAGTCATGGTGAGACCTGAGTCTAAATAAACCCCTAAGGTTTTCACATGGTTGGAGATTGGAATGGAAGTATCCTCTATGATAATAGAGGTATAGTCTTGGGGCAGTTTTTTCAATTGGGCTGGTGAGCCAACAATGAGAATCTCAGTCTTTTCGCCGTTTAGGCAGAGACTATTTTGGTAGACATCCAATTCTGGATAAGGTAGTAGATATTGGTTATGGTATTGAGTCCTGGTCTTTATTACCCGTGATTGTGATAAGTATCTGTGTATCGTCAGCAAAGTTAGTGTAGATGACTCCCATGGCATCCAGAGCTGAGAATAACAGTTTAGTATAGGTATTATATAATGTGGGAGAGAGACAGGATCCTTGTGGTACACCTAGAGGGACTGGTATGGGGTCAGCAGCTTCATCACCTAAGGCAACTCTAGACGTACGTGTTATGTTTCGGCCTTGGAAGGTCTGGCAGAAATGGTCCCTTTCTCGGCGTAGGAGATTGATCTATGGCTAGCACCGTTACGCATGGTCTAGTCTTCCTCCAAGATGGCCGCCTCATGCAACGTTTCTATAACAACGCACTGAAGCCTACGCTCAGTGTGTTGTATCGCTCCCATTTCCTGTTTGACGTTTGGATCCTCCGTTCGTTAAGCATTCTGTTCGCTCTTGCTTTTCGTTCCTGCTCGCGGGGGCTTTTTTCGGCTTCCGTCAATCTTCTCTTCGGACCGCTCTGTCCGATCTCCTCCTCTTGCCTACGCTCCGCTTTCTCTGTCTCTCTTCCGGGTATGGGTGGGTGTTCTCTCGCTGCTCGCCTCCGGTCCCCAGTTACCTCTCCGTTAGGGCCTCAGGTTTTCTTCCTTTCTCTGTGCCTCTGCATGTTCTAGAGCCCCGCTCTGCGTTTCTATCTATTTCTTACTCTGCTTTCTCTTTACTTTCTCCATTTTCTCTGCATTCTTCCTATTAGTAAACTACCTTCCCAAGGAGTTTCCCATTTGCACTTGCTGTAACCACTGCTTGCTGGTTCTATCCAGTCTCACGGACCGATGCTTCTGAGAGTGCCATTGGAGCTGCCCTGCTCCAGAACTCAGAGGACGGGGTGGAGCATCCTGTAGCCTATTTTTCCAAGACCTTGAGCCCCAGTGAAAGAAATTACTCGGTATTGGAGAAGGAACTTCTGGCAATGAAAAGAGCCTGTGAAAATGGAGGCACCTTTTACAAGGATCCCTTGAGCCCTTCGTCATAAGAACTGACCATCGCAATCTGCGGGTGCTGCAACAGATGGAGTGCACCAACGCTCGACATGCAAGGTGGGCGTATTATTTTTCCCAATTTGATTTACATTTTACGTATCTACCAGGCTCTCAAAATACCTTAGCAGACGCCTTGTCTAGAAGCTGGGAGGTTTCTTCAGAGACACAGTCCAGAAGCGAGCTGCTACTAGCCAATAAGAGGTTTATATCAGTGGTCTCTAGTTTCTTGCAGGCCGTGCAAGAGGGGATTCAGAGCCGCGACCGAAGTGACCCCAATCTCCTTCTAAAGGATGGACTGTTATATCACGACTCAGCTTTATTTATCCCAACGCATAATCTAAGGACGCAGGAGTTGAGGTGGTGCCATGAGTCTCCCCTGGCAGGTCATAAGGGCCTGAGGAATACAGTGGAATTGGTGAAGAGGCTTTTTTGGTGGCCAACCCTGTCTCAAGATGTCAAACGATACGTGTCCTCTTGTCCTGTCTGTGCCTCTACTAAATCCCAGACCGGCAGACCTTTGGGTTTGTTACAACAACCGGAGGTGCCCTCTCAGCCCTGGGAACATGTGTCTACTGACTTTATTGTGGATTTACCACCTTCGGAAGGTCACAGAGCCATAATGGTCACCGTGGACTCCTTTAGCAAGATGACCCACTTCATCGCACTTGCAGGACTCCCCTCGGCTCCAGAAATGGCAACGGTATTCCTTCGTGAGATTGTTCGACTTCATGGATTACCCAAAACAGTACTGTCAGACAGAGGGGCGCAGTTTACTTCACGATTCTGGGCCTCCTTGTGTAAGCAATTAGGAATTCAGAGAGCGCTATCATCTGGATTCCATCCACAAAGCAATGGCCAGACAGAGAGGCTGAATGCTACCCTCGAGCAATACCTCAGAAGTTTCTGTAACAGAGAGCAGGACAATTGGTCATCTTTGTTACCCTTGGCAGAATTTTCGTATAATAACACCTATCATTCTGCCATTAAGATGAGTCCGTTTTTGTGCACCTACGGTTTCCACCCATCCCATGTACCAGGCATTCGGAAGAAGGGTTCAGACTCTCCCACTGTGGATAGTTTATTGGAAGCAATTAGATCCACCCAAAGGATGGCCTTGAGGGCATTGGAGGACAGCCGTAAGAATACCAAGGAGGGGGTAGACCGACATAGACGAAGCAACCCGGAGTGGACACCTGGAACTTTGGTTTGGCTTTCGACCAAATACCTTCCTCGATGGCTACACCTTGGCAAATTTGCACCCAAGTACCTATGGCCTTACTCTATAGTTGAATGAATCAACCCACTGGCGTACCGTCTTCGACTCCCTCAGAAGATGAAGAGAGTTCACCCTGTGTTTCATACCTGTCTATTGAAGCCTTATTTACCAGATCCATACCAGAGACCCAGAATCCAACCAAAGATACCTTCCTTCTCGGAACCCGAGGAATATGAAGTGTCTCATATTGTGGACTCCAGATATTACCGGGGGTCCTTACAATATCTGATTAATTGGAAGGGGTACTCTGTGGCAGAACGCACCTGGGAACCCCGTCATCACATTCATGCACCTCTTCTGCTGCAATTGTTCCACAGAAGACATCCTGACAAGCCGGGGGGGATCCCGAGTTGGAGGGGTCATACTGTTATGTTTCGGCCTTGGAAGGTCTGGCAGAAATGGTCCCTTTCTCGGCGTAGGAGATCGATCTATGGCTAGAACCGTTACGTACGGTCTAGTCTTCCTCCAAGATGGCCGCCTCATGCGACGTTTCTGTAACAACGCACAGAAGCCTACGCTCAGTGCGTTGTATCGCTCCCATTTCCTGTTTGACGTTCGGATCCTCCGTTCGTTAAGCCTTCTCTTCGCTCTTGCTTTTCGTTCCTGCTCGTGGGGGCTTTTTTCGGCTTCCGTCAATCCTCTCTTCGGACCGCTCCGTCCGATCTCCTCCTCTTGCCTACGCTCTGCTTTCTCTCTCTCTCTTCCGGGTACGGGTGGGTGTTCTCTCGCTGCTCGTCTCCGGTCCCCAGTTACCTCTCCGTTAGGGCCGCAGGTTTTCTTCCTTTCTCTGTGCCTCTGCACGTTCTAGAGCCCCGCTCGGCGTTTCTATCTATTTCTTACTCTGCTTTCTCTTTTCTTTCTCCATTTTCTCTGCATTCTTCCTATTACTAAACTACCTTCCCAAGGAGTTTGCCATTTGCACTTGCTGTAACCACTGCTTGCTGGTTCTATCCAGTCTCACGGATTCGAGTCGGACCAAGCCCCACGTACAGCCAGAGTCCTCCCGGGTTTTTTGGTGCCGCAGACGCTTTTTCCCTGAATTTAAGGCGGGCTTGCGGGGGGTCCCATTTGGCTGGGAGCTTCCCTGTTGCCAAGGTGGCCTCCAGCGGAGCCCGTCCTTACCTCCACGACAAGAAGGCAAGGATCAGAAGAAATAAGACCCAGAAGGCAACTCCTAGAGGAAGTAGAGAGACCTCACGGACACAGAGCACGTCTTCAGGAATCTCAGGTGAGGAGGGGTCACGGGAGAGAACCGTAGCCGGTAGCAATCACAACAGTATGTTCTGATAAGAATTATTTAATCCAGGCAGGTGCATTTTGGGAGAATTGGAAGTTATTGGAGAGTGATAGGCATAATTTATCGTGGTCCACTAAATCGAAAGCAGCGGACAGATCAAGTAGTAGGAGGATACTAAGTTTGTCTGAGTCTCTAATGGAGTCCATTTGATTTTTTAAATCAAGTAAAGCAGTCTCTGTGCTATGTTTAGGCCGAAAGCCAGACTGTCTATCGCCTAGTAAATGGTTGTTCTCTAGCTGGGCTTGGACTTGGTTATATGCGATTTTATCGATTATTTTAAGGAGGATGGTACTGTGATTATGGGTCTGTAGTTGGTGGGGATGGTGGGGTCTAGGGAGGGTTTTTTCAGAAGTGGTGTTATCCACGCTTCTTTGATGTCAGCTGGGACCGTATTAGAACTAAAAGAGGCATTGATAAAATTGGTAATGATGGGGGTTAGAGTTTGAGAGCAAGATTGAACCAGTTTGGCAGGGAAGCTATCGCCTTTGTAGAAGGAGGGTTTGAGAGAGGTGATCACTATGCTTACATGATCCTGGGAGACTAGTGAGAAGTGAAACTGGGTTGTTGTAACAGGAGAATTAGTTTGGGCAATAGGTGCCGAACTCGTACTTTAGTCTAGTAGTTTTCTTTTAGTAATAATTTTATCTTGAAGGGAGTAAATTTTAGAGGATAGGGCATTCTGAATGGTGGTGCACCAATCTTTACTAGCGATGGCAACGCTTGGGGGGAATAGGAGTTTCCAGTTCTCTCAGGATGGAGAACAGTTCTTTGCTGTTGGATGCTGCATTGGCAATACGTGTATTAAGAGTATTGGATTTGTGTGTGATAATAGCACGTTTATATTTCTTAGTAAGTGATTGGAGTTCTTTTTAGCTTCATCAGTGGGTTTTTTCCTAGTAAGATGCTCTAAAGCTCTTTTGTTTCTTCTTAGTTCTATGAGTTCATCATTGAACCAGGAGTTGCTGCGTTTAGGTATGGGTAGTTTGGATTTCCATGGGGCAGCTTCATCAATAGCTGATTTTAAACATGTATGATAGATGTTTTAGGTTGATCTTGCAGTAATTTATTAATAATAGGGGTGAGTTTCTCTTGTGTAAATTGGCGTGAGTTTCTTACAAGTATTGGGATGGGTGGTGGGGACGGAGTTTCTTGGGGTGTGTTGGCCGATATATTAAATCGGATTAGAAAGTGGTCTGACCAAAAAGTGTTACTGATGTTTTCCAGGGATACTTCAGTGTTCAATGTTAGTATCCAATCAAGGATTCTGCCTTTGGTATGGGTGGGAGCATTCACGATTTGTGTAAACTGCATATCTTGTAGTGCAGTATGGAAAGCTGTGGCTTTATGATCCTGAGAGTCATTGAATCCTAGGTTTATGTCTCATAAAAGTATGAGTTTAGTTTTTAGTTTGAGCATAGGAGTAATGAGTAAAAGGATGTCAATATCTGGGAGATTGGCAGAGCTGGGTGCTCTGTAGAATAAGAGGAGGTTGATAGTGGTTTTGGGGTCTATGGTTAATTTGAGAGAAAGGAGCTTGTAGCCCTCTATTCTGCCATTACTACTGATTCTGAGGTGAAGGGAGGATTTGGCAATAATGGCTACTCTGCCTCCAAATGTATCTTGTCGGTCAGTTCTGAGTATGGTCTAGCAGGGGAAGGGGGGCCTAATGACAATAGCGGACCTGAAGCTGGGTGTAGCTTTTCATGTAGATATTGCTTTTCTTTTGAAGACAGGATGCACATACGACTGAACAGAACAGCCAAATCGGGAATGCGATCAATGGCACAGTCTTCTGGATTCTTTTTAGAATTTCTGATAGTTTTCTGGGATGCTGCACATGATTTTTACTATCTGTAGCCACTAATGTGGACAAGTCGACATCTGCATTAGATAAACACTTCTGAACACAATGCTCTGATCCTAGAAACAACAAACTTGCTTTCCAATTTCCACAGGGATTATGTACAGTTAGCCAAGCGATGCCGAGAATGATAGGGACATGTGCAGTGGTAATCAAATTTAAGGTGAGAACCTCTTTATGTTGATTTATTTTCAAAGTAATCCCAGAAGTGTTTTTTATGATATGTCCACAAGCCAAAGGCCGGCCATTCACTCCTTCCACTGGTTGAGGCAGAGCCTTCAAGTGACGGAACACTACATAAACAAACCTGCAGCTCCTGAATGTATCAGGGCAGTGGTCTCTATCCTTGTAGCATATTCAAGAGTCAGATCCACCCTTAATACCAAAAGGCTGACACTTGATTCTTCGATTGAGTGATTGGTCTTCTGTTCAGTGTGGAGGCTGGGTTGTTTTGTCCATAACACTGTGTGCTCTATTGTCGGAGCTGGCGTAGCTAGTGGACAAAGTCTAACTAAGTGTCCTGCGGAGCCACAGTACATGAAGATACCTTTAAGGCAGCAGTGGGTACGTTCTTCCACACTAAGTGGTCCTCTAGCTGCAACTATTTGCATGGGTTCTGTGAGGTCTGCCTCTCCCAAGGCGGTTGTCATCGGTGACGGCACAGCTCTTGAAGTAATGCTCATACACTTTCTTTTTTCCAGTCTTCTTTCTAGCAGTCAATAGTCGATCTAAAGTACCAGCTTCACTAGATTCTCGAAGGAGGAAGTATGAGGGACTCGGGCATGTTCATCTTTTAGGTCTTTCCAAGACCTCTTCCGTAAAGGGTGAAACACAATCCTTCCGGCCAAACAGTCTATTTTGCTATGGGTTATGGGCTATGGGAGCACATCCAGGGATCCTTATACAAAGTCCATGAGATTGTCTTGAGAACTATAAGTTAACTGAGACCTATCGAATATACCTGGAAAGGCAGTGGGAAAACCATGGAAACAGTAGCAGAGAATCCTCATACATAGCAAGTGTGGTGGCCTACCCAAGGCACTCCCGGCTAGATGAGATATCATGGATCCCAATGTAAAGACTGGAGTGGGGAATCTGTATTTCTGCCCACTATATGGTTGAGGTAGTGGCACAGATCACCCCAGCCAAGGCTCTCTAATGGTAGCTACGGACGGGCAACTAAGGCTGAGACTCAAGGGAGGTGATGCAAGCTGTTTCTTAGGTACAGTAAATCCCCAACCTCCCCACAATGGAATGTCCACATACTATGTTAGGTGATAACACAGTCCTTTTATTAAAAGATAAAAAGTCAAGTAGATATATACAAATACATAAGATTCACTTTGTACAAGAAATCTAACTAGGCAACCTAACTTAATATGTGCAGTTCTTTGTGGTACCACTGTTACCTTTAAATTTAGTTGTAATGCACCAAATGCTGACATTTATTAAAAAGCATTTACATTATTAGGCAAGGTTTAACCTCATAAACATTACTGTACAAAGGCAGGTAATCAATAGAATGCTTTCTTTAATGTAAAAATGCAATACTGTATGAGGATCCCCCACCTGGGAATCCTGTAAGGAAAGTTAAGGTGTACATTATGTTGTATATTACAGCCCAGTCCAAATATGTTCGTTATTAGTCTGCTTCTGATTCTAAAGATCCCACGACCACAAAGTACTTGGGGACCAACAGGAGAAATGGATCCAAAACTAATCTGAGACCCCTGGAAGAATCCTGAGGATGGATTCTCATCACAGTACTTTGGGTGCCTTGGAAGGTAAAGTGGCAGAGTTTCTCTGCTTTACTCAACGATGCCCCTCGAGGATAGATCCCACCTTGGAAGAAGGAGTCGCTGGCACATAGGGTTCTAGCAGGAGAAGGGAACCCAGCAGTGTCGGTAAGGCAGCAATGCAAGTTACGGTGGTCTCCATTGTTGGCTTGCTACGCCGGCTGTGGATGTCCCACGAAGATGAAACTTGCTGTGGATCTCAACAAGGCTTGAATGAAGAAGATAACTTCTTTGATGGTAATTGATGACTTTCGGTGGCAACGGGTGCAGTGCCAGAAGTAAGTGTCGGGTTTTGGTATTTCGCGTTTGCCTGCCTTTCGGTTCTTCAGTACTGCAGTCGTAGCACGGATGACAGGGTGGCTTCTGGTGACTTGGACTCAAGCAGTGGATTGGACTGAAGATCCTCACCAAGTCTGAATCTTTGGGACACTTTCTTCGGTGTTTGGTGGCAGGAAGCCCACCGGCTGGCACTCCTCAGCAGGCAGCAATGCTGGATCTTCGGCGGCACGGAAAAGTGGACAGATGTCGTGGCTGCAGTGCCACATGAAGATTTCTTGTGCTACTTGGAACATTGGCAGTTCTGGGTGTCGGGCAGCACTATGCCAGTGTACCCCCTCTTCCGGGTGATACAAAGCAACTTGGCTTCCAGAGATCACTAACACTCCTCCAGACCCTCGCCGATACAGATGGGCTTTTTGGCTTCAAGATGACTAGGCACTTCTCTTCCGAGCCCACGTAGATCCCTTCTCTGGACGGCAGGCACACAGGACTGGCTTCCAGGACACGTCCGGTGAACAGAAGCAGTTGCAAGGTGTCCCCATGTAGCTACGGGAAGAGGTTGCCTAACCAGGTCCTCTCTGGTCCAATCGCTAAATCGGCAAAGCAGCTTTTGGATTTCTTGAAGTGTTGCAGCAGCAGAACTTCTTCATCCAGCTGGATTCCAAGATACAAGCTTCTTGATATTTGAGCTTCTTCTTCGGTTTCGACTTTAAGCTTCTGACAAGGAGAAAAGCGAGGGGTCTCTAGTTATACACAAATGTTCCCCATTCACTCAGGGTGGGCTATGCTCAGCCTGCCCATCACATACTAGTGCATTCATGCAGCTACCAATCATGATCACAGGCATTCAGGCCATTCACCCAAAACCAGACACCCAGAACACAGGATGTGGATTGGAGCCAACTCCCCAGCCTTTCAGAGCATTCATTCTGTTTAAGTCAGGGTGGGCTCAGGCAGGACCACGGCATTGTGACACACAACATAAACCAGACACCCACAACACAGGATGTGATTTTACTCCTTGTCCATTCAGGCAAGTCCCACACCTGGGGTGTAACAAGCAGAAGCAGCCCCAGGAAAGTGTGAGAAACTTAAAGGTGTCTCCCTGACTAGTCCCTGGGATCTGTCATCCAGGTGGCCAGGACACGGCCATCGCTATTGGATCTGGTTCCTGGAGGTGGACCAGTGAGGGAGGATCACCTGGATGGGGGGTTCTTGGGGAGTGGAAGTGGGACAGCGACGGGTGAGACGCTTGGTAGCCCCCTTCTTATAACACCTTTCCCCCATCCTACCACGTAGGCTACTCGAACACTCAAGCCCCCCTTTTCCGACACAAACACTTTCGCATACCACGAAAGACGATAGACAAACACCAGAGCCGTTTACCTGACATGTCCCAACACAAGGGTCAGGCAATGTCAGGCAATTTACCAGAATCACACACATCTGGCGGCCCTTTCCCTTCCCCACAGGGATAAAAGGTGGAGCACGACAGCACAATAAGAGCAAGGCAGTCCGCACGACGAGAGAGCTATCCAAGGCCGGCAGTTCAAGAGGAGGAGAAAGGTGGCAAGGACCAAAGGGGCGACAAGGAGAGAAGCAACCTTGCCCTTTCCAACCAAGGCCTGCGAAACCTCTGTGGAAGGAATCATAAGACCACGAACAATAGCCAGCGTGTGTTGCAGCAGATCTCAACGGTACTCGGAGGATGCCTACGCTGATAAGCAGGGCAGAGAGAGACATACCATTGTCCATCCTTGATTCCAGATATGAGGAAAGCCAAGAGGTTCATCACAGCCGGTGAGTTGAGGGGAGAACCGATAAAGAAACCGAACTGTGTTGAATGAAAGTCGCAAAGTGGCAAATTAACAAAAGTTCAAAGGGAAAACTAGCTGCAGAGGGGTACGGCAACACATGGGTGCTCACTCGAGAGACTCTGGTTAGTCCCGCGTTTATTGGAACTACCGAAACCAGAAGACCCTGGGCGAGCCGCAAGGGAAAGGTCAAAGTGGCCTAGGAAAACCCCTTGTACAGTCAAAAGTCCTTGACCTGCATGTAATCGGAAAGCTACGGGAGATATGATATGATATGACATTTGAAACATGTATATACACAAGTGTTTCAAGGCGTGACGAGCCAAGGGAGGGGAGACAGAGGGAAGACAAAAACAACAATCTTACTAGGCCTATTGACACTGAGATTGCGCAAGTGCAGAGGAGCAGGGAGAGGAGAAGTGCTTTGGACAAGTGCAGGACATGGAATCAATGCATCAAGTAGTGCAGCCAACAGGTGACAAGTGTGAGTGTTAAAAGTGCAGACAACAGGTGTCTAATAAGTGCAGGAAAGGGGACTGTAGGGTTACAGATACAGACCACAAGTGCAGGGAATGCCAGGGGGCAGTGTGGGTGTGCAACTGGGCGGGCAGGGACCTGGGCCCAAGTTCAGAGGGAAGCCAGGTGACCAGTGCAGTATCGGACATGAGATCAGCAGGGGAGAGGAAGAGAGAAGGCAGAAGCAAAGAGGAAGGTCTTGAGGTGCTTCTGGAACTGGAGATGGTTCTCCTCAAGTTTCAGAGAGGCAGGGAGGCTGTTCCAAAGGGAGTCGCCAGCCGGAGAAAGAGATCTGCCGAAGAGCTCGAGTAGGAAGATATTTCCAGAGAGAGATTTGGAGGTATTGCGGTCCCAGGCCCCAGAAGGCCTTGTGGACAATGCAGAGGGTCTTGAACTTGATCCTTGCTGTCACTGGGAGCCAATGGAGAGATTTCAGGGCTCGAGAGACATGATTCCTGGGCTTGAGGCCAAGAACAAGTCACTCAGTACTGTTCTGGATGAGTTGTAGAGAATGGATAGTAGAGGCAGGTAGATTTAGAAAGAGGTTGTTGTAGTAGTCCAGCCTGGAGAGAACCAGGAGATCTGGAAACAGTGAACTTTTGTGGGCAGGTGAGGAAAGGAGGAATACCTCTGAGGAGATGCAGCTGGTAGTTTGACTTCTTAGAGACGTCAGAGATGTGAGGAGAGAAGGAGAGTGTGGAGTCGAAGATGACCCTAAGGTTCTTAGCCTCACAGGTGGGAGCAGGAAGAAGGCCCAGAGTGGGCGGCCAGAGAGTGACAGGAAAGGAAGGTGCAGGTGTGCCAATGAGCACAATCTCTGTCTTACTAGCATTAAGGCAGAGATCATTGGTGGCAAACCACTCCTGGATTGCAGACAAACAATCTGGGAGGAGAGAGGGAGAAGAGGCGGCTGAGGGGACCCTGAAAGCAAGCTGAATGACATTTGCATAGTACTGAAAGTTGGAACAGAGAGCAGCAATGCAGTGGGCGAGAGGTGCCAGGTATTGGTTGAACAGCCAGGGAGAAAGATTAGACTCCTGGGGGACACCGCAGGTAGAGAGTGAGATAGAGGAGAGGAAGGACCAAAGTTGGACCTGGGGGTGTCGGTCAGAGAGGAAAGAGGTCAGCTAGGCCAGGGCCTGATCAGTGATACCCAGGTTATCACGGAACCGGTTCAGCAGGACGTTATGGTTGACCATGTCAAAAGCAGAAGAGAGATTGAGTAGGATGAGAACAGAGGGGTGGTTACCATCAAGGTTAGCGCGCATGTCTTCACAGATGTTCAGGAGAGAAGTTTCTGGGCTTCTGGCTGCCCTGAAGCCAGACTGGTGGTCATGGAGACAACCAACAGATTCAGTGTGAAGATTAAGCTGGGAGATGTCCAGCTTTTCCAAGCGTTTGCCCAGGAAAGGAGTAATGGCGATTGGGCGATAGTTACCTGGACAGGAGGGATCCACTGAGTGTTTCTTAAGATGAGGGTACACAAGAGAGTACTTCAGGGGGGGAAGGAAAGGTTCCAGTGGCGAAAGAATGCTTGCAAAAGTAGGCCAAGGCTGGAGCGAGGGTGTCAATGTGGTCCTTGATGGTTTTGGATGAACAGGGAAGAACCTGTTTTGACGAGCCTTTCATAGATCAGACTTGTCTAGAAACCTTGTCAGGGGTGAACAGAGGAAAGGAAGAGAAGGTAGGAGGAGAGGTGGCTGCAGGGAGGCCATAGGTAAGGGAGAAAGTAGAGGAAGAAGGAAGAGAGGAAGAGAGGGTGGACAGGATGTCCTGAGTTTTAGAGATAAAATGTGACGCCTAGGCCGTGCAGAGGGGCTGGGAGGGGATAGGAGAGGTAGAGACTGCAGCAGGATTGGCCAGCTCCTTGCACATTTTAAAGAGTTTGGCCGAGTTGTTAGATGCCACAGAGACGCGGGCTTGGATGTGGGCTCTCTTCTTAGTGTGGACAGAGAGTCGGTACTACCTTTGAAGCAGGCGGCAGGCCAGTTTGTCGGAGGATGCACAAGATGCCAGCCATTTCCTCTCAGCCACCCTACACTTGCGTTTAAGGGTAACAAGATCAGAGTTGTACCAAGATTTGCACTTGACTTTGGGTTTCAAGCGGATCCTCATGGCAGGGACGAGTACATCAAGAGTGTCTTAGATAGAAGAATAGAGGTTGGAAAGGACTGTGTCAGGATGCGAGTCAGCCAGAGGTGCAGGAGGGGGAGAGAAAGTGGCAGCGAAAGCCTCAGCTGACACACGCTTCATGGGTGGAATGACCGAGAAGGTGGGTGGCAGTGTAGGGGTTGGCTCGGCCTCAGGAGTAGAGAGTGAAAGATGAGAGGAGAGGAGAAAGTGGTCACTCCAGTAGAGAGGAGTGGTGAGAGAGATAGACAGGGGGAAGTCTGTGGGGATCAGAACATCTAGGGTGTGCCCTGCAGAGTGATTTGGGCCAGATGAAAGAATAGAGAGAGAGAGTTGCAGAGGTTGCGAAAGAGTCCAGAGAAGGTACAGGAAGCATCCAGGTGGATTTTGAGGTCTCAGAGGAGGAGGTGTTGAGTGGTCGAGGCCAGGAGGGAGAAGGAGAGATAAGCCCACTTGGAGAGGAAGGAGGTTACCTGACCAGGTGGCCGGTAGATAGTATCCACAGTGAGAGAGCAGCCAGGAAAGAGAGAGAGCCTGCAGACAGACCAGACATTCGAAGGAGGGTAGGTCTGCATAGGAATGAAAGAAGCACAGATCCACTACAGGAAGATCAAGGCTACAACCCCACCGGGAAGGTTGGATCTGGGCACGAAGAGGATCTTGTAGCCATCAGGGAGGAGAGTGTCAAACCTGTGACAGATCTGGCTGTAAACCATGTCTCAGTGAGACCGAGAACATCAAGGTCGAGTTCTTCCAGGAGACGGCAAATGTCAGAGGAGTGTTTGACAGTTGAGCGAGAGCTGAGAGTGGCAATGTGGAGAAGTTTGCCACCCATGAAAGATTTCTGGGGAGGGGTACAGGTCAGAGGTACTCCCTGCGGAAGTGTAGAAAGAGCCTGAAGGAAGGCCGAAGAGAAAGGAGGAGAGGACAATGTAGCCAAGGAGGATGAAGGCACCAGAGACGTTGCAGAGAAATGAGGTAAGGTAGCCAAGGAGGAAGATGAAGGCGCCAGAGAGGTGGCAGAGGAAGGAGGCAAGGAAGCCGGAGGAGGGAAAGAAGAGACAGCAGGAGAGGAAAGGAAGTTGATAAGGCGCGGGAAGGTTCTATCAAAGAGGAGGAGGTTGACCTGATGGCCTTGGACAAAGACGGTACCATTTAGGTAAACATTAATGATGATATAAGAGAAGTTGAAGGGGCCAGGAGGGCCTCCCACCGGGTGCCACCATTAATGGGAGAGGAGGAAAAAGGAGAGAGCACAGAGACCATATGTCCATAGGTCTGGCGAGGGAACGACAAAGAGCATGTCGGTGAGGGTCTGTCTGGAGGAAGCGCTGGTATAGGTATCAGCGATAGAGAGGCCTGGGTTGGAGACCATGATGTCCTTTTTGAACTTCTTCATACCAGACTTAGTGAGAAGGACAGGATAGTCATTAGAGAAGCAGTTAGAGAAGATAGGAGAAACATAGAGCATCATAGAGGATACAGAGAGGGGGGAAATGGGAGAAAGAGGCAGAGGGGAAGGTGAGGGGTGGGGGAACAAGGTAAGGGAGGGGGAGACACTAGGGGCAGGCACAAGAGAAAGGGTGCAAGCAGACAAGATACGAACAAGACAAGAACACAATTTTAAATACATGATGGGCTCGGAGATGCAAAGAAGAAAAGCAGTCAAGGAGCTGTGAAAAAAACAATTAACAGCGTAAGTTCAAGGGAACCTGAAAGAAAAAGGACACAGCAGGGAACAACAAGGCAGAGGGAGGCGCTAGTAACTGAACAGTGATCAAGGGAACCTACGAAGAAGAGTGAAAAACAAATGGAGGTAGGCAGTACACATAACAGCAGTCAAAGATAGCAGATGCAGGAAGAGTATAATCAAGACAGGGGGACCTAGAAGAAGAAACACAGAGCAGCACAGCTTAGCAACAGGGTCTGGGAGGGGAAAAAGGGGGAAGAGGGAGCCTGCAGGGGAACAGAAGACCTGCAGAGGGTGCGTGGGTGCTAGTGAACTGAGGATGGCAGGGGTGCAATCAAGGATTACGAGGGGCCACGCAGGCTGAGGACACGCAGGCGCGAGTGAAGCAAAGGATGGAAGGGGGGCGAAAGCCCACGCAATCTAGAATTGCGATGGAACACGTGAGCTGAGGTCGCGTGGGCTAGTGTGGCCTGGGATGGAAGGGACAAGGAAGCATACACGATCAAGGAATTGAAAAGGAAAGACGTGGGCTGATGACGCGCAGAAGCGAGCAAAGCCAGGGATGGAAGGGGCGAGGAGTGCAAGCGATCAAGGATCGTGAGAGACGACACAGGCTGAGGATGCGCAGGCACGAGCGAAGCCAAGGAAGGAAGGGGCGCGGAAGCCCACGCAATCTAGGATTGCGATGGACCACACGGGCTGAGGTCGTGCAGGCGCAAGCGTGGCCAGGGTTGGAAGGGGCGCGGAAGCACGTGCGATCAAGGAATTGCAAAGGAACCAAGTGGGCTGAGGACGTGCAGGCGCGAGCGAAGCCAGAGAAGGAAGGGGCGAGAAGTGCACACGATCAAGGAACACGAGGGATGACGCAGGCTGAGGACATGGAGGCGCGAGCAAAGCCAATGAAGGAAGGGGCGCGGAAGCACACGCGATCTAGGATTGCGAGGGACTAAGCGGGCTGAGGACACAAAAGTGTGAGCGTGGCCAGGGATGGAAGGGGGGCATGATCAAGGAATTGTCAGAAGCGTGGACGTAGCAAACGTGCTACGTGTCGTTGGGCAGCGTCTCCTGCGAACGTGCATCGTTCAACACTATGGCCTTGACCTGCGAGGGCTTTGCTGCAGAGGGTCCAAACCTCGGATTTTAAAGGCTCCGAAGCGTGGACGTAGCAAAGGTGCTACGTGTCGTCAGCCTTGTCCTGCGAGGGCTTAGATGAATCCTGCTTAGTGAGTTCAAGAGAAAGTACTGAATGATTGGTAAAGAATTGGCAAGAGGGAACCCGACGAAGGGATGCCTATAGAATGGGGTGAAGCCTGAAGTCTCAATGAACAGCATGTTGACAAGAGTGAACCCAGCAGAGGGATGTCCACAGTGAACTGTTTAAAAAGACATTAAGGGCCTCATTACGACCCTGGCGTTAAGGGTTTAACGGCGCCGTAAAAGGTGTTGGCGCCGTTAAACCCTTAACGCCTGATTACGAGGTCCCTTTGCGGGACCCGACCTTAACGGCTGGTTTTTCCAGCTGTTAAAGTAGGGACCCGCAAAGGGACTTTGGTCTAATAATGGTACCGCAATTTGCGGTACTGTTATTAGCGCCTTCCCCATTCCCATTGAGCCCTAAGGGGCAAAAATGGGAATGGGGAAGGGCCATGGCGGCATGGGGAATTACCGCCCCACCAACCTCGGAATGGCTAATAGCACCATGGTCCTCTGCCTGGGTCGTAATGAGGCCCTGGGGCCTCATTACGAGTCCGGCGGTAACCGAGGCGGTAAAACCACCTGGTTACCGCCGGCAGGTATTACCATTCCACCTCCGTGATTCCCGGAATTACCGGGGCATTACAACCCCGGTTTTCCGGGAATCACGGAGGCGGAATGGTGTTAATCCCCATTCCCATTGAGTCCTACGGGACTCAATGGGAATGGGGATCATGGAAACACCGGCAGCATCTCGTAATGCTGCCGGTGTTTCCTCGTCCGCCTGCAGGTGGGCGGTGTTAAACCCGCCAGGTTTACCGCCACTGTTATTTCCGGACCGCCTGATTTGTAATGAGGCCCCATGTTTTCAATGCCTCTAGGACTGTTTCAATTTAAAGTCCTTCCTTTTGGCTTACACGTTGTGCCAGTCACTTTCCAATGCCTCATGGATCAGATACTACCACCTTATTCCGATTTCTGTGGAGGCTATATTGACGATATCGTCATTTATAGTAAGACTTGGGAGGACCACCTCTTCCATCTTCATACCATCATGTAAATCCTGAGAAACGCTGGCCTAACTGCTAGTCCAGCTAAGTGCAGATTGGCCTAGTCAGCCGTAAAATACCATGACTTCTTCGTAGGGAATAGGAATGTACAACCCCAACATGAGAATGTAAAAGTCGTCTTAGATACACCAACACCCAAGACCAAAAGAGATCTTAGAGCTTTTCTCGGGTTAATAGGATATTACTGTAGGTTTATCCCCAACTTTTCAGATAAAACAGCCCAGCTAACAGATAAACTTAAGAATGTCGAACCCTAGAAACTTCATTGGAATGATGATTTTGAGATATGCTACAACACCTTAAAACAGACTCTGTGCCAGAATCCGATCCTAAAGTTAGTCGACTTTGTCTTGCAAACGGATGCCTCCCTTACAGATTTAGGAGCAGTCCTGTCCCAGGTTTGTGATTCATTGGAACACCCCATTTTATTCACCAGCTGCAAACTGTTCCCACATGAAAACAATAACTCTGTGTTGGAACTAGAGACACTGGCCATCAAGTGGGCTATAATCCATCCTAGATACTACCTATTAGGACGAAAGTTCACACTAGTTACAGATCACTCACCCCTAGTTTGGATTAGCCAATGCAAAGACTCCAACCCTCGGGTCACGTGATAGTTTCTAGACCTACAACCCTTTTGTTTCACTGTGGAATACTGAAAAGGAAAATACCAGGTAAATGTAGATTTTCTTTCCCGGTACCCCTCTGAAACAAAAGTGGCTACATTGCATGGAGTAAGGGTATGTGACAATCCTGAAGGTGTCTCCCTGACTAGTCCCCGGGGATCTGTCATCCAGGTGGCTAGGACACGCCCATCGCTATTGGATCCAGTTTCTGGGGGTGGACCAGTGGGGGAGGATCACCTGGATGGGGGGGTCATCGAGGAATGCAGGTGGGACACCGATGGGTGAGACGCGGTATCCCCTTATAAAACCTTTTCCCCATCCTACCACATAGGATACTCAAACACTCAACCCCCTCTTTTTCTGATACAAACACTTTCGCATACCACGAAAGACGATGGACAAACACCAGAGCTATTTACCTGACATGTCCCCACACAAGGGTCAGGCAAAGGCAGGCAATTGACCAAAATCACACACATCTGACAGCCCTTTCCCTTTGCCACAGAGATAAAAGGTGGAGCACGACAGCACAATACGAGCAAGGCAGACCGCACGACAAGAGACCTATCCAATTCTGGCAGTTCAAGAGGAGGAGAAAGGCGGCAAGGACTGAAGGGGCGACAAGGTGAGTAGAAACCTTGCCCCTTCCAACCAAGGGCCGCGAAACCTCATGTTGAAGGAACCGTAAGACCGCGAACAATAGCCAGCGTGTGTTGCAGCAGCTGTCAATGGTACAAAAGCAAGTTGAAAGAATTAGAAAAAGTCTATTGAAAAGAAATTTTCAAAACTAAACAAGAGTACTTAAATATGCAGATTTTAAATGCAAATAATGATATGATATGATATGATATGGCATTCATTACGCGCCTATACACAAGTGTTTCAAGGCGCGATGAGGCAAGGGAGGGGAACAAAGGGAGGACAGACAACAATCCTACTAGGCATGGTGTCATTCAGATAGCGCAAGTCAGGGGGAAGGGACAGTGCAGTACATGGGAAAGATGATAACAATAAGTAAATAAATGGGCAGCATGTGGCAAGTGCATGGGTAAGTGCGGACATCAGGTGTCAAGGGCTGGTAGGGGGACTGTAGGGATACAGAACAGTCCCCAAGTGCGGGGTTGCCAGGTGGGCAGTGCAGGTGTATGACGCTGGTTGGGGAAGGACCTGGGCCCGAGATTAGAGAATGTCCAGGTAGCCAGTGCAGTTCTGATTTTTCCATGAGGTCTGCAGAGGAAAGGAGGAGAAAAGGCAGAAGCAAAGAGAAAGGTTTTGAGGTGTTTCCAGAACCGGAGATGGTTCTCCTCAAGTTTAAGGGAGGCAGGGAGGCTGTTCCAGAGGGAGGCACCAGCTGTAGAAAGAGATCTACCACCAAGTTGTTGCAAGGAGAAGCGAGGCTGTTCCAGAGGGCATGAGTCAAAGAAATTATTTGAAGTCCTTAGGAACTTTGAGAAACCCCAAGTACTTACAAGAAAGATAGAACCTACTCAGCAGGACTGTGATACAGTTCAAAAGGCATTTGCCAGGAGCGGCCACCAGGGGGTGCACAGATGAGCTTCTCTCCTGCGTGAGCTCCGTCAACCATGGCCCCACAAGTGACCCGAGCCCCCACTTTTGGCAAACCCCCCCACAGCCCCTGGAAATTTGAGTGAGGGGCGCATCAAAGCTCCCCCACCCACAGCTGGGTGAAAATCCGATCAAAATCAGATGGAAATCAAGCGAAAAAAAACGACGTAAAAGAGGGCCCCCCGTCCCGAGCGCACTTGGCTGGTGATGAAGGGCCTCACACGAAGGTGAACGATTGAGAACTGACTGGGCCTGCATTCCATGTGCGACACTCTAAGCAACTGGGCCCATCCAGCTGCCCACACTGAGTGAGAGATACCAAGGAGGAGGTGACGCATGACTACGGGGGAACCTCATACCGGACCCTTGTAACTGACGGACCAGCGCACAACCCCCTCGCAACTGCGTACACCGCAGCCTCTGCTTTGCTCCACTCACATCATCGATTCCGGAGGAGAAGAACCTGACCCACTCAACGGAACACGGTGAGAGCCCCCCGGGTGACACACGCGCCACATGAGACTAACTCCGTCCCAATTATGAGGTGCACACTGTTCCCATCCCGCAGGGTCGGAATGCCGGGAGGGCCTGTGCGCCACCCGCCACCGAAAGAAGGCTCCTATTAAGCGAGGAGACGTGGGGCTGATGGAGTGGAGCTCTACATCCCGCAGCTGTTGACTTCTTTAAGTTACATCTCATCCTCCCTCTCTCCCGGACCAGCCCCATGAGAGGCCAGTCATGCTAACGAGAGGCCGGAGGGCGACGCAAGGAGGCGCGCTTTGGACCCATAGATCTGGTGAATATCAAACTTACTGGCCAGCTCCCCTGGCCGAAAGGTGAAATCCCCCCATTACAAGAGGCATAGTGGTGGGTCACACCGGGTGGGCAGGGGAGTGGGTCCAGGGGTCGCGGACTGGTCCTGACACCGCAGTTACCCCCTCCCCCCCAGCAATAGATAGAACACACCACGGCGACCCTCGACCACCTTGCCTAATTTTGGTCCGCGCTGCCTGGGATTTTGATAGGCACATGACACTAGCCACCACAGTGGCCCCAATCGGACGCTACCTCCCACAAACACATTATAAAATAGCCTGCGGACGCCCATGTAAGCATGCCACACAATAAAATAAAACAGCAAGGGAAACCCCAGCTTTCATGGCACTGTAAGAACTGTGTCCTATACCCCAGGAGGAGAGAGCACACCACAGGAGAATGTTCTGGGACCTACGCAAGTTATATTTTCTAAGATAGAACTGTTAATAGTGTTCCTGGAATCAATCTGAAGCCATCCATTCTCGATACGGAATCCAGACCAAAGAGTGTAGTGTACTAGTTACACTCCAAACATTTTTTCCTTGTGGAAGCCCGAGCCAGATATCACAGAAAATACAGCTATTCTCCTGGTACCCGGCCAAGGAAGTGACCATTTGGAAAGCCTGACCTCCCGGTCTCCAAACCCATCTGCTATCTCATGTGCTTCGTTGGTAGCGGTTATATCTGACGACTGTGATATGGAGAACCCAAAACTTTCCTCAACATGAGAAGAGGTAGGGAGGACCCCACTAATCCACAATCTGTAAGCGACTAGACAATGATTACAGATACTTTCCTGCAGGAATCATAGAAGCCCTCCATACAATAGCAGAGTTGAACACTCAATTCAGGAGTCCACGGTGACACAGTGCAACTCCCCCGGAATACATCCTTTGGTCACCTCTGCCCTATCGGCGCTGCCCAAAGTTTCTAAAGGTTACCCCCAACTTTACTCCAGCCTATATTAGCGCAAAGCAAAGGCTAGCCATCTACGCCTATGTCCCAACACCTCTCTGCATCTCTAAACTCCTACTCTGCAATAATCGAGACACCCGGAACTGACTCAGCCGCCACGAAAGGTGACATTGTCGCCCTCTTGAGTGAAATCAAGAACATGGGGACCAGCATAGGCGGGAAGATAGACAAGGTTACACAACGCCTAGACAACATCGAAGAAAGGCTTGACGTAGTGGTGAACAATCAGGCATCGATAGACACTCTCGAAGCACAATTTGAACAAAGGATAGCCGATCTGGAGCAGCGTGAGGAGGACTTTAAGCTCAAAATGGATGAATTGGAAAATCGGGAAAGACGGAATAACCTGTGCTTTTTTGGGATCCCGGAACAAGGAGGAGAAATTGAGAGTGACCTCAGGAAAACACTCCATGACATCATCAAGCTCCTGGTCGCTGATGATGCGATTGATGAACCCAAAACCGAACAGATTCACAGAGCCGGAGGCCTGTTAAGATGTATTTCTGAACTCTGACCTGGAGGGGCAGAGGTTCAGAAGGCCAACCTAGTTTCTTGGAACAGGGTAACCTCTGGACAAGCCAGACCAATCAGGGTAGCTATGGCAGGCGGTCAAGACTAAGTCTCGAGGGGTGAGGGTGACTGAAAGACCTCAATGAGCACACAAAGCAAGGACACTTACAGATTACTCCAGACATGGTGTTATATTAAAAATATAGACACATTTATTACAAGGCCTTTGGAATATCGACCATAGTAAAGAATCACAATAATACTAAAGTAAACCAACACATCACAATCAACACAATATATATACAAGACCAGAGGGGTCTAACGGATTAAGAAGCACGAAATATGTAGACCACTTAGATGGGGAGGAAAACAGGCAGTGCAAGTAAGCTTTAGACCCAGTTCCACATCAAGAATACACCTAAGAGGCAGTCCAAGCCCTACAAAGAGAGGAGCCTTATGCTCAATAGTACATGCACACGCTTGTGCCAATGGACAAAATAGGATCTCTTCAAGGTTCAAGGGTCACTAGCAGTTCAGGAAGGTGGATACGGTCGATGAAGAAGACGTCCCTCCTATTCAAGCAGGACCTCCACTGGAGGGCAGAGGCAGGTTGAGAGTGCGGGACAGAGTCGTTATTTCGCAATAGCTTTGGAAAGGAAATGGGCCCTCGCGGGCACTTCGTGCCTAAAAATGGGCTCCTGCGCTGGGGGCCACACGTTGGGATATGGATTGCTCACCGGTCCCCGAGGCAGGCAGACCCAGACTTCGCCAGTACAGCCCACTTCGCTGGCAGGTTCGAATGTGACGATCAGGACGTCTCGACACCGTGTAGTTTCCGCGGTAGCAGGCTTCAGGGTCAAGGGGGCCACAAGAGCAGAAAACTTGCACAGGTCGTTGCCACAGCAGGGCAACACGGTAACCGCGTTTACTCCGGTCCAGGCGCACTCGTCTCACTTCAGACCTGGGAATGCCAAGTGTACGAAATTCGATGTGAAGGTGCCGTGGACACAGAGCAAGCAGTATACCAAGTTTCGAGGGCTTCCTTGAAGCCGCGGCGGTGACATAGCAAACGTCCTGTGTAAGCTGGACAGCCCAGGGACACTTCCGAAGAGGCTTACTTGTAGGGTTTGATGAAGGTGCCAAGAATAGTTGGTCCCACTATTCCAATGGGTCGAAGCGCCTTTGCAGACCTTCTAGGACGAGCAGATGTAGAGGGGTCTCGCAGGACGACAGCAGGCTCAGGGTGCCAAACCTTCCAGCGGGTCACCAGCGGTTCCTCAACTAGGATTCTTGTTGCAGGATACTTGGCTCCTTTTTTTTTAAAACTCTTTATTTTTGGTATTTAACACACCATACAACTACACACCCACATTAGGGTGGACATTAACTTTGTGCCGTCGTCTTAAACCCTCCCACCGTCCCCCCCTTCCCCCCCACGCCCGTCTCACCCGAGCAAAGTCTCTGTTGGTATTCGTCACTCCCCTCCTGATCCTTGACTTGAGGAAGAGTTGGCCTGGACTGAGATTTCATCAAGGTGTGCCTCCTGACTCTGAAGTGCTAATTGAGGGGACTTCTGCTTCACTCATCAGGAATGTTATCAGCAGGCCCCATATGTCAGGAGGGCGAGCGTGTAGGGGCAGAAGTTTTATAACGTCTGATTCTGCATCCTGGTAGTAGAGTAAGTCTTTGCGCCAGGCTGCGTAAGAAGGAGGGGGGCCCCGGCCCCACGCCATGGCAACTCTCCTACGGGCAAGTGTCAGCAGAACCCCCGTCAACTTCCTGGATGGGACGGAAAGCAGCCTTGTCATGCCTAGCAACGCTGCTGTATGTCTCGGGTGTATAGTTTCTCCAACTATCGCCGTCGTCGTTTCCAGCACTCGGTTCCAGAAAGGGGCTATTTCAGGGCACTCCCAGGACAGATGAACAAAGTTTGCGGATAGGGAACCGCATCTCTTGCACTCCGCCTGCACGTCAGGGTGATGTTTGTTGATCTTTTCGGGTGTGCGATAGGTTTGATGGAGGAAGTTGAAGTGGATAAGTTTGAGGCGTGAATTAAGTGCGATTTTCTGATTCTGATTCAGGATGTAGCCCCAATCCTCATCTGAAATGACTGTGCTTAGTGCTCTTTCCCATCTGGATTTTGCACAAGTGGTGGCGGTGGTCGTACTAGAGATTAATGCTTTGTATATTTGTGACACCAACCTGCCGTCACCTTGTGCTTGAATAACGTCATGCAGCAATTGCCAGGTAGGCGGTTGACACGGGAAGTCCGGCAGAAGGGTCTGTAATGTGTAACGAGTCCGGAAATAGAGGAACACGTCCAGTGCAGTGTTGCCCCCTTTCATTTTTGCTTGATCTGGGGTTAGGAAGCCTTCCTCTGTGAAGAGGTCTCCTAGAGTTTGTATGTGAAGCTTATCGACCCATTGGTGAAAGACTTTCTCTGATGTTAGGGGGATTCCCGGAATAAACTTGACTGGCAAAAGAGGGGAGTACAGTGTTTGCACCCCGAGCCTTTGGGCTAAGGTTTTCCAGACTTTGTACGTCATGAGCATCACGTTCATCGTGGGGCAAGGAACGGGGATCTGGCCGAAGATCACTGCAGTCCGAAAATTGGGCGTTGCCAGGGCTCAGTCCACTTGTACATGAGGGCGGATCGTGTGAGTCGCATACCAATGGCTGAGGTATTGTGCCTGAGCAGCCCAGAAGTATTTCTCCAAGTCCGGGAGGGCAAGCCCCCCATTGGACACGGGAAGTGTCAATGTTGAGTGTGCCACTCTGGCTGGTTTGCCCGCCCAAAGAAGCTCAAGAACCAAGCTTTTCAGCCTTTTCAGAAAGGATTGCGGTAGTAGCAGAGGAATATTGTTGAAGAGGTACAGTAGTTTAGGCAGGACCACCATCTTGACCAGGGAGGCCCTTCCAGCGTGAAACCTTGTCTTGGAGGAACTTGACCACTTCCTCGTAATTATCGTAAAACATCTCGTGTTGGTCCAGAAACAGCTGTATCCCCAGGTACCGGACCCTGGCAGTTTTCCATGTGAGATTGAATTCGTCTGCAAACTGCTTTGTGGCCCTGGTCAGTGGAAAGACAACGGATTTATAATGATTAATTTTTAGCCCAGAGGCTGCTCCGAATTTGATGACTTCCCTCATGACTGGGTTCAGGTTAACCTCGGGGTCGCGAATGAACAGAGCCACATCGTCGGCATATAGAGAGACGATGAGCCTGTGTGGGCCGATGATGAGTCCCCTCTGTTGTCTGAGTTCTCGAAGGTTGGAGGCGAGTGGCTCCATTACCAGGGCGAAGATTAAAGCTGAAAGCGGGTAGCCTTGTCGCGTACCTCTTTGCAGATCTATTGAAGCTGATTTTGCGGTGCCTACAATGATGTTTGCTTGTGGCTTGGTGTACAGGAGAGAGACAAGCTTGATGAAACGGGCACCCAATCCCATCCTGGTGAGAACCATGAACATAAACAGCCACTCCACCGAATCAAACGCTTTCTCTGGGTCTAAAAGGACTGCAATTGCCTGACTTGAGGGGTCTAGTGCCTCGATGATTCTGAACATTCTCCGGATGCCGAAGGTCGAATTGCGGCCTGGAATAAAGCCGGCTTGGTCCGCTAGTACAAGGGCAGGCATCAGGGGCATCAACCTTTTGGCTAGAACCTTGGCGAGTATTTTATTGTCGAGGTTAAGCAAAGAGATAGGGCGGTACGATGAACATTCTTCTGGTGGTTTGCCTGGTTTGTGCAGAAGGATGACATTGGCTTCACAGGAGGAGCGAGGGAGAGTCCCGACTTCCAGCGCCTCTTCGTACACCGCCACCAGGAGAGGAGCCAGGGTGTCTGCAAATGCTTTATAGAATTCTCCCGTTAGGCCATCTGTGCCCGGTGCCTTGGAAGAGGGTAGGGTCTTTATGGCTGCTTTATTCTCTTCCTGTGAGATCAGCTCATTCAGAGGTTCACGCAGGTGTTGTTCGACCCAGTAGAGCTCTGTGTCTTCTAGATATTCCAATGGGACGTTTGAATCTTTTGGGAGTTTCGCACTGTAGAGGTCTTGGTAGAATAGCCTGAATTCCTCTGCAATCTTATCGTCGGTGTGGATCACCTCGCCTTGCTTGGTTCGGATCCTTTCGATTTGGGACTGTTTGTTGTCAGCTCTGATTAGGTTCGCCAGAAGGGCACCAGGTTTTTGGCCCTCGCCGTATTGACGGACTTGACTGGTGCGACTTAAAAATTTGACCTCTCGATCCGCGGCGGCATTGAATTTTTGCAGTTCCATTTTCAGAGCTGCCGCTGACTTTGGGTCGGCCGTGTTTGTGTTCTGGATCTCGAGAGATTTTAGTTTTCCTTCGCTGGCTGTAAGCTTGCTCCTGATGAGCTTGAGGATGCCATTTTCTTTGGCGTGGCAGACTCCTCTAATGAAACATTTTAAAGACTCCCAGATTGTGCCTACTAAGGGGACAGAGCCAAGGTTGGCTTCAAGAAACACGTGTATCTCCTCTCTTAATTCAGAGGCAAAGACTTCATCACGTAGCGAGCCCGTTTTGAAGCGCCAGCGCTGTAGAGGCAGCGTAGGGTTGGATGGCTTGAGATTAAGAAGAAGTGGTGAGTGGTCTGAGAGCGTTCTCGGATGGATACAACACCGGCCACATGTCAAGGGGCCATTTGCTGAGGTGAAGAGATAGTCGATCCGGGCACTCGTGTTGTGGACTGCCGAATGGAAGGTAAAATCACGCAGCTCTCCATTAGAAATTCTCCATACATCCTGAAGATCAAACGCTTTGCAAATGTCCTTTATTTGGAGGCCAGCCTTAGAGGGCGGCAGCGGTGTGGCCTTTGATCTATCTCTCATAGGGTCTAAAACCGTGTTCATGTCTCCACCCCAAATTATTATTGCAGGGTCGTGAGCGGAGAGCTGTGTCAACACCCAGCCAAAATTGTCGGGACCGTCCACATTCGGCGCATAAGAATTAATGAAAGTCATTTTCTGACCTGCGATGATGCCGCACACCAATACTGCTCTTCCCTCGGTGTCCTTTGCCGTATGGAGTAGACGGAAACTGAGCCCCCTGTGTATGAGTATAGCGACTCCTCTCGAGTATGTAGAGTAGGATGAGAAATATCTATGGCATCCCCAACTCTTGGCCCACCGGTGATCTTTCCCAGGGCTGAGGTGTGTCTCTTGGATCAAGGCCACGTCCACTTCATGGCGTCTGAGGTAATGCAGAATTTTTCTGGTTTTTGCTGGGATGTTGCCGCCTCTTATATTCCACGTTAGGACATTGAATAGGGCGAGTACGTTTTTATGTAGGACCTCTTTACCATTCCGATGGACAGCGCTGGTTTGGTAATAATTGGTCTAGTGCCAGGGTCAATGCTCAGAGGTAGAGAGCCTGGTTGAGGCGACGGAACTGATGATGGGCAGGGAACATGCGGGGAACAGGACGGTCGGGATCTGGCGGCGCTGAACATTCCTAATGCACTCTGAGGGCTCGATCTACGGGCAAACCCCAACAGGCCCGAGACGTTACTCTCCGAAGGGTGGGCAACCCCCAACTGGCCCACCGAGAGGTCCCTCATTAGCCAACAACCAACACAAATGGCCCATGGAGATACCATGCTGAGGAATGAACCTCCACCTCAGCGGAAAAAACTCAACTAAAAATAAACTTAACAGTAGCTGTGCTAGGGGCGCTCGGGGCCTCCCAAGTGTCCCTGCCCCGTCTTTCGCTTAGTGTGAATGTTCCGGCTTACTCTGTGATGCAGGCAAGTTTCTGAGTCGCCGCCCTGCATTACTCTTTATGGAGGATTCCTGTGGTTTCTATCTCTTTGCGGTCTGGGGCGAGCCTGGTTCTGATCTGGACACCCCAAATGGTCTAAGAATAGGTTTGCTTCACCCGGGGTTTGGAAGAACTGGATCTTTCCGTCGTGCTGAACTCTAAGGCATGCTGGATAGAGCATTGAGTACATCATTTGACTGTTTCGGAGTCTCTGCTTGATGCTGGCAAACGTTTTCCTTGTAACTGCACTGATGGGGAGAAGTCGGGGAAGAAGTGAATTTTGTCCCCCTCGCGGCATAGCTCACCTTTCTCTCTGGCTAGCCGGAGTATGGAGTCCCGATCTCTGTAGTTCAACAGCCTCGCTATTATTGGTCTGGGTGGCGAGCCCAGAGCTGGTCTAGACGTGGGAACTCGGTGAGCCCTCTCTATAAAGAAAAGGTGGGACAGAGCTTCGCGTCCGAATAGGTTGATGCAAAGAGACTCAACAAAGTCCTCCATTTTCTCCTGCGTTTGATGTTCTCTCACTCCCACTATCCGTAGGTTATTCCTTCTTGAACGGCCTTCTAAATCCTCACACTTGGCAATTGTTGTTTTAATTTGTGATTCCAATAGAGAGACTTTGTTGGTTAGAATTGTTGAACTGTCATCGAGATTTGACACTCTCTGCTCCATATCGTTCATGCGTTCAGCATGAGAGTCCATCCGATGTTGCAGGAGGTCGACTTTAGATGCAAGACCATGCATTTTATTGCTCAGATTGCCAATGCCAGCCTTCAAGTCAAGGAGGATTTCTTTGATTTCGGAGGAGTTGCCACTAGAATCATCTTGCTGCGGACAGACTGACATTGAAGCTAGGTCCTCCTGGAGGAGGGGTGCTCTTCGAGTCGAGCCACTTTCAAAGTTTAATTTCCTCTGGGACTTGTCAGTCTTTCCCCTTCGTGACAGCGGAAGTGGGAATGACTGTTGTCGGCTGCTTATGTCCAGACTGTAACTGGGGCACCTCCAGGGCCTTTCACTGGACTGGACTGATCGCTGCTTGATGTGGATGGTGGTCTTGCGGCTTTATGAGGGAATGGGTTCTGAGAACTTCAATGGGGGTGGACTACCCTTTCCGGTGCAGTTGGCTCTCCTGAACCAGGGTGATGTTTCCCACCTTAGTGCGGTGAGGCCCAATGTGCCCTGCTAGCGTGGATGACGCAATGTTCAAGTCACAGTTGGAGCAGGTTCATGATGGACATCTTCTGGAATTCTGCGCCGACTATATGAAGGAGGGCCTCCTCCGTCACTCAACCCAATGTTAATCACGGCTTGCCTGAGGGAGGCAGGAGGGGGGGAGGAGATGGGGGGCGGCCGTATGCAGGACCGGCTCCCTACGGGGAGTGATGTAGACTCCCCCCCCACTCCTTACCTCCACGCTCAACCAGCCTTTTCCTTCCTCGAGGCTTGTACCGCCCTGGGTGCTCACGAGACTTGGGCGGGAGGGGTCTCCCAGCTCCCAGCACGGCACCGGCGCTGGGGCGACGATATTCACTGCGGGCTCGGCAGAGTGTGGACTTTTACGGTGGCTCAGAGCTGGGGGGGAGAGGTGGCTAGCCCCGACCGCCGTTGCGCCTCTCGCTCAACGGCCCACAGCCTCGGAGCTGGATGCCGGAGCAGGCGCAGTGGAAGCGGGCGGTGACGAAGTGGGGGAGCAGCTGATCTTTTCTCGAAGCGCCGTCTCCTCCGAGGCCGGCGCCGGCCGCTGGGATAACTTGTGGCCGTGATCCCCGCACGACCGCTGGCGTCCAATGGTGGAAGGAGGGGGGGGGCCTGTGCCCTCGCCGACACGCTGTCTTCTGACGGATGCCCACAGTGGTGCGCCCGGATTTGTCGTCGGCTCCCCTGGCGCCCTCGTCGCAGCTCGGCTTAGGGTGGGGGATCAGGTTACCTCTGGAGAGGGAGCAGGGCTCTGTATAGTTGGCGCCCCGCTAGCCAGCTACGCGGGGCTCGGGGACAGAGCCGTGTGGGCCGGGCTTTGGCTTGGGGGCACCGATTTGGCTCCAAATTTCTCAGATATGTCGCTGGGGAGACCAGAAAGACAAGGATCTGCGGGCTGGCACACAGATTCACCGGGAACCTGAGGATTCCGAAGGATTAATACGGGGCGAAGCGGGAGCTTTAGACCAAGTCGGCCATCTTGGATGGCCCTCTAGCGCCCTCTATAGGATACTTGGCTCCTTATCCTTTGTTCGTGTGAACTTAGGAGATAGACCTGGTAGTGGTGTTTTCGGCCTCCTCTTATCCAAAGTTCCCTTCGCGCCAAAATGGAGAGGATCCAATGGGAGATCTGCTCACAAACACTCACTCCATACGTGGACCAATCACAGACCACAGTGGTCTCAGGCATTCAGGACACTCCAGACTCTCTGGCACCCAGGATGTGTATTGGGAACAGACATCCCAGCCCACATCCTGGAGGCACATACACAAGGCATGCCGAAGCCTGCGAAAGCTTTGGGTTTCGCAGGAAAATGCATGACCAAATAAGGACTGACCCGGGTCGGCTCGACCTGGGGAAGGTGAAGGGGCAAGATGGCCAAAGGACAGGACAAAGAACCTCGTGGCATGGCCATTTTGGAGCCAGGCCACCTATTTGTGCCAAATGCGGTAAGCGTGGATAACATGGCAAGAAAGGGTTCAAAAAGATAAACGATAGCTGCCACCAGTCCTGTCCGTGACACATCTGCACAGTTCATAAAAAGTCCAACGAGAGTTTCTAGGGCCTTTGGAATGACTAGTGACCCAAGGGTGCGGTAAAGTAAGTTACATTGCACTCTTTTTACATGTTGCACAAAAGCTGCAACATGAGGAAAGGACTAAGGAAAACGAAGTCTCCCAGCACTGACTGTTTTAAGGGCATGTCAGTTTCCCCATAAGAAGTCAGTGAAAGCCCATAGGAGTGCGGCTGAGGGCTGTGCTTCTATGGCAAAGGTTAGATCAGGGTGTAGAACAGCAGCAAAAAGTTTGGGGGTTGACACATGGAGGGAAAATTACATTCAAATATGAAATCTTTCCTAACAAGGTCGACCTGGTGGTCTGAGATCAGTCCTCGCCCATTTTCACCGCTATCAGGACAAGACCAGGGTGCTTGAAAAGGCAAGAAGCGGTGGGGCGATCACCTTTAGAGACGCACAGAAAACGATTTATCAAGACTTATCATCATTGACGCTGTCCCTCAGGAGGATGTGTGGCCCCCTCACGAAATGGTTAAAAGAGAGAGACATTTGGTATAGATGGGGCTATCGCTTCTTCCTCTCATTTGAACACGCAGGTACAAAGATACGGTTGAGATCGGAGAAAGAAATTAAAGCATGTACCTCTGAGCTAACTGAAACGCACAGGGAGGGAGAAAACCAAGAAGAACCGAGACAAGAAGGAAAGGCATGGTGCATCCAAGGCCCTAGAAGAAAGCGGGTGAAAGGCTCGAGAAAGTACCGAAGAGGCACTCCAGAGGGGGACAATTAAGTCTGGTCAGACTCAGTATCCTTGGAAATTCTCCTACTGTAAAAAGTGTGATTTGACCAAATAATCAACCTAGTGAATTCTGTTTTGATATAAGCGATGGGGGCTCATTGGACATTGTGATTCTCTTTATGAACGGGGCCGTGAGCTAACGGTATCCACTGTTTCTGGTGGTTCGATGCAGGGCCAATCTTTTCAACCGGGCTTGATCGGACACCACCAATTGGGGGATGGGAAAGCGGGTGGAGGGAGGGAATTAGGGGCAAAGGATGGGGAAGGGGAAAGGGCGAAAGCAACATTCTTAGTGGATGAAGAAGTAAGAAACAGTGTGAGGTATGTGGAGAAGATGACATATCTGTGGCTGTGGTTGAAAAACTTTATCACTCCGATATTACACAATGGTGATAATCGCTGATTCAAGGGGAAGGGACTCCCTCAGAGTGGGAACGCTTAACGCCAAGTGTCTTAACTCACCGACCAAGAGATCTTTGGTATTCAGAGAATTCCGTAGAGCAAAAATTGACATCCTCCTTCTGCAGGAGACCAAATATATGAAGGGAGAAGAAAGACAGATTCTCGGGAAACGTATAGGAACATACTTCTGGGGCTCTGGACCATTGAGAAAAGGGTGGGGGGGTGGGAATCCTCATTAAGAAAGGGATAGAGTTTAAAGTCGCCAAGACATGGTCAGATGCGGAAGGCAGAACTCTATTGGTAACAGGAACTATTGGGAATGCGAATGTAACAATTGCCATGATTTACTCCCCCAACGTAGGGCAAACTAGATTTTTGACTAAAACAATTCCCAAAATAATGCTTGAGGCCACAGGGCACATTATTCTGGGCTGCGAGTTCAATCTATTGGCAGATCCCACTATGGATCGGAAGTCTGGTAACCCTGTTACGAGAGACCCAACCAAAGGGGAACGTAATGAGTTTGCAGACATGATGGATGTGTATGGGATGAGTGATGTGTGGAGAGGGTTGCACCCGGATGAGCGAGGCTACACCTTTTACTCAACCCCACAAAACACCTTTACTCGGATAGATTATATTTACTTTTCAAGAGATTTGTATAACATTACTGTTAGGGAGAATTCTCCTTCTAGGGCTAATTTCCCTCACCTAGCGAGTCCCCCACCAGCTTTGCTGGATTTCTGGAGTTTATTTTTTCCACCTGGTAAGAGTGTATATCCTTTTTCACTCTTACATGTGTTTTGGCCTATGTGTTTTTACTCATTGTGTGATCTTGGGCACTGGAGCACACCACTCCATGGGTTACACAGCACCCTCAGTGTAGTAACCCAGGGTTGTCTTTTAGACTGTCCTCTGACTCTCTTTCGCTGGGGCTGACTACTGTCACCCAGAGAAGAACTAGTTACTTCTTACCTTGTAACGTTCTTTCGACGGGATGTTCCTCCGACGTATTTCGTATCTTAGATATCTCCTTCCAGCTCTGCTGGCCTCGGAAAATTTTTCTCTAGAGGGCGCTGCGCGTCGACGTCCTCCGAGTCGATGTCCCTCGACAGCCGCCGTATCGACGTCAACGTCATCCTGCCTATAAAGGCCGCGCGCAGCGTCCGTTGCTCAGTTCCGTTTTGTAGCCCACAATAATTCTTTCTGGACTAGACTAATCACCCTGAAGGAGCGTAAGCTGCAACAACAAAGGAAGTAGAACTGCGGGGATGGATGGGAGGGTCGATAAGGAATACGTCGGAGGAACATCCTGTCGAAAGAACATTACAAGGTAAGAAGTAACTTGTTCTTCGAAGGGATTGTGTCCTCCGACGTATTCCTTATCTTAGATAGGCTCCCATAGCAGTATTCTATCATTGGAGGAGGGAGTACTGACTTCACGCTGTCTTCTATTGATGAATAGAGTGCAGTACAGCCCTTCCAAGCCTAGTCTCTTGACTGGAGGAGGAATCCAAGTTGTAAAATCGTGTAAAGGTATGGATAGACGACCATGTAGCGGCCGCACAGATGTCTTTAACCGGCACACCTCTTTTGAGGGCCGATGAAGCTGCAATACCTCTGGTCGAATGAGCCCTAAGGTTTTGAGGGGGCTCTTTCCCTGCCAGTTTATAACATTCCAGAATGGCTAGAATGATCCATCTGGAAATGGTCTGCTTAGTTATTGGTAACCCCAGCTTGTGACCTGTGTAACCTACAAACAGCTGGTCTGCCTGTCTTATCCTGGCTAGTCTGCTGATGTAAAAACTTAAAGCCCTTCTAGGGTCTAGCCTGTGTAACCTCTCTTCCTCTTTCCCCGGATGAGGAGGAGGATAGAAAGATGGTAGGGTAATCTTCTGAGTGATATGGAATTCAGAAACCACCTTTGGGAGGAAATTAGGCTTCACTTGCAGGACAACTTTGTCTTTGTGAAAGATTGTATGAGGGGGTTTACAAGAAAGAGCTTGTAATTCGCTCACCCTTCTAGCAGATGTAAGTGCTATTAATAAAACAGTTTTAAGGGTAAGGAGTCTTAAAGAACAAGAATGGAGTGGTTCGAAAGGTGAGCCCATCAGGAAAGTTAGGACTAAGTTTAAATCCCACAGGGGAACTTGGAATGGTCTTGGGGGATAAACATTGGTTAACCCCTTTAGAAACTTTATTACCAAGGGTGACTTGAAATAGGATGGTTCTTCCGCAGTGCGCTTAAAGATGGATAGCGCTGCGAGATAGCCCTTAATGGTGCCAACTTGAAGGCCTGAATTCACCAAATATAGTAGGAAGGACAAAACCATTGGTGTACCACATGAAAAGGGGTCGATATTCTGTTCTCTACACCAGCTGCAAAATCTGTTCCAACGGCAGCGGTATAAAGACTTTGTTGCTGGCCTCCTTGCCGAAAGCAACACCTCCATAACATCATCAGGGAGGTCCCAATCCTTGTACCTCAGCCTTTCAGAAGCCAAGCGTGAAGGTTGAGGGTTTTGATGTCTGGATGGAGAACCTGACCTCCCTTCTGTGAGAGTAGGTTCTCTCTGAGTGGAAGTCGAATTGGAGGGCAGATGGACAAGTCTAGAAGGTCCGGGTACCACGTTCTCCTGGCCCAATCCGGGGCAATTAGGATCATGGTTCTCCGGAATCTTCTCAACCTCCTGATCATTTGAGGAATGACAGGGACCGGTGGGAACGCGTACAGAAGTGGAAATTCCCAGTCCACTATGAACGCATCTCCCAGAGCTCCTCTCGGGGGAAATTCCCTTGAGCAGAACAGACCGCATTTCCTGTTGAGGCTGGTGGCGAACAGATCCACCTGAGGGGTTCCCCAAAGGGCGAAGATCTCTTGAAGGACTTCCTGAGCTAGCTCCCACTCGTGGGAGACTGTGCTCTGCCTGCTCAGAGCGTCCGCTGTCAAGTTCTTCTCTCCGGCTAGGTGAACTGCTGATAGAGAGATTCCTTCTTGGATTGCCCAAAACCAGAGCTGCATCGCCTCTCTGCACAGGGGTAGTGATCCTACGCCTCCTCTCTTGTTGAGGTAATGCATGGCCACCGTGTTGTCCGTCATTATCAGGACATTTTTCCCTTGTACAGCTGGCAGGAACGCCTTCAGCGCAAGTCTGATGGCTCTCATCTCTAACAGGTTGATATGTAGTCTGGACTCCGATGGAGACCAACGACCGCTGATCGTCAAGTCGTTGGCATGGGCTCCCCACCCCGTGAGTGAGGTGTCCGTGACTACTGTTATCTCCGGCCAGGGTTGCCAAAATTGTTCTCCTTTCAGAATGTTCTCCTGACAGGCCCACCACTGAAGGTCTCGAGCCACCCTGTCGGGAACCTGAAGAAGGTCTGTCATTCTCCCTGAGAATTGTGACCACTGAGTCCTCAGTGTCCACTGGAGGGCTCTCATTCTCAGGCGAGCCTCTGGCACTAGGAAAATGCAGGATGCCATGAGGCCTAGCAACCTCAAAAAGTCGAAGGCTGGGAGACGTTGGGCATCTTGGAACTTGGTAACCATCTGTAGAATATCTTGAGCCCTCACCTCTGGTGGCGAGGCTTTTCCCAGGGAAGTGTCCAGGATCGCTCCTATGAATTGGAGTCTCTGCGATGGTATCATTTGTGACTTCTTTAAATTGAGGGAGAAGCCCAGTTTGTGAAGGGAGTGGCACATGTGATTTAGCTGGATCTGAGCTTGTTCCGAAGATACAGCCCTGATCAACCAATCGTCCAGGTAGGAGTAGACGTGAATCCCTTCCCTCCTTAGACTTGCCGCCACTACCAACATTAACTTGGTGAAGACCCTCGGGCGGAGGTCAGCCCAAATGGCAGCACTCGAAATTGATAATGAGAGTTGCCAATTGCGAACCTCAGGTATTTCCTGTGTTTGAGATGGATAGGCACATGGAAATAAGCGTCCTGAAGGTCCAGAGATACCAACCAGTCCTGGAACTGAAGGGCCTGGAGGATCTGAGAAAGAGTGACCATCTTGAATTTGTCTTTCCTGAGGAATTTGTTCAATTCTCGCAAGTCCAAGATGGGTCTCAGTCCTCCGTCTTTCTTTGGAATGAGAAAGTAAGGGGAGTACCAGCCCTTGTTCCTCTCCGCTACAGGTACCGGTTCTATGGCACCTTTCTCTAGCAGGTCCAAAATTTCCTGCAAGAGGAGCGGATCTGGAGCTTTCTGAGAGCTGATCCCCGGTGGATGACTCTGAGGTATGCGTAGGAAAGGCAGGCAGTAACCTTGGGCAACTGTTTCCAATGCCCAAGCATCTGACGTGATAGCCTGCCATTCCGCCAGATGTTGAGTCAACCTGCCTCCTACAGGTGTCCTGTGAGGGAAGTCCTCAGAGTGGTTTTGGGGCGGCTGATGCAGATGCCGATGGTAAAGAGGCACCTGCTGTTGCTGCGGCTTTTGAATATCTACCCCGTCCACCTCGGGTAGTTCTTCTTTGTCCCCTTTGAGGTCGTCCTCTACCTCTTCCGAATGCGGAGTAGAAGCGAAAGGACTTGCCCCTCGCAGAGGTTCCTGTGGGACGAAAAGGTGTCTGACGGATTGCAGCGTCTAGGGATTTTGCTGCTGCTTTTGAAGTTTGCAGTTTCTCTAAACTGTCATCCGCCTTTTTCCCGAACAAAGAAGAGCCATCGAATGGCATGTTGAAGAGCCTGGCTTGCACATCTGGGGCAAAACCAGACTTTCTCAACCAAGCGAATCTCCTGGTTGTTGTACTTGCCACCATTGCTCTGCTGATACTGTCAGCTGAATCAATGCCCGTCTGGAGGGATTCGCACATAGCGTCTTTACCGTCCTGTATGATATTCAGGAACGCCTCCCTTTCTTCTCCCTCCGGGATGCAGTCAGTCGCTGTAGAAGCACACTCCCAAAGTGTATGGCTGAATCTAGCAAGGGTGCAAGTAGCATTAACAGATTTTAACGCCATGCTACATGCCGAAAAAACTTTCTTTGCCATAGCATCATATTTTTTATCGTCCCTGTCCTGTGGGACGGTAGGATAAGCCGTCTTGACATCAGTAGAAGATGCTGCCTGTACCACCAGACTTTCTGGGGATGGGTGTTTTGACAAAAACTCCGGGTCTGTAGAAGATACCCTGTATTTTGTAGACCGTTTTTTATTTACTGCCGGGACGACATCTGGGGTTTCCCAGTTCGTCATAATCTTCCTCTGAAGAGCTTTATGAAAAGGCACCACAGGATCCTCCTGTGGGCCTTTGTCAAGAATATCCGTGAGGTCATCTAGTTGGAAAGATTGTGAAGGTGCAGACCACCACATAAACTCTGTGATCCTGGCCATTAAGGCTTTATAGGGGGTTTCAGCATGCTCCGCCGGGTCTGTCCTAGCAAACTCCACCTCAGGGGAAGTGTCTTACCCACTTGCCTCATGTAAGGAATCATGAAGATCCTTTAACCTGCGTTCTTTAGAGGAAAATTCCTCTCTAATTGTGGTTACAGGTCCCTGCAACTCAAATGTGTCTTCCTGTTCAGACAATTCACCCTCTTCCATAATTGAGGACATAGTTCTCAATTGTTCTGAACTCATAAAGGGTGTAAACCCCATTTCCAAGGCAGAGGGTGCCGAACTTGTCATAATCGGCCTCGAAAACGTCAATGTCGTCGACGCCGACGTCGAAGGCTTCGAGCGTGGCGTCGAAAACAAAGGCGGAGGCCTCGATGACCTCGACAGAATTGGGATTCTGCTCGACAATCTGGACGCCATCGTCATCGAGGACCTGGGGATAGTCACTGGGTGTGTCGTAACCGTGACTTTTCTTGGCGTCGACGCCGGTGTCGAAGCTGGCGTCGAGTCGACAGACCCGTGTGTCGAAGGTCCCTTCGACAACGGCGTCGAAGACACCGACCTCGGGGTCGACGGAACCTTTGTCGACGGCGTCGACGGAACCTTCGAGGAAGGTTTTGAGGTCATAGTCCTACTCGAGGGTTCGAGACGCGCTCGAGAGGTTTCCTTCGCCGGGTACTGCAACTCGCGGTGTTTTTGACCTTCGGGTCTTTCGACCAGAGCATCGCTCTCGGCAGTCTTCGAGGGGGTCGAGGCCGCTTTCTCGAAGACGCTCATCATATTTTTGCGGAATTCCTCCCATTCAGCCCAGGAACTATGTTTTGTGGGGCAAGGGATTCTCTTTGGAGAAACAGAGGAAGAGGAAGACGGAGAAGGGGATCTTCGACGTCTCCTCTTCGAGTGCTTCGATCTCGAGGAGTGATGGGACCCACTCCGAGACCTGGAGCGCGAATGGTGACGAGGAGACGAATGTCTCGACTTCGTCGAGGAAGAAGAAGCTTTAAAAGTCTTACCTTTCTCCAGCTTCCCCCTACGCTCCTTCAGGGCCTTAGCTGTCATGGACATACAGTCCTCGCACTCCGAACAATGGTGTTCAGCTCCCAAATACCACAGACAAACTCTGTGAGGGTCAGTCAGCGACATCTTTTTCCCACAATCTCGGCATTTTTTGAAGCCGAATCGAGGAGTTGTCGGTTCCGACGAAGAAGCCATCGAGTACGGTATCGAATAACTCGAGGTAAATAGGATTAACCTGACAAAACTGAGCAACGGTATTCCGAGGCACTGAGTAAGCGCGGAAAAACGGAACTGAGCAACGGACGCTGCGCGCGGCCTTTATAGGCAGGATGACGTCGACGTCGATACAGCGGCTGTCGAGGGACATCGACTCGGAGGACGTCGATGCGCAGCGCCCTCTAGAGAAAAATTTTCCGAGGCCAGCAGAGCTGGAAGGAGATATCTAAGATAAGGAATATGTCGGAGGACACAATCCCTTCGAAAGGTTCAGTTGCCATTTACTTTACATAGTCACTTTTACCACAGACCCAGTACACTCCATCTTACATGGAGTACTGGAAAGGGCTAATCTGTACCCCTTTTCTGTCTGTACCTCCCTCAACATTCTTTCGCTCTTTTAACATTTAGACTTGGCTGGTGGCAGTGGTATCTACCCTAACTTTTCTACCGCGATTATATTAGATAAACGTGGTAAAACTTTTGGCTATTTTAACAGCCTTAAGCATAAACCTGCTTGACCGGCTCCGGTTGGGTTTATTCGCCATTTCTTTTTGTTAAAGTCCTTCTTGTGTTTTACTTTGTGCGGCAAACTAGGTTCACCTTCTTTGTTCACCGTCTTTTGGCGGGCTTCTGCAGAGAAGCCCTCCTCTTCGCGCCTGGGTGTCTATTTAGACTGAAAGTGGGAAAGGGGTGTAGTCACCCCCTGCACAGGGTATCCTAGGAAAACCAAGTGCATTGCTTACATTCTCATTGTATTTATCATCCCATTGGTGATTGCTGCCTCATATTAAAAATTGTATGATTTCTTTTGAATTTTAAAATAAATAAATAAATATTGCATTTCACCAACCAGCCTGGTTCAGAGTCCATTGTGACCCAGGGTATTTGAAAAGGGGGTGTAATACGAGTTGTGTACCATCTCAAATTGAATCTGCATAAAATAAGGAGAAAAGCCTCTCAGTTGTGCACTACATACTAGGCCGAGACCAAGGTGTGTGTCGCCTGATTGAAATCCTTAACAAAGTTCACAGTGGCTAATCAAAAAATGTCAAAGGAGGCTGTGAAAACAAAATCGAGTCCGATGATTGATAATTCAACCTCTTGGTCCTGGTTGGCGGGTATGTTGGGTTGGCCAAAGGGATGTTAGATTTCAAACGGGGAAAAGCCGAATATCTTGAGAATTGGTTGCTGGAATACTAGGGGTTTCCGAACCTTGTTTTGATAAAAAAAGGTTTGAGATTTGGACTGTTTTGACATTTTATTATTCCAGGAGACCTGGTTAAGAAAATCGCCCCAATGTGATGGCTATTTAGCCTTTTTAAACCCTGCGCCAAAGGGGATGATGGGTCTCCCATTTTCAGGTCTTCTGATGATTATTAAAAATGATCAGGGATGGTCAGTTATTAAGTCGCAATGCCCAAACCCCTACGTGCAGGCCCTATATTTAAAACACGATCAAGATGCTAATGATTTCTCGCTGGTAGTGATAAACTCCTACTGGCGTGTGAACATGGGGAATAATATTAATTTCATGAGGTCAATTACTAATGTGATTGATGAGGCTATTTGTGAAGTGGAAGGGGTTAGGATTGTGATAGGTGGTGACCTTAACATCAGGCTTCTGGATAAAATGGGGTGAGTATTTGACAAGAGTCAGTTGAATGAAAGAGAGAGGGAATAGATAATGGGTATGGAACCCAGACAGATGCATATGGTTAATGGTCAAACAGAGGGAGATATCCCTGGATGTCCAACTTGGCGAAGTACGAATATGGTGTCCTGTATTGACTACTGTTTCATATCTGAGAATTTGAAGGAAAGGATGGAGAGCTTCTCTGTTAGGCCGCAGATTTTCAGTGATCATGACCTGTTAGCCATCCTTCTGAGATGAGGGGGGTGCGAGTGAGGAGAGAGAGAAGATGGGAGATGTGACCCTTGGTAATTGTGGGATTCGCCTAAGACTAAAAGCACAGGAGGTAAAGAAAATAGAAGAGGAATATCAGGGGCAGCTTTGTGAGGATCCCGTGAATATTGGTTATATGGGTCTACTAAGAGAGTTTTCTAGACCAAATGTTATGGGACGAAATCCTGCAAGGTCTCAAAAACACACTTATGATCCAGAGTTGGCAAATAGGCGTAGAATTTGGAGAAAGACAGTGAAACAGATTAGGGGGGATGGTAGGCCCCTTAAATATGAAAGGACAAGGAAAGCCGGCCAGGAGTATAGAAATTGGTGCAGGAGCCCGTGGATCCTACGTGCTCAAAAAGATGCTGAGTGTATTTTACGAGCGGTTTGTAAGAAAAACTCAAAAAATACTTGGGAGTTGATTAATAATGGTGGTGTGTTCCGACAGGCAAATACCTTGGCCATGGTAGCAGAGAACGACTGGATCAAACATTATCAAACCTTGTTCTCTGACCCTGGCGATGTGAAGATATTGTCTAAGGCAACAAATTCGGCTAGGTGGAACTTTACGTTTGACAAACTTGATGCCAGTCTTATGATTGGTAATCTGAGTGCCTCCCGCGCTGCCGGGCCGGATGGCCTCTCCAATCAAGAGTTAAAAAAAACAAAGATCATTGGATTAAGATTTTGGTAGTCATGTTCGATCAAATTATGATTAAGTGATTCCATCTTCATGGAGAGAGGCGTTCATTGTGCCGATCTTCAAAAGGGGTGATAGGGCTGAACCTACAAACTACCGCCCTATCACTCTTTTGGATTTGATCAGGAAATTATTTGCTACCATCCTCCTCTGCGACTGAGAAATTGGGCGGATGCGAATGAGCTCTTGGACCCTAGACAAACTGGGTTTCTAAAGGGGGTGGGCACGGCATTGAATCTCTTCTTAATAAACCTTCCAAAGGAAAAGAGACTGGAGGAGGGATTTACCATGTTCTTGGCCTTTATGGACCTTGAACAGGCCTTTGATGGGGTCATCAGGGTCTCCTTTGGGCAAAACTGCGGTCTTGGGGATGCCCTTCGGACCTTGTAGAGGCTATGGAAGCCTTTTATACGGATACTTCTGTTAGAATTAGGCTGTCCTCCAAGGGAACCCTATCCCATAAGATCTTCACCTACCAGGGTTTGAAGCAGGGGTGCACCCTTGAAAACCCTACTTTTCTGCTTGTATATAGAAAACTTAGCTTCTTCACAGCTAGAGTTTTGTGGTGTTCCCCACAAAATCAATGGAATTGAGGTGCCTTGGCTCCTCTTTGCAGACGATCTAGTCTTTCTGGAGCTAACTCAGGTTGGACTCCAACGCCGCCTAAGGGCTTTTGAACTCTACTTAAAGAAGAATGGTATGAAGATTAATGTAAACAAATCTAAAATTCTCCATATGAAGACCGCAGGAAATTCTAAAAAAGATAAGTTTAATTGGAGGGTGGAGGGAATCCCTTTGGAGACGGTAGAATCTATAGTCTATCTGGGAGTTACGATAAACAAGAATTGCAATGAAGCAGCTCACCTGGCCTACCTGTGGTCGAGAATGATCCCATTAGTCAATCAGGGTAGAGTTTTCCAACGTAGATATGGGAAATTTACATTGGTACCCATATTAACCTTCTACAAACAAAAGGTTTTGCAAATACTCATGTATGGAGCTGAGGCGGTTTTCCGTTTGTCATGCGAATGTTGGGAGAAATTGGAGGGCCATTTTTGGCGTAAGGTTCTGAATTTGCCCTGCAGTCTGCCTTCGTGAGTGATCAGGCTGGAATTGAGGTTACAGTCATTAGAGTCGGTGGTGGCCTGGAAAACTGTTTATCTTTATAGGAAATGTGCCGTGGTAAGTGTGAACAAGCCATTTAAGATTTTGGCTTGGGACAAAAGTCTGGCAAAAGGTCCCTTAGAAAGGTTGAGGATGAAGGTAGAAGCCTTCCGGCGAGACAAAGATGTGCCGATAAAGACCCTACTGTATAATCCAGTGGAGGTCAAAAAGAAGTTGTTGCTACAAGATTGGATTTCTACCACTGGGCAATGTGGTAGTCTGAAGTCTAGAGAATTTTTGTCGGTGGATAGTGGGAGGGTAAATGAGCTACCTAAATACCTTCAAAAATTCCCTTTGCCGAAGTTTTGGGACATTCTGCTAAGATGTTGTTTCAATATTCTTAACACAAGAGAGGTCCTACATAGGAGGAAAGCCCCAGGGGTCGAGAATGCTGCATGTCGGTATTGTAAGGTTCCATTGTCAATTGAAACCCCTGAGCATCTGGTAATGTGTTGTGAGGCATTATCAGAGACCAGATCCTTTTTTTGATTTATTTAAAGTAATGGGGGTTACTCTTACCAAAAGTGAATGGCGGAAATGGGTGTTAATATGGGACCAGACCAGGTTGATCATTGCTATTTTGAAAATGCTGGACGCTGTGTTGTCCGTACATGAGGAAATGACTCCATTGGAGGGGGGAGGGAAATCTCCTGCATATGAATCATGTACTGATTGGTGAATGATTATTAAGGATATTGGGAGTCTCAGACCTCTTTGAAGTGCCTGTATGAGGAAAGAATATGGAAATTAATGTTAAAGGTTTATTTTAAATTGATATATGTTTTCATGTTTGACTTGTAACCAATAAAACATTTTAATTAAAAAGAAAATAGTTGGTGTGGAATGGAAAATGTGAATATGTGTTTAACTTGATAAAAGAGGAAATTAACTTGGCAACACCTTTGGGCAGTTTCGATACCCATAGGGTGAGTGTTCTAACAGTAGATGCCAGCGACAATGGCATTAGTGCTGTACTGTCGCAGATGAAAAATCCGGAAGGGGAAGAGATAATTGCCCATGCCTCAAGAGGTTTGAGGGGAGCAGAAAGGAATTATTCTGTTCTAGAGAAAGAGGCACTAGCATGTCATTGGGCTGTTGAAAAATTTAGGATTTTTTTTGTGGGGCACTGATTTCATATTGAGAACGGATCACAGGTCACTCAAAATCATATTTGAGAGCAAGGCGTTAGATAAAGTATCTAGGCGGTTGGCTAGTTGGGTCACAAGATTACAAAGTCACAGGGAATACCAGGCAAAGATAATGGGCCTCATTACAAGTCCGGCAGTAACCGCGGCGGTAAAACCGCCTGGTTACCGCCGGACTCGTATTACCATTCCGCCTCCGTGATTCCCGGAATTACCGGGGCATTACAACCCCGGTTTTCTGGGAATCACGGAGGCGGAATGGTGTAAATCCCCATTCCCATTAAGTCCTATGGGACTCAATGGGAATGGGGATCATGGAAACACCGGCAGCATCTTGTAATGCTGCCGGTGTTTCCTCGTCCGCCTGCAGGCGGGCGGTGTTAAACCCGCCAGGTCAGACCTGGCGGGAACATCACCTCCCGCCTGCAGGAGTTGTGATCGCCCGGCATGGAAACAACAGTGGCGGCGGGTTTACCGCCACCGTAGTTTCCATACCGGGCGATTTGTAATGAGGTCCAATGTGTTGGCCGTTTGTTTATCAAGGTTGGGTGAGAGCAATAATGAATTTAGAGAAGGTGTCAACAGTGATGAGGTGTCTGAAATGGGTTTTGTGAATCATGAAGGGATTGTGAGTAAAGAAGAGTGGTTAGAAGGCATAAATCAGGATAGGGTGCTCTTGAATATCTAGGCATACATGGAGTCTGTGTGGCCTAAAAGGCAGAGCTACAACAAGGTGAAAAGGCATTTTGGGAGGTCTGTGAAGAACTGAGCGTGGTCGATGGTGTTGTCTTTTGGTGGGAACGGGCTGTGGTTCCCGAGGCCATTAGGGATAATATTGTTGATTTAGCACATAGCGGACATGTGGGTGTGACAAAAACGAAGGCCATTTTAAGGAGTGAATAGTGGTGGCCAGGATTTGATAGGGACGTTGAAAGAAGAATAGCGGATTGCCTCGAGTGTATCAAAGTGGGCAAAGGAGTGGAAGCCAGAAGGCAACCCATTGTGGAGGTGGGAATTCTGTGTAAAGTGTAGGACGAGGTTGCCATTGACATTTTAGGTCCAGTAGAGATTGGTTATGGGTGTGGGAAGTACATCCTTTTAATGGTAGATTTATTCTCGCAATGGTCAGAGTTTAAGATTGTACGTGAAATTTCCGGTGAGAGCATGGTCAAATTTGTACAAGAGATTTTTGCGAGAGAAGGACTCCCAAGAAGCATTTTGACAGATAATGGAACACAGTTTACGGGTGGTTGTTTTGTGTATTACATGAAGAAATGTGGCATGAAACACAAGAAGTCTGCTTTATATCATCCTGAAGGGAATGGGATGGTAGAAGAAAGAATGAATAGATGTGTCGTGGATGCCATTCGCATAGCTGAAGCGTGTGATATGGACAAAAAAGTTGCCATACTGGAAAGATTGTATGCCTTGCAAATGTCACCCCATTCTACTTGTGGTGTCCCCCAGGGGTCTAACCTCTCTTCCTGGCTGTTCAAGCAATACCTGGCACTCCTTGCCCACCTCATCGCCACTCTCTGCCCCAACTTTCAGTGCTATGCGGATGACACACAGCTCATTTTGAGGCTACCCTCGGCCTCCTACTCTCCTTCCCTCATCTCTGACTGTCTGTCTGCTATACAGGAGTGGTGTGCTGCCAATGACCTCTGCCTTAATGCCAGTAAGACTGAGATTTTCCTCATCGGCTCACCTGCTCCCTACTCTCCGGTAGCTCTCTGGCCGGCCTCTCTTGGCCCTCTTCCTGCTCCCACCTGCAAGGCTAAAAACTTCAGGGTCATCTTCGACTCCACACTCTCCTTCTCCCCTCACATCTCTGACGTCTCTAAGAAGTCGCACTACCAGCTGAACCTCCTCAGAGGTATTCTTCCTTTCCTCTCCTTCCCGCAGAAGCTCACTGTCTCCAGAGCTCTGGTTCTCTCTAGGATGGACTATTGCAACAGCCTCTTCCTAAATCTGCCTGCTTCTACTCTCTGCCCTCTGCAACTCATCCAAAACAGGACTGCGAGACTTGTCCTTGGCCTCAAGCCCAGGGATCGTATCTCTCCAGGACTGAAATCTCTGCACTGGCTCCCAGTGGCTGGGAGGATTAAGTTCAAAACCCTCTGCATCATCCACAAGGCCTTGTGGGCTTTGGGGCCTCAATACCTTCAACTCTCTCTCCCTAAATCTCTTCCTTCTCGAGCTCTCCGCTCATCTGCCTCCAACTCCCTCAGAGTCAGTCGCTTCTCTAAGCAACGAGTTGGTGGTAGATCTCTTTCTCTGGCTGGGGCCTCCCTCTGGAATAGCCTCCCTGCCTCCCTTAAACTTGAGGAGAACCAACTCCGTTTCCGGAAGCACCGCAAAACCTTTCTCTTTGCTTCTGCTTTTTCTCCTCCTCTCCTCTGCTGACCTCCTGGGTGCTACCGGAACTGCACCGGCTACCTGGACACCCTCTGATCTCGGACCCTGGTCCCTCCCCCGCCAGCGTCACACACCTGCACTGCCCACCTGGCAACCCCTGCACTTGGGGACTGTTTCCTTATCCCTAAAGTCCCCCTACCAGCCCTTAACACTTGATGTCTGCACTTACCCATGCACTGCCACATGATGGCCGTTACTTACTTATTGTTTTACCTATTCCCATGTACTGCACTGTCCCTGCCACCTCCCACGCACTTGCGCAATCTGTTTGACACCTGGCCTAGCAGGATCGTTGTCTGTCCTCCCTTTGTTCCCCTCCCTTGCCGTGTCGCGCCTTGAAACACTTGTGTATAGGCGTGTTATAAATGCCATATCATATAACATCATATCATATCATTCCACAACGGGTGTGAGCCCTTTTGAACTGATGAGGGGCCGTAAGGCAAAAACCAAAGTGTGTCTGCCTTAGTTGGGAAGAGAGAGAGAGAATCAGATTGCGTTTTGGAAGAAGTGATAAAAGGTCTAAAGGAAAAGAAGGAGAGGTGGGTGACGAGAGAATATGAGATGAGGAATGAAACCATTGAGAGTAGAGTGTGTTGATTGGGTGAGAATAAAGAAAGGTATGGTTAAGAGGAAGGGAGTGTTAGGCAGAAACCTGTGCAGTTCCCTCTGGGACCACTGCAAAAGATTTAAGACTACAGGTGTTTGGCAGTAAACCCACTTGGTAGCAGTCTGTACCACACAGATTCACGTGGTAGCTGTGGCTGAGCAGTCAGACTTCCATCAAGAAGAGTTAGGCAGTATACAGAGTATTCACGATCGGTTAAAAGAACATAGTAGAACAAGTAAACACTGACCAGAGCTTGGTGTAAAAGAGATATAATTATTTATTTAAAACCACATCTAGAAAAACACACAGGCACTAATAGTAAGCAATTCAAAAACACGGTCACTAAAAGATATACACTCCCTTAGAAGAATATTAGACAAGTCTTAAGTAAAGCCCCACTTATTTTCAGACAGCGGTGAGCGCTTAACGCAGATGGCACTCTAATAATTTGTTTTAAAAGGGAGAGAAAAGCAGAGTATAACATGAAACACATCCCAACACTTTCATAAGATCAAAGCAAGAGAGGAAGGCAAGTAAAACCGTGAAGTTAGAGTTCAGAAGGCCAGATCCACTTTAAGAGGATCAGAACGAAATGTGTCAAAGGTCACACGGTTGAAGTGCACAAGAGTCTTGCAAAGGTTCAAAAAGAGTTGGACCAAAAGAAAGGGACCAGTTAGAAGGTCAAGGCGGCCAGCCCAGTCCAGAAGGTTAAGGGGTTATTATTACCTTGTAGCAATCTTTAGAAAGGGAGGCCTGGCGGACACGGTACCTTAAAGTGGTGAGAATACTCCAGCGGGGGCAGTTGTTCCTGGCAGCGGATGCAAGTCGGTGCTTCGTCCGGGGGAAGAGAGGATCTCGTCAGGGAGGAAGACAGGAGTCCGTTGCACTGCCAGGGAAGAAACCAGCCGCGGAGTTCTCAGGTAAAAGGAGCGGTCCTTTTATTCGCGTTCCAGTGGTAAGTGGCTATCCGGTTGCCGGGGTGCTTGGCATGGGCAATTCGACCACAAGACTGCCTGGGATGCGAAGAGAAGAAGGTAAACTGGTTGTGCCCACCAGTCAGGGGAAGAAGTCTCTCCAGCTGGGAGATCTTCTCTGTCGTCGGGAAGTGGTGAGTCGGTTCCGCAGGGCTCCACCGGTGGTGTCGTCGTGGTAGGTCGGCTCAGCTTCTCCCTCGTCGGATTCTCAGGTCCTGTGGCGTCTTCTGAAGTTCCAGTCCCCAAAGCCCTGCTTTTATGCAGCACACCCCCATTCACTCAGCCTAGCTGTCACTCAAACATGCTAAGTGGTGAGCCGGCTCACCACTTGGGCCAATCACACAAGAGTGCGACTTGAGTTACCAAGGTAACTCAGTCCAGGGTGCCTAAACCCCCTCCCACACCCCCTGTGGTACCCAGACAGAGTGGCACCACTTTTGGACGCCAAAAAGTGGAAAAAAGGGCTCGACTTGGGTTGGAGTCACAGAAGAGAACACAAACGCCATTTTAGAATCGAGTCCTGGCAAAAAATACCAACCGGTGAATACATATTAAATAAATAAACCAGCGGTATGTTCGAGGCTATGAGAATTAAATAATTAAAGTTGGTAGCCTCGAACAATGGGAAAATCCCATAGGGATATATTCACGGTCGAATATAAAAAGTAGTATCCACTGCCACCAGCCAAAACTCGATCAGGGGGGACGGAGACGTGCCCCCTCTACCAACAGACCCCAGGGCAATCGAATTGCCCCGACCAGTACGTCCACAAAATGATGGTTTGTACTGGTTTCTGTTCATAATTTGGGACTAGTAAAGCCAATGGTGACTTTACATGCCCTGGGAGACAGTAGTCAGTCCCAGGGTATGGAGTCTATGGTGGGGTGTCACTGTGACACCCCTGTGTTACTGCACGGAGGGTGCTGTGTAACACACATAGTAAAAACACATGAGACCCTATGGAGTAAAGGACCCCATAGCCCATAAAACACATTAACAGTCAAAGGAATACCATAAATCATGTCCAAGAGTGGGAGAAAAAGAGTCTCACTCTTGGCAGGAGAAAAAGACAAACTCCAGAAATCCAGCAAAGCTGCTGGGGGACTCACTAGGTTAGGAAATTCAGCTTAAAGAGAGAATTCTCCCTAACACTCGCCCCCCACCCCCAGACTAAGGGACAGGAGGATTTAATCCACTCCTAGATGAATCTCATACCTCTAGTCGATGACATACATCCTAGAGAGACCATCAGCATTTGACCTGTGCTCAATGGTGAAATCAAACCCTTGCAGGCAGATTGACCATCTCAATAGTTTTGGGTTTTCCCCTTTCATTTGCATTAACCATCTCAAGGGTTGGTGGTCAGTCTGAATGACAAAAGTAGAACCATACAAGTATGGCCTAAACTTCTTCAGAGCCCACACAATAGCAAAACACTCTCTTTCAATGATTGCCCACCTTGTTTCAGGATCCTTCAGTTTTCTACTGATGAAGCAAATGGGGTGTTCCCTACCTTTCCCATCCAGTTGACTGAGGAATGCACCTATTCCTACATTTGAAGCATCTGTTTGCACAATGAAAGTTTGGTGGTAGTCAGGAGCTCTGAGTACTGGGGCTTGGCAAAGAGCCGTTTTCAGGGTTTCAAAGGCCTGATTGCATTCCTCATTCCACCTAACCTTTTTAGGGAATTTAGGAGAGGAGATGACATTTAGTGGAGAGGCTATGGACCCATAGTTCTCAATGAAATTCCTGTAATACCCAGTGAGACCTAAGAAGGCTCTCACCTGGGTCTGAGTAGTAGGTGTTGTCCAATTTTGCACAACTTCAATCTTACTGGGCAAAGGCCTTATTTCTCCACCTCCTACCTCATGTCGAAGGTAGACCACTTTACTCTGTCCAATATGGCATTTACTTGCCTTTATGGTCAGATTGGCCTTTCCAAGAGCCTGCAAAACATATCTCAGGTGGTCCACATGTTCTTCCCAGGAATTGCTGAACACTGCTATGTCATCCAAGTATGCCATGCAGAAGTCCTCCATCCCATTCAGAGCCTGGTTTACCATCCTTTGAAACGTAGCAGGTGCATTTTTCAATCCAAAAGGAATAACCTTAAACTGGTATAAGCCAACCGGGGTAGAAAATGCAGTTTTCTCCTTGGCATGGTCTGTCAGGGCTATTTGCCAATAGCCTGACGTCAAGTCAAATGTGCTGAGGAACTTGGCTGCACCAAGTCTATCCACCAACTCATCTGTCCTTGGCAAAGGGTCGGCATCAGTCTTAGTAACTGCATTAATAGCTCTGTAATCCACACAGAATCTAAGTTCTTTAGATCCTGCCTTTGGTACTAACACAACTGGGCTATACCATGGACTAGTAGAGGGCTCTATTACCCCGAGATCAAGCATCTTGTTGACCTCACCTTTGATGTGGGTTCTTACATTCTCTGACATTCGATAACCTCTGCTTTTGACTGGCAGACAGTCACCAGTGAGTATGTCATGCTGTCCCCAAGGGGTCAAGCCTGGTGAAAGTGAGAACAGAGAGGCAAACTGATTTAACATAGATTTGCACTCTTCCTGTTGCTCAGGTGTCAGATTTGAAGAGAGATTAACTCCTTCAATCTTTTTGTCTAAAGGTAAGCCTCTGAGGAGATCAGGAAGAGCTTCACTCTCTTCTTCTTCCTCTGATGATGCTAGAAGCAAGGCTCCTACATCAGGTCTGGAGACATACGCTTTTAGTCTGTTGGTGTGGAAGACTGTTGGAGCCTCCTTGGGATTGCCCAAGTCCACCAGATAATTGACCTCTCCAAGTTTACCCACAACTTTGAAGGGTCCCATCCATTTGTCTTGCAAGGCCCTCTGCCTTGTTGGAATCATAACGAGAACTAGCTGGTCCTGAGTAAACTCGACCATGTTAGCCTTTTGGTCATGCCAGTGCTTGACCAATGCTTATTTAGCTTTCAAGTTATCACTTGCTTCTGCCATCATTTGTGACATTCTCCTTCGGAGACCTATCACATAGTCAGTCACTCTGACTGGCTTGGGGGAAGGAGCACTCTCCAACCCCTCCTTGATCAGGGCCAATGGACCTCTGACCGGATGACCATAAAGAAGTTCAAAGGGAGAATAACCTACTCCCTCCTGAGGGTCTTCTCTATAAGCAAAGAGAAGGTATGGCAGTAGAAGGTCCCACTTTATTTTAAGGGGGTCCTCTAAAGCACCTATCATGCTCTTCATGGTTCTGTTGAACCTTTCAACTAGCCTATTTGTCTGAGGGTAGTATGCGGTTGAGAACTTGTAAGTAACTCCGCAGGTTTTCCACATGGCTTTCATGTAGTGGGACATACAATTCGACCCCCTGTCAGAGATTACTTCCTTAGGAAACCCAACCCTGGTAAAAATACCAAGGAGTGCCTTAGCCACAGCCGGAGCTGTAACAGTCCTCATAGGAATTGCCTCAGGGTATCTAGTAGCATGGTTTACTACAACAAGTATAAACCTGTTACCTGAGGAAGTTGGAGGATCAAGGGGACCAACAATGTCAATCCCTACTCTCTCAAATGGGACTCCCACTACAGGGAGAGGCACTAAAGGTGCCACATTCTTGGAGCCAACCTTACCAGAACTCTGGCAGGTGTGGCAGCTCCTGCAGTATTTATCTACTTCAGCCCCCATCTTTGGCCAATAAAAGTAGAGTGAGAGCCTTTCCTTAGTCTTCTTGAAACTCAAGTGACCAGCCAAAGGGATCTCATGGGCTAACTGCAAGAACTGTGGTCTGTTCTCTTGGGGTACTACAAGTCGGTTGTTGTCCCTAGCTGCAGACTCTGTTGGTTCACTGTAGAAGAGGCCATCTTCCCAGTGTAACCTATATTTCCCAGGCTCTTGCCCTTCAGCCTGAGCATCTGTCTGGTGGCAAAGACCTTCCAGAGTTGGACATTCTCTCTGTCCCTTACTGAAGTCTGCCCTGTTGGGTCCACCTTCTGCCAGTAAAGACTGCAGCTCAGGATGGTGAACAGGATCCAGATCTCCAATGAGTTCCTGGCCTCCACTAGCTCTTATTCCGAGTCTAGTTCAACCACACAGGGTTGCACCTCCCTCTCAGCCTCAGCTGGAGGGGGAGTTACTGGTGTAACTTTGGACAACCCGGGGCGAAGTCCTTGTTGGCTGCACTGGAGTGCGGGCTGTGAGGTTCTTTTTAGAAGTTTTAGGTTTCCCTTTGCCTTCTAGTTTCTTAGAGACAGCAGCTGACATCTCTAGTGGAGCAGGAGTGATCTCTTTCTTCATCATCTTCTTGGGAGTACCTCTCATGGTTCTCTCCCTTGCAGGTCTGGTGAGCTCCTGTAACCTTTTACTAGGAGGTCTGGGGGTATGTGACACTACTCCAAAAGTTTTCAAGTCATTACCCAGCAGAACCTTTCCTGGCACCTCACTTTGTATGCTGACAGGTATCTTCACAGTCATGTCATTACACTGGATGAGAACTGGTAATTGGGGAAGCATCTGCACAGGCCCTCCAGCAAACTTGGTGAGGCGTTTGGGTGCCTTAGCAACATCCTCAGCCTGAAAAAACGATTTGTCCACCACAGTTATGCTGGCCCAAGTGTCCCTAATGGCAGGAGTCTCCTGACCATTCACCTCGACACTGTCCGTATAATACTCTGAGCGTGGAGAGCGGTCGCCGGTGGCCTGAGGGGATTAGCAGGCCTGGAAAGCCCTGCCTGGGCCTCCGTGAGTTGTTTGCTTTTAAAAATAGTTAAAAAGAAAGTTATATTGTTTTATTGATCTTCGCGCTCCCAGCGCGTGTGTTGCCTGCTCCTGCTCCCCCCCTCCTACTTCCTGGTCTTTCCCCTCCCTCCCCGCCTCCCTGCCCGCCCACACCCCCCTCTGATTGGCTGCGTCCTGCCTCCCCTCTGGCCTACTCGACGGCCGTTCCCCACGCTCGCTTCTTTCTCCAGCTGAGCGTGGAGAGCGGTCGCCGGTGGCCTGAGGGGATTAGCAGGCCTGGAAAGCCCTGCCTGGGCCTCCGTGAGTTGTTTGCTTTTAAAATTGTTAAAAAGAAAGTTATATTGTTTTATTGATCTTCGCGCTCCCAGCGCGTGTGTTGCCTGCTCCTGCTCCCCCCCTCCTACTTCCTGGTCTTTCCCCTCCCTCCCCGCCTCCCTGCCCGCCCACCCCCCCCTCTGATTGGCTGCGTCCTGCCTCCCCTCTGGCCTACTCGACGGCCGTTCCCCACGCTCGCTTCTTTCTCCAGCTGAGCGTGGAGAGCGGTCGCCGGTGGCCTGAGGGGATTAGCAGGCCTGGAAAGCCCTGCCTGGGCCTCCGTGAGTTGTTTGCTTTTAAAAATAGTTAAAAAGAAAGTTATATTGTTTTATTGATCTTCGCGCTCCCAGCGCGTGTGTTGCCTGCTCCTGCTCCCCCCCTCCTACTTCCTGGTCTTTCCCCTCCCTCCCCGCCTCCCTGCCCGCCCACACCCCCCCTCCCTTTCCTCTCCCTCTGACTATAACCTCCCCCCTCCTGGGCAGCCCTCTGCCCGGCAGCCCCTGCGGCTAAGGGCCCCAGGCCAAGGGCGACTCCTACAGTGCGGCTCCCTGTGTGTCTGCAGGTGTCCGCAGGGGACGCCAGGCGCCAGCTCCTCCGCACTCCGGCCCACCCCACCTCATCTCACCCGCATGATGCCTCGCCCCCCTATTCCAATTTCCCGGTAAACTAGGGTGTTTTCTCTCCTCTCGCAGGAATCTCAAACTTAGGTGGCCCTGACCCACTACACATTACTGTTTGCTCTGCATTGTGGTTAACCAGTGCCCTCCACTCACTTCCTGTCTGCATACTCGTGTCGTTCACCTCCCCTCCTACTCCATGGTGCTCTCCATCTCGCCTATCTACTCTAACTGCTTCTCCATTGACTATCCTGCTCTCCTCACTAAATCCGGTAGGAAAAAGTTTAAAAAGGACATCCTGGTCTCCAACCCAGGCCTCCCTATCGCTGACACCTACACGAGCGCCTGCTCCAAGGAAACTCTCACTGACATTCTCTTCTTCGTGCCTTCACCTGACCTATGGACCCTTCACATGGTCGCTGTGCTCTCTCCTTTCTCCACCTCTCCCATTAATGGTGGCACCCGTTGGGATGTCCTCTTGGCCCCTTTCCACTCCTCTAAAGCCATCATTAATGTCTATGCTAACGGGACCGTCTTGGTCCAAGGCCCTCAGGGCAACCTTCACCTCTTTGATAGACGCTTCCCATGCCTCATCAATTTCCTCTCCGCTCCCGCTGTCCCCCCTCCTCTATCCTCAGCTACCTTGCCTCCCCCCTCCCTCCCTACCCCCTCCCTTGCTCCCTCTTCAACTCCTTCTCTAACACCTCCGCAGGGTGTACCTCTGATCTGTACCCCTCCCCGGAAGTTTTTCAAGGGTGGCAACCTTCTCCACATTGCCACTCTAAATTCTCGCTCTGCCATCAAGCACTCCTCTGATATTTGTCGCCTTCTTGAGGAACTGGACCTCGACGTCCTCGGTCTCACTGAGACTTGGTTCACTGCCAGCTCTGCCACCAGCTTCGACACACTCCTACCTGACGGCTACAAGATCCTCTCCGTGCCCAGGCCCAACCGTTCAGGGGGTGGTGTTGCCCTTATCTTCCCTGAGTGGATTCCTGCCACTGTCACTCCTACGCAGACCTACTCCTCTTTTGAATGTCTTGTCTGCCGACTCTCTCTCTCTCCTAGCCATTCCCTTACCGTGGCTACTATCTATCGGCCACCTGGTCAAATTTCCTCCTTCCTCTCTGAGTGGGCTGATCTCTCCTCCTCACTCCTGTCCTCAACCACCCAACTTCTCTTTCTCGGTGACTTCAACATCCACCTTGATGCCTCCTGTCCCCCCACTGGTCTCTTTCGCGAACTCTGCAACTCTCTCTCACTCTCTATTCTCCCTTCTGGTCCTACTCACTCTGCAGGGCACACTCTTGATGCTCTGATCTCTTCTGACCTTCCCCTCTCCCTCCCTCTATCCACTCCTCTCTCCTGGAGCGATCACTTTCTTCTATCCTCCCACCTCTCCCTCCCTACCCCACAGGCAAAGCCACCCTCTTCACTGCCACCCACCTTCTCGGTCATCCGACCCATGAAGCGCGTGTCAGTTGAGGCTTTCGCTGCCACCTTCTCGCCCCCTCCTCCCCCCTCGGCTGACTCCCACCCCGACACAGCCCTCTCCATGCTCTATTCCTCTATATCTGATACTCTCGATATCCTTGCCCCCGTCATGAGAATCCGCCTGAAGCCCAAAGCCAAATGTAATTCCTGGTACGACTCGGATCTCGTCACCCTAAAACGCAAGTGCAGGGTGGCAGAGAGGAAATGGCGTGCTTCATGTTCATCCTCTGACAAACTGGCCTGCCGCCTGCTCCAAAGGCAATACCGGCTCTCCGTTCTCACTAAGAAGAGAGCCCTTATCCAAGCCCGCATCTCTGAGGCATCAAACAACTCGGCCGAACTCTTTAAAATCTGCAAGGAGCTGGCCAACCCTGCTGCAGTCTCTACCTCTCCTGTCCCCTCCCAGGCCCTCTGCACTGCACTGGCCTCGCACTTCATCTCAAAAACTCAGGACATCCTGTCCTCTCTCTCCTCCCCTCTCCTCCCTCCCTCTCTTCCCGGCTCTTCCTCTTGCTCTCTTGCAGCCGCCCCTCCGCCCTCCTTCTCTTCATTTCCACCTTTTTCTGCTGACGAGGTTTCCAGACAAGTCCGATCTATGAAAGCCTCGTCTAAACAGGTTCACCCCTGTTCCTCCAAAACCATCAAGGACCACATCGTCTCCCTGGCTCCTGCCCTGGCTGACTTTTGCAACCACTCATTCGCCTCTGGAGTCTTCCCATCCCCCCTCAAGCACTCCCTTGTGCACCCCCTCCTCAAGAAACCCTCTTCCGACCCCTCCTGCCCGGCCAACTATCGCCCAATCTCCATTACTCCCTTCCTGGGCAAGCTCCTGGAGAAACTGGCCATCTCCCAGCTTAACCTCCATGCTGAATCTGTTGGTAATCTTCATGACCACCAATCCGGCTTCAGAGCGGCCAGAAGCACGGAAACTGCTCTCCTGAACATCCGTGAGGACCTGCTCCTGAACCTCGATTCCAGCACTCCCTGTGTTCTCATTCTGCTCGATCTCTCCTCTGCCTTTGACACTGTCAAGCATGCCATCCTGCTCAACCGTCTCCATGATCACCTGGGTATCACTGGTCAGGCTCTGGCATGGCTGACCTCTTTCCTTTCCGGTCGACCCTCCCAGGTCCAAATGGGCTCCTTCCTCTCTGACATCTTTTTCTCCACCTGTGGTGTCCCCCAGGGATCCAACCTCTCTCCCTGGCTTTTCAACCAGTATCTGGCACTCCTTGCCCACCGCATCGCCGCCCTCTGCCCCCACTTCCAGTGCTATGCGGACGATACCCAGCTCATTTTCAGGCTACCCTCGGCCTCCTCCTCTCCTTCCCTCATCTCTGACTGTCTGTCTGCTATCCAGGAATGGTGTGCCGCCAATGACCTCTGCCTTAACGCCAGTAAGACTGAGATTCTACTCATCGGCGCACCCACTCCCTCCTTCCCTGCAGCTCTCTGGCCGGCCTCCCTTGGCCCCCTCCCTGCCCCTACCTGCAAGGCTAAAAACCTCGGGGTCATCTTCGACTCCACACTCTCCTTCTCTCCTCATATATCTGATGTCTCTAAGAAATCACACTACCAGCTGCACCTCCTCAGAGGTATTCTTCCCTTCCTCTCCTTCCCCCAGAAGCTCACTGTCTCCCGAGCCCTGGTTCTCTCAAGGCTGGACTACTGTAACAGCCTCTATCTTAATCTCCCTGCCTCCACTCTCCGCCCTCTGCAACTTATCCAGAACAGAACTGCGAGACTTGTCCTTGGCCTCAAGCCCAGGGACCGTATCTCTCCAGGACTGAAATCTCTTCACTGGCTCCCAGTGGCTGCGAGGATTAAGTTCAAAACCCTCTGCATTGTCCACAAGGCCTTCTGGGGCCTGGGGCCAAAATACCTTCAACTCTCTCTTCCTAAATATCTTCCTTCACGAGCCCTTCGCTCATCCATCTCTAACTCCCTCATGGTCAGCCGCTTCTCGAAGCAACGTGCTGGGGGTAGATCTCTCTCCGCAGCAGGGACCTCCCTCTGGAACAGCCTGCCTGCCTCCCTGAAACTTGAGGAGAACCATCTCCGGTTCCGGAAGCACCTCAAAACCTTCCTCTTCGCTTCTGCCTTCTCTCTCCCTCTCCCCTGCTAAACCTGCTTAACTCCCCACTGAATTCTACACTTAACCTGCATCTGGGCCACTCTCAGCGACCTCGGTCCAGGGCCCAGCCACTCTCCACTTGCACTGCCCCCCTGGCTCCCCCTGCACTGTGGGACTGTCACTGTATCCCTACAGCCCCCTACCCAGCACTTGCTCTGCACTTACCTCGCACTTGCCACCAGCTGGCCCTTTTTATTTATTATTTATCATTTATTATTTTATTACGCCACTTACCTTGTACTGCACTTTTCCCCCCACCTCCTCCCCCTGCACTTTCTCCTTTTCCCCTTACCTCTGCACTTGCACGATCTGAATGACACCTGGCCTAGTAGGATCGCTTGTCCGTCTTCCCCTTGTTTCCCTCCCTCCCTGCCTCGTCGCGCCTTGAAACACTTGTGTATAGGCGCGTTACAAATACCATATCATATCATATCATATCATATTATCTGGGATAGAATTATAGACATCTAAGTTCTGTTGTTCCCACAAACCCAGAGACACTAAAGAAACACTGGCTGAGACTCCAATGGGTTCATCAGCCAGTAATAGAAAGTTTCCACTTGCCATTTGTACTTCCTCCTCTGGAGCGAAGGCTAAGGAGACAAGCTGGACCCCTGAAGGTTTACCCTTACATCTGGGATCTCCTTTCACATGGTCAGTAGAGCCACAAACAAAGCATTTACCAAATGTTTTCTGGAATGGTGGCTTGTTCTGACCTCCTTCTGGTTTGGCACCAGGAGGTACACTAGCCTGATTTGGTTTCCCTTGCGGCTTACCCTTTTAGTTTTGTTTGGGGCCCTCTTTGGAATTGGAATTATTAGAATTCTCTTTGGAGTTCTTTTTTGGCTGTTTTCCCTCATCCTTTTTCTGAGTAGCCCCAGAATCCTTGTGAGTGGCCCTGTTGGCAACCCACAAGTCAGCAGCCTTAGCTAACTTCCTGGAATCTAATTCCTTTGAATCAGCCAAGTGCTGTCTGAGCACAGGAGAGCAGGCATCATAAATTGACTCCAACATTACAAGATTCTTCATTCCTTCATAAGTGTTAACTCTGTAACCCTTAATACATCCCTCTAAGTTTTTCAAACTTTCACTCACCCAGGTAGCCCAAGGGGTACCATCATGCTTTTTGAGGGTCCTAAACCTCTTAAGGTACTGGGAAGGGGTCTTCCCAAATCTAGCTATCAAAGCTAGTTTCACACATTCATAATCCTTCTTATCCACCTCCCCCAACTCCATTACCACATCAGTTTCAACAGGGGGAAGCCTAGAGAACAACCAGGGAAGTAACTCATTCCCTGTGATGTCCTGGAGCCCATGATTATACTCAAACATTTTTAACCAATCCAACACATCCAACTTAGGTTCATACATACCCACTAATTCCTTAGGCATCCGGGGTGTTTTGGGACTGGAACTCCTCCTAGAGGAACCAGAGGAGAGAAAAGCATTTTCCACAGACAGATTCTCATTTCTAGTTCATGATTAAGCTCTATTTCTCTGAGTCTTAACTCAGCTTGCTTCTGCTCAGCCTGGGCATTCATTCTTCTGAACTGTAGCGCTTGGTTTCTTTCAGATTGAGCTATAAAACGTTTGTACTCTAATTCAAGATTCATTTTTTCAAGTTCAAAATAAGCAGGGTTACATGTAGGACCTGGTATAGGCCCAGTAGGTAAGGCAGACAGAGGCTCAGAGTGGCTAACTTCATTAGGTTCACTTTCCTCTTCTGACTCATTATCAAGAGTTTGATTCAGATCGATACCATCACATTTGCTGGGGGGGGGGGGTTAGATTCCTCTGTACCACCCAGACTTTGGTTTTCTAACAAACTTTCTATACGTTCCATTTTTTTGCCCTTCTCAGAGAGATTCTTATGTATACACAATACTTTTAAGCAATCAGCAGTTTTGGCAGACAATGATTCTAGGGTATTACTCTCCATAGCAGACATAGTTAGAAAATCAGCTTTTTTAGTGCTAAGCTCTGTGGTTAGTTGTCCTAAAGTGTTCAAAAAGCACTCTAAAGTTTATACTCAATACAAATCCCACCGCTGTACACCAGTGTTAGGCAGAAACCTGTGCAGTTCCCTCTGGGACCACTGCAAAAGATTTAAGACTACAGGTGTTTAGCAGTAAACCCACTTGGTAGCAGTCTGTACCACACAGATTCACTTGGTAGCTGTGACTGAGCAGTCAGACTTCCCTCAAGAAGAGTTAGGCAGTATACAGAGTATTCACAATAGGTCAAAAGAACATAGTAGAACAAGTAAACACTGACCAGAGCTTGGTGTAAAAGAGATATAATAATTTATTTAAAACCACATCTAGAAAAACACACAGGCACTAATAGTAAGCAATTCAAAAACACGGTCACTAAAAGATATACACTCCCTTAGAAGAATATTAGACAAGTCTTAAGTAAAGCCCCACTTATTTTCAGACAGCGGTGAGCGCTTAACGCAGATGGCACTCTAATAATTTGTTTAAAAAGGGAGAGAAAAGCAGAGTATAATATGAAACAGATCCCAACACTTTCATAAAATCAAAGCAAGAGAGGAAGGCAAGTAAAACCGTGAAGTTAGAGTTCAGAAGGCCGGATCCACTTTAAGAGGATCAGAACGAAATGTGTCCAAGGTCACACGGTTGAAGTGCACAAGAGTCTTGCAAAGGTTCAAAAAGAGTTGGACCAAAAGAAAGGGACCAGTTAGAAGGTCAAGGCGGCCAGCCCAGTCCAGAAGGTTAAGGCGTTATTATTACCTTGTAGCAATCTTTAGAAAGGGAGGCCTGGCGGACCCGGTACCTTAAAGTGGTGAGAATACTCCAGCGGGGGCAGTTGTTCCTGGCAGCGGATGCAAGTCGGTGCTTCGTCCGGGGGAAGAGAGGATCTCGTCGGGGAGGAAGACAGGAGTCCGTTGCACTGCCAGGGAAGAAACCAGCCGCTGAGTTCTCAGGTAAAAGGAGAGGTCCTTTTATTCGCGGTCCAGTGGTAAGTGGCTATCCGGTTGCCTAGGTGCTTGGCACGGGCAATTCGACCACAAGACTGCCTGGCATGCGAAGAGAAGAAGGTAAACTGGTTGTGCCCACCAGTCAGGGGAAGAAGCCTCTCCAGCCGGGAGATCTTCTCTGTCGTGGGGAAGTGGTGAGTCGTTTCCGCAGGGCTCCACCGGTGGTGTCGTCGTGGTAGGTCGGCTCAGCTTCTCCCTCGTCGGATTCTCAGGTCCTGTGGCGACTTCTGAAGTTCCAGTCCCCAAAGCCCTGCTTTTACGAAGCACACCCCCATTCACGCAGCCTAGCTGTCACTCAAACATGCTATGTGGTGTGCCGGCCGGCTCACCACTTGGGCCAATCACACAAGAGTGCGACTTGAGTTACCAAGGTAACTCAGTCCAGGGTGCCTAAACCCCCTCTCACACCCCCTGTGGTACCCAGACAGAGTGGCACCACTTTTGGAGGCTTCTGTGGAGAAGCCTGCCAAAAAGTGGAACAAAGGGCTCGACTTGGTTTGGAGTCACAGAAGAGAACACAAACACCATTTTAGAATCGAGTCCTGGCAAAAAATATACACCGGCGAATTAATATTAAATAAATAAACCAGCGGTATATTCGAGGCTATGAGAATTAAATAAATAAAGTTGGTAGCCTCGAACAATGGGAAAATCCCATAGGGATATATTCGCGGTCGAATATAAAAAGTAGTCTCCACTGCCACCAGCCAAAACTCGATCAGGAGGGACGGAGACGTGCCCCCTCGACTAACAGACCCCAGGGCAATCGAATTGCCCCGACCAGTACGTCCACAATATGATGGTTTGTACTCGTTTCTGTTCATAATTTGGGACTAGTAAAGCCAATGGTGACTTTACATGCCCTGGGAGACAGTAGTCAGTCCCAGGGTATGGAGTCTATGGTGGGGTGTCACTATGACACCCCTGTGTTACTGCACGGAGGGTGCTGTGTAACACACATAGTAAAAACACATGAGACCCTATGGAGTAAAGGACCCCATAGCCCATAAAACACATTAACAGTCAAAGGAATACCATAAATCATGTCCAAGTGTGGGAGAAAAAGAGTCTCACTCTTGGCAGGAGAAAAGAAACAAACTCCAGAAATCCAGCAAAGCTGCTGGGGGGCTCACTAGGTTAGGAAATTCAGCCTAAAGAGAGAATTCTCCCTTACAGGGAGATTTGTTGTATTCAGACCCTGTCCGAATGATGGCCATACTCAAGAGTGTGGGGCGTGTAAGTGGCGGTCAGGTGTGAAATGTGAATAGGATTGCTGTGGTGAAGAGAAGGAGTGTTGAATAAAGGAGGGAGGTGTGTTGTGATGTTCTTTAGTTATGTTAAGAGTATTGCTGGCAGCAACACTCCACCTGGAATGTTTTTGTACAGATGTAAGGTTCCTGGCATAGCAGTTGGTGGAAGCGGCGAAGGCGGATGCTGTGCTGGGGGTCTTGTGCTATGTTACTTCTAATAAATAAGATAAAGTTTCTCATTGCGTCCCTGGCTCCTACCTTAAAACAATGCTTACCCGGAATTGGCTTATTTTATTCCAGTGGCATCCTTAGGGCCTGATCCCTTTTCCAGCCAGTATCTGGCCGTTCCATGTGTGCATGCATACGCATGTAGCAGCCATCCTAGGAAGGTCCTTCTGACCCTCCTGGGTGCCTTTATGCTTTGGTATCCCATAGATGCCATTGTTGCCACAAAGAATATTTTGAATGCCGTCGGAGAGAGGCCGCTACAAGCAAATGTGACACATTTGAGGAGCAAAAGAGTTGAGTCGATAGGAACGCAAGATGGGTTGGCACTGCGAAGGATGTGTGCTCCAAGAGAGGTTGAGGAGAAGTAGTCAAGAGTTGAAGAGGTAGGGGGAGAGGTGGTGGACAGAAGGCGAATTGGGGAGGAAAAGTGGGAAGGGCTGTAAGAGTGACACACATTTTTGAGATTTTATAGGAAAAGTAGTAAGCAAAGTAATTAGCAGAAAGGGAAGAAGCGATGGATATTGGCTTCGGTGGTGTGAGCAAAGATTGGAGCGTATATAAAAGTTTGCAGAGTTGGTTGCAAAGGGAAGAGATTGGGTTTGTGAAATGGGAGGATCTGGCAGTTAAGTGCAGAGTTTATGGCAGCGAGGGAATCTTTATGGGATAGGAGTAGCGTAGGTGTCCATAATTTGCACCAGCGTTGTAAGTCATGGTGCATATTTGCTTTAAGGGTGTGAGTTGGAGAGGTTATCCAAGGTTGAGGATGGGAAATTATGACTGTGTAAGGAAGATCGTATTGGTCAAATGGAGTTATAAGTGCATAGTCAAAATCAGAGAAAGCATGATCAATGGAAGAGGCATGAATTGGGGAAGAGAAAGAAGAGAGGACCTCACATCATGTTCATACAGGGCAAGAGAGTCCTGCCTGAATTTCCTTAGTCATTGAAGAGGGGAGATGAGGAGTAGAAGGTGAAGGAACAGAGATGTTAAAGTGAACAATGGAGTGATCAAAGGGAGCGGTGTCAATGCAGAGGTCAGAGGAGGAGAGTGAATTAGGGAGAAAGACAAGGTCAAGAGAGTTCCCACCAGCGTATGTAGGCTTGTTGTGGGAAGAGTAGAGGGAGTGGTCAGGCAGGAGGCATTTACGCTTAAGGCAGGTGGCTACAGAGGGCTTGAAGAAGTTAAAATCCCCCAGCATAACAATGGGAATGTCAGTAAAAAGTGACTCAAGGAGAAGAGTCAGATCAGCGAAGACGGAGTGGAAAAGACCAGTGGGTTGATAGATGACTAGAACAGTGAGAGGAGTGGAAGGGAGGAGTTGAATAGTGGCATGTTCAAAAGAGGAAGAGGTGATGCCTTACAGGGTTACAGGGACAGTGTTGAGGCTCTTATTGATAAGGAACCCAACACTGCCACTCTTCCCAACAGGTCGGGGAGAGAGGGAGAATGTCACAAAGTCAGTGCAGAGAACTACTGGTGTAGCAAAGTCATGAGGGTGAGATCTAGGTTTCTGTGACAGCAAGAAGTGAAAATGGAGGGTGATAAGTGTTGAAGTGGTCAATGATGTAGGAAGACCTGTTGCAGAGGGATTGTGCAATCCAAAGGCTAGGTGAGGCCATGGTGTCATATTTAACCTGGAGTTGTAATCCCTCAGCAAGATTGCTAAGGAACTACAAACCATTCTACAACGAGATGAACGACTGCGAGAGGTTTGCCTTGAAATGCCTCTGCTTGCTTTCAGACAAACAGCCAGTTTCAAGGAATTAATGATAAGAAGGAAGTTACATCAACCTTGCACAGAGAATGGAACCATGCCATTAAAAAAAAAGATGTCTAATCTGTCCACATATTTACAGTTCAGATACAATCAAGTTATCACAGCAATGTTATGTATCTGATTATGTGTATGAAATGCCAGAGGAGAGTTACTATGTTGGAGAAACAGGCCAGGAACTACATAAGCGCATGAACCTTGACAGGAAAAGAGTTAGAAGGACTAAGGACATGCCCATTGGTGAGTACTTTTTGAAACCAAATAACACCCTTGATGGCTTTAAAATCACAGTGCTGAAAGGTAACTTTAGGACAGAAAATGCCCGAAAAACAAATGAATACAAATGCATGCAGATTTTCCATACACTGCAAGATGGTTTGAACAGACATTATTATTTTTTTGGTGTTTATTATTTGTATAGCGCCAGCACAATGGGCCCACATGCATAAGGGCGCTAGCACTAAACATCAAAACAGACATAACAAATCCATACAGAAAATATGCACTGAGAACAGAGTCTTAGAAGACAAGCAGGACCATTAATGCAAGAGATATGTCTGTAACTTCAGCTTAAATGCATCCACGACTCTATACTCCGTAAATCCGACGGGAAGGTTTTCCATAAAACAGGTGCAGCAGAAAAAAACTCCTTTACTCACCATAACAAGTTTTTTTCTAGGAATCCAGAGTAGGTTAGGATCATTAGATCTTAAAGTCATTCGACTCGGAAGCTTGACCAGGCTGAGAGATAAGAGGGACTAATGCCCAGAAGGCATTTTTGTGTAATCGTTAAGATCCGATGTACATTCCTGGCTTCTATAGGAAGTCACTGTAACTCCTTTTTAGTCTGGGATACATGATCCTGCCTGCATAAAACCTCCACAGCCCTAACTGCATGTACTGGATCACTTGAATCCAGGCACATACTCTTTTACTGATGCCCAGAAGTAGGCCATTACAACAACCCAATTTAGAGCCTACAATGGCTCTAGCCTTCATAATACCAATCATTTTGGTCAGGAACGGGCGATTTTGGTAAAGCTAATGTGATGTAACAAGCAGATGATGAGACAAGGTTATTACCATGCGCTATCATGGTCATGGTTTGTTCCAGATACACCGCCAATATTTTAACTTTGGGTAGTCTAGGAAGCTTACAGCCAGAGATAGAAATGCAGGCCCTAGCTTTCGCAGTCTCCCAGCTTTACCCACGACCATGAGCTCCGTTTTTTTCATCGTTCAACACTAGCCCACTCTCGACCATCCAGACCTGAAACAGGGAGTACACTCAATTAACCTCCTGCGGATCTTTAGCATACACCCCCAACAGAGGGATCAGCCATTGGGTATCACCTGTATAGTTGGTAAATACGATCCCACTATCCTCTATAAGGTGAAATAGAGGCAAGGTGAAAATGTTATGTAGGATGCAGGACTCCAAACTGAATGTCCACTGGATCTGCTGTGGTTTCTTGACTACAGACTCTAGTCTGACGATTTGCCAGAAAAGACCCGTCCTATACTGCTGCAGACGTGAAAAATGCAGCGACTTTATGCAGTCTCTTAATCAGGTTGGAGTGGTCCACTAAGCCGAACGCAGCAAGTCTAGGAACATCAACAATACCAACTTGCCCATAACCATGTATCTCAAGATGTCAGATTTTAAAACAGCAAATGTTGGTCTCACCCTTTGTTTTTTTTCTTTGCTCGATCACGGCCCTATGCTAGATGCAAGTTATTTAACATATGGTGCCTTTGAACATATGGTACCTCCATGGCAACCTACAAACTTGTCATTGCACATAATGATGTCCTTTTACGTGGCCACGTAGTACACTTTCAGCTTTTATATTGCCACGGCAACCACAGGACTATTTACTTCAGCTTCTCTCTAGCCTTAAGCAACATTGTCCTGTGAGCCTTTCCGCACTACGAACTGTGAAAACTAAGCATCACTGTACTAAAAAGTACGTTTGATTCCCGCCAATAGACAGACTTACTTATATTCTCCCTGCCTCCATTAGCGCACGTAAGAACACGTAACAGCTTAGTCACTCAAGCCGCATTTATTGTTTCATGCATTCAGCCCCGAAACATTGCAAACTCCAGGGTAGTGATAGCTTCATGTATCTGTTCTCTGTGCGACTTGAGTACAGCCCATTCTATGACAAGACTGGAGGCGAGCATTATGCTTCAACTTCTTTATTACTACCCTTCAGCAGTTTCAACAACTGTATCAAACAACAACAACGAAATGTCCATGTGACTTTCACTTTAAACTACAAATCCCCAAAGTCTCTGTAGTCCTTCCTTCTCTCCAGCTCAGTTATGACCACATCCTGTCCCTGAGCTCCTCCTCTTCTTTTACTGCTCTTCAAGCAGATAAGTGATTTTCCTTCTACCTCCCAGCTATTGTGTGTTAGATAGGATTACTGTAAGATTTATTGAAGTTGAGGATATGAGAGGATTCATAGCATGCTTACGCAGCATATTATGTGTTTTATTTTAATGGCTTTACGCAGATAAGAAGGTTTTTTGCAGGACTTTGGTCCGAGCGTGAGTAGCATCCGTGGCGTCATGGCGTGCGCGAGCGTTGGGCGCGATTATATTAGGCTGCCTCATAGCAGCATCAGGAGCTCCGGCGGCCGCTAGCCCCGTGCCGTATTCCCAGCACACCAGGGGTGCGTTGCGGGGCCGCGGAGCTCCCTCGTGCCGCCCCTACAGCGGGAGCGGACGCGCTTAGGTCCCTCCCCTCCCCCCGCGGGGAGGCGAGGTGGGCGTCAGACGCACCGAGCCCTCGCAGAGGGCCGAGAGGGAGGACTCCGGCCCCCACCCTCGTGGGGGCGGAGTTTTTTGAAGCGCCGAGCCGCGTCGCACTCATTCTGCGACGCGGCCCCGGCAGCGAGATCCTTCCTCTTATCGCGACAGAGCTTTCATCGCGGCTCCCGAAAGCACGGTTTCCTACCCGCACCCGTGAGGCACACGGCGAGCGAGGGCCTGCGTAGTCTCGGTAGAAGGCGGCAGGCTCGGGAGCTTCCCGCGGCATAAAAAAAAAAACAAAAAAAAAAACGTGCAGAACAGTGCGAGCAAGCATACATATACGAGGCTTCTGCCTCAGAGGACAAGATACAGACCCATAAGCCGATACAGGCTCAACAGATCAAGTGAGTCGGTGCAGCCACGAAAAAAAAAAAAAAAGAGAAAAGGAGAGACTGAGTTTATCTCGTAGGGACACAGAGGTTGTCTCAGAGCATCTTCTAGGAGGTGGGCAGCATAAGACACCTATAAGAAGGCATTGAGGCACGCAGCACCCCTATCATGTCAGAATTCGAGTGGAGTGAGGAGGAGCAGTCCCTTGACTTGGCTGCTAGTTTCAAGGAGGTGCTGGGGAATTCCCTAGTAGATGCAGTGGCACAAGGGGTGAGACCCTTACAAGAGAGGCTCGAAACACTGGAAGCCATGCTTCACCAGCCTACCGAAAGCACCAAGAAGACTCGCAGCTTGCCCATCGAACCCTCTGGAGCAGGGTCTGCGGGGAGTATTCAGGCCCGCAAGAGGAAAGCCTCTGCAGACCCCCAGGGCCCTACGGATGGGGCGGATGATAAGGCCCCGGAGGTCGCCGACGCCTTTGCGAAGCTTAAGCAAGCATACTTACTGCATCAGGCCGTGCCGGACCTCATGACCCCCTCTCCTGGGGAAGAAAATGAAGGAGATGATGACCTAGACTCGGAAGAAGAGCCAGAGGAAAGGGGTTCGTCCTCTCTGGAGCCGGAGGAGCCAGTCGAGGAAGAGTGGGCAAAACCCAGTGGGGGCAAGAAAGCCCGAAAAGAGAAGCACCTCGATGAGGAGCAGGACGATATGTTCGACCCGGATGCTATCAGAAACCCGAGGTCTTCCGACTGGCAGCCTTCCCCAAGAGTGGCTCAATATATGACAGCAAGGCTGCAGAAAGCCCTAGATAAAGAAGTGCGACAGCGGCTTCGAGCAGAATGCCCCCGACCAGACTTGCCGGGGAAGGTAGCGGAAACCCCCGAGCTAGATCCGAAGATGCTCACCTTTGTTTCGAAGACCAATAAGGATCCCCGTAAAGGGATTGATAGGTCATGGAAAAGCTGCCAGGAGAAGGTCCTGGATTTAGCCGGCCCTCTCGCTAAGATCATGGACTTAGCGGAGAGAGCGAGAGACACGGGCGAAGAAGTGGACCCGGACGCTCTTGCCGGATGGGCCCAAAGAGCAGTTTGCCTCTTGGGAAACGCGAATTGCGCTATAGCCTCCGAGAGAAGAAGAGGGTTGCTTCTAAAGATTGACTCGAAGCTCAGTGACCTGGCATCTTATGAGGCCGGAGAAGCAGCCCAAGGCTTCTTATTTGGGGAGACTTTCGGGAAAGAGATGGGCCGCTTCGTGGGCACATATACGTCCCTGGAAAAAGCACAGGCGTCCATTCGCAAGATCTTCCCGCAGAGAGTTTTTGCCGGGACCGGCCATTACAGGGGTCGCTCGGCCGGTCGCCAACAGGGAGGAAGAAGACCCCCGAATCACAGAGCCCACTACTGGGAGAACAGGCAGCAAGACACCTTCTTCCCGGCCAGAGGTCGCAATGCGAGAGGACGGCGAGGAAGAGGTGCCGGACGTGGCCAAGGGTTCACGCCAGGTAAGGGCCATTACTTACCCTCCGGTGGGAGGGAGGACAAGTATGTTCTGGGGAAACTGGCGCGCGCTTTCCAGCGATGCCTGGATTTTGCAAACTGTCAGAGGTCTGCAATTAGAGTTCATTCAGGACCCAGTGCAGGCAAGGGCGCCCCATCGCCCGCAGCTAGCGAAGGCAGAGCTAGAGGCCCTCAATGCCGAATTGGAGCAGTTAGTGAGGAAAAGAGCAATAGAGAGATGCCCCGGGGCCCCGAACTTCCTCAGCAACATGTTTCTCGTTCACAGGAAGGAGAAAGTTCGCCCAGTTATCAATTTAAAGGAGCTGAACGGATGGATAGTGTACCATCATTTTAAGATGGAGGGGATCCATCAGCTCAGAGATTCCCTGAGAGAGGGAGACTGGCTGACAAGGTTAGACCTAAAGGACGCATACCTGACAGTGCCTGTGCAGGCGCGTTTCTGAGGTTTCCTAGCTTTTCGCTGGAAGGAACAGTTCTGGCAATTCAAGACAATGCCATTCGGGCTGGCGTCAGCGCCTTGGGCGTTCACGAAATTAATGAAACCAGTAGCCGCAGCCATCCGAGAGAAAGGGATTTGGCTGATCATATATTTGGATGATCTATTAATGCTAGCAGAGGATCGGGGAGCGCTGGAGTATCAGAGGCAGTGGGTACTAGACCTGTTGCGATCACTGGGGTTCCTAGTGAACACAGAAAAATCGGATACCAAGCCGGCACAAAGGTTAGACTTTCTCGGCTTCATCCTGGACACAAGGAAAGCCTCCCTGGAACTTCCAGCAAGGAAGATCCGAGACATCAAGAGAGAAATCAGAGCATGTTTAGGGAAGAAAGTGATTTCTCTGAGAGTTTTAGCGAGAATTGTGGGCCTCCTAGCGGCCTCCATACAAGCTATTTTTCCAGGTCCATTACACTATCGAGCCTTGCAAAGATTGAAAATCAGACACCTACGACAAGGGTTGAGATACAATCAATCGGTCCCACTGGACCAGGAATCCATCACAGAACTGGAATGGTGGTTGCAGAATATGGATGCCTGGAATGGGCGTGCCATATTCGGAGACCGGCCGGACCTAGTGATAGAATCAGACGCCAGTCGTATAGGATGGGGAGCTCGATGCGGAGAGCTGCAAACTGGAGAAAAATGGAGCTCAGAGGAGCTGAGCCTGCACATAAACTGCTTAGAACTCCCAGCGGGCTCTTTCGCGATGAAGACATTCACGAGAGACAAGGTGAAGTCGTGCGTACTGTTAAAGATGGACAACATTTCGGCGGTACGTTATATAAACCACTTAGGGGGGACGAAATCCAAGATGCTAGCCGAGCTAGCGAAGGATTTCTGGCATTACTGCCTGAGGTCCAGGACGTCAGTGACAGCGGAATACTTACCCGGAACTCTGAATGTGATAGCGGATTGGAACTCTCGCTACCTCACGGACTCCAGCGATTGGAAGCTGGTTCCGGCAGTATTTCAAACTCTGAATCAGAGATGGGGTCCGTTTCACACAGATCTGTTTGCCTCTCGCCTCAACGCTCAGATACCCAACTACTTCAGCTGGAGACTAGACCCAGACGCAAGAGGAACGGACGCATTCCTGCAGGACTGGGCAGGCGGAGCGCACTACGCGTTTCCCCCATTCATGATGCTGAGCAGAGTGCTAGCGAAGTGTCGGAGGGAGAGAGCAGAACTAGTGCTGATAGCACCACTGTGGAAAGCTCAAGTGTGGTTCCCGACGCTGATAGAGCGCCTAATAGAGCTGCCGAGGGTCCTCCCGGAAGGGGAGCGATTGCTCACGGACCCAGTTGGACAGTGTCATCCTCTGAGAGCGAAAGGGACTCTCCCGCTCATCGCGTGCAGGATATCAGGCGACGATGGGAGCTGCCAGGCATTTCGCAGCAAGCTGCAGAACATATCGCCGAATCCTGGGCTCCATCGACTAGGAGGAGCTACGACGCGGCTTGGGCTAGGTGGACGAGCTGGTGCAGAGGGAGAGGTTTTCATCCCATTTCTGCGCCTGTAGTGGCAATTCTGAATTTTCTAGCACAACTACTGCAAGATGGGAAGGCATCGCACTATAGGGGTGTACAGATCTGCGATTTCTGCAGGTCATGTACCGATTGAAGGTGTGCCAGCGGGTGAACACCCAGCAGTCTGTAGGCTCGTCAGAGGTGCTAAGTTTAAAGTGCCGCCAGTTCCCAGATATACAGTACTGTGGGACGTGACGAAAGTTCTGAGATTATTAGAAAGCTGGCCAGCTAATAGATATTTGTCTCTCAAGCAGTTATCGGGCAAGTTGGCGATGCTTTTGTGCCTCGTGTCTTGTAAGAGGGTGTCCGATGTTAGAGCATTGGAGATTAATAGGAGAACGTTTGGGCCGGAAGGTGTTACCTTCATAGTGGTGCAGAGGACCAAATCGAATACATCCACAGTGCATTACCCCTATTTCCCAGATAATGCTAAATACTGCGTCGCTAGCTGCATCAAGGAATACGAAGCTAGGACGGCAGAGAACAGAGCGATGGGTACAAATCAGTTGTTAATTGCGTGTAGGAGGCCTTTTCAGGCGGTCAAAACCGCTACCATAGCGAGATGGGTTAGAGAAGTGATGTTAGCATCAGGAATTGATTTGCGACAGTATGGGGCGCATTCAGTGAGAGGGGCCATGGCATCTAAAGCATATAGGACAGGAGTTCCCTTGCAATATATTATGGCAGCAGCAGACTGGGCGTGTGATCGTACCTTCAGAGAATTTTATTTTAAACCAGCTGAAAGTATAGCGAGTGCAGTGTTGGGACAGCTTTGAACAAGCATAATGCTCGCCTCCAGCCTTGTCATAGAATAAAGATTACCCCTGCTAACTGCGCAGGGAGTATTAATTCTATTAAAGACTAGGAGGCGAGCATTAGTTCCCACCCACGACTGTTTGATAATCATATTGTATGTAACAGTGTATGGCTATGATGACAAACTAAGTACCACCCTGACATTATATATTTCTGTTTTCTCTAGGGGAGGAGCAGAAGAACAATTGAGGGGATGGACTAGCAAAGACGACGAGAGTTCAGTCGTTGCAAGAAGTCCTTGCTCGGTTGGCGGGACGTGAAGTTTTTGGTATCAAGACATTAGAGCACGTAAAAGAGAGGAGGAGCTCAGGGACAGGATGTGGTCATAACTGAGCTGGAGAGAAGGAAGGACTACAGAGACTTTGGGGATTTGTAGTTTAAAGTGAAAGTCACATGGACATTTCGTTGTTTTTGTTTGATACAGTTGTTGAAAATGCTGAAGGATAGTAATAAAGAAGTTGAAGCATAATGCTCGCCTCCTAGTCTTTAATAGAATTAATACTCCCTGCGCAGTTAGCAGGGGTAATCTTTATTCTGAACTAAATCCTACGGTGATTGAGACAAACGCTAGAGAACAGCATTTACATTACTGTAAGTCAGTGTATACTACTTTTGATCAGGACGGCTGTTAGGGAGAATTCTCATTTATGGCTAATTTTCCTCACCTAGCGAGGCCCTCAGCAGCTTTGCTGGATTTCTGGGGTTTCTTTTGTACACCTGGTAGGAGTGTGAGGCTTTTTTCCCACTCTTACATGTGTTTTGCCATGTGTATTTCTACTGTTTGTGCGATCTTGGACTCTGGAGCTACACCACTCCACAAGCCCCACTTTTGTGTGTGTTGCACAGCACCTTCCGTGCAGTGACACAGGGTCGTCTTTAAGACTTCCCTCTGACTCCATTTTTCTGGGGCTGACTACTGTCCCCCAGAAACAGGTAAAGTTGCCATTTACTTTATGTAGTCATTTAAACCTACAGACCCAGTACACCCCATCTTACATGGAGTATTGGACACAGGGTCTCTGAGGTGGTTGTCTGGGCCGGACAACCCCCCTGCTGAGTGATTGACAGCCAGGCTGTGTGAATGGGGGATTTTGGCAGGACTCTTGGGCTGGAAGTCAGAGTCGCCACTGGAACTGCAAAGAACCAAAGAGAAGCGGAGAAGAAGACGGCTGCTGCAATTACCGAGTCCAGGTCAAGCCCTCCTGCAGTCCTGAGCTATCTAGCCTTCAACGACAAGAGAAGATCCAGTCTGGAGTCTTCTTCCCTTGAGCCTGGCAGGATCAACCAGCTCACCTTCCACAGGCAGAGGATCCTCTTCTTGGTCAAAATCGCTGCACACAGCTGTAGTGGTCCGGATAGCCACCTGAAGAGCCTCTCGTGTTTTAAAGGAGAGCACCTTTTATTCACCGTTGCTTTTCTCCTGCTGGCTTCATCCCTGGGTAGTGAAGATCGCTCCAGATGCCCTCCTTCTTGTCCCCACGACTGAAGCTTCATGAACCGTGAGTCTGCAGGAACTACCAGGAACAACTGCTGTGGCACCAGCATTTCTTCATACGAATAAGGTACTGTGTCCGACTTCGAGGAACTAGGGTGAACCCCTTTTCTCCTCACCAAAGGCTTGTCCTTATCTTCCTTCCCTCTTATAACTTTTGCTTCCTCTTTTGACAATATCCAAGTACTCCTGGCAATCTCGAATCGTGAACTGTTCTAATTTTGTGATCCTCGACAACAGGAACCCTGTTCCATTGACACTGGCGCAGGCCTATTGACTTTTATCTACGTTTTAGAAAGTATCTCTTGATTCTATCTGCCTTGACAAAAGTATTGCCTATGATTTTTATCCCCAACTCTCTTGTGTTAGTTCATGTGCTAAGTGTGTTTGATATCGGTAACATTTCTTCTCACGGGTACGCCTTTCTTTAGTAAGACCGAACTGTCATTACTGTCAAAAAGTGATTGATATTAACCCACGGTAACGTCTTTGTTTCACAACACCGGTCTGTCAAATCCAAAGGTACTTACCTTGAATTGTTCTGCACAAGGGGAATTGGTTGTGTGTAGTGTATTTGAAATGTGGTTTTAATTTAATAGAAGTGAAGTGTTTTGTGAACAGATGGTCTAAAAATAAATGTACTTATATTTTTTTAACCAGAAACCTTGAGTCAGTGTTTGCTTGAGTCACAGTAATTGTAGTCCTTTGTGTAATCTCTACTACTGCTCATTTGCTCTTGAGATAAGTCTGGCTGCTCCGCTACTGCTTCCACTCTAACTGTGTAGTACAGGCTTGTATCAAAGGTGAAATTGTACTACCACCTGTAGTCTTAATCTTGTGTAGTGGTCCCTAAGGGCACTGTCCAGGATTTTGCCTAACACTGGTGTACAGCGGTGGAGTTTTTAAGTATAGTGATTTCACTTAGAGTGCTGCTATTACCTTAGGTTAACTAATCACAAGGCTAAACACCACTAATTCTGTTAACTGAAAAATCATGTCAAATATGGAAAACTACAGTGAAGAGAGTCTCTTAAACTATACTGCTGAGGTTCTGAGAACCATGTGTAGAGAGAGGAGCTTCTCTGGTAAAGGAAACAAATCTGAACTGGTTGCTAAGATATTGGGAAAACAAAGTCTGGAGAGTGGGTCGGAAGGGCCTACCCCTCCAGGAAATGTGGATACTGATGTTTCTGATCCTGAGAGTGTTGGATTAGAATAAGTAGATGAGTCCTTGTTAGGAAACCCTACAACTCCCTTACCAGCTCAGAAAGCACAACCTCTGTCCACAGGAACCCCCACAGGTCCTACACTCACTCCTGAATGTATTGCACTTGAGAAAATGAGACTTGCATTAGAAGTGAAATGTATTGATGCACAAACTGCCATGAAACATCAAGAATTAAGGCTCAGAGAAATGGAGATGGCTCATGCTTTAGAGATGAAGAAATTGGCTGTAGAAAATGCTTCTCTCCCAGGATCTTCTAGGTCTTCCAGTCCTAAGAGACCCCGTATGTCAAAGTTAATGATTGGTATGTATGGATCGGTTAGCAATGTTTGAGTACAATCATGGGATTCAGGTTATCTCAGTGAATCAGTTCATTCCTTGGCTTTTCTCTACGCTCCCCCCGGTTGCAAGTGATGCAGTCATGGAATTGGAGGAGGTGGATAAGCAGGATTATGAGTGTGTGAAGCTAGCTTTAATAGCTAGATTAGGGAAGACCCCTTCCCAGTACCTTAAGAGGTTTGGGACCCTCAAAAAGCATGATGGTACCCCTTGGGCTACCTGGGTGTGTGACTGTTTGAAAAACTAAGATGGTTGGGTTAAGGGTTACAAAGTGAACACTTATGAATGTTTGAGGAATCAAGGTATGTTGGAGTCAATTTATGATGCCTGCACTCCTGAGCTTAGACAGCACTTGGCTGATTCAAAGGAGATAGATCCTAAGAAGTTAGCTAAGGCTGCTGACTTGTGGGTTGCCATCAGGGCTACTCACAAGGATTCTGGGGCAACTCAGAAAAAGGATGAGGTAGCAGACAAAGAAAGATAACAAGGAGAAATCCAATAATTCCAATCCAAAAGAGGGCCCCAAACAGAACCAGGGTAAGCCACAAGGGAAACCGAATCAGGCTAGTGTACCATCTGGTGCTAAACCAGGTGGAGGTCAGAGTAAGCCTCCATTCAATAGGACATTTGGTAAATGTTTTGTTTGTGAAGCTACTGACCATGTGAAAGGGGATCCCAGATGTAAGGGTAATCCTTCAGGGGTCCACACTGTCTCCTTAGCCTTCTCCCAGGTGGAAGAAGTACCTATGACAAGTGGTAACTTTCAATTGCTGGCTGATGAACCCATGAGAGTCTCAGCTAGTGTTTCTTTAGTGTCCTTGGGTCTTTGGGAACAACAGAACTTAGATGTCTATAACTCAATCCCAGATAATACTAAAGAGTATTATAAAGATAGTGTTCTTGTGAATGGTCAGGAGTCCCCTGCCATCAGAGACACTGGAGCCAGCATAACTGTGGTTGATTCATGTTTTTTCAAGGTAGAGGATGTTGCTAAGGCACCCAAACACCTAACAAAGTTAGCTGGAGGCCCTGTGCAAATGGGTCCCCAGTTACCAGCTCTCATTCAGTGCAATGACATGACTGTCAGAATACCTGTAAGTGTGCAAAATAACATACCTGGGAGAGTCCTGTTGGGTAATGACCTTAAAACTCTTGGAGGTGTGTCTAGTACCCCCAGGCCTCCCAGTAAAAGAAAGCAGGAGCTCACAAGGTCTGCTAGGGAGAGAACCCTAAGAGGCTCTCCTGGGGACTTGATAGAAGAAACTATCACCCCAAGTCCACAGGACTTACCTACTGCTATTGCAAGACAAAGAGAGACAAAGGGGAAGCCCAGGTCTACCAGCAAGAAAACAGCAAGCACCCCTGTGCCTACAAGGACATCACCAAAACTGTCCAAAGTCACACCTGTGACTCCTCCACCGGCTGAGGCTGAGTGTGAGGTTCAACCCTGTATGGTTCAACCAGATACAAAGGACTCAGATCTGGAAGAAGATCTTACTCTGGTTGGAGATCTTGACCTTGTTAAACATCCTGAGCTGCAGTCTTTGCTGGCAGAAGGTGGACCCAACAGGGCATACTTCAGCAGAGGACAAAGAGAGTGTCCTACTCTTGAAGGTCTTCACTTACAGGCAGCTTCTCAGCTCAACGGGGAAGAGCCGGGGAAGTATAGGTTGCACTGGGAAGATGGCCTCTTCTATGGTGAACCGACTGAGTCAACCCCTGGGGACTGCAAAAGAGTTGTAGTGCCTCTAGTGAACCGACTCCAGTTCCTACAGTTAGCCCACGAGATACCTTTGGCTGGTCACTTAAGCTTTAAGAAGACCAAGGAAAGGCTCTATCTTCACTTCTACTGGCCTAAGATGGGTTAAGAAGTAGACAAGTTCTGTAGGAGCTGTCACACTTGTCAAACCTCTGGCAAGAGTGGAGCCAAGAATGTGGTGGGAGTCCCTTTTGAGAGGGTTGGGATTGACATTGTTGGTCCTCTTGACCCTCCCACATCTTCAGGTAACATGTTTATCCTGGTTGTAGTTGTAACGCTCACCTGATTCCCGCAGAGGCGCCGGTCTTGACTGGGCGAATACCGTATCTTCAAAGGTGATGTGTAACACACGATTGGCTCTTTGGGCTGGACCTCTGTGCACTGTATGTCTGACTCGAAGAGTAAGATGTCTGCAGATAGAAAATATGGGATTAATGAACTGGGGTTATTGGGTGTCTCTCTCTTCTTCCCCTTCTCTTCTCCTGTAGAACACCAAAGGTTAACGCTCTCACCTTAGGTAAGTGAACGCAGAGCTCTCCATCTGCCTCGGGGCAGGGTGCCGTAACCAGTTTCTTCACTGGATAAGGGTGCAGGCCTCTTGACCTCAGAGGACTGCTGTCCGTCGTTTACTGCACGAACGGTAAGTTCCGAGTATTTCAAATGTCTTTAAAAGTCTTTTGTAATGATGTCTCTTGTTTTGCAGGGTTCCGGCGATGGCGGATGACGGGCTGAAGTGAGTTGAGGATGGAACCCGTGTGAGGAATAGAAGCGCCTGGAAGCACGTAAGTAAGCGCTTGTTGCCTGCTTCACGATGCGCACTAACTGTCCTTTTATCTTGCAGGTACAGGTTCGGAGCTGCTGAAGGGTGCCGGAATACCCACTGGGTTCGGCGTGGGAAGGAGTAATGGCACGTGAGTAATAAAGTTACCCAATGTCTTTAAACGCACCTTCTTTTGTTTTCAGATGCGGCGCCGAAGGCCTCCGGAGCGTGCGAAGAGTTGGTAAGCTTTTGTCTTTCAGATGCCGGAATGCAGTGCGAAGACCTCCGGAGCACGCGAAGAGTAGGTAAGCCTTTGTCTTTCAGATGCCGGAATGCAGCGCGAGATACTGTTGCAGAGTTTGATTGGTCCTCTCGGTTTGTCCATCGGTTTGAGGGTGGTGACTGGTCGATAGTCTCACATCAATTTGAGCCGACCGACAGCAACTTCGCCAAAAATGAGAAATTAATTGACTACCTCGATCCGAAATTAGAACTGAAGGAAAACCGTGCAGTCGGACGATGTTTTCGAGAAATTCTCGGGCCAGAGTTGTTGCTGTTGGCAAGCCTTTGAGTGGAATGAAATGCGCCATCTTGGAGAATAAGTCCACGATTACTAGGATCGTATTGTATCCGGAGCATGGAGGTAGATCGGTAATGAAGTCCATAGAAAGCGTATGCCAAGGGCGAGGTGGGATGTCAATAGGGCGTAAGAGGCCGGCTGGTTTTTCCTTTTGACTCTTGTTTTGGGCGCATACTCCACAGGACATTATAAAGTCTCTGATATCTTTTTTCCAAGACGGCCACCAGAAGTAGCGCTTGATCTTTTCTGAGGTTTTGGCCATAGCGGGATGTCCTTCCATTAAGGAATCGTGATAACAAGAGATTACCTTTTTCTGTAAATCTGTGCTGGGCAGGTATAATCGTTCTTGGAAATACAATAAGTTGTCCTTCACTGCAAAGTCCTTTCCCTGCAGATGCCAATTCTGTATGTCTGCTGGAGTTACAAGTTGCCTGGCTTTATCCTTAACTTCCTCTATGGATTGTGTGGCGATTACAGCCAGAATTCTTTGTTCGGGAATGATAGGTACACGTTTAGGGTTGATCAAGTGTTCTTCCACTCCCATCCGAGAAAGGTCATCAGCTTTACCGTTTTTTGTACCAGGTCGATAGGTAATTATGAAGTCAAACTCGGCAAAGAATAGTGCCCAACGGAGTTGTCTAGAGGATTGGGCTTTTGCGGTTTTCAAATATTGCAGGTTTCGGTGATCCGTAATCACAGTAACGGTGTGTCGGGCCCCCAGAAGATAATGCCGCCAAGCCTTAAAGGCAGACTTGATAGCCAGAAGTTCCTTATCAGTAATAGTGTAATTGATTTCAGGAGGCGAGAATTTGCGGGACCAAAATGCCACGGGATGCAACTGATTGGTTACTGGGTCCTTTTGTGATAGAACTGCCCCCATGGCAAGGCTCGAAGCATCAGTTTCCACGATGTAGGGGAGTTCGGGGCGAGGATGTTTTAAAATTGGTGCAGAGATAAATTTAGTCTTCAAATTCTGGAAAGCTTGCTCCGCCTCGGTAGACCATTCAAAACGTTTGTTTTTCTTTAACAAGGCGGTGATGGGCTGGACTATTCGAGAGAATTCGTGGATAAACCTGTGGTAAAAGTTAGCGGAGCCTAACATGCTTTGAACACCTTTTACGGAGGATGGTGATGGCCATTTGAGAATTGCATCGACCTTCTTTGAATCCATACGCACTCCGCTAGGTGATAATATGAATCCCAAGAACTCAACTTCAGTCACGTTGAAAACACATTTTTCCAACTTGGCGAAAAGTTTGTGTTGACGCAATCTCTCGAGGACCATTTTCACGTGATTCCGATGTTCAGATTCCGATGAAGAATAAACGAGGATGTCGTCAATGTAAACAACAACACACACATCTATGAGCTCTCTGAGGACATCGTTCATAAAATATTGAAAGGCGGCCGGGGCATTGCAAAGTCCGAAGGGCATGACCTGATATTCAAATAGCCCATACTTGGTGCGGAAGGCCGTCTTCCATTCATCGCCCTCTTTTACTCGTACCAAGTGGTAGGCTCCTCTAAGATCCAGCTTTGTATATATGCATGCTTTTCTGACTTGGTCCAGGAGTTCAGGGATCAAAGGTAACGGATATCTATTCTTAACGGTGATCTGGTTCAGGGCACGATAATCTATACAAGTTCTAAGGTCCCCTTCTTTTTTTGGAACGAAGAACAAAGCTGAAGAAGCAGGGGACTTGGAAGGACGAATAAACCCATTCGCTAGGTATTGATCCAGGTATTGTCGGAGGTGAAGGTTCTCAGGCTCGGTGAGGGCATAAATTCTACTACAAGGAGGAGTAGATCCAGGTATCAGGTCTATCTGGCAGTCATAAGACCTATGAGGAGGTACAGAGTTAGCCTGATCCTTCCGGAAAACATCTTGGAATTCTAGGTATTCGGGAGGTAACTGGGGAGTCTCCGAAGAAATTGCTGCCAGTGCAACACCAGGTGGAGGGTGACAAGTAGAGACACATTCTGGAAACTGAACCGTTCTTGCTCGCCAATCGATCTGAGGATTGTGTTTCTCTAACCAAGGTATTCCTAGAATAATCTGGAACTGAGGGGCCTTGATCACATCGAACACGATCTTCTCATGGTGTTCATCTTGACTTACTAGCGTCACTTCTTGAGTGGTATGCGTTACTGGTCCGGAGGCTATCTCCGTACCATCCACCGTAGTAATGAAGTCCTTTACAGCCTTGGGACAAAGAGTTAGATTCATCCTCAAAACCATTTCATGATCCACATAATTGCCGATGGCACCGCTGTCGACGTAAGCTTCAATCGCATGTAATCGATCCGGATGATCAGGGCTAATGAGGACCATAGGTATCACGAAATGCGAGGTCACGGAACTGGTTTTAACGCTCGGCAAGAGGACCTCTATTCTTGTCGGGCGAGGTCGTTTCCCTGCTCAGAGTTTGTGACCTTGGTAACTGCAGCTCCTACTGCCTTCTTGGCTGGTTTCACCGGACAGTCTCGAAGAAAGTGCCCTGAGTTTCCGCAATAGAGGCATAATTGCAACTGTTTTCTCCTTTCCCGCTCCTTTTGTGTGAGTGGTCCTTTCAGGCCCCCTATTTGCATGGGTTCCCCGGAGTCTACTCCTTTGGAAGGAGATGGTGGTTTGGAAAATACTCGAGCATCAAACTTGGAACGATCGGCCTTCCTGTTCTGCAGTCTGTGATCTATTTGAACGACTAAGTCTATATAGTCCGAACAGTCTTGCGGGGGATTCACTACTTGGGCTAACACATCTTTGAGCTCTCCACGTAGACCTCTATAAAACAGCGTAATCCTTTTGTCCTCAGGCCATTGAGTTTCCACTATCAGTCTGTTGAAAGACGCAATATAAGCCAAAAGGTCTTGATTACCCTGTCGCAACGAAAGAAGCTCATTGTCCAAGGCCTGCCCCTGTGAATGTCTTGCGAACAGTTTTTCCATACTGAGCTGAAAAGCTTGAAAATCATGGAGAACCGGATCATCTTGATTAACTAGAGGGATCGACCAGTCTGCCGCATTGCCACTAAGGTACGAAAGCACGAAAGCTACTTTAGCTTGATCAGTTGGAAAGGCTGCTGGCCGGCATAAGAAATGCAACCGGCACTGATTAATAAATACTGCAAACCTCTTTGGGTCACCAGAAAATCGTTCGGGCGGAGCCAGAGGTACATTCCCAGGTAGGTTGATTTGCACTGGATTCATAGAGGATGTTGAAGGAAGATTTGCCCCTGATGCGGGTAATGGGGTCTGTCCGGCTTGTGACTGTAGCAATTGTCTAGCGAGATCGTCTGTTCGCTCCTTGGAAATGATCAGTTCCCTTCTTAGAGCGTTCGTTTCCTGACGGGCTGCATGCACTTCTGCTCTTAGTTCCCCAAGTAACTGGGCTAGCTGATCGGTATCCGAGGTTTCCATAGCGCCTGGGCGGGAGTTTTGCGGTAGGCTTTGTGTTCTGTAACGCTCACCTGATTCCCGCAGAGGCGCCGGTCTTGACTGGGCGAATACCCTATCTTCAAAGGTGATGTGTAACACACGATTGGCTCTTTGGGCTGGACCTCTGTGCACTGTATGTCTGACTCGAAGAGTAAGATGTCTGCAGATAGAAAATATGGGATTAATGAACTGGGGTTATTGGGTGTCTCTCTCTTCTTCCCCTTCTCTTCTCCTGTAGAACCCCAAAGGTTAACGCTCTCACCTTAGGTAAGTGAACGCCGAGCTCTCCATCTGCCTCAGGGCAGGGTGCCGTAACCAGTTTCTTCACTGGATAAGGGTGCAGGCCTCTTGACCTCAGAGGACTGCTGTCCGTCGTTTACTGCACGAACGGTAAGTTCCGAGTATTTCAAATGTCTTTAAAAGTCTTTTGTAATGATGTCTCTTGTTTTGCAGGGTTCCGGCGATGGCGGATGACGGGCTGAAGTGAGTTGAGGATGGAACCCGTGTGAGGAATAGAAGCGCCTGGAAGCACGTAAGTAAGCGCTTGTTGCCTGCTTCACGATGCGCACTAACTGTCCTTTTATCTTGCAGGTACAAGTTCGGAGCTGCTGAAGGGTGCCGGAATACCCACTGGGTTCGGCGTGGGAAGGAGTAATGGCACGTGAGTAATAAAGTTACCCAATGTCTTTAAACGCACCTTCTTTTGTTTTCAGATGAGGGATGCGGCGCCGAAGGCCTCCGGAGCGTGCGAAGAGTTGGTAAGCTTTTGTCTTTCAGATGCCGGAATGCAGTGCGAAGACCTCCGGAGCACGCGAAGAGTAGGTAAGCCTTTGTCTTTCAGATGCCGGAATGCAGCGCGAGGCGTTGGTGACAGCCGATGGACCAGGTAAGAGAAGCGCTGTCACTGAAGACCGTAATGCTAACCTGTTCTTTCTTGTCTTTATAGGTGTTGCTGAAGACTGGATTCAGGATGGTAAGCCTTTTTCCCTTAGGCCCAGGATCAGATGCAGAAGACACGATGAGCGTTCTGCTGCAGAGGTTGCAGAATAACACAAAGCAAGATTCATCTATCGGGTGTGGTTTAAATAGCCTCCTGTGGTGCTTAGGTGTCTCCTTCCACAGCCACGCCTAGGTAAGAAAAGAGTTCCTGCTTTCCAGAAGAGTTCCAGTGTTCTGAACCTAGGGAGTGGCTCCTGCCCCACCCAACAGGAAAAGTAGTCCCAAACAGAAGAGGATTAGAGGCTCAACTGGCAGGTAAGTAAGCAGCATGGTCTGCTGCAGGTAAGTCCACCCAAGCATTATGAGCCCGGCGCTTCCAGCGCTGGGACTGGGCATATTTATGAGCCTGGTGCCACTGGCGCCAGGACAGGGTCCAAAAGGTCCCAATTGGGACTGGTTGGCACTCGGAACCTGGGTTATGGGTCTGCTTCCAAGGGAGTTGGGTAAGTCCTGACCTTTTGGAAGCAGAGATCATGACAGTAGTAGAACATGCTACTAGGTATCCTGAAGCCATACCTATGAGGACTGTTACGGCTCCGGCTGTGGCTAAGGCCCTACTTGGTATTTTTACCAGAGCAGGTTTTCCTAAGGAAGTGATATCTGACAGGGGATCAAATTTTATGTCCCACTACATGCAAGCCATGTGGAAAACCTGTGGAGTCACTTACAAGTTCTCTACTGCCTACCACCCACAAACCAATGGGTTGGTGGAGAGGTTTAACAGAACAATGAAGAGCATGATAGTTGCCTTAGAAGAACCCCTTAAAAGAAAGGGGAACCTTCTACTGCCTTGCCTTCTCTTTGCATATAGAGAAGTCCCTAAGGAGGGAGAAGGTTACAGTTCCTTCGAACTTCTCTATGGCTATCCAGTCAGAGGTCCATTGGCCCTGATTAAGGAGGGGTTGGAGAGTGCTCCTTCCCCCAAGCCAGTCAGAGTGACTGACTATGTGATTGGTCTCCGGAGGAGAATGTCACACATGATGGCAGAAGCAAGTGACAACTTGAGGGCTGGTCAAGCTCTGGTCAAACATTGGCATGACCAGAAGGCTAACATGGTTGAGTTTACTCAAGACCAGCTTGTTCTTGTTATGGTACCTACAAGGCGGAGGGCGTTACAGGACAAATGGATGACCCTTCAAAGTTGCGGGTAAACGTGGAGAGGTGAACTATTTGGTGGACTTAGGCAATCCTAAGGAGGCTCCCAGAGTCTTTCACACTAACCGTTTAAAGGCTTATGTCTCTAGACCTGAGATAGGAGCTTTGCTTCTAGCTTCAGCTCAAGAGGAGAGGAGAGTGAACCTCTGCCTGACCCCCTCAGAAGCTTACCTTTAGATGAGAAAGTGGAAGGAGTTAATCTCTCTTCTAGTCTCACATCTGACCAGCAGGACGAGTGCAACTTACTGTTAAATCAGTTTGCCTCCCTGTTCTCACTTTCACCAGGCTTGACTCCTTGTGGCCAGCATGATATCCTCACTGGTGACTGTTTGCCTGTAAAAAGCAGGGGGTACAGAATGTCAGACAATGTCAGAACCCACATAAGGAATGAGGTCAACAAGATGCTTGATCTCGGGGTAATAGAACCCTCTACTAGTCCATGGTCTAGCCCAGTTGTGCTTGTACCAAAGGCAGGATCTAAGGAGTTAAGATTCTGCGTGGATTATAGAGCTCTAAATGCAGTCACAAAGACTGATGCCCATCCTTTACCTAGTACAGATGAGCTAGTGGTTAAACTTGGTGCAGCCAAGTACCTCAGCACATTTGACCTAACATCAGGCTATTGGCAAATAGCCCTGACAGACCATGCCAAGGAGAAAACTGCATTCTCCACCCCAGCAGGCCTCTACCAGTTTAAGGTAATGCCTTCTGGACTAACAAATGCCCCTGCTACATTTCAGAGGATGGTCAATCAAGTTCCGAATGGGATGGAGGACTTCTGCATGGCATACTTGGATGATATTGCAATGTTCAGCCCTACATGGAAAGAACATATTGATCACCTAGGGTATATTTTGCAGGCTCTTGCGCAGGCCAATCTGACCATAAAGGCAAGTAAATGTCAAATTGGTCAGAGCAAAGTGGTCTACCTTGGACATGAGGTAGGAGGAGGTGAAATAAGGCCATTGCCTAGAAAGCTACAAGCTGTACAAAACGGGATCACCCCTACTACTGAAACCCAAGTGAGAGCCTTCCTAGGTCTCACTGGGTACTACAGGAAATTCACAGAGAACTATGGGTCCATAGCTTCTCCACTGAATGTCAGCTCCTCTCCAAAATTCCTTAAAAAGGTTAGATGGAATTAGGAATGCACTCAACCCTTTGAAGGCCTGAAGAAAGCCCTTTGTCAAGCTCCAGTCCTAAGAGCTCCCGACTACAACCAATCCTTCATTGTACAAACTGATGCTTCTAATGCAGGTATAGGTGCAGTCCTTAGTCAACTGGATGAGAAAGGTAGGGAACATCCCATTTGTTTCATCAGCAGGAAGTTAAAGGATCATGAGACAAGGTGGGCAACAATAGAATGTGAATGTTTTGCTATTGTGTGGTCACTGAAGAAGTTTAGACCATACTTGTATGGATCTACTTTCATTATTCAGACTGACCACCAGCCCTTGAGATGGCTGATGCAAATGAAAGGGGAAAACCCTAAACTACTAAGATGGTTATCCTCCTGTCCCTTAGTCTGGGGGGGGGGGTGTTAGGGAGAATTCTCATTTATGGCTAATTTCCCTCACCTAGTGAGGCCCTCAGCAGCTTTGCTGGATTTCTGGGGTTTATTTTTTCCACCTGGTAAGAGTGTGAGCCTTTTTTCCCACTCTTACATGTGTTTTGCCATGTGTATTTCTACTGTTTGTGCGATCTTGGACTCTGGAGCTCCACCACTCCACGAGCCCCACTTTTGTGTGTGTTACACAGCACCTTCCGTGCAGTGACACAGGGTCGTCTTTAAGACTTCCCTCTGACTCCATTTTTCTGGGGCTGACTCCTGTCCGCCAGAAACAGGTAAAGTTGCCATTTACTTTATGTAGTCCTTTAAACCTACAGACCCAGAATACCCACTCTTACATGGAGTATTGGAAAGGGTTAGTTCCTATCCCTTTTTGTTTGTGCCTCTCTAAGCTTTATTTCACTCTCTTAACACGAAGGGCCTCATTACGACCCTGGCGGAACGGGTTAACGGGCTCCGCTAAAGGAGGCAGACCCATTAAACCCGTTCCGCCACATTACGAGGTCCCCTCGCGGGACCCGGTAAGGACACCTGGTAAAACCGAACTCGGAATGGCCCAGTAATTCCCCATTCCCCATTCTGGGAACCCAGACCCGATTTCGGCGGCAGCCATGCTAATAGTGGCATGGCTACCGCCGAAGTCGTAATGAGGCCCTAAGACTTGGCTGGTGGCAGTGGTATCTACCCTAACTTTTCTACCGCGATTATACTATATAAACGTGGTACTGTTTCAGGCTATTATATTAGACTCGAACTTAAACCCGCTGGACCAAATACTTTTTATTTCGGCTCCGGTTGGGTTGTATCGCCATTTCTTTCGTTAAAGTCCTTCTTGTGTTTTACTTTGCGCGGCAAACCAGGTTTGCCTTCTTTGTTCACTGTCATTTGGCGGGCTTCTACAGAGAAGCCCTCCTCCTGGCACCTGGGTGTCTAGGTGGGCTGAATGTGAGGGAGGGGTGTAGTCACCCCCTGCACAGGGTCTCCTTGGAAACCCAAGTCACACTTTGTCTTGATTGGCTGAGGTGGTTGTCCGGACCGGACAACCACCCTGCTGAGTGATTGACAGCCAAGCTGACTTCGCCTAAGCCTGTATGTAAATGCAACGTTTCCCCACGCTTTCACTCATTCAGACGTTGTTGGGGCTTGGCGTGGAAACGTTGGTTGCCAGGTTACCTACGTGCTGAGCTACGGCGTTCACAGCGTCCTGTTGAACGATCACGTGGCATTCTATAAAGCTCCACCCATGACTACCAAACGCTGCTTCTGATTGTGTTTGGAGCTCCCTTGTATCACGGACTATTCGCTCATGTGTATTTTGACCTTTTTTCTGCTGACCGGATTGTTTTTCGCATTTCCTTTGGCTTCGTCGAACTATGATACCTTGTTTACCTTGACTACGGAACACTACAACCACTTTGCACTTTCTCTACGTTTTGCTGTGTGTTATCTTGGAACTAGCCGGACACTTGCCTGACACCTGGGTTTCAACTGCTTCAGGAATCCTCTTTGCCCAGCTGTTTGCTTACGGAACTTTGCTTCTTTACAAACTTTTCTACGCCGGATTGGATCTGACTTGGGGAACTTACACTCTTACCGTTGTGTGTGGACTAGAGACTTCCTTACACACATTAGGCGTCTGCGTGCCGGCGGGGACAGGTATAGGTTGGATTGTTCTCTGCTCTGGATTTATTTCTTCACGGACCATTGGTTTTCATCGGACTACATCTCAACACATCACTGGCTTCCGGGATCGAGAGGGATTACTCCACGAAATTGCCTGAAATCCCACAGCCGGAGGTTTTTTCTCATTACGTGAGTTAGTGAAACCTTTTCTGAAGGAATCACCTAATGTTTATCCTGTTACCAGTAATCTGATATTGTTTTCCTTTCTGTGCAGACAGCTGTGTTTTGGGGCTTATTCCTTCTTCCGGACAATCTCCCTCCCAAACAGTCCATTAGTACTTTTGGGAGTTACATTGTCAGGAAGAATTCTTCGGCTACACTACGCACTCAACGGACATATGATTTTGTCAAACCAGGTCTCATTTGGGAGATTCATAACAACCCACTAGGACAAGAATCCTCTTCCTCCTTGTTGACAGCTTTAGCATCCGAGCAGTATGTGGTATAAATTAATATTACATTGATCATTAATAGACATATTTTGTTATTTATATCAACTAATACTTTAGTCAGTGTAAAAACCATAAAGTAATAAACATTAAAATATACAAAACCAGTTTCCAATACCCACAGAATAAGATAATAAAACATTCAATTTTCCATTAAAACATTTTCTGCAAATTCATCCCTTTTAAAATTCCAAAATAGGAAAATAGTGCAAATCTTTAACATTTCATAAAAAAAAGAGGAGAGCTCACCTGCATCTTCTGGAGACCCAATAAATAGGTGCCTGCAGCAGATTTCAATAAGCTTACTACAAAGAATCAATTTTTTACCATCATGTTTGAACATTTCCAATAATTTCAATCTAAGCAACCAAGGCCTTTGAATGTAAAAGGCTACTGCAAATACAATATGGGTCATTACGACCCAGGAGGTAAGTACGCCAACTTTACCACCATGGTGTAAACTAAGTTTACACCATGGTGGATGGCGGATTTACCGCCCCATTCCAAGGTGAGTGGGGCGCTAAATCCCCATTTCCCATTTTACCCTTCCCCATTCCCATTTTTGCCCCATAGGGCATAATGGGAATGGGGAAGGCGCTAATTACGCCACCGTAAATTACGGCGGCATAATTAGCACCAAGGCGGTTTAGCGCCATGGATTTTAACGGCTGCTAAATGCAGCCGTTAAAATCGGAATCAGGCGTTAAGGGTTAACGACGGCGTTAACCCTTAACGCCTGAGTTGTAATGAGGCCCAATATGATCCTCATTGGAAGTTCTGCTAAATTTTAGAGCTTCAATGGTCAATTGCAAACTAGCAGCCCTAAACAATGGTTTCAAATATCAGCTTCTCTGATCTTTCAGTTTTCCACATATAAACAGGAAATTAGTAATAGTTTCCATGCCCAAACCACAAGTACCTGACCCATCCAAGCCCCAGGTTTTAGTGAAGAAAGCTAGATATAACTTTCCTATCCTAAACCTAATACACAAAGATCACTTATAGGGAGGGGGTATTTAATGAAGGTAACGTTCAAAGCCCCTGGAGATAGTCTTTTTCAGCAGAGGGCACTGTGCATGGACCTGATGTCCCTCGAGCGCCTCTGTCTCGTAAATGATGTAATTGAAGGCATATATTGCACGTGCAGCGCGTGTTGGCTCCAGTTCTATTTTTTCTTAGAGTAGAAATACCCTCATAACCACGGGAATGACTGTACTCAGCCTTGAATAAGCGAAAGCTGTAATAGCATGAGAAATTCCACTGCATGGTAGGTTGGGAGGGCGATGAGGAATACGTGGGAGGAACATCCATTCGAAAGAACGTTACCAGGGGTAAGTAACTTGCTCATCCGAATGGATTGTGTCCTCCCACGTATTCCTCATCTTTGATAGACTCCCAAAGCAGTATTAGATTAGGTGGAGTGAGTAAGAATTTTAGTTTCTTAAAGGTTTTCTTGAATCGGATGCAGGACTTATTTTCCAAAGCTCCCATCCTGACCGAGGGAAGACTCCAGGCAGTAATGTTTTGTGAACGTGTGAATCATAGAACAAGTTGCTGCCTCACAAATACTTTTTTATCGGTACACCCCTTTGCAGGGATGTAGAGGTAGTCATGCCCCTGGTGGAATGGGCTCTTAACCCTGTCATGGGTATGACTCGAACTTGGTCTGTCTGGCGCCGCTGGCGTTATTTTCCTACGAGGAGATTTCCCTCTACCAAGATGGCGTCGCTAATTACCAGTGTCGTTCCAGCTCTCCCACTCCTTGGGAAGTTGGTAACTCCGCCCCCTTCCCAGGAAAGAGTATTTTCGGAAACAACGCCAGCGGATCCGTGCGTCGCTACACTCATCGTCAGACACGCTTCGTGAGTTTCCTGGATTCAGCATTCCGACTCTCCTATTACCTTTAACTTCCTACCTTCTGTTTCATTCACCCTTTCACTATTGTATGTCCCTAGCGGATTTCGTGACTGTGAGCCTTCCAGTCCGTACTCTCCGGTCCTCTCCCCGAGCAACTCTCCTTCCGGTATCCTCCAGGTGTAAGTGGACGCCATCCATCTCATACTTCCCCTCATCCTCTCCTGGGGTCTTGCAGGGATCAAACGTTTCCCTTGTCTCGTTAGTGCCAGTTCGATCACCCTTGAACGTGGACTACATTCCCCATCATCCTCTAGGATTGAAAGAAGTTCGCTATCTCGACAAGGCGATCCAGACGCCTCTCACTCACAGGTAGGCTCTCATGTAATACAGGGCTTAGATTGTTTCCATTCTGCCTTTACCCAGTCTCACTTCCTGATTCCCTCTTCCAGGTCCGACCCTCAATAGAGCCCCGTAAGCCTCCTCTTCCAGCGGTACTTGATTCAGCTCCTGCAACCACCACAGCCCCTTCATTCCGATCGGACCTTGGTGAAGCCCATTTAAGGTATGCCACTTTAGTATTTAGTACTTACCTTCAGAAGCATGGATACTTCCGCCTAACCCCTGTTCCTTATATTTACAGACGGAAGTCCCGGGTCCTATAAGAGTAACCTCTGAATCTATCTCCGCTGACAATCAAGCTCGCCCGCTCGGTCGGCACCTCCCGGAGATCTCCAACACACCCCAGCAGCACATGGTTATTTCCCCTTCAGGGGTTTCCCTGGCTCCCTCACTCCACGTCTGGTATATCAGGCGGGGCGAGAGGGGATCAGGTAGATCCTTCCATTCAGCCAGGTCGTGTGAAGACAAGGTAGGAGTATCTTTGTTCTTTATTTTGGTTTCTAACTGCCTGCACTCATTAAGAACTGCCTCTGTCAGAGTGTCTAGAGGTCCTTCAAGGCACCTAGTGTGGTAGACTTTGTTAACAAACCCTTCAGAAGGATCCTTGCCTGCCAGTTTGTAACATTCTGAAATAGCCAGAATGATCCACCTCGATAAGGTCTGTTTCGTAACAGCCTGACCCAGTTTGTGGCCTGTATAGTCAATGAAAAGCTGATCATCAATGCAAAGTTTTGACTACCTAGATATAAAAAAGCTCAGGGCTCTGCGTGTCATGAACTACAGAACACGCCCCTTTTGGACTTCCTGGTCCTTGTCTCAACGGGGCTTACACTCCCTTGTACTCCCAACATGGCCGTCCACTGTGAAACACCTTCCTCGCTCTACACCTTGGACGTAGCGTGTTCTATTAATGGACCATGCCTCCCGGGGCTCTGCGTGTCTCAATGCTATTGCGAAGTAGCGACCAGACGTGTGCTCCGTAGCTCGCAGTATTGTTTTCCTTGCTTCTTTCCAGCAAACCCCATTCCTAGTCCCTTTCCTTCCTTTCTTGATTCCTGGACTTGTGTGCTAGTAGCGCACTCTGTACATTTCCAGGATTCCTGGACCCCTGCATCCCATTTCTTGAACACACGCTGGAGTCGGAAGAGACTTGTGCAGCCTTATTCAAGACTCGAGCAGTACGCAAGAAGGCATCGATCAAGAAATCCAGCAAAGATCGAACTCGGGTGAGAAGGGGGGAACTCCTTGACAGTTTGAGATGCCACCCGACCGAACTCGATATGGACATGTAAGCGGCCGTCTAGGACCTGATACGTGGCATGCAAGAGCTATCAACCGAGGTGCCGAATCTAAAGGCGGAAAACGCAGCTCTCAAACAATTAGTTCTATCCCGTGATTCTGCCACAAAAGAAAGTGTGTTGCTGGGCGGCATAGTGGACAAATACGATGGGTCGGCAAAAACCCTTTGCGGATTCCTGGATTCATGTTTGGTCCACTTTACATTTAAGCCCTACTACTTTTCAACTCCCAGGGCTAAGGTGGGGTTCATAATTTCCCACCGTTCAGGAAATGCCTTAACCTGGGCTACGCCCCTCGTTAATTCCAGCGATGCTCTCCTAGATGACTATGATGACTTCAGACAAGCCCTTCAGACCATGTTTGACCGTCCAGAGCAGGTCTATAGTGCCCAGGAACGCCTGTTAGACTTTCAGCAAGGATCCCAGGATATGCTCACTTATGTTACCTGATTCAAGCAATTAGTCAAGGAAGCTGATTGGCCCCCTAAGGCGAGTTTTACCCTTTTCAGGAGAGGACTGAATGAGGAGATTAAGGATGAGTTGGCCAGAGTGGCTCACCCAAACTCATTCCAGGCACTAATGGACCTTGCCATGCAAATAGATTTCCGTACAGGAAAGGAAGGCAGAGAAGAAGAAATCGAGAGGTAATCCTCCGAAGCTGTCCTTTGAGAGTACCACCAAGACGGACACAAATCCAGGCTCAGTCTCTGAACCAGAACCCATGAAGATAGGAGCCTTCCCTGGACCTATATCCCCGCAAGAAAGGATGAGAAGGATTCATACGGGGTTGTGCATGTATTGTGCCTCAGGCAAACCGCCCTTGTTAATCTCAAAAGCCAGATTGATGAAATTAAAGACAAAGGCAATGCCGCAATCCTACTCCTACTAGACCTCTCAGCGGCCTTTGACCTGGTCAGCCATGAAATCCTCTATAATCACTTTGCCACCGCAGCCCACTTCTCCTCCTCTGCCATCACATGGATACAATCCTTCCTGGCAAACAGAACCATGCAGGTCTTCTCCACAACAGCTGCAGCAGACCCCATCCCCATCACATGCGGGGTCCCACAAGGATCCTGTGTATCCCCCACCTTGTACAACATATTTCCAAAGCCTCTATTTGACCAATTGGACCGTCTGGGTGTCACCTACACAAACTACGCAGATGACACACAGATACTCCTCACCATCTCAGGTAATTACCAAGCAGACTCCGCCCGGATCAACAAAATATTCTCCATCATTCAGGCATGGATGGCCTCCCATGGTCTCTGCCTGAATGATGAGAAGACAGAGCTCCTAATCGTCGGCTCCCCCAACACTCTAACCAAACTTGACCCTAGCTATATCAACATCACCATCGATGGCCACACCATCCCCATAGCCAAAAGCGTAAAAACCCTTGGTTTCTATCTAGATGCCAACACCAACCTTAGCAAACACACCAATATGACTGCCTCAGCCGCTGCCTACACCGGCAAGCTCAATAGGGCCAGCAGACCTGCCTCACCCTTGCCAGGACCCTCATACAATCCAAACTGGATTACTGTAACAGCCTGTACTTAGGTGCTAACCAATCCATACTCAACAAGCTGCAGGTAATACAAAATAACGCCTTGCGCGCAGCCCTCAACATTCCTAGACAAGAGCATATCTCTGCTACTAGGAAAGCCTGCAAATGGCTATCCATATGCCAAAAGAATTGATCTGAAAACCATCTGCCTCACGTACAAATCCCTCAATCATCTAGCACCACCATATCTAGCTAATAAATTCACCCTGAAACCTGCTACCAGATCCACCAGATCCTCCAACACTCTCTGCTTGACAGTGCCCAGGTTCCACCTAAAAAGAGCTGGAGGGGTAAGCTTCACAGTACTTTTCCTCCAACTCTGGAACACCCTACCTCTCAACATCAAAACTGTCGAATCCTTCCAGATCTTCAGGAAGCAGGTCATCAGCTGGCTCCTAAACAAAGAATAGCGCCATCAACACCAGACCCCACACCCCGTGCGGTAACTGGTTTAGGTACTGTATTTATATTGAAAATTGTATATTATGCGTATTGTATGTGCTCTGTATATTGATAACTGTATATATATGTATATATTATAAGCATGTACGAAGTATGCAACACAAAGATACTTCTCAAACGCTGTAACCAAATTCTTAAGCGCCCTTCTACCCCTGGGTTTGGAGCGCCATACAGATAAAATAAACAAACAAACAAACAAACAAACACTTGGTTAGGGAGTGTCCTCTAGCCCCTCCTCGGCGTTCGGGAAACGCCAACTCCCGATCCTAGATGGAGCAGAGCTTCAGGAGAGAGATGTGTGCTCCACTTCAATTCCATCCTTGAACTCTCCTGGACAAAACAATTTGGTGATACTACAAGCCTTCCTATCGCCCTCCAAGAATAAGACCTATCCCATTCTGGCCTTGGTAGACTGCGGAGCTATGGGAATTTTCATTGATCAATACTGGGTTGTTAGTCATCATATTCCGTACGAGACACAAAGCACCATGCAGCCGGTGGAAGCAATCGACGGAAGACCCCTCACTTCAGGACCCATAAGCCTGCAGACAAAAGAGATCCAGCTTTCCATAAACCATCACCAAGAGCGGATTACATTTAACATCATTAAGTCAGCTCATTACCCCACGGTATTGGGTATTCCCTGGTTACAGAAGCACTATCCATATATCAATTGGACAGCAGGATCACTATTCCTAGGCTCAGAGTTTTGTATGTTCCACTGTCTATTCCTGGATCCCTCCTCGACACCCCCTAAAGAACCACTAAGAGACCAGCAAACAGCACTCATGGTTTCCAATATCATACAAGTCCCAGAGGCCTATCAGGGATATGCTGATGTATTTGCAACTGCCATAGTCCAGGCCTTACCCCCTCAGAGACCTGAAGACTGTGCCATAGATACAGATCCCTCAGCAGAGATTCCCTTCGGCAGAATGTTCATCCTTTCCGAACCAGAGAAAAAGGCCCTCCGAGAATACCTGGATACCAACCTTGAAAACGGCACCATAAGACCCTCAAAATCTCCAGCGGGTGCTTCGTTGTTCTTTGTTCCCAAGAAGGAAACCAAGGAACTCAGACCTTGCCTCGACTATCGTGGATTAAATCAATGCACCCTCAAAGATCGGTACCCACTGCCCCTGATCTCGGATATCCTGGAAGCTGTGAGAGGTGCCGTAATATTCACGAAGTTGAATCTCCGGGGTGCCTATCATTTGATCCGTGTCCAGGAAGGAGACGAATGGAAAAAAAAATTTAGAACACCCTTTGGTCACTCTGAATATCTAGTCATGCCCTCTGGACTAGCTAATGCCCCCGCAGTTTTTCAACGTTTTATGGATAGGGTGTTTTCGGACATGTTATTCCTCTTCGTCATTGTCTATCTGGATGACATATTGATCTTTTCCAAGGATCCTCTAAAGCATGAAGAACATGTAAAGGCAGTATTACAACGACTCCGTGAACACAAACTTTTAGCCAAACCCAAAAAATGCTTGTTTCACGTTACTTCTGTTCACTACCTAGGATTCATCCTTAGCCCAGAAGGAATTGGTATGGACCCTTCAAAGGTAAAGGCCATACTGGCATGGCCCGCTCCCACGTCCGTGAAACAAGATCAATCCTTCCTGGGGCTTGCCAACTTCTACCGGAAGTTCATTTCTACCTTTTCCGAGATCGTTCAGCGATCGTTGCCCTCTTGAAGAAAGACACCCCCTTTATCTGGTCAACACTGCACGATAAGGCATTCCAACGTTTAAAGACAGAGTTCACGCAAGCCTCCATCTTGGCCCAACCCAACATAAATCGGCCATTCGTAGTGGAAATGGATGCCTCTAACTACGCCATAGGAGCGGTCTTGAAGCAGGAACTTAAGGATAAACTGGAACACCCCATTGCTTACCTCTCACGAACCCTGACTCCCAGTGAGACACATTACTCCGTCCTGGAAAAGGAACTGTTAGCCATCTGCCAAGCTATCACTGAATGGCGACATCTACTTCTGGGTGCTAGATATCCAGTTCAGGTCCGCACGGACCATCGGAATCTTCAAATTCTACAGTTGTTGGAGTGCAGGAACAGTCGTCAGGCGCGTTGGGCCTACTTCTTTGCCCAGTATCAAAATACCAAATCACTCATGATCCCGGATCACAAAACCTGATTGCTGACGCCTTATCTCGACGTCCTGACTATATAACTACTGAAGACAGGGTCTATCCTAAGATGTTTCCCCACACGATCTTTGTAGCTCAAGCAGTCAACCTCCTTGAAGAAATTCGAGTGCAAACCCAATCCTCTGACCTCTGGAAGGATATTTCAAGGAAGAATCCATGGAACCTAAGAGTTAAGGAAGGATATTTATTCAAGGACAATGCACTGGTCATTCCTACACAGAAATTACAACAAAGAATAATAAACCTCTGTTATAATACGCTTCACTCCGGACATCGTGGCATAACCAACACCCTCGGTCTCATACAAAGACAGTTTTGGTGGCCTGGAATGAAGACCAACGTACAGCAGTACATCAAAGCTTGTACTATCTGCAGTCAAAATAAACATGATAACAAGAGACCGGCGGGTCTTCTACTACAACCTACACTGCCAACAAGGCCATGGGAATTCATTGCTACAGACTTCATTGTGGAATTACCACCTTCCCGAGGATACACGACCATCATGGTTACCATAGACTTGTTCACTCATATGGCTCATTTTACACCCCTGTGCAAGTTACCATTCTCATCCGAGCTGGCTGGAATCTTCCTGGAACACATATTCCGTTTACATGGACTTCCTTCCAAGATCATATCTGATCGAGGACCTCAATACGTCCCTCAATTCTGGAAACATCTCTGTCGCATTTTGGGAATCCAACGCGCCCTCTCATCTGATTATCATCCACAAACCAACGGGGCCACAGAACGTGCTACTCAGACCTTGGAGCAGTATCTTCAATGTTTCACCACCAAGGTTCAGGATGACTGGTCGCTCCTGATACCCGTGGCTGAATTCGCCTACAACAATTTCCGATCATTCAGCTCTTAAGACCAGTCCCTTTTATTGTAGCCAAGGTTTCCATCCATCGGTTCTACCCTCTGTTCTCCCTCATCCTACACCAGTACCTACTGTCGACTCCTGGATAGAAACCCTCATCAAAGTAAACCAGGAGGCCAAAGAAAACTTAGAGAGGGCCAGAACACAGACTAAGAGGTATGCGGATTCCAAAAGAAGACCAGGTCCTTCTTATGCAATTGGTGATCAAGTCTGGTTGTCCTCGAAATTACTACCCCGACATCTACGACCAAAGAAGTTGGCCCCTCGGTATTATGGTCCATTTCCCATCAAGGAAATTATCAATCCAGTTTCATACCGGATCAGACTACCAGACTCCTGGAAGAAAATTCACCCAGTATTTCACCCATCCTTATTGAAACCCTACACCCAATCCTCCCGGAAATCCTGCCGACCTCCTCCTCTACTGGTCGACAACCAATTGGAATATGAAGTATCCCGAATATGTGACTCCAGATATAAAATGGGTCAGCTTTAATACCTGGTTGAATGGAAAGGATATCCTCCTAGTGAAAGAACCTGGGAACCACTTTCTAATCTCAAGGCCCCTCGACTGCTCAGAAGATTTCACCTTATAGACCCGGGCAAACCCGGAGGAACGGGTCTTCGGAGGAGGCATGCTGTCATGAACTACAGAACACGCCCCTTTTGGACTTCCTGGTCCTTGTCTCACGGGGCTTACACTCCCCTGTACTCCCAACATGGCCGTCCACTGTGAAACACCTTCCTCGCTCTACACCTTGGACGTAGCGTGTTCTATTAATAAACCACGCCTCCCGCGGCTCTGCGTGTCTCAATGCTATTGCGAAGTAGCGACCAGACGTGTGCTCCGTAGCTCGCGGTATTGTTTTCCTTTCTTCTTTCCAGCCAACCCCATTCCTAGTCCCTTTCTTTCCTTTCTTGATTCCTGGACTCGTGTGCTAGTAGCACACTCCGTAAATTTCCCGGATTCCTGGATCTTTGCATCCAGGAACTTTCAACGCACGCTGGAGTCGGAAGAGACTCGTGCAGCCTTATTCAAGACTCGATCCGTCCGCAAGAAGGCATCGATCAAGAAATCCAGCAAAGATCGAACTCAGGTGAGAAGGGGGGAACTCCTTGACACTGCGAGGGTCCAAACTGTGTAATTTCTCCTCCTCCCTGCCAGGATGAATTGGGGGATAGAAAGAAGGTAAAACAATGTTCTGCCCTACATGAAAATAAGAAATGATTTTGGGCAAAAATGAGGGTTTAACCCTCAGATCAACCCTATCCTTATGGAAGGTAGTAAAGGGTGGCTTGGACGAAAGTGCCTGCAACTCACTCACTCTACGGGCTGAAGCCAGAGCTACCAATAGAATGGTTTTAAAGGTCAACAACCTTAAAGGACATGAGTGTAAAGGTTCAAAGGGTGCACACATAAGACATTTTAATACGAGATCAAGGTCCTAAATTGGAACCTGGAAAGGAGATGGGGCGAACACATTGGTTAGCCCCTTTAGAAATTGTGTTACCAGTGGAATTTTGAAATATGACCATTCCTCCGACGAGCGGTTAAATATGGACAGCGCTGCCAAATACCCTTTAATAGTACCAATCTGGAGCCCCAGATTGGCTAATGATAGGAGAAAAGGATAAAACATCTGGTGTTTTTCACAGAAAGGGCTCTACATTCTTGTCTTTGTGCCAGCTGCAGAATTTGTTCCAACGGCAACGGCACAAAGACCTTGTTGCTGGCCTTCTGCCCAAAAGCAAAATCTTCATTACGTCATCCGGGAGGTCCCAATCCTTGTATCACAGCCTCTCAGAAACCATGCGTGAAGACTGAGTGTCTTGACCTCTGGATGGAGAACCTGACCCTACTCTCACAAGAGAAGGTCCTCTTTTTGTGGAAGACGTACTGGAGGGCAGATGGACATGTCTAGAAGGTCTGGGTACCACGTCCTCCTGGCCCAATCCGGGGCAATTAGGATCATGTGTTTCCCAAACTTTCTCAATCTCCTGATCACATGAGGAATGACGGGGACTGGAGGAAATGCATACAGGAGTGGAATCTGAGAAAGAGTGACCATCTTGAACTTGTCCTTCCTCAGGAACTTGTTCAAGTATCTCAAGTCCAAGATGTATCTTAGTCCTGCGTCCTTTTTGGGTATTAGGACCTTTTTGGGTATTAGGAAATAAGGGGAATACCATCCCTTCTTGTTTCTCTCTGCTACAGGAACCAGCTTTATGTTGCCTTTCTCTAGCAGGGTTAACATTTCCTGCACAAGGAGCGGATCTTGAATCCTCAAAGAGTGGCTCCCCCATGGATTGCTCCGAGGTCTCTGTATGAAAGGAAGGCAGTACAAATGGGTTATCATTTCTAATGACCAAGTATCCGAAGTAATGTCTCGCCATTCTTCTAGATGCTGAGATAGTCTGCCCCCCACTGGTGAGTTGTGACTCAAGACGTAAGAGAGGTTTTGAAGCGGCTGATGCAGTGGCAGATGGTAAAGATGTCCCTGCTTCAGCTGGCTTCGCACCTCTCCCTCATCCACCACAAGGGAATTTTTTTGGCCTCTCTGACCATCCATTCCTCTGTCACGACCCCCATCCAGAAGACCCCCTGGCAAGCCCATGGGCCAGGAAGGGTCTCCACTAAAACCAGGCATCCTTGGCCTAGGCCTTCTTGGGGTCAGTCCTGGCACCTTTGGCGCCAGGCTCATACTTGATAAAGGACTTGTATTGGGAACTACTTTATTTCAGTGTCAATCAGCATGGAGGCATCCACATAGCTTGGCTCCTTGGAACCAAGCTATGCAGTATAGTATTTTTGGGTGTGGTACCATAGGAACTATTTTACCTGGACTACTTTCTTGAAGCTATTTAAACCACACCCGACTGGGATAACACGCTTCGCGTTACTTTGCAATTCTGCAACGTGACGCTCACTGTGTTCAGCTGCACCCGCAAACCTTGGAAGAATAGCATCTGTTAAGGAGAAAAAGGACATCGTTAGCAGCAGCAGCTAACCTGTAATTTCATCGTTAGCTGTCCACGGCTCTTGAGATCAGCATCCTGGAACCAGCGCTCCTCCCGAACCGACGGATCTGCAAAAAAGGAAGAAACAAGGCAGCCATTTTTAGAATTTAATGAACGGTGCCGAAAAGCTTACCTCGCAAGCCGCTCCTCGACGAGCATCGCCTCAGGAATTCCATGCACCGGGTGAGCACTGCGACCTGTGGGAAGACAAGACAACAGGTTAGCAAGAGGCAAGGCATCATAGCATTGCGCGTAGCGCCTACTCACCGCATCAAGGTGCTCTAAAAACACCATTACTTACCGGCGAGACCCAATTCAATCTATGCCACATATTGGACTTCCACGCACCTAAGGAAGAGATAAAACATTAGTTAAACCAAAAAGGCATGCAAGGACAATAATATAGCACAGCAATAAGACCTACCTGAAAGACTCAAAGTGGGCCGGCATCAGTGAAGTAACTCGATCGCAAACGCCCACCAAGCACAACGCGCCCCTGCCAAGAAGGCAGGACAGAGAACCCACCTGCATTAAAAACAAGGTGAGGAGCGGTCCAGTTGAGGCCGCGGGTATACGAGGTGGTGGGGGACTGTTTACCCCAGTTGCCCAGTCTTGAACATTGCCGACCTGTATTCCAGGCAGAACCCTCCCGCTGTCACACCTGGGAACCGCAGAGAAGGATACCTGAGCCCCAACTGCTGGGTGGTGTCCCCGTGGAACCAGGTGAGCGTAACACCTCTCGCTCTTCCAACTGAGGAGAAGTAGCGAAAAGATGTACCTCAACATGCCCTTTGATGGGTCTCACCTTTTTGGCAACAAGGCTGACGAGAACCTTGAGAAGTTGCATTTCAACAACTCAACATTAAGCATCTCTTACCTCCTCACCAGGCTCACCAACAAGCGAACAGGTTGCGCAGCACTGCCTGGCCGGCTCTGGACTTCTCCCTGGAATCGCAGTCGACGCAGTAGAATCTTGTGAAGGAGAGCGTTGACTTCCATGTAGCAGCCCTGCAGATGTCCAGCAGGGGCACACCAGAAAAGAACGCTGTGGTAGCAGCAATCGCTCTGGTTAAATGGGCTCTCGGACGGCCGGGACGGCCGGGCAACGGTCGGTTTGCCAACCGGTGACAGTGCATGATGCAGCCGGAGAGCCATCTGGAAATAGAAGCCTTCGAGAGGGCCTTCCCTTGTTTCACAGGTCCAAAGTTTACAAACAGCTGTGATGTCTTCCGAAGACTCTTTGTGTGGTCCACGTAGAACTTCAGCGCTTTAGCCACATCCAGCGAGTGCAAAGTCCTCTCAGCCGGCGACAAAGGCGACGGGAAGAAAACAGGTAACACCAAGGGCTCATTGAGATGGAAGTCCGACGGCACCTTGGGCATGAAGGAGGGGTGCGTCCTCAGCACTACCCTCGTCTCGTGGAATGGCAGGTATGGAGGTTTACAGGAGAGGGCCTGGATCTCTCCCACTCGTCGTGCAGAGGTGATGGCCACAAGAAATGCTGTCTTCCATGACAGGAACTTCAACGGTGCCGAATGCAGAGGCTCGAATGGCAGCCCCATGAGCCTGGTCAGCACCACGTTGAGCTCCCACGCCGGGGCCGGAGCCTTCACCGGCAGGAACGATCAGAACAGTCCTTTCATGAACTCCTTCACCAGGCGATGAGACCACAGAGATGACCACCCCGGAGTTCTGGTGTAGCGGGAGATAGCCGCCAGATGGATCTTGATGGAGGCATGTGCCAGCCCCGGCTTGGCCAGCGATAGCAAGTACGGCAGCACTTGAGGGGCCGTAATCCGCAGAGGGTTAATCTTCTGTGCACGGCACCAGACAGAGAACCTCTTCCATTTGTGTCCATAGCACTTGAGAGTCGAGGACGCCCTGGCCTTTGCAAGCACCTCCTTGCAGTCCGCCGGGATATCGTACCCTCCGAACTCTAGTGCAGCAGGAGCCAGGCCTGCAGGTTCAGTTATCCTGGGTCGTGATGGAGGATGCCGCCTACTTCCCTGGTGAGAAGATCCACGTCCGTCGGTAGTCTGACCGGGGGGGATGCTGACATGTCCAGAAGGTCCGGGAACTAGATCTGCCTCGGCCACGCCAGTGCGACGGGGATCATCCTGCACCGTGACCGTCTGAGTTGACTGTCATGGAGTCGCAGCAGCAACGGCAACAGTGGGAACGCATACAGGAACAGGCCGTCCCAGGGGAATGAGAAGGCATCGCCCATGCTCCCCGGCTGGGGAAACCTGCTGTCGAACCTCCGGCACTTGACGTTCGTCGCCGTCGCAAATAGGTCGATCTGGGGATTGCCCCATTGTCGGAATAGGAGATCCACTTGATCCTGGCGCAGCTCCCACTCGTGGCACGAGCGCAGCTCCCTGCTGAGTGAGTCGGCAATGGTGTTTTTTATTCCTGCCAGATGGAAGGGTACCAGGAACATCCCTTGGGCGACGGCCCAGTGCCACAGATCCTGCGCTTCCTTGGATAGGGCTGGGGATCTGGTGCCCCCCTGCTTCCAGATGTAGAACATCATGGTGGTGTTGTCGGTGAAGATCCTTACCACTTTGCCCTTGAGGGACGGAAGGAACGACCTGAGGGCCCAGAACACAGCTCGGAGCTCCAGGACATTGATGTGTAGTGACCTCTCCTCCGGGAGCCAAAGGCCTCTTGCATGGAGATCTCCGGTGTGTGCTCCCCATCCCTCCAGGGAGGCGTCCGTCGTCACTGTTTCCTGATGTGCCGGGGTCTGGAAGTCCATGCCCGCCGCTAGATGAGCGCGGGTGCCCCATCACCGGATCGCTTGGCGGAAAGTCTCGTTGAGTGAGATCCTGTATTCGAAGCTGCCCGCTGCTTGCATGCAACAGGCGTTGAGGAACTTTTTTTTCAGTGGTCGCATCCGCAACCTGCATAGGCGCACAAGGTAGATGCACAATGACATCATGCCGAGTAGGGACTTGATGGACCTCACCCTGGCCATGTCCATGATCAACAGCCATTGTACCTTGCCCAGGATGGCCTTCGTCCTTTCCTCTGATGGTGAAGCCAATCACGCCACTGTGTCGAGTCTGGCTCCCAGGAACAGAGCGTCTTGCGACGGTACCAAGTGGGATTTCACGATGTTGATCGAGAATCCCAGATCCGTGAGCAACTGGACGGTCTTCGCTGTGTGGTCGACGACGAGTTCCCTTGATTTTGCTCAGATGAGCCAATCGTCCAGGTAGGGATAGACGTGGATCCCCTGCAGACGCAGCCTTGCCGCCACTGGTGCTAGGCACTTGGTGAACACCCTGGGCCCCGACTTCAATCCGAAGGGAAGGGCCTTGAACTGATAGTGTCACCCTTGGACCATAAATCGTAAGAATTTTTGATGTCCTTTTAGAATGGGGATGTGGAAGTAGGCATCCTCCAAGTCCAGCGACGACAGGAAGTCGCCATCCTCCAGCTGTCCCAGCACGTGCTGGAGGGTGACCATCCGGAATTTCTGGTACTTGATGCACTTGTTTTGACGACAAAGGTCCAGGATGGGTCGCCAACCGCCGGTCTTCTTCGGGACGAGGAAATACCGCAAGTACACTCAGGAGCCCCGGAGCCTCTTTGGGACGAGTTCTATGGATCCCTTTCTTAGCATCACTCGTACCTCAGAAAGTAGTTGTGGGATGTGGTTTTCCTTCCTGGCCACGGGTGGAATACGGGGACACCTTCTTTGAAACTCCAGAGTGTGCCCGTGGGCCAGGGCATCTAGCACCCAACGGTCGGTGGAAATGGATTCCCACACGCTGATGAAATTCGCCAGCCGGCCTCCCACCGGGGTGCTCGGGTGGGAGCCCGACGACACGGCCGGTTCAGTCCTGTTTTGTCACGCCCTTGCCGCCTTGGCCTCCTTGGTGACGACGACGGGATCCTCCGTTCTTGCTGCGTCCTCTGTAGGCTTCCTGTGACGAGGAGCGGGCCACTTGGCGGTACGACGAGGAGCTGCCACCGAATCTTTTTGAGGCTCCTTGCATGCTTCCTGAGTTCTAAAAGGACGGCCGTCGTTGTTGTAGAACCCAAGGCCCGTGCCGTCTCGGTGTCCACCTTGATGGCCTGAGTGACTTGTCCACTGTCTTGCTGAACAGGTTGTTCCCGTCGAAGGGCATGTCCAGAACCCTGGTGTGCATGTCCTGGTGGAAATCGGTGAACTTGAGCCAACTGCGCCGGCAAAAGCAAACGCTGTTGCCCATCTGGCGAAAGCCAGTGTCGGCGATGTACATGGCCACCGTAATGGCGTGGTCCAAAGCCACCTAGCCTTACTGTAGGATTTCCAGGGCCTCAGCCCTCTTGTCATCCGGGAGGAAGTCCAGGAGGGGAGCGATCTTGAACCACAGCTCCCTGTCGTAGCGTGCCACGATCGCAAGGGCGTTGCCCGCTTTAATAGTCATTGCCGCCGATGAGATGACCCGTCGTCCCATGGCGTCCAGCTTCTTCCCCTCGCCGTCCGGGGGGGAAGTGGAAGTTGAGGCCGCCGCCCCCGCCGATTTCTTCTTGGCCGCTGCGGAGACCACTGAATCCGGGGACGGCTGTGCTCCGAGGCACATAGGAGCGGAGGCCGGGACCCGGTACTTCTTCTCGTACCGGTCTCTCTTAGCCAGTAAGGGGACTGAGAGGACAGTCTTCCTCTTGGCCTCCCGTCGTTGGTAGAGGAAGCCCTCCTTCTGTTCCTCAGGGCAGAGCTGGAAGAGCTCAGATGCCCTGGCGATCAAGGCGTGGAAGAAGCCAATTTCTTTGGGGGGGAGGCCTGTGGAGGTGGTGATGGGAGGTCCATACCGTCATCACCACCATCGTCGTCCTTCGTCGTCTCCGTTCCTGTCTCATCCCTCGGAGGCGGGGATGGCGGTGAAGGCTGCAGGGGGGAGGAGGATGGACTCGTCTCCGCTTGCTAGGTGGGCTCCCTGACGGGCCAGGCTCTGCTGGGTCGTCGATGGGGGGTAAGGGAATCCTTGTCCTTATCTCTGTACACCGGGCCTGTATGGTCATCAAGATAGCTCCTGAATTGTCCCCTGGTACGGGCGCCGGCTGCAACAGGACCGACAGCTGGGGCGTGTGGCCCTCCGTGGCCCTATCTTCCTCATCGGCTCTCCCATTGCTCTCTTCGACAGCCTCGTCGGGATCCTTCCCGTGGGCCCTGGATTCCTCGGACTTCTTGTCCCGGATCCTTTGGACGCTAGCCAACTCATCCTCAGAGGTGGTATCCGTGTCCATTATGGCTACTGTACCCCCCCTCTTTCTCCTGCTGGGGTTTCACGGGGGTCTTCTCGATAGGCAGAAAAGAAGATTCCCTTTGGGGTGTCAGGGAAACTCTAGCCCCTGAAGCCGTCTCCACTGGGGAAGCCTCTGTAGTTTTCGCCAGGGCCGCCATGTCTCCTTCAATCGAGGCCTTAGCCGGGTGAATCAGGGCCTTCACGACCTTGGGCGTGCCTGAGGCCTTCACCTTGGGGGAAGGGTCGCCGCCTCACTCCCCCTCGACTCTCTCCATCGGGATCGACTGAAACTTACCCGGGTTCTCCGACTTCTTCTTCACCGAGCCAGAGCGTTGGCTCGTGGTTGATGGCGTTGGTGATACTGCGCCCTGCCTGGCAGCCGAGGAGCCCGACTGATCGACGCTCCCGGTGCCCGCGGACTCGCGGTGCTTTGCCTTTTGTTGGGCCCCCGTCACCGGAGCGCCCTCAAAGGTCTTAGAAGACCACTCTGATTTCTTCTTCTTCTCACCCGCTGCTGGGCTCTTCCCCTCCAGCAAGTTGGTGAGTCGAGTACCACGATCCTTCATTGTCCATTCGGACATGTTCTTACAAAACGCACAGTCCTTCTCCACGTGCAATTTGTCGTTGTGAAGGTAGCAGAGGCACCGAGAGTGCTCATCCTCCTTAAAGACGTTCTGTAGTCTGCATCCAGGGCAGCTCCGGAACAGCTTGGATCCAACAGGCGTCATGCTTCCTTTGTCCTGGGCCATGTCCACATGAGGTAGGCCTCAATGATCTTCTGGAATCCTCAGAGAAGTGGACACTTGACGAAAATATGCCCTTGAGGGGCGTAGAAAATTCCGAAAATAGGTCCCCGTTGATCAGAAGTAGAATCGGTGGAGCTTGAGGCTCGATTGACCAGAAAAATAAGAGTAAACTCTTCGAAAAAATGCAAAACGCAGTAAAAGCTCGAGAGCTTCAGCACGAGGACTCCCAACACTTGAACGTGCGGTAAAAATCTGAAGATGGCTGCCAGAGGAGGGGTTTAGGTAGAGGGTAGTCATTGGCTGGGGGAAGTATGTGTCATGATTCCTGCCCCTCATGTCCCCAGCCCTCCAAGATGTCAGGCTGGAGCCAGGCCACGATCACTTACATGGCCTTCAAGGGCCTCTCCATCCCTTCAAAGACACACTTGGAGTCAGACTTGGCGCTTGTGGCACCAGACTCACTCACTCCCATAGGATAACATTGGGGATTGGACTTGTAGTGCATTGATGGGGACAAGATGGATGCCCCCACATATTTCGGCTCCCAGAACTGCATGTGCAGTCTAGTCTTTTGGAGGTGGTTCAGCCCAGAGACACATGGGATACACTGAGACTATTTAAGCCACGCCCAGGCTGAGAAACATGCTTTGTGTTTTCTGCACCTGCAGCGTGACACTCACCGTGTTCGGATCTGTCTCCAGTAGGCCTGCATCTTTCTTCTGCGCTCAGCTCCTGCAAGAACAAGAACACTGTTAGGAACAGCCTTACCTTGCGGCGCTTCTGCCCATCATTCATCGCTTCTTCTGTTCTGCGGGCATCTTCGGCAGTGTCATTCCCATTCCGGCACGCCGCTTCCTAAGGAAAAGGGAAAAGAACAGAAAAATGGCATTAGTAAGCATTCAGCAAATCTTCGCTTATTTTTAAAGACTATACGAGCTTCAAACGCTTACCTGAATCCCAGCCGCTTTGGGGGAACTCTGTCTCCGGAACTTCTCATCCATCTGCAAGAGGGAAAAGACACTCCAGGTTAGCGTGGAAACATCTAGAGGCGCAGCATACCGCGCTTACTCACCGCATTTCTTCTTCATAACCGGCATCCACGCTGAACACGTCTCAGCACCTAAAAGACACAGAAAAAGAACTCAGTTCAATACAAATACGAAAGGGTCGCATCGCACATCGCTCTCTGTCTCACCTTCAGCTCTACTCATTTTAGCAGCAGGTCGCCATCCCCGGACGCCGGCCATCATCTAAGGAAGGAAAGGAACAAAGTTAGAGAACTGTTCAAAAGACTCGTTATACTTACCTGTCGGACTCTTGCCAGTGAAGTAACTAGGCAGCAACGAGTCTGCATCAATCAACGCGCCCCTGCGCTGAAAGCAGGACGGAGAGCACACTTTCCAAGAAAACAAGGTGAGCTGTGGATCAAAGGGAAGGGTTGGACCCCGGGGAAGAAGGGGTTCAAGCACACAGAGACAATAGGGAGTTAAACTCTACCAATCCTGTGTTTCAGGCCCAGTCTCCAGTCGAGTAGTCTCTAGGGAATGGTTTGAGGTCGTAAGAGGTCAGAACAGGCTGAGTGACGTCCCCGTGGATACCAGGTGAGTGTTAGAGTATGACCCAGAGACCAGTGATTGATTACTAGTAGAAAGACAGTTTAGAAACGAAACTGAAACTGATTTTTTCTTTACCGAGGATTCCCAGCCTGACGACGGGGAATATTCATGAGCATGTGAATTCATGCCAGACCCCATGCTGGAGAATATAGGATCTGACTGAGGACCCTTGTCCAGGATGTCAGTAAGATAATCCTGTTCAAATGGTAACAGAGGCCTGCTCCACCCAATATATTCCACTACCTTGGACATGAGCTGTCTATATGAAGCATCAGCATGCCCCACAGCCTCTGGTCTTCCAAACACTAGCTCAGGTGAAGTATCCACCCCACTGGCCATCTGCAGATTGTCATTAAGGTCTTTCAACCTTGATTCCTCATAAATAAAACTTTCTGGCACATTTGGCATATCAAACTGGAGGCCAAATGGTGCATCGTTATCTGAGGGTTCATTCTCCTCATATATTGAGGCAAGGGACTTAAAATAGTCCTTCCTTGGCAAAGGTACCTAAGTCTTTTCGGGCATTCACAGGTTTAATGAATAGTGGATTTGCCACTGGAGGAGCCATCTAAATGTTTTTCAATGATGCCATAGGTTTTGGTGGGACGCTCGACGTCGATGTTGATGGCGCAGCTGGCGTTGATGCCTTCGGTGTCGAAGACGACGTCGATGTCGAGGGTTTGGCTGGCGTCGAAGGCGCAGCTGGCGTCGAAAGTGTCGATAACCTTGACTTATGCTTATGCTTTCGGCTCGATGGATCCTTCTATGACACAATGAGGATCAGGCCTTCGTCCCGTGCTCAAGGGCGCGCAGGATTTAGGTCGAGCCCTTTCCTTCCCGGCTTCTTTGGAAGGCGCGGTAGGAGCATGGCTCGGGGGTTTTCCGTCTCAAATATTTTTAGCATCTCTGCTCTAAAAGCCTTCCATTCGGCTGGAGTGGATTTCTTTGTTGGGCAAGATACCGTCTCAGGGGAAGTGTCCGACAATGAAATCGAAGAAGGCGACCTATGGTGCCTCTTCTTGGACTTCGTCGACGACAATGAGGAGTGGTGGGAGCCGCTCCTCGATCTCGACCTCTTAACTTTCTTCCTCCGAGGAGAGTCGCCTCTCGACTCATCGGTCAAAGGAGGTTTTTTGGTCAGGGTAGATGATTTGGGGTTTCGACTACCGCCAATTTCCCCGTTCGCTCCTTCTGGGCCTTTCCTATCATCCACTGGCACTTGGAGCATTCTGAGGTCTCATGCTCCACCCCGAGACACTATAAACATATACGGTGTGGGTCGGTCAATGACATTTTCAAACCACAATCTCAACACTTCTTGAACCTGGTCTTCGGGGTAGTCGCTGTTGATGAAGAAGACATACCCATACTGAAGCTTTGAAGTTGTATTAAGTAATGAAGCGTGCCGTATTTCTTGAAGCGATAACATTTGTGGAAAAACAGAACTGAAGCCAACGGGCGCTGTGCGTACTATATATGCCTTCAATGACATCATCCTCGAGACAGAGGCCTTCCAGGGACATCGGGTTAACGCCATCGACGCACTGCGCCCTCTGCTGAAAATATTTTGCAAAAGCAGCTGAAGCTGTATAGTGAACATCAAAGATGAGGACTACGTGGGAGGACACAATCCATTCGAAGGATTAGGTTTTTTAAGAACAATTTCAATTTTATCGAGGGCCTTTGAGCTGCCATAACCCCACATTTCTGCACCAAAAATATAAGCTGGTATTTTTTATTTGATTAGGAGCGGTATAGCACAGGGCCTCATCACGAGTCAAGCAGTATCCCAACTGAGATACTGCCCAACTTTATTTGCATTAGCGCCACCCCAACCAATGGTATTACAGCCGGATTGGATCACGGGTTGGGCGCTAACCGTTACTCCCCATTCCCCATTGGGTCCATTAATGGGGAATTTTCAATGCAATTACTGCGTGGTACTACCGCCGGCAGTAATTGCGCCAAAAATTGGCTTTTTCCAGCTGGGGGTAAACACGCCGGACTCTAGATTGGGTAGAGTGGTAAATGCAGCGGTAACCCCGTTGTCACCACAGTTAAGGGTTACTGCGCAACTCGTGATGAGGTCCAGAGTAATTATTTCAGCTACTCTCTGCTCTATGTTCCATGGCTCTTCTAAGCTTTAGCCCTCCAGCAACCATTTCTCTGTTCCCAACTTCGTGACTATGCAAAGCCTGCTGCAAATCTCCCTATGGTAAGCAATGTTTGCTCGCTGCAACTTTTAGACTTCGTACAAATTGTACAAGTGGGCTTAACATATTTTTCACATTGATGTTTTTGATATATAAGGTCTTATGTCCAAGTCCTGACGAAGGCTGTCTTATTAAGTCCCCCTGCCGAAACATACAGCACATGGCACAGACTAAAGCACTACAAGTGTTGTTTTAAACCATTCTGCAACAAGTTGAACAACTGCGAGAAGTTTGCCTTGTAATGCCCCTGCTTGCTTTCAGACAAACAGCCAGTTTCAAGGAATGAATGATAGGAAGCAAGTTGCATCAACCCTGCACAGAGAATGGAACCATACCATTAAAAATACAAAAGATGTCTAATCTGTCCACATATCTACAGTTCAGATACAATCAAGTTGTCCCAAAAAGGGGCAGGATTACAAAATTACAGGAAGTTTCACAAGTGCATCCAGCAATGTTATGTATTTGCTGGGCTCAAGTCAAGGGTACACGCGGGTGGTCGGAGTCCACCCACGTTTTTCAGAAGGTGGACACCGTCCCCCCCAGCTAAAATGAGAAACATTGAATGTCTTCTTTGAATTTATGAATTAAACCCGACCTCAGGGATCGGACCGCAGTCGTCATGTTTGCAGGCCGGACACTTCACCACTGCACTATATAACCTGATGAAGAAGAAACTAAATGTGAAATGTCCCATTACAGTACTGCAAGCTCCTCGGAAAACATTTGTATTGGTTCTTGGAGTTTAAAACATGCACACCTTTTATCATTTTCAAAAACACTATTAGAAGAAAATATCCTCTCTTGGTTTTGTGTGTGTGTTGATTTTATGAAAGGCAAATGACATTTGCCCTGTGCAATTCGGATGGTTATGTAAAGCCAATGAAATAACATGTGCATATTTCACCTTGATATGCTTATTTCTAGCAACGTCACATCCCATTGCGTTTGTTGATGAGTCCGCCCACTTTTATGTTTAGGACTTGACCCCTGTGTATCTGATTATGTGTATGAAATTCCTGAGGAGAGTTACTATATTGGAGAAACAGACCAGGAACTACATAAACGGAAGAACCATGACAGGAAAAGAGTTAGAAGGACTAAGGACATGCCCATCGGTGAGCACTTTTTTAAACCAAATAACACCCTTGGTGGCTTTAAAATCGAAGTGCTGAAAGGTAACATTAGGACAGAAAATGCACGAAAAACCTATGAACAAAAATGCATGCAGATTTTCAATACACAGGAAGGTGATTTGAACAGACATTATTATTTTGTGGGTATTTATTATTTGTATAGCGCCAGCACAACGGGCCCGCAGGCATAAGGGCGCTAACACTAAACATCAAAACAGACATAACAAATCCATACAGAAAACATATGCAATGAGAACAAAGTCTTAGAAGACAAGCAGGACCATTAATGCAGGAGCTATGTCTGTAACTTCAGCTTAAATGCATCCACCGACTCTATACTCCTTAAATCCGGTGAGAAGGTGTTCCATAAAACAGGTGCAGCAGAAATAATATTCCTTTACTCACCATAACCAGTTTTTTTCTAGGAATCCAGAGTTGGTTAGGATAATTAAATCTTAAAGTCACTCGACTCGAAAACTTGACCAGGCTCTCTGAGAGATAAGAGGGACTAATGCCCAGAAGGCATTTTTGTGTGATCGTTAAGATCCGATGTACATTCCTGGATTCTATAGCAAGTCAGTGTGACTCCTTTCTGGCCTGGGATACATTATCCTGCCATGCATTGATGTAATAAGCAGACGATGCGACTGGTTATTGACCTGCGCTATCATGTCATGGTTAGATCCAGACACACCCCCAATATTTTAACTTTGGGTATTGTAGAAAGCTTACAGCCAGAGATGGAAAAGTACTGAAATGCAGGCCCTAGCTGTGCAGCCTCCCAGCTTTGCCCACGATCATAAGCTCCGTTTTCTCATCGTTCAATGCTAGCCCATTCTCGACCATTCAGACCTGAAACAGGGAGTACACTCGATTAACCTCCTCTGGATCTTTAGCATACACCCTTGACAGAGGGATCAGACATTGGGTATCATCTGCATAGTTGGTAAAACGATCCCCCTATCCTCTATGGGCTGAAACAGAGGCAAGGTGAAAATGTTATATAGGATGGGGGACTCCAGACTGAATCGCCACTGGATCTGCTGTCGCTTCTTGACTACATACTCTAGCCTGAAGATTTGCCAGAAAAGACCCGACCCATACTGCTGAAGACGTGCAAAATGTAGTGACTTTATGTAGTCTCTTAATCAGGATCAGAGACGTTTTTATGGGAGAGCAAAAGGGGCACTTGCCTAGGGCCCCCACCTTGGAGGGGGCCCACAAGGCTGCCTGATCTAAAGAAGTAAGATTCCATTGTTCATAGCACACGTCAGGATATTTTATGGGGTGCTGCTGAGGCTCTAAACCCATTGCCTTTCTGTTTTGGCAAGTACATTCTGCTTGATCAATCCATCATGTATTGCTTTCTGTGTTCACTGTGGTATACAGTTTGCGTATTCCTTATGGCACAACTCTGTAGCATTCTTTCCTTCCTGTGGGAATTATGTTGATCATGTGCAATAGGCAATGGTGAAATGCATATTGATAAATTGAGTGCCACAATGGTTCAGAAGCTAGTTCAGTGTGTGAAACACATATTGCAGAGATATGTGTTCATATGCAAAATTAGAATATCACATTCCAGCAAGGCTGGCTGAGCCTTTCCTATGTCTGAAGTTTATAAACCCGACTGCATATATACTTGGTTTTGCAGAACAACATCTGCTATTATCAGCAATGTACCTGTACCAGATAGGGTTTGCTATAAAAACTAACATATCAACCATATGGTGATGGTCTAGACATTGTTTTTTTCACATGGGGTGTTGTAAAACCTAAGCAATCCCCTCCAATGATCGCATAAGCTGTTAGGTGACTAAATATCTAAATTCAAGATTATGGAACGACAGCGTTCATGTTTGTATCCTGGATTTTCCAGCAGAAGATACAGTGATCCTGGTCAAATCATCTAATATATCTTACGTTACTGTGCTGTCTTCTTGCGTGCTGCTGGTATCGTTTAGCCCATTACTTGATCTTTCTTCTTATGTAGGCTATTTGGGTGGAATTGTTGGTAGACAGAAGAGAGTGGACCATATGTTGCAGCCTTCAGGCAAGCATATTTTAAGGTCTTCTTGTTTGACACAAAAAACGGGTTGCTTTTTGGTAAAAGTAAAAGGTTTTTGTGCACGTTTATAAATGAAAACGTCACAAGCCATTGTTTTGGAAGTATTTAAAGCTTTAAAATACAAATGGCAAACCCAGATAAATGTGTTAAAGCACATTGATTGGAATGCTGATTCTTATATACTTCCCTTGATGATGGAGAGAATGAAGCTAGAATCATTCCCATTTTCCATAACACCCTTCTATAAGATTTTGTTTAAAAATGGTCATGTTTGGTAATGTGATTTGTGTACTTTCCAAGTCCATTTTTTTATAAAATGAGTTTGTTTTAGTTCATGGTAAGAACTCGAAACGAAAGTGTTCAAATGCAGAAATTGCAGAGTTGCCACAAATCCCAGCTTCACTCCTTCACCCCTCAACCAATGTGTGATCCTGGGCATCTCATTTAATCTTGTATTGCCTAACCTCTCAATATTGCCAGTCCCTAAACCTTTCAAAATTGGCATCCCTTCCGGATGATTTCCTTCTCATGGTATGATCTTCATAAAAGCCTTATTCATGGTGTCACTGTGTTAATAGTGAGCATATGTATATTGCACACCACAGGCATTTGTTCCTTTGATATCTAATGGCAACCATATTTGAAAACCATATCCCACTTCTAATCTCAGTCTGTCTGGATAAAGAAACCTTCCTGGTAGCTGCTAATCTGCCTGCACCATCCATGCTACGGAATGTGTAGCATTCTCCTTCCTTCCAATCGGTGGTCTCTATCCATGCATGAGCAATTGTGCCTTCTGTGAGGCAGCTAATGTGAGTTCTCTATTTTGGATTACATGTACCTTTTACATACGGCCCTGCATTAATACTACATCTACCTTCCTGGATGTTATTGATAAAAAGTATCCTGTATGTACTAGAACAGTAACCCCTTTGTAGACTGCTAATGTTGGTCTTCAAATACTTCTTGTTTATCATTCTGATTAGAGCAAGAATGAAGAGGGCAAGGGGACTTAAAGGCAGTAAACGTGCTTATTATGCTGCGAGACAGCATATCAACCTATAGGTTGTGAGTGCGATGGGTGCGGGGCGCGACCAGTATTCTTGATCCCTTAATTCCTTTGGTTTGGTGGAGGGGCCCCAAAGATGTCTGTACCCAGGGCCCCAAAAGTGCTTAAGATGACCCTGATCAGGATGGTGTGGTCCACTAAGTCGAACACAGCAGGTCTAGGAACACCAACAATATCAACTGGCCCTTATCCACGTATCTGAAGATGTCAGATTTTAAATCCAACAGTTAAATGTTGGTCTCACCCTTTGTTTTTTTCTTTGATCGATCACGGCCCTATGCTAGATGCAAGTTGTTTAACATATGGTACCTTTTAACCGATGGTGCCTCCATGGCAACATACAAACTTGTCATCGCACGTAATGATGTCATTTTACGTGGCCACATAGTACACTTTCAGCTTTTATATTGCCATGGCAACCACAGGGCTATTTACTTCAGCTGCTCTCTAGCCGTAAGCAGCAGCGTCCTGTGAGTCTTGCCGCACTACGGACTGTGAAAACTAAGCATCACTGTACTAAAGTACGTTTCACCCCCGCCACTAGACAGACTTATTTATATTCTCCCTGCCTCCATTAGCGCACGTAAGAGCACGTAAGAGCTTAGTCACTCAAGCTGCATTTATTGTTTCATGCATTCAGCCCCGAAACACTGCAAACTCCAGGGTAGTAATAGCTTCATGCATCTGTTCTCCGTGCAACATGAGTACAGCCCATTCTCAACTAAATCCTCCGGTGATTGAGACCCAACGCTAGATGTTAATGTTAATGTTAAAGGTCATTTGTACCGCGCACTATCACCACCGGAGTGGTCCCCTGGCGCTCTGGCGGCTCTGAAAGAGGGAGGGAGGGGTGGGTTAGTGGGTGGAGGCTGGAAAAGTGCAAGATTGCAGTGATGTGCTGTTGGCAGCCTCAGCCCGGTGGTTCCGTCGGCTGGGCCTGGGGTGTATGCGGCCGGTAGTCGTCGTGTGCTGATGTGCGAGTCTATGTGTGTTTTTGTTTTGTTGTTGCAGTGTAGTGAAGTTCGTGCGGTTTGCTGTGCTGGAGGTTTGTGGTTGTGTTTGGTTTGGAGTTTGAGAGGTGTATGCAGAGAAGGAAGTTGTTAGTGGTATTGGTTAGTTGGCATCTCTATCCTGGATTGAGCCGGTTGGGCTCGTGTAATCTTACACGACGGGATGCTTGTACACCCTGTGCCTCAGGAGGTACGTGCTCGTTTTTTTTTTTTTCTCCATTCGAGGCCGTTTGAGGATTTAGCTGTCCCCTCCGCCCGCTCCCTTAATAACTTTGCATGCTCCTCACCCCCCCACATGACTAGCGCAGCTGCTAGTGTCCATACTTCCGTTTGTGTGGTGATTAGTTGTGTCTTGTCCGTTCCACAGCTCGTGGTACCTAGTTGTGGCTGTACGGGTGATGGGGGATGGTGAGGGTTGGCTGGAGTCGTTGCCTCCGTCTCCCTGGGTCTCGCAGGTGGACCCCTGTGTCAAGGTCCTTTTTGTTGAGTCATTTGTCTTATTGTTGTTTCGGTTTTAGTCTCTGGTTTTGAAGAGCCAGGTTTTTAGTAATTTTCTGAATTTGAGGTGATCTTTGGTGTTCCTTATTATTTTTGGGATGCTGTTCCAGGTTTTCGCGGCTAGGTGGTAGAAAGCGGTTCCTCCGAGTAGATAACAGCATTTGCATTACTGTAAGTCAGTGTCTACTTCTTTTGATCAGGACGGCATATATGCTTCTGTCTGTTTGAATTCACTATGAATAGTACAGCATTTGCCTTCCTCCCTTCCATCACGTCTATGTAGATGTGCCCTCTCTTGGCCGAAAATACACCCACTAGGACAAGGATCCCCTTCCTTCTTTGATGACAGCTTTAGCATCCGAGCGGTATGTGGTATAAATTAACATTACATTGATCAGTAATAGGCATTGTTTATTATTTGTATCAAGTAATACTTTATTCGGTATAAAAACCATAAAGTAATAAACATTAAAATATATAAAACCGGTTTCCATTACCCAGAGAATAATATAATAAAACATTACATTTTCCATTAAAACATTTTCAGCAAATTCATCCCTTTTAAAATTCCAAATTAGGAAAATAGTGCAAATCTTTAACATTTCATAAAAAAAGAGGAGAGCTCGCTCGCATCTTCTGACATTAAGCTTACTACAAAGAATCCATTTTGTTACCATCATCTTTAAACATTTCCAATAATTTCAATCTAAGCAACCAAGCCCTTTGAATGTAACGGGCTACTGCAAATACAATGTGATGCTCAGTGGAAGTTCTTCTAAATTTCAGAGCTTCAATGGTCAAGTGCAAACTAGCAGCCCTAAACAACGGTTTCAAATATCGGCTTCTCCGATCTTTCAGTTTTACACATATACACAGGAAATAGGTAATAGTTTCCATGCCCAAACCACAAGCACCTGACCCATCCAAGCCCCAGGTTTTAGTGAAGAAAGCTAGATATAACGTTCCCATCCTAAACCTAATACACAAAGATCACTTATAGGGAGGGGGTATTTAATGAAGGTAACGTTCAAAGCCCCTGGAGATAGTCTGGGCCCAATTTAAGGTCAGTGGCTGCTTCTTTCATCAATTCTTTTTTCCTCGCAGTCAATGTTTCCTTAATCCTAAATGCAGGTGATTTGTCTATGTCATCGGGGGTTTCCCATGATGCAACTTCATTTAACCCTATTAACTGTTTGTTAATATGTGCTACCGATGGAATACTCCCTCCCCCAAGCTCAACAGATGTTTTAATGATAATGATAATGTGTTATTTATATAGCGCCTTAATCCAAAGCGCTTTACAGAGCACATATTTACATCACAGTACTTTCTTAATCCATCCCCCATAATCTAAGCCAGTAAAAAACTGGCTTTAGAGCGAGTAAGTCACCTATCAGGCTGATGTCAAACTCTAGGTTTAATAATGCTGTTTTTAAGCTTTGTGGCAGAAGGACTAGATTTTTTTAAGAACTTAATTTCAATTTTATTGAGGGCCCGTGGGCTGCCATAACCCCACATTTCTGCACCAATGGAACCTGGTATTTTCTTTTTAGATTAGGCGCGGTATAGACACAGGGCCTCATCACGAGTCAAGCAGATTCTTGAGTGGGATACCGGCCAACTTTATTTGCTTTAGCGCCCACCCAACCGGTGGTATTACAGCCGGATCCCGGGTTGGGTGCTAACCATTACTCCCCATTCCCCATTGGGTCTACTAGACCCAATGGCGAATTTTCAGCGCAATTATCGTGCGGTAATACTGCTGGCGGTAATTGCGCTATAAATGGACATTTTCTCTGCATGTTTACCCCCAGCTTGGAGCTGGGGGTAAACACACCGGACTCGAGATTGGGAGGAGCGGTAAATGCAGCGGCACACCCCGTTACCGCCGCACTTAAGGGCTACTGCCCAATTTATGATGAGGCCTGCAGTATTTATTTGTGCTACTCTCTGCTCTATGTTCCATGGCTCTTCTAAGCTTTTGCCCTTTTGCAACCATTTCTCTGTTCCCAACTTTGTGACTATGCGAAGCCTGCTGCAAATCTCCCTATGGTAAGCAATTGTTTGCTCGCTGCAACTTTTAGAGTTCGTACAATTTGTTCAAGTGGGCTTAACATATTTTCCACATTTATGTTTTTGATATTTAGGGTCTTATATCCAAGTCCCGATGAAGGCTGTCTTTTTAAGTCCCCCTGCCGAAACGTACAGCACAGGGACCACACTCAAGCACTACAAGTGTTGTTTTATTACACATGCCCAACAATGTATGTCAAGAAACAAACATTATTCATTATTGTCAAAAGAAAATCCCCCATTTAGGGGGCCTACTGTTTAATGTTCTTTATGATCTACTAACGTCTTTAGCTATCTGTACTTCGCACGTTAAGAGGTTTCCCTCCTGTGGTTTTTCCTCTATTCCCTTGCTTCATTTTGCCTGTTTTCTCTATTTTTAATGACCTTGTTTGTGCACACTGCAAATACTTATATGCTTGGCCTGTGACGTTGAGATAAATAAAATGTTGTTTTTATTTATTACAAATAAGCAACTGGTGATTAACAAATAAGTGCCCACCAAGTACAGTTGGCTCATAAATAAAGAGACTCAAGCTAAATATTAAAACTAAGTGAGCACATCATTTCTAAATTAGTTCCTTTTCCAGTGGAAGCCCCAACCCCCTCCAACTCCCACCCCCCAACCCCCCGCCAGTTTTGAATTTTTGTTACCACTTGTTCCACTGATGAAGGGGTTTGCCCTATTGTTCGGGATTTGCTCAAAACTGGAACAGGTTTTCAGACCCTTCCCATAGCTCATATCCAGTTCAACTGTGCAAAATCAAGCAGTGATAGTGCCTGGCAATATTTTAAAATGCCTACTCATGCCCATACTACTACTAAACTAGCATTGATTCCAAACATAAAGGTGAAACAGGGGTGGCAGAAATGTATATCTTCTTCACCTCTTTATTACTGTGGGCCAAGCATAGGCTATATCTTGAGTAGGGGTGAGAGCAGATAATAGTAGCAACCCAAATGGCATTAGCACAATGGTTCTAAAATAAAAGAATGTCCAATCAAGATTCTATAAAAATATGGATTTTAATAAGACAATCAATATGAACAAACTAGTTAAAACACTAAAAACCCATCCGTGGAACAGAACAAGAGAATGCAGCACTATGATGTGATGTGAAAGAGCACTCTGGGCTGATAAGCACGGATGCTCAGGCAAAGGACTTAGAAGGAATGTCAATTGTTCAAGGATCTCTTTGGAGGGGGGCATGAAAGTCATTATAGTCTTTAAAATGGACCGTAGGGACAGAGCCTCTTCACAATACCGTAGTTGTTTTTCTCAACAACATCTAGCCAGACTTCTATGTGCCTTTTCTGCGGTCGAGCTAATGTCGAGCTCTTCGAGTTGATGGGGTCCCACTGACATATCACCATCAAATCGGTTAAAAAAGGAGGCCACCAGGGGGCGCACAGGCAATGGCAGCCTGAAACCCGCGCTCCGCCAACGGCCAGGTCGAACAGGGGATTGAGCCCCCCCCTAGACCCCCCGCTGAGAACGAAGGAGCCGACACGGGCAGTTAACCCCCGGGGCCCCCACCGAGAAAAACAGCGGCATCGGTAGCCCCCCGGAAGGCTGAGATCCAGAGCCGCGGCCTCGGTGGCAAAGCCGCCTCCGGAGAGTTGGGCAGGGGGGAGCCGTAGGCCACCTAATCCAGAGGCCTGCTTCCGCGCCTTGACTGGAGCCCCATGCAAGAGGCCAGAAGAGCAGCGGAGCCGTCTCCCTCCGCGGACCGAGTTCAACACCTGCGGGCGCGGCGACGACCCTCTCCTGCGGCCCCCGATCGGGCGGGGTGAACCACCAGGGACCCGCGGAGGAGGGGCCCCTCACGACTTTCCCGGGCCCGCCAACCACCATTACCACAGACGGATCAGAGCATCGGCTCCCCACCCCGAGGGCAACGAGGCGCCCCCCCTCCCTGGAGTGCGCAGAGGACCCCCAAAGACCCCTGCTCTGGGTGTGAGGCCCCAGCCTGGGGCTGGCGGGGCGTGTGCCCACCCGACAGCATTCGCTCAGGCTCCCGGGAGGCCCAGAGCGAGTTATCAGTGGTCCAGCCAGGTGACTCTGTAGCCCCCGCAAGAGCGAGGCACACTTAACGGTAAGCAGGGCAAACAGATGGGCTGGCAGAGGAATCTACAAAAATACCGTTACCAAGAATCCAGGCCCTGCGCTCTCAGCCCACCCCACTACAGTGCAATGGCCCAGTCTGAAGCCTCGGCGCCCTTGTCGGAGGCAATGGAAAGGGGCTTTGCCTCCATTCTACAGGAGATAAGAGACATGCGCTCCGACTTTGCCCAAAAGTTTGATAAAATGGGCCAAAGAATAGACAAAGTGGAGGATAGGCTCCTTCAGGTGGAATCTAGCCAGTCATCCTCAGCGACCCTGGAGGTGGAGATGGACATGAGGCTATCCGCTCTTGAAAGACAGGAGGAGGAGAGGTCGAGACAAATGGACGATTTTGAAAACAGGGAACGGAGAAACAACCTCAGATTCTTTGGGGTCCCTGAGGCAGAGGGGAAGACGGAGAGAGAGGTCACCCGAGTGGTGCGAGACATTATTGCCCTCCTCTTCGAAGATGAGATGACCACTGAACTCATATTTGATCGGGTGCACAGGGCGGGAGGACGGGGGGGTGGACCTCGATCGATTCTGGTCCGGTTCCACTATTATGCCGACCAGACATGGGTGCTGGAGGCCGCCAGAAAAGCTCAGGAAGTCACATATAATAACTCCCAGGTCTCCATTTTCCAGGACCTCTCTGCATATACGTTGGTCAAGCGCAGGATGTGCCGGCCCCTCACACACCTGTTAAAAGAGAAGGGGGTACTATACAGATGGGGCTACCCCTTCTCTCTAACCTTCGAATACCTGGGTCAGCGGACGACGTTGACCACCTAAGAGGATATCAAGGGGGCCATCCAGGACTACGTGACGGACCCGGCCCCTCGAAGGGGGCCAACTGGACCCGTTCTGGGCAGAGCGAAAGGCCAGGTCCCGTCGAGTGAAAGAAGGAAGAAATCTGGCCCAAGGAAATTCAGGAAGATGAACACTCCCTCCCCGACAAAAGAGGGAGAACGGAATGACTCCAAGGGATGAGCGCCTGGTATCCCGGCCGAGTTCGGCACGGGAGCTCGGACCGTGGGGACGTGAAATGGGGCATGACCACTTGTTGGTCTGGAAATGAGAAACTGCAGTCTAAGTAGTGCCCTGAATCCCCCGAGCAATGCAAGTATGGCGGGGCCGACCGGGGGGACGAAGGGAGGGGAGAGGGGCTCAAGAAAAAAGGTGTTTATGAAAAGATTGCCTGGCCATAGAAGGTGGGCTGGTGGTCTGGCCAAAATGCCAGAAATGGCAGAACTTTCTGGCTGGACTCCGGGGTGGGGGGAGGGGGAGTACGAATCAGTTGGGGTTTGTTTGCTGGGGAAAGGGTCTAGGGGGCAGTTGGGGGAAGGCCCCGAAAGTGTCCAAAAGATGAAACAAGGGGAGCAAGAAGGGAGCAATGATGTGATGACAGTGGCTAATAGAGGGGAAAACACTGATCATGGTTGATGCCCGGCCGGCCCTGGGTGTGGGCACCCTCAACGTGCGTGGGCTGAACACCCCCACGAAGAGATCCCTGGTCCATAGGGAGTTTAGGAGGGCGAATCATGACCTGCTCTTTCTGCAGGAGACACACTGGGCAAAGGGAAAAGAGCCCAAAATGCGAGGGGGAAGAATTGGAGAGGTCTTCCATGCCTCCCACAAGACCAAAAAAAGAGGGGTGGCCATATTGGTGGCGAGGGATACGGTCTTTGAAAAGGAGGCCATCCAGAGAGACCCCGAGGGTCGGTACTTGATGGTGCGGGGTTCCTTGCAGGGGTCCCCCTTGACGCTAGCAGTAGTGTATCGTCCTAACGAAGGCCAGGCCCAATTCTGGGAGGAGGAGGTAGGGTGCACAGGGAGACTGTTCGTACATGGCCCACTGGTGGTGGGGGAGATTTCAACATGGTCCTAGACCCGACTATTGACAGAAGACGGGTTGGCCCCCAGTACCTCAGACACACAGATGAGGCCATGGCGCAGCACTTCCAGAGGGTTAACAGAGACCTGGGACTGTCGGATACGATCCCATCTCCCTGGGTAGGGACCCCCTCCTTCTCCTACTACTCAACTACTCATAACTCGTTCTTGAGAATAGACCACATCTTGGTAGACAAGGTCCTCACCCCATATGTAGCGGGATACGGGATAGACCCAGTCCCCTGGTCGGACCACGACATAGTCCGAATCACCTTAGTGCTGGGATGGGGTGAAGAACGTAGTGGGCGCTGGAGATGCAATGATGTCCTATTAAGAGATGAGGTACTGGCCCAGGAAATCCTCGACTCCATAACAGAGTTTTTTGAGTTTAACGATAACAGAGAGGTGGCCATGCACACACTTTGGGACGCCTTTAAGGCAACCCTACAGGGAGTCCTCATAAAAATAGGCTCCATGAAAAAGAAGGAGAGGGAAGCCCAGGAGAAAGCCCTGCGGGGTAAAATAGCCTGTCTCCAGCCGGGGGGCTCCCCGGACCAAGCTGTAAAGCAGAACCGTGTGGCTGCACTGGAGGACTACAGGCTTCAACTGAAAGATCTGCTCCTACACAAAACCGAGAGGAGCCTCTTAATGGTGAAACAAAAATACTATGAGAAAGGGGACAAAGCCGATAAAATCCTAACCTGGAAGCTAAGGGAAGTCCAGAGAAGTAGAAGGGTGAAGGAGGTGAGGGACACCCAGGGACATCTCGGCCACGACTCCTCCCATATAGGAGAGGCCTTTCGCCAATACTACAGAACCCTCTACTCCTCGGAGTACGAGGGGGACGATTCCCAGATAGAGGACTTCCTAAACTCCATACAAATCCCACCCCTCTCGCGGGAGTTGGCAGAGGGGTTCGAGGGCCCGGTGACAGAAGATGAGATTGATAGGGTGATAGGCGGGATGAAGGTGGGACCCTCCCCTGGGGATGATGGCTTCACTGTCTATTTCTATAAAAGATTCTGCTCCACCCTGGCCCTGTTTTTGGCGAGAGTCTTCAATGCTGTCCTGGTGGACGGCATCCTCCCAGAGTCTATGATGGGGGCCATAATAGCAGTTCTGCCCAAGGAGGGGAGGGACCCCGCAGAATGCTCCGCATACCGCCCCATATCTCTGTTAAATATTGACGTCAAGATTCTGGCCAAGGTGGTGGGGAGGCGGATGGAGGGAATTATGCCAAAGCATTAGCTTTGGTAATTGGGATTACCATGGTGACCAAGTGGGCTTTATTACAGGAAGGCAAGGGTCGGATAATATTCGCAAGACAATAGACCTCCTCCACTTTGCCCAGAGGTCGGGGCTAAACACATGTGTCCTCTCCCTGGACTCGGAGAAGGTCTTTGACAGGGTCGAATGGCGATACATGGGACTCCTCCTCCAGAGGATGGGTTTCAGGCCCCACATTGTGAGCTGGGTGACCGCCCTCTATAGGGCACCCACGGCAAGGGTACAGGTGAATGCGAGCCTGTCCGAACCATTTCCCCTCTCCGAGGGACAAGGCAGGGCTGCCCTCTCTCCCCCCTGATATACGTCCTCATGATGGAGGCATTGGCAATAGCAATTAGAGCTCACCCGGACATCAAGGGGATCAGAAGGGGGGACGTTGAGTTCAAACTGTCCCTGTTTGCAGATGACATCTTGGCATATCTGGTGGACCCCAGTGCATCACTTCCCCCCTTCCTGGCGTTGGTGGCCGCGTTTGGTCGCTTCTCAGGCTTGAAGAGAAATGCCGCTAAATCTGTCCTGCTCCCTATGAGGACAATAGACCCGGGGCTCGACCCTCTAGACTGGTTTCACGGGATCAAAGTGGAGAAGGCCGCTGTACGGTACCTGGGTGTACTTCTCACCAGAGACATATCGAAATTGAGCACCGCAAATTATGACCCCATGATGGCAGAGATCAAATCAGACTTGAGGAGATGGGCCAAGATGACCCTATTGTGGTATGGCCGAATGACTACAGTAAAAATGAATATATTACCACGGCTTCTCTATCTTTTCACGGCTCTCCCAACCAACATCACCGCTCAGACTTTTAGAGAGCTACAAAAGGGGGTCCGAGACTTTGTGTGGTGGGGGAAAACCTCGAGAATAAGTAGGACCACCTTGTCTCTGCCTAGGGAGGAGGGGGATTTGGGCTCCCGGATTTTTACCTCTATTTCTGTGCCGCTCAACTGCGCGTCCTTCTGGAGCATATGAAAGAGGGAATGGGGACGTATTGGACATACCTGGAAGACATGGACGCCCATCCCCTGAAGGTACGATACCTCTTGTGGGCCCCTCGCGGGTCGATCCCTCAACACTTAAGGTCCCACCCGACCCTGGGAGTCCTCTGGGACATCTGGAGAGAGTGCCCCCGGACCGCTCACCTCACCACCTGGCCGTCTCTGATGACCTCTCTCTGGGGCCACCCCCTTAGACTGGGAAGCAGGGGGTTCCGGCACTCTCAGGAATGGTCGGACAAGGGAATGGAATGGGCGGGGCAGTTGTTCAGAGAAGGGGAATTCCTAACATACGAGGACCTCTGGGACGCTCTCGGAAGAGATTCACTGTCCATCTTCGAATACCTCCGCCTGAAGGGCATCCTCTGCAACACGTCATGGGGCCCCAACCTAAGGAGACAGCTGCTTTGTGGCAGAAGGACTAGATTTTTTTAAGAACTTAATTTCAATTTTATTGAGGGCCCGTGGGCTGCCATAACCCCACATTTCTGCACCAATGGAACCTGGTATTTTCTTTTTAGATTAGGCGCGGTATAGACACAGGGCCTCATCACGAGTCAAGCAGATTCTTGAGAGGGATACCGGCCAACTTTATTTGCTTTAGCGCCCACCCAACCGGTGGTATTACAGCCGGATCCCGGGTTGGGTGCTAACCATTACTCCCCATTCCCCATTGGGTCTACTAGAACCAATGGCGAATTTTCAGCGCAATTATCGTGCGGTAATACTGCTGGCGGTAATTGCGCTATAAATGAACATTTTCTCTGCATGTTTACCCCCAGCTTGGAGCTGGGGGTAAACACACCGGACTCGAGATTGGGAGGAGCGGTAAATGCAGCGGCACACCCCGTTACCGCCGCACTTAAGGGCTACTGCCCAATTTATGATGAGGCCTGCAGTATTTATTTGTGCTACTCTCTGCTCTATGTTCCATGGCTCTTCTAAGCTTTTGCCCTTTTGCAACCATTTCTCTGTTCCCAACTTTGTGACTATGCGAAGCCTGCTGCAAATCTCCCTATGGTAAGCAATTGTTTGCTCGCTGCAACTTTTAGAGTTCGTACAATTTGTTCAAGTGGGCTTAACATATTTTCCACATTTATGTTTTTGATATATAGGGTCTTATATCCAAGTCCCGATGAAGGCTGTCTTTTTAAGTCCCCCTGCCGAAACGTACAGCACAGGGACCACACTCAAGCACTACAAGTGTTGTTTTATTACACATGCCCAACAATGTATGTCAAGAAACAAACATTATTCATTATTGTCAAAAGAAAATCCCCCATTTAGGGGGCCTACTGTTTAATGTTCTTTATGATCTACTAACGTCTTTAGCTATCTGTACTTCGCACGTTAAGAGGTTTCCCTCATGTGGTTTTTCCTCTATTCCCTTGCTTCATTTTGCCTGTTTTCTCTATTTTTAATGACCTTGTTTGTGCACACTGCAAATACTTATATGCTTGGCATGTGACGTTGAGATAAATAAAATGTTGTTTTTATTTATTACAAATAAGCAACTGGTGATTAACAAATAAGTGCCCACCAAGTACAGTTGGCTCATAAATAAAGAGACTCAAGCTAAATATTAAAACTAAGTGAGCACATCATTTCTAAATTAGTTCCTTTTCCAGTGGAAGCCCCAACCCCCTCCAACTCCCACCCCCCAACCCCCCGCCAGTTTTGAATTTTTGTTACCACTTGTTCCACTGATGAAGGGGTTTGCCCTATTGTTCGGGATTTGCTCAAAACTGGAACAGGTTTTCGGACCCTTCCCATAGCTCATATCCAGTTCAACTGTGCAAAATCAAGCAGTGCCTGGCAATATTTTAAAATGCCTACTCATGCCCATACTACTACTAAACTAGCATTGATTCCAAACATAAAGGTGAAACAGGGGTGGCAGAAATGTATATCTTCTTCACCTCTTTATTACTGTGGGCCAAGCATAGGCTATATCTTGAGTAGGGGTGAGAGCAGATAATAGCAGCAACCCAAATGGCATTAGCACAATGGTTCTAAAATAAAAGAATGTCCAATCAAGATTCTATAAAAATATGGATTTTATTAAGACAATCAATATGAACAAACTAGTTAAAACACTAAAAACCCATCCGTGGAACAGAACAAGAGAATGCAGCACTATGATGTGATGTGAAAGAGCACTCTGGGCTGATAAGCACGGATGCTCAGGCAAAGGACTTAGAAGGAATGTCAATTGTTCAAGGATGTCTTTGGAAGGTATAGAAGGGGGGCATGAAAGTCATTATAGTCTTTAAAATGGACCGTAGGGACAGAGCCTCTTCACAATACCGTAGTTGTTTTTCTCAACAACATCTAGCCAGACTTCTATGTGCCTTTTCTGCGGTCGAGCTAATGTCGAGCTCTTCGAGTTGATGGGGTCCCACTGACATATCACCATCAAATCGGTTAAAAAAGGAGGCCACCAGGGGGCGCACAGGCAATGGCAGCCTGAAACCCGCGCTCCGCCAACAGCCAGGTCGAACAGGGGATTGAGCCCCCCCCTATCCCCCCACTGAGAATGAAGGAGCCGACACCGAGAAAAACAGCGGCATCGGTAGCCCCCCGGAAGGCTGAGATCCAGAGTCGCGGCCTCGGTGGCAAAGCCGCCTCCGGAGAGTTGGGCAGGGGGGAGCCGTAGGCCACCTAATCCAGAGGCCTGCTTCCGCGCCTTGACTGGAGCCCCACGCAAGAGGCCAGAAGAGCAGCAGAGCCGTCTCCCTCCGCGGACCGAGTTCAACACCTGCGGGCGCGGCGACGACCCTCTCCTGCGGCCCCCGATCGGGCGGGGTGAACCACCAGGGACCCGCGGAGGAGGGGCCCCTCACGACTTTCCCCGGGCCCGCCAACCACCATTACCACAGGCGGATCAGAGCATCGGCTCCCCACCCCGAGGGCAACGAGGCGCCCCCCCTCCCTGGAGTGCGCAGAGGACCCCCAAAGACCCCTGCTCTGGGTGTGAGGCCCCCGCCTGGGGCTGGCGGGGCGTGTGCCCGCCCGACAGCATTCGCTCAGGCTCCCGGGAGGCCCAGAGCGAGTTATCAGTGGTCCCGCCAGGTGACTCTGTAGCCCCCGCAAGAGCGAGGCACACTTAACGGTAAGCAGGGCAAACAGATGGGCTGGCAGAGGAAGCTACAAAAATACCGTTACCAAGAATCCAGGCCCTGCGCTCTCAGCCCACCCCACTACAGTGCAATGGCTCAGTCTGAAGCCTCGGCGCCCTCGTCGGAGGCAATGGAAAGGGGCTTTGCCTCCATTCTACAGGAGATAAGAGACATGCGCTCCGACTTTGCCCAAAAGTTTGATAAAATGGGCCAAAGAATAGACAAAGTGGAGGATAGGCTCCTTCAGGTGGAATCTAGCCAGTCATCCTCAGCGACCCTGGAGGTGGAAATGGACATGAGGCTATCCGCTCTTGAAAGACAGGAGGAGGAGAGGTCGAGACAAATGGACGATTTTGAAAACAGGGAACGGAGAAACAACCTCAGATTCTTTGGGGTCCCTGAGGCAGAGGGGGAGACGGAAAGAGAGGTCACCCGAGTGGTGCGAGACATTATTGCCCTCCTCTTCGAAGATGAGATGACCACTGAACTCATATTTGATCGGGTGCACAGGGCGGGAGGACGGGCGGGTGGACCTCGATCGATTCTGGTCCGGTTCCACTATTATGCCGACAAGACATGGGTGCTGGAGGCCGCCAGAAAAGCTCAGGAAGTCACATATAATAACTCCCAGGTCTCCATTTTCCAGGACCTCTCTGCATATACGTTGGTCAAGCGCAGGATGTGCCGCCCCCTCACACACCTGTTAAAAGAGAAGGGGGTACTATACAGATGGGGCTACCCCTTCTCTCTAACCTTCGAATACCTGGGTCAGCGGACGACGTTGACCACCTAAGAGGATATCAAGGGGGCCATCCAGGACTACGTGACGGACCCAGCCCCTCGAAGGGGGCCAACTGGACCCGTTCTGGGCAGAGCGAAAGGCCAGGTCTCGTCGAGTGAAAGAAGGAAGAAATCTGGCCCAAGGAAATTCAGGAAGATGAACACTCCCTCCCCGACAAAAGAGGGAGAACGGAATGACTCCAAGGGATGAGCGCCTGGTATCCCGGCCGAGTTCGGCACGGGAGCTCGGACCATGGGGACGTGAAATGGGGCATAACCACTTGTTGGTCTGGAAATGAGAAACTGTAGTCTAAGTAGTGCCCTGAATCCCCCGAGCAATGCAAGTATGGCGGGGCCGACCGGGGGGACGAAGGGAGGGGAGAGGGGCTCAAGAAAATAGGTGTTTATGAAAAGATTGCCTGGCCATAGAAGGTGGGCTGGTGGTCTGGCCAAAATGCCAGAAATGGCAGAACTTTCTGGCTGGACGCCGGGGTGGGGGGAGGGGGAGTACAAATCAGTTGGGGTTTGTTTGCTGGGAAAAGGGTCTAGGGGGCAGTTGGGGGAAGGCCCCGAAAGTGTCCAAAAGATGAAACAAGGGGAGCAAGAAGGGAGCAATGATGTGATGACAGTGGCTAATAGAGGGGAAAACACCGATCATGGTTGATGCCCGGCCGGCCCTGGGTGTGGGCACCCTCAACGTGCGTGGGCTGAACACCCCCACGAAGAGATCCCTGGTCCATAGGGAGTTTAGGAGGGTGAATCATGACCTGCTCTTTCTGCAGGAGACACACTGGGCAAAGGGAAAAGAGCCCAGAATGCGAGGGGGAAGAATTGGAGAGATCTTCCATGCCTCCCACAAGACCAAAAAAAGAGGGGTGGCCATATTGGTGGCGAGGGATACGGTCTTTGAAAAGGAGGCCATCCAGAGAGACCCCGAGGGTCGGTACTTGATGGTGCGGGGTTCCTTGCAGGGGTCCCCCTTGACGCTAGCAGTAGTGTATCGTCCTAACGAAGGCCAGGCCCAATTCTGGGAGGAGGAGGTAGGGTGCACAGGGAGACTGTTCGTACATGGCCCACTGGTGGTGGGGGAGATTTCAACATGGTCCTAGACCCGACTATTGACAGAAGACGGGTTGGCCCCCAGTACCTCAGACACACAGATGAGGCCATGGCGCAGCACTTCCAGAGGGTTAACAGAGACCTGGGACTGTCGGATACGATCCCATCTCCCTGGGTAGGGACCCCCTCCTTCTCCTACTACTCAACTACTCATAACTCGTTCTTGAGAATAGACCACATCTTGGTAGACGAGGTCCTCACCCCATATGTAGCGGGATACGGGATAGACCGAGTCCCCTGGTCGGACCACGACATAGTCCGAATCAACTTAGTGCTGGGATGGGGTGAAGAACGTAGTGGGCGCTGGAGATGCAATGATGTCCTATTAAGAGATGAGGTACTGGCCCAGGAAATCCTCGACTCCATAACAGAGTTTTTTGAGTTTAACGATAACAGAGAGGTGGCCATGCACACACTTTGGGACGCCTTTAAGGCAACCCTACAGGGAGTCCTCATAAAAATAGGCTCCATGAAAAAGAAGGAGAGGGAAGCCCAGGAGAAAGCCCTGCGGGGTAAAATAGCCTGTCTCCAGCCGGGGGGCTCCCCGGACCAAGCTGTAAAGCAGGACCGTGTGGCTGCACTGGAGGACTACAGGCTTCAACTGAAAGATCTGCTCCTACACAAAACCGAGAGGAGCCTCTTAATGGTGAAACAAAAATACTATGAGAAAGGGGACAAAGCCGATAAAATCCTAACCTGGAAGCTAAGGGAAGTCCAGAGAAGTAGAAGGGTGAAGGAGGTGAGGGACACCCAGGGACATCTCGGCCGTGACTCCTCCCATATAGGAGAGGCCTTTCGCCAATACTACAGAACCCTCTACTCCTCGGAGTACGAGTGGGACGATTCCCAGATAGAGGACTTCCTAAACTCCATACAAATCCCACCCCTCTCGCGGGAGTTGGCAGAGGGGTTCGAGGGCCCGGTGACAGAAGATGAGATTGATAGGGTGATAGGCGGGATGAAGGTGGGAACCTCCCCTGGGGATGATGGCTTCACTGTCTATTTCTATAAAAGATTCTGCTCCACCCTGGCCCCGTTTTTGGCGAGAGTCTTCAATGCTGTCCTGGTGGACGGCATCCTCCCAGAGTCTATGATGGGGGCCATAATAGCAGTTCTGCCCAAGGAGGGGAGGGACCCCGCAGAATGCTCCGCATACCGCCCCATATCTCTGTTAAATATTGACGTCAAGATTCTGGCCAAGGTGGTGGGGAGGCGGATGGAGGGAATTATGCCAAAGCATTAGCTTTGGTAATTGGGATTACCATGGTGACCAAGTGGGCTTTATTACAGGAAGGCAAGGGTCGGATAATATTCGCAAGACAATAGACCTCCTCCACTTTGCCCAGAGGTCGGGGCTAAACACATGTGTCCTCTCCCTGGACTCGGAGAAGGTCTTTGACAGGGTCGAATGGCGATACATGGGACTCCTCCTCCAGAGGATGGGTTTCGGGCCCCACATTGTGAGCTGGGTGACCGCCCTCTATAGGGCACCCACGGCAAGGGTACAGGTGAATGCGAGCCTGTCCGAACCATTTCCCCTCTCCTGAGGGACAAGGCAGGGCTGCCCTCTCTCCCCCCTGATATACGTCCTCATGATGGAGGCATTGGCAATAGCAATTAGAGCTCACCCGGACATCAAGGGGATCAGAAGGGGGGACGTTGAGTTCAAACTGTCCCTGTTTGCAGATGACATTCTGGCATATCTGGTGGACCCCAGTGCATCACTTCCCCCCTTCCTGGCGTTGGTGGCCGCGTTTGGTCGCTTCTCAGGCTTGAAGATAAATGCCGCTAAATCTGTCCTGCTCCCTATGAGGACAATAGACCCGGGGCTCGACCCTCTAGACTGGTTTCACGGGATCAAAGTGGAGAAGGCCGCTGTACAGTACCTGGGTGTACTTCTCACCAGAGACATATCGAAATTGAGCACCGCAAATTATGACCCCATGATGGCAGAGATCAAATCAGACTTGAGGAGATGGGACAAGATGACCCTATTGTGGTATGGCCGAATGACTACAGTAAAAATGAATATATTACCACGGCTTGTCTATCTTTTCACGGCTCTCCCAACCAACATCTCCGCTCAGACTTTTAGAGAGGTACAAAAGGGGGTCCGAGACTTTGTGTGGCAGGGGAAAACCTCGAGAATAAGTAGGACCCCCTTGTCTCTGCCTAGGGAGGAGGGGGATTTGGGCTCCCGGATTTTTACCTCTATTTCTGTGCCGCTCAACTGCGCGTCCTTCTGGAGCATATGAAAGAGGGAATGGGGACGTATTGGACATACCTGGAAGACATGGACGCCCATCCCCTGAAGGTACGAGACCTCTTGTGGGCCCCTCGCGGGTCGATCCCTCAACACTTAAGGTCCCACCCGACCCTGGGAGTCCTCTGGGACATCTGGAGAGAGTGCCCCCGGACCGCTCACCTCACCACCTGGCCGTCTCTGATGACCTTTCTCTGGGGCCACCCCCTTAGACTGGGAAGCAGGGGGTTCCGGCACTCTCAGGAATGGTCGGACAAGGGATTGGAATGGGCGGGGCAGTTGTTCAGAGAAGGGGAATTCCTAACATACGAGGACCTCGGGGACGCTCTCGGAAGAGATTCACTGTCCATCTTCGAATACCTCCACCTGAAGGGCATCCTCTGCAACACGTCATGGGGCCCCAACCTAAGGAGACAGCTTACCCCTTCGAAAAACTCCTCGATCTGGCGACCTCAAGGAAAGGGGCGGTGTCCAACATGTATAAGATCTTAAACACCTATGACCTTCAAGGCAGAAGAAACTTTCGTATGATTTGGAACAACCTAGCAGGAGAAGAGATCTCCGAGGACGCCTGGGCCAGAATCTTCAAGATAGCATTTCATGGAAATTTGTTCACCTCGGACATGGAGCATAACTTTAAGGTGCTACAGAGGTGGCACAGGGATCCCGCGAAGTTGTCGAGGATGTTCACGGGAATCTCGCCTAGGTGTCCGAGAGGTTGTGGTCAGCCTGGCACCAGAGGACACATGTGGTGGCTCTGCCCGAAAGTTCAGGACTACTGGGGCTCAGTGCGGGATTGGATGGCAGTGGTAACAGAAGAACGTTTGCCACTGAATCCCTTAACAATGTTGTTGGGTCTCCCCCCGGAGGAAACAGCTATATCGATACCCAAGGATGTGGGAAACCATGCTGAGGGCGGGCAGAGTGGCCCTTGCCCCGAAGTGGAAAAGCCCTGAGCCCCCCTCCAAAGAGGACTGGCTGCTAAAAGTGAAAAATATGTTCTTGATGGACAAACTAACTGCGATGGTGAACAAAGAAAGCAGCACGTTCCTCACAAACTGGTATGGTGTACAGCAGTCTTGGGGCTGGAACGTTCATTGATATTGACGTCAGGCTTCCGGGCTGAACGAGCCAAGACGGACCCCGAAAGGTGAGACAACACGCCAGGGAGCCCACGACCTAGGGAAAAGCAGCATCTGACCATTAGATGAAAAGCCACAAGTCGCATCATCTCCACGGTACAGACGAAGGACTGAACATTGACATTCTCCCAAGGCAAATATAGGTTTTTGGACACAGGGTAAGGGGGAGGGTAGGGGGATGGGGTGGGGGGTCAGGTGGGGTGGGGGGGCTTTCTTTGGTTCTTGAATGTGTTTGTTATTTCTATAAATGCTAATAAAAACTAAAGTTAAACAAAAAAAATTGGTTAAAAAATGCAGCCTCCTGTTGGGTTGTGTCAGCATTTGAAACAGCCGAGTCGATGGCTTCCAATTGTCTGGGACAATGATCAAGTGGGCAGTAAAGTGATGCTACTGCTGGGTCAAGACTGCATTTGAGATGGGCAAGTTGATGGCTTCCAGTAGGTCGAGTTGAATTGTGAATTAGTTGCCTCCATGGAGCTGGGCAGGCGATCGGGTTGATTAATGTGATACACAGCAATTGGTCGAGCCGTCATCTAGATGGCTCAAAGTGCAGCAAACAGTTCAAAAATACATAGCTTGCCAAAAGCAGCACTGCAAGTCCTGTCCTAACCAGTGTGTCTAGTGCATTGAAGCTGGCTCACAGATGTCTTGAAGTCCATGAAACAGCCACCAATCTCCTTCTCGACTTCTTTGTTGCTGAAAGGCCCAATCCAGGGTTTCCAGGACTAGATGTCTTCTTCAGGTATGCAATTCCACTCCAGGAAGTTGGCTGGCACCTACGGGTGATCCTTCCCTTCCAGTAAGGAAGATCATGGTTCCAGTGCAAGAGCCAGAAGAGAAGCCTTGTTCCACAATAGTTTACCCCCACTGTTCCCTGGGGATGGTTGGGGAGAAGAGCTAGAATCTCCCTTGGATGTGTTAGGACACCTCCTACCTGTAGCCAGCCCCCGAGGGGTTCCCCTGGTCATGCCTGACCCTGGAGGCTCTACCCCCATTATTGCTGGTGGGGTCCGCGGGTGCCTGGAGCACTGCCTCGCGCAGGTTCATTCTGCCATGTCCCGGGTCCTGCGCATGCGCAGTTGGGCGGCGGTGCTAAGCTTGCGTTGCAAGCCTCGCTTTCGCGCCGGAGGCCCGCGCGAGGAGGCGTTGCGTTCCAGGCGTCGTTCTCACGGGGACTTCCTTATAGTGCGGTCGGGTCAGGAACTAGTCGCGTCTCAACGCGGCTTAGTTCCTGACCCTCTGCATCGCTCTTGTGATTTCTTGACCCTCTCAGTTATTCCTGTGTGCTCTCCTGCCCTGCTGGGTAGGGTTCCTGTTCCTTGCCCCCTTCCTGCCTGGTTTGGGGGTTGGATCGCTGTCCGGTCTGCTCTTGCCCTGGGGTCCAGCCTCTCCCTGGTTCCCTTCTTCCTACCCTCCTGTCCAGCTCCGAGTCCCTTCCTCCTTGCTTTGAGTCCCTGTTCCCTGTCAGCCCTTGGTGTCTGCGGTCCCTTGCCTTGGGGGTTTCCCCTCTCAGTTGTCCTTCCTCTGCCTGATCCTGTCTGCCTTTCGCCTCCGGCTTAGGCATTTGCTCAAGTGTGATTCCAGCATCCTTCAACACCTCGCTACTACATCCGAACCTGACATCTACCAGCCCAGTACCACGCTGGATCGGCCTTCCCTGTCAGTGCTTGCACTGTTCTGGCACCACATTAAGATCCAGGGAAGCGCCTAAATTGTGGCGTCAGCAGTTGGTTCCCCTACAGCCCTGTGCCATTAGGGCGGGAGTGGGGCTGACATCTGGCGTCATCTTTCTTCATACTACCAATCGACCGACAGACTGGCATCACCTCAACGTGCATCTCCTGGAAGCTCAGGTACGCAACGTCCCAGGGACGTACACCTTAACAGATTGAGACGCCTTACTACTAGTTCCGATTCCGAGATGGACGACGCCCAGGAACTTCGAGAAGAGGTTAAGGCCATGAGACTGGAGATCTACGTCAAGAGAACAAAACCTTATGACAGATGGTTGTTCATGGAGCCGGTACTAGTCCCCAGGCAGAGGTTGCCATGTCCCATACGGTACCACTGAAGTTCGATGGTGATCCCAGACGTGTGGCTGAATTCTGCAACCATTGGAAGATCCATTTCATGTACCGATCCTCACAATTCAGTCAAGACAAGGCTAAGATAGGTTACATTCTGGGAAACTTACCGGAAATGCCCAAGCATGGGTAGCACCTTTGGTTGCAGCTAACAGTCCTATTTTTAGTGATTTCGGTGCATTTGAGAAGGCCTTCTTGGAGGTTTTTCAGTCTCCCAACCTGGCTTCCACAGCACAGAACCAGTTGGTGGATATAAGACAAGGATCAAGCGACATCATTACCTATATCAGTTGTTTCCGTCTGCTAGCCACTGATTCCCTATGGCCGGAAATAACCCAGAAAATTCTGTTTCGGCGAGGACTGAGGGAAGAATATAAAGACGAGTTACTCCATATACCAGAACCAGGCACCTTACAAGCCCTCCAAGACCAGGTGCTACGGATTGACCATCGATTGGCGGAACTTAAGGGTGAAAGACGGCGGTACGAAAGAACCTTCTCAAGACCTCTGCAAATGCCAGTGGGGGTATCTGGCACCTCTGAGACCGGTCCAGAACCTATGCAGTTAGGTGCAGTAAGAGGACCCTTGACGGAAGCTGAGAAGAAACGCCGGAGGGAACTACGGTTGTGTCTATATTGTGGAGCTTCAGGTCAATATTTAGGAACCTGTAACCTGCGACCCTTGGAGAAGTCGGAAAACTGAAGGGCCTGTCGTATATAGGGAAGGTGACGACGGGCCTTTCACCTACAACTGTCCTTCCTGGTTCTGAAGCAATCCTGCAACCCATGCAGCCAGTGGTCCTGATGGTATTGAAGCTTGGAGTATCCTGGCAGAATAAGTCAGTGGAAACATTCGGTCTCTTGGATTGTGGAGCTTCTGGTAATTATTGGATCTTGATTTTGCTGTCAGGAACAGCATACCTCTTCTTACCAAGGAATGTGCCACTTTGGTGGAAGTCATCGATGGAACTCCGTTGGCTTCTGGACCAATTCGACAACACTCTGGGGCCTTGCAGCTCCAAATCTATGGACATCAGGAAATCGTATCATTGGATGTGATCAGGTCACCTGCATATCCCATTGTTCTTGGGTTACCTTGGTTATTGCAGCATAATCCCAAGTTTGATTGGGGGACCCGAACCCTGACTTTCAATTCCACTCATTGTGTTCAAAACTGCTATATTGCCAGGGCTGTTCAAAGGCCCCTAACAGCTACAATGAGTGTTGAAAGAGACATAACATCTAGGGTTTGCTTTCTGGAATCGGTTCGGTCGGAATATGCTGCATTTCAAGATGTGTTCTCGGAACCCGGGAACATACCACTGCCTCCCCATAGGTCCTGTGATTGTTCCATCGAGTTGCTACCTGACGTGGTAATTCCGCACGGAAAAGTTTATTCCTTGTCTCTCAATGAAAGAGTGACACTTCAAGAATACCTGGAGGAATGCCTGCGTAAGGGATACATCACTCCCTCCAAGTCCCCGGCAGGATTCCCACTGTTTTTTGTTAAGAAGAAGGAGGGTTCCTTGCGTCCCTGTGTGGACTATAGACAGCTGAACGACATCACATGGAAGGACAGGTACCCACTACCCTTGATCCGAGACATCATAGAATCTCTGCGTACGGCTCGTATCTTCTCCAAGTTGGATCTTCGTGGGGCCTACCATTTGGTACGGATTAAACCTGGGGACGAATGGAAGACAGCTTTTAAGACTCCATCTGGTCATTACGAATATCGGGTGATGCCATTTGGCCTGTGTAATGCCCCAGCCGTCTTCCAGCGTTTCATGGATGGGATATTTTCGGACTCGATTGGAATTGCCGTCTGGGTTTACCTAGATGACATTTTGGTGTTTTCTTCTTGCCGAAGGACCATGTCTCCCATGTGAAAGAAGTTCTCAGCAGACTGTCCTCCAACCATCTTTTTGCCAAGGGCGAGAAAAGCCTTTTTCACCAGGACAGCATTGAGTTTCTTGGTTACGTAATCAGTTCTTCTGGCATTCAGATGGATCCAGCTAAAGTACAAGCTGTTCTCGAGTGGAGGCTGCCTCACAATGTGAAATCCCTGCAACGCTTCCTGGGATTCGTCAATTTTTATCGACGATTCATTCCTCGCTTTTCCCAGTTGACGGCCCCCTTGACACACTTAACAAGCAGCAAGATACCATTCGTATGGGAGTCCGAGGCTACGGCAGCATTCAGGAGTCTTAAGGAAGCTTTCAGCACTTCTCCTATTTTGCATCACCCAGATGAACAGAAACCATTCATTGTGGAAGCTGATGCGTCCAACTCCGCCGTGGGATCAGTTTTATTACAAAGGGACCAAGATTCAGGGATGGAATTCCCTGTGGCATACTACTCCCGCAAACTGAATCCCAGTGAACGCAACTATGCAGTCGTCGAGAAGGAGCTCCTGGCCATAAAAACAGCATTCGAAGAATGGCGACACCATTTGTTGGGCGGAAGATATCCAGTAGAAGTCCGTACTGATCACTGCAACCTGCAGTATCTTCGTTCTATACAGTGTCGAACTTCCCGCCAGGCTAGGTGGGCCTTCTTCTTTTCCCACTACGACTTCACCATTACCTATATTTCCAGTACCCAGAATTTGAAAGCGGATGCACTTTCTCGCTCTCTTGAAGACGACATTGAACAAAACCATCTGGACCAGTCCCTTCTCGCATCGAAGCATTTTTTGTTGCATGTCTCACTTTTTCTGCGTTCTGTTGCCCGAGACACTTTGGCCACCCTTGAACAATTGACTTTGTTGAAACTGCCTCTGATCAGTGAAAAGGATGGTATGCTCTATTACAATAACAGATTGTACCCTGAAGAGGAAGAAGGTATCAGTTGCCCTCTTACAAGAAACGCACCTCACTGCCGACTCTGCAGATAAGCTAACAAATTACTGGGGGGGACAAGGTAATGGTTCATCCTACTCGAAGTATGCAAGAGGAGTATACACATGGGTGAGCCCGGACACACCATTCCAACAGCTGGGGGTAGAGTCGGATAAGGAAGGCAGATACCTGCTGGTATGGGGCATGCTGGAGGGCAATCGAATATGCATAATGAACTCATACTTCCCCCAACATGGCATACCTTCCTACCTCAAGGGGCTGTGCGCCAAAGTCATGCTTCACAGGGACCACACTCTGCTGTGGGGAGGCGATTTCAATTGCGTCATGAATGCGGAAATGGACAGATCCACCACCCCACAATCGCACAATTACCTCCCTGCTCGGGCCCTCCACTGAACAATCGAGGACTTGCACTTGATTGACACCTGGCGGGACCTTCACCCCATGGATAGATCCTATTCATTCTACTCTGCCCCTCACAACCTGCACACCAGGATAGACTACCTCTTTATAAATGACGAGCTGACCCCTCGGGTCGAGTCTGCGGAGTACCTGGACAGATCAATTTCGGATCACTCCCCTCTAATAATACAACTCCGCCTGCACCCCCCCTACCTCCTATCCCAACGTGGCGTATGCCAGTGGAGACACTAACTGACCCCGCATTCAGGGAGCACCTGGCCGAGAAACTAGAAGAGTATGTGGAAATCAATAAGGGATCAGTCGAAAAATGGAGTACTCTCTGGGAAGCATTGAAGGTGGTGACAAGAGGAGAGGTAATAGCTGAGGCGGGTGGAATCAGGAAGCAACTAAGAAAGGAATTAGAAGCCAAGGAGGAAAAGATCAGGCACCTTGAAAACAATTCCCCTCCCACAATTGAGACAGAGAGCAAGCTGAGGGAGATCAGGGAGGAATGCAGAACCGCATGGGAAAGGCTCTCGAAATTTGACTTCTCCACTCGCACCATGAGAGCTCACAAAGAGGCAGATAAACCAGGCAAGATACTAGCTTGGCTGTGCCGGAAGGAACATCCGAAGCGGGCCCTTACAGCGATCAGGGACGATAATGGCACAGTCCACAGAACACAGCAAGCAATAAATGAGGTCTTCACCGACTTCTATGCAGAACTGTATGCCCACAGTGACCAAATTCCCGAAGCAGACATAAGAGACACCCTGGAAGAAGTCGGCCTACCAAAACTGAACCAGGAGCAAAGAAAAATGCTAGGAGAGGACATTACTATCGAAGACATTACTGAAGCGATTAGATCCCTCTCCACATGCAAGACCCCTGGAACCGACGGCCTTACCCCCGAGTTTTACAAGGCATACGAAGAGATCCTGTCCCCCATACTGCATGAAGTCTATGCGGAGGCATTTGAGACGGGCACACTACCAGGCACCATGAGAGAAACCCTCATAGTGCCAATGCTCAAACCTGGCAAACCGCCCGAAAAATGTGACTCATATCGCCCACTCGCACTTCTAAACTACGATAGCAAAATACTTACGACCATACTGGCCAAGAGGCTCTCAAAGGTGATAGGTTCCCTGGTTCACGTAGACCAATGCGGCTTTGTCCCTGGACGCAACACTACAGCCAACCTAAGAAGGCTCCAGCACATAATGGCACAAACAGAGGAAAGCAAAGAAGACCTAGCGGTACTCTCGCTTGATGCCATTAAGGCTTTTGACTCGATCTTCTGGGAGTGGCTAATCGAAACCTTGAGAGAGTTTGAAATGGGCGAACACTTTATCCGATGGGTCAAAGTACTCTATAATAACCCGATGGCAAGAGTCAAAACAGGGGGCATGGTGTCAGGGGCCTGGGCTATCCAAAGGGGGACCAGACAGGGTTGCCCGCTCTCACCAATGCTATATATCCTAGGTCTGGAACCAGTAGCAATTTATTTCAGGAAACAGCTATTCGACGCGGGCATAAGCATCGCCGGTGCAGACAACATCATCTCCCTGTACGCCGACGATGTTCTTTTATATCTTCGTGACCCACAGATGAATGCCCCGATAGCTCTAGATATCTTAGATAACTTTTCGAAATACTCAGGCATAAAGTTCAGCCGGCAGAAATCATCCGCCTTCCCTCTGGCTGGCCTCAGGGGAAGGAGCACAGAAGAACTCCCCGAGATTGGAATCCAGTGGCAAACAGAGTCCTTCCGCTACCTGGGCATCACCATCAAGCACACACCAATCTCCACTCACGAAAGCAACACTGAAGCCGCATTATCGGGGGTACGGAGATCCACCAAATTTTGGTCGAAACTTCCGCTTTCGGTGATGGGCAGAGCCGCAATATCCAAGATGATAATATTGCCCAGATTCCTCTATTACTTCACCAATATAACATTTTACATTCCCCCATCCTTCTTCAGGAAACTGGAATCCCTGATCAAAGATTTTCTTTGGGGTCGATCCAGGCACAGGCTTGCACTGAACATCCTCACACTTCCCTACTCCGCAGGCAGTATCCAACTACCGGACTTCAGAAGATACTACCTAGCGGCCCAACTAACACATGTCGCCAAATGGCTGAGCGACGAGCCCTCAGCTGAGACAAACCTCCTCTGCCAACTAACCTCACCCCTACACCCTAAAGAACTGATATGGAAAAACAAAATGGGGCCTCCCGACCCGCCCATGATAGTACAGGTGGGTCGACAGGTGTGGAAAAAGGTTAACTCTATGCTGGGGCTGCAACACTCATACTCACCCGAAACCCCCATCCTAGCAGACATGTGTAAAGTCCCCGGCGACCTACCAACAATGAGGAGATGGGAAAACTTCGGCATCTACACGTGGGGAGATATGTTTGAGGAAGGGCAATTCAGGGACTTCGAATCACTGCAAGAGAACGAGGGGATCACCCTGAGCCACTACTTATGGTACCAAAAGGTGAAATTTATCGCCAAGGAGAAATGGGATGTATGGCCCGAGGAGCCTGAAACACACGCCCTGATCCAGGAGATGTACGGAGTAAGCGATGGTTGGAAACCAACATCAAGGCTATACGCCCAAATAAACGATAGGCCTAACCCAAGAAGCACACGTTTGAAAGAGAGATGGGAATCCGATTTAGGGACCGAAATTACGGAGGGAGAATGGTCGAGAGCCCTAGCATACCCGAAGGAGATATCTAGGAACGCAAGATTCAGGCTAATACAACTCAATGTCCTCTATAGGACCTACATGTCCCCACATAGAGTATCTACCTTCAATGACAGAGTCAACCCGGCATGCCCATGGTGCTCCTCTGACCATGCTGACATGATCCACATGTTTTGGACTTGCCCTAAGTCTCAGAAACTATGGTTCGCAGCCGAACAGACCTGCAGGAAAGCTGGCCTTGAGGTATATGAATGGACTCCGAAAAAGTGCCTCCTAGGCACCTACCCGAGACTGGGCAAAATCGAACACTTGGTGAAGCTGATGGACATAGCATGTGTGCTTAGAAAGAGAACGGTCGCAATGGCCTGGAAATCCTCAGCAGGCCCCAGGTACGAACCTTGGATCAGGGAGATGGAAAGATGGACGGCAGCAGAAACCAGAGCATGGGAGGAAGGGAACAATCGGGGCGGCGAAGACCTGAGCACCACACTGGAGGCCTGGAAGACCCTTCTGAGAGACATGATCTTCTCGACGAGCTATAAACCTCCCTGAATCAACCCTCCACAACCGGCAAAACAGCCTAACCCACGCACAGTAGCATCCATTCTACACCCACTTCCCCCCCTATGTGCCATGGGCACCGGCCAGAGCCCAATGGAGTGGAGACTGGGGTTCATCTACGGAAATGAGGACTATAACCACACAGAGCTCAAAGGACAGTCACTGTTACCACTGTTACTTGTTCTGTTTTCTTTCTTTCTCGTTCTCTCTTTGTTTGTTTTGTTTGTTGTTTAATAACACCCATGCCTTGTAAGACATAAGAGATTTGTAATTCATGCATAGACATAAACCACGATTGTACTGGTTGGAAATATAACAGCGAATGCCAAATGCCAATAAAAACATTTTAAAATAAAACAATAACAGATTGTACATTCCCACTACCGCACTACGGTCTGCCATCTTACAGGGATTCCATGATTCCAAGATCGGAGGACATTGAGGCATTCGATCTACCGAAGAGCTAATAGCGAGACAATTCTGGTGGCCGGGGTGGGCTAGCCAGACCAGGCGTTATGTGGAGAGCTGTCCTGTTTGTGCCCAAGTGAAGATACCAGAAAGAAGACCTTTGGGATTATTGCAACCCACAGAAATGCCACCCTATCCTTGGCATACCATTGCTACAGACTTCATCGTAGATCTCCCTCTGTCTGAAGGCAACACCTATATCATGGTTGTCATTGACTGTTTTACCAAGATGGCACATTTTGTCCCTTTTTCTAAGATTCCTTCTGCAGTTCAGATGGCACAGGCATTCTTTCACGAGATCTACCGTTTGCATGGGCTTCCAGAGAAGATACTTAACGATCGTGGATCTCAATACATTTCATCCTTTTGGAGTCAACTCTGCCGCCACCTTGATGTTCGGCGGGCCCTCTGTTCTGGATATCACCCACAGACTAGCGGCCAAACTGAGCGTACAAACCAGACTTTGGAGCAGTACCTGTGCTGTTACACCAACGGCACCCAAACAAATTGGTCAACTCATCTAGATCTTACCCGAGGTGGCTTATAACAACACAGTACATTCAGCTACTGGAATGAGTCCGTATCAATGTACTTTTGGTTTGCATCCCAAGCTATTGCTATTGTGTCCAGTTCAGCCCAGTACCATACCTTCAGCTGACCAGCTTGTGACCAAGATCCTGGAGATCCATACCTTGGCTACAAATGTTCTTGCTGGGGCTCGCGAACACATGAAGGATCAGGCAGACAGACGGCAGAGCCGTGAACCCACTTTGCGGGTAGGGGATAAGGTATGGCTTTCCTCCAAGAACTTATCTGTCCGTAACTTGCCCACTAAACTTGCTCCATGCTACTTTGGGCCTTTTCAGATCACAAAACGGATATCATCTGTGGCATTTTGGTTGCAATTACCGTCCTCCTGGCGGGTCCATCCCGTTTTTCATGTTTCTTTGTTGAAGCCTTACCTACCTGATCCCTATGGTCGTTCTGGCTCTTGTCCCTCTGCTATTGATGTGGAAGGCACACCTGAGTTTGAAGTACAGGAAATTTGTGATTCACGTATCCGACGGGGTGTGCTCCAGTTTTTGGTAGACTGGAAAGACTATCCTGCCTGTGATCGGACCTGGGAACCTCGGAATAATGTGCATGCTCCCCGTCTGGTTCGTGAATTCTATCTTCATCATCCCTGAAAGCCTGGGGCCCCAGGCCTTTCTGGAAGGGGGCATAGTGTTAGGACACCTCCTACCTGTAGCCAGCCCCTGAGGGGTTCCCCTGGTCATGCCCGACCCTGGAGGCTCTACCCCCGTTATCGCTGGTGGGGTCCGTGGGTGCCTGGAGTGCTGCCATGCACAGGTGCATTCCACCATGTCCCGGGTTCCGCGCATGCGCAGTTGGGCGGCAGTGCTAAGCTTGTTGCAAGCCTCGCTTTCGCGCCGGAGGCCCGCGCGAGGAGGCATTGCGTTCCAGGCCTCGTTCTCACGGGGACTTCCTTATAGTGCGGTCGGGTCAGGAACTAGTCGCGTCTCAACGCGGCTTGGTTCCTGACCCTCCGCATCGCTCTTGTGATTTCTTGACCCGCTCACTTGTTCCTGTTTGCTCCCCTGCCCTGCTGGGTAGGGTTCCTGTTCCTTGCCTCTTTCCTGCCTGGTTTGGGGGTTGGATCCCTGTCCTGTCATCTCTTGCCCTGGGGTCCAGCCTCTCCCTGGTTCCCTTCTTCCTACCCTCCTGTCCAGCTCCGGGTCCCTTCCTCCTTGCTTTGAGTCCCTGTTCCCTGTCAGCCCATGGTGTCTGGGGTCCCTTGCCTTGGGGGTTTCCCCACTCAGTTGTCCTTCCTCTGCCTGATCCTGTCTGCCTTTCGCCTCAATCTTAGGCATTTGCTCAAGTGTGATTCCAGCATCCTTCAACACCTCGCTACTACATCCGGACCTGACATCTACCAGCCCAGTACCACGCTGAAATGGATTTGCGATTCAGGTCGTATTGAGCGCTTGGTAGTGGGCGGCATGATATAACTAGGGAGTGTAAAGTCGGCCGTTTAACATTTGCTGCAGAGTGTTGTTTTAAATGAACTACTTTGGGGCTGGCATTGTTAGAGCTGGGAGTTACCATAGTTTTGAGTTCAGTGGATTTTGTGATTGCTGTTTCTATTAAATGATACATTTCTGGGGCTAATGTGGAGATAAAGTTAGAGCTCCCAACTTCAGTGTTCAAATCTTTCTCCCCTTTTTTGATTGGTACAACCAACTGCACTGCACCAACCTTAGGGCTGGCTAGAGTAGAGTTATATATGGGTAATGTTTGAACTAGGGCACGTCCTGGGCAGTCACAGGAATGTTTTACAACGGGATGCGAAGAGTTCTGAACCTTCTCCGTTTTATCAACTGAATTATCCTGTGGTTGTGATTTTGTACCAGGATCACAATGAGTAAGACACTGCTGTGCCGGTTGAGCAGTCACGTATGCATCAACGGCATGCCTAATCTCTTTTCTATGTATTTCCAATACTTGTTGCGATGTCCCCACAGGAAGAACCTGTTTTTTTAAAAATGTGAAGACACAGGCAGGTCAGTCCCTGGTCTGTTATCAGTTAATGCAACAGCTGCTTCAACTAACTCATCGAGGGGACCATATGATGAAATATTTAAGGCAATGTTGTTCTTAGCATTGTCTTTATGAGCCTGTGCCTGTAACTGGTATTTCTTAGATATGGCATTCGAAACCAATACTGCACCTTTTTGAGAGTGTGTTACTGTTTTAACAAATTGTTTGGTTTGTGAGGTACAATGGTTTTTAGTGCTAGCCATATTTTTTGGTTTCTTCATTTGTACAGCCACACTGTATATACTGGGTGTTTGACAGCTGGACTAATTCTGTTGTTTTCGGCAACAGTCTGATTATCATGATTTGATAGTGTGCTTTTTGGCTGTTTATCATGAATGATGTCAGCAATATGCGGCGGCGAGAGGCATTCTGATTCTGGTATTGAGCTTGGGGTAATGGAGGGTATTAAGAGGTTTGGGCAAAAATCAGTTTGAGTGCCAGTAGACATCACAATACCATTAGTTTTACCTATATTCTGTACCGATCCCATCTTAAAACTAGTTGTATGCATGATGTCGTGCTGCCACTGCAAAACCTGTTCGAGTTGCACAGTTTGCAATACAAGTTTTGAGTCAAGCGTCTCAAAGAGTCTGGCTATAGATTGAATGGCCAGATTCATTGAGTTTGGTGTTATTTCCAACAGCTTGTTTGTTATTTCGGGGCTGCTGGGTTTCTCATTGCCTGTCACATTAGGTCTCGGGTTGCGTGGAGTTGGAGCAGAGTAAGTGACAGCCAATTCTGAGTTACAGTGATTAATATCTGTAAATAAATTGGTAGAGCCAGATAAGATTTTGTGTTATGGTGTGAGAAAACTGACAAGAGCTGTTATTTCCAAGCTCAATTACAGCCTGATCAGGAGTTTGTTCAGAGTGCTGGTTGGTGGTAATACCTATTGGTGCTGTAAAAACATTACCCAATAATACACTATCAGTGAGTGATCTTTTGACAGTATTTGCATTTGGGGGAGATGTTGTGGCCACACCCATAATTAGCGAAACATTAGGATTGACAGAATTAACAACCTTCGCAGAGTCAAGTATCGGTGATAAAGATATACATTCAACAACATCTGTTCCAACAAAGCTTGGTGTAATAGTAGAAATGGGCGTTCTCACTGCCCTTGATTCCAATACCTTATTGTCGTCGTTATTGAAGTCTTGACAAAAAGTACGAATGTCTGTGTATCCAACAGCTTTCACTGGGAGCTTGACAGGGTTTGAGCCCTCCGGTTAGAAGGGGTGGAGAAGCACAATCCATTTCCTGCTTTCTGTTGTGGGATTTTAGGATTCTTTCGTCCATACGTTTTTTTATGGAATGAAAGAGAACTCGAATCCGGCATGCCGGATTTCAGGGACAGCAGTACACACTGCATTTCCTTTTCTGTAAAAAAGTGGAACCGATTAAAACAACGAAAGAGTGAATTGGGTAAATCTAATACCGTCAAGGTACCGGTGATGAAGGGGAAAGGGAATCACCGATTGACCGCAATGCCGCGACAATGGGGCAAAGCGGTACTTTGCCGGTACTTGGCTCGGTGCGTGCGCGCTGGTGCGCTTGCCGACCAAATTTGTAGGTTTCCGCCCAAGTAGGCGTGGCTTACTGATTTGATGGTAATTATTGATTATGCAGTAGCCAATTCCACTTCCAAAGCATTTCTAAGGAAAGAAACAAAGAATATTATAGTTGCATGAGTAGAGTATTCAAAAGTCTTTCCAATATCAGCAACAATATGTACCGTAGCGTTAGAACAGGTTTGGTAGCCATGTGGAGACAGAGAGACATATCGGTCAAGCGGTACTTCGCCGGTACTTGGCTCGGTGCGTGTCAGGAGTCTATCCCAGCAAAGACACATATTTGCACTATATTCTTGGCATGAAGCAGTTGTGAAAGGGGGGTCTGATTAGCAGAAACAGAATTACCCACATCATTAATAAAAACCAATACTAAAAGGGGCTGTCACACCCTCACCAGATGGCTTTCTGTCACAATGACCTCCACAAGGAAGGAGGATCAGTCCATTCACATCTGTGTATCTCAAAACATACAGATTTACTACCAAGATGGCTGCCGGGAAGTAAAGCCACACTCTCACGAGCTCTCGGCCAGGCCCACAAAGGAGGCAAAAGTAAAGCAAACTACAGAGCAAGCAGGGCCCCCAAAGAAGAACCTGCTTCACCGGAGGTCCCGCTGTAGCCGGTGAAGTCCCCACAGAGAGGAACAGCCAGCCACCAGCTGACACTGCGCAGGAACGCAGGCAAAAAAGAGCGGCAAGAGCGGAGGAGCTGGGGGAGACACCAGGGCTGCTGGGGTGGATGCACCTCTAACCCGGAGCCCTAGCAGCAAGGGAGAGGCAGCTCGCACCCCCCCTTCCCAGCCTTGATTGCATGGAGGTCCCCTGGCTCGGGCAGAGGAGTTGCTCTGGGTGGAGAGCTCCGTGCAACACCACGCAGCGACAACCAGTCTCAGGAGCGGATCCCTCCGGCATGTGGCTCTACAGGCAGACAGAGAGGTGAGAGCAGCACGCGGGGGGAAAGCAGCTGGGAACACGAAGTGCGCTGAAATTGCAGTACGGCCAAGCGGCCTGGGAGAGAGAAGAGGGGGACTTTGCCTCCCCCCACAACACCCACTGCGCTCTGCACCAGGAGGGCCCGTCCCGCCCCCACCACACTAAACAAACAGTGACCGCGGGGCGATAGCCCCCAAGAAGACCCAGCATACGGCGGGGGGAGGCGGACAGCCCAGGAAGATTGGAGGGGCCCGGGCACCTGGGGAGGAGCCCCTACCAACAAGGGACCACAGGAGGCCCCAGCAAAGAGGGTGAACGCATCAGGAGCGGACCCCCTAAGTGTGCGGCCCAGAGGATAAACAGAGGTGAGGGCCGCGCATGGGGGCTACACCACTGGGGACATGGCACCGGTGGCATCAGCAGGGAGAGCGAGCAACTCCGGAGAGAAGAGGAGAGAGCCCAGTCACCCCACAGGGCACACACGGTTCTCAGAGCCGGGTGAGTCCCTTGCCCTCCCCCCTCACATAAGGCATAACTGCAGGGGCACATCCAAAGCGCAGCAAAGAAATCCCAAAGAAACACAGAAGAGTGGATCAGGCAGTCTCTGGGGAGGGATCAGAGGGATCCAACAACCAACATTGCTTTGCCGCCGCTCCTCTCCCCCCTCCCCATGTAGAAACTATAACACTGACTCATCTGAAGCAGGGGCACACGATGGTGAATTGCGGCCCCTGAGGGAGGGGGGCCAGCCGGCGGTCCGCAGGGAATCTCACAGTGAACAGACCACACACAACCACAGACAGCGTAAAGCAGCTAACCCTGCGAGCAGGAGAAAGAAGACAGGCAAGACCCAGGGGTGCATTACCGCAGGGAGGGTAGGCAGATGCCTGGAAACAAGGGAAAGCAGACCCCAGAAGTGCACGACAGCAAGAAAAACACGAGAAGAGGACAAATGGAGACGTGCTGGCAAAAGCTCTCAGAGGAGTCGGAGCTTGGCGCCCAGAGCAGACAACAAGAAGGGCGAGAGCCCCCCTGCACCTTTCGTAAAGAAATGGCCCTTATTAAGGAGGATCTCCTCCACTGTCTGAAAGGGATGGAAGAGAGGCTGACAGCATCCTACCAGGAACAGATGACAAACCTTATGGCGGACATAAAGAATTCACTGAAGGAGGTCAGGGACGAAATCACCTCTTTAGGAAATAGAGGGGATATGACGGAGCAAGGTCTATCGAAGGTAGACAAGGAGGTGCAGCAAAACACAGAACTATTAGAACAGATCGCGACCGCCACACACAATTTGGAAATACAGGCAGAGGACCAGAAGAACCGCTCCAGACTGTCCAACATCAGAATTAAAGGCCTGGCAGAATCAACCTCTGACGTGGACCTGAAAATGACAGTTCAGCAATGCTTTGCAACACTTGAGGCAGACTACACCCCGGAGGAGATCTGAATAGACAGAATCCACAGAGTGGGCCCAAAAAGGAGTGTCAAGGGTATCAGACCGAGGGACGTGCTAGCGGCACTAGCCTCCTACGAAGTTGAAGAAAGAATACTCAGGACAGCCCGTAGTCAACCAATGATAATAATCAATGGCTCACAGGTGAGCCTGTTTCAGGACTTGGCCTCCTCCACACTTCAGAAGAGAAGGGCGATGGGCCCGGTTACAAACATCCTAGTGGGGAAAAAAAATCCCATACAAGTGGACCTTCCCCTTTGGCCTAACATTCTCATGGGAAGGAAAGCAACAGAGAGCCACAACCTGTGTGGAGGGCATATCAATCCTGGGTCTAGAGGAGAGAGAAGAAGAACCCAGGGATCAAAGACGCGGTGCACAGCCACAACAAAGAAACAGGCCATGCGAATGGTCCACTGCGCAGGAAAGGAAGTGGGCGAAATTGAAAGGTCCCCAAAGTAGAAGAAGAAGGGTAGGGGAATGGAGACTGACCCCCTTTTGCTATAACATGCAAGAAGGACTCAGAGAAGCAGAGCTACCGAAAAGGGAGTGTCGAGAGGAGAAAAGGAGGTGCAAAGAGGAAATCGCTTAATGTTACGTGGGCCATGTCCGGGAAGGAGTGACCATAAAGCTCCGGGTTGAAATCGGGGCCGGGTTCCACCTCCATGGGTGGCGTTCTCGGACACCGAGCCCTAACCGGAGAGGGTGGTGGGAGGGTCGGCGGGGGAGGGTGGGAGTTACAAACATGGAGCTCAATAAGTTTAGAGGGAACAGGACCAAGAAAGGGGTTAGATGTTAGGAGCGGAACCAACACCAATGAAACCATTTTTAATCTTATCACATAATATCAGGGGCCTGAATACCCCTGTAAAGAGGAAAAAGGTGGGGCTCCAAATAAACAGGGGGGGGCAGACATAATAACGTTGCAGGAAACACATATTAAGAAAGAGGACACTCTTAAACTGTGAATACACCAATTCTCCCAAGTCTATCAGGCAAACACGAGGAATAAGACTGCAGGGGTACTAGTGGGCTTGAAGGACTCCCTGGGGACAAAAGTCCTGAAAACAGTAGCAGACCCAAATGGCAGATGCATCTTTCTACATGTCCAGATGGAGAGGAAAGTGTTTACGGTGTGCACCATCTAGGCCACTAACATGGGTCAGGATGGATTCTTCCTCCACACCCTAGGGAAACTAGAAAGATTTGCTGAGCGGGAGTCATCCTTACAGGGGATTTCAACATAGCGTGGAAACTTGAAGGGGAAAGGAGCAAAAAGGACACAAATAAAGGGCAACACCCATCTAAAGCGGTAAGAGACCGATTGGCTGGTATGGCAATGAGAGACCTTTGGCGGGAGAAAATGGGACAAGAATCGGGATACACATGCAACTCTCATGTACACTGATCTTTCTCCCGTATCGACTACGCATTGGGTTCCCTGGGATTTTGGGAACACTGTTAGATATTACGTTAGACCCAATTGCTTTATCCGATCATGCCCCCATGTGGCTCTATCTTGGGACTCAAACCGTATTGCCACTTATGATCCTGGAGATGTCCGAATGAGATATTCAGAGATAGAGTACTACGGGAAGCGGTGAGGGACAAAATCGCAGACTACTTCACTCTAAACAACACGCTAGGAGCCCCCTTAGGTACAGTATAGGACGCCTTTAAAGCTGTCTTAAGGGGGAGTGGATCTCCCTCCGAGCGGCCAAGAGGAAGGAGAAGGATACACTGGAAAAAGACCTAGGGGCAGACTTAGGGGAGGTCCAGAAAGAATTGGCAGAGGGAAGAAACAGGGGAAAGCCACAGAGTGAAGGAGGCTCAGAGACAGCTTAACATATTCAGATCCACCAGAGCGGAGAGGGCATTACTGAGTTTTAAGCAGCGCTACTAGATTGGGACCAATACGACAGATAGGATGCTTGCAAGGCTGCTAAAACAGCAGAAGGGGCAGAGCCATGTAGGGGGCATCAAGCAAACAGATCGGTCCTTGATCACTGACTCAGACGAGATCACATTGGCCTTTGCCGATTACTACAAACAACTCTACTCAACGGAAAATCCGAACAAAGCTAAGATAAAGGCCTTCTTAGATACGGTGAAGCTCACAAGGATAACAGAGGAGAGCAAGGGAAACCTAGATAAGGAAATCTCAGAGAGAATGATAAAGACCCTTCCGCCCAATAAAGCACCCGGGGCCGACGGCTACTCAGGGAATTTCTATAAAACATACTGCAACAAGCTAAAAAACTTCCTTGCCAGATTGTACAACTCATTCCGAGAGGGGTGACCAGGTCAATGACCATGGCGAAGGTAGTACTGTTAGAAAAACCTAAAAAAGATCCCACTAATTGCGGATCTTAGAGGCCCATTGCATTACTAAACACAGACGTGAAAATCTACACCGGGATCCTAGCAGAAAGAGTTAAAAGAGTACTGCCGGGAGTTATCGGACTAGATCAGTCCAGCTTTATCCCAGGAAGACAATACCAGAAAGGTGAGCCACTGCCTGGAGAAGCTAGAAAAGACCCGGCGTTCGATAGGGTGGAGTTCGATAGGGTGGAGGTGCCCTATTTATTCCAGGTGGTGGAGCGGCTTGGGTTCGGTCCAGAAATACTAATGGTAGAGGCAAATTATTTAAGCCCCTCGATGAGGCTGGCAGTGAACACACAGATCTCCGATACCATAAAAGTAGAGCGGGGGACTAGACAGGGATGCCCGCTTTCCCCTTACCTATACGCCATCTACCTTGAACCCCTGTTGGCAGCTATCAAGCAAACCCAGGAAATCAAAGGAATCCCATTCGGAGGGGAGTTACACAAAACGGAGGTGCACGCGGATGACATGCTCCTGACACTGAACGAGCCGGTCTCCTCCATACCAATCCTGGTCAAACTACTGAGAGAATAGGAAGGGATATCTGGGCTGAAAATAAATATGGGGAAGTCTGACCAACTAGAGGTTGGTCTCTCTAGGTGCTCACTCTTCCGCCCGCCAAAAAAAGTATAACATACCTGGGGATTAAACTAACTAGTAAATTCACAGTGCTATACAAGGCAAATTTCCCGGATCTGATTCAAAAAACGTGCGCGAACCTGGCTAGGTGGTCCCCGCTGCGAATATCGTGGCTGGGACACATAAATACGATTAAGATGGTGACCCTCCCCAGACTTCTATTCAAGTTCCAATCCCTCCCTTTAACGGTCCCGATGGTTTTTTTTCAGACAATTAACTCAATGATATGTAGATTTATCTGGAAAGGTAAACGCCTGAGGATAGCAATAGAGCTCTTGATGACCTCAAGATAGAACAGGGGTTTAGAGCTGCCCAATCTACTTAGATACTATGAGGCCGCCCATCTGAGAGTGGTGAGGGAATGGTTTTCTGCAAGCACAGACAAAATATGGGCTTGAATGGACAGAGCGGTCGCGGGATGCCCTCTAGATGGGCTACTATGGCTGCAGGGGACGGACAGGCCCCCCAGCACAAGACATAGTAGGGTGCTTCGGGTCACGTGTGATATCTGGGACAGATGGCTCAGAAGAGGGCACCTGTCAACCACACCCTCCCCATTTACCCCAATGTTTAATAACGCCACCTTCTCCATGGGCTTGAAAAAAGGGACATTTAGCCAGTGGAAGGAGAGGGGGTGCGTGAAAATCCGGTACATGGTGTGGGGAGGAGAAATAGCAACCTTTGAAGATTGTAAGACGCAGGTCGGGCTTTCGGAGAAAGATAGGTATGAATACGTCCAGCTGAGGCACTGGTTATGTCAGAAGGAGATTAGGCAGGCTGCGGTTAGGCCACTGACCAAATTCGAGTCATACATAACTACACACTCTGGGGATAAACACCTGGTCTTCGGATCTATACTGCATTCTTCAGGATTGTGCAGATAAAAAGAAATGGCCCGGAATCGGCCACCAGGGGGCGCACGGATGATTACTGCCTCCGTGTGAGCTCTGCCTCCATGGTCCTGGAAGCGGCTTGAGCCCCCACTTCTGGACCCCCCCTTGGACAAAAAGTAGTATAAGGTTGTATGAGCATGCCCCCTCCCTGCTGGAGAAAACCCAGCGAAAAACGGCAGAGATTTCCCAGAGAAATCACTGACTGAAGAGGGTCGGTCCCTCAAGCTGCGACGCTGTGAAGGTGAAACTAAACCAGCTGAACAGTACCCTGTTGGAACGCCTCCAAGTCTTGCAGTGGAATCGCTCCGGAGTATCGTGAGGGCCTTGGGCTTGAAACCGGTACGTGCAACCTTTGCACAGTGAGCAGCGGAGTTTGCAAGGACGAAGGAAGGTGAGCGGCGGGTGCCCCGACGCAGAGAGGGAGAGCCAGTGGAAGCCTTTGCATACTGTACCGCTCCACCCCTCGTGCGCAGAGCGCCCGCGACTCCCATCGCCCCATTGAGACACTGCCTTGGACTGCCCAAAGGACAGCAGGCGCAGAGAAGCCCCAAGCTGTCCCTCAAACACAGAGAGGCACTCGCCTCTTGAAAGCGGGTGAAGGCAGAGAACTGGCTGGACTTGCAATTGCCCACACTGCGCTGACGGACCTGGTCGCGCACCCGTTGTGGACTAATCGATCTGCATCAATGTGCCCACCGACTTGAGGACACCCAGATAACCGCAGGACGTGTGAGTGTGCCACGACGGTGCAGCGCAACAGTAATCAAAGATAACGATGAGTGACCGCTGCCAGCCCCTGGGGGTGATATCAGAGACTATAGAGACTGTCTGAAGTCACTGGACCAACAGAATCCTCCAGATCTGCCCTACACCATACACCCGGTTGGCAGAGAAGCCCATGTGCGACCGATAAGTGAGAACTGCCATTTGGGTGAATGCCTAGCTGAAACTCAGTGTGGAACCTCGCATGCTACGCACTACACGTGCGCAACGAGCAAAGTATCTCCAGGCCCATCCTGAAGCCGTACCAAGTCTGGCCAGCTGATATTGCATACGATCAGCACCACCACAGACAGTATCGTCCCAGAACACACGGACCTCTGATCAGCCAGGTTAAAGAGAGGGGTGAGGAAAACAGGACAATTCTGATCCCTACTCCTCACAGGGAAGCGGCACTGAGACACTGTCTGTTGGATGCAACTATCGCTCCATCCTCGTAGGAACAAGGAGACCCCTACCTATAGGAACCTATGTAATGCGCTGTAAACTCTGCCCTTGACACCCCTGATGTCAGGATATACTGGGGAATCTCCACGAACACAGGAGTCAACATAGAGTCCCCGCTCCTCTATGCGGGGACTCTATGTTGACTCCTATTCCTCTAGGAATATTCCTCTGAGAGACCCGGACGGAACACTGCACCTCCTCTACGTTGCGCAGGCCCCCTATCGGCCCGATTGCTGCACGTCCCAAGCCCCTCTCTCCTGGAATCACTCTTGGTACATCCGCTTCCACTATGGAGCGTTGGGATAGTGGTCATTTGGCCTGAGACCACTCCACAACTGGCAAAACGAGACCTTCCTTGTGCAGAGCCCAACAAAGGACAATAAGAGGAACTCACAGGGGTTTGGCTTCTCGCTCAGAGGGATCCAAGTATCCTCACGCCACCACAAGAAATTGGTGAGAACCACAACGCTCTCAAAGGCAGTCAGCAGCACACTAAATAAAATCCAATAACAACCCGGTGACTGGGACATTTTCAGAGGTTCCCCATTTGAGTCACCCGATGAGGTCCGCCGCCTGGCCCTTTAACGGAGATGCTCTCTCTCCAAACAGTACTGTGCACTGACCACAATCCTCCTGCCTCCTGGTGATCCACTGTGACATTAATGAACCTTACCTCCTACCTTCCTACCAAACAACCAATCTATGCTCCCTGAAGTACGAAGGATAAACACAAATACCTCCTGCTAACTTCACCGGATACAATTCCCAAAGGGAAAACGGACCTTCCTTGTCGCATTTGAACCTATGCCTCTTCGAGAAGGTTGGGCCCCTTTCCGTAGGGCCGTGTGCCCTCTTCTCTCCACGCAGACGGAGGACAGTAGACCTGATTGGGCAGTACTCTCGTACACCTCCCTGAATATCGCCTTCCTAAGTGCCTTGAGCTCTGTGCATATGGACATCAAAGAAAAGCTTGCATCATATACATTTTACCCACACCGCACTCATAGCACTCCCCCTCTTGACATTGTTATGGCATCTTCGGGACCGGAAACAGCTGCAACCAAAGCAGACGTAGCAGATCTGTTATCTGAAATGAAGAGTATGAGAGCCGACATAAGTGGGAAAATAGACAAAATAACTAATAGGATCGACAAAATGGAGGAAAGGCTGGAAGAAGTGGAGTATAATCAGACCTTCCTATCCACACTAGAAACGCAAATGGACGCCAGGATCACAGATATTGAAACGAGAGAAGAGGAATTTCGCCTGAAGGTCGATGACCTGGAGAACTGTGAGCGACGCAACAATATACATGTTTTTGGCGTTCTGGAAAAGGAGGGGGAACAGAAATCGATCTGAAGAGAACCTTGCACACACTGATGAAACTACTATTTGAAGATGAATCCGTAGATTAACCCAAACTCCACCTCATGCACCATGCAGGCGGTTCTGCCCGTGGCCCGAGAACAATATTAGCCCGATTTCACAATTATGCAGACAAAGCACGGGTCGTCGACAAGGCCAGGCGAGGCACGCAGATCCCCCTGCGCACAGCAAGCACATCCATTTATCAAGATCTCCCATCTATCACACTGGAAATGAGACGGAAATGCCTCCCACTCACTAGATTCCTAAAAGACAAAGCAGTGAGATATCAATGAGTGTACCCCTTCTCGCTGACGTTTGAATGGGAGGGGAGCACGGTAAAGCTGAAAACCAAAAGGGACATTGGCAGCTGCATAACAGACCTGGTCGGTGAACAGGAAGGAGGATCGGTCCCAGAGGAAGGACGGAAAAAGGACAGAGAGTGCAAGATCAAAGGACCAAGGCGAAGAAAGATTCCAGGCAAAAGAAAGTTCAGGAGGATGAATGCATCCCCGGATATGGAACATTGAACTCTCCTTTACAGATCAATGCCACTGTTTGATAATCGACCTGAGAGAGCACTTTGCTGCCCTTCCTTACATGTAAAATTGCTTTGTCGAGATCGTACCTTTCCAACCAATGGGCAACAAGGATGAAGACGCCAGACACCAGAATCTGTAGGTGAAAACTGCCGGTATGAAAAAAGGGGGTGGGGGGACCGCAGAGGTGAACAGGAAGGAGGATCGGTCCCAGAGGAAGGACGGAATAAGGACAGAAAGTGGAAGATCAAAGGACCAAGGCGAAGAAAGATTCCAGGCAAAAGAAAGTTCAGGAGGATGAATGCATCCCCGGATGGAACATTGAACTCTCCTTTACAGATCAATGCCACTGTTTGATGATCGACCTGAGAGAACACTTTGCTGCCCTTCCTTACATAGAAAATTGCTTTGTCGAGATCGTACCTTTCCAACCAATGGGCAACAAGGATGAAGACGCCAGACACCAGAATCTGTAGGTGAAAACAGCTGTTATGAAAAAAGGGGGGGCGCAGAGGACTCAATTTTCTATTAGCGGTGTTATGTTAAAGGACCAAAAGGGGTAACAACTTCACTGGTGGTCCGAGACCGACTGGGTGACATTAACCCCGCTGGATCGGACGCCGCATAGAGACGATGGGTGGGTGGGGGGACGGTGGGGGTAGATGGGGCAATTGAAACAGGTAAATACACTGGTACATGCAAATTAATATGTTGGATGTTGAACACTTACTGGCTTGGGCCTACGATTGGACATTTGGGCATTGACTATGTCCACGATCACTGACAATTTAGCGGGCAAATCCGGATTTCTAAGGGCTGGCACCTTAAATGTTAAGGGTCTCAATTCCCCCACTAAAAGATATTAGTCTCTCGTGAATTCAAGAGGGCTAACCTAGACATACTCTTCCTGCAAAAGACCAGATATGTACGGAGCGAGGAATGGAAGGTTCTTTATGCCAAGATGGGAACTGAATACTGGGGATCGGGACCTTTACGAAAAGCGGGAGTGGGTATCTTGATTAGGGAAGGGCTCAAATTTGAAATCTCAAAAACATGGTCGGATGCCGGCTGGAGAGCCATTGTCCTGGTGGGCAGACTCCACAACACTACTCACACATCCTGGCCCTAGAATGGATTACCTATAACATACAAGGGGAACCTGAAAAGTTTCACGGGGACTGGGGAGAAGTTCTCGCCTTTTTGAAAGGGGATTATGTGCAACAGTGGTGCCTCCAAAATATACGGATGCTGGACATACATTAAAGGGATAAAGGGTAACAGGCAGGTCCACACACACCTCTTGGCGACACAGACAAACTCCATCTTCTACAAAACTAACTTTGGGCTCGGGGGGGGGCAGGTAAAGTAGGGGGGGAGTTGATATAGTTGATAATGATGTTTGAAAATGCCAATAAAAATACTGTTAAAAAATCAAAACATATCGATTTGTCCGGTAAAATACAAGCACTATAGAGTCAGCCAAAGACATCCAGAAATCAAGCGTGCAATCTGTCTGCATCAGACAATATTTGTCATAATATAAACAAAAACTACTACGTTGATCACTTTTTTGATTCAGCTGTACTATAACTTTAATTATAACCTTCATTATATCACTCATTCTACTGTGCCAAATATTTGCAATGTTAAGCGCTAGTAGCGGTTCCATTCAGATTACCAGCACCTCCTATTTAAATCCAACCGACCCAGGCTTTTGTGCCCAAATATATATATATAGTTGTCTCTTATCATTTCCTCCTTTTGTTCAGCTCCAGATCATAAAGTTCAGGTTCCTTTGTATACACGTTCAGACCTGCCAAAACGCATGCATCTGAGAAAAGTGCCGAATTATATAGTCAAATAGAAAATATGAAAAATGTGGCAAAGACAGAGGGCTAACCTCGTATCCTTCCCACTGTCTGCCTGGGAAAAAGACTGACGGGACCCAGAAAAGCACCCCAACCCGAACTGTTAATCTTCCTGAGTGTTAACCTTTGCAAGGGGAAAAATGAATGCACAAGAAGAGGAAACCGATTATAGACTAATTCCACTGGTTTCTCCCAAACAACACTACCAGAGAATTTCTCTAAATCAGACTCATGTTGGTAGACATGCCATCCCTAATCTATTCCTAACTCCCCAGAGAGAGAAACTATTTAGGAGTTGTGATTTGATCTACTTACCTATTATTTACAGTCTTTAACTCGAACTCATATTTTTTAATTATTTCTATATTCATATATTTATTGCACTAAAGCACTTTTGGCTTGTAATTTGCTCTTTATTTGGTTTTCATCAATCAACGCTATTATTATTATTGCATTTTAATTTGTCCTATTTATTTTTGGACTATTGGATTCCGTGAGCTCGCAAACTGTATCCACTGGGAAGGGGAGTCGGACTATGGGTGCTATAAGGAACTCATGTTGGCAACAGTAAAGACAGACACAAGTGATCACAGTTCAACAGTGTTTATTGAACAATGAATGCAGGGTGGAAAAATGTCTAATCTAAACCTGGATCTAAGATGGGAGCAAGCGTCGACCATCAAATGAAAAATAAGGCAGTCTTAGTGGCGTTGTGCCAAATAAAAGGGCCTACACTAAGAAAAACTATTACCAAGTCCTTACAGCTAATTACAGAAAGAGTGTGGGATAGGGTTTCAATAAAGAAAGAAGTGTTCTTAAATATTAAGTCAGGATGTGATTGCCAGGGGTCTCCCTTGCCCACATTTTCAGCATGGGACAAGGTGGGACCCTGGAGCACAGCACACACTCAAGCTTTCTCAGCACAAGCCGACAGTTTCGTTCCAGCTAGCACAGTACAAGCTCAAGCTTTCTCAGTACGAGCCGACAGTGTCGTTCCAGCTATCAGGTTCATCGATGGTAAAGTCTCTTTTACCAAAGGTCTCTTGCCTTCGAGGGGGAGATGTTTTCAACAAACAAACAAAGTTCTGTTCCACTTATACTTTAGGGGATGGCTTCACCCCTGGGTCCCCCTCTTCCGGGCGCAGACCTCTCAAAAAGTTGTATTCAACTAATCAATAAAACAGTTCCTTTTTCAATGAACTTGGGTGATGACGTTTCACCCCTGGATCTCCCTCTGCTGGGCTTGGACCTCAAATGACAAGGGGAACAGTTCACTTCTACTTGTCTTGCAATACTTTTTGTATTCACAAATCTTAATGTTTTTTTAAACAGTTCCTCAGGGTTCACCTCTGTTGGTCGGTCTCCCTCTGCCGGGTTCAGTCTGGCTGTTCTTATAACACAGTTCACTATGGGACTTTAGACTTTGCCCCTTCTCGTTAGCATCCCTCCGCCGGGTTCACTCTCGCCAACCTTTATAACACAGTTTACTATGGGACTTTAGACTTTGCCCCTTCTCGTTAGCATGCCTCTGCCGGGTTCACTCTTGCCAACCTTTATAACACAGTTCACTTGCTACTTTCACCAAGCAGGATTCATTCCCTTTCGCTTCACAAACATCTGTCGGTCAAAGACTTTCGACGGTACAGAGGATTTTGCAAGACCTCTGTATGACCACTTTGACCCCCTTTTCACCTTCTTCAAAGGCCTTCTACAATCAGGTAATCGCCCAGAGTTTCCTGCCTGAGCACCCACATGGTGCTGGACTCCTCTGTTTCTGGTTTTCCCCCTCTCTCGTCAACTGTATCTTTAAGCTTCTCAAAAGTTCAAATTATCCGTTAGGTATTCATCGTTCAACACAGTTCGTTTTTTTATCGGCTCCTCCCTCTACTCACCGGCTGTGATGAACTGCTTGGCTTTCTTCTCCTTCGAGTCAAGGTTGGTACCATAGAGACCTGCGTCTCTTGCCAGCTTGGTTATCAGCGCAGTAGGGTCTCATGTACCGTAGACATCTGCTGCAACACATGCTGGCCACTGTTCACGGACTTATAATTTTCTCTGCAGAGGTTTCACGGGCCTTGGACGGATAGGGCAAGGTCGCTTCTCTCCTTGTCACCCGCTTGGTCTGTGCTGTCTTTCTCCTCCTCTTGAACTGCTGTGTTGAGTTAGCTCTCACGTCGTGCAATCTGCCTTTCTCCTCTTCTGCTCTGGTGCTCCACCTTTTATCCCTGTGGGGAAGGGAAAGGGATGTCAGGTGTGTGTGCGATTCTGGTCAATTGCCTGACTTTGCCTGGCCCTTGTATTGGGACATGTTAGGTAAACAGCTCTGGTGTTTGTCCGTTGTCTTTTGTGTTGTGCGAAAGTGTTTGTGTGGGAAAAGGGGGGGGGGGGGGCAGTGTTTTGGAATATCCTACATTGTAGGATGGGGAAAAGGTGTTGAAAGAAGGTTGATACTCACCTGTCGGTGTGCCACTCCCACTCACCAAGGACCCCCCCAATCCAGGTGATCCCCCCTCACTGGTCCACCCCCAGGTACTGGATCCAACCGTGATGGCCGCGTCCTGGCCACCTGGATGACAGTGTAACGCTTACCTGTGAACTCTGCGGGGACGCCCTTGAAAACTCTCTAGAACTTCTGACAAGAAGCAATTTCTGTAGCAATGACAAGAGAACGAATTCCCTTCTTAACTACTGCTCTATCTCTGAAAACCTCACACCATTTGGTGACTGAAGTAACAATAACGATAAAAGCTCACCTTAATGTTTAATTGTGTGAGCTCTCTATCCTGCGTCACGCAGGGGCGCATGTCCTGAAGAGTGGAGACGAAGGAGAGAACAAACAATAGGGCACTCTATAATAATATGAGTGATGTGGAACCTAGCAGAAGGGGAAATATAACAAAATAACGAAATGGTGCCTAGTATACGGAGCGGCTGGTAGCAACAGTTATTTCTAACATATATGAGCGATTGGAATGGAGAGTAAGGCTCTAATAATCACTATCTCACTAAATACCTAACTAAATATAGAAAAGAAAAAAGGGGTCATGAAATAACTGAACAAAGTGTGACAAGACCTAAGCAGAAGGAAACGTTATTCAAGGCGTGCGCGAAGCAGCGATAATGCGCGCACTACGGGTAATGCAAATGAAAATGTAATTATTGAATAACCAACAACCTCTGTGACAAATAGATACAACCTCACACGAGTGCCACCCAAAATCATCTGAAAACACTCGAAACAGTACTTGCGTGAGGAACAGCAATTTTCAGTCAGGACCTCTGAGGAGGGAAAAGGGGCGAGTGACAGGAAAAATAAAATAACCGTAAACGGGACAGGGTGCTATACATGGGAGGGAAGAAAATTAACAGATAAGGGCAAGACCTCAGAGACTGAGGAAAAGGCAAGGGACTAAAACAGGAGGGGCTAAATGCTGTGACTGGAATTCTGTGACGACCGCGGTAAGCGTCCGTACTGCAGGGCAGTCAGCAACGCGAAGCGCGAGTCCCCTCAGGAAGCGGCTACTTATAACAGAAATCGGTCAAAGACTAGACTAGTAATGTTAGCTTTCTCAATGGCACAACCTGGCGGCCATTGAGGGAAATGAACTTCCATTACTTTCAGTATAAATCTGACTTAACAGCAGGACCTCTTAATACCCTTAACAAGGTTAAACCTAAGGACCCATAGACTTAATTTGGAAACTGGCTGGTGATCATGACAGTCAGATCTCCGGGGACTAGCGAGGGAGATACCGTCAGGTTTCTCACATATCCTTCCCCTATGCAAGGTGGACATACCTGTTTTTTGGTTGTATTTCCTGCCGTTAAAACCAGCCAAAGAACAGGATTGAGAGATGTCCAGGCACTCTCGCATATTACACTGATCGATTTTTGTAGGTAGAGGTGAAGTGATCTTATCTGACTCTCTACAATAACCTACTAATTGGGTTTCAAAGGCTGTCTTGGGTTTTATGGGTTTTGAGCTTTCCCAATCCCATACAGGAGAATTTTGGGAGTCGTGACTTTCCTGCCAGGACCTCTGGGACAGAAAATATCCAAAGACAGATGAAGATTCCTGTAAGAGAGTAGAAAAGATGGGGAAGTCTTGCCCCAGAATAAATTCCTCAGGTAGTCCTGGAATTATGGCTGATGGTATTTCACATGTCTTGCCCGGTATTTCTATGTGTGCTGGTATTTTAGGGTAGATTTGGATTCTCCATGTACACAAGTTACTCGGACTAGGGTTCTGTGGTTTAGGTCTTGTGGTGTAACTAAATCGGCCTGGATAGCCGTCTGCTTACTTCCTGAGTCGATTAGGGCCTTTACCTGTTTCCCATTTACCCAAGCCTTTTCATAGGTGAACTCGGTAGGAGTTGGACATAAGCAGAGGCTATAAGTCTCTAGCTCTTGCTCGGCTTCTTCCCACTCTTCACCCTTCAAGCAGCCTATAGTTCGTCTTTTATAGTCTTGTGGTGTAACTAAATCGGCCAGGATAGCGGTCTGCTTACTTCCTGAGTCGATTAGGGCCTTTACCTGTTTCCCATTTACCCAAGCCTTTTCATAGGTGAACTCGGTTGGAGTTGGACATAAGCAGAGGCTATAAGTCTCTAGCTCTTGCTCGGCTTCTTCCCACTCTTCACCCTTCAAGCAGCCTATAGTTCGTCTTTTATATTCTTCGGACATTGTCTATCTAGATGTCCGATCTCTCTAAAGGAAAACAGACCAGAGGAGGAGGTTTGCTTCCTTTCACTTCCTCCTTTCTGCTTTCATCTTTAGGTCTTGGATCGGGTTTCTTGATCTCTACTCTTTCTCGAGGCATCCCTTCCTTGACTCTATATGACCCCCCTTCTTTATCTATTCCGTGAGGCGGACGGCGATGGATGGGTTTATGATCTTTTCGATCTTCCCATCGATGGGCTGTCTAAAACGTGGTTTTGCACAGTCTCAATGGCCATGGCTAGGGTAGGCTGATTTAATTGAACGACTAATTTTTGTAGAAAAGGGGGTAAGGAATTTGTAAATTGTTCTAAGGTAATCATCTCGGTCAGTTCTTCTAGAGATTTATTATTAGTCCATAGGGTCACTGTGTTTTTTATCCGTTCGCCCATCTTTAAAGGAACTTCTCCCAGGTTCAACCTAATGGCTCTTTCCAACAAGCCTTCCTTGATGGATAGGAAGGAGGCTCCCTGTGCAAGGTTGAGTAGTTAATAAGAAGTTTTGAGTTCCCCTTTCAGCAAGGGTCCCAAATAGCATTTCTTAAGGCTCTCTCCCCACCCAAGTTGTTCGGCCAGACGTTCAAAGTTTAGGAAAACCTTTCCCAAAATCTCAACTTCAAGATAGGGTTGAAATACGCCTTGTGGAAGTAACCGCCTTGCTTGCAATTCAGTTAGTCAAGTTAGATTTTGATGAAGTCTGTTTTCGGATTGTATCTGATGGGCTGCCAATTGGGCTGTGATATTGGCTAGATCAGCCATTTCTTCTGGGGGTGTAAGGGTTCCCCGTGTGGTGTCTGAATTAGAAAAAAAACAACTCTTGACCCCTTCGGATAAGGTTTCAAAATACTCAGAGTCTTCTGATTTTGAGTCTGTCGATGGAGACGGAACACAATGGAAAATAAAAGGCTCTGAGGGAGGAGAATTTCCTTGGCTGTATGGTAAAATGAGAGAGTGGCAGAGTATCTAGAAAGACTTGAGTCTTAAAGAACAACTCCTGTGGGCTAAATGGAATATGTAACTGAGAGGACACCACCTCTTTTAAGGTGGATATGCGGTCAGAATCTAGGAGATCAACTATTTTATTTTCCCCTTCCGGTGGTACTACAATTATTAGCATGGGTTTCAATTTTTATCAGTTTAATCACATCCCAACCCTGACACCATATGGAAGGAACTCATGGTGGCAACAGCAAAGACAGACACAAGTGATCACAGTTCAAGGGTGTTTATTGAACAATGAATGCAGGGTGGAAAAACGCCTAATCTAAATCTGAATCTAAGATGGGAGCAAGCGTCGACCAGCGACTAGCGCGTTATTTTGGAGTACCTGTAGTTTGTTGATTATAGATTGGTTAGCACCTAGGTATAGGCTATTGCAATAGTCCAATTTAGACTGTATGAGAGCCCTAGCCAGCGTGAGCCAGCTATTAGTGGATAAGAAAGGTCTACAGGCCCTGATCAGTTTGCCAGTGTAGGCAGTGGCTGAGGCAGTCATATTAACTTGTTTGGAGAAGTTGGTATTGGCGTCTTTAATATCATCAATCTGACATTTGAGGTCAACAAGGGCAGTTTCTGTTTTGTTTTGAGGTCGAAAGCCAGATTGACGTATTCCTAGCAGTTGGTTAGTCTCTAGGTAATCCTGAATTTGCAAGTAGGCCACTCTGTCAAGAATTTTTAGCAAAAATGGAACCGTGGTGATGGGTCTGTAATTGGTGGGAATAGGCGGGTCTAGTGATTGTTTTTTTTAGAAGTGGGAGAACCCACGATTGTTTCAGGTTGCTGGGTACTGAGTTAGAGTAGAAGGACAGATTTATTAGTTTAGTGATAAAGGGGGATAGATCTCTGGCTGCATCTTTTATAATCTGGGCAGGGCAGCTATCCCCTTTGCAATTGGAGGGTTTTAGAGAGGTTATGATTTTTTGGACTTCTGGTATAGTTACCTTTTTGAACGTGAAGCCTAAGTTAGTGTCTGTGGGCGGTGGTGTACTAGGGCTAGTGGGATAGCTACTGGTAAATTGTTGTCGTTTGTCCTCAATTTTGGTTTGGAGCCCTGTGATTTTGTTGGCGAGGGCGTTATGGATACTGGTGCACCAAGGTTTGTCTTTCGCGCAAGTATCTGTGGGAGAGTTAGGATTTTCTAATTCCTTTAGAATAGTGAAAAGTTGTTTAGTACAAGAACCTGCCTGGTTTATTCTAACATTGTAGACTTCTTTCTTAGTACGAATGATCTCCTTTTTATAAAGGGAGGAGATAATCGTAAGATTAGTTTTATTTTCAGCCGATGGTGTTGTTTTCCATAGTATTTCGAGCTTAGCTTTCTTTTTTCTCAATATTTTGAGTTCAGGTGTGTACCAAGAGTTCAAATTGGCTCTAGGTTTACCTTTGCACAGTTTCAGTCGGGCGATAGTATCATTGGCGTTGGCCATGGAGTCATTGTACGTGTTGACCAGTAGGTTAAGGTCAGCAGTGGCTGGGAGTGAGTTGAGAGTGGGAAGGACCAAGGGGATTAGGGCTTCGGCAGTAATGGTACACTTATTCCTGGTCGGACAGGCTGGTGCAGGGTGGCTCTGTTTAGGATTTACGTTGTTAATATTAATATCAAAAGATATAAGGTGGTGGTCAGTCCATGCAAGAGGTTGGGGGGCTTTGCAGGTAATATTGCAGTTGAGAGCCGCTACCCAGTCAATGATTCTGCTTTTCTGATGAGTACGTTGAGTGCTAAGTTGTGTGAAGTCATGCTCAGCTAGAGTGTTAGCCAGGGAGGAGGCTAGGGTGACATTGGGGTTGTTGTACTCGAGGTTAAAATCTCCAAGAATTATATTTTGTGCCGAAGGTTTAGAGTTCTCGGCTATTAGAGAGGTGACGTCTTCCTCAACAGTTCCAATAGGTCCTGGGGGTCTATATATTAAGTGAATGGTAATCGTGCTCTTCGGGGTGGTTTGTAGTTTGATAGCAAGGTGCTCACATGATTTAAGTGGAGGTGAGGTAACTGATCTGAGGTCTAGTGGGGATTTAAATATGATAGCTACACATCCTCCTCAAGCATTGGGTCTGTCAGCTCTGAAAATGGAATATTTGTCGGGAACAGCTAGGGTTAGGTAAGGTCCTGCTGCCTCATGTAGCCAAGTTTCTGTTATGGTGAGGAAGTCAAGATCGTCTGATGATGTCAGCGATTTCTGTGGGATGACAAAATAGGCAAATTCTACTATAACTGAGTGTTAACAATATAGGCAGATTCCCCTTTGCTAAAGGCTCACAGAATAGGCAAAATCTACTTTAACTGTGTGGGACCTTGGTAATGGCCATACCGGCATGCCGCAAAAGGCCCTCCAACCGCCGATAGCGCCATCACAGGACCCGCCGATACCGCCACTGCCCTGGGAGGAACCCCTAAATACCGACCGGTAATACCAACATGCTAATACCGGGCTCGTAATCCCGGACCCAGAAATAACGTCATCGCGTTGGAACAGGAAATGGGCCAGCGGCCATCTTTAAAAACACAATCGATTGCAATTCTCCAAAACCACCAGTTGATACCTGGAGAGCTCTGTGCTAATCCTTCCATAATGTCCAAGGCAACCAGGAAGACCACCCCCCGGCTGCGGAAACAGCGCTTTTCCGACGCAGAACTAAATATGCTAGCTGACACCCTTGCTGCAGATGTCATAAATTCCCAGAGCCTGAAGCGTGAAGTGCAGCAGCAGAAAAAGGACATCTGGTAGGAGGTAGCCTGCAAGGTGTCGGCTGTAGGAACCACCCCACGTAGTGTGAAGGACTGCAGGAAGAGGTGGGATGACCTCCGCTTGAGGGTCCGTAACATCATGGCAAGCAACAGGAGAAAGGCCATGGCCACAGGCGGAGGTCCCCACTCTCCTGCAAAAATGACCACCTGGGAGGAGACCGCAAGCACCTTCATTAATCCAGAGACCATCGAGGGATTTGGGGAGATGGAGACGGGTGCTGCATCATCACCAGAATGAGGTGACTGACCCTGCAGATGCCTGTAGGGGAAACCATGACGTAACACAAGTGATGTGGAAGAGAGTCTAGGCAAGGCAATGCATGTCCCAACACCCACATGAACACATACAAGTCCAGATGGCGGGCCAAACCCTGCCAGACAGAAATGCATGCTGAGTGCCAATCCCATAACCTACACACAGCCAACACACATGGACCGTGCCCATGTAATACATCACACAAACCCCAAATCAATGGCATGCCATCTGCCATGCAGCAAATGCCAAAATGCCCCCTCAGACTACCCTGTGTGACACACCTGTAAGATATGAATGCATGATTAAATGAATAATGAACAGCAACAAAGTATGCTTCTGGCATGTAACACCATCACTGATGCCCTGCATCTCTTCTACCCCCCAGGCACCGATGGAGAAGATGCCAGCCAAGACACCACCGCCAGGGCATCCACATCCCGCCCAAAGAAAAGGGCTACCGCCACAATCACCTCCGGGCCGCCAAACAAGCCACACCTACTGCCAGTGTGCTTGACACACTCGAGACCCAGCAGCCCACACCCGCACCAGTGGAAGGGGAGTCCCTACAAGCACTGGCCACCACAGAAGATGACTTTGAGGAGATTGTGGACCAGGAGGCAGTCACTGAAGTGACATGTCCACCGACCCCAAACCCTGTGCCCACCCCCCACCCCAAAATCAGCCCTCACCCACCTACAGCAGTGCTGATCCCTGCCTCCATGATTCGGACCTGAGCCCCTTCCAGGAGGACAGCACCGACAATGCAGGCCCCGTGAGTGCACCACCCACCACTCCTACTCCCACCAACACCCTCGAGTCATGTCTGGCGAGGGTGGAGGCCCGACAGGAGTCCATGTTGGAGATCCTGCGGCAATACATGGCAGATGGCAAGGACACCAGCCGGGAAATAGCCACTGCCATTGCGGGGACCACTGCTGTTATTACCGCAAACACAGCCGCAGTGAATACGTCGGCAGTGCTGATGAGGGACTGCCTGGGGGCAATAACAAAGGTACTTACATCCATCCTGCTCCACATGCAGCGGCCACGCCCTGCAGCAGCCGTGAAACCTGCCACCGACTCCTCATCAGCCACCACACCTGCTTCCTCAGTCCCCACCAGCCCTGTGCGTCCCACCAGAAGGAGTGCAAGGCACACCGAAATGCTGCCCCCGGACAGCAAAAAGTCCCGCAAGCAGTGTGGGTGGACAATGGGACTGGGACACATGGTTGGGGTGAATGGGAGCATTTGGTGGAGTTCATTGGGGGGGTTTGGGAGTTCACTGGGGGGGTTTGGGAGTTCACTGGGGGGGTTTGGGAAGGGTTGTCACATTTTTGCTGTTTGATCCAATACACCCGTTGTGAGAAAAAACATTCAATGCCTGGACATTGTTCATTTGGTGTGTATCCATTTATTGTATGACTGTGTTCAGTGCCCAACTGCCAACATTCCCTGTGAGCATGTCCACATGGACCCAGTGTGTCACTGACACATGTCTATCATAGTCCCTGTGGTTCAGAAGTATTCGTGAATCAGTGATTGGCATACTGCATGGCCATCCTATGCATCACGTACTTGCAGGGGTGCTGCTTCACCTCTGTCTCCATCCTCATCATCCACACCCGGTGCATGCATGTCAGGTGGCAGTGGTACATTTCTCCGGACGCACATGTTGTGCAGCATGACACAGGCCATGGTGATCTTTGCCACCTTCTCAGGCCTATAAAGTAGTGCTTCACCAGACCTGCTTAGGCAGCGGAACCGCGCCTTCAACAGGCCAAAGGTCTGCTCAATCACAACACGGGTAAGGGTGTGAACCAGATTGTACTCCCCTTCATGGCTGTTCTGCGGGTTCCGCACACGGGTAAGTAGCCACGGCCTCAAGGGATATCCTCCATCACCTGCAAGCAAATACAAATAGGTGTGTCTCACTCTGAGCTGCCACCTTCAGGAATCACAGTCATGGCCGCAGCTATTTGGTGTGGACATGCACATGTCCCTGTACCTACGCACAAATGTTATCTAGATGTATACTATACTGCTATGAGGTGTGGTAGTCTGGATGGCGTTCAATAGATGATGCAGGGTGAGATGATGTATGCTGAGGCGGATGTACTGTGGTTGTACGACAATGTTTAGCCTCCCAATTATCCTGCATATTCTACACTGTGCATGGTCACACTAGCCACATTGGCACAGTAGCGATCATGTTTATTCATGCATTGCTTGACATACACATGGTTGTCAGGTCGTGCGTCTCACATGTGGTCATTGATATGCATTAATGGTAAGATGTGTGCCAATGATGTGTCATTGTAACGCTCACCTGATTCCCGCAGAGGCGCCGGTCTTGATTGGGTGAATGCCGTATCTTCAAAGGTGATGTGTAACACACGGTTGGCTCTTTGGGCTGGACCTCTGTGCACTGTATGTCTGACTCGAAGAGTAAGATGTCTGCAGATAGAAAATATGGGATTAATGAACTGGGGTTATTGGGTGCCTCTCTCCTCTTCCCTTTCTCTTCTCCTGTAGAACCCCAAAGGTTAACGCCCTCACCTTAGGTAAGTGAACGCCGAGCTCTCCATCTGCCTCGGGGCAGGGTGCCGTAACCAGTTTCTTCACTGGATAAGGGTGCAGGCCTCTTGACCTCAGAGGACTGCTGTCCGTCGTTAACTGCACGAACGGTAAGTTCTGGGCACTTCAAATGTCTTAAAAGTCTTTTGTAATGATATCTCTTGTTTTGCAGGGTTCCGGCGATGGCGGATGGTGGGCTGATGAGAGTTGAGGATCGAACCCGCGTGAGGAATAGAAGCGCCTGGACGCACATAAGTAAGCGCTTGTAGCCTGCTTCACGATGCGCACTAACTGTCCCTTTTATCTTGCAGGTACAAGTTCGGAGCTTTAGAGAAGCTGAAGGGTGCTGGAATACCCACTGGATTCGGCGTGGGAAGGAGTAATGGCACGTGAGTAATAAAGTTGCCCAATGTCTTTAAACGCACCTTCTTTTGTCTTTCAGATGCGGGATGCAGCGCCGAAGACCTCCGGAGCGTGCGAAGAGCTGGTAAGCTTTTGTCTTTCAGATGCCGGAATGCAGCGCGAGGCGTTGGTGACAGCCGATGGACCAGGTAAGAGATGCGCTGCCACTGAAGACCGTAGTGCTAACCTGTTCTTTCTTTGTCTTTACAGATGCTGCTGAAGACTGGATTCCAGGATGGTAAGCCTTTGTTCCCTTAGGCCCAGGATCAGAAGACACGATGAGCGTTAAAGCAAGATTCATCCATCGGGTGTGGTTTAAATAGCCTCCTGTAGTGCTTAGGTGTCTCCTTCCACAGCCACGCCTAGGTAAGAAAAGAGTTCCTGCTTTCCAGAAGAGTTCCAGTGTTCTGAACCTAGGGAGTGGCTCCTGCCCCACCCAACAGGAAAAGTAGTCCCAAACAGAAGAGGATCAGGGGTTCAACTGGCAGGTAAGTAAGCAGCATGGTCTGCTGCAGGTAAGTCCACCCAAGCATTATGAGCCCGGCGCTTCCAGCGCTGGGACTGGGCATCTTTATGAGCCTGGTGCCACTGGCGCCAGGACAGGGTCCAAAAGGTCCCAATTGGGACTGGCTGGCACTTGGAACCGGGGTTATGGGTCTGCTTCCAAGGGAGTCGGGCAAGTCCTGATCTTTTGGAAGCAGAGATCATGACAGCACCCCCCCTCAAGGCCCCTCCCAAACCGGGCTTTTCCAGGGGTTTGGGCTTGTTAGGAAATGTTCGATGAAATCTTTTGATTAGACGAGGCGCGTGGACATATTCTGCAGGGTACCAGGATCTTTCTTGGGGACCGTAGCCTTTCCAGTCAATCAGGTAAAATAGTTTAGATTTGGAGATCTTGGAATCCAGGATGCTTTTGACTTCAAACTCAAGTTCTCCATCAACTAGAATAGGTTTTGGAGATGTAGTTAGTCGGGTTTGAGGTTGCACGGGTTTTAATAGAGAGACGTGGAAGACCGGATGTATCTTCATGTGAGGGGGCAAGTCCAACTTGACCGCTACTGGATTTAATATGGTAGTGATGGAATAGGGACCAAGGTATCTTGGGTTGAATGTGCGTGGTCCTTTTAGAGGTAGATATTTGGTGGATAACCAGACTTGATCTCCTACTTGATATTGGGGGGCTTCCTTCCGATGTTGGTCTGCTCCTTTCTTGTATTGTTCTTTAGCCCTTTGAAGGTGAGAAACGGCTTCCTTAAAGGTTTGGGTGATTGTAGAATGCAGGTGGTCTACTGCTGGTGTTCCAAGATCTTGGAGTGGATCCAACTCCGAGGTTCGAGGGTGACTACCGTATAAAAGAAAAAACGGGGTCTTCCCAGTTCCCGAGTGGACAGAGTTATTGTAGGCATATTCGGCTATCCAAAGGATATCTTTCCAAGTTTTTTCAGTTTGTTGTAGCATGCAGCGCAAATACTGTTCCAGAGTTTGATTGGTCCTCTCGGTTTGTCCGTCGGTTTGAGGGTGGTGGCTGGTCGAAAGTCTCACATCAATTTGAGCCGACCGACAGCAACTTCGCCAAAAATGAGAAATAAATTGACTACCTCGATCCGAAATTAGAACTGAAGGAAAACCGTGCAGTCGGACGATGTTTTCGAGAAATTCTCGGGCCAGAGTTGCTGTTGTTGGTAAGCCTTTGAGTGGAATGAAATGCGCCATCTTGGAGAATAGGTCCACGATTACTAGGATCGTATTGTATCCGGAGCATGGAGGTAGATCGGTGATGAAGTCCATAGAAAGCGTATGCCAAGGGTGAGGCGGGATGTCAATAGGGCGTAAGAGGCCGGCTGGTTTTTCCTTTTGACTCTTGTTTTGGGCGCATACTCCAGAGGACATTATAAAGTCTCTGATATCTTTTTTCCAAGACGGCCACCAGAAGTAGCGCTTGATCTTTTCCGAGGTCTTGGTCATACCGGGATGTCCTTCCATTAAAGAATCGTGATAACAAGAGATTAGCTTTTTCTGTAAATCTGTGCTGGGCAGGTATAACCGTTCTTGGAAATATAATAGGTTGTCCTTCACCGTTAAGTCCTTTCCCTGCAGATGCCAATTCTGTATGTCTGCTGGAGTTACCAGTAGCCTGGCTTTATCCTTAACTTCCTCTATGGATTGTGTGGCGATTACACCTAGAATTCTTTGTTCGGGAATGATAGGTACAGGTTTAGGATTGATCAAATGTTCTTCCACTCCCATCCGAGAAAGGGCATCAGCTTTATCGTTTTTTGTACCAGGTCGATAGGTAATTATGAAGTCAAACTCGGCAAAGAATAGTGCCCAACGGAGTTGCCTAGAGGATTGAGCTTTTGCGGTTTTCAAATATTGCAGGTTTCGGTGATCTGTAATCACAGTAACGGTGTGTCGGGCCCCCAGAAGATAATGCCGCCAAGCCTTAAAGGCGGACTTGATAGCTAGAAGTTCCTTATCAGTAATAGTGTAATTGATTTCAGGAGGCGAGAATTTGCGGGACCAAAATGCCACGGGATGCAACTGATTGGTTACTGGGTCCTTTTGTGATAGAACTGCCCCCATGGCAAGGCTCAAAGCATCAGTTTCAACGATGTAGGGGAGTTCTGGGCGAGGATGTTTTAAGATCGGTGCAGAGATAAATCTAGTCTTCAAATTCTGGAAAGCTTGTTCCGCCTCGGTAGACCATTCAAAACGTTTGTTTTTCTTTAACAAGGCGGTGATGGGCTGGACTATTCGAGAGAATTCGGGGATAAACCTGCAGTAAAAGTTAGCGAAGCCTAACATGCTTTGAACACCTTTTACGGAGGATGGCGATGGCCATTTGAGAATTGCATCGACCTTCTTTGAATCCATACGCACTCCGCTAGGTGATAATATGAATCCCAAGAATTCAACTTCAGTCACGTTGAAAACACATTTTTCCAACTTAGCGAAACGTTTGTGTTGACGCAATCTCTCGAGGACCATTTTCACGTGTTTCCGATGTTCAGTTTCCGATGAAGAATAAACGAGGATGTCGTCAATGTAAACAACAACACACACATCTATGAGCTCTCTGAGGACATCGTTCATAAAATATTGAAAGGCGCCTGGGGCATTGCAAAGTCCGAAGGGCATGACCTGATATTCAAATAGCCCATACTTGGTGCGGAAGGCCGTCTTCCATTCATCGCCCTCTTTTACTCGTACCAAGTGGTAGGCTCCTCTAAGATCCAGCTTTGTATATATGCATGCTTTTCTGACTTGGTCCAGGAGTTCAGGGATCAAAGGTAACGGATATCTATTCTTAACGGTGATCTGGTTCAGGGCGCGATAATCTATACAAGTTCTAAGGTCCCCTTCTTTTTTTGGAACGAAGAACAAAGCTGAGGAAGCAGGGGACTTGGAAGGACGAATAAACCCATTCGCTAGGTATTGATCGAGGTATTGTCGGAGGTGAAGATTCTCAGGCTCGGTGAGGGCATAAATTCTACTACAAGGAGGAGTAGATCCAGGTATCAGGTCTATCTGGCAGTCATAAGACCTATGAGGAGGTAGAGAGTTAGCCTGATCCTTCCGGAAAACATCTTGGAATTCTAGGTATTCAGGAGGTAACTGGGGAGCCTCCGAGGAAATTGCTGCCAGTGCAACACCAGGTCGAGGGTGACAAGTAGAGACACATTCTGGAAACTGAACCGTTCTTGCTCGCCAATCGATCTGAGGATTGTGCTTCTCTAACCAAGGAATTCCTAGAATAATCTGGAACTGAGGGGCCTTGATCACATCGAACACGATCTTCTCATGGTGTCCATCTTGACTTACTAGCGTCACTTCTTGGGTGGTATGCGTTACTGGTCCGGAGGCTATCTCCGTACCATCCACCGTAGTAATGACGTCCTTTACAGCCTTTGGACAAAGAGTCAGATTCATCCTCAAAACCATTTCATGATCCACATAATTGCCGATGGCACCGCTGTCGACGTAAGCTTCAATCGCATGTAATCGATCCGGATGTTCAGGGCTAATGAGGACGATAGGTATCACGAAATGCGAGGTCACGGAACTGGTATTAACGCTCGGCAAGAGGACCTCTATTCTTGTCGGGCGAGGTCGTTTCCCTGCTCAGAGTTTGTGACCCTGGTAACTGCAGCTCCTACTGCCTTCTTGGCTGGTTTCACCGGACAGTCTCGAAGAAAGTGCCCCGAGCTTCCGCAATAGAGGCATAATTGCAGCTGTTTTCTCCTTTCCCGCTCCTTTTGTGTTAGTGGTCCTTTCAGGCCCCCTATTTGCATGGGTTCCCCGGAGTCTACTCCTTTGGTAGGAGTTGGTGGTTTGGAAAATACTCCAGCATCAAACTTGGAACGATCGGCCATCCTGTTCTGCAGTCTGTGGTCAATTTGAACGACTAAGTCAATATAGTCCGAACAGTCTTGCGGGGGATTCACTACTTGGGCTAACACATCTTTGAGCTCTCCACGTAGACCTCTATAAAACTGCGTAATCCTTTTGTCCTCAGGCCATCGAGTTTCCACTATCAGTCTGTTGAAAGACGCAATATAAGCCAAAAGGGCTTGATTACCCTGTCGCAATGAAAGGAGCTCATTGTCCAAGGCCTGCCCCTGTGAATGTCTTGCAAACAGTTTTTCCATACTGAGCTGAAAAGCTTGAAAATCATGGAGAACCGGATCATCTTGATTAACTAGAGGGATCAACCAGTCTGCCGCATTGCCACTAAGGTACGAAAGCACGAAAGCTACCTTAGCTTGATCAGTTGGAAAGGCTGCTGGCCGGCATAAGAAGTGCAACCGGCACTGATTAATAAATACTGCAAACCTCTTTGGGTCACCAGAAAATCGTTCGGGCGGAGCCAGAGGTACATTCCCAGGTAGGTTGATCTGCACTGGGTTCGTAGAGGATGTTGAAGGAAGATTTGCCCCAGATGCGGGTAACGGAGTTTGTCCGGCTTGTGACTGTAGCAATTGTCTAGCGAGATCGTCTGTTCGCTCCTTGGAAATAATCAGTTCCCTTCTTAGAGCATTCGTTTCCTGACGGGCTGCATGCACTTCTGCTCTTAGTTCCCCAAGTAACTGGGCTAGCTGGTCGGTATCCGAGGTTTCCATAGCGCCTGGGTGGGAGTTTTGCGGTAGGCTTTGCGTTCTGTAACGTTCACCTGATTCCCGCAGAGGCGCCGGTCTTGACTGGGTGAATGCCGTATCTTCAAAGGTGATGTGTAACACACGGTTGGCTCTTTGGGCTGGACCTCTGTGCACTGTATGTCTGACTCGAAGAGTAAGATGTCTGCAGATAGAAAATATGGGATTAATGAACTGGGGTTATTGGGTGCCTCTCTCCTCTTCCCTTTCTCTTCTCCTGTAGAACCCCAAAGGTTAACGCCCTCACCTTAGGTAAGTGAACGCCGAGCTCTCCATCTGCCTCGGGGCAGGGTGCCGTAACCAGTTTCTTCACTGGATAAGGGTGCAGGCCTCTTGACCTCAGAGGACTGCTGTCCGTCATTAACTGCACGAACGGTAAGTTCTGGGCACTTCAAATGTCTTAAAAGTCTTTTGTAATGATATCTCTTGTTTTGCAGGGTTCCGGCGATGGCGGATGGCGGGCTGATGAGAGTTGAGGATCGAACCCGCGTGAGGAATAGAAGCGCCTGGACGCACGTAAGTAAGCGCTTGTAGCCTGCTTCACGATGCGCACGAACTGTCCCTTTTATCTTGCAGGTACAAGTTCGGAGCTTTAGAGAAGCTGAAGGGTGCTGGAATACCCACTGGATTTGGCGTGGGAAGGAGTAATGGCACGTGAGTAATAAAGTTGCCCAATGTCTTTAAACGCACCTTCTTTTGTCTTTCAGATGCGGGATGCAGCGCCGAAGGCCTCCGGAGCGTGCGAAGAGCTGGTAAGCTTTTGTCTTTCAGATGCCGGAATGCAGTGCGAAGACCTCCGGAGCATGCGAAGAGTAGGTAAGCCTTTGTCTTTCAGATGCCGGAATGCAGCGCGAGGCGTTGGTGACAGCCGATGGACCAGGTAAGAGATGCGCTGCCACTGAAGACCGTAGTGCTAACCTGTTCTTTCTTTGTCTTTACAGATGCTGTTGAAGACTGGATTCCAGGATGGTAAGCCTTTGTTCCCTTAGGCCCAGGATCAGAAGACACGATGAGCGTTCTGCTGCAGAGAATGCAGAATAACGCAAAGCAAGATTCATCCATCGGGTGTGGTTTAAATAGCCTCCTGTAGTGCTTAGGTGTCTCCTTCCACAGCCACGCCTAGGTAAGAAAAGAGTTCCTGCTTTCCAGAAGAGTTCCAGTGTTCTGAACCTAAGGAGTGGCTCCTGCCCCACCCAACAGGAAAAGTAGTCCCAAACAGAAGAGGATCAGGGGTTCAACTGGCAGGTAAGTAAGCAGCATGGTCTGCTGCAGGTAAGTCCACCCAAGCATTATGAGCCCGGCGCTTCCAGCGCTGGGACTGGGCATCTTTATGAGCCTGGTGCCACAAGCGCCAGGACAGGGTCCAAAAGGTCCCAATTGGGACTGGCTGGCACTCGGAACCGGGGTTATGGGTCTGCTTCCAAGGGAGTCGGGCAAGTCCTGATCTTTTGGAAGCAGAGATCATGACAGCCATGTTGGGGTTGGGAGGTTCAGGTCAGGTGTCATTAGCTCTGCGTGAATTCTCCAATCACCATCCATTTCCACCCAGGTGGGGTATGCATCTCCCCCATTCCCACCCAGGTGGGGTATGCATCCCCCCCCATTCCCACCCAGGTGGGGTATGCATCCCCCCATTCCCACCCAGGTGGGGTATGCATCGCAACACATCCCTACCCCACTGCACTGCCATGGCCCACTCAGACAACTCACCAAGCAGCCAGGCACGTGGTCCAGCATGTCGCTCCATGTGACGGGGTAGCGTGGAGTTACGCAGCACCATGGCATCATGTGTTGATCCAGGAAATCGGGCGCAGCAATGTGTGATGATCTTGCTAGAGTCACATACCATCTGCACATTGATGGAGTGGTATTGCTTGCGATTGTGGTGTACCGCCTCTACGGCGTGGGGGATTACCAATTCTACATGGGTGCAGTCGAGGGCACCAACACAATTGGGTATGCCTGCCAGTGCATGCAAGCCTACTTTGGTGTCGGCTATCTCCTGGGCAGTCCGTGGTAGGGATATGTGTGTGCTAGCGTGCTTCAGGAGGGCATCCAGCACTTGGGTCAGCATGCGTGAAAATAGTGGTTGTGAAATGCCATGCAGCTGGCCCACTGTGTGCTGGTAGGTGCCTGTAGCCAGGAAGTGGAGCACAGACATCACCTTTAGTAGCGGGGGGATGGCAGTGCGTATTACTATGATGCTGGCAATGTCGTTGCCTATCATGTCCACTATGGTGGTGATGGTGTCCTGGTCCAACTGGTACAGGGTGTGGATCTGGTCAGGGGTTAGAATAAATGGACTGGGTCTGATGCGAGGGATTGGCGGCTGCCTACGAGGGACTACTGGCTGCACTGGTGGTAATTTCTGGGCCTGTCTCACCCTCCTTCTCCTCCTGCGTCTCCTCTGTGCTGCCTGTTGTTGCTGCTGTAGTTGTTGTTGTAGTTGCTGTTGTTGCTGTAGTTGTAGCAGTATAGGAATGTCCTCCAGCGCCACGATTGCAACAGCTAGTGGTAGCATTTTGGTGTAGGAAGGGGTGTGGTTTGTGGGTGTACTCCTTTTATACTGGGCCAGACTCCATTGAGTCCACCTGTGGTGATTGTGTGCACCTGTGGCAGTTGGCTTGATTGCTGATTGCTGTTTGCGGGTGGTCCGCGATGCCTGTATGGCCGGCATCGTGCAGCCCCTGATTACCGCCTTCGGGATGCCGGTATTTGCATGTCCGCGTGGGTTGTGATGTCCTCCTATTACCGGCATGCCGGTATTTGCTCCCCGAAGGGGCGCGTGTACGCGCACATGCTGGTATGAGGGTGCACGGTACGGGCGGTGCCGGTATTGGCGGGTTGTCGGGTCAGAATGCCCCAGACCCGTTAACGATGCCGCTATTACCATTCTGCCTTCCTTTTTTCATTACCTCCATTCTCGTAATGAGGCCGATTGTGTCTGCACTGAGCACTGTGACAGAAAGTGTCAAGAGGTCGGCTGCAGGTCATACAGTTGAAGAAAACATGTAACTGAAGGTGGGACAGTTTGTAGTCAGTCTGCAAAATGGCAAAGCTGGTGCGGCTTGGTCACGCACATACTAGTGCATGTAAAGGCAAGTAAGCAAACAGTGCAATATGCAGAGCGCAAACAATCTAAGTGGTGCTTACAAAAGTACTGTACCTGCATGGGTCACACAGAATAAATGCCTTCCTCCTCCACGTAATGAAGCTGTGTTTCGCATTGTTGAAAACATTCTTGTATTCCACAATGTATGCATCTATGGGAATGCTACCCCTAAGACTAATGGCCTAGCATGAAGTGTTTGTACTGCATGTGATGACAACTGAAATGAAAGCACAAGGGACCAGTAGGCAGTCTACCCCCCTTTCAACAGTTATGTAGGGTAATTTCATGTACAGTATTTGCCACATCTGTTGTGGGCAACAAAAGGGGCACTCTTGTAGGGCAGCAGAGCTCCAAAAAATCCTTGCAGACCATATGCCGCGCTACAGACCCTTTCCCGACAAAGGGAATGGTATTGTGCATGTACTGCAACTCACTACTCTACAGACGGAAGGTACTTGGAAGTGCGTGGGAAGGGTGCATCCGGGCGCATATCAATGACTGGCGCCTATATAGGTGAGTGCCACCCAATAATTCCTTCTCTCGGCACATCCCCTATGGTATCCATGCAGGTGCTGCCCCTTCTGTACCGGGCCTTTCCTGCTGTTCCTTCTGTGGCGTGTGTCAGAAGACCATAATAAATGGAAATTAACTGGGAAAGGAAAAAAGGGAAATAAAAAAAGCACCTTTCAGAGATAAACAATAGAATTGCCAATGAACGGATGCAGGGCGTGGCACTGTGTAAAACACTGTAGTTCAATCGGTTGGAAAGGGAGTCGCTGTAGAAAGTGGTTTCATGTTGCACAGCGTTTTGAATAGTGTCAGTGCTCAACACTTACTACAAACATTTTTCCATTACTTTCAAGAAGGGAACCAAGGCAATTTGGATGGGGTGTTGTGCAGAAGTCGGAATGGCAGGCATAGTAAGATGAACGTTATAGCTGGGGGAAACTGTTCGTGCTGTGAAACGTCATTTTTCCATGTGTGAATACACCATTGGCACAGGTCGTACAAAGGCACATAAACCCTTCTTCGCAATGTACCGGGCTTTCTTCATTTGCGTACCAAATAAAAAATTACGCAGCCACACTGGTGTCTGCATAATGCGATAGAAAATTATGCACGAGATCGAAAACAAACGTATGACCCGGGCAAGTGCCACCTTCATCGCAAACGTCACTGAAACGCGTGTAACATGCTGTGCAATTTCCCCTCCACAATGAACAACAATAATGTCAGCATGATTGCGTGCCACCAAAGTGTCAAACAGACAAACCAAAATCAGTCACTTCATTATAGGCACTCCATAGCACTACACATCCACATGATAGATTCCAAAATGAGCAGCCACTGCACAGTGTTTTCCATTCACTTTCAATCAATGTATTTTGAACTCACATAGAACCTGCACGCTGTGGCTCCTGAAACACACAGCCATAACTGCACCCTATGCATTTCTGTCCACAAATACACTGTGTACCACAGTCTGTGCGTACACACCACACCCAGAAACCTTATGGACCAATCCCGTAGCCTCTACAGGTCCATTTCTATTGCCGTGCCACACTGCAACTATCGCGATATTCGCAGACTTTTCGTGCTGTGTGCGCACAGGAGTGGGGGGATAATTTCACCCAGGGTAAGGGACGTCGTTAGTAGTGGCGGCTCTTAATAGAACCTTTTTTTTTTAAAGGTGCTTCCATAGAAACACCTTTTTGTGCTTTTTTTATAAGTGTTTCTGTGTTTTCTACGTCAGCTCACATTCTTACAATAGGGTCTTCACTGCCGCCTGTAGATTGTGAAAATAAATGTCATTGCCACTGGTCGACAAAGACATGCTATTTCCTTTGAAAAGGTGTATATATCAAGAACAAATGTTGTCATTCTCACAGGAGAACATCCCAGCAGCACTCACAAAGTCAGACATGCTTCTGTTGATGAGACCCCTTCCGACATCGGGCTGGCGACAGGAATCATTGGAATAGTTCTACACTATTCTCGGGGGTATACATGAGAAAGGCACCTTGGCAGTGGGAAAAATGCGCTGCACTGCTTTCATCATCTTCTTCAGTTGACGGTGCACATGGGAACAAGGCATGGAATGCAAAAAGAAGACTCCAAAGTGCACGACCACAACATGTACAGGTCCGGAAGTGGCCATGCGTTGACATTCTACAAGCACTTCGCCGAAACAGCACACTTCTACACTGTGCCACAAAGCCTCCACTCCCTCCAAACCGAAATTGCCAAAAAAGCTTTCTTAGAGGGCATACACGACCAGATCTTCCACAAAGGCATCACCCACGACGAAAACTGTGCGTCCTGCCCTGTTTGCCAGCCGCACTACACAAACTAATGGAAGAAATGATTGCCGCCCTTTCCTGTGACGCACACCCTAAGCACCTGGTTGGACATTCCCCACAGTCCCATTTCCATTGACCACCATGGTGAGAAGCACAGAATGTGGCACGTGTCTTTCCCCAAGTACCGCAAGGGTTGCACCCCAGTGAAGCAGGAGGAGTCCTTCTCCCTATTGGTGCTCTTGCCTGTGACGCACACCCTGAGCACCTCATTGGCCAAAGGCCATAGTCCCATTTCCATTGGCCAGCATAGTGAAAAGTGCTGAATGGGACACGTGCGGTCCCACAAGTATGGCGAGGGCCGGGCCAGGAGTCCTTCTTCCAATTGCCACACACCCGAAGCACCTGATTGGACAATCCCCACAGTCCCATTTCCTTGGCCGCCACCTGCAAAATCCCCGGATGTGGCTTTCGTGCTGCGTGCGGGCGTGGGGGAATAACTTGCAACCAAGGTATGGGGAGTTCATGGTAAGGGGGGGGCTATTAAAAGAGACTTTTTTTTTTAGATGCTTCTACAGAAACACCTTTTTTTTGGTTTTTATTTGCTTTTGTGTTTTCTTGTGCTCACATTAGTACAGCAAACTCTTCACTGCATCCTGTAGACTGGCAAACAAAACTGCATTGCCAATGGCTGACAACAAAATGCAATTTCTTGGAAAAATTCTGCATTTCCACAACTAATGAGCTCATTGTTGCAGAAGAACATTCCACGAGCGGACAAAAAAGTATTCATGCTTCTGTTGATGAGACACCTTCCTGCGTCTGGCTCGGAACAACATCCATGAGCAGCGGCCCATACTCTTTGTGGTATTATGAATGAGAAAAAAACCTTGGTGGTGGGAAAAGCGGCTTCACGACATCCAGAAATCTCCTCAGTCTACGGAACAAATCTAAACAAGCCAGGTAACCTATATTCATGCCGCTGTAGTGGATGACGATAACATCTGCTGCAAAAGTGGCCAGGCCTTCGCAAAGTGCATGCATATCGGTGAAATTGCACTCATACGCAGCGTGCCACAATGCGTCCACTCCTTCCAAACCAAAATTGCAGTCAAAGTGTCTTTCCAAGGTATAGTTGTGCAGATCTATGACAAAGGGATCACCTACAATCAACACAATGGCCTCATTACACGGTAGGCGGCAACCATGGCGCTATTAGCGCCATGGTTGCCGCCGGTACCGTACCGGGTCCGCCTTGGTGGATGGCGGAATTACCGCCCTACTCCAAGGTTAGCTGGGCCGGTAATTCCCCATTCACCAAGGCTCTTCCCCATTCCCATTTCTGCCCCCATAGGGCTTAATGGGAATGGGGAAGGAGCTTATTACGGTACCGCTAATTGCGGTACCGTAATTAGCTCCGAGGTCCCTTTGCGGGTTTGTTTTTTAACGCCTGCTAAAAGCAGGCGTTAAAGTGCCAACCAGCAAAGGGACCTCGTAGTAAGGCGGTAAGGGTTAACGGTCACCGGTACCATTACCGGTGACCGTTAACCCTTACCGCCTACCGTGTAATGAGGCCCAATGTGTTTCGCCATGTCAGCCACCCTCAGTATGCAGAGTATAATGTACAACAGTTTCACAACCCCTTCCTGTTAACCACACCCACAGTACCTGATTGGCTAATCCCCTCAGTGCTATGTCAATTTGGCAACATGGTGCGAAGGGCAGATTCTGGCACATGCACCTCCCAAAGTACTGCGAAGGCCGCATCCCTGTAAAGCTGGAGCACTCCTTCTTCCCTTTGCACTATCTTCTCTACAGCACTACCTCATTGGGTTATGCGTAAAAAGGCACACACGCATCCACCAATCGCATCGAAGGTGCCATCATCAAACACTGTCACTCCTGTACAACACTTCAAATGTACCATTTCACATTTACAGTACAAGTGCTGTGCCATTCCAAAGGACGTCCACTACAAAGTTCAGTAAAAGTATGCACGATTTCTCCATCCACATACATCCACATGGCCACCCAGGATGTGGCACGTGTAATCCTGAAAGTACTGCCGAATCCACTACCTTTTTGAAATAGTGAGGGGGGGGAGTTAAGGAGGCGAGGGGTGGCGGGGTAAGCAATATCAAGCTGGGTTGGGGATTGGGTCTTCCATCGTAGATGTATAGAAAACATGTTTTTTATGTGCGTAACTTTTTTTGCTTTTACTCTTTATATGCGTTTCTGTTTGCCTCTCCTCACATTTTTACCACATTCTGATCAAAGGTTCTTGCACAGTGTAAAAGAAAACGGCATTTCTAGTGGTGCTCAAATAAATGCTATTTCTACGGAACCACTGCATATTTTGCACCACATGATCTCATAGCGGGTGGAGAACATGCCAGAAGTCTGCATAAATTCACGCATAATTCTGCTTATAACACACCTTCCGACGTCTGGCTGGGGATAAATTACACCGTCATGGGCCCATAATCCTCTTGGTGTCATGCATGAGAAAACGAACTTCGCAGTAGGAAAAATCTGCATCACTGCGTTCAGCAACCTCTTCAGGTGACGGATTAAATGTCCACACGACATGTAACCCAAATGTAGACTTCCATAGTGCACCACGACAAAGTCAACGTTCGTGACGGACGCCATATATCTAAAAAGGGGAACCATCCTGCCGAAACTTCAGTCACCATGACAGCTCCAGAAAGCGTCCACTCCTTCCAACCCAAAATTACCAGCAACGCCTCTTTGCACACAGCACCTGTGCAGATGGCGCACAAAGGTATCACCGACGATAAGCACTGTGCGTCTCTCCCTCTCAACCAACCTCACGACACAGTATTGGGATGAAATGGTACCGCCCCTTCCTGTCAACCACACCCTACATACCTAATTGCCTATTTCCCACAATTCCATTTCCATGTCCACCATGCTCAAAATGGCAGAATGTGGCACATGCGCTTTCCTACCTACAGTGAGCGCCATGGCCCAGTAAAGTACACACAGTACTTCTTCCCTTTGCACTGGCATTTTTGCAGCACCCACCATTGGGTGCTGTCAAATTTTCAAACACGCATGCAGCAATCACATCCAAAACCTCTGCATTGCACACTATCATTTCTGTACACCACTCCATATTTACTGTTAAACACTCTCACTCCATGTTCCGTTTGATTCCAAAGCCCCTCCACCAGAAACTTCTGCTAAAGAATGCACTATTGCAGCATCCACAAAGATCCTGAGGCGTACCCAGCACACCTTTGGCCATGCACACAACAGTGCAGCCCTTTCCACACCCAACACAACACTATGGATCCATGCATGTGAGCATGCACAAACGTAACATACGTAGCAGCACTTCTTCCCAACTCCCCCAAACCATAAAACACCCATGCACGAAAATGTGTCACAATTAGCAGCATCCACAAACATACCACTGCCTGCACCACCCTTACCCACTGCCATTCACAAAGTATTGCGTCTCTGGCAACCTGTGCACAATAGCTTCACAACATTGGGCCTACTTCAATAAATCTGCACACAGTAGCGTAACCAAGCACATATAAGCTGCACTTCAACATACCCTCTACCATACTCACATTACATAAAAGCTGCACCCAGTGACCACACTACACAACTTCTCATTGCACCATCTCTGCCGTACACCAAATACTGTAGCATGTTGCAACTATCACCACAACCATGGAACGCACAATACATGCTTTGCAACTTATGTGCGCTGCTGTAGCACGTTTACAATGTGCTCCACACCCAATCTCCAAAGATCGCCACCCTGTGCATGATGCACTGTCAAACCTGCATTGCTGCAGTGGGTGTGCTTGCACACATTTCCTGCACCGTAATGCAACCATGCATGTCAGCATGTCACCAATTAACACTGTGCACATACGCACCACTGGCACCAGCACTCCTACCCAACCTCCACACCGCAATGGATATGCACAGCATTAAATGCAACATCCAAAAACTGCTTTTCATGTAATGTACAAACATTACACTGTCTCAGGCACCCCTACGCCCTTTCATTCACATACTATTGTCTTACCCACTTCCACTCAGAAAGTATTGTGTCACTGCCAACCTCACCACAAAATGTTCATAACATGGCCCATACTCTAAGCAATCTGCACACAGCACACTATCCAAGCACATATAAAGTGCCCTTCATACATGAAAAATGTTACCATGTTCTAACAGTCATCTTACCTGCAAAACCAAACATACACGCATGGCAGCTCACTTCTGCTGCTCTATTGCATCTGAAATATGCTCCACACCCATTCTGTACAAGTCACCACCCTCTAACTGATGCAGTCAAAAAATGCATTACTGCCATAGGTGTGCTCAAGCCATAGGCTGTTGAGTGCATGGCCTATGGCCATGCACCCAATAGTTTAGACCTTGCACACACCCACCGCAACGTAATGCCACCATGCATGTCACCATGTCACCAACTACGACAATCCACATACACAGCACTGCCACCAGCACTCCTACCCAACCTGCATACTGCCATGGAGCTATACAGGAACAAATTGCAACAGTTACCATAATGTACAAATAAATCACTGTCTCCTGCACCCCTGTGCACTTTCATTCACATACTACGGCCGTACCCACTTCCATTCACAAAGTATTGTGTCACTGCCAACCTACCCACATACTGTTTGCAACATTGGCCCTACTCCAACCAATCTGCACACACCACACTATGCACGCACCCCCCCCTCTACCGGATGCAGAGTCAGACATGCATTGCTGTGGTGAGTGAGCTGAAGCCCTAGGCTCTTGAGTGCATGGCCTACAGCCTTCACTGCACCCAGTGCCCACACTGTGTGACTTTTCACTGCACCATCTGCAACCAAACATGAAAAACTTGACTACCATGTTCTAACAGTCACCTAACCTGCGAAACCAAACATACATGCATGGCAGCTCACTTCTGTTGCTCTGTTGCGTCAGAAAAACGTCCACACCCATTCTGTACAAGTCACCACCCTCTAACTCATACAGGGTCAAAAATGCATTACTGCCGTGGGTGTGCTCAAGCCCTAGGCTCTTGACCTTCGGCCTTGCACCCAATAGTCTAGGCCTTGCACACACCCACCCAAACGTAATGCCACCATGCATATCACCATCTCACCAACTAAGACAATCCACATACACAGCACTGCCACCAGCACTCCTACCCAACCTGTGCACCGCCATGGAGCTATGCAGGAACAAATTGCAACAGTTACCATAATGTACAGATAAAACACTGTCTCCTGCACCCCTGTGCACTTCCATTCACATCCGTATCCACTTCCATTCACACAGTATTGTGTCACTGCCAATCTACCCACATACTGTTCGCAACATTGGCCCTACACCAACCAATCTGCACACACCACACTATCCGCGCACTCCCCTCTACCGAATGCAGAGTCAGACATCCATTGCTGCGGTGGGTGAGCTGAAGCCCTAGGCTCTTGAGTGCATGGCCTATCACCCAACAGTTTTATCTTTCAACAGACCCACCGCAACTTCATGCACCCATGCATTCCACCATGTGCCCAAATACAGCTATCCATCTGCATAGCAGAGGCACCCGCGCCCCCACCCAACCTATGCCATGTGCAATTAACTCCCCTTCTGAAATTCACCTGCCATTACTCACCACGGAAAGAGGTTGCTGCAAACAGGTCGCGGCAGAAGCTATCGGGCCATTACAACAGCTGCCTCCAATCACCACACAAAGTAGTCTCCTGTCTAGGTACCTGTGAATTGACGCAATACGCAGGAATACTGCAGCCATTCCTCCGTCTTCTTACACCTATTTACATATGTCACAAGAACCCATTCTCACTCCCCCACTCTTTCCCTCCCTTCTTGCGGCAAACACATGGCGTACGGTGTATTTTGCAAACCCTTCCGCCGGAACACTGTTTTCCGATATACCATGGCGGCGTTTGCCAAAAAATGTTGACGCAGAGCACGCGTCCCTCCAGCCAACCACCGGCCACGTCCAAAGTTCTCCGACAGTACACCGTATCGTAAGCCAAAGACACTTCTGTCCGCAGATATCATTAATTTTTAGAGACGTACATTTCAGTTGTTAGCAACAAAAGTACTGGTCCGATTCCCACCGAACACACAAAAGCACGCTTTCTGACCCGAGCTCCCGTTCCTGCTGCAAATTTGGTGCAAATCCGTCCAGCAGTCGGCCTGTTGCCGTGCTCAAAGTTTTTCCCCATTCAGTCTATGGAGAAAAAAAAACTGTTGGGACCCACCCTATAACTTTCCCCCCCTGCACGAAACCTCACCTAAGTTGCCAAAAAAATTCAGAGCGGCCCATATACATTTTTTGCAAAGTTTTGGGAGGATTCGTCCAGACAGAGAGCAGTTATAAGCCGGCAGAAAAGTGCTCTTCTAATGAGTTTAGCAACTTAACCATAACTACACGCCCGCTACAGCGGTAATGGCCCAGTAGTTATGGTTAAGTTGGTAAACCCATAAGAAGAGCACTTTTTGGGCGGCTTTTAACTTCGCTCCCCCTGGACGAATCCTCACCAAACATTTCAAAGTATATGGCCTGCTCTGAATTGTTTTGCCAAGTTTGGTGAGGTTTCGTGAAGGGAGGGCAAAGTTATAGGGGGGGACCCAACATTCTTTTTTTTCCATAGACATAATGGGAAAAAACTTTTCTCATGCCTACAGCCCAAGCTGCGGACCAATTTCACTGTTCGTCTGCGGACTGTCATCTGATTGGATGGAGAAAAACGTGAAATGCGTCAGTTTCCAGAAACGCCCACCATGTTGGATTCGCAGACTTTTGCCGGTGTCCACGGACACAGCGACAACAAAAAAACGCAACATTGTACTTGTCAAACTCAAACTAACAATCTCTGGGGTGGTGGGGGTTGAGGATGGGATGGGATGGGATATGGCCATAAGAAGCCAGAAAATGGGTGGCCTTAATCCCTGAAAGTCCGAGAACACTCCAGATGTCCTGGGACAGTACTGTGCTGTTAGCGGACACTTCAGATGTCTTAGGAATCTGTGCCCATTTCTGCATTATAGGGTTAGTGAAAAGCAGTTTTTGGATGGCTTATACCTTTGGTGTCACTCAATGAAACTGCATGTAATCTTGGAATTTTATTCTAGACCTCATTCTGAATGGTTTTGCAAACATTTGTGGGATTCTGTCAAGAGGGGGCAATATTAGAGGGGGGTCCCAAAATATTGTATGAGCTTGTCTGATATGTCATCAATGACATTTGTGATGTCATCTTTGATGTCATGAGTGTTAGTCTTGATAGGGAATAGCACAATTGTATAAATCTGACTATCCACCAGGAGATGGCATTCTTTGAAATGTGGTCTCCTTCTCTACCTGGTGCTATGGAGACAAACTGTTGATCTGTTTTTCTTAGTGGTCTGGCCTTGTCTACATAGTAGAGGACAGCCCTCCTCACATCTAGTGTGTGGAGTTTTACCTCAACTGAGCTGGTGGGTTCCTGAAAGAAAGCCGGTAGCTCAATAGACTGGTTTACATGAAATTTAGAGATGAACTTAGGGGAGAACCTATGGTGAGTATGTAAAGCCAGCTTGTCCTTGTGTACAACAAAGAAAGGATCCTGCACTGACAATGCTTGTATTTCACAAACTCTTCTCATGGAAGTGATCTGTGCCCATTTCTGCATTACAGGGTTGGTAAAAAGCAGTTTTTAGATGGCTTATACCTTTGGTGTCACTCAATGAAACTGCATGTAATCTTGGAATTTTATTCTAGACCTAATTCTGAATAGTTTTCAAAGTTTTGTGGGATTCTGTTAAGAGGGGCAAAATTAGAGGGGGTCCCAAAATATTGTATGAGCTTGTCTGATATGTCATCAATGACATTTGTGATGTCATCTTTGATGTCATGAGTGTTAGTCTTAGCAGTGTACAGTGGTGGCGCGAGTTATGCTTGCTTAGCTTACCATAACTGGGGAATTTCTGGGGGCTTTCGGTTTACTTGTAACCATAATATGGATAGGTTGTTATTAGTGCAAAGTAACTATAACGTCCCTTTAACAATGTTTTTGCACAGAATATATGGAATACATTACTCACCGTAATCGTATTTCGGATGCTTATATCTGCTTAGATTCAAATGCTGTGCATAGACTGACATCTAGTGGTAGCTGCAGAGTATTACAGTTGTTGTTTTCGAAACTCGAAAAGGGACGTCGACAGGGCGTGCCCGTAATACTATCCCTACTGTGTCGTCCACTGTACCCATGGTCCTTCATGCATTGAGGTCCCTCAGATTGTTATTTTTCTGATATGAGGTAGCATGAAGAGCAGCGTGAGTACAGTTGTATCCAAGAAGATACGTATCAGACAAGCTCATAAGCATCCATGCGCCTTCTCTCCGAGGGGAGAAAGGGTGGGCGCATGTGAATCTAAGCAGATACAAGCATCAGAAATAAGATTACGGTGAGTAATGTATCCCTTCTGAGGCTTTTGGAATCTGCTTAGATCACATGCTGTGCATAGATTAGCGAGCAGTGTTAGAAGAAGGTGGTGGGATGTGAGAAAGATCATGGGAAACCAGATGTCTTAGAACCACTTGTCCCACCTGTGTATCTGTCTTGGAGTGAGTGCCAATGCAGTAATGCTGAGTGAAAGTGTGTACTGAGCTCCATGTAGCTGCTTTGCAAATGCTGTCTAGAGGGACATTTGCAATGAAAGCCAGAGTGGCTCCTGTGCTCCTTGTGGAGTGAGCTCTGGGCGTAAAAGACAGCGTCTTGTTTGATAGGGAATAGCACAATTGTATGCATCTGACTATCGACTTGGAGATGGCATTCTTTGAAATGTGTTCTCCTTCTCTACCTGGTGCTATGGAGACAAAGAGTTGATCTGTTTTTCTTAGTGGTCTGGCCTTGTCTACATAGTAGAGGACCGCCCTCCTCACATCTAGTGTGTGGAGTTTTACCACAACTGAGCTGGTGGGTCCCTGAAAGAAAGCCGGTAGCTCAATAGATTGGTTTACATGAAATTTAGAGATGAATTTAGGGGGGAACCTAGGGTGAGTATGTAGAACCAGCTTGTTCTTGTGTACAACAAAGAAAGGATCCTGTGACAAATCTTGTATTTCACGAACTCTTCTCATGGAAGTGATAGCCACTAAGAAGTCAGTCTTGTAAGTCAGGTGTTTAAGACTAGACTTATGCATCGGCTCGAAGGGAGGTCCCATGAGTTTAGCAAGTACAACGTTGAGATCCCAACCTGGTGGTGGATTAGAAATTGGAGGGTGAAGTCTCTTTACCCCTTCCATGAATGCCTTAATGAGAGGCACCTTCCATGACAAGACTTTACTGTGCGAGGTGGTGTAGGCTGATAAGGCCACCAGGTGGACCTTTAAGGAGTTAAATACTAACCTCGAATCTAGCAAGTAGAGCATATAAGTTAGAATGTGTGATGGAGTACATTCTTATGGGTTAATTTGTTTAGACTGGCACCAAATTACAAATCTTCTCCACTTGTCGAAATAACAGTGCCTAGTGTTAGGCTTTCTTGCTTCCTTCAAGATATCCATACACCTCTGTGGTAGTTTAAGATGTCCAAACTCAATGACTTCTGGAGCCATGCTGCCAAATTCATGTGAGGTTGAGGATGCACTGTTAGTCCCCCGTGTTGAGTGAGTAGATTATACGGGCACGGGAGCTTGATGGGATCGCACATCGCCAGTTAGCACAGATGTGGATACCAGGGTTGTCTTGCCCACATAGGAGCAAATAGGATGAGCGTCACTTGTTCCTTGTGTATCTTGTTCACCACCTTCCTCATGAGAGGTGTCGTGCTCTTCTGGTAGGGGATTTCTGCTCAATGAGTCTGCCAGATAGTTGAGTTCGCCTGGAACGTGCTGTGACGATAGGAATATCTTCCGTTTGAGTGCCCATTTGCAAATCTGTTGCGCAAGCCTGGGCAGATTTGGAGAACGTGTGCCCCCCTGTTTGTTGATGTAAAACATTGCTGTAGTGCTGTCTGTCAGGACTTGCACAGATTGGTTCGCTAGGTGAGACTCGAACGCCTGAAGGGCTTTGAATACTGCCATTAGTTCTAGCAGATTGATGTGGTTCTGTACTGCTGCATGCGACCACAGACCCTGAGCTGTGTGGTGAAGGTAATAATAATTTAAATTTATAATAATTTGGCATTTATATAGCGCTACTAACCCTCAGGTATGTGAGCGCTGCTTATTATTACCCACGGTGTGTGGTGCTCATTTATCAACCTCGGAAGAATGAAAGGCTGAGTTTGGCTCTCCCGGGATTCGAACCTGCGTTAGCAGGCTCTGCACAGATGTCAAAGCGAGTGCGCTACTCGCTGTGCCTCTTGACCGGAATGAGCCCCCGCCCCAGCGAGTGAGGCATCCGTCATGACAATTGCTTGTACTTCCGGATCCTAGAAGGGTTTCCCCTTTAACAGATTTTCTCTTGTCCACCAGCAAAGATTTTGAACTAGTGTTGGCGAAACAACCACTAGATCATCCCACTGACCACTTACCTGAGACCACTGTTTCGCCAACCACTCCTGCATGGGTTGCATGCGCAGGCGCGCGTGAGGTACCAGTTAAATGCAAGATGCCATCATGCCTAGCAAACGCATAGCTTTGCACACCCTTAACTGGCGGTCGGCCTGATAATGTGGTATTTGAAGTAACATGTTTTGGACTCTTTCCTCTGACAGAAAGACCAACCCCTCTTGTGTGTTTATGACAGCTCCTAGAAACTGTTTTGTCGTGCTTGGCATTAGGCTTGATTTTTTCTTGTTGATAGAGAAGCCCAATTTAAAGAGAAGGTTGATAGTTCTCTGAATGTTTTGCCTGTAAATTAGGGGAGACTCTGTAACGCTCACTCACCTGATTCCCACGGGGGCGTCGATCGGAACTGGACTGCTAAAGTCTCTACCAGCGTTATTCGTAGTGCAGAGACGGCTGACTGGACCGGCCTTCCTAGTTTCGTCTGCTTGATTCGTAAAAGTAGTTTCCTAAAAGCAGGAGGAGGGGAATTAGCCACCCAGTGGATGCAAGGAAACACTTGTTTAATTCGTTCCCTCTAAGCACCCTGATATTCCCCTTTTGTTGTCTCACCTTATTGTTTGTAATGATGAGCTCTCCATCCTGCACCGACCACAGGGGCGCGTAGAATCCCAGTTGCTTCACTGGTTTGAAGATTTTGGGCGAGTTCCAGACGTGTTGGACTCTGTGGTAAATGGCAAGGAGCCGTAAGTATAATGTCTATAGAGTTCAATTGTCTGTTATTCACTCGTTTTTATCCCTTTTGTATTGCAACTTAATCCGAGAAGAGTTCACCTGAAGTGGTAAGAGTCTGTATTACCCAGCATTGTCTGCTAAAAGCGAAATAAATGTCTTTAACAAGTGTTCGTTCCTCCCACAGGTGCGGCGTTAAAGAGGTGGAACGCCGATGAAAGATGCCTAGGGGAGCGGTAACTCTGGTGAGTAGAATATGGTTACTTTGATTGTCTTTGTTATCACCCGGCTCACCTTGTTCTCTTTGTCCCTTCCAGGTTCCACGGATGCAGTGATGAAATGATGTCTGCAGCGCTGAACCGTGGAGATGCAGACTGGTAAGTATGGCGCGGCGTGCCTGCTAGCGATGCAATGCTTTTATTTCCGTCGTGTCTTTTCCAATTCTGAAGTGCGGCGAATTCGGGAACAGATGAAGATTAAAAGGTAAGTTCTTGTTCTTATTTCTCTTTCTTCTAGGATGGTGTCCAGGTTCGAGGCGGGCGTGGCAGAGGACTGGATGCTGCAGGCACAGTGAGCGTCACGCTGCTGAAGTGCAGAATAACGCGAAGCATGGGCTGCTGTTCGGGCGTGGTTTAAATAGCCTGCAAAGTAGTCCCAGGTAAGAAGTTCCCCAGAACCACACCCGAGTAAAAAATAGTCCCTGTAATAAAATAGTCCCATCCAGGCCTCACGTGGGCTTTGATTCATTTGCAGCATGGTCTGCAGGAGGTAAGTAATGTCTATGAGCCTGGCGCCTATGGCGCCAGGATTGATGTCTATTATGAGCCTGGTGCCTAAAGCGCCAGGACTGAACCCAGATAGCCCCCAGCAGGGGCTGCTGGGGTCTCAATAAATGTCTGGATGCCTGCTCCCGAGGCTGCTGCGCTGGGTCCGGATGTCCGGGGGTAGGCATCATGACAGACTCCCCAGTAATCTGCCAGTCGTCCAGATAAGGGTACACTGGGATTGCCTTCCTGCGCAGGTGTGCCGCCATCACCCCCAGTAACTTTGTGAATACCCTTGGGGCAGATGCTATTCCGAAGGGCAGCACTTTGAATTGGTAGTGCTGGTTCGCTATCTTGAAATGCAAGAATCTTCTGTGCGCTGGGAACATTGAAATATAAAAATAGGCATCTTTCATATCTAGTGTTGCAATGTAATACCCCTTTCTTAGTAGGGGGATTACCTCTTGTAGCATAGTCATGCAGAATTTTTGTGGCTTGACATATTTGTTTGCAGGGCACAGATCTAAGAATGGGCGCATTGTTAGATCTTTCTTTGGCACAAGGAAGTAAGTTGAATAAATACCCTTGTTTACCTGGTTGGTCGGGACAACTTCGATGTCGTCCTTTAGAAGCGTGGTGATTTCCTCGAGGAGGATGCACTGGTGTTTCCTTGGAATGGGTATTTTGTCGTGGGGGGTGGTTCTGGGGTTGGTCGAGGAGCTCTATACAATATCTACATGTTACAGTGGACAGCACCCATCTGTCTGTGGTGATTCCCTCCCATGCATAGGTGAAGCTGGATATGCGCCCTCCTACTGGAGAGGGATGGGAGGGCACCTGGAGCAGATAGTCACTGCTTCTGAGGTGGGGTGCCACCTCGGGAGAAGTTGCCCCTACCGCGATCGCTGGATCTGCGCGATTCTCTAGGGTAATTCTGGGAGGATTAACCCTGGTTGTTTCCCCAGGAAGTACCTATGGCTCTGGTTATAAGTGGAACCCCTCTGTGAATTTTGGCCGCGTGAGCGACGAAAATTACTTTTTCCCCTCTGGCCAGTAGGTTTATTGGTCAGTTGGCCCAATGACTTGCGAGTATCGTATTCTTCTTTGGCTGTCTTTAAGGCGTCCTCAACAGCCTTGCCGAGGAGCACATTGGGCTCAACAGGCATGTTAATAAGGGTAGCTTGCGTCTCTGGTTTAAAACCCGATTGACACAACCAAGCGTGACCTTTGATAACTGTCCCTTCTGCTACTATCCTGCCGACGTTGTCCGCGGTGGCAGGATTGGTTTTTAGTAAGCAGCTTGACACTGCCCTGTCTTCTGCGGCCACCTGCGCTAGCTGAGACTTAAGTGGTTCCGGGGGCCGATGACAGTAAGGCCGAGACCTCATCCCATCTGTGGCAGTTGTAGCTATTCAGAACTAATGAATCAGGCTTCAGTTGCCCTCTGATGTACAGTGGGTCAGAAGGGGCAGGCCTAAACAGTTTTTCTATGCGGGGGTTCACTGCCTGCATAAGATTAGGGGTCTCGAGCGATGGCTGTATCTTTCGCTGAATGGACTTGACGAGAGGGATAAACTGAGTAACAGCCTTCTTATCTCCTAAGATTTCCTCTACAAAATCTTTATCTTGTTGTTCTTCCTGAGTAGCTATCTGAAAATGCTCTGCCGCCTTGATGAGCACTTCATTTAGTAGGGGTTGATTGTCAATGGGTGAGTCCATGACCGGGGGGTCCTGATCAACCGGAGAGTCCATGACATAAATATTTGTCTCTGGGTCAACCTCGGGGTCCTCATCTTTCCCGTAATAAGGGTCTGCTGCGTCATCCCCGTAATAAGGGTCTGTTGCCTCTCGAATAGAGAGGTCTTCATGATCAGAGTCTGGGTTATAGAGGTCAATGACTGTGCCTTGCACTGGATTCTTGGGGCGAGACCTCTTAGCAGGGGGTTGAGCAGGGATCTGCAACTCAGAGGGTGCTGTAGTGGTGGGGGGACGGGGTGGAGTGGAAGCTTGTGAAATAGTCAGGGTCCTTTTCATAGCATAGAAGTTGGCCATTTTAAAGGGGGTCCTTGCCATAACGGAATGTATCGGCAGCTAGGCGAATATAGTGTATGTACACGGGTATAAACATTCCACAATGTCCTCCCCTCTATCTCCCTACTGCGTGGGCCTAAACCCGTAGTGGCCCTCCAAGGCCAGAACAGATCTGTCGCCGGGAGTCTTCCGACGGTCGTTCTTCACCAGTGTCAGATGGTCTCGAAGTCGGTGATTATAAAGGATAGTAAGAATAAACTATCATTAATTGATCATACCAAAAGGCGATAAACCGAAAGGAGAACTCAGCTCTACTATCTCTAAGCTCTAAGCGTCCATCTAGAATGGCGGAAAAAAACAATCTGAGGGACCTCGACGCGCGAAGGACCATGGGTACAGTGGACTTCATACTAGGGATAGTATTACTAGCACCCCATGTCGACGTCCCTTTTCGAGTTTCGAAAACAACAACTGTAATACTCTGCAGCTACCACTAGATGTCGGCCCCTCCAACCCAGCCCCATCTGCCATCAAAATACCCCAGCTGAAATGCTTCCCAGAGGTTTGCCTTTACCCCTGTCTCAAGTCGAACCCCACCCTTTCCTCATGATTTTGAGGAAACACAATCCCGATATGGTGCTTGACACAAAGTTTCCACACTGGGCTCCACGAGTCACAAACCTAACACAAAACTGGTTGTGCATCCCCTCTTTCAGCCTTTTGGAGGAACACGCCTGATATGTTGATGATTGGGCTACACCTGATCTTGCAAAAGGACTGCCCTGACATACTGAGTTTCAACTGGACCGCACCTACAATGACTGACACTAACCCACCCCCTCCTCCCTTCCAGAGAGCACTCTGTCCCTGCTCTTCACTTCCACTGAATCCTGCCCCACTTACACCATTTAGACCTTGAAGATTGCAAGGTTTGGGGGAGTTCAACATCTAATACATGCCTCTCTGAGCAAAACTACAAATCAGGTAAACAGGCAGGCATAATTAACAGGGTATTTCCAGGACGTGCTATGTAGGCTGTAATGTTTTTCAAAGGCTTCATTCCATCCCTGCCTGAGGAAGTGGGGAAATTCCATGAAACCTCGCAAATAAGCAAATAAATGACTTTGTTAGACTAATTTCGGTATTGACTTGTTTTCTTTTTGATTAACATCCTATTCAACCCTTTGCTAACACAGTACAAGCAAACTGAACGTAACATATATTTTTTTAGTTGACAATGTGCCGATTCATCACCAAGGTGGAGACATGACTTTGAAACTCTGTCAACTTGATACTACATTTATTCTGGATCTTCATACTAAAGTACCACATGGCCACATTATCGAGAAGGAACTATATACTTTTATTGGTGTATGATTATCTAGGCATGGAGTCGCAACATACTATTTGTATGGGTCTTGCATTGTTTGGCTGTTCAACTGTTATAGCATTTCTAACAATTGTGATCATGTACATTTTCCAGTCATCATGTTACTGTTAGCTATGAGATGTTACACTATTTAGGTGCATAATGTGGTTGGGGTCCTTCCCTTGTTCCTTTGACGGTGTGTAGTTGTCAGTCAGGCTTTATGTGCTGGCAGAAGAGCGATTTGCAAATCTTTTTGGACTATTTGCTTGGCACTTGCACTTTATTGTCACCTAGTGACAGGGCCCGGTCGAGATACAACAGCACATCAGGTCATGTCTGGATAACTGACACTATTGTGAGTTCTGTGCTGCACAGTTAGTGCCTTTTATGTGTTTGCCTGACCCTGATCACTCTCGGCGATAGGGTTGCTGCTATTATGCACTTGCACTTTATGGGTTTTATATTATGTGGTTCTTTGTGTTAACTTTTAGAGGCATTAGGTCTTTAGTGCCATTTATGTTCACATTTTTTAAGATACTTTGGCCCTCATTACGATACTGGCGCTAAACCATGGCGCTATTAGCAACATGGTTGGTGCCGGTATCGTAACAAGTCCACCAATGTTCAATGGGGAATTACCACCCCATTCCAAGGTTCGCCATTGAACATTGGCCCTTCCCCATTCCTATTTTTGCCCCATAGGGCTCAATGGGACTGGGGAAGGCGGTAAGTACGGTACCGCAAATTGCGGTACCGTACTTACCTCGAGAGTCCCTTTGTGGGTCCCTACTTTAACAGCTGGTCTAGACCAGCCGTTCAGGTCGGGTCCCGCAAAGGGACCTCGTAGTAAGGCGCTAAGTGTTTAACAGCGCCGCAGCCTTTTACGGCGCCGTTAAACACTTAGCGCCAGGGTCCTAATGAGGGCCCTTGCTTTTTTCCAGGAGTAAGCATACATATGTGTCTTGGTTTCTTCTCTGACCTATTCGGGTAATGGTCACTTGGCCCTTCCTCCGACTAAATGGCAAGTTCTGACCTTGTCAGACTTAACATTGCTTCTTAGGAGTGTGAAATGAAACAGATATGTAATTCAATTGCATTGCTTGCTTGGGCCCTTTAGGTCAACTTGCATTTGCACTTTCCATATTACATGTTTTTTTTGCTGCTATTGTAGTCAGACTTTTCCGACACCCATTGCTGCTAAACGCACTTGCACTTAATCCTAATGGTATTTACAACTGCTCTAACTGTATACTTCTGGAGTTAGCTGCCCATAATAATCATCTTAGAGGCATTAGGTCTTTGGTGCTATTTTTTTTCAACAAATCTTTTTCTTTAAATTCAATTTGTTGATTTACACTGCTGTTAAAAGCACACATACCTTGAGACACTTCAATGCAAACATATGTGGCATTTAATAATATCAATTGCTTGGGTCCATGATGTTAACTTGCATTTCAGCTTTCCATATTTTATGGTTTCTTGCTGCTAATTTAGACTGTTCTGACACCTATTGCTGCTAAACGCAAACGCACATTTCGGTATGTACATGTGTTCAAATTATGCATATTCTGTTGCCAATATACATCAAGTTGATTCTCTCGCAAAACAATAACAGTTACGGCACTGTGCTTTTACAAGATTCTGTCTATACCATAACATTAAGCTTGACAGAATACCTTGTTTTTGCAGTTTTTAGTAATTGTTTCTCTGCATTTTTGAATTATTTGTTGGCAAACTCTGACCTTGGAATGCAGTCCTGCCGCTTGTTGCAGCTTCTTTTCTTGTTTTACATATATGAAAAATTACCTTCATTGTGATTCAGGTTCTCTTAGTCCAGGCTCTCCCTCCTTTACAATTGGTTGGGAATGCCTGCATCCGCAGGCGAGCTGGAAAAGCAGGCTGCAAAAGAAAGCTGTCAATTTTGAAGGGGTAGGGCCTACGTCATGCGTGCGTCCCTCCGTGCGCCGGACCCACACCTTACCCCTACGTCACCAACATTCCACACCCAGTTCCTGTGGTTACGGAGATTGCGGTACAATTTAAGTATATGCTTACTGTAGGGGATGGCTGGGTGGGTGTTGTGAAGAAGAGGGAGCCTGCACTAAGAGAAACTGAATCACCATGAAGGTAATTTTTCATTTCTCTTTGGTCCTGGCTCTCCCTCCTTCCCAACAGGTTGGGTCCAGACTAAAAAGCCTTATAATAAGGGTGGAAGAGACAGCATGTACAGAATTCAGGCAAACAAGTTGTGGAGCACCTCTTGGCCGAATTTTGCATAATTTCTAGAAGATGTATCCATAGCATAGTGCTTGCAAAAGGCAAGCGGGGTAGCCCAGGTAGCCGCTTTACAGATGTCTATAATAGGAACATGCCTGGTGAAGGCTACAGATGCTGCCTTGGCTCTAGTGGAATGAGGAACAAGTTACTTACCTGTAACTGTTGTTCTCTAGCATGGGTCTGGCATGGATTCACATGCTCATGAATATTCCCCATCGTCAGGCTGGGAATCCTCGGTAAAGAAGAAATCAGTTTCAGTTTTGTTTCTGAACTGTCTTTCTCCTAATAACCAATCACTGGTCTCTGGGTCATACTGCCCCTGGCCAATGACTGCCCTCTACCTAAGCCCCTCCTCTGGCAGCCATCTTCAGATTTGGTAGCACGTAAAGTGGCAGTAGGAACAAGAGAAGAGCCGCAGAGGGGTAGGAGGGAGGGTTTGCATGTGAATCCATGTCAGACCCATGCTGGACGACAACAGTTACAGGTAAGTAACTTGTTCCTTCTTCAGCATGGGGTCTGGCATGGATTCACATGCTCATGAATACAAGAATACATAGCAGCACACACATGCACAGCCACGGGAGGTGGCAAGACTCAACATTAAGCATTTACATCAACTCAACATTAAGCAACTCTTACCCCCTCACCAGGCCCACCTTCAGGCGAACAGGTTGCGCAGCACTGCCTGGCCGACTCTGGACTCCTCCCTGGAATCCCGGTCGACGCAGTAGAATCTCATGAAGGTGTGCGTCGACCTCCACATAGCAGCCCTGCAGATGTCCAGCTACGGCACACCAGACAGGAACGCCGCAGTAGCAGCGATCGCTCTGGTTGAATGGGCTCTCGGACGGCTGGCAACGGTCGGTTTGCCATCTGGTGACAGTGCATGATGCAGCCGGAGAGCCATCTGGAAATGGAAGCCTTCGAGAGGGCCTTTCCTTGGTTCACAGGTCCAAAGTTCACAAACAGCTGTGATGTTTTCCGAAAACTCTCGGCCGGCGACAAAGGCGACGGGAAGAAAACAGGCAACACCAAGGGCTCGTTGAGATGGAAGTCCGACGGCACCTTGCGCATGAAGGAGGGGTGCGTCCTCAGCATCACCTTTGTCTCGTGGAAATCAGGTAGGGTGGTTTGCAGGAAAGGGCCTGGATCTCTCCCACTCGTCGTGTGGAGGCGATGGCCACAAGAAACGCTGTCTTCCACGATAGGAACTTCAATGGAGGCGAATGCAGAGGCTCGAAAAGGCGGCAGCATTGCTAGGGAGAATTCTCATTTATGGCTAATTTCCCTCACCTTTTGAGTCCCCCAGCAGCTTTGCTGGACTTCTGGAGTTTATTTTTTTCCACCTGGTAAGAGTGAGAGCTTTTTCCCCACTCTTACCTGTGTTTTGCTATGTGTTTCCATCTGTTTTTGTGATTGTGGACTCTGAAGTACACCACTTCAGTAGCCCTCTTCTTTGTGTGTGTCACACCGCACCTTCAGTGCCGTGGCACAGAGTTGTCTTTGAGACTTCCCTCGACTCCATTTCTGAGGCGACTACTGTCCCCTAGAAAAGGGTAAAGTTACCATTAACTTTACTTAGTCAATCTACCACAGATCCAGTACACCCCATCTTCCATGGAGTACTGGAAAGGGTTAACTTCTATCCCTTTTTATCTGTACCTCCTAGAGCATTGTTTCACTGTTTTAACATTTGGACTTGGCTGGTGGCAGTGGTATCTACCCTAACTTTCTACCGCGATTATATTAGATAAATGTGGTACTGTTCTTGGCTATTATATTAGCTTTGAACATAAACCCGCTTGACCAAATCGTCTTTCTTTTGGCTCCAGTTGGGTTTATTCACCATTTCCTTTTGTTAAAGTCCTTCTTGTGTTTTATTTTGCGCGGCAATCTAGGTTTGCCTTATTTGCTCACTGTCTTTTGGCGGGCTTCTGCCCAGAAGCCCTCGTCAAGGTGCCTGGGTGTCTAGGTGGGCTGAATGTGAGGGAGGGGTGTAGTCACCCCCTGCACAGGGTATCCTAGGAAACCCAAGTCGCACTTTGTCATGATTGGCCTGGGTAGTTGTCTGGGCTGGACAACCCCCCTGCTGGGTGATTGACAGCCAGGCTGCGTGAATGGGGTTTTTTCGCATAAAAGGCAGGTCTCTTGGGCTAGAAGTCAAAGAGTCACCACTGCAACTACAAGGAACTGAAGAGAAGCAGAGAGAATGACGGCTGCTGCAACTACCCCGTTCCGGTGCAGCCCTGCTGCAGTCCTGAGCTATCTGCCCTTCAATGACTCAGAGAAGATCCAGTCTGGAGTCTTCTTCCCTTGAGCTTGGTGGGGATAACCAGCTCATCTTCTACAGCCAGAGGATCCTCTTCCGTGGTCGAAATCGCTGCACACTGCTGTAGTGGTCCGGATAGCCACCCGAAGAGCCTCTCCTGTTTTTAAGGAGCGCACCTTTTATTTCGTGTCGCTGCTGCTGGCCTCATCCTTGTGTGGTGCAGACCCCCTTCAGACGTCCTCCTTCTCGACGAAGCTCCAGAATCGTGGGTCTGCGGGGAAACTAACAGGAACAACTGCCAGGGCACCAGCTGCACCAGTGGAACAAGGTACTGTGTTCTGTTGAGGAAACTGGGTGAATCCATTTTTCTTCATTTCCAAGGCTTGACCTTGTCTTCCCTCGTTCTTATAACCTTTGCTTTGAAACATTGACAATATCGAAGTACTTTTGGCTCCGTTGAATCGTGAACTGTTAGACCGTGTGATGTTCGGCAACTGGCCCCGGTGTCTTTCGACCCTGGCTCCGGCCCTGTGACTTTTGAACTCCTGTCTCTGAGCGTTTCTTGATTCTGCCTGCCTAACCAAAATATTGCCTGTGATTTTTGCCTCCAATTCCCTCTGGGTAGCTCAGGTGCTAAGTGTGTTTTTGCCCAGTGGCATTTCATGTCACGGATACGCGATTATTTGGTAGACCGAACTGTCAAAAAGTGATCGCAATTGTATCCGCGGTAATGTGTTTTTGTGCCTAACACCGGTTCATTCCACCACAGCGTACTTATCTTGAGACTTACTGTACAAAGTGAATTGGTTAGTTGTAGCATATTTAACGTGTGGTTTTTATTGAAGTTTAATAGAAGTGTTGTGTTTATAACGAATGGTTTAAAAATAAATGTACTTATATTTTTCTACCTCAAACCTTGAGTCAGTGTTTGCTTGAGTCACAGTAATTGTGGTCCCTTTGTGTAATCTCTGCTACTGCTCATATACTCTTGAGATAGGCCTGGCTGCTCCACCACTGCTACCACTATGACATAGTAGTACAGGCTTGTACCAAAGGTAAAACTTGTATCACCACCTGTAGTCTTAATTGTGTGTAGTGGTCCCTAAGGGCACTGCACAGGATTCTGCCTAACAGTGGTGGCAGCGGTGGGATTTGGAAGTAGAGTGATTACACTTAGAGTGCTGCTATTGCTTGGGTTCAACTAACCACAAGGCTAATACCACTAATTCTATTTAACTAAGAAATCATGTCAAATATGGAAAACTACACTGAAGAGAGTTTTTTACTCTATACTGCTGAGGTTCTGAGAACCATGTGTAGGGATAAGAATATCTCTGGTAAAGGAAAGAAATCTGACTGGTTGCAAAGTTAATGGGAAAAAATCTGGAGAGTGGGTGAGAAGGACCTACCATTCCAGCAAATGTGGATTTTGATGTTTCCGATTCTGGGAGTGTTAATTGTGAAGAAGTAGATGAGTCCTTCCTAGGAAACCCTGCAACTCCCTTGCCTGCTCAGAATGCACAACCTCTGTCCACAGGGACCCCCACAGGTCCTACACTTACTCCTGAGTTTATTGCACTTGAGAAAATGAGACTTGAATTAGAAGTGAAACGTATTGATGTACAAACTGCCATGAAACATCAAGCGTTAAGGCTCAGAGAAATGGAGCTGAACCATGAACTAGAAATGAAGAAACTGTCTCTAGAAAACGCTTCTCTCCCAGAGTTCTCTAAGTCTTCCAGCCCTAAGAGACCCCGTATGCCAAAGGCAATGATTGGTATGTATGAGACTAAACTTGATATTTTGGATTGGTTAGCAATGTTTGAGTACAATCATGGGATTCAAGGTATCTCAGGGAATCAGTTGATTCCTTGGCTTTTCTCTAGGCTCCCCCCTGTTGCAAGTGATGCTGTAATGGAGTTGGGGGGGGAGGATAAGCAGGATTATGAGTGTGTGAAACTAGCATTAACAGCTAGGTTTGGGAAAACCCCTTCCCAGTATCTTAAGAGGTTTAGAACCCTCAAAAAGCATGATGGTACCCCTTGGGCTACCTGGGTGTGTGAATGTTTGAAAAACTTAGATGGTTGGATTAAGGGTTACAAAGTGAACACTTATGAAGGCTTGAGGAATCTTGTAATGTTGGAGTCTATTTTTTATATCTGCTCTCCTGAGCTTAGACAGCACTTGGCTGATTCAAAGGAGATAGATCCTAAGAAACTAGCTAAGGCTGCTGACTTGTGGGTTGCCAACAGGGCAACTGACAAGGATTCTGGGGCTACTCAGAAGAAGTATGAGGGGAAGCAGCCAAAGAAAGACAACAAAGAGAATTCCAATAATTCCAATCCAAAAGAAGGCCCCAAACATAACCAGGGTAAGCCACAAGGTAAACCGAATCAGGCTAGTGTACCACCTGGTTCCACACCAGTTGGAGGCCAGGGAAAAGCCCCATTCCAGAGAGCATTTGGAAAATGCTTTGTTTGTGGGTTGCCTGGCCATATGAAAGGAGATCCCAAGTGTAAGGGTAAACCTTCAGGGATCAACACTGTCTCCTTAGCCTTCTCCCAGGTGGATGAAGTACCTATGACCAGTGGAAACTTTCAGCTACTAGCTGATGAGCCCATGAGAGTCTCAGCTAGTGTTTCTTTAGTTTCCTTGGGTCTTTGGGAACAACAGAACTTAGATGTTTATAACTCAATCCCAGATAATACTAAAGAGTATTATAAAGATAGTGTTCGTATGAATGGTCAGGAGACCCCTGCCATTAGAGACACTGCAGCCAGCATAACTGTGGTTGATGAATGTTTTTTCAAAGTGGAGGATGTTGCTAAGGAACCCAAACACTTAACCAAGTTAGCTGGAGGCCCTGTGCAAATGTTTCCCCAGTTACCAGCTATCATCCAGTATAATGACATGACTGTCAGAATACCTGTAAGTGTGCAAAATGGGGCATGGCTTGGGCAGCCATGGAGTAGGACGTGCTTCCTGAGCAGCTCCGGAGAATCCGACATATGATCCGTGAAAACTACCTACAAAAACACGCTACTGGTTCCCGGATTGACTATACATGCATGGGAACGTGTGTTCTGCTCACTGTATAAAGACCGAGTGAATCGTGCGTGGAATTCTGGAGGAATTGCTCGGCGAAGACGGCGGCTGCTCGGTCCATTGTCACACAAGATGGCCGACAACAAAGGAAATGAAAATGAAGCACCCGTAGCGGCAGAATAGAGACGGCAGCCGCGGGGAAAGAATGATGATGGCGAAGTGGAGACGGAGCGAAACCCCTGCAGCTGTAAGCCTTGTGTCACGTTGGCCTGCGTGCTGACCCGGAAGGCAAGAGCCTGGGGGCAGCGGGGGTGCGAATAGATAGGCCGCGCCACGATAGACATATGAAGTGCTCGCTCGGCATCGATGAGCAGAAAGCCGCGGTGAGAGGCGGCGGACGGTGTGACTGCTGGAAGAGTACTATAGTAGCTGATAAGGGTGGAAAAGACGGTTTGGGAGGCACACGGACGCTGAATCGAGACAGCGAGGCATAACGGAGGCTGCAGAATGTCGGCGCGAGGGGCCGTGAGCAAGAACAAGAATAAGCAACCCACAATGGATATTTTTGCCAAAACGCAACATTCTCCTGCGGCCATCGCGCCCAAAGGCTCGATGGCACCAGCGGAGGGCACCACAGTGGCTGAAAACCATCAGATTTTAGAGGCCATCACGGAGCTGAAAGACTCTTGGGGGGTTGCGATGTCAGACCTGCGCACTTCCCTGGATGCTAAAATAGACGCATTAGGCATAGAAGTCACCCTGCTGAGGCAAGATGCCAGGGGGCTGGCGGAACGAACAAGCAGCCTGGAAGGTGCAGTGAAAACCAACACGGACACCAGCACTAACAACGCAAAGGAGATCCATGTACTCAAACAACAGGTAGCTAACCTGGAGTCTCGAGCGGAGGAAGCAGAAGGGAGAGCGAGGAGCAACAATATTCGCGTGGTGGGCTTGCCAGAGGGTGTGGAGGGACAGGACCTGACAGACTACGTCGAGAACCTACTCCTACAAGGAATTGGGGCTGGCAAACTCTCACAGGGATTCGCAGTGGAGCGTGCACATAGAGCCCTTATGAGGAAGCCGAGACCAGGGGCCCCTCCCCGGGCTATAATCGCCAAAATATTGAACTACAAAGACCACGAGAAAATACTGGAGTACTTCCGAAAAGGTGGAACAATCAAAAGGGCCTCGAGCACCATCACGGCGTATCCGGACTACACTATGTTGGTCCAGAGGCAACGGTACAGCTATGTGGCAATCAAAAGAAGGCTGCGCGCGGCTGGGATAAAATATATGCTTCTGTACCCCGCAAAATTGAAGGTGGTGCACAAGAGAAAACTGTATTTTTTTGACACTCCGGAAGAAGCAACGACGGGCACGGCTGTAGGAGGCTGATATTTTGATAAGATACCGCTGACTGTAACGGACTTGAAGGACTGGAATATAGTAGCGTGTACATATATGCAAATTGTATAGCAATGTGTACTTAACCCAAAGTGACATAGGAGCGGCGGGGCGAAACCACCCTACCCCCCGAATTATATTTGTAGTAGTAGTATTTGGCCACTAGGGTGGCCTCACCCTGCGGAGCTTCGAGTACAGGCGAGAGCCAGAAAGAGCCAGAAAGAGCTAGATGCGGGGGAGCCTGAGATCCAGGGATGGAGCTGGGCAACAGTTGGGGGGGGGGGGTGATGTTGGGGAAGGGACAGGAGGCGGGAGGGAGGGGGAACAGGAAGTTTGGGGTGTTTTTGGTTAAAGGGAATTTAGAATGGGATGCGAGCCTATACAGATTGGACTGGAATTCAAAGTCAGACTGCACCTGGGGGGGGAGGAACGGAACTGGTACAGGCCTTGGGGGACCTTAAGATACTTACATGGAACGTGCGGGGGCTCAACAGCTACTTAAAAAGGGAACAAAGTTATGTTGTACCTGCGCAGGCAGAAAATAGATATTGCATTGCTGCAGGAAACTCACCTTACATGAGAGAGGATGGACATGATTACTGGGAAGTGGAAAGGAGTGTTGGTGCGCTCATCGTACTCTGCTTATGCAAGAGGATATGCTTATTTGGGTGGCGCCGCATGTCCCTTTTCAGTGATTGCAAGTGGTGGCTGAGACAGACAGAAGGTTGGTTATACTGAGGGGACTGGTGGAGAACAAGGAGATAAGCATTGTTAACACGTATGCCCCGAACCAGAACACAGAGGCGTACATTAGAACATTGAGTGCGAATTTGAGCGCATGCATAGGAAGCTCGATGATCTGGGGAGGGACTTCAACTGCATATTGAACCCGAGGGTAGACAGATCGGATGGGAAGATGGATAGACTGGCCCCTGCAGCCAGGGCATTACAGACATTGCTGGATGACTTTGGTTTGGAGGATGCATGGAGATTGAGGCACCCCCAGGAAAGGCAATATTCACATCATTCTGCCCCACAGCAGTTATCAACGAGGCTGGATTATGTCTTCACATCCCCCAAAAAGATAGCGGAGATCACACAAATAGAGTACAAGGCCAGGGTCCTTTCGGACCACTCGCCCCTGATCCTCGCATGGCAATACTGCCCCCCGAGAGCGAAGATCCCGACATGGCGCCTACGAGCGGAAGCGTTGCGAGACCCCTTTTTTAGGGAGGACTTGAGGGAGGAGATTGTAAATTATTTTGAAACAAATACTGGGAGCGTGGATTCCGCGGGAACACTATGGGAGGCCTTTAAAGTTGTCATGAGGGGGGTAGCCATAGCGAAATCCAAGGGCCTACAAGGTGGGGTTTTAGCCGAACTACAGGAGACGGAAGAAAAATTAGAAGAGGCCTCAAGGGGCGTAGACGATACAGCAGAGAAGCTAGAATTGACACTTAGGCTACAGCAAAAATGTGCAGAATATTGGGAGAGATTGTGTAACCTTAATTATAAAAAATTCGTAGAGAGGCAGCATGCGGGAGGTGATACACCGGGGAGACTTTTGGCCTGGTTATATAAGAGTGAGACCCCCAGAGTCACAATCAGGACTATAGAAAGAGAAGACGGTAGCGTAGAGGACACCCAGGAGGGAGTTAATCAAGCGTTTGTGGATTATTATAAGGTATTATACGGAGACGAGGGGAAAGTAGTCACGCTATGATGGAAGAAATGCGTGAGGACATGGGGTTGCCCAAGATAAGCGAGGAGGAGAGAGAGGAACTAGATACCCCGATCACCTTGGAAGAATTGGGGGAAGTAGTGAGGCAGCTGCCTACTAGTAAAACCCCAGAGACAGATGGACTCCCAAGTGAGTTTTACAAAGTATACATGGAAGAGGTCCTCCCCCCACTGTTAGAGATGTTAAACGAAGCGTTGGAGATGGGATGCTTACCGGAGTCACTGAGAGAGGCCGTCATAATACCGCTCCCCAAACCTAACAAACCTGGGCACAGCAGTAGTTCCTATAGACCCTTGTCAATGCTGAATCAAGACATCAAGATATTAACTGCTGTTTTAGCAAATAGACTGAAGAAGGTTATTGGCAAATTAATACACCCGGATCAAACAGGCTATGTCCCTCATAGAAACATTACCAATAATCATAGGCGACTCCAGAGAATCATTGAGTATGGCAGAGAAAGAGATGAGGAAATGGCAATTGTGTCTTTGGATGCAATCAAGGCCTTTGACTCCGTTAAATGGCCATGGCTGCTTGCGGCCCTGAAGTACTACGGGTTAGGGCCTGGATATGTATGGTGGACGAATATTTTATATAGCGAACCGCTGGCTAGAGTTAGGACAGGATCTGTGATTTCGGAAAGGTGGCAGCTCAGCAGGGGTACTAGACAGGGATGTCCGTGGTCTCCAATGCTCTACATACTGGCCCTGGAACCTCTAGCAATATATCTGAGGCAGCAATATGACATCATAAGCATCGAAGGTGAAAGGGGAGCGGCATCTGATCTCCCTATATGCAGATGACATACTGCTGTACTTGCGATTCCCAGAAGAAAATCTCCAGTACATCCTAGAAGTGCTGGAGAGATACGCTGTGCTGTCCGGTATAGCAGTGAACCCCCAGAAGTCCAGCATGTTCCCATTAGGGAGGTACATGGGGATTCCAGCGGAGCGACTACCTATATTGCAAGTGCCGTGGGCGGTTAGCACATTTTGTTACCTGGGGATAGATATATACCTCATCGTGGAGGAAGAGCATAGGTGCAACACAGAAGTAGCCATTAAAAAATTGAGAAGTGCATGCAATTTTGGGCAAAGCTGCCCTTGGTGATGATGGGGCGGGGAGCAATGCTAAAGATGGTGGTCCTGCCAAGGCTCCTACACTACTTCGGGAACATACCGTACCTGATTCCTAAGAAGTTCTTCACCAAACTGAATAGCATGTGTAGGGACTTTTTGTGGCATGGCACGCGAAGTAGAGTGGCGTTATGGAAGCTACAGAACTTCGACAAAGGAGGGATAAAGCTGCCCAACTATGAGTCGTACTATGTGGCAAACCAGTTCCAGTATGTTGCCAAATGGCTCTCTGATGAAGAGACCTCGGAATTTAGGCTGTTTGGGCGTGATTGTGCACCTTTTTATTTGAAAGGGATGACGTGGGTACCCAGGACGGAAATGGTGGGGCGCCCTAAAATGATGCTATTGGGGTGGACGGTGTGGCGCAGGGCATGTCAAATGATGGAGAACCCGTCTCCATGCTCACCGCAGATACCACTGGTTACATTGACGGGGACAGACGCGCAGCTACGAATGATACTCAGGAACCACTGGGAACCGGATGGGGTGGCAACAATGGGTGATATTTGGCGGGAGGGCTCTAGTATTACTTTTGAGGGCTGTGGGAAGAATCTGGGTTGCACAAGGGCCAGTATATTACGTATCATAGAATGGTACAGAGGATTAAGAGAACATGGCCTGAAACTGTGTTGGAGGAAGAATCAGATGCCACCATAGACATGATATACGACATAGCTGAGGGGGGTCATGAGATTTCTAGATTGTATGAAATGCTGATGTCTAAATTGGGGAAGGAGGTCACGCAGTTGAGACTAGACTGGGAAACGGAGGTTGGAGCCCCGATGGAAGACGGGATGTGGGAACGGGTGCAGGGGTATCATCAGAAGGTGTCTAGAAACACGAGGCTGAAACAGATTCAGCTGTACATAACGCATAGGGCATATATGACGCCTTGGAGGATATCGAGGTTTGAAAATGCAGGACGGCAAGCATGCCCCAAGTGTGATGAGGAGAATGCGGGATGGTGCATATGTTCTGGTCATGCCTGATCATAGAACGTTTCTGGAGGGGAGTGAAAGGGAAACTGGAAGAAAAAGGGGTCAAGATTGTAGTGGATACAGTGTGGGCCTGTCTGCTGGGGGGGGTTCCCAAGACCACACAAGCTCAGGCACGTGAGTAAGCCGAGAGATCTGGCTTATGTGTTTGCCAAGAGGAGGATTGCCATGGGTTGGAAGACATGACATGTGACAAAGGTAGAGGTGTGTTGGAGAGATTTGCAAAAATGAGCGGAATCCGAAACCATGGCATGGCAAGAAGCGAGTAGCACAGGGGGGGAAGAGGAGACTGAGTCCCTGATGGCCTGGAAATCACTGATAGCCAAACAGTTTGGGTCATTAGATGACCCGTCGGAACCTGTAGAAGAGGAGACCGAACCACAGGATGCGGAAACTGAAGGTTTAATGCAATAGACTCGCAGAGGGGGGTGGGATAAGGGAAGTAGTGACTAGAAGTTAAGAAAGTGTAATGGAACTGTTGGAACATGCACTGTTTGTTTGGTTTGTATTGTTTGGTTGTATTTATAACTCAATAAAAGGTTTTTAAAAAAAGTGCAAAATAACGTACCTGGGAGGGTCCTGTTGGGTAATGACCTTAAAACTCTTGGAATTGTGTCTAGCACCCCAGGCCCCCAGCAGAGGGAAGCAGGAGCTCACAAGGTCTGCAAGGGAGAGAACCTTAAGAGGCTCTCCTGGGGACATGATAGAGGAAGCTATCACCCCAAGTCCACAGGACTTACTTACTGCCATTGCAGGACAAGAAAAGACAAAGGGGAAACCTAAGGCTGCCAGCAAGAAACTAGCAAGCACTCCTGTGCTCAGAAGGACATCTCAGAGACTGTCCAAAGTCACACCTGTGACTCCCACACCAGCTGAGGATGAGTGTGAGGTTCAACCCTGTATGGTCAAACTAGATACTGAGGAATCTGATCTAGAAGAGGATCTTACCTTGGTAGGAGATCTTGACCCTGTTGACCATCCTGAGCTGCAGTCTTTACTGGCAGAAGGTGGACCCAACAGAGAAGATTTTAGTAAGGGACAAAGACAGGTCCTACCTTGGAAGGTCTTCGCCAACAGGCAGCTTCTCAGCTCAATGGGACTGAGCCTGGGAAGCATAGGTTGCACTGGGAAGATGGCCTCTTCTACAGTGAACCAACTGAGTCAACCCCTGGAGACTACAGAAGACTTGTAGTACCTCTAGTGAACCGACTCCAGCTTCTGCAGTTAGCCCATGAGGTACCTTTGGCTGGTCACTTAAGTTGTAAGAAGACCAAAGAAAGGCTATCTCTGCACTTCTACTGGCCTAAAATGGGTACGGAAGTAGACAAGTTCTGCAGGAGCTGCCACACTTGCCAAACCTCTGGAAAGAGTGGATCCAAGAATGTGCCACCCTTAGTGCCTCTCCCAGTGGTGGGAATTACTTTTGAGAGGGTTGGGATTGACATTGTTGGTCCTATTGACCCTCCCACAACTTCAGGCAACAGGTGTATCCTGGTTGTAGTGGACCATGCCACTAGGTTTCCTGAAGCTATACCTATGAGGACTGTTACGGCTCCGGCTGTGGCTAAGACCCTACTTGGTATTTTTACCAGAGTAGGTTTTCCTAAGGAGTTGATATCTGACAGGGGATCAAATGTTATGTCCCACTACATGCAAACCATATGGAAAACCTGTGGAGTTACCTACAAGTTCTCAACTGCCTACCACCTCCAAATCAATGGGCTGGTAGAGAGGTTTAACAGAACTATGAAGCACATGATAGGTGCTTTAGAAGAGCCCCTTAGAAGAAAGTGGGACCTTCTACTGCCATGCCTTCTCTTTGCATATAGAGAAGTCCCACAGGAGGGAGTAGGATTTAATCCCTTCGAACTTCTTTATGGCCATCCAGTCAGAGGTCCATTGGCCCTTATTAAGGAGGGGTTGGAGAGTGTTCCTTCCCCCCAAGCCAGTCAGAGTGACTGACTATGTGATAGGTCACCGGAGGAGAATGTCACACATGATGGCAGAGGCAAGTGATAACTTTTAGGCTGGTCAAGCTCTGGTCAAACATTGGCATGACCAGAAGGCTAACATGGTTGAGTTTACTCAAGACCAGCTTGTTCTTGTTATGGTTCCCACAAGGCAAAGGGCCTTGCAGGACAAATGGATAGAACCCTCCAAGGTTGTGGGTAACTTGGAGAGGTGAACTATCTGGTGGACTTAGGCAATCCTAAAGAGGCTCCCAGAGTCTTTCACACCAACTGTTTAAAGGCTTATGTCTCCAGACCTGACATAGGAGCTTTGCGTCTAGCTTCAGCTCAGGAGGAGGAGGAGAGTGAACCTCTGCCTGACCTCCTCAGAGGATTACCTTCAGATGAGCAAGTGGAAGGAGTTACTCTCTCTTCCAGTCTCACATCTGACCAGCAGGATGAGTGCAAGTTACTGTTAAATCAGTTTGCCTCCCTGTTCTCACTTTCACCAGGCTTGACCCCTTGGGGCCAGCATGACATGCACACTGGTGACTGTTTGCCTGTCAAAAGCAGAGGGTACAGGATTGTCAGACAATGTCAGATCCTACATAAGGAATGAGGTCAACAAGATGCTTGAACTCGGGGTAATAGAACCCTCTACTAGCCATGGTCTAGCCCAGTTGTGCTTGTACCAAAGGCAGGATCCATGGAGTTGAGATTCTGCGTGGACTATAGAGCTCTAAATGCAGTCACCACGACTGATGCCCATCCTTTGCCTAGGACAGATGAGCTGGTGGACTTGGTGCAGCCAAGTACCTCAGCACATTTGACCTAACTTCAGGCTATTGGCAAATAGCCCTGACAGACCATGCCAAGGAGAAAACTGCATTCTCCACCCCAGCTGGCCTCTACCAATTCAAGGTAATGCCTTTTGGATTAAAGAATGCACCTGCTACATTTCAGAGGATGGTCAATCAAGTTCTAAATGGGATGGAGGACATCTGCATGGCATATTTGGATGACATTGCAGTGTTCAGCCCTACATGGAAAGAACATGTTGAACACCTAGGTTATGTATTGCAGGCTCTTGAACAGGTCCATCTGACCATAAAGTCCAGCAAATGTCAAATTGGTCAGAGTTCAGTGGTCTACCTTGGACATGAGGTAGGAGGAGGTGAAATAAGGCCACTGCCTAGCAAAGTACAAGCTGTACAAAACTGGGCCACCCCTACTACTCAAACCCAAGTGAGAGCCTTCCTAGGTCTCACTGGGTATTATAGGAACTTCATAGAGAACTATGGGACCATAGAGTCTCCCTTGAATGTCATCTCCTCTCCCAAATTTCCTAAAAATGTCAGGTGGAATGAGGAGTGCAATCAAGCCTTTGAAAGCCCTTTGTCAAGCTCCAGTCCTAGGAGCTCCTGACTATTACCAACCCTTCATTGTAAAAACTGATGCTTCTAATGTAGGTATAGGTGCAGTCCTTAGTCAACTGGATGAGAAAGGTAGGGAACACCCCATTTGTTTCATCAGCAGGAAGTTAAAGGATCCTGAGACAAGGTGGGCAACAATAGAAAGAGAATGCTTTGCTATTGTGTGGGCACTGAAGAGGTTTAGACCATACTTGTATGGATCTACCTTCACAATTCAGACTGACCACCAACCCTTGAGATAGCTGATGCAAATGAAAGTGGAAAACCCAAAGTTACTCAGATGGTCAATCTGCCTGCAAGGATTTGATTTTTCCATTGAGCACAGAGCAGGAAGTTACCACCAAAATGCTGATGGTCTTTCTAGGATGTTTGTAGCCAACTAGAGGTATGAGGTCCATCCAGGAGTGGATTAAATCCTCCTGTCCCTTAGTCTGGGGGGGGTGGCGAGTGTTAGGGAGAATTCTCATTTATGGCTAATTTCCCTCACCTAGTGAGTCCCCCAGCAGCTTTGCTGGACTTCTGGAGTTTATTTTTTTCCACCTGGTAAGAGTGAGAGCTTATTCCCCACTGTTACCTGTGTTTTGCTATGTGTTTCCATCTGTTTTTGTGATTGTAGACTCTGAAGTACACCACTTCAGTAGCCCCCTTCTTTGTGTGTGTCACACCGCACCTTCAGTGCCGTGGCACAGGGTTGTCTTTGAGACTTCCCTCGACCCAATTTCTGAGGCGACTACTGTCCCCTAGAAAAGGGTAACGTAATTAACGGTGCCGCTAAAAGCACGAAGGGCGTGGGCACGCAACCTTCCATGCCGTAAATACCGGCATGGCGCAAAGTGGGGAACATCACGAGTCGGGCGGACATGCAATTAACGCCATTGTGAAGGGCGTAAAGTACCTTACGGCCATGGTGCTAATACCGCCATCGCGGACCAACCGTAAACGGCCATGTGCAGTGTTCCCAACTGCCACATGTGCACACAATCAGCACAGGTGGAGGCCATAAAGAGTGGGCAAGCACAAAAGGAGCACACCCCACCCCTTCCCACACCCAGTCACAGTCCACAATGACCCCAATACTACTAGCAATGCTGGGGCTGGAGGACCTGATTGCAGTGGAAGTGCAACAACAACAACAACAACAACAGGCAGCACATAGGAGACGCAGGAGGAGAAGGAGGGCAAGGCAGGGCCAGCATGCCCTACCAGCACAGCCAGTGGCACCACGCAGGCAGCCCCCAATCCCACGCATCAGAGCCAGTCCATTCAACCTAACCGCTGAGCAGATCCACACCCTGTACCGTCTGGACCGGGACACCATCATCACCATTGGGGACATGATACATGACCACAAAATGCAAGATGCAAGCAGCCCTACCATGTAAATGAAGCTGTGTCACAACCATTCCACAGCCATCTGCATGTGCACTGTACCAAATCAGATTGCATCCCTCTCATCAAAATGCAGGTACAAGCAATGACTATGGCCAATACACAGCACCAAAAACCCTCAAATGAAAGGACAGTCCACCATTACTGCGTACACAGGAGTCACATGAGGGTCAAAAACATCAATGCACCACTACACTGACACAGAGGCCCAACTGAATTGTATGACACCTTTTGTTGTGCATAGTGAGATCATCATGAGGATGACATCAACGGTGCGAGGATGAAAGCATACAAATCATCGGACATCTTCAACATCACAGAAACAACCACTGTGGACTAACAAAGTGCATGGGCACTCACAAAGAACTTGACCCCCCTGCGCCCACTAGTAGATGGCATGCAAACCAGTCCATAAGAGGAATACACACATAGCAGTCACATTGTGTGTCTCCATCCATGCATGGAAGTGGGCTTGAACATAGGAAATACATGCATGCTATGTCGTCACTCAATGAGGTCAATTATGATGTGGTAACTTACTCATACATCGTTGGCCACATGCAGATGATGCAGGCCATCTCTTGAAGAGGTGGCCCTTTACCACAGTCCGTAACCCGCAGAACATGCACGAAGAGGACTACAATTGTGCGTATACACGTACCCGTGTGGTGATTCAGCAGACATTTCGCCTTTTGAAGGCAGGTTTTCACTGCCTCAGCAGGTCTGGTGGGGCACTCCTATACGGGCATCAGAAGGTGGGCGAGAACGTCATGGCATGTGTCATGCTACACAATAAGTGCATCTGACGGAATGTGCCCCTGCCCACAGACGCTGAACTGCAATGACCTGACATGACGATGAGGAGGTTTGGGATGGGGCAGCACCTCAGGGACGTAACGATGCACAGGAGGGACGTGCCATGCGTCTGACTCTGATCAACCAATGTTTCTAGCAGACATGGACGGGGGTGGGTTACATGGAGATGGCACTCGGGGCACAGGGTGTGTCCGGGACATGGACACTGTAAACTGTTAACCAATTAAGCACACTTACGCAATAAGCAATGTCCACACATGTGATTTCTGATTAACCATAAAGTGTATTGAATAGGCAAAACAAAGTGAACAGGCCCACCACCCCACACACCCACGCCCCCCTCCCCCTCTACTCCCCAACACACCCACTACCCCTTCCCTCTTCCCTATCTACTCCCCAAAACACCCACTCCCCCCTCCCCCCTCTACTCCCCAACACACCCACTCCCCCCTCGCCCCTCTACTCCCCAACACACCCACTCCCCCCTGCCCCCTCTACTCCCCAACACACCCACTCCCCCTCCCCCCTCTACTCCCCAACACATGGTGTGCAGTACTGTGCACCAGTGGACCACGTGGCACCAGTACACAAGGCTGTGCCTACTGGCATCCCCCTCTCCCAGGACCGGGTGCACCCCTGTCAGATCACTGCAGGTTCCTGCCCGACCTGCACACAGGGCTGGTTCTGGTGGAACTGGCAGCCGAGGATGTACTCGGTTGCTCGGATGGACGCATGTCCCGCATCTCTTGCACCAAGTCGGACAGTACGTGCCGCACTGCGGCGAGTTCAGCGCATATGTCCTTTGAACTGGAATCAATAGCTGTCCTCAGGGAAGCAGCACAATCACGCATTTCCTCCCTAGCACTACCACATTCTGTGATATGCTGTGTCAACAGGCCAGTGAGTTGTTGTTGGCGCCTTATGATGTCCTGCATCCCCTCTTGGGTGTTTGGGGCTGTGGTTGATGGTTGAGGGGTGTCCAAAATACTGTTTTCCTCCTGCACAGGTGTGGTTTGGCTGGGAGTAGCCGGCCACGAGTTTGCCGGAGATAGCCCGTGTATGCTGTTGTCGGGCAGGCTGGATGGGGACAGGTGGGGGGAATGCTGGGGGCCAGTGGGGGGAGTGTCAACATGCAGCACATCCCTTTCCTCGTCATCCGAGATTGCTGCAGTGGCAGCTTTTTCTCCAATGGTGCTGCTTTCAGCCGATGCAGTTCCTTCGGTGGCCAACACTTGGCTGATGCTGGCTGTTGTTGGTGCCAAAGTTGTGGATGTGGAGCCCATTGGTGCTGTGGACTGTGGAGTGCTCCTGGCCATTTCCTGTCTTAGGGGTTTCCTTATGCCCCTTGAAGTGGAGGGCCGGTGTTGTTCCTCTTTGGCCCTGGCCTTCTTAGCTGGGGTGGCACCGGTGTCGTCATCAGTGCTGTCTGATTGTGTGCCTGTGGGGGACCAAAGGAGGGAGAGGGTTAGTGATGGGTCTACGGGCATTGTGCATTCATTGTGGGGGCTGCATTGAAATGGATTGGTGGATGAGTCACATTGGAGGGAGTGACATACAGGTTGTCTCACTCTTGGGTGGGTGATGCATGGAGGCATGTGGGTAGCTACAGAAATGGGGTGCATTATGCATGTGGACAAGATGATGCTCTGCACTGGCTGTAGGCAGTCTTGTGCTAATGTGTCTGGTTGACCCTGGTATGCATCATTGCACTTCCCATTCATCTGGACATCATTGTGGTGGTATTGGCATAGTTATATTTGAGACACCTACCTGCATCGGCTGATGAAGGGGCTCCTCTCTCCATGTCCCCAACTCCTTCTATGGACTCCATGCCTATGGTGGAGGCACATATCTCCTACCATGGCTGGAGTTTTAGGGGTGACTCAGCACCTCCTCCTGACGCCATCCCAAGATTCCTGTTTGTCGCCAGTATGCTCCTCACACAGAGACGTAGATTGTCCCACCGCTTGCGGCATTGTTTTGCGGTGCGGGTGTTGTGCCGACAGCACTGACCCTCTGGCCGACCATAGCCCAAATCTGCTTTTTCCGCAGCAGCGCCGGTCAGGTCATCTCTGTTGCAAACACGACGTCTGCATGTTCCTGGAGGGTTTCCGCCAACATGGTCAGCTCCTCTCTTGAGAAGCGCTCCTGCCGCAGCCGATCTCCGATTTTTTTAACAACTTTTGGCATCCTGATATCAGAGGGGTGGTGGTTGAGGTGTGTGGGAGTTCTGGGGGTCAAATGTCTCCTGGTTACAGAGGATGGCAATGGATTGTGTTTTTAAAGATGGCCGCCATGCTCTTTCCCGTTCCTGTGCGATGACGCTACTTCAGGATCCGCTTATTTACGGTCACCGCTAATAGCGGTTCCCGCTATTTGCGGTTATCGCTATTAGCGGTGACCGCTAATGCCGATAGCTAGGATGCCGGAGGTGCTATTTGCACTGCATACTATGCCGTTAAGTGTGATTTTTAGCCCTTTAGCGGCATGGCAGTGATTTAATTAATGCCATGGCGCAATGCTCGTGCCTGCAAACTCGTAATGGGACGCTTTTAGCGGTCTCATGCCAGCACGGACACGGTAATTGCGCCATGCCGGTAATGACCGATACTTACCGTCAGGGTCATAATGAGGCCCTTACTGTACAAAGTGAATTGTTTAGTTGTAGTATATTTACTGTGTGGTTTTTATTGAAGTTTAATAGAAGTGTTGTGTTTATAACGAATGGTTTAAAAATAAATGTACTTATATTTTTCTACCTGAAACCTTGAGTCAGTGTTTGCTTGAGTCACAGTAATTGTGGTCCCTTTGTGTAATCTCTGCTACTGCTCATATACTCTTGAGATAGCCTGGCTGCTCCGCCACTGCTACCACTATGACATAGAAGTACAGGCTTCTACCAAAGGTAAAACTTGTATCACAACCTGTAGTCTTAATTGTGTGTAGTGGTCTCTAAGGGCACTGCACAGGATTCTGCCTAACACCCATGAGCCTGCTCAGCACCACGTTGAGCTCCCACGCCGGGGCCGAATGCCTTCACCAGCGGGAACGATCGGAACAGTCCCTTCATAAACTCCTTCACCAGGCGATGAGACCACAGAGATGATCGCCCTGGGGTTCTGGTCTAGCGGGAAATCGCCGCCAGATGTATCCTGATGGAGGCATGAGCTAGCCCCGTCTTGGCCAGCGACAGTAGGTACAGCAGCACCTGAGGGGGCGTAATCCACAGACGGTTAATCTTCTGTGCACGGCACCAGACAGAGAACCTCTTCCATTCGTGTCCATAGCACTTGAGAGTTGAGGACGCCCTGGCCTTTGCAAGCACCTCCTTGCAGTCTGCCGGGATATCGTACCCTCCAAACTCTAGTGCTGCTGGAGCCAGGCCTGCAAGTTCAGCGACCCTGGGTCGTGGTGGAGGATGGCGCCTTCTTCTCTGGCGAGGATATCTGCGTCCGTCGGCAGTTTGACTGGGGGGGGACGCTGACATGTCCAGAAGGTCCAGGAACCAGATCTGCCTCAGCCACGCCGGTGCGACGAAGATCATCCTGCACCAGGACCGTCTGAGTTGGTTGATGAGTCGCAGCAGCAATGGTGGGAACGCATATAGGAACAGGCTGTCCCAGGGGAATGAGAAGGCATCACCCATGCTCCCCGGCTGGGGAAACCTGCTGGCGAACCTCCGGCACTTGGTGTTCGTCGCCGTCGCGAAAAGGTTGATCTGGGGATTGTCCCATCGTTGGAAAAGTAGATCCACTTGATCCTGACGCAGTTCCCACTTGTGGCACGAGCGCAGCTCCCTGCTGAGTGAGTCGGCGATGGTGTTCTTTATTCCTGCCAGATGGAAGGGTACCAGAAACATCCCTTGGGCGACGGCCCAGTGCCACAGATCCTGGGCTTCCTTGGATAGGGCTGGGGATACGGTGCCTCCCTGCTTCCGGATGTAGAACATCATGGTGGTGTTGTCGGTAAAGATCCTTACCACCTTGCCCTTGAGGGATGGGAGGAACGACCTGAGGGCCCAGAACACGGCTCAGAGCTCCAGGACATTGATGTGTAGTAACCTCTCCTCCGGGAGTCAAAGGCCTCTTACGTGGAGATCTCCAGTGTGAGCCCCCCATTCCGCCAGGGAGGCATCCGTCGTCACCGTCTCCTGATGTCCCGGGGTCTGGAAGTCCATACCCACTGCGAGATGCGCGGATGCCCCACCTCCGGATCGCTTGGCGGAAGGTCCCGTTGAGCGAGATCCTGTCTTCGGAGCTGCCCGCCGCCTGCATCCAACGGGCGTCGAGGAACTCTAGTAGTGGACGCATCCGCAACCTGCACAGGCGCACGAGGTAGATGTACGAGGACATCATGCCGAGCAGGGACTTGATGGACCTCACCCTGGCCACATCCATGGTCGACAGCCTTTGCACCTTGCCCAGGATGGCCTTCGTCCTTTCCTCCGACGGAGAGGCCAATCGTGCCACTGTGTCGAGCCTGGCTCCCAGGAACAGGGCGACTTGTGACGGCACTAAGTGGGATTTTGCGAAGTTGATCGAGAATCCCAGTTCCGTGAGCAGTTGGACGGTCTTCGCCCTGTGCACGACGGCGAGTTCTCTTGTCTTTGCTTGGATGAGCCAGTCGTCCAGGTAGGGGTAGACGTGGATCCCCTGCAGGCGCAGCCGCGCCGCCACTGGTGCTAGGCACTTGGTGAATACCCTGGGCGCCGACTTCAATCCGAAGGGTAAGGCCTTGAACTGGTAGTGTCGCCCTTGGACTACGAATCTGAGGCACTTTCAGTGTCCTTTTAGAATGGGGATGTGAAAGTAGGCATCCTCCAAGTCCAGCGACGAAAGGAAGTCGCCTTCCTCCAGCTGTCCCAGCACGAACGGAGGGTGACCATCCAGAACTTCTGGGACTTGATGTACTTGTTTAAACGACGAAGGTCCAGGATGGGTCGCCAGCCGGCGGTCTTCTTTCTTACAAGGAAGTATCGTGAGTACACTCCGGAGCCCCGGAGCCTCTTTGGTATGAGCTCGATGGCACCTTTCTTCAGCATCGCCCTTACTTCCAGCAGCAGTTGAGGGACGGGGTTTTCCTTCCTGGCCACGGGTGGAATGCGGGGGCACTTCTTTAGAAACTCGAGAGTGTGCCCGTGGCCCAGGACATCCAGCACCCATCGGTCGGTGGAGATGGACTCCCACACGCTGACAAACTTCGCCAGCCGGCCTCCCACCGGGGTGCTCAGGTGGGGCCCGACGCTACGGCCGTTTCAGTCTTGCTTGGCAGCGGCCTTGCCGCCTTGGCCTCCTTGGTGATGACGACGAGATCCTCCGGACTTGCTGCGTCCTCTGTAGGCCTCCTGCGACGAGGAGCGGGCCACCTGGTGGTACGTCAAGGAGCCGCCGCCAAATCCTTTGGAGGCACCTTGCTTGCCTCCGGAGTTACGAAAGCGTGGCCGTCGTTGCTGCAAAACCCCCAAGGCCCGAGCCGTCTCCGTGTCAGCCTTGATGGCCTGCAGTGACTCGTCCACTGTCTTGCCAAACAGGTTGTTCCCGTCGAAAGGCATGTCCAGAACTCTGGTCTGCACGTCTTGGCGGAAATCGGTTGCCTTGAGCCAACCACGCCGGCGAAGGCAAACACTGTTGCCCATTTGGCGAAACCCGGTGTCAGCAATGTCCGTGGCCACTGTTGTGGCGTGGTCCGACACCACTTCGCCTTCCTGCAGGATCTCCAGGGCCTCAGCCCCCTTGTCGTCCGGGAGGAAGTCCAGCAGGGGAGCGATCTTAAACCACAGCTCCCTGTCGTAGCGGGCCACAATTGCGAGGGCGTTGGCCGCTTTAATCATTGTCGCCGCCGACGATATGACCCGCCGTCCCATGGCGTCCAGTTTCTTCCCCTCGTCGTCCGGTGGGGAGGTCGAAGTTGAAGCCATTGCCCTGCTGCTTTCTTCTTGGCCACTGCGGAGACGACCGAATCCGGGGTCGGTTGCACCCTAAGGCACATGGGGGCGGAATCCGGGACCCAGTACTTCTTCTCGTACCGGTCTCTCTTGGCAGGGGTTGTGGATGGGTTCTTCAGGAGCGACAGCCCCTCATCCTAGATGTTGTCAAGTAATGGAACTGAGAGGGCCGTCTTCCTCTTGGCCTCACTCCGTTGATAGAGGAAACCTTCCTTCTTCTGTTCCACGGGGCAGAGCTGGAAGAGCTCGGATGCCCTGGCAATCATGGCGTGGAAGGAGCCAATTTCGTTGGGCGGGGAGGCCCGAGGAGGTGGTGATGGAAGGCCCATCCCATCGTCACCATCGTCGTCATCCGTCCCCGTCGTGGCCGTCTCTGTTCCTGTGTCATCCCTCGGATCAGGAGAAGGAGATGAAGGCTGCGAAGGACGTGAAGGCTGGAAGGGCGGGGGGGGTGAATTCACCTCTGCTTGCTTGGAGGGCTTCACGACGGTCCAGGCTCCGCTGGATCACCCGTTGGTGATAAGGGCAACCTTGTCCTTATCTCCGTACACAAGGCCTGGATCGCCATCAAGATTGCTCCCGAGTTGTCCTGTGGCCCAGGTACCGGCTGCGACGGGCGTGACGGTTGGGGAGTGGAATCCTCCGCCTCCACAGGCTCCTCGTCAGCGCCACCATCACTTTCTTCGTCCGCCTCGTCGGGATCCCTCCTGTGGGACCAGACCTCCTCAAACTTCTTGTTCAGGATCTTCACGACTCCAGCCAGCTCCTCTTCAGAGGCTGTATCTGTGTCCGTGATGGCCACCGGGCCCCGCCGTCTTTTTCCACTGGGTCTTTCACTGGGGTCTTATCGATGGGCTGAAAAGAGGATTCCCTCCGTGGTGGCAGGGAAACTCTAGGCCCCGAGGTCGCCTCCAATGGGGTATCCTCCGCAGGATTCGCCAGGGCCACCGCGACTCCCTCGATAGAGGCCTTGCCGGGTGAATCAGGGCCTTCACGACTTTGGGCACGCTTGAGGCCTTCACGTTGGGGGGAGGATCACCACCTCGCCCCCCCTCAGCTGTCTCCGCCGGGATCGACTGGGGGTTCTCCCGAAGCTTAACCGGGTTCTCCGATTTCCTCTTCCCCGAGCCAGAGCATTGGCTCGTGGTTGATGGTGTCGGTGAAAGTGCGCCCTGCCTGGCAACCGAGGAGCCCGACCGATCGGTGCTCCCGGTGCCCGCGGACTCGTAGTGCTTTGCCTTTTGTTGGGCCCCCGTCGCCGGAGCACCCTCAAAGGTCTTAGAAGACGGCTCGGACTTCTTCTTCTTCTCACCTACCGCTGGGCTCTTCCCTTCCAGCCAGTTGGTGAGGCGGATACGCTGATCCCTCATAGTCCGTTCCGACATGTTCTTGCAAAACGCACAGTCCTTCTCCACATGCGTTTTGTCTTCGCAAAGGCAGTAGAGGCATTTGGAATGCTCATCCTCCTTGAAGATATTCTGCAATCCGCAACCAGGGCAGCTCCTGAACAGCTTGGATCTGGGCGTCGTGCTTCCTTTGTCCTGGGCCATGTCCACGCGGGGTAGGCCTCAAAGATCTTCCGGAATCCTCCAAGAAGCAAAACTTGACGAAAACTTCGCCCTTGAGGGGCGTAGAAAATTCCAAAACGGGTCCCCGTTGATCGAAGTAGAAACAGTGGAGCTTGATGCTCGATTGACCCAAAAAATGAGATTAAACTCTTTGAAAAATCACAAAATGCAGTAAAAGCTCGAGAGCTATAGCACAAGGACTCCCAACACTTGAACATGCGGTAAAAATCTGAAGATGGCTGCCAGAGGAGGGGCTTAGGTAGAGGGCAGTCATTGGCTGGGGGCAGTATGACCCAGAGACCAGTGATTGGTTATTAGGAGAAAGACAGTTCAGAAACGAAACTGAAACTGATTTTTTCTTTACTGAGGATTCCCAGCCTGACGACAGGGAATATTCATGAGCATGTGAATCCATGCCAGACCCCATGCTGGAGAAGCCCGAAGTCGCTGCAGAGTCGCAAGCCCTAATGTCATAAGCCTTCGAGATACAGGAGACAACCCATCTGGTGATAAAAGCTTTAGCTGCCTTGTTGCCAGGAGGAGGACCGCCGTAAGTAATGAAGAGCTGGCCTGCTTTTCTAAACGGTTTGGTCCTTTCTAGATAACATTTTAAAGTTCTTACCACATCTAGGTTTTGTAATGTCTCTTTGGCTGTGGAAGCATGAGGTCTAGGAAAAAGGACCAGAAGACATATTTCCTGATTTAAATGAAAATCGGAAACCACCTTAGGTAAAAAGGAGGGGACCGTACAGAGGTCTACTTTATCCTTATGGAACACTAAATAAGGTTCCTTTGAGGAGAGAGCTTCAAGCTCTCCAATCCTTCTAGCCGAAGAAATGGCTACTAAGAATGCAGTTTTCCAAGTTAGAAATTCTAATTCACATGAGGCCATAGGCTCGAATGGTTTTCTCATTAGGGCTGACAATACCACGTTGAGATCCCACTGAGGTGGAGGTTCACGAATAGGGGGATGTAAGCGTAGACGTCCCTTCGAATGGCTTTGTTGGAAAGAGAGAAAGACGTATGTTCTTTATTGAGGCATGCACCAATAGCTAATAAGTAATGTTTGCACGTGCCTTTGACACCGGTGGAAACTAGATAAGACATGAAAGACATGACATTATCAATAGAAGCCTCTATAGCAGGCCTGTCCAACCTTTTTGAATGTGGGGCCAAAGCATTAACTTTTTGTCACCCGGTGTACCGGCGAGCTAAAAGTGAACACCCTTACCCAAAGCAGTATATTCAAAAGCGATGGTGTGTGACCTTTGACACAATAGCATCACAGGCATAGCCATGCATTCCCAAAGATAGCTTTTGGTGTCAGGGGCAGTGATCAAAGGTTAGTTTCTTGTGATTTCTTCCAGTGTGTATGTGTTGATATTTCTCTGAAATAGTGGGGGCGACCGAGCATAGCGAGGGAGCTATAACGATCTAGGGAGGGTTTGTGGGGGTCCCCCCCCCCCAAGATTTTATTTCCAAATATGGGGATGAAATTATGCATTTTACAGCAGGAAAAGTGACCAAAAAGCCATGGGTTTACAATCAGTTCTAAAGGGGAACATGTAAATTCCATGTCACCAACAGCAGACAAGAACATTGTAGAACACAACACATTTTAATGATCAATGTGTCCACAGTGTAAGACAGCACGGTCACTGATGTAACACATTGGCATTCTGGTTTTGCCCAAAATATGCCTCTGTAGCAACATGTCTATGCTGGCTGTTCCCAATTTAGGCCAGCATTGTCCTAATCTGCTAATCTGCAAGGAATTGGCCAATCCAGACTCTTCCTCTCAAGTTCCTTCCCAGGCCTTCTTGAGGCACTGGCCTCTCATTTCGTCTCAAAAACTCAGGACATCCTGTCCGCACTCTCCTCCTATCCTCTCCCTCCCCCTACTCCCTGCTCCTCCTCTGGTCCTTCTGCAGCCACCCCTCCTCCCTCCTTCTCTTCCTTTCCCCTTTTCTCCGCAGATGAGGTTTCTAGACAAGTCCGATCTATGAAAGTCTTGTCGAAACAGGTTTACCCCTGTTCTTCCAAAACTATCAAGGACCACATCGACTCCCTGGCTCCTGACCTGGCTGATTTCTGCAACCACTCCTTCGCCACTGGAGTCTTCCCATCCCCCCTGAAGCAATCCCTTGTGCACCCCCTTCTTAAGAAACCCTCTGCTGACCCTACTTGCCAGGCTCTATCACTCCCTTCCTGGGCAAGCTCCTGGAGAAACTGGCCATCTCCCAGCTTAATCTCCATACTGAATCTGTTGGTTGTCTTCATGACCATCAGCCTGGCTTCAGAGCTGCCAGAAGCATGGAAACTGCTCTCCTGAACATCCGTGAAGACCTGCTCTCCAACCTTGATTCTAACACCCCTTGCGTCCTCATCCTGCTTGATCTCTCTTCTGCCTTTGATACTGTCAACCATGCCATCCTGCTCAACCATCTCTGTGATTTTTTTTGTTTTTTTGTTTTTTTTAAAAAGTATTTTATTGGCATTTATATAAGTACATAATAACCATCAAACGGTAACATAACAAACAAACAACAACTAATTAACTACCACAGTCTTCATAGCTCAACGTATTGTTCTTAATTGTGGTGAGGAGGAGGGGGGCCGGTAGTCGGTGTACCCAAGGTCACGGGGGTTGGGTTTTCGGGTTGTCCATTCTTGGGGGTAAACCCCAGGCAAGTCTCTGGTAGGGGTGAGAGCTCAGGGGGGTTTGTGATCCGAAGCGTATTGGATGTCGCGCAACAGGGCCCTCCATGATGCTAGGATGTCATTGGAGTCATCATCGTTTGAGTTGATTCCATCTTGCCAGGCTCTGGTCTCTGCCTCTGTCCACTTTTCCAGGTTCTTAAGCCAACGTCCATGCCTCGGGCCCCCTGGTGATTTCCATGCCATAGCTATGGACCTTTTTGCAAGGATGCAGGCTAGGTCCATTAGTTTAACCGGGTGTTTGTATTTGCTGAGTCTGGGATGGGCTCCCAGCAAGCATTCCTTTGGGTTCCATTCATATCTTGTGAGTCCCGCTTTGGTGCAGGTGCTTTCTACCATGGACCAGAATTTCGCCGTTTTGGTGCAGGTCCAGAACATGTGGATCATGTCCGCTTTATCATTTCCGCACCAGGGGCAGTTCGGTGATGCTTGTTTGTTAAAGGTAGCAACTCTTAGTGGGGTCATGTATGTTCTGTATAGCACATTCAGTTGAACTTGTTTGAATATAATGTTCCCCGACACCTCTTTGGGGTATAGTAGTATTCGCTCCCATTCACTGTCAGATAGTGTGATCCCCAATTCGGTTTTCCATTTTTGTCTCAGGGATGCGCTTTTTGGATTGGATCTATCGTTCAGTTTGATGTATAAGCAGGAGACCGGCTTCCAACCATCTGCTAGGTCGTACATTTCCTGGAGGAGGGGGTCCGGTGGGGGTTCCTCTGGCCAGACAGGCCATTGTGTCCTAGCTGTCCTCTTGAGGCGGTGGTACCACAGGAATTGGGTGTTCGAGATGCCTTCATTAGCTTGTAGCGATTCAAGTTCTCTGAACATGCTGTCTTCAAACAGGTCACCCCATGTGTAGATTCCGGCTCTCTCCCATTTCCTGGCTGTCGTTAGGTCTGCCTGAGTTTTGCATACATCCGCCAGAATGGGGGTGTTGGGATTGTAGGGATGTTTTAATTGTCGAAGGAAGCCAGTTCTGGCCCATATCTGCCTGCCCAGGGTAACAATCATGGGAACTTCAGATGTTTGTTTCGTCGGGTTCCAAAGCATTTCTTTGGGGAATAGCTTGGAGGTTGCATGTCGCAGGAGCCCCACTTCAGCTGACGGGTCATCCGAGAGCCATTTCGTCACGTGGCTGAGCTGTGCAGCTAGATAGTACCTTTGCAGATCGGGTAGTTGTATCCCTCCTTCCTTGTTCGGGAGCGTAAGTGTAGGTAAAGAGAGCTTCTGTCTGGATGACCCCCATATGAAGTCCTTGATTAGAGAGTCCAGTTTTTTGAAGAAGGGAGGTCTGATGTAGAAGCAGACGTTCGTGAAGTGATATAAAAAACGGGGGAGAACTATCATCTTGACTATTGCCGCTCTGCCCATCACTGCCAGTGGTAGCTACGACCAAAAGTTCATGGATTTGCGGAGGGCACCCACTGCTTTTTCAGTGTTGTGTTCATGCGTGAGTGCAGGGGTATGACACACTTCGACTCCTAGGTACTTAAACTTCTCTAATTGCCATTGTATCCCGACGTCTGGAAGATCAGACTTATCCAGACCCCTTAGTCTGGCCAGTGGGAACGCACACGACTTTAGCTTGCTAAATGTTATCCCAGAGTATCGGGCATAGTTGTCTAGGATGTCCAACGCGACTTGTGCATTGAGCTGAGGGTTATTTAAATACAGGAGGACGTTGTCCGCGTACATGGATATTATAGCATGGTCACTGCCCAGCTCAATGCCCGCGTCGAAGTGTTGTTTCCTGAAATAGGCGGCCACTGGCTCCAGGCCCAGTATATATAACATCGGGGACAGCGGGCATCCTTGCCTCGTGCCCCGCTGTATCGCCCAGGCTTTGGACACCGTCCCTCCAGTCTTCACTCTCGCTGCTGGTGAATTATACAGTACCTCAACCCATTTTACAAAGCCCTTGCCAAAGCCGAATTCCCTTAGTACTTCGATCAGCCACTCCCAGTAGATGGAATCGAAGGCTTTTATGGCATCTAGCGATAGCACCGCTAGGTCCTCATCTCTATCATAGGTCTCTGCCTTGATGTGTTGGAGCTTCCTCAGGTTTGCGGTAGTATTGCGTCCTGGAACGAAACCATTCTGGTCCTCGTGAATCAGGGTTCCTACCACCCTCGCCAGCCTCTTAGCCAGTATTGTGGTCAGGATCTTGCAGTCATAGTTTAGCATGGCGATTGGGCGGTATGATTCACAGTTGTCGACAGGTTTATTGGGTTTAAGTATAGGGATGATAATTGTTTCTTTCATGGAGTTGGGTAGGATTCCGTTTTCGTATGCCTCCATGTACACCTTGTGGAGTATCGGGGTGAGGGTCGCTTCATACTCTTTATAGAATTCTGGCGGAAGCCCATCACTCCCGGGGATCTTGCAGGTGGCTAGCGATCTAATCGCCTCCGTCACGTATTCTGGAGTGATTTCCGCGTCCAGTAGCTCACTTTGGGCCTCCGTCAGTCTTGGGAGCTCAATCTCAGCCAGTGTAGCCCTTATATCCTCCACTGGTATGTTGGTGTCGTGGGCATACAGTTTGGAGTAGAAGGCCGCAAACGCAGAGTTAATGTCTTGTTGCGTCCTGTGGGTTGTCCCCCTTTCATCAGTTATTTCGGTTGGGAGGTGTCTTGGGAACTCGCGTTTACACAGCCAGGCCAACATTCTACCAGGTTTATCTGCTTCTTTGTGCGCCCTGGCTATGTAGGTTGTGTAGTCGAATTTAGACAGTCTATTCCAGGCCAGAAGGCATTCCTCCCGGGTGCCCTTCAGTTCTGTTTCAGCGTCCGGCATGATGTCGATTTCGGATTCCAGGCGTCTAATCTTATTCTCCAGATCCTCCAGCTCCGACTTCAGATGCTTGCGGATGCCACCAGCTCCGGATATGACTTCTCCCCGTGTCACAACCTTCATGGCCTCCCATAGTGTGCTCCAACTTGACACTGAGCCTGTGTTAATGTCTAGGTATTCCTCAAGTTTAGCACCAAGAGGAATCCTTAAATGCGTGGTCTGTGAGTGCTGCCGGTGGCATTCTCCATAGCGGGATTGGTGGTCTGGGTCCTCTAGGAGCCCATTGCATAATCAGCGGAGAGTGATCGGATATGGTTCTGCCTAGATACAATGTGGAGTCTACTTGTTGAGCCAGCTCACGATCTATGAACAAATAGTCTATCCTCGTATGGACCTTGTGCGGGGCCGAGTAAGAAGAATAGCACCTCTCTCGGTGTGATGTTATTCCCTCCAGATGTCCACTAGGTCGAGCTGCTTTATTGTGGTGTTTAGCACGTTAGATGCAGGGCTATTTGAAAGACGGGGGGCTCTGATCTGTCCATAGCTCCGTTCCTGATGCAATTGAAGTCGCCACCCCATATGAACGCACTCTCTCTGCGAAGAATCATTTTAGCACTAAGCATTTCGAGGTGTGAGGGTATTCCGTGTTGTGGAAAGTATGAGTTCACCAGGCACACTGGCGTGGATTCGATAGTTCCCCATAGTATTAGATATCTGCCCTCTTTGTCGGCTTCATAGTCCAGTAGCTGGAAGGGCACTGTCGGGTTCACCCACGTGAACACTCCTCTAGCAAATTTGGAGTATGGCGCCCCTCTTCCGATCCCACCCCATCTTTCGGATAATTTAGCTGTGGATTCTTCCGTGAGATGGGTCTCTTGAAGCATCACTATCGATACCTTTTTCCTGCGCAGGTAAGAGTGGATCCGATTCCTTCTCAGGTACGTGCCCATACCCCTCACATTCCACGTCATCACCTTAAGTTGGAGTGCCATTGAGTTGGTGTCTTGGTGTCATCTTTCCGGTCACCCCAGATTTCACGGGGCGGCCCTTTCTCCAGGTGGTTAGGCTCTCCCCCTGGGTTCTGGTGTTTTCTCATCCTCGGCCCCCAAGGACCTCCGGTCCCATGCTTCCCCTTTCTTAGTATTTCGAGGACTGTGGTGTGAACAAAACGATTAACAAAACTGGAACTGGTGCGCCCAGCAACGTCAAGTTCCTGCTGGTGCTCAGGTGCTCTCATACCGTCAGGACCCATCCGGGTGTCAGGCACGAGGGAGGTCGGTCAGGCAACTGGCCTGTCCTGTTCGTGGGGGTAGGGCTCTGTGCCTGGCGTGGGCCGAGCGAGGGCCGCATCTACATAGCTGACTGTTGGTGATTTTACTTTCTCTTTGGTCATTTGCCTTGCGTCTGAGTTAGCTTTATGAGTCATGGATTCTTCCATGTCTCAAGCGCAGGGGATTCTTCAGTTTTCCATGGGTTGAGGATCCTTATCTGCAGCTAGATTGTTGTCTTCCAGCCACATGTTTGCAGCTGCTGGGGATTCCAGGAAAATCGCCCTCCGCTTGTGGATCACTTTCAGTCTGGAGGGGATTAACAGCATTTACTTCAGGTTCAGTTGCCTGAGCCGGGCTTTAATTGGCACAAATGAGTTCCTCTCTCGTTGGACCTTCGGGGTGTAATCGGGGTAGATTGTTATCCTGGAGCTCCCACGTTCAATGGGGCCCTCTTCTCTGGAGTGCCGGAGGATGGTCTCTCTATCCTGGAAGTTGAGTACTTTAGCGATTATAGGGCGAGTATGCAAGCCCGGCGGGGGTCTCTTCTGAAGTGATCTATGCGCCCTTTCGATCGAGAATCCTTGCGTTAGTCTTCCAGCGCCCACCTCCTGTTGTATCAGGGATTCTATATAGGCTGTCGGATTCGAGCCCTTGCTTCCTTCTGGGACCCCAAGTATTCTGATGTTGGCGCGTCTGGCCCGGCCCTCAGCCTCCTCAGCCCTGGCCTCAAGTGTGAACACCTTTCGTTCCGCTGTGTCGTCGGACGTCTCTTTTATGGTTGTTTCGGCAGTGGTCACTCTTTCTGTTAAGTTGCGGGCATCCTGGCGCATGAGTTGTAGCTCGGATTTGAACTCCCCGATTCTGGAATCTATAAATGTGCGCAGTGATGCAATTGCCTCCAGAACCTGGGCTTGATTTTCGGGGGAGTCCGCCGGTTTTGCTTGGGGAGGTTCGGGGGTGGAAGTGCGTGGCTGCGGAGGAGTTTTCGCTTTAGCAGATACATACGTGTCCATGGTGCTTGTTTTCGTCTTATTCCTGACCGCCATGATGAGGGGCGTTCAGATACGCCACTCGGTTATGTGCGGGTAGATGATAGTGGACGTCGCCTCCTCAGCAATGCCCCCACCAGCCCGGTGATTTTAGTGTGCGGGTTGGGGGAGCTTATGGTTCCGGGGGTGGGGTGGTCAGCATGCAGCGTGTGGGGACTGTTTTTCGCGGGATCACTGTTCAAGTTCTCGGAGGGGCATACAACAGCACGCCGCTGTGGTCCTCTATGCTGGGGGTGTTCGATTGGTTTATGCCCTCACCCAGTGCTCTCCTCACCTCCACCTTCTTTTGCTGTCGATGGCGGGGCTCCCCGCACCAAGGGGTCAGCGTGTCCACTCACGGTGTCTCTCCGGTTCTCACTCCTCGGGCGCTACGGATGCCGGAGCCCAGGGCCCAGACCCAGTCTCCCCGGGCAGGAGCACCCGGTTGTCTCCCCGGTCGGTCGCTGCAGCAACAGCGGATCGGACCCGGGTGGAGGGGCAGGTTCCTCCTCCTTTTTTCGGTCGTGGCCGCAGCTTGTGGGTCGGCTTCGCTGCGAAGGTGGTTAGCGTTTTCCTCCGGCGCCGGGTTCAAGAGATGGCCGCCATCTTGGGTCCCGCCAGCAGTGGGGGGGGGGAGACCTTTGCAGGGGAGAATCCGTGGGTCTGGAGGTCCAAACCCAGGAGAAAACCACAGGATCGTGTCCGGGGCCGGTTCTCCTTCCCTCAGAACCGGTTCTTTCTGTCTCAGGTGTAATTTCAGGCAGGCAAAAGGATCAAGATACGGCGTCTCGGCCTGCGTCTCGGTGTCTCGTCTCCATTTCTAAAAATCGTTTTGGGTTGGGTGTACCTCTACATCTGTGCACCCCTCTTGCCAAGAAAAATATTTTTTGAAATTGAGGGACAGACTTGCTGTGCCTCCATTTCTAAAAATCGTTTTGGGTTGGGTGCACCTCTACACCTGTGCACCCCTCTTGGCAAGAGGGGCGCACAGATGTACAAATATACCCAACCCAAAACGATTTTTAGAAATGGAGGCACAGGTTCAACCTCTTGCTTTGCATCTGTGCCTTAATTTCTAAAAATCGTTTTGGGTTGGGTGTACCTCTACACCCGTGCACATATGTAGAAGCATACCCAGCCCAAAACGATTTTTAGAAATTGAGGGACAGATGCAAAGCAAGAGCCTCTTGCTTTGCATCTGTCCCTCAATTCTAAATATCATTTTTTTTTGCCCGGCTTTTACCCGGGCCGCCATAGAGAGACACAGTATGGATGGAACAAAGGGCCATCATTACTGCGTCTCTTCTCTCCGGCCTGGCGGGACAGGAGGGAGGCTGGAGCACCCATGTACTCGGCGTCCCTGAAACCGGGTCACGGCCCGACAAACGACCCGGCAAACATTGAACAAATAAATAAATAAACCGGGCCGTGGCAGAGGCAGTAACAGTCCTCCGCCACGGCCCGGTTTATTTATCTATTTGTTCAATGTTTGCTGGGTCTGTTGCCCCGATTAATTTATTTATTTCTGCAATGTTGGTTCGACCATCATTGCAGAAATAAATAAATTAATCGGGTCCACGGACCAGACAAACATTGGGAAAATAAATAAATAAACCGGGCCGTGGCCTGTTACTGCCTCTGATGCCCCCACCCCTTTTAGGGGGCACCAGAGGCAGTAACAGTCCTCCGCCACGGCCCGGTTTATTTCTTTATTTGTTCAATGTTTTCTGTACAGCCTCGCGGGCCACATGAAATGGCTTGGAAGGCCGCATTGTGGCCCGCGGGCTGTATGTTGGACAACCTTGCTCTATAGGGTTAAGGTCTTGACCCAAGGCCCAGTGACAGAAACATAACCATTTGCTACGATATTGCTTCTTAGTAGAAGCTTTCCTAGAAGTTGACATGATGGTTATATTTTGCTCTGACAAACGCAAGTGAGAGAAGGCTAGTTTTTCAGGAACCATACCTTCAAGTTCAGCAATTGAGGGGAGGGATGAAGAACCTGCCCTTTCTGTTGAGTCAAAATATCTCTCGATGATGGGAAATCTAGTTTGCAAGTCCCTGCTAATTGCAGTTGGTCTAGAAACCAAATCTGGCGAGGCCAGAACGAGGCTATTAGAATAATTGTCAGATTTTGTGTCATTCCGAATGTGAGCAATATTTTGTGTATTAAAGGATAGTTCCGGGACTTTTTTTTTATTGTCCCTACGGGTCGGCCATGTGTTTGTAAGCATAAATCGGTAGATCGTAGGAAACTTTCCTATGGACCTTACCCGACTTTTCGCCCATTATCGCACTCGAAATCAGCCTCCATTTTGTGATAATCCTATCATTCCGCCGCATCGACCTGGCTCACCTGCCTTTGCGGCACTAAATCAAATCCCCCGCCCCTGAGCCTGACATCAGCAGACGCGTACTGCCCATTTCAAGCACGTCTCGTGTCAACAATCGCTGCGCCTCAGCTATTGACGTGTTGCCATGGAAATGGCAGGACGCCTCTTTCCTCAATAAGTATAAACAGACCGTTTCACAACACACAGCAGCAGATTTTCGATTCCATTCCTCTCTCTGTGTTACTTTGAGTATTCTGTGACTCGTTTCAGTGCTCTGGTCAGCTACCTTCGCCGCTTGTAGCCCGTGTGAACACCTGTACCATCTCTGTAAATTATTTTACTATCTTTACCGCACAATGGCCACAATAATGCCGTATATGTACGAGCCCGAGTACACCGAGGAAGAACTACTGGAAAGTCAAGCACGCGAAAACGATGGGGATTCGGACGGCAGTTGGGAGGACCAGTCAACGGATGAAGAGCCTGGACCATGTCGCATGGACGGCGTCTCCACCTGGTGCACGTGCAATCGGTGCGAGCTAATGCCAACTGAGGAGGAGAACTGCTGCTGCCGTGAAAATTCCGGGTGCTTGGCCTACATTTCGGAAAGCGAGCAAAGTCTGCAGGAAGGCGAGCAAAGTCCGCAATGCATCACCGAGCTGCCAGAGTTCAGGGAAGCCTGCCTCTCACGGACCGTGTTGAGGATGATGATGGTGCTTATGCACGAACTTCGCGGCACTGTTCGTCCGCGTAATCCGAGTAACGAGTAAGTATACTCTGTTTGTGATGTCAGTGATGCCACCACTATTTCATGGTCGTCTCCCACATATAAAATTACATTTACATATCATTCGAACGCATGTAAATTTGTTCCATATAGTGCATTTTCTAGATATAATTTTTTTCTAAGAAAAATGACATGTGTTACCTGAATCGACATTGATAAGAAAGTTTGGTCAGTTTAATACAGTTTGCATCTTTTTTTTTCACAGGTGGTACAGGCTGGTGGCCTATCGTTGCTTCACTTGGTGGCTTCAGGGGAGGCTCGGACACCGCGTTCGGAGAGTAATACCTGCCTGTGCGGTACTTGCCATTAGACAACATTTCCCCAGTGACAGTGGACAATACCGCGGATTTTCCCTCGATGTGCTGCAACCTCAACTTTACAATGTGTAATGTTTATTATTTATGTTTAATTAAAATCTAAAATAAAGCCCAACATATATTTTAACAATGGTTGTTTTGATTTTTTAAATGAATCTAGTGTATATTCTCCTGGGAGGGTGAGGTATTTATAAACTCACCCCCCTGCATTCCATGTAGTAGATCCTGCAGCCATCCTCTTACATTCAGTTAGATGGCCTCTCCTTGGTGAGGCCCTGCGGCAAACGGGTCTTGTCTGCACGACCACCGCCCCGATCCACCCCCCGCCCTATCAAAGGCAGTTCGCACCGGGGTACTTGTGCTGGCAAGTGGAGCTGTCAGGGAGCGATAAAGGCCAAGAGGTGCCAAAGACCATGTACACTTCAAAGTGGTCTATAGAGCATGGGTTGTTGTTCCCATGTCTACCTCCAGACCCCGTGTCTCCTGCCAAGCATCCCCCCTCACGCTGGACGGCCCCCTGCAATCCACATAAGTGTGTCTCCATTCACGAGTCTTCCTGTGTCTTGTCTGCACGACCACCGCCCCGATCCACCCCCCGCCCTATCAAAGGCAGTTCGCACCGGGGTACTTGTGCTGGCAAGTGGAGCTGTCAGGGAGCGATAAAGGCCAAGAGGTGCCAAAGACCATGTACACTTCAAAGTGGTCTATAGAGCATGGGTTGTTGTTCCCATGTCTACCTCCAGACCCCGTGTCTCCTGCCAAGCATCCCCCCTCACGCTGGACGGCCCCCTGCAATCCACATAAGTGTGTCTCCATTCACGAGTCTTCCTGTGTCTTGTCTGCACGACCACCGCCCCGATCCACCCCCCCGCCCTATCAAAGGCAGTTCGCACCGGGGTACTTGTGCTGGCAAGTGGAGCTGTCAGGGAGCGATAAAGGCCAAGAGGTGCCAAAGACCATGTACACTTCAAAGTGGTCTATAGAGCATGGGTTGTTGTTCCCATGTCTACCTCCAGACCCCGTGTCTCCTGCCAAGCATCCCCCCTCACGCTGGACGGCCCCCTGCAGACCGCATAATGCCACGACATATACACGTCATTCATTCACAAACACACCCCTGTTTCGAATTCTTTATAACCCACTTCATATTTCTAATGAGAACTTCTTTGCGCTTTGCTAGTCAACCCGTGAAGGTGCTGGTTATCTGCTCTTCGTCTCTGTGAACTTCCGTGACCACTTTGAGCAAACTCGTCAGTTTGCAACCTGTGAACTGCTCCCTGTTCTACGACAAGAAACTACTCTGATCCCTGCATCTAACTGTTTGTTCGTCAAGGTAAGTCCATGTACCATAATCATTTTGCGTCCAATTTTTTAATTTATATCTATTTGCTAGTAGTCATCAAATTGCATCCATGTTTTCTTTTCGTTCACGACAGTACATGCAAGGAACTAGTCACATGTTCTGAGTTTAGTCAAATTACTTTTTCTATTTTTTGAAAGTTATTGAAATACTTATCCGCATGTGAATAACATGTATAGTTCCAAGAACCAAAACGGACCTTGCATTGAACCTTTTATGTGTCATTTAATGTTTTAACACATTGGTATTCATAGAGAATTGTTGATCTTTACTTTTCAGAACTTTCCATAATGCCTGCCTGTTCCATTGGCGGTTGCCCTTCGAAGACCCATAACAAATCTGAAGGTACTATAATGCATGTTTTCCCTAAGACAATAGATCAGATAAGAGAATGGGTCCGATATTGCGGATATCCAGCCTCTGAGATAGAAAGTAGAGTCCTAGAAGTCTTTGCGGACAAGAGGGGTGATCGATACCGCATCTGCAGCAGGCACTTTAGCCCAGACATGTACTCCACATCATTGCTAATAAGGACGAAAACACCGCGAGCGAGGCGAAAATTGCTCTCAACCGCTATTCCCACTCTATTCGTCCACATCCCTCCACTGGTGAGTCAAGTTTACGTATTTATCTCTCGGCATTGCGGTAGTGTGTAGCATTAGCTAACAATAATTTCCCCATTTATGTATCCACTCAATATGAAGGCTGAAGATTCTCCATCCGTGTCGTTATTGCAGTCATCAGCCACTTCAAGCGCCTATCGGGTAATCTTACTTAGCTATTCTGACACTGACTTGTTTTAGGCATGTAAATCAATAGTTTTAATTGATCGTGTAATTATTTTACCTAATGGTACACCACAGTACTCGTCCTCTAGTCTTTGTTTTCAGTTATAATTATTGTTATCCAAAATAATGCAAGTACTGTCTTTCAGGGAGATGCTGAGGAGTCCAACGCATTGACGACAACCGTAGATGTCACTCAGATGCTCGAGGTACGTTTCCGGACAGTTCCATCGATGGAGATCATCAGATCTTGCATTCTTGTAGCGTGATTGTTACACACAATGTTTCTTTCGTTTTTAGCCATTGGTATGTCCTTCTGTCGTCGCCCTCCTATGTGTCTTCTTTTTTCAATATTGTGTTCATTACTAATGAAAGTCCTATGTTTCAGGGAGTCGATGGAGCATTAGTCCAAGAGGAAGGGGGAGCATGCAGTTACGGGTCGGCGCAACAGCTTGCAGAAGTGTGCACCGCAGTTACAGCGTCCCTTGATGTTCTTATGCATTTCGAGGTATGGATACTGACAGATCAATCATGCGAGATCAAATGACGTGATTACATCCGCTATACTTCCTTCTTTATTAACGCAAGTTCTATGTTTCAGGGAGCTGACGGAGCTTCTTCAACAAGAACATCACCCCTAGTAGTTGATGCAGATCTCTGGGTGGTGACACTTCCAACGATGGAGCAAATCGAATCATATTTGGATATCCATTATTTATTTTAGACAACTGATCATTTGTGCAGGTCTATTTAGATGAGCCGTTGACGCCTGCAGAAAGTTTATGTTCTTTTAAACAAAATAGAAAACCATACTAATGCAATTACTGTGTTTCAGGGAGTTGCTGAAGCGTCATCTTCAATAATATCATCAATGGAAGTCTATGCGGAGCCCGAGGTATGGATCTTGACAGTTCAATCTAACTAGATCAACAATGCGTGAACTATTGTCGTTTGAATGTTCTACACAATGCGTTCATTCGTGTTTTGCTATTGAGATGTACGTATGGGTATTGGTCCCCAAGTACATTTTGTGTTTTCAATATTATTATACATACTAATGAAAGTTCTATGTTTCAGCGAGTCGATGGAGCCTCAGTGAGTGATGGATGTGCTTATCATGAAAGTATAGTCGTTGCAGCGCGAGAGGAAGTGGAGACATGCACACACGAGTCGGAGCAACAGCGTCCAGATGTTGAAGTTCGAGGAAAGAAAGTTTCAAAGAAAAGAAAGCAAAAGAAGGTTAGTGTCCTGTTCACTATATTATGTTGTCTTTCACTGTCAATAGTTCAATACTGTAAGTTGTGTTTAAACTGAACATCCCTTTTCTAATCTGTCCTCTAGTTGCGAGTGGGTGTAAGAACTAGATCTACACAGACAGTGAAGCGAACGAGAGATGTTGCTTGTCAAACCTTTTGGCAGGGACTTGAGACTGGAGATGCATCGTGCCAATGGGAAGAATATGAAGTGATTGACAACGGAGCTATACCACCACCAGCCATTGATAGTGAATGTCCTCCTGGTAGTTTGGATGCAGTCGTAGATCAATTCACAGAATCCACACCCGCAAAAAATAAGAGCACGCGAAAGTTGAAGACATTGTTTTTTTCTCCCATCTCCGGACAAGGAACAGATGTTGCAATGGAAGAGAATGAAGTGGACGACAATGAAACACCATCAATATCACTCAGCATAGCGGAAGACGATATCAGAGATTGTACCTTTCATGCGAGTGACATGTCCTCAACGTTACAGGCCGAACCAGCTGGGATGCAGAGTGACAGTATAAGGAAAGAGGCCAAATTCATTGTATTCGATAGCTGTTTGATGGATATTATTATGATGATGAAATGTGGGCATTGGGTTGGTGGGGAAGTATGTGGGGAGCCATTGATTAATGTGACTCGTGCAATTCGAGGCACTAACCTTAAAATACATGCCACCTGTACACAATATCATCCGTTCGCATGGTCTGCACAACCCATGCTGGGGCAACTGCCAGCAGGCAATCTACTTTGTGCAGCGGCCGCACTTTTTAGTGGTTCAAGTTTTAAAAAGTTACAGTATTTCTTTCAGTTTGTGGGAATCCATTTCATTGCGAAAAGTCAGTTCTACAAATACCAAACCGATTATCTATTTCCAGCCATCAGCGAAGCTTGGAGAATGGAAAAAATGTCAATGGAAAGTACATTCGCGGGCAAACGCTTCAGGCTAGCCGGTGATGGACAATGCGACAGTCCAGGATTTTCAGCCAAGTACTGCACCTACCACTTTCAGGACATGGAAAGTAAGAAAATTGTGAGTTCGGTGGTCGTGCAGGTGTCACAAAGTACATCCTCAGTGGCCATGGAGAAAGTTGGCTTTGTAGCATCATTGCAAGAACTACAATCGCGGGGAATGGTGATCGACCTGATAGCCACGGACAGACACGTTTCAATTGCCAAGACAATGAGAGAACAGTACAAAAATATAAATCACCAATTTGACGTATGGCATCTTGCAAAAACAATCAATAAAAAATTGTCGGCTGCAGGAAAAAAAAAAGATATGCAAGGTATTTCACAGTGGTCCAAGTCAATCAGCAACCATCTTTGGTGGAGCTCAAAAACATGTGAAGGGTCGTTGGAAATTCTACTGGAAAAATGGCGGTCAGTAATGTTGCACTGTAGCAACGTACATCAATGGTCGACAAATGAGCATTTCCACAAATGTGAACATGGCCATTTGTCCACAGAGGAGGCACGGAAGAAGAAGTGGTTGATTCCTTCATCACCCACTCACAAGGTCATTGAAAAGATTGTATTTGATAAAACTATAACAAGAGATTTGAGGGGACTCACGGAATTCTGCCACACAGGAGATTTGGAGGTGTTCCACAATATGTGCCTAAAGTACAGGCCCAAAAGATTGCATTTTGGCATGGAAGGCATGATAAATCGGACTCTTCTAGCGGTCTTGGCACATAACCATAATGTTGGCCGTCAACAAAGTAGGACGACCGGAACTTTAGGGACGCTTCGCTACAATAAGGCCTTCACTAAAAGAAGTAAACAATGGGTGATCAAACCAGTGTTTGAGGATATGCAATATGAGTTTATTGAGAGACTTATCGTAGATGTCCTCGATAGGCACATACATGGAGTGGTGAACGAACCTATGCAGGGGACAACTGCATTGCCACCCAACATTGCCTCTGTTCCATGTCCACCTAAAGCAGAGCTCATTGAGAAATACACATCACGGTTTAAATGATTGTAATTCGATTGTCTGTTCTCTCGAGTCTCCTCATGTTGCAGGCCCATTGCAATTAAACCAAACAGTAATATAAATCATTTTTACAAAAATTATAGAATGTTTCCGTATTACAAACACATGGCCGACCCATAGGGACAATAAAAAAAAAGGCACGCAGATAAGATGCCCTTACACTAACTGGAGCTAACTAGAAATGTGTGCTCGCTCAAAGTGAAGGTCAGCTGCTTTGATGTTTTGCTCGGGTGGCGGAAAGGCCCACGACCCAATATAAGGTTCTATTGTGATTTGACCTTGACAGGCCGGGACCATCCTGAAAGACTAAGAAAAGATAATGAATAAAATTTCAGAAACGAAACGATGAGCCACGTTCATTAGAAGAAGTAACGTCGGCAAAGAAGGAGTGGTGTTTCGGGTCTGCCCTACACAGAGACACAATGGAAAATGCAAATATAATGTAAGTAACTTTTGATGAGTTTATACCGCAATTTCATTACTATACAGTGGCTTTAAAGACGGGTTCAGTTGTACTTGTTCGTTCTATGTGGCATAGTGTTTTCTACCGCGCACTATCTGGAGGAGAACCATCTTCTTTTACTGAAGCACCTCAAAACCTTCCTCTTTGCTTCTGCTTTCTCTCTCCCTCTCCCCTGCTACAACTGGTCCACTGTCTGCGACCTCGGTCCTGGGCCCTTCCACTCTCCACCTGCACTGCCTCCCTGTCAACCCCTGCACTGGGGGACTGTCTCAGTATCCTACAGCCCCCCCTTCCCAGCACTTGTTCTGCACTTACCTTGCACTTGCCACCAGCTGGCCCTATTTATTTATTATTTTATGCTACTTACCTTGTACTCCACTCCCCCCCCTCCATGCCTCGCCACGCCTTTAAACACTTGTGTACACCCAGTAGCGCTGTCCTCGCTATGAAATGAATAATTTTAATAAGGATCTGATGGTGAGACTAATTTCATTTTTTATGTTTTTAGGTACATCATTCACTACTGTCTGTGTCACGAGTACCAGACACCGGCGGACGGCTTCTACAGCCGCCAGTTGCTTCTCCGCGTGAACAACGTTACCACCCTGACCATTTTATGGGACGATCGCCAAGTACAAGTATGCCCTTACGCGGTACTAACGGTTAGATGCAACATACCTACCGTTGTGGTGGCCTAGTGCCTCGTTGTTGGAACAGCCATGCGATTATCAGTGCGACAGAAGAGCTTATTTTTATCGTAAACCAACACCCTGTGTACTGCACACGAACATCGCTTCCCTCAAGACGAACTAATTTGGATCGAGAGCAAAGAAAAATGCAAATCGCTGAATATTCTCTAAACATTTGATGTCCAATAAACGTACTTTGCCAAATGTACAATCTTGCCGTTTGCTTTTAAACCACGGTTTCACATTCCGAATTGTGGTGCTGTATTGTGAGATGCTCTAAGACCCTGTGTACAGCAAAGGACCATCGCGTTCCTCAATACGAACTTTTTGGAACATGAGCAAATAAAAATGCAAATCGCTGAATATTCTCTAAACATTTGATGTCCAATAAACGTACTTTGCCAAATGTACAATCTTGCCGTTTGCTTTTAAACCACGGTTTCACATTCCGAATTGTGGTGCTGTATTGTGAGATGCTCTAAGACCCTGTGTACAGCAAAGGACCATCGCGTTCCTCAATACGAACTTTTTGGAACATGAGCAAATAAAAATGCAAATCGCTGAATATTCTCTAAACATTTGATGTCAAATAAATGTACTTTACCACATTTACAATCTTGCGGTTTGATTTCAAAGTACAGTTTCATATTCCGAATTGTGGTGCGCTGTATTGTGAGCTGATCTGTGTTGATTTCCGGGGTCTGTGTGGAGTCGCGTAGAAGACGCCTGGGCGCGTTTGCCTACGCAGCACAGTCACGTCACGGATAGAGGCGGGGAATATGAATGTTTTGATAAAGTCTGTTTCAGGGGCGGGGGATTTGATTTAGTGCCGCAAAGGCAGGTGAGCCAGGTCGATGCGGCGGAATGATAGGATTATCACAAAATGGAGGCTGATTTCGAGTGCGATAATGGGCGAAAAGTCGGGTAAGGTCCATAGGAAAGTTTCCTACGATCTACCGATTTATGCTTACAAACACATGGCCGACCCGTAGGGACAATAAAAAAAAAGTCCCGGAACTATCCTTTAATGGGAGAGTTGGGAACGCATAAAGTGTTAGGTTCAACCAATCCAGATGTAGAGCATCTCCTAGGGAGTGAAGACCCTGACCTTGCCTTGATGCAAACTGAGGACATAGAGAGTTGTGTTGGTTGGCAAAGAGGTCTACTGATGGATGGCCCCACTTCTGAAATATCATCTTTGCTACTGACAGTTTCGGCTCCCACTCGTGCGGAGCAGACTGTAACCTGCTTAGTCTGTCTAGGAGGACGTTCTTCTTTCCCCCCAGATGGGACGTCAACATGAAAATGTGATTCTGAATGGCCCAATACCAAATCTTCTCTGCTAGGAGACACAGGGGGAGGGAACGAGTACCCGCCTGCTTGTTGATTTAAAACATTGCAGTGGTACTGTTAGAATTTTCACCAGCATTCCTTGAAGTGAGGGAAGAAATGACTTTAGAGTGAGAAATATGGCTCTTAGTTCCAGGACATTTATGTGGTCCTTCTTTTCCTGAGAGGACCAAAGACCATGAGCCGGTCGGCCTAGACAATGGGCTTCCCAACCGTACTCTGACGAGTCCGTTGTTACAACTATTTGGTGCAGATGGGGCTGAAAAGGAGACCCGATTAACAGGTTCTCTGGGGAGTTCCACCAGAGGAGGGAGTCCTAAACGTCTTTTGGAATTTGAATTTGAATTTCCTATGAATGCAACAGCTGGTTCCAGTTGCAAGCAAGATGCCACTGGGCCGTTCTCATATGAAGCCTTGCAAAGGGAACTAGGTTTATACAAGAGGCCATTAGCCCCAAGAGTCTTTGAAACCACCAAGCTGTGAGAATCTGGTGAGTATTGAACTTTACAATGGTTTGTTGAATAGCTTCCACCCTTTCCAGGGGTGGAAAGGCTCTTTGTAGAGTAGTATATATAAATGCTCCCAGAAATTGGATCCTTTGAGAAGGAATGAGCTTGGAGTTTGCCACATTTATGGAAAACCCCAGGTTATGATATAATATTTTATTTATATTGCGCTCCTACACAAGTGTTTCAGAGCGCGACCAGGCAAAAAGGGAGGGGAACAAGGGAGAACAAAAAACAAAACAGCGATCTTACTAGGCCCAGTGACATATAAGAAAGCGCAAGTGCATGGAAAAGGGAAAAGGGGGGAAGGGGAAAAGTGAGTGGAAGGGGGGAGTGGAAAGTGCGCAGCAGAGGAGAGAACAGAATAAATATTAAATTAAATAAATAATGGCGATAGACCATGGTAGTTCAGCCAGCAAGTGGCAGGTGAAAGTTAGTCAGATAAGGTATATCTGATAAGTGCAGAAGAAAAGTGAGAGGGGGACTGTATGGGTACAGATACAGAACCCTAGTGCAGGGGGTGGCCTGGAGGCAGTGCAGGAGGGTGGCAGGGTGAGCACGTACCTGGGCCCGAATGACAGAGGGTGGCCAGGTGCACGATGCAAAGAGAAAAGCAGATCAACAGGGGAGAAGGGGAGCAAAGGCAGAGGCAAAGAGGAAGGTCTTGAGGTGCTTCCGGAACCGGAGAAGGTTTTCCTCAAGTTTCAAGGTGGCCAGGAGGCCGTTCCAAAGGGAGGAACCGGCCGAAGACAGAGATCTACCCCCAGCTCGTTTCTTTGCAAAACGACTAACCCTGGGGGAGTTAGAAGTAGAGGAGCGAAGGGCTCGAGAGGGGAGGTATTTACGGAGGGATAGTTGAAGGTATTTTGGACCCAGGCCCCAGAAAGCTTTGTGGACAATGCAGAGGGTTTTGAATGTAATCCTTGCATCCACTGGGAGCCAATGAAGGGATGGAGAGATACAATCCCAGGGCTTGAGGCCAAAGACAAGTCTCTCAGTCCTGTTCTGGATTAGTTGTAAAGGGCAGAGATTTGAGACAGGTAGATTTAGGAAGAGGCTGTTACAATAGTCCAGTCTGGAGAGAAACAGAGCTTGGGAGACAGTGAGCTTTTGAGGGAAGGAGAGGAAAGGCAGAGTACCTTTAAGGAGGTGTATTAAAAAGTTTGACTTTTGGGAGACGTCAGAGATGTGTGCGAAGAAGGAGTGTGGAGTCAAAGATAACCCCACGGTTCTTAGCCAGGCAGGTGGGGGTAGGAGGAGGGCCAATGGAGGCCGGCCAGAGAGTGAGAGGAAAGGATGGAGATGGTGTACCAATAAGGAGGATCTCGGTCTTGTTGGCATTTAAACAAAGATCGTTGGTGGCACACCAATTTTGAATGGCGATTAGGCAATCAGAGATGAGGGACGGAGAGGAGGCGACTGAAGAAAGCCTGAAAATGAGTTGGGTATCATCAGCATAACACTGGAAAGTTGAGCAGAAAATGAAGATGCAGTAGGCGAGAGTTGCCAGGTATTGGTTGAAAAGCCAGGGAGAGTGGTTAGACTCCTGGGGGACACCACAGGTGGAGAGGGAGATAGAAGATAGGAGGGTCGATCAAAAAGAAAAGAGGTCAGCCAGGCCAGAGCCTGATCAGTGATACCCAGGTTGTCACAGAGACGATTGAGCAGGGTGGTATGGTTGACGAATGCAGAGGAGAGATCAAGTACGATGAGGACAGAGGGAGTGTTAGAATCGAGGTTGGAGAGCAGGTCTTCACGGATGTTCAGGAGAGCAGTTTTCGTGCTTCTGGCAGCTCAGATGCCAGATTGGTGGTCGTGGAGGGAGCCAACCGAGTCGGAATGAAGATTAAGCTGAGAGATGGCCAGCTTTTCTAGGAGTTTACCCAAAAAGGGATTAATGGAAATTGGGCAGTAGTTTGCCGGACATGATGGATCAGCAGTGGATTTCTTGAGGAGAGGATGCACAAGGGAGTGCTTAAGCGGGGAGGGGAAAGAGCCAGAGGCAAAAATGAAGTTGCAGAAATCAGCGAGAGCCAGGGTAAGGGTGTCGATGTGGTCCTTAATGGTTTAAGAGGAACAGGGATGGACCTGTTTTGATGAGGTTTTCATAGATCAGACTTGTCCAGCTACCTCATCAGGGGAGAAAAGAGGAAAGGCTGAGAAAGGGGAAGGGGAGTTGAAAAGAGTGTGGCATGTTAATTGCATGTTTTGAAGCAATTCCTCCAGAGACTGGTCTTTGAGAAGCCAGTGATGTAGGTAAGGATATAGATGTACGGTCCTTAACCGAAGGTAGGCTGCCACTGACCCCAAAACTTTTGTGAAAACCCTAGGAGCATAATTGAGCCAGAAGGGAAGACATGTGAACTGGTAATGAGACCTTCCCATGGTGAACCTCAGGAACTAACGGTGATCTTTGTAGATGGGGATGTGAAAATAAGCATCCTGCAGACCTATAGATGCCATCCAATCGTTTAGATGAAGAGATGTTCGAATCTGCGAGATTGTCACCGGGTGGGAGGTTTCAATTGAAATTGGTTGAGGTCTGAAAGGTCCAGAATTGGACGGAACCTGCCTGACTTCTTTGGGATCAGACAGTAACGGGAATAAAATCCCTGACCTAATTCCTCTTGAGGAACCAACTCTACTGCTCTTAAGGAAAGGAGCTTGTGGATCTCTTCCAGGAGCTCAGGGGAGGATTTTTGGAGCTGCGGAGCAGAGGATGGTGGAATAGCCGGAAGGGCAAAGTGGTAACCATGCTGGTAACCATGCTGAATAATATTCAGGACCCATTGCTCTTGAGTAATGGTTTTGCAAAGGGAAAGGAAGTTGGACAGCATTCGTGCTACCAGGGAGGTATGCTCCTTGATGATAGTAGGAGCATAAGGTATGTACATGCCCGGAAGGAAGTCAAATAGACTTCTTTTGTTCTTGTGCAGAATTTGAGGAAGCTGAAGGCCCCGACTTAGATTTGGGTCTATATCTTCTCTTTTTAGAAGAGTAATAAGACTTTGAGGGAGTGGCTGAACCACTATTTCCTTGAGGACATGGTTTTCATGATTTAAGGTTTTGGTGATAGGGTTATTTCCTCGAAATTGAGCTAAGTGTTTTAGCGACCGTGATACTGGCCATACATTTTTGGAGGACCTCATCCATGGATGGATCGAACAGTGTCTTGCCATCAAAAGAAAGGTCGAGCACCTTCTCCTGGATATCTTGGTGAAGGGAAGAGGCTGACAAATATGCGTGTCTAGGCATGCAGACTGCACTAGTGACTGCTCTTGCAGTTGTGTCAGTGAGGTCTTTAACCACTTGAAGCTGCTGGATAGCCACTTCTCTACCCTCTGAAATCCAGAAGGAAAACTCGTCTGCAGCCTCCTGAGAGAGCATGTCGGTAAAGCGCTCAAGATTTTCCCAATTAAGGATATTAAATCCCACCAAAACTGTAGCAGTGTTTACCTGCCTGAGTTGTAAGGTAGAGTTTGTGTAAGATGTTTTACCTTGAGTTTGCCATCTTTGGCATTTTTGTCCAGAACTGGAGACGGAGAAGGGCCTTTACCCTTTGCGCCTATTGCAGCAGAAACTACTGCCGATTGTGCAGGAAGATTTCCCATAAGTATGAAGGGTTCCTCTTTAGGTACCTTGTATTTGTTATCTAGAGCTTTGGAGATGTGTGGATCGGCATGAGGCTTACCCCAACGACCTAGAGCTTGCTCTAGAAAAGAGAATGCCATGGGAAGTGGTACTTTTGACTGCTGAGATGGCAGTTTACCAAAAACACCTGCTGTTTCAGGCTTATACTTTGGGGGGATTTCTAGGGCCTGCATGAATTTTGTCACAATGTCATGAAACATCTTAGATGGTGGCTGAGTGGTGTCTTCATCTGAATCTGAGTCAAAGTCTTTGGCAATTTTGTGTTTCTTGGACGGAGGAGCAGAGTCCTCGTCCACTGATACCGTGATTGGCTCAGGAGTAGGATCGGTACGCACTGATCCCTGAGATAAAGGTTAACGAGGAGACATTTTGTCTTTAATGCGTTGAGCCAGAACTTCTAGGAGCGCTCAGAAAGCATGGTTTCTAGCACTGTATTGGTGATATTGTTTGCCATTTTAGAAGGGCTAGGTTGAGACTCTTCTAGTGTGATAGAGGAAGTAGAGGAGTCAGCCCTGTTAGGCGGCTGTTTTGGATTGTAGATGTTGAAAACCACGGGCTTAGGTACCTGGAAATTGGTTAAAACCAATTGAGCCAAGTCACAAATTACACAACACCAGCTAGTAGCCATCGCTGGAAGTTCACCTCCAGTTCTGAGCCACATCCGCAAGGCATTGTGGGTATGCAAATTAGCTTGGCTTTGGCTCAAATGGACTATTCTACTCTCACATTTCAGATGAATGTTCTTTTTCAAGCCTTTTTAAACCCACAACTTTATTGGTGTTCTATAAACAGGTGCGAGAAAAGGAGTGGGCAGGGCAGGAGGAAGTGGGCTATAGGCTACCCCCCCATTATAAGAAAGTAGACAAGTATATGGCAACAGTGAAATTGCGATGATCAAACAATCCATAACAAAAATTGTGACGATAAAACCCCATAGACTCATCTATGTGCATAGAGAAAGTACAAACATTTAAAGGAGCACCAAGCACTAATGAGGAATTGTGAATGCTGAAGGTTTCACAAGTAGTTAACATAAAGGTTCTTAAATGGCTGCTTCTGTTCTTTACGGGACACTGGGAATATATTTTTTATAAACTGAAACATAGTATTTGCGGTGGAAGAGAGACATTCTATAGACACATCAAATTGCACACACACAATCAGTTAAACAGACTTGTCTGATTGTGATTGCCACTTAGCACTAATAGCCAGCTTTCACTCTGTAGAACATTAAAAGTGTAAACCTTGTGACAATTGAGGAAATGTGTAATAATACATTGAAATACGACACAGGTGGTTGGCTTCAATATACAAAAAGCAGAGCATTAGGAGTACCAAAGAGGCTTTGAATTTCTTTCTAAGGTCCCACTGCGATGTGGAGCTTAAGGCTCAATCGCAATTTTTAAAGAAAGCTTGGCACCTGGAAGGAAATGTTTATCGTAAGAGCGTCGGGAATGATTGCTTATCAAATGCTGTGTGTTTCAAATTCTTTTATATAGTAACATTGTTAACTGAATACTGGTATGTTCGGGACTTTGATGAGACATATTCCAGGATTTTATGAGGATATTGCGATTACCTTGCATGTTTTTATGTCTATTACTACACTGAAGCATCTGACATCAATGGGCATTCCAGATGCTCTTCTTTAAGTCATGCCACCCAAACCAAATACCCAAATACATTTTTTGTGTGGAGGAATGATGTTATCAATGAAACCCTGTGTGGAAGAAACATACCAGACTGCAAGTGAGCAGACACACAGCAGCGTCCTCCAGTGCATAAGGGAAAAAGGTTGCATTGTGTTAAAAAACAATGAAGAAACGACCTCCTGGAACCATTTTCACATGAAGTAAAGGCCTGAATAGCACTGTATTATGAAAAGAAAAACCACAGCTTTTGATATTGTTGATGGCTGGTAGTGGACCTATGTCGTGTTACAATTTGAACTAGCCCTGTCTTTTTTGCCAACGTTGCCTCACATGCTGGTAGTAGGTGCATACTTATTATGAGGACAACGAAACTACATCACCGCAGAATGCAAAGCGATCTGAGCTCAAAATAAAGATTTGGCCCAAGGGTAGTCACGTTGTAGTTTTGATTGTCACTTGCTAAGTATTTCCTAAATGCAAAATTAGGTGGCTTGGTGTTGTGGAAACATAATGTATTCCTACATATTTAGAACTCTGTAAACATGAGGAAATGAAACAGTGACATCTACACGTGGATAATGGCACAATTAAGCGTATAGCTAAACAGGGCACCTACATGTAAACAGCAATCATACAAATGTAGCTAGGAGCAAACGCCACCAAAACTAATGACAAATGTTGATGATGACTCTTTTCCAAGCAGTTTACAGTGATGCTCTTAAATTGCTGTTTCTGTACTTGACTGAAATAACACTGAATTCTCAGTGGAAGAGGAATGGAGAAATTGAATACGCACATTCAACTTTTGCTGGTGATGCAGAACTAAAAGTCATGCAGTGAGATGTGGTGAACAAAGGCTATTCATATTTGGAAAATACAACGTTTACATCAACATGGTTTCCACAGGAAAGCAGCAGTGTTTGCAATGAAAGGAAGATTGCAGTGTTTTTGAAGTTCAAATTAGCTGTAGGGAGACACTGGTTATAAACAAAGTGGCTGAATGTACACTTGGTTAATAGATTTGTATTACATTAGGAGCTGATTTACAGCTGCAGTTAAGTCATTACCTTTCAGAAGGCTGCTTAAAAATAACACCAGAAGGCTTACAACAGCACATAGTTTGATGTTACTGCATGAGACAGCTAACTCAAAAAGACCTTGGTGGGGTTGTTGTGTGGGGAGGAGTGGGTAGCAGGTGGTAATGGTCATTGGGATTTGCATGGCCGTGTCCAGTCAGTAGATGGGTAAAAATCCAAACAACATCCACAGGCTATAGGTACATTTTCACACTCCATTGCCCCTCTACCTGTACTTCTATGCCGCTGGTGGCTCTTGAGTGAGCACCACCTAATGGCCAAAACTAAAGAGTGTTCTTCCTGTGTTGGGTTTACAATCCCAGTCAGGTCCCTAGAGGTGAGACGACTGTGCAGAGTACTGCACCTACCTCATACCAACAGAATGCATTCTTATAAGAAATTTCTGTTTGTCAGGTTTCTAAAATTACCTCCAACTGGGAAAAGGACAGAGCTAGGAATAAGAGAAAGTTTACTTTTCATTTTATATTAAATTACTATTTTGCATGAAATCTGAAGTGCCCTGAACATTTTCAGAGGCACTGCCCTTACGTGAAACTCCCAGAGACTTCTGTGTTTCTCCATTAGTTCCTCCAACTGTTTTTCAAACTCCATCCTGAAATACAAGACCAAGCTGAGTGAAGCAAGCCTAGATATCCTGGGGCAGCACTGTTCACGTTCTTTTTACACATTTCAACTTGCTTTTCTGACATTACCATATAGCCTTTAAATGTTGTGGGCTGTCTGTAGTAAAAGCTAAAACATCTAGTCAGCATTAGAACTGGTTGGCATATCTAGTCTTATCAGATGATCCTGAGGACCTGATCTCACAATCCATCGATCTGGCCACCGTCAACAATCCGTATTTTCAGGGGGGACATTTTACTGCATTTTACCACAGTAAATGTGGGTTGTGCACCAGGGAAATGGGGATACAATTAGTGGAAGGTGGTAAGAGTGGCGATAATTGAGGTGCTTGAACAGGAGTAAAGGGGGATGGCTTCTCCATAGAAATACTGAGGTAAAATGCATGGAAATGTCTGAGGCCGCCAGATAGGGTATGTCCCTAATATCTTCTGCAAAGATGTTGATAGGCACGTAACATGATTTGCAATAAATGATACATTTTAAGCAGTGTCAGCAGAATGCTGGGCATCTATCGGACTTGGAAGTCATTATTCTATGCAGAAAAAGGTTTGGAAGATTGTCATTTCCCAATGCCATTGACTCAAATCAGCATGCCCTCAAATCCCATAACAATACCTGATACCAGTGACTCACTGAACAATGTACACACCTTTTAAATAGTTCCTCTTAAAGTATATTTGTGATCATTTGGTAGCACTAGCCTAACACCAAAGTGCAACAGAATGTGTGGATCCTATGCAGTTAAATATTCAGCACTGATTTGAGAAGAGAGAAAATGTAAAGACTCTGCACATTAGCCCATGGGGATGAGGGTTGAATAACTGGCAAATATAGACTAGACATTCCGGTTCTGGGGGAGGACAGACCCAGTTGTTCACAAAATGTCCAGCTGTGCCGACATTCTTCTGCAAAACAGTCAGTTTTAAGAAAAGGTTTTGAAACATGATTGTTATCAGAGAAATTCTCTCATAAATGGCAAGTGTAGATCAGGTTACCGTTGCAGGGAAGGCTGGCGAGGAAGAGAGTGTAAACATAAGCCTCTCTTACTGCTGACATAAGGTTACATGGCTAACACAAATTTAAACAAAGTGAAAAAAAGAGTTGAAAGATATCTGCAAAAGTTATACGACAATGGAGGAATCTCTATGATGGGGAGATTAAATAACAGGTTAATACAATAAAGGGTAGGTGCGAGGAGATGAAGGTGTGGAAGCACTAGATGTACACAGAGCTCTCAAGTGTCCCTTTGCCATTCCTCTGAAGGCCACCCAGTGCTGTTTTTGCCTACGGATTCTGGGACATGTAGTTTTTCCTTTTTCATTTTAACTTTAGGAAAGCATAATTCTTAGAAAAACAGAACTGGATGGCCTTCCCAAGCACAGCAAGGGAAAACCACGGTTACATCAGAATTCACCATCTTTAGAGACTGCAAATCTACCTGACAAAGCTAGAAATGAATTAAAATGTTACTGAAATCGTTATTATGGGCTAAAACTATTCTGAAAGAGCCTAAATATATCTTACATCTATCTAAATGAAGACAAATCTGATATACTCACTAGTCTGTGGGATTGACGCACTGTAAAGCGATGCATTATAAGTGTTTTGTGTGTGATATCACTTACATTTCGATTAACTTATCAATGCGACCCGCACTTGTTTACCAAGGCCATCTTGCGTCAATGTAAATTTCGACCTGGTCACGTTAAGTTTGATGGCCCTGTCAGCAATAAACCAGTGCCCCTGCTGGTGATGTAAGTGTACATCAGAGCAAAACATGATCACATAGCATTTATGCAATCAAGTGTCACCATGGAAATGCAGAAGTAGCTTTTGTCCTCAATAAATATCAACCCAGCATTTCTCAGTTTTCTCTTAATTTCCAAGTGTATGTCTCCTTGTTAGTTCTTTCTTTTATACACATTTTTTCACTTTGCCATATTACTTTCTACATCTTGTTGAATTTGCTATTTACTCAAACATCAGAGGACAAGTTTTACATTTTTTATGTTACTGATGCACCATGGTGTTTTTTTGAGGAATGCGTGTACGCGTCCATAGACACATGTTTCAACAATTTTCAACACAGAAAGCACGTGCCACTGTCTGCATGTATCCTAATAGCTCACTCCTGTTAAGTTTTTTTTACATCAATGAACTACTGAGTTTTACTAACTTTAATATTGTGAGATGGTTTTGTGATATGCATTTTCTCAACATATCCCTCTCGAATTGTTAATGTAACAAACTTTATTTGGACTCCTGTTAGTAGCAGGAAACTTTACTCTTGAGTAAGATTGTTTTATATGGTGCGTCTTCCTTGGTTTTTAATCGTGATTCCCACTTATTTAACAGTGCTCTCGGCGTAGGCCAGGCCCACCTCTCTCTCCACTCCCCCTGCCCGCCCATACTGCTGGGGATTGGTCCATGTCGGTCAACACTTGGCCGGATCAGCTGTCCCGTGCACCGGGTTCCAGTGCCCATTTGAACTCCTGCTACCAGAGTGAAACTTCTCTGTTGGGTAAGATTTGTTAGATTTTTGAGTGGCTTCCCTGGTTTTCAACTGTGCTTCTCATTTATTGCACAGTGCTCTCATCGAGGTAGGCCAGGCCCACCTCTCTCCACTCTCCCTGCCCGCCCACACTGCTGGGGATTGGTCCGTGTTGGATGACATGTGAACAGAGCAGCACAATGTTAGAGGCTCCTGCGAGGCAGCCTTGCCCGGCAACCGGCTAAGGGCCAAGGCGAAGGGCACCTCCAGGGTTTTAAGTGGGCCTGGGGCGAGCATCGGCAGGCTCATAAATATCGTTCTGAGGCGGGACCCTCTGGGGCTCACTAATCTCCCCTGGCAGTCCCGGCCTGTAGAGGACAAGGCTTTTTTTCTAAATCCTGAAGTTCTCGCTCATGTGCGAGAGCTTCAGACTTAAGAAAAAAATGCCTTTCATCCATAATGGTGGCGCCGGCACCTACGAGGCATCCCTTCAAGCAAGAGTTGCCTGTGGGCCGGTGTAATGTCACTTTTTGCTATCTGTCAGAAAATCCTATCATAGGAAAATCTGACAGGAATTGTAATGTCATTTTTTGCTACCCGTCAGAAAATTCTACCGTCAGCAGGCATTGGGCAAGCCACCCAGGGGGAGGAAAAAGTGACGGGTAGGAAAATCTTACAACCTAACCTGTCATTTTTTCCTACCCGTCACAAAATCCTACCGAGAGCAGGAATTGGGCATCCCACCCAGGGGTAGGAAAAAGTGACGCTTAGGAAAATCTAACAGCCTGACCTGTCATTTTTTCCTACTTGTCAGAAAATACTACCGAGAGCAGACATTGGGCAACCCACCCAGGGGTAGGAAAAAGTGACTACCAGGCATTGGGCAACCCACTCAGGGGTAGGAAAATGTGACGGGGTAGGAACATCTGACAGCCTGACCTGTCATTTTTTCCTACCCGTCAGAAAATCCTACCGAGAGCAGGCATTGGGCAACCCAACCAGGAGTAGGAAAAAGTGACGGGGTAGGAAAATCTGACAACCTGATCTGTCATTTTTTCCTACCCGTCAGAAAATCCTACTGAGGGCAGGCATTGGGCAACCCACCAAGGGGTAGGAAAAAGTGACTGGGTAAGAAAATCTGACAGCATGACCTGTCATTTTTTCCTACCCGTCAGAAAATCCTACCGAGAGCAGGCATTGGGCAACCCACCCAGGGGTAGGAAAAAGTGACGGGGTAGGAAAATCTAACAGTCTGACCTGTCATTTTTTCCTACCCAGCAGAAAATCCTACACAGAGCAGGCATTGGGCAACCCACCCAGGGGTAGGAAAAAGTGACGGGGTAGGAAAATCTGACACCCTGTCATGTCATTTTTTGCTACCCGTCAGAAAATCCTACTAAGAGCACTTTTTGACCGTGTGCAAGGAAAGTGGGGGTACATTTCAACGGCTAGGTACTAGGCACTGCATGATACATTGGTGGTTTATTTACACTTAGGGCCTCATCACGAGTTGGGCTATAGCCCTTAAATGCGGTAGTAACGGTATTACCGCTGCATTTAAGGGCTGGCCCTATCAAGAGTTCGGCGGTAAATCAGCTGTTTTACCTCCAGCTTGTTTCTGGAGGTGAAAATCTCTGTTTTCGGCGGTATTACAGCTTGCTGTATTAGCCCCCAGTATTAGCACTGAAAATTCCCCATTGGATCCAATGGACCCAATCAGGAATGGGGATTTACCGTTAAGGCCCAACCTGTGATCTGGTGGTAATACCACCGGACCAGTCAGTGCTAGGGCTATTACAGTCAGCGGTATTACAGCCGGGGATACAGCCCAACTCTTGATGAGGCGAAGTCTAAAATGGCACATTAATATATGTTTCATTGGGTACAAGCCGAATGGCTCAGTCCAGAGGCCTGCTTCGTAGTGCGCAAGGTCCTCTTACATCACGACTGATGAAGTACTAGCCATGACCAGTCCCTTGGAACCCATCACTGGGAAAGTGAAAAATGTGGGGCGCATACCTGGTCAAGATACACAATGTTATATTCTATGGTATGGTGGTATTTCTCTTACAGGTAAACCCTGCCCCCTAAGATCCGAGGTGGGTAGCCTGTGATTACCTGCCCCATCTGGACCTTAGACACTTGGCCCGGAATACCTCTGTGCCCTTATGCTGCTCCACCCACCAAAGATGCCATAGTCATTGCTGCTGCAGTGGCTGAGGCTGTTAAAGTAACTATGGTGTGCCAATCTCCATCCCATTTGGTTACAGAACATGGAACCTACACTAGATTACAACCTTTTCTCAGGCACGCAACCTGTACCTAAAGGAGAGGAGGGCTATGAACTATGGGCAGATCTCACTCAGCTTATGCTACACGACTGGAAAGTGTCTGACCAAGAAAAGAGACGACGAGTAATGAGGCCTTGAGAGGGCCTGTACTGCAGATGGTACAGTCCCTTCGAGCATTGAGTCCTGATCCAACTTCCCAGCAAGTGATTGGCGCCCTGGAGGGAGCTTTTGGCACTACTGAGCTAGGAGAGGACTTAATGATGAGGTTTTATGCCACCTCTCTGAAACTGCGAGAGAAGTTGTCTGATCATCTGGTGAGGATTGAGCACATTTTATGCCTAGGCCACCATAGAGGAGGAGTAGAGACTTACCGATTGAACCAATGGCGATTGAAGCAACTACTTGGAGGGGGCAAGGAAGCCGCTATACCCATACTGCAACTGAGGCTGTGGGAGAAACTGGATACACCTCCATCCTATGAGGAACTACTAAAGTCCATTAGGGCCCTGGTAGAAAAAACAGGTGATATCAATGTACAGAGCCAGCCAGTACAAGGCAGGATCCAAACGCCCAACAATACCATTTCTGAGCAGAAGCAGATTGGAGAACTGCAACAGCTAGTCAGGAAACTACAGACTCAGTTCACGACCCGGGAAAGCCCGATTGCAAACCAAAATCGAGGCAGAGATGGTTTCCCATCATCCCGAGAACGGGTGTATCGATGAGCACAAGAGCCTTGAATATTTTCCCCAATCTTCTGCACCGTTACCACCATGGAGATTTTGCCATTCATGTGGGGATGAACGCCACTCAACTCGACCGTGTGACCGAGACCCAGATTATGCCAGAGTAGCTGCTCGCTTTAATGCTCTTAAATCCACTTCCGGCCCGGGCATTGTCAGGAAACGCACAGGAGGTTGTAGCAGAGGAGCAGCTAGAACATAGACTACAGGAGTCAGCTCCGCAGAAACTAACTCCAGCAAATCAACAAGGACATCACATCCAAGGCTACAGACTATCCCGTATCCAAGTAGGGCTCAGGAGGGTCCCACAGGTGACCATCTCCGTCTAGTTAATGAGGTCACTAACACCACAGATGTGCTGCCAGCAAGCTGCAACAGACTACGGACTCAAGCACTGCTCCATCGAGGCAATCCAGCAGGTCTCATCGGGCCCACCATGACCATCCCAGTTGATCTTGAGGGGCAGAGGACCACAGCATAACTGGACAGTGGCTCCCAGGTCACCATCGTGTATGAGCCCTACTATCACTAACATATGTCGCATCTGCCATTAGAACCATTGGAGGGGCTAACTCTGATGGGGGTGGGAGATGCCGCCTGTCAATACCTGGGATATACATGTGTGAAAATCCATTTAAATCGAGAAGTGGTTGGGCGAAAACCACCTTGGCATTAGTGTACACCACAAGGAACCCAAATCCGGAGGTACCCCTAGTCATGGGCACATCCTCAGCTCTGTTGGGCACGCTAGTCAAGATGTGTATGGAAATGGCCGGTCCACAGTTTGCAACAGGCCTACCTCAAGAAAGGCATGGAGAAGCAGGATCAGCATGATGGCCAACGTGAGAAAGATCATCTACAAGACCAGCTGTCCATGTGGGCAGATGTTTTTTCAACCAGTGACTGGGACTTAGGTGAAGCCAAGGGGATGAAGCATCACATCCGTTTAAGTGATGTCACCCCATTCCAAGAGAGGTCACAGAGACTAGCACCGGCTGATATGTATCATCCAGGAATCCAAAAGCCCTTATGTTTCCCCTATAGTGGTGGCATGAAAGAAAAACAATGATGTGTGACTGTGAATTGATTACCGGCACCTAAACAGCAGAACAGTCCCCGATCAATACACCACACATCAAGTGGACAAGGCTCTTCACTGTCTGGTTGGGAGCAAATGGTTCTCAGTCCTAGATCTATGGAGTAGGTATTATCAAATTCCTATGCTGCCCAAAGACAAAGAAAAGACTGCATTCATCTGCCCGTTGGGGTTCTACCAGTTTACTCGAATGACACAGGGGATATCGGGAGTGCCTACCACTTTTCAACGCCTGATTGAAAGAACTGTGAGTGACATGAATCTACTCAAGGTTCTGGTCTACCTGGATGATGTTTTTGGATGGACCTTAGAAGAACATCACCAAAGGCTAATGAAGGTTTTGGATCGAATCCAGCAGCAGTTGCTGAAGGTGTCCTTGGATAAGTGCCAGTTTTGTCAAACCAGTGTAATGTATATTTGCCATGTGGTGTCAGCCGAAGGATCCAGCCAAGTTGGAAGCTCTCGAAACCTGGCCCGCCCACAGAATCTGCAGGAGATGAGAAGCTTCCTGGGGTTCTGAAATTATTATCGAAGGCTTGTGCAAGGGTTCGCCAACATAGCAGTGCTTTATCATGCACTTCCCCCAAGCTGTGGTGGGTCCCTGACCCTGATTGGCAGCCCTAGTATCATCCCACCAGGTACTGCGACAAAGAAGTACAGCCTGGATGCACTCCCAGGCTGTGGTGGGTCCCGACCCTGACTTGCAGATCTGGTTTCCTCCACTACTATATGCCACCACACAAACAAAGACTTGGTTCCCTCGCATGCCAAGTACTATGCTTATAGGTTTTGCTGTCCCAGTTCTCTTTATAGTCTCATGCTTTGAGGGGCTGACTTAGTTTGTTTTCTGACCAAGTACTTGCACACGTAAGATCAGGTCCTCTTCCTTCTTGTAACCACAAAAGTGATGGATGGAAGGTTTTGAATGAATCTGTACCACTGGCATTGGTCTGGACAACCTTCCACACCATTGTTTTTTTGCCCGTAGCGCCATTGCAAAAGGGATCCAGCCATATGCAAATCATTCAGGTACTGTCACCAATGGTAGCAGCCCAGCCCGTACTGCTAGGCCGTGTCCCCTCTGCACAGAAACACAAGCAATGCCAGACATGTTTTGGCCATGTTGGGCCTCCTCAGTGAGGTGCAGACTGGTTCCCTATGGCGTAGCGAGTAAGGGACCCACGTCTGGCCATACCATCTCTCACATAGTGAGATAAACTATAACCACAAAACTGATGGGTAGAAGGTTTTGAATGAATCTGTACCACTGGCATTGCTCTGGGCAACCTTCCTCTCCACCGTTTTTTAGCCCGTCTGCACCATTGCAAAATGGGTCCAGCCATCAGTCAGGTACTACCACCAATGGTAGCACCCCAGCCACAACTGCAAGGCCAGGTCCCCTCTGCACAGAAACTCTTCCTTCTTGATCTACGTCTGAACTGTACGGATCCCAGACTCTGTTCTGTGTGTAATTGGCCTTCGTTATGTTCACAGGGCTCCCAGCACCTCCCGCTCTTCCACGTACCTTGGTTGCTGGTGCATGATGCTCTTGATGCTTCCTGTATGCCTGCCATCAGTGGTGGGGCTTCCCCTGCTTCCTCTCTCCTCTCTGGCATTTGTTGGCTCCGTCATACCAGGTTTGCTCTCGTCGGCGCGGGACTGTCCGTCCCCAGTTGCTGACCTTCAGGGTTGCCAGGAGCGCTTCCCATGCTGCACACCACGCGGCCTCTGCACACCAGCAGGCTCCACGGCTCCCTGGTCTGCCTTCCTTCTTCCCTGTGTGTTCTCCGACTCATGCTTCCTCCAGGCAGGCTTCACACTTTGTCAAGTCCCTCTTCCTTTTTAACTTGTCTTGACTTGACCGGTTGTCAAGAACCTCTAGAGGGCATGTTCTGGTATCAATAGGCACTCTGTATTGCTCCGTGCCCCCTGGTCGTTCCAGTACTGAGTGGGCCATGATGTTGTGACTCACTAGGGATCTGCTTCGCCTCAGTACTCTCTAGTATGGTTGGTCTACAAAAACACATAGTGTAAGATGATAAAGGTGTAGAGAGAGAAGTTAAAGAAGAGGTGGGGTCATGGTAGGCAAGAGTTCTAGGGTCAGGTGACTGGCGGGGATACTGCATTCTCCCAGGGCCATCACTGGTCTCATGGTTGGTCTCCCTCCCCATGCAATCCTCTCGCTCAGAACCAACCCCTCGGGGACTATCGGGTAGTGGACTCACCCACCTGGGCACATGAGAAGGTGCTCCCCCTGTGGAAGCAGTGACGACACCCTGAGATTTGTCACAATACATAGAAGAAAGGTTTGCTAGTGTGTGATGGCTCTGTGGACCACCTGTGAAAGGAACATAGCAGACTCACTGAACTGACATATGATTGTTATTTGCATTAACTGTGATAGGCACATAGCCGACATACTATCATATAATGGCTTTGTGTACCACCTTTGATAAACACATTGCCGACACACTCGCTGATGTGTGGTGACTCTATATGTACATAGCAAAGAGACTTGCTAACTTGTGATATTTGTGTGCATATACTGCGATAGAAAAGACATAGACTTGCTGACCTGTCAGGGCGCCCGTGTTTAACCAGTGATAGATAAAGTGCAGATGGATTCACTAATGTGGGAGTGCATCATATATAATTGGTAGAGAGTAGGCAGGTGTAACGCTTACCTCAGAAACTCTGCGGGAGCACTTCTCTGGAATTCTGTTTGGTGCTATTCTCTGGGTGCGTAGTTAATCTATGCAGTCTGGTGATCTACAAAAAACATTCAGTAATCCTTAGTATACTAGTCTAATGCACCCGTTCAGGAATTATCTCTCATACCCTTCGGGAAGCGTTACCTGTAGTTTGTTTTTTGGGAGCTCTCCATCCTGCTTCTACGCAGGGGCGCTTGTTCTTAAGAAGGGAAATGAAATGCGATTTTCTGAGGGAAGGAAGGATGGCAGGTGTGCGTGACTTGCAAAAAATTGGGGATGATAGGAATTGATAAGGAATTAGATACTATTGATAAGCTGTTCCACTATATTGACGTGCATGAACACCTAGTCACATCCAACCCAACTATGAGGAGCAACTCAATCTGTGTGTGAACAATTGGCCAGAAAAAATGGTTAACTGCAGAGATAAAGTATAATTCTTTTTCACATTTAACGTGTGGTGTATGCTAACTTGTGAAGAAGACTTTCCACAACCAACTACATGACTCTAGTAGTTTTACTGACTGGAAGCAACTGTAACATTTCCCCAGAATTGACGACTCACAACCTTGTCACCAAAATATTAATACTACCTAGCATGTGTGGAAGGGCTGACTGACAGGGGAACAACTTATTACTGTTGTTACAAAACCATGAAACTCCGCTGACTGAAAAGGCACGCTAAAAAACAAGGGCGCAACAACATAAACAGCCAATACTTGCGGTAACTGTCGCTTGACGAAAACTACAGGCTTCAAACTGCTGAAGGAGATTTGCAAATGTTCCGCTGACAGGAATGAGCGCGGCAAATGTATTGAGGTAACCGTGAAGGCAACTTACAAGAATGTTGCCTAAAATCAGACACCAGGGAAATACTGTGGAAGTGACGGGAAATGTACTCTAACTACAGAGGGAAAATTATGGAACCATGACAGGAGATCATAAGAGTGGGCTGAGGAAAACTGTGACGAGAACCGGAGCCGCGGTAAGCGTACACTGCAAAGCAGACGACGCGAAGCGCGGAGCAGGCGAAAGGAGGGACTTATATATGCTGTGAGTGTGAAGCACTAGACCATGACGGTTACTTTCCATAGAACCCCTTAAGCCGCCATCTTAGGTGATGAGGAAGTGTCTTTCCCCCCATAGCCTAAACATGGTTCTTTCCGTGTTACGGACCAAGCATGATAAGCCATGGTCCACGAAATCTTAGAGGCTAATCTAGGGGCATGACCCAAGCTCATGACAGTATTCCCCCCCAAAACCCCTCCTAAGTCGGCATTCCCCTTGGTGGGCTTGCACGGGTTATTTCTATGAAAGGCTCTCAACAATCTAGGCGCATGTATATTCTCTTGGGGTTCCCATGTTCTATCCTGAGGACCATACCCCTTCCAGTCCACCAAATAGAACAACTTCTTGCGCACCACCTTGGAATCCAGAATAGCCTTGACTTCATACTCTGGCTGGTCAGTCTCAACTTCCATTGGGGCTGGAACTTCATGAATTCTGGTATTCGGGCTGACTGGCTTCAACAGGGAAACATGAAACACTGGATGGATTTTCAAATTTTTGGGAAGAGTCAACTTCAAGGCCACAGGATTAATCACTTTTTCGATTGTAAATGGTCCCAGAAATCTTGGAAGGAATTTTCGTGACCCCTTCAATGTTAAGTTTTTGGTAGACAGCCACACTAAATCTCCAACCTTGTAATCGGGAGGGTTTTTTCTTTTGAGATCAGCAAATTTCTTCTGGGCCTCTTTGGCAACTAACAAATGCTCTCGTGCCTTGACCAGTGCGGTGGCAATTTTTTCATGCAGAGTTTTCACAGCTGGCATTTCTAAGGATTCAGGAGGATCATAGGCAGATGTCCGAGGGTGCCGGCCATATAAGGTAAAAAATGGACTTAAACCTGTAGAGGCGTGCACAGAGTTGTTGTAAGCGTATTCAGCTACCCACAAGATATTAAACCAGGTGTCTTCAGACTGATGCAACATACATCGGAGGTATTGTTCCAAGGTTTGATTAGTTCTCTCGGTTTGTCCGTCCGTTTGGGGATGATGACTGGTGGACAAGCGAATCTCCACCTTGGCCAGTTCGCAGCATTTTTTCCAGAATTTAGAAACAAACTGGCTTCCTCGATCAGACACTACTATTGATGGAAAACCATGGAGTTTTACTACATTCTCCAAGAAGGTTTTAGCCAGAGCCGATGCTGTAGGTAACCCTTTCAGCGGTATTACAGCCGGGGATACAGCCCAACTCTTGATGAGGCGAAGTCTAAAATGGCACATTAATATATGTTTCATTGGGTACAAGCCGAATGGCTCAGTCCAGAGGCCTGCTTCGTAGTGGGCAAGGTCCTCTTACATCACGACTGATGAAGTACTAGCCATGACCAGTCCCTTGGAACCCATCACTGGGAAAGTGAAAAATGTGGGGCGCATACCTGGTCAAGATACACAATGTTATATTCTATGGTATGGTGGTATTTCTCTTACAGGTAAACCCTGCCCCCTAAGATCCGAGGTGGGTAGCCAGTGATTACCTGCCCCATCTGGACCTTAGACACTTGGCCCGGAATACCTCTGTGCCCTTATGCTGCTCCACCCACCAAAGATGCCATAGTCATTGCTGCTGCAGTGGCTGAGGCTGTTAAAGTAACTATGGTGTGCCAATCTCCATCCCATTTGGTTACAGAACATGGAACCTACACTAGATTACAACCTTTTCTCAGGCACGCAACCTGTACCTAAAGGAGAGGAGGGCTATGAACTATGGGCAGATCTCACTCAGCTTATGCTACACGACTGGAAAGTGTCTGACCAAGAAAAGAGACGACGAGTAATGAGGCCTTGAGAGGGCCTGTACTGCAGATGGTACAGTCCCTTCGAGCATTGAGTCCTGATCCAACTTCCCAGCAAGTGATTGGCGCCCTGGAGGGAGCTTTTGGCACTACTGAGCTAGGAGAGGACTTAATGATGAGGTTTTATGCCACCTCTCTGAAACTGCGAGAGAAGTTGTCTGATCATCTGGTGAGGATTGAGCACATTTTATGCCTAGGCCACCATAGAGGAGGAGTAGAGACTTACCGATTGAACCAATGGCGATTGAAGCAACTACTTGGAGGGGGCAAGGAAGCCGCTATACCCATACTGCAACTGAGGCTGTGGGAGAAACTGGATACACCTCCATCGTATGAGGAACTACTAAAGTCCATTAGGGCCCTGGTAGAAAAAACAGGTGATATCAATGTACAGAGCCAGCCAGTACAAGGCAGGATCCAAACGCCCAACAATACCATTTCTGAGCAGAAGCAGATTGGAGAACTGCAACAGCTAGTCAGGAAACTACAGACTCAGTTCACGACCCGGGAAAGCCCGATTGCAAACCAAAATCGAGGCAGAGATGGTTTCCCATCATCCCGAGAACGGGTGTATCGATGAGCACAAGAGCCTTGAATATTTTCCCCAATCTTCTGCACCGTTACCACCATGGAGGTTTTGCCATTCATGTGGGGATGAACGCCACTCAACTCGACCGTGTGACCGAGACCCAGATTATGCCAGAGTAGCTGCTCGCTTTAATGCTTTTAAATCCACTTCCGGCCCGGGCATTGTCAGGAAACGCACAGGAGGTTGTAGCAGAGGAGCAGCTAGAACATAGACTACAGGAGTCAGCTCCGCAGAAACTAACTCCAGCAAATCAACAAGGACATCACATCCAAGGCTACAGACTATCCCGTATCCAAGTAGGGCTCAGGAGGGTCCCACAGGTGACCATCTCCGTCTAGTTAATGAGGTCACTAACACCACAGATGTGCTGCCAGCAAGCTGCAACAGACTACGGACTCAAGCTCTGCTCCATCGAGGCAATTCAGCAGGTCTCATCGGGCCCACCATGACCATCCCAGTTGATCTTGAGGGGCAGAGGACCACAGCATAACTGGACAGTGGCTCCCAGGTCACCATCGTGTATGAGCCCTACTATCACTAACATATGTCGCATCTGCCATTAGAACCATTGGAGGGGCTAACTCTGATGGGGGTGGGAGATGCCGCCTGTCAATACCTGGGATATACATGTGTGAAAATCCATTTAAATCGAGAAGTGGTTGGGCGAAAACCACCTTGGCATTAGTGTACACCACAAGGAACCCAAATCCGGAGGTACCCCTAGTCATGGGCACATCCTCAGCTCTGTTGGGCACGCTAGTCAAGATGTGTATGGAAATGGCCGGTCCACAGTTTGCAACAGGCCTACCTCAAGAAAGGCATGGAGAAGCAGGATCAGCATGATGGCCAACGTGAGAAAGATCATCTACAAGACCAGCTGTCCATGTGGGCAGATGTTTTTTCAACCAGTGACTGGGACTTAGGTGAAGCCAAGGGGATGAAGCATCACATCCGTTTAAGTGATGTCACCCCATTCCAAGAGAGGTCACAGAGACTAGCACCGGCTGATATGTATCATCCAGGAATCCAAAAGCCCTTATGTTTCCCCTATAGTGGTGGCATGAAAGGAAAACAATGATGTGTGACTGTGAATTGATTACCGGCACCTAAACAGCAGAACAGTCCCCGATCAATACACCACACATCAAGTGGACAAGGCTCTTCACTGTCTGGTTGGGAGCAAATGGTTCTCAGTCCTAGATCTATGGAGTAGGTATTATCAAATTCCTATGCTGCCCAAAGACAAAGAAAAGACTGCATTCATCTGCCCGTTGGGGTTCTACCAGTTTACTCGAATGACACAGGGGATATCGGGAGTGCCTACCACTTTTCAACGCCTGATTGAAAGAACTGTGAGTGACATGAATCTACTCAAGGTTCTGGTCTACCTGGATGATGTTTTTGGATGGACCTTAGAAGAACATCACCAAAGGCTAATGAAGGTTTTGGATCGAATCCAGCAGCAGTTGCTGAAGGTGTCCTTGGATAAGTGCCAGTTTTGTCAAACCAGTGTAATGTATATTTGCCATGTGGTGTCAGCCGAAGGATCCAGCCAAGTTGGAAGCTCTCGAAACCTGGCCCGCCCACAGAATCTGCAGGAGATGAGAAGCTTCCTGGGGTTCTGAAATTATTATCGAAGGCTTGTGCAAGGGTTCGCCAACATAGCAGTGCTTTATCATGCACTTCCCCCAAGCTGTGGTGGGTCCCTGACCCTGATTGGCAGCCCTAGTATCATCCCACCAGGTACTGCGACAAAGAAGTACAGCCTGGATGCACTCCCAGGCTGTGGTGGGTCCCGACGCTGACTGGCAGATCTGGTTTCCTCCACTACTATATGCCACCAGACAAACAAAGACTTGGTTCCCTCGCATGCCAAGTACTATGCTTATAGGTTTTGCTCTCCCAGTTCTCTTTATAGTCTCATGCTTTGAGGGGCTGACTTAGTTTGTTTTCTGACCAAGTACTTGCACACGTAAGATCAGGTCCTCTTCCTTCTTGTAACCACAAAAGTGATGGATGGAAGGTTTTGAATGAATCTGTACCACTGGCATTGGTCTGGACAACCTTCCACACCATTGTTTTTTTGCCCGTAGCGCCATTGCAAAAGGGATCCAGCCATATGCAAATCATTCAGGTACTGTCACCAATGGTAGCAGCCCAGCCCGTACTGCTAGGCCGTGTCCCCTCTGCACAGAAACACAAGCAATGCCAGACATGTTTTGGCCATGTTGGGCCTCCTCAGTGAGGTGCAGACTGGTTCCCTATGGCGTAGCGAGTAAGGGACCCACGTCTGGCCATACCATCTCTCACATAGTGAGATAAACTATAACCACAAAACTGATGGGTAGAAGGTTTTGAATGAATCTGTACCACTGGCATTGCTCTGGGCAACCTTTCTCTCCACCGTTTTTTAGCCCGTCTGCACCATTGCAAAATGGGTCCAGCCATCAGTCAGGTACTACCACCAATGGTAGCACCCCAGCCACAACTGCAAGGCCAGGTCCCCTCTGCACAGAAACTCTTCCTTCTTGATCTACGTCTGAACTGTACGGATCCCAGACTCTGTTCTGTGTGTAATTGGCCTTCGTTATGTTCACAGGGCTCCCAGCACCTCCCGCTCTTCCACGTACCTTGGTTGCTGGTGCATGATGCTCTTGATGCTTCCTGTATGCCTGCCATCAGTGGTGGGGCTTCCCCTGCTTCCTCTCTCCTCTCTGGCATTTGTTGGCTCCGTCATACCAGGTTTGCTCTCGTCGGCGCGGGACTGTCCGTCCCCAGTTGCTGACCTTCAGGGTTGCCAGGAGCGCTTCCCATGCTGCACACCACGCGGCCTCTGCACACCAGCAGGCTCCACGGCTCCCTGGTCTGCCTTCCTTCTTCCCTGTGTGTTCTCCGACTCATGCTTCCTCCAGGCAGGCTTCACACTTTGTCAAGTCCCTCTTCCTTTTTAACTTGTCTTGACTTGACCGGTTGTCAAGAACCTCTGGAGGGCATGTTCTGGTATCAATAGGCACTCTATATTGCTCCGTGCCCCCTGGTCGTTCCAGTACTGAGTGGGCCATGATGTTGTGACTCACTAGGGATCTGCTTCGCCTCAGTATGGTTGGTCTACAAAAACACATAGTGTAAGATGATAAAGGTGTAGAGAGAGAAGTTAAAGAAGAGGTGGGGTCATGGTAGGCAAGAGTTCTAGGGTCAGGTGACTGGCGGGGATACTGCATTCTCCCAGGGCCATCACTGGTCTCATGGTTGGTCTCCCTCCCCATGCAATCCTCTCGCTCAGAACCAACCCCTCGGGGACTATCGGGTAGTGGACTCACCCACCTGGGCACATGAGAAGGTGCTCCCCCTGTGGAAGCAGTGACGACACCCTGAGATTTGTCACAATACATAGAAGAAAGGTTTGCTAGTGTGTGATGGCTCTGTGGACCACCTGTGAAAGGAACATAGCAGACTCACTGAACTGACATATGATTGTTATTTGCATTAACTGTGATAGGCACATAGCCGACATACTATCATATAATGGCTTTGTGTACCACCTTTGATAAACACATTGCCGACACACTCGCTGATGTGTGGTGACTCTATATGTACATAGCAAAGAGACTTGCTAACTTGTGATATTTGTGTGCATATACTGCGATAGAAAAGACATAGACTTGCTGACCTGTCAGGGCGCCCGTGTTTAACCAGTGATAGATAAAGTGCAGATGGATTCACTAATGTGGGAGTGCATCATATATAATTGGTAGAGAGTAGGCAGGTGTAACGCTTACCTCAGAAACTCTGCGGGAGCACTTCTCTGGAATTCTGTTTGGTGCTATTCTCTGGGTGCGTAGTTAATCTATGCAGTCTGGTGATCTACAAAAAACATTCAGTAATCCTTAGTATACTAGTCTAATGCACCCGTTCAGGAATTATCTCTCATACCCTTCGGGAAGCGTTACCTGTAGTTTGTTTTTTGGGAGCTCTCCATCCTGCTTCTACGCAGGGGCGCTTGTTCTGAAGAAGGGAAATGAAATGCGATTTTCTGAGGGAAGGAAGGATGGCAGGTGTGCGTGACTTGCAAATAATGGGGATGATAGGAATTGATAAGGAATTAGATACTATTGATAAGCTGTTCCACTATATTGACGTGCATGAACACCTAGTCACATCCAACCCAACTATGAGGAGCAACTCAATCTGTGTGTGAACAATTGGCCAGAAAAAATGGTTAACTGCAGAGATAAAGTATAATTCTTTTTCACATTTAACGTGTGGTGTATGCTAACTTGTGAAGAAGACTTTCCACAACCAACTACATGACTCTAGTAGTTTTACTGACTGGAAGCAACTGTAACATTTCCCCAGAATTGACGACTCACAACCTTGTCACCAAAATATTAATACTACCTAGCATGTGTGGAAGGGCTGACTGACAGGGGAACAACTTATTACTGTTGTTACAAAACCATGAAACTCCGCTGACTGAAAAGGCACGCTAAAAAACAAGGGCGCAACAACATAAACAGCCAATACTTGCGGTAACTGTCGCTTGACGAAAACTACAGGCTTCAAACTGCTGAAGGAGATTTGCAAATGTTCCGCTGACAGGAATGAGCGCGGCAAATGTATTGAGGTAACCGTGAAGGCAACTTACAAGAATGTTGCCTAAAATCAGACACCAGGGAAATACTGTGGAAGTGACGGGAAATGTACTCTAACTACAGAGGGAAAATTATGGAACCATGACAGGAGATCATAAGAGTGGGCTGAGGAAAACTGTGACGAGAACCGGAGCCGCGGTAAGCGTACACTGCAAAGCAGACGACGCGAAGCGCGGAGCAGGCGAAAGGAGGGACTTAAATATGCTGTGAGTGTGAAGCACTAGACCATGACGGTTACTTTCCATAGAACCCCTTAAGCCGCCATCTTAGGTGATGAGGAAGTGTCTTTCCCCCCATAGCCTAAACATGGTTCTTTCCGTGTTACGGACCAAGCATGATAAGCCATGGTCCACGAAATCTTAGAGGCTAATCTAGGGGCATGACCCAAGCTCATGACAGTATTCCCCCCCAAAACCCCTCCTAAGTCGGCATTCCCCTTGGTGGGCTTGCACGGGTTATTTCTATGAAAGGCTCTCAACAATCTAGGCGCATGTATATTCTCTTGGGGTTCCCATGTTCTATCCTGAGGACCATACCCCTTCCAGTCCACCAAATAGAACAACTTCTTGCGCACCACCTTGGAATCCAGAATAGCCTTGACTTCATACTCTGGCTGGTCAGTCTCAACTTCCATTGGGGCTGGAACTTCATGAATTCTGGTATTCGGGCTGACTGGCTTCAACAGGGAAACATGAAACACTGGATGGATTTTCAAATTTTTGGGAAGAGTCAACTTCAAGGCCACAGGATTAATCACTTTTTCGATTGTAAATGGTCCCAGAAATCTTGGAAGGAATTTTCGTGACCCCTTCAATGTTAAGTTTTTGGTAGACAGCCACACTAAATCTCCAACCTTGTAATCGGGAGGGTTTTTTCTTTTGAGATCAGCAAATTTCTTCTGGGCCTCTTTGGCAACTAACAAATGCTCTCGTGCCTTGACCAGTGCGGTGGCAATTTTTTCATGCAGAGTTTTCACAGCTGGCATTTCTAAGGATTCAGGAGGATCATAGGCAGATGTCCGAGGGTGCCGGCCATATAAGGTAAAAAATGGACTTAAACCTGTAGAGGCGTGCACAGAGTTGTTGTAAGCGTATTCAGCTACCCACAAGATATTAAACCAGGTGTCTTCAGACTGATGCAACATACATCGGAGGTATTGTTCCAAGGTTTGATTAGTTCTCTCGGTTTGTCCGTCCGTTTGGGGATGATGACTGGTGGACAAGCGAATCTCCACCTTGGCCAGTTCGCAGCATTTTTTCCAGAATTTAGAAACAAACTGGCTTCCTCGATCAGACACTACTATTGATGGAAAACCATGGAGTTTTACTACATTCTCCAAGAAGGTTTTAGCCAGAGCCGATGCTGTAGGTAACCCTTTCAAGGCTACAAAATGCGCCATTTTTGAAAAAAGGTCTACCACCACCAAAATGGTATCATACCCCTCGCACATGGGTAGATCTGTGATGAAGTCCATAGAGAGAGTATGCCAAGGAGCAGGTGGCACACTCAGCGGTTGAAGAAGACCAGCAGGTTTACTCTTTTGATTCTTGTTTTGAGCACAATTTCCGCAAGTGTTCAAGAATTGAACTACATCTTTTCGCCATGTGGGCCACCAATAAGATCTTTTCACTTTCTCCAGGGTTTTGGCAATTCCAGGATGACCCTCCAGCAAGGCTCCATGATAGTCGGAAATTACTTGAACTTGCAGCCTGTGCGTGGGCAAATACAGGCGATTCCGATAGAATGGCAAACCATCCAGAACACTGAAATTTTCACCCTTTGCCTCCCATTTCTGCAGTTCGTCAGTGTTCATGCTGATTTTGATTTCCTCTCTCAGTTTCTCCCAAGACGAATCTGTTGTACCCACAACTCCAAGCACCTTTTCCCCAGGAATAATTTCCACAGGAGTGGGAGGCACATAAGCTTCTTCACCTTTTCCAATACGAGATAGGGCATCCGCCTTTCCATTTCGTACCCCCGGCCTGAATGTGATGACGAAGTCGTATTCGGCAAAAAAGAGGGCCCAACGTAGTTGACGGGAGGATTGTGCCTTAGCCGAACGGAGGTACTGCAGGTTGCGGTGATCCGTAAAAATGGTAACGGTATGTCTTGCCCCAAGTAGGTGATGTCTCCATTCCTTAAGGGCACACTTGATGGCCAACAATTCCTTATCAGTAATTGTATAGTTGAGCTCTGTAGAGGAGAATTTTTTAGACCAAAAGGCCACAGGATGCAATTCGTGGGAGTCCGGATTTCGCTGTGATAACACTGCTCCCATGGCCACATTTGAAGCGTCTGTTTCCACCACAAACGGAAGGTCCGGCCGTGGATGCTGGAGGACAGGGGCTGCGGTAAATCTTTCCTTTAATTTCTTAAAGGCCTCATCTGCCTCTGTAGTCCAATCAAATTTTTTGTTCTTCTTGAGTAAGGACGTAATGGGATGAACCAATCGTGAGAAATCGGACACAAACCAACGATAAAAATTTGCAAACCCTAGAAAACTTTGAATTCCCTTAACTGACGTGGGTGCAGGCCAGGTGAGAATTGCATCAACTTTTCGGTTGTCCATCTTGACTCCTAGCGCCGACAAAATGAACCCCAAGAACTCAACTTCTGGAACGTGGAAGTGACATTTTTCCAGTTTAACATGTAGAGAGTTTTCCTTGAGTCGTTGGAGAACAGCAGTCACATGCTTGACATGTTCAAGAGGTTCATCAGAAAAAATTAGAATGTCGTCCACATAAACCACCACAAAAATATCCAACATATCTCTGAAAATGTCATTCATAAAGGATTGAAAGGCTGCTGGAGCGTTGCACAGCCCAAAAGGCATCACCATGTATTCAAAAAGCCCGTATCTGGTTCGAAATGCAGTTTTCCACTCATCTCCCTCCTTTATGCGAATTAGATGATATGCCCCTCGGAGGTCTAGCTTGGTGAAGATCTGCGTCTGTTTTACTTGGTCCAACAATGTAGAAATGAGTGGAAGAGGGTAGCGATTCTTTACAGTAATTTGATTTAGAGCTCGGTAGTCTATACACGTTCTCAATTCTCCTTCTTTTTTGGGGACAAAAAATAGGGGCGATGCTGCTGGGGACTTAGATGGTCTGATAAATCCATTAGCCAGATATTGATCCAAATAGGTTTTCAAATGAGCATTTTCCTTTTCTGTCAAAGCATAAATTCGACTGCACGGAAGCTGGGATCCTGGAATTAAATCAATTTGACAATCGTAAGGTGTGTGAGGGGGCAATACTTCGGCTTGTTTTTCCTCTTGGAATACATCTTGAAATTTCCGGTATTCATGGGGCAAGGAGCCTATAAGACCTAAGGTAATTTCTGTGGATCCCTCCTGTAGCATCATCTTCACTGAACTTTCCATGGAATTGCAAGAGTTTTGGCAGTCAAGAGCAAAGGTCAAGGTTCGTGTTCGCCAATTGATCAATAGGTTATGCTTTTCTAACCACGGCATTCCCAAGATAATCTGGAACTGGGGAGCTCGAATCAGGTCAAAAGAGATCCTCTCTCTGTGTTCCTTCTGGCAGAGCATAATAAGATTGTTAATGCATTGTGTAACCGGACCTGACACTAAGGGAGTGCCGTCGACCCCGTTTACATTTTCTGCCTTTAACTTATCCGTTAAGGGAAATCCCAATTTGCTAGCCAAGTGAAGATCCATATAATTGCCCACAGCTCCACAGTCAATATATGCAGTCAACTCATGTCTGATAGTGGGAAACTCAGGACTGAATAGGATGATTGGAAACACAAAGTGGGAGGTCATTGAAACCTTATTCACGCTCGACAAGCTGACCTCTAAACTTGCCGGGCACTGGAGTTTTCCGAATTCTGGTCTTTCTGATCTTGACCCACACCTCCCAAAGGTTTTCGTGCCGGTTTTACTGGGCAGTCTTTTAAGAAGTAACCCGCCTTACCACAATATAGACACAACTTTTGTTGACGTCTTCTCTCTCTCTCCGTCTGGGAAATTGGGCCTCGAATTCCCCCCAACTGCATAGGTTCGGAGTGAGTTTCTGGGCCTGATCTTGCAATTGATTCTCTAGGGCGAACCACATACGCTCGACTGTCTAGGCGAGCGCGATCAGTTCTACGATCTTGTAGCCTGTGGTCTAACTGAATAGTCAAATCAATGAAGTCATTGACATCCTCCGGAGGGTTCACCACTTGTGCCAGAATGTCCTTTAATTCACTACGCAGACCTCGATAAAATAAAGTCGTTCTTTTTTCCGTAGGCCAATTGGTTTCTGCCACCAACCTATTAAATGTGGCCACATAGGCCAGCAATTCTTGATTACCTTGCTTCAATGACAACAACTCACCATCCAATGCATGCCCTTGAGTGTGTCGAGCAAAAAGTCTTTCCAAATCTTTCTGAAAATCCTGGAAGTTTTGCAACACCGGATCATCCCTATTCACCAGGGGTATGGACCAGTCGGCCGCATAGCCGCCCAAATAAGATAACACGAAGGCCACCTTTGATTGGTCTGTGGGGAACACTCCCGGTCTGCACAAAAAATGTAGTCTGCATTGATTTAAGAACACAGCAAATTTCTTTGGATCTCCGGTGAAGCGCTCAGGAGGAGCTAACGGAACATTTCCAGGAATGACCACTTGGACTGGAGCCTGGGGCGCCGTGGATGCAGAAGCCTGGGAATTATTTAATGGTAGCGGTACCTGACCTGCTTGAGTCTGTAACAGCTGACAAGCCAATTCTTCTGTTCGATCCTTATTCACCACCAGCTCTCTTCTCAGGGCATTGGTCTCTGACCGAGCTGCGTGGACTTCAGCTCGTAATTCCCCTAGAAGTTGAGTTAACTGATCCATTTCTGTATTTTCCATGAATGCTCAGACAGAGTATAATTTCAGCACGGCTTCGCGTTCTGTAACGCTTACCTCAGAAACTCTGCGGGAGCACTTCTCTGGAATTCTGTTTGGTGCTATTCTCTGGGTGCGTAGTTAATCAATGCAGTCTGGTGATCAACCTTGTCACCAAAATTGTAATACTACCTAGCATGTGTGGAAGGGCTGACTGACAGGGGAACAACTTATTACTGTTGTTACAAAACCATGAAACTCCGCTGACTGAAAAGGCACGCTAAAAAACAAGGGCGCAACAACATAAACAGCCAATACTTGCGGTAACTGTCGCTTGACGAAAACTACAGGCTTCAAACTGCTGAAGGAGATTTGCAAATGTTCCGCTGACAGGAATGAGCGCGGCAAACGTATTGAGGTAACCGTGAAGGCAACTTACAAGAATGTTGCCTAAAATCAGACACCAGGGAAATACTGTGGAAGTGACGGGAAATGTACTCTAACTACAGAGGGAAAACTATGGAACCATGACAGGAGATCATAAGAGTGGGCTGAGGAAAACTGTGACGGGAACCGGAGCCGCGGTAAGCGTACACTGCAAAGCAGACGACGCGAAGTGCGGAGCAGGCGAAAGGAGGGACTTATATATGCTGTGAGTGTGAAGCACTAGACCATGACGGTTACTTTCCATAGAACCCCTTAAGCCGCCATCTTAGGTGATGAGGAAGTGTCTTTCCCCCCATAGCCTAAACATGGTTCTTTCCGTGTTACGGACCAAGCATGATAAGCCATGGTCCACGAAATCTTAGAGGCTAATCTAGGGGCATGACCCAAGCTCATGACAGCAGGCTTGCTGACAACTCTTTGCGTTCTCTTTGACAGGCACATAGCAGACAGAGTCGCTGACATTAGAAACCTCTGTGCATAACATGTAATAGTTATAAAAAAAGAGAGCCTCACTGACTTGCGATGGCTCCATGGTCACCCTGTGATAAAGTTCAGACAGATCCACTAATGTGGGAAGGATCTGTACCTGTGAAGGGCACAGAGCACACAGACTCGGCTAACACATGATATCCTTGTGCATAACATGTTAGATACTACTTAAGGGCTTGGCCTTCTTCTCCCTTGCCATGCTCTTCCCCGGGCTCAGTGTCAGATTGCCAGCCCAGTCGCCTCCAGCCCACCAGCCAATCACACGCCCCATGCCCTTCCATACATCCAGCCTTGCCTGGGTGTCCTCATCGCTGGTATCGCTAAGGACAAAGACAAGAAAATTACCTGTTTGTAATGGGTAGGGAATGGACAGGAGAAACCCCTGCTTTTCCAAAAGGCAGACATTACAATGTGTCTTCAACAGCCACAGTCCATTCCCAAGCTCATGAGGATACAAACTCACAAACTCTTGCTGCGTTATTGAGCCGCAAATCATCTCAATCTCAGCCACGTTCTCTTTCCCCCGTTAGGCTATCATCTGCACTATCCTGGATCTCTCACCACATAATGCTGACTAATTCAAACCAGTCCATCCACCATGCTGTTGACATCACCAACCTCATCACCGCAAACAAATTAAATGCAATATTTATCTCTGAAACTTGGCACTCCCTCTACCAATGTCTTTGATGTTCTCCTCTCACCTGGGTACAGCATTCAAAATGTTGGCCGCACAGAGAAGGTAAGGAGAGGTGTGCCAGTTATCCACAAATCAGACTCAACCTATACCACGCTCAGTTAAACATCCATGAAATCCCCACTGCTTCTCTCTTGCCACCTTCTAGCACCACATATAGATATAATTACATTTCACACACCTCCTCTAAAACACTTCTGACGCCTTCACCTCAGCATCAATCGCAAACATCTTCCTTGGTGACTTCACTAACATCACTAGGGACTCTAAGCTCCACCTCATGGATCCCCTGGATATAAAACAATGGGCCTCATTCCGAGTATGGCGGTAAGGGATAGCGGCCACCGGTAACGAGACCGGTGGCGGTATTCCCTTACCGCCATACTCCGAGTTCCCTCTGCGCCCTCGCCCTTAACGCCTGCTTTGAGCAGGTGTTAAAGTCGAGGGCGCAAAGGGACCTGCAAGCCAATAACGGTGACCGTAATGAACGGTCACCGTTATTTGCATCTTCCCCATTCCCATTGAGCCCTATGGGGGCTCATTTGGGAATGGGGAAGAGCCTTGGTGAATGGGGAATTACCGCCCCGCCAACCTTGGAATGGGGCGGTAATTCCGCCATCCACCAAGGCGCTGCCGGTCCGGGTACGGCGTCAACCAAGGCGTTAATAGCGCCATTGGTTAGCGCCGTACTCGGAATGAGGCCCAATGAATGCTAAGCCCCACAGACATCATAGGATATATACTCCACCTTGTCTTCTCAGCATCCTTCCTATACACTGCCTTAACCCTATCCCACATGACTGGACAGACCACGCTGCCACCCTCATCTGCCTTACTTCTAATGACCCGTCCAACAAGGGTCGTTGTCAAACGACCATGTCCTTGAGTTTCTCCATTGAGGACTTCCCCTTGGAAGCACTAGACACAAACTAGCAACTCTAACTCCACCACCCTCCAATGATGACAGTCCCTTATTAACTCCCAAACAACTATAATGGAATTGGTTGATGCCCATTACCCCTATAAACTGCTTCACATCAGGGATAAACTCACCATCCCCTAGTACACAGAGGAAATAACCAACAATAACCGTACTATCCAGTCACTCAAAAAAACTGCTGTAAAGCATAGAGGAATAAAGCCCTCCTCAACTTCAAGGCTTCATGCAGTACTTGCCTGTCTCTCGTCAAAGCCCAAACTGCTTATTACTCATCAACTATTATGTCCACCACCAACAAGTGTAAAGCTCTCTTCACAGCAGTCAAAAACTCCTCCACCCACTTCCCGACCCTTTAATCGTTAACTCTAAAGAAAAGTGTAACGCCATGAACAACCTTTTCATCAAGATAACATATGGCAATTGATCCATACCCCAAACTGGTAGTTCCCCACGGCACTCAACCCCACTGCTTATAACACAATTCAGGACCACCTTGCCCTCATGCCCTCATGCCACTTAAACTAACCACATAGCATGCAAAGATGATCCCCACTGTCATTTGTGGTGGCAAGGAATGATGAGACAGACCAAGTGGTGCCATAGTGATTGCTATAGACTTTTATTAACCAAAGACAAATCCTATCTATCCCTATTCTATAGGCAGTTTCCCTACGTAAAGAAACTAAACTGAGGTCTGTCAGGGTGTCCGTAGTGTCCAAATGATAAAGTTCTGTCTTGGGCAAAACCTCTATCTTTCCCTGTCGCTACACCAAATAATAACTAAAGTTCAAGCAATTTCTTTTTTTTTTTTTTTTTTTAAACTTCTTTTTATTATAAGCGTGGCAGCAAAACACAGGCAAACAGCGTCAGGCAGTAAGAATGTAAAAGAACAACATACATAGCGTAGGTATGCAGGGGTTACTACACATGATGAAACATTCAAAGAACAAAATGCAGTCACATCGTAAAAAAGGACATCAGGAAACTATGACAGGGGTGAGGACCCAAGCTGGTGGGGGGAAGCGGGAGGGGAGGAGGTATCCGGAGTCTCGACTAGGTCAGACATATGGGAGCGGAACCTGAGCCAGATGTTTCTAGGTCTGGAGTGAGTGGGTTGTAAGTGGGACCAGGCTTCCTCGGAGTCAGAGGCCCACGTGACCGCTCTCAGCCATTGGGCATGTGTGGGAGGTGAGGGGCGAAGCCAACAGAGCAGGATGGAGCGCACCGCGAGAAGCAGGCAGAGACCGGCTAGTTTCTTGGAATCTCGGGGGAGGCCTTGGAGATCATGAAAGAGGCACACCAGCGGAGAGAGAACAATGGGGTGGTCAGTTACAGCGGATACTGTCGAACAAATGGCCTCCCAGAATTGTGCGAGGCGGGGGCAGGACCAGATCATGTGGATGTAGTCGGCATCATCCTGGCCACATCTGGGGCAGCTGGCAGGGTGATCGACCAACATACGGTGTAGTCTGATCGGGGTGTGGTGAAACCTGTGAAGCACTTTGAATTGGATAAGTTTAAACCGGGAGTTGAAGGAAACCCGTTGTGTGCGTTCGCATAGGTGGGTCCAGCGATCATCAGACATCTCAACACCGAGGTCTGCCTCCCAAGCACGTTTCAGTTTAGCGAAGTCTGGGACCGATCTGAATTGTAGCATGGTATATAACCTAGAGATCTTACCCCTCGTGGGGCCGGGGGAAGTGAGCTCCTCAATGGCAGGGTCGTCAGGTGGCAATGCAGGGAACGTTTGGTAATGACGCTTAAGGGTCCTACGAAGGGATGCGTATTGAAGCCATACACTCCGGTCTCTTCTCAGGGGTAAGGGGAGGTTGGGCCACTCGATGAATATACCCTGGTCTAACACGTCACGTAACAGCTCGAAGCCCGCGTCCGCCCATCGGCGAACCGTGCCCGGTGGAACCCGTGGGACCCCAGGGAGAAAGTTCCAAAGAGGGAGATTGCCATGGAAGGCGTAGGCAGTCCCCGTCAGCTTCCACATTTTTGCCAGTGCAACGGCTGTGCAGGCGACCGGATTCTGTGAGTCCCGTGCCAGGGGGGCGGGATGCAACACCAGGGAGCGGATATCCCGGTCAATCACTGCAAGCCTCTCAAGTCGGACGTGCGGGGGAGGATCTGTAGTATTAAACCAATAGGAGGTGTATTGGATTTGTGACGCCAGCCAGTAATTAAGAAAGTCAGGGGCACCGAAGCCCCCGTTAGACATGGGAGTGGAAAGGGTCCCGATTTTAAGACGGACCGCACCCGAGTGCCAAAGAAAGGAGTTCACGGTGCGAGTCAAGTCGCGAAAAAAGCCCACCCCCGGCCACAAGGGAATGTTAGCGAACCTGTAGAGCAGCTGGGGCAACTCCACCATTTTCAGCAGACCTATCCTGCCAGCCAAAGAAATCGGGAGTTTATCCCAGACCTGGATCTTAGCTGTCAAGTGTGTGAGATACTCCTGGTAGTTTTCGTGGAAGGTCAGCTCGCGCTGGCGAGTCACCACCGTCCCCAGGTAGGTAAATGTGGTTTGGGCCCATGTGAAACCGAGGGTGTCGGGGGGAGGAGAGGTACATTCCGTGAGCGGAAAAAGAATGGATTTCGAGCAATTCACTTTAAGGCCCGAGACTCGACCGAAACGGATAATGTCCGCTAGTATAGGAGGTAGGTTGGTGGAAGGAGAGCGCACAAACAACAACGCGTCATCCGCATAGAGGGACACTATGTCCGTCTGTCCCGCGGAACGGAGGCCCCTATGAGCATGGAGTTGGCGGAGCATGTCGGCGAAAGGCTCGATTGCTATAGCAAAGACCAGGGGAGAGAAGGGGCACCCCTGTCTCGTCCCCCTGGCGATCTTGAAAAGGGGGGAGTAACGGTCGCCAGTGCTGACCCTGGCAACCGGATCGGAGTAAAGCAGTCTGACCCAGGAGAGAAAGGAGGGGCCGAATTTACAGCACTCGAGGACCCGCCACAGATACCTCCATGAAACGGAGTCGAATGCCTTTTGCATGTCAAGGGCAGCAGCCACAGCGTGTGTCTCGGGACTGATTCTGTCAATAATGTTGAATAGGCGGCTCAGGTTCAGGGAGGTAGAGCGACCCGGGATAAAACCGGCCTGGTTCGGGTGGATAATAGATGGTAAGAAGGGAGCCAGCCGGAGAGCCAGAGCCTTGGCAAATATCTTGACATCGCAGTTTATGAGAGAGAGCGGGCGATACGAACCGCACTGCGAAGGGGGTTTACCGGACTTAAGTAGTACTGTGATTGTGGCCTCACGGAGAGAAGGGGGGAGTACCCCGGCCTCCACGGACTCCTCCCAGAGAGCCAGCAAATGAGGGAGCAGTTGTGACTTGAAACGTTTATAGAACTCGACCGGGACACCGTCCGAGCCAGGGGTGCGGCCCGAAGATAGGGAATCAATAGCGTCCGACAGTTCCTCCCGCGTGAGAGGGGAGTCAAGGGAACCCACGGTCTCCGAAGACAAAGTTGACAGAGGGAGGGCGTCGAGAAAGGAGTCGATCTCCGCCAGCGATACCTCATCAGCGTTGGAGTACAGGGATTCGTAGAAGGTGAAAAATTCCCTGTTGACCTCCTGTGAAGAGACAGCCATAGAGCCATCAGCTCTCTCAACCCCGAGGATGTGCGGGGACCCCGTCTCGTGTCGGATCAACCGAGCCAGAAAGCGGCCGGGGCGCTCTCCCTCCCCATACCTCCTTGCCATGCCAGGGTTATCGAGAAACCTCTGCTCACGATCCGCAAGAGAACGGAACTTGTCCAGTTCCTCCCCGATGTCAGCCAGGTTACCCGGGGTAGAGTGAAGTGAGCATGTAGCTTCCAGGGTCGAGAGTCTAGATTCGCTGGTGGCAAGGTCTCTACGGATCGACTTAAGGACCCAATTCTCCTTGGACAGCGCAATCCCTCTAATATAAACCTTGAATGACTCCTATAAGGTGGCCTGAGACATTACTGTGCCCGTGTTGGTCTCGAAGAACTCCTCGATCGACAACTCAAGTTCGGAGCAGAACTCCGGGTCAAGTAGGGAGAGGGGTTTCAATTTCCAGTGTCGGATGCGGGCGGGATCGGGGCCCCAATCAACGGTAATGGTGACAGAAGAGTGGTCAGATAGGGTTCTCGGAAGGATCATTAGTTGTGTTACGCTCTTAACCAATACGTTAGAGATCACCCACCTATCAATGCGAGAGTAGGAGTCATGAACAGAGGAGTAGAAAGAGTAGATGCGAGAATCCGGGTAGAAGAATATCCATGCATCCACCATGGCCAGACGGAGAAGGGAAGACAGTGCAGCGTAAGCCGCCCTGGAGAGGTGACGGGGCCTGGAGCCTGATCTATCCAGAGCTACATCAAAGATCGTGTTGAAGTCCCCACCCCAAAGGATTGGAACAAGGGGGAAGCCATCGAGAAGGGAGGTGACCTGCACATAAAAATCCGGGTCATCAAGGTTAGGGCCATAGATGTTCAGAAGAATCACTTCCTTGTGGTGCAGCATGGCGTGGAGCAATACATATCTACCTTGGGGGTCGATTGTCGAGGAGATGAGGGTAAAATGGAGGCTCTTGTGAATGAGGGTCATGACTCCCCGGCTTTGAGAGGAGTAATCGGTGAAAAACCTATGGGGACCCCAGGATTTGGCAAAACGCATGCATTGTACAGAGCGGGCATGAGTCTCTTGTAGAAAGAGAATCTTGGATCCATGGCGCTCGGCCTGCAACTGAAGTTGCCTCATCTTTCTATAATTACCCAGTCCCCGTACGTTCCAGCTCATAAAGATCAGGGCACTCTCAATCACAGTGTGGCGGTGTTTGGGATAAGAAGAATGTCAGTGACCAAAGGGTCGGGTTCACGGTCCTACGACAACAGTTCCAGAGTGCCTCAGCACAGTCCGCCTTCGCTGCCAGCGCTAATTTTTCAATAACAAAAACCCCAACATGACCCACCCCCACCCACCACCCCCCCAAACAGAGGGATGACAAGCCCATCCCCTTGCAAACAAAACCAAAACAAAGGCATCAGCGCCTGGGGGTCTGAAGGCCAGACTGGCCGTGTCGCTCCGGGTTGCAGCAGAGCAAGTAGAACATAAGATGCCCACAATGGAGGTAAAATGTAGATTGGACAAAGTTCTCGCACGTGGCGATCCGGGCGGGCCCTGCAAGTTGAACTGAGCAAGCAGGCTACGGGATGAAGGATCAACGTGGCCCCGGTACGGGAGGGCGGAAGGGCCCATGCGCCCCCCGTCGGGGACCTAGGATAACTGCTGAACCGAGGTCAGGGGAGAGGGATCAGCCAGGGAAGTGTTCATCAATGAATTTGGAGGCCTCCTCTGGAATCGTGAAGAACAACACCTGGTTGGCGTGCTCTATGCGGAGCTTGGCGGGATAGAGCATAGCATATGTGATTGAGTGGTCTCGTAGCGTGCGTTTCACCGCCTGCAAGGTCTTGCGTTCCCGCTGGATGGCCGTTGAGAAGTCCGGGTAAAGATGCATCCTTACACCGCCCAGTAATAGCTCACCTTTGAGTCTTGCAGCCCTGAGGAGGGCGTCACGGTCCCGGTAGTTCAATACATGAGCTATGATGGGCCGAGGTGGGGCACCGGGCCTAGGTTTAGCCACCAGAGCGCGGTGTGCCCGCTCAATTGCGAAGTGTGGAGAAACGTCGGGCTCATCAAGGAGCGACAGAAGTGTGCGCTGAACAAAGTCCTCCATTGGCTCGTGGATACCATCCTCCGGGACCCCGATAATGCAGAGATTATTGCGTCTCGAGCGGGATTCCAAATCTTCATTTTTCTTTTCCACCTCAAGGACACGGTTGGAAAGAGCGGCAACCTCGGTGCGCAGGGCCCCTAGCGCATCCTCAGCGGAACCGACCCGCGTCTCAACCTCCAATACACGGCTGTCAGTCCTCTCAATGTGGGCCTTAATAGAAGATATGGTGCCGTTCATATCATCTAGTTTTGAGTGAAGAGCGGTGAAACCCTCTCGTATGAAATCCATCATATTCTGGGACTCCGGGGCTGCGTCGGGCGGGGCGGTAGAGGCCTGCTCAGCAGCCTCCCCGGATGATCTCCCCGCAGCCTTCGCGAACATATTGATGGAGCTCTGCTTCCTCGCACCCCCTTTGGTCATCCTGGCCGTTACGGAAATCGAGGAGAAGGAAGGGGGAGAAATGAGAACTAGATACTAGTGCCGAGGCACGTCCTCCAGGTCGCCGGGACCGATGCGTATACAGGGACAATGCAGGCGAGGAGCAACTAGTGGGCTCACCCAGAGTCCAGGGGGTGTGGAGAAGGAGAGGCTATGACCCCTCTGAGGCTGGTGGACCGGTGTCGCCGAGATTGGTGGCGAAGGGGATGCAGCAGGCCCGAGCGCGCCCAGGCGGTGTAAGACACAGTGGCAGGTGCGGAACTCGAGAGAAGCCCGTGGGGGCAATAGCGTAGTATGTGCCCCGACTCCGCAGCTCCAGGACACAGGCAGCATAAGGGTAGATTGCCGTGAAGAGTGCGCCGCGGCCCGGCTGGTCACGGCGTCCGGGGCGGCCCAATAGGCCTCAGGTAGGAGTCAGCGATGTCGGGAGAGAGGCAGGACCCAGGCGGGGGTTGGGGGGTCCGCGCCGCCACGGGCCCAGCAGTGGCGCCGGCCCGAGTGCAGGGGGATCACTCGCAGGATAAAAAGAGGGAGCGAGTGACCGATCCGGGGCCGCAGCGGCCAGGCACAGCCCCCCCCCACACGCCCCCTACCTCTCAGGTGCTCCGGTGTCGACGGGGCCCCTCGGGGCCTGGCCCGAGGGACCGAGGTTGGTCAGCGCCGGCGGGCCACGCCGAAATGGTGGAGGGGCCGGCAGACACCGACGATCCAGGCCGGGACGGGTAGAGGAGTGAGGAGAGGCCCGGCCGGCTGCGATGATCCGGCGCGCCTCGCCGGACGGGCGCCCCTCCCCCAGAGCGGCCTGCAGCGCCGCGGCCTCAAGTGAGAGGAGAGCCGACGCCGCCGGAGCCGCGGGGCGGGAAGAGCGGGAGGTCACAGCCGCCGAAAGAAAGGGAAGGCACAGCCCCGTCCTCGGGGCGCGCAGCGGCACCAGGCTGCGCCCAGCCGCGGCGGCAGGGCTCCCGAAGGATCGGGTGAAGTCCAGCAGGATCGCAGGCAGCGTCGGGCAGAACGAAACAGGATCGATCGCTCTGCTAATCCGGAGCTCGACGATTAAGCGGCCATCTTAGTTGCCGCGCAACAGCGCCCCCCCGTTCAAGCAATTTCTGAGCCCAGGAGAATAGTTCCCTTCTCCTGGATGTGAAGTCTTTCCAAACAAAAGTTCTTGAAAGTTCAGCAAAAAGAGTTCCAGCCACCAAACAAGTGCCACGAAAAGTTTTCAGAAAGGCTACGAGAAGGACTCCCTTCTCCTAGCTAGTTCCTCAATGTTCTGCTTTTTTTAATCAACTCTTGTAATTCGCTTTGGGAAATGTCAATATCCTCTATGTTCTTTGATACTTGAAATTGGACCCCACTGGGATGAGTAAGATGACCCCTTAGGTATTCTTGACTTTCCAGGACCACACGTTTGTGGAACTGGCCAGGTATTTGAGGACAAAAATCAACTACTTTCTCAAGATACTTCACAGTCTCAACTCTTCCCGGCCTCCTCCCGGACTTATCTTGGCTCCAGTTACCTTTCCCCGGGGAGCCTCTTCACTGGTTTTGCCAGGGGGCGCGGGTTCACTTCTTCTATCACTTTACTTCCACGATTTACTCCTCTCTGCAGCCAACTCTTATGCTTGAAGGTCTCGGCACAGTTGTTGGTGCCGATTGGTCCACCCACGACAGGGTACGCCACCATCTTAGTCTTTCTCACTGCTGTCATCTACGCGACTTCACGTTAGACTTGCGGTTTTAGCGCAATTGTTGGACCTAATGATCCACCCATTACAGGTCATGCCACCACTGTTGCTTCTCTCCACTTTCAGCATGCTGGCCTCACACTGACCTGCAACAAACATTTCTGGCATCCCGCTGCTCACCTCTGCTGCCTCTTTATAGTCCCCCAGAGCCCACATTCAGCTTCACAGGCTCGTCGGAGGCCCTCTTGCTCGCCAGGTTCTCCTCCTCTTTGCAAACCGCGGTCGCACGAGTCCAGCCGGATGGGCCACACTGCAACAAAGATCACTTGCTTCCACTCTCATCATCGGGTGGTGAGAATAATGTCCTTCTTTGCTGTTTAGGTTAAGGAGCGGGGACAGCCCCAGCGTAACATTGGTCCAATTGCCTACAGCTGGTGGAGTGTTCTTCCCACTTGACTGATGCATTTTCCGACTTTTCTTCATCTATGTATTTATCTTAATAGATTTGTCAGGAATGTTACAATAACATATTGTTTCAGACTTCACCATACATCCAGTGAACTGGGGTATTGGTATCAGTCCAGGGGGTTGGGAGATAAAGGGGGCGTATCTCAGACTCGCGTCCTTATCCCCATGAAGGGAGTCCCTCCCCATGAGATCCTCCCGCATGTTACCACACCCAGGGTGACTACAAGTTAGAGGTCACACCTCCCTGACCTCATCCCTCTGGGGAGAAGTGACGCCATCTAAAGGATCGTCACACATCCTAAAAGATCAAGGGGAATGCCATTATCCTCCCTCCGTAAAACAGTAAACACCTCACTCACACAAGGCATCTTTCAAATGACCCTAAAACAGGACTCATCCTCCCTCCTACAAAAAAGTACCTTGAACCCTGACAATCTTGTAAGCTACTGTCCGATTTCTAGCCTCCAATTAATTGGAGAAATCCTTCAGTAGCCAGTTGCCAACCAACTCCATGATTTGTATAACTAACACAGCTTCTTGTGATTAACAATCGAGTTTCGGCACTGAAACTGCCATCATTCAGGTCATACATGGTGCTCTTAAAATCAGTCACTTCTCTCTGCTGGAACAGACCAGTCATTTCTTGCTAAGTTGCAATTCAACCATAAGTGATGTGATCACATTTATTTTGGGGTGTTGTTAGGCCATTTATTTTCCCTCGTTTTCCACTGCATTATTTCCCTGGCTGCACCATCTCTTTCATCTACACAGGCTGCTTGTTATCCAAGACCCTTTTAGTGGCTCTACATTCTGAGATCCCCTTTTGGAAGTTTGTCATGCAAGAGCCCATGGTACAAGTGGCTTCATTCAAACATCGTCTGAAGCTCCAGAAGAGGTGTAGCTCACTGACACAATCTGGAGACATTGGAAAGTTTGCACAAACTGAATGATACCCTTGTGAGTTGCACAGTGGGGCCTCGAAGGTCCCCGAGACCCTGTTGCATTTCCCCTCCACACCTATTCCTCTGGGGGCAGGTATTGGGTACCCATGTTGATCAACTCCTCTAATAATGGTACCACGATATGGGAATATTCTTCTGAGGTGGGTGCTTCTCTGCACAATCACATAGAGCTCCTGCTCTACCCTCAATACCAGGCTGTAAGACTAAATCTGACCGAATGAGAACAATCTCAGTAGCCATGCTCATTTGCCCCATATCCAGCCTGACTTCTACAATAAATACCCTTAAAACCTGATTTATTTGGCAGGTGTTCTGTTGGTCCACCACCTTGTCTGTATCCCACTTACTACAGATGACTGGCCCATTGCCCCATTATCTATTATTAACTCTTATCGTGGCACCCATGTATGACTGAGGTATCAAAGGTGTTGTATGTGTAAGGGGTTGAGGTCTGCATACATTATTCCATTGCTTTCTTTTGCTTTGCATGACATGATCCAATCACTGTAATGAGAGTAAGGCTTTGCTAGGAACCTATAATATCTTGAACCACAACAATATGTATGGGTGGGGGTAATTCATGGAAGTGCTACATGATTCAGAAATGTATCTTGAGATTCCAATCAATATAAAGCAGGCTACCCTGTTGTCTGTCTGTGGGTCAACCCCTAAAAGGCAGGAAATACGGATTATCATGGTTGTGTATGGGGCTTCGTCGTGAAGAAAGAATTCATAGGTGCTGTGGTACAAGACCTCTGCCACAAGGTGGTGATGGGGTCAGCAATGGCCATATTGAACGGCATGGCTTTTTCTGTAGGGGCTCCCTCATCCAAAATGTCAGTCAGATCATATCCTGACTGAGTTCTGGCTGGGGCACTGCTACCTAATGCATCCACTCCCCTGTCCACTGTGGAACGATACTTTGCACTTGCTTGACCATAAGGGTGGGCTTGCTGAGTCTCCACATCAGAGGAAGTGTCCAAGCCACTTGCATCTCAAAGCCCCTCTGCCACGGCTATCAAATCAGCCACATCTGAGAAAGATATGTGCCTCCATTGCCTGAATTTGTGAGATCAATGTCAAATGGCTCGTGTACATCATTGTCACCGAAAATCAAAGCCATAGTGCCGAAAAAAATCAGACCGTCACTGAGGCATGTACGATCAGTCAGACATTGACGCCGACTGATCCACACCACATGCACCAGATGGAGTGTGCTGCTTCGAGGAGTCACCCGTACCTGCAGCTGCGTTCTTAAACATGACGAGCATTTGCTCTTTAAAAACCTCCCACTCGGTCCTAGATGTAAGCCCTGAAGCTGACTTAACGCATATGCCAGAGGAACCAGAATCGTACATTTGTTGATGACGCCATTTCGTTTTATAAGAAGAGGAGAACAAGGAATGACTGCGCATATGTGATAACTTTTTGGTCTCTTCATGGTGCCTAATATCCTTTGCCGGAGTGGGCCCCTCCGTATTGAGCTTCGACGACTAGGCGGTCCAGCAGGCCAGAGACTTTGACGGGGTGAACCTAATGCGAGTTTCGTAGCCCTCTTCGCAGTGATTTCGGGTTTATCTTCATGCAAGAACCGCAGTCCTCACTGACGTGACCGATGCCGAGCACCACACGTAGACACTGTGTGGGTCTGTAATGGGCATCTTGGAATGACAGTACTTGCACCGCTTGAAGCCTGACACCTTGGGAGTTACATAATGTTGAAATCGCATTGAATAAGATGAAAATTCATAGGTTGAAAATAATATTTCTCTGAGAGAAAGTGAGTTGTACCGATGAGCAGCATGCTGAGCGTGTGGAAAAAAGAAACTGAGGAACTGAGGGACAGGGGCATTTTGACGCGGTATATCTAGGGCGACTAACATTACATCTGGAGCCAAGAGGGATTGACGGGCGAGTCGAGGTGCAGTAACGCCCCATGTCAAAAAAAAAATTGCGAGCAGCTGACACTGGAATGGATATCTATCTGATGAGGAATCTGTGGGAGAAAAGCAATCCGTTGAAATGTGTTTTGCATAAAAATAGAACTGGGTAGCCATACTCGCTCCCTCTCACTCTTTCACTCCGTTCCATGATTTTACTCTCTACTTTTGTCTTCCACCTCTCTCAATTCTTATCCCCCTACCCTCCCACCTTCTCTTACTACCCACACTTTCAATTCTCTCCTCCGACTCTCTCCCTTTTCCCTATCTCCTTCCACCTCCTTCCTCCTCTGTCCATTCCGTGTTCTGACACTCCTCGCTCTTTGATCTCTCACACTCCCCTTCTTAAGCTATGACAGTCTCCACCACTTCATATGCCCCTCTACAACTCCTGCATATCATTTGCCCTCTGTACCACTCACTACTCCCTCACTCTACCACTCACTTCTCATTTCCACTTTATATGCCCCTCTACAACTCCTGCATATCATTTGCCCTCTGTACCACTCACTACTCCCTCACTCTATTACTCACTTCTCATTTCCACTTCATATTCCCCTCTAAAACTCCTGCATATAATTTGCCCTCTCTACAACTCACTACTCCCTCATTCTACCACTCACCTCTCATTTCCACTTCAACCCCCTCTACTCCTTCCACCTCTACACTCTTCACCTACCCCTATTATACATCCTGCACACCACAACACTACCGCTCATCTCACATACACTCACAATCACAGCTCCCTCTGGAGTCACTGGTTACCACTCCCACACAGAGTGTACGCAAGTCATCCACAGATTATTCAGCACTTGGTTCAACCTTCTATGCACCTCACTGATCAAAAAGTTTTGGGGCATCTAGGAAGGGGCTAGAGGATGCAAATACATCGCTTAAGGGGAACCAGAGTAAATCTAAAATAGGATAACCACTTGTTACTGTGAATTACCCCATGAAAAACGGTATGTGAATTATCATAGGTGTACTCAGGCCATGAAATCATGCACCCCCACAATGAAAAGGTATGTGGGTGCCAGGGAGGAGATAGATGGTGCTGATACATTGGTTGGGACTGGAGTAAATATAAAAACAGGATGACCCCTTGTGTTAGTGTGAATTACTGCAAGAGAATTAGGGGATACAAATTACCATAGGTGCAATCAGGCCATTATATCTTGCACCTCCACATCAAAAGGTATGGGGTGTCCAGGGAAGGGTTAGATGGTGACTCTACATTGGTTGGGACCAGATTAAACATAAAACAGGATGGCCACTTGTATTAGTGTGAGTTAACCCCAGGGAGGCAGGGAATGTGAATTACCACAGGTGCGTTCAAGCCATGATATCTTGCACCCGCCACAATCAAAGGGCATGGGGTGTCCAGGGAGGGGTTAGATGGTGCCTCTACATTGGTTGGGACCAGATTAAACATAAAACAGGATGGCCACTTCAGTCATTGTGAGTTAAACCCAGGGAGACAGGGGATGTGAATTACCGTAGGTGTGTTCAGGCCATGATATTATGCACCCTGTAGGAATCAACAGTCGGACCAGGTGGTTAGTTGCTGAATTAATGCTTTATTCTTGTAACTTAACCAAAATGAAATTAAAGTCAATTGTTTCAGCTGCAGAGAGTTACTTCACTTCTCTGGCCGCCTTCCAGGAATATAGCCTTCCTTCCTAAGCCTCTTGGGTGTCCGGATAGGCCCACCAGTCGTTCCTTCGCTCTTCGCCCTCTCCGTATGACTAGAAAAGGAAACAACAACACGTTGATCAGCTCTCGGTCTTTTATGTGTTGTGAGTGGCTTGTTTCCCCTCCAATAGGGTCCTTCCCCGTCTATCTGGCCTTCTATTGGTTGATTCTGCCACATCCCGCCTCCTTTAAAGGCTGCCGTCTGGGTTTGTGTTTCCTGATTCTCCCGCCTGCCAGGGGAGTCCCGTCCTTCTTCCCAGCTGTGCCCCGAGGCCCTTCCTCCCCCCTGCATTGGTGTCCCCGCTCGCCCGCTCCCGCTGAGCGAACTGCACCGGCAGAGCGGCCCGCTCCGTTTGGCAAGCCGCTTCTCTCTTCTTGCCTGCTCCGGCGGCGAGAGGAACACGCCGGGGTGCGCGTGTCTCTGCACCGCGGCTGGCCGCGGTTCCCGCGTCCTCGTCGTCTCCAGCCCTGAGCCCCGGTCAGCACCTGCGACGGCCGCCACGGCGAACCAAGGTAAGGGCTGGCAAAATGAATGGGCAGCTTCGTGGTCCACTGCCACGACTCCACGTTCCCCCATTTCCCCTCGCCTGACGGGACCCACCTCACATCTCCCCATCACAAACCCTGGCCGATTGGGCAAGGGAGCATTCCTGGACAGATAGTCGGCCACTAGTTGGAATCCAGCTGGCTTGTGAATGGTAAGGAAATCGAATGGTTGCAGTGACAGGAACCAGCGAAGAACACGCTGGTTGGTATCCTTATGCTTGGCGAGCAATTGTAGGGGTGCGTGGTCAGTATATAACGTAAAGCAGCGGCCCAAGACTTGAGAGTTTCTACTGCCCATTTGATGGCCAAACACTCCTTCTCCACAGTCGAATATGCCTCCTCGTGAGAAACGAGTTTCCTGCTCACGAAACAGACCGGTCGAAGTTCACCATCATGTTCCTGTGAAAGAACCGCACCTAGACCATGGTTCGAAGCGTCTGTCTGCAGAAAAAAATGGTCATGGAAGTCGGGGCACCGGAGTACCGGATTCGAGGTAATCCTTTGTTTTAGGACCTCGATAGCGTCCAAAGCCGCAACATTCTTGGACAGATCAGGAGACCCTTTATTTCTTAAAGCGTCGGTTAAGGGGGCTGCCACCGTGGAGAAATCAGGAATAAACCTTTGGTAATAACCGATGAAGCCTAAGAAGGCTCGGATTTGTTTTTTTGTAGTGGGCGTCGGAATCTCATGAATGGCTTTGATTTTTGATGTTTGAGGTCGTAACATGCCTCTACCAACCAGGTGCCCAAGATACTTAGTTTCGTGTGCACCCATCACCGTCTTCTTCGGATTGATGTGTAAACCTGCCTTATCTAGCTCGGCCACCACCTGTTCCAAGTGGTATAGATGGTCCTTCCAGGTCGTGCTATACACGACAATGTCATCTAAGTAAGCTGCAGCATACTTCTCATGGGGGCGTAGTATGACATCGATCAATCTTTGGAAGGTGGCAGGAGCCCCGTGTAGGCCAAAAGGTAGAACCTTAAATTGATATAGACCTTGTGGGGTTGCAAAGGCGGTTTTTTCCCGGTCTGTGGTTTTCAAGGGGATTTGCCAATATCCTTTGGTTAGGTCCAGCGTACTCAGGAAGTTGGCGGATCCTAGGCTCTCCAACAACTCGTCCATCCTTGGCATTGGATAGGCTTCGTATCTGGAAATGGCATTCAACTGTCGATAATCCATACAAAACCGAATCGTATCGTCCGGCTTCGGTACCAGTACTATCGGAGAGGACCATGAGCTGGTGGACTGTTCAATTATATCCATGCGGAGCATGTCTTCCACCTCGTTTTTGATGATTATCCTTCTTGCTTCTGGAATCCGATAAGGTCTTATCCGGACAGTCTGCCCGGGATCGGTTCTGATTTCATGTTCGATTAGGTCGGTTCTTCCTGGTAAGGTCGAGAAGGCCCCTGCATAGGGTGACAAGCAGGCTAAAAGTTCTGATTTCATGGAAGGTGTCAGTAATTTACCCCATTGAACGTCTTCCAGCTTGCCCTGTTGGCGATTCACATTTTGTTCTGAACCATCGTCACCGATCTCCATCATTGCCGCTGATATGGGTGCGGTCCATGCCTTTAGTAGATTCACATGATATACCTGGTCTGGTTTGGTCCGGTCGGGTTGGTGGATTCGGTATGTCACCGGACTAAGGACCTCCTTAACTTCATAAGGACCTCTCCATCTGGCCAGGAGTTTGTTCGTACTGGTAGGTAGGAGGATCAATACTTGGTCCCCTACCTTAAACGTTCTCATCCGACTTCCCTTGTTGTATGTTTTCTCCTGAGTTAATTGGGCTTGTCCTAGATTCGTCTCGGCCATTGAACGGAGTATTGTCAGATGTTCTTTTAGCTCTTCGGTGTACTCTGTTAAAGAAATCTCATCTGAAGTCTCCCATTCCTCCTTTACGAGATCCAATATGGTTCGGGGTTGTCTTCCGAAAAGGAGCTCAAAGGGAGAGAAGCCTGTAGACGATTGCGGGGTATCTCGTAATACCATCAAGACCAAGGGTAATACTCGTTCCCAGTTTTTCCCATCGGGTCCTGTTACTCTTCGTATCATCGTCTTGATTGTTTTGTTATACCTTTCGACTAACCCGTCTATCTGGGGATGATACACTGAGGTACGTAGCTGATGTATTTGTAGTCTCTTGCATACTTGTCGAAGTAGGGTGGACATGAAATTGGTCCCTTGGTCGGTAATGACTTCCGAGGGTAACCCCACCCTTGCGAAGAAGGGTATGAGTTGGTCGCATAACTGTTGGGCTGAGGTTCCCTTCAAGGGGAACGCCTCAGGATATCGCGTAGCATAGTCAACGATGACTAGTAGATACCTGTACCCTCGGGATGCAGGTTCTATAGGCCCCATGATGTCCATGCCTATTCGCTGGAAGGGTACATTAATGAGGGGCATTTTCTGTAATGGGGCCCTTGCTGGTAAAACCCCACTGGTTAACTGGCAAGTGGGGCACGCCTTGCAGAACCGAGCTACTTCCCCATATATGCCTGGCCAATAGAACCGTCTCAAGATGTTCTGCTGGGTTTTTAGGGAGGCCATGTGCCCCCCACAGGGGTGGTTATGCGCCAACTGCATTATAACCATCCTATGTGTTTTCGGTAAGACCAGTTGTTCCTTTACGTTCCCATCGTCCGCTTTGTATTTGCGATATAAGAGACCATGATGAAACAAGAATCCCGGTCCCTTCGTTACGTCTGGTTCCGTCTCGTTAGCCGCTCTCTCTCGGGCTACCCGAAGGGTTGGATCAGTCAGGGTTTCGCCTCTCAGGGAATCTTCATGGTCTTCGGGGTTCCAATTGATTGGCCGAGTCATGTAACTGGCTTGACACCACTCCAATCTATTCCGTCTTTTGTGACCGGGAGGGTTTCTGGGGTTCTCTTCCTTCGTGGCTTTGTGGTTGACCCTGCTCCCGCCTTCCTCCTCTAGTGCCCTTAGTGCTTTATCAAAGTGAGGCAGGTCTGTCCCTATGACTACTGGGGTAGGTAGGGTAGGAAGGACGGCAGCCTTTAACTGAGTGGTTTTATGGTTCATTTCTAACTGTATCTCCTTCACCCAGTATGATTTTACGTCCCCATGAATACACCTTATCGGTATAGAAATGTTAGACAAGTTAGGTGTAGTACTCACGGTTGGAGATATGGCCGTTTGTCTACTTCCACTATCCAGCAGCGCCCGAGTTGGCCGACCATCCACCCTTATATCCACAACGTAGGGTCCAGGGCTGCGTTCTTCTGGATGGGGTTTCATATAGCCAATTTCCATGGGCTCTGTCGTCTTCCTTCTGGGGCAAAACCGGGCAATGTGGCCCCACTCACTGCACTCAAAGCATTGGGGTTGTCGAAACCCCTGGGCCATCGGAGACTGCTTCTCCTCATATCCAAATTTCCTTTCTTCATGTTTTTTTGTGGCGTCCTCTGGTTGCCTCCATCTGGTGGGGGTCCCTCTTGGTCCCTTTTGTACTGGGTGTTCTAGGCTGGATAAGGTCATCCTTCCTATGGTACTGATTATGGGTAAACGGCTATACCCGGCCTTTTGATAGGCCGACGCGATGTCCACGGCCTCTGCCAATGTAGGCCTGTGGTGCTGCCGAACCCATCTTTGCATTGGGCCTGGCAAAGCTTCTATGAACTGTTCCAGTATTATTTTGTCCAGGAGCGGTTGGTTAGCTGGAGTAGGTGCCTGTATCCACTTCTCCGCCAGATCTTTGATGCGGTAATATAACTGCCGGGGGCTTTCCCCAATCCTTAGCTTGGTGTCCCTTAACTGGATACGGTAGGCCTCCTCATCCAGGCCTAAACGGTCCAGTACGGCTGCCTTGATTTCACCATATGGAGTGCTACCATTGGGATTCACCGCCTGATATGCTCCCTGCATCACTCCGGATAACAGGGGAGCCACATATTGTCCCCAACGTTCAGGTGGCCATTGCGCATTTCTCGCTATTCTTTCAAAGCTGGTGAAGAAAAAGGCTGGATCTTCCCCTTCCTTGTACTTCTGAAGCAGGGTGGACAGCACCATGGGCTGGTTCCTGGAGCTGGCTACCGCATCCGTAAGCCTAGTAATGTTCTCGTGTTGTTTGTCTTGCGCCGTAGTTTGCAAGGTGCCCTGCAACTGGATGGCTTGCTGGAATGCCTGGCGGTCAGCCGCCGCTTGCTGTGTTTGCAGCTGTATTAACTGCTGCAACTGTTGTTGGCCGTCCGTCAGCGCCTTAATTAAGGTCTCCATCGCGTTGTCGGTAATCTCACCTTCGTCACCAATGTAGGAATCAACAGTCGGACCAGGTGGTTAGTTGCTGAATTAATGCTTTATTCTTGTAACTTAACCAAAATGAAATTAAAGTCAATTGTTTCAGCTGCAGAGAGTTACTTCACTTCTCTGGCCGCCTTACAGGAATATAGCCTTCCTTCCTAAGCCTCTTGGGTGTCCGGATAGGCCCACCAGTCGTTCCTTCGCTCTTCGCCCTCTCCGTATGACTAGAAAAGGAAACAACAACACGTTGATCAGCTCTCGGTCTTTTATGTGTTGTGAGTGGCTTGTTTCCCCTCCAATAGGGTCCTTCCCCGTCTATCTGGCCTTCTATTGGTTGATCCTGCCACATCCCGCCTCCTTTAAAGGCTGCCGTCTGGGTTTGTGTTTCCTGATTCTCCCGCCTGCCAGGGGAGTCCCGTCCTCCTTCCCAGCTGTGCCCTGAGGCCCCTCCTCCCCCCTGCATTGGTGTCCCCGCTCGCCCGCTCCCGCCGAGCGAACTGCACCGGCAGAGCGGCCCGCTCCGTTTGGCAAGCCGCTTCTCTCTTCTTGCCTGCTCCGGCGGCGAGAGGAACACGCCGGGGTGCGCGTGTCTCTGCACCGCGGCTGGCCGCGGTTCCCGCGTCCTCGTCGTCTCCAGCCCTGAGCCCCGGTCAGCACCCGCGACGGCCGCCACGGCGAACCAAGGTAAGGGCTGGCAAAATGAATGGGCAGCTTCGTGGTCCACTGCCACGACTCCACGTTCCCCCATTTCCCCTCGCCTGACGGGACCCACCTCACACACCCCCACAATGAAAAGGCATGTGGGTGTGCAGGGAGGAGATTGATGGTGCTGATACATTAGTTGGGACCAGAGTAAATATGAAACAGGATGACCACTTGTGTTAGTGTGAGTTAACCCCAGTGAGGCAGGGGATGCAAATTGCCATAGGTGTAATCAGGCCATGATATCTTGCACCCCCCACAATCAAACGGTATGGGGGTGTCCCACGAGGGGCTAGATGGAGCCTCCATTTTGGTTGGGACCAGATTAAGCATAAAACAGGATGACCACTTGTGTCATTGTGAGTTAACCCCAGGGAGACAGGGGATGCGAGTTACCGTAGCTGTGTACAGGCCATGATATCTTGCACCACCACAATCAAAAGGTATGGAGGTATCTAGGGAGGGGCTAAATGGTGCCCGTACATCATTTGGGGCCAGAGTAAGCATACAACAGGATCACCACTTTTGTCCGTGTGAGTTAACCCTACAAAAACAGGGTATGTGAATTACCATAGGTGTGCTCCGGCCATGAAATCATGCATCCCACAATGAAAAGGTATTTGGGGCTCCAGGGAGGAGATAGATGATGCTGATACACTGGTTGGGACCTGAGTAAATATAAAACAGGATGACCACTTGTTTTAGTGTGAATTACCCCAAGAGAAATAGGGAATGCAAATTACCATAGGTGCAATCAGGCCATGATATCTTGCACCTCCCACAATCAAAAGGTATGGGGGTGTCCCGGGAGGGGCTAAATGGTGCTTCTACATTGGATAGGACCAGAGTAAACACAAAACGGGATGACCGCTTTTCTCAGTGTAAATTATCCACAGGAAGGCAGGGGATGCGAATTACCATAGGTATGTTCATACCATGATATCTTGCACCCCCACAATCAAAAGGTATGGGGGTGTCCAGGGAGGGGTTAGATAGTGCCTCTACATTGGTTGGGACCAGATTAAACAGAAAACAGGATGACCACTTGTGTCATTGTGAGTTAACCCCCTCGAGACAGGGGATGCAAATTATCATAGGTGCGTTCAGGCCATGATATCAAAATTGTTTGTACTGTTTTCATAAGTGTATGAATGCTGCACCTCTCGTACATGTGCATAGTATTCAACGCTGTGACGTGCGGTATGGGCCATGATTTGCAAGGGCAAAATTGTTTCGATGTAGTGGGGCACATAAGTCTGATAAAATGTCCTCTCGACACATAATGGCATGTTCTCTGCAGGCCTGGGTGAAGATGTGTGGGGGACTATTTCAACATGATGGTTGGGGGCTCCCCTTGCTTAGAGCACAAAGGAGACTGAGGCTCCTGTTGGGATGGAGGGCATACATTATAATGGAGATAAAGATAAGGTTAATAGCCGCCAATTATCACGAGCCAGCAGGGAGCTGAAACACTGAATGACCGCTGAATAGTTGTGAATGATCCTTCTTCATAAGAAAGGACGTGAAGTGGAGGAAGCAGTGTTGAAAGTAGGTGATAATATTGCTGTTTTCCTCAATGGGGCTCCATTAACGGTGCTGGTGCTTCCGTCATCCCCATTCCCATTGAGTCCTGTAGGACTCAATGGGAATGGGGATTTACCGTTTACCGGCGCCTAACTTCCCGGAACACTGGGGTTGTAATCCCCCGGTGTTTCCGGCAAGCCAGGTGCCACTAAATATTGCAAGTCTGGCTGGAACCCACCAGTTGCACCGGCAGGGTTACTGCCGGACTTGTAATGAGGCCCATTGTGAGATTACCTTTTTTGCTCAGGATCACACACTTACGCTAAAAAGCAAAGCAGGGATTTTAACCCACTCTGCAATTTGGGCACGGCCATCTTCTTCCACGCTTTACTTGGAACAAATATTTAAGTTTTGGGTGTGAAGACCTTCAATAATACTGTCCTATAGAGTTTACTTACAAAATCCACAAATTGCTTAGTAAAGCATCATGACAACATCTAAATACTTATAGCAGCAGCATTTTGGGCCACAATAATATCGGTGTACCTTTATTTTCCACATCCTGAATGGAAAACTATAAGATGCAAAAGGCAAAATATCTATGTACTCACTTTATTTTCAGCGCTTTAAGACACACAATAAAAGAGGCTAAAAAACTCACTTTGGTTTGGAGATGTGTCACAAAACTCCAGCATGCTGTTATGCATGGTTTTAAGAATATTCAACTGAGGACATGAAAGCACACTTTACGTTTTAGGATATCAAGCTATTAGACGTTGTGGGTGTGAACACATTTTAAAAGTGTGCTTAAAAATGTTGCACACTTTGGGGCAGATTCATGGAATTATTTGCGCCGAAAAACGGCGATTTGTGCGCCATTCTGCCCGCAAATCCCCATTTGTTAAACAGAGATTTGCGGGCAGAATGGCGCACAAATCCCCGTTTTTCAGCGCAAATAACTCCATGAATCAGCCTCTTTAATGGTAACAGATTTGCAAGGTGACTGGTGGTCTTTCAGTTGGAAAGTCACCATTATGAATAAGCAAGCCTCGGCTGCCGAAGGCAAAAGAAAAATAAACGTGTTGTTGGGTTTATCACGCAGACTGTGTGTCTCAGAGGGGCTGTGACACTGTGAAGAAACAAAATGCGTCCCATGTTTCTGATCCTTTGAACTGTTAGCAGCTAACATTTCGTTGCGTGCCTGCCTTTTTTTATGATATTCTGCATCCCCACAGATGACAGGAATGGGCAGGGGCAGAGCTACAAAGACATCACTGGCCAATCCCAGGAATGGAGCTGTTGGAGCGTGGGCTATCAGGCTGTACTTTCTAATTTTTCATGGTTATGCTGGTTGTATGGCTGTAGCCATCTGTGGGTGGGCGGGGCATCCAAGTGAGCGTGGCTCCGAAGATTGCCGAACACTTGCCTCACACAAGCTACCATGGGATGCAGGATAGCATACAACACCGGTGCAATATCATTTTTTTTCAGTCAGACTTTTCACGAATATGTACGTGTATGTGAACTAAGTGCATTATTATCACATTAATAATGCACTTAGTTCACATACACGCAAATATATATTTGGGATGGATTCTTTCATATGTTTTGCACATTTAGCGCTTATTAGAATCCTGGGAGCTTTCAAATACAGTGTCTTCTGCGTTTCGTCCACTGGGTTTTTGCTTTTTGCATCTGTTTTTGAGTCGCTCGTAATGCGGCTTCACCTTGTTCTGTTACTTCAGTGAGCCTGGCTCACATCAAGTTACAGAAATTACAACCCGGGGACCCCAGAAAGACAGGCACACCACATTCCTGCTGTCAAAAAATCCTATCACTTAAGTACGAACTCAGCATGCGCACGCATGCTCAGTCAGCAAGATAGGATTTTTTGACAGATAGGAAAAAGTGACGTGACACCAGCTCCACCATTAGGGAGAGAAACGTGAGGCCGCTGGAAGCAGAGGTTTTTTTTTTCAAAATACTAAAGCTCCCGCAAATTAACGGGAGCTTCAGGATTTTGAAAAAAAAGCCTCTGCTTCAAGCGGCCTCACCTTCTTAGCCTTAATGGTGAATCTGCCCTAACCCAGCTGGCAAGGGGCAGCGCCACCATTAAGGCTGAAAAGGCGAGGCGCTGTCCCCTGCCAGGCAAGTCTTTAGAAAATAAATGCTGAGATCAGCAACTTCTACCCCACGGGGGAGAGGTTGCTGATCTCTACAAAAGGCTGCCTGGCATGGGTGCCTGTAGCCCACTGAGCCGGGCTCGTCAAGGGGGCGTGGCCTAATGCGCCCGCATGTGACCCCCCTGCCATTAGGTCACGCTCCCTTGATGAGCCCCGGCTAATTCTTTGCTCCCACTTAAGGCACTGGGCACCTCCATTGCCTGTTTGCCCTGGGCACCCTAGTCAGGCCTCTAAGGCTGGTTGCAGCAACTGTCAGGTAAGAAGTGACTTTCCGGTTGCATAGTCAGTACTGTACTTGTGATTTTGAGACACTGTTCTCTTATCTACCTGAACCATGGTATTACTACGGTTTTAACTCTTGTTGCGCTTAGAATTTTGCCACAGTGTTGAATTGTGCTGCATTTTGAGTATAGCCACTGTGTTGTATTTAGCTGCGCTTTGAATGTGGCCACTGTGTTAAATTTTGTTGCTTTTTTAGTTTAGGCACTGTGTTGAATCTATCTGCATTTTGAGTATAGCCACTTTGTTAAATGTTGGGTCACTGTGTTGTATTTAGCTGTGCTTTGAATTTTGCCACTGTTTTGAATTCAGCTGCCCTTTTGAGTGTAGCCACTGTGTTGAATCTAGCTGTGCTTGACATTTTGGCCATTGTGTTGAATTCAGCTGCCCCTTGAGTATAGGCACTGTGATGAATCTAGCTGTGCTTAAAATGTTGGCAACTGTGTTGAAATCAGCTGCTTTTTTTAAATATAGCCACTGCATTGAATTTAGCTGCAGTGTCTAATTTAACAGCGCTTTGAATTTTACCACTTTGGTTAAATTGAATTTTATTTTGAGCTTAGCCGCTGTGTTGAATTTAGCTGTGCTTAGAATTTTGCCACTGTGTTCATTCTAGATGCACTCCGAGTCCAGCCTCTCCACTGAACCTGGCTGTATTTTGAGTGTAGCCACTGCTTTAATTCTAGCAGTGCTTGAATTTTAACATTGTGTTGAAACCAGCTGCATTTTGAGCATAGCTACTGTGTAGAAGTCAGCAGCATGTTAGCTTACCTCCATTTTTACTTGTCCGTGCTTAGAATTCACCCCATATCTATCTAACTGCATTCTGAGTATAGCAAATGTGTTAATTCTAGCTGCATTTCTAGTACACCCACTGTGTTAAATGTATCTGCAGTTTGAGTATAGCCACTGTGTTGAATTTAAATGCGCTTTGAATTTTGCCACAGTGTTGAATTCAGTTGCATTCTAAGTATAGTCACAGTGTTGGCTTTAACCAAGCTTTTTATTTCGCAACTTAGGGTAAATTCCATTGCATTTTGAGCTTAGTCCATGTGTTGAATTTAGCTGCACTTTGAATGTTGCCATTGTGTTAAACTATGTTGCTTTTTTAGTTTAGCCACTGTGTTGAATCTATCTGCATTTTGAGTACAGCCACTGTATAAAATGTAGCTACATTTTAAGTATAGTCACCGTGTTAACATTCAACCACGCTTTGAATGTTGCCAATGTGTTTACTCTAGTTGCACTCTAAGTGTAGCCTCTGCACTGAATCTGGCTGCATTTTGACCATAGTCACTGTGTACAAGTCAGCAGCGCTTTATCTTTGCCTTCATTTGCTAATCTAGCTGCACTTTGAATTCACCCCCATTCCTAACTGCATTCTGAGTATGTCCCAGTATTTTAATTTAGCTGCATTCTGAGTATAACCACTGTGTTGAATTTAAGTACACTTTGAATTTTGACACTAGGTTAAATTCAACTGCATTTTGAGCATAGCTACTGTGTTGAATTTAACTGTGCTAATAATGTTGCCACTGTGTTAACTCTAGGTGCACTCTGAGTGTAACCTCTGCACTGAATCTAGCTGTATTTTGAGTGCAGCACTGCTTCAAGTCTAGCAGCGCTTGAATGTTGACACTGTGTTGAACCTAGCTGCATTTTGAGCATAGCCACTGTATTGAAGCCAGCAGTGCCTCCATGTTTATCTAGCTGAGCTTTGAATTCACCCCATATCTATCTTACTGCATTCTGAGTATAGCAAATGTGTTGATTCTGCCTACATTTTTTAGTATAGCCACTGTGTTAAATATAGCTGCATTTTGAGTATAGCCACTGTGTTTAATCTAGCCACGCTTTAAATGTTGCCACTGTGTCGAATGCATCTGCTTTTTTAGTACAGCCACTGTATTGGATTTAAATCTAGCAGAATTTTGAGTATAGCCGCTGTGTTACTGTTAAATTTAGTCTCATTTTGAAGTATGGCCACTGAGTCAAATTGAGCTGCATTTTGAGTATAGCCACTGCCTTGAATGTAACTGCACTTTGAATTTTGGTGTTGAATCAAGCAGCATTTTGAACTTTGCTACTTTTGTTAAATTCAATTGCATTTTGAGCTGAACCACTGTGTTGAATTTAGCTGTGCTTAGAATGTTGCCACTGTGTTAACTTTAGCTGCAATCTGAGTACAGCCACTTTGTTGAAGTTCAGCTGTGCTTTGAATATTGCCACTGTGTTAATTCTAGGTGCACTCTGAGTGCTGCCTCTGCACTGAATCTGCTGTATTTTGAGTATAACCACTGCTTTAATTCTAGCAGTGATTGAATTTTAACATTGTGTTGAACCTAGCTGCATTTGCAGCACATTTGATTCTAGCTGCGCTTTGAATTTAGTTGCAGTGTTAAATTAGATTGTATTCTGAGTGTAGCCACTGCATTGAACCTAGCAGCATTCTGAGTGTAGTCACAGTTCAATTTTAGCTGTGCTTGAACTTTACCACTGTTCTAACAGCAAGCTGAAGTTTTCCACTGTGTTAAATCTAGTTTAATTATGAGTTTAGCCAATTCATTGAATCTAGATGTAGCCACAGGCTTCATTCCAGCAGCGCCTCGAACACTGCCTCCTTCTCTAATCTAGCCTCCTTTTGATAAGCACTGATAGTGTGGCAGCACCCCATTAACCAATCTAGCCGCCAGAGAAGACGCAACAGACTATCCATCATGCCAACGAACGCCAAGATCAGAGGGGCACCATGGTGCACCAGAAACCCAGCCAACCCCTTTGCCTACCCGTTCCTTCCTCCACACCCTACATACATTCAGCCCTCAGAGGGAGTACTCCCCCCACACACCTCCCTCTGCATCCCCAACAGACCTTGCCCTAGCCTTCCCACCCGCCCTCTCCCAACCTTCTGCTGTCCCTTCCCCTCACCCGCATCTCTCTTCAGTCTTCCTCAGTCCTCGCATCCCCAAGCACCACTCGGGCTTCCCTGGCCAATACCCCTTCCTCTGCCGCCCTGTTGACCATCACACATGCCACAGGCACCCAAGAATCCCCTTCAACACAGAATCCACAACACCCTGACCCTCTCATCTCTGCACACCTCACCCCATCCCCCCAGATCCCTGCCTGCACCGCTCACTTACACCATTACGACCTCTCCCAAATCACCCAACCCAGTGAAATCACTCTTCAACACTGACTTCAACACCCCCCGTACAACCCCTTTCATCCCTCTTTACACTCCCCTGGAAATCAGCATCCCGTCGTCATCTCAGATCTTACACCCTCCTCTTCTTTCCACCTCTATTCATCAATCACCCCACTCAGCGACCCCAGTCAATGCCCTGAACCCTTCCCTTCTCCCACCCCTGACTCTACACCTGCAATTCCCTCTCACAATCTCCCTCCTCTCCCCTCCATCACACCAGACCTCCCCCCAAGGAACTGCACATCATGAGGACTCTTTTCACACTCAAAGAATGCTCAGAGCCTCCCCCTACCGACAGAGACACTTCACTTCCCCTAGTAACCTTTCTCCTCGTACCAACCCCCACTCTCCCACCCTCACTGCCCTCCCTATCCTCACCCTTATTTACAACGTAGCCCCCCGTGGGGCCTCCACTGGGGGGATATCCTCCCCTGCCCTCCCTCACCAAGCCCCCTGGTGCTTGCCTTTCTGGGGGCCACCAACCACCATCCGTCCATCCATCTCTCAAGCATCCTAATTAATGCCAGATCTGTTGCCAAAAACCAACACAACATATTTGATCTTATTTCACCAAAAAGCCCAGACATCGTTTTCATGCCAGAAACCTGGTTCTCTGATGACTTCCAACCCATCGCACATGAGGAATTCCCCCCTATCTACACATTAATCGGGCAGAACAGAACTAGCAGAGCAGGCGTGATCGCCATCCTCCACAAACCCCACCTCAACATCTCACACTCCGAGGAACAAGCCTGCAATGCAGACTGCCATTCCCTCCCAGTGACATTTCTAATCAACCCCTCTCTTACCCACAGCTTCTTACTCATCTACAGACACCCGGCTACAACAGAAACTTTGCTAATGCTCTAAGCGACTCCCTAGAGGCCCTCCTCGTCGCCCATCCCTCCCTGCCCATGCAAGGAGATCTCAACATATGGTTTGACGCACTGCATAACCCCATAACATGACCACTCATGGACAACCTGTAAGCCCTCAACATGACTCAACTGATTTCAGGTGCCATGCACACTGGACGACATACCCTAGATGCAATATTCAGTTCCTCCAACCTTATCACAAAGCTCCACCCGACCTCTTATATGGACAGACCACGCAGCCATCTTCTTCTTGCTTTTGACTCCTATTCCTCCTCCCTGCTGACTAACACCGGGCTGTCCACCTGCTTTGCACTGTGAAACAAGGTCATAGTACCTTTCAACTTGGCTGGCTTCCTGCTTTCCTCCCTTCCCAATCTGCCAGTCCAGGGAGGTCTGCACTTTATCAGCCATTTTGTCCTTAGTCCCTCCAACACCCTCAAACCACTCACTCCTTCCAGATCATCGTCCCACAAACAAGGCCCTTCCCCTAGATGGTTCACTCCTTCTCTAAACTCTCAAACCCCTGAAAACATTCAACAACACCCTTGAATGCATCTCCCAAAAATAGAGTTGCTTATGCCAGTGAATTCAGAGTCTACAAGGCAGAAGTTTGGAAGGCCAAAAAAAACCTTCTCCTGGAACAGAATCTCTAATGCCCATAACAGCAGTAAGGAACTCCACAAGATCATCACAGAGTTCAAGGCCCCTCTCCGCACTCCCTCCACCCCCCCTTCTCAACTCCCAAGCACTCTCTGATTCCCTCCCGGACCACTTCTATAAAATTTCTGTAGAAAGAAAGGTTTAAGTTACTTACCTGTAACTATTGTTCTCCAGCATGGGTCTGGCATGGATTCACATGCTCATAAATATTCCCCGTTGTCATGCTGGGAATCCTTGGTAAAAGAAAAAAACAGTTTCACTTTCACTTCAAAACTTTATTCCTCCTCTAAACCAATCACATCACTGTCCTCTGGCTCATACTGCCCCCATCCAATGACAGTCCCCTCCCTAAACTCCACCCCTAGGGGCCATCTTCAGATTTGGTAAGCACGTAAAGTGGCAGTATGAACCAAGAAGAGCCACAGAGGGGACAGAGGGAGGATTTGAACGTGAAAACATGCCAGACCCATGCTGGAGAACAATAGTTACAGGTAAGTAACTTAAAGCCTCTCCAGCCCGGGCTCTGGCATGGATTCACATGATCATGAATAACGATTACACAGCAATGCATATACACAACCACAGGAGGTGGGAAGGCTGAACAGAAGCAATAACACTCACCTCTTGAACAGACTCACTTCATACAAACAGGTAGCGTAGCACTGCTTGGCTGACTCAGGACTCCTCCCTGGAATTCCTGTCGACGCAGTAGAAACTCGAGAAGGTGTGTGTGGACCTCCACATAGCACCCCTGCAGATGTCGAGCATGTGCACACCAGAGAGAAAAGATGTTGTTGCTGCAATGGCTCTGGTGGAGTGGGTTCTCGGCCAGCCTGGCAGCCAGTTAATGACAGTGCATGATGCAACCAGATAGCCCTCTGGAGATGGAAGCCCTTTCCTTGATTTACAGTTCCAAAGTTGAACAACTGAGGTGGGATGTGTAAGCAGAACCACCCTTGAATCGTGGAACGACAAGTAAGGCTTCTTGCAAGACAGGGCCTGAATCTCCCCAACCCTCCTGGCCGAGGTGAAAGACACGAGGAAAGCTGTCTTCCACAAGAGACACTTGAGCGGGACCTGATGCATAGGTTTGAAAGGAGCTCCCATGAGCTTAGTTAGCACTACATTGAGCTACCAAGCCGGGGCAGGAGCCTTCACTGGCGGGAAAGTCCTGAAGATTCACTTGAGGAACTCCTTGACGAGTCTGTGAGACCACAGCAAAGGTCTGCCTGGAGACCTGGTGTACCTGGATATGGCGGCGAGATGCACCTTGAAAGAGGCATGAGCCTGTCCTACTTTGGCCAAGGAAAGCAAGTATGGTAGAAGTTGCAGGGCCGTGACATGCAGCAGGGCAATCTTCTGAGTCCGGCACCACATGGAGAAGCGTTTCCATTTATGCCCGTAGCACTTTCAACGCTGACGAGGCACTGGCCCTGGCCAGGATGTGCTCACATTCTGCGGGTAAAGCATAACTCCCAAACTCTAGGACTGTAGGAGCCATGCCCTCGGGTTGAGAGACTCTGGGTCGTGATGCAGAATCGCCCCCCCTTCTCTGGTGGCGAGAAGGTCCAGGGACAGTGGCATCCTAATGGATGGGGCCACTGACAGGGGCAGACGGTCCGGATAACAGATTTGTCTCAGCCACGCTTGGGCGATGAGTATCATCATGCAGTGGCACTGTCTGAGTGTGTTGATCACACGTAAGAGGAGGGGAATCGTCCCTCCTACTTGAACGAGAATGCGCCCTCCATGCTCCTCGATTGAGGGAACCTGCTGGAGAAGCTCTGGCACTTGGTGTTCGCCACCGTCGCAAAGAGATCGATTGGGGGGCTGCCCCCATTTGCTTAACAAAAGATCCACCTGGTCCTGGTGAAGTTCCCACTCGTGGCAAGAACACAGTTCCCTACTGAGCGAGTCTGCAATGGTGTTCTTGACTACCACCAGGTGAAATGGGACGAGGAACATGCCTTGACAAATGGCTCATCGCCACAAGTCCTGGGCCTCCTTGGAGAGTGCTGGTGAGAGAGTACCCCACTGTTTCCCGATGTTGAACACGGTGGTGGTGTTGTCTGTGAAGATCCTCACCACCTTGCCCTTCAATGACAGCAGAAAAGACTTCAGGGCCCAGACTACAGCCCGAAGTTTCAGGACGTTGATGTGGAGGTCATTTTCTTCCAGTTGCCAGAGGCCTCTGGCATGCAACTGTCCAATGTGGGCTCCCCATCCCTCTAGAGAGACATCCGTGGCGACCGTCTCTTGGTAAGGAGGAATCTGAAATGCAGTTCCCTGGACGAGATGCTGTCGAACACCCACCACTGTATCGCCCAATGGAACGTTGAGGGAGACCTTGTTCCTAAAGTTCTGCGACACTTGCATCCACCTCGCATCAAGGAACTCCTGGAGAGGTCTCAGAAGTCTGCAGAGGCGAACGAGGATAATGCAGGAGGACAACATGCCTAGCAGCGACTTGATGGACCAAACCGTCGCTGTCTGAGCAGACAACAAGCTCTGCACTTTGCCTTGTATGGCTCTCACCCTCTGCTCCGAGGGCAAGGCCAAACATGTCAACGTGTTGAGTCATGCAGCTAGGAACAGAGCGTCCTGAGATGGCATCAAGCAAGACATTGGATAGTTTATGGAGAACCCCAACTCCATCAACAGACACACAGTCTTCAACGTGTGCTCGCTTGCCAGAGATTGTGAGCGGGAACAACCAGCCAGTCGTCCAGGTAGGGGTATACGTGGATGCCTTGTAGTTGAAGATGTGCTGCCACCGGGGCCAGGCACTTTGTTAACACCCTCAGGGCCGACTTCAGGCCAAAAGACAGAGCCTTGAACTGGTAGTGCTGACCTAGAGCTACAAATCGTAGGAACCTGCAGGGTTTCTTGTGAATGGGGTTGTGGAAGTAGGCGTCCTCCAGATCCAACAACATCAGAAAATCTTCTTGTTCCAGCTGGCCAAACACGTGTTGCAACATGACCATCTGGAACTTCTGGGATTTTAAGTACTTGTTGAGACAACATAGATCCAGGGTCAGCCTCCAACCCCCTGTCTTCTTTCGAACCAGAAAGTATCTGGAATATACAGAAGCTGGGGGACGGGTTCTATCGCCCCCTTCTGCAACATGCCCCGCACCTCTTGCAGAAGCTGGGGCCCATGTTGTTCCTGTCGCTGGATCGGAGGGATAAGAGGACACCTGCATTGGAACTCCAAGGTGTGCCCCTGTCCAAGAGCATTCAGCACCCATCTGTCCATGGTGATCTTTTCCCACGTGCTGATGAACTTCGTCAGCCGGCCTCCCACTGGGGTGTGTAGATGGGGGCCCAGGGCCACGGCCGGTTCAGGCCTGCTTGGGGGTTGAGCTCGTGCCTTGGGTCGGCACTGCCGATGTCCTCCGCTGCCTTGAGAGCACCCCTTGTACACTTCTTGAGTGGAAAAGCATGAAGGCTACCAGTATGGGGTATTATAACCCTTGAAAGATCTTCCTGCCTTTCCTTTGGAAGAGTGAAAAACAATAATCATAGCTGCTGCAAAGATCCCAGGGAGCATGCTGTCTCTGTGTCGGTCTTTATCGCCTGCAAAGACCCGTCGACTGCCTTTCCGAAGAGGTTCTCCTTGTCGAACTGCATATCCACCACCTTAGTCTGAACATCCTGGTGCAGTTTGTTGCCTTCAACCAACCTTGACGATGCAGGGACAGCCCCTCTCCATCTGGCGGAAACCTGTGTCCGCGATGTCCACTGACACAGTGATGGCATGATCTGAGGCCATTTCCCCATCCTGAAAGAGTTCTAGTGCCTCAACATTCTTGTCTTCGGGTGGGAAGTTCAGGATAGGGCCCAGCTTGAACCATAGTTCCTGGTCATATCGGGACAAAATGACTAGGGTGTTAACTGCTTTCATGGTAGAGGCTGCTGTATAAATGATTCTCTTGCCCATTGCATTCAGGTTCTTCCCCTCCTGGTCCAGAGGTACCATGGCTGCCGATGACGGGTTCGCCAGCGTTTCCTGGCTGCAGCCGGGACCACTGAATCAGGCGAGGGCTGAGACCTTGGAGCTGAATCTGACACCCTGTACATTTTCTCCAATTTGTCCTGCTTGGTCAGAGCCATACTTGGATTTTTCATTACAGCTAGGCCTTCCTCCCAGATGTCGTCCAGGAAGGGAACGGATATGATGGTCTTTCTTCTCGACTCATACCGCTGGTACAAGAAACCCTCTTTCTTAGTCTCCTCAGGCACCAACTGAAACAGTTCAGAGGCCCTTGACATGGCAGAATGAAAGGATTCGACTTCGTCCGGTGTGTAGGCCCTATGGGGCTCATCCGTGTGTGGCATTTTCCGTCAGTCGCAATGAAATCGTCGTCCTTGTCAGTGCCCATAGCTGTGGTAGCCGTGTCCATGCCCATGTCCGTGTGCGGATCCAGGGCTCCGGGTGGGGTCTTCTCCCGACGAGTTGGTGGAGGAGTCAGATGATGCCGAGGACCTGCGCCCCCTTTGGACTTTCTCTTCCGCAGGGAGAGCTCAACCGTGGAGGCTGATGGTGAAGGCGATTGCCTTTTGTCCGATTGGCAGCTAACATCAGCAACAAACACAGCAGAGCTAGCGTTGCAGAGCTTGGCCTTCTCTTGGAACCCTGCGAGCGGGGCGTCCTCAAAGGATCTTAACCTCCTCCTGGAGGGAATTTGCTCCTCGGACCGGCCGGTCCTGGATGAGGTTTGACCCTGCTAGACCCTGCTCCGATGCTGAGTCAGTGGCCTTGCTCAACTTCAGCCACGCTGACAGTCTGCTGTAGCGGTCATTTTTGGTTTTCTTAGAGAAACCACGGCACACCTCGCATCCTTCCTCATCGTGGTCCGGATGCAGGCAATATTAGCATTCATGGTGAACATCCTCCACAAAGATGTTTTTTAATCCCCACTTAATGCAGAGTTTGAAGAGGCTGCTACTTTTCTTCTTCTCTTCAGTCATGCTGAAAGGCGCAAAATGTAGGCCCAAGGATGGGCCCTCTTGAAACTTCGATGCGATTCGACGGTGGATGAAGATCCACTAACCCTCCCACCTCCCACCCTAGCTTCGCCTCATTCTTTCCCATCTGTGGACTTGAATTCCTGAAGCTACTTGCTAGGTGCCGCCTATCCGGAAGATCCATGCCTCCCGCCCTCCTCAAAGAAATCCTTTCCTCAACCTGCGATGGCGGCATCGCAAGATCTATAATTAACTCCTCCCTCACCACAAGCACATTCCCAGCAGCCTTCGAGATATCGCACATGAAACCCCTCCTCAAAAAACCTTCCCTTGACCTCCTACTTCCAGCCCATGCAGACCTATTTCTAACAACCTTTTCTTAGCCAAACTTATTGACTGAACGGCTTACTCCGAGCTTTGCTTCTTCACCGAATCCAACCTCCTCCTCGACCCCATCCCAATCTGACTTCAGACTTCTCAGAGCAACTGAATCATCCATAGTCTCAACCTGGGATGACTTCAAAAGCACTGCAGGCTTAGAAGCATGTGCTGCACTCATAGTGCTCAACCTCTCAGTGGCCTTTGACACCATTGACTTCAGCATTCTCACGCACATACGGGACTCGCACAGCATAAGGGATGCAGCACTAAGATGGATTTCATCATTCCTCGCCAACAAATCACACTCCTTCCTCCCTTCACCATGGCCCCCTGCCCTGTCACTAACGGGGTTCCACAGGACACCTTCCTAGTTCCCCTACTCTTCAACCTCTACCTGAGCCCCCTCCTTGCTCTTATTCACTTCCATGACCTAACCTGCTAAACTACATAGGGTGAATCATCCTTCTCAGTCCAATTTGGAACATAATTCCTCTTAGCATTCGCCGCAAAGAGGATCATCTTGCCTCCTGGAGGGTGCTCAAGATCTGCCTCCCCCCCACATCCTGAAAAACCCATGCCACACTTTGGGCTATTTAACCACCTATGAGGTAGGCTGTGGAAGCAACGAACCCACCATGAAATGTACTAAGCATCGGAGAGAAACTACATCAGAACACAGGCCAGAATCCATGCTGCATATACGAAAACCAAGAAACCACCCAGGACACACTGGAACATATCACACTCCATGCTTATGGAAGATAGCCATGGCATGGCCACCCACCCGTATGCATCTGCTATCATACCCTATTTTAAGACATATCGCACAACACCTCTGCCACAAGAATTCAGCTATCCCCCACTACACAAATTTGGTCTAGCTGGACACATAATGAGTCTCCTAGACTTGCATACTCTCCAGACTACTTCACAGCTCCCATCCACATGCCAGCTCGACATGGGTAGCTAACAGGAACTTGGCCCCCTACCTACCTTCACATTGGCTAAAATGGAAACACGCATTTTAAACTCGCTGATGAATTTCCCATAACTTGGACTTCGGTCCCCCAAGGGCGTTCACCTACAGCGCTTTGAGGCCATACCAATGGGAAAACGTGCTAAATAAATGACAAATTACATTAGATTACATCTATAACCAGATTTACAAATACATGTCTTGAATAAAAATGTTATCCAAATGCCTGTTTTATCTATACTATTTTAAACAGTTCTCTTCTGCGGGTCAACATCACATGTGCATCTATTATCTGCTAAGCATATTTTAAAGTTTCAATGGCGGGGCTTCATGGGTGCATGCCTGAAGCAAAATACAGAGATGAAGAATGAAAGCAAGACAATGTCAAGAACAACCCGGATGAAAGCAATGACACTGAAGATGATTTTCCTTATCCCGAAACAAGTTGAGTGGAAGATGTCTTCACGTGGTGTCAGTGCCATGGTTGTGAAGTGATGCCCACATTAGCAGAAAATATTTGATACTTTTTGTTGTGAAAATTCAACTTGTAGGTCCTTCCTATCGAAGAATTATTCCACTCCACAGTGCATACGCACCAGGGTGACTTTAGGGAAGCATGTCTTACCTGTTTCGTTTTTCAAATGCTAATGGCCATGATGCATGAACTTCATGGCACAGTTCAATTGCATGTTCCCACGTATGAGTGAGTATAGCATTAAATGATTGCAAATGTATCCCAAACATCACTGTTATAAACTTACTGTACTTTACCAGCCTGGCATGATGTATTTTTTTCAATGTGATGGCATGGCACTAGTAGTTGACACTGCTTCATCCAGTCAACCAATCTTTCTTATCCTGTGATATGAATATATATGTTTTTTGTATATCTATTTCTAAATGGTTCTTTATTTTCTTTATTTTTTAAAATAATTTCCATGGATCTGTGAGGCATTCACTATTACAATTTCAAACCATTATTTTTGTAAGATACTGTTTCATATTGTGGTATAATTCCTTTGTTTAATGTGAATTTAAATTATAACTTTACCATCGACAGTAGTCAAAAGCCCTGGTTGAACACTCAAACCTACCATAATACAGCAATGCAACCATGTTCTTTCTGTACCTTCTCCATTGTAATGTTGTCACAAATGCTTGCCATAGCCTGATTCCATCTTGAAGTTTGCATTCAGGCTATATGTGCCACATAGGCGTGCTTGCTGGGCATGGATACTCACAATGTCCTATAAGGATGGATTTTTAAATATTACCTCAAGCAGTGTACTTCGTATGTTTATTCTAGCAATTGAAGATATTACATTCTCTCAACAGATGGCACTGTCTTGTGCCGTACAGATGGTATACTTGGTGGATTCATGGAAGAGCTGGAATAACAATGTGTGGAGTTATGAAAGTGTGCTCCATACATACCTTCCGCTCGGAATGTCCAAGTTCGACTGGTCAATACGTCTAGGACCCCCGAAGATTGAAGAGGTTCCCAGTCCCCAAGACTCCAGTGCTGCCCCTACAACCATTGGTGGAGGGCCAACTAACCATATGTCACCAACACCAAGAAACCCTCACCAAGAGATGAGAGTAACTTGCAGTCACCCCCCCATCCGGTACCCCCCTCTGCCTGACCCGCTGGTAATATCCCAGAAATTAAGAAATTAAGCAGTAGAGAGGACCCAGATATCAGCCAGTCGTCCAAGTAAGGGTAGACGTGATGACCTTCTTGTCGGAGCCACGCTGCCACTGGTGCTAAACTTTTCGTAAATGTCCTAAGGGACGATTTTAGACCGAAGGGGAGCACTCAGAACTGGTAATGATCTTCACCCACTACAAATCGCAGGAATTTCCGGTGCCATCGACGCATGGGTATGTGGAAACATACGTCTTGCAAATCCAACAACGCCAGAAATTCCCCCGGCTGTACCGATCGAATGACTTCTTGAAGTTTGAGCATCTTGAACTTCAGGTGTTGCAGAGTTTTGTTAAGCGCCCAAAGATCCAGAATGGGTCGCCACTTGCTGTTGGGTTTCTTCACCACAAAGTAACGGGAGTAAACCCCCTGACCTCTTTCGGCCACTGTAACCAATTCTATAGCCCCTTTCTGTAGCATAAGTACAACCTCCTGCAGCAAGATGTGAAGATGAGGTTGCACAGAATACACGGGAGGAATGGGAACCGGTGAGACCTTGAATTCCAGGGAGAGGCCCAACCGTACCGTGTCCAATACCCAACGGTCTGATGTAATTTTGTCCCATTCGTCGACGTGTAGAGCTACTCTGCCCCTCAGCACATTTCCTCGAAGACTGTCATTGTTGTGACTTTGTTTGTTTGTTTTTGGTGGAAGAGGGCTGTCCTCTTTTCCTTCTGGATACCTGAAAATCTCGGCTTCTTCATGTTGGCTGTACTGCCCGTCTATATCCTTGTGAGGAATATCCAGACTGACCATAACCCCGGTCTCTGTAGGCAGCAAATTGGGTGTTTCCTGAAGCTCCACGGAAGGGGCGAAAGAGGCGAAACGACTGGCCGCTTTGCAAAGCTCCCAATGACCTCACCATATCGGAGTCCTCTTTCATGCCCTTGAGGGCTTCGTCGATTTTTTCTTCGAACAGTTGTACCCCTGCACAGGGCATGTCCAGTACCTTGTAATGAACCTCCGGCCTAAAGTTCGTGCACTTCAGCCAGGCCTGCCGACGTAATACCACCCCATTATTAATCTGTTTGAAACCAGATTCCGCTAGATCTACAGCAATGTTAATGCTGTGATTTGACGCCTCCTCACCTTCACGCACCAGCAACATGGCAGCCTTTCGGTGTTCCTCGGGTAGATGTTCTAACAGAGGGGCCAGCCGATGCCACATCTCACGGTCGTAGCGCGCCATAATGGCCAACGAATTGGCGGCTTTAACTATCGTTGCCCCCACTGTTAAAACCTTTTTTCCAAAGGCATCTTGTCTTCTAGCGTCGCTGCCAGGAGGTGTTGTGCATTTGTGCTGCATTCTGGCTTTCCGGCTAGCCACCGCTGACACCACTGATTCAGGGGTGGGTTGTGAAATCAAACACTTTGTGTCAAGGAGTTCCCCCTTCTCACCTGAGTTCGATCTTTGCTGGATTTCTTGATCGATGCCTTCTTGCGTACTGCTCGAGTCTTGAATAAGGCTGCACGAGTCTCTTCCGACTCCAGCGTGCGTTCAAGTACCGGGATGCAGGGGTCCAGGAATCCAGGAAATAACAGGGTGCGCAACTAGCACACAAGTCCAGGAATTAAGAAAGGCAGGAAAGGGTCTAGAATTGGGTTAGAGTGGAGGAAGCAAGGTAAACAATACCAGGAGCTACGGAGCACACGTCTGGTCGCTACTTCGCAATAGCATTGAGACGTGCCAGCCTCGCACCGTGAAGGCTGGTGCGAGGCGTGTCACGTGATACAGCCATGTTGGGAGAAACAATGAATGAAAGCCCCGTCGTGACAAGGACCAGGAAGTCCAGAAGGGGCGCGTTCTGTGGGTCATGACAGTATGCCTCCTCCGAAAACCTGTTCCACCAGGTTTGCACGGCTGTATAAGGTGAAATCATCTGAGTAGTCGAGGGAACTTGAGATTAGAAAGTGGTTCCCAGGTTCTTTCACTAGGAGGATATCCTTTCCATTCAACCAGGTATTGAAGCTGACCCCGTTTATACCTGGAGTCACATATTCGAGATACTTCATATTCCAATTGGTTGTCGACCAGTAGAGGAGGAAGTCGGGGGGATTTCCAGGAGGATTGGTGGTAGGGTTTTAATAAGGATGTGTGGAATACTGGGTGAATTTTCTTCCAAGAGTCTGGTAGACTAATCCGGTATGAAACTGGGTCGATAATTTCCTTGATGGGAAATTGACCATAGTATCGAGGGGCCAACTTGTTTGGCCGTAGATGCCGGGGTAGTAATTTCGAGGACAACCAGTCTTGATCACCGATTGCATAAGAAGGACCTTGTCTCCTTTTTAAATCTGCATACCTCTTAGTCTGTGTTCTGGCCTTCTCTAAATTTTCTTTGGCCTCTTGGTGTACATTGATGAGGGTTTCAATCCAGGAGTCGACAGTAGGTACTGGTGTAGGATGAGGGAGAACAGAGGGTAGAACTGATGGATGAAAACCTTGGCTACAATAAAAGGGGCTGGTCTCAATTGCTGAATGGTCAGAATTGTTGTAGGCGAATTCAGCCACGGGTATCAGGAGCGACCAGTCATCCTGAACCTTGGTGGCGAAACATCGAAGACACTGTTCCAGGGTCTGATTAGCACGTTCTGTGGCCCCGTTGGTCTGGGGATGATAACCAGATGAGAGGGCGCGTTGGATTCCCAGAATGCAACAGTGATGTTTCCAGAATTGAGAGACGTACTGAGGTCCTCAATCAGATATGATCTTGGAAGGGAGTCCATGTAAACGAAATATGTGTTCCAGAAAGATTCCAGCAAGTTCGGACGAGGATGGTAACTTACACAGGGGTGTAAAATGAGCCATATGAGTGAACAAATCTATGGTAACCATGATGGTAGTGTACCCTCGGGAAGGTGGTAATTCCACAATGAAGTCTGTAGTAATGAATTCCCATGGCCTTGTTGGCAGCGATGGTTGCATTAGAAGACCCGCCGGTCTCTTGTTATCATGTTTGTTTTGACTGAAGACAGCACAAGCTTTGATGTACTGCTGTACGTCGGTCTTCATTCCAGGCCACCAAAACTGTCTTTGTATAAGACGGAGGGTGTTGGTTATGCCACGATGTTCGGAGTGAAGGGTATCATGACAGAGGTTTATCATTCTTTGTTGTAATTTCTGTGTAGGAATGTCCAGTGCATTGTCCTTGAATAAGTATCCTTCCTTAAGTCTTAGGTTCCACGGATTCTTCCTTGAAATATCCTTCCAGAGGTCAGAGGATTGGGTTTGTACTCGAATTTCTTCCAGGAGGTTGACTGCTTGAGCTATAAAGATCGTGTGGGGAAACATCTTAGGATAGGCCTTGTCTTCAGTAGTTACATAGTCAGGACGTCGAGATAAGGCGTCAGCAATCATGTTTTGTGATCCGGGAACATGAGTGATTTGGGATTGGTAATGGGCAAAGAAGTAGTCCCAACGCGCCTGACGACTGTTTGAGGGTGCATTGATTTAAGCCACGATAGTCGAGGCAAGGTCTGAGTTCCTTGGTGTCCTTCTTGGGAACAAAGAACAATGAAGCACCCCCTGGAGATTTTGAGGGTCTTATGGTGCCGTTTTCAAGGTTGGTATCCAGGTATTCTCTGAGGGCCTTTTTCTCAGGTTCGGAAAGAATGAACATTCTGCCAAAAGGAATCACTGCTGAGGGATCTGTATCTATGGCACAGTCTTCAGGTCTGTGAGGGGGTAAGTCCTGGACTATGGCAGTTGAAAATACATCAGCATATCCCTGATAGGCCTCTGGGACTTGTATGATATTAGAAACCATGAGTGGTGTTTTCAGGTCTCTTGGTGGTTCTTTAAGGAGTGTCGAGGAGGGATCCAGGATTAGACAGTGGGACATCCAAAACTCTGAGCCTAGGAATAGTGATCCTGCTGTCCAATTGATATACGGATTGTGCTTCTGTAACCAGGGCATACTCAATACCATGGGGTAATGGGCTGACTTAATGATGTCGAATGTAATCCACTCTTGGTGATGGTTTATGGAATGTTGGATCTCTTTTGTCTGCAGGCTTATGGGTCCTGAAGAGAGGGGTCTTCCGTCGATTGCTTCCACCGGCTGCATGGTGCTTCATGTCTTGTACGGAATATGATGACTAACAACCCAGTCTTGATCAATGAAAATTCCCATAGCTCTGCAGCCCACCAAGGCCAGAATGGGATAGGTCTTATTCTTGGAGGGCGACAGGAAGGCTTGTAGTATCACCAAATTGTTTTGTCCAGGGGAGTTCAAGGATGGAATTCATGTGGAGCAAACATCTCTCTCCCGAAGCTCTGCTCCATCTAGGATCGGGAGCTGGTGTTTCCCGAACGCCGAGGAGGGGCCAGAGGACACTCCCTAACTAGGTGTTTGTCTGAGGCACAATACATGCACAACCCCGTATGAATCCTTCTCATTCTTTCTTGCGGGGATGTAGGTCCACGGAAAGCCCCTATCTGCATGGGTTCTGGTTCAGAGATTGAGCCTGGGTTTGTGTCCGCGTTGGTGGTACTCTCAAAGGACGGCTTCGGAGGATTTGCTTTGGATTTCTTCTTCTCTGCCTTTCTTTCCTGGATACAAAAATCTATTTGCATGGCAAGGTCCATTAGTGCCTGGAATGAGTTTGGGCGAGCCACTCTGGCCAACTCATCCTTAATCTCCTCATTCAGTCCTCTCCTGAAAAGGGTAAAACTCGCCTCCGGGGACCAATCAGCTTCCTTGACTAACTGCTTGCATCGGGTAACATAGGTGAGCATATCCCGGGATCCTTGCTGAAAGTCTAACAGGCGTTCCTGGGCACTATAGACCTGTTCTGGACGGTCAAACATGGTCTTAAGGGCTTGTATGAAGCCATCATAGTCATCTAGAAGAACGTCGCCAGAATTAACGAGGGGCGTGGCCCAGGTTAAGGCGTTTCCTGAAAAGTGGGAAATTATGAAGCCCACTTTAGCCCTGGGAGTTGAAAAATAGTAGGGCTTAAAAGTAAAGTGAACCAAACATGAATCCAGGAATCCTCAAAGGGTTTTTGGTGAGCCATCATATTTGTCCACTATACCACCCAGCAATATACTTTCTTTTGTGGCAGAATCGCGGGATAGAACTAGTTGTTTGAGAGCGGCATTTTCCGCCTTTAGATTCTGCACCTCGGTTGATAGCTCTTGCATGCCACGCATCAGGTCCTGGACGGCCGCTTCCATGTCCATATCGAGTTCGGTCGGTTGGCGTCTCAAACTGTCAAGGAGTTCCCCCCTTCTCACCTGAGTTCGATCTTTGCTGGATTTCTTGATCGATGCCTTCTTGCGTACTGCTCGAGTCTTGAATAAGGCTGCACAAGTCTCTTCCGACTCCAGCGTGTGTTCAAGTACTGGGATGCAGGTGTCCAGGAATCCAGGAAAGAACAGGGTGCGCAACTAGCACACGAGTCCAGGAATCAAGAAAGGAAGGAAAGGGACTAGAATTGGGTTAGAGTGGAGGAAGCAAGGGAAACAATACCGGGAGCTATGGAGCACACGTCTGTTCGCTACTTCGCAATAGCATTGAGACGCGCGGGGCCGCAGGGGCGTGGCATATTTATGGAACGTACTACGTCTGCCGTGAAGGCTGGTGCGAGGCGTGTCAAGTGATACGGCCATGTTGGGGGAAACAATGAATGGAAGCCCCCCCGTGACAAGGACCAGGAAGTCCAGAAGCGGCGCATTCTGTGGGTTATGAGACTTTGGCATATAGTCCGGGGCCTTACATTTTTTCTCTAATCTTCCTTTGCCTACAGGCTCTGAAAATGGATGACGTTTGGTGCGTTGGCCTTCTTGCCAGACATGGTACAGGATTGCAACAGAGAAAACCACCTTCCTTCTCTTTCCCATGTGGTCAAATAGGAAACATTCTTTTCGTTCTTCCTACGGGGTCAGACCAAACTCAACACAGGCTTTTGCCATCATGGCATGAAATGCCCTAATGTCATCCAGGGGCGATGGTTGCTCTGGACTCCTAGGGGCTTCTATTTCCACATCAGACTCCCATGTCGGGTCTCTCCATGGTGACGAGGAGATATCAGAGATATAGTCCCTGGGCCCCTGGCCGGATTCAGAGTCCGGTAGCTCGCCCTCCTCCGGATGGGAACGAGGAGGCTCTGTGCTCATTGGCCGGGAAGCCGGCAACTCAGTCGTAGGCGCTGAACACACAGGGACACCTGCTGCGTCGACGATAGGTGTTGCCGGGGGCGTACCCACGGGAGGCAACCTTGAATCCATTTGACTCAGAAGGGACTGCAGTGTAGATAAGACTTGGAGGGACAGCACTGACTGCAGGTTCAGCAGAGAAGACGCAGATGGAACATTCTGTACTCCCGCCGTCGCCGGAGGGCCAACACACTGTAAGCCGAGGCTAGTTGGGTTCAACACAGGTTCTTGTTCTTCCTCCATCGACGACACTTAAAGGGCCAACTCCTGTTGTTGCAAGGTGTCAGGAAGAAGGCGAAGGCTGCCACGCTCCACCCGCTGGCAGCAAGTTGTCCGTCGATGACGAAAAACTCAGGACCTCATCGACCGCAGTCGTTGGAGCCGACAACACCACCATGGAGGCGGGCACTGTAGCGGGCAGTGAAACCGTTGAAGACGGGACTCCCGTCGACGGCGCCGACAGCTGTGGCATAGATTTTTCAGGCGATCCCGTCCTTTTTGACTCCCTGGATAGATGTTTCGAAGACTCTCTACTCGAGGATGACCTACGATGGAATCCTGAAGAGGAGCGTTTCGAAGACTCCTTTTTGTCCTTTTTCGACGAAGAAGTTTTCTCAAGCCTTCTGTGCTGGTCAGACTGACCATGCTTAGAGGACGAAGGAATCCCTTTCATCAGGTGTTTTCCTGAAGAGGGACGGCCGCTCTTGTCTGCAGGCTGAGACTTCTTAGCCGGCGGTTCAGCCGATACCAACCGGCAAGGAACTGTAGGAGCAGGTCTCTCAGACGCTAGGCTGCGCACCAACCCCACCTCCAATGGAGGGTAGGCCCCATTGTTCAGCCGCGATATTAACCGCCGATTGCGGTCCTTCAGCGTTTTCTGAGCAAATGTCGCAGGAATCAGCGGAGTGATGAGGGTAGGGGCAATAGAGGCAGTCCATGTGCCCGTCCCCTTCATATACCTTTTTCATCCCACAAGTAGCGCAGGGCCGAAACAAAGCTTTTCCCGAAGACACTGGGAAAAAATGACCACAACACACCAAATGTGTAGAATGAAGACGAACACGAGGTGATCCCGACACTTTGGAGATGGTTGAAATCTGAAGGGAAGCCGCGGGGGGGGGGTCTATTTATACCCTACATCCTATTGCGTGGTAGCTAAGCACCCAAAAGGACGTTGATAGGACACTAAAATGTCAAAGTTTTCCAAGGGAAAACGCTATTTTAAAAAGGACCGAGGTTCCCTGCCTGACGACGGGGAATATTCAAAGCATGTGAATCCATGAAAGATCCAATGCTGGAGAAGTATGGTTTTGTGAAATGCATTGAACTGCAATAATACAGAGGTTTCCAAGTTGAACTTATAAGCACTAAGAGGTATGTGAGCATGGTCAATGTCATGTGAGAGAAGTTCCTAGAGATCCAGTCTGAGGCCAAGAAAATAAATGCTGTAAGTAAAAAAATGGTTGTGAAGAACTAATAAAATGGTCACAGTCAATAAGAAATAACCTCTGGTGGAGTTCTTGTAATTGTGAACAATCAGAAGTCATACCGGTCTAAAAGTGGCAATCAATTTGCTCTGTACTGCCAACAAACAATAATGGGTAGCCAACACAAACTATCATGCCTGTGCACATCCACCACTAAGCGAGGAAAAGTAGAGGAATTGGAAATGGCTGGAGCCTGGGTTGCTACCACATATAACCCTACTGAAGATTGTGAGCGACAAGGGACTGACCAGATATCTGAAGGGTCTCACAGAATTTTGCCACACTTGGGATTTGATGTTGTTTCATAACATGTGCCTCAAATACTGTCCCAAAAGTTTGCATTTCAGCATCAATGGCATGGAGGCGAGGACAAAGTAATGAAAATGCATTTAGGCAACAGGCAAGAACTGGTGGTGGTACAATGGGAAAGGAGGTTGATGGTGAATTGCATTATTGATTGGCTTCCAACAAACAAAAAAAAGAGTCCCTTTCCAACCCACTTTTTCAAAAAACAATGCAATTTATTTGATTATAACAGTCATGGTAATGGATACCAATGGTGTAAAAACAAGATTTAAGCCACATGCAGAAACATTTACCCAAAACATTGCACCAATAGAACGTCCTCAAAAGTATTCCATTGTCACCCAATTTAAATGAACATGTGGTGTTGTCTTTGGAACATTTTGAACTGTGCTTTGTTCCACAGAACCCTATTTCCTAATCATATCCTCCAATGGCTTTTGTATATGATGTACATAATAAACATTGTGCTTTCCTTGAAAGGAACTTCTGTATTATTTTTACATATCATTGGCTATGAGTGTGCATACATTACAATGCCTTTTTATGCATATTCATTATAAGTGATTGGCAAACTGTTTAAGCAAATAGCCATGTTGGCAATGAGCCATACTTTATAAGGTGATCATTTTTCCTGTACGAGGCTACTATTTTGTGTTTGGGTTCTCTCCAAAGTGTGGCTCATAAACCTATATAGTTATGGGCTGTTGAAACTTCATGGACGTCTTTGTGAATGAACAAGTGGTACATGCACTGTGCACACAAATTGTGAGGGCCCGCCATTTGCCAGCCTACTTGAATGCAGTGAGTGCCAATGCCTGGGCTATCAGCACTCATATTGAGACATGACTGTTTCTGAGAAATGCATTTCTATCGGACCCATCTAGCCTACACTGATTTCAGTGATCACAATAGAAATGTCAAAATAGCAGAGATTCAATGTTCTGGGATTTGCAGAAATAGGAGCAGTATACTATATGCTTCCCTAAGGTGGAATTGAAATTCTTTAGTCATGCAAACCCGTCAATTAAGGCACTACATACTTCTTTGAAGAGTAAAGTGTCAATACATTGGCTATTAAGGCAGATCATTGCTTATGTTCCAGCGGTGTAGCCAGTCTCATAAATGTTGAAGGAGGCATGGCTGGAGGACAGTTTTAAGAAGCTGGTGGTAAGAGGTGTCTCAATCGATATTCCAAAATCCAGTCCCCCTTCAAGTGCCTGCGTGCTCACTATGAGTCGAATTATTGCAACGTATTCAATGCCCACAGTAAAACTCATACATAAGATGTCTCAATGGTCTGAAATAATTGGGAGGTGCTGTACGACAGTTTTAACAAGCTGGTGGCAAGAGGGGCCTCGATCGATGAGCCAAAATTCATTGTTGCTCCAATTGCTTGCATGTCTACTATCAGTTGAGTCTTTGCAATGTGTTCTCTGCCCACAGGTAACTAACAAAGGCTACCTCTCTGCTCTCAAATGTTGTGAAAAAATATGGAAAACCGAGTCATAGGGGTCATTGCTGATAAGTGACATGTGATGGGAATCAAAACAGGACAACTTCAAGAGGCGATGGTACTTAGCAACAGATCCCAGCATAGCAAGCACGCATGTCTCAGTATGATAACAGGAACTGGATGCATTGTCTGCAGTTAACACTTAGCTGAAGTACATGCATTAATTCACTTGTACTGAAAATCTCTCCCCTTCCTCTGAGACCAGCAGGCTGGGTATCTATTAATGCTCAGGGGCACAAATACAGATTCAAAATGCTAATTTGCAGGATTTTAAAACGTGGACGAATTAGGCAAAATAGAGGTGAGATAAATATTACAGCACACATTGCCGGGGGAAAAAACAATTATAATCCAAAGCAGAGCATGATATATTATACATTTTGTTTCTCAGTGTCTTTAAAAAAACAAATAATTTCTTTGAAAGACTCACTGGTGTTTAGCAGGGGGACACTTTTGCAATAATAAGAAATATGCAACACTGGAGTAAATACTAGAGAGTAACAAGAAAAGAGAAACAGAATATCCCTGAGCTACTCAAGGGGAATTTGATAATACACAAAGAGGTGCTTTTATGGGTGGGCAAAAGGGGTACGTACTGCTTGGAGGCGGGCACATCATGGTGTGTGGCCAAGTCACGAGACCAGAGAATGTTTTGCATTCTTTCCTTCTCTCAATCAGATCATCATTTAGACACTGAAAAGAACATATGCTTTGTTTGTGAATGCTGCAGGTACATTTGAGAAACACAAAAACAAGCATTGGCAATGCCAACGGTTTGGGCTTACATGCCAGAGACTGCCACAGTGGTATTTTATGGCTATATGCCTAATACTTATACACAAGAAAAATCTGTTGGCTTTGCCAATGCTTATTTCTAACAGGACTTCAGTGAAGTAGACGCATAGTGCTTATAAATCAAGTAGCTGAAGGCAGATCTGGTTAAGACATTTTCATTACACAGATAGCACCTTTATTACTCCAATTAAATCATGAAATCTCAGAAGACTCATTTCAGAAAGCACTGGCAGGTGCTTCGAGTGCAAAGTTTGATGGTAAGGCTTGATTAAAGTGAGCTAAAAGAGTTCCCGTGAGGAGGTGTTTTGGACAGTGTTTTGGGCGGGGAGGGGCAGGAACTGGGTGGGAATGGCCATAAGGATTAGGATAGCCATGGGCAGTCAATGGGTGGGCAAATAACCAAACAACACCTACACGCTTTGAATCCCTCCTCATGTGCCATTTCTCCCTATCTGTACTATAATTTAATAGTTTTGGCTTATAGGTGGGTTGAAAGCACCATCTAACAGCCCAAATTAAAAAACAGTCATGATGATTGACATGAGGTGCTAATGTTGTCTGATGATTCTGCCCTGTTTGTCACTGTTCTCTCTGTCATGAAATTGGAGAAGGTACGTACATTCATCATACAAGCATGCTCATCATAAGGGGGTGCCAATCAGAGGGGCAAACTGCCCTGGCTCTCACAGGAAAGAGCTGTCACGCGGGGTGGGGGTTCCTCATGTGATGTGTTGTAGGTTATCATTTGTATAGCACTTCTGGCATCTGCGGCCTAGTCCCAGTGATGAAGAATTGTGATGTGTTGCCTAGTGACCACATTACTGTGTTTAGCACGCAGGCACCTTCTACCTTCCGTACCTGATCAACACAATGTTATTTGGACCAATCTCTGCATGTCCCTATGTCTAAAGATGCAATTATGTGGAAGGTGATGCGGACCTGTAGCCGCCAGCTGCTGTGCTGCTGTGTGCTAATATCATATAATACCCAAGGCCAGATTGTTATGCACACGGTAGTGCATGTTTGAGAGGGCTGTGCCACCATCTATTTCAAATTTTAGCTTTTATTCAGCAGGATACAGGAGAAAGGCAGTAACAGTTCACCTTTTCAATTACATAGGATTTGTAATAAATAAGCTGCTGAGAGTACACACAATATATACAAAGTTAAAGGAAAAGGAAATGGGGTGCTGAACTATGTAACCTGCAGGACACCTCTTGCTATCCCCATCAGGCTGACTTAGCCTTTCATCCTTTGAGAGGTGGATTAAATGAGTACCGTTTAGCTGACCATTGAACCCCCCGATTACTTAAGTGCCAGCTTAGTTTAAAGTACCCAAAATAACACAACTCAGATTTTTTTTAAATGCTTGCTGAGGAAGAAATACAGTCATGAAATTGGGGGAGGGAGGCTGAGGAGGGCATTGGCAGGTCCTCGCTTTAGTGGATAGTATTTCCGGTGTGGTAGCCCCCACTGAGCCCTTGATTCCACAAGACACACATGGTCAGTAAATAAGTGTATGTTTTCAGAAAGCAGATATGTATAGCCCGAGAGGCCAACAATTCTAAAAGCAAGAGCCGTTTTCTCACAGCATGCTCTAAGAGCTGAATCATGTCTTTGGGCCTCATTACGAACTCGGCGTTAGCCATGCCGCTATTGGCAGCATGGCTGCCACCGAAATCGCGTCCGGGTCCGGGTTCCCAGAATGAGGAATTACCGGGCCATTCCGAGTTCGGAGGAACCGGTAATTCCTCCCTCCAAGGACCCGGACCTTCCCCATTCCCATTTCAGCCCTCATAGGGCTGAATGGGAATGGGAGAGGGAGCAAACAACGGGCCGATTACGAGTGGCCCGTTCTTTGCTCCCTCTTCCCCTCGCGGGACCCGGTAGGCATGCCTGGTTTTACCAGGCGTGCTTACCGTGTCCCGCGAAGAGACCTCGTAATGTGGCGGAACGGGTTTAACGAGTCTGCATCCTTTTGCGGCACCCGTTAACCCGTTCCGCCACGGTCGTAATGAAGCCCTTTGTCTTCTAATTGTTTTTATAGTGCCTTGTAACGCACATAGGCCGGGTAAATGCTATCTCAGTCAGTTATTGGGCCACTTCTAAGCCATGGCACATTTGATTCACAGTCATTATTGGCTGGGGTAATTTCCCTGGAGCCCGTGTCTCCAAGAGAAAACAAAAGCAGGTGACAAATAGGTTGCGTCCACAGATGTAACAGGAAAGTAATAGTAATGGAAATTATGTTGACCCAATGCACAATAAATATGTTTTGGTGTGTGAAGGGTTTCGTTGAGAATATTTTCTCTAGCAATTATGTGCGTGTCGAACTGTTGTAGGGGGAGCTGTACAAATTAGAATAAGCAGACATAGGTTGCAATGTCGCCTTAGTCCCTGCCGCTCAATGTTGGCAATCATTTTGAAAAACAAAAAACACTGACATCTCTGCGAGTGTGCACTTTGCAGCACGCCTGTTACAGTTAATCTTTGGTGCATGGCTGGCATCCACACTCTAGAGCCATTAGTACCTCGTAAATCACAATCAGTGCCTAGCTAAGGTGATGGCCTAGAGAGAGTGATAACAGGCAGAGAAAGTGTGATCTATTTGTCTGCATACACAGAGATGTTGCAATGTGTGTGGGGTCCCCACCTGGCTATCCGGCAAAGAGGTTGTTACACTTTTTTTGATTATGCATAGTGTGCAATTGAGGTATTGCAACTACGTTCATAACATAACTGAACCTTTAGATGCCCAGTTTGTGCATTCACAACAACACAACCTTTGTGGCAATTCCATCTTTCTTTGGGGACTATATTAATAATGCAATAATCAAAGCTGAAATGACTATTAATAAGTTTGAGTTCCACCATGGTGAAGAAGATATCTTAGTATGTTAAGCACTTGTTGCAGAGATCTGTGTTTGTGTGCTGGGCTTGATAGATATTTGTGTATATAAATGCTGTTTACAGGAGCATTTACAGTGCTGCTAAACAACATACCTGCAATAAAAAGAACTAGTTATGTAAACTAAAATAGTGCCAATATGGTGCCGGTCTGGTCAGTGATGGTGCGTCTCTTTCCTCACACCAGTGCTTTCTATAGCAAGAACAGCATTGTAAGGTAAATGATAGCTGCTACATTTCTCAGTGTCACCCATCTACTGGTTTATGCAAAATGTGCAATGGGAAGTGATGTTAGCATTTCCTAAGGCCCCCTTATAATTTTCCCCCGTCATCAAAGAATAATTCAAATTTCTTGTTTATTATCATTTGTGCTTTCTTGAAGACGTATCTTTCATATGATGGGTCCCCTTTGATCAATGTCCCATTTTTCTTTAATCAATTCCTGAGCATGATGTACTGTATGTCCCATTTTAGAATGCACATAGTGTGAAAAATTACTATATGGTAAGGGTGCAAAGCCCTGCCTTTTATGATTTTTATTTATAAATAAAATGATTTGGGTAATTCGATCTCCAAAAGGGCAATCTGCCAACCAGATCCCCCTTTCCGTCATCTCCATGCCAAAAGCATAGTGTGCTTGTGCCCTGCTGCAACAGGTTCCTGATCCGCAGTGCCTTCTCTGCTTGTGGCATAGAGCAGATTCAAATGTCACAAGATGCCCACTCAACAGCCGCAGCGACAGCCAGGTTTTTGCGGCGCAGGGGCAGCATTTAGAATATGCCCACCAGTACCAAAACTGCACTGATCATATGTAACCCATGCATGTGGCAGGGTAAACTCTAAATAAAGCTTTGCAGAGTTTAAGCATGGTGCATGGTACTACTTATGAACATGGCCGCCACATCCCTATCAGTATCGCATATTTTCTCCTGTGAGTCAGCTCTGCTGTGGAAGGTGAGTTGTATTCTGGGCAGCCGGGTGGAGACTGACAGGTCTCCTCTTTGACCTCTTTGTGAGGGCAGGTATCACCCTGCACCAGAGGCAGCTGTCCTGGGCCCGTGCAAAGGAGTCCACCCAATCAAAAGAAGAACAAATTACTTACCGTGATAATGTTCTTTCGACTTGATGTTCCTCTCATGTATTCCTCATCTTTGATATACTCTGATATCTTGCTAGAACTTAGAAAACCTTTCACAGCAGGGGGTGCCATGCTTCATCACCCTTGTGTCCTTCGACAATCTATGTGCATCTCGAGTATGACATTGGCATCAGTATAATTTGCATGCACCACGGCTGTTGCCTCAATTCATGTTTTTCCTCTCACTAGCAGAGCAGTCTCAAAGATGACAAAAGCGTGAGCATTAATAGAGAGGAAGGTGTGAATCAAAATAATTCTCTCCTGATAGAGGGGTAGGATGGGAGAGGCGATGAGGAATATATGGGAGGGACATTCAGTTGAAAGAACATTACCGGGGGTAATTTGTTCTTCGAATGGATTGTATCCTTCCACGTATTCTTTATCTTTGATAGGCTCCCATAGCAGTCCTTTGTAGGAGATGGGAAAGGAGAATTTATGCTGTGTAACACAGCTTTTCCAGATCTGGTTTCCTGGCCCAATAGGGAATCTAAACAATAGTTTTTCGTGAAGGTATGCAACGGACACCAGGTAGCAGCATTGTAAATATCTTGCACCAATATCCCTCCCTGAAGGGCAGATGAAGTAGCCATCCCTCTAGCGGAATGAGCCCTTAGATCTTCAGGGACTTCTTTTGCAGCCAGATGGCAGCATTCAGAAATGCATAAGATAATCCAGCGAGAAAGGGTTTGTTTTGTAGCCTCCTGTCCCATCCTATCGCCCACATAACCTACACAAAGTGGATCATCCTGCCTTAACTTATAGAGTCTGTTAATATAAAAGCTTAACACTCTCTTAGGATCCAGTCTTTGGAGTCTTTCCTCCTCTTTAGATGGATGAGGAGGAGGGTAGAAAGCAGGCAGAATAATTTTGTGCGCCAAATGGAATTCTGAAACCACCTAGAGTAGGAAAGAAGGGTGAACCCTTAAAGCTACCTTGTCTTTAAAAATGACTGTAAATGGTGGTTTGGATGATAACGCCTGAAGCTTGCTTACCCTGCGAACAAAGGTAATGGCAGTTAAAAACACAGTCTTCAAAGAAAGCATCCTGAGAAGACAGGAATGCAAAGGCTCAAAAGTAGCACCCATCAGTAAACTGAAGACTATATTTAGGTCCCGTACTGGAACCAAAAGGAAACCGGCTAGAAGATATTAGTCAACCCTTTCAGAAGTTGGATGGCAATAGGGACTTTGAAGTAAGAACTCTGCTTTAGCAAACAACTGAAAATGGACAGTGCGCCAGATAGCCTTTAGCCGTAGAAACTTGAAGCCCCTGATGGGTCAGATGCAGAAGAAATGACAGCACTGATGGTTTTTCACAATTGAGTTGGTCAATTCTTTTATCTCTACACCAGCTGCAAAACATGTTCCAACAGCATCGGTACAGAGATTTAGTCGCTGCCTTCTGGCTTAAAGCAACACCACCATCACGTCCTCTGGAAGGTCCCAATCTCTATATCTTAATCTCTCAGAAATCAGGCCTGCTCAGAGTATCCGCCACCGTGTTCTCCTCTGCGGCTAGGTGAACAGCCAGTAAAGAGAGTCCTTCTTGTGGTTCCCAAAACCAGAGCAGCATTGCCTATCTGCACAGTGGTAGTGACCCTATATCTCCTCTTTTGTTGAGATAATGCATGGCCACCGTGTTGTCGGTCATTATCAGGACATTCTTCCCCTGCACAGAGCGCAGAAAGGACATCAGCGATAGTCTGGTTGCCCTCAGCTGCAAAAAGTTGATGTGTAGTTTGGACTCTGACGGTGACTAGCGTCCACTGATCGTCAGATCGTTGTATGTGCTCCCGAACTTGTGTGGGAGGTGTCCATAACTATCGTTAACTCTGGACACGTTTGCCAAAAAGGTCCCCCTTTCAACACGTTCTCCTTGCAGGCCCACCACAGGAGATCCTGAGTGGCCCTGCTGAATAAGCTCTGTCATCCTGCCGGAGAACTGTGACTATTGGGATCTGAGAACCCACTGAAGGGATCTCACCGTCAGACGGGCCACTGACATCAGGAAAATGCAGGATGCCATGAGACCCAGCAACCTCCGAAAGTATAAGGCCGGTAGGCGTTAGGCACTCTGAAATGTGCTTATCATCTGCAAAATGTGATGTGCCCTTACCTCAAGTGGCAAAGCTTTCCCCAAAGAAGATTCCAGGACTACTACAATGCATTGCAGCTTTTGGGAAGGTGTCATGTTGGACTTCATGAAGTTTAGGCAGGAGCCCAGTTTGTGGAGAGAGTGGCAGGTGCCGTCTAGTTGTTGCAGAGCTTGTTCATACGAACAGGCTCTGATCAGCCAAACGTCCAGGTCGGGGTAGATGTGAACCTCTCCCCTCCTTAAATTCGCTGCCACCACCACCTTCAACTTGGTTAAGATCCTCGGGCAGAGCTGAGCCCAAAAGGCAGAACTCGAAACTGACATAGAGAACTGCCAATGACGAATCTCAAGTACTTCCTGTGCTTGAGATGTATTGCCACGTCAAAGTAAGCATCCTGGAGATCCAATGACACCATTCAATCCTAGAGCTAAAGGGCATGGAGGATCTGCGAAAGATTAACCATCTTGAATTTGTCCTTCCTCTCAAGCATCTCAAGTCCAAGATCGGTCGCAATCCTCCATCCCTTTTTGGGATCAGAAAGTATGGTGAGTACCAGCCTTGATTCCTTTTGGCTGCAGGTACCAATTTGACTGCACCTTTCTCCAATAGTATTAGTACCTCCTGTAAGAAGAGCCGGTCTCGTTCTTTCAAGAACTGTCCTCTTGGGGAACAGTTTGGAGGCCTTTTCAGAAAAGGAAGTCAGTACACATGGGCCATTGTTTGCAGTGCCTAAGCTTCAGATGTAATACTTCGCCACTCTTCCAGATGCTGACATAACTGGGCCCCCTACCACAGTCCTGTTGGTTAAGAACTTAAATCGGTTTTGGAGTTACAGAGACTGCAAATGGCAGAGAGGTGGAGGGTGTCTCCTTTGTCCTCTTTGAGAGAACTGGCCTCTCGCTCTTCCGACAGAGGAGCTGAAACGAAATGGTTGTCCCCTCCAACTTTGAGAAGATGATCGTGATTGCTGTTGCTGCCGAATTGCAGCACTGAGAGATTTAGCAGCAGCTTTACAAGATTGCAGTTTTTCTAAACTTTCATCAGCCCTAGAGCCAAAGAGTTGTGAGCCCTCAAAGGGCATATCTAAAAGTCTAGATCGTACATCAGGTGCAAAACCCGACTTTCTCAGCCAAGTAAACCTTCTCAGTACAATACCGGCAGCGATGGAACGGCTGACACAGACAGCTGTGTCTTATCCAGATTGAAGGATTGACACCTGACATCTTTTCCATCCTGCATGATATTCAAGAGTTCCTCTGTCGCCTCCCCCTCAGGTATATGTTGAGCTGCCATTGCAGCCACCTCCCACAGAGTATAAGTGAATTTGGCCAAGGCACAAGTAGAACTTACCACCTTTAGTGCCATGCTCCCAGCTGAGAAATCTCTCTTCGCCAGGGTATCCACCCTCTTATCGTCTCTGTCAAGTGGGATCTGAGGATACGCTGCATGTTTGGAGGTAGAGGTGGCAGTTTATACCACTAAGCTCTCCGGACTTGGATGTTTAGAGAAGATCGGGATTAATAGAGGGCTTTCTTGGTGAAGTCTTTATTCACTTCAGGGGTACAGTCTGTTTTTTTCCGAATTTTCCAGTACTCTATTTCTGACTGAAAGTGTAGAATGGAAGGACAGGGTGGGTGCTCTGTAGGACCCTTAACCAGCATATCAATTAAATCATCCTGCTCGAATTCCACTGCAGCTCTACCCCAGCCAAGATATCCAATGACCATAGAGATTACAGATCTGTACGATGCATCTGCATGCCCAGATCCTTCAGGTGTACCAGACTCCACCTCTGGACAATTGTCCAGCCCACTAGCATCTTTTAGTGTATCCACCAGGTCCCGCATCCTAGATTCCTCGGAGATGAGCTCTTCTGGGACATCTGGTGTGCTGCATACTGGGCTATCCACCCCCCCCCCTTATAAATTGAGCTCACAGACTTAAAGAAGTCTTTCTCTGTTTGTGGCTTGTAGGCTTTAGATGGGCTCGATGAGGATGTCGAAGGCTTCAACAACCTCAATTTCGACGTCAAAATGCTCAACATCAACACCTTCGAGAGGACAGACAAGGTTTTAGATGGAGTCTGAAGGTCTTTCTTTCATGGTGTCGAGAGCAAGAGTGGGGCTCGAGGGACCTTCGATACCTTTCTGTCTGGGCTCTTGGGTGCGTGGGTGGTCAATACAATTGAAGTCCCCAGGGTATTCAGGTTCTGTCTCCTTCCCCAATCATGTTATCACATCCCAAGCAGAACCAATTATGTTACTTGTTAAAAAGTTATTAAACCTGACACTTAAGTCCTTATTGCTGGCTAGATGTCCCTATCCAGAAGACGAACTGTCCCTTCTGATGTAATAACCCTAGTTGGACGCTGGTGTATCGACTAACCGGGGAAGAAGGGAAAAAGGGGAGAATGGTTAGTGCTCTCCCTAGCCTGGCTCACTACTTTCCTATGCTAAAGGGCTGCACACTGGGGTCAGTCAACCATTGATTTTAATAGTGTTGCTGACCTTTCGTGTGTCTTACCATAAAATACGATGGAGCCGCCTCCATCTCGTGGGCTAATTCCACTGTAATTGCTAAAAATATATCTATGTCCTATATAGCAGACCAGAATAGCAACAGGTTCAACCAATGTCTCTACAGAGTTGTTGTGTGTCTGATAGGTTGGAATAACAACTAATTCCACCAATGTTGACCGGTTTCAGCGGGATTCTACATTGGCCGCTTTCTTCAGGACCTATTATGCTGATTGTGCTTCAACATATGGACATATGTCCCATTGTTCAAAACAGTCCATTTAATTGCTGTCTTCTGATTCCTTTTTCTGGAGCGGATATCTTCCGCAAAGTCGTGACATCTTTCTTTTTGTGTCCTGTTGCCTGCAAGGCAAAATGTATGCATATCAGGGTACTAGGCTTGTATTCTTATGACTACTGAATATTTTATTCCGATGTCCCTGTTCATCCTTACCCAAAGCTTGTTGCCTGTGTGATCGTGGCTTTTGCTTCAGTGTCTTCAAGAGGGTGGGTAGAGCCCTAAAATATAAGTACCCAACCGTGAGTCATCTGTGCATATATTTAGTAATTCCAACTCAGTATCACATAGTGTATAATAATTAAAGTGACACTTATCCTGATAGAACAGAGGGAGTTCAACTTGCATGTGTGGTGAATTTCCACGATCATTTCGCTGTTAAATTACAACTGCATATTGCCTGCAAATGACATGGCATCATCAGGTTAGATAGTCTCATATTTCTCATGGGTGTCTAGAGATTATTAGCAAGGGTTTTTTAGCATAAGTTTCAATCAGTTCCTTTTTCTATATATATGGATCTTGTATATCGAGTTCTCTATCGAATTTTCAATCAATCCCATGTTCAGTATTTCATTCTGCCCATTGGTTTGTTGAGCGTTACTACATGACTCGCAAGATCTAAATGCGTGTGTGTCACATATGTTTATGGGAGCCAGATTGTTCCATTCATCGGACCGAGCAAACCTCGCGTCCGATATTGAGTTTAAAGCGGGGGCTCGTTGTCATTGCCCTAACAGTTTGTTGCTATGCGTATTCCTTTGTAAGTCTATGTTCCCATCTGTTTATGGGAACCAGATTGTTCCATTTATCGGATTGAGCGAACCTCGCATCCGATGTTGAACTGTTAACACGGGCTCGATATAATTACCCTAACGATTTCTGGTGTACAACGGTTATTGCTATGCGCATTCCTCTTGGGTGCGTGAACAGAGGATTTTATCGACACCCTGTCAGCCAGATGCGGCGCAATGGGATTGGAAGCCTTTTTTGACTTCTCTGAAGGGTTTGGGGTTGCCGCCTTCATAAATACTATCAATATTTTCAGTCGGAAATCTGCCAACTTATCTTTACATGCCGTTTTCTTAGGGAAGCTTACCCGTTTTCCCTTGGGCGAAGAATCCGAAGAGGTTGACCGAGACCGATAGCGTCTCTTTCTGGATATCCTCGAGGAGGACAAAGAAGAATGACAAGACCTTGACTTGGACCACTTCGCATGCTTGCTGCATTTCTTGGCCCAGTGAGGAGAAACTTCTCTTGAGCTCTTGTCCACGGAAGTTCTTACCTTTCAACCACGGCGGACTTGGGGGATGGCATGCCCAGGACGAGTTTTTCCTTCCTCTCTTTTAAGGCTGTCATTGTCATACATTGTCAGGACAGAACCAGGGCTGTGTATTGCTACGCAGCAAGCCCAAATGCACTCCAAGGGGAAAATAATCCCTATATACAGATTAATGTTTCTCATCAGAATGTACGCCATTCAGGCGAATATTTAGGTACAAGCGTACCTTGTTATCTTCTATGCTTAACTGGAATGGTTATTAGCAGTTTCACATTGGCAATAAACATCAAACTTAAAACCTCAATGTCAAATGTATAGATAATTCAGACCCTAGACTATTGAAGTAACTCTTGGATTTTAATCTTTTAAGTCCAACAAGTTATTAGAAGTGAGAAGATCAGATTTACACAGTGTCCTCTATTCACACATAGAGCACATATTTGTCCATGTTACATATAGTACACAAAACGTTTAGAACATCGAGAATGCCTTTCAACAACAGGCATTGTGCAAATCAGTTACAGGTCTCTATGAATCAGTCACTTCACAGAACTATAATCAATAGATCCAATCAACATAAACTTCCAGGTAAAGTCCCTTTTTGGGTATCAAAAGATAACCGACGCGTTTCGGTTCATAGAACCATCTTCAGGGTATGGACTTCACTGTTCCTATTCACAATTATGTTCATTACATGGACCCTGTAGGGTAATAGAGAAAGAAAACTATTCAGTGTAACCTCTTGGTTTTTTAGAATCCACCAGAAGTGTTAATATAGGTAGAAAACACTAACTTTGCTGATACGTGAGAGGGGGGTCCGATAAATAACCCAGTCTTCTTACAAAAAATCTCAAAGGACAGGGCAGAGATGGAGTACGGTCAATTGAAAATCTAAAATGAGACCAAAGAAGACGCATATGAAAATAGCAGTCTCCAACAGAAGGAGGACACTCTAACTGTGGGTATGGGAAAATGCAAAAGGTACAGAAAAGTTAGGTAGAGCGTGTAAAGTGCTTCCATAGACATGAAAGTACCGAGCCACGGTCTGTAGAATCATGGAATTCAAGTATCTGACTCAGGCGGCATTGTCCTAGAGGCTATGTGAGCTCCTGAATTATGTTTGTGTCTACACGAATGATAGAGGCTGAACTGTAAGATCGGGTCGATCCCGATGTAAATACAGTGTCCTTCTCCCTGTGATTGAACTAAATGTAAGATAAACGTAACAAGGGCCAGTGCACAAACCAACGCAACTCGAGCGTTGCAGCACACTTACCTCGGGACGCGAGAGCTTCAGGACAGTCTGGCCGCAGAGCAACGCGCGGTTGACTGAGCTCTGGCATTATGCGTCGTCCTGGCAACACCGCGCATTCACGCGGTTCGCCAGGGCGACGTCCATCTTGGTGTGGTAACTGGGTGGTGCTAAATTGCCGAGACAACGCGGCACATACTTCAAGAGATTTCCCTACTTGCGAAAAGTCCTACTGCCAGATCTGGGGATTCGTGAGTGCACATGGGGGCACAACCGCAGCTCAAATGGAACGAGGGGTGCCCCCATGGCACTAATGGTGAGTACGGAAAGCCAGTGGCCACCGTTAAAAGAAATATAATAAACTTAGTAAACACTAATAAATGTAGAAGAGAAGGCACACGCTCACTGAACATATCAGGAAGGGGCTTATATCAAGTATTCGAGGCGGGAAACCTCAGAACATACTCCGGAATTAATGAGTGCGTGTGGAAAGGCACCAATTGGGGCATAGCAGCGGATACCCGAAACTGCAAGGTGCCACCATGACATGACGCGGGACACACTGTTTACCTGAAAGGTAAAAATCAAGGGTAAAAAATACTCCGACTGCAATGACTAATACTTCCACTAGAGTGAAAAGGGCTCGTAGTTCACTACATGGGAAAAAGAATCAATTCCATCTAGTTGTGTAAACTTAAGAGCCATATGCACTAACATCATCGTGTAGAATACAGAAAAGGATCATACAGACATCGGGAGCAACAAATGAAAGTACAGAAACAATTAGTATGGCTTAAATTACACAAAAATAAACTTACATAGATGCTAGCAAAGATAGTTCATACTGGTGGTTTAGCACAGGTAAAAAATGGTAGATGTTAACATTTAACACCTACCCAACATGTACAATCAAGTAAGAATCAAGTCTCTTAAGAGGGAGGTCTGACCTCTCAGTGTTACACAAAGCACATAAGGTCGAACTCGGTGTTCATGCCACGAGGGCTAAGTGAGTCCAAAAGTTCAATCCATAGAATTTCCCGTTGTAACAGTTTCCGCTGAACATCCCCACCCCTGCTCCCCAATGTGACTTGCTCCAAGATAACACATTTCAGTTGTGCGATGGTATGACGTGCTTCTACAAAATGTCAAGATACAGGAGACCTGAGGCTCTTGGTGCGGATATTGGATTTATGTTCTGACCATCTGGTTTTCACTTTTCTGGTGGTCATTCCCACATAATACAAGCCACAGGGGCATTTTAACACGTAGATTACATTTTGGGCGTCACATGTGCAGGAGTGTCTGAGTAAGATTGGTTTACCAGAATGAGGGTGTGATATACTGTTGCCTTTTATGATATTGCAGCAGTGCTGGCAATTGTAGCATGGAATAGTTCCCTTGAACAAACTCTGTGTGCAGGCAGGTTGAACATCTGCTTTGACCAAACTCTTGCACAGTGACCTACTATTCCTGTAGGCGAAAGTAGGTAGTTCTTGAAATAGTTGCTATAATTGAGGGTCCATTCCTAGCATTGCCCAATTCTTTTTGATTATCCTCCTAATCTTCATGCTCTGCATTGAATAGGTGGTGACATAGACTAACGGCTCTCCTGATTTGGGGGGTTTAGGAGTCAGCAGTGTCTCTCTATCTGTACCCCTAACATTCTCTGCCACTTCAGTGATCTTTGACTGATTATAGCCTCTTAACATAAATTTAGACTCCGGTAGTGATGATTGGCGTTCATACTCGGTGTTCTCCGAGATAATCCTTCTGTAGCAAAGAAATTGGCCAAACGGCACGCTGTCGACAGTTCTCGTGGGGTGGAAGCTCGCAGCAAGCAACAGGCTGTTTCTGTCAGTCTTTTTCATGTAAATCCTAGTCTCTAGAGAGGTGTTGCCAATATATATCTCAACATCCAAAAAATGGATGGTGATGTTACTTGTCTCAGTGGTGAATTTGATCTGAGGGTGCATTGAATTCATCATTTCATAGAGTTGTGTAGTTCGTCTTCTGGCCCTGACCAAATTCCAAAGATGTCGTTGATATATCTGTCATAAAGTGAGAGATGTCTCATCCATCTTGGTGAGGTGAGGATATTTACATATTCGAGGTAATACATGTAAGCATTGGCATAGAATTGTGCCATGGCCGCACCCATGTTTGTGCCTGAAATACTTGTTACATTGCTCCCTAATTCTTGTTGATACACATCCCGCCGTAATTCTTGTGTTTTATAAATTGTAAATAACAATTCAAACCGATCTGTGCACCCCTATACCTCACTTTCCATACATTGTCAGGAGCCACAGTCATCGACTTTGTGGCCCATTCCCAAACACCAAAGACATATCCGATGCGGATCTGTTATCGACATCTTGGTTTTCCGAGCTGCAAGCAGGATATCAAAATATTTCAAAGATGAGTAATACATGGGAGGACACAATCCATTTAAAGTTGCCTCACACAAGGAGGCTGCATCTCTATGGGCCTTTGTTCTTAGTGGGGTGGGAAGGGGGCAGGATTGGAGTAGGCAGGAGGCCCTGGTCATAGTAGGAGACTTCCATCATGATGTTTCTCTCTGTCTCTCTCTTTCCTGTCCCTGCCACTTCCTTTGGAGCAAAGCACTTTGAGCGTAACATCAGAAGGGCAAAGTGCAATCCGTTTAAGAACAGGAATTGGACCACTAAGTCAGGCTAGCTTTTGTCCAATCACCTGGGGACTTTGGCCTTTAAAAGAAGGGGTCTCCCACCCCTTCTTTAGATTCTCTCAGATCCTCTTGGATCCACTAAAGACATGAAGATTCACCTGAGAAGAACTCACTGAACTTCTTTTGGCAAAGTTGTGCTTTCCAAAGCCCTCACCCTTCGGTGAAGAAAGAGCTGCCCAAGACGGAAGGAAGATCTGCCTCATCCCACTCCCAGGGCACATCAGGAGTGACCTTTTTCTGTGGATCAGGACCTACCACTCTGTGCCATAATCTCCTGAAGATGATCGAGCAGACTCTGAACAGAACCATCCTGTCCTCGAGTCTGCCTGAGTGAGAGTCACAGCAGCTGGTGTACCAGACTAGCCGAAGCTCTCTGTTCTAAAGAACCAGTTGCTCTGTGTTAATCGCACCGTGAATGAGAGGGAAGGTGCCGGCGCTGGCTTTCGTGCTCCTCCACCAAGTCAAACTATTGCTTGCACTTCGAACCAGCTTGACGCTGCATTGTGCCCTAGCTAAGTTCCTCACCTGCTAGGCCCGACTCAACGACTTGACACTGGGACCCAATCCAATTCACTGGTGAGTCACATGCTGACTCTGACCGGGGTTACAACCAAGGCTTAGTCCATCTAGTCCCCATCAGCCTGCACATCAATGCCCCCAAACTCACCACTTCGACGACTGTTGCCTGCGGACCCACTGAAGCATCACTCATCGACCCCTCCCAGTGGCTAAAGCTCAACTGCAAAGAGATCCTGGGATCGCCCTGACCTGCATCATTGAGAGCACTCCTTCTGCCGCGCAGGAGTGGGTTTTTGTACAGTATTTTCTATTGGTTCTATTGCAGGTGGTGTGTTTAATTAAAGTATATATATTTTTATAGGGCCTTGATTGGATAATCCTTTTATCTTGGGACTGTGATCCTGTGTTGTATGGTTCACTACTGGTTCACTTTCACACCTCTCTTAAGAGAACAGCCTTCCCTCGGCCCACGTTACCACAAAAGGCAAAGGAGGTATATCTCTTAACTGTCTCTGTTTTACCTTTATGATTGAAGCCAGATTGAAATTCTCTGTTAAGCGTTGAGTCTGGAATGGTTCTAGAGATAGAATTTCCTGACATAATTAATTATTTTCCAATATGCATCTAGAAGGAAATATATAGTTTAATCTTGGCAGTATTTTAGGCACATCAGCGTTGAGCAGAAGAAAGAATATACTCACTGGGTGCTTCTCATTTCATTCTTTTTATGATTACTTGAATTTGTTTGTCTGCTGTGTGGGCTTGAACTGAAATACTAAGTGGATTTTTATGTTTGTTACATGCCTTTTCGTTTTCTCTGCTGCCTAGTCATGTCATGTTTTTCCAAGGGCATGTACTTTGGACAGATTCATACCGGGAAAAAAGGTCAGGTTGAACTGTTAGGTTATCATTTTATTAATTAAATACTTGCTTAAAAATGTTTCCCTTATTTTCTTTCAAAATTAATACATTATTCAGAAAACAAAGTGTACATTTTCTTAAAAATAGAATCCTCTTGAGGAAACAGGTCACAGAGATGAACAAGTTACTTACCCCTGGTAACGTTCTTTCAATTGGATGTTCCTCCCACATATTCCTCATCTTTGATATACATCTCTCCAGCTTTGCTGCTTCGGAAAACATTTTCTCGACAGAGGGTGCTGTATGCAGTGTTGTTGCGTCGATGTCCCTCAAGGGCCTCAGTCGACGTCATCATCAGCATAAATAGCGCATGCAGCACCCGTTGGCTTGAGTTCTGTTTTTCTTTCCCCTTTTTAGGGGAATAACCAGACGTACCCAAGTCCGTAAGCTCTCAGAAAGCACAGAGTGTAATACACGTAAATTGTACAGCGGGGTAAACTGGGTGGGGCGATGAGGAATACGTGGGAGAAACATCCAATTGAAAGAACGTTACCTGGGGTAAGTAACTTGTTCTTCGAATGGATTTGGTCCATCTACGTATTCCTCATCTTTGATAGACTCCCAAAGCAGTGTTTATTTTGGAGGTGGGAGTATCAATTAAATTAGATTTTATCATGGACCGAATGGAGGAATGCTTTGGGAAAACGTCCTCCCTGACTGGAGGGAGAATCTAGGCAGTAATGTTTAACAAAGGTATGGATTGTAGACCAAGTGGGCAGAGAGCAAATATTAATTGGGACACCCCTTTGAAGAGCTGCAGAGGTTGCCAGGCCCCGTGTGGAATGAGCCCTTAGGCCCTCCAGCGGGTCTTTGCTGCTGGCCTATGATACTTGCCAATAGCCAAGATAATCCATCTGGATAGTTTGTATGGTGACTGAAAGGCCCAGTTTTGGACCGGTATATCCAATAAAAAGTTGATCAACTTGACGACATTAAGCCATTCTTGAAATATAAAAACTTAAAGCCCTTCTCGGGTCTAATCTATGTAACCTCTCCTCTTCTTTATCTGAATGAGGAGGAGGATAGAATGTTGGCAATGTTATTTTTTTGACTAATTTCCTTTTCTTTATTCACACTGGAAAGCTCTCACTTTCCCTGCAGTCTCTAGCCTCATTCCCCCTTTTAAAATCTCATCATGAGTACCATTTTCTTTCTGCTGGGACTGACATCTGACTTCTGATATCCACAGATTTATTGTAGCGTCTTTATTTTTTTTTTATAAAGCACTCAGGTCTAAGCACTATATAAATATAATACAAATAAAAACATAAATAAACAATGCACCCTCTAGATTTGCAAAGGAAGGCACATTGACTTTGCCAGTACATATTATTTTATGTTTGCCCTTGAAGGGAATTGCCAATGCTTCTACTTCATAATATATGCCTGATTGCCAAGCTCCCTGTTTGCTTTCCAGCTTTATGTTTCAATTCTTCTGACCAGCAGCTACCGGGAATGCTTCCGAAATTAGCCAGGTCACATGTACATACGTAAAAGTGTTGTTGTTTGGATTTTATCCTTCTACTTCCATCCAATAAATCATGTTATATTTTCACACAAGGTGGATTACAAAGATTTGAGTGGAGACAGTTTTGTGGAGAGTGTTGAGTGATGGATATTGATGTGAGAGTAAACACGGTTTCACTAACTTTGAACATTTGCAGAAAGTGTGCTTTATATACCAATTCTTGCTACTTTGGAAAACTGGTTCAGTACAATAAATGAACAAGAAATATCAAAACTTACTTTAACAAAGGTGATGCATACCATAGCATCACCCCACAACCACTTTGTAAAACCTAATGAAAACATTATACTATCTTGCAAGTGAGTGAACATGACCCTAGATAATATAATGTACAGGTTAATTCACTATCATATATTGTTACAACTGCAGCTTAAGGTTGTTACACAGTGACATGCACACTGAATAAAAACATTACAGTGGAGCTGATTAAGAACATTGGTATGCATTGCCTACCACTGCAGGCCACTGCTTTTAATAATTAGGCTTTAGTTAAGATGCAAAGGCCCAATGAAAGGCACTTTCTGCACAGGCAGCAGCTAATTAGTATGTATTGGGATCCCTAAAAATATATGTTTTTACAATATACAACACTGTTATGCAGCACAACATTGGAAAAAAACATCAATGTACTAAGCAGAATGGAAACAAAAGAAGTCCTCTTTTGATAACTCTCTTGTTACATTTGCTTCTATAACTATAACAGATTATGGAGCAAGTGATTGACGCAGGGGGCTGTGGTGGTCCCTCTACAGAAACGATCTATGATAGAGAGCTAAAACTGCCTCTAACAAAAGTTAAAAACGGCTAAAAAGGTTAACAACATTTTTAAAAAGTGAGATGTAGGCCATTTTCCAACTGAATGGGAAGGAGCTCCATGCTGGTCAAATGATAATGTAGTTGGGTGCCCCACATTGACCTGGGCAGAAGGTATGCAGTGTCAATATGGATAAAGGCAGGAAATACAAACCAGAAATGCCCTGATCTCCCTGTAAATTACAATACTACGGGCCTCATTACGAGAATTAGACTGTAGTAAAAAAGGTGGTAACAGAATTACTACCCTTTTTACTGCCATGTTTACTGCACTGTCTTATCACAAGTGTGGAGGTATGTTTGAGGGGTTCTATGTCATTTCATCGACCTGTTTTTTAAAGAAAATATTTTGCTGAAAAAATCCATAGAAAAATGTATTTTTTATGGAAGGGTTCCACCCAAAGCCCCCCACCCACTATTGTTCTTTTCTACTATTCCTGACACCCCATACCTTTACATGCCTTCCCGCCTATATTTTTCAATTGGTTTTTTCCGCAAAATGTTTTCATTAAAAAACCCATCGAAAAAATAGCTGTCGTGAAAGAACTTTTCATACCCAAAGGAATGTTATTATAAGGATCAGCATAACATCCAGTAGATACATATATATTTCAATCACATTGCAATTAATACATCCAATTTTGTCAAATCCATATGTCATTCATATGGAGACACTAGCTAATAAAAATAATAGCTCAACGCATTTCGGGACTAAAGTCCCTTCGTCAGGAGTGCAAGTTCCACTGAGTTTCTTTAATCAACCTTCACCATGATCTGTGTTGTGAAATGACGTTTTAACGTCCTTTCACGACAGCACCCCAAGTCATGAGTTATCGCGATGCAGCAAGAACACTTTTCACTTCACGAAACGCTGGTATGCTTGGGTTCGGTTTTCGAGAAGCACAGGGAGGAAGACAGATGCAAGGAATCATTCACCGGAACCTCCATTTGCAGGGTCATAGTAACAGTTTTTGGGGCCCAGGGCACAGACAGTCTTGGGGTCACCCGAAAATGATGCCCCCCAAACAGGAAATGAAGGGATTGCATACCTCGAGTCACATTAAACAGAAACACATCTAGCCTTTAAATTGATTATCTAGTTGTTAATACAATTTAAACATTACACATCACTCAGAGAGCTCTACAACAGCCATTTCCTCCATGGCACTCGCGTCTTTTCCTTGTCAATCGATAGTCTCCAAATGGTTTTAGTTCCTTGGGCTATTCGCACCAGACAGACACTTATCTCACAGCAATACTGGCTTCATTATCTGCCTTCTTTGATAACCCTCACTTCTCTCTTTCAAGCAGTTCGTTCAACTGTGAGCCAGAAGCGCTATGCGTGCTGTCGAAGGCAAGCCCTCCGCCTCCTGGGAAGTTAGGGCGGGACAGGACCCACTAGGGTGCAGAGCTGCTCTCCAGAGGAAGGCCAAGCCCCTGTCCTTGGCCCAGGACTCCAGCCTGGGTTACACCGGCTTCGGTGAATCAGGTCAGTCCAGCACAAACTTCCACCCTGCAGCTTGTAGGGCACAGAGCTTTCACTGCCAGGCAGCAGGCACACATGGCACATGCCTCGTTGGACATGGGGTTGCCCTGTTTGGAATGGCTTCTTACTCGGGAAGACTTGCTGGAGTGGGGGGGGTATACAACAAGAAGATGTCACAAATGCAACAAGAATAAATTGAGAAGAAACAGATATGAGAACAAGAAAGAACAGGGGGGTAAACTGAAGGAAAGGGGGTAAAGGAGTAGCGAGTGTGCAGGGGAGTACACAAGGGGTGGATTGGTAGGTTGGCTAGATGGTGAGGGCAACGGGAAGTAGTTCGGAAGCTTTGGGGGTGATGAGGAATTACATCTTAAAAAAGCAAAATCGAAGCAACTTCTCGGCCTGGAGAAGAAAATGGGAGGTATCTTGCTCAGGCTTGAACTGACATCAGAAACCCTCGCTCTAAATCCCATGAAAGTCAAAAAAGAACTAGAAATGAGAGATTGGATCACCATGATCGATGGAGTAAGGAACCTTAATCCCCCAAATCTCTTCCTGAGGGTAGATAGTTATCTTCAAAAGTTCCCTGGAAAAAGCATAAGAAATAACTTTCTTAGACTAAGATTGAATATAACCCACACAGGGGAAATTCTGGTCCGAAGAAACCAGGGTGATAAAGCAAAAAAACTCTGCAGACATTGTGATTCACCAAGCCAACAATCCCTTAGATACTTGTTATTGGAGTGCGAAGGCACCTGGGAAACAAGATTGTTGTTACTTGGGAGATTTGTAGCCAAAGAAGAGAGTTTATCACATGATTTGTTCTGGGACAGACTGATAACTGGTCAAGAAATTATGCTCACGGCTGCAATTGTAAAGGTTTTGGAAAAATGTTCCATACTCTCAAGTTATTAAGATACTGCCCACCTAAATGAGCATAAGAAGGCCCTGATTGGTCTCCCCCCGCAGCCCCTGGTTTCTTTTTTGGAATATTTCTCGCTGTTTTATTTTTGTTTTATCTTGTATGTATTCATATATATTCGTCAGTTTTATATTTACTGTGGTTTTGTAAAGGTGTTTCATGTAAAACCAAAACAAATAAAAAAAAGAAGGGGAGAGGGACAAGGGAGTGAACAGCGGGGTGGAGTAGAGCGATTAGAAAGAGGGGGGGCACTGGGTAGAAGGGCTCGTATTGGGTTAAGTCCAAGTCGACGGCAGGGATAGGGTATACCAAGGATAGGAAGCTGGTTTGGGCAGTATAAGAAGAGGGCAGGAGGGGAGCATAGGGTTGGGATGGGGTACAATACCCAGGCTAGAGGGGAGCATCTGAAGGCAGGAACGCAAGCAGGGGAACAACTGGGACACCAACCAGCGGAACCTTTAGGGGTGGTGATCATTCTCTCTGATAGAATGGCTAGAATGAATGGGAAAACAACCAAATGGGAAAATAAAATGTATTAAAATAAAAATAATATGGCCACGGGTAGAGAGGGATGGTTAGGCAGACCGAGGGGTTAACCCGATCGGGACCTAAGGATCCAGTTTGGGAGGGTGGATGAGGAAGCGACGCCCAGCGTAGAACCCTGAGGCTTCTTGGAGAAACAAAACACCTGTAAAATAACTCCAGGCTTAATAAAGCAAGCTGCAGCATATTCAACTTTTCCACCTTATCAACTGGTCTTGGCTCATTATTTACGTGAAGGGGGGCAGGTTGTCTGGAATGCCCAGGTGGTGGGGGATGCAGACCACCAGAGGTGAGGGGACATGGGACAAATACTGGCAGGGAGGAATGGCGTGGCAGAAGGATGCAGGTGTGGGCTGTCAGTGCTAAGGTGCTGGATTTTACACCTAATACTCGAGTGACAGCACATGGCACAGCACAGTGCGAACACTGCGGCACAAACACTGAGCTGAACAATTACACAGCTCAGCAGCAGGGCAGCTTCAGTGGCAACCAACTTATCGACCACCAACTTATCGACCACCGAGAAGCATCTGATGTGTGATGGTGCTGCAGTTGGTGGGTGCCCTGCATTTCTAGTGGGGGCATTCCACCTCCTGCACGCTTGTGTTTCCCCAATTGAGGCATGGCAACAACATGCCCTTAGTAACACACCACCACCATGTTCAGATCCGGATGACTCAGTGTCACTGTGTCGACGAGTTCTAGTGCCGGGCCGTAACTCAACAAGAACATGAATTAAGCCTGTAATAGCAATGATTGCCTAGGCAAATCCAGGGACAGGAAAAGTGGTGTCCAAGTGACATGGAGATATAGTTTCACTCTACCCACATGTTTTCTTGGAAAACTAGTAACTACCAATCTTGTGTTTCAGGACATCATAAGTAGGTCGTCATGGTATGTTTACAGTATTGAACTCATCTGAATGGAAGTACGAACGACCCAGACCTGTAAAAATATGCACTGTGAATCAATAATTTTGTAAAATGGTTCGAGCAATTTTATTTGAGTTGATGGACAATGCATGTCTTTTTAGGTAAAATCCGCGAAGGTGGAACTTCTCCACAACGGCGTGCCAGTGAGCTATGCAATACATAGCACACGTTATTTAATTAATTTAGTATTAAAACCAATGCAGCTTTCTTTGCCAGAATAAGTTATGATATTTTAAACAAGTTGTGACAGTGAAACTGAATCCTCCTTTGAACTGTGCAAAGTTAGAATTGTCTTCTTGCAGTGCACAGGTCACAGGCTCACAGCAGGCTACAATGTGTTTTGCATTCTTGAAGCGAGGGCAGATTGTGACGATCCATTTATGCAGCGCTACTTTTCACAGGGACAAAGCTCGCCATGCTAAAGATGAGCTGTAGTTCATACAAATCACCACATGCTCTGCCCATCCATATAACCGGTCCATCTCCAGCATGTAGACCGGCCAGCACTATAGACGGTACACATTCCAACAACAAATTATTATTCTGTTGGGTGGTTTCAGACTTCCTAAACTTTTTGCCAACATTGAGTCCTGGATTAATTTTGAAAAAAAAGTTCTAAACCTCGCTGAACATGGGAAGGGAAATAAGAGTGTAAATGGGCACTTTATTTAAGGTTCACATTCAGCATTCATTTGTCTTTGCTATAACAAACAAATTACAACACAAAGGAGGCAGAAAAGTGCAAAGAACGTGATGACCTCCATGCCGTTTTCTTCTGCTGAGGGGCAGACTAGAGTAGGAAGATGAGGCCTTTTGCCTCCATAAATTCAGCTGACAATTGCTAGCTCTCTATGCTTTGCCTTCAGGGACGTCAATTGGGACTCACCAGGGGTCAAAGAGCCAGCTTCTACCAAAGTAGGTGTAATGGAACTGGTGGAGATAGGAGAGGGAAGTGAACAACCGATGGGAGACCTCATTGGAGCACATTCTTGTTTAAATTGTTCAGCAGGCAGAGTTGGGTCCTTACAAACGGCCATTGTACAACCCACTTACCCTCCTCAAACCGCAGTGCCTTGTGTGATTCTTCTACAAAGGTGTGTGACTGTCAATGATCCTGAGGCCTTTTTCTTCCATTTTGAGCAGATAGCAGAAGCAACTAAGTGGGAAAAGTAATGCTGGGCGAAAAACATTATGCCTCTTCTCATCAGTGACCTACAAGTACCCTTCCAAGTTCTACACATAGATGGACAGACCTCATATGAAAAACTGCAATATGGGATCCTGAAAAGACTAGGGTGGGACAGGATGTATCACTGGGCGCACACAAAAAGCAACGCGGCAGTTAGGATATCAAATCCGATATATCCTCATCAGTTGGCTCTAACAGGAGGTAAATAACCATCTCATCATGGAGCAATTTATAGCATTGCTATCTTCGAATCTCCAACTTCCTGTTTGCCAACTCCACCAACCTATTCTGCAAATATCAATCAAGAACTATCAGCCATCATTATGCCCAATAATGGAAACCATCTGTACCTGCTACCCTGGCCAGGTGGTGACCACCACCTCCACCTTAGAGCAACCGAGTTTGTAAACTCTTACTTCCAAGGCTTACCCCAGAGCCACTTTTCAGGCCTAATCTTATTGAATCAACTACCTGACAAACCCAAACCCGCCTGTCCCAGAGTATCCTCCTGTGCATCTTTACGCCTGTGCAACATTAGGGTTTATGGCAAAAAGCTGTTCTAAGAACCCACCACTCGAGCAGTTGCATACCAATTTCTGTATGTCAGCAGTGCCAGAGGGAGAAGAGGAAACCAGGTGGTTAGTTCCCAAGTGTAGTCAAGACCCAGACAATCCAGGAAAGAGATAAATTGACCCAAAGAAAAGTATTGGGGTGGTTTGTTCGTATCATTTTTGTTTGCGGCGAACTGACCGCAATTTATCTGCTCGGGACCACATTTTAAACGCACATTTCTTTTTGTGGGTCCCCCGCCTCCAATGTTAAGGAAGCGGGGGATACCCCTGCACCCCAAAACCCATAAATATGAGCCTGGGGATGGGGGAAACACCCGCAACTCCTTCTCTCCATGTTCAGTATTTTCAAAAGAATGGGCGCAAAGTGCACACCAGGTCAAATCAAACATGTGAAATACGATCTTCGATCATAGGTTTTCAAACAGATAGGCCATTTCCAAAGAAAAGGTGATGGAAAGTACTACCTGCTCACATTGGTCAGGGCTCTTTTGGACTCTAGAAGCCGACAGACCACTGTACAGGCATACTTTGTCTAACCCATACAGTTACTCTGGGTGACATGTGAGATCATGGGATGAACCCCAAGGCCTGGCTCCTTTTCTGAACTGGAATCCAACAATTTGATGCAGAAGTGCCAGAAAAGGAGAACGGCTGAATTGGAAAAACTGTGTCGATCTGGGAGTTTCCATGAGATTTTGTGTTGGTGTCACCATCTCCAAACCCTATCTGGAACATTAGCTCTGGGAAATTGGTTATTGCCAAACCTGGGGCACCTCAAACCAAAAGGAGGCTATGTGAAAAAGTCACCTGCCTGACTCTTGGGGTGAAGGGTGTGGTAGCAATAGGGGCGTGCTTCACTGCCAGCTAAGCGATGCTTTGGCCTGAGGCTGACCAGGGATGATCCTCCAGCTTATACCATCACATCCCAAAGGTGTGACACAGGCTTGCCACATGAAGCCCATCTCTGGTTCTGTCCCTTTATGGGAGGAAAGAAACCGGTGTCCACAGACTGTGGAACACTCGCGTCCCCGGTACACCAAGTATGTTTGTATAAACAAACAGCAGTTATTATATGGTTAAATCACAGGATTTAAGAAAAGCAATTCAATCAGAGTTTTCATACCCAAAGGAATGTTATTATAAGGATCAGCATAACATCCAGTAGATACATATATATTTCAATCACATTGCAATTAATACATCCAATTTTGTCAAATCCATATGTCATTCATATGGAGACACTAGCTAATAAAAATAATAGCTCAACGCATTTCGGGACTAAAGTCCCTTCGTCAGGAGTACAAGTTCCACTGAGTTTCTTTAATCAACCTTCACCATGATCTGTGTTGTGAAATGAAAAATAAAGTATATTAGCTATACTGTGCTTCTTTAGTTAGTACATATGTTTAAAATGTCTACATTAGTTCTCATGACACTACTTTAGTCATTCACCTGCTAAAGATCTAGTTATAGATGTACGGGGAGGGTGATCTCCGTTAGAAATGTTTCTGGAGGAGGATGATGTCACCAAGAGCGTAAGTGGGGGATAGAATAGGGTCAGTAGTGAATCTAGAGGCAATGAGTATAAAGCATCAAAGGAACGGTGATGAAGAGGTCCTCTTACCAGATTCGGCGTATCTTGAGATGAGATAATCTCGTTCCTCTTGCAGCCAATGGGTAATTACATTACATAAGAAGAGCTTCTACGTGATAAGTGTGTTTGAAAATGAACAAGACATCGATAGGTGTGCCCATATCTTAGATCCCAAGTAGTCGGGATGGAGCTGTCAAGTTGTTTTCCGCTTGTTGTTTAACACCAAGCTGATCCTCTCAAACAAAGGACAGGGCGCTATTAGTGGGCTGTTAGATCCATAGGATCAAAAAGCTGTAATACGGCTCACATTGGCAGGATTTACCTTAGTTAGATACTGCGCTGTTGCGTGCAAATAGAGAAGAGATGTCTGCTTCTCCCGCCACCAATTTATCCGTGACTACTGCCCAGAATATCTTGCAGGTCCAAAACATATGAAGCATTCCTGCCTCTTCCTCTAAAGACCTGGGGCAGCTTTGTTTATCTGCGCCTGGGATCTGTGATATCCTGTGCAATGTCATATATGCCCGGTGTCTCACATACAATTGAACTAAATTAAACATGGCATTTCTTGACACCCGTTTTGTAAAGAAGCGCATTGCCCCATTCTGCATCTGGGAATTCTTTACCTAGGTCTTCTTCCCACCTCAACTGTACCCGCAATGTTCCTTGCTCCTGTCGTCCCATCATTAATTCATACAGTCGAGATACGACATGGCCCCCCTCAATGACATCATACATGGTTTTGAGCGTGTCATCTATCTCTATCCTTGTCCGGACCTCTGGCCATTTCCCCACAATTACACCAACCATGCCCACATAAATCAGAAACTGCCTTCCAAGAATTCCATGCTCCCGACATAGAGTCCCGAACTCTTTTAGCTGCCCATCCTCTATTAGATCCCCATGTTAGCCACTCCCTTCTCCTATCATTGAGTTCTGACTATCTCTCTCATTTCCTGCTGTTTACTCATTTTCGCCACTAGGGGAACGTGAGGAGAAAAGGGTTCTGCAACCCCAATGAGTTTCCAAGCCCTCTTCCGCATCTTCCTACTGTGGATTACTAGATGCAGCAATTTTGTTAAACTCTTATCCTCTTCCGACAATATCTCCTTCAGATACAAGGGTCCCACCCATGGCTGCAAAAGTTGCGTATCAAGTGTAGGCTCATCTGCCAACCACCCAATGACAAACTGTAGCTGTTCCGACACATGGTATAGTTCAAAGTTAGGCACACATATCTCCCCTTCCTCGTAGTCCTTTTGCAGCATACACAATGCTATTCTACTCCTTTAACGGGCCCATAAAAAATCTCTCATGAGACTATCAACTCTCCAAAATAAGTCACATGTATATTATAAGGAACATTCACCAAGTGATCCAGTATTCTTGGTAGCACCAACATCTTAACCAGCACTGCCCTGCCTGTCAATGATAGTGGCAGTTTCCTCCAAAACAGCATGGTCTTTTCTAACCCGTTTAGCACCGCCTGTGTTTTATTTATGTGTTCATCTATGAGATCATGCCAGATTTTGCCTCCTAGATATTGAAATGTTTGCAGCGTTCCACTTTACACCTAGCTCTGAGACCTGATTGCTGTTTAGAGCCCTAAGGTCCCCGAGCAAGAACAGGCTGGATTTCTCCCGGCTGATCTTGATTCCTGAGAGCACTGCATATCTGTCCAGTACATCCAATAGGTATGGAAGATTCTCTTCCGGTTTATTTGAACAGAGCAGCATATAATCCGCTTAGCGCGATATGACGTGGTTTTACTCTCTTATTGCTATGCCGGCGTCTCCATGTAATGAACGTAAAAATGCTGCAAGCGGTTCTAAACCTAAAATAAATAGCATGGGAGACAGGGGGCAACCCTGTCTTGTACCTTTCTGTAGCACCCAACTATCGGAGATGTGTTTCCCCGTTTGTACCCTGGCCAGTGGGGCTGTGTAAATCACCCGCACCCACTGCAGGAAGGCCGGACCCGTGCCAAAATCCCTCAAACTAGCATATAGCCAGTTATACCTCACAGAGTCGAACGCTTTGATAGTGTCCAAGGAAGCCACCGCACATTCCTCCTGCATATTGTTAGTGCAGTCTATTATGTGAAATAATCGCCTCAAATGCCAAGACGTATTCCTTCCTGGGACGTATCCTGTTTGATCCGGGTGCACCAATTTACCTATCACCTTCTTTAGTCTACTCGCTAGAGTTGCCCTAAGAATTTTACAATCTGTATTTATCATGGAGACGGGCCTAGATGATCGCATTCCAAAGGTGCCTTCCCTGGTTTTATAACTGGCACAATAATAGATTCCCTTAGGCTTGGGGGCAACTGCCCTCTCTCATAAGCCTCATCATACATCTCTAGTAGTTTGGGGACAAGTATCTCCATGTATTCCTTATCAAATTCCCCGGGCAGTCCATCAGTACCAGGTGTTTTCTCCATGGGTAATAACGTAATGGTTTCTCGTAATTCCTCAACTGTTAGCGGGGTGTTTAACATCTCTACCTGCTCCAGCTTAGGCTTGGCAATGTTGTCTGTGACAAAGCCTCTTCTATTTCTGAATGATCCACTTCCCCTACCTGACTGTATAGACACTCACAGAATCTCGCAAACACTGCCAGTTTGTGTCCTGTGTGTCTCTTCTTTATCATCCTTGATTACACAAATCATCTACTTTTTCTCCCCTCCTCAGCACAGCCAGGCCAGCAGACTTCCCGGTTTGTCCCCTCTTTCGTGTATCCTTTCAGTGTACTTAGCATAGTCAAACCTGTGCAGCCTTTCCCACTGCTCTATGTAACATGGCCTGAGTTGTATCTATGTTCAGTCCTGTTCCCTCTTCTTCGCCTGTTGGTGTTCCATTCTGCTATTTGACTCTCCGAGTTCGAAAGATCTCTCAATAGATCTTTCCTGACACCACACATTCGTCCCATCGCCTCTCTCCGTACCACAATCTTAAAGGCCTCCCACTCCGTACCCATACTATCCACACTTCGCACATTATAAAAAAAAAATCGCTTATACTGTCTGAAATCTGGTCTCTAAATACTTCATCTAGCAATGCCTCTGCACGCATCTTCCATACTGGGATCAGGGTTTATATGAATATCCCTGCCACTCTACCACTAAGGGTTAATGATCTGAGAGAACCCTCAGCAAATACACTGTACCCTTGAACTCCCCAAGTGTTTCCTGTTCTGTAAAGAGTCTATGCGCGTATGTATGTTGTGTGGAGCAGAATAATATGAATAGCCCATGTTCCGATCTGTAGACATCAGCCAGCAAGAGGTGATCTAACAATCTCAATAGGGTTTTAGCTGCAGGAGCTGGCTTCCCGTTTTTCTTATTTGATCTTTCACAAGCCACATTGCAGGCCTATATGCAGTCAGGCGTGGGTATAATGAATTGAAGAAGGGTCGCGCACTGAGATTGGGCGCATAAGTGTTAACAATACACACTTTTCGTTTTTCCAGAAAACCATGTGCCAAGACCATTCTACCCAAAGTCAAATTTCCAAATCTATATTCCTCTGATGATCTCTCAACTGTATGGAAAGGCAGGCCTCGTCACACCGCGGACGTCGCATTGTCCTTTTCACTCTCGGTCCACTGATCTCCCCGCAGCCTTGCAGCAACTTCAGCAGGTGACTGGTAATTCTTCACTGGCCTTTTAGGCACTGCACGCCGGAGCCCCCCGCTGCCATCTTACATCTTGTCACCTCTGTCTCTGTCAGGGGAGTTGCTAGGTCTGGAAAAGACTAGGGGCTAAGCTGATGTCGGAACTGTTGGGACTGGGGGCTAGCTAGTCTTTTGGCTGTAGCTCCTGAGATTCTATCAGGGGCTACAACCAGAAGATCAAGGGCTACAGCCCCCTTAGCCCCCCCCCTAGCAACGCCACTGGTCTCTGTGCATGTACCGAAGTGACATTCAACTGGGCTCTCAAACGCCTTCTTGCATTAAAGATGTCTGGTCGGGACACGACTTACTTTCTCCTCTGTGTCGCCGTTCCATGGGCTCACAGCGTACAGGTAAGTGCCATCATAGCCAGTGCCTCCGGTCTCGTATTGGCGCACTATCAGCCCATATAGTGCACCACCATCCGCACCATTCCTCTCGCAGTGCCGTGCTCGACTTGTTCTGCAGGCTGTTAGGCAGAATCCTGTGCAGTTCCCTTGGGGACCACTGCAAGAAGATTAAGACTACAGGAGTAAGCAGTAAACCCAATTGGTAGCAGTCTGTACCACCCAGATTTACCTGGTAGCTGTGGCTAAGCAGTCAGACTTCTCTCAAGAAGAGTAGGGCGGTATACAGAGGATACACAATAGGGCTAAAAACACAGTAGAGCAAGCAAACACTGACCAGAGCTTGGTATCAAAAGTATATAGTTATTTATTTAACACACACTTAAGGCAATACACTAGCACTATAAATCAAAGCAAGTTCAAACACAATCAGAAAAGTATACACACCTACCTTAAGAATTATTAGACAAGTCTAAGTCAAAACACCACTATTTGTAAAAACAGATGCGAGCGCGTAACTTAGATGGCACTCCAATAATTAAATAAAAGGGAGAAAAAAAGGCAGGTCATGAAACTTTTCTAAGACCAAAACAAGTTAGCGAAGGCAGCGTCTACTGTGGAGCCAAAGTTTGTAGGCCAGGCCCACTTTAAATGGAGCAAGGTGAAATGTGGCCAAGATCACACAGTTTAGAAATGCATTCAAGTCTTTGTAAACATTTTCAAAAGAGGTTGGGTTGATTCTGAAGGTAAAGTTAGAAGGTCTGAGGCCAACCCAGTTGGAAAGCCAAGGATTTAAGGGTCACCTTTAGCAAACCGTAGAAAGGGAGGCCAGGTGGAACACAGTACCTTTAAAGTTGAGGAAGCTCCAGCGGTGGCAGCTGTTATTGGCAGCGGGTGCAGTTCGTGGTTTCGACCAGTGGAAGAGAAGATCTCGTCAAAGAGGAAACTTGGAGTCGTTGCACTGCCCAGGGAAGAGACCAGCCGCGGAGTTTGTCAGTTAAAAGGTGCGTTCCTTTTCTTCGCGGTCACAGTGGTGAAGCTTGGCTATCCGGCCGCCGGGGTGCTTGGCACGGGCGATTCACCAAGAAACGTCCTGGAAGGCGAAATGGCGAACTGGTTGATCCCACCAGCTCAGAGGAAGAAGACTCTTTCAGCAGATGATCTTCTCTTGTTGTCGGGAAAGTGGTGAGGTCGTTGCAGCAGGGCTCCACCGGTGGTGTTGTCGTTGCAGATGGCTCAGCTTCTCCCCTCTTCGGATTTCTTAGGTCCTGTGGCGACTTCTGAAGTTCCAGTCCAAAAAGCCCTGCTTTTATGCAGAAAACCCCCCATTCAACAGCCTAGCTGTCACTCATACATGCTGAGTGGTGAGCCGGGCGGCTCACCACTGGGCCAATCAGAACAGAATGCGACTTGAGTTGCTAAGGCAACGCAGTCCAGGGTGCCAATTCCCCACCCACACATCCTGTGGAACCCAGACAGAGTGGCACCAGTTGGAGGGCTTCTGTGGAGAAGCCCACCAAAAAGTGGAACAAAGGGCCCGACCTTGGCTGGAGTTACAGAGACGGACACGAATACCATTTTAGAAAAGAGTTCTGGCGAAAAGACCCAACCGAGGATTTTATATATTTTTTTTTTAAATTCAATTTTTATAGATTTTTAGAAAACAACAGCATAGGTACACAAATCACAAGATTTGGGCAATCACCCTCAAAAAATCAAACTATAGGCCATTATTCCCTGCATCTAGACATGGGTGTCTAAGATTTCTCAACCGGGGTGAGTTTTCTTTGTAATTTGGGCTTTAGTTTTGGTTTCATTAGGATTCCCTTAAGTCTCAGGTAGAGGAGTGGGGAGAGCCTGCCTATTCCCAAGGATTCTTCTTCCCGGATCTATGCTTGCTGCCGCCTTCCAATGTGGTTTTGAGACTGTGTGGGTCCCCCAAATCACCAACCCCAACTCCCTCCCTTCCCTCCTCCACTCTCCCCCTCTTTATCAAGACGCCTGCCAATGGGCAAGCCACCAGGGTGAATGCAAGTCCATCCACCGCAGTCCCCTTGTTAAGCTCAGCGTCCCCGGCAGGGGCTGTTTGATTCAATCTCTCGGTCTCTCTAATAGTGAGCTTCTGACCACTTAGTCCCCTTCGGCTTCCGTTGTGGGGGTGTTTAGTTTCTTGAATTTCCTTTGGCCCTTTATCTTCTTCTTTGTGGACCAGGGGCCCTCCGGCTCCCTCCTGGCGCTCCAAGGCTCTTGCACCTCCATGTCGTTTCCTTCCTCTGGGGTATCCCCTTTGAGTACCTGCAGTACTTGGGATGCCTCCTTGCCGCTGGTCACTCTATAGTCCACTCCTGAGCACTCGAACGACAAGGCAAATGGGAAGGACCACCTGTATCTTATGTCCTGACTGGTGAGCCACTGGGTGAGTGGCCGGTACTCTCTTCTGCGGGTAAGAGTGAAAGCCGAGAGGTCCTGGAAAATCCTCACTGTGTCTCCTTCGAACAAGAAACTCTCCAGCCTTCACGCTTTCTCGAGGACCTCCATTTTTTCTCTGTAGCGGAGGAAGCGCACAACTATGGACCTTGGGCAGCCCCTCGCTCCACCTCCTCCTCGTTGGGCTCTTTCAAGCTGAACTTCCTTGCCCCCCTCGAGTGTGAAGAGTTGGTTGATGAGGCCCTGAACCTTTCTCCCCACGTCTGCGGCAGTCTCGCCTCTCTGTTGAGTCACACCCATAATGTGCAGGTTGTTTCGGCGTTCTCTGTTCTCTAGGTCATCCATTTTCAGGGCTATGTCCTCCCCTCTGATTTCTAGGTCCGTTAGCCTCGCTTTGTATTTCATGTCTAACAGGTCCATTTGGAGGTGGTTGTTTTCCATTCCCTCAATTTTTTCCTCGAGCGTCTCCACTCTCCCCCTGAGATCAACTATAGAGGCTTGTATGTCCGTTCGAATTGCTTTTATCTCCTGGAGGATGTCCTTGAGGTCGTCCTTCGTTAGCACTGCAGGGGGGGGGGGTCAGCACTCAAAGGCATGGTGACTCTGTGTGGTTCGCCGAGGGGTGCGTTGGTTCGGCGGAAGCATTGGAGGGAGCGGATTGCGCACGTGGGCTGGGTCGGTTCCAGGGCTCCGGTCTCTGGGTGCACTTTGGAGTATGGGTGAGGGCGGGGGCGCCTCTCACCCTGCCTTAATGCCTTGAATTTTCCTCTGGTCGTCTTTGGCCCTCCCCACTTCCGCAGTGGCAAGCTCGCATGTGGGGGGGACCCCGGCGATGGCTCAGGTCCTCACGAGGGTGGCTGAGATTGTAATTGGGGCCTGTTTCCCCAGATGCGTCACGGCTGAAATGTTCCAGGGGGACCCCTGTACTCCAGGGGGGAAGGCTGTGCCAGCTTTTACGGGATGAGTTGTGCTGGTCCGTGCCCAGAGGGCGCCAGAGGGGGGGCCAAACATAGTCTGCCGAGTCTCAGGTATTAGTTCTCCCCCCTGTGCTCCTCATCTTCTTCGGGCCGTTGGGGGCCGCCACACGTCCATTGTGGGCTCGCACCCCTTCACTGGAGGCCCCTTTTCGGGTAGGCCTCCGTGCGCGGAGGATGGGTCGGGAAGCTCCCGGAGTCCTGATTTGCTGCTGGTGGTGATTTCCCGGGGAGGCCCCGCACTGGAGCGGTTCTTGGTGGTGGGGGGCTCCCACCAGGACGCTCCACTCACCCCTGGCCCCGCGCGATGTCCACACACCACCGAGGCGGAGTTCCAGGGCCCTGCAGTGGTGGAGGAGCGCTGTTCTCACACGTCCAGCATGCTCCGCACCCCCTGGCGGTCTTTCAGTGATTTTATATTAAATAAATAAACAGGCAGTATCTTTAACATTGCACCAAAAAGTGGTGTGTTTAAAATCAATGAGAAAATCCCATAGGAAATATTCTGGTGGAATATTTTGCGTGGTAACCACTGCCATCAGTCAGAAACTCGACAAGGGGGGACTGGACAGTGCCCCCTTGGGAACAGACCCAGGGGCAATCAAATTAACCCCTTCCAGTACTTCCACAATTTGATGGTTTGTACTGGTTCAGTTCACAATTTTGGACTAGTAAAGTCAATGATGACTTTACATGCCCTGGGAGACAGTAGTCAGTCCCAGGGTATGGAGTCTATGTTTGGGGGTCACTATGACACCCCTGTGTTACTGCACTGAAGGTGCTGTGTAACACATACACTAAAACAGATGATACCCTATGGAGTAAAAAGACCCCATAGCCCATAAGCACACAAAAAGTCAAAGACATACCTCAAATCATGCCTAAGAGTGGGAGGAAAAGAGTCTCACTCTTAGCAGGAGAAAAAAACAAACCCCAAAAATCCAGCAAAGCTGCTGGGGGACTCACTAGGTTTGGTAAATTAGCCTTATAAGAGAATTCTCCCTAGCACACGCTGCTCCCCCAGTCCAGCCTGTTTTTTTCCAAACTGTCCAGCCTGGTACAATCACAGCTGTTAGCCGATCCACCTTTTTGCAAGCTGCGATCACCATTCCTTATTCATATATCACGGGGACCTCCCTTTCATCCCGTTGACTCACTCCCAGTTCAGAGCTTTCCGTCTGCCCAGTCTTGTTTCCAAACCACCGTCACTGAAGTCCCTCTGCTCAGCCGCTTCCTCCTGACGGCTGCCATCTTGGAGGTCAGGGGTGCTAATTCCACGCTCCCAATCTCAACAGAGAGGCAGCCCTGTGTCTCCAGTGTTCTCCTGCAGGAAGCCACACGTCTCCCCTTCTTACAGCGCCAATCAAAACCAAACTCTCTGCAGCGTGAGCGAGTTGATTACAGGATCAATGACGGATCTTGCAGGAGCCTCTAGAAGTTATGTCCTTACAACATGGCGGTTTGCCACGCCCCCTTGGGAACATTTAGTTATGAGTTGGTAGGGTCAGAGTAGATTAGGTTTTGTAGAGGGGACATTTTTGAGTTGGACTTCTCTATGACAGACAAGCACCTTTATTTAGTTTGGTTAGCTAGGGAACATCCCTGTAGCATTAGGGTAAGATTAACAAGTTACTTACCCCTAGTAACGTTCTTTCGACTGGATGATCCTCCCATCTTTAGATGTCTTCCTTCCAGTATCAGCTGCTTCGGAAAATAAATTGCCCCGATGTGGTCGACTCGATGTCCATCGAGGGCCACCGTTTCGCGGTTGAGGTCATCACGGGTATATATAACACGCACAGCGCCCGTTAGCTTCAGTTATGTTTTTTTAGCTTATTCCCACAGGATTACCGTCAGGATTACCAGCATTAGCGTGTCCAAGACACAATGAAAGAGCGTAAGGTGTAATGCACAGAAACCTTACTGCAGGGAAGGCGATAAGGAATACATGGGAGGAATATCCAGTCGGAAGAAGGTTACCAGGGGTAAGCAACTTCTTCTTCGAATGGATTGTGTCCTCCCACATGTCCCTCACATTTAGATAAGCTCCCAAAGCAGTGTAAGGTTTTGGAGGAGGGAGTAAGAATTTTCGAATCATGAATTTCATTCTCAAGCTTTGTCATGGACAGAATGCAAAACCGCCTTTCCAAAACCTTCTTCCTGGCCTCAAGATGAATCCAGGCAGCAGTGTTTTGTGAAGGTATGAATGGTAGACCAGGTGGATGCTGCACAAATGTCCTTAATCGGCAACCCTCTTTGCAAGGCAGTAGACGTAGCCATGCCCCTTGTGGAGTGAGGCCTCAGGCCTTCTGGGGGATCCTTTCCTGAAAGTCTGTAGTAGTCTGTAATGCCTAGAATTATCCATCTGGATAATGCTTGCTTTGTGACTGCCTGACCCAATTTGTGTCCTGTGTACACCACAAACAGTTGGTCATCTTGTCTTGTTTTATTTTAGCCATATGTGATATGTAAAAACAAAGTGCCCTTTTTGGATCCATTCTGTGAAGCCTTTCCTCCTCTTTGCTAAGATGTGGTGGTGGATAGAATGTTGGCAAAACAATCGTTTGAGAGATGTGAAAATCTGATAGAATCTTCAGAAGAAATGTCGGCTCAACCATTAGAACAAATGTATCCTTATAAAAAGAAGTAAACTGTGGTTTACAGGATACGACCTGTAACGCGCTCACCCTGCGGGTTGATGTCAAGGCGACTACTAAACTAATAAGATGGTCTTAAGAGTCAACAGTCTCAATGGACAAGAATGAAGCAGCATAAAAGGAGTGCAAATAAGAAATGCTAGCACAAGATTCAAATCCCAAACTGGGACGAGAAGGGGGGTAGGAGGGAACACATTTGTGAGCCCCTTTAGAAATTCGATAATCAGTGGCATTTTAAAATATGAAACTTCTTCGGATGTGCCCTTAAAGATCGAAAGCACCGCCAAGTATCCTTTGATGGTTTCAATCTGGAGCCCCAGATTTGCAAGATGTATTGAGAAATGCAACAGCAAAAGTGTATCGCACTGAAAAGGGTCCACATTCTTTTCCCTGCACCAGCTGCAGAATTAGTTCCAACGGCAGCAGTACAAGAATTTCATTGCTGGCCTTCTAGAGGAAAGCAAAATCTCCATTATGTCACCCGGGAAATCCCAATCCTTACCTCTCAAACTATTAGAAACCATGCATGAAGGTTAAGTGTCTTGACCTCTTGATGGAGAACCCGACCTTCCTCTCGTGGGGGAAGGTCCTCTCTTTGTAGAAGATGCGTAGAAGGGCAGATGGACATGTTCAGAAGGTCTAGGTACCACGTCCTCCTGGCTCAATCCAGAGCAATTAGGATCATGGATTTCCCAAATGTTCTCAACCTCCTGATGACTTAAGGAATGACGGGGACTGCAGGAAATGCATACAAGAGTGGAAACTCACAGTCCACTATGAACGCGTCCCCTAGAGCGCCTCTTGGGGGAAATTACCTGGAGCAGAACAGTTCGCACTTCCTGTTGGCACCTGTCGTGAGCAGATCCGCTTGAGGGGTTCCCCAAAGGGTGAAGATCTCCTGAAGGATTTCCTGAGCTAGTTCCCACTTGTCGGAGACTGTGCTCTGCCTGCTCAGAGTGTCCGCCCCTGCGTTCTCCTCGCCGGCTAGGTGTACTGCTGATAGGGAGATTGCTTCTTGAATTGCCCAGAACCAGAGCTGCATTGCCTCTCTGCACAGTGCTAGTGACCCTACACCTCCTCTCCTGTTAATGTAGTACATGGCCACTGTGTTGACCCTCATTATCAGGACGTTCTTTCCCCATAGAGGGGGCAGAAAGGCCTTCAGCGCTAGTCTGATTGCCCTCCGCTCCAAAAGATTGATGTGTAGTTTGGACTCCGATGGAGACCAACGATAGCTGGCAGATTGTTGGCGTGGGCCCCTCACCCCATGAGTGAGGCGTTTGTTACTACTGTTATCTCCGGCCATGGTTGCCAAAAAGGTTCTCCCTTCAGAATGTTATCCTCACAGGCCCACTACAGGAGATCCTGTGCGACCCTGCTCGGAACATGAAGCAGATCTGACATCTTGCCCGAGAGCTGAGGACACTGTGTTCTGAGATCCCATTGGAGGGATCTCATTCTCATACGAGCCTCTAGCGCCAGGAAAATGCAGGACGAGCAACCTCAGAAAATCGAAGAACGGAATACGCTGGGCAATCTGGAATTTGGTGACCATCTGCATAATGTGTTGAGCCCTCACCTCGGGTGCCGAGACATTTCCCAAGGATACATCCAGGACTGCTCAGATTATCTGGAAACTTAGAGACGGTATGTTAGGGAGAATTCTCATAAATGGCTGATTTCCCTTACCAAAAGAATCCCCTAGCAGCTTTGCTGGATTTCTAGGATTTATATTTTCACCTGGTAAGAGTGTGAGCCTTTTTTCCCCACTCTTACATGTGTTTTGCTGTGTGTATTTTCATTGTTTGTGTGATCTTGGGCACTGGAGCCTCACCTAGTCCATGTGCACCACTTTTTGTGTGTGTTACACAGCACCTTCAGTGCATTGAAACAGGGTTGTCTTTGAGACTTCCCACTGACTCCATTTTTCTGGGGCTGACTACTGTCCCCCAGAAACAGGTTAAGTTGCCATTAACTTTATATAGTCACTTTAAACCACAGACCCAGTACACCACATCTTCCATGGAGTATTGGAAAGGGTTAACTCCTATCCCTTTTTGTCTGTGCCTCTTGGAGCCTTGTTTCGCTCCCTTAACATTAAGACTTGGCTGGTGGCAGTGGTATCCACCCTAACTTTCCTACCACGATTATATTATATAAACGTGGTATTGTTCAAGGCTATTATATTAGACTCGAACATAAACCCGCTTGACCAAATACATTTCATTTTGGTTCTGGCTGGGTTTATTCGCCATTTCTTTTTGTTAAAGTCTTTCTCGTGTTTTTCTCTGCGCGCCAAACCGGGGATGACTCCTTTGTTCGCTGTCTTTTCGCAGACTTCTGCACAGAAGCCCTCCTTAAGGTGCCTGATAGTCTAGGAGGCAGGATGTGAGGGAGGGATCTTCGGACTCCTGCCATGGGTTGCCTTAGTAACCCAAGTCACACTCTTGTCTGATTGGCTAAGGGGACTGGCCTTGCCAGGCCAGCCACCCTGCTGTGTGATTGACAGCCAGGCTGTATGAATGTGGGAAAACTGTATAAAAAGCAGGTCTCGGGGACTGGAAGAGCAGAGTCGCCACTGGAACGAAAGAACCAACGAGGAACTGGAAGAAGAGGATCCCTAAAACGACTGAATCGCCCGGTGAAGTCCTGCTGCAGGTCCGAATCTCCAAATCCGACGACAAAGAGGATCCTCCAGGAAACATCTTCCCTTGAGCTGGTGGGGCCAACCGGTTCGCCCAAACTACAAGCCAGGACCCCCTCCTCTGGTCGAATTCGCTGTACAGAACTACAGTGGGCCGGATAGCCAGGAAGTCGGACCCTGCTTGGGTTTTAAGGAACACACCTTTTATTCGTTGTTTTGCTCTGCTGCTGGCTTCTTCCCTGGGTGGCACAGGAGCCTCCAGTCTTTCTACTTCTGCTCAGTCCGACAGTCACTTCAGGAACCGTGAGCCTGCAGGAACCGCCAGGATCGTCCGCCTCAGCTACAGCTCTCGCTCTGTTTTAAGGTGAAAGTGTTTGAAATTTTCTCCAATCCGAGGGCTTGTCCTTCTCTTCTCTTTAAACTATCTTTTGTACCAACCAACCTCGTCCGGAATCTGTGCCACAAACTTTACCGCAAACTAGCCTGAACTGTGTGATCTTGAGCAAAAGACTTTTGACCTATTGACTGTTCAAATTGCTCAGAGTACTTACCTGTTGGTGTTGCCTAATTTCTAATAACTTTGTCTTTCCCTCCCTTTTAAATTGCTGGAGTGCCATTTTGCTCCCACTTCATTTTGTGAGCTTAACTTGTCTGGAATTTAAGGGAAGTGGTGTGATGTATTTATGACTGTGATTTTCTTAACTTGCTTAGAAAGGTGAACTGTTATACAACTGATAAGTAAATAAATATATATTCTTTTACTTAGAAACCTTGAGTCAGTGTTTGCCTGAATCATAGTAATTGCTGCCCTTTGTGTAACTATTTGTACTGCTCACTTACTCTTGAGATAAGTCTGGCTGCTCCGCTACTGCTACCACTATAACTGTATAGTACAGGCTTGTACCAAAGGTGAAATTGTGCTGTCACTTGTAGTCTTAATTGTATAGTGTTCCCAAAGAGTACTGCATATAATTATGCCTAACACGGGTGTATAACAGTGAGGATAAAAGTATAGGATAAAAGTATACACTTAGAGTACTGCTATTACCTTGGATCAACTAACCACAAGGCTAACATCACTAAAAAGCAACAATAATCATGTCTGATATGGAAAGCCACAGTCAGGAGACCCTCCTGAGTTACACTTCTGATTATTTAAGAAACATGTGTAAAGAAAGGAAACTCTCTGCCAAAGGCAAAAAGATTGAATTAGTTGAAAAGTTGTTAAAGAGTCAAAGTCTAGGAAGTGGATCTGAAATACCTGACTCTCTAGCAAATGTGGAAAGCATTGAGGATGATGCTATGTCTATTAATGATGAGTTAGAAGAGGAAGGTGTGTCTCCTAATGTAGGTCTCTCTGCTACCTTGCCTGCTCAGCAACCTCAACCCTTGTCCACTGGGACCCCCACAGGTCCTACACTCAGTCCTGAATTCATTGCTCTAGAGAAAATGAGGCTTGAACTGGAATTTAAACGGTTAAATGCTCAAACTGAACACAAAAATCAAGAACTGAAACTCAGAGAAATGAAGTTGAATCATGAACTTGAAATGAAAAGATTGTCTCTTGAAAATGCTTCTCTCCCAGAGTCTTCTAGGTCTTCCAGTCCTAAGAGTCTGTGTATACCTAAAGAAATTGTGGGTATGTATGAAGTTAAGCTTGATATTTTAGATTGGTTGGCAATGTTTGAATATAACCATGGTATTCAAGTTCTCACAGGGAATCAATTGCTTCCCTGGCTCTTCTCTAGGCTACCCACTGTTGCATCTGATGTTGTGATGGAGTTGGGGGAGGTGGATATGATGGATTTTGAGTGTATGAAGCTGGCTTAGATTGCTAGATTTGGGAAGACCCCTTCCCAGTACCTTAAGAGGTGTAGGACCCCCAAAAAGCCTGATGGTACCCGTTGGGCTACCTGGGTATGTGAGTGCTTGAAAAACTTAGAAGGTTGGATTAAGGGTTACAGAGTAAACGCTTATGAAGGAATGAGAAATATTGTTATGTTAGAGTCTATTTTTGATGTCTGCTCTCCTGAGCTCAGACAGCACTTGGCTGATTCTAAGGAAATAGATCCAAAGAAGCTAGCCAAGGCTGCTGACTTGTGGGTTGCCAACCGGGCTACTCACAAGGATTCTGGGGCTACTCAGAAAAAGGATGAGGGGAAACAGCCAATGAAAGACAACAAAGATAATTCAAATACCTCCAATCCAAAAGAGGGCCACAAACAGCAACATAAGGGTAAACTACAAGGGAAACTAAATTAGGCTAGTGCACCATCTGGACCCAAACCAGATGGAGGTTAGAACAAACCCCCATTCATCAAAACATTTGGGAAATGTTATGTTTGTGGTTCAACTGACCATGTGAAAGGGGATCCCAGATGTAAGGCTAAACCTTCAGAGGTCCACGCTGTCTCCTTAGCCTTCTCCCCAGAGGAAGAAGTACCTATGGCAAGTGGAAACCTTCACCTACTGGCTGAAGAACACATGAGAGTCTCAGCCAGTGTTTCTTTAGTATCCCTGGGCTTGTGGGAACAACATAATTTAGATGTCTATAATTCCATCCTAGATAATACTAAAGAGTATTAAAAAGATAGTGTTCTTGTGAATGGTCAGGAAACCCCTGCCATCAGAGACACTGGAGCCAGCATAACTGTGGTGGATGAATCATTTTTCAAGGTGGAGGATGTTGCTAAGGCACCCAAACACCTCACCAAGTTAGCTGGAGGCCCTGTGCAAATGCTTCCCCAGTTACCAGCTCTCATCCAGTGTAATGATATGACTGTCAAGATACCTTTTAGTGTGCAGAGTGAAGTGCCTGGGAGAGTCCTGTTTGGTAATGACCTTAAAACTCTTGGAGTTGTGTCAAGCACCCCCAGACCTCCCAGTAAAATGAAACGGGAGCTCACAAGGTCTGCAAGGGAGAGAACCTTGAGAGGCTCTCCAGAGGAGATGGTGGAAGAAAATATCACTCCTACTCCACAGGAGTTGCTCACTGCTATTTCTAGGAAAACAGAGGCAAAGGGGAAACCCAAGTCCTCCAGGAAAAAGTCAGACAGCACCCTGTGCTACCAACCAGGACATCACCAAGATTGTCCAAAGTCACTCCTGTGACTACTGTTACGCTCACCTGGTATCCACAGGGTGTCAGGGATGGCACTCTATTAAGAGTGGCACAGGACACCCAAAAAGGGTTTGGGTGGTTGTGCCCAAATAAAGTGGACAGAGAAGCACACACACAGCAGAAAGGAAAGAGAACGAAGAGTAGGCAAGAGTAGCAAGGAAAGGTACAGAATGAATTCCCTCTTGGGGTGTATGCAGATATAGGAAAAGAGTATTCCACGAACCTCAGGAAATACTCAAGCCTTCTACACAGTTTGCTATAACAGAGGCCCATGCTGTTTGCTCATGACTTGGAACAGCAGCTATGGGTGTCTGTAATGTAGAAACGAGACAAGGGAAGGGGCAGAGGTTGACTGATGGGAACCAACAGACAAGCTCTGTACAAAAGGGTCTACAAACAGGACAAGAGAAGATACTTACAGACAAATCCAGGAAAAGGAGGTTGATAGCAAACTAGCAGAAGGAAATGAAGGGAAAGTCGTGTAACAGGATAGGATAGCAGAGGACAGTAAGGAACAAGGTTGAGAGCTCAGAGGAGCAGGAAAGCAATGAGCAAGCCCACAGGAGCAGGGCTGTAAGGTAGAGAGCCCAGAGGGAAAGGGCTTAGGGCAGCAGAGTAAAGCAGGCTGCACGGCAAGGAACCCAGAAGGACCGGGCAGCAAGGAGTGAGCCCTGAGGGGCAGGGCCGCTGACCGTAGAAGGTTGCAGAGGACTGTAGAGGGCTGCTAGGCCGAGAACCCAGCGGAAAAAGGTAGGTAGTAAGCAGCGGAGCGTGATCAGCTGCAAAGTAGGAAGCCCAGAGGACAAGGGCTGTAGGCAGCCGGAGTGAGGCAGGCTGCAGAGCAGGGAGCCCAGAGGACAAGGGCTGAGACTGGAAAGCAGCAGAGCGTGATCAGCTGCAATGTAGAAAGCCCGGTAGGGCAAGGGCGGAGGCTGGAAGGCAGCAGAGCGTGATCGGCTGCAATGTGGAGAGCCCGGCAAGGCAAGGGCGGAGGCTGGAAGGCAGCAGAGCGTGATCAGCTGCAATGTAGAAAGCCCGGTAGGGCAAGGGCGGAGGCTGGAAGGCAGCAGAGCGTGATCGGCTGCAATGTGGAGAGCCCGGCAGGGCAAGGGCGGAGGCTGGAAGGCAGCAGAGCGTGATCAGCTGCAATGTAGAAAGCCCGGAGGAGCAGGGCTGTGAGGAAGAGAGCCTGGAAGGCTATGGCTGTAGGCAGCGAAGAGTAACAGGCTGCAAGGCAGGAAGCCCAGAGGAGCTGGACTGAGGCAGGGAGCCCAGAAGGCTAGGGCTGTAGGCAGCAGGGTGTAGCAAGCTGCAAGGCAGGGTCCAAGCAGGAGTGATGGTAAACAGCATACAAAGATCCGTAGAAAGACACGAAAGGTGGAGGAAGGTCTCTCAATGCAAGAGGCTGAGCCACTGCAGGCAGCAGCCTTTTATACTGCCTAGCCCAGCACAGAGGCAGGCTAATTGGTTGCACCTGGCTAAGCACACCTGCAGACAATCGGCCACCTCCCTCTCTGTCCCTGAGTTGGTGGAAGCAGAGCCAATCCCTAGGGCTTCTGGGGGGTGTAGTTCCTTTGATGACCAATAGGAACAGCCAGGAATCGATGCTTATAGCCAAGTGCATTGTGGGATGCGTAGTTTGTTGGAAAAAATAATAAAGCACCAAAGTCTCGCAAATGGGAAATAAAGTCCCCAAAGTAAATATAGATTGATCCAAGAGTCTGTTGTAAATAAATGATAAACAAATAGTCCATATTGAGCGCAAATGGATGCGCCCATGGTGCAGGCATGACAGTATGCCCCTCTCCAGGCCCCTCTCCAGGCTCCCTGAAGACCGACCTACAAGAAGAATGTCTGTCACACCGTACAAGAGTCTTAATCCAAAAAGGCACATCATGAAGCACCAGAAACGGTTTAAGGTTGCAAGGTGAGAGTCTTGAATGACGGAGACAGTACAAATGTTCTGAACTTTAGATGTAGAAATCAGAAAAGACGAAGTCTTTGGAAAACAAAACCCCAACTGTGTGCATGAAGAGAGGAACTGTGAAAAACTGCTGCAGGCTCCATGATAGATTTTGCTTTGACGGGCAACAGTATGATGTTGGAAGGTGGAGACATAGGTACAGCAGAGTTGGTAGCTTTAGGAAGGTTTTCCAAGACATCCGGAGCAGCCATGACAACGTTAGGGTTAGCCGCAGAGAGTTCAGGAGTCACAGCGGCGGTTTCCCCATGATTAGTAGACAGTTCAGAGGTTACAGCAGCAGTGAGATCTTGAATGACTAGAGAGTATCGAGGCTGTAGCAACTGGGTGTGTGGGTGCCATGAGAGAACCAGCGGGCTGGAACGCACCTGAGACTGGTAGAGTAGAGTCTGGCAGTCTTAGTGCTATAGATACACCAGCAGGAACAACTGAAGCAGTAGTCTTAACAGGGAAACCCTTCGCTGACTTTCCAACAGTTAGCATGGTGGATGTAGGATCAGGAAGAGAAGGTGCTGCGGGATCAGGTTGTGCAGCAGAGGATTCGGCTGCAGCTAGCACAGCTGCGAAGGAAGTAGAAATCTGGGCATCGGGAGCATCAGAATTAGCAGTAGCTTCAGGAATCACAGTAGCTATAGCAACCTCAAGATTTGCAGCAGGGACTTCAGGAGACTCAAATGTGGCAGGGAGTTTAGGAGCCACAGCATCAGGAAGATCATGAATTGCAGTTGGAAGTACGGGTGCTGTAGCAGCTACAGACAGTTCAGGTGTTGCAACCACTGGTAGATCGGGTACCACAACCACTGGCGATTCAGGGGGTATCGAAGAAACTGGAGATGTTGATTGCTCAGGAGTGTTGTCTGATAGCACAGCCACACTTTGGCAAGCCCCGCTTGCCAACTCAGCATGCTCAGTGTGAACTGCGCCAGTCTCCTCAGCTGACGTTGTCATTCCAGAAGAGGTTGTAAGTGTGAGTACTGGACAATAGGCAAGGGTGAGGGCGGAACCATCCTTTGACTCAGAGGGATTTGAAATCCGAAGGCCCACCCATGTTTTGTGGTGTAATGGCTGTGTGAGTGATTTGACCCACCGGAGGAGTTAATTCTTTTCTGTCAGTACAACAACCTGAGTTTCTGTGGCTGGAAGGTGAAAGAGCTGTGTCAGTCTTTAGAAGGGATACATATGCTATATTTAGGTCTTCGATCTGCTTGGTATAAGTCTGTATACTTTTCTGCATGGCAATTCCAGGCCTTATCATGTCGATCTCTAAAAATAAGATGTCAGGTGTTGGACATAGTGTCAGATGGTCTGGTGACTTGTGTCCCTTCATAAGATTCTTATAATGCAAATAAACAAAGTCATCATAGAGGTCTTCGGTCTTTCTTTTAAGGCGTAGGAGTTGTTCGTGTAGCAGGTAAGTATCATTAGTTTGATCTAAAGCTTCAGAAGCTGGTGTGGCAGAAAATTTGGTTGTAGCAATGGGAAGACTGACCTTAGGGTTATTGTGGTTAATAGATACTGTGGAAGCATTAAGACAACCGATGGTTAGTATAGGTCTTTTGTACCCAGGACCAGATGCACAAACCTCAGGATAATGACTGCCTTGTCCTGTCAAATAAGGGTTTCCAGCATTCTGGGGAGCTTGCCAAGCTGATCTTGCGCATATCACTCTGGCAACAGCGTATTCTGGTTTAGAGTCTCCCACAATGAGTGCTATATCCTTGGCTGTTGCGGTGTTAGAAGGCTTGTCAGAAGACGCAGGAGTGTTTTTCACTGTTTGGTTTAACAAGATCTGTAAGAATTCATTATCTTGCTGTAGCTCTGCAACAGATAAGGACTGCGGATCATAGTCGCAAATGTCATAATAATTGTACATGGAAGAAGGGTCAGCTAGCCAGTGAGTATAGTACCGTGCTTGTAAATCTTTGTTTACTAAGGCGAGACTGTCCTTTAGACTAAGGTTCTTGTTTGCTGTCTTTAGGGAAACCATAGGTTTATGCAAAGGTTTCTTAACCCGAAAGGAAAGCATCTTTGGTCTGTGTGTGCCTTTCCGGCCTATGGAACAAGACATTTTTGGCTCTTGCATTCTGTCAGGGATGGCACTCTATTAAGAGTGGCACAGGACACCCAAAAAGGGTTTGGGTCGTTGTGCCTAAATAAAGTGGACAGAGAAGCACACACACAGCAGAAAGGAAAGAGAACGAAGAGTAGGCAAGAGTAGCAAGGAAAGGTACAGAATGAATTCCCTCTTGGGGAGTATGCAGATATAGGAAAAGAGTATTCCACCAACCTTAGGAAATACTCAAGCCTTCTGCACAGTTTGCTATAACAGAGGCCCATGCTGTTTGCTCATGACTTGGAACAGCAGCTATGGGTGTCTGTAATGTAGAAACGAGACAAGGGAAGGGGCAGAGGTTGACTGATGGGAACCAACAGACAAGCTCTGTACAAAAGGGTCTACAAACAGGACAAGAGAAGATACTTACAGACAAATCCAGGAAAAGGAGGTTGATAGCAAACTAGCAGAAGGAAATGAAGGGAAAGTCGTGTAACAGGATAGGATAGCAGAGGACAGTAAGGAACAAGGTTGAGAGCTCAGAGGAGCAGGAAAGCAATGAGCAAGCCCACAGGAGCAGGGCTGTAAGGTAGAGAGCCCAGAGGGAAAGGGCTTAGGGCAGCAGAGTAAAGCAGGCTGCACGGCAAGGAACCCAGAAGGACCGGGCAGCAAGGAGTGAGCCCTGAGGGGCAGGGTCGCTGACCGTAGAAGGTTGCAGAGGACTGTAGAGGGCTGCTAGGCCGAGAACCCAGCGGAAAAAGGTAGGTAGTAAACAGCGGAGCATGATCAGCTGCAAAGTAGGAAGCCCAGAGGACAAGGGCTGTAGGCAGCCGGAGTGAGGCAGGCTGCAGATCAGGGAGCCCAGAGGACAAGGGCTGAGACTGGAAAGAAGCAGAGCGTGATCAACTGCAATGTAGAAAGCCCGGTAGGGCAAGGGCGGAGGCTGGAAGGCAGCAGAGCGTGATCGGCTGCAATGTGGAGAGCCCGGCAAGGCAAGGGCGGAGGCTGGAAGGCAGCAGAGCGTGATCAGCTGCAATGTAGAAAGCCCGGTAGGGCAAGGGCGGAGGCTGGAAGGCAGCAGAGTGTGATCGGCTGCAATGTGGAGAGCCCGGCAGGGCAAGGGCGGAGGCTAGAAGGCAGCAGAGCGTGATCAGCTGCAATGTAGAAAGCCCGGAGGAGCAGGGCTGTGAGGAAGAGAGCCTGGAAGGCTATGGCTGTAGGCAGCGAAGAGTAACAGGCTGCAAGGCAGGAAGCCCAGAGGAGCTGGACTGAGGCAGGGAGCCCAGAAGTCTAGGGCTGTAGGCAGCAGGGTGTAGCAAGCTGCAAGGCATTGTCCAAGCAGGAGTGATGGTAAACAGCATACAAAGATCCGTAGAAAGCCACGAAAGGTGGAGGAAGGTCTCTCAATGCAAGAGGCTGAGCCACTGCAGGCAGCAGCCTTTTATACTGCCTAGCCCAGCACAGAGGCAGGCTAATTGGTTGCACCTGGCTAAGCACACCTGCAGACAATCGGCCACCTCCCTCTCTGTTCCTGAGTTGGTGGAAGCAGAGCCAATCCCTAGGGCTTCTGGGGGGTGTAGTTCCTTTGATGACCAATAGGAACAGCCAGGAATCGATGCTTATAGCCAAGTGCATTGTGGTATGCGTAGTTTGTTGGAAAAAATAATAAAGCACCAAAGTCTCGCAAATGGGAAATAAAGTCCCCAAAGTAAATATAGATTGATCCAAGAGTCTGCTGTAAATAAATGATAAACAAATAGTCCATATTGAGCGCAAATGGATGCGCCCATGGTGCAGGCATGACACAGGGACGCCACCCAGCCGGGTTACTCGCTGGTATGCTTCTCAGCTTTGCCCTCATGTGGTCTGCGGGGAAGGTTCTGCCTGAAAATACAGGAGGACTGTGTTCAAGACTGACCGAATGGGGTAAATATCCTCCCTCCACCCCCGTATGATTTCAGTCCCTCTGGCGCCCTCTCCTCACCTTGTGGTAGAATTAGGCATGCTCTCCGTCCTGCCTTCTTTGCAGGGGCGCGTTGTCTTTCATGGGCGAGTGCGGTCCGGTTACTTCACTGACGCCGGCCCGTTTGATATTGTTCAGGTAGGTCTTATTGCTGTTCTTTAGTTTTGTTGCTATCCTGCATGCCTTTCTTTGTTTAAAATGTCTCTTTTTTCTCCCTTAGGTATGCTGAGCTTCAGTAAGGCGAACTGGCTTGGTTGGGCCCCGCTGGTAAATGATGGCGCATTAAGAGCACTATGATGCGGTAAGTAAACGCTATGCGCAGCATTGCGAAGTCTTGCCTTTGCTAACCTGTGTTTTCCTTCCTTGTAGGTCGCAGTGTTCTTCAGCACGAGTGGAATGTTCGGAGTGGTGCCAGCCGAGAGGCGACCAGCCAGGTAAGCCTTTTGAGCAGTTCGTAATTTGTAAATGTCTCTACTGCTTTCTTTAATGTTGCCTCTATCTTCCTCTTTCAGGTCGTTCTGTCCGGGAGGTGTGCAGATTCGAAGAAGCTGTTCTCAGTAGCTGCGAGTGTTTAAAGATGAAGACTGCAGGTAAGATGCTGCTGCTAATGATGTTCCTTTTGTCTCCTTGCAGGTTTTGCTTCTCCGAGGTTCGAGGGAATATCTGGACACGGTGAGCGTCACGTTGTAAGCTGCAAAGTAACGCGAAGCGTGTTGTCTTGCTTGGGTGTGGTTTAAATAGCCCCAACAAAATAGTCCAGGTAAAGTAGTCCCTAGGCTACCACACCCAAAACACTAGACTGCATAGCTTGGTTCTTAGGAACCAAGCTATGTGGATGCCTCCATGTTGGCTGGCAATACAATAAAGTAGTCCCCAAGCACATTGTTTTTCATGGTGTATGAGCCAGGTGCCATAGGCGCCAGGACTGGCTGGCCCATGAGGGCTTTTGAAGAGGATGCCAGGCTCTAGAGGCCCGAGTCCTGACTCCACCTGGCCAATGGGTTTGCCAGAGGGGGTTTTGGGCGAGGGTCGTGACAACTACTCCACTTGCTGAGGCAGAGTGTGAGGTGCAAACTTGTGTGGTTGAACCAGCATCTGAAGAGTAAGATCTGGAAGAAGACGCTGTCTTAGTTGGAGATCTTGACCCTGTTGAACATCCTGAGCTGCAGTCTTTACTGGCAGAAGGTAGACCCAACAGGGCAGACTTTAGCAAAGGACAGAAAGAGTGTCCTACTCTCGAAGGTCTTCGACAACAGGCTGCTAACCAACTTGATGGGAAGAAGTTGGGAAGCACAGGTTAAGCTAGGAAGATGGCCTCTTCTACAGAAAACCGACTGCGTCTACCCCTGGGGCCTGCAAAAGAATTGTAGTGCCCCTTGCTAACAGACTCCAGTTCCTACAGTTAGCCCATGAGATACCTTTGGCAAGTCATTTTAGTTTCAAGAAGACCAAGGAAAGGCTCTGTCTCTACTTCTACTGGCCTAAAATGGGTTCAGAAGTTGACAAATTCTTTAGGAGCTGTCACACTTGCCAAACCTCTGGCAAGAGAGGAGCCAAGAATGTGGCACGGCTCAGACTGCAGCTAAGGTTCTACTTGGTATTTTTACCAGAGTAGGGTTTCCTAAGGAAATGATATCCGACAGGGGATCCAATTTTATGTCCCACTACATGCAAGCCATGTGGAAAAACTGTGGTGTCACTTACAAGTTCTCTACAGCCTACCATCTACAGACAAATTGACTGGTAGAGAGGTTTAATCGTACTATGAAGAGCATGATAGGTGCTTTAGAGGAACCCCTTAAAAAAAGTGGGACCTTCTACTGCCATGCCTCCTCTTCGCATATAGAGAAGTCCCTCAGGAGGGAGTTGGTTACAGTCCCTTTGAACTTCTCTATGGCCATCCAGTCAGAGGTCCATTGGCCCTGATAAAGGGGGGGGGGGATATTCTCACTGGTGACTGTTTACCTGTCAAAAGCAGGGGTTACAGAATGTCAGATCATGTGAGATCCCGCGTCAAAGGTGAGGTCAACAAGATGCTTGATATCGGGGTTATAGAGCCCTCTACAAGTCCATGGTCTAGTCCATTTGTTCTAGTACCAAAAGCAGGATCCAAGCAACTGAGATTCTGTGTGGACTACAGAGCTCTAAATGCAGTCACTAAGACTGATGCCGATCCTTTGCCAAGGACAAATGAGCTGGTGGATAGACTTGGTTCAGCCAAGTACCTCAGTACATTTGACTTAACCTCAGGCTATTGGCAAATAGTACTGACAGACCATGCCAAGGAGAAAACTGCATTTTCTACCCCAGCAGGCCTCTACCAGTTTAAGGTAATGCCCTTTGGACTAAAGAATGCACCTGCTACATTTCAAAGAATGGTTAATCAAGTTCTGAATGGGATGGAGGACTTCTGCATGGCATACTTGGATGACATTGCAGTGTTCAGCCCTACATGGAAACAACATATTAATCACCTTGGATATGTTTTGCAGGCTCTTGAGCAGGCCCATCGGACCATAAAGGCAAGCAAATGTCAAATTGGTCAGAGTAAAGTGGTCTACCTTGGTCATGAGGTAGGAGGAGGTGAGATAAGGCCATTGGCCAGCAATGTAAAAGCTGTGAAAAACTGGGCCACCCCCTACTACTCAAACCCAAGTGAGAGCTTTCCTAGGTCTCACTGTGTCCTACAGGAATTTCATTGAGAACTATGGGACCATAGCTTCTCCTTTGAATGTGATCTCCTCTCCAAAATCCCCTAAAAAGGTTAGATGGAATGAGGAGTGCACTCAAGCCTTTGAAAGCCTGAAGAAAGCCCTTTGTCAAGCTCCAGTCCTAAGAGCTCCTGATTATCACCAACCCTTCCTTGTGCAGACAAATGCCTCCAATATAGGTATAGGTGCAGTCCTCAATCAACTGGATGAGAAAGGAAGGGGGCACCCCATTTGCTTCATCAGTAAGAAACTGAAGAAACCAGAAACAAGATGGGCAACCATAGAGCGTGAATGTTTTGCCATTGTGTGGAGTTTGAAGAAATTTAGACCATACTTGTATGGATCTACTTTTGTGATTCCAACTGATCACCAACCCTTGAGATGGTTAATGCAAATGAAAGGGGAAAACCCAAAACTGCTAAAATGGTCAATTTGCCTGCAAGGGTTTGATTTTACCATTGAGCACAGAGCAGGATGCCACCAGCAAAATGCTGATGGTCTCTCTAGGATGTTTATAAACAACTATAGGTAGAGATTCATCCGAGAGTGGATTAAATCCTCCTGTCCCTTAGTCTGGGTGGGGCAAGTGTTAGGGAGAATTCTCATAAATGGCTGATTTCCCTTACCTAAAGAGTCCCCCAGCAGCTTTGCTGGATTTCTAGGATTTATTTTTTCACCTGGTAAGAGTGTGAGCCTTTTTCCCACTCTTACATGTGTTTTGCTGTGTGTATTTTCACTGTTTGTGTGATCCTGGGCACTGGAGCCTCACCTACTCCATGTGCACCACTTTTTGTGCGTGTTACACAGCACCTTCAGTGCAGTGACACAGGGTTGTCTTTGAGACTTCCCACTGACTCAATTTTTCTGGGGCTGACTACTGTCCCCCAGAAACAGGCAAAGTTGCCATTAACTTCATATAGTCACTTTAAACCACAGACCCAGTACACCCCATCTTCCATGGAGTATTGGAAAGGGTTAACTCCTATCCCTTTTTGTCTGTGCCTCTTGGAGCCTTGTTTCGCTCCCTTAACATTAAGACTTGGCTGGTGGCAGTGGTATCTACCCTACCTTTCCTACCACGATTATATTATATAAACGTGGTATTGTTCCCGGCTATCATATTAGCCTCAAACATAAACCCGCTTGACCAAATACATTTGATTTTGTTTCTGGCTGGGTTTATTCACCTTTTATTTTTGTTAAAGTCTTTCTCGTGTTTTTCTTTGCGCCAAACCGGGGATGACTCCTTTGTTCGCCGTCTTTTCGCGGGCTTCTGCACAGAAGCCCTCCTTAAGGCGCCTGATAGTCTGAGGGGCAGGATGTGAGGGAGGGATCTTCGGACCCCTGCCATGGGTTGCCTTAGTAACCCAAGTCGCACTCTTGTCTGATTGGTTAAGGGGACTGGCCTTGCCAGGCCAGCCACCCTGCTGTGTGATTGGAGAAAACCGCATAAAAAGCAGGTCGCTGGGACTGGAAGAGCAGAGTCGCCACTGGAACGAAAAAGAACCAACATGGAACTGGAAGAAGAGGATCCCTACAACGACTGAACCGCCCGGTGAAGCCCTGCTGCAGGTCCGAATCTCCAAATCCGATGACAGAGAAGGTCCTCCAGGAAACTTCTTCCCTTGTCCTGGTGGGACCAACCAGTTCGCCCAAACTACAAGCCACGACCCCTCCTCTGGTCGAATTCGCTTTACAGAGCTACAGTGGGCCGGATAGCCAGGAAGGTCGGACCCTGCTTGGCTTTTAAGGAGCACACCTTTTATTCGTTGTTTTGCTCTGCTGCTGGCTTCTTCCATGGGTGACGCTGGACGCTCCAGTCTTCCTACTTCTGCTCAGTCCGACAGCCGCTTCAGGAACCGTGAGCCTGCAGGAACTGCCAGGAACGTCTGCCTCAGCTACAGCTCCCTCTCCGTTTTAAGGTACTGTGCAAATCCGGTTGTCCGTTTCGTTCAACCGCGGTAAAAGTGTTTGACATTTTCTCCAATCCGAGGGCTTGTCCTTCTCTTCTCTTTGAACTATCTTTTCTACCAGCCAACCTCGTCCGGAATCTGTGCCACAAACCTTACCGCAAACTACCCTGAACTGTGTGATCTTGAGCAAAAAACTTTTGACCTATTGACTTTGGCCCTAAGCCTTTTCTAGCTGATCTCCTCACTGTAGTCTCTCTTGTTCAAATTGCTCAGAGTACTTACTTGTTGGTGTTGCCTAATTTCTAATAACTTTGTCTTTCCCTCCCTTTTAAATTGATGGAGTGTCATTTTGCTCCCACTTCATTTTGTGAGCTTAACTTGTCTGGAATTTAAGGGAAGTGGTGGGGTGTATTTATGACTGTGATTTTCTTAACTTGCTTAGAAAGGTGAACTGTTATACAACTGATAAGTAAATAAATATATATTCTTTTACTTAGAAACCTTGAGTCAGTGTTTGCCTGAATCATAGTAATTGCTCCCCTTTGTGTAACTATTTGTACTGCTCACTTACTCTTGAGATAAGTCTGGCTGCTCCGCTACTGCTACCACTATACTGTGTAGTACAGGCTTGTACCAAAGGTGAAATTGTACTGTCACTTGTAGTCTTAATTGTGTGTAGTGTTCCCAAAGGGTACTGCATATAATTCTGCCTAACACTGTATCATGTGGGACTTCTTGAAATTGTGGACGCAGCGCAGTCTGTGGAGAGTGGCAGGTTATGCAGAGATGTTTCAAGACCTGTTTGGGGGAACGGGCCCTGATCAGCCAATCATCCAGGTAGGGGTAGGCATGAATCCCCCAACTCTTGACTCGCTGCCACCACCGCCATCAACTTGGTGAAAACCCTCGGGTGGAGGTCAGCCCGAATGGCAGAACTCGAAACTGATAATGAGATCCACCAACAGTAAACCTCAGGTACTTTCCGCTCTTGTGATGGATAGGCACATGAAAGTAAGCATCTTGAAGGTCCAATTACACCATCACATTCTGGAGCTGGAGGGCCTGAAGGATCTGAGAAAGGGTGACCATCTTCAACTTGTCCTTTCTGAGACACTTGTTCAAGCATCTGAAGTACAAGATGGACCACAATCCTCTGTCCTTCTTGGGGATTAGGAAATAGGCAGAGTACCACCCTGTGTTCCTCTGCGTCAAAGGTACTGGTTCTATAGCACCTTTCTCTAGAAGGCTCGGAATTTCCTGAAAAAGGAACAGAGGAGTAGCATTGGCTGATTTTAGCGCCAGGCTTCTGGCTGAAAACACCTTTTTCACCACTGCGTCGAGGCGCTTATCGTCCCGATCAGGCGGTATGGTGGGGTATGCCACTTGCTTGGACATGAAAGTTGCTGTCTGGACTACCAAGTTTTACAGTGTCGGCTGTCTGGATAAGTACTCTGTATCATTACTTGAAGGCCTATATTTTTGGTGCGGTTCTTGTTGACAGCCGGACATGTATCCAGTGTCTCCCAATTTGCTTTAACCCTCTTCTGCAGGGCAATGTGAAAAGGTAATACAGGGTAATTCTGCGGGCCCCTTATCCAAAATATCAGTAAGATCATCCTGTTCAAATGGATTAGCTGGCCCGCCTATCCCAGAAATTCAATTACCCTAGACATTAACTGTCTATAGGAGCATCTGCATGCTCTTCCGGATCTGGCTTGCCAAATTCCAGCTCTGGCGATGTTTCAATGCCACTTGCTGACTGTAGGTGTTCCAAACACTAGTCCGAAAGAGCGGTGTATCCTGGTCGGATGGCACATGTTCCTCATATATGGAGGACAAGGACTTAAAGAAATCCTTTATAGGGAGAGGTTTTAAGGACTTATCTATTTCCTTCAATGGAATCAAAAGTTTTGACGCTAATGGCGTTGATTGCTGTCACGCTGATGGTGTTGATGATTTCGATGCTGATGGCGTCTATGACTTTGACGCTTTTCGCATCACAGGCTTCGACGCTATTGGCGTCGTAAGGACTCAACCCCCGACTCAATGGAGTCTTCCACGGATGAGGACTGGTCCTGTCATCGAGTCGAGACCTCAACGGTTCTCGAGAGGTTGATGGCTTGTCTCCTAGGCTCGAGGGAACGCAGGATTTGGCCACAGACTTCTCCTTGTAGGCTTTTGACGGCACGACAGGAACATGACATTTTGTCTTTTCCTTCGAGGGGGACGGATTTGAGCATTTTCTGCCTGAATACCTCCCATTCGGCTGTAGTCACCAACTTACTTGGGCAGACTATTTTCCATTCTGGGGAGAAATCAGAGGAGGAAGGAGATATATGGCACCTTTTTTCATTTTCTAGATGAAAATGAGGAGTGGTGTGAACCGCTTTGGGTGTGAGATTGTTTCTTAAACCTCTTCCTCTATGGTGAGTTGCCTCTCGACTCATCCAACGAGCACCTTTTCGAAAGTGTCGTAGAAGGGGATTTTGTAGGGGGCCTACATGCTGCTAACTTCCCCTTCTCCAGCATTGGATCTTTCATAGATTCAGATGCTTGAATATTCCCCGTCGTCAGGTGGTAGTGCATGTACATAGCCCATTGTAGTCTATGAGCCATTCTGTTGTGTAGTCTCTCCACCTCACTTTGGTCCTTTATGGCCCCAACCAATGAGGTGGCAGCAATGTCAACAATGTTTTATGCGTGATCGTCGTCGATGATGGCTACGTCGATGGTATGGTCGATGACGGGCCTTTTCCTTCGCTCGTGGACAGCTTCTCCGTCGACGACTGCCCCCCCCCGCAACCCTCCCCCTGTTTTTTGCAAACTCCTCCTTACCTCCCTCCAGAGGTAGATTTTGCTGATGAGTGTGACTTCTTCTGGCTTGATGAGTCCAGTGGAGGCAGAAAGGGTATCAACTCCAGCTTCCTCTTGCTTTTAGCTATGGGAGAGGAACTCCTTTCCACTGAAGAGGACCTTCTCTTTGAAGTTTACCTCTCAGATGGAATGCTGGATTGGACAGGAGCTGTCCTGACAGACTCTTCGCTCGAAGATTGATCCCTGGCTTCCAGGTGTAAAAAGAGTCTTCTATGCCTGTCCTGAAGGGTCTTGGTGGAAAATGTTCTACAAATATCGCATTTCTGGATGTCATGTGGGTACAGACAATAAATGTAATGTTCGTTTGAGTCTCCCATGTCAACTAGTTTCTTCTTGCACCTCGTGCAGTCCCTAAACAGGGAAGGCTTCGTAACAGCCTGAGGTGCAGCCATTTCTGAAGAGAAATTTCACACAACGATTTTGTAGTGAAAACAACAGTTTTCTGTCTCAAGGTTTCACTGAGACTAAAGCCCCTAAGTAGGGGAACAAAGCAGAATATATTTGAAAGAAATATATTCCACACAAAAGTAGAAAAGATTTGAAAAGCTCAGAGAGCTTGAGGATTCCCTGTGTCTGTTAGACGCCGGTGAAAAATCTGAAGATGGCTGCTGGGGGCGGAGCTTAAGCCCTGCCACCTCATTGGTTGGAGCCATAAAGGACCAAAGTGAGGTGGAGGGACTACACAATAGAATGGCTCATAGACCACAATGGGCTATGTACATGCACTGCTAGTTGGCAGTGTATGTATATTAAAAAATATTTTTTATAATTAATATCACTGAAGATTCCCAGTCTGACGACGGGGAATATTCAAGCATCTGAATCTATGAAAGATACCAACGCTGGAGAAATACAGTTACAGGTAAGTAACTAAGACTTACGCTCCTTCAATGCCTTACCTGTCATGCACTGCATGACCCATAGTCTGCCGTCCTACGCTCAACACCAAGGCACCCAAGACAGACCCTTTGGGCATCTGTAATGGACATCTTGGCGCTGCAGTCATGACACTTAATAAACCCGGTCTTCGGGGTCGATGAAGCCGATGAAGAGGCCATTTTCTCAAATGTTGCAGTTTCTGAGGAAACCAAAAGCGTGCCGTAATCTTGGAAGCCTAAGCTACTGCAGAAAAACGGAACTGAAGCTAACGGGCCCTGCGTGTGTTATATATACCCGTGATGACGTCGACCTTGAGACGAAGGCCCTCAAGGGAAATCGAGTCAACTGCATCGACTCACAGCGCCCTCTGCCGAAATGTTTTCCAAAGCAACTGTAGAGGAGCAGGTAGACGCTTTCTCACTAGTTCCTGCCCCCTCACCACCGTCATACTGGAATAGTCAGAGAAGAGCAGTAAATGGGACCCCTGTCTTGTTCCCATACTGCATCGAGTGTATGAGAGACGTTATACACTCAGACAGCCATACAGAATGTACCCTTACAATGAGCCAGTGGAAGGGTGCCACATGGGAGGATGTCAGCATGCACCTATGGATATCATGGAGCATTAAGTGAAATCCGACAAGGGTAGAGAGATGACATCAAGAAAATATATGAACCTCTGTTGAAACGATATGAAAATACTTAAGAGTAACAATGTACCTGTAGCACTAAGAGAAACATGTACCTAAAAGCTAAAGTAAACATGACTACAAAGCAGATGAAGTTGCTTACTGATCAATAACTGTAAATATGCAGTAACGCAAGGTAAAAAGGAAACATATAGAAGCTTGCTACAAAGGTATATATAACGTGGCTGGGGCAGCCATTATAGGAAAATGGACATCGATTTGTGTCTGATTTAACCAAGCTAACTCAGAAACAGAATATGGTTGTAGGATCAGGAGACGCGGAAGAATAGTTCCGTCTGCAGAACCGACGAGGTTGGCCCAGATTGAAGAATGCTATTTTAAGGAATAAGCACAGAGCACAAAGGGAGTTACATGAATAAGCTCTGAATGTGGGACATTCCTCAGAGATTGAAGAAGAAAACATCTGCAAGAGCCAACTATTGGTAAATTAAAAGTTTACAAAGTTAGTGGGGTGCACTCGAGAGCAGCGCCAAGAAGGCCGCTCTTATGTGAGCTCTCGAGGACCTGCCTTAAATCCGCTCAAAATCCTGTCACCTTGCAGCTGATTAGCCCTAAAAATCCTGGGGTGTGAAGCTAAAGGTGCCTGGAGGTGGATTCCGGTAAGACCGGTGCGTGAGCGGGCTGGCGGAGATCGCCGAGGATCATTGTCGGGGCCTGCAAGAGCGGAGGCGGCATGGGGCGCAGAGCTGTGCAGCATCGGGCCAGTTGTGGACGGGGGCAGGAAGGTTGAAGCCCTGCGATCAAAGGCGAGCACGGCAGGGCACCCCTTTCATCGAGGTGTCCTCAGGAGCAGGTGCTCCCCGCGACATATAAGTGCAGCCTGCTTGGTTCAGTGAGGGGCCCTGGAGGGCCACACACTGAGACTCAGGCTCCAGGGAGGCAGGGGGGGGATGGTCAGTGGACTCCCGAGCTCTGACGTGGAGTCAGTCAGAGCAGATTGCTGGTTGGCAGGCTTGGAGTGGTTCGCCTCCCGTGAGTGCCACAACCCATGCTGAGTGTTCCTTGCTGGGCGAATGATGAGTCGGGGCGGAGGAGAGGATAAACGTGATGCTGATGCGCAATCCTGGGACTAATTGCTGTGTGACTGCCGCTCGGCGATTTCGCGGCCTGACCATGGCATAGCTGAGTACACTGTGTGGGCCAGGAGGCATGCGCATAGGCCCCCGGTATAGCTGCGGCAGGACCACTGTGTGGAGAATCTGGTGCCCGTCCCTGACAAGGCTGAACCCACCGGGTGAGCCCGGGAGGCACCCGTGGGGGGGTAGAGTTCACTGGTACAAGACAGCTGTTCGGAGGCTCCAGTGACTGTCCCCGGCACGGCTGGGCACAGTGGTTGGACTGGGGAGAGCTTGCTCACAATTACAATATCCCTGGACTCTGGTGCTTCAGCGCTTGAAATGGTGTGATCTGGACACTACCTCGTTGGCCAACACTGGAATGTAGGCAGAAACGACTCATTGTGCAATCAAAGACTGCAGGTGTCCTCTTGATGTGGAGAGTTTACAAGGTCTGGCAAAACGGAGTGATCAACAGCAGAGAGGGTACAAGGTATATATAAGGGAGAGGTAAACTGTCCGTGGTTATCTTTGCAGAGACCGGTCTGTGTAAAGAGCTGCAAATATTCAGCCCTAAACCCAGCAGATTGATGTGAACTGTGAGAAACCTGTCAGTGTCTCCCTGGTTAGACCATGGGGATCTGTCACCCAGGTGGCCAGGACACGGCCATCGCTATTGGATCCAGTTCTTGGGGGTGGACCAGTAAAGGAGGATCACCTGGATGAGTGGTACTTGGGGAGTGGGACACCGACGAGTGAGACACAGTATTCCCCTTCTTTCGACACCTTTTCCCCATCCTACCACATAGGGTATTCCAAAACACTGCCCCCCCTTTTCCCACACAAACACTTTTGCACAACACGAAAGACAACGGACAAGCACCAGAGCCGTTTACCTGACATGTCCCAATATAAGGGTCAGGCAAAGTCAGGCAATTGACCAGAATCACACACACCTGATGACCCTTTCCCTTCCCCACAGGGATAAAAGGTGGAGCATGAGAGCACAGGACAAGCAAGACGGACCGCACAACGTGAGAGCTAACTCAGCACAGAAGTTGAAAAGGAGGCGAAAGATGGAGCATACTGCGGGAGTGACAAGGAGAGAAGTGACCTTGCCCTTTCCTACTAAGGCCCGTGAAACCTCTGCCGATGGAAACATAAAACTGAGAACAATAGCCGGCGCGTATTGCAGCAGATGTCAACGGCACACAAGACCCTCCTCCGCTGATTACAAAGCTGAGGAGAGATGCTTGACTCAGAGGTACCAACCGTGACTTAAAGGAGAAGAAAGCCAAGCGGTGCATCACAGCCAGTGAGTCGAGGGGAGAGTTGATAAGAAACCAAACTGTGTTGAACAAAAAGTAGCAAGCGGCTAATTTGAACTTTGAAAGGTTTCAAGGAACCATTGAGAAAAGAGGGAGAAAACCAGCAACAGAGGAGGCCGGCACCACATGGGTGCTCACACATTAAACTCTGGGTGATTACCCAATGGTAGAGACAACCATAACCAGAAGGCCTTGGGAAAAAGCGATAAGAGGTCAAAGTGATCATACAGGGGTCTTGTAAAATCCCCTGTATTGTCGAAAGTCTTTGGCCGACAGATGATTGTGAAGGAAAGGGACATGAGCCCCGCTTGGTGAAACTAGCGTATGAACTGTGTTTCGTAAAGGTTGGCAAGAGTTAACCGGCGCAGGGATGCTAACAAAAAGGGGCGAAGTCTAAAGTCCTGAAATACAGTGAACTGCATATAGAAGTTGTCGAGAGTGAACCTGGCAGAGGGAAGCCGACAACCAGAGTAGTGTGTTGATCAACGTGAATCCGACCAAGGAGTGTCCATATTGAACTGTCTGCAAATGTTGGTGAGAGGGAAGCTGACAATCAGGGCAAAGCCACAAGAACTGTTTAAAAAAACATTAAGATTTATACATGCAAGAAGTATTGGAAGACCTGGGGAAGTGAATTGTCCCCCTTGTCAGTTGGGTTCAAGCCCGGCCGAGGGAGATCCAGGGGTGAAAAGTGAACACCCAAAATCCAGTGAGAAAATAACTATTTATTTGTTTTTTGCAATACGATTCGTGAGGGGTCTGCACCCAGGAGAGGGGGACTCAGGGGTGAAGCCATCACCCACCGTATATGTGGAAAGGAACTTTTTGTCTGTTTTTTTAATATATTAGGCCCTCGAAGGCAGGAGACTTTTATTGAATAGAGACTTTACCATCGAACAACCCGATAGTTGGAACAGAACTGTCGGCTCGTGCTGGGAAAGCTCGAATGTGTGCTGTGCTCAAGGAGATCCGCCTTGTCCCATGCTCAAAACGTGGGGAAGGGAGACCCCTAGCAATCACATCCTGAATTATTATTTGTGAACAGCCTTCTGCTGCTTATCTCGACTTCTTTCTTTATTGAGAACAATATCCCACATTTCTTTTCGTATTTAGAGTAAGGATTGGCAATAGGTTTTTCGTAGTATAGGCCCTTTTATACTTTGATGAAATGCCACAAGGACTGCCTTATTTTTCATTTGATGGACGAAGCTTGCTCCCATCTAAGATTTAGGTTTAGGTGAGGCTGTGCAGGAGGGACCGAAGCCAGCCCATACGACTGGGGCTTTCCCAAACAACACTTTAAGATGGAATAGCAGCACCCATGAGATGGATGGGTATGCAGATTCATACTCAAGCATCAGATCAATAATGACAACTCAATGGTTTGGAAAAGGGAGTCTGTTTAATGACAAGTACAAAAAACGGGGAGTTATGAATATCAGCAGTGACGCGATCATCCTTCTCGCTTCAACTCCAATGAACTTCACAAAAATGACATCCTTTATACTAAAAACTTGTCATCACTGACGTGAAACGCTAGAAAATGTTGCATGCAATTCTATTGGTTATAGGAAGGTAACTTTATTATAGGTACTATATCTGTATATGGTAACGGGGAGAGGGGATTGGATAACTAGCATCAGGTCGGGCATCTAAGCCCTTCCTTCAGAATGACTACTGTAAACGTCACAAAGAGTATGACATCTCATTGGTTCTACAGGCTATAGGATCCTAGATTACTTGGTGCATTGTGATTGGGTTGATACCACGTCACCTTGTACTTTTCTACTTTGCCTAGCAGCATGCAGAATGGTCGGCCAGGTGCAGGGTGCCCGTCAGTTCCCCTAGCCTCCCACCAACCAGTGCCACCATCTATCACTGACCCACTGGCCATGTGTCAATTAGTTTCTAATTTGTAGGCCTCGATGCTGCCTCTCTGTCTGTGAGAACTCAGATATCTGTGCATGGCTCAAGGCTGCGCGTAGGTGTGAAGACCCCAACTCTTCTTGCTTGGCAGGTCACTTGTCTTAGGCACAGTGAAATCGTCTCCGTCTCCATGTAATTTGTGTATTTGATTTTAGCTTTCTGTCCACCAAATGCCTTTTGCTGCTTATCTCGACTCCTTTCAACAGGATAATCCGCTCTTGGTGTCATAAATTGTATTAGCCTGTGTCAGCTTAAGATGACCTTGGTTTCTTTGCACGGGCCTCATGCCTCTGAGTTACGTTTTTGTCCTTGCCTTTCGATTCCCGTGTTTGAGGGCCTTCGCTCCTGGGGCCTCTGGTAACTTGCAGTTGGTTCTGTCTTTTTGCAAAGTGGACATATATGTTATATAAAGTGTTCCTTTTGAGGTAGATATTTATATGTGGCGCTTGCTGCATCTAATTTCCTACTAAGCATAGCAAGCCGCACGATTTCATCAGCTTTCTTGCATTTCTAAGCATATGTACACGTGTAAACTGGTTGCATATCTTCATCGCTTTTATGGCATAAGCTTCTTATACTTGACATCGTCCTTTTAACTTGAACTCAGGATCACTTATCCATGGTGTTTCGTCTCTCTTCGTTTTTCACAGGTCGTCGTTTTCTTTATCTGCGAGTCAGTCCGAGTTCGTGTGATGCCACCATTCGTCCTCTTTTAGGACTTTCGTGGCTTCTTCAGGCATCAAGTTTTGACAATCGTCATTCTGTCTCACTTGTCGATATGGTTTTCTCAATGGGTACCTTATTGTCCAAGGTTTCTTTGGTGTTGGTACTTCAATGGGTGCTGCCGGTCTGATCGGTAACGGGCAGAGCCCTACTCTGGCTCTCTGCTGGTTTATTTGCGAATAGTGCGTCACGTATCTCGGCGAGAGCGTTCCTGGCATTCCAAAATGGGCGCTTTGAGTGCAGGTCGTGCTTGGGACCTCCTCTACAAGGGTTTTTTTTCACCCGGGATTTACAGTTTAATAAACACCCTTGAACTGTGATCACTTGTGTCTGTCTTTACTGTTGCCACCATGAGTTCCTTATAGAACCCAGAACAGTGCTGCAAAACTGTTGGTCCATTATTACAGGGAAAACAGACCTGATCGGAGGATCTGCGGTTGATCATGGAGTGCTGGGGATTGATCCCGCGGGGTGCGCTGGACCCTGAAGTGGGTCTGCCAACTGTTAACAGGCTACGGTATACTCCCGAGGTGATCCCAGGGTAAGGTATCACTGGAACGAAATGGGGAAGCATGACAAAACGCAATCCAAGTTTCTGCATGGTACGACGTCACAAAGCAGAGCTGCAGCCTGCAGAGCACAGGAGGTGGATGAGGTAGCTGAACAAAGGGGGTAACCCTCTCCAGACACACTTAGAGACATTAAATGCTTCCTGACCCAGCTACAGAGTGGCATATCCTCCCTGGACAGCAAGATGGATACGCTCACCTGTAAAGTTGACCATATGCAAGTCTGTGTTAATAGGCACAGCGACAGATTGGATGAGGCAGAGCAGAGTTTATCCACGGTGGAGAACGTGTCCTCCGCATCTTCTAGGGAGGTGGTCAAGTTACGTAAGGTGGTTAAAGAACTACAGGAAAAGCAGGATGATGTAGAGCCCCAGTCACGCCAAAATAATCTTTGATTAATAGGGCTCCGGGAGGTGGCGGACAATGCACCTATGGAACAAATGGTGGAGGCGTTGCTACGTGTGGCATTTGGGGAGCCTGGTTTCTCTTCTGCATTTGTGATTGAGAGGACCTACTGCATCCCAGGGGAGCACTCTCCGGTGCCGGGCGCGCCTCCCAGGACCATTATCACAGGCTCCAAAATTACTGTGACAGGCACCATGCCTTACATCGATCAAGAGAACTGGGCTCCCTCGGTACCATGGTAGCCAGATACAGCTCTTCCCCGATTTCTCGAATAAGATCCAGGTGTCACAGAAGAACTTCTTGGAAGAGATATCGAAGTCAAATATGCCATGCTGTTCCCAGCGCGTTTGTGGGTTGAGCATAATGGTACAGCCCTATTCTTTGAGACAACTGAAGAGGCAAGTGACTTTCTTGACATCAACGAGAATGGACTGGCTTGGTAGGGGGCAGGAATGTCCGAGGGAGAGTATCGCCAAGAGCCCCCGAGTGACATTCTGGATTCGCAATGTCTTTTCAGCCACATCACTTGCACTATTCTTTTGATGGGTGATCAGCAGAAGGAGTCCCCAGCAGAGGCTATGGCGGGTTGAGGTGACTAAGCCTTGAGAGGATCCCATGCTTCGGCTAAATTGTCTTCATAGGAGGGCGGTCAATACTGGTGAATTGGGGGTAGTCAGTGGGGGGGGAAGTTGGGGTCATTTTGAATATTGAATGGGTGGGCTGCGTGCCTGATTGTTGGGTGGTCCAATGTTTGACATATTGTTGTTGGGGAAGCACAGATGACACACTGTCCTTGAACCTGTATTGATTGTAAGTGCGCCGGAGGTAGGGGACTCCTGATGACCGGATGGATGCGGGCGGTAGGGCGAATTTTATGTGTGGGGGATGTGTGGGGGATATCACAAGTTTCTGGATGATGGGGGCCTGTGATGAGAATGGGCCACACTAAGCCTGGGCATCCCATAGCGGTTGTATACTCTACGCTAGCGGGATAGTGGCAGTTAAAGGAATAACATGCATGACATGGAATGTCAGTGGCCTGAATTGTCCCTTGAAAGTGAGGAAGGTTTTGCTGTACATGCAGAGACATGGTGTGGACAACACCTTTATCCAAGAGACGTATTCATCGCAATTAGGGGAAGCTGCGTTTGCAAAGGCATAGGGTTGTAACGGGTACTTCTCATCTTACTCTAGGTATGTAGAGGGGTGGGTATTTTCATTAGGAATACAGTGGGGTTCAGATGCACAAAGGTAGTGAGGGACACTGAGGGCAGAGCCTTGGTCCTAATCAGTCTGATACAGGGGCAGGGATTCACTTTTGTGAACTACTATGGCCCAAACACAGACACCCTGGACACTTTTAAATTCACTGAAGGTCAGCTTAGCACTCTCCCAGAAGGAATGGTCTACTGGGCAGGTGATTTTAACACTGTTATAGGGGACTCACTGATGGGTCCGGGGATGGCAGTAGGAGGGCGAACCAGTCTACCCAGAAGCTGCATCACATCTGTGCTAACTTCGAATTGGTTGACATCTGGAGGGAACGTCACGGTTTGGGACGGGGTATACGTTTAGGTCATCACTACATGGGACGTCGTCCAGTTTGGACTTCATCTAGAAGTCTGCCGGTAGCTCAGACTGGGTCCAGGGGTGTAAGATTCTGGCGCATACCTTGTCAGATCACACTCCGGTAGTAGTCAACCTTTTAATTCCTGGGAAGAGGCAGGGAGGCAGAAGAAGGCATTTTAAGAATGAGAGCCTGAGGGATCCGGTGTTCAAGGAAGAAATACGGGAGTGTATTCTATCCTTTAGGAAGCCTTCAAATGCGTAATTAGGTGACTATGTATTGTTAAGGAGGTGGGTGTTCTGAAGACCAATAGAGCTGAATTGGAGAACCATGAGGCTAGGTTGCAGGAGTTAGAGCTAGGGGAGAGGCTTTCAGATGATGCAGGCAAGGAGGCTAGCTTCCATCAGGTTTTGGTCCTGTTTAGGGACGCAACGGATCGTGAAGGTCGATTCCTACATTGGAACGCAGCGATACGCCGGAATGGGGAGGGCCAGAGAACGGGCTCCTTACTGGCCCGGCTGATTAAATCAGAATCCTTTAAGTTGCATATAGTTGCAGCTGAGAACCAGGTGGGTGAGCTCCTACAGACTGATGAGGGGATAATGGAGGCATTTGTGGACTTATAGAAATCCCTGTACTCCTCAAGACTTGAGACGCACCATGCAGAGACTATGTAGTACCTGGAACAGGTAGGCCTGTACTGGGTGACTCAAGAGGTGAGAAAGTAATTAGGGCAGGCAGTTAACGGAGCAAGAAGTACGGGCGGCAATTTTGTCTCTCCATGCTGGGAAGGCGGCTGGCCCTGATGGTGTTACGCTCACCTGGTATCTACAGGGATGCCACCCAGCCCTTATTGGATGATTTGCACTCTCGAACCCTCTCCCGGTCCCTTGGTAAGGCCTCTGGTTAAAGATGGGTCTGCAATATAGGAGAGCTGGATTCAATACCAGATTGTCTTTATGTTTTCCCACCTCCCTTGGCCTCAAATCCTTCCTCCCCCTTGGGCCTTCTCCTCACCTTAAAATTGTAAGAGGTGGATTCTCCATCCTGCTACTCGTGGCAGGGGCGCGTAAATGTGGGGGGCGAGCAGCAAATAAGTTACTTCACTGGTGCAAGCCCCCTATGGGAATCCAGGCCTGCTGCGAATCCGTAGGTTTGCTGCTTTACAGTCTTTATATGCAGTTCTTATGTTCCTCTTAGTTCAAATAATAATGTCTTGCTTCTTTCCTTTTAGGTATGGAAAGGTATTTTGGTGTTGTCATGCAGTTTGAAGATGAGCATCGGCCGGTAGGCGAAAGCGCGGTGTGCGCGATGCTGTCCGTTGAGTAATGTGCGATGCGCGGCGCTGTTTCGCCTTTTATATTGCTAACCTGTGTCTTTTCTCTCCTTGCAGGTTGCGATGTTCCTCGCTGAGCACCGTAATGTTCCAGCAATGATACTGACCAGGTGATGACTACCCAGGTAAGAATTGTGTGGCTTTCTTCATTCGGGAGGAAACGTGAGTAAACGCTTACTAATGCTGCCTTTCTTTCTCCTCTTTCCAGGTTATGGTATTCCAGGATGCATGCGGTGCCGGAGGATGGAGTTCGTACCTTCAGGTGAGTGGAACTGAAGTCAGCGGTGGATTGAAGACAGGATACTGTTCCAGGTAAGTTTCGTAGTGTTCTTTCTCTCTCTGCAGGTCCTTGGTTTCAGGTAAGCTGGCATCAAAGAACTGGACAAGGTGAGCGTTAACGCTGCCCACAGAAGAATAACGCAAAGCATGTTCTGCTGTTTGGGTGTGGTTTAATTAGTCTCAGGTAAAGTAGTCCAGGTGAAATAGTCCCAGGCCTGCCACATCCAAAGTACTCCAGGTAAAGTAGCTCCAGGCCTGCCACACCCAAAAGACTAGACTGCATAGCTCAGTTCCTTGTAACTGAGTTATGTGTGTGCCTCCATGTTGGCTGAACCCTCCCCCCCCCCCAAGTTAAATAGACCCAAGTAAATAGTCACATTCTAATGTCGGTCTTCATGATGGTTATGAGTCTGGCGCCAAAGGCGCCAGGACTGACTCCAAGAGCGTCTTGGATGAGCTATTAAGGCCTTTGACCTGGCCGTAACTGGAAGGCTGACTTGCCAGTGAGGGCCAGGGGCAAGGGTCATGGCAGACGGTCTCTTTGACGATTTCTATAATGCTTATGTGGATCTCTTGGTTCCTTACCTGCTGCGCATGTACCAGCAGGCTATAACAGACACGTAATTGCCTGGGTCCTTGAGGAAGGCGGTGGTCACTTTGCTCCTAAAACCAGATAAGGATGTTTTAAGTTACTCCTCAACCGTCCGATCTCATTAATAAACCTCGAAAACAACATTTTGGCCAGGGTATTGGCAAAAAGGCTCTCCCAATTATGTCAAAATGCGTATGGCTAGATCAGGCCAGGGTTCATTCCTGGTAGGTCCACGTCATACAGGCTTAGTAGAATCTTCAGGCTCCTGTCAGCTTTTGATCATCATACTTCAGTGATCGCAGCCCTTCTCGATGCCGAGAAGGCATTTGACTCCATTGAGTGTGTTAGGCAGAAAACTGTGCAGTTCCCTTAGGGACCACTGCAAAAGATTTAGGACTACAGGTGGTTGGCAGTAAACCCAATTGGTAGCAGTCTGTACCACCCAGATTTGCCTGGTAGCTGTGGCTGAGCAGTCAGACCCCTCTCAAGAAGAGTAAGGCAGTATATAGAGTATACACAATAGGTACAGAGATACAGTAGCACAAGCAAACACTGACCAGAGCTTTGGTGTAAAAGTATATAATTATTTATTTAAAGACACACTTGTAAATTACACTAGCACACAAGAGGTAAGTAAATTCAACACACAGTCACTATTATAGATATACAACCCTAGTTACTTATTAGACAAGTCGTAATGAGAAACACCACTTATTTTCAGACAGAGTTGAGCGCTTAGCATAAGATGACACTCTAATAAGTTATTAAAAAGGGAGGGAAAAAGGCAAAGTTATGAAGCACACAAATTTCAATACTTTTCAAAGAACCACAGAGAGGCAGGTTAGGCAAAGTCTACTGGGGAGCAAGGAAGTTCAAATGCCAGGCCCACGCTTGGAGAGAGCAAGCGAAATGTGTCCAGGATCACACAGTGGGGTTATGCCCAAAGAGTCTTTGTAGAAAGTTCACAAAAGATTGAGATCAAGTCAGGAAAAGTTAGTTAACATGTCCCAGGTTAACCCAGGTTAGAAAGTCGAGGATTTACTGTCACCCCGAACAATCTGTCGCAAGGGAAGCCAGACGGGACACAGTACCTGAAAGTGGGAAGAACGCTCCAGCGGGAGCAGTTGTTCCTGGCAGCGGGTGCAAGTCGGTGTTTCGTCCAGAGGAAGAGGAGGTCTCGACGTGGAGGAAAGCTGAAGGTCATTGCACTGCCAGGGAAGAAACCAGCCGCAGAGTTTCCCAGTTACAAGGTACCACCCTTTTCTTCGCGGTAGTGGTAAACCGTGGTATTCCGGTTGCCAAGGTGCTTGGCACGGGCAAGGCGGCCACGAGACGGTCCAGAAGGGTGAAAAGACGGCCAAACTGGTTATCCCCACCAGTCAAAGGAAGAAGCCTCTCCGGACTGGAGATCTCCTCTGTCGTCGGGAAAAGTGGTGAGACGGTTCAGCAGGGCTCCACCGCTGGTGTCGTCGTTGCAGGTCAGCTCGGCTTCTCCCTCCTCGGATTCTTTAGGTCCTGTGGCGACTTCTGAAGTTCCAGTCCCCAAAGCCCTGCTTTTATGCAGAAAACCCCCATTCATTCAGCCTAGCTGTCACTCAAACATGCTAAGTGGTGAGCCAGGCGGCACACCACTTTGGCCAATCACACAAGAGTTCGACTTGAGTTGCCGAGGCAACTCAGTCCAGGGTGCCTAAAACCCCTCCCACACCCCCTGTGGTACCCAGACAGAGTGGCACCACTTTTGGAGGCCTCTGTGGAGAAGACCGCCAAAAAGTGGAACAAAGGGCTCGACTTGGGTTGGAGTCACAGAAGCAAACACAAACGCCATTTTGAAACCAAGTTTCGGCAAAAAATACCAACCGGTGAATTTATATTAATTTAATAAACCGGCGGTATGTTCGAGGCTATGTTAAAAAGTGGTAGCCTCGAACAATGGGAAAATCCCATAGGAATATATTCGCGGTTGAATATAAAAAGTAGTATCCACTGCCACCAGCCAAAACTCGGTCGGGGGGGACTGGACAGTGCCCCCTCGAACAACAGACCCCGGGGCAATCGAATTGCCCAGACCAGTATGTCCACAATCGGATGGTTTCTACTGGTTCTGTTCACAATTTGAGACTAGTAAAGCCAATGGTGACTTTACATGCCCTGGGAGACAGTAGTCAGTCCCAGGGTATGGAGTCTATGTTGGGGGGTCGCTACGACACCCCTGGGTTACGGCACGCAGGGTGCTGTGTAACCCACATACCAAAAACACATGAAGCCCTATGGGGTAAAGGACCCCATAGCCCATAAAACACATACAAAGTCAAAGGAACACCTCAAATCATGTCTAAGAGTGGGAGGAAAAGAGTCTCACTTCACAAAGCAGTAAAATATATTTTATGTATTGCTCATACATCTTATTTCTTTACAAATTGTATAAACCCCAAAAATCCAGCAAAGCTGCTGGGGGACTCACTAGGTTTGGGAAATTAGCCTTTTCAGAGAATTCTCCCTAACAGAGTGGCCCTTTCTTTTCACTGTTCTAAGGTGCATGGGGATGGAACAGATTTTTGTACGAATGGTTGCTTTATTATACAAGCCTCCTGTTGCGTGTCTTCGGGTGAATAGGAGAGTTTCTGAGAGGTTTCAGGACACATTTGATTTCCAATGGCAGGCTGAATCCACTTGGTCCATAGGGGTGGTGGTGGCCAGATCATCTGGAATGCTCTTTCAAAATAATTATGGGAAAAAACTGGCAAACAATGAAAAGCTCTTACGCAGATGGATGAACCTACCTTTGTCCTTATACAGATGCATAATGTTGATTGAGATGGTGATATTACCTACATTTCTTAATGTATTCCTTAATGTGCCTATTTCCATTCCAATAACATTTTTGAAATCACTGAAATCTGTGATATTTACCTTCATCTGGCAGAGGAAACAGGCTCGGGTGCTGTGGGAGAAAATGGGTTGCACTGTTGGAGAGAGGGGCTCTTGCCCTCCCCCATTTTGAGGCCTACTGGATAGCAGCTCAGGCGTCCTTCTTGCCATAGTGGTATGTACTAAACCCTGAAAGAGCACATGTGCAGATTGTGAGGGCGCTGGTAGCCCCCCTAGCTACTGTGGGCTGTGTTTTGCTTTCCAGTCACGTGTAATTACCCTAGAAACCACTTACCAGATTACACAGACCAAAAGTTCTTGCACTCAGGGAGGCAATAATATACACTTAGACTCACAGTTTAGAATATAATTGTCTCTTTACAGGCCGTTTATACACACTTCACAGATATACAGCTGGACACCGCAATAAAGGATAATAGGTTATATACATGGACATTTGCACACAAAGAAGAAAACGATTATAGCAGTTCTACATCACTGTTAGTGCAGTTGTAGGAGAAAATGTCATCCTAGCCACAACAACACTACCCAGTCCCAAGGCAGGTGAGCAGAGAGATCACACGTGCGAACCGGGTCTGGAGCAAAGCATCCTCCCTCTCAGCAAGACTTCATCACCCGGGGTTCCAATTCTATTCTACTACCCGGACACCTCTTCTCTTATAGCGAGCAAATCCCTGCCCATTTCAGATTGCCAACCATCCCCGGCCGAAGGAGAGACAGCAAGCATGGGGAGCACAGAGCGGAACAATCCAGTTAATAGTGGAAAACCCCAGTTTGTCTCCCGAGCGCTCATTCCCAGCACCCCTTATCACTGCACCTGTACAGCTCGGACTCCCTTCCTGGCTCATCCTTGATTGAACAATACGCCAACTATCCTCCATAATGGGCTCATCTGAATCTAGCAACCCTTGCAGAATTCATGGCTGCCTTCTAACTGAGCTCACAGAAACGTAGACTTCCATTGCGGTTTTGGAAATGAATGTCCAAAATGGCCGCACACCGGTGCCATGTTTTTTGGCTCATTTTCGCACACGTATTACAGGCTGTAATTCTTACCTCGCTGCAGCGGATATTCAAACCACATAATATGGTCGGGTGCAGCTGCTGCGCCTGGAGGAAAATTGAAGGTGTGAACCGTGGGGGGCAGGGTGGAGTGCTGTATTCCCCACTTCTCCCAATTAAACATGTCTCGGCTGCCCACTCACAGGGGAGACGGTATATGCTCAATGTATGGACAGGATGGGTCTCACGTACTGGCTGGACATCTTCCCTAATGGGCAATTCCTTACACTTAGGACTTTAAGGCCAGGGGAGTGGGCTCATCACTTGATGTGTTTATGTATTTTAGATTGCGGGTAGGGTTAAAGGACACCACGTTGTATGCCGCCATTATAGACGACGACACATGGTGGTCGGAGGATTCCTGGGCTAAATGGGAGGGTGCTCTGAGTGCCCCTTTACCTGAGGACACTTGGACGTACTGCTGTCACAAACCCGTAAGGTAGCTATCAACAGCAATTTTAAGTTGATCCAGTTCAAGTATATTCATCAGTTCAATCTGACCCTGACAGTAATTCGCAGATTTTTCCCCGAGGCCTCCGATTCATGTCAGAGCTGAGGGGTGGCCACAGCATCCTTTATATAGCTGGCCTGGGACTGCCCAGGAATACAAGTATTTTGAACAGAAGTGTTTGATCTGCTGGAAGGCATTGCCAGGGAATGGTTGGAAAGATCTCTGATGTTGGCTTTGTTGGGATTCACGCTCAGACTGCTTAAGCATGTCAGGAAATTGCTAGGTCTTTTATTGCTGCTGGGTAAAAGGAGAGTGGCTATGGTGGACGCTGCTCTCCCTCATTTGAACAGTGGAAAGCAGACATTGTATATTGTTACGAAACGGAAAAGGGCTATGGTACTTATGTGCACACGACAATGAGACCAAGTGATATTTGGGGCCTGTATGTTGCTTATTTGCTGTTGTTTGATGGAGGCATGTCTGGGTTATCTGACTGTCTCTCTTCTGCTTGAGTCTGTCACTGTAATAGTCTCTTTGCTTCTATCCAATATGTCCCGTACTATTTTAATTAAAAAAATATATAATTTATGAACCTTTTTCCTTCCTCCTGGGCTGTAATGATTATGTTATGTGGAGTGGGGGCTGTCTGGGTGGGTACCTGTGTTGCTTGTTCTGGTTTGCTTTAAAAAAACAAAGTGTACAAGTGTATCTAGCAAGTCTCTAGATGCCAAGAGGAGCAAGTGCACCCAGCAAAATTAAGTCAAATAGCAGAAAATAGAAGGTCTAAATTGACAAATTTGAGGTCTCCTAACACGTGATTTTGAAGAAGAGAACAAGGGCTATTCATTGAGCCTCATACGAAAATAGTGGTGTGCTTACACTCCCTCAAATGTTCCAGGCCAGTGAGCAGTCAACAGGTCAACTACAAAAGGACGACTTTGGGCCTCATTAGGACCCTGGAGGTAACCATGCCCCTTTTTGCGGCATAGCTACCCCCATTCCGGGTACCGGGTCCGGGTTCCCTGAATGGGGAAATACCGGACCATTCCGACCTTGGAGGACCCGGTATTTCCCCATTCAAGGAACTCGGACCCGGTCCATCCCCATTCCCATTTGAGCCCCCATAGGGCTCAATGGGAATGGGGAGCATGCTAACAACGGGCCTGTTAATGACGGGCCCGTTGTTAGCATGTAGGACCGCTCGCGGGACCCGCTAAGGACGTCTGGTAAAACCAGGCATCCTTAGCGGGTCCCGCGAGCGGACCTCGTAATGAGGCGGTAGGGGGTTAATGGGGCCGGCAGCTCTACCGGCCCCGTTAACCCCCTTTCCACCTTCCTCATAATGAAGCCCTTTGGCTTACGGCCTACCGAGGAGAGGTCATGGACTAATTGGGAAAACGGGGAGTAGTCTGACGGGACTCAAACACCTAAGTTTCGTTTCACTGACGTGCTGCTAAAGAGTCGAAAGTCCAAGGTTGGGATAGCATGCCAACCAATCAGTGGGTTTGAGGGACAACATAACATACAATGTTGCATAGACCAATCCACTGACAGTTTGTCCATTATAATCAGTACTGTACGTATTTAGAAGTAGTTCAAGGTGTGCCCTACAAATAAGGCGTAGCCAATGATGCACTAATCCTTATATGTTCTATAAGTAGATATGTTCCCTTAAACAACCCTCCCCCTTGATAGGTTTTGTATTTAGTCACGTAGCATGATGTCATAGATGACGCACATTGTGGTATAAGACATTTGTATAATCAAGGTTAGTTGTGAGTGTGCATGCATCAGTCCGATGTTTGTCAGGTCTCCCTACTTTATGAACTGAGAATAAAGTAATGTTTTGCCATATTCTTTGCGTCTGTCCGGTTATTGGGTCTGTGATCTTTATTTGTAATTCCATCTAGCACAAGAGACGCTTCAAGGTGCTGAAGCACATTTTGGTAGTGGTGCGGATGATTACTGTCTAATCGACCTAGGCCCAGATCCAGACTTCCGGACAATCGACTGCTCCCACCATTAGCTAGACAATCGCGGAGCTTCCTGCGGAGTGCGCAGAGTAGAAAACACGTGTTAGAAGAGACGGTCGGCAAGTTCCCCCTTTGATAAGATTCCTGTTCGGCGCCCTGCATGTGCCCCGTGGACGAAAGACGAACTGGTTGATTGAGGGAGAGTCGATGCTGGGAGACTTCAGCTGAGCCATGGACGTAAGTAGAATATCGATAGGGGCAAAAATAGGGCAAAGGATTGTGTCGTAAATCCACTGATCCTGCACTCCACAGTATAAAAAATAACAGAATTTATTTTTGGCGGAACCACAAAGAGAAGAAGTCGATACCTCAATTCCTGACTCCAACGGGACAGAAGGGTATGCACTAAAGTAAAGATTATAAATAGGGGTGGTAAGGATTCCTGAGGCAAGGCCTGCACAAGAGCATGTATCAAACTCCAAAATGGAGTGAAACGGGGGCATGGCCAGCTAGCGAGCGATGAGGATGTGAGTTCTGTGAAGATCCCGAGGCCACCAGCAATATTATGCGAAAATATCCCGATTTCATGGCGAGAAAAGAATAAGCAAACACCTGCTGGGAAATGAATATGTGAGGCATACCAGGTCGGAACACGATCCGCAACACTTTCTTATTAACAGAGATATTTGAAGTGGATCTACGAGACCCATCGGCGCGAACAGCTTTCATTAAAATGACCGCCGTGACCGGTCTGCTTGGGGAAGGTGCACCGCCTACAGCGAGACGCTGCCAACAACAGAAACAACGGCACCAGAGTAGGCCGACCTGGGGACCGGGCACAACAGCACTGGGAGCCCCACATGACATTTGCCGACCTGTGGATAAGCGGGCGGTACCCTACTGAGTGCACACGTTTTGCTGTGGAAGTGCCACCTCCACGACCGCACTGAGGGTGCTGAGAACGCCGATGGAACCCAAACCCATGGTGATGGGAAGACTGGGAGATAACTAAAACTGAGACTAGCTCCGAGAGCTGTAAAACCAGGAGACGTGATTCCCAATTAAAATTCCTTGAAGGTAACCCAGGGAAACAAGTACTGAACTGGCTCTGGCACCAATACCCGAAGGCACAAGCACCCACATAGTTTCTGGCATATTTCCTGCTCTATGGGATGCCTCGGAGGTCTGAAGCAACGCTGGACTCATCCTGCACTCCGTAGGCAGAACCCTCCCCAACCCACTGCAGCGAGATAAATAACTGAGGGGACCAGAGAGAATACTGCTCCTGATCTGTGCAACCGGTGAGTCGATGGCGGTGCCTGCCTACGACGGTGGCTTGTTGAATAATTAACTGCGTGCTGCATACCCTTGTAGGTGTGTCGCGGCGAGACACCGTCGAGTACAAAGGGATCTGCCATCGGCGCACACGTATTTTCAAGTAATGGCCAAATATTGGAAATGCGAGAATCTCACCCGTTATAGCTGAGATAATTAAGGAAGTCATCCAGGGAGACACACCAGGATGCAAATCCGGGACATAATAGAGTGACGCAGTGCCAGAGGCTTAATCTAACAACAAATTGAGGCAGTTGGAAGCAACACCATCTCTTACCGGGGACATAGCGTGACAGAGGGTAAAGACACTCAATAATAACCAGATGCCCACATAGCAGTGGAACCCTGGCAGTACAGAGGGACCCCCCACAGACAGAAGGATATTGAAGCAATGGAGCCTAGTAAAAAGGAAACCGATAGAGGGACATCACCTGAGGAAGAAGTGATTGGCCTTGCAAGGCAACCACGTCAGGACTCTTCCACAGAAAGTGAGGCAGCCCTGTCAGAACCGGACACATGCAATGCGCCAGGGGAGAGGGGGAATCAGGAGCAGCCAGGCTGCGGAACCTTTGGCTACCCATTTGAATAGCCATTAACCCCAGAATATGCAAGCCTACACAGACACTGGCCTATCCATATTCCACAAGCAGAGGAACGTTGACACTCCGGTGTCGAAGTAGACATCCTGAGGCTGCCACTGGACTGTCACCAGAGATGCTAGGCTGGGCATAATCTTCCTACATAGAGGTCACAGGGTACCCTATTATATCCACCCAGAGCAAAATGGACCAGTATGCTACGGCCGCAACGGTCGCCCCCGCTAACCAAGGACAATTGGATAGCACAGTAGAAATGGAAGACACCATCTCCTTGAAAGACGTCATGAACGCCATCGCCAATCCAGGTGCGTCTATGGAAAAAAAGATGCATGGTATTAGCAGAGATGTGTCCCTTCTCCGACATGACCTGCAAAAACGATCATCCTGCACTGGGGAAGCGGAAAACCGTATTTCTGGGGCAGAAGGTGGGCTGTGCAGCATGGAACAGGAAATGTCCAGAGTAATGGCAAGCCTGAAAACAATGGAAGACCAGGTGGATGAAGGGGAAGGTAGATTGCGACGCAACAATGTTCGTATCCTGGGCCTGCCTGAGAAGTCAGAGGGACCGAACATGGAATTATTCTCAGAACAATGGCTGGTGGTCATTTTCTCACCTAAGACATTCTCCAATTTCTTCTCGATCGAACAAGCACAGTGATTGCCAAACTGTGGAATTACAGAGGACGTGACGCACTACTACAAATGGCCTGCACCAAAGGGGCAATAACATACAACGGGTCTTGAATTGCCTTCTTCCCACACTGCACTAGAGAAGTACAAGGTGCCAGGCAATCTTTCGACCAACTGAAGAAACGTTTGTAGTCCCTGAATGTCAAATATGGCCTCTTGTTCCTGGCACAACTCAAGATATATCACAAAGGCACAACAGTGCACTTCACATATCCTAGAGATGCATGGAAATGGGCAGAACAGCCCATCGAAGGGGATTGGAGACTGGAAAAGACAAACAAAAACAACAGACCCCGAGCTCAGCCCGATCAAAACCCACCAAATCAGCCACTACACAAGCAGGAACCTGACCCACCACCGCCCAGGGTCGACGATGAGTAAACGAATCAGTAAGACCAAATTACAGTTCCGCTCATCAAAGATGCACCTGTGGAAGGACAAGCTCCTAAGCCCAAACCAGGGTGCAACAACAATGGCCACGATTGGATTCATGGCTGTGCAGCCCGGCACGGGGGCCCCCCGCCTTAAATGCCTGTTATCTGCATCGCCAAAATCATCTGTTTAGCATGATTGGCGACACAGTTTGTATGGTTTTTGTTTGATGGTTTGGTAGCCAACTGTTTTGTCTACCAATTAGTTCGGGTAACAGATTCTTCAGGTTGAAATGGGAGGGGGGAAGGGAATTTAGTGAAGTTTGTTTTTTGTTTCAAATCCACCACTTAGACCTACCCAGGCGATCACCGACCCACACCACAATGCACGTGTACGAGGCACTTTCCCCAAACTGCCTCATACATAGATACGTATCAGAAAACTGGAATAGTAATGGACAGAAATAGTGTGAAATCCCTGAAGCTCCTTAAATGGAATGTCGATGGCCTCGGTACCGGGATAAAACGACAACTAGTCACACAATTCCTTAATAGGCACTCCCCGGATATCGCCCTCCTCACCGGAACGCACCTGGTCGGTACAAAGTGCAATCTCTTTAGATGTTCAAACTACCGGACAGCATTGCATGCAGGCTTCTCCACAGGTTCCAGGGGGGTCTTGGTTTTGCTACAAAAGAGACTCCCTTTTACACTCTACAAGATGATACAAGATCCCAGTGGCAGATTTGTACTGTTACAGGGCTCGTTATGGAATGAGACATTTACAATTCTAGCAGTATATGCCCCCCCCCGACACTCATGACTGAATTAATTAGTGACCTTCAATGACGTCATGAATGTGACGCTGGATCGCACAAATTTACGAAATAGAAACCCCAATAAATGAACTAAACTGGCTGCCTTCACTTCGGCACTAGGTGTAAGTGATACATGGCGAGATCTACACCCCACAGAGAAAGGGTAATCGTATCATTCTGGAACCCATGCCTCTCTTTCAAGACTGGTGTTAGGCAGAAACCTGTGCAGTTCCCTTAGGGACCACTGCAAAAGATTTAAGACTAATGGTGTTTGGCAGTAAACCCACTTGGTAGCAGTCTGTACCACACAGATTCACTTGGTAGCTGTGGCTGAGCAGTCAGACTTCCCTCAAGAAGAGTTAGGCAGTATATAGTGTATACACAATAGGTACAGAGATACAGTAGCACAAGCACACACTGACTAGAGCTTTGGTGTAAAAGTATATAGTTATTTATTTAAAACACACTTGTAGATTACACTAGCACAAAGAGGTAAGTAAATTCAACACACAGTCACTATTATATATATACAACCCTAATTACTTATTAGACAAGTCTTAATGAGAAACACCACTTATTTTCAGACAGAGGTGAGCGCTTAACATAAGATGGCACTCTAATAAGTTATTAAAAAGGGAGGGAAAAAGGCAGAGTTATGGAAGCACACAAATTCCAATACTTTTTAAAAGAACCCCAGTAAGGCAGGATAGGCAGAGTTCTACTGGAGAGCAAGGAAGTCAATTGCAAGGCCCACTCTTGGAGAGAGCAAGCTGAAGGGGTCCAGGTTCACACAGTGGGGTTATGCCCAAAGAGTCTTCTAGATAGTTCGCACACAAAGAATGAAATTAAAGTCAGGAAAAGTTAGCTAGGTTGTCCCAGGCCAGCCCAGGTTAGAAAGTCAAGGCTTTACTGTCACCCCGAACGATCTGTCGCCAGGGAAGCCAGGCGGGACACAGTACCTGAAAGTGGGAAGGAAGCTCCAGCGGGGGCAGTTGTTCCTGGCAGCGGGTGCAAGTCGGTGTTTCGTCCAGAGGAAGAGGAGGTCTCGCCGTGGTGGAAAGATGAAGGTCGTTGCACTGCCAGGGAAGAAACCAGCCGCGGAGTTCTTCGGTTAAAAGGTACTACCCTTCTATTCGCGGTAGTGGTAAACTGTGGTATTCCGGTTGCCGGCGTGCTTGGCACGGGCAAGGCGGCCACGAGATGCTCCAGGAAGGTGAAAAGAAGGCAAAACTGGTTATCCCCATCAGTCAAAGGAAGAAGACTCTCCGGACTGGAGATCTTCTCTGTCGTCGGGAAAAGTGGTGAGACGGTTCAGCAGGGCTCCACCGGTGGTGCCGTCGTTGCAGGTCGGCTCAGCTTCTCCCTCCTCGGATTCTTAGGTCCTGGGGCGACTTCTGAAGTTCCAGTCCCCAAAGCCCTGCTTTTATGCAGCAAACCCCCATTCATTCAGCCCAGCTGTCAATCAAACATGCTAAGTGGTGAGCCGGCCGGCTCACCACTTGGGCCAATCACACAAGAGTGCACCTTGAGTTGCCAAGGCAACTCAGTCCAGGGTGCCTAAACCCCCTCCCACACCCCCTGTGGTACCCAGACAGAGTGGCACCACTTTTGGAGGCTTCTGTGGAGAAGCCCGCCAAAAAGTGGAACAAAGGGCTCGACTTGGGTTGGAGTAACAGAAGAGAACACAAACGCCATTTTAGAATCGAGTTCTTGCAAAAAATATCAACCGGTGAATTAATATTAAATAAATAAACCGGCGGTATGTTCGAGGCTATAGGAATTAAATAATTAAAGTTGGTAGCCTCGAACAATGGGAAAATCCCATAGAGATATATTCGCGGTCGAATATAAAAAGTAGTATCCACTGCCACCAGCCAAAACTCGATCAGGGGGGACGGAGACGTGCCCCCTCGAACAACAGACCCCGGGGCAATCGAATTGCCCCGACCAGTACGTCCACAATATGATGGTTTGTACTGGTTTCTGTTCATAATTTGGGACTAGTAAAGCCAATGGTGACTTTACATGCCCTAGGAGACAGTAGTCAGTCCCAGGGCATGGAGTCTATGTTTGGGGGTCGCAACGACACCCCTGGGTTACGGCACGGAGGGTGCTGTGTAACCCACATCAAAAACACATGAGACCCTATGGAGTAAAAGACCCCATAGCCCATAAAACACATGGAAAGACAAAGGAACACCTCAAATCATGTCTAAGAGTGGGAGTAAGAGAGTCTCACTCTTAGCAGGAGAAAAAAATAAACCCCAAAAATCCAGTAAAGCTGCTGGGGGACTCACTAGGTTTGGGAAATTAGCCTTTACAGAGAATTCTCCCTAACAACTGGACTACTTCTTTCTCCCAACAATGGACGCCCACAGAGCAATAAGTGCAACATTGCTCCCCCGAGGAATCTCCGACCACTCACCCCTGATGATAGAACTAAAGACTGATGGACCACTCCCCCGCCCCCCATCCTGGCGACTAAATAGTTACTACCTTGGCTTCCCGGAGTTCATACACCATATTCGTGACAAAACAACCACTTATTTCATTAACTCTATGGGAGGTATACAAACCGGTTCTCTGAGGAGAGATCCTCTCCTGGACACCGGCCCATAAAAAATCCCACCAGCAAAGAGTAGTGGTGGAAGCGCAAGAAGTAATGCAGCAAGAGACTGAACAAATAACTAAGGAATTGCCCGAGGCGCATCGATCCCTCCTAGTGGCCAAGGAATGCCTCCCCAATACTACCCTAGATAATGCCAAAAAAGCACACTTCGAGATGCGCACACGCTTGTATGAGACCGGGGACAAAGCTGGTAAAATGTGGGAATGTCCCCAAATCCAGAGATACTGCCAACAATGTTGTAACAAACTAACTGAAGTCCTTGGACAAGAGATACTATTAGATCCAAAAATGAGATTATTGGGTATTGAGGAGGAAGGAACTAGTACTCGTTTCGAGAAATTGTTTCTGTCCACAGCCACAGGGCAGATTAAGCGGAACATAGCCCGACTATGGGGATCCAATATCGCCCTGCTCTTTGTACAATGGGTAGCTGATGTAAATATATGTATGCTAATGGAAATACGTATATATACGGCCAGAGGATGTCCTAGGAAAGGAAGTAAGATCTGGCAGAAGTGGGAGGAAGCGAATTGACATGTGCTTTGACAGACAATATCAAACGATGTAATGAGAAATGGTGATGATGAATAATTTTGGAATAACGTGGATTTGATTGTTATATAATAATATTTCTGAATGTTTTTGCTTTTGTATCTCAAAACCAATCAAGTGTTACATTTTAAAAAACAAAATGGAGTGAAATGGAGAAGGGATACATTCATTAAAGAAGTAAAGGAAGGCGTAACAGGAAAATTGAAAAAGTGAACATGCGTGGGGTTATGAAAATATTAAAATAAATCTTTTTTTGTGCTTAGATTAATAGATATAAAACAATAGTAAAAAAATGAAGGTGATTGATAGATATTTTGACCAAGAGATTGACGTCAATCTGGAGGGTAAAAATCAAAGGAAATTAATATATAATGAAGAGACTCTTAAAATATGAATAATAAAAGAACAAGATAATAAAACTTGATAGAAAGTGTAAACGAAGGAGCAAACAGAATATCATTGCATAGATTTTTTTTTAAGTAAGCAGTACAAATATTTCCTTTTGGGTTTATTAACAGTGATTGATGGTGCCTGTGCCAATTGATCAACGTGGTATATTTGATCAAATAAAGAACCAGATAAAACCGCGGGTAAGTATCGGCAGTCCAGATCGACTCGCCATTATGGGGGACACTCCTCTTTTACATTTGTGTAGAACACTGCGAAGATATACAGCAAAGATAAGGAAATATCATTCGGAATGGGTTCGCGGCACGACTAATAGGATACATATGCCGTGGTCTCTGGAGGGATTCGCTGTCAAAAACCATATTGTGGCAAATGACAACTTATTTGCATGCCACATATAAGGGGAAAAAGTTACAGAAAAGGCTAGCCATTTTAGAGTTATAGAAGATGTACCAGAGTGAGAAAAAAGATCCAGCCGAGAAGGAGTGGATGCTTAAACAGCCTCCCTGTTTCACACCGTAATTTTTCAGATACGCTAGGGAGCCAAGGGACCACTCCGGTGGTGATAGTGCGCGGTACAAGTAACCTTTAACATTAACATTAGCATAAAGGGCAAGATAAAACGCCTTTGGCTCCTTTTTCCCCTCCTGAAGATAAGAGCGTAGATACTCAGGAGCAGGGATTTTACCCTTTAAAGGAATTAAAAGAAGCAGAGGGTTAAGTTAATCCAACGTACACGCCCCCTGCTTATAACAGTGAGGATAATGCGGAAGACAGCAAAAGCAGAGAACGCAAAGATATATTAACATGTGATGAAAGTAAACAGCGTGATGACAGAAAGGACAGACAAGACAGACAAATGGAGATAGAGGAAGAAACAAGGAAGCAGAAAGAAGTAAAGGACAAAGCTAAGGAAATAGTGGTAGTACAGAATGAATGGATGGGAGGGAAAATATTACTTAAGCTAGAAGATAAGGACATTGATGGGGTTTGAGAAAGAGAGGAAAGAGAAGAGCAGGAAAAGAAACAGAAGGAAGACAAAAGAGCATACAAAAAAGAAAGGGATAAAGAATACAAGCGAAGGGAAGAACAAAGAAGATATGAGGCAAGGAAAGAAAAGGAGAGACTAAAAGAGGAGAGACAGACGCCCAAATAATGAAAGTATGTAGGTTGCAAAGAAGGAAAGAGGAATATGAATTGAGGGAGATGAGGAGAAGAGTAGAAGAAATGAACAGGAGTAGGGGATTATAAGATGACGAGTATTTATGTCATAGAAGCACAGTGCTGATTGATTCACAAGAACGATTGGAGGAAGAGAGAGGGTCACAACAGCCCCATAGGGAGCTGCAAGAAATGCTGAGATCAGCATGGGCTAATGGGCAGGACATAGAGACAAAGCGCAAAGACTTGGGAATTTATTCAGGCAAATAACAGATAAAAATGGGTATAAAACCCAAGAGAACGCAGAGGAATCCCTATAAAGGGAAACTGAAGGTAGGTTAGATGACGTCATAACAGACGAGTACGGTACATAAACAGATTAGAACTTGATGATGCAGAGAAGGACAATAGTCACACGAATTGGGTCATAATGATGTCAGAGAAGAAAGGGAGGAGAATGAGAGGGCGTGAAGAGAAGGCGCATACAGATTTTCAAAAGAGTCGAGCAAAAACAAAGGGGTAAAATGGTCAGATTTAGAAGACCCCAAAGAGATAAAACAAGAATCAACCTTACATGCTGATCGACCGCAAGAACAATTTGAACAGTACATGGCATGTACCATTGCCTTATGCAAATAGGTTAAGCAGGGGCGTCATTTCACCAAAATGCCTATGGCAACGGAAGTGACATCGAAAGACCCTTGACCTCTGATAACATCACAGGAAGTAATGTCATTTGACTCCACCCCGAAGTGACATCTCAGGAAGCGATGGAACAAAACCTTTTACCCCTAGACAAAACAGGAAGTAGTATCACATAGCATTGTTCTTAAGTGCACTATGAAAAATATGGTTGCAATATCCATGTAACGTGATATACATGTCATACGAGAATGGATCACCATATGTATCGTCAGAAAAAAACATTCTATAACTGCAACTAGCGAACTAGCGAAAAGCAAAATACATAGTACGAAATGGATGCTTATTCTGCTCTAAATGCTTTTTGGAGGATTTTGTCTGCATTGTGAATTTGAATTTGAGGTCTTTAAGAACAGACTAAACCAGTGACTCACCCACTGAAATAAACCTTCAATGAGTCTAGCAATTATTGTATAGAATTCCAGAAAGACAAATTATTTGTTATTCCTATTCTTTCTTATTCAGGGTCACTGCTCAAAGTGTTACACTTATGGAATCCGCTGTTTTTTTTTAAAGAAGCCTGAACAAGAAAGCCAGCCACTCTAGAAACAAAGAGCCACATGGCTTTGGCCACAGTGTTAGTCTAGAAATTACCCTCCCATAGCATAGGTAATGTATTTTGTTGGCCGAAGACCAACCACCTCATATATTCGGTATTAGTAATACAGATTCTTAAGCATGACCAGAGTACGTCCCTTTTGAATGGAATAGAATTCGCCATTTTGTCTAATTTTTGCTTCTTGCTTTCTGTTCAAACTGCTTTGCTGCAAGCTTATTCTATTCCGTTATTTCATTGTTGCTCATGAATAGAGCAAGGTCACAAGATACATGTTGAAACACAACGCAGGCAATTCAGACAGCAATGCCCGGTCTCCTCCCTCACAAGTCCTTGTAAGTAAGCAACAAATGCATTTAATCACTACGCAGGTGCCAGCTAGTCTCGCTGATGCGGTAGAAATGGTAGGAATGAACAATTAATAGCTTGAATTATGCTCTCTTTTACGGCCCCCTTCACTGAGCCCTGTAGAGTGAGTTGACCCCTAGCACACAAATAGAAACTAGAAGATAGCAAGGCCTGGAATGTGTCTCTCCCCTGCACGCAGCTTGCTTGAAAGAACAGGAGCAGTGTGTTCCCTAAAACAAAGAATCATGTCTGCAAGTCCGCAGATTGCAAACTGTTGCTAAAATCAATGTCTGAAGGTGTCATATTTGGCACAATTGTCAATCATCGAATCCATTTCAAAGGAAATATATTATGGGCGGTATTGAACATGTCATTACTGATAGTGAGATGTTTGTTTTGTATATATGTAACTGTTGTAAAATGTTCGCTCTCTTGCGTCTCTCGGGGTCTGGAGACACACGTTGTGGGACGTGAGACCCAGTTGGCCAACTGAGAATATTTGCTTTGCAATAAATCGTAGCTTTTGTTAACTGAACCTCATGTCTGGCGTATCAGTTCGTGTGTGGTGATTGTGCCTTGTTTCCATATGCAAGGGTCCCCTAGAGGCCCCATCAACAGCCCAGGAGCTTCAATTTGCAAACTATCCGGTATCGATACAAAGTTAGTTAATACGGATGGCCCTAACTTAGATGACTCTGAATTCTATGGTCAAGTGATGGGAATCCTAATAGGGGGTAGCCACTCCCGGATCATATGGGGAGGCGACTTTAATACAATCCTGGACTGTGTGGCAGATCAATATAGAGCTCCCAACGTGATTTGACTAATGCGGGCTGCACGAACGTGCAAATTATGCAACTATGCAAATTATGCAACAAACTGAATTGGTCGATGCATGGAGGGACCACAATCCCGGCATACGCGAATATACCTACTACTCGTCAGTGCACGACGCACAGTACAGGAGTATTGGTTGGTCGCGGCTGCACTTATGGCACAAGTGCAAGACTGCAAGATTCACCCTACAACCATTTCCGATCATTCACCAGTTTCATTGACAATCATATTGGACGGCCCCGGTACCCCCAGCCCACCTTGGCGCATGCCCCCCTCATGTCTACTTGAACCAGTATTTCTGGAGACACTACGCAAATGAGTCGTAAACATTTTCCAGAGGAACGAAGGTTCTGTTCCACATTGTTCCACTGTCTGGGAGGAATTCAAGGTGTGGCTGAGGGGCGAGGTGACTACCATGAGACAACTTGAGAATGAATATGGTACATCACACAATAGGGTGCTATTAGGCTTCATTAAAGGGAACCTGCTGAAATTTACAGAATTGGCATACAGAGGAGTCTGCTTGATAAATCATCACACCCAGGCAAGGCGATATGGCGAAGCAGATAGACCGGACCGGTTCCTCGAAGGTGCTATTAGATCTGAGAAGGGGCACATCACTGGGATTAAGGGGACATCAGGTAACATCCTCACTACACCTGAGGAAATCAACTTCGAGTTCCACCAATGCTATAAGACCCTGTTGTCATGGCCACAGGACCCAGCACACACAAACCACACCATCTAGTGATGGGTGCAATGGGTCACTTGTCCCACTCATGTCTCTTTGGGACTCATAAACACAGGGGCCCTGGCTGGACTCAGTCCTGGTGCCTTTGGCGCCAGGCTCATATATAGAAGTGAGAAGGAACACTTTATTTCAGTGCAGGAGTGCTTTTATTTTACAAGAACTTTCCAGGTGGTGCTGAAAGGCTTTATTCCAGAACGTGCACTTCACTGGGTGTGGCTCCCTTGGCTGGGTCTTCACGTGTTTCGGATGGATGTTCTTGCGTGCACGCGCGCGCGAGCGCGCCCCAGTTGGGCTTGTCCAAGTAGTTCTTGGCCCAGGGAAGTCTGGGTAATGTAGTCTTTAAGGCTGCTTTCCTGCAAATAGGGCACAGAAGTCTCCTGTAAGGGTGGATTCTGTAACGTGGATTCTGTAGGGTGGATTATGATAAGTAACGCTCGCATTGGGGGAATACAGCAGCATGGGGGAGAGCGCGCAACGCTGCAACACAGCAACGGAAGACCAGAGCAATCACTGAAGGCAGCCTGGGGCGCGCGCAGGGGGCACCGCCCATGTTCTACCATCCCCCTGCTCCAAGGAAGCTAAGTCAATCCGATAACATCCCGGTACCCGAGCACTAGCCTGGGCAAACTGCGCGCATAACCCGCTTGGCATGGCATGAGCGCAAGAGCAGTGCATGTGTTTGCATACTAATTAGCCATGTGGAGACACTCGCATAGGTACAGTGCGGCTATGCCGCAACTCGTCACGTGCGACAGAGAGCACACATTTATGCTCATAAGGAGCAGGATCGCTCAAGGGTCCGCAACCCTGCAAACATAGCAGCCACAGTGCAGAGCCACGTGCGGCTTAACTCTGCATGTGACAGTTCAGTTACAGTAGGAAGAGAAGAGTCAAAGGCTACCCCTATTCTAACCGTATGTAGAAGGTAGGCTGAGAGGAAGCAGGAAGCCAGTGTATAAATACTGGCAAAAAGAGGGACAAGAAAAGGAAATTTCAGAAAAAATATAAATTTATTCAAAACATTGTTGCACACTATTAAAACAATAGGTATAAACACAAAACCTATTTAAGAGTTTACTTGAGCCAAACCTCAACACAAAATTGGAACTGTTTTAAACATCACAGTTTGAAGTAGGTGGAGGTTAGTAACATATTGTGTGAAAAAGGGTTTACATTACTACTTTGAACATATAGTAGTATTGGTTGCCGACACAAAAATATGTTTCCAGTCCGGGGTGGAGTGAGCCTTCACTTGAGCGTAGTGATGTAGTATAGTGAAGGGTCCGGACTTTCATCAGGACATGGTTCAAGGGGTTGGATTTCTAAAAGAAGATAGGAAGATTTAGAATAGTGTTTTGAAAAACGGGGGACCACAAAACCTGCGGGGTCAGAGCCTACCTTTTCAAATATCAGTGGTTCGACTGGAAAGGATTTCAAGAAGGGCTGCGCAGTTTGCTAGGCGAGGCACTGTAGCCTGAGTCTACAGGGATAAAATGGATAACAGTTGGTTATCTGTGTGTAAATAAATTCACAATATGGTGATAATTTAAAAGAAAGGGGTGTACCTTAGTCAGAGGATGTTTTCCAGGTGTGAGGCTGGAGAACAGAGGCAGTTGTATGCAGTACCCGATAAATTGAAGGCACTGAAAAACTGATGACAAACCTTGTTTAGGTAAGGTTAGGAACTGAAGTGGCTAAGTGCTGTGGGTGGTGTCTACATCAAGTTATATTATGCGGAAACGTCCATAGGTGCTCAGCCAAGAGAATTTGTGAGCTAGGGTGGTAGAGTGGAAGGTTTGTGGTTTGAAGCCACAGTGAGATATTAAAGTGACTAGCGCAATGATTGGATCAGAGTGGATGGTGTTGTAAGCGGCCATCAGTGAAGGACGGTTGTGGCGCATATAAACTTATTAAACAATGAAACAGCAGACTGATTTGTACAAAAGTCGTAATGCAGAGGGGAGTAACAGAAGATTCTTGTATTAACCAGTGTTCTAAAAACGAGCCGAAAAACGACATTTCCACATGGAGTTTTTGAAACTTACCTAGTGGCTGTGCTACAAGAATTGCAGCAGTGCTGTTGGTGAGCCGTGAGCAGTGCGCGAACGTGAGCTGTAGCAATGGCTGTCTCCGAATGAGATAACCAGAAACTGCTGTATAATGCGTATGCGCGCAGTAGAGCCGTGGGAGAACTACTAGCGCGCATGTGCGGTAGGGGATACTGATTATCGGAGCATGCGCGGTGAAATTCGAGGCAGCTCACAAAAGAACGTACGTTTTAGAACGTTATCTAGTGGACGAGACATTGCGCACATGATACAGGGCAATGGGGTGATGATATGACAAGTAATGTAGTGAATTCAAAACCCATAAATGTCAATAGAAGGATACAAATCATCACAGGATGTCGGCTACAGCATTAATTCATACTGTTGTAGTTAGGAACATTTAAAAAGAAAAGCAGCAGTTTCGAAACACATTGTTGCTAGTTTTCATGAGTGACACTTGGTATTTAGCAAAAATTTAGTCAATTAAAGGCACATGTTATGGCATTGTTCAAAGAACAGCAAAAAAGCCATATTTCATTGTTGAAAACAGGGACATCAATGTTAGCACAAAAACTGAAAAAAGCGGTCATAGTTTACATTTGCAGTACCAGCATAATATTTAGGAGGTGGCTTAGAGATACAATGTTGGTACAGAAAAAGGCACATAAGGAAAGGTTTAGCTTATGGCATATTGGTTACTAAAAGAGAAGAAAAATTAATGGAGAAGAAAAATTAATTAAGCCAGCTTAATGTCAAGAGTAATGCACATAGGAAAGATGAAAAATGAAAAAAATGAAAAAAGGGAGAGAGAGAGAATTGTTGATTATTTGAAAAATAGGCTCCATTCAATGGCAACATTGAGGCCTTGCTAGCGAAATATCCATTGTTGCTCCAATTTTCGTAGGGCCAAATCTCTGTCACCTCCTCTGAAAGGGTTCTTAGCCGTTTGCAGAATGAACCAAAAAATGTCATTGTATGTGTGTTTCTTTTCTTGGAAATGTGCTACCATCGGTTTGTCTTGAATGCCGTTCTTGATACATGAGCGATGCTCACAAATGCGTTGTCGTATCTCTCGTTTGCTTTTGCCAATGTAGAAAAGCTTACATGGGCACTGTATGGCGTATACTGTCCATTTACTTTTACCGTTCGTAAAAGTGTTGAAAAGCCAAGGTTTACCATTAAGTTCAATGGATTTCATGTCTTTTGTTAGGCAGCAGACGGAGCAAGATTCACATCTGAAGTGGCCTTTTACCGGGGGTAGGTTCCATAAGGTATTTTGTCTTTCAATGGGTTTAGTTGGTTCAGTATAGGTGTTGACCAGTCTGTCCTTTAGATTTCTGCTTCTTTTGAAAGCAAAGCGAGGTTTGAGAGGTTTGAAGGTCTCCGTGTGCAAGATGTTCCAATGGCGTAGAATGCTTTTCTTGATTTGGTTGCTTAGTGGAGTGAAGGTAGTGACACAGGTTATATTTTCTGTACTTTTGTCCCGTGGTGTTGGTGTAAGACAAGATTATCTAGTCCTATTTTTCGCTTTTTTCTTTGCTTGGCTAATGATATGGCTCGGGTATCCTCTTTCTTTAAGACGCAGTGAGAGATCTTTGCTGGTTATGTTGTAGTCTTCCCGGGTTGTGCAGTTACGCCTAAGGCGTAAGAATTGGCTCAAAGGTAAGTTGTCTTTGAGTGCTGCTGGGTGAAAACTCTTGAATTCCAAAAGAGTGTTTTTTGCTGAAAGTTTGCGATAGAGAGTAGTAGCTAGGGTGTTGGTAGATGTTTTGTACACTGTAAGGTCTAAAAAAGGAATGGAGATTCTGTCTGACTGTATAGTGAATTTAATACATGAGTCTTTGCTGTTCAGCCAGATGAAAAATTCTTGCAGATCTGTTTCGTTACCTTTCCACGTCATGAGCACATCGTCGATGTAGCGAACCCAAAAGCCTATCTGGTCTTTGAAAGGGTTGTTGATGTTGTAGATTGATTTGTCTTCAAATGAGTCCATAAAAAGGTTGGCTATATCAGGTGCAAAAGTTGCTCCCATTGAGGTGCCGTGGCACTGTTGGTAAAAAGTTTTCTCATAGATAAAGTAGTTTTCTGTGAGGGCAAGCCGGATACACTCAAGGTGGAAGGCAGTTGGAGGCTCCATGTTGATTCTGCGGTTGAGATAGGTGGCTAAGACATCTATACATTCGCGCTGAGGGATACTGGTATACAAAGATTCAACATCCAAAGTAACCAGGAGGTCATTGTGTCCCACAGAGAGGGTGTCCAATTTCTTTATGGTTGACGTAGTGTCTTGTACATAGGAGCGCATTTGTCCAATGAAAGGTCTTAGGAAGTAGTCAATGTAAATAGAAAGTGGTTCTAAGATAGATCCTATTCCGGCTACTATCGGTCGGCCTGGCGGGTTGGTGGCATCTTTATGGGTTTTTGGTAACAAATAGAAAGCAGGTAAGATCGGGTTACGGTTTATCAAAAAAAGTTTTTCATCATCGTCGATCCAGCTTTCTTGCCAGGCGTGGCACATCAGACTCTCGATCTCGGTGAGAAGTCTGGTAGTTGGATCGGTGGGGATCTGTCTGTAAAATTTAGTGTTACTAAGGTGTTTCTGAACTTCTGTATTGTACAGTGTTTTAGCCCAGAGGACTATGCCTCTGCCTTTGTCGGCGGGTTTGATGAGGAATTCAAGGTTGTTCTCAAGATTGTTGAGTGCCAAACGTTCTTTTTTATCTAAGTTGTCCGGATATCTGATGTTTTTGTCAAAGAGTTGGTTTACTTCCAAAAGGATACGGTTTTCATATGCCAGGATTTCTGGCCACACCATGGGCCTCATTATGACCCAGGCGGTAAGTTACCGCCTGGGCCGTGACTTTACCACCATGGCGTAAACTACGTTTACGCCATGGTGGTTGGCGGACTTACCGCCCCATTCCGACCTTGGCGGGGCGGTAAGTCCCCAATCCCCATTTACCCTTCCCCATTCCCATTTTTGCCCCATAGGGCATAATGGGAGTGGGGAAGGCGTTAATTACGCCACCGTAAATTACGGTGGCGTAATTAACTCCATGGTCCCTTAGCGCCATGGATTTTAACACCTGCTAAAAGCAGGTGTTAAAAGCGCCATGGCGCTAAGGGACCTCGTACTCAGGCGGTAAGGGTCGGCGCTGTTAACGCTGCCGTAAACCCCTTACCGCCTGGGTCGTAATGAGGCCCCATGTGTGATAATGGCGTGAAGGAGGAGGGAGGTCTTAAACCTGTGGAGTTGGGAGGGTCTTGATCAGGTTTATTCATAAAAAAGTATTTAAGCCTGATAGTCCGGAAAAATGTTCGTAGTTCGACTTCTGTTTGGAATCTGTTCGCTGGTGTTGTAGGAATGAAACTTAGGCCTTTGATAAGAACACTGATCTCTTCATGGGAGAGTATATGTTGGCTCAGATTGAAAATGGGTATTACCAAGTTTGGTTCCCTGGTGGCATCCATTGGCATGTTCTCATTGGGTGTTGTTGGTATTGTCTCGGTCGTCCTCTTTGTCCACGTCCTTGAAAACCCTGTTGTTGGTTGGGGGTAGATGTTCCTGAGGCGGCTGAGCCCGTGTCGCTACCGGATCCACTGCTATTAGAGCTATTTGAAAAACTAACACATTTCTTTTGTTGTCTACGTGGGTTGCGTTTGTTCTGCTGGATGTTTTGGTTAGCTTGATTGTAGAAGCCTGGTACAAGGTACGGATATGTTTTTTCTTCTTTGTAATTTTTAATGTCGTTCTGCAGTTTCCATATTTTTTGTCGATTGTAAATTTTTCAAATTTCTTAATTTCTTCCTCGATTTTTTCCAAATGGGTTTTAATATCTGGTATAACGTTTTCAGTTTTGATTTTCTTTTCGAGGACTCGGAGTTCTTCTGTTTGGCTCTTAGTTTCTTCCTCCACAGTTTCTATGACCAGGATAATTGGTGATAATTTAAAAGAAAGGGGTGTACCTTAGTCAGAGGATGTTTTCCAAGTGTGAGGCTGGAGAACAGAGGCAGTTGTATGCAGTACCTGATAAATTGAAGGCACTGAAAAAATGATGACAAACCTTGTTTAGATAAGGTTAGGAACTGAAGTGGCTAAGTGCTGTGAGTGGTGCCTGCATCAAGTTATATTATGCGGAAACGTCCATAGGTGCTCAGCCATGAGAATTTGTGAGCTAGGGTGGTAGAGTGGAAGGTTTGTGGTTTGAAGCCACAGTGAGCACCTATGGACGTTTCCGCATAATATAACTTGATGCAGGCACCACCATCATTTTTCAGTGCCTTCAATTTATCGGGTACTGCATCCACTGACTAAGGTACACCCCTTTCTTTTAAATTATCACCATATTGTGAATTTATTTACACACAGATAACCAACTGTTATCCATTTTATCCCTATAAACTCAGGCTACAGTGCCTCGCCTAGCAAACTGCGCAGCCCTTCTTGAAATCCTTTCCAGTCTAACCACTGATATTTGAAAAGGTAGGCTCTGACCCCGCAGGTTTTGTGGTCCCCCGTTTTTCAAAACACTATTCTAAATCTTCCTATCTTCTTTTAGAAATCCAACCCCTTGAACCATGTCCTGATGAAAGTCCAGACCCTTCACTATACTACATCACTACGCTCAAGTGAAGGCTCACTCCACCCCGGACTGGAAACATATTTTTGTGTCGGCAACCAATACTACTATATGTTCAAAGTAGTAATGTAAACCCTTTTTCACACAATATGTTACTAACCTCCACCTACTTCAAACTGTGATGTTTAAAACAGTTCCAATTTTGTGTTGGGGTTTGGCTCAAGTAAACTCTTAAATAGGTTTTGTGTTTATACCTATTGTTTTAATAGTGTGCAACAATGTTTTGAATACATTTATATTTTTTCTGAAATTTCCTTTTCTTGTCCCTCTTTTTGCCAGTATTTATACACTGGCTTCCTGCTTCCTCTCAGCCTACCTTCTACATACGGTTAGAATAGGGGTAGCCTATGACTCTTCTCTTCCTACTATATATGCCTTTCTGAGTCAGGCCCCCCTCTAACAAAAAAGAAGGCTCCAAGCCCCCCCTGTTTCTACCTATCCTCGGACAACCCGTTGGTTGTTGGGCTTAAACCACCCTTTTCTCCATTAAATGGAAGATGTTAATATCACCGTCTTTACGGATGATACATACAAAAAACTGTTAACTACACCCTCGCTGCTCGGAAACAAAGCACCGACAGCTATCCCAGTTCAAAATCCATCCACCAATGATCTTGATACTTTATTTGCAAAAAAGAAAAAGCTTGTAAGAACAGAATCTCACGGACACCTGATGCTTGAATATCTTAAAGCAGGAGTAATCCCTGAAGGCCTCCAAGTCAGAAACATTCCACGTGTATTTCTGGACAATCCCAGGTTTATGAAAAAGTTTAGTGGAGTAGGCAATAAATGTTCCCGCGACTGGGTAATCCTGGTCATAGAAACTGCGGAGGGAGAAACTAAGAGCCAAACAGAAGAACTCTGAGTCCTCGAAGAGAAAATCAAAACTGAAAACGTTATACCAGATATTAAAACCCATTTGGAAAAAATCGAGGAAGAAATTAAGAAATTTGAAAAATTTACAATTCACAAAAAAATATGTAAACTGCAGAACGACGTTAAAAATTACAAAGAAGAAAAAACATATCCGTACCTTGTACCAGGCTTCTACAATCAAGCTAACCAAAACATCCAGCAGAACAAACGCAACCCACGCAGACCACAAAAGAAATTTGTTAGTTTTTCAAATAGCTCTAATAGCAGTGGATCCGGTAGCGACACGAGATCCGCCGCCTCAGGAACATCTACCCCCAACCAACAACAGGGTTTTCAAGGACGTGGACAAAGAGGACGACCGAGACAATACCAACAACACCCAATGAGAACACGCCAATGGATGCCACCAGGGAACCAAACTTGGTAATACCCATTTTCAATCTGAGCCAACATATACTCTCCCATGAAGAGATCAGTGTTCTTAGCAAAGGCCTAAGTTTCATTCCTACAACACCAGCGAACAGATTCCAAACAGAAGTCGAACTACGAAAATTTTTCCGGACCATCAGGCTTAAATACTTTTTTTATGAATAAAGCTGATCAAGACCCTCCCAACTCCACAGGTTTAAGACCTCCCTCCTCCTTCACGCCATTTTCACACATGGTGTGCCCAGAAATCCTGGCATATGAAAACCGTATCCTTTTGGAAGTAAACCAACTCTTTGACAAAAACATCAGATATCCAGACAACTTAGATAAAAAAGAACGTTTGGCACTCAACATTTTTGAGAACAACCTTGAATTCCTCATCAAACCCGCCGACAAAGGCAGAGGCATAGTCCTTTGGGCTAAAACACTGTACAATACAGAAGTTCAGAAACACCTTAGTAACACTAAATTTTACAGACAGATCCCCACCGATCCAACTACCAGACTTCTCACCGAAATCGAGAGTCTGATGTGCCACGCCTGGCAAGAAGGCTGGATCGACGATGATGAAAAACTTTTTTGATAAACAGTAACCCGATCTTACCTGCTTTCTATTTGTTACCAAAAACCCATAAAGATGCCACCAACCCGCCAGGTCGACCGATAGTAGCCGGAATAGGATCTATCTTAGAACCACTTTCTATTTACATTGACTACTTCCTAAGACCTTTCATTGGACAAATGCGCTCCTATGTACAAGACACTACGTCAACCATAAAGAAATTGGACACCCTCTCTGTGGGAACCAATGACCTCCTGGTTACTTTGGATGTTGAATCTTTGTATACCAGTATCCCTCAGCGCGAATGTATAGATGTCTTAGCCACCTATCTCAACCGCAGAATCAACATGGAGCCTCCAACTGCCTTCCTACTTGAGTGTATCTAGCTTGTCCTCACAGAAAACTACTTTATCTATGAGAAAACTTTTTACCAACAGTGTCACGGCACCTCAATGGACTCATTTGAAGACAAATTAATCTACAACATCAACAACCCTTTCAAAGACCAGATAGGCTTTTGGGTTTGCTACATCGACGATGTACTTATGACGTGGAAAGGTAACGAAACAGATCTGCAAGAATTTTTCATCTGGCTGAACAGCAAAGACTCATGTATTAAATTCACTATACAGTCAGACAGAATCTCCATTCCTTTTTTAGACCTTACAGTGTACAAAACATCTACCAACACCCTAGCTACTACTCTCTATCGCAAACCTTCAGCAAAAAACACTCTTTTGAAATTCAAGAGTTTTCACCCAGCAGCACTCAAAGACAATTTACCTTTGGGCCATTCCTTACGCCTTAGGTGTAACTGCACAACCCGGGAAGACTACAACATAACCAGCAAAGATCTCTCACTGCGTCTTAAAGAAAGAGGATACCCGAGCCATATCATTCGCCAAGCAAAGAAAAAAGCGAAAAATAGGAGTAGAGAATCTTGTCTTACACCAACACCACGGGACAAAAGTACAGAAAAAATAACCTGTGTCACTACCTTCACTCCACTAAGAAACCAAATCAAGAAAAGCATTCTACGCCATTGGAACATCTTGCACATGGAGACCTTCAAACCTCTCAAACCTCGCTTCGCTTTCAAAAGAAGCAGAAATCTAAAGGACAGACTGGTCAACAAAAATACTGAACCAACTAAACCCATTGAAAGACAAAATACCTTATGGAACCTACCCCCGGTAAAAGGCCACTTCAGATGCGGATCTTACTCCGTCTGCTGCCTAACAAAAGACATGAAATCCATTGAACTTAATGGTAAACCTTGGCTTTTCAACACTTTTACAAACTGTAAAAGTAAATGGACAGTATACGCCATACAGTGCCCATGTAAGCTTTTCTACATTGGCAAAAGCAAACGAGAGATACGACAACGCATTTGTGAGCATCGCTCATGTATCAAGAACGGCATTCAGGACAAACCGATGGTAGCACATTTCCAAGAAAAGAGACACACATACAATGACATTGTTTGGTTCATTCTGCAAACGGCTAAAAACCCTTTCAGAGGAGGAGGTGACAGAGATTTGGCCCTACGAAAATTGGAGCAACAATGGATATATCGCTTGAATTCAGTTAAGCAAGGCCTCAATGTTGCCATTGAATGGAGCCTATTTTTCAAATAATCAACAATTCTCTCTCTCTCTCTCTCTCTCCCTTTTTTCATTTTTTTCATGTTTCATCTTTCCTATGTGCATTAATCTTGACATTAAGCTGGCTTAATTAATTTTTCTTCTCCATTAATTTTTCTTCTCTTTTAGTAACCAATATGCCATAAGCTAAACATTTCCTTATGTGCCTTTTTCTGTACCAACATTGTATCTCTAAACCACCTCCTAAATATTATGCTGGTACTGCAAATGTAAACTATGACCGCTTTTTTCAGTTTTTGTGCTAACATTGATGTCCCTGTTTTCAACAATGAAATATGGCTTTTTTGCTGTTCTTTGAACAATGCCATAACATGTGCCTTTAATTGACTAAATATTTGCTAAATACCAAGTGTCACTCACGAAAACTAGCAACAATGTGTTTCAAAACTGCTGCCTTTCTTTTTAAATGTTCCTAACTACAACAGTATGAATTAATGCTGTAGCCGACATCCTGTGATGATTTGTATCCTTTTATTGACATTTATGGGTTTTGAATTCACTACATTACTTGTCATATCATCACCCCATTGCCCTGTATCCTGTGCGCAATGTCTCGTCCACTAGATAATGTTCTAAAACTTACGTTCTTTTGTGAGCTGCCTCGAATTTCACCGCGCATGCTCCGATAATCAGTATCCCCTACCGCACATGCGCGCTAGTAGTTCTCCCACGGCTCTACTGCGCGCATGCGCATTATACAGCAGTTTCTGGTTATCTCATTCGGAGACAGCCATTGCTACAGCTCACGTTTGCGCACTGCTCACGGCTCACCAACAGCACTGCTGCAATTCTTGTAGCACAGCCACTAGGTAAGTTTCAAAAACTCCATGTGGAAATGTCATTTTTCGGCTTTTTTTTAGAACACTGGATAATACAAGAATCTTCTGTTAATCCCCTCTGCATTACGACTTTTGTACAAATCAGTCTGCAGTTTCATTGTTTAATAAGTTTATATGCGCCACAACCGTCCTTCACTGATGGTCGCTTACAACACCATCTCATTGTGGCTTCAAACCACGAACCTTCCACTCTACCACCCTAGCTCACAAATTCTCTTGGCTGAGCACCTATGGACGTTTCCGCATAATATAACTTGATGCAGGCACCACCCACAGCACTTAGCCACTTCAGTTCCTAACCTTACCTAAACAAGGTTTGTCATCATTTTTTCAGTGCCTCCAATTTATCGGGTACTGCATACAACTGCCTCTGTTCTCCAGCCTCACACCTGGAAAACATCCTCTGACTAAGGTACACCCCTTTCTTTTAAATTATCACCATATTGTGAATTTATTTACACACAGATAACCAACTGTTATCCATTTTATCCCTGTAGACTCAGGCTACAGTGCCTCGCCTAGCAAACTGCGCAGCCCTTCTTGAAATCCTTTCCAGTCTAGCCACTGATATTTGAAAAGGTAGGCTCTGACCCCGCAGGTTTTGTGGTCCCCCGTTTTTCAAAACACTATTCTAAATCTTCCTATCTTCTTTTAGAAATCCAACCCCTTGAACCATGTCCTGATGAAAGTCGGGACCCTTCACTATACTACATCACTATGCTCAAGTGAAGGCTCACTCCACCCCGGAATCGAAACATATTTTTGTGTCGGCAACCAATACTAGTATATGTTCAAAGTAGAAATGTAAACCCTTTTTCACACAATATGTTACTAACCTCCACCTACTTCAAACTGTGATGTTTAAAACAGTTCCAATTTTGTGTTGAGGTTTGGCTCAAGTAAACTCTTAAATAGGTTTTGTGTTTATACCTATTGTTTTAATAGTGTGCAACAATGTTTTGAATACATTTATATTTTTTCTGAAATTTCCTTTTCTTGTCCCTCTTTTTGCCAGTATTTATACACTGGCTTCCTGCTTCCTCTCAGCCTACCTTCTACATACGGTTAGAATAGGGGTAACCTATGACTCTTCTCTTCCTACTATATATGCCTTTCTGAGTCAGGCCCCCCTCTAACAAAAAAGAAGGCTCCAAGCCCCCCCTGTTTCTCCCTATCCCCAGTTCAGTTACAGACAATAACTAGCGCACTAACCCGTAGTGTTCTGCACTGCTTAAGGGCACACAGAGGGGTGAAATGAACCATTTTCATGCTTAGCAGTGTTAAACCCAGTGTGTGAAGAAACACACAGATTAGTAACTCATACTCTCTTTACAGCGGTAATACACTCCAGAAACCGGACCTGAGAGTGCACAGGCAGGAGGCCAGCACTCACCCCAGAGGTAAGTATCTTTCTAACTCTCAAGCTTGTAATGTATGGTGCAATGTGTATGTTTTATCGTGTTATCCATTGTCCCCTTCCCTGTCCACCTCCCCTTTCCTAAACCTCTTACTGGTTACCCTGCTGCCTGAACCCATCCAACCATCGAGTCCCGAACCCTCTTTCCCCGCTGGGGTCTTGGTGGCTTGTGTAAGATCCTTCTTGCAAGCGCCCAGACTGCAGAGGGGATGGTTGGTTCGTGCCACGCCTGAGCCTGAAGACTGAAGCTGTGAGAAAAGCACAAGCCCAAGTGTACCAGGCCCCTGGGTAGTAAGGGCCAACCGAGCCATGGAGGAACTCATGAACGTCCTGCAAGATCTGCAGGCCGAGCTCGCTGCCACTAGGCAGGATTATGCGGTGTTGGCCACTCAAGTACGCAGTTTAACTGCGCAAGCATTTTCTCTTCGGGGTGGTACTGCCGTCCCCACCCCAGTTGAGTTCCATGTCACCCCAGAACCCGTAGTGCCTCTTGCCCTGCCTGAAAGGTACTCAGGGGACCCTCAAAAGTACCAAACCTTCCTTACCCAGTGCAAACTCCATTTCCTGACTAAGCCATCAGTGTTTAGAACCATCCAGGTTAGAACAGCCTTTGTTATTTCCTACCTAACTGGTAATGCGGCGGCCTGGGCAAACCCTCTGGTGCAAAGGGATGATGGTTTTTTTTTACGATTGGGAGGAATTTCAGGCTGAGTTTGGGAAAATCCTTAACCGCAAGGCGGCCGCCATGTGCAAGGATCGCAAGCTTCTAAGCTTGCGTCAAGGGAGTAAGGAGTTGATAACATATGTCACTCAATTTAACCGGTTAGTGGAGGAAGCTGAATGGCCCCATGAAAAGCTAATGTCCCTGTTCTACCAGGGCTTGAGGGATGAACTTAAAGATCTCATAGCCCAAGTGGATCCTCAACCTCCGGACTGTCCAGCAATGATGGACTTGGCCTTGCGTTTAGTTCATCGCCAGGCAGAGGGCGTGGGGACAAAAGGCATGGGGAAGCGTGGCCCATAGCAAGATTGGATCAATCCCATGCCCCACGCCTTGCCAGCTCGTTTGAGAAGACGGCTGGGGACGAGCCCATGCAAATTGGCTCTGCCAAGGGTCTGCTTACGAAGGAGGAGAAAGAGCGCTGATGTAAGGAGGGGCTCTGCCTGTATTGCGGTACCACTGGACACTTTGTGAAAGAGTGCCCTACAAAGCCTAAGGGCCTCATTTCAAGGGTGGCGTTCCCGTAATGAAGGGTGCCGGTACGGGACTGGCACCCTTCATTACGGGAGCGCCGATTACGAGGTTCCCTTTGTGGGACCCAGATCAGACGTCTGGTAAAACCAGACGTATTTTCCGGGTCCCACGAGGGGAAGAGGGAGGTAATAACGGACCATTCTTAATGTGCCCGTAATTACCTCCCTCCCCATTCCCATTGAGCCCTATGGGGGCTAAAATGGGATGGGAAATGGTTCCTTCAAGGAGGAATTACCGGGTCCTCCAATGTTGGAATGATCCGGTTATTCCTCATTGAAGGAACCCGGTAATGGAGCCCGGTTTGGAGGCAGCCATGGTTCTAATAGCACCATGCCTACCTCCAAACTCGTAATGAGGCCCTAAGTCTCAGGGAAACGCCTCGGCTCAGAGGCTGTAGGGGTAGGACAGTCGAGCCAGGTAGTGGAAGTTACCCCAGTGGTTGGGTTTGTTAACTTTGCCCCATATGTCACCTTATCAGGGGCTTTAGGGTCCCTTGGCCGAGAGGTCCCTGTCAACCTCCTCTTAGATACAGGGGCCACAGGTAACTTCATTGATATTGCCTATGCTCGAAAGCTGAGAATACTGTTGTGTCCAAAAGATGCCCCAGAGGTGGTGAGAGCAGTCGATGGTACTGCTTTGTGTTCCGGACCTGTTACCAATAGTACACAGGTGGTTACGTTGCACTGTCAACAAAACCATGTAGAAAAGATTCAGTTTGACCTAATAGCAGCACCTCAGTTCGGTATTATCTTGGGTCTCCCATAGTTTTGTAAACATAACCCTCAAGTCATTTGGTCTACTAGGCAGGTGTTTTTAACTTCTCCAGACTGTTTGGCACATTGCATTTCTCCAGCACACAGTCAACAGTCTAAGGATAATCTGGAGTTTAGTGTGTGTGTGACAGTTATAGAGGGTGTTGACTTAAGTACTCTGCCTTCTGAATACCACTAGTATGCAGAGGTATTTAGCAAACAGACGGCAGAAACACTGCCACCCCACAGACCATTCGATTGTCGAATTGATCTAGAACCAGGGGCAGTGCTGCTATGCTCTCACAGAAGCTGAGACAACACAATGGTTTTATTAGACCCTCTAATTCCCCAGTCTCATCACCTCTCTTTTTTATACAAAAGAAGACTGGCAATTTGAGAACGTGCATAGATTACCGCAGTGTTAATCGCATCACAATCAAAAACCGGTATCCATTACCGTTGATCCCGGTATTGTTGGATCAGGTACGCAGTGCGACAATTTATACGAAATTGTATTTATGCAGAGCATATCACCTGGTGACGAATGGAAGACAGCGTTCAGAACCAGGTTTGGCCTGTATGAGTATCAGGTGATGCCCTTCCTGCTGTGCAAGGCTCCAGCGGCCTTCCAGCACTTCCTCGATGAAGAACTGTGTGGATATCTGGATGTGTTTGCCATAGTCTATATAGATGACATCTTGATCTATTCCCAGATTGTGCATGACCATGTGAAACACATCAAAGCTGTGCTTTAACGATTACGGGAACACCGTCTTTTTGCTAAAATTGAGAAACGCGAATTTCACTGTTCTACAGTGGAATTCTTAGGATATTTCTTGACACCCTCTGGCGTGCAAATGGACCAGCGTAAGGTGCAGGCAGTTTTGAACTGACCAGTCCCCACGTCCGTTAAAGAGGTACAAGCCTTTTTGGGGTTTGCTAAGACCCTCAGTCCCGGCAACTACGCTGGGCATTGCTTTTTGCCAATTTCAATTTCCTTATCACCTATCGCCCAGGGACAGATAACAAAAAGGCAGATATTCTATCCCGCTACCCTGAGACAGACGCCATGGTCACAGCAGAGCCATTTCTAATAGTACCAACCACACGTATAGTAGGAGTGGTAGGCAGACCTAACATCTTCGAGGATTGTCATGATCTCTGCTTCCAAAAGATCAGGACTTGCCCGACTCCCTTGGAAGCAGACCCATAACCCCGGTTCCGAGTGCCAGCCAGTCCCAATTGGGACCTTTTGGACCCTGTCCTGGCGCCAGTGGCACCAGGCTCATAAAGATGCCCAGTCCCAGCGCTGGAAGCGCCGGGCTCATAATGCTTGGGTGGACTTACCTGCAGCAGACCATGCTGCTTACTTACCTGCCAGTTGAACCCCTGATCCTCTTCTGTTTGGGACTACTTTTCCTGTTGGGTGGGGCAGGAGCCACTCCCTAGGTTCAGAACACTGGAACTCTTCTGGAAAGCAGGAACTCTTTTCTTACCTAGGCGTGGCTGTGGAAGGAGACACCTAAGCACTACAGGAGGCTATTTAAACCACACCCGATGGATGAATCTTGCTTTGTGTTATTCTGCATTCTCTGCAGCAGAACGCTCATCGTGTCTTCTGCTTCTGATCCTGGGCCTAAGGGAACAAAGGCTTACCATCCTGGAATCCAGTCTTCAGCAGCACCTGTAAAGACAAAGAAAGAACAGGTTAGCACTACGGTCTTCAGTGGCAGCGCATCTCTTACCTGGTCCATCGGCTGTCACCAACGCCTCGCGCTGCATTCCGGCATCTGAAAGACAAAGGCTTACCTACTCTTCGCATGCTCCGGAGGTCTTCGCACTGCATTCCGGCATCCGAAAGACAAAAGCTTACCAGCTCTTCGCACGCTCCGGAGGCCTTCGGCGCTGCATCCCGCATCTGAAAGACAAAAGAAGGTGCATTTAAAGACATTGGGCAACTTTATTACTCACGTGCCATTACTCCTTCCCACGCCGAATCCAGTGGGTATTCCAGCACCCTTTAGCTTCTCTAAAGCTCCGAACTTGTACCTGCAAGATAAAAGGGACAGTTAGTGCGCATCGTGAAGCAGGCTACAAGCGCTTACTTACGTGCTTCCAGGCGCTTCTATTCCTCACGCGGGTTCGATCCTCAACTCTCATCAGCCCGCCATCCGCCATCGCCGGAACCCTGCAAAACAAGAGATATCATTACAAAAGACTTTTAAGACATTTGAAGTGCCCAGAACTTACCGTTCGTGCAGTTAACGATGGACAGCCGTCCTCTGAGGTCAAGAGGCCTGCACCCTTATCCAGTGAAGAAACTGGTTACGGCACCCTGCCCCGAGGCAGATGGAGAGCTCGGCGTTCACTTACCTAAGGTGAGGGCGTTAACCTTTGGGGTTCTACAGGAGAAGAGAAAGGGAAGAGGAGAGAGGCACCCAATAACCCCAGTTCATTAATCCCATATTTTCTATCTGCAGACATCTTACTCTTCGAGTCAGACATACAGTGCACAGAGGTCCAGCCCAAAGAGCCAACCGTGTGTTACACATCACCTTTGAAGATACAGCATTAACCCAGTCAAGACCGGCGCCTCTGCGGGAATCAGGTGAGCGTTACAGAACACAAAGCCTACCGCAAAACTCCCACCCAGGCGCTATGGAAACCTCGGATACCGACCAGCTAGTCCAGTTACTTGGGGAACTAAGAGCAGAAGTGCATGCAGCCCGTCAGGAAACAAATGCTCTAAGAAGGGAACTGATTATTTCCAAGGAGCGAACAGACGATCTCGCTAGAGAATTGCTACAGTCACAAGCCGGACAAACTCTGTTACCCGCATCAGGGGCAAATCTTCCTTCAACATCCTCTACGAACCCAGTGCAGATCAACCTACCTGGGAATGTACCTCTGGCTCCGCCCGAACAATTTTCTGGTGACCCAAAGAGGTTTGCAGTATTTATTAATCAGTGCCGGTTGCACTTCTTATGCCGGCCAGCAGCCTTTCCAACTGATCAAGCTAAGGTAGCTTTCGTGCTTTCGTACCTTAGTGGCAATGCGGCAGACTGGTCGATCCCTCTAGTTAATCAAGATGATCCTGTTCTCCATGATTTTCAAGCTTTTCAGCTCAGTATGGAAAATCTGTTTGCAAGACATTCACAGGGGCAGGCCTTGGACAATGAGCTCCTTTCATTGCGACAGGGTAATCAAGACCTTTTGGCTTATACTGCGTCTTTCAACAGACTGATAGTGGAAACTCGATGGCATGAGGACAAAAGGATTACGCTGTTTTATAGAGGTCTACGTGGAGAGCTCAAAGATGTGTTAGCCCAAGTAGTGAATCCCCCGCAAGACTGTTCGGACTATATTGACTTAGTCGTTCAAATTGACCACAGACTGCAGAACAGGAAGGCCGATCGTTCCAAGTTTGATGCTCGAGTATTTTCCAAACCACCAACTCCTACCAAAGGAGTAGACTCCGGGGAACCCATGCAAATAGGGGGCCTGAAAGGACCACTAACACAAAAGGAGCGGGAAAGGAGAAAACAGCTGCAATTATGCCTCTATTGCAGAAACTTGGGGCACTTTCTTCGAGACTGTCCGGTGAAACCAGCCAAGAAGGCAGTAGGAGCTGCAGTTACCAGGGTCACAAACTCTGAGCAGGGAAACGACCTTGCCCGACAAGAATAGAGGTCCTCTTGCCGAGCGTTAAAACCAGTTCAGTGACCTCGCATTTCGTGATACCTATGGTCCTCATTAGCCCTGAACATCCGGATCGATTACATGCGATTGAAGCTTACGTCGACAGCGGTGCCATCGGCAATTATGTGGATCATGAAATGGTTTTGAGGATGAATCTGACTCTTTGTCCAAAGGCTGTAAAGGACGTCATTACTACGGTGGATGGTATGGAGATAGCCTCCGGACCAGTAACGCATACCACCCAAGAAGTGACGCTAGTAAGTCAAGATGGACACCATGAGAAGATCGTGTTCGATGTGATCAAGGCCCCTCAGTTCCAGATTATTCTAGGAATTCCTTGGTTAGAGAAGCACAATCCTCAGATCGATTGGCGAGCAAGAACGGTTCAGTTTCCAGAATGTGTCTCTACTTGTCACCCTCGACCTGGTGTTGCACTGGCAGCAATTTCCTCGGAAGCTCCCCAGTTACCTCCTGAATACCTAGAATTCCAAGATGTTTTCCGGAAGGATCAGGCTAACTCTCTACCTCCTCATAGGTCTTATGACTGCCAGATAGACCTGATACCTGGATCTACTCCTCCTTGTAGTAGAATTTATGCCCTCACCGAGCCTGAGAATCTTCACCTCCGACAATACCTGGATCAATACCTAGCGAATGGGTTTATTCGTCCTTCCAAGTCCCCTGCTTCCTCAGCTTTGTTCTTCGTTCCAAAAAAAGAAGGGGACCTTAGAACTTGTATAGATTATCGCGCCCTGAACCAGATCACCGTTAAGAATAGATATCCGTTACCTTTGATCCCTGAACTCCTGGACCAAGTCAGAAAAGCATGCATATATACAAAGCTGGATCTTAGAGGAGCCTACCACTTGGTACGAGTAAAAGAGGGCGATGAATGGAAGACGGCCTTCCGCACCAAGTATGGGCTATTTGAATATCAGGTCATGCCCTTCGGACTTTGCAATGCCCCGGCCGCCTTTCAATATTTTATGAACGATGTCCTCAGAGAGCTCATAGATGTGTGTGTTGTTGTTTACATTGACGACATCCTCGTTTATTCTTCATCGGAAACTGAACATCGGAAACACGTGAAAATGGTCCTCGAGAGATTGCATCAACACAAACTTTTCGCTAAGTTGGAAAAATGTGTTTTCAACGTGACTGAAGTTGAATTCTTGGGATTCATATTATCGCCTAGCGGAGTACGTATAGATTCAAAGAAGGTCGATGCAATTCTCAAATGGCCATCGCCATCCTCCGTAAAAGGTGTTCAAAGCATGTTAGGCTTCGCTAACTTTTACCGCAGGTTTATCCCCGAATTCTCTCGACTAGTCCAGCCCATCACCGCCTTGTTAAAGAAAAACAAACGTTTTGAATGGTCTACCGAGGCGGAACAAGCTTTCCAGAATTTGAAGACTAGATTTATCTCTGCACCGATCTTAAAACATCCTCGCCCAGAACTCCCCTACATCGTTGAAACTGATGCTTCGAGCCTTGCCATGGGGGCAGTTCTATCACAAAAGGACCCAGTAACCAATCAGTTGCATCCCGTGGCATTTTGGTCCCGCAAATTCTCGCCTCCTGAAATCAATTACACTATTACTGATAAGGAACTTCTAGCTATCAAGTCCGCCTTTAAGGCTTGGCGGCATTATCTTCTGGGGGCCCGACACACCGTTACTGTGATTACAGATCACCGAAACCTGCAATATTTGAAAACCGCAAAAGCTCAATCCTCTAGGCAACTCCGTTGGGCACTATTCTTTGCCGAGTTTGACTTCATAATTACCTATCGACCTGGTACAAAAAACGGTAAAGCTGATGCCCTTTCTCGGATGGGAGTGGAAGAACATTTGATCAATCCTAAACCTGTATCTATCATTCCCGAACAAAGAATTCTAGGTGTAATCGCCACACAATCCATAGAGGAAGTTACGGATAAAGCCAGGCTACTGGTAACTCCAGCAGACATACAGAATTGGCATCTGCAGGGAAAGGACTTTACGGTGAAGGACAACCTATTATATTTCCAAGAACGGTTATACCTGCCCAGCACAGATTTACAGAAAAAGGTAATCTCTTGTTATCACAATTCTTTAATGGAAGGACATCCCGGTATGACCAAGACCTCGGAAAAGATCAAGCGCTACTTCTGGTGGCCGTCTTGGAAAAAAGATATCAGAGACTTTATAATGTCTTGTGGAGTATGCGCCCAAAACAAGAGTCAAAGGGAAAAACCAGCCGGCCTTCTACGCCCTATTGACATCCCGCCTCGCCCTTGGCATACGCTTTCTATGGACTTCATCACCGATCTACCTCCATGCTCCGGATACAATACGATCCTAGTAATCGTGGACCTATTCTCCAAGATGGCGCATTTCATTCCACTCAAAGGCTTACCAACAGCAGCAACTCTGGCCCGAGAATTTCTTGAAAACATCGTCCGACTGCACGGTTTTCCTTCAGTTCTAATTTCGGATCGAGGTAGTCAATTTATTTCTCATTTTTGGCGAAGTTGCTGTCGGTCGGCCCAAATTGATGTGAGACTTTCGACCAGCCACCACCCTCAAACCGACGGACAAACCGAGAGGACCAATCAAACTCTGGAACAGTATTTGCGCTGCATGCTACAACAAACTGAAAAAACTTGGAAAGATATCCTTTGGATAGCCGAATATGCCTACAATAACTCTGTCCACTCGGGAACTGGGAAGACCCCGTTTTTTCTTTTATACGGTAGTCACCCTCGAACCTCGGAGTTGGATCCACTCCAAGATCTTGGAACACCAGCAGTAGACCACCTGCATTCTACAATCACCCAAGCCTTTAAGGAAGCCGTTTCTCACCTTCAAAGGGCTAAAGAACAATACAAGAAAGGAGCAGACCAACATCGGAAGGAAGCCCCCCAATATCAAGTAGGAGATCAAGTCTGGTTATCCACCAAATATCTACCTCTAAAAGGACCACGCACATTCAACCCAAGATACCTTGGTCCCTATTCCATCACTACCATAGTAAATCCAGTAGCGGTCAAGTTGGACTTGCCCCCTCACATGAAGATACATCCGGTCTTCCACGTCTCGCTAATAAAACCTGTGCAACCTCAAACCCGACTAACTACATCTCCAAAACCTATTCTAGTTGATGGAGAACTCGAGTTTGAAGTCAAAAGCATCCTGGATTCCAAGATCTCCAAATCTAAACTATTTTACCTGATTGACTGGAAAGGCTACGGTCCCCAAGAAAGATCCTGGGAACCTGCAGAATATGTCCACGCGCCTCGTCTAATCAAAAGATTTCATCGAACATTTCCTAACAAGCCCAAACCCCCGGAGAAGCCCGGTTTGGGAGGGGCCTTGAGGGGGGGTGCTGTCATGATCTCTGCTTCCAAAAGATCAGGACTTGCCCGACTCCCTTGGAAGCAGACCCATAACCCCGGTTCCGAGTGCCAGCCAGTCCCAATTGGGACCTTTTGGACCCTGTCCTGGCGCCAGTGGCACCAGGCTCATAAAGATGCCCAGTCCCAGCGCTGGAAGCGCCGGGCTCATAATGCTTGGGTGGACTTACCTGCAGCAGACCATGCTGCTTACTTACCTGCCAGTTGAACCCCTGATCCTCTTCTGTTTGGGACTACTTTTCCTGTTGGGTGGGGCAGGAGCCACTCCCTAGGTTCAGAACACTGGAACTCTTCTGGAAAGCAGGAACTCTTTTCTTACCTAGGCGTGGCTGTGAAAGGAGACACCTAAGCACTACAGGAGGCTATTTAAACCACACCCGATGAATGAATCTTGCTTTGTGTTATTCTGCATTCTCTGCAGCAGAACGCTCATCGTGTCTTCTGCTTCTGATCCTGGGCCTAAGGGAACAAAGGCTTACCATCCTGGAATCCAGTCTTCAGCAGCACCTGTAAAGACAAAGAAAGAACAGGTTAGCACTACGGTCTTCAGTGGCAGCGCATCTCTTACCTGGTCCATCGGCTGTCATCAACGCCTCGCGCTGCATTCCGGCATCTGAAAGACAAAGGCTTACCTACTCTACGCATGCTCCGGAGGTCTTCGCACTGCATTCCGGCATCTGAAAGACAAAAGCTTACCAGCTCTTCACACGCTCCGGAGGCCTTCGGCGCTGCATCCCGCATCTGAAAGACAAAAGAAGGTGCGTTTAAAGACATTGGGCAACTTTATTACTCACGTGCCATTACTCCTTCCCACGCCGAATCCAGTGGGTATTCCAGCACCCTTCCGCTTCTCTATAGCTCCGAACTTGTACCTGCAAGATAAAAGGGACAGTTAGTGCGCATCGTGAAGCAGGCTACAAGCGCTTACTTACGTGCTTCCAGGCGCTTCTATTCCTCACGCGGGTTCGATCCTCAACTCTCATCAGCCCGCCATCCGCCATCGCCGGAACCCTGCAAAACAAGAGATATCATTACAAAAGACTTTAAAGACATTTGAAGTGCCCAGAACTTACCGTTCGTGCAGTTAACGACGGACAGCAGTCCTCTGAGGTCAGGAGGCCTGCACCCTTATCCAGTGAAGAAACTGGTTACGGCACCCTGCCCCGAGGCAGATGGAGAGCTCGGCGTTCACTTACCTAAGGTGAGGGCGTTAACCTTTGGGGTTCTACAGGAGAAGAGAAAGGGAAGAGGAGAGAGGCACCCAATAACCCCAGTTCATTAATCCCATATTTTCTATCTGCAGACATCTTACTCTTCGAGTCAGACATACAGTGCACAGAGGTCCAGCCCAAAGAGCCAACCGTGTGTTACACATCACCTTTGAAGATACAGCATTAACCCAGTCAAGACCGGCGCCTCTGCGGGAATCAGGTGAGCGTTACAAGGATGTCTTGAAGGCTATGTCGTCTCAAGAGTTACAAGATTGGTGTTCTAGAGGCTTACAACATTCGCTCATGGGTGGTCTCCCGAATTAAGGTATGGCTTATACTTACCCACAACGATACTCAGAAAAGAAGTCTTACAATGGTTTCATGATGCTTCAACCGCAGGCCACCCAGGCGTAGCCAAAACTCAACAAAACGTATTGCACCACTATTGGTGGCCCACACTCCAACGTGATGTGCGAGTTTACGTATCTGAGTGTGACATATGTGGGAGACAGAAAGCTAGTCATCAGAAACCTGCAGGGTTACTATGACCGTTACCCACTCCTCCAACCCCGTGGCACACTGTTACCATGGATCTGATCGTGGAGCTACCGCCTATTCAAAATGATACGTCCATTCTGGTAGTAGTTGATTCCCTAAGTAAGATGAGTCATTTTATTCCTTGCAAGGGAGTACCCACTGCCGGGGAATTGGCAGAACTATTTCTGCAAAACGTTGTGCGACTACATGGACTACCCACGCGGGTCATCACAGATCGTGGCCCACAGTTTACATCTCGCTTTTGGCGAGCCTTTTGTCGGTTGGTAGACATGGAGGTAAGTCTATCCTCGGGACATCATCCAGAAACCGATGGACAGACCGAAAAGGTAAACCAGGGATTAGAGCAGTACCTAACGTTGTTATACCACTAGTGCTGAAACTTCCTGGGTTCAATATGTCTGGTTGGCAGAAATTGCCTATAACAGCACTGTACATAGTTCAACTAAGTATACACAATTTTTTGGGGTATACGGCTATCATCCAAGGGTTTTGCCCACAGCCACTAGCTCACCTCAGAACAATCTGCCCACATTAATAGGGCAACATGCTCATGCGCAACAAGTTTGGTCCAAAATACAACAACATTTGGAATTAGCTAAGAACACCTATAAAGCGCACGCTGACAAGAAGCGTCGAGAGGGTCCCCAATACAAACAGGGAGATTGGGTTTGGCTCTCATCAGGTAATATTAAGATGACAGGTCCTTGTAAGCTCCAACCCCGGTTGCTAGGTTCATTCACTATATCCGCAGTAATCAATCCAGTGGCAGTGAGGCTGGATCTACCTGGTCAAATGAAAATTCACCCCACCTTCCATATTTCCTTGTTAAAGCCAGGCAAACAGTCCATTCCTACAAAAAAGCCACCACCCATTCTTGTTGAAGGACACCCTGAGTATGAGGTATGAGCAATCCTAAACTCACAGCAGCGAAAGGATGGCCTTTATTATCTCATAGACTGGGTAGGGTACGGCCCGGAAGATCGTTCTTGGGAACCAGCGCATAACGTTCACGCCTCAAGGTTGGTTAGGGCATTTCATCGGAACTACCCGAATAAACCCAAACCCAGATCCTTCTGTGCGGGGGGGGGGGGTACTGTCATGGGGCAAGACTTGAGTCTCACTGTCATAGACCCAGTTAAGGGCCAGGGTCTAAGGGCAACAATGGACAAACAAACAAAAGACATGAGAACCAGAATCCACCCGTACAGGAGACTTCTGTGCCCTATTTGCAGGAAAGCAGCCTTAAAGACTACATTACCCAGACTTCCCTGGGCCAAGAACTAATTGGACAAGCCCAAAGGGGGCGGGGTGCACAAGAACATCCATAGCACGGGGCTTGTGCTTGAACGCTCGACTGGAGAGGACGTGTTCTGGAGAGCTCCGAGCACAGGGATCAGCACGAGGGGCCACGCCACAGCAATCTTCCACCCAGGCCCCTCACCTGAAATAGATAAGTAATGCCCGCATTGTGGGGAATCCAGCAGCATGGGGGAGAGCGCGCAAAGTTGCAACGCAGCAACGGTAGACCAGTGCAATCACTGAAGGCAGCCTGGGGCACGCGCAGGGGGGCACCGCCCATGTTCTACCATCCCCCTGCTCCAAGTAAGCTAAGTCAATCCGATAACAACCCGGCACCCGAGCACTAGCCTGGGCAAACTGCTTGCCGCTCTTTTCCCTACTTAAGGAGCCCTCCAGCCTCTTTTCCTTTGTAGCTGGGGAGCAGGTGTAAGTGTATCTAAGTCACCTGCCTAAGCCCCGCCCACCTGGTGCCTTCCTGGTTGCTGCTTTTTTTCACCACTCAGCAAGCCCCGCCCACCTGGTGCCTTCCTGCTTGCAGCTCTTTTCCCTACTTAACGAGCCCTCCAGCCTCTTTTCCTTTGCAGCTGGGGAGCAGGTGTAAGTGGATCTAGGTCACCTGGCTAAGCCCCACCCACCTGGTGCCTTCCTGGTTGCCGCTCTTTTTCACCACTTAGCAATCCCCGCCCACCCTGTGCCTTCCTGCTTGCCGCACTTTTCCCTACTTAAGGAGCCCTCGAGCCTCTTTTCCTTTGCAGCTGGGGAGCAGGTGTAAGTGGATCTAGGTCACCTGGCCTAAGCCCCACCCACCTGGTGCCTTCCTGGTTGCCACTCTTTTTCACCACTTAGCAAGCCCCGGCCACCTGGTACCTTTCTGCTTGCCGCTCTTTTCCCTACTTAAGAAGCCCTCCGGCCTCTTTTGCTTTGCAGCTGGGGAGCAGGTGTAAGTGTATCTAGGTCACCTGGCCTAAGCCCTGCCCACCTGGTGCCTTCCTGGTTGCCGCTCTTTTTCACCACTTAGCAAGCCCCGCCCACCCAGTGCCTTCCTGCTTGCCGCTTTTTTCCCTACTTAAGGTGTAAGTGGATCTAGGTCACCTGGCCTAAGCACGACCCACCTTCTTAGTCCTGCCACTTCCTTCCTGCTTTGAACTCTTAGATCAAGGGCATCTCTCGCCCGGGCGTCCAAAGTAAAGGGCAGTCAAAGAAAAGGGCAATTTCTGTTTGGACCTGTTCGGACAAGGAGGATCCAGGGTTCAACCTCCTGCTAAGACAGCGGGTAAGCATGCACCAACATGTGTTAACACCCTCTGTCCCCACAGGCCATCCCCACCCTCTCTGGTCCCCCCGTGTTGTTCCCTTGCCGCCCCCTTCCTGCACACAAGAGTCTGTCCTGATACATTCTGTTTTCACCAGCACCATCTTGTGGCAATGCTGCATTTTACTTTTATGGACTTCATTGATTCATGGTGCGTCACCCTTTCTCAACTCTCATGCTGGACTTCCTTTGCATCTTGTACTCATGGTGGCCCTGAATCATGCTGTTCCCATCTTCATCTTGTATCCTGGCTTGCAACATTATGTGTTACTACTGAATTCTGCAATTGTATTCGCTCTCCCCTCTTGCTTCTCCCTCATCCCCTTACTGTCCCCCCCCGCTCCAGCTCCACCAGAAATGTCATCAGGCCTAGTACGGTAGTCGCTTGTTTTGTTCCTCCCCTCCATTTCTGCACCCCTCTCCCTCACCTTTTGTTTTCCTCCGGCTCTACCAGAAATGTCGTCAGGCCTAGTATGGTAGTCGCCTGTCTCTTTCCATTTCCTTCCCACTCCCCCCTCCCTTCCTTATCTATATCTTAGCACTTGCACTATCTGAAATGTCATCAGGCCGAGTACAATAGTTCATTTTACATCCTTATTGTTCATGGCCTGTAAGAATGTCATTGTATTTTCCCTTGTTCCCACCCTCCCTTGCCTTAAAGCGCTTTGAAACACATTGGCCCTCATTACGACCCTGGCGGAAATCGAAAAACAATGGCGGAAATGCAATACCGCCATCGAATAGCGCTCGGTGCGACTATGACCCGTCACCGCAAAGTACGAAGCCAGTAGCGACACCGTAGTGAACGCCAACGCTAACTGCACCAAGTACACGCGCGCGCGCCATGCCAAACCGTAAATACCACCATGGCGCAAGGGTACGCGAATTCCGACCCTAGCGGACATGTACCTAACGCCATCAAGCATGGCGGAAAGTACCATACCGCCATGGTGAGAAGTACGGCATCGCGAATCAACCGTAAACGGCCCCACTGAGTGCCTGTACACCGCTCCCTGCCCACAAAGTACAACTCCCCGTAGGTGCAATGAAGTCACAATGCAACCAGTGAAATGTACAAGTCACCCATGCATGCCAACGAACAAAAGATCCACAAGAGGGGCCAATGGGAGCTGCAGGGCACAGATGGCACGAATACAGAAGCCATTCCAATGGACATGACCACAGTCCCCCCCCCCGAAACGCACGCAAACACAGGCACCTGTGACCAGCAATATTCCGAAAATCACATCATTCCACCAGTCCACCTGGCTGACCGGCATCTGTTACACAAAACCCAATCCCCCGCCCCTGAGCATGACAACATTCAAACAGTCATATTGGCAGCCCCCATCCCTGACCTCACTGGGCTTCGTAGGCAAACGCGCCCAGCACAGTACCACGCAACTAAACTCCGAAGCTGGAACCCAATGCAGATCTCCTCACAATACATCGCCCCCCAAATAGGAATATGCCACATCACTCGCAAAGAAGAACGCCACACGGCCCATATCAGAATAGAAATTTAATGCACAACAAAATCACCAAGCCCATACAGCCATTAGGCCATGAACTCCAAAACACATTTCACCATTGTGGGCTGCATCCGCAAGAAATGACCAGCTACTACTTGTGTGACGCCCTGTTCCATCATGGTACACAGAGCCACATTCACGTACGAAAAGGCAACATGGAAGCGCACAGAACCGCAGGGCCGTCCCAATGGGGAGGCACTAGTCCAGCTGAAAGGCCGAAATGTTGCTCCGAGCCACTAGTACTGCGTAAGGGCATGTGGCCCATTGGCGATCGTCCCATAAGATCGTAATGCTGCTCCACTGATTAACACGAAGCAGCAGGTGTCGGGAGTAAAAGCCATCTGCAGGAGTGGCATACAGATGGCAGTGGCAAAAGGGGAGGAGATACCTGTCAACCAAAAGAAAAGAAAAAGAACAGAATGGCCATCAGAACGACATTCGAACAACTCACTTCAATGATCACACTAAATCCACAGCCATATGCATGCAAGCCCACTCCAAAGGATCATCACCACCCCAAAACCACTTGCGACTCATAACCATCTATATCGAGGTGTAAACACCATCACAAACGAGTGTACCTGTGCATGCGTCTGTCAACACAGAATCCATCAGATGGGAATGTTAACGTGCATGGACACAAGTGTCTGAAGGCGCGTCGAGACAGGGAGGGCTCAACAAGGCCAGATAGACGATGGTCCCACTATGGCAGCCCTGCATCACATAGCGCAGGGGAGGCGGACAGATTCCAAGAAGCCCTGTACATGGTAAACTCTGTATCAAATCATCTGCCCATGCATCCATTCATCATTCCCTCATCCCGGTATAAGAACTCCTGAATATTTACTCAGATAACATTAGAAATATCCATTGAGTCTGTGCGTTATGCAGCCTGCAAAATCCACAGTGCCCCAGCCCGTAATTCCAGTGTTGTGAAGTAACATGTATTTGGGAACGTCCGGCCTCATCGCCCACGTCGCTATTGCGCATCCCAAACTATTCATATCAATCATTGCATCCTCGCCATGGCCCCTGTCCCAAGGACATTGAACAATAGAACGTTATATTTGCACTCAGACCTGTGGGCATCTCCTCGCCGCTAGCTGAAAACCGAAAGCGCCGCCCTTCGAATTCCTCATTTGCAACATCACGTCGAAAAGGCATCTGTGGCCGTTTGAAATCACAAATTAATCCATCTAGTGCGGCTGTGTGTGAAAATGGCAACTGCCTTCACCCACAAATGGGACGCCCCGCCCGTCGGTGCAACTCGGTACAGTGATGCATGAGGGCCCACCGTTACTCGAATACTACGTTCCACTGACCCATCACAAGTCTGTTCGCGACTGCAAAGATTGTATGTGAAACAATGGGACCATAGCCGAATGTACATATCAACAAATGTTACACGGCCATCGGGTACAAATACATGATTGCAATAGCAAGATGCCATTCCTCGAATTGCAGCGTTGTGTGCGGGACATGCTCGGCCAAAGGGGAGAGCAGCTTGCACAGGTGGAATGAATCACCACAGGTGGAGGCCATACAGCCTGAAAACACATAAATTGCACACCCAGTCTCCTCCCACAACCACACCCACTCCGAAATGCTACCGGCAGGACTCGCGATGTTGGCCCTGGGGGACCTGATAGCACTGCAAGTACTCCAACTCCAAGAAGAAGACGAACACCAACTACAACCGGCCGCACGGAGGGGACGCAGGAGGAGGAGGAGGCCAAGGCAGGGCCAGCAAGGGCCGCCAGCACAGCCACTACCACCACGCAGGCAGCCCGCAATCCCACGCCTCCGAGCACATCCGTTCAACCTCACTGCTGAGCAGATCCACACCCTCTACCGTTTGGACCGGGACACCATAGCCGCCATTGTGGACATGACACAGGCTGACCTTGTCAGCATGATAGATAGCCCAACCGCCATCCCACCCCTACTGAAGGTGGTGTCTGTACTCCACTTCCTGGCCACAGGCACCTACCAGCACACAGTCGGACAGTTGCATGGCATTTCTCAGCCACTGTTCTCACGGACACTATTGCAAGTGCTCGATGCCCTCCTGCAGCACGCAGACGACTACATCTCTCTACCACGCTCGGAGCAGGAAATTACAAACACAAAAGTGGGATTCCATGCACATGCCGGCATACCGGGTTGCATTGGTGCCATCGACTGCACCCATGTGGAATTGGTCGTCCCACATGCCATGGAGGCCCAGTACCGCAACCGAAAACAATTTCATTCCCTGAATGTACAAATGGTGTGTGACTCCAACAGGATCATTACACATTGTTGTGCCAGATTCCCTGGATCAACCCATGATTCTATGGTCTTGAGGAACTCTACAATACCACGCTACATGGAGCGACACGCAGGGAACAGATCCTGGCTACTCGGTGAGTCTCATTACATGCATGATAATGTGGGGTATGTGATTCGGCAATGACCTGGCAGGAAGGGGGGCGGGGGGGTGTGCGTACGTAGCAATGGCATTCCACATCATACGTTTCTCGTCCACATACAGGTGATGCTGGGTATCCACTGAAGAGATGGCTCCTCACACCAGTCCGGAACCCACGGGACCAGCATGAGGAGGACTACAACCATGCCCACTCACGTACCCGTGTAGTCATTGAACAGGCATTCGGCCTACTGAAGACTCGTTTCCGCTGCCTCAGCAGGTCTGGCGGGGCACTCCTGTACCGCCATGAGAAGGTTGCAAAGATGGTCATGGCATGTGTCATGCTCCACAACATGTGCGTACGTAGAAATGTGCCCATGCCCCCTGACGCAGAACTGCAAGCACCTGAAGATGGTCATGATGAGGGTGGGGATGTGGCAGCACCTCAAGGAGTCTGCGAGGCACCGGAGGGCCGTGACATTCGTCAGCATCTCATTGATGCATGCTTCTAGCACTCACGCCTGGTGGCTGATACATGGACACGGGACTCGTGGCACTGTGTGTGTCTGGTACATGCACAATATGGACTGTACGCCTATGATGGCCTAGTACACAAAGATCATTGTCCACACATCTCATTGGTTGATAGTGCACTGTTTATGGCATATGTGATATCATGTTGAACACCCTATCGACCCGCCACCCAAGTGAGCCCAACACACCCCCTCCACCCTCCTACCTCCCCCCCGAACACCAGTGTCCAAAGATGCTCATTGTCAGTGGGCTGTCGCTATTGCAAGCCCCCTCTGCGGGTATCAGGGGCACCCCTGCCTGTGGAGCGCAGGTTCCTCCCAGATCTACGTTGGGGGCTGCCCTGGACGGAACTTGCAACGGATGATGTCTCTGCCTGCTCACGTCCATGCATGTCCCTAAGGGTTTGTGAGAGCTCAGTGAGCACACGGCGCACTGCGGCAAGTTCGGCACATACGTCTTTGGACGTCGCATGCAGTTCCCCCCTCAGGCTCTCGGTGCTTCTCTCCATTTGGACTCTCAGGCTCTCGGTGCTACTCTCCATTTGGACTCTCAGGCTCTCGGTGCTACTCTCCATTTGTGCCCTTAGTGTCTCTGTACTTCTCTCCATTTCTGCCCTAAGTGTCTCAGTTGATGTTTCTATGTCTGCCTTAGTGCCCCCACATTCATCGGCATGGTCCTTGAGGAGCGTGGCCAGTTGCTGCTGTTGCACGATTAACTGGTCGAGGGACTGTTGCCTCTGCTGGGCCATGGCCATTTGCGGGGGTGTCACAGAGGGGCTGTTGACCTCATGTTGCCTTGCCACAGGGCTTGTGGGGGATGGCCAGTCGTCGTCTTGTGGGTGCCCCTGCGTGGTATCCTCATGTTGTACGGGATGGGACAGACAGGGGGATTGGGACAGGTCATGGATGGATCTGACTTCGACATCCCCGTCTTCTGTGTCGGAGCATGCTGCCATCAATGGGGTGTCACCTATGGTGCTGCTGCCACCAGAGGCAGTGCCTTCTGTGGCATCCGTTGGGGGGACCTGTGGTGGTGGTGTTGTGGGCATGCTGGCTGCTGGGGTGCCTGTTGATGTTCCCTCCTCTGTGCTGCCACCTGATTTGTGCTGCTGCCGTGTCTTGATGCGTGCAGCTGAGGTGGAGGGTCTTTGGCCGTTGGTCTTGGCCCTCTTTGCAGGTGTGCTGGTAGGGGTGTCCTGATGCTCATCGTTTGGATCGGACTCTGTGGTGGAGTAAAGGAGGGCGAGGGTTATTATGGGTCTGTGGGTATTGGAATGGCATTGTATCACATGCATTGGGGTGGTACCTGAGGGTGATTTGGGTCGGGGCCTTGGAGGTGCTTTCATTTGTGTGTGGAGTGAGGGTGCAGTTGTTTGGCAGCCTGCAGTTAGGGTGTGCCTGCTGCACGTGTAGTGGGTGTTTTAGGGGTTTTTAATTATTTATGTATTTATTGTGAGTTTTAAAGTGCGCTATCAGGCCGATGTGTGTGGACGTTCTCCTGGACATGTGTTTCTGTTGCACTATGTGGACACATGGTACTTCACATGATTGGACATTGTGGATTTAGCATTGTTTTATTTGGCCCACCTACCTGAATCTTCGGATGTCTGCACTCCTTTCTCCATCCCTCCGACTCCCTCTATGCTCTCCATTCCGATGGTGGAGGCACAGATTTCTTCCCAGGGGGTCAACTTGATGGGTGATTCAGGACCTCCCCCGGTGGCTGTGGCAATGTTGCGGTTTGCAGAAAGTATGCTGCGGACGCGTATCCGCAGGTCGTCCCATCGCTTTCTGCATTGCTGTGGGTTGCGGGGTGCGGTCCCCACCGCACTTACCCGCTGTGCCACCAGAGCCCATATGGCCTTCTTGTTCGCAAGTGCCGTCCTGGTCATTTGCGTGGAGAAGACGACGGCAGCATTCTCCTGGAGGGTCTCTGTTAGCACGGTGAGTTCCTCACGGGAGAAGTGGACCTGCCGCTTGCGGTCGCACGCTTTCTTCGCTACTTTTCCCATTTTTCTTGGTTTCGCTAGGGTGGATGACGGGTTGGGGTGTGTCTCAGGGTAGTGTTTTTAGTGGTTGTGTGGATTTTGTGGTTTTATAGGTGTACGCCGGGATGTTTCCCGTTCCGGGCCCATGTTTTTACTTCCGTTTCCGTATATTTACGGTCACCGTACTTTCCGGTTGGCGCTCACTGCGGTGTCCGCTGTGATGGGTAGCGGTATTGCACCTAGGGCGCCGTACGGCGGCGGTGTGGGCCGTTTTGGGGTCATTTCCGCCATCGCGGACTTTGCACTTCCGCCATGCCGTGGTGCTCGTGCCCGATGGGTCGGAATGGGCCGCACTTTGCTCCATCGTGCAATGGCGGAAACGCTATTTACGCTGTGGCGGTCCGGTCAGTCACTTTCCGCCAGGGTCGTAATGAGGGCCATTGTGTATAGGTGCTATATAAATAAACTATCATATCATATCATAACCCGCTTGGCATGGCATGAGCGCAAGAGCAGTGCATGTGTTTGCATACTAATTAACCACGTGGAAAAACCTGCATTAGTACAGTGCGGCTACGCCGCAACTCGTCACATGCGACAGACAGCACACATTTGAGCGCATAAGGAGCAGGATCGCTCAAGGGTCCGCAACCCTGCAAACATAGCAGCCACAGTGCAGAGCCACGTGCGGCTTAACTCTGCATGTGCCAGTTCAATTACAGACAATAACTAGCGCACTAACCCGTAGTGTTCCACACTGCTTAGGGGCAATCAGAGGGGTCAAATTAAGCATTTGCATGCTTAGCAGTGTTAAACCCAGTGTGTGAAGAAACACACAGACTAGTAACTCATACTCTCTTTACAGCGGTAATATGCTCCAAAACCGGACCTGAGAGTGCGCAGGCAGGAGGCCAGCACTCACCCCAGAGATAAGTCTCTTTCTAACTTCCAAGCTTGTAATGTATGGTGCAATGTGTATGTTTTATCGTGTTATCCATTGTCCCCTTCCCTGTCCACCTCCCCTTTCCTAAACCTCTTACCGGTTACCCTGCTTCCTGAACCCATCCAACCATCGAGTCCCTAACCCTCTTTCCCCGCTGGGGTCTTGGTGGCTTGTGTAAGATCCTTCTTGCAAGCGCCCAGACTGCGGAGGGGATGGTTGGTTCATGCCACTCCTGAGCCTGAAGAATGAAGCTGTGACAATAATGACTCTTCCGTTGGGAAAGGTCCCCGGCCCGATGGAATAGGAATTGAACTATATAAAGACCTCCGGCTGCTCCTTGCACCTAAGCTTTTGAAGGTCTCGGAAGAATCCCTCCAATTCGGTCAATTACCACCCACACTCTCGGAAGCTGTAATCACTGTATTAGTAAAACCGACCAGTCTCCAAAATGGCCTCGTATAGACCATTATCTCTAATCAATGCTGGCACCAACATTTTAATAATATTCCTGTATGGCCGGGATGTACTTTCTTCAATAAAGTGCACTCCCTAGTAATCAAATACACATGGGGAACAGGGCTTCCATGAATGAAATGGGAGGGATTGACTGAACCGTTCGAACAAGGTGGCCTGCAAGCCCCTGACTTTTAACTTTAATATGTCGCCTCGCAGGCGCAGTATGCTGCCTACTGGTATGCTTCTTATGATTCCCCAGTACATTTAGCCATAGAGACATACAGTGCCCTCCCTCAAACTTGAAATCAATAATTCTCGCAAATAAGCAAATTGATTATTGTAAATTTTATCCGGTTCCACAACAGTAAATGCTTGGGCGAGCCTATTAAGAGACATGGGGTGACGACGCCATATTGCGGATTGATTCCCCTATGGAAATGCCCTGGTCTGCCCCTGACATATGACAAAGATATGCAAAGTATGTGGGACCCCAGTGAGGACCTGACCCTAGCTGCTCTTCCCCAACGGGACATTTGTCACACAAGAAGACATTACGGTTAAACTGGGCAATAACCCAATAAGAAAACTTCAATATTTTAGAATGAGAATGGCGGTTCGGAGCCGTTGGCCCTCGTTTCCCCAAGGACCAAGTGACTATGAGCCACTATAAATGGTAGTGACCAGTTAAGACCCTAGGAGACTGGTGTCCAGACTATACAAGGCATGCCAGGACAATCAAACACCCATCAATAGTGCCAAAGGGAATGGGAAAAAGATTTGGGTATTTCAATACACGATGGACAGTGGTTGCACTGGTGCCATTTGACAAAAGAAGTCTCCCTAAATGCTTGATTTAGACTGATACAATTCAAGATGCTCAACCAACTGAATTACATGCCTGCGTGTAGATCAAGATTTGTGCCAACGACCAGTGCTGAATGCATAAAATGTGGCGCGGCTGCTGCGGACTCCCTGCATATGTACTGGAACTGCCCACAGAATGCCGAGTTCTGGCGATCAGTCCTTCACGATATTACTGAAATCCCCCCGTCACTCTCACCCCCTAAATACCTGGTGAGGGACATTGGGAAGGTATCTGTGAAGATCTGCAGTCTTTTTATTTTGGGGTCCTTGATCGCTAAAAAATGTATATTGAAGTATTGGAAATCTAAAGTCACCCTTGATATCAATGTATGGCTCAGGGAATTGACCTATGCTAATGAAAGGGAGGAAGGCTACATCTCCTCGGTTGTACCCAGCTGTAGAACAAGGACATATGGGAACCATTTTGTGAGTCCCTACAGAAAACAAATTTGGCCCAGTAAATGCGCTGCAAGGTAACATATTTAACATTATGTATTGGTCCTGTGTAACCTGTTCAGACGATTTGTGTTGATCCAAAACAATATTGTAACACTCTCGCATTTGTATATATTTCGGGGATGTATGCCTGTGACAGTACTAAATAAAGAAATAAAGTTTTTAAAACATTTCTTTTAAAAAGCTATAGAGGGAGTGGTATTGACAAGTAATGAAGCAAGGGTGACACAGGAGATACAGTCAGGGCAGCATATAATGCAGTCTATTCCACAAACCACAGTGGGTACAACCTTTGGCCAAGAGGAAGAGGGAATGGGCCTAAAGGAGTAGGACGAGATGGATTTTCAAAACCCTCAGGGATGAAGAGGATTTAATGGCAGACAGCTGCAACAATGCTGGAATTGTGGGAGAATAGGACACATAGCTAGGACATGCAGAGGCAGAGGAGGCTTGCAACGGAAATGGAAAGCTCCAAGAGGGGGGAAGGGTTATGCTCTACAATATAATACAGAACCACAGAAATATTGTGCTCAGGATCACATGCAGGCTCAGACATATGCGTTGCAACCCCAACAAATGCAGTCAGTGCCACAGCAAATGCAAGTACCTATGCAAGCACTATAGGTACAACTGCTGCAAGTGCAGACACAACAGGCTATGGTACTATAATGGTATATGATTACAGGGGCTCAACAAGCACCTGCACCCAAATTGGGGAGTGTGACTGTGGTAGGAGGAAATACTTTCACATGTACGGGGATGAATTTATACCCACAATAGGATAGCCCACAGGGTGACCTGAAGTGTTCAGTACTATCAGTAATGCCAGCCCCCCAAGAGGAACCAAGTGTCAAGGTGACAATAGGAGGCAAGACATTTTCATTTCTTGTACACACTGGAGCTACTCGTTCCCGTGTCTGTGAGGGAAAATACCAAATGTCAGGTACTGCAATGATGTTCAGTGATTCTCTCGGGCGATGAGTTTAGTTCCTTTTACAGACAAATTACCAATCTCTATACGAGAACAAGATATGTCGATGTCACTATTATATTCTAGGCAGACGCCAGTTAACATATTAGGGGGTCACTTAATGACGAAACTTAACATGACGATATCATTCACTGATGATGGGATAGTGTGTTCGACCCCAGGGGGATACATTCCATGAATGTGGCAGACTTTATATTAGTTTTTACAGGCCAGAAGGCATTACAAGGAGTTCCTTTATATCCAGAGGTATTTCTAAAAGTATTGAGAATACCTGATTAATTTTTGTTTAGGCCAGATATCCCTGTGGATGATGAAGTAGGGCAGATTATTCCCTTAGAATTAGAAGCAGCAGTTGTCAGAGATGAAAGGGTGATGCTCCATGGGACAGATGATGAGGGAAGAGGATGGAGAACGGTGATAGCTGTCAGTGAAGGATACAGACTGACCGATTCGACTGACAGAGAGTTGTTTAGAGATGACTACTCGGTTGATGAACTAGTCTTTTTTATAAGTCTCACTTATTGGATTAAAGCAAAGAATATAGAAAAACTGCAGAGAATGGTGTTGGTAAGAAAGAAACCGCAATTTTTTCAGGAAGGCTTAGAGAACGTACCAAATATTTTATGGACCACAAGCCCCTATGATGTGGGTCTATTAAAAGGAATAGGGGCAGCCAAAATTAAGATTAAACCAGGAGCCCTTTTGCCACGGGCAAAGCAATACCCCATGTCTAGAGAAGCAGATGAAGGCATATTTGAGACAATGGGCCTCATGCTAACCTTCCGGACCAGCAAAGTACAAGTCTGGTGGGCGAGTGCCTTCCCGCCCGACAGGTCTGACTTGCTAGGCGGACCAGCACCCGACCAAATACTTTCACCGAAGCACTGTCACCGTTATTACTGGTGCCAGTGTTTCTGTGGTCCCCATTCCCATAGAGTCCTTTAGGACTCTATGGGAATGGGGAACAACATATTACCAGCGCCTGACTTTACGGCCACTGGGGTTGTAATACCCCGGTGTTACCGGCATGCCAGGTGTCGGTAACTGTTTACCGGTCCGGCGGCTACCTGCACGGTTACCGCCGGACCCGTAATGAGGACCCATTTCTGCTTTAATGAAGCAAGGCATATTAGTACCTTCTGACTCTCTGTGTAACACAGCTGTGTACACTGTGAAGAAATCAAAGGGGGGGTCATGGAGATTTATGCAGGACCTTTGCCCCCTAAATAATATGGTTGCAGCAGAGTTTACTTTAGTTCCGAATCCTGCGACAATATTGTGCAACATCCCATCTAAAGTCAAATATTTTACAGTTATAGATTTAAAAAAATAATTTTTCTCAATTCCCCTTCACAAAGACTCAGAAGATTTGACTTCCTTTAAGTATAGAAATACTCGCCTGAAACATACTCGATTGGGGTACTGTGAGTCTCCTTCGATCTTTAACAGAGTCCGCCAGATGGACTTGGGTAATGACCAACTTGAAAGTGCTATAATCCAATACGGGGATTACATTTTGGTGTGCAGTGAGACAGAAGAAAGGTGCAGAGAAGACTCAGTTAAGCTCATGACAATACTCTCAGAGATAGGGTATAAAGTCGACAAAGAAATGTTACAATATTGTCAGGAAGAGGTCTTGTATATAGGACAGTTAATCTCTAATGGGGAGAAAAAAGTGATACCCGAAATAGCAGAAGCGATCATGAAAACCTCAACACCCAAAACAGTGAGGGAAATGCAACCATTTCTAGGCTTATGCAATTACTTTAGAGCCTGGGTGTTTGATTACAGCACATACATTCAGCAACTTTTAAAAGGACTTAAAGAAGCCCAGGTAGACAAAAGTCAATTAACATGTACAGATGAGATAGCTGAAGGATTTGAATAATTAAAAACAGCAACCAGCACAGCCCCTGTGTTAGGGATTCCAGATTATCTTGAAGAATTGTATTTATTCTCCCATTCAAACGGAGAAGGTATGACAGCAGTTCGCCTACAAAAGACGACGTTAGGACATGGGCATAAGCCATTAGCTTATTTTTTTGTTTGTTTTTTTTTTTGTTTTATTGGTTAAGTATAGTTAAACCTTAAACATTACTTCCTTATTCCTTTACTAAAATCATTGTTCCTTTGTTAAAAATGTCTTAGTTCCAATTCTCTTCAGACAGTAATTACCAGATCATTGTCTCTCCGTTACCTTATGATCCACTGTTCCATTATTCCAAGGTTTGGGTAATCAAGGTAACTCAATCATTAATTACCTAGGGCTACTCTTAGCTTTCTCTTACAGATCAGACCCTTCCTCCTCCTGATTCAAGTTTAACATTTCCACAAATTTTAATGCATCAAGAGTTTTGCCAATTTTTTCAACAGTGAGGAGTCTTTCCCAATAGTTTTCTTCCGTCTCCTCAGTGATATTCATTATGTAGATTCCCATATAGCTCTCTCTTTTGCATTTTAAAGCTGGGCAGATTAACATAACATGTTTTATCGTTTCTAGTTGGTCCTTCCGTTTGCAGAATCGACAATATGCAGCTGTTCTTTCAATTTGCCTTCTTTTCCATTTCACTTCTCTGCAATTCCAGATGTTGAGTCTGCAGCGCAGCAACTGGTCCCGTTAGTGCTCCGTTGGAAATTTCCACAGATATGGAGGTAAGATGTTCAAGCCTTGTTTTTCCCAAATGATGTTATAGCATAGATTTCTTTTCAATCTTTGTTCCTGGGTTTGCTCCCAGTCTTTTTCCCAAATCACTCTTTTTGCTTTATCCAGGTTATTCTTTAGGGTATCTTCCAAGAGATTTACTTGCTCCAAATGAGCCTTAGATCTGCTTTTCCAGTCATTAAGCATTTTGTCTTCATTCAAAATATTCGTCTGAGCTAGAATTTCAAATGGTTTTGATGGTGTATCCAGAATGCACTTTCTATACAGAGATAGAGATTTCCAAAATGCGACAGAGTTTACTGATTGTAGTCTGAGCTCAGTTCTTATGAGCTCCACTGGTAGTGAGGTTGGTAGGCGCAAGATTTTACGCCAAAAATACGCCTCACAGAGATTCCAAACCTCCCATCTAAGAGCCAAGAGTGCTTCAGTACCATAAGTGATGACCGCTACCACTTTTTGCTTGAAGATGGTTACAATTGGAGTTAAAGAAAACTTCCCATATCTGCGATGTAGGCAAATCCCTTGGTTTGTCAGAGCCACTAGTTTTTCCCGGATCAGAGAATAGTGCGCCTGTTCGTTGCAGTTTTTGTTGATCATTATCCCCAGATAGGGTGTAATTTCCACTTCCTCCAATTTCTGGTTTTCCAATGACCACGTCATAGTTTTTCCGGACTGCTTTTTGCCCCAGCTAGATTTCATAGTTAAGATCATAGATTTTTTGACATTCATCTTCATGCTATTTTCCTTTAGGTAGTTGTTAAAAGTCTCGATCCGTCTTTGTAGGCCTATTGGTATTTGATCTATGAATACAGCATCCAAGGTATCTCTTTTCCGTTTATTTTCGGCGGGAATGCACGGATCTTCTCCTGAGCGGTTTTCATATCGGCCATATATAGGACGAAGAGGAATGGGGCTACTGCACAACCCTGTTTGATTCCTCTAGAGGTTCTAATCCTCCTCGAGAGGCCCCCATTACTTGTGATTTGGATCTTAATTGAGGTATCAGTGTATAATGTTTTAATAGCTTCAAGTAGATCCTTGGGGCACCCCCAATTTCTCATCTTTGACCACAAGAGCTCTCTATTGATTCCATCGAAGGCTTGTTCGAGGTCAATAAATGCTAGGTAAAGCTTTTTTTTCCCGGCTAGTGTCTTTGCCTTCAACAAGTTGATCAAGAATAGGTTCAAGGCATTGCCAACTCCACTTACAAAGGCTGTCTGTCTTTCGTCTAGGATTTTTGCCTCGAAGGCCCATTTTTTTTAGGTCTCTCAGTAGCAGTGATGCAAATAGCTTGCCAATTGAATCTAGGAGCGCTATGGGCCTGTAGTTCCTAGGGTTTTCACGGTCTCCCTTCTTATATATCGGTACTATTTAAGCCTCTGTCCATGTGGCTGGTATTTGTTTAGTTTTCATGATTTGTTGGAATAGTATATATATTAAATCCGTCCAGGTCTCACAGTTTTCTTTTAGTTATTTGCTGGAAATGCCGTCTGGGCCAGCTGCTCTTGCGGTACTAAGTTTTTTTATTAGGATTCGGATATCATCCTTATCAAAGTTCAAGGCCAATGGAATTGTGTCAGAGATCTCTTTTATGGTTTTTCCTCACTTTCGCCTTCATAAAGAGCAGTGTAGTGTTCAAACCATTTGTCTTCTGAGACTTGATTAATACCTACGGCAGATTGATTGTGCTCTCTGTCGTTAAGTAAGTCCCAAGTGCTTCTAGCGTTGTTTGTTGATAATGCTGCTATCCTTTTTTCGGCATCTCTCTGCATTCTTAAGTATCGAGTTTGTCTCAGCCAGTTTTTATATGTTTGTTGACATTTTCTCTGGAGTTCGTATCTTTGTGTGCCGTTTTTCTTTTTTGAGTCTCAATTCTGACCTATATTGTTTCCTTCTCAACACAGTTGTTCATCATATGCATGTTTTTTCTTAATGTTCTTTTTTTGAGTTGGATCGTACTTGATCTCATAGGCTTCCAGCAGCCATTTGTAATCAACCAGCTCCTCATTATTGTTTATCGCTTCTTTATATCCTTGTACTAGATTCGGGATTGCCTGATTTTTAATTCTCAAACGGTTTCTTCCCCCTGTAGCCTCGGTTTCCATTGCTCTTTCGGTCCCTCTATTAGTTCTTATTTCCCAGGCGAGTTCAATGGCTAACAGGCAGCGATTGCTACTCGTTTGTTTTGCTATTATAAAGGATAATATCCGCTCCAGCGTATTTCCTCCTACAAAGCAATAATCTAAGCAGGCGCCTGATTTCCCACTGTGCCAAGTATTGGCCCCCTGGAGATCTCCCTTAGTCTTGCCATTTAACATCTTCATCTCATGGATTCTCATTTCTTGCATCCATACTTTTTCCTTTCCTAGCAGATGTTCAGTTGCTTTGATCTTACCATCTTTATCCAGCAGTTTGATATTTAGATCACCATTTAATAATATCAGCTGGTCATTCCCCTCCATCATGGACTGATCAATTACCTCCATGATTGACGTTATAAAGTTCGCCTGACCCTACATAGTCTCACTCCAGTAGGCATTAATCAGGACCATTTGTTTAGGGCTTTTTGGGCATTCCACTTCAGATGTTACTTTCAGGATTTGCACATATGGGTTTGGTGTCAGATGTGCCATTACTTTTAGTGGACATTCTAGTTTCTTAAGTATCATGAGGCCTCCAAACGGTCTTCCATTGGGCCCCATTCTAGCCGGGTTTGTGTAGACCTCATAGCCCTCGCATACAGGGGGTTTGCGTAGCCATGATTCTTGTATTGAATAAAGTCATATTGGGTCAGGAAGCCGCTTTTACTTGAGAGCAGATGTTTGAATCCTCTTGTGTTCCACGATGCGCAAAGGATCAATTTCTGCTTGCTCTCCGTACTCTATTGTTTCTTCTTGGAATTCAAAGCATTTGCCATCCAGGCCCAATCCTTTCCCAGACTATCTGCTTTAGTGGGTTTGCTCTTATTCCTCCTTGAGTTTTCAGAGTTATCCACTGTGAACCTCAGAGTTTTCAATGTCTCTTTACTTTTTTTAGTTTTTAAAGACTCTTCCTCCTGACACTCTTTCTCTTCTTTGCTTTTTCCATTGTTTTTCTTCGAATTTTCAGCATCTCGTCTGTCGTTTACGGATTTTTCCCCAGGAATTATTGATCTAGTTTTTACTGAGATCTCCTTCTTTGTCTCCTTTCTTTGTTCCGTTTGGGCTTTTTCTTTTAATTGCATAGATTCATCACCCAAGTCCTCCAACAGGAACCCTCTTTTTCTTAAAGTGTCTGACACTTCCAAAAGTTTCTGCTTTGTGTTTTTAGACGACAAGTGCAAGATAACTTGGTCTAGCCTCTGTTGCTTTGGGAATTCGACTATTTTTATATCTTCCGTTGATATCGCCCTTGGTGACAGGACTTGCTTGCAGAGCTCCACCACGTAGCTCCTATTTAAGATCGCCCTTCTTGGTCCATTTGCAGCTGTTTCTAGTTTTAAATAACATCCTTTGAATAAAATGGATTTCTTCGGGGGCGATCTTAGCGGTAGCTCTTTCCTTTTCTTGACTTCAATGTCCTTTTTTTTCCCCTTATCAATTATTTGTTTAGGACAAGGGCTGTCTTGGACTTTTTGTTCTATCCTCCCTTTGTTCACTGTATCTTTTCTTTTTTGTTCCAATGTCTTAAATCTAATAGACTCCTGATCTGAATCCAATTCAATTTCATTTATGCTTGTTCTTCTTTCTTTTTCCCTGCTGTTTTCTTGGGCACTTTTCCTGTAGGACTTCGGCTTCTGACCTTCCTTAGATTTTTGGGTTAGGTCTACTGTTTCCAATTGTCTAAAGTTTGCCAGTCTGATGCGCTTATGCTATCCCAATCTTCCTTCTCACTATCGGATTCCATCAGCTCAATAAGATCACTCAAATTTGCTAGCTGTTCTGGATCCTCCCTGCTTTCTTCCCTTGACACCTTTTCTTGATCTTTTAGTCCCTCGGTCTCTATATGTTCACTCATATTCATCTCTCTTCTAGATTTCTTAGCACACTGTGTGTTAGCTCTTCTTGGTGGGGTTCTTAAATTTCTCAAGAAGGCTCTTGAGCCATTTACTCTACGTTTGAGGAATTCATTTTTGTTTTTTTTCCCTTTTCATTCAGTTCACTTGTAATCTCCTTCCCATTTTGATGGGTCGGATCCTTCGGCGTCGCCCCTGCAAATATTGCAAAAGAAGATCGTTCTAAATGTGCAGAGGTCAGTTTGTTAGTTTCCTTTATCCCGGACGGGATCAAGATCGGTTGCCAGACATTTCGTGGAAAAAAATTGGTCGACCAGACAAATGGTCGAACCAATTTGGTCGAAAACCAAATGGTCGAAATTCTTTTTTTTTTATTTTAACCCTTTTTTTTTTGGGGGGGGGTCCCCCCCGACCCCCTTTTTTTCTCTAAAAACCCCTTTTTTAACTAAACGAAAACCCGCAAAATAAATATAGAAATAAAAAAAAAAATTCGACCATTTGGTTTTCGACCAAATTGCGTCGACCAAATTGCAGTCGACCAGTTTTTTTTTGACGAGTTGACTGGACACCATCAAGATCACCTCCTCTTGATGTTGCTCATTTTGATTAGGGAGGGCAGTTGCATCCTTTCCCAATTTCATTGGTCCCTTTCCTTCTTTAGGTTTTGTATCAGTCCAATTCCCCTTATTCCTCTGGCTGTTGTGTTTGCGGGTAGTTCTCATCCATTTACAATCTTCCAGGACCGCTTCCATTAATACAGATTTATCAGTGGCATCTCGCCTAGCTAGATCACTAAGGCGAGATTGCCAAATTTGAGTTAATTCGGCTTCTTTATTTGTTCGTTCATTTAAGCTCTGCAGGGACGAGGTCATATTAGCATGTTTCTCCTTTATTTGAATGTTGCTGATGGTTACCTCTTGAACAGAATCTTAAATTACCTCATAGAGCTTAAGAAAAGGGGCCATTGTTATAGTTAGCGAGGCCATAACCACTTTTTCAATGTGGTCCAAGTCTTTTTTTCTTTCAGTTTTACAGGCCTCAGTTATGATCGTTAGAATTTGTTTATTCCATATTTCTCCTGTAAGCCTGTTTTCATCTTCCAAGGTTAAGAGGCTAGCTAGATTGCTTCCCGTTTGTTCCTTCCTCATTTCTGCATTTTCCATACCTTCTTCCATCATAACCACTGGCAAGATTTTATTTCTCCCGTCCCAAAGTGGCAATTGAATCCCTTTCAGGGCTGTCCTATTCCCCCAATGCCCAATTGGAGGTGTAGCAGTTTTATCAATCTGTTCTTTATCCAAGGCAGCCATTTTTTCGTTGATCAAGCAGAAGCTCCTTCTTTTTTCTCTTTCTATTTTATCCGTCAATACAGAGATGTCTTGCATGATTTTATCTGCAAGGCATAAATTGCTCAAGCTTGCTAGTACAGTGTCTGCCGCACTGTTGGTATTCAATCTTTCTAATGGCCTCTGCCCCCCCAGGTGGCGCTCAATAAATTCTGTGTCATGGTCATCTGTATGGACTTCTTTGTTTGCTTCAGTTGGGGGATTTGCAGATCGATTCCCCTTCCCCTTTGTGGGATTTACAACTATGGGGCATTTCTTCAATGTGGGACTAATCTTCTCTTCCCTATATGGTTGAAAAATGTCTATAGGGTCTTGAACTATCATTGTTGGCCTTCTGTGGTCAATCTTTTCATTCTGATTGATCGAGTCCTGTAGAGCGGCTTCGATATGTCCCAATTCGAACACGTCCCATTGGTCGCCTTGATCCCATGATGTTTCTACTGATTGCTGGCTATTTACAATGCTGGTCATGCCAGAGCTAAGCTCTACCGCTGGTGGCCTTAGAGAGTTTTCTAGACTCATGTCCAGTCTTTCTTCAGTTATTGATTCACTAAGGTCCACCCCTATCCCATCATTAGGTACTGGTCCGATGACCTCATCCTTTGTTTGTAAAGTCTTCTGATTACTTACAGTGTCTTCAAGTGGATTAGTTGACAATAAGTTTAACTTTGTTGTCTCCTTTTCCTGTGCAGGGATAGAGTCCCTACCTACTGGTACTTCATCATGTAGAGCTACTTTCTCCTTGCAAATATCCTCAATTGTCGTTTTGACTACCGTCTCTGCCTGGCCTGCAGGTGTTAATGGGGAAAGCATTTTTAGAATTTCTCTTTCTGTGGGGATAGTACATGCCATGGGTAGTTCAGGAGAATTAGGGGCCAGACACAGATTATCACCTTTTTCCGCCAGCTGTGAAAGTGGTTTTTCCATATTTGGTTGATTGTCTCCCACTGATCAACTTTTTCTTTTATCAGTACAAAATGGTAATCGGCTTTGTTTTAGCATCGTAGTTCTCAAAATTTGCTCCGGGCTCCCATTTACTTCTGGGGGCAGGTCTTATTGCACTTCCTGATGTCGTCACAGAGGGCGGGCGTGGGGCGGAGCCAACTAGCGCAATGGCGCTCGAGCCTGCACAACGTTCTCCTCGCAGGCAGACGCGTGTCCACAACACCTCAAATCCTCCAAATGCTGTCAGAGGGCAGGTAAAGGGGGGTCACAGCCACAGCCTAACAGCTCCTTCAATCCACAACAAACGATGCCATTTGCGCGCCGGGCTTAGCTTATTTTAGTGGGATTTTAGATCCAGTTATGAAAGGGTGCTAATCTTGTGAGCAATCTTTAGCATCTGCTACATTCGCAATAGAAGAACAAGTTACTTACCCCGGGTAACGTTCTTTCGACTGGATGCTCCTCCGATGCAGTCCTAATCTTTGATATCTCCAATATCCAGCTTCAGCTGCTTCGGAATAAAATTTCGGCAGAGGTCGAGGTGCGTCGAAGCAGTCGACTCAATGTCCCTCGAGGGCATCCGTCTCGAGGATGATGTCATCAAAGGCATATATAGCAATGCGCAGCGCCCGTTGCCTTCAGTTCTGTTTTTTTCGTGTCATTCTCAAGTAGAACTACCTGCATAAAAGCGGATTTGACCATACTAGACTCTGAAGGAGCATAAACTGCAATAACATGGGAAATTCTACTGAGGGGTATGCTGGGAGGGGTGATGAGGAATACATGGGAGGAACATCCAGTCGAAAGAACGTTAGCAAGGGTAAGTAACTTGTTCTTTGAATTGATTGTGTCCTCCCACGTATTCCTCATCTTTGATAGACTCATAAAGCAGTGTTTGTTTTGAAGCAGGGAGTACGAATTTTGTTATCAATGGTTTCCATGAACATAATGAAAGACTGCATTCCAAAGCTTCCATATTGACTTAAGGTGGAATCAAGGCAGTAATGCTTAGTAAAAGTATGATTGTAGACCAAGTGGTTGCCTCACAAATGTTTTTAAAAGGAACACCTCTTTGCAAAGCAGAAGAAGTAGCCATGCCCCTAGTGGAATGGGCTCTTAAGCCTTCTTGGGGATCCTTGCCGGCCAGCCTGTAGCATTCTGAAATAGCTAGAATAATCCATCTGGACAAGGTCTGTTTTGTTACAGCCTATCCCAGCCTATGACCTGTGTATCCTATGAATAGTTGGTCATCCAGATGAAGTTTTGACAACCTTGAAATGTAGAAACTCAGAGCCCTTTGTGGGTCGAGCCAGGATGAGATGGAGGGTGGAAAGTGGGTAACACTGTCTTTTGACCTAAATGCAATCTGATATGACCTTAGGTAGGCATGAAGGTTTGACCCTCAGGACGACATTCTCCTTATGAAATACTGTAAATGGTGGTGTAGAGGATAGTACCTGCAACTCACTCACTCTATGGGCTGATGTTAATGCAACCAACAAGATGGTCTTGAACGTAAGTAGCCTTAAAGGACATGAATGGAAAGGTCAAATGGTGTACACATAAGAAACTTGAACACAAGATTAAGGTCCCAAACGGGAACCTGAAAAGGAGATGGAGGGAACACATTAGTGAGTCCGTTCAGAAATTGTATCACCAAAAATATCTTAAAATATGAAGCTTCCTCAGACAAGCGCTTGAAGATGAAAAGTGCCACCAAATAACCTTTAATGGTCCCAACCCGGAGCCCCAGATTGGCTAGGTACAGCAGAAAGGATAACACCTACGCTATCTTGCAAAGTAAAGGGTCCACATTCCTGTCCCTGCACCAGCTGCAGAATGTGTTCCATTGGCAGCAGTACAAAGTCTTTGTTGCTGGCCTTCTGGCCGAATCCAAAATCTCCATTACATCATCCAGGAGGTCCCAGTCCTTATGCCTCAGCCACTCAGAAACCATGCATTAAGACTGAGTGTCTTGACCTCTGGATGGAGAACCTGACTCTCCTCTCGCGAGAGAAGGTCCTCTCTTTGTGGAAGACATATTGGAGGGCAGATGGACATATTCAGAAGGTCCGGGTATCACGTCCTCCTGGCCCAATTCAGAGCAATTAGGATCATGGATTTCCCAAATGTTCTCAGACTCCTGATCACGTGAGGAATGACAGGGACTGGAGGAAACGCATCCAGGAGTAGAAACTCCCAATCCATTAGTACAATTCGCACTTTCAGTTGGCATTGGTCATGAATAGATCCAATTGAGGGGTTCCCCAAAGGGTGAAGATTCCCTGAAGGACTTCCTGAGCTAGTTCTCACTTGTGGGAGACTGAGGGTCTGCCTGCTCACAGCATCTGCTGCTGTGTTCTCCTCCCCGGCTAGATGAACTGCTGATAGGGAGATTCCTTCTTGAATTGCCCAGTAGCAGAGCTGCATTGTTTCTCTGCACAGTTGTAGTGACCCTACACCTCCTCTCTTGTTGAGGTAGTACATGGCCACTGTGTTGTCTGTCATTATCAGGACATTATTTCCCTGCACAGAGGGCAGAAAAGCCTTCAGCGCAACTGTGATTGCTACCAGCTCCAAAAGATTGATGTGTAGTATGGACTCTGATGGAGACCAACGACCACTGATTGTCAGATCATTGGCGGGTGCTCCCCACCCAGTGAGTGGGGTGCCCGTCACTACTGTTATCTCTGGCCATGGTTGCCAAAAAGGTTCTCCCGTCAGAATGTTGTCCACGCAGGCCCACCACAGGAGATCCTGTGCGACCCTGCTTGGAACCTAAAGTAGGTCTGACATGTTGCCCGAGAACTGAGACCATTGTGTCCTGAGAGCCCATTGAAGGGATCTCATTCTTAGGCGAGCCTCTGGCACCAGAAAAATGCAGGGTGCCTTGATGCCGAGCAACCTAAACAAATCGAAGGCTGGGAGACGCTGGGGACTCTGAAATGTGGTGACCATCTGCAGAATGTCTTGAGCCCTCACCTTGGTGGCAAAGTCTTTCCCAAAGATCCATACAATACCACCCCGATGAACTGGAGCATTTAAGATGGTATCATGAGAGACTTCTTGTAATTGAGGGAGAAGCCAAGTCTGTGGAGGGAGTGGCAGGTGACGCTGAGATGATCCAGGACTTGTTCGGGAGAACGCGCCCTAATCAGCTAATGATCCAGGTAGGGGTAGACATGAATACCCCCTCTCCTGAGACTCGCTGCCACCAACGCCATCAGTTTGGTGAATACCCCCGGGGCAGAGGTCAGCCCGAATGGCAGAACTTGAAACTAATAATGACAATCACAAACGGTGAACCTCGGGTACCTTCTGTGCTTGAGATGGATTCACACATGAAAATAAGCATCCTGAAGGTGCAATGACACCATCCAATTCTGGAGATGGAGGGCCTGAAGGATCTGAGAAAGTGTGACCATCTTGGACTTGTCCTTCCTGAGGAACTTGTTTAAGTATGTCAAGTCCAAGATGGGTCTCAGTCCCCCGTTCTTCTTGGGGATTAGGAAATATGGAGAATACCATCCTTTGTTTCTCTCCATTACAGATACTGGCTCTACAGCACCTTTTTGTCGCAGGGTCAACATTTCCTGCACAAGGAACAAATCTGGACCCTTCAACAATTGCACCCAGTGGATGGTTCTGAGATCTCCGAATGAAGGGGAGGCAGCAACCTAGGGCTATGGTTTGTAGTGTCCAAGCATCTGAAGTAATGTCTCGCCATTCTTTCAGATGCTGAGACAGTCTGCCTCCCACAGGCTGTCGTGAGTCAAGGCCTCAGAGAGATTTTGAGGCAGCTGAAGCAGTAGCTGTTGGTAAAGATGCCGCTGCTTGGGCGGTCTTTGCCCCTCACTCTCGTCCAGCACGAGGGAATCTTCTTTGGCCTCTCTGACCAGCCATTCCTCTCGCTCTTCCAACTGAGGAGTAGTAGCGAAAGGATCTACCCCTCCAAGATGTGCCACTGGAGTGAAAAGGCTGAGGCTGCCTTATAGCGGCACCTAAAGACTTGGCTGCCGCCTTCGAGATTTGCAGCGTCTTAAGGCTTTCGTCAGCCTTGCTGCCAAAAAGATGAGACCCGTCAAAAGGCATGTTAAGGAGTCTAGACTGCACGTGCGGTGCAAAACTTGACTTCCTTAACCACAGAAACCTGCATATTACGGTGCTTGCTGCCATGGCTCTGCTGATGCTTGTCATACCTCTCCCACTGAGAACCGGCACAATGTTCGCCCTGTGAGGCTCCAACACAGACCGAGCGTGTGGTGATTGGAAGGCATCTGGAAAATCCTGTGAGACTGATTCTGATTATTGATTAATCGGTTAAATGCATTAGTTATTATAACATCTCTGGGATAGGTACTGCCTTCAAGTACATCCTGAGCACGTTATAATCTTGTGGGTCATTATAGGAAGTCCATGTACCAAGGTTCAATGTTGTGGTTTGAATTGTTGCTCCAAAAAGCATTTGAATAAATTAGAGCAGCCTGTCCCCACACCCCCTGAGTGTACACCGGGTTGGGAATGAATGATTAAGACGGGACTAGGCGTAGTCCTGTTTTTACGTGAATGGCATAAGTATACAGCCAGTGACCCTAAACTCCGGTTTCCCCTTCATGGTTCTTTTTATTTGGATAAGATAGGGTACCTTAGGTAAACATTGTCAGCTAAAGGGAAAAAAAGAGGCAAGGCCACTACAGTGGGAAACCTACAGGCAGTTGGTGGAATATGCCAGGTAGAAATCAATGAGAGAAGCACGGCTAAGGAATAAAGAGTCTCAGTCAGAAAAAGATAAAGCTAGGGCATACAAACTCCAGAAACGGAAAGAAGGATGGGAACAGGATGCCAGAGAGTATTTGATACAGGTATTAGGAGCATAGGTATCTAAGCCCTGTACAGATGCCACAGTACCCATGACACAGACTAATGAAGAGGCTGATCCCTTATTAGAACCACATGGAACTATGATCCTTTACCAAGGACTTCCCAGATATTAGGCAGAATCCAGAGCAATGGCATAGCCAGACTAACCATGTCCTAAAAACTGGCCTCTTAACACTAAGTTATATTGATCAGCTGTTTTCATGCATATTACCCCGAGATACTGGAGGCAGTGCAGAAAACAGGACAGCAAAGAGCCACCCATTATTTGGGATGCCTTAGAAGACGAGAAGGTAACTAAATTCAGAGATGAGCAGGGTTGCTTAGCCAATAACATCCTTGCCTTGCCAGAACACATTATGAAGAGAATAGAACAGATAGTACCCAGAAAACAAATGAACTGGGACAAGTTAACCTCCTGTAGGCAGCAGGAAAGGGAATCAGTTGAGAAATATTTGGCAAGGAAGGAGCAGGCTTTTAGCTCCTTCAACGGGATGTACCTGAGCTCCACAGAAGGACAAAAAGCTTTCTATTTGCATTTTGTAGAAGGACAGCTCCCTTACCTTAAACATGATATTCAAACAAACAAATCCACATGGCCAACCCAAATACGCTACTCAGATTCTAACTATGGCCAGGTATTATGCAGATAGACACACTAAAGAAAAGACTGAGAAAGAAAGGAAGCTGAATAGTTTGAGAACTAGGGCATGCAGCAAGCATTTCCAGACAGAGGGCGAGGAACAGGTATACAGAGGGGAAGAGGTATGTATATAGGGATAGGAAGAGGTGTATGTGCGCAACCCTTCAGTGGAAGAGGTGGGTCAAGTGACGGTTGCCATTACTGCAATAGCCCGGACCATTCGATCTGTGAATGTCTGGTGAGGCCTAGTGGAAGAGGAAGGTCAATAGGGCGAGGTTTTGACAGAGGTCAGATGAGACAAAGCTATGGTGAAGAAGTTAAAACTGCCTGTCAACAACAAGCCACCTATTTAGGCCATCTCCTGTCAAAGGGTGAGAGGCAGTTACACCCACAGAGAATACAAGCGGTACTTAGTATAGTAGCCCCAACCAATGTTCCCTCTAATTTTTTTGGGCTGTGTGCGCCAAAGAATAGTTGTGTGCGGGCTGTTTTTCAGTCATGTGCGCAACTGAGTGATGCACCGCCGCTGCCAGAACGGGGGTGGTCGGCGCGGCAGCGCCGGCCCGGCGCCCCACTTGGGAGCAAGGCTGCAAAATAAGTGCCAGAGGCTCTGGGTATTAAGCGCGTTATAAATAACCTATCATATCATACCATAATAACATGTAAAGACTCAGCGGTGTCGCTGCAGGTAGTCACAAGATGGCCTTTTGTCATGGGCAGGCAATTAGGTAACCCTGCGGCCCAGCTGAACCTAAACCTCACAGATCTACTCATCCCCATCCCATCCCAAGGACATGCTACTGTCTATGCGTGAACCTGCCCAGGCCTTACGGAACACATATCCTCATGTACAGACTGTGCTAAATTACATTGTTACTCATAGTGTACCTTTTGTACCACTCACTCACTCAAATGAAAACAGGGTTGGTGAAAAAGAGCCAGCCCCCCACACTGCGGTATAAGTGCTGGATTAGCAGGTGTTTTCATTATAGCTCAATGTTTTTCTATGTCCCGTTCTACACCAGTCCTCTGCTAGTCACTTGTGCGTGTTGGGCTAGCAGGGCATACATCACCACACAAGGGATATTGAGCAGCCAGCCCTTGAAGTCGTGCCCCCTGCTACTTTGTGCTCAGGCTGCAGGTCAGTAGGGCCCAGGCCCCCTTCCCCGGAAGCCATACTTAGGCGTGCATTAAGGGCTGGATGGCTGACGTAAGACGTGAAGCTTAAGAACCCGCCATCATTAGTTGCTAGTGCTACTGATGGAGAAAGAGAGCTAGTGTTGGTCAATTGTTCATTAATGCTTATAAAATGGAAGGGGACTCTGCTAGCATCACTTTCATCTGCTCTCACGTAAGAAGAGAAACAAATGGGATCATCAATTTTGGAGCTACAATGTAAGAAATACTTTGTAAGATATTTTTTAAAAAAAATACAAGATAAAGCGCAAACAATTATTTTGTTAAGGAATGTTGTTTCTTATTTTGCCTTTTATAAAATCGGACAGATTAATGTGGTTTTGGATTTCGTGCTGCCATCGGTTTCAAATTAATCTGACAAGCTCAAGCAGTGGCCGCAATAATAATGTAAGGTGAGCGGCAGCCTTGGTCGGACGACCTCATTTTGCAGTATTTGTGAATGGAGCAGGGTCCTGGATTTTAATTTATGAATCCACCTCCCTAATCCGCTCGGTTTCACAACTACAGCCTGTGCCGCATTTTGGGCAAAGATGCCATACATTTGTGGAATACTTGTAACAGCCGCCCACCTTGAACATACATGGCGGAAGGCATTTTGCATATAAAAATGCACAGAAGCACAGTACTGCACGGATTTCAGTGTAGTATTTGCACCTTGGATTGCAATGAAAGAGTGCAATCAGAAGACTATATGCTTCGCCATGCGTGAAATTTACGAGGTGATTCAAAATGCTCCCGCCCCCGATGATGCAACTGGGTGGTCCACTGGTGCGTGTAACTAAGGGAACGTCAGCTTACATTCCATGGAAACCCTAAACATGCCCTGACCATTGAGGCAGACATTTAAAAAAAATACCATTGTGGCCTATTGAACATAATGCCAATGATCGCCTAAATACAATGTGAACACCTATAAGAGCAGCCGTCCATTGACAGCTCAGAGTCAAGCATTCACTTTCAAAATTAGGCTTTCACAATTTAAAATCATAATTGTATTTAATTTGGAAGCTAGTTCGACCAGTTGTGTTCTTTTTCTGCTATTTGCAGCTGTGGCAATGCGCAAGCGCCGTCGGCCTATTCATGTATTTCAGCAGTATGCCTTTCTTCTTTGCAAAATAATAAAGCGTTAAGTTTTAAAAAATAACAATAGTCCTCGGCGGGAACATCTTCGTATGCAGTGCATTCCTCTTCAGATAGCACCACTGGGAAAATAAACAAATGTTCTCCTGAGCAGAAAGAGCCCATTTACATTGTGGACATTGAAAAGGTAAGCAGAGATGATTTTACAACAGTGCCACTCTTAGACCACAACGTACCCCGCTTCAGAGTCTTTAAAGGATAGTTCCGGGACTTTTTTTTTATTGTCCCTACGGGTCGGCCATGTGTTTGTAAGCATAAATCGGTAGATCGTAGGAAACTTTCCTATGGACCTTACCCGACTTTTCGCCCATTATCGCACTCGAAATCAGCCTCCATTTTGTGATAATCCTATCATTCCGCCGCATCGACCTGGCTCACCTGCCTTTGCGGCACTAAATCAAATCCCCCGCCCCTGAAACAGACTTTATCAAAACATTCATATTCCCCGCCTCTATCCGTGACGTGACTGTGCTGCGTAGGCAAACGCGCCCAGGCGTCTTCTACGCGACTCCACACAGACCCCGGAAATCAACACAGATCAGCTCACAATACAGCGCACCACAATTCGGAATATGAAACTGTACTTTGAAATCAAACCGCAAGATTGTAAATGTGGTAAAGTACATTTATTTGACATCAAATGTTTAGAGAATATTCAGCGATTTGCATTTTTATTTGCTCATGTTCCAAAAAGTTCGTATTGAGGAACGCGATGGTCCTTTGCTGTACACAGGGTCTTAGAGCATCTCACAATACAGCACCACAATTCGGAATGTGAAACCGTGGTTTAAAAGCAAACGGCAAGATTGTACATTTGGCAAAGTACGTTTATTGGACATCAAATGTTTAGAGAATATTCAGCGATTTGCATTTTTATTTGCTCATGTTCCAAAAAGTTCGTATTGAGGAACGCGATGGTCCTTTGCTGTACACAGGGTCTTAGAGCATCTCACAATACAGCACCACAATTCGGAATGTGAAACCGTGGTTTAAAAGCAAACGGCAAGATTGTACATTTGGCAAAGTACGTTTATTGGACATCAAATGTTTAGAGAATATTCAGCGATTTGCATTTTTCTTTGCTCTCGATCCAAATTAGTTCGTCTTGAGGGAAGCGATGTTCGTGTGCAGTACACAGGGTGTTGGTTTACGATAAAAATAAGCTCTTCTGTCGCACTGATAATCGCATGGCTGTTCCAACAACGAGGTACTAGGCCACCACAACGGTAGGTATGTTGCATCTAACCGTTAGTACCGCGTAAGGGCATACTTGTACTTGGCGATCGTCCCATAAAATGGTCAGGGTGGTAACGTTGTTCACGCGGAGAAGCAACTGGCGGCTGTAGAAGCCGTCCGCCGGTGTCTGGTACTCGTGACACAGACAGTAGTGAATGATGTACCTAAAAACATAAAAAATGAAATTAGTCTCACCATCAGATCCTTATTAAAATTATTCATTTCATAGCGAGGACAGCGCTACTGGGTGTACACAAGTGTTTAAAGGCGTGGCGAGGCATGGAGGGGGGGGAGTGGAGTACAAGGTAAGTAGCATAAAATAATAAATAAATAGGGCCAGCTGGTGGCAAGTGCAAGGTAAGTGCAGAACAAGTGCTGGGAAGGGGGGGCTGTAGGATACTGAGACAGTCCCCCAGTGCAGGGGTTGACAGGGAGGCAGTGCAGGTGGAGAGTGGAAGGGCCCAGGACCGAGGTCGCAGACAGTGGACCAGTTGTAGCAGGGGAGAGGGAGAGAGAAAGCAGAAGCAAAGAGGAAGGTTTTGAGGTGCTTCAGTAAAAGAAGATGGTTCTCCTCCAGATAGTGCGCGGTAGAAAACACTATGCCACATAGAACGAACAAGTACAACTGAACCCGTCTTTAAAGCCACTGTATAGTAATGAAATTGCGGTATAAACTCATCAAAAGTTACTTACATTATATTTGCATTTTCCATTGTGTCTCTGTGTAGGGCAGACCCGAAACACCACTCCTTCTTTGCCGACGTTACTTCTTCTAATGAACGTGGCTCATCGTTTCGTTTCTGAAATTTTATTCATTATCTTTTCTTAGTCTTTCAGGATGGTCCCGGCCTGTCAAGGTCAAATCACAATAGAACCTTATATTGGGTCGTGGGCCTTTCCGCCACCCGAGCAAAACATCAAAGCAGCTGACCTTCACTTTGAGCGAGCACACATTTCTAGTTAGCTCCAGTTAGTGTAAGGGCATCTTGTCTGCGTGCCTTTTTTTTTATTGTCCCTATGGGTCGGCCATGTGTTTGTAATACGGAAACATTCTATAATTTTTGTAAAAATGATTTATATTACTGTTTGGTTTAATTGCAATGGGCCTGCAACATGAGGAGACTCGAGAGAACAGACAATCGAATTACAATCATTTAAACCGTGATGTGTATTTCTCAATGAGCTCTGCTTTAGGTGGACATGGAACAGAGGCAATGTTGGGTGGCAATGCAGTTGTCCCCTGCATAGGTTCGTTCACCACTCCATGTATGTGCCTATCGAGGACATCTACGATAAGTCTCTCAATAAACTCATATTGCATATCCTCAAACACTGGTTTGATCACCCATTGTTTACTTCTTTTAGTGAAGGCCTTATTGTAGCGAAGCGTCCCTAAAGTTCCGGTCGTCCTACTTTGTTGACGGCCAACATTATGGTTATGTGCCAAGACCGCTAGAAGAGTCCGATTTATCATGCCTTCCATGCCAAAATGCAATCTTTTGGGCCTGTACTTTAGGCACATATTGTGGAACACCTCCAAATCTCCTGTGTGGCAGAATTCCGTGAGTCCCCTCAAATCTCTTGTTATAGTTTTATCAAATACAATCTTTTCAATGGCCTTGTGAGTGGGTGATGAAGGAATCAACCACTTCTTCTTCCGTGCCTCCTCTGTGGACAAATGGCCATGTTCACATTTGTGGAAATGCTCATTTGTCGACCATTGATGTACGTTGCTACAGTGCAACATTACTGACCGCCATTTTTCCAGTAGAATTTCCAACGACCCTTCACATGTTTTTGAGCTCCACCAAAGATGGTTGCTGATTGACTTGGACCACTGTGAAATACCTTGCATATCTTTTTTTTTTCCTGCAGCCGACAATTTTTTATTGATTGTTTTTGCAAGATGCCATACGTCAAATTGGTGATTTATATTTTTGTACTGTTCTCTCATTGTCTTGGCAATTGAAACGTGTCTGTCCGTGGCTATCAGGTCGATCACCATTCCCCGCGATTGTAGTTCTTGCAATGATGCTACAAAGCCAACTTTCTCCATGGCCACTGAGGATGTACTTTGTGACACCTGCACGACCACCGAACTCACAATTTTCTTACTTTCCATGTCCTGAAAGTGGTAGGTGCAGTACTTGGCTGAAAATCCTGGACTGTCGCATTGTCCATCACCGGCTAGCCTGAAGCGTTTGCCCGCGAATGTACTTTCCATTGACATTTTTTCCATTCTCCAAGCTTCGCTGATGGCTGGAAATAGATAATCGGTTTGGTATTTGTAGAACTGACTTTTCGCAATGAAATGGATTCCCACAAACTGAAAGAAATACTGTAACTTTTTAAAACTTGAACCACTAAAAAGTGCGGCCGCTGCACAAAGTAGATTGCCTGCTGGCAGTTGCCCCAGCATGGGTTGTGCAGACCATGCGAACGGATGATATTGTGTACAGGTGGCATGTATTTTAAGGTTAGTGCCTCGAATTGCACGAGTCACATTAATCAATGGCTCCCCACATACTTCCCCACCAACCCAATGCCCACATTTCATCATCATAATAATATCCATCAAACAGCTATCGAATACAATGAATTTGGCCTCTTTCCTTATACTGTCACTCTGCATCCCAGCTGGTTCGGCCTGTAACGTTGAGGACATGTCACTCGCATGAAAGGTACAATCTCTGATATCGTCTTCCGCTATGCTGAGTGATATTGATGGTGTTTCATTGTCGTCCACTTCATTCTCTTCCATTGCAACATCTGTTCCTTGTCCGGAGATGGGAGAAAAAAACAATGTCTTCAACTTTCGCGTGCTCTTATTTTTTGCGGGTGTGGATTCTGTGAATTGATCTACGACTGCATCCAAACTACCAGGAGGACATTCACTATCAATGGCTGGTGGTGGTATAGCTCCGTTGTCAATCACTTCATATTCTTCCCATTGGCACGATGCATCTCCAGTCTCAAGTCCCTGCCAAAAGGTTTGACAAGCAACATCTCTCGTTCGCTTCACTGTCTGTGTAGATCTAGTTCTTACACCCACTCGCAACTAGAGGACAGATTAGAAAAGGGATGTTCAGTTTAAACACAACTTACAGTATTGAACTATTGACAGTGAAAGACAACATAATATAGTGAACAGGACACTAACCTTCTTTTGCTTTCTTTTCTTTGAAACTTTCTTTCCTCGAACTTCAACATCTGGACGCTGTTGCTCCGACTCGTGTGTGCATGTCTCCACTTCCTCTCGCGCTGCAACGACTATACTTTCATGATAAGCACATCCATCACTCACTGAGGCTCCATCGACTCGCTGAAACATAGAACTTTCATTAGTATGTATAATAATATTGAAAACACAAAATGTACTTGGGGACCAATACCCATACGTACATCTCAATAGCAAAACACGAATGAACGCATTGTGTAGAACATTCAAACGACAATAGTTCACGCATTGTTGATCTAGTTAGATTGAACTGTCAAGATCCATACCTCGGGCTCCGCATAGACTTCCATTGATGATATTATTGAAGATGACGCTTCAGCAACTCCCTGAAACACAGTAATTGCATTAGTATGGTTTTCTATTTTGTTTAAAAGAACATAAACTTTCTGCAGGCGTCAACGGCTCATCTAAATAGACCTGCACAAATGATCAGTTGTCTAAAATAAATAATGGATATCTAAATATGATTCGATTTGCTCCATCGTTGGAAGTGTCACCACCCAGAGATCTGCATCAACTACTAGGGGTGATGTTCTTGTTGAAGAAGCTCCGTCAGCTCCCTGAAACATAGTACTTGCGTTAATAAAGAAGGAAGTATAGCGGATGTAATCACGTCATTTGATCTCGCATGATTGATCTGTCAGTATCCATACCTCGAAATGCATAAGAACATCAAGGGACGCTGTAACTGCGGTGCACACTTCTGCAAGCTGTTGCGCCGACCCGTAACTGCATGCTCCCCCTTCCTCTTGGACTAATGCTCCATCGACTCCCTGAAACATAGGACTTTCATTAGTAATGAACACAATATTGAAAAAAGAAGACACATAGGAGGGCGACGACAGAAGGACATACCAATGGCTAAAAACGAAAGAAACATTGTGTGTAACAATCACGCTACAAGAATGCAAGATCTGATGATCTCCATCGATGGAACTGTCCGGAAACGTACCTCGAGCATCTGAGTGACATCTACGGTTGTCGTCAATGCGTTGGACTCCTCAGCATCTCCCTGAAAGACAGTACTTGCATTATTTTGGATAACAATAATTATAACTGAAAACAAAGACTAGAGGACGAGTACTGTGGTGTACCATTAGGTAAAATAATTACACGATCAATTAAAACTATTGATTTACATGCCTAAAACAAGTCAGTGTCAGAATAGCTAAGTAAGATTACCCGATAGGCGCTTGAAGTGGCTGATGACTGCAATAACGACACGGATGGAGAATCTTCAGCCTTCATATTGAGTGGATACATAAATGGGGAAATTATTGTTAGCTAATGCTACACACTACCGCAATGCCGAGAGATAAATACGTAAACTTGACTCACCAGTGGAGGGATGTGGACGAATAGAGTGGGAATAGCGGTTGAGAGCAATTTTCGCCTCGCTCGCGGTGTTTTCGTCCTTATTAGCAATGATGTGGAGTACATGTCTGGGCTAAAGTGCCTGCTGCAGATGCGGTATCGATCACCCCTCTTGTCCGCAAAGACTTCTAGGACTCTACTTTCTATCTCAGAGGCTGGATATCCGCAATATCGGACCCATTCTCTTATCTGATCTATTGTCTTAGGGAAAACATGCATTATAGTACCTTCAGATTTGTTATGGGTCTTCGAAGGGCAACCGCCAATGGAACAGGCAGGCATTATGGAAAGTTCTGAAAAGTAAAGATCAACAATTCTCTATGAATACCAATGTGTTAAAACATTAAATGACACATAAAAGGTTCAATGCAAGGTCCGTTTTGGTTCTTGGAACTATACATGTTATTCACATGCGGATAAGTATTTCAATAACTTTCAAAAAATAGAAAAAGTAATTTGACTAAACTCAGAACATGTGACTAGTTCCTTGCATGTACTGTCGTGAACGAAAAGAAAACATGGATGCAATTTGATGACTACTAGCAAATAGATATAAATTAAAAAATTGGACGCAAAATGATTATGGTACATGGACTTACCTTGACGAACAAACAGTTAGATGCAGGGATCAGAGTAGTTTCTTGTCGTAGAACAGGGAGCAGTTCACAGGTTGCAAACTGACGAGTTTGCTCAAAGTGGTCACGGAAGTTCACAGAGACGAAGAGCAGATAACCAGCACCTTCACGGGTTGACTAGCAAAGCGCAAAGAAGTTCTCATTAGAAATATGAAGTGGGTTATAAAGAATTCGAAACAGGGGTGTGTTTGTGAATGAATGACGTGTATATGTCGTGGCATTATGCGGTCTGCAGGGGGCCGTCCAGCGTGAGGGGGGATGTTTGGCAGGAGACACGGGGTCTGGAGGTAGACATGGGAACGACAACCCATGCTCTATAGACCACTTTGAAGTGTACATGGTCTTTGGCACCTCTTGGCCTTTATCGCTCCCTGACAGCTCCACTTGCCAGCACAAGTACCCCGGTGCGAACTGCCTTTGATAGGGCGGGGGGTGGATCGGGGCGGTGGTCGTGCAGACAAGACACAGGAAGACTCGTGAATGGAGACACACTTATGTGGATTGCAGGGGGCCGTCCAGCGTGAGGGGGGATGTTTGGCAGGAGACACGGGGTCTGGAGGTAGACATGGGAACGACAACCCATGCTCTATAGACCACTTTGAAGTGTACATGGTCTTTGGCACCTCTTGGCCTTTATCGCTCCCTGACAGCTCCACTTGCCAGCACAAGTACCCCGGTGCGAACTGCCTTTGATAGGGCGGGGGGTGGATCGGGGCGGTGGTCGTGCAGACAAGACACAGGAAGACTCGTGAATGGAGACACACTTATGTGGATTGCAGGGGGCCGTCCAGCGTGAGGGGGGATGCTTGGCAGGAGACACGGGGTCTGGAGGTAGACATGGGAACAACAACCCATGCTCTATAGACCACTTTGAAGTGTACATGGTCTTTGGCACCTCTTGGCCTTTATCGCTCCCTGACAGCTCCACTTGCCAGCACAAGTACCCCGGTGCGAACTGCCTTTGATAGGGCGGGGGGTGGATCGGGGCGGTGGTCGTGCAGACAAGACACAGGAAGACTCGTGAATGGAGACACACTTATGTGGATTGCAGGGGGCCGTCCAGCGTGAGGGGGGATGCTTGGCAGGAGACACGGGGTCTGGAGGTAGACATGGGAACAACAACCCATGCTCTATAGACCACTTTGAAGTGTACATGGTCTTTGGCACCTCTTGGCCTTTATCGCTCCCTGACAGCTCCACTTGCCAGCATAAGTACCCCGGTGCGAACTGCCTTTGATAGGGCGGGGGGTGGATCGGGGCGGTGGTCGTGCAGACAAGACACAGGAAGACTCGTGAATGGAGACACACTTATGTGGATTGCAGGGGGCCGTCCAGCGTGAGGGGGGATGCTTGGCAGGAGACACGGGGTCTGGAGGTAGACATGGGAACAACAACCCATGCTCTATAGACCACTTTGAAGTGTACATGGTCTTTGGCACCTCTTGGCCTTTATCGCTCCCTGACAGCTCCACTTGCCAGCACAAGTACCCCGGTGCGAACTGCCTTTGATAGGGCGGGGGGTGGATCGGGGCGGTGGTCGTGCAGACAAGACCCGTTTGCCGCAGGGCCTCACCAAGGAGAGGCCATCTAACTGAATGTAAGAGGATGGCTGCAGGATCTACTACATGGAATGCAGGGGGGTGAGTTTATAAATACCTCACCCTCCCAGGAGAATATACACTAGATTCATTTAAAAAATCAAAACAACCATTGTTAAAATATATGTTGGGCTTTATTTTAGATTTTAATTAAACATAAATAATAAACATTACACATTGTAAAGTTGAGGTTGCAGCACATTGAGGGAAAATCCGCGGTATTGTCCACTGTCACTGGGGAAATGTTGTCTAATGGCAAGTACCGCACAGGCAGGTATTACTCTCCGAACGCGGTGTCCGAGCCTCCCGTGAAGCCACCAAGTGAAGCAACGATAGGCCACCAGCCTGTACCACCTGTGAAAAAAAAAGATGCAAACTGTATTAAACTGACCAAACTTTCTTATCAATGTCGATTCAGGTAACACATGTCATTTTTCTTAGAAAAAAATTATATCTAGAAAATGCACTATATGGAACAAATTTACATGCGTTCGAATGATATGTAAATGTAATTTTATATGTGGGAGACGACCATGAAATAGTGGTGGCATCACTGACATCACAAACAGAGTATACTTACTCGTTACTCGGATTACGCGGACGAACAGTGCCGCGAAGTTCGTGCATAAGCACCATCATCATCCTCAACACGGTCCGTGAGAGGCAGGCTTCCCTGAACTCTGGCAGCTCGGTGATGCATTGCGGACTTTGCTCGCCTTCCTGCAGACTTTGCTCGCTTTCCGAAATGTAGGCCAAGCACCCGGAATTTTCACGGCAGCAGCAGTTCTCCTCCTCAGTTGGCATTAGCTCGCACCGATTGCACGTGCACCAGGTGGAGACGCCGTCCATGCGACATGGTCCAGGCTCTTCATCCGTTGACTGGTCCTCCCAACTGCCGTCCGAATCCCCATCGTTTTCGCGTGCTTGACTTTCCAGTAGTTCTTCCTCGGTGTACTCGGGCTCGTACATATACGGCATTATTGTGGCCATTGTGCGGTAAAGATAGTAAAATAATTTACAGAGATGGTACAGGTGTTCACACGGGCTACAAGCGGCGAAGGTAGCTGACCAGAGCACTGAAACGAGTCACAGAATACTCAAAGTAACACAGAGAGAGGAATGGAATCAAAAATCTGCTGCTGTGTGTTGTGAAACGGTCTGTTTATACTTATTGGGGAAAGAGGCGTCCTGCCATTTCCATGGCAACACGTCAATAGCTGAGGCGCAGCGATTGTTGACACGAGACGTGCTTGAAATGGGCAGTACGCGTCTGCTGATGTCAGGCTCAGGGGCGGGGGATTTGATTTAGTGCCGCAAAGGCAGGTGAGCCAGGTCGATGCGGCGGAATGATAGGATTATCACAAAATGGAGGCTGATTTCGAGTGCGATAATGGGCGAAAAGTCGGGTAAGGTCCATAGGAAAGTTTCCTACGATCTACCGATTTATGCTTACAAACACATGGCCGACCCGTAGGGACAATAAAAAAAAAGTCCCGGAACTATCCTTTAAAGACCGCAGCCAAGCTCCAGCTGGGGCAGCGAAGCTCCATTAGTAACTGTATTTTATCCGGTGTTTCTATGAAGCCGTGTGGGCCTCTGTAGAACCTGCAGTTATGCCGGACTGCTGACTTGTGCCGATGCCCCTGCAGTCAGATCCCTCCTGGTCCAAATCATTTAATTTCCATTCTGTGGGCCCGGGTCCGTGCACCGCTCAGTCAATAAACTGATCGTTTGTGCACCTGCCCTTCCGTGGTTTCGTTTCTGTTATTGTTTGCTGCTTATTTTGGTCGTGTACGCTCAGAATAGCAGCCTTATCCAATGTCATTTGTGCGCAGGACTCACTGCACCTATGTGGCCCTAGTCCCCCAAAAGCGGCCAGAGAGCGGAGACAGCATTTTTTAAAGAATACATGGCAGCAAAATTGGCTTATTGTGCCCCCACTTAGGGTAACCAGACCATAGTCTGTGGAAGAAAAGGAAAGGGAGAAGCGGGAATATGAAAGGTGTACAGACTAACAAATTGGGAAGTTACAAGGGGGTTTGGCTGTATACATAGAGGTGCACGTCTAATAGTATGCAGTGGCTCAAATGCACGATGGTTACAAGCATTTTCCAGCAATGGCAGTTTTTAGCAGTGGTGGGAAGTGCTAGGATTAGTGAAAGAATAGTGTGATGGTCCAGATATGTACTTGGGGATTCCTTGATGCAGTGAGGCTGGTTTGTGCAGTAGGTTGTTTAGGCACCCAGCCACCCACTGTTTGTGACAGAGCCGAGAATGGGCTGTGTAAAAAGGGTTCTATGTTATTTGCTCGCAGGGATTTCACCGAATCCCGTTATACCGTTTTGTTTACCGCAAAGAAATGCGAGTAGAGATGAACCAACCTACTCCTCCCCCACTCCCTGCGCATGCACACGTGAGCACACCCACACCAACACACACACACCTCTCTTTCTAAGTACCTAACCCCAAACCCCATCTACTTGCAGAGAAATGTAGAACACAAACTGCAGGGAAACGTGAGTCGGTGAAACTGGCCTGCAATTAAAATGGGCATTTCCACTGGCCTACAGTATTGATATGGAGAGGACGATCTAATTGAAGAGGTCACATGGTATAATTGCAACGTCAAGTGAACTGACAAATCTTACGGAGATTTTAAAAAGTAATCGCAATCTAAAAGGAGTCACAGATAAAAATTGGATAAATAGGATCAAGGGAATTATTGCATGTAGGACATATGGCCTTTGAGAATGAGTGACGTTAAAAAGATGGTGTGCTTTCTTAATAACATCTATTATTTGAATGGTTTTGAGGGCGGTGACTGAGTAGAAGAATTGAAGACAGCAACAGGAAACAAGTGATTTAGGGCCCTACCATCTGAAGTGCTGATTCAGTAATTACATCAAAATGCTTATCAATTCAGGGGAAAAGCAACAATAGGGAACGGGGATGCCCCAATAGAGTAATATAAAAATAATACATAAGCGTGCCTAGAAAGACCAGGCGCGTTATAAGTGCCATATCATATCATAAAACAGTGACAGAGGGAAAGAAGGAAAGGGAGGGAAGAAGAAAAACAGTATAGTGGTCCTGTGTGGGGGCTGCTCACTCACCTTTAAAATCCTTGGCACAGCAACAGGATTTGATATGGAGCCCGAATGGAGCACTGCTCAACTGTCTCTGACAGTGAGGTGGTTACACGTGCTTCGAGAAGAATGGATTCTGGAATGTTCCAGTCTGGCTGGGCCCGGGCAAACTCCGACTCCTCCAAACTCAAAACTCCACCTCCTCCACACTTTCTGAAGCAGCCCAGCCCAGGCCCGGGAAAACTCCACCTCTTCCATGACTAGTAGTGCAGCCCAGCCCAGCCTGATCCCGGGCAAACTCCGCCTCCTCCACCCAGCAGGCTCCCTCCTGAAGCCCTAGAAAACAAAGCTAAAATGCTTGCACTGTGCAAGAAGCAGACATATGCTGAGTGCGGACAGGGCCATCCTCCTCCTAGTTATTCTGACCCTAGTTCGGCACATTGCCAGCCCAGACTGCCTAACTGTCTTACAAGGTACCAAATGCATTATCACATTAGTCATGCATAACGTGGCCGTGGGTGTTCTTACTGACAGTGCTGGTGCTGGTGTTAAAGTCTTGAGTCATGTTGGCATATTAGCTACTTTCAACACTGTTACCAAAATATCCTTCTGCCTCATGTCAGCGTTGCTGGAGTTTAAAGTCCGGCACACTCAGGGAAGACTTCCTGCCTCTCTGCCAGCACTCGGATCATGTTTCCTCCCCCAAAAAAACACAACTTTCGTCCCTGAGGCAAATGCCTGTGTCTCGTTTCAACATTTCACTCTCTCACCAGTTTCAATATGTCAAGAATGCCCATCTGTCTGGTCGTCACCCACAGGCCGTAACAATATCACATTATATGGCTGCCCATACTAATAGACATTGGCTGCCCCAGAAAAATGTAAAAAAAAAAAAAAAAAAATATTGGAGCAAAATGATGATTGGAGCAAGTGCGCGGTAAAAAAAGCATTATGCGCGGCTCCCAATCAAAGGTGCGCGGCCGCACAGGCGCGCACCTTACAGGGAACGTTGGCCCCAACCACTGAGCAAGAAATTAGGGTTTCCTGGGTGTGACTTCTTTCTGCCGGCAATGGATCCCCAATTTCTCTCTTTTAACAAAACCCTTACTTCAACTTACCACTAAAGAGACTCCAACCCCAATGCCATGGCTGCCAGAACGCCAAGAAAGCTTTGATATGCTGAAACAGGCTTTGTGCAATTTACCTTCCATAGGCACCCCCAATTATGCTAAGCCCTTTTCTTTGTTTGTGCATGAAAAATCGAGTGTGCTTTGTCTGTACTAACACAATTGCAAGGAGATAAAAATAGGCCCTGCTCCTATTTTTCATCCACCTTAGATACTATGGAAAAAGGGTTACCAAGATGTCTCAGGGCAATAGCAGCAGCTGCCCTTTATGTCAAACAATCTGAAAGTATAGTTCTGGGCCATCCACTGTTTGTCATGGTCCCCCATGCCATCGATATTCAGATGAATAAGACTCAAACACAGTTTATGACAAATGCCAGATTGACTAGATACAAATTAACTTTGCGTGCACCACACATAACGATAAAAAGATGCAATTCACTGAACCCTGCCACAATGCTATCCCTCCCTTCTGATGACCTCACTGTAATGCATGACTGTATCTTAACAACAGATGAGGACACAAAGGGACGGATGGACTTGACTGATATACCTTTGATTGACCCTGACGGAACTCTGTATGTGGATGGGTCGTGTTTTAAATTGTCATGTGGTACCTCCACAGCTGCCTATGCTATAACCACGTTGTAAACTGTGGTTGAAAGTTGTACAATTCCACAGCACTCTGCCCAGGGAGCAGAGATCATTGCATTAACACAAGCATGTGAGCTCAGCCTTGGTCTGAGAGTTAATATCTATACCAATAGCCAGTAGGCGTTTGGCGTGGCACATCATTTTAGAAGTCTATGGGCTGAGAGGGGTTTCCTTACTTCTCACAGCATCAAAATACAGCATGAAATGTTGATCACCAGGTTACTGAATTCACTGACAGCGCCAAAGCAGCTGGCTATCATAAAATGTAGCACCCACAGAAAAGTGACAAATGAGCTGGGAATAGGTAATGCCTTTGCTGATAGGACAGCCAAATTAACAGCCCAGACACCTGCCACATTAACCTATGTATCATTGAGCCACTGAGCAACTACTGAATTTGATAACTCCCTCGAATTTGTCAGACAAATACAAGCAGATGCATCTAAAGAGTAAATTGACAAATGGAATAGCAATGCCACCCTTAATGACGGATGTTATGTACACAAGTCTGAGAAGAGTTTGTGGACCCAACAAATATGTGCTTATGATGGTCACTATGGCGCAACACCCCTTCCACATAGAGGCATATGCAATCGTGGCCCTGTTGGGAGAAGCATGGTATAACACTAACATCGAAAGAGAACCATAACTACATGTCAAAATTGTATTACTTGCTTAACACACAATATGGGAAAGGGTACACCTACCCCTAGAGGTCATTTCAGATGCCCAGAATTGCCTTTCGAATGCCTCCAAATGATCGACCTTAGTCTTTCACCTTGTTGCTGTTTCTTAGTAACAATTTATCAGTGCACAATGTACCTTACAGTGCAGTGCGCTGGGGTCCCATTTTCATTTTTAAGGCCCTAGACACCCTCAAAGGATTTTTTGTGAAAGTACAAGTGTGCCCAGGATAGAGCTGGTGGCAGCAGTTACTTTTAAAGCATTTGTGACTCTTTCCTATGGTCCAAACCGCGTTTACTGCATTTGGCCCAGGACAGTCGTCAGTGCCCAAAATGGCCATGCCACAAGGTCCTTTGTTCTGTCCTTTGGCCATCTTGTCCCTTTGCCCTCCCCAGGTCGAGCCAACCAACCCAAGAAATTCCTTATTTGGTCATGCAGATCCCCGCGCAAACCGAAGCTTTCGCAGGCTTCTGCATGCCTTGTGTGTGTGCGCCCAGGATGTGGGCTGGAGCTGTCTAGTTCTAATACATATCCTGGGTGCCAGGATGTCTGGTGTGCTGGGATAACTGGGACCACCATGGTCTGTGATTGGTCCACGGCTTGGATGGTTGAATGTGAGCAGAACACTTATTGGTTTCTCTTAGTTTTGGCACAAAGGAGATTTTGGATATGAGAAGGCACCTGACATCCATTCCAGGACGATCTTCTGATTTCACACCAAACTTAGTAAAGGAGCCAAGTATCCTGAACCACTGAAGCAGATCTGTGGAACCGCTGGTGACCCGCTGCAAAGTTTGGCACCCTGACCCAGCTGTTGTCCCGTCGAAGCACCTGTTTCACATCGATCACAGAAGGCCTGCAAGGGCGCTTCGACCCGTTGGAATAGTGGGACTACCTATTCTCGGCACCTCCTGTTAAATCTGCACACAAGCCTGCTCGGAAGAGTTCCTGGACCACCCAGTGAACTGAACAGCCCGTACGGGACCTTTGCCCTGGAACCGCTGCCGTCTCGAGCTTCGACTTGAGCATTTGGAGACTGTAAGCTCTGGGTATAAGGCACTCTCCTGCCGAGTTTCGTACACCTAGAATTCCTAGGTCTGGAAGTAGGAGAGTCCATCTGAACCCGATGTATACGCGGTCAGTGTGTCGCCCAGCTGTGGTGATGATCTTCGTGGGTGCCTTGCTGCTGAGCCCCCCACTGCCCTAAGACTCGCAGCTGTCGAACTGGCCTAATCCCTTCATCAGGAGAGGAGAAATCGCCACTGTCCCACCACAGAATCAATTCCGGAACGCAGTCCATGGAAGCCACAGAGCCGGACACCTGCAGGATTTGAACCTGCAGACAAACTGGACTTGACTGGCGAAGTTTGGGCCGGAGTGTGCCAAGGGTCGGTAAGTACTTGCATCCCTTACCAGTGGCACCTGGCGCATGCATAGACTTTTACGCACGAGTGTCCCCTGAGGGCACTCTCCTTTGTTGAGGTAGCCTGTGCTACTGAGCTATTCCCAATTCTTGGAACCTGTTCTCCCCTCTTGGGGAGACCCTCCTTGCATAGTGGGAAGTTATTCTTCATCACCTCACCCACCTTCCTGAGCCAGTACAGCCCCCTAAAGAAGACACATTTAGAACTTAACCGCAAGATCAAGTGCTCCGGCACTGAATGTACTTTTGAGCGCAAGGCTCCACACTTCTTAGGGACTGGACTGCCTGTTAGTTAGGGTTTCAATTGTTGAAGGACTGCCTAAAATATATTCGCACTGTGTGACCCCCTTTCCTTGCAGGTTGTGGATCTCTACTTCTGTAATATTCTTTTAGGCCACTGTTACTGTACATATGTTTCATAGTCTCGTGTTAGTTTCGTTAATATTGTTTTGACTTCACTGTGTGTTTGATTTAAAAGGTCTTTAATAAATATATATGTACTTTTGATATATTAACATGACTGAGAGTAATTTGTGGTGTTGTTTACGGTCTGTGCTCATTGTGGGCTTTCAATCACACTCTGCCAATACTACCTTGATTGGTCTGGCTTGTCCAGGAGGTTAACCTGTTCCAAGAAACTAGGTTGGCCTTCTGAACCTCTGCCCACCAGGTCAGAGTTCAGAAATCCATCTTACCCAATTGGTGTACAGCAGTGGGATAGGATCGAAGGTATCCAGTGTTGCGCACTGGTAAAGGTGCCCAGATCACACTTACCCAGGACACATAGTGACCTTTGTAGTAACTTACCTATAAAGGCTAACAACCTATCTAAAAACATGGAAGCAATAACGAACATAACCTTGAATGCTTCCAGGTCAGATACACTGAGAATGTTGTGTACCGAGAGAGGATTATCCGCTCAAGGTACAAAAAGTTAACTGATCCAAAGGATCATGGATTGGCAAGAGATGCAACTTGATGCCATTACTTCAGATGAGAGTGCAGAAGGTGGTGGGGCTGCTCTCACTGACAGCTCTCATCCATGGGGTCCATGAAGACAGGGATGATGTAGAGTCCCAAGTTTTGCCTGTTGGCTCTGATGCTGAAGCCATGCTTGAATTCAAGAAACAAGAAATGCTGTTTAAGCAGAAGGAGCTTGAGTTCAACATGGCAAAACTGAGAGATGAGCGAGCAGAAATACAAAAGGACAGGGATCACCAGTTGGAACTGGCCAAGATTCAGGCTACAGGTTGCTCCTCCAAGGGACCTGGACATGGGTCTGGGTCCTCCTCTCATCCACGGTTTTCTAAAAATCTGCTCAGTATGTATGATAAAAAGAATTACATCATGGGCTGGTTAACTGCATTTGAGAATGCATGTTAAGTACAAGAGGTGGTGGATGCTGATAAGATTGCATGGCTGGTTAGTCGACTATCCCATTCTGGCTGTAGTGGTAAGCAGGAGGAGGGGAAAAAGAACAAAGATAAGAAGGGTGGGGGATCTGATAAAACTTCCTCCCAAAAGTGCCACAAAAAGAAAAACAAGGGTAAGTCCCAAAAGAATGTTCAGGGTAGTGGGAGTTATACTCCCAGACATAACTCTGGTTACAGTAATCCTCCCTATGTCCCAAGACCCAGTGGATCTTGTGTGGCTTGTGAAGCAAATGACCATGTGCAGGGGGACCCCAGATGTAAGGTCAAAACCTTAGGGGTCCACTCTGTGAGTCTGGCCTTCCCCTCCTATGAGGAGGAAGAGATCACAGGAGCATACTTCTCCTCAGACTCCTTCCCCAGTGGGATAGAATCTGAGATAGTCCTAGTTTCCCTGGGTTCCTGGAAGCCTAAAGTCTGAGAGGATTATGCTAGCATACCAGACAATACCAACCACTACTTTAAGGACAGTGTGCTAATCAATGGAGTAGATACTCCTGCCCTTGGGGATAATGGGGCCAGCAGAACTGTGGTGGATTCCACTTTGGTAAAGCCAGAGGAGCTTGCCAGATCTCCCTGATACCCACCAAGTTAGCTGATGGTCCCCCTCTGAGGTTCCCAGTAATGCCTGTAGATTCCAGTGAGCATACAGAGGCAAGTCCCAGGTAAGGTCCTGCTGGGGAATGTTCTCAGAGACTTAGGTCTTGTAGGTGACACAGCAGAGAGACCATGCACAAGGTCACAAACAGGGGCTGCCTTAGCCAAGACCAATGGAACAAACAGACATCCTGCCACTTATTTGTGAAAATCTGCATGAAGTAGCAAGTTGTTCCTGCAATCTTTACTAACATTGCTCTGGTGGCGTTTCTTCCTCTCACAGAGCCCTGGTGTATGGCGCTGTGTAGAGAAATTAGCATTTGTCGATGAAGAAGTAATGCAGTTGCCTGCACATTTTCTACACCTTGATGTGTTAAGAAAAAGCCAATAAAAATGCTGTTCAGATTTACACAAATTGTAGGTGTATTGTAGGTGTATTTGTATGTTGACTGAACCTGCGATCCAAATAATAGCTCTTTGGAGGATTCCACAGAGCAGATTGATTCAAGCTAAAGAAATTAAAAATAGCTAAAACGTACACGAATCTTGGTAAGTCAAAAACAATAAGTGGCAGGACGCCCGTTTATTCCATAATTCTTGAGCCCTTATTCCTTCCACAAATAGGGTAGTCCCTTTAGTTACCTTATTTTAACCAAGATCAAGGCAAATCCCAAGCCAAAGGGGAAACCCAATGCTAAAGGAGTCAAAAAATACAAGAGAGGGAAAGAAAACATTCCCCTAACTCACCTACCACTGAGGTGGAGGTAGTTTGCCAAACACCTGAACCTGATGAGGAAGAGAAGAGTTGTTGCCTGAAATTCTCAAGCCCCATGACCATCCTGAACTCCAAAGTGCACTGGTTGAAGGTGGTCCTGACAGGGTTGACTTTAGCAAGGGCCAACGTGAGTGCCCATCCTTTGAAGGCCTTAGGAGACAGGCATGCTCCCAGCTTGAGGGTGACCTCCTGGGAAGCATAGGATCTATTGGGAATGTGGGTTCCTGTACAGTGAACCCACAGAGTCTACAGAAGGAGACAATAGGAGGTTGGTTGTTCTCCTTCATGTAAGACCCTTCCTCTTGCAGCTGGCACATGAAGTGCCCCTTGCTGACCACCTCGGCATCAGGAGAATCAAGCAAAGGTTAGCCATGCACTTCTACTGGCCCAAGATGGGGGTCCAGGTAGAAAGTTGCAGCAGGAGTTGTGCCACCTGCCAGTTATCTGTTAAGAGTGGAACAACAATCCAGGCTCCCTTGGTACCACTCCCAGTGGTGGGGGTACCATTTGAAAGGGTAGGGATTGACATTTTTGGTCCCCTTGACCCTCCGACATCCTCAGACAATACGTTTATCCTGGTGCTGGTCGACCAGGCCACCAGGTATCCTGAGGCCATCCCATTAAAACAGTAACTGCCAAGTCAGTGGCTAAAGCCTTGCTTGGCATATTCACTGGGGTTGGCTTCCCTAAAGAAGTTGTGTCTGATAGGGGCAGCAACTTTATGCCCAAGTACATGCAGGCCATGTGGAAGGAGTGTGTGGTTACTTATATGTTCTCGTCAGCATATCACCAAAATCAATGGCTTGGTTGAAAGGTTCAATAGAACCTTCAAAAGCATGGTTAGGGCTCTGGAAGAGCCCCAGAGGAGAAAATGGGATCTCCTTCCATGCTTATTGTTTGCCTACAGAGAGGTACCTCAAGAGGGGGTTGGCTTCAGCCCATTTGAGCTTCTTTTTGGTCAACCTGTTAGGGGACCCTTGGCTATAGTCAAGGAGGGGTGGGAGATGCCTGCTCCCCCTATCAATACCAATGTAGTGGACTATGTGCTAGGCTTAAGGAAGAGAATGGTCCTCCTGATGGCTAAGGCCAGTGATATGCTGAAGGCTGGGCAAGCTCTGGTGAAACACTGGTATGACCAGAAGGCTTCCCATGTCAACTTTACACCAGTCCTGCAAGTCCTGATCATGCCATTTGGATTGGAGAATGCACCTGCAACTTTTCAGCGGCTTGTGAATCATGTCCTTAATGGGTTGGATGAATTCTGTCTTGCATATCTGGATGATATAGCAGTTTTCAGTGCCACCTGTGAGGATCATGTGAAACACCTTAGAATTGTGTTGCAGGCTATGCACAAGGGCCACTTCACCATAAAGGCCAGCAAGTGCCAGATTGGTCAACATTCAGTGGTCTACCTTGGGCATGAAGTAGGTGGAGGGAGGATTCACCCTCTACCCAGTAAAGTACAAGCAGTATTTGACTGGCCTACCCCCACTATGTAAACCCAGGTGAGAGCCTTTTTAGGTCTCACTGGGTGTTACAAAAACTTTATGGCAGACAATGGCACCATAGCTACCCCTCTGACTGCTCTCACAAAAAGAAACCCAAGAATGTCTCTTGGTCTGAGGAGTGTGGGAAGGCCTTCAATGGCATAAAAGTCTCCTTGTGCCAGGCCCCTGTTCTCAGGGCCCCTGATTACAAAATACTGTTTACTGTGCAGACAGATGCCTCTGACACTGGGATAGGTGCTGTACTATTACAGGTAGATGAGAAAGGCAAGGAACATCCGATAGTATTCATAAGTCGCCAGCTCCTTTGTCGAGGTATCCTGCGCTACCGAGTTATTCCCAATTCATGGAACCTGGTTTGCCCTATTGGGGAGACCCTCCTTGAATAGTGGGAAGTTATTCTTCATCACCTCACCCACCTTCCTGAGCCAGTACAGCCCCCTGAAGAAGACACGTTTAGAACTTACCGCACGATTGAGTGCTCCGGCACTGGATGTACTTTTGAGCGCAAGACTCCACAGTTCTTAGGGCGGGACTGAACTGCCTATTAGTTAGGGTTTGAATTGTTGAAGGACTGCCTAAAATATAATTGCACTGTGTGACCGCTTTCCTTGCAGGTTGTGGATCTCTACTTGTGTAATATTCTTTTAGGCCACTGTTAATGTATATATATGTTTCATAGTTAGTGTTGTGTTAGTTTCATTAATATTGTTTTGACTTCACTGTGTATTTGATTTAAAAGGCATTTAATAAATGTATATGTATTTTTGATATATACACCCGACAGAGTAATTTGTGGTGTTGTTTACTGTGTGTGCTCATTGTGGGCTTTCGATCACCATCAACCCCCTGAGACCTAGGGCCTCATTACACGGATGGCGGTAGGGATTTACCGGTACCGGTAAAATACCGGTACCGGTAAATCCCTACCGCCTTACTACGAGGTCCCTTTGCAGGTTGGGGGATGTAACGCCTGCTTTTTGCAGGCGTTAAAATCCAACCCGCTAAGGGGCCTCGGAGCTAATTACGGCACCGCAAAATTGCGGTGCGGTAATTAGCGCCTTCCCCATTCCCATAGAGCCATATGGGGCAGAAATGGGAATGGGGAAGGGCAATGGCGGAAGGGGGATTTACCGCCCCTCCAACCTTGGAATGGGGCGGTAAATCCCCTTTCCGCCAAGGCGGTGCCGGTATTTTACCGGCATGAGCCATGGCGCTAATAGCGCCATGGCTCACCGCCTACCGGGTAATGAGGCCCCTAGTCTTGACTGCTGCCAATGCTACCTTGATTGGTCTGGCTTGTCCAGAAGTTTACCCTGTTCCAAGAAACTAGGCTGGCCTTCTGAACCTCTGCCCACCAGGTCAGAGTTCAGAAATCCATCTTTTCACCTGCCGATATATGGGGGATCCCTAGCCCAAGAAAACTGTCTAATGTACCTTATCCTTTGTTGAGTGAATACTGTTTGGAGCTTACTAAGATACTGGGCCTCATTCTGAGTCGGGCGGTAACCATCCGGTGTTACCGTGATGGCGGTCCTACCGTATCCACCACCGCGTGGTCCCGGAAACAAGGTAGGATTACAGCTTGCCAGCCGCGCGCATCACTAATGCGCAGAACCGGTGCCACCATCACGGTAACACTGGTGGAGACGGATGTACCGCCACAAATGCTGGCGGTGCATCCGGCTCTGCTGCGTGCATGCCGGACATAGCAGCACCGCGTACGCGAAGCCGGATAAAACCAGAACCAGAAATAACATGATTGCAGGAACCGGAAAGAGGTTGCTGCCATTACAAAAATCACAATCCAAATCTTCTTGTACCAGAAGCCATCCAGCATCAGTGAGTGGCCAAACACACACAGGGATATGGCTTAAAGAATACCCCAAAACCACATGCGCAAGCCACGCTTCAGTGAGGCCGAGCTCACCATGCTGGTGGACCATATTGTGGCAAATGCAGGAGAGCTTTTCTCTGCCGAACAGCGGCGCAGCATGCAGCTGAGGCGCAAGGCCATATGGGCACAGGCTGCCCAGAAGGTGACAGCTGTGGGTGTCACAGCCCATAGCGTAAAGTATTGCCACAAGAGTTGGGATGACCTCCACCTAAGGGTGCAGAACCTTCTGGCTGCCCACAGGCAAAAATACACAGCAACAGGTGGCGGACCACACTCACCCCTAAAGCTGCTCCCATGGGAGGACAAGTGCAGTAGTTCGCTTCATCTGGAGAGCATTGAGGGAGTTGGTGCAGCGGAGGCAGGGGCTGGGACACCTGCAGAGGCTGGTGAGTACAGAAAGTGCACAAATATGAAGCTGAATCAAGCTAATTCTGCCCCCCATCCACCATCAATGCACATAAATGCCCATATCACAGTTCACATCATCCCAACCACACCCAGTACTTTTGTATGAGCCTGTACTTTCATGTTCCTTCTTAGGCACCACTCCTAGCGGGACACTATGAAATTTGCAAGTGGGGGTGCAGCGATTGGGGCCATAACCCTACTAAGCTCTTTTCCCTTCCTGATCTTTTCGGTAACAATGCCCAGCAGTCTGTCTACTGATGGCAAGTTCTGTGCCATCCTTGCTGTCAGGGGCTCTTCATAAGGAATGCGGAAACGGTCCCTGAAACCTTAGTACAACAGTTTGCACTCATTATCTTTGGGAAAGTCATTTAATAACATGTGCAGCTGAGTTCTGTTAACTGCAGATGGGCCCTTTCCCAACTGCGCCCTATCGCGCCCCTCTGTGCTGCCTTCTGCCCCTTTGAGGCCCTTGGGACTTATGACATGCTGTTGTTGGGTGACCACCCCCACATCTGGCGCATTCATGGGAATACGTGCAATTCCCGCCCGAGTTGTAGTAACCCCCATCAAAGAGCCGGCACATGCCTTTCCCCCCTAAACCACCCATAGGGTTTCCCCTTCAACACCCTGTGGGCCCCTCTTGCATAGCCACTCCATGCTCTGGCTAAAGGGCCACCAGCTCTCTTTTTCACCTCATCGAACCTACCGTAGAAAGCCCGCTGGGGGGTCTTACCTTCCTCCCTGCTGGGCTGGCTAGACCTTCCTATGCCACCCAACATTTCATATCCCATGTCATTGCGGGGACCTGGACCATTTTGGACTGGAAATCCTGGGCATAATCCATCCAACCTGTTGACCATAACGCTTGTGCTCCTCCATATTGTGTCCCTGTACTTCCATAACGCTGCCCCCTGCTCAGGGAACCTTTCCAAAATGACTGCAGCTAACAAAGAAAATGCCTTATTCCATTTACCAATTGTTTCCTCTGGCCTATACCTCTTCTGCCTTTTCTTATCATCTTCCTTTTTTATTGTAATGTCAGGCCCAGCCATCTCCAGTGAAAAGAATGAAAATAAATCAAATTACTTCCTCGCACAAATGCGCTATTTTACCTGCTTTGGAATGTGCCAGGTCAATGAGGACCTACTCGACAGTAATGAAGCAATAGTCACTAGAGAGCTGTCCGCTCCTGACCCCCTAAGGCTGATAGCTGTCCTTCTGCCCCTGTGCTGATCTCTTTCTCAATACCGGCCCCTTTAGCCCCTGCGGCAAAGGACCCACCAGAACCTGCTACCCTCAAACTCATAGGTGGCTCTGATTATGGTTGGTCTTCTGCCACCACTGGGGCCTGCTGCCCGTCTCTCTCTACCCCATCTGTTGTGCCTGTACCTCCCCGGCTATGAGGGGAGCCTGAGCCCATTGCACCCCTGCACAAAGAGTGGGCTCAGAGGGCCTTTGCAAACCCCTCTAGGATTCCCCACAGCCCCGACCACGCTTGACTCCTGCGAGACATTATGCATTACTTTCAGCATTTGTTCCATAAACCGAGCCATTTTACTATTTCCCCATTCCTGATCTCTGTTACCTCCTGGCTTTTCAACGGGTACCTTGCTACTAGCGCCAGTTGCGGATAGCCCAGGTCACTCTCTTAGAGACGCTTCTTACCCCCTACAGAAACCACTGTACCCTTGGGCTGTCGCATGGCTCTCTTCCTCTTTGCTGGTGTGCTTGCCGCCCTTTCAGGCATTGGAGGTGTGCCCAAGGTGGCTGGGGGCATGTCCATGTCTGTTCTTGCATCTTTTTTGCCCAGCCTGTCTGCATGTTGCGGATCCTTTCTTGGAAGAGTGCAACGAGCTTGGAGGTTTCCCTGCTGTGGAGCCCCATGCTGCCACTGGAGCTGCTCTCCTCACTGTCAAGCATGCTCGGTGATCCCTGGCTAGACATTCCACAATAGACCTAAAATACAAAACACAATTTGGTGTCAGGAATCCACGTTCTAACACTAATCATACATCACGCCTTTCTCATATACCCAGTTCATCATTCAGACATCCTGGGAGTAATGCCTTATATCAGCTCCAGGCATCACTTCATTCACTGACTATACCCAGGTATAAGCATTGACCATCTTTCCTGCGGCGTACGCACTACAAAACCCATACTCCGGTGCCTATCCGTAAGAAAGGACGCTACGGTGCAGAGTGGAGGTCACCATGGAAATTGTCAACACGGCGCCTGCCTTCTAGGCAACGTTCGCCGTTCGGGAGTCACGTGATGTGTTCCCGTGACATATAAGCACCTCCCCCCCGTTCCGCAGTGCTTCTGAATTTGCTGAAGTGCTTTGTGTACTTATTTTTGAATCTCTTGGATTAATGGTTTACCAAACCCTGCTATCATCTGGATTTTGCTTGTCTGCTCCTGCTCTGGTCCCATGTAACTACTCCTGCTTTATTCCTCCTCGTTTTGACTCAGAACGCTTCTGGACCTGGCGTTGTCTTGCCCTTATCTGCTTGTTTGCTGCCTTTGCCTGTCTTTAACGCTACAACCCGGAACGCTAACTGGAACTGTCTTGGTTATCCCTCATCTGCATTGTTTGTTGTACTTACGTATTCCTCGATGGACATCGATACTTACCTTGGAAACTCCTACGTTCATCTGGTTTATTCGCCTCTGGCGGCCTTGTACATTTCCAGTGGAATCACCAGCGTACTGAATCTAAGCACCCCATGGAGTACCGCGCACAAAGCAAGTGGCTGCTACTGTCTGTTGTATTCCCCGCCAGGCGTCTTTGTTCCGTCGTGTTAAGGATTTCAATCAGGCAATGTCCCCGGGTCTCAGCCTACCATGCAATGCACAAATGATATACTTATTTATTGTGTCTATAGGTTCAATATTCTGAGTGATATACCACTCATATCACACCCCTTTATCAAAATACCCCCAGGTCACAATGGACCAGGAATCATGCTGGCTGGTAAAGGTAATATTTATTATTTATTTAAAATTCAAATCAAACATATGTTTTAATATATATGGGCAGCAATCACCAATGTGGTGACAATACAAATAAGAAAGTAAGTCACTTTTTAGCAAAACAGAATGTAAATACAGAGAAAAGAACAGTTTTGGCTTGTTGAAAAGATGGCATTTAAGTTAAGGTTTCCCCCTGCAAAGTTCTTAATTCACAAATGAGCAATTCTACACAGATGTAAGTAAGCAGCAGGTATTCAGGAATAAATAACAGTGTACAGGGTTTAAATGCAATCTTCCCTCCCCCAAACAAGAGAGAAAAAAGTTTTTGGAAATTGACGCTTTTAAAATGACATTTGAAAATGTCTTAGAAAAACAATGAAAAGTGTGCAAAAATCCTTAAATTGATATAAATTCCTATGGAAGCAACACTGAAAAGATTCTAACAAACATAAGCTATAATATGAGCAACAATACACACTTTGGATCAGAATGGAAGTTTGGAAATAGTTTGAATGGGAAAACACACGTGTAAAACTTTTGCAAAATTGCGAATTCCCACCTAAATTTCACTAGACGATTTTTAAGAAAAACGGGTCAAATACACTGTTTCTGGATGGGATTAGGGGTGTAGCTAAGGGTCTTAGGTTTAACTCAGAGTTGAAATGAAGTCTCTAGCTATAACATTGAGGAATTTATGCAAGTCTGAATGAGAGGCGTTTTTGGAAAATAAAGGCAGGAAAATGAAAACAGAAATCAATTTTTACCATGACAATTATGCTCTAAACTAGGGCATTCAGGCTGCTTACCAGTTTGAAACACAGTAAGCTCCAGAGTGGTCAGCGGAACCAACCCCAGCACCTCTGTGTCTGCCTTGGAGGACTCAGTCGGATTACCCGAGGGAGGATTAAGAGTTTGGGATTTCACAAGACAAAAGGATTGTAAAGAAGTTATCACTGGCACAAGCAATCAAAGCAAGGTTTCAAGACTGGGGTGACAATATTACAAGTTCTTAAGTTAAAGATAGGATGAGATAGATTGGGATAGGACAATGTAAGGCAACTATCCTATGGGATACTGTGATTCCTATTGATACTTACAGTCGACTTTAATTTAAGATTTGGACCGTCAAGGGTTCTGGTCATCCGGATCGGGTCTACAGACAGCAAGGCACTTCTGGCGGCATAGGTAAACTGGGCAGGTCTGGTCAATTGGACTGGCACCTCAGGCTGGGTTGGATTGGTGTTACGCTTGAGCTAAAACATGGCGCTGGTGCGAAGTGCATTCTGGGGGCACTCTGTCATGATGCCTACCCACGGGCATCCAGACCAAGTCCATCAACCCCGGAAGCAGGCATCATGTAACCCAGAGAAAGCCCAGCAACCCCTGTTAGGGGCTATATGGGTGCAGTCCTGGCGTCTATGGCGCCAGGCTCATATGGGGCATCAGTCCTGGCGCCATAAGCGCCAGGCTCATATGTTAAAACTTACCTGATGCAGACCATGCTGCAAGAGATCCAAGCCCATGTGAGGCTTGGAAGGGACTACTTTACTATTTTGTTACTCAGATGTGGTTGTGGAGGAATGCTTACCTGGGACTACTTCGGAGGCTATTTAAACCACGCCCGAAGAGCAGCACACGCTTCGCGTTATTCTGCATCCTGCAGCGTAAAACTCACCGTGCCTGCAGTCAGCATCCAGCCTCTTGCCACGCCCGCCTCGAGTCCAGAGCGCCTTGAAAGAAGGGAAAGAAGAAGAAAGGTTAGAACAAGAACATTATTGGGTTTCTTACCTGATTCCGGATTCATCGAACCTTTGAACCAGAAACAGACTTTATTTTAAACACGTTGCATCGCCAGCAGCATTGCCGCGCCATACTCACCGTTCCTCGCAGCATCTCTACGATCCGGGGCTGTCTCCATCATTATGTTGCCGCATTCCAGCACCTAAGGGGGACAAGAAAACAACAAGGTGAGTCGAGGGAAAACAAGGACAATCTCTTGCCACCATATACTTACCTGATTTTACTGCCAGAGGTATTATTCACCTGCACGCCAAATCTTCTTACGCCGCACCTGTAAGAAAAGAGAAAGCAGCGAGTTAAACCTTGGCATCATTTAACGGACAGTGTGGTATAACACAGACTGTTACCTGAACGCTTTCAGCTGCCACAAGACGATCTTATTTTGGGTCCAAACTAAAAGATAAACAAAGGAATTGGACAAGAGTGATTATTCAGACATTTTTGAACTCTTAAGAACTATATAGTTACGGTCATTCGCCAGAAGGTTTGGAGCCAAGATTTGTCTAGAACTCGTCCAATATCCTCGAGCCAGTGAAGTAACTGACCATCAATGGCCCCTGCGTTCCTCGCAGGATGGAGAGCTCATCATTCAAAACTATAAGGTGAGCTTTGTGAATGGGAATATCAGAGGTGATAAATGGGGATGCAGTGAGGGGCTATTACTCAAATCCACGGGTGGCTAATTCCCTTTCTCCGCCTTTAGGAGACTACTTCTACGAGTCAAGCAGACGAAGCTAGGTGGGCCAGTCCAGTCAGTCATCTCGGCACTACGCATCACGTTGGTGGAGACTATGGCTGTCCAGTTCCACTCGACACCCCTGTGGGAACCAGGTGAGCGTAACACACTCAGAGCCATAATGGATATTTATTCCATGCCTCAGTGAAAAGCTGTACTTGCTTTGCTGAAAGACATGCTTTCTAAACCTGGTATGCAGCCAGTCAAGGACATTCTGCTGGGAAAGCTGGTTTTGTTATGTCTTGCTATGAGTTATGGAATTGTTTTCTGTGGAGTTTTAGAAGAAGAGGGAAGCTTTGCTCCTTGGGGTTACTGTCGGTTGACCGGCCGGCAATCAACAGTCACTCAGCAATGCACAAACGGTAATGTCAGAAGGTTCGAGAAATTGCCACCCCTTTTGAGGAGGGCACATATATACAGAGCTATCGGGAAGGTCAGGGGGAAACCACAAAAGACCTCAGTCAGAGGGGGGACACCTTGTTCCGGCATTCCTGTGGGCTGTAGTGCTCTCTGCCTGGCTGTTACCGGGGTCTTCCAGCCGCTTCTGGCGAGATGAGGGATTCAGTTACGCCCACCGTGATGCATTTTCTTTTGAATTCTCTGTCTTTTCTGTGATTTATTTCTGTGTTATCACTTGTTGCTTCCAAGCTATGACTAAATAGCCGTATAAGTGCTCATTATTTCACTAACTGCGTATTTGGTTGTGAGTTATTGCTTCGCCTACCTGCGTTCAAATTATTTTCTTGCTCTACAAATGTACTGGTGATGAAGTGTCCATGCACTTTTGGAGAGCAAAACATTTTGGCGCTGTAAGCAGGGTATTTGTGATGAATCGTTTCCAAATATTAAAGAATCTGTTTAAACGCAGATAGGCTTTGCTTTCATTGCAGGCAAAAGATTGTTTTCATTTGGCAGTGAGTGTTGGGCTCTGTTAATCCGTTTTTTTGTGGGGTTTTTTGTTTTGTGTGTGTGCGTGCCTGCGCGAGTAACTGCAGTGTTGAAAGGAGAAAGAAAAAAGAGGTTTTGCCAATTTCTGTAATGATGAATAGTTTGTTCAGGAAAAAGGGCCTTCCCGCTGGTGGTGAATGTCCGGATGTTATCATTCCAGGTTGGGCAAAAGGCCCATATGATAAATTAGCCCAGGTGTGGGCGTGTGGAGCGGATCTGTATGAAATGAGGGATGATGGCTTGGGGGATGCTGCTCCGTCAGAAGTAATGTTTTGTTTACAACAGATTTCAGTAGAGAGAGGGAAGGAATGTGCCGCACTCGGCAGGCGGGGTTGTGTCCTCCTGCATGCCTATAGGAAAATGCATCAGAAAAATGAGGAAATGAAAGAGAATATTTCACTATTAGAAAAAGAGTTGGCTGCAGAAAAGCAAATTGCGTTGATGCAGCAGATTCAGATGAAACTTTGTAAAGATAAAGCTGGTAAATATCAGGCTGTGGCAGAGAGGGCAGCAGTCAGAGTATCCCTGTATAAGTATAGGAAAAGATGGGGAGGGGTCAACCAAAGAAAAGTGGCAGCTGTAATCGCTACCGCAGGTGTGGATTGGGACCCTGATAAGTGGGATGGAGACATTTTTGACTCAACAAGCCCAGAGAGCAGTTCAGCAAATGAGTCAGATCCCAAAGCGGAATTTAATCATTAGACAGTGACGGCTAAGCCGGTTAGAAGACGGCGTGCCGGACCCCACCCGCAGAATCCTGCGGGCGGGGTTGTGGATTTAACCACGCTGGAGGATTAAACCCAGCAGGAGGTTGGGGAAATCATTACTTGTTTGAGGCAAAAATCAGGGGAACCTCTACTGACATGGATGGTGAGATTGCTAGATGGGGCGCCGCGGGGTTGTTGGTAGATTCCACAGACTCACTGCGTATTTTGCCTTTGTCAACTGACACCAATGTACAGGAGGTCTTAAGGGCAGGGCCGCCTACTGATGATAATGGGCAAGATTCACAGGTGTCTTTGTTGCACCTAGCAGCCCAGGCATGTAACCGTAAGTATCCCATTACCACAGATTGGCCTAGCGAGGAAACAAAGTGGTACACTTTGAAAGAGGCGATTCAAAAGGTCAGAGAGCATGCTATGAAAGAGGCAATTAATGTAGATGCTCCAGGACACATGAGGGCCGTGCCGCTCTCAGTTTCAACCAGGAATATGCTGATCAGAACTGCATCGCCCGCATACAAAAGTGTCATTATGACTTTGCTCGTAGGTATGACGGGTAAACCCGCTGATGAAGTAGTGGATGCCATCCGGCAATTGGCAGACTTAGGGGAGTGGGATAAGAGTGATGACAAGCCCCGAGAGAGAGAGGGGCGTAGTGAGAGGAGAACTGAAGGCAGAAGGCAAGATAGTAGAGACTCCCGAGTATCCAGAAAGGACATGTTTTTGGCTTTGTTAAAAGATGGTGTGCCACGAGAAGAAATTGATGGCATTGAAACTAGAGTAATGTATGAACTATACAAAAATAGAGGGCTTGCAGCCAAAGAGCGCTATAAACAGGTTAAGAAACAGGTAGCGACTAAGTCACAGGGGGACACCTCACCTTCCGCTGCTGATGAGGAAGAACAAGAGGAAGGGTCTATGGGGACACCTTCCCCATACCAGCCAACATATGCTGATTTGAGAAAGGTGGTGAGTGCAATGTTAGAGGCAGAGTCAGGTTACACTCATTCAAAATCTGACTATGGTTTTGGCCGAGCCCCGGTGGCGTCCGCTCACATAAAAGTTGATAGGCGGCCCCATGTTAATGTTAAGATTTTTTGGGGGCCGGGAAATACACAAGGGGTGCGAGCATTGATAGCCACCGGGGCGGAGGCCTCTCTGATTCATGGAAATCCAACACGATTCAAAGGTAGACGGTTTACCATTACTGGGCTAGGGGGGAAGGAGACCCCTGCAGTACAAACAGAAGTGGATATGAAAATAGGCAATTTGACTAGGAAGAAATACCAAGTGTTGATTGTCCCGATACCCGAGTACATAATTGGCTTTGACATTCTAGAAAGATTGACTTTGGGACTAGGAGGTAAAACGTATCAGTTTGGGATGAGTGCATTAACCTGCACACCCATTACCGTAGGCAAATTGAAGATGCCCCCAGTGCAGGTGCCTCTGGCGACCAAGCGGGTATCAATGAAGCAATACCGAATTCCCGGGGGGCACAAGGAAATTTCAGACACCATCAAAGAGTACGTAGAGGCGGGTGTGTTACGCCCTATTACTACTGCGTGGAACAACCCACTCTGGCCTGGCAAAAAAGGGGACGGGTCTTGGAGGATGAAGTTAGATTACCGTGAATTAAATAAACACACTCCTCCATTGGTGCCCGCAGTCCCAGATGCCATTACCTTGATTGAGAATGTCCAAAAGTTTGAGGGGATTTGGTATGCAGTGATAGATCTAGCCAATGCCTTTTTCTCTGTACCAATTGCTGAAGAGTGCCAAGAGCAGTTTGCATTTTCATGGAGCGGGCGTCAGTACACCTTCACGAGGTTACCTATGGGGTACATACATAGCCCGACTATCTGTCACCGGCTGGTGGCAGAGCACTTAGACAAGATACCGTGTAAACCTGACATCCAAATCTCTCACTACATTGATGATATTTTGATTTAGGGTAAGGATGAGCGCTATGTGCAACACCAGTTAGAAGTAATTATGTAAGGACTGAAGAAGGAAGGGTGGGAGATTAACCCGAACAAAATTCAAGGGCCAGCTGAGACAGTAATATTTCTAGGGATTCAGTGGCATAATGGGCATCGAGAGATGGTGCCGAAGGCCCGACAGAAAATTCTTGAGTTTACCACTCCAATGAACAAAAAGCAAGCTCAGCAGTTCATAGGGCTGTTTGGGTTTTGGAGACAGCACATTCCCCATTTAGGGCAGATACTGGACCCCTCTACAAAGTGACACGAAAGAAATATGAGTTTCAGTGGGGGGAAGAGCAGCAAACAGCATTTGATTTGGCAAAAGATACTGTGCAGCAGGTACTTGATCTATGGCCATTGAAGGAAGGCGAAGTGGAGTTGAATGTGTCTGTGCAAGACAATTACACTAACTGGAGTGTGTGGCAGAAACAAGACAGGAAACGTGTGCCATTGGGGTTTTGGAGACGTAAATTGCCCGATGCTGGTAACTCACACACTCAGTTTGAGAAGCAGTTGCTGGCATGTTATTGGGCCTTGGTCGATACTGAGCAAATGACAGTGGGGAATGATGTGCTGATGAGGCCTGAAATCCCGATTATGCAATGGGTGCTGAGCTCTCCTAAAACACACAGAATAGGACACGCTCAAGAAGCCAGCATAATCAAATGGAAATGGTACATTCAAGACAGAGCTAAATCAGGGAAGGGTGGGATTGCCAAATTACATGAGCAAGTGGCCAACATATCACCTTCAGATTACATACTGTCGGAAGTGTCTGAAAACGCGAATCTCCCATGAAATGGGGAGTACCTTATGGCGATCTGACCGTAGAGCAGACAGAACATGCTGGGTTTACAGATGGCTCGGCCCGATATGTGGGAACCGAGCGATACTGGAAAGCGGTGTCTTACAATCCCAAGAGAAAAAAGATTTTGACCACATCAGGCAAAGGGAAGAGCAGTCAGTTTTCAGAACTTTACGCAGTTTACCAAGCATTGAAACAAGAGACCCCTGGTCAATGTCATTTGTACACAGATTCATGGTCAGTGGCAAATGGATTGGCGGTGTGGCTGCCAACCTGGCAAAAGAATGGGGGGATGATTCATTCAAAAGAGTTGTGGGGAAAAGAACTGTGGCAAGATATTGCTGAGATGTTATCACAAAGTGAAGTCACTGTGTATCATGTGGATGTGCATTGTGCCGCAGATTCATTAGAGCGTTGGTTTAATTCTGCTGCAGATGAACACACCAAGATTTCATCTGTGGATGTGGAGGCTCAGGAAGACGATTTGGAGGGTTTGGCCAAGTGGGCTCACCAGAAATGTGGGCCCCTTGAAGAAAAGGCTACTACCAGGTGGGCACAAGCTCGAGGAATCAGTATTCCTTTAGAGGTAGTGAAAACAATCACTTTGCGATGTCCAGTGTGCCAACACCAACAGCAGAGGCCTATCCCTCAGATTGTCCAGGGTACGTTGCGAAGAGGAAAATTACCAGGTCAAATTTGGCAGATTGATTATATCGGACCCCTGCCAATCAGTAGAGGTTGTCAGTATGCATGCACTATTGTGGATACATACTCAGGATACATGATGGTTTAACCGTGCAAGCGTGCCACACAACTGAACACCATTAAGTTGTTGGATCAGATCACGTTGCATTATGGGGTGCCTTTACAGATTCAAAGTGACAATGGGTCACACTTCAAAGGCAAATTAATTCAAGAGTATTGTCAGGAAAAGAGCATTGAATGGCTCTATCACGTGCCCTATTACCCTGCAGCTTCAGTATTAATTGAACGGATGAATGGTTTGTTGAAAAAGCAGCTGCGCAAATCCGGAGATGGCAGTTTAACAGGCTGGCGTGATCGTGTGTTTGAGGCAGTGCAAGTGTTAAACAATAGGCCTGTGAATAATCATGAAACTCCTTTGATGTGGCTAATGACTCCTGCTTTACAGATTCAACCCAACTCAGTCAGAGAAACTCTATTGTATAGGGAAATGACCACGGGTTCTTTAGCTCCCTATCGGGCGACTCCAGAATCAGCAGGGGTAGACTCGCATTCTCATGAGGAAATCAGATTAGACCCAAGAGGGATTGTTGTGATTGGAACAGGGATTGTAGTACAAGTTCCTCCAGAGCATATGGGATGGATTGCCCCTAGATCTGGCCTAGCATTGAAGGGAGTTCAAGTGTTGGGAGGGGTCATTGATGCCGATTACCAAGGCGAGATCAAAGTCATCCTGATGAATAGTGGGGACCAATTGCTACCGATCCACAAGGGCGATCGGGTGGCCCAGTTGATTATTATTCCTGTTAAATTGTCCACAATTAAAAAGGGGGAGCCTCCTACAGTGTTAGCTACCTGTGGGGATTGTGGTTTTGGCTCTTCAGACAATATGGTACCGGGTGCGAAGGTGTGGGTGGAAAGGCCAAGTGGCCCACCAGTGCCCGCAGATGTTATTGCATCAGGCAAGGACTAGGTAGTCTTAGTGATGGAGCACGGTAGTAAGAATTGGCAGTATGTGCCCGCAGACAAATGTTACCTAAGAGAGTGATTTTCAACACTGATATCTCTTTTCTGGGTTTGCCTTGTAGATCCTGTGTCTGGCTGGTGTAATTGTGGGACTAAATGGACTCCATTTGGGAGAGTCAAACGGCATGCTGCTTACCACGAAACATTTTGCATCTGTGCGAGCGATCCAGGGGAAACCGATGATGATGAGCAATGATGTCCAAATGCAGCCCTATGCTGATGCCGAAAAGCCAGCCAGACCAAAGAAATGGATTGGTGGAATGCGAAAATCACGTCAGTTGCAGACGCAAACAACGTTGATGTCAGCTATACAACAGATATCTTTAGGACGACGAAAATATTGCCGGATAATTGAACAAACTGAGAATATGTGGACGTACGTGGCACAGCAAGTACTCAACATTACGCACTTTTGCCTTACTAACGTGCAACATGCAGAAGCTTTGTTGACTACATGTCTAGTAGCGGTACCGATGCCAGTTCCAGTTCTAAAACACATCTTTGACATCATGCACAATGATTCTTTGGTTCAGGATTCCGATATTAGGCAATCCTTTTCAGTCTATGAGTACTGCAGGTTTTGTCAAGAAACAGAGCGCAAGTGGAGGAACTTGACACGTATTATAACATATAATATAACTCAAGGCGATGTGTGTTACTTTATGACCTGCGATGTAAATGAAATTGGCAAATGCCAACAGTTGAATTTAACCAAACAGAAAAATCCATCTACGTTTGAGAAAAGGTTGTGTTCTCGAGTTCCACGCACATGTACCAGTGTGAATAATTCTATGTCTTGCAATCATACAGTGTTAGCTGCCAGTCATATGTATCATGTAAAACTTCCAACAGGATGGCTCTTCTCATGTGGCAATATCACATGCACTTACATTCCAGCTTACATTTCCGGAGGTCCATGTGCCTTAAATATATTAGGGCTAATGATGTTTCCTTTACACCCAGTCATGTCTCGAAGCAAAAGGTCAACTTTTGAATCTGTAGGTTTATCCCCAGATTGTGATTCACATGTGCATTTATTATCAGAGACTGAAGTTCTAGCGTTAGCCCTTTCATTAGTGGGAGTCTGGGGTTTAGCTGCTGGGGGTTACAAATCTTTGATTCAACTTGCATGTTTAGTGGTAAAAGGTCTGAATCATACTTCTCAAGCATTAGAAGAGTTGTTCCTTGATAGCAAAGTTATTAGAAAAGCAACATTGCAAAACAGGGCTGCCGTTGATTATCTCTTGCTGAAACATAATTTTGGCTGTAACGCAGTGGAAGGTATGTGTTGTTTCAATCTAAGTGACCATTCACGATCCATTGAAAGTCATATTAGAGGATTGAGGGACCTAATTTCCCAAGTATCTCAAAGTTATGCTGGGAATTGGTTGGATTGGTTATTTTCATGGATTCCTGACATTGGGGGTACACTGCGTTACGCCATGGCCTGCATTTGCATTATTTTAGCTATTATAATACTTGGTTGTTGTTGTATTCAATGTATTCCTAACTTGGTTTTAATGTTTCGTCGGTTCCAGAGACCGGATCCTCTGCCACTGGGCTATGGAAGATAAATATCCAAGGGTGGAATTGTTATGCTTGAGCTAAAACATAGCACTGGTGCGCAGTGCATTCTGTGGGCACTCAGAGCCATAATGGATATTTATTCCATGCCTCAGTGAAAAGCTGTACTTGCTTTGCTGAAAGACATGCTTTCTAAACCTGGTATGCAGCCAGTCAAGGACATTCTGCTGGGAAAACTGGTTTTGTTATGTCTTGCTATGAGTTATGGAATTGCTTTCCGTGGAGTTTTAGAAGAAGAGGGAAGCTTTGCTCCTTGGGGTTACTGTCGGTTGACCGGCCGGCAATCAACAGTCACTCAGCAAAGCGCAAACGCTAATGTCAGAAGGTTCGAGAAATTGCCACCCCTTTTGAGGAGGGCACATATATGCGGAGCTATCGGGAAGGTCAGGGGGAAACCACAAAAGACCTCAGTCGGAGGGGGGACGCCTTGTTCCGACCTTCCTGTGGGCTGTTGTGCTCTCTGCCTGGCTGTTACCGGGGTCTTCCAGCCGCTTCTGGCGAGATGAGGGATTCAGTTATGCCCACAGTGATGTATTTTCTTTTGAATTCTCTGTCTTTTCTGTGATGTATTTCTGTGTTATCACCTGTTGCTTCCAAGCTATGGATAAATAGCCGTATAAGTGCTCATTATTTCACTAACTGCGTATTTGGTTGTGAGCTATTGCTTCGCCTACCTGCGTTCAAATTATTTTCTTGCTCTACAAATGTACTGGTGATGAAGTGTCCGTGCACTTTTGGAGAGCAAAACAATTGGATTGGCCCTTCCGGTTACTTTACACTGTAGATCAGCGGGATGGCGAGTTTCAGCAGGCAAGCATGAATGGTAGCAAGCCAGACTGGATCAGAATTATTTCCCTTAAGTTTTGGGATGGTTTCAGAATTTGGGCCTAGCTGAAGAAGAGTTCAGCAATGCTGAGGTCTTGGCTTGGTAAAGAATCTGGAATCAGGATCAAGATGAAGAATTCAGGAACAAAGCGTCACGTGGGAATCAGGATGGAATCAGGAATCAGTGTGTGTGTGTGTGGTGAAGTTCCCTTATTTATCCTGCCAAATGACACCACTAAGTTTATGGTAGGGGCAGACTTACAACCCACACCCACAAGGCAATGATAAGTCAATGGCACAGTTCCCTCGTTGCTCTCTGCTGGTTGGATGGCAGAAAGGGTTTTCATATTTTATGATGTGACTTGGAGAACTCCCACAGTTATTTGGACCAAAAATGTACTTTCCCATAAATACATATTTATATAATTATGCCCTCTAATAAAATCGGACACATACATTACATATTTTGTGGGTTACATTTACATCCAACTCCCACGTCGGTGAGACCTGGCCTTGTCTTTCTGTGGAATTTTGTACATTTTAATCATAAAGGTTTGGCCTAACAATTCCTAATTCGGTACATATATGTGCAATCACCGCTAAAACATGGTTACACAATATTAGGTTTGCAGCATTAATAGTTTTCGCACAAATAGTCTTTTTGCATAACTTTTGTTCCTTACGCAGTAAGAACACCTACCAAGTTTTCAGATGTCTATCATAAATGCAGATTCATGTGTATGTATTTTTCACTCGTTTACTTATTTTGGTTGCCAAGTTAAATGTCCTGAAGTTCTTAGGCAAAGTAAGCATTTAAATCCAAAATCACAAGTCAGTTTTTTTTGTCTTCCTTCACAAGTGTAAGCAACTGGTCAGTCCTATGAAGTTCAATGAGAAGGCTACTCCCAGAGAATAGAACATCCTGCCCCTGCCCTGTAGGGATGAGTGTTCAAGCCTGCCATTGTCTTTGCTTGAGCCACAGGTGAAAGTCTGATGAGGTCCTTTGTTCTGAGTATGCAAAACCTCCCCACATCAATTAAGCCTTCCTGCCAGCAGTGGAGTGGCACCCTGAAGTGTCAAACTTTCCCAGGCTGAGGACTGTCAAGCAGAATTGTAATTAACTCCAAACTGGGTTACTTTAAGTTTTACCTACATCTTTCATTAAAACATATACACTGAACACAGTTTATCGGTGGATTTTGACATTAGCAATCCTTTGACATTTCTTACAGAATTAAACCTTTCAAGAAAAACATGCTTTTAAAACAGGAGATTTTGCACTTTCTTCATGGAAAAACACATTACTGAATTATTTTAAATCCGATTTTCTGAATGTAGTACATACACATTTAATTCAGCATTATTTCTTTCCTTGAGTGCTGGGATTGTTTGCAATATGGATACATGTATCCAGCCTTTGTTTAATGTTTCTGTCTGCATAGCTGATTTTGTTACATGTTCCCATTTTAGCAGCATTTTTCCTGTGGAACTGAAAATAAATGCTCCTGGACTGCCTTTTCCTTAGGTACATTTCAGAACTGCTGTCAGTCAATGAGGCCCGGTTCCTCTGGCCATACTGGATAATCCTGGCATTTCAGTACCCTTTTAATCTCAATGATTCAATGGAAAATAAATGGATCTAGCGCCAAAAACAACACTTTTGAAGATTGCAAAGCTATATTTTAAAAGGCATTTTTGGTTTTCAGCACAATTCTGCTGCTTTGCTCCATGTTGAATGTAACAGAACCCACTGGCATGCTCCTGCAGTGATGACTCTGTTTTCACCCCCCCTTGACGGTGTGTGGCAGGGTGTGCAGCTTTTTCCTGGTTGTGACCCAAAAGCATTTTTGAAGATTTTGGTGTGCACAGGAGTCAGCGCATACATTTTTGGGCTGTTTCTTTCCCCATTTGTAAAGCGATGCAGTGGGGCACATTGGAATGGGTCAAAATATCCCACAGTCGGGACATTTCGCCTAGGCGTCCTCATTCTGACGGGGTTGCTCTGCTTCTGCTACAGCTACTGGTCTACATTCATCTTGCAGAAATCGGAATCCACGGTGAACTGTTACTTAGTGCCTATTCTTTACGCACGCATACCTGAATACAGGGTTAGAAGTAATTTTGGGTATTGTTTTGCAGGTTTCTTGTACCATTAGGAGACTAATATACTTGGCAGATCTACATATTAGCATACAGTCCAGTCTTTCTCAGCTAAAGGTTAGTTTTCAAGATTCTATTACTTAATAGATAATATCTGTTAGTTCTAAGTGTTAACCATTGTCCCTCCTCTCTCAGGGTCTGCCGGTTCCTGCTCCTTTCTTCAAACTGCGCTCCTGGGATCCATTCCTTCAAAGAATAGATCATGTTGTCTTAACGCAGACAGTAGGTTATATTGTTGGGAAGAATCTGTCTTCTACACTACGAGGGCAAGTGGAGACGGATTCTGACATTTGGTTAGATTGTCCCCCTGGCTGGCCCTGTCTCTGCAGTGTAGCACAGCCCTTCCGTTCTGCCAACATCTTACCAAGTGCTTTCACTTCCTCTTGAATTTTGCAATCCCTGACAGAAACCTGTTGCAAACCTGCTGCATGGCCACTCCAAATCGCTCCTCCTATGACAGCATAAACACAAGCATGTTATTACTAGTTACCCATGAAAATCTCAGTCTTTGCCTCCCACTGTTGAGCTGTGCCCACTCACCACTAAAGTTCACCCTAGGCAAAATTATTAGTTAAAAAAAATATATCTCTAATTTCTTCTTTCTCTGTAATTATGTGGCAGTCGCTCTTACTGAGCTGGTGTTTGCCAACACATAATAGCATGCCAATGTGATCACTCATATCCCAAAACACTGGCATCCTAATGAAAAGCGGCAGTGGCTCCAAGGCCATTACTCGGAAGCGTGTATCCAAAATGTAATGCCCTGAAACTGCATAACTTAACAAGGAAGACAAATGGAACTATGAAACAATTGCGCTCATCTAAGTCCTCTGTAATGGCAATGGTCCTCAGTTCCTGGTCATAGCGGGGGCTAGTAATTAGACCCAAAAACACCCACCTCGGGTGCATAATGGACCAAGCACCAGCTGTACCTCACGTACTCCACTGGCACTCCACTCACTTACGCTTTACCCAGCGCCAGTACCAACTGGGCCACAAGCTTCTTACATTTGATTATTCTGAAGCTGCCCCGCAAGTCGCACAAATATGTCCACCACTGTACCCCCTGTGTGAAGGCAAGCCTATCTTAAATCAGCAATGGGCGAACCCCGCCAAAACCCTTGCTGCACAACACCCATTCATTCTCTACCCAAAAAAAGTCCCCTATCCTCCCAAGGGAGTGCCCCCCCTCACAATATTGATCGGCAGCAGCAGCAGATGCCGATGCACCCTTATTTGCCTGCGTGGTACAGAAGGCGGAGCTCCTAGTGGGGGTTTGAACCTGCCCCTATCGCTCACACCCCAATCTAAGCTGTGGGAACTCCACACTTGCGCTATCTCTCCATCAATCACATACCTTATCCCAAAAACAGCAACAATATCATGCTGCACCCAATACAAAGCAAATAAAAGCGGCTACCACGTCCAAAAAGTAGTAAATTGTGTTGCCCCTGCTGCCTCGCAAATGCATCATGCGATAAATGTAATTGTTTAACACTCTGAGGCCTTATGGTGTATGGAACTCAACAAATATTGAAATAAATAAATACATGATTATGTCATAATAAATGTGCGCAACACCACGTTGTGTTCATCTGGCATTGCATTTCAATAAAAAATAAAACAGTACCTTTGCGAAGTGATCCTTGATGTAATTGTTCATTTAGTCAACCATCCTACCAAAACATTAAAGCATACCACGTCCGGTTGACCAATGCAGCCGATAGCATACATCATTTGCAGACAAACTTCTGTATGAAATAATATTCATCTCAAACAATCACGTTCATTGTATAGCTTTAATTCTAGTAGCCCCTCCTCTTCCCTCCTTTTCCCGTTTCCTTAGCTTCCTTTTGCATTCCTAAGGTGGTTCTCCCCTTAAGGTGGTCGAGTCCCATTTCTCATCATAATACCTCCCCTCTGCTTATCATCTTTGTAGGGGTTAGTCTTCCGTCTACTTCTTTCTGGGGGTCGTTGTGGTAGTCTCCTTGGCCTGGTTTCCATTCGCTGTTCCCCATCTCTTGAGTCACACCGAGACCCGTGGGCTACCTTTGGAATACTCCCCCAGGCAGGATCACCCTCCAACGGCCCTCTTTCTAGCTGGCCGTGCTGTTGTCCGCACTCGCTGTTTTCCTCATCTCCCTCCGGCAGCCTTTTCCCCAAAGCCATCACTGTTCACCTGGCTGTCTTCTCCTTCTTTCCTCCAACCTCCTTCCTTGCTCTCTGTTTAATTCCCTCTTCATGATTCTGGTGTTCTGCTATGGTCTGTGCGTGATCAGGGGGTGCCCATTATGCTACTCCTTCCGGCGTTCCTTTTTTGTCATCTTTGGCCCGGGTACTTCTTTGCTGTTGTTCTACTTCATTTGTGTCTGCCCTTTGTTTCATCCACTATCGGCCCTTATTATGAGCATACCCACTCAAATTGTACTTTCTCCGCCCCATATGGATTGCCCGCTCCTGTGGCATCAGCGTGGTCTGCCTGTCCCTTTTCCTTTGATGGACTACAGAGGTGGCCCCTCTTTCTTCCCTGGGGCCCCAACTGGCATTCAGAGGGCGGATGTGGTTGGTATCCCCATACTGGTGTTGTTTCCTTGCATCCCGCTGTTGATGGCATTTCTCTGTACTCTCCTTTTACTTCAGTTGGATGCAGGTGCACCTTTCTCCTCTCCTGGGTCTGTATGCCCTTCTCTTCGTCTTTGAAAGTTTGCAGCACCGTCCCCAGCCGCACGTCCCTTTCCTTCTGGACTGCCTTCAGTCCTGTAACTCTGTTCCTCTGTTTCGCACTGGTGTATGAACTGTTTGTCCTGGATGCTGGATCTCCTGTTCGGTCCCCATCCAGGTACTGACAATTGCTGGTAATGTGTCCTCCTCTCCTGTTAGAATGGATTGTCCCCTACTTTCTGGTGTCTCTTGTTAGTGTACTCCTTCACCCTCCAAAGTCCACCCTTGCAGGGCAGGGCAGGGACGCTGGCTGGGTGGAAACCTTGTGCAGATCACCTCCTTTTTTGTGGGCGGGTTGTCCTTATTGTCTCTTTTCTGACCTTTCCCGTAGGTAGAAGTTCTCCTGAATGGGGTGGATCGCCCCACTTTGACATGCACTTTATTTTCCTTTTCTTTTCCGAGTGCCGTAATCGGCATTAGTGTTCTGCCCGCTTCCCCGCAGCGGGCTGTCGTTCGGTCCTGAACGGCAGGTTGGGTGTCCCTATGGGGTAAATTGCAGTGGATACCTGTCCCCTTTGCAGCTTCCCCAGAATAGGATGTTCCCTAATCCTTCTCGGGATGCGGTCTCTTGGCACCCACATCCATTCCCCCACCGTCCCTGGACTAAGATAGAAGTTGTCCAAGTCAACCAACTGGGAGTCCTGACATTCTCTCAGATGTGGGATAAGAACCTTAAATTCCGCCTCTTTGTAATAAAGGTAAATGTCTGGGAAGCCCATCTCCCCTTTATCCCTCAGGAGAATCAGTACCTCATATGCCATCCTGGCTTTTTCCCCTGCCGCAGTAGATGGCCCTTGACCTCCCGAAAGGATGAGTCTGGGAGCCAAATCGAGAGCATCTGAAATAAGTAAAGCATTCTGGGGAGAAAGTTCATCTTTACTGTGCTCAACCGCCCCAACCATAAGATTGTCAGTTCGCCCCATCTTTCCAAATCGTTGAATAGCCTTGTTAACAGAGGGGGGAAGTTTGCCTCATATAAGTCCCCCATTTCCCTTGTGACATTTATCCCCATGTACCGCAGCTTGTCCTCCTCAATCCTCATCCCCACTGTGTTTAGATATCGCCTATCCTTGTCCCTCACCGGTTCTAATGTGAAGAGAGTAGATTTCCCTTTATTAATTTTAAAACCAGCAAACATTCCACCGCCGCTGGGACCGAGGATGCTGGATTTTTTAGACAAAGCAAGATATCATTGGCATAGAGGCCCAGCTTGTATTCTGTTCCTATCACCGTAATGCCCTCGACACAGGGGTCATTCCGTAGCCTCTGGGCCAGTGGCTCCAAGTACAGAGCAAAGAGCAACGGCGAGAGGGGACATCCATGTCTGATGCCCCGACCCAGCCCAAACCACCTTGAAAAGTTCCCATTCGCGGCCACACAGGCCGTTGGTTCCGAGTACAGTGCCATGGTTCCCCATAGGAATGTATGCCCTATCCCAAACTTAGTGAGGAACACCCTTAGGAACCCCCAGCCCACTCTGTCAAATGCTTTTTCTGTGTCGACTGACAAGAGCGTGGGGTTGCCTCCCCCACCACTGGCCCCTTCAATCAGATGCAAGGTATTGCACATCGTGTCAGACCCTTGTTGATTCCTAATGAGGCCAACCTGAACTGCATGCACCAACCGTGGCACGTGGGAGTCCAGCCGCGTCGCCAGTACCGGTGTAAACAATTTCACATCCATGTTGAGGAGGGAAATCAGGCAATACGAGCTGCATAGGCATGGGTTCCTCCCTTCTTTGGGTATCACCGAGATGAGTGCCTGCACAAACAATTTCAGGGCCCGTCCAATTTCCAATATATTGTTAAACAACTTGACCAGATGTGGGACCGGGGTGCCAGCAAATGTAGTGTAAAAGCCTGCAGTGTATCCATCCTCTCCTGGTGCCTTACACAAGTGCAGTTTCCGTATGGCCTGCATAATCTCATCCCCGTAATGGGGTCATCCACAGACCATGCCTCCTCATGAGTTAGTACCGGGAAGGGCACCTCCTCCAAATAAGGTGCTGTCCCGTTCCCAGAGAGCTGATCCCTCTCTTTATACAGCCCCTCGTAAAAGTCAACCCTTCACTATTCCACCAGGTGAAGTCACCAGGGTGCCCCCCAGACCCTTCAACCCTGCTATCCATCTTTGTGCCCTTTGTCCGTGCAACCGCGCTGCCAGAAGGGCATCTGCCTTATCCCCTTTTTGATAGTACTTTTGTTTTAGAAACTGGAGCTTCCAGACTACCCTTCCTTCCTCCAATAGTCGGAGTTCCTCCCTCTTTCCCCGCACTTTCTCAAGCCACTCACCCGCCCCTTCCTCCGTCGCCCGTACTTTCTCCTCCAAAGTCCCTAGATTCTCCAACAAGGTCCGCTCCCTCTTCTTGCGTGCCCCTTCTCTAATCAGGAGACCACTCCATGTCGCTCTGCCCACATACCAGAGTGTTCCATGTTCCACATCCCTGTACCGTTCAAAAGGAAGTACTCCTTTATTGCCTTTTCAAACTCCTCCCTAAAGACCATGTCCTTCCATAGGGACTCATTGCACCTCCATATCGATTTCCCAGGACCCAGCCCAAACCAAGAGAGATCTAAGGATACCATGTCGTGATCCGACCAGGCAATCAGGTGGAGTTCAGAACCCAAAACATAAACGGTTCTCTGGGAGAAAAGGATCAATGTGCGTGTATCTGTCACATACTAAACAAATAGCAGATAGAGGAGGCAACAATGTGCTAGCTGTCCCTAGAGGAAGAACATCCTGTCCCTGACGGGTGCCTGGCCCTAGGTTGTGAATGGTGCACCACCTATCTAAAAGGGATAGCCAAAGAGAATGGTCCCTCAACGCTATCAATTGTTTAGAATATAGTGAATGCAATTAGACTAAAAACAATTTCAAGCATACACAAAAAAAGAAAATGACAAAAAAAGGGAGAACATATTCAATCAGCTGTTTTTCATCGACAGGACTGCTGATTATATTCTGTCGAAACAGCTCACCATGCTGGCAACAACCTGTGCTTGGGGATTTCTGTTTACAATTTATTCACCAATAGGCATTTGGTTTGCCAAGTGCGATTGGTGGTGTTCAACGAATCAATCTGTTTAGAAAACCCATTTATATGGGACACTTTAAAAGGCTCACTAAGCGTGAGTATGGCTATGATTTATGTTTCTTGCATCCCTTTGTAGATGTTGGGGATATCAAAAAGAGTCACAAGAGTTCTCATGACCCAAAAAGGTCGACCGGTTTCAATGGCGTGTCAAATTAGGCCATCTTCTTCAGGATCGTGATTGTAATCAGTAGTAATTCCGGTTCCACCGTGTCTGCTCATGAGACACCATGGGCGAGCACCTCCGTCCCCTGCAAGGAGGCAAAAACACGTGTTGGAGGCTTTGGGATTGTCAACCCATAGCTACAACTAATTCTTGATTTAGCAGCTAGAGAGAACATTGTTGATTGAATTATAGATTTAATTTCTATGGAAAACTGGCAAAAAATGTGCCTAGCCACCTAGCTACGTGGCAATGCGCTGGTACCCCAGGACAGGAAGGGGGGAGAAGGGGTAAAGGAGAGGGGGGTGGGAGAAGGTGAGGCTGAATCCACTGTTGCAGTGTGCTAGTAAGCTGTGCAGTATAGATTTTCCCACACACCATACATAGGTGATCTGAGTGAATTCTATTAGTGCAAACGCTTGAAATGGCTCCCACTGGAAACACTGTACCATTCTGTGTGGATTCAGGGGCAGTGTGAGAGTGGTTGAATAGACTTCTTGGTCGGCACCAAACCGTATTGCTGGAATACAGAGTAATACACAAAGTGGTGACTCGGGCAAACGGGCCATAAAAAGAAACACATAACATTTTGTCTCTGGTGGATGTCTAGTTTGTTATTCCCAAACAGTGGTGATGTCTTACCTATTGTGCGCGATACGGCGGGTCGCTGCGTAGACCGCTGTGTGTTTGGAGGGCTGGAACAAACAAAACATATAGGTACTCCCAGTTGTGTAGATATGTTCAATGGCAGTCCTTCAATGTGCTGGCATCGGCTGCTGCTGAATGTGTAGTTCTAATGCCGTAGTGAAAGGTTGCTGATTTGGTGTAGCCACCGGCGCAAAAGTTGCAAAACAGTGTAATATCAAAAGTGGGCGATGGTTCAAAGCTATGCATCTTAGTAAGTGTTCATAGTGTACGTGCCCAATATTGCTCATGGTCAGTCAAGTGTTGGTGGTAGGGTGTATGAAGATCTGTGCCACCCAGGTAGATGCTAAACATTAGGTTATCTGAAGCTGCTCGATTTCATATGTGGCGTAAGGTGGAATGGCAGGTGGGTGGGATACTTATTGCTGGACGTGTATGGAAGAGTACTGCATGACATGCCTAGAAAGGTGGACCTATTGGGCGCCATCCTAGTGTTGATCTTCTGTGGGTGAAAAAAATGAAGGGGATGCTTAGCGCAAAAGGTTATCGTGCCATCACAGCAAGTTCCTGCCGCTGAATGGAATCATTCAGACCTTGCTGGCATGTATTGAGCCAAAAAATCCACAAACCATGAGAACAATATCAGTAGACACTGGATGGAACACCCCTTGGGTGCAAAGGAATTTTACGAATTGTAACACTAGAGGTGTAGTGTATGTGATCACATGCCCGTGTCACCTCAAGTATACAGGGATGACTGCCAGAGAAGTCAGGAAGTGTTTGATTGAGCACAGGTCATGCATCAAAACAGGCAAACTATCAGCCACCTTTGTCTCCCACTTTCTGGCAGAGGACACACTGCTGACGAATCCAAATGGACGATCATAGAAAAGATCACCCCCCCCAAGAAGAGGCGGTAACTTCCACGACATTTTGTTCAGGCGTGCACAAATGTGGATGTTTCAGCTCAACACATGCCAGCAAGGTCTGAATGAATCCATTCAGTGGCAGGAACTGGCTGTGATGGCACGATAACCTTTTGCGCTAAGCATCCCCTTGATTTGTTCCACCGACAGAAGGTCAACACTAGCATGACGCCAAATAGGTCCACCTTTCTAGGCATTCCATGCAGTATTCTTCTATATAGTTCCAGCAATAAGTATCCCACCCACCTGCCATTCCACATTCCGCCACATACGAAACTGAGCAGCTTCAGAGAACCTGACGTTCAGCATCTACCTGGGTGGCACAGATCTTCATGCACCCTACCACCAACACTTGACTGACCATGAGCAATATTGGGCACGTGCACTATGAACACATACTGAGATGCATAGCTTTGAACCATCGCCCACTTGTGATATCACACTGTTTCGCAATTTTGCCCTGGTGTCTACACCAAATCAGCATTCCTGCGCATAAAGCAACCTTTCACTATGGTATTAGAACTACACATTCAGCAGCAGCCGATGCCAGCACATTGAAGGTCTGCCATTGAACATATCTACACACACTGGGAGTGCCTATACTCTCCCAACGTGGCCACCGCAGTTCCCATTGTACACCAGGGCGCACGAAACAAACCACGCGCCCCCCGTGACATATGCAGAAATCCTTTCCGTTTAGTCCGTGGGTTGCCAGGGCCAAAAAACAAACTACGCCCCCACCCCGTGACGTACGTGGAAATCTTTTACGTTTAGTCCGCGGGTTGCCAGGGCAACGTTTTGTTTGTTCCAGCCCTCCGAACACACAGCGGTCTACGCAGCAGCCCGCCGTATCACGCACAATAGGTAAGACATCCCCCCTCTTTGGGATTCACAAACTAGACATCCACCCGAGACAAAATGTCATGTGTTTCTTTTTACGGCCCTTTTGCCCGAGTCACCACTTTGTGTATTACTCTGTATTCCAGCAATACGGATTGGTGCCGACCAAGAAGTCTATTCAACCACTCTCACGCTGCCCCTGAATCCACACGGAGTGGTACAGTGTAACAGGTAGGAGCCATTTCAAGCATTTGCACTAATAGAATTCACTCAGATCACCTATGTATGGTATGTGGGAATATCTATACTGCACAGCTTACTAGCACATTGCCACAGTGTATTCAGCCTCACCCCCGTCCCCTTCACCCCTTCTCCCTCACCCCCGTCCTGGGGTACCAGTGCATTGCCACATAGCTAGGTGGCTAGGCACATTTTTTGCCAGTTTTCCATAGAGATTAAATCTATAATTCGAACAACAATGTTCTCTCTAGCTGCTAAATCAAGAATTAGTTGTAGCTATGGGTTGACTATCCCCCATTCTCCGACACGTGTTTTTGTCTCCTTGCAGGGGACGGAGGTGCTCGCCCATGGTGTCTCATGAGCAGACATGCTGGAACCAGAATTACTACTGATTACAATCACGGTCCTGAAGAAGATGGCCTAATTTGACACGCCATTGAAATTGGTCGAACTTTTTGGGTCATGAGGGCTCTCGTGACTCTTTTTGATATCCCCAACATCTACAAAGGGATGCAAGAAACATAAATCATGGCCATGCTCACGCTTAGTGAGCCTTTTAAAGTGTCCCATGTATATGGGTTTTCTTAACAGATTGATTTGTTGAACTCCATCAATCGCACTTGGCAAACCAAATGCCTATGGGGGAATACATTGTAAACAGAAATCCCTAAGCACAAGTTGTTGCCAGCATGTTGAGCTGTTTCGACAGAATCTAATCAGCATTCCTGTTGATGAAAAACAGCCGATTGGATGTGTTCTCCCTTTTTTTGTTTTCTTTTTTTGTGTATGCTTGAAATTGTTTTTAGTCTAATTGCATTCACTATATTCTAAACAATTGATAGCATTGAGGGACAGTTCTCTTTGGCTATCCCTTTTAGGTAGACGGTGCACCATTCACAACCTAGGGTCGGGGTGTTTTTCCTCTAGGGACAGCTAGCACACTGTTGCCTCCTCCATCTGCTATTTGTTTATTATATGACAGATATGCACACATTGATCCTTTTCTCCCAGAGAATCGTTTATGTTGTGATACTGAACAGTTTACCTTAACGGTTAGGCATGGCAGTTGGCCTCCCCTTGTGTCTTAAAACTTACCCTGTTGTTTCCACATGTTCAGAACCCAAAGCCACCTCTAGAAGCTCCCAGGGCTCACATAGGTAGTCTATCTGGGTATATGTCCCATGGGGTGTGGAGTAGAACGTAAATCCCTGTTCCTGGGGGTGAAAGAAGCACCAAGCGTCCTGGAAACTATATGAGTCCAGACAAGCCTGAAGCCCGTCCCCCCAAGATGTGGGGTTCGAGTGGTTACCTTTCCCATAGTTCTCCTATTCCATTGCATATCTGCCCACATGTTAAGGTCCCCCCCACTACCAGACGTCCCTTTCCCTCATTCAGAAGTCTCGCCAACATGGGTTCAAGAAAACGTAGCTGACCCTGGTTAGGAGCGTAAAGTGCCAGAAAGGTGAAACTGACCCCCTGTATGAGACCCGACAGCAGAACCGCCCTTCCCCCTGGGCACCTCCATATTTTCACCACCTTCATTTTCAGCCTCTTGTGTAGCAGGATACCAACCCCCCCTCCTTCTTGAGTTGCCGGAGCTCCAGTATTCTTGTCCCACAAGACCGCAAGGAATTCTCCTTTCCTCTTCCTGGAGAACTGCGTCTCTTGGAGAAAGAAAACATCGATCCCCGATCTCTGGAATTCTCTGGCCACTAAGGACCTCTTGGTCGGCCAATTAAGCCTCTTGACATTCAGTGTGCAAATCCACAAGCAATCACCCCCCCCCTTATTCAGGTCCACCATCGCCCCACCTTTAGAATATCTCTTTGGACAGGCCTCCCTGAGCCCCAGGTAATTTCAGCGTGGATCATGACATTACTTAACAGTCTTATCCCCTCTAAGTTTCCTCTCGCTCCCCCACGACAACCTTTCCCCCCTCCATCCTCCCTCTCCCCCTCCCTTGGGGTACCCGGTTCCGACTAGTTACCATCACTGGACGAACCCCGAACCACCATTAGGACCCGGACTGACAACTTAAACACCCCCAAAACCAAGAGCCCCCGTTTCACCCTTTGTGCTTCAACATTTTAACATTCTAATATCTCCCCCCATACTCTCCCAAACAAATACAGCAGGTGCAATCACCTTACTCCGAAACCAGGTTGAGTAACCGAGCACATCTGCAGGCTCCAATTAGGGGTCCATCTGTGTCCCTTAACTGATCCCGCAAATCTAGCCACCCCCCTACAAGGAACCTAAAGCAATCTTCAAAGTGTACCCTTGAGGAAAGCAAAAGAGAGACCTCTGGGACAAGCAGACCTCCATCCCCCGGCCACTGAGAGATGCACAGGCAGCAGGACAAGTATCCTCTGTAGGCGGTGTATTAAGTTTCCTGAATTTCCTCGAGCCCGGCACCTTGCGCCTCTTTGGCTCTTGTAAGCGCCGCCTCCTGTCTTCGGGGCCCCTTCAACCTCCCTCCGGTGCAGACTCAGCTTCTCCCATCAGCTCCTTGGTAACCCTGTGTATATCATCTGTATATCATCTTCCGTGATTCGTTTGTAGTCATACCCATTCACCTCAAAGGATATGGAGAAGGGGAAGCCCCATCGATATCACACCCCCTTCTCATTCAGCCATTTCGTGAGGGGTGCACATAAACGTCTTTTCGCGAGGGTGAGTGAGGACAGGTCTTGAAAAATCACAACTTTTGCATTGCCCAATGTCACTGTGACCACCCCCCTAGCCCTTTCCAGTATTTTCTGCTTGTCGGGGTAGTTGTGGAATCAGGCCAACACAGATCTCGGACCTCTGTCTGCTCCACCTGCCCTGTGTACCCTATCAATTCTGGGCTTGTCGATGGTATCATCCCCAAACAACACTTTTGCCACTTCATGGACAAACCTGCGGAGGTCTCTTTCGGTTTCACCCTCCTTCTCCGGTACCCCAAAGAACCGCAAGTTGTTCCTCTGTTCTCGGTTCTCGAAATCATCCATTTTAAGTGTGATTTCCCCCTCTCTCCTCTCCAATTCTCCATCCTCATATCTATCTGGGTCTCTAGTGACTGTCAGGTCTGGTCAGTTTGAGTAATAAGGGATTAGGTATGGATGGGGGAGTTTGTTGTTGAAATAATGTATTTAGTTTTTTTTAGGATGTATGGATTTGAGTGGTGTTTTAAATACATGTAAATCTATTAATCTTAACAACTATTCTTCAGAGGAGTGAGGGCTTCCCAAGCCAAAATGGTGGAGGTGGTGCCGATTTCTGATTGGAGTGCTCTGGAACTTCAGGTCTCTCCCAGGATTCTAAACTGCCTTTCTTTGTTCATCTTCATGTGAGAGAGAGTCCTGTTTTAGCTGAGGTCCCAAGTTTAGGCCTTAAAATATCTTCAAGACAAGAAAACTTTGACTTCTGCAGTTTTCAGAGTGAGAGATCTACGTGGGACAAGCTCAGCAGATTCTTTGGTGGGGCGCTGGGTTTATGAAATAGGAGTGGTGAAGATTCAATTTCAGTTGACATTATTTTAGGTATTTAGTTGGGTATTTAGAGTTATTTTTGAAAAGATCTTGGAACTTAACTCAACAGTAAATAATCTGACAACAAGAGTATCATTTAAGTTATTTCCTTCAGAGACTTACAGAGTTCGTTTGGATTAGTTTGAAGCTTTTTGGAACTTGTACGTGGTGATGTTGATTGTGGAAATTGGGCGGAGAGCTGCAGCTGTAGCGTTGATCTCATTTCTTAAAAAGAATATTAGTATTTAGCAAATCAACGTTACTGCGCAGTAACTCTTTAGTTAGTGTTTCGGAGATATATGATTTTGCTGTCCCCGCAGGCGCGAGAGATCAGCGGCATTGCACATCATTAAAATCTTCCGTGACTCGATTCCGTCAGTTCTTTTAGTAATCGGAGTGAGGGAAGATTAATTCAAAAGACCTGTGCACCCAAGTAATGGTGCTTGATTCAAGTATTTAAAGTCAAAGTCTTGTTCGACACGGCACAAATTCTCTAGTTAAAAGGAGTTTGTTCCGCGCATGCGCGAACGAGAGAAGTGCTAGTAATATGGAACTGAGGTTCTAGGCAGTATTCACAGTGCGCATGGGCAAGAGTGATCCACAATTTTGCATTGTCTTTTGGGTGATCAGCCTGTAAAAGGAAGTTATGTAAAAGTAAAGCACACTGGTGTAATTAATTCTACAGTCCACTCCCAACACATTTTCAAGCAAGAACATTTGTTGAATGAGACTAGTGATTAAGCAAAGCAAAGCAAAATAAAGCAAAGACATTAAAACCAGTTAAAGGAATTCCGAGAAGTTTAGGAGTCATGGTCAAGTAACTTGTTAAGGTGAATTCTAGAAGGAATCCTTGTTCGGTCATTGGAAAGTATTCACAGAAATTCTTTATGAAAAGAGTCAAGATATTCTCTTAAAATAAGTGAAGAGAAACTGCAACATCAAACAACCTCTAAGTGTAGTACAGAGGTTTGACAGGTATGAGTGGTAATGTTTGATAACAAGAAAAGTTAAGAGAGAATTAGAAAGAAGTGTATATTAAGTAACCTATGTAATTTTTTTCCCTACAGATTGCTACAGTCCAGAAGGTGGAGTCTGTTGTTTTTTATTTTATCCACCTCCCCTTTTCCCTTGAGGTTGTTGTTTCTTCAGCTGGATTGAGTGAGTTGTTTATCCAATGTTCTTGAGGGATCTGTGGGGCTCAGCATCTCCTGCGGATCAAGAAAACAGGATGGACAGTGTCTCAAGGGAGGACTGATTGCTTTCCACTGCTTGCAACCTCTCATCCATTGCATCAATCCAGACGTTGATTTTGTCCACTTTGCCCCCAATGTCCGCTCTCAATCCTCAGATCTCCTCTACTAGTGAGTCAATATCCCTTTTTGTGGACACAAGATCCCCCTCCCTTTCTTACATCTTCCCTTCTGGTATGGTGTTCTCAAGGCTCCGGCCCCGTGGATATTTGAATCTTCCCAATTTCCCTTTCCAGTCCATAGAGAACTTAGGTTCCTCTATTCAAGGCTGGGGGTCAACCCCCGTAACCACCTCACAAACAATTGACAGTACCAGCACCTCCACCTGGCCAGTCCATGGTGGTGGTCTTACTTCTGTATTCAGCTCAGTGGGCACACGCCCTGGCACTAATCTGGGGGCCCTCACCTCCTCTTTCCACTCCAGACTTGGTGGGTCAGCTCCACGGGCATCCACTTGGTTATACGAAGTCCCCAACGTTTACTTGCATTCTATGCAGGGCTCCGAGCCCTCTCTCCGGGTCAGGCCTGGTCAGCTGTTCGAGGAAGCCCTAGTTCTCTTTTCTCCCAGAGGTCCCTCCCAATCACCCCAGTGCAGTGTCAATCCACCCACCGGGGCAGTCCTTTCAAGGGGGACGGAAGGGGCAATCCAATTCACTGCAGGACTCCAGTCCTCTCACCCGCCTCTGTGCCTTCTGTGTCTGCCGTACCCTCCACGCAAATGTACCTTCATCCACCTCTCCGGACCTCTTCAGTAGGAGTCCCCTCAGGGCTGGGGTCTGGGCTATGAGCGCATTTGACCTTGGGCCTTCCCACATGACACTTCCTCCCCACTTGCCTCCCCCTCTGTAGTCCAATGTTTCCCCTGGGCAGCCCCCCTTTCCTCTTATAGGGCATTGTCTCGGGTCTTCCTGTAGGCCTCCACTCCTCAGTCATCTCTGCTGTCCAGGGAAGCGGGTACACACCCCTGTCCGAAGCCTGGGGGGACTCACCTTCCCAGGTAGGTGTAAACCCTCAGCGTGAGTTCTGCCACTATCAGTGGGGTTGACTGTCCCTCTAGACCCCTGTGGCCACGCTTCTCTCTCACTGCAGTCTCAACACCCCAGGGACCAGTTCTCACCCACCCCTGCAGTGCCTCAGTGTCTCTGTATCTCTGGGGGCCTCACCGCCTTCTCTGCAGCTGATGGAACCCCGGCGGAATTACTGTTGTTGTAGGTCTCTTCGCGCTGGAGAAAGGAGACTCCCCCGCTGGGCGCGAGTTGTCCGCTCCCCCGGTTTCGGGTCACCCCCTTAAGCTCTTGTCACACACCTTCCAGCAACCCAGGCCCCTCCTCACAGGCCCCACGTTACTCCTGCGGCTGTGCTGCTCTCGGGCCTTGGTGAGCCACGTTCAGGAAAAGCACATTCGCTTTCCTGCAGCTGTCAGTTGGCGGTTGTATCTCCACCGGGAAGCATCCAATTCAACCCAAATTTCGAGACAATGCGCCCGAGTCTTCACACCCAAGGGGTGCCAGCCATGTCAGTCTGAGGGGGACGGTGGGGGGGTTGGTCTAGGTGGGGGCTCTTGCCACTTAACGGTCCAGCGGCACTGGAGCAGCGCACTCAAGCTGCGTTCATGAGCGCGCCCCCTGGTGGCCTCCCAATGAGTAGCTTTTAAGACCCTTTGCACCGTTTACTGCTTTCCTTTAACCCAGGGTCCAAGGGTTGTTCCCGCTGTCTCTCGACACCCGCTTTAACACTTGCCCTTTTTAGGTTAGCAAATGCTGGGTTCTTGTTCTGGACCACTCTATCACTCAATTCCTCCTTTATCTCCAACCTCTCCCTGCTTCCGTTGTCCTCCTCCCTCTTCCCTCTCTCTCTACCCCCTCCTGGTTTGCATTTGCTATGACTCCTCCTATGTCCCTCCTCCAACTCAGTCCTTTGAGTGGTTCGTCCTACTTCACTCTTCTGCTTCCAGATTTTGCAACTTTTCACCTACTTCCTCTGGTTGGTAATTCCTTCTTCTCTATGTTGTTCTTCTCCACTGTCGGAAAAATCAGGCTCCCACTTCAATTTGGGTTGCCGACAAACAGAAGTGATTTATTCATTGGCTTGCAAGTTAAGGAACGCAGCATCCTGCTCATAACGAAACCCACCTAACTGAAATGACCCGCCCTCCAGAGCCATTATCTTTAGAGATCCCCAGTCACCTGGCATCAATTCCTCTTTAACCCTATTGACATTACCGGAAGTGGCTACAGGTGTAAAAAAAAGTGCGTACATATTTTAAAATACCAAATACATACTGAAGCAGACAGACTATTTTAGATACCAACCACATTTTAACAATGGTGCTGCCTTCATATATGATATGATATGATATGATATGATAAGGCATTTATAACGCGCCTAAACACAAGTGTTTCAAGGTGCGACAGGGCAAGGGAGGGGAAACAGAGGGAAGACAGACAACGATCCTACTAGGCCAGGTCATTCAGATCGCGCAAGTGCATGGGAAGGGGGGAAGGGAAAGTGCGAGGGGCAAGGGAGAGGGAAAGTGCAGTACATGGGATAGTAGAATATTAAGATAATAAATAAAGGGCAAGTTGGAGGCAAGTGCAAGGTAAGTGCAGACAAAGTGCTGGGAGGGGGAACTGTAGAAATACAGAGACAGTCACAAAGTGCAGGGGTTGCTATGGAGGCAGTGCTGGTGGGCAAATAGCTGGGCCAGGACCCGAGATCAGTGAGAGTGGCCCTGTAACCAGTGCAGTTTCAGTCAGGAATTTAGCAGGGGAGAGGGGGAGAGAAAGCAGAAGCAAAGAGGAAGGTTTTGAGGTGCTTCCGGAACCGGAGATGGTTCTCAAGTTTCAGGGAGGCAGGAAGGCTGTTCCAGAGGGAGGCCCCTGCCGCGGAGAGAGATCTACCCCCAACTCGTTGCTTGGAGAAGCGGCTGACCCTGAGGGAGTTGGAGGCGGATGAGCAGAGAGCTCCAGAAGGAAGATATTTAGAAAGAGAGAGTTGAAGGTATTTCGGCCCCAGGCCCCAGAAGGCCTTGTGGACAATGCAGAGGGTTTTGAACTTAATCCTTGGAGCCACTGGGAGCCAGTGCAGAGAATTCAGTCCTGGAGAGATACGGTCCCTGGGTTTGAGGCCAAGGACAAGTTTCGCAGTCCTGTCCTGGATAAGTTGCAGAGGGCGGAGAGTAGAGGCAGGAAGATTTAGATAGAGGATGTTACAATAGTCCAGCTTAGAGAGAGCCAGGGCTCTAGAGACAGTGAGCTTCTGGGGGAAGGAGAGGAAAGGAAGAATACCTCTGAGGAGGTGCAGCTGGTAGTGTGGCTTCTTAGAGACGTCAGAAATGTGAGGAGAGAAGGAGAGTGCGGAGTCAAAGATGACCCCGAGGTTTTTTGCCTTGCAGGTGGGAGCAGGAAGAGGGCCAAGAGAGGCTGGCCAGAGAGCTGCAGGGAAGGAGGGAGTGGGTGTGCCGATGAGTAGAATCTCAGTCTTACTGGCATTAAGGCAGAGGTCATTGGTGGCACACCACTCCTGGATAGCAGACAGACAGTCAGAGATGAGGGATGGGGAGGAGGAGGCTGAGGGTAGCCTGAAAATGAGCTGGGTATCATCCGCATAGCACTGAAAGTTGGGGCAGAGAGCGGCGATGCGGTGGGCAAGGAGTGCCAGGCATTGGTTGAAAGGCCAGGGAGAGAGGTTAGATCCCTGGGGAACACCACAGGTAGAGAAAAAGATGTCAGAGAGGAAGGACCCAAGTTGGACCTGGGGGGGTCGATTGGAGAGGAAAGAAGTCAGCCGCGCCAGAGCCTGACCTGTGATACCCAGGTTATCACGGAGACGGTTGAGCAGGATGGCATGGTTGACAGTGTCAAAGGCAGAAGAGAGATCAAGCAAGATGAGAACGCACAGAGTGTTCGAGTCAAGGTTAGAGAGCAGGTCTTCACGGATGTTCAGGAGAGCAGTTTCCGTGCTTCTGGCAGCTCTGAAGCCAGACTGATGGTTATGAAGACAACCAACAGATTCAGTGTGGAGATTCAGCTGGGAGATGGCCAGTTTCTCCAGGAGCTGATGGAGATTGGGCGATAGTTAGCTGGGCAGGAGGGGTCGGAAGAGGGTTTCTTAAGGAGAGGGTGCACAAGGGAGTGCTTAAGGGAGAATGGGAAGACTCCAGTGGCGAAGGAGTGACTGCAGAAGTCAGCCAGGGATGGAGCCAGGGAGTCGATGTGGTCCTTCATAGTTTTAGAGGAACAGTGGTGAACCTGTTTCGACGAGACTTTCAGAGACTTGTCTAGAGACCTCGTCAGCAGAGAAAAGGGGAAAGGCATAGAAGGAGGGAGGGGGGTGGCTGCAGGAGGGCCAGAGGAAGAGAAGGGAATAGGGGGAGGGAGGCGGTAGGAAGAGAGCGAGGACAGGATGTCCTGAGTTTTTTAAATGAAGTGAGAAGCCAGTGCCACGCAGAGGGCCTAGGAAGGGGCAGGAGAGGTAAAGACTGCGGCAGGATTGACCAGTTCCTTGCAGATTTTAAAGAATTCAGCCGAATTGTTAGATGCAGCATAGATGCAGGCTTGGATGTGAGCTCTCTTCTTGGTGAGGGCGGAGAGCCGGTATTGTCTTTGCAGCAGGCCAGTTTGTCAAAGGATGAACTTGAAGCACGCCATTTCCTCTCGGCCACCCTACACTTGCATTTAAGGGAGACGAGGTCCGAGTCATACCAGGAATTACACTTGGCTTTGGGCTTCAGGCGGATTCTCATGACAGGGGCAAGGATATCAAGAGTATCAGATATAGAAGAGTGAAGCGTGGAGAGGGCTGTGTCAGGGTGAGAGATAGCCAAAGGGGGAGGAGATGGTGAGAAGGTGGCGGCGAAAGCCTCAACTGACACGCGCTTCATGGGTCGGATGACGGAGAAGGGGGGTGGCAGTGATGGAAGAGGCTTGGCCTGAGGGGTAGTGAGAGTGTAGTGGGTGGATAGGAGAAAGTGGTCACTCCAGGAGAGAGGAGTGGAGAGAGGCGCAGAGAGGGGAAGGTCTGAGGAGATCAGAGCATTGAGAGTGTGCCCTGCAGAAAGACTCGGGCCAGAGGGGAGAATGGTGAGTGAGAGAGAGCCACAGAGGTCATGAAAGTGTCCAGAGGGGGGACAGGAGGCATCCAGGTGGATGTTGAAGTCTCCAAGAAGGAGGAGTTGAGTGGTAGAGGTAAGGAGTGAGGAGGAGATGTTCACCCACTCAGAGAGGAAGGAAGAAATCTGACCAGGTGGCCGATAGATAGTAGCCACAGTAAGGGAATGGCTGGGGGAGAGAAGGAGCCTGCAGACGAGGCATTCAAAAGAGGAGTAGGCCTACGTAGGAGTGACAGAGAAAGGAATCCACTCGGGAAAGATAAGGGCTACACCCACACCAGAGTGGTTGGGCCTGGGCGCGGAAAGGATCTTGTAGCCATTGGGTAGGAGCGTGTCAAAGCTAGTGACAGAGCTGGCCGTGAACCAAGTCTCAGTAAGACTGAGGACATCAAGGTCAAGTTCTTCGAGAAGATGGCAGATGTCAGGGGAATGCTTGACAGCGGAGCGAGAGTTAAGAGTGGCAATGTGGAGAAGGTTTCCCTCCTTGAAGGACTTCCGGGGAGGGGTACAGATCAGAGGTACGCCCTGCAGAGGTGTGGATGGAGCCTGAGAGTGGGCAGAGAGGGAGGGGGAAGGCAAGGTAGCCAGGGAAAGGGGAGGGGGAACAGCAGGAGAAGAGAGGAAGTTGATGAGGCGCGGGAAGCGTCTATCAAGGAGGTGCAGGTTGGCCTGAAGGCCTTGGACCAGAACGGTCCCATTAGAGTAAACATTAATATGCCATGGAAGGGGTCATGATATGATAGTGTTAGACCCAATATTACAACCTAGGCCGAGGCAATATTGGTTCCACCATAGGGTTTGCTTTTTGAAGATTTTAATATATCTTTATTCAATCGTTATGACAAAGCATTGAGCAATTTTGGGGAGTGCTGTGACACGATTCTTGATAAAAATAAACAGAGACAAACTTACATTTATGGAAAGTCCGGTGAAGATGTACAACAAAATGAAAGTTGTAAAATGGTGAAAGCTAAACAGAGAATGTAATTGTATAAACTACAAAGAGAGCTAACCACACACCTGAGGAAATATAAAAAGATACAGTTCTCCTGATGAGATTCTCAGGGCTGAAATATTGTTACATTTATATGCGCTTTCGTCTTAACTTACTAGGCTCATTACAAAGGTGGGGTCCTATAAGAGGGATCCCCTGACAAGAAAGAAATGGTCAGCTCTGTAAAAAGCTTGGGGAGGCAGAAACGCTAAACATTGGTTGATTGGCTGTAACGCAACACTAGAGCCGAGGAAAATGTGGTTGGGAAAGTTCATAAGGAGATAAGAGGATTTAAACAATGAAGTCATGTGGCATAGGCTCTTGTATGGATACTTTATCTCAATGACCATAGCTTTAGATATTTTAATAGTAATACACAAAAAGTTAGGAGAAAGTGTTTCTCTCGATTAGTCTACCATAATGAAATAAGGAAGGGAGTAATTTATTGGATAGGTGGAAAATGTTATGTTGGGCGTTAGAAAGGGAGGCCTTGATATATAGCATATAGTATTATATTGTATTGAATGAATTCATTTCTGTAATATTTATTGTAGAATTTTTTGGATTAAGTAATTTATTGCCGTTTGTAATGAACTGAGAGTTGTGAATTATAAAGTTTTGAATAACCTAAAAACACAAAATAAAATAGGCAGAGGCACTGCCATAGATATGCCACTTCAGCACTGTATGGCCAGTTACTTCCAGATTATGCCAGTTATAGCTGCAAGCTGGGTATTGTCATTATATGAAAAGTAGATCCCCCTACATTGCCAGTTACTGCAATAATTCAGCATCCAAAAATCGAACAGATGCAAGTCACTTTCAGTGCACAGGAGCATAAATGCTGTAATTAATGATAATGATTTGCTACTTATATAGCGCTTTTACCAAAGCGTCTTACATAGCACATATTTACATACAATTATCACCCCAACCAAAGTTGGTACTCATTTAACAACCTCAGAAGCACACAAATCTGAGTTAGCCTAGCCAGGATTTGAACCTCGGAGCTGCAGATTACACACATATCGCAGAGGAAGTGCTCAACACGCTGAGCTATCTTACTGCTTTGCTATAAGAAAGCATGTCAGAACTGGCTGCACAATGTAGGCTAGACATGTAATAACACTTATCATGTTTGCTGTAGCCTTGATGATGTGCAGTACAATATGCCATGCCACAATAAGACATACCTAGACTGGCAGCAGCAAAATGTCGATCTAACCACGTAATAACACTTATCATGCTTACTTTGTCATAGCTGTACTGGAAAATATACAATACCACAGTAAGGACTAGCTGCACCCAAATGCCAGTCTAGCCAAGTAACTACAATTATCATGCTTGTTTTATCAGAGATGTCTAGTACAAAATGTCAAGCCACAGTAAGAAATGGCTAGTATAGCTGCCGAAAATACTAGTCTGGACATGCGATAACACTTATGATGCTTACTTCATTATAGATGCCCAGAAAAATATGCCATAATGCAGTAAGAAATTACAAGACGGGCTGCACCCAAATGCCAGTCTAGACAGGTAATAACACTTATTATGCTTACTTCATTATAGATTCCCAGAAAAATATGCCACGACGCAGTTAGACATTACTAGACTGGCTGGACCTAAATGCCAGTCTAGACAGGAAATACAATTTATCATGCTTACTTTATTATAGATGCTGTGTAAAAATGTCAAGCCACAGTAAGGAATTGTTAGACTGACTTCACACAAATGCCAGTCTAGACAGCTAATAACATTTATCATGCTTACTTCCATATAGATGCCACACAAAATATGCCATGGTGCAGTAAGAAATGGTTAGACTGGCTGCACCCAAATGTCAGTCTAGACAGGTATTAACACATATCATGTTTACTTTATTATAAATGTCCTGTAAAAATGTCATGCACATTAAGAAATGACTAGACTTGCTGCACCAAAATGAGAGTCTACCCAGTAATAACACACATCATGCATGCTTTATCATGGATGCCCATTACGTGATAGCGCTCCCATGTCTTGCCCCACCCTCCTGACATGTCCCCTCTCACTCCCACTCTCCTCCTCCAACCCCAAAATCAGACCCTGGGCCCAGTATTACCTCCATTTCCATCTTCCTCGCCCCAGTACTTACGCATGGAACAAGGTACTTCATGTGCAAGTAAAGGAACGAGGAACGAGGAAGAGCAGGACTAGGAGTAATGAAGATTGCCAGTAATAGGTATTAAACTTGTGTTCAAGCAGACCATTCATATATGCATTTACACTGCACCCATCCATCATTCACTCACACACCCAGCCACCCATACATCATGCACTCACTCACACACATTACATAATATACATATACATGCATACCGTTTCATGCACGCACTCACACACATTTACAAAAAAGTCCACTTTCTTACCTTTCTCAAAATCCATTGCCGGCCTGAGGAACTCCTCTCTGACTGCAGGCGGGCCTCTATGTCTCCCATGCTCCAAGCACGCAAGGCCTGTCATGAGCAGAGCAGGGGAGCCAGACCGTTCCATGTCCTGTGGCGGGTGATCTTTTTGAAGTCATCCTTACTTAAAAAAGAAATGTATGTAAAGAGAGCTGTCGTCTGAGAGCCTTCTTTACTTTCGGTTTCTGTCTGCCACCCCCAGGGGCCGCAGAAGCACCCCCAGGAGTTGCCAGTGGTCGCAGTTGCAACCCTTAGTGACCCCCAATTGACATCCCTGCCTTCCAATATGTTTATACGGCCTCCCGCCAAACATTGAACCTGTTCATTTCAAGTACGAATCTGGTTATAATGGTTATGAATGGAAGTGATGTATACTGACATACTGCCGGTTAAGTGTAACTTGACCTAAGGTGGGGACCGCTTTCATAGAAGTGTTTGCAGTTTTGCCTCATCAGCTGAGGTACTTAGGTCATTGATCCCTGTGACAATTTCTGTTCCCTCACAACAGTCCATTTTACAGTTTTACATTTTAAGTATAGTCTTCTATCTCTGCCTTGCTGTACTTCATCCATAGTCCCCCCAGCGTTTCTTTCTGTAGACTCCCGTTAATCTGGTGATCAGAGTAGAACTCACAACCTATGATCACTTGGCTCTTCTCTTGCCCAGACTCTATATTGTACCCATAGCCTGTGATCTCTGCTGATAAATTTCAATACTGAAGTCTCTTCTTTTAAGGAAGTCTGAGATGTGGGGAAACACATTTAAACAGCATGAATCTAAGAATTCCACAACAGAGGGAAGAATCGGGGAGATCGCAATACAATGCACTGCTTCAGGGATCAGCATGGCTGAGCAGGCAGCTTTCCCTGGCCCAGAGGATCCTGCTTGGTCTCAGCCCCACCTCTGCTTTATGACTTTGTCACAGATCTCAGTTAATCATCTAACAAGATCATTCAGAGCCTTGGGCAATAAGTACAAGAAATAGCCTAATATCATGACCAGCAGTCAATTTTTTTTTGTTCCAGTTCCGATCTATCCCTGCACTTGGACACATCCCCACCCCTTGTATGCGCCCAGCAGAGAACTGAAATGTATGCCACCACTGTAGAAAAGGTGGGTGGCAGCAATTGCAACCCTTTCCCCTAGGCCAAGCATTTTGGTGGTTTGAATCAAAATTTTGTTTTTGCAGTAAACCGGACTATGAGGGACCGCCCCTCCAGTGGAATGCTGATCAATGTATAGAGCAGAAATTCAGTCCGAAGTATGGAAAGAACAGCAGGAATGCTCGCATTGAAGCAAACAGTGCAGATGCATAGGCAGGAAGAGAGGGAGCACACCTGGCAGGCTCCAAAGGTCCACTTCTCCAGGGAGGAAAAGGGAAAATCTCTATTCAACACAGCCTCATGTGGCAACGGGTTGGGACGAGCGTTGAACAGCATTTTGCATGCCGAGAATGGCCCTGGAGCCCCATTACTCAAAGTTACAAAATACAGCCTTCCCGCTCATAATGAGGATTAAAAGAAAAGACGGTGCAGCGGACTGCTCCTCTACAAAGCAGGACTTACCTGAGACCCGGGCCAGGAAAGCATCCAGACTTAAGGAGCAGAGCAGGCTCTCAAAGAAGGAAGGGCCACAAACCTTGTAAAGAAGGACCCATTGGAAGGTTTCCCCTGAGGATACCCTATCAGGAGCAACTGGTGAGCTCCAGGGTGGAGTAAAATAGAAGGGACGTTTGGCCTTAAGTTCTGTTGTTCCGTCTACAGAGAGGCAAGGAGGAGGAGGAGGGAGGAGAGGAATAAACCTGTCTCTATTGAACGACAGACCAGAAGACTGCAAGCCAGAGGCCAACCACCAAGATGACACCTCTATCAATGAAATTCCGGCCAGGAAGACAGACATAAACGTTCCTATTTTTGACCCCTTCCTTTTTTCATCCTTTCTACAACTGCATCAACAATGATTGGTGTAGGCTAATTGGATCCACCTCCTCCCATTTTTGTGTGTCCTCTCCACTCTTGTAATGAAGTGTTGAGTCTCTTCTAATACATCAATTGGTCTCAGGTTCCTGCATTCATGTCCAGAGGATTACAAAATGGTGTCAGCCATCCTTGATCAGCCTTAGGTATCTGGCTGGCCGGTCCATCCTGAGGTTTAGCTGCCAATGCCTGCAGTAATTGCACTTGCTTATTAACATCACATGCGTGTTGTGTGCATATGCCCTTTTCGTGTTCCTTTCCTTGTGGGTGCCTGCTTTGCTTCAGGCTCCAATGTACTCCGGGGGTTGCACAGCCAAGGTGAGTTCGATGAGGAACCGCAGATTGAGCCCAGAGCAAGCTACCGACTTCCACTGTGAACAGTATTATGTGAAAGCCTTTCCTGAGACTGATTTTCCCCGGGTGTTTCCCCCTAACAGTACTCCCCTCTGAATTTGGAACTACTGGGCATTTTATTCAATTCTAATGCAATATATTTCCAGTCGTCCCACTCAAAAGGCGAAATCGGGCTGCAGAAGTCATGGTGGGCCACGGGGGAACAAAACACAAATAGGAACCTACACAGGCTACTAGACCTGAACCAAGCCCACAACGTGTATCACACATGAGAGTTCAGGTTACAATTCTTATTTTCAAGGATACACCGAGTAAATCTTGCTATTCTTGATCTCCAACATTCGCTAACTATCCCTTCTACTGTGACTCGCCCTGGTATCCGGTGATGAACCGCTTATCTAGGGTGAGGGAATAGTGTGAGAAAACTGACCCTTAAATCTTTTCTAATTACAGATTGTATCAGACTTAGAAAGATGCCACTATATGTTTGCTTCAAAGTAAAACACCTGGATTATTCCAGGGTGTGAGCACAGCAGGAGTTTAGAGTACATTTATTTATACCTGCATATCTGCTTAATTATAAAGAAAACTGATTTTAATCAAATTTAAAAAGACAATAGTTTTCTGGGTGTCTAAATGGTTAGCTAGGCATCCCTTGCTATGATGGTCGACATGTTTCAGTGGTATTCCGTTGCTTGTCTTCTACCTTCTTCAGGGACCAATATAAATCGTTAATCTTAATATCTATGGTCACTTACAGACTTCCATGGGGTCAAACAATGCATAAACAAAGAGGTGATGGCTGGAAGGTTTAGACTGAATCTTAACCACTGGCATTGCTTGAGGCAACCCTCCAGACCATCGTTCTTCCCTGCCAAGCCATTACAGAAGGGGAAAGACCATATGCAAATCAGGCTTGGCCCCACCCCAAAAGGGGAAGTCCAGCCCGAACTGCTAGGTCACATCCTTTCTGCACGAGACCACAAGCATCCCCAAACATGTTTCACCCTTGTTGGGGGTCACCAGTGAGGAGTAGCTTGGGTCTCTAGGCCCAGCAGGCACGGGACCCGCGTCTGGGCATACCCCTCCCACTCAGAGTGACAAAGCACAAACAAAGAGGTGATGGCTGGAAGGTTTAGACTGAATCTTAACCACTGGCATTGCTAGGGGCACCCCTCCAGACCATCGTTCTTCCCTGCCAAGCCATTACAGAAGGGGAAAGACCATATGCAAATCAGGCTTGGCCCCACCCCAAAAGGGGAAGTCCAGCCCGAACTGCTAGGTCACATCCCTTCTGCACGAGACCACAAGCATCCCCAAACATGTTTCACCCTTTTTGGGGGTCATCAGTGAGGAGTAACTTGGGTCTCTAGGCCCAGCAGGCACGGGACCCGCGTCTGGGCATACCCGTCCCACTCGGAGTGACAAAGCAAAAACAAAGAGGTGATGGCTGGAAGGTTTAGACTGAATCTTAACCACTGGCATTGCTCGGGGCAACCCTCCAGACCATTGTTCTTCCCTGCCAAGCCATTACAGAAGGGGAAAGACCATATGCAAATCAGGCTTGGCCCCACCCCAAAAGGTGAAGTCCAGCCCGAACTGCTAGGTCACATCCCTTCTGCACGAGACCACAAGCATCCCCAAACATGTTTTACCCTTGTTGGGGGTCATCAGTGAGGAGTAGCTTGGGTCTCTAGGCCCAGCAGGCACGGGACCCGCGTCTGGGCATACCCGTCCCACTCGGAGTGACAAAGCAAAAACAAAGAGGTGATGGCTGGAAGGTTTAGACTGAATCTTAACCACTGGCATTGCTCGGGGCAACCCTCCAGACCATCGTTCTTCCCTGCCAAGCCATTACAGAAGGGGAAAGACCATATGCAAATCAGGCTTGGCCCCACCCCAAAAGGTGAAGTCCAGCCCGAACTGCTAGGTCACATCCCTTCTGCACGAGACCACAAGCATCCCCAAACATGTTTTACCCTTGTTGGGGGTCATCAGTGAGGAGTAGCTTGGGTCTCTAGGCCCAGCAGGCACGGGACCCGCGTCTGGGCATACCCGTCCCACTCGGAGTGACAAAGCAAAAACAAAGAGGTGATGGCTGGAAGGTTTAGACTGAATCTTAACCACTGGCATTGCTCGGGGCAACCCTCCAGACCATCGTTCTTCCCTGCCAAGCCATTACAGAAGGGGAAAGACCATATGCAAATCAGGCTTGGCCCCACCCCAAAAGGGGAAGTCCAGCCCGAACTGCTAGGTCACATCCCTTCTGTACGAGACCACAAGCATCCCCAAACATGTTTCACCATTGTTGGGGGTCATCAGTGAGGAGTAGCTTGGGTCTCTAGGCCCAGCAGGCACGGGACCCGCGTCTGGGCATACCCGTCCCACTCGGAGTGACAAAGCACAAACAAAGAGGTGATGGCTGGAAGGTTTAGACTGAATCTTAACCACTGGCATTGCTCGGGGCAACCCTCCAGACCATCGTTCTTCCCTGCCAAGCCATTACAGAAGGGGAAAGACCATATGCAAATCAGGCTTGGCCCCACCCCAAAAGGGGAAGTCCAGCCCGAACTGCTTGGTCACATCCCTTCTGCACGAGACCACAAGCATCCCCAAACATGTTTCACCATTGTTGGGGGTCATCAGTGAGGAGTAGCTTGGGTCTCTAGGCCCAGCAGGCACGGGACCCGCGTCTGGGCATACCCGTCCCACTCGGAGTGACAAAGCAAAAACAAAGAGGTGATGGCTGGAAGGTTTAGACTGAATCTTAACCACTGGCATTGCTCGGGGCAACCCTCCAGACCATCGTTCTTCCCTGCCAAGCCATTACAGAAGGGGAAAGACCATATGCAAATCAGGCTTGGCCCCACCCCAAAAGGGGAAGTCCAGCCCGAACTGCTAGGTCACATCCCTTCTGCACGAGACCACAAGCATCCCCAAACATGTTCACCCTTGTTGGGGGTCATCAGTGAGGAGTAGCTTGGGTCTCTAGGCCCATCAGGCACGGGACCCGCGTCTGGGCATACCCGTCCCACTCGGAGTGACAAAGCAAAAACAAAGATGTGATGGCTGGAAGGTTTAGACTGAATCTTAACCACTGGCATTGCTCGGGGAAACCCTCCAGACCATCGTTCTTCCCTGCCAAGCCATTACAGAAGGGGAAAGACCATATGCAAATCAGGCTTGGCCCCACCCCAAAAGGGGAAGTCCAGCCCGAACTGCTAGGTCACATCCCTTCTGCACGAGACCACAAGCATCCCCAAACATGTTTCACCCTTGTTGGGGGTCATCAGTGAGGAGTAGCTTGGGTCTCTAGGCCCAGCAGGCACGGGACCCGCGTCTGGGCATACCCGTCCCACTCGGAGTGACAAAGCAAAAACAAAGAGGTGACAAAGCAAAAACCATCTGGCTTTTCTGCGGTCTTTGAAGACCCTCCTTTTCTAGGTTCTACTCTGCGTCATCACTGCTTCTCCTCGACTGTTTAGCGCCAAGATGCCCTTGGGCGTATGTGTGCTGTATAAATACATGTAACATAACATAACATGGAGGTACTTCGCTTTGTTAGAGGACATACCGCGTATTATCCACAAGGGGAATGCCCCGTTGGTCCTGACTGATTCCAACGTGTCCCTTGTGTGGGCACTTCAATCTCTGGGTATGTATTGACCTGTGAGTCTCTCATATTTTTTCTTCTCTTTATGGAAAATCTAGGAGTAGGTATGTTGTTTTTTCCCACATTCAAAAGGGGCTATAATTTCAGAACCTCTTTTTTGATGCGATTCACATGAGGTGAATAGCAAAAGGCTGCTGTTATTTTTTCATCCGCGATTTTACGCGACGGGTGTTACATGAGAGTGGTCTCTCTAGGGATATGTTTGGGTCTTTTTCTAGCATATCGGACAGTTTTTTTGCCTGTAATTTTAGAGCCAACAAATTGGCCTTTGAATTGTATTCCCTCACCGTAGAGCAATTTCTGCGGAAATGCAGAAATTGCCCAAAGGGAACGTTTTCTTTAAGGGTTTGGGGATGGTAACTCTGGAACTGTAACAATGGGTTCCTATCCGTTGGTTTATGACATACAGATGTAGTTATTACCCCTATCTTAGCTGTAAGTGTTAGATCCAAAAAGTGTATTTCGGATTTGCTCCATGTCATTGTGAAAATGAGGAAATGATTCTGTTCATCTAGCCAACTCAGGCAAGTGTCCAAGTGTCCAAGGTCCCCTCAGTGCCTTCAAAAATCAGCAACACATTGTCTATGTATCTAGACCACTGGAGGATTTTTTTGGCAAAGGAATTGATAGTATTGTAAACACTGCAGTTCTCAACTTCAGAGACATATACATTTGCCAGGCTGGGGGCAAACGTGGCCTCATGGTGGTACCTGACATCTGTTCATAGTAGTTTTCTTCATAAATGAAGCAATTCTTAGTCAAGGCAATTTCTGCTAATTGCATTACAAAGTGATAGGTATCTCTAACGGTGGATTCTTTTACCGTAATATCTTGCCAATTACTAGTAGTGTTTCCTCCTGGGGAATTCGAGTATATAATGCCTCGATATCTAAAGTGACAAGAAACTGAGTCTCAGGGTTAAACATTGCCTGTTTAGTAATACAGAGGACAGGGAACAAGTTACTTACCTGTAACTGTTGTTCTCCAGCATGGGTCTGGCATGGATTCACATGCTCATGAACATTCCCTGTCGTCAGGCTGGGAATCCTCGGTAAAGAAAAAATCAGTATCAGTTTCGTTTCTGATCTGTCTTTCTTAGTAGTAACCAATCACTGATCTCTAGGTCATACTGCCCCCAGCCAATGACTGCCCTCTCCCTAAGCCCCGCCTCTGGCAGCCATCCTCAGATTTGGTAACACGCCAAGTGGCAGTATGACCAAGTGAAGAGCCGCAGAGGGGTAGGTGGGAGGGTTCGCATGTGAATCCATGCCAGACCCATGCAGGAGAACAACAGTTACAGGTAAGTAACTTGTTCCTTCTCCAACATGGGGTCTGGCATGGATCCACATGCTCATGAATAAAAGAATACATAGCAGTGTGCACATGCACAACCACGGGAGGTGGCAACAGGCTCAACATTAAGCAATACAACAACTCAACATTAAGCATATCTTACCTCCTCACCAGGCTCACCTTAAGCGAACAGGTTGCGCAGCACTGCTTGGCCGAGGTGTCCGGTCAATTGGTCGACAACATTTGGTCGACGGGACAACTGGTCGACACCATTTGGTCGAATGCCAAATGGTCGAATTTTTTTTTTTTTATTTATGTGTTTTGTGGGTTTTCGTGTGGGGAAAACAAAAGAAAAAAAAGGGGGTTGGGGGGGGGACCCCCCCCAAAAAAACAAAAAAGGGCTATAAAAAAAAAAAAAAAAAAAAATTCGACCATTTGGCATTCGACCAAATGGTGTCGACCAGTTGTCCCGTCGACCAAATGTTTTCGACCAATTGACTGGTAACCCTTGGCCGACCCTGGACTTCTCCCTGGAGTCCCAATCGACACAGTAGAATCTTGTGAAGGTGTGCGTCGACCTCCACGTAGCAGCCCTGCAGATGTCCAGCAGGGGCACACCAGACAGGAACGCCGTGGTAGCAGCGATCGCTCTGGTTGAGTGGGCTCTCGGACGGCCGGGAAGCGGTCGGTTTGCCAACCGGTGACAATGCATGATGCAGCCGGAGAGCCATCTGGAAATGGAAGTCTTCGAGAGAGCCTTCCCTTGATTCACAGAGCCAAAGTTCATGAATAGCTGTGATGTCTTCCGAAAACTCTTCGTGCGGTCCACGTAGAACTTCAGCGCTCTAGCTACTTCCAACGAGTGCAAAGTCCTCGCGGCCGGCATCGAAGGCGACGGGAAGAAAACTGGTAACACCAAGGGCTCGTTGAGGTGGAAGTCAGACGGCACCTTGGGCATGAAGGAGAGGTGCGTCCTAAGCACTACCCTTGTGTCATGAAAAGTCAAGTATGGAGGCTTGCAAGATAGGGCCTGAATCTCTCCCACTCGTCGTGCAGAGGTGATGGCCACGAGGAACGCTGTCTTCCATGACAAGAACTTCAAGGGCGCCGAATGCATAGGCTCGAATGGGGCTCCCATAAGCCTGGTCAGCACCACATTAAGTTCCCACGCCGGGGCAGGAGCCTTCACCGGCGGGAATGAACGGAATAGTCCCTTCATAAATTCCTTTACCAGGCGATGAGACCACAAGAACGCCCGTCCCGTAGTCCTGGTATACCGGGAGATGGCAGCCAGATGTATTTTTATGGAGGCGTGAGCCAGTCCAGCTTTGGCCAGCGACAGTAAGTACCGCAGCACTTGAGGGGCCGTAATCCGCAGAGGGTTAATCTTCTGTGCACGGCACCAGACAGAGAACCTCTTCCATTTATGACCGTAATACTTGAGAGTTGAGGACGCCCTGGCCTTTGCAAGAACCTCTCTGCAATCAGCCGGGATATCGTACCCTCCAAACTCTAGCGCTGCAGGAGCCAGGCCTGCAAGTTCAGCGACTGTGGGTCGTGGTGCAGAATGGCGCCTCCTTCTCTGGAGAGAAGATCCGCGTCCGCCGGCAGCCTGACTGGCGGGGACGTTGACAAGTCCAGAAGGTCCGGGAACCAGACCTGCCTCGGCCACGCCGGTGCGACGAGGATCATCCTGCACCTGGACTTCTTGAGCTGGCTGATGAGGCGCAGCAGCAACGGCAATGGAGGGAACGCGTATAGAAACAGGCCGTCCCAAGGGAACGAGAAAGCATCGCCCATGCTCCTCGGCTGTGGGAACCTGCTGGCGAACCTCTGGCACTTGGAGTTCGTCGCCGTCGCGAACAGGTCGATCTGGGGTTTGCCCCATCCTTGGAAGAGTCGATCCACTTGATCCTGGCGCAGTTCTCACTCGTGGCACGAGCGCAGCTCCCTGCTGAGTGAGTCAGCGATGGTGTTTTTTATTCCTGCCAGGTGGAAGGGAACCAGAAACATCCCCTGGGCGACGGCCCAGTGCCACAGATCCTGGGCCTCCTTGGATAGGGCTGGGGATCTGGTGCCTCCCTGCTTCCGTATGTAGAACATTGTGGTGGTGTTGTCGGTGAAGATCCTCACCACTTTGTCCTTGAGGGACGGGAGGAACGACTTGAGCGCCCAGAACACTGCACAGAGCTCCAAGATGTTGATGTGAAGAGACCTCTCCTCCGGGAGCCAAAGGCCTCTTGCGTGGAGATCTCCGGTGTGGGCACCCCAACCCTCCAGAGAGGCGTTCGTAGTCACCATCTCCTGAAACAGCAGGGTTTGAAAGTCCTTGCCCGTCGTGAGGTGAGCCCGGGTGCCCCACCATAGGATCGCCCGACGGAACTCCTCATCGAGGGGGATCCTGTCCTCGAAGCAGCCCCCTGCCTGAAACCAGCGGGCGTCGAGGAACTCCTGTAGCGGACGCATCCGAAGTCTGCAAAGGGGTACAAGGTAGATGCATGAGGACATCATCCCGAGAAGGGACTTGATGGACCTAACCCTGGCCACGTCCATGGCTAACAGTCGCCGTACCTTGCCCAGGGTGGTTTTGGCCTCTTCTCTGAAGGGGAGGCCAATTGCTCCACTGTATAGAGCTTCGCCCCCAAAAACAATGCTACTTGCGACGGAACCAGGTGGGATTTGGGGTAGTTGATGGAGAACCCCAGCTCCGTGAGCAACCGGACGATCCTCGCCGTATGATCGACGGCGAGTTCCCTTGACCTTGCCCGGATTAGCCAGTCGTCCAGGTAGGGGTAGACGTGGATCCCCTGCAGGCGCAGCCGCACCGCCACTGGTGCCAGGCACTTGGTGAAAACCCTGGGTGCCGACTTTAATCCGAACGGTAGGGCTCTGAATTGGTAGTGGCGTCCTTAAACCACGAACCTGAGGAACTTCCTGTGCCTTTTTAGAATGGGGATGCGGAAGTAAGCATCCTCCAGGTCCAGCGACGATAGGAAGTCGCCTTCCTCCAGCTGTCCCAGTACGTGCTGGAGGGTGACCATCCTGAATTTCTGCGCCTTGATGTATTTGTTTAGCCGACGCAGGTCTAGGATGGGGCGCCAACCGCCTGTCTTCTTCCTGACGAGGAAGTACCTTGAGTATACTCCGGAGCCCCGGAGCCTCCTGGGGACGAGCTCGATGGCACCTTTCTTGAGCATCGCCTTTACCTCCAACAGCAGTTGAGGGACGTGATTCTCCTTCCTGACCACGGGAGGAATGCGAGGGCACTTCTTTAGGAATTCCAGCGAGTGCCCGTTGGCCAGGGTGTCCAACACCCAATGATCGGTGGAGATGGACTCCCACACCCTGACGAACTTCGTCAGTCGGCCTCCCACTGGGGGTGCTTCGGTGGGGGCCCGACCACCCGGCCGGGTCAGTCTTGCTTGGAAGCGGCCTTGCCTCCTTGGCCTCCTTGGCGACGACGGCGGGAACCCCCTTGCTTGCCGCAACCTCTGTAGGCCTCCTGGGAAGAGGAGCAAGCCGCCTGGCGGTAGGTGGAGGAGCCACCGCTGGATCCTTTGGAGGCACCCTGTCTGCCCCCAGAGCTCCGAAAGGGCCGTCGCTGCTGAAGCACCCCAAGGGCCCGGGCCGTCTCCGAGTCGGTCTTGATGGCGTGTAGAGACTCATCCACCGCCTTACAAAAGAGGTTGTTGCCCTCGAACGGCATGTCCAACACTCTGGCCTGGACGTCCTGGCGAAAGTCTGTCGCCTTGAGCCATCCTCGTCGTCGGAGGCAAACTCTGTTGCCCAGCTGGCGAAATCCTGTATCGGCAATGTCCGTTGCCACCGTAATGGCGTGATCCGACGCCATCTCGCCCTCCTGCAGAATTTCTAGGGCCTCCGCCCTTTTGTCATCTGGCAGGAAATCTAGCAGTGGAGCTATCTTGAACCAGAGCTCCCTGTCGTAGCGGGCCACGATCGCTAGGGCATTGGCCGCCTTAATCGTCGTCGCCGCCGACGAGATGACTCGTCGTCCCATAGAGTCCAACTTCTTACCCTTGCTGTCCGGCGAGGAAGTGGAAGTTGAAGCCGCCGCGCCCGTTGCCTTCTTCTTAGCCGCTGCCGAGATGACCGAGTCTGGCGTGGGCTGGGCCCTGAGGCACAAGGGGGCGGCATCGGGGACTCGGTATTTCTTCTCGTACCTGTCCCTCTTGGCGGGTGTCGTGGCAGGGTTCTTGAGAACAGCAAGCCCCTCGTCCCAGATGTCGTTGAGTAAAGGCACTGCGAGGACCGTCTTCCTCTTAGCCTCTCGTCGTTGGTACATAAACCCCTCCTTTTTCTGTTCTTCAGGGCAGAGCTGGAAGAGCTCAGATGCCCTGGTTATCATGGCGTGGAAAGAGCCAACCTCGTCGGCTGGGGACGCCTGCGGGGGGGGTGACGACGGGATGTCTGCTGTGTCATCGCCGCCGTCGTCGTCCGTCACCGTATACGTCGCTGTATCCTCTCCCAGCGAGGGGGATGAGGGGTCCACCGGCCTCGTGGGCACCAAGGGCGGAGAGGGGTGGACTCTCCTCCGCTTGTTCGGAGGGTTTCCCGACGGACCTGGTTCTGGATCCTCCGTCGGGGTCCGTGGTAATCTCGTCCTTATCTCGGTACATAAGGATTGGATTGCCAACAAAATGGCCGCCGAGCTATCCTGTGGCTTGGGCAATGGCTGCGACGGACGGGATGGCCGCTCCACTGGGCCCTGTTCGTCGTCCTCTTCGCTATCTTCGATCACGTCAGCAGGGACCGTCCCCTGGGATCGAACCTTCTCGAACCTCTCGTTGAGGTTTATGAACCTCTCGTTGAGGCCTATGGACCTTTCTTTGAGGCCCCTCTCGGTCTCCACCAGTTCCTCCTCAGAGGCTGATTCCGAGTCTGTAACGGCCACCGCCCCCCCCCTCTTTTTCAGCCAGGGGCTTCCCGGGGGTCTTAGCGGTGGGCTGGAAAGAGGATTCCCTCCGCGGTGGCAAGGATACTCTGGGCCCAGAGGCCGTTTACATTGGCGTAGTCTCAGCCGGCTCTGCCAGGGTCGCAGAGACCCCTTTGGTAGAGGCCTTAGCCGGGTGGATCAAGGCCCTCACCACCTTAGGTGCATCCTGGGCCTTCGCCTTGGGGGGAGGGTCAACGCCTCGCTCCCCCTTCGAGATCGATCGGGTCTGCTCCAGCGGCCTACCCGGGTTCTCGGACTTCCTCTTCCCTGAACCAGAGCGCTGGCTCGTGGTCGAACGTGCCGGGGAAGTAGCGCCCTGCTTGGCAACCGAAGAGCCCGACTTTTCGGCGCTCCCGGAGCCCGCGGACTCATGGTGCTTGGCCTTCTGTTGGGCCCCCGTCGCCGGGGCGCCCTCAAAGGACTTAGAAGCCCGCTCAGACTTCTTCTTCGCCTTCTAACTTGCTGTGCCCTTCTCCTGCCAGGTGGCGAGGCGGGAACGACGATCTTATTTGGTCCGTTCCGAAAGGTTCTTGCAGAACGCACAGTCCTTCTCCACGTGCGTCTTGTCCCCATGGAGGCAGTAGAGACATCGCGAATGCTCGTCCTCCTTGAAAACGTTATATAATCCGCATCCAGTGCAGTTCCTGAACAGCTTGGATCCGGGCGTCAAGCTCCCTTTGTCCTGGGCCATGTCCGTTGAGGTAGGCCGCAGATCTTCCGGAATCCTCCAAGAAGTGTAAACTCGACGAAAACTTCACCCTTGAGGGGCGTAGAAGAATTCCGAAATGGGCCCCCTGTCATCGGAAGTAGAAACGGTGGAGCTTGAGGCTCGATTAAACCGAAAAAATGAGAAAATCTCCTAAAAAAGCATGAAAACGCAGTAAAAAACTCGAGAGCTAAACACGAGGACTCCCAACACTTGAGCGTGTGGTAAAAATCTGAGGATGGCTGCCAGAGGCGGGGATTAGGGAGAGGGCAGTCATTGGCTGGGGTCCGTATGACCCAGAGATCAGTGATTGGTTACTACTAAGAAAGACAGATCAGAAACGAAACTGATACTGATTTTTTCTTTACCGCGGATTCCCAGCCTGACGACGACGAATGTTCATGAGCATGTGAATCCATGCCAGACCCCATGCTGGAGAACCGTAGTGCCACTTGAAAGCTCTGGGGTAATGCCCTGTGTACTGCCTATAGAGGTGGTATCACATCGCTGGTGGCTTCCAGTGGCCCCCATACTTCCCGAGTCACCCTCCATTTTCCCACAGTGGTACATCTATCACAATAGGCATTAATGATCAAACCCTGTTCGGTCCCTTAGATGTTTGGTATTTCTGGAGATAACTGACAAACCCCAAGAGGCATGATAAAGAGGTTGACGTTTATTGCAGAATATGAATAAACAAAAATGAATGGAACACATTTCAGGCATGTAAACGGTAGGGTAGTGTGTTGGGGGTTTATATTTTAACTACCAATGTACCTCTGTTTCCTCTGTTTAAGTTTTTCCTCCTGTATCTTTGATGTGAGGTCTTCTATCCTATGCTTTGACTCTTCTGAAAGTTGCTGCTGTCTGCAAAATAAATAACATTTCATTTTTACATTTAATTTCATCCAACCCAAGAGATAACCCATTATGCATTGATTACTTACTGGCAATTTTCATACACTTAGTATTCATTTTTCTCCTTAGAGTCCCTGCATAATGTTAGGTGAATTTCCAGGACATAGGCAACCCCCCTTACCCTTGAGAACTAAAAACATGTTTACTCCCTACCCTTAATCTGGTGTTGAGTCTCAGAAATACCAACTCACTGAAGTCAAGCGAATGTCTTCAACAAGAAATACTACCACTCTTTCCCACTGCAATTGGTGACTGACCCTTCTACAAAGAGGGCTTCCCTTTCAAAAGATGAAAAAGATGACTCAAAACTAGACTAAGTGGGGCATTTTGAACATAAAAAGGTGGCGTAAAAGCAAGACATATTGCTTTCCCGCCTCCATTTAGCGATATGCCCCATTTTCCTGCTTGTTCAAGGCATAGTAGGCAGCAAAGCGGTGTGTGCATCTCTTCTTTGCTTTCTTCCTCTGTCTTGAAGGAGCACATGGTTTTACACCTGCATGAGATTTTAATGCAGGCGTAATACCGATGAACTCCAATGGAATACCCCTTGCTATTGCACCTGTTAAATAGCAGGGGATTCCATTGGAATCCATTATAAAAACGCTGCATGCAAAGTGTAATTTGCAGGCTGTGTTTTATTTCGCTCAAAGCCGAGAGCAAAACTGAAGAGTAAATGCAATTTAGCCTTGCTTTACTCTTTGGTTTTCCACTCCAATTTGAGAGTGACAATAATTGCACGCGCTGGACCCAACCACACGTACCTCCCCTGCATGCAATTACCGTTTTTTTAGAAAAAGACCTAAGTGTCTTCAGATATTTGTTTGTTTACTGGGATCATGAACATTCATTGTCACAGCTCTGCTGTCAACTTCTCATTTACCTTAGAAATGCTGTACAGAGTTGCACAGTGGAACAGCCTACCATAGTCATCCACAATAAAAGTAGCAAAGTGTCTAAGAGACACCCTGCCCGGCAGCACCTACCATTATAAAGCATGTTGGCTGATAACCGCTCGTCAGACCATTTTTTCAAGGCCTTTATGGAAACAGCTTCATTTTTGTTCCTTATAAGCAATTCTATGCTCTTGCTGCTAGAAAAGCTTATTCAGAGAGAAAATCAACCACATTTGTAATGTGAGGCTCACACCTGGTGGTATCTCAAGAAGTGTTTCCAGGCTGATACAAGATTTATAGAGTAACTCTCTTTCAGGCATTCTTTATGATGTTTGGCTGTTGCAAGAATTTCTCTTTCTGGTATAATCAGGTGCACGGCATAGGAACACAAGATGCTTCTCTTCACGCCTCTCACTGACGATGCCACAGATGCACCTTATCGACAGGTCACTTGCCTTAGGCGCCCACTGGCCTGTGCTATCACAAGCCTGCACTTATTTATTGGCAGTTCACCACTCTCACCAAGTGATCTCTGCCAGTCACTTAACAGTTTGCAATTTACTCCATAGCAATTCCCTCATTGTTACTCCTAGCACTTACCTCACTCCCTCATCCCCCAATCTCTCTGCACTTACACAATCTGAATGCTCACAAGGCCTAGTAGGACCGCCTCTCTCTTTATTTATTTATTTATTTATTTATTTATTTATGTATGTATGTATTGCATTTGATTATATGCTCAAACCCAAAGGTGTCACAGCATAGGTTACAGGATTACTTACATAACCTTCCTGGTTACAAGGAATAACAAGGTTAAACGATTACACAATTACTTACAATACTTTCTGGTTACAGTATAAGCCAGGATAAGCGATGAGCAGAATAGCAATTAGCATTGTCAATAGAGTGTTTCTAGGCCAGTAGCCTTGGACCAAACAAGCAGTTCAGTGCATCATGAGGGTTAGCATTTGTTAAAGAGACAAGTTTTTAGCAGTTTCTTGAAATGCGTATGGTAGGGCTCATTGCTTATGTTATATGGTAGTCAATTCCAGATTCTGGGAGCTGCTACAGGGAAACTGGAATTTCCTGTTCTAGAGTTCTTGAAGCGGGGGGATGAGTAGGTGGGTGTTGGAGTTAGATCTAAGAGATCTGGTTGACGATTTGCACGTGAGGCATTGGTTGAGGTAGATGAGGCAGTTAGGTTGGGGCACTTGTGTGTGATAGTCAGTGTTTTGTGGAGTATTCTAGCTTGTATGGGCAGCCAGTGCGCCTCTCTCCTAGAGAGTGAGATATGGTTCATTTTGCTAATTCCAAGTGCTACTCTCAATGCATTGGTCTGCATTAGTTGCATTTTAGTTAGATTGTTCTTGGTGGTTCCTATACACTTAGAGTTTTGACTTTCTTTGTTATATTTGCCTTCCATTCCCATGTTCCGTACCTGTTGGCCTGTGGATGCTTGAAAAACACCACTTACTTGATGTATAAGCACCTTACAAATGCACAATAAATAAAATAAACAAATGGCCAGCAGTGGAGCGATGAGAGGATGAAACCTGGAGTTCCCAATACTAGCCCTAAGAATGATACTGTGTAAAGTTGAGCTGGTGCGACACAGAGGTGCCCATTTAAAAGAAAATCGTAATTGCCTGGAGGGGACTCTTTCATAACTGGCAAGTTTCCTGTTCCATGTGGAATCTTTGAGCCAGCACTGTTTTATTTTTCACATTGCATGCTGGGACTTGTAGGCCCACCCTTGTGATGTGAAAAACAAAACTACAAGTTCCAGAATGCATTTGGAAGCAAAAACCACAACTGGCTCGACGTGTCACACATGGAACTTGGTAACTTGGCAGGGAGGGTTGGGTGGGCCTCGTGCCCACTTCGGCTGCAGGGCACCCATGGCTGAGGGAATGGGATTGCAAAAGACAGGGCACCTGGGGGTCTGGTCTCGAGACGTTTGAACTTAGCCCTTGTTAGAAGTCTGGGCCCCTCTGGGGTGCCCAAGGGCAGAGGCAGCAACCCCGGCCAGCTGGGGCGCATTTGAGCTTTTCCCTCCCTCGGCCATAGCTGGATGGGTGTTGAGCACTCAGGCTTAGTTTTTGCCTGATGTGGACCTGGAATACCCCAGTCAGCATCTGGGAGCCCTGGCTGGGATCCGTGACTCACCCTGACTGCCTTCCCATACGCCTGGGTGTCAGGTTGCTATGCTTGGTGGTCCTCCCATTCTGCTCTGGCCCTCTGGGGCGGGGTGGTTAAGGCCCTGTGCTCTGGGATGCCAACCCAGGGGGCCTTGGGCTGCCTCGCAGAGCCCCTGTAGCTCTCCCTTGGGATCCCGCAGGACCTCCAGTCCCGCATGGGCCTCAGGTGCCAGCCTCACCCTGCGCTTAGGCCCGTGGGGCGCCACCTGCACTCGGGGCATCTGGCCACCTCAAGGGGTTGGATGGTCGCCTTCCTGGGGCACCAGTCTGGGTGCAGAGTAGGCATCCACCATCTGGGCCACATAGCCACCCCGCAGGATGGCACTTCCCATCGACTGGAGTCCGGCGGAGATAAATGTAGGAGTTAACCGGGCCAGCTGCGACTCCGGTCATCTGATGGCCAGTTGGGCACAGCTGAAGGACCAGATGGCCTGTGCCGGCCTACCCTGAACAGACACCTGTACGGCCTTATGGGCGTTCCTGCCTTAAGGCCACCTTCAAGGCCCAACCTCTCTTCCGTCTTCCACAGGCTGGGACCTGCTACTCTGCCGCCGGCTAGGTCAAGGCCATTTGGTCTGCTAGGCTGACTGAAGAGGGAGAGAAGAGCAATCCCAAGCCACCCGCCCTCACCACAGTGGGTGCATTCAGGGTGGGTGGGAGGTTCCTGAGGTCCTGAGCAGCCCGCAGAGCAGCAGGAAGGACGGAGACCCTTTTACGCTGCTGCACCATTTAACAAATGCGAGGGGAATCAGAGGATGACTTGCAATAGATCGCAGTGAGGTATCTGCTCTGCTACCTACAAAACCCTGACCCAGAATCAGGTCGTCTACGAATGATTTAGCACCAGGTTCCCTACAAACATGCAGTGCACTATGGGCGAGAGAGCTTGCACCCTTTCTGTCCACACTCGAGTCCTGGGGCAACCAACTCTATGTACCGGCCTAGAGGTTGGCTATCCTAAACCAGCCGAGGCTCCACAGCACTGCAGTATCATTATGGTTTAGTGGGGATTCTGACTTAGAGGCATTCAGTCATAATCCCACAGATGGTAGCTTCACCCCATTGGCTCCTCAGCCAAGCAGCACATACACCAAGGGCCTGATTACGAGGTAGGCGGTAGCCATGGTGCTATTAGCTATTTAGGGACCCCCCCAAAAAAAAAAAAAAAAGGATGAGCCCATTCGATTGAATGTGCACGTTTAAAAGCCTGGCGATGTAAACGCAGGTGATGAAATCACATGGAACCTCGGTAAGTCTCCATTCCAAGAACCATTCCCCATTCCCATTTGAGCCCCCATAGGGTTCAATGGGGATGGGGATGGAGCTAATAACGGTACTGCAATTTGCGGTACCGTTATTAGCTCTGAAGTCCCTTAGCGGGTCCCGTCCATAACGCCTGGTAAAACGAGGCGTTGAAGGAGGGACCCACTAAGGGAACTTGTAGTAGGGTGATAAGGGATTACTGGCAGCGGTCTCCTTAACGGTGCCCGGTATCCCTTACCGCCCTACTCATAATGAGGCCCCAAATGTCTGAAACTGTGGTTCCTCTTGTACTGAGCAGGATTACTATTGCAACACATCATCAGTAGGGTAAAAATTAACCTGTCTCACGACGGTCTATACACAGCTCACGCTCCACGTTTGTATTTGTATTTATTTTAATTTATATAGCGCTTTAATCCAAAGCATTTTACAAGAGGAACAAGTGAATACAACAAGCAATACTTGACAATGAATCTAAACCAGAAAACAGTACAACGAACAATTTACATTTATGATGAGGCTAAGTACTAATAGAGGGACAGAAGGTAGGAGGAGAGGGTGGAGGTAGGTTAAGTGGTGAGAGAGGAAACAATTGGTGCTAGGGGGAGAGTGGAAGAGATAGGATTTTAGAAAAGTGCGAAATAAGGGATACAAGGTGATGGAGCGGAGAAGAAGAGGAAGGTGGTTCCAGTGGAAAGGAGCAAGAAGTTGGGAGGAGCGGAAACGGGAGGGGGAACAGGTGGGAGGTGGAGTAGAGCGAAGGAAGAGATCGCAGAACATAGAGAACGAGAAGGAGTATAGAAAGTGAGAAGGGAGGAGAGGTACAGAGGGGCAAGACAATAGAGGGCTTTGAAGACTAGGCAGAGGAAGTTACATTTGAGCTGGGAGTGGAATGGGAGCCAGCCTAGTGAGTTAAGAGAAGAGGAGATGGAGTTGTGAGGTGAGAGGAGGCAGAGGGAGCGAATGGCAGAGTGGTAGACTGATTTGAGAGGGGAGAGATGAGAGGAGGGGAGTCCAAAGAGAAGAATAGAATAGTAGAAAAGTCTGGAGAAGAGGAGGGAGAAGATGAGGAGTTTAGTAGCTTGGAAGGTTAGGAAAGGACGAGTTTTGCAGATGTTGTAGAGGTGGAAACGGCAAGATCTGGCAGTGAGGGAAATGTGATGAGAAAGAGAGAGGTGGGTGTCAATGTGCAGACCAAGGTTACGGGCATGAGGAGAGAAGGGAAGTTGGGAAGGAAGAAAACAGGACCTTGGGGAACGCCATGGTTGAGTGGAGAGATTGGGGAGGTGGAGCCACCCCAAAAAACTGAGAAGGTGCGATTAGAGAGATAGGAGAAGAACCAGTTAAGAACTGAGTCTTTAAGGTCAAATGAGGAGAGAGTGGTAAAGAGTAGAGGATGGTCGACAGTGTCAAAGGCAGCAGAGAGGTCCAGTAGAACCAGAATAGAGGAGTGCTTAGAGTAGCGAGCAGAGAGGAGAGAGTTGAGAACAGAGGTAAGAGCAGTTTCAGTAGAGTGAAGAGTTGAATTTTGCTTCACAATGACAGGAATAGCCGACATCGAAGGATCAAAAAGCAACATTGCTATGAATACTTGGCCGCTGCAAGCCAGCTATCCCTGTGGTAACTTTTCTGGCACCTCCTGCTTGAAACCCAAAAAGTCCAAACGATCGTCAGGACCCACTTTCAAAGGTCTGTATTCATACTGAAAATCGAGATCAATTGAGATTTTGCCCTTCTACGCTGCGGCATGTTTTTGCCCGCCCTGAGCTCCCCTTAGGACACCTGCATTATTGTTTGACAGGTGTACCGCCCCAGTCAAACTCCCAACCTGCCACTGTCCCCGGAGCGGGTCGTGCCTGGCGGTTGCTGAGCGCTTGGAGCCAGAAGCGAGAGCCCCACAGGGCTCACTTCACTGGGTAAGGGAAAAAAACATAAGAGTAGTGGTATTTCACCAGTTGCCCGAGGGCCTCCCACTTATCCTGCACCTCTCATGTTTCTTCACAGTGCCAGACTAGAGTCTAGCTTAACAGAGTCTTCTTTCCCCACTAATTCTGCCAATCCCGTTCCCTTGGCTGTGGTTTTAATATATAGCAGGTAGGGACAGTGGGATTACCGTTCATCCATTCATGCGAGTGACTAAATAGATGATGAGGCATTTGGCTACTTGTACCATATTTTTGAAGTGGCTCATTCTGGGTTACTATTGCTGCCCATCAGTGTCAAATCAGAATCTGCTCCAACATGCTATAATACACCTGAATAGACACTTTTGGTGAATATCAGGTGACGGACAAAGCACAAGGAGGAGGGACAAGTACACCACTAAGTAAGTATCCATCTGAGATGTTAGACCAAAATACATTTACAGTATCACTAAAAAATAACACTATAAGGCATAACACCCAAATAACTAAGAATATTATTAAAAACCTAAAACTTTGCCTATGTAGCAACATTGTCCTATTATAACTAATTACAATTCTATATAAAGACTGAATAATAATGCTTAATTGATGAAGTGTTATTACACATCACATGTAACCTTGCACACGACATTTACAATTAGAACTAGCTGTTGGATAATATGTTTTTAGTTAGTGTCTAATATTTGTCCACGAGGATCTGGCACATTTTTAAAGTGTCCATAAGTGTGGTTAGACAAACATTTGTCCTAAATATATGTGCTGATTCCTGGTATACGCTTTTACAAAACCTAATCGTTGCAATTTGTCCATGTTCCTCTACAACCAAGAATAAAACAATGGGCCTCATTACGAGAAGCGCGGTAAAAACGGGGTGATTACCGGCATGGAGCAACTAGCGGGTCCGTGCTCGTATGACGCCGCTAATAGCGGGTGATTACGAGTGTGTGAGCACGAGCTAACCCCCATGCCGGTAATGGCCATGGCACTAAATGCCCTCCAACCCACCGATAGCGCATCACGGGACCCGCCGATACCGCCTCCGCCTAGGAGGCACCCCTTAATACCGACCCGGTAATAACATCATGCTAATACCGGGCTCGTAATACCCACACGGAAGCAACGTCATCACGTCGGAACGGGAAATGCGCCGATGGCCATCTTTAAAAACACGATCCATTGCAATCCTCCCAAACCACCACTGCTATAGAGGAGAGACCAGGGCCTATCTATTGAAAATGTCCAAGGCTACCCCAAAATCGAACCCCCGCCTGCGCAAAAATCATTTTTCGGATGAAGAACTGAACATGCTGGCGGACACCCTTGCTGCCCATGCTGAGGAGATCAACTAGCATAACCTGAAAAGAGAGGTGCAGCAACGAAAAAAGGAGATCTGGGAGGAGGTAGCCTGCAAGGTCTCGGCAGTCGGCACCACCCCACGGACAGTCAAGGACTGTAAAAAAAGGTGGGATGACCTCCGCCTCAGGGTACAGAACATCCTGGCCAGCAATAGGAGGGAGGCCATGGCCAAAGGTGGGGGTCCCCACTCACCCAAAAAACTTTCGCGCTGGGAGGAGACGTGCAGTACCTTCATACAGATGGAGTCCATCGAGGGCTTTGGGGAGATGGAGACGGGTGCCGCAACATCTGCAGATGGAGGTGAGTGACCCTGCAGATCCCAGTAGGGGAAAACATGACATAGCACAAGTGATGTGGAAGAGAGTCTAGGCAAGGCAATGCATGTCCCAACACACACATCAACATATCCTTGTCCAGATGGAGGCCCAAACCCTGCCACACTGAAATGCATGCTGAGTGCCAATCCCATTACCAACACACAGTCAGCACACACGGACCGTGCCCATGTAATACATCACACAAAACCCAATACAACGGCATGCCACCTGCCATGCAGCATCCCTGCACTGAGACGTCACGGCACATGCCAAAATCCCCTCTTCATACTACTCTGTGTGACACACCTGTAAGATATGAATGCATGATAAATGAAATTCTCCACAGCACCATATAATGCATCTTGCATGTAACACCATCACTGATGCCATGCATCTCTTCTACTCCCCCAGGCACCGATGGAGAGGATGCCAGTGAGGAAACAGCCACAAGGGCATCCACGTTCCAGCACAAGACTGCTCCCACAGGCAAGACCACCTCCGGGGCAGCCTCGCAGGTCACACCAAAACCCCCGGGACGAGTGCCCAGGCCATGTCCGCACATGAGGGTCCCACATCAACGCCTGAACCCGGGACCACAGAGCTGGCAATACCAGTGGAAGGCGAGGCCAGTGGCACAATGTCCGCAGCAACAAGTTCGGTGGGCGAGGCAGCAGCCACTGCCCCACTGAGCAACATTGAAACTGCAGTGGAGGAGTATGTGGACGAGGATGGACTAACCCATGTGGCATGTCCACACTCCCCAAGCCCCGTGTCCACCCCCCAACCCCACACTCAGCCCTCAACCACCAGCAGCAGTGCAGATCCTTTACTACACGATTCGGACCTCAGCACCCTCCCCAAGGACAGCACTGCCAATGCAGGCCCGGTCGCAGCACCCTCAACCACTGCTGCTCCCACCACCAACCTTGAGGCATGGCTAGCAAGGGTGGAGACTAGACAGGACTCAATGTTGGACCTTCTCCGACAATATGTTGCATATGGGGAGGACACAAGGCGTGGGATTGCGCAGGCCATAGCGGCAAACACAGCCGCCGTCAATGCCTCTGCGTTGATGATGCGAGACAATCTGGGGGCCGTCATGCAGGTCCTCACCTCTATCTTGCTGCACATGCAGCAGCCACAACCCGCACCAGCCGTGCAAATCACCACGGCTTCCACCCCATCCACCACACCCCCATTCTCCACACCCGCTTCCTCTGCACCCGCTTCCTCTGCACCCTCCAGCCCTGTGCGTCCAACAAGACGGAGTACGAGGCACTCAGAAATGCTGCCCCCGGACAACAAGAAATCAAGGAAATAGTGTGGGACTACAATGGGAGTGGGTCAGAGGGTGTCGGTAGTGTATGGGTGTATTAGGGGGATTTCATTGGGGGGTTTTGGGAGTTCATTTTGGGGTATGGGGAGTTCATTGGGGGGTTTTGGGAGGTCATTGGCGGTTTTGGTAGTTCGTTGGGGGTATGGAGAGTTCATTGGGGGTTTTGGGAGTTCATTGGGGGGTTTGGGAGTTCAATGGGGGTATGGGGAGTTTTGGTGTTGTGGGGGGGTAGCACATTTCTGTAGTTGATACTAATACACCCATTGTGTGAAAAATCATTCAATGCCTGGACATTGTTCATTTCGTGTGTATCCATTTAATTTGTGACAGTGCACAGTGCCCAACTCCCCACATTCCCTGTGTGCATGTCCACATGGACCCAGTGTACAATGTGTCACTGACACATATCTATCGACGTCCCTGTGGGTCAGAAGTATTCGTCAATCAGTGATTGGCATACTGCACAGCCATCTTGTGCATCACGTACTGGCAGGGGTGCTGCTTCTCCTCCGTCTTCATCCTCCTCATCCTCAACCGGTGCATGCATGTCAATGTCAGGTGGCAGTGGTACATTTCTCCGGACGCACATGTTGTGCAGCATGACACAGGCCATGGTGATCTTCGCCACCTTCTCAGGCCTATAAAGGAGTGCTCCACCAGACCTGCTTAGGCAGCCGAACCGAGCCTTCAACAGGCCAAAGGTCTGCTCAATCACAACACGGGTACGGATATGAACCCGATTGTACTCCTCTTCATGGCTGTTCCGCGGGGTTCCGCACAGGGGTAAGTAGCCATGGCTCCAAGGTATATCCTCCATCACCTGCAAGCGAATACAAATAGGTCTATGTGAGTCACTCTGAGCTGCCACCTTCAGAGATTCACAGCCATGGCCGCAGCTATTTGCTGTCGACATGCACATGTCCCTGTACGTATGCACAAATATTATTTAGATGCGTTCTATACTGCAATATGGTGTGGTAGTCTGGATGGCGCTGTACAGATGATGCAGGGTGAATTCTTGCATGCTGATGCGGATGTACTGTGGTTGGAGGACGATGTTTTGCCTCACATTATTGCTGTGTATACTACACTGTGCATGGCCACACTAGCCACATTGGCAAAGTTGCAATCATGTTTAGTCATGCATTGCTTGACATACCCATGGTCGCCAGCTTGTGCGTCTTACATGTTGTCATTGATATATGGCATTGGTCCAATGTGTGCCAGTGATGTGTCATGTTCGGGTTGGGAGGTTCAGGGCAGGAGTGTTTAGCTCTGCGTGCATTCTCCACTCACCACCCATTCCCGACCAGGTGGTGTATGCATCCCCTCCCCATTCCCACCCAGGTGGAGTATGCATCCCCCCCATTCCCACCCAGGTGGAGTATGCACCTCCCTGCCCATTCCCACCCAGGTGGAGTATGCGCCCCCCCATTCCCACCCAGGTGGAGTATGCATCCCCCCCCCCATTCCCACCCAGGTGGACTATGCATCCCAACACATTACAACCCCGATGTACTGCCATGGGCCAGTCAGGCAACTCACCAAGCAGCCAGGCACGTCATCCAGCATTTCGCTCCATGTGATGGGGTAGCGTGGAGTTACGCAGCACCATGGCATCATGCGTCGATCCGGGATATCGGGCGCAGCAATGTGTGATGATCTTGCTGGAGTCACATACCATCTGCACATTGATGGAGTGGTATTGCTTGTGATTGCGGTACACTGCCTCTACAGCATGGGGGACTACCAATTCTACATGGGTGCAGTTGAGGGTACCAACACAATTGGGCATGCCTGCCAGTGCATGGAAGCCTACTTTCATGTCGGCTATCTCCTGGGCAGTCCATGGTAGGGATATGTGGTTGCTAGCGTGCTTCAGGAGGGCATCCAGCACTTGGATCAGCATGCGTGAAAATAGTGGTTGTGAAATGCCATACAGCTGGCCCACTGTGTGCTGGTAGGTGCCTGTGGCCAGGAAGTGGAGCACAGACACCACCTTTAGTAGCGGGGGGATGGCAGTGCGTATTTCTATGAGGCTGACAATGTTGTTGTGTATCATGTCCACTATAGTGGTGATGGTGTCCCAGGCCAACCGGTACAGGGTGTGATCTGCTCAGGGGTTAGATTGAATGGACTGGGTCTGATGCAAGGGATTGGTGGCTGCCTACGAGGTACTACTGGCTGCACTGGTGGTAATTGCTGGCCCTGTCTCAACTTCCTTCTCCTCCTGCGTCTCCTCTGTGCTGCTGTTGCTGTGGCTGTAGTTGTTGTTGTAGTTGCTGTTGTTGCTGTAGTTGTAGCAGTATATGCATGTCCTCCATGCCCATGATTGCAACAGCTAGTGGTATCATTTTGGTGTAGGAAGGGGTGCGGTGTGTGGGTGTACTCCTTTTATACTGGGATAGGCTCCATTGACTCCACCTGTGTTGATTGTGTGCACCTGTGGCAGTTGCCTTGATTGCAGATTGCTGTTTACGGGTGGTCCGCGATGCCTCTATGGCCGCCATCGTGCAGGCCCTAATTACCGCCTTTGGGATGCCGGTAATTGCATGCCCGCGTGAGTTGTGATGTCCTACTATTACCGGCATCCCGGTATTTACTCCAGGAAGGGGCGCGTGTACGCGTGTGTGCCGGTATGAAGGGGCACGGTACGGGCGGTGGCGTTATTGGCAGGTTGTCGGGTCGTATTGCCCTGGACCCGTTAACGATGCAGGTATTACCATTCCGCCTTCCTTTTTTCATTACCTCCATTCTCGTAATGAGGCCCCATGTAATTTAACAGTTACATTTAGTGTGTTTTTTTAAAATAACATTTTCAAGCTCTGAGTAATAATCGATCTCTTGCTGCTATGCCTTCTCTAATGAGTTTCACGAGGTCTTAAATTTAATAGACACATCTACAACTAATGCAGTTGCATTTTTTGTAAAAATTACATTAGGTGTTCTTAGTTCCCCAGCGGTGTTCTTACAGTGAGGCTCTCTACAGGCAAGCTATTCACATCTTTTGGCCCTGTCAATTAAAAAATAAAGTATTTTATTATGCCTTTTATTTTATTTTTTTTTAATAAGTTTTATTTTTCCATTTTCAAACAAACACCAACAAATATAATACCCCTCACCCTCCCTCCCTCCCTCTTCCCGCTAGAGTTGTCTCTCGGAGTCGTCTAAGCATCTCATGCCTGAAATAGGTCCAAAATCCTTATGTTGTGCGGGCACCATTGCAACATGTAGTCCGATTGGAGGTATTCCAGCACGACACCCCAGTCTTTTTCAAAACTGTCATTCCCCCACCCCTCAGGGTATATGAGAGTTTTTCCATCGTAATTAGCGTCCAAACCTTTTGCAGCCAATTGAAAATCAGAAGGGGGTTTGGGCTCTTCCAGCTCTTAGCTATGGCCGACCAAGCTGCTACCAGCAGGCCCATAAAACATCTCCAATGTGCTTTGGAGAGTGCCATGGCTGCTGCGTCCTTAAGACCACACATCCACACTCTTTCCCCCATAGGCGCAGCATTCAGAAAAATCCTCTGGAGTTGTGCCTTTACATCCCCCAGGAAGCTTTGCAACTAGTTACAATCCCACCAAATATGCTTCCATGTTCCCACACCTCCACAGTCCCTCCAGCATTGGTTGGATACCCGAGTGTACATTACATGCAGTTTTTCTGGGGTAAGGTGCCACTGCGTCATCACTTTGACCCACAGTTCCCTCATCTGCACTGAGCGAGTCAGCCTCGGAATATCACCCCACAGTACTTCCCAGTGATCTCTGCTAATGGGCTCCCCCAGGGTCTGATCCCCTTTTCTCATTTATGACCAGCAAACCTTTTCCCCGTGCCCCACAATTAACTTGTAGAGAGAGGACACCAGTTTCCTTGTGCCCGAATTGGTTATTGCAAAGGTCTCAAAGCGAGAAAGCTCCTGTGTAGCCGCCTGTCTTATCGGTGGAGAATTCAACCAGTGTTTTAGTTGCTCATATCTGAGCCTATCTGCCTTTTTAATCTTCAATATCTCCACACACTTCTCAAAGGGCAGGACCTCTGTTCCCTCCATCATTTCCCCTATTTTCGAACACCCAGCCATTTCCCAGTCTCTGTATGCACCCCTCTCCATTCACGGGCGGAAATATGGGTTCCCAAACATGGGGGTAAAGGGACCCGGCACTGTTGACAAAACACCACATTTCGTCAATTCATCCCACACTCCAAGGGGGGCTTTCATCACCACACTCATTCCTAGGTTAACGTGCCTATGCCGCTTGTCTTTCCACAGGAGTTCCCGCAGGGGCGTTTTGGCTACTGCCCTGTCCTGAACAGCCCACACCATCTGCTGCACCTCCCCCAACCACACTTTGAGCACCCACAGCTGCGCCGCCTGGTAATATTTGTAAAAATGCGGGAGGGCTAACCCCCCTTTTTCCATTGGGGCGGTTAACACCGCCCTCGAGATCCTAGGGGTCTTCTTCCTCCAAATGAACGAGGTGGTAGCTTTAGTCAGGGCCTTGAAAAAGGACCTAGGGATTTTTATCGGGCAGGCATGGAAGTAATATAAGAGCTTTGGTAGTATGGACATTTTAATCACAGCCACCCGCCCCAACCACAAAATCACCAGCGGTTCCCACCACTCAAGGTCCCTCTTAATTTCCCCAAGGAGCTCTGAGAAATTCGCCCCGTACATGCAGTCCACCCCTTTCGTCAAAAAGATGCCCAAGTATTTTATGCCATTGTCCGCACAGCTCAGCCCCAGCGTCTCCGCTACTCCCTTCACTCCCCCGAGTCCTCCGCCAACTGAAGAGCCTCTGATTTGCTCCTATTTATTTTTAGACCCGCTATTCCCCCGAACTCTTCTAATCCCTTAATCACTATCGGGAGGGTGCGGGTCGGGTCCCCCATGATCAGTAACAGGTCATCAGCATAAGCGACCACTTTATGCCGTCTCCCTTCCATCTCTACGCCTTCTATTGCACTCGACTCTCGTATCCTTGTTAACAGTGGCTCTAGGGAGATGGCGAACAATAGCGGCCACAGGAGGCATCCCTGTTTGGTGCCTCGGGAGAGTTCTATCCTGTCCGTAAGTTCCCCATTGACAGTTATCCTGACCGAAGGGGTAATATAGCATGCTTTAACCATCTTGAGGAAGTTGTCCGCTAATCCCATTCGCTCCAATGTTTTGAATAGCATTGACCATTCCACCCGGTCGAATGCCTTTTCGGCATCGACCGCCAGGAGAGTCGCTGGGATGCCGTGTATAACCACCTTCTCCACCAAGTGCGCAATGCGCCTCAGGTTATCATAAGTCTGCCTACCCGGGATGAAACCCGATTGATCCCCATGGATCAATTCGGGAAGCAATGGAGATAGACATAGGCCCTCATTCTGACTCAGGCGTTAAGGGGTTTACGGCGCCGTAAACGGCGCCGACCCTTAACGCCTGATTACAAGGTTCCCTTTGCGGGATGGCTTTAAACGGCTGCTTTTTGCAGCCGTTAAAATCCACGCCGCAAAGGGACCTTGGCGATAATTACGGCACCGTAATTTACGGTGCCGTAATTATCGCCTTTCCCCATTCCCATTATGCCCTATGGGGCGAAAATGGGAATGGGGAAGGGTAAAATGGGAAATGGGGATTTACCGCCCCATTCACCTTGGAATGGGGCGGTAAATCCGCCAACCACCATGGCGTAAACGTAGTTTACGCCATGGTGGTAAGGGTACTACCCAGGCGGGAACTTACCGCCTGGGTCGTAATGAGGCCCATAGGGCGAGAATTTTAGTATAAATTTTAGCATCCTGATTAATCAGGGCTATTGGACGGTACGAACTCGCGGAGGTCGGGTCCTTCCCTGTTTTATGAAAGACAACAACCTTCGCCTCATTCATGGACAGGGACAAATTACCCTCTTTGTTAGGAATAATTCTCTGTTAAGGCTGATTTCCCAAACCTAGTGAGTCTCCCAGCAGCTTTGCTGGATTTTTGGGGTTTATTTTTTTCTCCTGCTAAGAGTGAGACTCTTTTTCTCCCACTCTTAGGCATGATTTGAGAATGTCCTTTGACTGTGAATGTGTTTTATGGGCTATGGGGTCTTTTACTCCATAGGGCTTCATGTGTTTTTGGTATGTGTGTTACACAGCAGCCTCAGTGCAGTAACACAGGGGTGTCTTAGTGACCCCCCAAACATAGACGCCATACCCTGGGACTGACTACTGTCTCCCAGGGCATGTAAAGTCCCCCCTTGTCGAGTTTCTGGCTGGTGGCAGTGGATACACGCGAAATATTCCACCAGAATATTTCTTATGGGATTTTCCCAATGATTTTAAACGCACCACTTTTTGGTGCAATGTTAAAGATACCGCCAGGTTATTTATTTAATATTTATTCCCCGGTTGGGTCTTATTGCCAAGACTCGGTTTTGAAATGGTGTTTGTGTTCGCCTCTGAATCTCTAACCCAAGTCGAGCCCTTTGTTCCACTTTTTGGCGGGCTTCTCCACAGAAGCCCTCCAAATGGTGCCACTCTCTCTGGGGTCTACAGGATGTGTGGGAGGGGGATTAGGTACCCTGGACTGAGTTGCCTTGGCAACTCAAGTCACACTCTTGTGTGATTGGCCCAGTGGTGAGCACCCCGGCTCACCACTTAGCATGTTTGAGTGAGAGCTAGGCTGTTGAATGGGGGGTTTTCTGCGTAAAAGCAGGGCTTTGGGGACTGGAACTTCAGAAGTCGCCACAGGACCTAAAGAATCCGAAGAGGGGAGAAGCTGAGCCATCTACAATGACGACACCACCGGTGGAGCCTTTGAGCTGGTGGGACCAACCAGTTTGCCTTTTTCGCCTTCCTGGACGTCTTGTGGTCGAATCGCCTGTGCCAACCACCCCGGCGGCCGGATAGCCACGCTTCACCACTACCGTGAATAAAAGGGTCGTACCTTTTAATCGGGAACTCCGCGGCTGGTTTCTTCCCTGGCAGTGCAACGATCTCCAGCTTTCTTCCTCGTCAAGATCATCTCTTCCTCTGGTCGAAGACACAACTTTCACCTGCTGCCAGGAACAACTGCCACCGCTGGAGTTTTCTCACCATTTTATGTACTGTGTCCCGCCTGGTCTCCCTTGCAACAGATTGTCCAAGGTGTCCCGTAAATCCTTGACTTTCTAACTGGGTTGAACTCAGACCTGCTAACTTTGCCTTTCTGAACTGATCCAACCTCTTTTTGACTTTTCTGCAAAGACTTTGAGTGTATTTCCACTGTGTGATCTTGGGCACATTCCGCCTTGCTCTCTCCAAGAGTGGGCCTGGCATATGAACTTTTGGCTCTACAGTAGACCCTGCCTTTCTTGACTTGCTGTTGTTTCTTAAAAGTGTTGGTACTGTATTATTTCCATACTCTGTCTTTTCTCTCCCTTTTTAAACGAATTATTGGAGTGCCATCTACGGTTACGCGCTCACCTCTGTTTGTCTAATAAGTGGTGTCTTAACCTAGACCTGTCAAATAATTAACTAGGGAGGTGTATATACTTATAGTGACTGTGTTTGAACTTGCTTTATATATTAGTTCCAGTGTATTTTCACAAGTGTGTTTTTAAATAAATAATTATATACGTTTAATACCAAAGCTCTGGTCAGTGTTTGCTTGTTCTACTGTGTTTTTAGCCCTATTGTGTATACTCTATATACTGCCTAACTCTTCTTGAGAGAAGTCTGACTGCTCAGCCACCGCTACCAGGTAAATCTGGGTGGTGCAGACTGCTACCAATTGGGTTTACTGCTTACTCCTGTGGTCTTAAACTTTTTGCAGTGGTCCCTAAGGGAACTGCACAGGTTTCTGCCTAACACTGGTGTACAGCGGTGGGATTTGTATTGAGTATACATTTTAGTGTGCTTTTAAATACCTTAGTGCAACTAACCACAAAGCTTAGCACTAAAAAGTTTATTTTCTAACCTGTCAACTATGGAAAGTTATAGTCAAGAGTCCCTTGCTACAAAAACTGCTGATTGTTTAAGAGTTCTCTGTAAGCATAAGAATCTCCTGACTAAAGGCAAGAACATGGAGCTAATAGAAAGATTGTTAGCAAACCAAAGTCTGGGTAGTGGTTCAGAGGAGCATACTCTCCCAGAAAATGTAGATAACAGTGATGATATTGATATTGATCAAAGTATTGATAATCTTGAGGCAGCCAGAAGAGGAGGGTGAGGCTGTTGTAGTTGTCCCCCCTGGGCCGCTGTCTGCTCTACCAGCTGTACCTACTGGACCTTTGCCAGGTCCCACATTTAGTCCTCAATGTATTGAACTAGAGAAAATGAAGCTTGATTGAAGAGACTTGATGCTCAAGCAGAACAAAGGCACCAAGAACTAAACCAAGAACTAAGGCTCAGAGAAATGGAGCTCAAGCATGAGCTAGAGATGAAGAAATTGTCTGTTGAAAATGCTTCTCCCTCCGGATCCTCTAGGAGTTCCAGTCCCAAAAGACCCCGGATGCCTAAAGAGATTGTGGGTATGTATGAGCCTAAGTTGGATGTGTTAGATTGGTTGGCTATGTTTGAGTATAATCATGGGCTCCAGGACATCTCAGGGAATGAGTTACTTCCTTGGTTGTTCTCTAGGCTCCCCCAGTTGCATCTGATGTGGTAATGGAGTTGGGGGAGGTGGATAAGAAGGATTATGAATGTGTGAAGCTAGCTTTAATGGCTAGATTTGGGAAGACCCCTTCCCAGTACCTTAAGAGGTTTAGGACCCTCAAAAAGCATGATGGTAACCCTTGGGCTACCTGGGTGAGGGAAAGTTTGAAGAACTTAGAGGGAGGGATTAAGGGTTACAGGGTGAACACTTATGAGGGAATGAAGAATCTTGTGATGTTGGGGTCAATTTATGATGCCTGCTCTCCTGAGCTCAGGCAGCACTTGGCTGATTCAAAGGAATTAGATTCCAGGAAACTAGCTAAGGCTGCTGACTTGTGGGTTGCCAACAGGGCTACTCACAAGGACTCTGGGTCAACACAGAAAAAGGATGAGGGGAAACAGCCAAAAAAGGACTCCAAAGAGAATTCTAATAATTCCAATCCCAAAGAGGGCCCCAAACAAAACAATAAGGTTAAGCTACAAGGGAAACCAAATCAGGCTAGTGTACCTTTTGGTGCCAAACCAGAAGGAGGTCAGAACAAGCCACCATTCCAAAAAGCATTTGGTAAATGCTATGTTTGTAGCTCTACTGACCATGTGAAAGGGGATCCCAGATGTAAGGGTAAAACCTCAGGGGTCCACACTGTCTCCTTAGCCTTCGCTCCAGAAGAGGAAGTACAAATGGCCAGTGGAAACTTTCTACTACTTGCTGATGATCCCTTTGGAGTCTCAGCCAGTGTTTCTTTAGTGTCCATGGGGTTGTGGGAACAACAGAATTTAGATGTGTATAATTCTATCCCAGATAATACTAAAGAGTATTAAAAGGACAGTGTCCAGGTGAATGGTCAGGAGACTCCTGCCATTAGGGACACTGGGACCAGCGTAACTGTGGTGGATGAATAATTTTTCAAGGCAGAGGATGTTGCTAAGGCACCCAAACGCCTCACCAAGTTAGCTGGACGGCCTGTGTAGATGCTTCCCCAATTACCAGTTCTCATCCAGTGCAATGATATGACTGAGAAGATACCTGTCAGTGTACAATGTGAGGTACCAGGAAGGGTTCTGTTGGGAAATGACCTGAAAACTCTTGGCGTAGTGTCACACAACACCAGACCTCCTAGGAAAAGGTTACAGGAGCTAACCAGACCTGCAAGAGAGAAAACCATGAGAGGTTCTTCTCTGGAGATGATGAAGAAAGATATCACTCCTTCTCCACTGGAGCTACTTACTGCAGTCTCTAAACAAACAGAAGCAAAGGGGCAACCCAAGACCTCTAAGAAGAAGCCAGCAGCAAGCACTCCAGTGCTTCCAACAAGGACTTCCCCTAGGTTGTCCAAAGTTACACTTGTAACTCCACCTCCAGCTGAGGCTGAGAGGGAGGTACAACCCTGTGTGGTTGAACTAGACTCTGAAGAAGAGCTAGTAGAAGGCCAAGAACTTATTGGAGATCTGGATCCTGTTGACCATCCTGAGCTGCAGTCTTTACTGGCAGAAGGTGGACCCAACAGGGCACACTTCAGTAAGGGACAAAGAGAATGTCCAACTCTGGAAGGTCTTCGCCACCAGGCAGCTTCTCAAGCTGATGGGCAAGAGCCTTGGAAGTATAGGTTGCACTGGGAAGATGGCCTCTTCTACAGTGAACCGACTGAGTCTGCACCTGGAGACTACAAGCGACTTGTAGTGCCTCAAGAAAACAGACTACAGTTCTTGCAACTAGCCCATGAGATTCCTTTGGCTGGTCACCTGAGTTTCAAGAAGAACAAGGAAAGGCTCTCACTCTACTTTTATTGGCCAAAAATGGGAGCTGAGGTAGATAAGTTTTGCAAGAGCTGCCACACCTGCCAAACTTCTGGTAATGTTGGTTCCAAGAATGTGGCACCTTTAGTACCTCTCCCAGAAGTGGGAGTCCCATTTGAGAGGATAGGGATTGACATTGTTGGTCCCCTTTATCCTCCAACCTCCTCAGGCAGCAGGTTTATCCTTGTTGTAGTAGACCATGCTACTAGATACCCTGAGGCAATTCCTATGAGGACTGTTACAGCTCAGGCTGTGGCTAAGGCCCTCCTTGGTATTTTATACCAGGGTTGGGTTTCCTAAGGAAGTAATCTCTGACAGGGGGTCAAATTTTATGTCCCACTACATGAAGGCCATGTGGAAAACCTGTGGAGTTACTTACAAGTTCTCAACTGCATACCACCCTCAGACAAATGGGTTGGTAGAAAGGTTCAACAGAACCATGAAGAGCATGATAGGTGCTTTAGAAGAACCACTTAAGAAAAAGTGGGACCTTCTACTGCCATGCCTTCTCTTTGCTTATAGAGAAGTCCCTCAGGAGGGAGTAGGTTATTCTCCCTTTGAACTTCTTTATGGCCATCCAGTCAGGAGTCCATTGGCCCTGATTAACGAGGGATTGGAGAGTGCTCCTTCCCCCAAGCCAGTCAGAGTGACTGACTATGTGATAGGTCTCTGGAGGAGAGTGTCACACATGATGGCAGAAGCTAGTGATAACCTGAAAGCTGGACAAGCTTTGGTCAAACATTGGCATGATCAAAAGACTAACATGGTTGAGTTCACTCAAGACCAGCTACTTCTAGTTATGATTCCAACAAGACAGAGGGCCTTGCAAGACAAATGGAAGGGACCCTTCAAGGTTGTGGGCAAACTTGGAAAGGTGAACTATCTGGTGGACTTGGGCAATCCCAAGGAGGCTTCCAGAGTCTTCCACACCAACAGACTAAAGGCGTATGTCTCCAGGCCTGAAGTAGGAGCCTTGCTTCTAGCTTCATCAGAAGAGGAAGAAGATAGTGAACCTCTCCCTGATCTCCTCAGAGGCTTACCCTTGCATGAAAAGATTGAAGGAGTTAACCTCTCTTCAAAACTGAAACCTGAGCAACAAGAGGAATGCAAATCTATGTTAAATCAGTTTGCCTCCCTGTTCTCACTTTCACCAGGCTTGACCCCTTGGGGCCAGCATGATATACTCACTGGTGACTGTCTGCCAGTCAAAAGCAGAGGATACAGAATGTCAGAGAATGTAAGGACCCACATCAAAGGGGAGGTCAGCAAGATGCTTGACCTCGGGGTAATAGAGCCCTCTACTAGTCCATGGTCTAGCCCAGCTGTGTTAGTACCAAAGGCAGGATCCAAAGAATTGAGATTCTGTGTGGACTATAGAGCTCTTAATGCAGTCACTAAGACTGATGCCCACCCTTTGCCAAGGACAGATGAGTTGGTGGATAGACTTGGTTCAGCCAAGTTCCTCAGCACATTTGATCTAACGTCAGGCTATTGGCAAATAGCCCTGACAGACCATGCCAAGGACAAAAACTGCATTTTCTACCCTAGTTGGCTTATACCAATTTAAGGGTATGCCATTTGGACTGAAAAATGCACCTGCTACATTCCAAAGGATGGTAAATCAGGTTCTGGCTGGGATGGAGGACTTCTGCATGGCATACTTAGATGACATTGCAGTGTTCAGCCACTCAAGGAAAGAGCATGTTAACCACCTAGGACATGTTTTGCAGGCTCTTGAGAAGGCCAATCTGACCATAAAGGCAAGTAAATGCCAGATTGGACAGAGTAAAGTGGTCTACCTTGGGCATGAGGTAGGAGGTGGAGAAATAAGGCCTTTGCTCAGTAAGATTGAAGCTGTGCAAAATTGGACAAAACCTACTACTCAAACCCAGGTGAGAGCCTTCTTAGGCCTCACTGTGTACTACAGGAATTTCACTGAGAACTATGGGACCATAGCCTCTCCACTGAATATGATCTCCTCTCCAAAATTCCGTAAAAAGGTCAGATGGAATGAGGAGTGCAATCAGGCCTTTGAAAACCTGATGAAAGCTCTTTGCCAAGCTCCAGTACTGAGAGCTCCTGACTACCACCAAACTTTCATTGTACAGACAGATGCTTCACATGTAGGTATAGGTGCAGTCCTTAGCCAACTGGATGGGAAAGGTAGGGAGCACCCCATTTGCTTCATCAGTAGAAAGCTGAAGGATCCTGAGACAAGGTGGGCAACAATTGAAAGAGAGTGTTTTGCCTTTGTGCGGGCTCTGAAGAAGTTTAGGCCATACTTGTATGGTTCTACTTTTGTCATTCAGACTGACCACCAACCCTTGAGATGGCTGATGCAAATGAAGGGGGGAAATCCAAAACTATTGAGATGGTCAATCTGCCTTCAAGTGTTTGATTTCACCATTGAGCACAGGTCAGGGTGTCACCACCAAAATGCTGATGGTCTCTCTAGGATGTATGTCATCGACTAGAGGTATGAGATTCACCCAGGAGTGGATTAAATCCTTCTGTCCCTTAGTCTGGGGGTGGGGGCAGTGTTAGGGAGAATTTTCTGTTAAGGCTGATTTCCCAAACCTAGTGAGTCCCCCAGCAGCTTTGCTGGATTTTTGGGGTTTATTTTTTTCTCCTGCTAAGAGTGAGACTCTTTTTCTCCCACTCTTAGGCATGATTTCAGAATGTCCTTTGACTGTGAATGTGTTTTATGGGCTATGGGGTCTTTTACTCCATAGGGCTTCATGTGTTTTTGGTATGTGTGTTACACAGCACCCTCAGTGCAGTAACACAGGGGTGTCATAGTGACCCCCCAAACATAGACTCCACACCCTGGGACTGACTACTGTCTCCAAGGGCATGTAAAGTCACCATTGGCTTTACTAGTCTCAAATTGTGAACAGAACCAGTACAAACCATCATATTGTGGAAGCACTGGTAGGGGTAATTCGATTGCCCCTGGGTCTGTTTTCCAAGGGGGCACTGTCCAGTCCCCCCTTGTCGAGTTTCTGGCTGGTGGCAGTGGATACCACGCAAAATATTCCACCAGAATATTTCTTATGGGATTTTCCCATTGATTTTAAACGCACCACTTTTTGGTGTAATGTTAAAGATACCGCCAGGTTATTTATTTAATATTTATTCCCCGGTTGGGTCTTTTTGCCAGGACTCGGTTTTAAAATGGCGTTTGTGTTCGCCTCTGAAACTCTAACCCAAGTCGAGCCCTTTTTTTTCCACTTTTTGGCGGGCTTCTCCACAGAAATGGTGCCACTCTGTCTGGGGTCTACAGGATGTGTGGAAGGGGGATTAGGCACCCTGGACTGAGTTGCCTTGGCAACTCAAGTTGCACTCTTGTGTGATTGGCCCAATTAGCATGTTTGAGTGACAGCTAGGCTGTTGAATGGGGGTTTTGTCTGCATAAAAGCAGGGCTTTGGGGACTGGAACTTCAGAAGTCGCCACAGGACCTAAAGAATCTGAAGAGGGGAGAAGCTGAGCCATCTACAACGACGACACCACCGGTGGAGCCCTGCTGTACGAACTCACCACTTCTCTGACGACTGAGGAGATCTTCTTCCAGGAGAGTCTTCTTCCCTTTGAGCTGGTGGGACCAACCAGTTCGCCTTTTTCGCCTTCCTGGATGTCTTGTGGTCGTATCGCCCGTGCCAAGTACCCCGGCGGCCGGATAGCCACGCTTCACCACTACCGCGAATAAAAGGGTTGTACCTTTTAATCGGGAACTCCGCGGCTCGTTTCTTCCCTGGCAGTGCAACGACCTCCAGCTTTCTTCCTCGTCGAGATCTTCTCTTCCTCTGGTTGAAGCCATGACTTGCAACCGCTGCCAGGAACAACTGCCACCGCTGGAGTTTTCTCACCATTTCAGGTACTGTGTCCCCCCTGTTCTCCCTTGCAACAGATTGTCCAAGGTGTCCCGTAAATCCTTGACTTTCTAACTGGGTTGTCCTCAGACCTGCTAACTTTGCCTTTCTGAACTGATCCAACCTCTTTTTGACTTTTCTGCAAAGACTTTGAGTGTATTTCCACTGTGTGATCTTGGGCACATTCCGCCTTGCTCTCTCCAAGAGTGGGCCCGGCCTATGAACTTTTGGCTCTACAGTAGACCCTGCCTTTCTTGACTTGCTGTTGTTTCTTAAAAGTGTTGGTACTGTATTATTTCCATACTCTGTCTTTTCTCTCCCTTTTTAAATGAATTATTGGAGTGCCATCTACGGTTACGCGCTCACCTCTGTTTGTCTAATAAGTGGTGTCTTAACCTAGACCTGTCAAATAATTAACTAGGGAGGTGTATATACTTATAGTGACTGTGTTTGAACTTGCTTTATATATTAGTTCCAGTGTATTTTCACAAGTGTGTTTTTAAATAAATAATTATATACGTTTAATACCAAAGCTCTGGTCAGTGTTTGCTTGTTCTACTGTGTTTTTAGCCCTATTGTGTATACTCTATATACTGCCTAACTCTTCTTGAGAGAAGTCTGACTGCTCAGCCACCGCTACCAGGTAAATCTGGGTGGTGCAGACTGCTACCAATTGGGTTTACTGCTTACTCCTGTGGTCTTAAACTTTTTGCAGTGGTCCCTAAGGGAACTGCACAGGTTTCTGCCTAACACTGGTGTACAGCGGTGGGATTTGTATTGAGTATACATTTTAGTGTGCTTTTAAATACCTTAGTGCAACTAACCACAAAGCTTAGCACTAAAAAGTTTATTTTCTAACCTGTCAACTATGGAAAGTTATAGTCAAGAGTCCCTTGCTACAAAAACTGCTGATTGTTTAAGAGTTCTCTGTAAGCATAAGAATCTCCTGACTAAAGGCAAGAACATGGAGCTAATAGAAAGATTGTTAGCAAACCAAAGTCTGGGTAGTGGTTCAGAGGAGCATACTCTCCCAGAAAATGTAGATAACAGTGATGATATTGATATTGATCAAAGTATTGATAATCTTGAGGCAGCCAGAAGAGGAGGGTGAGGCTGTTGTAGTTGTCCCCCCTGGGCCGCTGTCTGCTCTACCAGCTGTACCTACTGGACCTTTGCCAGGTCCCACATTTAGTCCTCAATGTATTGAACTAGAGAAAATGAAGCTTGATTGAAGAGACTTAATGCTCAAGCAGAACAAAGGCACCAAGAACTAAACCAAGAACTAAGGCTCAGAGAAATGGAGCTCAAGCATGAGCTAGAGATGAAGAAATTGTCTGTTGAAAATGCTTCTCTCTCCGGATCCTCTAGGAGTTCCAGTCCCAAAAGACCCCGGATGCCTAAAGAGATTGTGGGTATGTATGAGCCTAAGTTGGATGTGTTAGATTGGTTGGCTATGTTTGAGTATAATCATGGGCTCCAGGACATCTCAGGGAATGAGTTACTTCCTTGGTTGTTCTCTAGGCTCCCCCAGTTGCATCTGATGTGGTAATGGAGTTGGGGGAGGTGGATAAGAAGGATTATGAATGTGTGAAGCTAGCTTTAATGGCTAGATTTGGGAAGACCCCTTCCCAGTACCTTAAGAGGTTTAGGACCCTCAAAAAGCATGATGGTACCCCTTGGGCTACCTGGGTGAGTGAAAGTTTGAAGAACTTAGAGGGAGGGATTAAGGGTTACAGGGTGAACACTTATGAGGGAATGAAGAATCTTGTGATGTTGGGGTCAATTTATGATGCCTGCTCTCCTAAGCTCAGGCAGCACTTGGCTGATTCAAAGGAATTAGATTCCAGGAAACTAGCTAAGGCTGCTGACTTGTGGGTTGCCAACAGGGCTACTCACAAGGACTCTGGGTCAACACAGAAAAAGGATGAGGGGAAACAGCCAAAAAAGGACTCCAAAGAGAATTCTAATAATTCCAATCCCAAAGAGGGCCCCAAACAAAACAATAAGGTTAAGCTACAAGGGAAACCAAATCAGGCTAGTGTACCTTTTGGTGCCAAACCAGAAGGAGGTCAGAACAAGCCACCATTCCAAAAAGCATTTGGTAAATGCTATGTTTGTAGCTCTACTGACCATGTGAAAGGGGATCCCAGATGTAAGGGTAAAACTTCAGGGGTCCACACTGTCTCCTTAGCCTTCGCTCCAGAAGAGGAAGTACAAATGGCCAGTGGAAACTTTCTACTACTTGCTGATGATCCCATTGGAGTCTCAGCCAGTGTTTCTTTAGTGTCCATGGGGTTGTGGGAACAACAGAATTTAGATGTGTATAATTCTATCCCAGATAATACTAAAGAGTATTAAAAGGACAGTGTCCAGGTGAATGGTCAGGAGACTCCTGCCATTAGGGACACTGGGACCAGCGTAACTGTGGTGGATGAATAATTTTTCAAGGCAGAGGATGTTGCTAAGGCACCCAAACGCCTCACCAAGTTAGCTGGACGGCCTGTGTAGATGCTTCCCCAATTACCAGTTCTCATCCAGTGCAATGATATGACTGAGAAGATACCTGTCAGTGTACAATGTGAGGTACCAGGAAGGGTTCTGTTGGGAAATGACCTGAAAACTCTTGGCGTAGTGTCACACAACACCAGACCTCCTAGGAAAAGGTTACAGGAGCTAACCAGACCTGCAAGAGAGAAAACCATGAGAGGTTCTTCTCTGGAGATGATGAAGAAAGATGTCACTCCTTCTCCACTGGAGCTACTTACTGCAGTCTCTAAACAAACAGAAGCAAAGGGGCAACCCAAGACCTCTAAGAAGAAGCCAGCAGCAAGCACTCCAGTGCTTCCAACAAGGACTTCCCCTAGGTTGTCCAAAGTTACACTTGTAACTCCACCTCCAGCTGAGGCTGAGAGGGAGGTACAACCCTGTGTGGTTGAACTAGACTCTGAAGAAGAGCTAGTAGAAGGCCAAGAACTTATTGGAGATCTGGATCCTGTTGACCAACCTGAGCTGCAGTCTTTACTGGCAGAAGGTGGACCCAACAGGGCACACTTCAGTAAGGGACAAAGAGAATGTCCAACTCTGGAAGGTCTTCGCCACCAGGCAGCTTCTCAAGCTGATGGGCAAGAGCCTTGGAAGTATAGGTTGCACTGGGAAGATGGCCTCTTCTACAGTGAACCGACTGAGTCTGCACCTGGAGACTACAAGCGACTTGTAGTGCCTCAAGAAAACAGACTACAGTTCTTGCAACTAGCCCATGAGATTCCTTTGGCTGGTCACCTGAGTTTCAAGAAGAACAAGGAAAGGCTCTCACTCTACTTTTATTGGCCAAAAATGGGAGCTGAGGTAGATAAGTTTTGCAAGAGCTGCCACACCTGCCAAACTTCTGGTAATGTTGGTTCCAAGAATGTGGCACCTTTAGTACCTCTCCCAGAAGTGGGAGTCCCATTTGAGAGGATAGGGATTGACATTGTTGGTCCCCTTTATCCTCCAACCTCCTCAGGCAACAGGTTTATCCTTGTTGTAGTAGACCATGCTACTAGATACCCTGAGGCAATTCATATGAGGACTGTTACAGCTCAGGCTGTGGCTAAGGCCCTCCTTGGTATTTTTTACCAGGGTTGGGTTTTCCTAAGGAAGTAATCTCTGACAGGGGGTCAAATTTTATGTCCCACGACATGAAGGCCATGTGGAAAACCTGTGGAGTTACTTACAAGTTCTCAACTGCATACCACCCTCAGACAAATGGGTTGGTAGAAAGGTTCAACAGAACCATGAAGAGCATGATAGGTGCTTTAGAAGAACCACTTAAGAAAAAGTGGGACCTTCTACTGCCATGCCTTCTCTTTGCTTATAGAGAAGTCCCTCAGGAGGGAGTAGGTTATTCTCCCTTTGAACTTCTTTATGGCCATCCAGTCAGGAGTCCATTGGCCCTGATTAACGAGGGATTGGAGAGTGCTCCTTCCCCCAAGCCAGTCAGAGTGACTGACTATGTGATAGGTCTCTGGAGGAGAGTGTCACACATGATGGCAGAAGCTAGTGATAACCTGAAAGCTGGACAAGCTTTGGTCAAACACTGGCATGATCAAAAGACTAACATGGTTGAGTTCACTCAAGACCAGCTACTTCTAGTTATGATTCCAACAAGACAGAGGGCCTTGCAAGACAAATGGAAGGGACCCTTCAAGGTTGTGGGCAAACTTGGAAAGGTGAACTATCTGGTGGACTTGGGCAATCCCAAGGAGGCTTCCAGAGTCTTCCACACCAACAGACTAAAGGCGTATGTCTCCAGGCCTGAAGTAGGAGCCTTGCTTCTAGCTTCATCAGAAGAGGAAGAAGATAGTGAACCTCTCCCTGATCTCCTCAGAGGCTTACCCTTGCATGAAAAGATTGAAGGAGTTAACCTCTCTTCAAAACTGAAACCTGAGCAACAAGAGGAATGCAAATCTATGTTAAATCAGTTTGCCTCCCTGTTCTCACTTTCACCAGGCTTGACCCCTTGGGGCCAGCATGATATACTCACTGGTGACTGTCTGCCAGTCAAAAGCAGAGGATACAGAATGTCAGAGAATGTAAGGACCCACATCAAAGGGGAGGTCAGCAAGATGCTTGACCTCGGGGTAATAGAGCCCTCTACTAGTCCATGGTCTAGCCCAGTTGTGTTAGTACCAAAGGCAGGATCCAAAGAATTGAGATTCTGTGTGGACTATAGAGCTCTTAATGCAGTCACTAAGACTGATGCCCACCCTTTGCCAAGGACAGATGAGTTGGTGGATAGACTTGGTTCAGCCAAGTTCCTCAGCACATTTGATCTAACGTCAGGCTATTGGCAAATAGCCCTGACAGACCATGCCAAGGACAAAAACTGCATTTTCTACCCTAGTTGGCTTATACCAATTTAAGGGTATGCCTTTTGGACTGAAAAATGCACCTGCTACATTCCAAAGGATGGTAAATCAGGTTCTGGCTGGGATGGAGGACTTCTGCATGGCATACTTAGATGACATTGCAGTGTTCAGCCACTCAAGGAAAGAGCATGTTAACCACCTAGGGCATGTTTTGCAGGCTCTTGAGAAGGCCAATCTGACCATAAAGGCAAGTAAATGCCAGATTGGACAGAGTAAAGTGGTCTACCTTGGGCATGAGGTAGGAGGTGGAGAAATAAGGCCTTTGCTCAGTAAGATTGAAGCTGTGCAAAATTGGACAAAACCTACTACTCAAACCCAGGTGAGAGCCTTCTTAGGCCTCACTGTGTACTACAGGAATTTCACTGAGAACTATGGGACCATAGCCTCTCCACTGAATATGATCTCCTCTCCAAAATTCCGTAAAAAGGTCAGATGGAATGAGGAGTGCAATCAGGCCTTTGAAAACCTGATGAAAGCTCTTTGCCAAGCTCCAGTACTGAGAGCTCCTGACTACCACCAAACTTTTATTGTACAGACAGATGCTTCACATGTAGGTATAGGTGCAGTCCTTAGCCAACTGGATGGGAAAGGTAGGGAGCACCCCATTTGCTTCATCAGTAGAAAGCTGAAGGATCCTGAGACAAGGTGGGCAACAATTGAAAGAGAGTGTTTTGCCTTTGTGCGGGCTCTGAAGAAGTTTAGGCCATACTTGTATGGTTCTACTTTTGTCATTCAGACTGACCACCAACCCTTGAGATGGCTGATGCAAATGAAGGGGGGAAATCCAAAACTATTGAGATGGTCAATCTGCCTTCAAGTGTTTGATTTCACCATTGAGCACAGGTCAGGGTGTCACCACCAAAATGCTGATGGTCTCTCTAGGATGTATGTCATCGACTAGAGGTATGAGATTCACCCAGGAGTGGATTAAATCCTTCTGTCCCTTAGTCTGGGGGTGGGGGCAGTGTTAGGGAGAATTTTCTGTTAAGGCTGATTTCCCAAACCTAGTGAGTCCCCCAGCAGCTTTGCTGGATTTTTGGGGTTTATTTTTTTCTCCTGCTAAGAGTGAGACTCTTTTTCTCCCACTCTTAGGCATGATTTCAGAATGTCCTTTGACTGTGAATGTGTTTTATGGGCTATGGGGTCTTTTACTCCATAGGGCTTCATGTGTTTTTGGTATGTGTGTTACACAGCACCCTCAGTACAGTAACACAGGGGTGTCATAGTGACCCCCCAAACATAGACTCCACACCCTGGGACTGACTACTGTCTCCAAGGGCATGTAAAGTCACCATTGGCTTTACTAGTCTCAAATTGTGAACAGAACCAGTACAAACCATCATATTGTGGAAGCACTGGTAGGGGTAATTCGATTGCCCCTGGGTCTGTTTTCCAAGGGGGCACTGTCCAGTCCCCCCTTGTCGAGTTTCTGGCTGGTGGCAGTGGATACCACGCAAAATATTCCACCAGAATATTTCTTATGGGATTTTCCCATTGATTTTAAACGCACCACTTTTTGGTGTAATGTTAAAGATACCGCCAGGTTATTTATTTAATATTTATTCCCCGGTTGGGTCTTTTTGCCAGGACTCGGTTTTAAAATGGCGTTTGTGTTCGCCTCTGAAACTCTAACCCAAGTCGAGCCCTTTGTTCCACTTTTTGGCGGGCTTCTCCACAGAAATGGTGCCACTCTGTCTGGGGTCTACAGGATGTGTGGAAGGGGGATTAGGCACCCTGGACTGAGTTGCCTTGGCAACTCAAGTTGCACTCTTGTGTGATTGGCCCAATTAGCATGTTTGAGTGACAGCTAGGCTGTTGAATGGGGGTTTTGTCTGCATAAAAGCAGGGCTTTGGGGACTGGAACTTCAGAAGTCGCCACAGGACCTAAAGAATCTGAAGAGGGGAGAAGCTGAGCCATCTACAACGACGACACCACCGGTGGAGCCCTGCTGTACGAACTCACCACTTCTCTGACGACTGAGGAGATCTTCTTCCAGGAGAGTCTTCTTCCCTTTGAGCTGGTGGGACCAACCAGTTCGCCTTTTTCGCCTTCCTGGATGTCTTGTGGTCGTATCGCCCGTGCCAAGTACCCCGGCGGCCGGATAGCCACGCTTCACCACTACCGCGAATAAAAGGGTTGTACCTTTTAATCGGGAACTCCGCGGCTCGTTTCTTCCCTGGCAGTGCAACGACCTCCAGCTTTCTTCCTCGTCGAGATCTTCTCTTCCTCTGGTTGAAGCCATGACTTGCAACCGCTGCCAGGAACAACTGCCACCGCTGGAGTTTTCTCACCATTTCAGGTACTGTGTCCCCCCTGTTCTCCCTTGCAACAGATTGTCCAAGGTGTCCCGTAAATCCTTGACTTTCTAACTGGGTTGACCTCAGACCTGCTAACTTTGCCTTTCTGAACTGATCCAACCTCTTTTTGACTTTTCTGCAAAGACTTTGAGTGTATTTCCACTGTGTGATCTTGGGCACATTCCGCCTTGCTCTCTCCAAGAGTGGGCCCGGCCTATGAACTTTTGGCTCTACAGTAGACCCTGCCTTTCTTGGCTTGCTGTGGTTTCTTAAAAGTGTTGGTACTGTGTTATTTCCATACTCTGTCTTTTTTCTCCCTTTTTAAACGAATTATTGGAGTGCCATCTACGGTTACACGCTCACCTCTGTTTGTCTAATAAGTGGTGTCTTAACCTAGACTTGTCGAATAATTAACTAGGGAGGGGTATATACTTATAGTGACTGTGTTTGAACTTGCTTGATATATTAGTGCCAGTGTATTTTCACAAGTGTGTGTTTTAAATAAATAATTATATACTTTTAATACCAAAGCTCTGGTCAGTGTTTGCTTGTTCTACTGTGTTTTTAGCCCTATTGTGAATACTCTATATACTGCCTAACTCTTCTTGAGAGAAGTCTGACTGCTCAGCCACAGCTACCAGTTAAATCTGGGTGGTGCAAACTGCTACCAATTGGGTTTACTGCTTACTCCTGTGGTCTTAAACTTTTTGCAGTGGTCCCTAAGGGAACTGCACAGGTTTCCGCCTAACACTTTTCTCTAAAGGAGTTGTACAATTTGGTTAGAAAAGGAATCAGATCCTCTGCATACTTCTTATAGAAGGTCGCCGTGAAGCCATCGGGCCCAGGGGGGCCTTGCCCGTCTGAAGACTCTTAATTGCTTGGCGCACCTCCTCCTCCCTTATGTCGCCATCCAGCAAGTCCCTATTTCTTTCAGATAGTCGTGGTAGTGGGAGGGGATCTAGGTAGCTGTCCTGATCGTCCCCATTCAGCCATTCCGTGGAGTATAGATCCTTATAGAAGGCTCTGAACTCCTCCCCTATGTCAGTGGTGGTGGAGAGCCTTTCCCCTTGTTTATTAAATAAAGTCTTGATCAACCCCTTCTTTTGCTGTGCCCGTAATTGTCTCGCGAGCAGTTTATCCGCTCTATTGGCTTTAGCATAGTACCAGTGTCTGAGGCGGAGAAGACTCATTTCCGCCTTTTTCATGCAAAGAACATCCAACTGACCCTGCACATGCCTCATGGCCCTCCTCAAAGAGAGTGTCGGTTTTTTCGCACATTCCCTTTGTATATCCGCTAATTTTACTTCCAGCTCTCTTTCCCAGGCCTGCCTCTGCTTGGCTCTCGTTGCTCTTTTTGCAATAAATTGCCCCCTTATGACGGCCTTCAGGGTATCACATACCACTCCCAGTTTTACCTCACCCGTATCATTGATAGCAAGAAACTCCCTTATTTCCCCCCTGATTTCTTCTCCCAGTATCGGGTCCTGCAGAACCTCCTGAGGGAGCCTCCATCTCCAGAGTCCCGATTGCCCATGAGACCATTGCACCTGCAGCATCAAGAGGGCATGGTCCGAGATCGAAATCGGTCCAATTTCTATGTTGGAGATCTTCCCCAAAAGACCTGCCGTCACCCAGAAGTAATCTATCCGTGTCAAAGACATGAGAATAGTAGGTGAAGCCACTCTGTTGGGCCTTGCGCTCTCTCCACACATCTACCAGCGACAGATGACTCATAAGCTGTTGGAGTTGTTTCGAGGGCGCCCCTAGTCCCCGACCGCCCCCCGAGCTCCTATTTATAGGCGGGTGCCACGTTATGTTTAAATCACACCCCAGGATGATTTCCCCCTCTGCAAAACCTTCTAGTTTCCCAATTGTTTCCCTCAGGAAACTGTCTTGCCCCGTGTTTGGGGCGTATATATTTGCCAACGTACAGCGGAGCCTATCGTTGCCCTTACAAACAAGTACCTCCCCGCCTTATCCATTAGCGTTCCATGAAGGAGGATGTTCCGACTTTTACGTGCCGCTATCAGGACTCCTGCCTTTTTGTCCTGAGCGTTGGACTGCCCCAACAGATCATACCCCTTTATGCTCAGTTTGTTTTTGTCCCGCAGCTTAATGTGGGTCTCTTGCAGCAAGATAATGTCAAAACCCTCTCTTTTCAGTAGAACCTCTATTTTTTTCCTTTTAACCGGGTGATTGAGCCCCCTGACATTAAATGTCAATATTCGCAGTTCACCCATGGGCTTAAAGTCTTGAAGGGAGCCTGGCACCCGTTCCTGACCTACTCCGAGAACCCTTCCCCTTCCATCCCCACCCTGTCCCTCCCCAAAGGAAAGAAGCTGACCCCCTCTGCCCCTGCCCTCCCACCCCACCAACTTCCCCAAACAACAACAGCAATCCCAAGGAGAGACCAGGTGTCTAACATAGCAAGGGCGTTCCGCCCCTCGCCCCCGTCCCTCTGCACACTTGGGTGTAACCGTGCGGGGACTCCTAAACCCTGCATGAACCTCTATTTTTGTATTCCAATTCAACTGCCCTCCTCCGCCGGGCCGCCCTCCAATGAACAGCAACACGCTAGCCTACTCAGAAGACCCAGCGAGTCCCCTCCCCCCCGTGGAAGGGTCCACCGGTCTCTTCAGGAGATGGCATCCGGTACTGCCCTCCGGTTTCCCCTTTTTTGCAATGCGTTCCTGCTCTGCACCGATCGCCATCCGGACAGGTTTCTACGCCTGGCCTCTCTCTCCCGACGAAGATCCTGTTCATCGCATGCCTCTTGTAACCCCATAAGCTGCAGGCCCTCCTCACACATTTGTACTCTCTTCTGCTTGCCATTCCATGTGAATAGAAAGCCGAACGGGAAGGTCCACCTGTATCTAATATCTCTGGTGATCAACTCTTTAATCACTGGAGCCATTCTTCTTCTTTTCTGCAACGTGACCAAAGCCAGGTCCTGGAACAGTTGAATGTCCACTCCATTCATCCGGATATGTTCAATATCTTGCGCCTTCCGCAGAATCTGTTGCTTTTGCTGGTAGGAAGTGAGGGCAACCAACACATCTCTGGGCAGCTCCCCAGGTTCGCCTGTACCTTTCGGGCCCACCCTGTGAACCCTGTCAATTCCCACTTCTTCTTCCCCGTCAGCCCCCAGGATGTCCCTAAAGACCTCCTGGACTGCGGTTTTAAGGTCATTATCCAGAACTGATTCAACCATATTCTTGATCCTAATATTTGATCGCCGAGACCTGTTCTCCAGATCTTTACATTGCAACTCTAAATTGTGAGTGAGGGTCGCAAGATGGTCTAGGACTTGCCCACTCTTCAGAGTGTCCTCCTCTATGCGTTGTACCGATCTCTCCAATACGTCCATCCGCTCTTCCAGTATAGAGACGTCAGCTCTAATCTCTTGTAGCGCCTGCTTCATTTCATCTCTTAGAGAGCTAAATTGCTCATGCACCGTACACATGAATGTCTCTTGTAGTGACTTGAAGCAGGAGTGGAGCTCCTCTTTCGAGGTGGAGGCCCGTGATGGACAAGATTGCTCCGCCTGGAGGCCTTCGTGCTGGCCCCTTTGGATGCATAGCTAACTCCGATGCCCACATCTGGACCAAGTTCAAATCTTGCTTGGTAGCGTTGGGTTGCACCTGGGGTACACCACTCTTCCCCTTGTGATTTGGACATTCTATACGGGGGGTGGGGGTGAGCCCAGTCCAATGCGTCCTTTATGCACAGATCCTTCCTTCCTCCTTCCCCTCCATCCACAGCTCCTCCTGTGGCTCCAAGTCCAATTACCCTGGGCCCAGGGCGAGCTGTGATCCCAAAAAATCACCACCGGGCTGGGTGTCTACAGTCACCAGTCGCGGGGAGGGAATTCACCGACGCTGTGCTCCAGCACACAGTTGAGGGATGAAATCCAGCTCCAATGTGGGGGGACCCCAGGCTCTAACTTCTCTTCACTGGCCCCCTGTATGCACTTGGGGGAACCACCTCAGTCGCTCACTCTCAGCCTCCCCTGCCGCTGGTATGTGTGATTAGGTGCCTCCTTCCACATCCTGCCCAGGCCCACTCAAGTATTCAGGGCCCCCACCGCTGCGCAGCTGCTCACCTTCCCAGTCCGGAGGAGCGCCGCTTGCCTCCCGGAGTCTCCTAATTGGGTGCCCGCTCCTGCTCCTTCAGTCCACTCCTGCCGAGGCACTGCCTGCTGGGCCCCTGTCAATGCTCCACCGTCCGACCACGGATGGGGGCACGACCCGCCGAGCCTCCCCACGGGCCGGCACCCGGCGCCACGGCTGCCGTTCCAGTCACGGAGGTCCGCCCCCAAGCCGGTCCGGCACCGTCCTCAGGCGATCGCCGCTCCAAGTCACTCCCCCCACCGTGGGGAGACTGCAACGCCCGGCGATGGGGCCTCTATTCTCCCTCAAGTGCCGCAATCCTCGCATGCCCGAGTTCACTCTTCCCGAGGCTCTCCCATTCGGGTCTCGGAGGCTCCAAACAGCTACTCCCTCTTATCTCCAGTACGGGAGAGAGGCGACCGGCGATCCGGGCTTGTCGCTAGCTTTATTGTGCACCGTTAACAGGGCAGCCCGGCGGGAGAGACAGCCGGACACGTCTCTACGCTGCGGCCGCCATCTTGAATCCGGTTATTATGCCTTTTAATTCGGCTATCTATAGCTTTTGGACATTACCCTGAAATGTGGGAAACAGTTTCACGTACATTTTTACAGTATCTGCAACAAGCAAATGATCGATCTCTTCCTCTAGAAATAGTGTCTTGTGTGCTCAATGTGTTGGTTCTAAGCATTAACCAGCGATGTATTGGTTTTCTTTGACACATTTTGGTTTTCTAAGCCAAAAGTATGATGCAGGATTATTTTGAAAATAGCAAACTCCATGCCCTTGCACTGGCAGTTTTTTCCATTTCTCAAATTCTTCCAATCACCAGTCATAAAATGCAAGGAGGCCATATGAATAATTACGGTATTCTGCTCCTGATTTTAGTTTTTGTTTTGATGACATAATCAATCTTGTCATTAATGTTCCAACCTACATATTGAAATGTGAACAACAAAGTTCCTGCGGGCACGATCCTTAAGTGGAAGGCGCTAGGGCCCCAATGTAATTATGGAGACGGGAGACTGCGTGCTCCAAAACCCACAGACCACCCGTAAAGGCTTATAATTAGTGTCAGAAAAGAGAAAGGAGCTGGGTCTTGCATATAAGCGCTCTACCCTGTTTTTTATCTAAGAATCCTGTTGTGAAAATTGATTCAATAAAGATTGTCATCAATTTAAATACAGCTGTCAGCAAAATATTATATTTCAATAATGTTTAATTGTCCCATTGGCAAATTTGCTCAGCCCAACTGACACGTGTTTCCACCCCTTCTGGGTCGTCCTCAAGGCAGTTCAATCTGTATTCCAAATCCCTGTTCAAAATCTGCATGTAGCAAGATAAGATAAATAAATTGTCTGTTTCTTTACAAGTTGATCAAGTTCGTTGTCCGAGGCTGAATCAATTCCAAATCCTATGTCATGTATCACTTGCCTCCAACTAGTGTTGTTGATGTGGGTATAGGATGGATACAATTCTGGGTTAAATACCTAAATGTCAAATAAGAGATCCTGTATGGGATGGCGTTCCGCACCAATTTATTGAATCAATTTTCACAACAGGATTCTTAGATAAAAAACAGGGTAGAGCACTGATATCCAAGACCCAGCTTCTACATATTTAAATGATAGATGAATGAATTTGTCAGGTGATTCTCTGAGGTACAACAGGTTGTTATCTTTATTAATACCTATGGTCTTATATAGCTTTGGTATTGAAAGACCTCCTTTTTTTCTTTTATCAAATAAGAGTCCATCAAAAGTTTAGGCAGGAAGATAAAGAAAGCTCTTTACATATCTTTTGATAGTTTCATCCAGTGTGTTGAGTGTCTTAGCATCAGATGGTCCCATTTCTAGTTTGTACAAAGGTTTTGTGATTAGGTATTGGCAGAAAAAGTCAACTTTCAGAGTTAGTTTAAGCGGTAGATAGTCCCGTTTGGCTGCGCAAGATTATAACGTATCATTCATGCTGATGTTCTTTGCATAAGTGTGGATAAAAAATGTAGGCTGAGATAGTGCTCGCTATCTCCAGGATGTATGATATCCATTTGTTGTTCTTCAAATGTCTATGGTTTACACGTATTCACTGTGATTCTTTCTCCCATGTGAATAATAAGGAAACCATGGGCCTCATTACGAGATTGGAGGTAATGAAAAAAGGAAGGCGGAATGGTAATAGTGGCATCGTTAACGGGTCCGGGGCATTCCGACCCGACAACCCGCCAATACCGGCACCACCCGTACCGTGCCCCCTCATACCGGCATGGGCGTGTACACGCTCCCCTTCGGGGAGTCAATACCGGCATGCCGGTAATAGGAGGACATCACAACCCATGCGGGCATGCAAATACCGGCATCCCGAAGCCGGTAAACAGGGCCTGCACGATGGCGGCCATACAGGCATCGCGAACCACCCGTAAACAGCAATCAAGCCAACTGGCACAGGTGCACACAATCACCACAGGTGGACTCAATGGAGTCAGGCCCAGTATAAAAGGAGTACACGCGCACACCACACCACTTCCTACGCCAAAATGCTACCACTGGCTGTTGCAATCATGGCGCTGGAGGACATGCCTATACTGCTACAAATACAGCAACAACCGCAACTACAACAACAACTACAGCAGCAACAACAGGCAGCACAGAGGAGACGCAGGAGGAGAAGGAGGGTGAGACTTGACCAGCAATTACCACCAGGGCAGCCAGTAGTACCTCGTAGGCAGTCATCAATCCCTCGCATCAGACCCAGCCCATTCAATCTATCCCCTGACCAGATCCACACCCTGTACCGGTTGGACCGGGACACCATCACCACCATAGTGGACATGATAGGCAACGACATTGCCAGCCTCATAGAAACACGCACTGCCATCCCCACACTACTAAAGGTGGTGTCTGTGCTCCACTTCCTGGCCACAGGCACCTACCAGCACACATTGGGGCAGCTGCATGGCATATCACAACCACTATTTTCATGCATGCGGACCCAAGTGCTGGATGCCCTCCTGAAGCATGCTAGCACCCACATAACCCTACCACGGACTGCCCAAGAGATAGCCGACACCAAAGTAGGCTTCCATGCACTGGCAGGCATGCCCAATTGCGTTGGTGCCCTGGACTACACCCATGTAGAATTCGTAGTCCCCCATGCCGTAGAGGCGGTGTACTGCAATCGCAAGCAATACCACTCCATCAATGTGCAGATGGTATGTGACTCCAGCAAGATCATCACACATTGCTGCGCCCGATTTCCCGGATCAACACATGATGCCATGGTTCTGCGTAACTCCACGCTACCCTGTCACATGGAGCGACATGCTGGACCACGTGCCTGGCTGCTTGGTGAGTTGCCTAACTGGCCCATGGCAGTGCATCGGGGTAGTGATGTTTTGGGATGCATACTCCATCTGGGTGGGAATGGGGGGGGATGCATACTCCACCTGGGTGGGAATGGGGGGGATGCATACTCCACCTGGGTGGGATTGGGGAGGATGCATACTCCACCTGGGTGGGAATGGATGGTGAGTGGAGAATGCACGCAGAGCTAATGACTCCTGACCTGAACCCCCCAACCCCAACATGACACATCATTGGCACACATCTGACCATTAACGCATATAAATTACCACATGTAAGACGCACAACCTGGCCACCATGTGTATGTCAAGTAATGCATGACTAAACAGGATCACAACTGTGCCAATGTGGCTAGAGTGACCCTGCACAGTGTAGTATACACAGCATAAATGGGAGGCTAAATATTGTCGTACAACCACAGTACATCCGCCTCAGCATGCATTATTTCACCCTGCATCATCTATTCAACGCCATCCAGACTACCACACCTCATAGCATTATAGAATGCATCTAGATAATATTTGTGCATACGTGCAGGGACATGTGCATATCCACACCAAATAGTTGCGGGCATGACTCTGAATCCTGAAGGTGGCAGCTCATACTGACACACACCTATTTGTATGTGCTTGCAGGAGATGGAGGATATCCCTTGAAGCCGTGGCTACTTAGCCCTGTGTGGAACCAGCGGAACAGCCATGAAGAGAAGTACAATCGGGTTCACACCCGTACCCGTGTTGTGATTGAGCAGACTTTTGGCCTGTTGAAGGCGCGGTTCCGCTGCCTAAGCAGGTCTGGTGGAGCACTCCTTTATAGGCCTGAGTCATGCTGCACAACATGTGCGTCCGGAGAAATGTACCACTGCCACTTGACATTGACATGCATGCACTGGGTGAGGATGATGAGGATGGAGACGGAGGTGAAGCAGCACCCCTGCCAGTACATGATGCACAGGATGGGCATGCAGTACGCCAATCACTGATCCACGAATACTTCTGAACCACAGGGACTTTGATATATAAGTGTCAGTGACACACTGGGTCCATGTGGACATGCACACAGGGAATGTTGGGAGTTGGGCACTGAACACCGTCATACATTAAATGGATACACACGAAATGAACAATGTCCAGGCATTGAATGTTTCTTCACACAACGGGTGTATTGATTCAAACTGAAAAAATGTGACAACCCCCCCAAACCCCAGTAAACTCCTAAACCACCCGAGTAAACTCCCAACCCCCCCCAGTGAACTCCCAACCCCCCAGTAAACTCCCAAACCCCCCAGTGAACTCCCCCTAATGCTCCCATTCACCCCCAACGCCATCTGAGCCAGTCCCATTGTTCTCCCACACTATTTGCGGGACTTCTTGCTGTTTGGGGGCAATATATAACTGTGCCTCGCACTCCTTCTCGTAGGGCGCACAGGGCTGGGGGGTCCAGAGGAAGTGGGGACAGAGGAAGCAGGTGTGGTGGCTGGTGAGGAGTCAGTGGGGATTTCCACGCCTGTTGCAAGTCAAGGCCGCTGCATGTGCAGCAAGATGGATGTCAGCACCTGTGTTATGGCCCCCAGACAATCTCTCATCAGCGCTGCCGAGGCATTGACTGCGGCTGTGTTGGCCGTTATGGTGGCTGTGGTCCCCGCTATGGCTGTGGCTATGTCCCGCCTGGTGTCCTCGCCATCCGCGATGTATTGGCGCAGCAAGTCCAACATCGACTCCTGCCTGGCCTCCACCCTCGCCAGCCGTACCTCAAGGCTGTTGGTGGGTGCAGCAGTGGTCAAGGGTGCTGTCACGGGGCCTGCATTATCAGTGCTGTCCTCGGGATGGGGCTCAGGTTGGAGTCGTGCAGGCAGGGATCGGCACTGCTGCAGGTGGGTGAGGGCTGAGTTTGGGCAGGGGGGGTGGAAACGGGGCTTGGGGAGCGTGGACATCCCACATGCGTGACTCCTTCTTGGTCCACATACTCCTCCACATCATCTTCGGTGGTGGCTGGGTGTCCACAGTGTCAGACGCACTGGGTGTAGGGGTGGGCTGAGAGGCTGCCCTGGAGATGGTGGTGTCGGTTGCCGTTTTTGTGGCCGGGAGGTGGATGCCCTTGTGGTGGTATCCTGGCTGGCATCTTCTCCATCGGTGCCTGGGGGGGTAGGAGAGATGCAGGGCATCAGTGATGGTGTTACATGCCAGATGCATTCTATGGTACTGTGGAGTATTTCATTTATAATGCATTCAAGTTTTACAAGTGGGTCACACAGGGTAGTATGAGGGGGCATTTTGGCATTTGCTGCATGGCAGGTGGCATGCCGTTGTATTGGGGTTTGTGTGATGTCTTACATGGGCAAGGTCCGTGTGTGTTGGCTGTGTGTTGGTAATGGGATTGGCACTCAGCATGCATTTCAGTGTGGCAGGGTTTGGGCCCTTCATCTGGACAGGAATATGTTGATGTGTGTGTTGGGACATGCATTGCCTTGCCTAGACTCTCTTCCACATCACTTGTTCTACGTCATGGTTTCCCCTACAGGGATATGCAGGGTCACTCACCTCCATCTGCTGATGTTGCCGCACCCGTCTCCATCTCCCCAAATCCCTCGATGGACTCCGGATTAATGAAGGTGCTTGCCGTCTCCTCCCAGGTGGTCAGTTTGGCAGGAGAGTGAGGTCCCCTGCCTGTAGCCATGGCCTCTCTCCTGTTGCTTGCAAGGATATTGCAGACCCTGAGGCAGAGGTCATCCCACCTCTTCTTGCAATCCCGCACTGTCCGTGGGGTGGTTCCAACAGCGGAGACCTTGCGAGCTACCTCCTGCCAGATGTCCTTCTTGCGCTTTTGCACCTCACGCTTCAGGTTCTGATCTTTAATGGCATCAGCATGTGCGGCAAGGGTGTCTGCAAGCATGTTTAATTCTGCGTCAGAAAAATGATTTTTTCCGCAGACGGGGGGTGTTCTTCCGGGTTGCCTTGGACATGGTGTATGTATTGCCACTGGTCTCTCCTGTAGTCAAACTGTTGGTTTGGGAGGATTGCAATGGATTGTGCTTTTAAAGATGGCTGCCGGCACATTTCCAGTTCCGACACGATGACGTTAACTACGGGTCCTGTATTATGAGCCCAGTATTTGCATGTTGGTATTACCGGGTCGGTACTAAGGGGTTCCTCCTAGTCGGAGCCGGTATCGGCGGGTCCCGTGATGGCGCTATCAGGGGGGTTGGAGGGCCTTTAGCGGCATGCCGGTATGGCCGTTACCGGCATGGGGGTTCGCGCGTGCTCGCGCACTCGTAATCACCCGCTATTAGCGGCGTCATACGAGCACGGACACGCTCTTACCTCCATGCCGGTAATGAACCAGTTTTTACCACGCTACTCGTAATGAGGCCCCATGTGTCTTTTTGATGTTTAGTTTGATACCAGTTGATGTACTGACATTTTCAATGATCTTCAGGTTGTGCTGCATGCCCTCCCATGATTTGCAGAGGACAGCAATAACATCTGAAAATGCCAGACCTGTCAAATGTTGTATGAGATCTTTACTATTGAATGGGAAACCTTTTGATTTAAGGTCACATATCAAAGGGTCCATAGCTATGTTGAAAAGCAACGGGAAGAGCGTATCTCTTTGCTTTACAGCTGATTTCATTTTGATGTTGGGTGTTGCTTCATTGCTTTTGCCTTTAAAGTGCGTTGATGAGTCTGTATATAGATCTTCAATTACATTTCTCATTTGGGATGGTACTCTAAGCCTTTTTTTTCTTTTCTCCAAGCTTCATTTATCATTTTCTCATATTAATATCACAATTCAGAGCAAACTTCTGGACTTCAATCAACAGATCAACCAATCAACAATTTCATCATGAATAGCAGTAACATTGTCACCAGTACCTGTTGTAGCAACATGTTCCAGCATAATCATAATAGTTTGATGTGTCGAAGACTCTGCGGCTTGCGGCTTGTGGGTTCAATGCTCATGGATTCGCAAGAATTTTACTATGGGAAGTCAGGCCGCATAGAAGGTTTGATATGGGTCAGTAAGAATAACTGTTATCTTCTCCAGCATCCATACTCTAACCCACCACTGTGCAATTATCATACCTTCTGGTAGTTTCCAGGAGGTAGCTAGGGTAAGCCTTGCAGCCACCAGAAGCTGCGTAGTCACTTGCGTAGTCTGGCCTCTCATGGGGTAGCCAGCCTCATCATCGGAGTCCCCCAAAATAATCACCCCTGTATCCCATGGGGGAGCAACCCCTGTAAGGTCTCTTATAAGCGAGAGGATCTCCTTCGAATATATTTGACAGCGAGGACAAGACCACCACACGTGCCCCAACGTTCCTCTCTCCCCACACCTTTTCCAGCACCTATCCAAGACCTCAGGATTGATTTCATTCAGCCTGCTCAGTGAATTATACCACCTACATAAGATTTTATTTCCAAATGTCTTCATCCCCGTACACAAAGACACCTTATTGGCTATCTCCCAGATATGTGACCAAGCTTCAGGCTGAATGCCACTTCCCAGCTCGGCTTCTCATTTCAACATGTAAGGTAGTTTATCCGAATCCTCAGATGGGTTGAGCAGCCGTTAGCAACTGGCAGTGTGCTTTGTGGTGAGACCCTCTGTAAGTGTGAGTTCAATCCCTTTAGGATTCCTCGTCCCCTTGCTCCTGACTTCTCTATTTGTGATCCAGTGATGAAGCTGACTGTATCGGAACCTTTGCCCTTCATCTATGGCAAACTTAATCTTACGTGCCTCAAAAGTCAACGGGTCCGGACCTGCAAACATATGACCCAGTCCAAGCTTTCCGGAGGTCTCCCATGCTGCGAAGAAAGGCTCCCCCATTCCAGGACTAAATTCTGGGTTTTTCAGCACCAGGCTCTGTGGGCCCAGCCCCAATAGGATCCTCAGAATCCTACAAACCATGTCCCAGTACCCAAGAGAGGCATTGGTGGTGCGTAAGATCTTGCCTCTATCCTCTCGAACCCTAGGTGTAAGAAATGGGACATTCTCCAGAGGAAAAGATGTCGCCTCCTGTTTTATTTATACCCACTTTTCCCCGCCACCGCCAACCCTGTCGAATAAAGAACCAACCTGGGCCGCTATGAGATATCTTTTAAGAGGGGATCCCCAGCCCTCCCTGCCAAGGAGATCGCATCAGTACCTTCCTGCACTCGCTCCCCCGGCCCCAAATAAAATTTCAAATCCTCTCCTGTAACTGGGAAATAGAGTTTGCTGGAATTCTGACCGGCAAGGCATGGAACGCGTAAAGCAACTTGGAGATGAGTGACATCTTGACCGCTGTCACCATCCCTAGCCAAGAAATCTGTTGGTGCGCACCCCTCCCAAGGTCCTCCTCCTTTTCTCTAAACAGGCCTGGGAAGTATGCCTTATATAACATGTCAACAGTAGGTGTTAAGTAGACTCCCAGATATTTTATCTTGGCTGATACCTGGTTAAGGCAAAGGGAGGGAAGTATGTCTTGTAGTGTTTCGTCTGACTCCCCAGTGCTCATACCCACAGATTTCCCAGAGTCAATAGAGAAGCCGGAGTAAGCACCAAACTGCTCAGTTATCTCCAGGGCTCGGGGGACGGTTTGTATCGGGTCAGTTAGGAATAGAATGAAGTTGTCTGCATAAAGCCCAATCTAATGCTGACCATTCCCCGTAGTAATTCCCGAAATTCCACAATCTTCCCTTATTAGTTGGGCCTGGGGCTCCATGGCTAAGGCAAATAGTAATGGGAACAAAGGGCAGACCTGTCTAGTTCCCCTTATTATGTTAATTGAGCCTGTATAATTCTTATTTACCTTTATCTGTGTGGATGGAACCACAAAGTTTGCAAATACCAGCCTACCGAAGTGCTGACCAAAGCCATAAGCGACTAGCACCTCCTACAAATAGGACCACGGCAGGCTATCAAAAGCCTTGTTTGCGTCTATGGACAGCACTACTGCCTTCTGCCCAGTGCTAGCTCCCACCTCTATCAAATTTAGTGCCCGCCGAACATTATCAAATGCTGATCTACCCCTTATGAAGTCTGGTTGATACACATTAACTAATTTTGGTAAGATCCCAGAGAATATATTAGCCAGCACCTTCGTAAATATCTTAGTGTCACAGTTGAGTAACGCTATAGGCCTGCAGGAATTGCATTCTACCGGGTCCTTCCCTGGTTCAGGAGAGGTGAGGTGCTGGACTCCCCCATTGTACCTGAGACCCGCCCACTAACCCCAAAGGGCTTAAACAGCTTCACCCCCAGAGGAACTAATTTGGCATGAGAGGATTTCTAAAAAACATTGGAGAAGCCATCCGGGCCCGGGTCTTTATTAAACGGGATGTTCCTAATAACAATGTCTACTTACACGACTGAAATTGGGCTTCCAAACATAAGCCTATCCGCTTCTGATATTTTAGGAAGCCAAAGTAGATCAAGAGGATTCCGGACTTCCCCTTAGTTAGAACTATCCAACACCAACAATTCTGTATAATAGGACTCTATTATTTGAGCTTTGACTTATTCGTCCCAGCAAACAGTTCACTTGTGGTCTCGCTTGCACACATTTCAATTTGGCCACCAGGATTTTATTCGCCTTATGCCCTCTAGAGTAATAATATTGTTTTGTGTGTAAAAGGGACTATGCAGCGGCACCCACCTGTAGTGCCTCTAGATTACCCCTCATCACTCAGAGCGCCATGAACGATCTCTCACCATATTCCTTTGCTTATGCTCCCTTTCCTTGATCTTAAACTCAGTCTCTAGTGCTTCCCACACGATTGGCACGATTCAAGGCTGCGGTCCTCCCTATCAGTTCTCCCCGAAACACTGAGTTCTCTGCGTCCCACGCCAGCCCCAGATCCAGTTCCCCTATTCTTTCTAAAATATTTTTCAATTACCTCTCCCATTTCCCGCCTTATCTCCGGGTCCTGCAAAACTCCATTATTTAGTTTCCACGGCGCTCGCTCTGAGGGAGGCAATACAAGCTCTTGTAAAGTGAGTGCTACTGGAGCGTGGTCTGTATGTAGCATGGGTTACATTTCTGTTACCCAAGAGAAAGACTTGTGTACAGACAAATAGTATGTAAAGTCACGTTCCTCCTGGTGATGAAACCGCCAAGTTTCTATTACATCCAGTTCCCTCAGCATGCTTGCGATGGCCTTAAAGTTTCGGAGGTCAATGGGGAGGTCGGGATGTTGATTTGATTTTGAACATTTATACCACGCTCCAGACAGACTTAACTGTATAAAGGTGCAAATGATAAAAAAAACATTTTAAAAAGCGGCAGGTCGACCAATGTACATGGACTTCCCATAAACTGGCCAAATTCTATTTAAACAGGAAGGTTGTAAGCGCCTTCCGGGACAAAAAAAATGTCTGGCAGGCCCTAATAGCCAAAGGTAGCTCATTCCACAGTCTGGGCCCATAAACCCCAAACCTCCTGTCGCCTCTGGAAACGCACACTGTGCGTGAAAAGACTCAGCAGCGACTTGTCCCCTGAACGCAATAGCCTTGACGGATTATGGTGACAAATTTTAGAGCTGAGGTACTCTGGGGCCAGCTCGTTTAGGCACTTAAAAATTAGACAGGCCACTTTGAATTTGATCCGGTGCTCCACCGCCAGCCAATGCAAAGTTCTGCGCAAGGGGGAGACATGATCCCTTCTCCTAAACCGCCCTACCAGTCTGCTGCAGCATTTTGGGCCTTCTGTAGCCTATACAGTTGCTTGGCCGGGATGCCCATCAACAGACTATTACAATAGTCCAAGTGGGTATTTGTCATGGCCCCGACTACAGCCGCATGATCTTCCGCAGGTATGAATGGTAGCACACTCCGGACCATCCGCAGAGAGTAGTGGACTGCCTTGACCTTAGCCCCCACCTGTGCTTCACTACCCAAATTCTCCTGCCACACACAGCCCAAGTTCTTCATTTTTGTGGCATATTGTAACTCCCCACCGAGGATACTAGGGGTGAAGGATTCCTTAGCGGTGAAAACCCGCTGCCTGGGGCCAAACAGGATAAGCTTGGTTTTTGCTGCATTAAACTGCAGCTGGTTGTTGGCCATCCATTTGTTAATGTCTACCAGACATTGATTGACCTTGTTGAAGGCGTCCTCCATGTTTTCGATCTTAATATAAATTTGAGTGTCATTGGCGTGTGAATGGTAACTTAGCCCATGACCCTTCACAATATTTAGGACACGTTGCATATACAAGTTAAATATCAATGGGGACAAAAAAGATACCTGTAGAACTCTACCACTACCATAGATTCAGAGGTGTAACCACCAAATGTCACCTGCTGAAGTCTGTCTGCCAAAAAAGACCCAAACCATTTAATGGCCTGATCAGAGACCCTACCAACCCTTCTTAGACGATCTAGCATGACTCCATGATCGACGTGTTGAATGCCGTGAATATGTCTAGCATCAAAAAAAGTGGTAGCCCGCCCCCATACGAGACCTCCAATAGATCGTCATGTACTGCCAGTAGAGCTGTCTCAGTCTGATGCTTCGGACAGAATCCTGATTGGAACCTGTCCAGCAACGCCTCCTTCTCCACAAAGGTTTGGAGTTGGGAAGTGACCACTTTCTCCAAAACTTTAGTTGGCCACGGAAGACCAGCAACTGCCGCCATTTTTTTTTAGACTGCCAGATCCAAGTTAGGGCACTGTGGCATTTTTCAATGCCACTGGGACCAGACCCTGTGCCAGAGATTTATTCACAAAGGTGGTCCTTAAGGGAGCAATATTTTGGGCTAACCGTCTGGCAGTGCAGACCGGCAATGCAAACACTAGGTTATTAGTTGGCTTAAGGTTCGGCAAGAGGGAATGTGCTAGATCCTCTGTCACAGGTTGAAACTCAAATCTCCCCCAAGTCTTGTGGCTCACAGGTGCTAAAATGTCTGACTGAGCGTTCGGTGGTCCATCCTCCCCCAGAGTTACCATAATGCTCTTTTGTATTGCTTCTATCTTTTCTTTAAAAAATAGATTAAAGCCGTTGGTCTGTCTCTGTGACGTATCAAGGGACGATGCGATGCAATATGGCTTGCAGAATGTGGAAACCACTGCAAAAACCTATCTTGGCTGGTTACCAGCCCTGTCAAGCTCACCATGAAGGAAGTCCCTTTTAGCCCCAAAAGATGGCTAGCTTCTAAATCTTCAGCGCAGTCTTGGTCTTATTGGCATCATCAGCTAGCTTACTTTTTCTCCACAACTTATCTGTTTGCCACACCTGCTTCCGTGCTTCCGGAGTGGGACCAGATTCTGAGTGAGCCAAGGTTTGGAGACCCTGGTCCCCTTGGGTCTCAATGGGGCATATTTGGAACAAATGGATGTCTTATCCACATGAGGAGTAATGACACAATTGAAATCTCCCCCTATGATCAGTTCACCCTCCTTGAACCCTACGATAATAGGGACCAGATCCTGGGCAAATTGGTCTTGATTGTCATTCAGTCCGTGCTGCCACACTATTGTCAATGTAAAACACTCTACCCTCGGGATCCACTTTAACACCTCTCACCCTAAGAGGGAGCCCCCTTGCCACCAGAAAACCCACACACCTTCTCTTTACCCCTGCACTGCTAAAGTAACCCAGAAGGAACCCTCTACATTTAAATCTCTTCTCATCCTAGCACAGCAGGTTGGTCTCCTGAAGGATCGCAATATGCCTCCGTAGGTCCCCAGACGTCCCAGGGTTGTCTTACGCTTCATGGAGGTATTAAGGCCACAGACATTTCATGTACCCACCCACAGTACCGATGTCACATTAGTGAATTAATCTGAACCAAAGGCGGCCAGAAAAATCTGTCAGTGAACCCACTCCGTGCCCCCAGGCCCCGGTTCCCCAAGGTCGCCTCGACTCAGATTCTGGTGTACATCAAACTTGTATTACCAACAGAAACAGAAACCACAACAACAAAGAACAACCGTCTAAAGGTATACTTGGGCGAGGTAACAGATTGCTCCCTCATGGAGGCACTTCCCGCACGCCCATGGCCACCCAACCCCCTCAGTACATTACAGTCCCGCCCTGCTCCTCCCCCCCAGAGAACCAACATACTGCCATCAACTTGTTACTTCCCAAACAGTGCATGAGCCCACCGAACCCAACAAAATTACCACGCAGCAGCGCGGTGCAGCCTTAGGCCTCAGCATCGCCTCAGCGACCCTGCCCCCTCATAAGGAGCCATCTTAGTTCAGTTGCATTTATCAAGTCAAAAAGGGGCGGGTGTCAGGGCGTGGTCTCCTGTCGCACTCCCAGCTTATTCAATCTGCTTTTGTCAACAGGTCCACGCAGCCTGAGACGCTTCTTCCCTTGATCCTGAGATGGGTCTGACTGGCCCTCTTTGCCCTCCGTCTCAAGGCCTCCACCCTCCTCCATCAGAGCTGCTGCGTCCTCCTCCTTGGTCACTGAGTATTTTTTCAAATTTACCTCAAAAAGCAGCTAATACGGGAATCCCGAACTGTAAGGGATGTTCCTATCCTCAAGCCACGTTGTAACCACAGTTAGTTTCTTGTGTCTGTATAGGGTGGCCTGTGAGAAATCCTGAAACAGCACGAGGTCGGATCCCCTGCAGTGGGCTGCATTCATCTTTTGGGCCTTTCGCATCACTTGTTCCTTGTGACCATAAAAATGCACCCTTGTGACCACGTCAGGGAACAAGCCATTTCTAATCTGGAATGCCATTCACACCCGGTGCGTCCGATCTAGAATTAGCTCTTCACCCTCTGGCAGTTACATTATGGAACGGAGCAGGGCCTCGACATAGGAGTGTAGATCTTGATCTTGTATTTGCTTAGGGATTCCACTTATCCGAATGTTATTACGACGAGAGTGATTTTCTGCGTCTTCCTGCCTAACCACAACCGCCTCCACCCGCTGCTCCAAAGCTTCCATCCTTTCTGATAGCACGGCTTGCTCGTGGGCCCGCTGAGTCGCCATACCCTCCAGCTCTTCAATCCAAGATTCCTCCCTAATCTCACGAGATTGAAGGTCCTAACATGTCTTAACATGCCTCTCTTGGAGAAGCTTGCTGCTAAGATAAGTAACTTTGGGCCTCATCACGAGTTGGGCTGTAGCCCTTAAATGCGGTGTTAACGGTATTATCGCCGCATTTAAGGGCTGGCCCTATCATGAGTTGGGTGCTAAATCGGCTGTTTTACCTCCAGATTTTTTCTGACGGTGAAAATCCCTGTTTTCAGCGGTATTACAGCGAGCTGTATTAGCCCGCAGTATTAGCACCGAAAATACCCCATTGGATCCAATGGACCCAATCAGGAATGGGGATTTACCGTTAAGGCCCAACCCATGATCCGGTGGTAATACCACTGGGCGGGTCGGTGCTAGGGGTATTACAGTCGCCGGTATTACAGCCAGGAATACAGCCCAACTCGTGATGAGGCCCTTTATCTTTTATTTCAATTTATATGATATAGTGCTACAAATTCATTTTGTTCATGACTGCTGACTTTTGAGTAATTTAAACATCTGCGTTGCGCTTAAAAAAAAAATGTGTTCTCCTCTCTTTCCCCTTCCCGTATTGGTATGTTTAATATATTATACATATTAGTATGTGGAGGGGGATTTTGAGTTTGAGGATGATGTTAATTTCAGGGGGGTTGGGATTCATATCTGCATATTGTTCTTTCTGTTTGTTCATACTTTGTGAAAATCTTTTTAATAAATTGGTTTAAAAAAAAAGAGATTGAGTTCAAACTTTAGTTCAGCCAGCATTGCTTTTATAATTTCCTTTGTAGCCGGCATCCCAGGGGGGTCCCCTCCCGGCAAGAGCAACAATGCCACAACGTGGACTTGGACACCAGTCTGCAGCTGGAGTTTCCCAGGAGACCCTTCTTGAGCAGCAGCATCTGTTTAATGTTCCAAGACGCAGGCGCCCTGGGTTTTCCCACATCCAATGCCATCCCCTCTCAAGTCGAGAGGGGTGAGGGCACCCCACTCTGCGTGCACCGAGTCAGGTACCTTTACTCAGATGGTTCACAAAGGGTATCTCCTCAACATCACACCCCACAGCTTTGATAACATGCCAGAGGGTACCGCTAGGGCCAGCGCCACGTCCAGGGATCCAGCAGTGGACCGTTGCAAGGATCTCTTCAAGGCTCAACACTGTCATTCATGCCAGCAACAATTCCTTCCAGGATTCCCAGCATATCATGCAGATCATGGGTACATACCTGCTTGTTCGCCGTGGAGACTCCCCCATGGGCTGTCCAACATATAGGACCAGCTTTCCCAGAAACAGGTGTGGAGACAAAAAAGACAGACAGAGAGGGCCACCTAATTCAGGCGTTTCTTGGCAGCAGGTCAGATCTCCAAGACCCGTCCTCACCGCATGCAAGCTCCCTAGACACAGCACAGGCTTTCCCCAGCAGCTCAGGACCTCTGCGATTGGTCCCAGCTGCAGGAGCGCCGTCCCTCACCAGCTAGCTCCACTGTCACTGTCACCACGTCGAGGGAGCAGTTCTCAATTCCCCTTTTTGCGCCTTGAAACACTTGTGTATAGGCACGTTATAAATGCCACATCATATCATAGATGGCGGGAAGGTGAGGCAAGGACTGGGGGGTCGTGTTGGAATTCCAACCCCCTCGGGCACTCTTCTCTGCCGTGAGTGACAGCGATCCAAGCCTGCAGTCACAGGGTCTTCTCCTTCTTGCACAGCCCACTGGCAGACCTGCCGTTAGCCTCTCACCAGTGGGGGGGCGTTTGCTCCCCACCCACATGCGCTCTGCTGGGGCTCTGATTGTGGTTCTCCTAATAACGGTCCGCCTCCAGTCCCACCGCAGACTTTGAATCCCCAAAGGGCCATCATCTTTGGCCATGTGGGCTGCAATGGACATCACGGGGGGCTCATGAATCTGGCAGCAGAACAATTCCAGCTTGGTTCCCAGGGGTCTGGGCTACTCTAGAAGCATATTCCCCCATTTCCGATTTCAGCAGGGAAGGGAAGTGCTAGAAAAGGGGACTTCACTGCCTCAGTCGACAGGAGCTCACAGCACCTGCATCTGCTTCGCTCGCCACTCAACAATGACCCCCTTTAAGTCATTTTAAACAGTTGATAATATGTTTATGACTTACTGAATCGAAAGCTTTGACGATGTCAATAAATATTACTGCAAAAGAGTCTTTATTTTTTCTCAAACCTTTTATGATGTTCAGCAGGAGAGTTACATCTTTTAGACATCCACAAACTCTAATGAATTATATTTGCCTGTTGTTCAATGTAACAAAGGCAGTCAGCCTTTTGGTTATGACATTTGTGAAAAGAAACATTTCATCAATGCTGTGCCTATTGTTATTGGTCTCCAATTTTATGATCTTTTCAAGTTCATTCAGAGGCATGTTTTAAGGAATTAGAATAGATCTATTCCTTTTGATGCAATCTGGAACTTTAGAGTTCTTGATCCACAAGGTGAGAAGTCTTGGTAGTAATTTGGGATCTTTCTTGTGTATACTGAATAGATCCAGTAAACTGATGTTATCGGGACCAACAGCTTTATTTTTCTCAGCTTATTTAAAGATATTTGGTCTGCCCTTTGAATGATAGTAGTCATATAGATGACCTTCAGGAAAGCTAGTGACTGGTGTACATTTTGGGTTCTTTGTATTTTCTCTATCAAGAAAGTTTTTGTAGTAGTCTTCAACACCATCAGTAATAATTCTTTCAATTTTCGCTTATCCTTCTTGAACATTTTCTGAAATTCTTTATAACTTACTTTCCTTCTAGCAAATTTCTTCCTGCTATTGTTGTTTACAGTCTTTTAGCAGGCTCTTTGTTGGAAGTATCAGGGACAATGGTTGAGGATGTATTAGTTTAGTGTTTTCAACTTCTGGAGCATTGAGGTTTGTAGGTATATTCATGTTGTCCACCTTCTCATTAAGGAACTCAACTATTGCTTCCATGAGTCCTTCCACAGATTCATAGAATTAAGGATCTCTTCGGCACTGCTCTATTTCATCTAATCATTGGTGAACTTCTTGTAGAGTCTTGATCTTAAAATTTGAAGTTATGTTGCTGAGGATAAATTATTCTCAGCTTACTTGAGTTGGTTCATCTTCTATCTCACTGAGATCACTTCAGATTCTTGAATAGTGCTCAAATGTGATTAATCTATTTCATCCATTTTCTTATTATGGTCTCTGATATCTCACCTTTTTGTCTGCAATTTGCTTGTTAGTTTTGTTATTGAAGTGAGTAGCAATAAGTTCATTAATGTTATTTTTGCCTTGGTCTTTAATTTCAAGATCATTAGTTGAATTTCCTCTTCTGACCAGACCTTAGATCTTCTACTCAGCTTGGATGCTTAAAGTCTTTCTTCATAGATTGCTCTTGTCTGTGCAGGTCGAGCATGTTGCAACACTCCTTACTTACTTCCAAATCGTTGGTCCTAAAACTTGCACAAGAAGAGTAAGTTTGCTGCAGGATTTTTCAGTTTGCATTTAGCAAAGTGGCATGCAATGTTGTGATACTGATCTTCTTTATCATATTTAGAGCAGAATACTTTAAGTATTACATTTCTGTGTTTATTGGAAACATGCTTCTTGAGTTCTTTAAATGTTCCCATAGTATCTGCACATAGAGTACATTTGTAGAATTCATTAGGGTAGCTCCAGAAAAGTATTTTCTTTAAGAGGTCAGCCCTTAAGTTCTTCTTTTCTGGAGGGATTTGGTAAACATTGGGAAGCTTGTTTAACTGGCTTATATTGGCCACTATGACTAAGAGAATGGTAAGAGAGTCATAGTTACTCCTGCCGGTTACTCGCACTTTATTGAATTTCTTCACTTCGGCATTCAGAGCACTGGGCAGAAATAAAAGTGCATCCACACCCGCCGGGGGCCTTCACAATGCTATGTTTTATTTAAACTGTCTGATTCTCTTGGTCCGCGCAAGTTCTAAGTCAGCTGCGATGCGTCGACCGAGGCAGAATTCCGGCCACGAACTATGGGAGGGGAACGGAGAGAGGTGACCACCTGTTAGGCAGAATCCTGTGCAATGCCCTTAGGGACCACTACCCACAATTAAGATTACAAGTGGTAATACAAGTTTACCTTTGGTACGAGCCTGTACTACACTGTTAAAGTGGTAGCAGTAGCGGAGCAGCCAGACTTATCTCAAGAGCAAATGAGCAGTAGTAGAGATTACCCAAAGGACCACAATTACTGTGACTCAAGCAAACATTGACTCAAGGTTTTTGGTTGTAAAGTAAAAGTACATTTATTTCTAGACCATATGTTCGTAAAACACTTCACTTCTATTAATGTAAAACCACACATAAAATACACTACACACAACCAATTCACTTCGTACAGCACAATTCAAGGTAAGTACCTTTGGTTTTGACAGACCGGTGTTGTGAAACAAAGACGTTACCGGGGGGACAGATGCGATCACTTTTTGGCAGTATTGACAGTTCGGTCTTACTAAAGATACGTGTACCCACGGGAAGAAATGTTACCGGAGTTAAAACACACTTAGCACATGAATCAACACAAGAGAGTTGGGGATTAAAATCATAGGCAATACTTTTGTCAAGGCAAATAGAATCAGAGGACACTTTCCTACAAGTGAATAAAAGTCAATAGGCCTGTGCCAGTGTCAAGTGGAACAGGGTTCCTGTTGTCGAGGATCACACGGTTAGTATAGTTCACGATTCGAGATTGCGAGGAGTACTTGGATATTGTCACAAGAGGAAGCAAAAGTTATAAGAGGACAGGAAGATAAGGACAAGCCTTTAGTGAGGAGAAAAAGGGATTCACCCTGGTTCCTCGAGGTCGGAAACAGTACCTGATTCAAGTGAAGCAGAGCTGGTGCCACGGCTGTTGTTCCTGGTAGTTCCTGCAGACTCACGGTTCCTGTGACTTCAGTCGTGGGGACAAGAAAGAGGACGTCTGGAGCGATCTGCACTACCCAGGGATGAGGCCAGCAGCAGCAAAAGCAACGATGAATAAAAGGTGTGCTCCTTTAAAACAGGAGAGGCTCTTCAGGTGGCTATCCAGACCACTACAGCTGTGTGCAGCGATTTCGACCAAGAAGAGGATCCTCTGCCTGTGGAAGATGAGTTGGTTAATCTCACCAAGCTCAAGGGAAGAAGACTCCGGACTGGATCTTCTCTTGTCGAAGGGTAGATAGCTCAGGACTGCAGAAGGGCTCCAGCGGGACTCGGTAGTTGCAGCAGCCGTCTTCTTCTCTGCTTCTCTTCGGTTCCTTGCAGTTCCAGTGGCGACTCTGACTTCCAGCCCAAGAGTCCTGCCGTTTATGTGAAAATCCCCCATTCACACAGCCTGGCTTTCAATCACCCAGTAGGGGGGTTGTCATGACAAAGTGCGACTTGGGTTTCCAAGGATGCCCTGTGCAGGGGGTGACTACACCCCTCCCTCACATTCAGCCCACCTAGACACACAGGCGCCAAAAGGAGGGCTTCTTGAGAGAAGCCTGCCAAAAGACGGTGAACAAAGAAGGCAAACCTGGTTTGCTGCGCAAAGTAAAACACATGAAGGACTTTAACAAAAAGAAATGGCGAATAAACCCAACCGGAGCCAAAAGAAAGAGTATTTGGTCCTCCGGGTTTATGTTCGAGGCTACTATGATAGCCTGGAACAGTACCACATTTATATAATATAATCACGGTTGGAAAGTTAAGGTAGATACCAATGCCACCAGCCAATTCTAAATGTTTAAAGAGCAAAACAAAGCTCAGAGAGGCACAGACAAAAAGAGATAGGAGTTAACCCTTTCCAGTACTCCATGTAAGATGGGGTGTACTGGGTCTGTAGTTTTAAATGACTAGGTAAAGTAAATGGCAACTTTACCTGTTTTCTGGGGGACAGTAGTCAGCCCCAGAAAATGGAGTCAGGGGGAAGTCTCAAAGACAACCCTGTGTTACTGCATGGAAGGTGCTGTGCAACACACATAAAAAGTGGGGTTCATGGAGTGGGGTCCTCCAGAGCCCATTATCACAAAAACAGTAAAAATACACATGCCAAAACACATGTAAGAGTGGGAAAAAGGCTCACACTCTTACCAAGTGGAAAAATAAACTCCAGAAATCCAGCAAAGCTGCTGGGGGACTCACTAGGTGAGGGAAATTAGCCATAGAATGAGAATTCTCCCTAACACCACTGCAGCTGGGGCGATCCACAGGAAGGACCCGGCTCGCCTCGAGAGTCAGTGCCTCCCCCGGAGGGAGGAGGCACCACGGCCAACAGCGATGCGTGGGTGCCCAGCCCCACTGACCCAGCCCTTACAGCCAATCCTTATCTTGAAGTTACAGATCTGACTTGCCAACTTCCCTTACCTGCATTGGTCCAACATGCCAGATGCTGTTCACCTTGGAGACCTGCTGCGGATATGGGTACGGCCCGGCGCAAGATTTAAACAATCTTCCACTGATTCTGAAGCAACAGCAAGAGCTAATCGGACGCTGCCAGAACCACAATGCTTTCCAAGGCTCTGGCCCCTCTCCTGGCGCAAACCCATTCCACGGGCCCTGCTCTTCACAAACAAAAGTTCAACCCCCCCTCGGAGCTCCGGACGGGTTCTCCGGGATCGTTTTTATTACCGTACTGGAAGCCACAAGGGTGCCCAACTCCGCAACTCCGGGTTCAGGGATCTGAACCCTGACTCCATTTTGATCGAATGGGGGAAACAGAGGCCAGCCCGTCCCTTCAGAATGGCGCTCACTCATCTCTTAAGACCAACCGACCCAAGTTCAACTGCTGTTCAAGTGGAACCCTTCTCCAATTCATCCTCAAATTTTCTCATATGAATATTTGCTACTACCACCAAGATCTGTACCTTCGGCGGCTACACCTCAGCCCTCGCCTTGGGATTCTGTGCGCACCGAACTGGCCATCCTACTCATAGCAGCTTAGCACCCGTGGCCCTCACCGCCTGCAAGCGCCTGGTATAGGTCCGATGCTCCACCGCCATCCATTTTCAGGGCAAGTTGATTCGACAGGTGAGTTGTTACACACTCCTTAGCGGATTCCGACTTTCATGGCCACCGCTCTGCTGCCTATATCAACCAACACCTTTTCTGCAGTCTGATGAGTGTCAGCTTTGGGCACCTTAACCCAGCGTTCGGTTCATCCTGCAGCAACAGTTCTGCTTACCAAAATTGACCCACTGGGTACTCGCATTTGATGCCCGGCTCCACGCATTTAAAGTTTGAGAATAGGTTGAGATCGTTTTGGCCAAAACCTCTAATCATTCGCTTTTACCAGATAGAATTGAGCTTACGGAGCGCCAGCTATTTAGAGGGAAACTTCAAAGGGAACCATATACTAGATGGTTTTATTAGTCTATTGCCCCTATCGCCAGATCGGATGACCGATTTGCACGTCAGCACCATTATGAACATCCAACAGAGTTTCCTCTGGCTTTGCCCTGCTCAGGCATAGTTAACCATCTTTCAGGTCCTATAACACATGTTCGTGCTCCACCTCCCCGACAGAGTGTTGCACCCGCCACAACAGGATCCCACCTCAGCTGTCACGTGCCGGCCCTCACCTTCATTGCGCAGCAGGGTTTCATTCGGCACTCCAACTCGCGCACGTGTTAGACTCCTTGGTCCGTGTTTCAAGACGGGTCAGTGGATAACCAACATCACTGCAGACCCCTATCTCCTTACCTCAGGGACCGGTGAGTAATCTTTACCCCAACCAGTGGCCCCTAGCGCCAGAGACCAACTTTACGCATGAGTGGCCCCTGGGGACCCCTCTCCTGTCCACTGCTATTGCGAAATAGCGACTCCCTCGCAAACTCTCGAACTGCCTCTGCCTTCAAGTGGAGGTCCTATTTGAATAGTGGGAACATATTCTTCATCGCCTTATCCACCTTCCCGAGCTGCTAGAGACCCCTGAAGAGACCCTGTTTGTCCATTGGAACAACCGCGTGTGCCTGCACTACATGTACTATTGAGCACAAGGCTCCCCACTTCTTAGGGCTTGGACTGCCTGTTGAGTTACGGGAATAATTGATGTCGAACTGGGTCTAAAGATTAACTGCACTGCCTGTTCCCTTCCCCTCTAGGTTGTCGACGTATTTCGTGCAGTCACCCTTTTAGACCCTACTTACTGGTCTTGTATATATATTGTATTGAATGAGATGTATTGGTTTACTTAGTGTTACTGTGATTCTTTGCTATGGTCTACGTTACAAAGGCCTTGTAATAAATGTGTATATATTTTTAATATAACACCTGTCTGAAGTAATTTGTAAGTGTCCTTGCTCTGTGTGCTCATTGAGGTCCTTCAGTCACCCTAACCCCCCCCCCCGCTGAGACCTAGTCTTGACCGCCTGCCATAGCTACCCTGATTGGTCTGGCTTGTCCAGAGGTTACCCTGTTCCTAGAAACTAGGTTGGCCTTCTGAACCTCTGCTCCTACTGGACAGAGTTCAGAAATCCTTCTTAACAAATTGGTGTACAGCGGTGGGATAGGACTGAAGGTATCCAGTGTTGCATACTAGTGAAGGCATTTCAAGTTATTCCTAACAAGACACATTTGGCCTCATTACACGGAAGGCGGTAATGGTTAACGGTGACCGTTAATGGTAACGGTGACCGTTAACCATTACAGCCTTACTACGAGGTCCCTTAGCGGGTTGGTGCTTTAACGCCTGCTTTTTGCAGGCGTTAAAAACCAACCCGCTAAGGGACCTTGGTGCTAATTATGGCACCGCAAAATTGCGGTACCGTAATTAGCACCTTCCCCATTCCCATTATGCCCTATGGGGCAAAAATGGGAATGGGGAAGGGCAGTGGTGGAAGGGGGAATTACCGCCCCGCAAACCTTGGAATGGGGCGGTAATTCCCCTTTCCACCAAGGCGGTGCCGGTATTTTACCGGCATGGACCAAGGTGCTAATAGTCCTATCAAACAGTATGGAAACAAGTACCTTGTTAGCTTTAAATGCTTCTAAATCTGAAACATTGAGAAGGATGTGTGCTGAGCGAAGTGTATCTGCTCAAGGCACAAAAATGGAAATGATCCAAAGAATCATAGACTGGCAAGAAACTCAGTTTAATGCCATAACTCCTGGGGACAGTGCAGAAGAAGGTGGGGCTGCCCCCACTGGCAGAACTGACAGTTCTGTTGCTGCACTGATTCATGGGACACATGAGGATTTGGAGGATGTAATGTCTAGTGTTTCCTCTGCCAGTACTGAAGGTGAGGCCATGCTTGAATTCAAGAAGCAAGAACTGCTGTTTAGGCAGAAGGAGCTTGACATGACCAAACTGAAAATATACCAGGCGCAAAAACAGAAAGACAGGGATCTCCAGTTGGAACTGGCCAAGCTTCAGGTTGCCAATGGGTCCAAGGGTCCTGGACATGGGTCTGGGCCTCCTCTCATCCAAGGTTTCCTAAAGATCTGCTCAGTATGTATGAAGAAAAGAATGACATTATGGACTGGCTGAATGCATTTGAGTATGCCTGTGAAGTTCAACAAGTTGACAATGCTGATAAAATTGCCTGGTTACTTAGCAGACTGCCCCAAAGAAAGAAGGTGGTACTTGGGTATCTTATGTAACTGAATCCTTAAAGAACTTGACTGGCTGGGTTGAAGGTTATAAGGTCTCTACTTTTGAAGGTATGATATGTCTTGTCATGCTTGAACACATTTTTGCATCTTCTTCCCCTGAGCTTAAGCAGCACTTGGCAGATTGAAAGGAGATAGATCCTAAGAAACTAGCCATAGCAGCAGAATTGTGGGTGTCACATAGAGTGTCCCATAAGAACAAGACTCATCCTGGTAAGCAGTAGGAGGGGAAAAAGTCCAAAGATAAGGAGGGTGGAGAAACTGATAAAACTTCCTCCCAGAAGGGCCACAAAAGATGAAATAAGGGTACAACACAAGAGAATTCACAGGGTAGTGAGGTCAGCCTCCAAAACAGAACTCTGGTTATAGTAAGCCTCCCTATGTAAACAGACCCAATGGATCTTGTTTTGCTTGCGGAGCAACTGACCATGTGAAGGGGGATCCCAGATGTAAGGTCAAAACCTTGGGGGTCCACTCTGCTAATCTGGCCTTCTCCTCCTATGAGGAAGAAGAGATTACAGGAGCATCCTTCTCCTCAGACTCCTTCCCCAGTGGGATAGCAGCTGAGGTAGTTTTAGTTTCCCTGGGTTCCTGGAAGCCTAAAGTCTCAGAGGCTTATGCTAGGATTCCAGATAATACCAAGCACTACTTTAAAGACAGTGTGCTGATCAATGGAGTAGATACTCCAGCTCTTAGGGATAGTGGGTGCAGTCGAACTGTAGTGGATTCTACCTTGGTAGACCCAGAGGAAGTTGCCAGAGCTCCTTTGGCCCCCACTAAGTTGGCTGATGGCCCACCTCTCATGTTCCCAGTAATCCCTGTTACTCTTACTATCAATGGTACAGCAGTCAGAATTCCAGTGAGCATACAGAGGAGTGCCCCAGGAAAGGTCTTGCTGGGAAATGATCTCAGAGCTTTATGGCTTGTGGGAGATACAGCTGAAAGACCCCGCACAAGGTCTCAAACACCAGGACCTGACGAGGAGGTGGTGATACCTGAAATAATTGACACACATGACCATCCTGAAGTAAATGTTTTATTAGTAGAAGGTGGTCCTGACAGGGAAGAACTTACTAAGGCCAACGTGAGTGCCCATCTCTGGAAGGCCTAAGGAGACAGGCCTGCTCCCAGTTTGAGGGTGAACCTCCTGGGAAGCATAGGATTTATTGGGAAGGTGGGATCCTGTATAGTGAACCTACAGAGTCTACAGAAGGAGACCATAGGAGGTTGGTGGTTCCCCTTGCTGTAAGACCCTTCCTCCTGCAGTCGGCGCATGAAGTGCCCCTTGCTGGTCACCTTGGAATCAAGAGAACCAAGTGTTATCCATGTACTTCTACTGGCCCAAGATGGGGGTGCAAGTAGAAAGTCACTTCAGGAGCAGTGCCTCCTGACAGTTATCTGGTAAGAGTGGCTCAACAATCCAAGCTCAAATGGTACCACTCCCAGTTGTGGGGGTACCATTTGAGAGGGTAGGGATTGACATTGTTGTTCCCCTTGACCCCCAAACATCCTCAGGCAATAGTTATACCCTGGCGCTGGTCGACCATGCCACCAGGTATCCTGAGGCCATCCCATTAAAAACTGTGACTGACAAGTCAGTTGCAAAAGCTTTGCTTGGCATATTTACTAGGGTTGGCTTCCCTAAAGGAGTTGTGTCTGACAGAGGCAGCAACTTTATGTCCAAGTATATGCAAGCCATGTGGAAGGAGTGTGGGGTTACCTATAAGTTTTCCTCTGCACATCACCCACAGACCAATGGCCTGGTAGGAAGGTTTAACAGAAGATTAAAAAGCATGATTGGGGCTCTGGAATAACCCCAAAGAAGAAAATGGGATCTTCTGTTACCATACTTACTGTATCCCTACAGAGAGGTACCACAAGAGGGTGTTGGCTTCAGCCCCTTTGAACTTCTGTTTGGTCACCCTGTAAGGGGACCCTTAGCCATAGTCAAGGAGGGATGGGAGATGCCCACTCCCCCATTACTACCAACATAGTGGACTATGTGCTAGGGCTCAGAAAAAGGATGGTACTCCTGATGGGCCTGGCTAGTGAAAAGTTGAAGACAGGGCAAGCTCTGGTGAAACATTGGTATGACGAGAAGGCTTCCCTCATCAATTTCACACCTTGTCAGCAAGTCCTGATCATGAATCCCATAAGGCCTCGAGCTTTACAGGACAAGTGGTCAGGCCCTTACACAGTGGTGGAGTCACTCGGTGAGGTCAACTATTTAGTGGACCTTGGAATGGCTGGTCAGGCTCCAAAAGTGTTCCATGTAAATAGGCTGAAGGCTTTCATCCCAACAGCTCAAATCGCAGCTCTGCTGTTGGCTTCAGATGTTGGAGAAGAGCAGTCTGAACCTCTTCCTGACCTGTTCTAAAGCAGTCCTTCAGACAGCTCCACTGAGGGTGTCCAAGTGGCCCCTCACCTGACTTCTGATCAACAACCTGAGGTGAAAACTTTGCTTAGGCAGTTTTCACCCTTGCTTTCACAGTCCCCTGGTTTGACACCTTGGTGCAAACATAACATAGGCACAGGAGACAATGTACCTACCAAAAGTAGGGGATACAGAATGTGTCACAGGTTTCCCCCCTTCTCACCTGTCTATGTTGTTTGTTGGAGTTCTTCGATGGAGTCTTCTTTCGCACAGTTCGGGTCTTGTATAACCCTGTGTGTAGGTCCTCAGGTTCCAGCGTGCGTTCAGCGTTCCGACTCCTGGGAACGTTCAGATGTCCGGGGAAGTCCGAGGAAATCCAGGAAAACAGCAAAGACTGCACACGGAAGACGAGGGCACGGAGATCCGGGATGCAATAGAGGACAAAAAGAGGGGGAATGAAGGAGGAGGAATTTAGGGGAACCGGGAACCAGGAATCAAAGGATAAGCACAAGCGAACTATGGCATCACACGTCTAGCCACGGCAAGCGGTAGCATTGAGACGCGCAGGGCCGCGGGGTTGTGTCCGCTTTATAGAACGTAATGTGTACGGCGCGGAAACTGGTAAACAGTGTTCCGTGTTCGGCGGCCATGTTGGGAGTACTGCTGAGTGCAAGCCCCTATAGGTCAGGGACCAGGAAGTCCAGAAAGGACGCGTCCGATGGTTCATGACAGAATGTCAGCCAAAGTAAGGTCTTACCTTAAGACAGAGGTCAACAAGATGTTGGATCTTGGGGTGATTGAACCCTCTAGTAGTCCTTGGTCCAGCCCAGTGGTTTTGGTTCCAAAGGCAGGTACTTCTGAATTTAGTTCTGTGTGGATTACAGGGCTCTGAATGCTGTCACCAAGACAGATGTACACCCCTTGCCTAGAACAGATGAGATGGTGGATATTTTGGGTGCCTCCAAGTACCTCAGCACATATGACCTCACTGCAGGCTATTGGCAAATAGCCCTTGCAGAACATGCCAATGAAAAGACAACTTTCTCAACACCAGAGGGTCTTTACCACTTCCAGGTAATGCCTTTGGGGTTGAAGAATACCCCTGCCACTTTCCAGAGGCTTGTGAATCATGTGTTGAATGGGTTGGATCAATTCTGTCTTGCATATCTGGATGATATAGCAGTTTTCAGCGCCACCTTGGAAGACCATGTGAAACACCTTAGGATTGTGTTACAGGCTTTTCAGAAGGCCCGCTTGACTATAAAGGCCAGTAAGTGCCAGATTGGACAAGGATCAGTGGTCTACCTTGGAAATGAAATAGGTGGAGGGAGGATACAGCCTCTACCCAGTAAAGTACAAGCAGTACAAGACTGGCCTATCCCCACTACACAGACCCAAGTGAGAGCCGTTTTGGGACTCACTGGGTACTACAGAAATGTCATGGCAGACTATGGTACCATAGCAGCCCCTCTGACTGCTCTCACTATGCCAAAGAAACCCAAGAAGGTAACTTAGTCTGAAGAGTGTGAGATGGCCTTCAATGGCTTAAAGGACTCCTTGTGCCAGGCCCCTCGTCTCAGGTCCCCTGATTACCAAAGACCTTTTATTGTGCAGACAGATGCCTCTGACACTGGGATAGGAGCTGTACTATCGCAGGCAGATGAGAAAGGTAAAGAACACCATTTTGGCTTCATTAGTCGCCAGTTTAAGGACAGAGAGCTCAGATGGTCCACAATAGAGAAAGAATGTTTCTCTGTTGTGTGGGCCCTAAGGAAGCTGAAGCCCTACCTCTATGGGACCCACTTCACTGTGCAAACTGACCATAAGCCCTTAAAGTGGCTAACATGAAGGGAGAGAATCCAAAGTTGCTTAGGTGGTCCAAAAGTCTGGAAGGCTTTGACTTCACTATTGAGCATAGGCCAGGTGTCCAACATAGCAATGCTGAAGGGTTGTCCAGAATGTTTAACCAAACTGAACAAGAGACTCATCCAGGGGTGGATTAGTTCCCCCTGGCCTTATTCTGGGACGGGCGAGTGTTAGGAAAGATTTCAAATGTGTATGTAATTTTCCCTTCATGTGTCAACCCCCAAACTTGTTGCTGCTGTTTAGACACCATTGACTGACTTTGCCAGAGAAGCACAGCCTTCAGCTGCACTCCTCGGGGCTTTCACTCACTTTTTAAGGGGAAACTGACATGCCCTTAAGACAGTCAGTACTGGGAGACTTGGTTTCCCTTAGTCCTTTCCTCATGTTGCAACTTTGGTGCAACATGTAACAAGTGTGCAATGTATCCTACCATACAGCACACTTGCGTCTATAGTAATTTCCAAAGGCCCTAGATACTCTTGCAGGATTTTTTATGAATTGTGCAGATGTGGCATGGACAGGACTGGTGGCAGCTATCGTTTGGCATTCTTTTTAACCCTTTCTTGCCATGTTAACCGCGTTTGGCACGAATAGGTGGCATGGCACGAAAATGGCCATGCCACAAGGTTCTTTGTCCTGTCCTTTGGCCATCTTGCCCCTTCACCTTCCCCAGGCTGAGTCGAACCGGGCCAGGCCTTATTCGGTCATGCATATTCCCACGAATCCCAATGCTTTCGCAGGCCTCTGCATCCCCTGTGTGTGTGTCTCCAGGATGTGGGCTGGGATGTCTGGTCCCAATACACATCCTGGGTGCCAGAGAGTCTGGAGTGTCCTGAATGCCTGAGACCACTGTGATCTGTGATTGGTCCACGTATGGAGTGTGTGTTTGTGAGCAGATCTCCAATTGGGTCCTCTCCGTTTTGGCGCGAAGGGAACTTTGGATAAGAGGAGGCTGCAAACACCACTGCCAGGTCGATCTCCTGAGTTCTCACTGAACAAAGGATAGGATCCAAGTATCCTGCAACTACAAAGCTGAGTCGAGGAACCGCTGGTGACCCGCTGGAAGGTTTGGCACCCTGAGCTCGTTGTCGTCCCGTGGGACCCCTCTGCATCTGATCGTCCGAGAAGGTCTGCGAAGACGCTTTGACCCATTGGAATAGTGGGACCAACTATTTTCTGCACCTTCACCAAAACCTGCAAGTAAGCTTTCTCGGAAGTGTCCCTGGGCCAACCAGTGGGCTGACCAGATTACACAGGACCTTTGCTCTGTCTCCGCTGTCGTTTCGAGGAAGCCCTCGAAACTTTGTATACTGCTAGCTCTGTGTCCACGGCACCCTTCCACCGAATTTCGTAAACAGGACTGAAGTGAGACGAGTGCGCCCGGACCGGAGTATCCGCGGTTACCGTGTTGCCCTGCTGTGGCAAAGTCCTTTGCAAGTCCGCTGCATCTGTGACCCTCTTGCCCCTGAAACCTGCGGCACTGAAACTGGGGCGATCAATCCACCCGGAGCTGAGAAATCGCCACTGTCCCATTTTGGAATCCTCGCTGAAACTCAGGAACTAAAAGGTGCCGAGCCGTCCTTTTTGCCGCCTTCGAACCTGCAACCGAATCGGACTAACCTGCCGAAGTTTGGGTCTCTTTACCTCAGGGACCGGTGAGTAATCTTTACCCCAACCGGTGGCCCCTAGCGCCAGAGCCCAACTTTACGCATGTGTGGCCCCCAGGGGCCCCTCTCCTGTCCACTGCTATTGCGAAATAGCAACTCCCTCCCGCACTCTCGAACTGCCTCTGCCTTCAAGTGGAGGTCCTTTTTGAATAGTGGGAACTTATTCTTCATCGCCTTATCCACCTTCCGAGCTGCTAGAGACCCCTGAAGAGACCCTGTTTTTCCCATTGGAACAACCGCGTGCGCCTGCACTACATGTACTATTGAGCAGAAGGCTCCCCTCTTCTTAGGGCTTGGGCTGCCTCTTGAGTTAGGTGAATAATTGATGTCGAACTGGGTCTAAAGATTAACTGCACTGCCTGTTTCCTTCCCCTCTAGGTTGTCGACATATTTCGTGCAGTCACCCTTTAGACCCTACTGGTCTTGTATATATATATTGTATTGAATATTGTATTGAATGTGATGTATTGGTTTACTTAGTGTTACTGTGATTCTTTGCTATGGTCTATGTTACAAAGGCCTTGTGATAAATGTGTATATATTTTTAATATAACACCTGTCTGAAGTAATTTGTAAGTATCCTTGCTCTGTGTGCTCATTGAGGTCCTTTAGTCACGCTCACCCCTCCTGAGACTTAGGCCCTCATTACACGGATGGCGGAGAACAATGGCGCTTTTAGCGCCATGGTTCATGCCGGTAAAATACCGGCACCGCCTTGGCGGAAAGGGGAATTACCGCCCCATTCCAAGGTTGGCGGGGCGGTAATTCCCCCTTCCACCATTGCCCTTCCCCATTCCCATTTCCGCCCCATAGGGCTCAATGGGAACGGGGAAGGCGCTAATTACGGTACCGCAAATTGCCTGTCTGCTGGGCCAGGTCCCCTCCAGGGATGGGATCCTGAACCCAGCACCTGGTCTGCCAAGTGCTTCGGCCACAGACCGCTCTGCTGGCCGGACCGTATCTCGAGGGGCAGGCAGGGCTGTTTGTTGTGCGTATCTGGGAAGCAACCAAGGTCAGGCCTGCGGCACTCCCTCCGGCTGCTCCACCATTAATAATCATTCCGCAGGTTCACCTTCGGAACCCTTGTTACGATTTTTACTTCCTCTAGATAGTCAAGTTTGATCTTCTTCTTAGCACTCCATCATGGCCATTGCCGACTACAGCGGGCCGATCCGAGGACCTTACTAAGCCATACAATCGGTTGTAGTGACGGGTGGTGTGTACAAAGGGCAGGGACTTAATCAACACAAGCTTATGACCCGAACTTACTGGGAATGACGTGTTCATGGAAAATAATTCCAATCCCTATTACAAACCGGGTTTAGAGGTTTACCCGTACCTATTGGCAAAGGGTAGACACACGCTGATCCGTTCAGTGCAGTGCATGTGCAGCCCGAGACAACTAGATCTTGTGTGGCTGAATTTCACTTATCCCTCTAAGAAGTTGAACGCGGAACACTGGGGGTCACGTAACTATTTAGCATGGAGGAGTTTCGTACGTTTTTGGAATTAACCAGACAAATAACTCCACCATCTAAGAACGGCCATGCACCACCACCCACAGAATCGAGAAAGAGCGATCAATCTGGCAATCCTTTCCATATACGGGCTGGGTGAGGTTTCCTGTGTCGAGTCAAATTAAGCCGCAGGTTCCACTCCTGGTGGTGCCCTTTCGTCAATCCTTTAGTTTCAGCTTTGCAACCTCACTCCCCTGGAACCCAAAGACTTTGGTTTCCTGGAAGCTGCTCAGTGGGTCATGGAAATAACACAGCCGGATTGCTAGTCTGCATTGTTTATGGTCAGAACTACAACTGTATCTGATTGCCTTTGAACCTCGGACTTGTGTTCTTGATTAATGAAAACATTCTTGGCATATGCTTTCGCTTTGGTTTGTCTTACCACAGCCCAAGAATTTCACCTCTAGCAGCACAATACGAATGCCCCTGGCCGTCCCTCTAAATCATGGCCCCAGGTCTGAAAACCAACAAAATAGAACCAGAGTCCAATTCCATTATTCCTAGCTGAAGTATTCAGGTGACCAGCCTGCTTTGAACACTCTAATATCTTCAAAGTAAACGCTTAAGACCCCCAGGTTAATCAGTCAAGAGCATCAAGAGGGCGCTGAGAGGCAAGGGCTGGGACAGGCTGTTGCATGCCTCGCGGCAGTCCTCCAGCTCCATCCCAAGATCCAACGACAAGCTTTTTACCTGCAGCAAATGTAATATATACGCTATTGAAGCTGGAATTAACGTGGCTGCTGGTACCAGACTTGTCCTCCAAGGGAGACTTTTTAAAGGATTTAGGGCCTCATTACGAGTTAGGGGGTAAGTTGTACAGTTGGCGGAAAGACCGTTAGGGCCGACTTTACAAACATGCCAAATTATGAATCATGCAGAGTTATGACGGGCGGAATCACTTCCCGCAGTAACTCCAACAAAAATTTGCGGAATACGAGCCAGAGGTAATTCTGTGTGTGGAATTGCCTCCAAAAAAACAAAACCCATTACAATCATATTACGAGATAAAAAAACAACGGAATTAACTCCAAAAATCGGAGGTAATTCCACAAAAAACACATCACAATTACCACCACCAAAAAGGTGGAGGTAAATGCAAACAGGTGTCACAAATGAAGGCCCAGGTGTGCCAGATCAACTCAGGTGGAGTATAAAAGGCCCAGACCCACCCCCAACACACATTCAAGCAACATGCAGCTACAAACAGATGTAGATTATGGGCTCCACAAGCTGCTTCTCTACATTGAGCTACAGCAGCATGCCGGACCACAGCAGGGAATGAGACAAGTGCAACCAAGGCATAGGAGACGCAGGCAGCGGAGCGCACAAATTCCATGTGTCCGACCATCCTCATGGACTCTCACAGACAGGCACAACTAGTCACCTCATACAGACTGGACCGTCCAACCATCGCAGACCTGCTCACCCTGACACAGCCACAATTGCAGAGTTTTTAATTAATGGGTAATCCCTATTTTTTGTTAACGGGGGGTCTAATCTGAAGGAAGGGACAATCTATGGAGAAAAAATTGTTGAAAGACAGATTGACTACCCCTCTCTTTTAGTCTTATATGGATCTCAAGTGAGGGTTAAGGGCAACCTGTATACATCATTGGTTAGGTTGTCGCCTTGTTGAGAAAAATTGCGCCAAACACTGCAAACTTGTTACAAAATATCTATCTCTTTAATGGTTATAAAAATATCTTAAAAAACATTTCAAACTTGATTATCAATCATACCATTCAGTCATCATTTATCTCATCTAACAGGGGAGTTCTAAAGCTAAGAAAAAAACTTTGTGCATAACATTTAATCAGAGTATGCATTTTAGACGTGGAAAAAAACATAAGATTTTCCTTAGACAGTCGCCATATGTTTCAGCCCATTATAATATACAACTTTTGTCGGTTTATAGTCAAAAAGTCGAAAACATAATGTCGAATAGCAAAAATGTCGAAAAAAAAAGTCGAATGTAAAAAAGTCGAAAAACATACATATAATAGGAAAAGTCATAATTTCGAAAAAAAAATGTCGAAAAAAAATTGAAAACCCAAAACACTTTTTTTTTTTTTTTTACCCAGATAGTAACATTTATTCTGGGGTGGGGTCCCCCCCCAACCCCCCCATCCCAAACCCCTACCCCAACCCCCCCCCCCTCCTCCCCATCCCCCCCACCCCCCATAGATATACCTTTAATTATTTTAAAAAAATCTTTAATATAATATTAAATAATTAATTAATTATTTAAAAAACCATCCCAAACCCCTATCCCCAACCCCCCCATCCTCCCCATCACCCCCACCCCCCATGGAAATACCTTTAATTATTTTTTAAAAAAAGTTTAATAAAATATTTATTATTAACACATAAAATCGAAAAAAGTCGAAAAAAAGTCGACATTTTTGTTTTTCGACATTTTTGTTTTTCGACTAAATATTTTCGACATTTTTACTTTCGAATATATTGTATTCGAAATTATGACTGGATACCCTTTTGTCAACGGTGGTCACTAAAATGAGTGTGGGGCCATCTTCAGGACAACAATTACTTTGTGGTAGATCAATCTTGTTCCCCATTAGTACACAAACACATATTTGCACGTTCTTCTGTTTGTGTGTCTAAGATTCCATCTTGATTTAACTGTGGCTGGCTCGGTATCTTGGATTGTTGTACTCAATCGTCCTCACAGGAGTGGCTTGAATAAACAACCCTGATGTTTATACAATTTAGCAACTGCTGTTTGTGTGTTGAAGGCTGGTCTTGCTTTAGCTGAGTGCAGCCAGGTTCCTTTTGGAGGATTAGTATGGACAAAAGTTCCAGAAGTTGATGTATTTCCTTATTGTGCGCTGTACATGCGCCAGGGAGAGAGACTTGTCTCCGCGAGGAAACAAGAAACTGCACTCAGCTAAAGCAAGACCAGCCTTCAACACACAAACAGCAGTTGCTAAATTGTATAAACATCAGGGTTGTTTATTCAAGCCACTCCTGTGAGGACGATTGAGTACAACAATCCAAGATAGCGAGCCAGCCACAGTTAAATCAAGATGGAATCTTAGACACACAAACAGAAGAACGTGCAAATATGTGTTTGTGTACTAATGGGGAACAAGATTGATCTACCACAAAGTAATTGTTGTCCTGAAGATAGCCCCACACTCATTTTAGTGACCACCGTTGACAAAAGTGGTATATTATAATGGGCCGAAACAAATGTCGACTGTCTAAGGAAAATCTAATGTTTTTTTCCATGTCTAAAATGCATACTCTGATTAAATGTTATGCACAAAGTTTTTTTCTTAGCTTTAGAACTCCCCTGTTAGATGAGATAAATGATGACTGAATGGTATGATTGATAATCAAGTTTGAAATGTTTTTTAAGATATTTTTATAACCATTAAAGAGATAGATATTTTGTAACAAGTTTGCAGTGTTTGGCGCAATTTTTCTCAACAAGGCGACAACCTAACCAATGATGTATACAGGTTGCCCTTAACCCTCACTTGAGATCCATATAAGACAATTGCAGAGTGCCATTTCCATCAGAACAGCCATCCTCCCCCCACCCCCCAGCTGAAGCTTGTGTCCGTCCTACATTTCTGTTGCATAGATGCCTTTGAGCACACAGTAGGGGCAATGCATGGCATGTTGCAGCCCACATTTTCTAAGGTGCTGGACCAAGTCCTGGATGCCCTAATGATGCACGCACCCCAGTACATCTCCATACCCATCACCCAGGCACATGTGCATGCAGCAAAGGCAAGGTTCAATAGCATTGCACATTTACCCAACACAATGGCGGCATTGAACTGCACTCATGTGGCGTTGGTACCCCCAGGCAAGTGAACAGGCATACCGCAACCGGAAACAATATCACACCATGAACGTGCAGATGACCTGTGATGCAGATCTCACCATCAGTCACTGTTGTGCCCAATATCCTGGCGCGGGCCATGATGCACTTATTCTGCGCAACAGCACCCTGCCTGCGTACATGTAGAGGCACAGAAGACAGCACACCTAGCTCTTGGGTAAGTAGCTTTCAGACCTGACTGGCAAAATCACTCACATGAACATGGGGCACATCAGTAGTAGTGAATTGAATGAATCACTAGTACCATGATTCAACAACGACACCCAGAATAGGGCTGGCACTCTGACTGACCCACACCAGGACACAGACTTGACACGTGATGAATCAGTGCCAGCACCATGTAATCATGTCAATATACAACCAATGTAGGCATATCCATGTATCCTACATGGCTGACCAGTGCATTGCCAATGTTACATCATTGACAGACTACACATGTCTGGTGACTCCCACAATGCATATGACTGCAAGGTAGCCATGTTGACCATGACTCAACAACCCCTATGCACACATGGTTCCCTGTGCCCATCCACCGAGAAATGCACATAGGAGTATGCACGTCATGACCATGCACTTGTACCACGGTCAAAACATCGCCATGTCTCACACAGTCCATTCAAGTCTTGTAGGTGGCACTGGATACCCGCAGTTGCCATGGCTAATGACCCCCGTGTGAAACCCTGCCACACCACAGTAGATGGCCTATAATGATGCATAGATGAGAACACAATCTTGCATTGAGAGGACATTTGGCCTTCTGAAATCCTGGTTCAGGTGCCTACATCACACAGGCGGTGCACTGAGGTACAGCCCCGAAAAAGTAAGGAAAATCATAGTGGTCTGCGTCACGCTTCACAACATGTGCATAGGCAGGAATGTGGCAATGACCGCAGATGAGTACAATGAATACGCAACTAAGACAACAAAAAAAAAACAATTCCTGTAACAGCGCCTCAATGACCGCGGGCTGTGTGAGCGCTTTAAAAATGCAAATAAATAAAATTTTAAAAATGACCCCCCTAGTTCTGATGAGGATTTGGCTGCAGAAGTGGACTGGGCAACCCAGGCCCTATGTGGGGAAGCAAGGGAAGGACTGATGGTCTGCCATGAGCTCATAGAAAATATTTTTTGACACCAGAGTCATGACACCCATACATGCAATGAATGCATCTGTCTAAATTGCATTAAATTGATACTACCTACATGAAGAAGATTCAAGTGTGTTTTATACTGGCAATAAGGCAACAACATCCCCAACAACAACCATCACCCTCCGACCCCAACAACAAGCACCACCCCCGCCCCCAACAACAACCACCACCGGCAACCCCCACCCCCAAAAACAACTACCACTTGCATTAGCGCTTGTGCATATACCCCTTGTCTGTTAGCCTGTCAGCTTTTGCGGCACACCGTTGTGAGCACTTGGGCTGGTTGCTATGCCCTTTCCCCTCAGCAGGGGTAGCGGACTGTGAGCACCCCTGCATGCTTCCCCGTAGATGTTCTAGGCTCAGATGCATGACTTTGGCCATGGTCTAATGTGAGGAGGACATTTTCTCAGTCAGCTCCCCGACCCTCTGGCTGGTGAGACACAGGCTTGCATTGCATGTGACTGTGCTCCTGCATAGACGGTCGACTAACCGCGCCAACCGTCTCTAGGACATCTGGATGCAGTCACGCATGGACGCGGCATGCCCCAAGTGCTCCTGTGCTATGTTGCGCATCATTGCCTGCCTCTGTTCCATCCGGTCCAGACGGTCCCATTTGGCCTGGAGTGTGGGGGCAGGCACTGGCGGTGGTGTTAGCATTTGCACATGTTCCTCGTGCTGGCCATGACGATAAGCATCCCTGCCCTGATCGTCTGGTGAGTCCTCCGCATAGCGCAGGGCACGGCCGACATCACGCTGGGATGGTGGGCTATGCAGTGGTGAGAGGCTACACAGGCGGGATGACTCAGGGGGAAAAATTGCAGGTGGGGAAATGTAGGTGGCTGGATGCAGGGGAGGCACCCTCATACTGATCTACATCCGTGCCTGTTGTGGACTGCTCTGATTGCTAGTTTTCATCCTCACCCTGACCCATCTGTGCGTCTGCAGTCGGGCTGATGTGGCACTTTCCTGGACTCTTCTTGGTGGCAGAGACTGCATACCTGGGGTCTGTGTTGGCCCCGTGGGCTTGTCCGTCTGGATGGCAGCAGTGTCTGTCGGTGGCCTGGTGGACTGGTGCCTCTTCTTGGGTGGCACACTTCCACTGCCTAAACTGCCTTGGCATGGCTGCTTGCTGCCAGTGGTTCTTGCTGGTGTCTTGAACGGACCCGCCTCCAGGGACTTTTCCAGGTAGTCTTGGGTTCCTGTTGGGACAAATCGATATGTGCCTTACCACATTGTTGCTGATGTGCTTTGGATAACAACATTCACTGTCACTTTTACATTGCCTTCACTGTTTGTTGTGCCTCCTGGGGGGCTGGCATCATCTGTCGGCCACTGTGTACATGGCATACAAAGCGTATGGACGGCCAGGTGTGGGTTGGCCTGCTAGTTTTGGAGGTGCATTAAAGGGATTAATTGGCCATGGGCTGTCCTCTGCAGTGGTGTGTCTGGTCTGTTGGTGGCAGCTATCTGGTGTTGAAGTCAGGTGCGTGGAGTGCATTGGGTTGTGTGAGGGTCAGGTGGGCATGTTGTCAGATGAGTACTCCTCAATGTGTCTGTATATGGGCCATGGTAGCCGAGGTGCATCTGGCTGCGACGCAACTGGGACGGTTTATAGTGAAAATGTTGAAAACAAAAATGTAGAAAAAAATAATGTTGAAAAAAAGTCATTTTTCTTTAATGTATTTTTATGGGGGGGGAGGGTTCCCCCCCAACCCCACGTTTATTTTCTATAGGTGAACCCAAAAAAACATACAAATAAAAAAAAACACATTCAATTTTTTTTTCGACATTTCTTTTTTTTCGACATTTTTGTTTTCGACTTTTTGCAGTCAACATTATAACTGCACACTGGCAGGGACACGTTGCATGGTTGATTGGTGGCTATGTTGGCAGTGCATGGGTGTCATGTGCGGGTGGGGTGCGATGGTCACTGGTTTCTGAATGGGGCCAGGTGCCTCACATGGGTGGTGATTGCTTTCTGCCTGCAAGGTTGTGCAGTCATCGTACCATGTGTCACTGTGCTACTCACCACATTCAGCTTGGCTGCTGGATCCTAGCTCGGCCGTGCCTACGCCCTCGATCCTGACCAAGTGCAATAACCCACAGACCATCTCCTCCCACTGTGTCAGTAGCAGGCGTTCTACTGTGCAACCTCCAGTGGCAGCGGTCTCCCGGCGGTGATTGGCGATGAGGGTCCTTACGCTGGACTTGAGGGCAGTCCAACTCTTCTTCATGTTCTCTACGTCACGTTGGACGTGCCCTACAGCCACCACTTTGTCCCAGATTTCAGACCATATGTGGTTTTTGCGCTGTTGGCTGGTCTTCCTGTGAGATGGGCCATTTAGCTAATCTGAGTTGGCAACCACTTGCTCTGCCAACACTGTGAGCTCCTGCTCGCTGGCTTTTTGGCTTCCACTGCCTCATATCAGGCACCCCTCATTGGCCCTTTCCTGTGGACATGTTTGGCCTTAACTGGGTGTCTGGATGGCACTCCTATTGAGAGATATTTGATGGATTGTGTTTTTCAAAATTGCCGCTGTGGAGCTTTCTTTTATAGCGATGATGAATTACTGCATGTGGAATTACCGCAGGTGGAATTTCTGTGGACAGCCATGGCGGTAACGGTTATTCCACAAATTATAGACAGATTTACGTTGTACCACAGGGTTTTCAGCAGTAACTCCGTGAGGCGGATTTACCTTTAGCGCCATTGCTTTGTGCGCTGTAAGTAAGGCATGGTATCAACAGTAAGACAGACACAAGTGACCACAGTTCAAGGGTGTTTATTGAACTTTCACAAGGGTGAGATAAACGCCTACCTAAACCTAAATATAAAGATGGGAGCAAGCTACGACCATCAAATAATAATAATGCAGCCCTAGTGGAGTCTTGTCAAATTAAAAGGGCCTATACTAAAAAAAGCTATTGCCAATACTTACTACTAATTTACAAATAATGTGGGGTGATGTTCAAGACAAAGAATGAAGTGTTCACAAAAAGATAAGTCAGGATGTTCGGGCCGTTGTCCTCCCTTCCCCATGTTTTCAGCATGGGACAAGGCGTTTCACTCGAGCAAAGTACACACTCTGGCTTCTGCGGCACGAGGATACATTTCCATTTTCCCAGTTCAAGAACTTCTGTGTCCAAGCCTCTTTGCTTCTTGCAAGTCTCTTGACTCAGGGGACTGATATACAAAAACAACACAAAAACATTATTTTCCTTTTCCAGTATTCAATTTGGGTGTTCACCTTGGATCCCCCTCAGCCAGGCTCAGAGCCCTTTCAAAATTAAAGTTCAACATTGGAATCCCATGAGTCGGACTCCGATCCCTTTGAAACAAAAGTTTGGATAATTATTTCTCAGGTGACTCACGGTCCACCGCGGATCCCCCTCAGCTGGGCTCAGATCCCTTTCTTTCACTCGATTAGTCTCCCAAGCCGGGCTCGGACGAATTTTGATGTACTTTAAACTATAAAAGACTTTCGAATGTGCACAGGGTTTAGCTTGACACGTTGCTTCACCACTTCAATCTCAATATTCCTTTTTCTCACACTCAGCATCAGATGGATACCTAACAGAGACTTTCGAATGAGCACCCACGTGGTGCCGGAACACCCTGTGTATTGTATATTTTCTTGGCCTCCCAAAGTTCAATTACTCCATGGTTTCCAATTATATCCACGTTGCTTATTACAAATGCCTCACACACTGTTCTCTTTATACAATTTTGCTGCTTGCCACCTTGGTTTAAAACACAAGCTGGTTTGGTATCAGTCTCTCCGACTCACCGGCTGTACTGTCTTTTCTGACACCGCTTTCCTGTAGGAGCCAAGGACAGTATCACAGCGGCAATCGCTCCTCCACGCCTTGGTTATCGACGTGGGAGAGCCCCGGGTACCGCCGACACACGGTGCACATTTGATCAGCCTTAGTTCCTGGTCTTCGGTTTCTTACTTTCCAAGGCTCACGAAAGTAACGGTCTTTAGAGGTCACGGTACTTCCCTCCTTACGACTCTCTCTGGTCTCGCCGTCTTTCTCTTTGTATTAAACTGCCATCCTGGAACTGCTGGCCATCTTGGAACTGCTGTTTCCTTGTGTGGTTTGCCTCGCTCTTAGTGTGCATTCATGCTGCGCCTTTTATCCATGTGGGGAAGTGTGATGGGAGTCAGGTTTGTGTAATAATCCCTAATTGCCTGACCTTACCTGTCCATGGTGTTGGGACATGCCAGGTATACGGCTCTGGTGTTAGTCTGTTGTTGCTCACTGTGAACTGTCTGTGAGAAAGTGTTTGTGTCGCAGAAGGGGTTGAGGGGGGTTTGAATTCCTAGGTATCCTGGGCATGGGTGTTGCTAGGACTGGAAAAGACTCGGGGCTACGCTAATGTTGGAATTGTCGGGACTGGGGGCTCGCTGGCCTTTTGGTTGTAGCTCCTGAGATTCTATCCGGGGCTACAACCGAAAGACCAGGGCTTTCGCCCCCTTAGCCACCCCCTAGCAACGCCTCTGATCCTGGGGAAAAGGTGTTACTGGGAAGGGAATACCGTGTCTCACCCTCCGGTGTCCCACTTCCAATCCCTGAGGACCCCTCATCCAGGGGATCCTCCCGCACTGGTCCACCCCCAGGAACTGGATTCAAAAGCGATGGCGTGTCCTGGCCATCTGGATGACAGATCCCCGGTGACTAGCGGGTGAGACACCTTCTGGTTTCTCACATACTCTTGCCCTATGTGAGGTGGATATGACTAGTCTTTGTCCAGGTCCTTCATTGTTAAGACCTAGGAAAGAAGAGGGATGAGATATATCCAAAGACTTTTGCATACTCCACTGATTTATTTTTGACTGTGTAGGTAGAGGCAAGATGGTTTTATTGGTCTCCTGAAAATAACCAACAAACTGGACTCTAGGGGTTGACTCTGGTTTTATGGGTGCTTTATATCTTGTGGGAGGTTCATGGCATTACGTCTTTTCCCGGTCCTATATTAGAGAATTTTGGGAATAGTAATTAGACTGCCAGCAGTCCTGGGATGAACACTCTCTATAGGGAGGTGGGGTGTCCTGCAAAAGACTGGAAAATGTAGGGAATTCATGACCCACAATGACTTCCACAGGGAGCCCATGAATGATGGCTGAAGATATTAAACACGACTCGCCCAGATGTTAATATACACAGGTATTTTGGGGTACATTTAATTGCCCCCTTGTACACAGGTAACTCCTCTAACTAGTGTAGGGTTCTCGAGGTCAACTGTTGTGACCAAGTCAGCTCTTATGGCGGTTTTCTTGCTACCTGAATCAATTAACGCCTTCACTTGCTTCCCATTCACACAAGCTTTTTCATCTGTGAAGTTAGCAGAAGACTGACATAAGCAAATGCAGAAGGTCTCTAGATCTTCTTCAGGTTATTCCCACTCTTCTCACTTTAAACAGCCTATTTCCATGGGTTCTTCTTTAAAACATTTCCGACAGTGTCTGGCCAAATGCACAGTTTCTCTACATGAAGAGCTGATGAGGGGGGTGGTCGGCTTCCTTTAGGTTCCTAACTTTTACTTTCTTCTCAACTTTTAGGGTGTGATCTTTTGGCTTCTATTCTTTCCTTCGGTATCCATTCCTTGATTTTATATGACTCTTCCTGTTTATCTACTCCCTGAGGTTGGAGTCGGTGGGTGGTTTGTAATTTTTCCATTCCTCACCTTGATGTACCGAGTTGAAGTGTTTGGCTCCATCCAAGTGGTTTTATGCAGTTTCAATGGCCATGGCTAGGGTAGGTTGATTTCATTGTAATAGGTCCTTTTGCAGGAAAGGGGGTAAGGAAGGAACAAAATACTTACCTGTAACTGTTGTTCTCCATCATGGGTCTGGCATGGATTCACATGCTCATTAATATTCCCTGTAGTCAGGCTGGGAATCCTTGGTAAAAGAAAAAATCAGTTTCAGTTTTGTTTCTGAACTGTCTTTCTACTAATAACCAATCACTGGTCTCTGGGTCATACTGCCCCCAGCCAATGACTGCCCTCTACCTAAGCCCCTCCTCAGCCATCTTCATATTTGGTAGCACGTAAAGTGGCAGTAGGACCAAGAGAAGAGCTGCAGAGGGGTAGGCGGGAGGGTTCGCTTGTGAATCCATGCCAGACCCATGCTGGAGAACAACAGTTACAGGTAAGTAACCTGTTCCTTCTCCAGCATGGGGTCTGGCATGGATTCACATGCTCATGAATACAAGAATGCATAGCAGGACACACATGCATAACCACAGGAGGTGGCAAGGCTCAGCATTAAGCAATTGAACAACTCAACATTAAGCATCTCTTACCTCCTCACCAGGTTCACCTTCAAGCGAACAGGTTGCGCAGCACTGCCTGGCCGACTCTGGACTCCTCCCTGGAATCCCGGTCGATGCAGTAGAATCTCGTGAAGGTGTGCGTCGACCTCCACGTAGCCGCCCTGCAGATGTCCAGCAGGGGCACACCAGATAGGAGCGCAGCAGTAGCAGCGTTCGCTCTGGATGAATGGGCTCTTGGACGGCCGGGCAATGGTCGGTTTGCCAACCGGTGACAGTGCATGATGCAGCCGGAGAGCCATCTGTAAATGGAAGCCTTGGAGAGGGCCTTCCCTTGGTTCACAGTGCCAAAGTTCACAAACAGCTGTGATGTCTTCCGAAAACTCTTCGTGCGGTCCACGTAAAAATTCAGCGCTCTAGCTACATCCAGCGAGTGCAAAGTCCTCTCAGCCGGCGACGGGAAAAAAACAGGTAACACCAAGGGCTCGTTGAGATGGAAGTCCGACGGCACCTTAGGCATGAAGGAAGGATGCATCCTCAGCACTACCCTTGTCTCGTGGAATGTGAGGTATGGAGGTTTACAAGAGAGGGCCTGGGTCTATCCCACTCGTCGTGCGGAGGTAATGGCCACAAGAAACGCCGTCTTCCACGATAGGAACTTCAGCGGCGCTGAATGCAAAGGCTCGAATGGAGGGCCCATGAGCCTGGTCAGCACCACATTCAGCTCCCACACCGGGGCCGGAGCCTTCACCGGCAGGAAGGGGCAGAAGAGTCTTTTCGTGAACTCCTTCACCAGGCGATGCAACCACAGCGACGACTGACCCGGAGTTCTGGTGTAGCGGGAGATAGCCGCCAGATGAATCTTGATGGATGCATGTGCCAGCCCTGCCTTGGCCAGCGACAGCAAGTACAGCAGAACTTGAGGGGCCGTAATCCATAGAGGGTTGATCTTCTGTGCACGGCACCAGACAGAGAACCTCTTTCATTTATGTCCATAGCACTTAACAGTGGAGGATGCCCTGGCCTTGGCAAGTACCTCCTTGCAGCCCATCGGGATATTGTAGCTTGCGAACTCTAGCGCTGCAGAAGCCAGGCCTGCAGGTTCAGCGATCCTGGGTCGTGATGCAGGATTGCGCCTCCTTCCCTGGCGATAAGGCCTGTGTCCGTAGGTAGCCTGACTGGGGGGGACGCTGACATGTCCAGAAGGTCCGGGAACCATATCTGCCTCGGCCACGCTGGTGCGACGAGGATCATCCTTCACCAGGACCGTCTGAGTTGACTGATGAGTCGCAGAAGTAACGTCAACGGTGGGAACGCATAGAGGAACAGGCCGTCCCAGGGGAAGGAGAATGCATCACTCATGCTCCCCGGCTGGGGAAACCTGCTGGCGAACCATCCGGCACTTGGTGTTCGTTGCCGTCGCAAACAGATCTATCTGGGGATTGCCCCATCGTCAGAATAGGAGATCCACTTGATCCTGCCAGAGCCCCCACTCGTGGCACGAGCGCGGCTCCCTGCTGAGTGAGTCGGCGACAGTGTTCTTTACTCCTGCCAGGTGGAAAGGTACCAGGAACATCCCCTGGGTGACGGCCCAGTGCCACAGGGCCTGCGATTCCTTGGATAGACCTGGGGATCTCATGCCCCCCTGCTTCCGGATGTAGAACATCGTGGTGGTGTTGTCGGTGAAGACCCATACCACTTTGCCCTTGAGGGACGGGAGGAAGGACCTGAGGGCCCAGAACACGGCCCAGAGCTCCAGGACATCGATGTGTAGAGACCTCTCCCCCGGGAGCCAAAGGCCTCTTGTGTGGAGATCTCGGGTGTGCACGCCCCATCCCTCCAGGGAGGCGTCCATCGTCATTGTTTCCTGATGCGCTGGGGTCTGGAAGTCAATGCCCGCCACGAGATGCACACGGGCGCCCCACCACCAGATCACCTGCCACAAAGTCTAGTTGAGGGAGATCTTGTCTTCAAACTTCCCGTCACTTGTACCCAATGGGCGTCGAGGAACTCCTGCAGCGGCCGCATACGAGGTAGATGCATGATGACATCATGCCGAGCAGGGACTTGATGGACCACACCCTGGCAACCTTCGTGGTCAACAGCCGTTGTACCTTGCCCAGGATGGCCTTCATCCTCTCCTCCGATGGTGATGCCAGCTGTGCCACCTTGTTGAGTCTGGCTCCCAGGAATAGGGCGTCCTGTGATGGCACCAAGCAGGACTTCGCAAAGTTTATCGAGAACCCCAGTTCCGTGAGCAGGCGGACAGTCTTCGCTGTGTGGTCGACGGCGAGTTCTCTTGATTTCCCTCGGATGAGCCAATCGTTCAGATAGGGGTAGATGTGGATCCCCTGCAGGCGCAGCCATGCCGCCACCGGGGCCAGGCACTTGGTGAAGAACCTTGACGCTGACTTCAAACCAAAGGGCAGTGCCTTGAACTGATAGTGCAGCCCTTGGACCACGAAGCACAGAAACTTTCGATGTCCTTTGTGTATGGGGATGTGGAAGTAGGCATCCTCCAAGTCTAGCGACGACAGGAAGTCGCCTTCCTCCAGTTGCCCCAGCACGTGCTGGAGGGTGGCCATCTGGAACTTCTGGGATTTTATGAATTTGTTGAGGCGGCGGAGGTCTAGAATGGGCCGCCAGTCTTCTTTCAGGCGAGGAAGTACCGCAAGTATACTCTGGAGCCTCTTTGGGACGAGTTCTATCGTGCCCTTCTTTAGCATTGCTTGTACCTCCAGAAGCAACTGTGGAATGTGGTTTTCCTTCCTGGCCACTGGTGGAAAATGAGAACACTTCTTTAAGAACCCCTGAGTGTGCCCCCGGGCCAGGGCATCCAGCACCCAACGGTCGGTGGAGATGGACTTCCACACGCCGATGAAGTTCGCCAGCTGGCTTCCTACCGGGGTGCTCGAGTGGGGGCACAACGTCACGACCGGTTGAGTCTTGATTCACCGAGGCCTTGCCACCTTGGGCTCATTGGCGACGACGACGGTGTCCACTGGTCTTGTTGCAGCCTCTGTAGGCTTCCTGCGATGTAGACAGGCCCCTTGGCGGTACGCCAAACTTCTTCTCGTACCGGTCCCTCTTCGCAGGGGCCGTGGACGGGTTCTTCATAAGGGACAGTCCCTCGTCCCAGCCCAGATGCCGTCCAGTAACGGGACTGTGAGGACAGTCTTCCTCTTGGCCTCCCGTCGTTGGTAGAAGAACCCCTCCTTCATCTGCTCTTCAGGGCATAGCTGTAAAGGCTCTGATGCCCTGGTGATCATGGCGTGAAAGGAGCCAATTTCATCGGGAGGGGAAGCCCGAGGATGGGATGATGGGAGATCCGTCCCGTTGTCACCCCTGTTGTCCGTCCCCGTTTTCGCTGTCTCCATCTCAACCCTCAGTGGGGGGGATGGAGGTGAAGGATGGAAGGGTGGGGGAGGATGGACTCGCCTCCGCTTGGGTGGAGGACTCCCCAATTGTCCAGGTGCCGCTGGATCGTCCACCAGAGGCAAGGGTAGCCTTGTCCTTATCTCGGTGCACAGGGTCTGCAGTGCCAGCAAAATGTCATCCTGCCTGGTCATCAGCGGTGGCAACGGTTGCGACGGGAGCGCCGGCAGCAGCATGGTGTCCGGTTCCTCGTCGATCTGCCGTTCTTCGTCGGCTCCACCGTCACTCTCTACGTCCGCCTTGTCGGGATCCTTCCCGCGGGCCTTCTCCTCGAACCTCCTGTCCAGGGTCACCTTGACGATAGACAGTTTGTCCTCGAAGGAGGTATCTGAGGCCCCCCTTTTTCCTCCCGGGTTTCACGGGGGTCTTTTCGATAGGCTGGAAAGACGATTCCCTCTGGGACGGCAGGGAAACTCTAGGCCTGGAAGTCGTCTCCACAGGGGCGCCTCTGCAGGCTTCCCCAGGGACGCCACGTCTCCTTCAATCGAGGCCTTAGCCGGGTGAATCTGGGCCTTCACGACCTTGGGCGCTTCTGAGGCCTTCACCATGGGGGGAGGGTCACCGCCTCGCTCCCCGTTGGCTTTCTCCGTCGGGACCTGCCAGGGCTTCTCCCGAAGCTTACCCGGGCTCTCCGACTTCCTTTTCACTGAGCCGGAGCATTGGCTCGTGGTTGACGGCGTCGGTGACATCGCGCCCTGCCTGGCAGCCGAGGAGCCCGAACCAATGGCGCTCCCGGTGCCCGTGGACTCGCAGTGCTTTGCCTTCTGTTGGGCCCCCATCACCGGAGCACCTTCACAGGTCTTAGAAGACCGCTCAGACTTCTTCTTCTCACCTGCTGCTGGGCTCTTCGCCTCCAGCCAGTTAGCAAGTCGTGTACGACGGTCCTTTATGGTCCGGGCGAACATGTTCTTGCAGAACGCACAGTCCTCCTCCACGTGCGACTTGACGGCGTGAAGGCAGTAGAGGCACCGAGAGTGCTCATCTTCCTTGAAGAGGTTCTGTAGTCCACATCCTGGGCAGATCCTAAACAGCTTGGATCCAACAGCCGTCAAGTCTCCTTTGTCCCGGGTCATGTCCACGCGAGGTAGGCCTCAAAGATCTTCCGGAATCCGCCAAGAAGTTAAATTCAACGAAAATTCGCCCTTGAGTGGCATAAAAATTTCCGAAGTTGAGGCTCGATTTGACCAAAAAATAAAGAGTAAACTCTTTGGAAAAACGCAACACGCAGTAAAAGCTCGAGCGCTAAAGCATGAGGACTCCCAATACTTGAACGTGCGGTAAAAATCTGAAGATCGCTGCCAGAGGAGGGGCTTAGGTAGAGGCAGTCATTGGCTGGGGGCAGTATGACCCAGAGACCAGTGATTGGTTAGTAGTAGAAAGACAGTTCAGAAATGAAACTGAAACAGATTCTTTCTTTTACTGAGGATTCCCAGCCTGACGACGGGGAACATTCATGAGCATGTGAATCCATGCCAGACCCCATGCTGGAGAATTGGTGAAATGTTCGAACATAATCATTTCTATCAATTGTTCCAGGGATTTGTTATTTATCCAAACGGCTATGGTATTTTTTATACATTCACCCATTTCAAGGGGGGTTTCTCCGGATTTAATCTAATGGCCCACAATTTCTGCCGATACACATTACAAGTTTGGTCCACTCTTTTCAATATACCTTCTTTTATGGATACAAAGGTGGCTCCCTGGGCAAGATTGAGTAGTTGGTAGGCGGTCTGTAGTTCACCTTTCAACAGGGGCCCCAAATAACATCTTTTAAGGTTTTCTTCCCATCCGAACTGTTTGGCTAACCGTCCGAAATTAAAAAAAGAATTTCCCTAGATCTAAGCCTTCTAGGTATGGTCGAAGTATCAAAACAAAAGGTTAATGTCCTTGATGGTTTGCACATACACCAATGTCAGATTGCCCAGACGGCACTATTAAGATTTGGCTAGATTCAGTCTCAATGATCTTTTCCCTTTTAATGATGGTGCTTCAGAGCTATGCCAACACATGTTTCGACCCTCACATGGGGTCGTTTTCAGGGATACCAAAGTCAACGATCATACCATAATTACAAGAAACAGCAAATACAATGGAATATTATACAATTAACATGCTTAATGTACAGAATCATTTTACATGTCATACCCAATCAACATTTTTTGCACATATCATGTCAAACTGACTTATTTTGCATTAAAAGAAATACAAGTCGAGGGGGTGCTGTTGCGCTGAAGCCAAGATTGCTGTGTGAGTCTTTGCTCCATCAGCCTTCTCGCACTCATACGATGCGAACAGCACATCCTTAGGCACTATCGGGCATCAAACTTGGAGCAGCTGATTGCCCTCATCTTCGTCGTTCTGAAGCTCTGTTTAGGTGTGCCGGGCGCTACCCTACCGACAATGCAAGCTCCTTGCTTGCGTGGCCTCGCCCACGCTTTCTGTGGGACCTTTTGATGTCAGAGCCGACGCCCAAGCCTGAAACAGGCGCGTCGCACCCTGTGGGACCAGCCTGGAGGCCCCGTCTGCTCCCCGCTGAGCTGCCCGATCCATGCTGGCTCCCGATCACCACACCCGGAGCAACTACTTTTTTTCTTTTTCTTGCTGGAAGGCTGGCGCTGAGTGCTGGTCCCTGTGTCCCGTATGCGAGATTACACAACATGATACCTAGGTCTTCGCACTGCACAGGCTGAATCATGAGAGTGCTGATCACCCGTGCCCTGCTTACGGAGTGATTCCCTGCCCGGTAGCTGGTGAATCATCCTGTTCTGGCGGTTGGTGGACTCCTGAACTGTTGTCTGGCTCCTCTACTCCTGCAGGCCACTGCCCTGGTTCCCATTGGTGCTGTCATCCCTCTACCTTTGGGGCTAGCGGAGGGTGATCCGCGAGGCGCCTCCACTCCTTTTCCGTTCTGGCCCCATTAGCAGGAGGCATCCAATGCCCCAGCCCTCGAGTGGGAGCGGTGCCAGCAGTGACCTATAAATCCTGAGCATGCTGGTTGTTTGTGTGGAGAGGAGTGGAAGGGCTCGGGGACATGCGAGAAGAGGTGGCAAATGTCTCCATTCTACAGATGGAGTCGGGAGTCTGGATGAGGACTGACACGTCTGCTACCACCTTTGCACCGGATGATGTGTCCATTGCAGCATATCGCGGTGTTATGAGGAAACAAAGAGGGAGCAAGCGTGATACCGCGCCCCCTTTGGCAGTTTCAGTGTCTTTTGTGCAGCATGGCCATTCAGCCATTGTCGGGCAACCTGAGAATATATGGGTTTACTTTGCGCAACGAGTGTTGAATATTTCACATTTCTGTCTGGCGGAAGTGCACGTTTCCGCAAATTTGATTTCCACCGGCCTTGTGGCTATACCAACACCTACCCTGTTATTGTGTCATCTATTCGGGGTGATGCAGGGAGTTTTTTCCCGTTTATGAGTATTGTAAGTTCTGTGCGGACACAGACCGCAAATGGAAGAACATGACTCGTATCATTACATACGATATCGCTCCTGCTGATGTTTGTTATCAAATGACTTGTGATCCGAACTATATCGGTAAATGTCAACAGTTGGATTTGAACAATAATGCGGGAAGAACTGATTTTGCACAGCGCTTACGTGGGCGAGCAACAAGTGTGTGTTTTGATGTATCTAATAACATGTTGTGTAATTATACTGTTTTAACTGCCAGTCATCTGAACGATGTGAATCTTCTTACAGGTTGGTTATTCTCCTGTGGGAACTATACCTATTCATATATTCCTGCTAATATTTCGGGTGGCTCCTGTGCTTTAACATGCCTTGGCTTAATGATGTTTCCCTTACAGCCTGCTATTGGGCGATCTACGCAAGCTGTTCTTTATACCGGCCTGTCACCTGATTGTAATTCTGATGTGCATTTGTTGTCTGAAGCTGAAGTTTTGGCATTAGCTAAACGAAAAGGCTGGAAGGTTTTGAATAAATCCTAACCACGGGCACAGCTCTAGGCAACCCTCCAGATTATCGTTTTTCAGCCTGCCAAGCCATTACAGAAGGGGAAAAACCATATGCAAATCAGGCTTGGTTCTACCCCATAAGGGGCAGTCCAGCCCAGACTGCTAGGTCACATCCCTTCTGCATGAGACCACAAGCATCCCCAGACATGTTTCAGCCTTGTTGGGCGTCATCAGTGAGGAGTAGCTTGGGTCTTTAGGCCAGGCAGACTCGGGACCCATGCCTGGGCATACCCGTCCCACTCGTGGTGACTTTAGCTAAACGAAAATGTGATGGCTGGAGGGTTTTGAATAAATCCTAACCACGGGCAAAGCTCTGGGCAACCCTCCAGACCATCGTTTTTCAGCCTGCAAAGCCATTACAGAAGGGGAAAAACCATATGCAAATCAGGCCTGGTCCTACCCCAAAAGCCATTTTGTTCATAGGGATTTGGGGTCTGGCTGCTGGGTGTTAGGGAGAATTGTCTGTAAAGGCTAATTTCCCAAACCTAGTGAGTCCCCCAACAGCTTTGCTGGATTTTTGGGGTTTATTTTTTTCTCCTGCTACGAGTGAGACTCTTTTTCTCCCACTCTTAGACATGATTTGAGGTGTTCCTTTGACTTTGTATGTGTTTTATGGGCTATGGGGTCCTTTACCCCATAGGGCTTCATGTGTTTTTGGTATGTGGGTTACACAGCACCCTCCGTGCCGTAACCAAGGGGTGTCGTAGCGACCCCCAAACATAGACTCCATACCCTGGGACTGACTACTGTCTCCCAGGGCATGTAAAGTCACCATTGGCTTTACTAGTCTCAAATTGCGAACAGAACCAGTACAAACCATCCTATTGTGGACGTACTGGTCGGGGCAATTCGATTGCCCCGGGGTTTGTTGTTCGAGGGGGCACTGTCCAGTTCCCCCCTTCCGAGTTTTGGCTGGTGGCAGTGGATACTACTTTTTATTTTCAACCGCAAATATATTCCTATGGGATTTTCCCATTGTTCGAGGCTACCACTTTTTTAATATAGCCTCGAACATACCACCGGTTTATAAAATTAATATTAATTCACCGGTTGGTAATTTTTGCCGAAACTTGGTTCCAAAATGGCGTTTGTGTTCATTTCTGTGACTCCAACCCAAGTCGAGCCCTTTGTTCCACTTTTTGGCGGGCTTCTCCACAGAAGCCTCCAAAAGTGGTGCCACTCTGTCTGGGTACCGCAGGGGGTGTGGGAGGGGGTTTAGGCACCCTGGACTGAGTTGCCTCAGCAACTCAAGTCGCACTCTTGTGTGATTGGCCCAAGTGGTGAGCCGCCCGGCTCACCACTTAGCATGTTTGATTGACAGCTAGGCTGAATGAATGGGGGTTTTCTGAATAAAAGCAGGGCTTTGGGGTCTGGAACTTCAGAAGTCGCCATAGGACCTAAAGAATCCGAGGAGGGAGAAGCTGAGCCGACCTGCAACGACGACACCACCGGTGGAGCCCTGCAGAACCGTCTCACCACTTTTCCCGACGACAGAGGAGATCTCCAGTCCGGAGAGTCTTCTTCCTTTGACTGGTGGGGATAACCAGTTTGCCCGTCTTTTTGCCTTCCTGGACCATCTCGTGGCCGCCTTGCCCGTGCCAAGCACCCCGGCAACCGGAATACCACGAATCACCACTACAGCGAAGAAAAGGGTGGTAGGTTGTAACCAGGGAAACTCCGAGGCTGGTTTCTTCCCTGGCAGCGCAACGACCTTCAGCTTTCCTCCACGTCGAGACCTCCTCTTCCTCTGGATGAAACACCGACTTGCACCCGCTACCAGGAACAACTGCCCCCGCTGGAGTGTTCTTCCCACTTTCAGGTAAAGTGTCTCGCCTGGCTTCCCTTGCGACAGATCGTTCGGAGTAACAGTAAATCCTCGACTTTTTAACCTGGGCTAGCCTAGGGCCTGTTAACTAACTTTTCCTGACTTAACCTCAATCATTTGCGAACTTTCTACAAAGACTCTTTGGGCATAACCCCACTGTGTGATCCTGGACACATTTCGCCTGCTCTCTCCAAGAGTGGGCCTGGCATTTGAACTTCCTTGCTCCCCAGTAGAATTTGCCTAACCTGCCTCACTTTGGTTCTTTGAAAAGTACTGAAATTTGTGTGCTTTCATAACTCTGCCTTTTTCCCTCCCTTTTTAATAACTTATTAGAGGGCCATTTTATGTTAAGTGCTCACCTCTGTCTGAAAATAAGTGGTGTTTCTCATTTAGACTTATCTAATAAGTAATTAGGGTTGTATATATATAATAGTGACTGTGTGTTGAATTTATTTACCTCTCTTTGTGCTACTACCCTTTAGTGTAATTTATAAGTGTGTCTTTAAATAAATAATTATATACTTTTACACCAAAGCTCTGGTCAGTGTTTGCTTGTGCTACTGTGTCTCTGTACCTATTGTGTATACTCTATATACTGCCTAACTCATCTTGAGGGAAGTCTGACTGCTCAGCCACAGCTACCAGGTAAATCTGGGTGGTACAGACTGCTACCAATTGGGTTTACTGCCAAGCACCTGTAGTCCTAAATCTTTTGCAGTGGTCCCTAAGGGAACTGCACAGGTTTCTGCCTAACACTGGGTGATATAAGACCATGATTAAATTAGCTTGTTTGGTAGTGAAAGGGCTTAATGAGACTTTGCAAGCTTTGGCAGAGTTATTTTTAGATAATAGAAATTTTAGAAAAGCTATTTTGCAGAATAGGGCTGCTATTGGTTATTTGTTTTTGAAGCATAATTTAGGTTGTGATAACGTAGAAGGGATGTGTTGTTTTAATTTGGAGGACCATTCCCGATCCATTGAAAAACCTTTTAGTGTGTTGAAAGATTGTGTTGCCCGAGCCACCCAAGATCAGGACGGGGATTGGTGGGATCAATTGTTTGCGTGGATTCCCGAGGCATTGGGCCTCATTACAACCTGCCAGTCCGGGACCGTGCAAAATCGGTGATGGTGGTAAAAACGTTTCCGTGTCCGCAAGGGTGCGGAAAAACCGCCCGATTACACGCTGTCGGTCGCGCGCACCACACGGACTCGGAAACGTTGTTACCGCCGTCACGGAATACCCCACGGAAATGGAAATAACGAAGCCACAAGTGGCGCAAAACCCGTTTCCGCCTCCGCCGCCACGGACACGGAACCGGAAATACCATGATCGCCAAAACAGGAAACAGAGAGGCGGCCATCATATAAAAGCACAATCCATTGCCATCCAGAGCCAGCACAGCACTCTGAGAAGCCAAAAGGGACCACCAGCATGTCTGCCAGGATTCCTGCTCAGAGGCAGCGCAAACAGCGCTTCAGCGAGGCGGAGCTAACCGTCTTGGTGGAGCACATTGTGGACAATGCTGAGATGCTGTTCAGCGCCGACCAACGGCGTGCCCCACAGCAGCGGAGGAAGGAGGTGTGGGCCGAAGCTGCACGCAAGTGCACCGCTGTGGGCGTGGCAGTGAGGAGCGTGAAGGACTGCCACAAGCGTTGGGACGACCTGAGGCTGAGGGTACGCAACCTCATTTCCACGCACCGCCAACGCAGCAGTGGGACAGGCGGAGGACCCCCTTCCCCACTGAGGCTGCAAGCATGGGAGGAGCGTTGCAGCAGCGTCCTCCACCTAGAGGGAATCCATGGGATTGGGCAGGCTGAGGCAGGAGTGAGCCCACCTGCAGATGCCGGTAAGTGCCCAAACATGAATGCCACATGTAAATATGCAGTTGTGAGTACTGGGCCAAAGGACCCATTAACAACCCCCCCCCCCAGGCAGTGCATGTGTGGGCCAAAGGACCCATTAACAATCCCCCCCCCCAGGCAGTGCATGTGTGGGCCAAAGGACCCATTAACAATCCCCCCCCCCAGGCAGTGCATGTGTGGGCCAAAGGACCCATTAACAATCCCCCCCCCCAGGCAGTGCATGTGTGGGCCAAAGGACCCATTATGATCCGTATGGCAACCAATATCACTGAATGCAGACACCAGCAATCAGATGCATGTGACTAACACTATTCAATGTACAATCTTAATGACGCATGTGATGCACCCATCTGCCACCACAACAACACTAATTGCATGCCCTTTGTGTCCCCACAGCCGTTTCAAGTGACAGTGATACTGCACAACAGGCCAGCCAATCAGCATCGGCAAGTACACTAGCCACCGCCACCACACAGGAGGATGCTGCCGGCAGTTCTGCACCTCTGGCCACATTACCAGCCACTACAGATGTGCAGCACACCACCACCACCACCAACATCCCCACCATCTCCACACTGGCTGAGTCCAGACAGGTGCCACAGGAACCTATCATGGCCACCCAACACAACACCGAAGGCAGCAGCACTGCAGAGGGGGCGGCCTGCAGTGATAACAGTGCCCCGCAAGAGCACTCGGAAACGGGGCCACAGGGGGAGATGCCCACATTGGAAGACCTGGGCTCCTTCCATGAGCTGGGGTTCAGCCCCACTTCACTGGGGAGTCCCATGAGGTCGCCCACCCCATCCATGGCCGAACTGAATGCCCGCATGCAGCGGATGGAGGACCAGCAGGCTACCCTCACCCAGCTGGTGGAGAGGCAGCTAGAGGAATTCAGGCTGCAGAGGGAGAGCTACAGCGCCTCAGTGCGTCGCCTGTCGAGGTCCATTGGACGCTTTCCGAGCACCATAGTGACCCTTGCACGCCATGTGCGGGAGGGCAATGACCACACCTCCAGGCTTGTGGAGGCCATGTTTGTTGGCCAACAGGCAAATCTGGCACGGATGCCCTCAATCCCTGATTCTGGCCAATCAAACACTACCACCCCATCCAGCTCCACTACTGCCAGTCCAAGGAGGCGCTCGAGTAGGCTAACGGGTCCCTTGGGCAAGGTTGCACAGAAGCGCACACGGAAGTGATGGCATGTGTGTGGGGCAGTGCAGGACACATGTGGACTACAAGGGTGTGAGAGGGGTGGTCACGTTTGGGTGGTGGGGTAGGTAGTTTTGGGGGTTTGGACAATGGGCTCTGGGTGGGGGTGGGCACGTTTGGGTGGTGGGTGGCCCCGGGTGTACAGCTTCCCTAACCAATGCACCTTCTTCCCTGTTGTTATTACATCAATACATCACCATTTCAAATCAAGACATACATGTGTGGACATTGATCATTTATTTTGCAGTGCAACTATTAATTCATTGTCGTCACCATGTTTGTGCATTACTGTGAATGTGCTGTGACTCAAAAGTAAATGCGAATCAGGGCATCCCGTGCTCTCTGGCCATCATGTGCACCCCCAGGGGGAGGCGGTGCCATCCCATCCCCATCTCCATCTCCATCCCCATCTCCATCCCCATCCCCATCCCCATCCCCATCCCCATCTCCATCCCCATCCCCATCCCCATCTTCCTCATCTGCGTCTGGTGGCATTGGGATGTTCCTGCGCAGGCATATATTGTGCAGCATGGCACATACCAGCGTGATTTTGCCCGTCTTCACTGGGCTGTACAGCAGTGATCCGCCAGATCTGCTCAGACAGCGGAAACGGGCCTTCAGCAGTCCAAATGTCCTCTCAATCATTCCACGTGTGCGGATATGTGCCCTATTGTATGCCTCTTCGTGCCTGTTCCTTGGTCTCCGTACAGGTGTCATCAACCATGGCGTGAGTGCATATCCCGCATCACCTACATGGGATGTAGATGGGGGAACATGTCAGTGTTTGTGGCATCATGTCCTCATCTGCTGCTGTGCATTCTTGTATCATCATTCATTCATGCATATGAACCATGCAGTGTTTGGAGGTATGTTTTGGCCATCACGAGGAATGTCCCTGACTGCATATGGGCCTACACATTAACTTGCATGTTTGCTGTGCCCTGCGGGTGACATTTGATTGTGTGCATGTCATGGTGCAGTGCTGTCCACACATGGCAGAGTGACTCCACTGTACGGAAGTAGTAAATACTCGTCGTATCATTTACACGCCTCTCGTGCTTTTTGGGGCAGTGTTTCAATTGAGGGTGGGTGTCTGCAGTGGCACAGGGTTCATGGGACAGTGACGGGATTGGCTGTGGCAGCGTGTGCACGGGCACATTGTGGTGCCCTGTCATGTCTTCCTTCATGATGTTTGGCATCCGCTGTGTATTTGGTAGATGGAAGGGGGGTGATGCATGTGCGGTCACAGCGGCACACTCACAATGCTCATTGCCTGGACACACACACACCACTCCGACAGGGTTGTAGCATCGTCAGCTGTACTCACCCAATAGCCATGTGCTTTGTCCGGCATAGCGTTCCATGTACCGTGGCAACGTGGAATTCCGCAGTACCATTGAGTCATGTGATGAGCCTGGGAAACGTGCGCAGCAGTGTGTAATCAGTTGCATGGCATCACAAACCATCTGGACATTCAAAGAGTGATACTGTTTCCTATTGCGGAACACCGCCTCAATTGCATGTGGTACTGTCAGCTCGACGTGGGTGCAGTCAACTGCGCCTATGCAATTTGGCATGCCTGCTATGGCATGGAAGGCCAACTTGGTGGCAATGATCTCGGGGAGGGTGCGGGGTAGGGCTATGTGTTCCGACACATGGCGCAACAGGGCATCCAGTACCTGTACCAGGACTTTTGAGAAACACGGTTGTGATATGCCGTGCAGCTCACCAACCGTGTGTTGATAGGTGCCAGTGCCAAGGAAATGCAGAACTGAGACAACCTTCAAGAGGGGGGGGATGGCGGTGGGGGTGTCAATTAGGCTGCTGATGTTGTCCTCAATCATGGCGGTGATGTGCATGATTGTTGCACGGTCCAGCCGGTATAGGGTGTGGATCTGTCCTGGGGTGAGGTTCCAGGGTGAGGCCCTGATGCGTGGTATTGGTGGCTGGCGGCGGGGTCGGGCTGGCTGGGCAATGGGGTTTGCCATAGCTGCAGGGTTGGCTGGTTGCCGCCTGCGCCTCCTCCGCCTACGCCTCCTCCTCTGCGCCATTGCTGCCACCATGTGCAGTACTGCCTGTTGGTTGAGTAGGCCCAGTCCCAGTGCTACTAGCCCTGCTGCCTGCATGGTTCTGTGTTGTGTTGGGCTGGGTGTGGCCCTTTTGTAGGCTCCCAGTGGCCTGCTAGGTCCAGCTGGGCTGATTTGGTGCACCTGTGCCCTGATTCAGTTCAGCCGGCAGTGTATAACGCCATGTTCGCGGTGGCGGCGGTTCCGCCACCGTGATCACGGTATTTCCGCCATTTTTTTCCCGGTATTTCCGTGTCCGCGCTAGTTGTGATGCTCACGGTGTTTCGTGTTGCCGGTAACGGAGGGGTTTCCGTGCAGGCGGAATTAAGGGGAACCCTATTTCCGCGGTGGCGGTTTAGGGTGGTGCTATTACCGGGGCCGCGGGTCATGATTGCGCGGACATGCAAACGGTGCCGGTATGGTTTTACCGGCAGTGTTAATTCCGGACCGGAGTACTTGTAATGAGGCCCATTAGTTGTTGTTGTATTTCGTGTATTCAAAATTTGTGGAGGTTGTTCCGTAGTTTCTGGGAACCATCTTTGCGCCCATTGGGTTGTGGTAGTTGATTGTCCAAGGGGTGGAGTATAGTGCGTGTGCGAAAAACGAGCTAAAAGAACGCGGCGCCGATGGGAAGCCATTTAGGACGTTCACTTCCATCACTGCAATGAATGCCTATGTTTTTGTGGGCTCAGTAGGTAAACATGCATTTCTGCAGCAGAGGCATGGTCACATAATGATGTCAGATGGGCTAACTGTGGGGAATAGTTGTTGTATTGTCCGCCGAAGGGGAGTCAGAGCATTCTGCAGGTGCAGTGCTAAGGGTTACTAGAAAATGACAAGGAGGAGAAGCTGGGTTTTTCCACTTCTAACTGGAATTTTCCACTCTTGGCTCCTCATGCTTGTCGTCTGCTCTTTGGCCAAGGGCAGTCTGGTAACCTAGAGGGGTGGCGACTCCCCCATAAAGAGAAGAGGTATTCCTCTTAGGAAAGTCAGATAGAACTGGACCACCGGGTGATGCATTCTCGCTGAGAGGGAGGACGCTCCGCTCCAGACCCCATTAGTACGAGTGATCTCTCTGCCTACCTGCTCTGGGACTAAGCAGTGTCACGGTGGCTGAGATGAAGGTGTCTTCTGCAACCAGTCCAACAGTGATGCATTTTTTCTATGTCTTTATATAATTGACTATACATGTTGTGTGTGTTTATAACGTGTTAATAAAGGGCTTAAAACGAGCCATTTTCTTTTTCTATAACTATTGGTTTAAGTGTGATTTCTTGCCTATCTGAGTCCAATAACTTGTTTTTTTAGGGTCTAGGGGGACTTAAGACTGAGGTGCATCCACGTGGCCAAGCAAAAGCAAAACAGGAAGAGAGAGAGGAGACGCCACCTGAGGACTGGATGCTTAATCAGTGTAAGGAGGAAGGTGCCAAGCCTTCTGCACCCCTTGCCTCGCATGAAGTAAAAGGCGTCAGTGCAGAAAGCGAAGGATTGTATCCATTGAAGGAACTGAAAGCAGCGACGGGTTAAACTAATCCGATATACGAACCGCCTGCTTATAATAGTGATGATAGTCCAGAGGAGACTAGGAGGAGAGAAGAGAACTTTAAGGTCGTACCAAACAGGGAAGAGAAAAGTGAACGACCGAATATATGAATAGAAATAGAACGAGAGATTAAGAGATGGAAAAGAGAAAAGGATAAAGCTGACGAGGTAACGCTCATGCAGAAGGAATGGATGGGTGGACAGATTGCTCAAGCTTGATGGGGACAGTATCGAGGAAGTTAGGCAAAGGGAAGATCAAGACGAATAGGACAGAAAAGACAGGGAACGAGAGAAAATATTGAAAGAAGATGAGCACAAGAGAAAGGACAGGCAGAGACAAGAACAGATGTATCAGGAAGAACAGCAAAACAAAGAGGAAAGGGCAGAGGAGCAAAGGAAGTATGATAACAGGCAGAAAGCAATCAAAGAACGAGATATGCAAGAAAGGAAGAGAGAAGAGCAGGAAGCACAGAGATTAAGGGATAAAAGGATACAAAGACAAAGGGAAAAAGAAGAGCGTAGATCGAATGAAAGAAGGGAAGAGAAAAGGCAAGAAGAGGAAAGAGTTAGATGGGATGCGAGAAAGCGAAGAGAATTAGACGAAGAAACAGAGTGAAAAAGAAGACAATGGGAATGCGATATTGATCGCATTCAGAAAGAGTTAATGGAACCGAGTCTAGTAATGCCATGGGGCAATATAGAGCAGTTCCTCCTGTCACAGGGAGCAATGCTAGGACCATCCAAGGTAACCCTAGAGGAGAATTTTGACATAGGGATCATCGGGAGAGGATCGATAAGGCCTATCAAGACCTAAGGGAAAGCAGCAAATTGGGAAGCTGAGGGAAGGGAGAAGAGTCCCTGGCCGTCCAATCACGAAGCGAGGAAAGAGACACATTTAGTCTCGAGCATAGAGCCTTGTCCTTAAACAGGCTCACTTTAAATAAGGGTGAAGAGAACGAATGCCATACTAGTTGGGGACTAGATGCATCAGACGAAGAGCGAGAAACCTTAAGTGGGGAGGAGGGAGGAAGTGCATGCGGTCCTGAGGGATGTCTGCAGACAGACAAGGAAGTGAGATGGTCCGATCTAGAGCAGCCAGATCCTATAGCATATCCAGAGTGACCTAAAGGACGATTTCATAGCGAGAAGGGAGAGTCACCACCCTATGTGAGCAGGCTGAGGTCATTGCCAGGGAGAAGGCGATCAGAAACCATTGTGTCCACTATGGATAAGCAGATAATGGGAGCTGATTGCGGATTTGGGTTTGCACAGTCCCCTTTATTGGAAAAAGGAAGGGCCAGACCATATTATATTCCTTGGCTACAAATGGATAAGGATAATTTAAGATGCAAACTTCCCAGTTTAACGGCCGGTGCGGGGAAATGGATCTATGAGCTAGAGAAAATGGCAGGGGGAAATACTCTGGCGATAGGGGACATTAAAGATCTAGTAGCAGCCATTCTTGGGGAAAGGTCTCATGACATTTGGACGAGAGCAGGATACTCAGGTGTCACAGCACAAAACGCAGCGCTCAATGGAGCGCCATTTAACAACTGTATAGCAGATGTCTGGAGGGCGCTCAGGGTACAGTATACTGATACGTCAGCGATGGGTGCAATTATGGCACATAAAATGAAAGATGACAAAGTATTTGTTATATGTTTGATCCTTTAAATTAGTGGGATATGTGTACGAAATTGTTATAATTTTTGTATTTCTAAAGAGGAAAAGAATATTTTATATTGCTATTTTTGTAAATTTATAAATTGTAAAGTTTCTATTATGAATCAAACACAATAAAAAAATAAGTTCTGCTTGCTTACATTCAAAGTATTCAGGAACGGTGGACTCTTGAAACGCGGGAACCGTGGGGGAAGTCAGTGGCAGTATTTTACAACATTTTGGAACAAGTACAGAGGCAGTTTAAGAAATTAGTGGGAATGGAAGCAAAGCCATGGACAGAAATACAGTTGACCTTAGTGCATCACTGCAGGCTGCTACAAGAGAAAAATAAGAAGGAAGATGCTACAAAACTTGAGGAAGCCAAGTTAGTTCAGAAGAAATTGGCGAAGTATGCCATAGAAGGGGCGGTACTGACAAGCGGAGAAGGACTGGGAATGCAGCAAGCAGAGAGTGCATCGCAGGCGAATAATCAACGCCAAATGGATCAAGGAGGGAATGGGTTTATGCCACGAGGCAGAGGAATGGGCTACAGAAGAAGGGGTGGTTTTCAAAATAATCAAGGCTGTTTTCAGAATATGCAGAATGATAATCAAAATGTGCAAGGGGGATTTAATCAAGGGGGGCTGGTCAGAAGAGTTCCTCCTGTATGTTGGACATATGGAATGACAGGGCACATTGGAAGCCAAGGGCATGTAAAGAATGGGCAATTCTCAAGAGGGGGGCAGCTTATCCTCCCGCATATAGCTCCCAGGCTAGGGACGGGTTTTCCCAAGACGAAGACAGTGTATCAAGCACAAGTGCTGCAAATGCAACAGGCATTGAAGCCACAGCAAGCACCATTGAATCCCCCACAAAGGCAGTCACAGCATGCACCCATGCAGATACAACAGAATGCAAATACGGGACAGTTATTTACACCTAGAGTAGGGGGTGTCACTGTGGTAGGAGGAAGTCCTTTTACGGGTACGGGGATAAGTATATATCCACAATAGGACAGCTCACAGGGCGACTTGATGTGTTCAATACTATCGGTGACACCAGACCCTCAAGAAGAACCAAGGGTTGATATGACAATAGGAAGCAAATCTTTTTCTTTTTTAGTAGACACTGGGGCTATTCGTTCATGTATACGAGAGGGAAAATACCCAATGTCGGGAAATGCGCAAGGTTTCTCTGGCGCCACGAGTCGAGTTCCTTTTACTGATGAATTACCAGTCTCCATAGGAGAGTGTAACATGTCTGTTCCATTATTGTATTCAAGGCAAACACTGTTTAACATTCTAGGAAGAGATTTAATGACGAAGCTAAGTATTCTTTCACTGATGAAGGCATAGTGTGTTCTACTCCATGTATACATTATATGAGCGTGGGTGAATTTATATTGGCGTTTACAGGGCAAATGGCTCTGCGAGGAGTGCCATTAGAGCCAGAAGTCTTTCTTTATGAGGTACGCATTTTGTTGACATGGCTACCCGGCTTAGTGGGGAAGATTATGAGAATACCTGATGAGTTTTTGTTCAGGCCACAGATACCGATGGACTAAGAGGGGGGTCAGACTATTCCCCTAGAGTTAAATGCAGCCATAGTGCGAGGGGAATTGGCCATGCTCGAAAGAACAGATGATGCGGGCAGGCCATGGAGAACAGTGATTGCTATTGGGGAAGGGCATAGGTTGACTAATGTCACTGATGAGGACATGTTCAGAGATGATCCATCAGCTGATGAAGTAATATTCGAAATGTGTATTACATATTGGATCAGAATAGAGAAAAGAGAAATTCCACAGCGAATGGTGATAGTGTGGCAGCGCCCAGCATTTTTTGATGAAGATTTGGAAAAAGTGCCAAACTCGTTATGGACTGCAGGTCCCTATGACGCAGCCCCATTGAAAAGGATAGGGGAGGTTAAGATTAAGCTGAAGCCAGGAGCAATTTTACCTCGAGCAAGACAGTACTCAATGTCTCGAGAAACCGATGAGGGTATTTTTAAGACTATGGGCCTCATTACACGGATGGCGGAGAACCATGGCGCTATTAGCGCCATGGTTCATGCCGGTAAATTACCGGCACCGACTTGGCGGAAAGGGGAATTACCGCCCCATTCCAAGGTTGGCGGGGCGGTAATTCCCCCTTCCACCATTGCCCTTCCCCATTCCCATTTTTGCCCTATAGGGCTCAATGGGAATGGGGAAGGCGCTAATTACGGTACCGCAAATTGCGGTACCGTAATTAGCTCCCTGGGTCCCTTTGCGGGTTGGTTTTTAATGCCTGCAAAAAGCAGGCATTAAATCCCCCAACCCGCAAAGGGACCTCGTAGTAAGGCGGTAAGGATTTACCGGTACCGGTAAATCCTTACCGCCATCCGTGTAATGAGGCTATATATCAGCCCTAATGGAACAAGGTACATTAGTGAGGTCAGACTCACCGTGTAATACCGCAGTGTACCCTGTGAAGAAATCGAAGGGATGGTTGTGGAGATTTATTCAAGATATTAGACCAATTAATCCGATTTAAGAGGCAGAGTTTCCTTTAGTTCCAAATCCGGCGACGATACTATGTAGTATCCCAGCAGAAGTACTGTTTTTTATGGTGATTGACTTGAAAAATGCGTTTTTCTCAATCCCGTTGCATAAGGACTCCCAAGATGTTACGTCAATTACGTTTCTCTAAACTAAACTGAAGAGCACTCATTTGCCCCAAGGGCACTGTGAGTCTCCATCGATCTTCAATAGGGTCCTGCAGATGGACCTAGGCAATATTGATTAGAAAAGTGTTGTGCTGCAATACATAGATGATATTTTGGTTTATAGCATGATAGCAGATGAATGCAGACAAGATTCGATTCAGTTGATGACTATTCTAGAAGACAAGGGATATAAAGTAGATAAGGAGAAGTTGCAATATTGTCAAGAAGAGGTGTTCTACATAGGTCAGTTACTCTCACATGAGGGGAAGAGAGTCACACCTGAAAGAGCTGAGGCGATTATGAAAACCGCAAAACCGCACACGATAAAACAAATGCAGGAATTTTTGGGATTATACAACTATGTTAGAGCGTGGGTATTTGATTATAGTTCATACACAAGACCCCTTTTGCAGGCTCTGAAGAAAGCGCAAGTGAATAAGGAAAGAATACAACAGACTGAGTAAATGGAGGAAGGGTTTGAAGAATTGAAGAAAGCAATTTGTACAGCTCCAGTTTTAGGAATTACCAACTTTGATGAGGAATTCTTTTTGTTTTCACATACGAATGTGACAGTCATGACAGTGCTGCTTACACAGAGGATTATATTGGGGTACAAACCCCTGGCATGTTACAGTGGTATTTCAGATGCATTTATGAGAGGGCACTTTCCTTGCAAACAGTCGCTGGCAGCAGCAGTGTTCGCAATAGAGAAGTCTACTAGTATTGTGATGGGGTGTTCTATGACATTGTTTGTTGAGCATGCTTTGTCTGCCATTTTGGAGAAACCTAAGGGTATATTGACATCTCAGAGGGCTTCCGCATATGAGGTCATTATATATCAAAACTAGCAATCAAAATAGTCAGGTGTAAAATAGCAGACCAGATGTAACTAGACCTTACAGGTATATTTTGAATGGTTTATAGTCATAATGTCGAAAAGAAAAATGTCGAAAGTCATAATGTAGAAAAAAAAATGTTGAAAAAAAAGTCACATTTTTTTTTCAATACGTTTTTTTCGAAATGGGGGGGTTCCCCCCGAACCCCTCCTTTTTTTATTTATTTTTTGTATTTTGCCCATTTTTTGTACTTACCAAACCCAAAAAATACATATAAATAAAAAAATAATAGATTCAACTTTTTTTTTTGAAAATTTGTTTTACATTTTTTTCGACATTTTGACTGACCACCATCCTTTGCTTTACAACTTGCCAGGTGTAATGAGCACCGCACAGCTCTATTAGAGGAGTATACATACATCTATATAACATATTTCTCAAAACTTTTTGGGAGGTCTCACTTGAAAACCAATTGCATCAAAACTTAATACATTATAGAGAGGCACAAATATGCTGATGATAAATTAACGTTCAAATACTTGTCTCTTGGGGACAAAGTGTCCTACTTTGATGCATTCTCAAATGGAGTCCTTGGAGACAACACAAGATTATAAACAGCTGTTGTTGGCCCTTCGTCTCTCCTTAAAGGGATATCACAATTTAATTGCAAAGATTCACCAACATGCGATTTTTGTTCTAAAAACATGTGGTCTTCAACAGTACTGTATGAAGCATAATTACTTAACATAGCTAGCCCTGATGACGACCTATAGTGTCGAAACACGTGTCGGCACAAGTGCTTGATTTCTAATTGTGTTTGATTTGTTTGTTTGATCTGTTTCATATTTGTTTAAGGCAGAAGTGCCAGATGCATAAATTTATATTTGATTTCAAACAGAAATGTGCAGTCATTATTGACTAATGTTAATCATTGATTTTGAGTAACTTGTTGACCATAACGCTTGTTACCATATGGTTGATGTTTGAAACTTTGTAATTATTTCCTAAATAAACCTACTGTGTTTTGATACATTCCACTAGTAACAAGGAGTTACTCTGATAAATCAAGAGACTTGGAATGTCATTAATCAACATTTATTAAAATTTAATTTTGCTCACAGGCAAACGTTTTGTGGCAGCATCAATTAACTTTACTGGTAGAGTGCTGAGCGTGGCAGGGGAGAGATATTCCCTCTTTCTTATGTTACGCAGGTGGCTAGGGGTAAACCACCTTTCTCTGCCTTCACCACAGCCCAACAGACACTACTAACGTCTTACAATTATTCACAGTCTACAAATCATTGTGTGTTAGCGCACCCCGCACTAGGTACCCCACAACCCAATATTAGTATCATTGACCTAGGGTGGTGCAGCTAGACCACAACAGACTTCAAATGCAAATGGCAGAACACCTTCGTAACTGTGAGGAAGACTGTACAGCCCTTTTTGCACCACGAGGCACAGACAGTGATGCCTTTAAAAACAGAGGAATGGCACCAGAGGCACTGGTCCACACAAGTTAGAACACCTATGTAAACGGGAAATCAACAAATTCTGGAAACAGGCATCTCTCAAAAACTATCTCAAGAACAACATCATACCTCGTGGTTTGAGAATATTAATATTCCCAGACTTTACAAATGCGGAAGACCATGATTTCGCAGCTGAACGGGAGTAGAACATTACTATTAGTTCTGAACGAATGATTAAGTTCCTTATCACTCACGCGGAGCGTGAGCATGCATGGGTTACTAAAGAGATAGATAGTGTCAAAAAAGAAATTTAAACTATGAAGAATCCAGTGGCCACCAAGCAAAAAAACTATGATAAAATGTATTCCATATTAAAAGAATATCAGGATGAAATTAAAATGAGAACATTTTGAACGTTCTATAGAGACGAAAGAGACTACAATAGCGATTGAGTATATACTTTTCAGTTCAAATATGATGGTGACACCAATCTTATCAAAACACCTAAAGGCACACCAACTACATTGGATGCAGATTCTGAAGCTGAGGATGGGAGCATTCCACAAGAAAGTGAAGAAATGCCATCTGGGTCCAATATATCCAAACACACCAGAAGAGGTTTCTTGGCCGAGATAAAAAGATACAAAAAGGGCAACCAGTCAACCTACAATCAACCCACAAAACAAGTATGTTTTCATGCCCCTTCAGGGCACAATATTCTAACCACCCCCACTTCGTCAGAGGAGGAATGGGAAGAGGAGAAAGCAAGAGGAACAAATCCCAATACAATCACAAGACTAACCAGGTCAATCATCAAGAACTTAGTGATCAAACCAATTCTCAAAACCTAGTCATCAATTTATCTATCTGACAAGATACTGGCATCGGGTCAACTGTCTCTATTGAACTATGGCCTTTCGTTTGCCCCCACCACGCCATCAGACATGACTGAAGTTCAAATTGATCTTTACAAGTTCTCCAGGAAACTCAAATTAAATATTTTTTTTCACAATAGACCAGTTATATATGAACCGCCAGAAAGACAACAAAATCCTAACAAATTGAGTATTCAAGAGATCGAAAACATTCAGGTTTTATCATGCTTAGCTGATGCAACATCAAAATCTATCATGGAAATCCAAAGTGAACTGGGGATCCATCAGAGAAACATGGATATTCAGGAACACAGAATACGTTCCAAATCCATGCCACGATCTACTACGGAAAATGTATTAGTACACGGCGAGGGCGCAATCAGAAAGAAAGAGCCATTCTAATTGGCCCTTGCTGAGTTATTACTAGGCCGGGATTCCCTCTGTTGGGATTCTACGGCCTTTGTCCCCGGCGGGGGGCGTGGCAGCCCCTCAGCCAATGAGGATGTTCGAAGCGGGGCCATCCCTGCTCCGTGCCTCCCCACGGCTGAGAAGCTACCTTCGCCCCCCGCCGGGGACTGAGGAAAGGCTTTTTTCCCCTGCCCTTCCCTTTCCTCCCTCATCCCTACCCACCCCACCCAACTTACCTTCTATTCCTGGGTCGCTGGCAGGGGACGATGGCAGCCTCCTGCCGTGTGTAGACTCGGGGCGGGGCCATCCCAACCGCACTTACCTTCTTTTTTTTCGGGAGTGGACGCGCTGGAAAAACTTCTGTTTCCAGCGCATCCGCTCCCGATGGCCACCATGGAAAGGGAAAACGGACTCCATTTTCCCTTTCCCGGTGGCCATTTTATTTGTCTTTTTTTTTTTTTTTTTTGAAACGCCACAGCGTTTCGGGACAAAAAAAATGCTTTTAGTGCCTGAGTCACGCAGTTTTTGCGGGCCGGGGAACTAATAGCTATATGACCCTCGCGGCAGGAGCATTACCGACACTGGTAATGCCCCGGGGCCTTAGTTAAGGCCCTCACTTCGCTTGGGCCTATAACTATGGACCCTGGGGCATTACCTGAGTCGGTAATGCCCCCGCCGCTTAGGGCATATTGCTTTAATAGTTACCTTTTACCAGGCAGTTACCAATAATGTACACAAATATATGGATGGGAAAATTAGAGGCTTTCACAGTAAAAAAAGAAACTTAAGCAAACAAGAAAACATTGCCTTATAGGAATTGGCAGCAGTTACTCAGATCACCATTAAAGAAGCCGACAAGGGGGGCAACACTGTTGTCCTCAACAAACAAGACTATATTCTAATGGCCAACAAACATCTTTCCACTCCGGGATGTTACAGAAATCTGGATGTCAACCCTTCAGCTGAAGTAGTCAAGAAGTTGCAGGCATTAGCAGAACACAGGTATGTCAAAGGTTTATTAACACATCAAGAAAAATCCTTTCTTGTTGGATCAAAGCCAACCATGCCGACAATCTATTTTTTGCCAAAAGTGCATAAAGCCTATGATCATTTACCCTCAGTACGACCAATAATGAGTGGACAAGGAGGGTCGATGGAAGGACTTGCTGAATATATTGGTTCAACCATTAAAGAGATTGTGCCGCTCATACCAGCCTATCTCAAGGATACCATGTACACGCTTAACATACATGAACAAATTGGCAGCCACATTTCCACTTAGCCACCTTAGATGTCAAATCACTGTACACCTCCATACAACACCAATTGGCACTAGATAGGTTAGATTTTTCGTTCAGAACATTTTCAGCCTCTTATTCCACACATGTTCAAATGATTAAAAGCTTTCTTCAATAAACACTCAGTCATAATCAATTTATTTTTAATCAGCAATACTATTTGCAAACGAGTGACATTGCTATGGGCGCGAAATATGCCCCTTCACTTGCTAATCTGTTTATGGCATTTTATGAAAATACATACATATATTAGGACAAGCAATTTTCAGGAGAAATTCATAATGGAAAAGGTACATAGATGATGTGCTGCTAATTTGGCAAGGATCCTTAGAGAGATTTGACACTTTTCTACAATATCTCAAACAATTTTGGTATAGAGTTCACGGGACAGATACACGACTCACATGTTGAGTTTTTGAATTTAGACATCAGAATTGAACATAACAATATCCAAACCTATACACATACGAAAAAGACAGCGGTGAATACCGTATTGCACACCTCTAGTTGTCATAAAAAAAGTGTGATCAACAACATAGCGAAAGGCGAGTTTCTCAGAGAACGCAGAAATTGTAGCACCAATGACGGATTTGTTTCAGAATGTAAGTTGATTGGTATCAGATTTAAGGAAAGAGGGTATCCAGGATCAATAATCAAACGTGCACAAAATAGCACCCATTTGGCTGATTGCAAGCAACTATTAGAAAAGAAAATTCAAACCACAAATGAATTTCCAGACTGTGTGAATTTTAGCACTAAATATTCTCGTGATAGCACTATTATATACAAGATGCTGAAGAAACAATGGCATATCTTAAAATTGGACAAGGATATTGTACCATATATAACTCAACAACTAAAAATCATATACACCAAATTGCCAACATTGCGCAAAAAAATGAAGTCCCTCCTTCCTGACACCTGACACAATCAAACAGATAAAATGGCTCTGCAACCCAAGCAAGGGTTTCTATAAATGTGGATCGTGTCATTTCTGCAAGTTTGCCCTATCTCCAACTTAGACGTTCACTTGTCATGGTGGACAAAAGGTCGAAATAATGGATTTCATTAACTGCAAAACTAAATACGTAGTGTATGGAATTTTATGTGTATACAAAAGAGTGTATATATGGAGTACAATTAGGGAGTTACGAGTAAGAATCTGTGAACATCAGGCAAGTCTAAAAAATCAAGACCCTAAACTCCCTTTTGCTGCACATTGGCAGACAGACCGAACATCAACAAGATCACAGCAAAGACATCCGCTTTGTTGGACTAAATCTTGCAAAGCTGCATGCCAGAGGGGGAGACCGACAACTTTATCTGCGACAATTAGAAGCACGACTCATTTGCCAGCTCTGATGTCTGAAACATGGTCTGAATTCTGAACAAGAGTTAAATGTGTTTTTGTGAAGACCCAATCCAAGCATCAGAAAATGCATAGACTGTACATTTATCACTCATGCAGCATGAGAAGTGCACATCATTTTTCTTGCTAACGTAGTTGATAACAATTATTTCTTCAAAGGAAAGATGTGATTTGACATAGGAAAAGTGGCATGCAGCTTATCAAAACCAGGACCTGAATCACTGCATTACTAGCATGTTAACTATCACCCCAATCGTTTATATAATAACACACAGGGGACAAATGCAGCGCGCAGATGAACAAACAAATGCTATTTGGTTTCTTTCTGAGTGAGAGACTCCTACAATAATAATCACTAACAACAGGCACAATAAAATCAAGTGCTTGCGGTCTGTTGCAGATTATTGGGAACTTATAAAATATTTGCATATCCATTCACACAAACACCAAATGCAGAGGCACTCCTCTTTATTTATTTTATTTTTCTTAATATCCAATGTGTTGGATTTACGGAGTGCTGGATTACCTGAAAAGACTTGCATTCTTAAACATGCACGAATGTTACACCCAATGGATACATGGCACCTATGGGCCTCATTACGAGGAAAGCGGTAGGGGGTTAACGGGGCTGGTAGAGCTGCCGGCCCCGTTAACCCCCTACTGCCGCATTACAAGGTCTCCTCGCGGGATCCGCTAAGGACGCCTGGTAAAACCAGGCGTCCTTAGCGGTCCCGCGAGCAGACCAGGATGCAAACAACACGTTGTTTGAATCCTCCCCATTCCCATTGAGCCCTATGGGGGCTCGAATGGGAATGCGGATGTACCGGATCCGGGTTTCCTGAATGGGGAAATACCGGGCCCTCCAAGGTCGGAATAGCCCGGTATTTCCACATTCAGGGAACCCGGACCCGGTACCCGGAATGGGGGTAGCCATGCCGCAAATAGTGACATGGCTACCTCCAATGTCGTAATGATATCTTTTACCCTCAAACAACGTTGCTCTATGGATGCCATAACAATGACAACGTGTGGTCATGTAACAGATCACATGACCTTTAACCAAATGTAGAAAAACAGGGAACCCAGACGACACTGGTCTTTTGCCAGTGAAACAAATCTTTTCAAACATCTCTAGGATTACTAAAATGTTATCAACAGAGTAGATTCCATGGCACTGGCCTCAATATGGTTGTAATGAACTTTCAATTTGGCATATCAAACTTGATAACTACACCATTGTGCAAACTTAAGTCATTAATAAAACTAGATGAAAGCACTTTTAAACAGTTCAGTGTGCAACTATGCGATTATAAATTGGATATTTAATGACTATGACTAGGCATAAATTACAACAGAGACAAACTCAGGTTAACGTCGCAACATTTCAATTGATCATTTTTTTAATTAACAGCAAATGAAGACCAATCGCAAACTCAGTGACTGCAATCAATTATCAGTCAGTTACTGTTAGGGAGAATTCCAGAGTCCCGAGGAGAGTCCCAGTCTACCCCAGTCTTTGTGCGATTGAGGAGCTGCAGCGACGTTCTACACACTGGCTTATTGGACCACTGTAACTTTAACTGAGTTCTCTCCCTCTGGGTGACACCACCTTAAAAGGTGTACGCGTGCGCGGAGCGCCGCGCGGAGTCCCGAGGAGAGTCCCAGTCTACCCCAGTCGACCCTAGGCCCACGGGCTATCGGCATACCGCTATCGGGTGGAAACAGCAAACTATCGCATGATGGGTCCGCAAACACAGCTGAAGCAGAAAATTAGGCTTGAGTCTGAATGGCTAGACCCGCCCTCTCAAGTGCCATTGATCAACTTAGATCCTGACACAGCTGAAGCGAGCAGTGAAGACGCTGAGGTAAGAGCTAGTTCATCAAGCATGCTTTCTCAGCTATTCCAGTCACAAGCTGTACAACCTGAACTTGTGCGCCCAGTGACGCAGATACATAATGTGCTGACTTTACTTACTCTGACCAAAACTTTCATTGCTGAAGAACAGCTGCCCGCACATTGTGGATTAACGAGCCGATTCATGGAATTAATGTGCGCTGAAATTTTCAGCGCAAGCGTGCAAAAGCGTGCGAATCGCAGTGCCAGTGCGAAAATCGCAGCAAGACCCATGCACAGCGATTCATGGAAGTCCGTGCGCAAGGAAATTCCAGGATGTGTGCCAAAATTCTGCGTGGCGCACGCTGGCGCACACGTCTCCAAACAGCGTGCGCTAAGCGCACAGCGAAATCGCACATAGCGTGGCGCACACAACAAAAGTAGGAGGAACAGGGCGCATGACAGGCGGAATGGGGAACTCGTGAAAATGTGGGCATCACGGGGGAAGTACAGGAGGCAAGTGCGCAGAACGCCCACACGTACGTTCAAAACACGTATTCATGGAATCGAACGGGGCTAACGCGTGCGCCAAAAAAAACGCGCTAATCCGGAAACACGTACGCCAGCAGGAAGCAGGCGTACGTGGACCCGCGCAGCATAAAAGTGCACACAAACAACAAACAAGCACAGACGCCAGGATGAATATACCGTTCCTAGCAGTAGTGGTTGTGGGATACCGCAGGAGGAGGAGGAGGATAGTCAGGCCCAGAATTTTTACACCCAGAACCAGCCTTTCTGGGATGCCTGACGACCAGGTGTATGGGAGGTACAGGTTTCCACCTCACATAATACTCGACCTCGTCAGTGAGTGGGAGGATGACCTCACATCACCCACCCTGTGCTCCCAAGCACTCAGCCCCGTGCATAAGGTCCTCAATGTACTGCACTTCTTGGCCACTGGATCATTTCAACGGACAACTGCTATAGTGGGGGGGTGTCACAGGCCACGCAGTCACGCTGCCTACACCAGGTCTTGGCCATCATGACTGCACGCCCATCAGTCCGCAGGCACATATACCTACCCAGAACACCTGCAGAAAGGCAGGCAGTTGTCCAGGATTTTTTACGGGGTGGCACACTTCCCCAAAGTGCTAGGTGCCATTGACTGCACCCATGTGGCTCTACGTCCCCCCAGGGCATCAGAGCACATCTACAGAAACCGCAAGCACTGGCATTCCATCAACATCCAGGTAGTATGTGATGCCAAGGGAATCATCACCTCAGTATATGCCAAATATCCAGGGTCCACCCACAACAGTTTTATTTACAGAATGTCAACCCTAAACCGGGACATAGAAGCTGGGCGGCATGGCGATCCATGGCTGCTCGGTGAGTATAAATGCCACAGCACATGCATGCATGTCAGATACTGAGCAATGTCACAACCCCACTAATGATACCCATCACCACCTCCCCAGGGGACAGTGCCTACCCTCTGAGCACCCACATGATGACGCCAATTCGGAACCCCACCACGCCACCCGAGGTAAGATACAACACAGCCCACATTGCAACCCGGGGCATAGTGGAGCGCACATTCGGAGTGCTCAAGTCACGCTTTCGCTCCCTTGACCGTTCTGGCGGGCAGCTGTTCTACGCTCCCCCAGTAGTGTGCAGGATCATAGTGGCAGCATGTGTCCTGCACAACGTTGCAACACGCCGGGGCCTGCCCGTGGACATGGTGGTGCCCCCACATCCACATCCCCAACCACAAGCACGACCGCTGCGCATGAGAGGGCAAAGGGCACGGGGTGAGGCAGCCCGTACACAGCTGGTGAATAACTACTTCACCTAAAATCACACCCCTGTGGAGTGCACACAGCCCTGGCACATGCCAGCTGACAATCAATGATGATGACATAACGACAGTCAACTGTCACAACCATACCAGCCTGAGATTGGTCACCTGGAAGTGTAACATTGTGTGCCCTACCTACACAAACACCACCAATGCTGTGTCATCAAAAGACACACTTCTATGCTGCAAAAATCATTACCCCCTTGCAAAATACAACATGACAACAGTGCCATGTCACCCAACCCCTCCTCAGCACCGCCACCCAACACACCATGGCATGTCATGCTATGTGAGAGCAAACAAAGCAATCCCCAAAACATCACACAAGTGTCAAAGTACAGTGTTCTCAATGGAAACTGCCAACACAAAATATACTCCCAGTAATGTAGAACTAACAACACACATGACCAAATACTTACCAACAATACAATGCAGCTACACAACCTCAAACATAGCATAAACATGACAGTACTAAGTTAAAGTAGTGGTAGTCTTACAACCTGATCATGCCAGCACATCGGCCACTTCCAACTGTACAGTGCTGCTGCCACGCAAATGTCCAAGTGCACTGCTTACAATATGAACTCCCTCTCCAAAGTAGACGGCCTTGTGAAGACATGAGGAATTAACCTGCAAATTAGGCGAAAGACATGGGTGCACAAGCACATAGCAATACACCATGCAGTGTACAATTCAACAACAATATCCACTAGGAATGTATACACAGTATTGACTACAGACTGCCCACACTGCTCATGGGAGTCCTACGTCACCGTGTAAGTCAATGTCACTTGGGCACACCCTTTGCAAGCCCATGGAAACGGGAAGCAGGAGGGGTGTGTGTCTCACAAACCCAAGCATCTAACCCAAACTCAGGACAAGCCTGCATGTGCCCAGCCGGAATACAGTGGATGCCCACGGGAGCCACACAAGGCAACACACTGCAAAAAAAAAAATCAAAAATGGCCATGTGGGGGCCAGGGGGTGGGAGGAGGCCACCCAGGAAGTCCCAGGACAGGGTGCGCACCAACACCCACCTGTGTGGATGTTGGGGAACAAAAACACCTCCATGGGCTCATGGCCTGCATGGCTATGCCAATGTCGGAGAACTACTGCTGTCGCTATCATCACCCTCTGCTGCTGCCACAGGAGGTGGTGCTGCCACAGGAGGTGGTGGTGCAATGGGAGGCAGCCCACGCAAAGCCCTGGTATGGTCCTCCATGGCAGCAAGCATGCGGGTGTGGAAGGTCTCATTTTGGAGGATTGTAGTGCGGAGATCCCCATGCAGCACCTGACGTGATGCACGGATCTCCTCCCGAGTTGCCTGCATCTCAGCTGAGAGCGAACGTGTGAGCCACTCCAGCTGCTGTTCTGTCCTCAAGTTAGTGGGAGCCTCAAGGTCAACAAGAGTCTCCCTGAGGTGATGGAGTTCTACCCTCAGGGCTTCCCTGTGGCCCTGGGACTCTATTGATATCGATTGGCGTAGAGTCTCCAGTGCCGCCCGTCTGTCCCTGTTGGACGCCAACATGTCCTCCCTGTGTGATTGGCAAATGGAGTCCGTTGCCTGCTGTAGTAGCTCCATCTGCCTTTCAGGGGGACAATAGAAGTGGCTACCCTCTCCATTGCTTGAGCCATCATCTCAACTGATGCTGCCTGTTGGGTTGCCATACCGTAAATGGATTGTTCCCATGCGGTATTGCCTGGTGGCGTATGGCCACCGCGTCGGCGGGCACCACACCTGTTTGGGGCAAGGCGATCTGCGCCTTGCTGTGCCGGTACTGCCTGAGGCTGCAGGACTGCATTCCCCCTCTGATCTGCTGACCCAGGAACAGGATCAGATGTTGTGGAGTGTGACCCTGCATCCGTAACCGCCAACGGCGGATTTACCAACACTGACATCCCCATAGAGGGTTCTACCCCTGGTACAGGTGGGTTGGACAGATCAGAATCCCTGCCAAAAACACTTACCTGCGACGGCACATAGGTCTCATCATCAGAATCAGCACCTGAATAGAGGTCTAGGGAGGTGCACCCAGAGGCACCCCTTGACAGAATGTTCTGCAGCAAGATTGGGTTCTCACCCACCACCACACCACGTCCCCCACTGGTGCCCGGTCGTGCCTGAGATTCCTCCTGGGTCTGCACCATCTCCTCAACCTCAACAGCATCAAGTGCGTCATCCCCTGCAAAAACATGAAAGACAAAAAATGGAAACAGGCTTTAGCACCATAGCACACAAATAGGCCTGACAAACTACATAACCAGTACATGATTTACACGATTTACACATGTCCCACATGACTATAACCCTCCCATGCATGCACTGTCACTGAGTTTGAAGGGGACCCAAAAGGCAGACACTGATGACACCTACATGGAAGAGCAACACATTTGCTGCATGCTGGGTAGCACTGCCATCACACATTGGCCTGTGTGTGGCATGTCCAATACACATACATGACACATGCCATCACACAGATGGCATGTACCATAGCCATGGTAAATTCCACATGTCAGTGAATGAATACTGTCAGCCATCCATGTGAGATGGAGATGATGAGTTGAAAAATGCTACATAGTATGACAAAATAGGCATGTGCCACACACTGCAACACATCCAGTGTACAAAAATACAGTGATTGCAGGCAGATGTACACATCAATGGTTTGTCATTTCAGCATGACAGGAAACAACTATCATGTTCCACATTCAAACAGGCCCCATAAATTCCTGTGATCAGGCCAATACTCAATTAGCCTGAATGGTCAAATCATTCATCTAACAAGGTAACACATGTGGTCCAATGTGGGGTTCATCAATGACAGAAGCATGTCACAAATGTGACAATAGGGCTGAGGAATGCGTAGCCAAAGTGGGAGAATTGAAACAATCAGCCTGAACGAACACTGAAAAATACAAACAATGTTGTTGCTAGATGCCACTTCAAGGGCAACTGCCGTAATGTTGACCCAAATTACTAATGTGGGCAGAAGGGATACAGTCACACCCAAATCCAAGGCCGCTGAATGTTTTGGATGAAGCACATGGGTGACCCATACCACTCAGGCACACACACCCTCACCTGGCACTCAATCAGAACGCGTCACCCAAACAACATCCACATGCATTACACACAGATGCATGGGCACTCACCGGACAATGCTTCATAATCAGGTAGTCCTCCCACACCTTGGATCTGTTCCTCTGTGACGAAGGCCCCATCAACAGACTCATGTTCAGTGAGTTTGTTGTCCTCTTGTGGAGACCCACCGCCAGTCACCAGAGTAGCGGCATCATTTGAGGCCAGCTTGTTCTTTGCTCTGCGTTTCAGGTCATTCCACGCTTGTAGCAATCATCAGCTGAGCGCCTCACAAATCCAAGGGCACTTATGCGGTCGGCGATGGTCTGCCAGTGTGCCTTACGTTGACCTGACCAGGTGTGGTCTTGCACCCTGTAGTCACTCCCATGTGCCGACACATAGCCTACAAGTGCATCAAGTTCCGTCTCATTGAAGCAAGGCTTCATTGAGGTACCGCAGTGTGTAGCCGTGTCTGGGGTCTCAGCCTGTCGTGCCAGCGCACCCTTCTTCTTCTTCTTTAAAGGTGGAGCAGAGCCAGAGTGGCTTACGCTGCTCTGGTCAGTAGGGGCAGAATCACCGGTGAACTGAGTAGTAGGAGTGTGGGAATGCACAATGACCATAGGTCTTGATGCAGGCATTGGTTGCAGGGTAATATTGGTAGGGGGAACGTCAGTTTGATGGACTGGGACTGACACTGTCCTGGCTGGGAGAGTCAGAGCTGGGGTGGATGGAGCTGCAGCTGCCCCTGCAGCCTCCCCACCCTGCATACTTGGGGCAGCAGATGGCATAGCTGCCCCAGATCCACGTGGATTGGTGACAACAACTTGCACCGCCACACGTGGCCTAGACTTGATGACCTGGAAGTCAGCCAGGGAGTCATCCTGTGCCAGGTCAGGTGCCACAATGGGCTGGTCCAAAAGGGGCTGAGCTTGGATGGTGTTAGCCACGTTTCCCTCAACCACGGAGGGGGGGCATGGGTGTCCCTGATTGTTCCTCCACACATGGGGGCATAGGGGCAACCTGCAAATCCCGGCCACGTCCCTTACCGCGCCCACCACGCCCACCTTTTGAGGGTCGGCCACCTTTGCCTCCCTTACCGCTTGGTCGCCTCCCAGCCATGGCACTGATGTAGTTGTGCGTATGGGAGTTGCAGTAAACTATTGTCCTGGGCAATTGGGGGTCAAAGGGGTAGTATACCAGATGGAAATCGTACCCTAGTGCTTTAACAAGGCTGTCTGTGACCCCTGGGGGAAGATGATGGGTCACGCAATGCACAGGCAGCCCAAAATGAAAAATAAACGTGCATGCAACCCCTCGTAGACCACGTGCGTGAAAAAATGAACTCGCACTACGCTGTGGCACTCAGAAACACAAAAATAAGCGTACGTGTAATACACGCAGCCTACAATGACCTCTGAAGGGGAACGCGACACACGGGTCAAGCACAGTTGCTAAGTACGTGCAAGGCTCACCGTCTGCCTGGAAAAAGAACGTGAAAAATACGCGCGTGTGTGCGTTGGCAACACCCCCACCAAAAGAAGAATTGTACTCTGTCTGAAGAGACAGTACAAAAGGAGAAGTGAACTCTGTTTGAGGAAACAGGCCCAACAAAAAATCAGAAAAGAGCTGTCAGAGGTAACAGGAAGTACGAACTAGAAACGCTGTGAAGTAATCGCGTGTGAACCGACAAGAAGTACAGATTTCACCCACTCGCTCTCCACGAAAAGCACGTACAAGGAAATGGCGTCCTATACACAGCTTTTAAACCGGCCCACACGTAAACATCAGAGACGCGTGTACGTGGGCGTTTTCATCCAATTACACGCGATGACACTCAGACGTGCAGTTTTTCCACGTATGCTCTGTCATCACGTGCTATGAGGGAAACGCCCGCGCGCGTAATGTAACTTACGCGCCTACGCGCTAAGGGCCTTTGGTCCAATGGAATCGCGTGCGTGTGCTTACGCGCTGAGGCCCTTTCCTCGAATTACACGCTGACGTGCAAGATTTTCACGTGCCAAATCACTCCGCATCAAGCTGGCCATGCAAAAACACACGGAAGACTACGCTCCTGCCCTGAAGGCCATTTTCCTGCCCCCCAGAGCCCCGAGCACGCTCCCACCTGCCATCTGCTGCTGCCTGACTGCCTGCTGCCCACGTGCCCTGCTATTTGGTGCCTGCACATCAGCCATCTGCAGGGGTCCAGTTGCTGTGTCCACCCCTGCTGGAACAGAAGACTCCCGACTGGGATACCATCGCTCCACAGCCCAGCCCCAGGACCCAGTTGCCCACCCACGCCTGCCTCGGGGGTCGCCATGTCGGGGCAAACACCATCTGAGACCACCGGCGACCCCCAGCCAGAGGGGCAGAGGGCCACCAGCTTCAGTCAGAAGGAAGTTGGTGTCCTGGTGGAGCATGTCCTGGTGCATCATGATGCCCACTTCGGAACATCACGCGCCAACAAGGAAGGACGGGATAGGATCTGGGACGACTTTGTGGTTGCCATCAACGCGGAGGGGATGGCAACCCGCAACATCAAGCAAGTCAAGAAGCGCTGGGAGGACTTGAGGTCCAGGACCCTCATAAAGGCCCGGCACCTCGTGGAGGGGGGCCGGGGCAGCATGAGTACCATCCAGATGAGGGTCCTGGAACACGTAGGCCCAGCGCTCGACACCCAGATCCTTCGGAGGCATACCCGTCCGGAGTTGAGCGGTAAGTGGCCAAGCATTGCTGTGTGAGACAAGGCATGTTGCAGGGTGCTGGTTGTATGATACTTGCCTGTATGTGTGACATAGGCCATGTATGGATGTGTGTGTGCAGGGACATCATGGTCATGCATGTGAGACCAGTAATGTGTGAACCACATGGTTGGTACATGTGTTACAATGCAACATGCGGAGCAGCATAGGGAATGCACACATTAATGCATGCCTGTCTCTGTTATTGGACATGGATGGGGTGTGAGAGATGGGTGCTGCTGTCATGGACATGTATGGTGTCCATGTCTGTGTGTCTGACTTGCGTGTCCGTGACTTGTAAATGCCATGGATGCATGACACATGTCTGTGTGCAGCCTACTCATCCTTGTATTCACTGTGTCTGGGGTGTACGAGGCCAGATGGATGAAACTACGATGAAGTGTGTGCATGTGATAGGCATGACCCATGATGAGTTTCAAACCAGCATTGTATGTTTCAAGACTCCCTTGGACATGTATGCTAATGTTCATAGCATGTGCCATGCCTGTTACTGCATGTGTTTTGCCTGCACTGACCCATGTGTTGTGGAGGGACATGATGGAAGTGATGTTTGACAGTGCCACTCATCTGCTATTGCTTCCTGTCTAGGGGACCATTGTACAGCACCCTGATGCTTGTGTTCTATGTCTCCCTCCTCACAGCGGCAAGTGATGAAGAGGGCGGGGACGGCGCTGTGGAGCAAAGTAGCGAGAATGCCCCCACCGGCCGGCGACGCAAGGCCCAGTCACCCTCCCAGAATTTACCATCGTCCGAGAGTGAGGGGACTGGTGCTGCGTCTGCCACTACGGGGGTGCAATGGCGGAAGATGGTGTGGAGCCATCCAGGTTGGTGGTTTCCACAGAGGAGGAGGAGGAGGCCGCTACTGAGCCGCACATGGGGCCTGGTGGGGGTGGTACCACTGGTGCAAGTGGTGCAGTCCAGGGCCAGGGGCAGGAGGCAGCACAGGTCACCGCGGAGGGGCCTGTGCATGTCGCTGTCCCTTACCCTGTGACTGTACCACCATGCACCAGCAGGGATACCCCATGCCAGGCCCGTCCGCAGGTAGGGGGGATGTCCATCATCTGACACTCCTCTACCTGCGGACGAGGGGACCCCTGGCCGTATGGAGAAGGTCATGATTGGTGTTGCGTTGCGCAAGCGTGACATTCGTGATGACGTGCGTGCTTCCCGGGGGAGCACGCACGTCATCACGAAGAGCAGCGTGCCAACGTGGCCCAGTTGGGAGTGTCCATGGTCGGGGGTTTTGTACATGTGTCGGTCACTCTGGCGGCCCTCTCCTCCTCTGTGGAGACTATGCGCCAGTCGTTCTCCATGCCGTCTTCCGACCCAGATGCCACCAGGGCCCCCTGTGGACCTGCCCTGACCAACGCAGCCAGCTCGGTGGGGATCCCATCCCTGCCACAGTCGGGAGTTGGAGGTCCAGCAGGGGTGGACACCAAAGCAACTGGACCCCAGCAGATGGAGGATGTGCCGGCATCATTGAGCAGGGCACGTGCACGACGGCGTCGGTGGATTCCATCAGCCTGGATGCCGTCGTGCTGGCAGAGGCAGTTGCGTCGGAGGCAGCGGCAGGCTGAACGCATCATGGCTCGGGGCCATCTACATCAGAGGGGCAGGCATCGGCGGGAGTGCAGGAGGACCCTGGAATGGGAGCGTCTTCCGTGTGGCAGCGGTTGGACCAGCAGATAGGTGCGGAGCGGCGGCGGGCGGAGGAGGCACGGCTCACAATGGTCAGGGCGTAGAACTCCATGAGCAGAGCGCTGAGGCGGGCTGTGTGCCTCGAGGGAATTCGCAGGGAGTTGGAGGTGGACATGGCGTTATCCCTGCGAGACCTCGGGGCCAGAGAACAGGCCCGCCTCCAAGACATTGAACAGGAGTTCGATGATGCCCTGGTCCATGACATCAACAAGTGAGCCGTTGGACTTGCCCGCCGCCATTGTATATGCCTATGCCCCACATTTTTGCATATAGTTAGTAATTAGGTAGGTTTCATTGGAGGTTTCATTTATGTCGTTGGGCTCATGGACCCTGGATTTCCTATTTGTATATAGTTTTACAGTGGATTTTTCTCCTTCATCTTTATTTTTCTTCACCATGGAGCAATGGATATTACGCTTTTCTTTCCCTTTGGATTTGCTTTGTTGGACGGTGACTTTGGACACATTTTCATTTGGATTAATTTGGATTCTCATTTTTTTTATTTATCATTTTTTGGGACATGCTGCATTTTGATTATTATTGGCATTATTGTGTGTTTTTATTTCATTCCCTTCATTTTGACTTGAATACATTTTTGTTTCTTATTTCAATGTGTGGTCTTCTCTCATTGGTTTCATGCATGTCACAATGTGGGTTTTCTCAGTCATGTGTTGCCATTGTGTGGGTCTGACAGACTTGTACTCATGCGCATACTGCTTATTTGTGATCTATCATGTAATGGTGATTTCAATTTGGAGTGGATGTAAAGCTTGGTTGGGTGTTTGGACTGGGGTGCTGTGGGGTGGGATTTGTGTGGCCATAAGAGCCAGGGATCTGGATTGTGATGAAGTGTTGGCTGGGGGACATGTGTCGGGGCCTGCTGGCAGGTGCCTGTCAATGATGGGGGGTGGGGGTGCATGGGGTCATGAGTCGGACATGAGTGGGGCCTGCTGGCAGGTGCCCTGCACTGCTGGGGGGTGGGGGTGCAGGGGGACATGTGTGGGACATGAGTGGGGGCCTGCTGGCAGGTGCCCCTGACTGCTGCAGGGTGGGGGTGCACGGGGACATGTGTGGGACATGAGTGGGGGCCTGCTGGCAGGTGTCTGTTAGGGAGAATTCTCTGTTTAGGCTGAATTTCCTAACCTAGTGAGTCCCCCAGCAGCTTTGCTGGATTTTTGGGGTTTATTTTTTTTCTCCTGCCAAGAGTGAGACTCTTTTACCCTCACTCTTGGACATGATTTGAGTGTGTTCCTTTGACTCTAGATGTGTTTAATGAGCTATGGGGTCTTTTACTCCATAGGGCTTCATGTGTTTTTGTGATGTGTGTTACACAGCACCCTCAGTGCAGTAACACAGGGGTGTCATAGTGACCCCCCAGTATAGACTCCATACCCTGGGACTGACTACTGTCTCCCAGGGCATGTAAAGTCACCATTGACTTTACTAGTCTTGAATTCTGAACAGAACCAGTACAAACCATCATATTGTGGAAGTACTGGCTGGGGCAATTCGATTGCCCCGGGGTCTGTTAGTCGAGGGGGCATGTCTCCGTCCCCCCTGATCGAGTTTTGGCTGGTGGCAGTGGATACTACTTTTTATATTCAACCGCGAATATTTCTCAATGGGATTTTCCCATTGTAATTACGATAGCCTCGAACATACTGCCGGTTTATTTCATTATTATTAATTCTCTGGTTGGTATTTTTTGCCAAAACTCGGTTCAAAAATGGCATTTGTGTTCTCTTCTGTGACTCCAACCCAAGTCGAGCCCTTTGTTCCACTTTTTGGTGGGCTTCTCCACAGAAGCCCTTAAAAGTGGTGCCACTCTGTCTGGGGTACTTAGGAGTGGTGGAGGGGGATTTAGGCACCCTGGACTGAGTTGCCTAGGCAACTCAAGTCGCACTCCGTCCTGATTGGCCGAAGTGGTGAGCCGGCCGGCTCACCACTTAGCATGTTTGAGTGAAAGCTAGGCTCAGTGAATGGGGGTTTTCTGCATAAAAGCAGGGCTTTGGGGACTGGAACTTCAGAAGTCGCCACAGGACCTAAGAATCCGACCAGGGAGAAGCTGAGCTGACCTGCTACGATGATACCACCGGTGGAGCCCTGCTGAACCGTCTCACCACTTTTCCCAACGACAGAGGAGATCTCCCGCCGGAGAGTCTTCTTCCTTTGACTGGTGGGGATAACCAGTTTCACCGTCTTTTCGCCTTCCCGACGCATCTCGTGGCCGCCTTGCCTGTGCCAAGCAGCCCGGCGACCGGAATACCATGTTTTACCACGACCGCGAAATAAAGGGTAATACCTTTAACTGGAAAACTCTGCGGCTGGTTTCTTCCCTGGCAGTGCAATGACCTTCATCTTTCCTCCAAGTCGAGATCTTCTCTTCCTCTGGACGACGCCGAGACTTGCACCCGCTTCCAGGAACAACTGCCACCGCTGGAGGATCCTTCCCACTTAAGGTACCGTGTTCCGCCTGGCTTCCCTTGCCAGCGACTGTACGGGGTAGATTTAGCCCCGGCTTTCAAACCTGGGTTAGCCTGGGACATCCTGGCTAAACTTTTCTGAGCCTCTCTAAACTCTTTTCAAACTCTCTGCAAGACTTTCAAAGCCTAGTGTAACTGTGTGATCTTGGGCGCATTTGTGCTCTGCCCTCTCTCTAAGAGTGGGCCCAGCCTATGGACTTTGGCTCACAAGTGACTTTTGCTCTTCTGCCTTGCTAAAAGTGTTCCTAAATCCTAGAGTGGTGTATCTTCACTTATTCTGTCTTTTTCCCTCCCTTCTTCATGAACTTATTGGAGTGCCATCTATAGTTAAGCGCTCACCTCTGTCTGGAAATAAGTGGTGTTAACTAAGACTTGTCTGATAAGGAATAAGGGTTGTATATATCATAATAGTAACTGTGTTTAGAGTGTTTTACAATAAGAGTGCTGGAGTGTTTCAAACAGTGTGTTTTTAAATAAATAATTATATACTTTGATACCAAAGCTCTGGTCAGTGTTTGCTTGTGCTACTGTGTCTGAGTGCCTATTGTGTATACTTTGCATACTGCTTAACTCTTCTTGAGGGAAGTCTGACTGCTCAGCCACAGCTACCAGGTAAATCTGGGTGGTACAGGCTGCTACCAAGTGGGTTTACTGCTAACACCTGTAGTCCTAAATCTTTTGCAGTGTTCCCAAAGGGAACTGCACAGGTTTCTGCCTAACAGTGCCCCTGACTGCTGGGGGGTGGGGGTGCAGGGGGACATGTGTGGGGGCCTGCTGGCAGGTGCCCCTGACTGCTGTGTGGTGGGGGTGCAGGGGGACATGTGCGGGGCCTGCTGGCATGTGCCCCTGACTCCTGGGGGGTGGGGGTGCAGGGGGATATGTGTGGGACATGAGTGGGGGCCTGTTGGCAGGTGCCCCTGACTGCTGGGGGGTGGGGGTACAGGGGGACATGTGTGGGGGCCTGCTGGCAGGTGCCCCTGACTGCTGTGGGCTGGGGGTGCAGGGGGACATGTGTGGGACATGAGTGGGGGCCTGCTGGCAGGTGCCCCTGACTGCTGGGGGGTGGGGGTGCAGGGGGACATGTGTGGGGGCCTGCTCGCAGGTCCCCCTGACTGCTGTGGGGTGGCGGTGCAGGGGGACATGTGTGGGGGCCTGCTGGCAGGTGCCCCTGATGTAACGCTCACCTGATTCCCGCAGAGGCGCCGGTCTTGACTGGGTGAATGCCGTATCTTCAAAGGTGATGTGTAACGCACGGTTGGCTCTTTGGGCTGGACCTCTGTGCACTGTATGTCTGACTCGAAGAGTAAGATGTCTGCAGATAGAAAATATGGGATTAATGAACTGGGGTTATTGGGTGCCTCTCTCCTCTTCCCTTTCTCTTCTCCTGTAGAACCCCAAAGGTTAACACCCTCACCTTAGGTAAGTGAACGCCGAGCTCTCCATCTGCCTCGGGGCAGGGTGCCGTAACCAGTTTCTTCACTGGATAAGGGTGCAGGCCTCTTGACCTCAGAGGACTGCTGTCCGTCGTTAACTGCACGAACGGTAAGTTCTGGGCACTTCAAATGTCTTAAAAGTCTTTTGTAATGATATCTCTTGTTTTGCAGGGTTCCGGCGATGGCGGATGGCGGGCTGATGAGAGTTGAGGATCGAACCCGTTTGAGGAATAGAAGCGCCTGGAAGCACGTAAGTAAGCGCTTGTAGCCTGCTTCACGATGCGCACTAACTGTCCCTTTTATCTTGCAGGTACAAGTTCGGAGCTTTAGAGAAGCTGAAGGGTGCTGGAATACCCACTGGATTCGGCGTGGGAAGGAGTAATGGCAGGTGAGTAATAAAGTTGCCCAATGTCTTTAAACGCACCTTCTTTTGTCTTTCAGATGCGGGATGCAGCGCCGAAGGCCTCCGGAGCGTGCGAAGAGCTGGTAAGCTTTTGTCTTTCAGATGCCGGAATGCAGTGCGAAGACCTCCGGAGCATGCGAAGAGTAGGTAAGCCTTTGTCTTTCAGATGCCGGAATGCAGCGCGAGGCGTTGGTGACAGCCGATGGACCAGGTAAGAGATGCGCTGCCACTGAAGACCGTAGTGCTAACCTGTTCTTTCTTTGTCTTTACAGGTGCTGCTGAAGACTGGATTCCAGGATGGTAAGCCTTTGTTCCCTTAGGCCCAGGATCAGAAGCAGAAGACACGATGAGCGTTCTGCTGCAGAGAATGCAGAATAACGCAAAGCAAGATTCATCCATCGGGTGTGGTTTAAATAGCCTCCTGTAGTGCTTAGGTACTCCTTCCACAGCCACGCCTAAGAAAAGAGTTCCTGCTTTCCAGAAGAGTTCCAGTGTTCTGAACCTAGGGAGTGGCTCCTGCCCCACCCAACAGGAAAAGTAGTCCCAAACAGAAGAGGATCAGGGGTTCAACTGGCAGGTAAGTAAGCAGCATGGTCTGCTGCAGGTAAGTCCACCCAAGCATTATGAGCCCTTCGCTTCCAGCGCTGGGACTGGGCATCTTTATGAGCCTGGTGCCACTGGCGCCAGGACAGGGTCCAAAAGGTCCCAATTGGGACTGGCTGGCACTCGGAACCGGGGTTATGGGTCTGCTTCCAAGGGAGTCGGGCAAGTCCTGATCTTTTGGAAGCAGAGATCATGACAACTGACTGCTGGGGGGTGGGGGTGCAGTGGGACATGTGTGGGACATGAGTGGGGGCCTGCTGGCAGGTGCCCCTGACTGCTGGGGGGTGGGGGTGCAGGGGGACATGTGTGGGGGCCTGCTGGCAGGTGCCCCTGACCGCTGGGGTGTGGGGGTGCAAGCTGACATGTGGATTGGCTGGGGGCATGCCCATGGTGGATGGGCTGCCTGCGGGACATGACCAGGGGTGGGGGGTAGTCCCCTGTGATGTGGGCTGCCTGCAGGTGCCGTGGGGGGTGTAGAGGGAACACCTGGAAGGACCCACACTGCCAATTCATGTGTAGGACTCACCACGCACCCCTGAAATTCACGTACCCCGCTCTGACTGCAAAATCGCGTGTGAAACTTCCCGCGAACCCCAGAAATACACGTAGCCTGCTGAAATCGCGTGTGAAATTTCCCGCGAACCCCAGAAATACACGTACCCTGCTGAAATCGCATGTGAAACTTCCCGCGAACCCCAGTTATACACATACCCCACTCGCACAAGCCCTTTCGTGTGTGAAACTTCACGCGAACCCCCGTAATACACGTACCCTACTGAAATCGCATGTGAAACTTCCCGCGAACCCCAGTTATACGTGTACTCCACTCGCACAGGCCCTTCCACGTGTGAAACTTCACGCAAACCCCCGTAATACACCTACCCTGCTGAAATCTCGTGTGAAACTTCCCACGAACCCCAGCTATACGCGTACCCCACTCGCACAGGCCCTTCCTCGTGTGAAACTTAACGCGAACCCCCGTAATAGACGTACCCTGCTGAAATCGCGTGTGAAACTTCCCGCGAACCCCAGTTATACACGTACCCCACTCGCACAGGCTCTTTCACGTGTGAAACTTTCCGCGAAACCCTGTAATAAACGTACCCTGCTGAAATTGCGTGTGAAACTTCCCGTGAACCCCAGTTATACACGTACCTCACTCGCACAGGCCCTTTCGCGTGTGAAACTTCACGCGAACCCCAGTAATACACGTTCCCCGCTTGGCGTTTGCTGTTTGGCAGCCCTGTAAACTGGTCCACGGCTAGCGCAGCCCTTTGCGCTGGATTGGGGATTTTGATGGCTTTTCCCTGCACTAGGGGCGTTCTTGGGGGCGTAACTGGCACTGCTGCAGGCTCGCTGCGCCACTCTGTGCCACGGCTGGTTTTGGAGGCGAAAATCCATGAATACGAGGTGCGCGGAAATCGATTTTAGCGCACGCGGCTGGCACAGACATTCGCACGCGCACACTGTGTGCCAGCCGCGTGCGCCACTTTTGTGCAAAATTCTATGAATTACGAGCCGATTCATGGAATTAATGTGCGCTGAAATTTTCAGCGCAAGCATGCGAAACCGCGCAAATACAGTGCCAGTGCGAAAATCACAGCGAAACCCGCGCACAGCGATTCATGGAAGTCCGTGCGCGAGGAAATTCCAGGATGTGTGCCAAAATTCTGCTTGGCGCACGCTGGCGCACACGTCTCCAAACAGCGTGCGCTAAGCGCACATAGCGCGGCGCACACAACAAAAGTAGGAGGAACAGGGGGCATGACACGCGGAATGGGGAACAACTCGTGAAAATGTGGGCGTCACGGGGGAAGTACAGGAGGCAAGTGCGCGGAACGCCCACACGCACGTTCAAAACACGTATTCATGGAATCGAACGGGACTAACGCGTGCGCCAAAAAAGACACGCTAATCCGGAAACACGTACGCCAGCAGGAAGCAGGCATATGTGGACCCGCGCAGCATAAAAGTGCACGCAAACAACAAACAAGCACAGACGCCAGGATGAATATACCGTTCCTAGCAGCAGTGGTCGTGGGATACCGCAGGAGGAGGAGGAGGATAGTCAGGCCCAGAATTTTTACACCCAGAACCAGCCTTTCTGGGATGCCTGATGACCAGGTGTATGGGAGGTACACGTTTCCACCTCACATAATACTCGACCTGATCAATGAGTGGGAGGATGACCTCACATCACCCACCCTGTGCTCCCAAGCACTCAGCCCCCTGCATAAGGTCCTAGGTGCCATTGACAGCACCCATGTGGCTCTACGTCCCCCCAGGGCATCAGAGCACATCTACAGAAACCGCAAGCACTGGCATTCCATCAACGTCCACGTAGTATGTGATGCCAAGGGAATCATCACCTCAGTATTTGCCGACTATCCAGGGTCCACCCACGACAGTTTTATTTACAGAATGTCAACCCTAAACCGGGACCCAGAAGCTGGGCGGCATGGCGATACATGGCTGCTCGGTCAGTATAAATGCCACAGCAAATGCATGCATGTCAGATACTGAGCAATGTCACAACCCCACTAATGATACCCATCACCACCTCCCCAGGGGACAGTGCCTACCCTCTGAGCACCCACATGATGACGCCAATTCGGAACCCCACCACGCCACCCGAGGTAAGATACAACACAGCCCACATTGCAACCCGGGGCATAGTGGAGCGTACATTCGGAGTGCTCAAGTCACGCTTTCGCTCCCTTGACCGTTCTGGCGGGCAGCTGTTATACGCTCCCCCAGTAGTGTGCAGGATCATAGTGGCAGCATGTGTCCTGCACAACGTTGCAACACGCCGGGGCCTGCCCGTGGACATGGTGGTGCCCCCACATCCCCAACCACAAGCTTGGCCGCTGCGCATGGGAGGGGAAATGGCATGGGGTGAGGCAGCCCTTACACAGCTGGTGGATAATTACTTCACCTAAAATCACACCCCTGTGGAATGCACACAGCCCTGGCACATGTCAGCTGACAATCAATGATGATGACATAAGGGACAGTCAACTGTCACCACCATGCCAGCCTGTGATTGGTCACCTGGAAGTGTTACATTGTGTGCCCTACCTACACAAACACCACCAATGCTGTGTCATCAAAAGACACACTCCTATGCTGCAAAAATCATTACCCCCTTGCAAAATACAACATGACAACAGTGCCATGTCACCCAACCCCTCCCCAGCATCGCCAGCCAACACACCATGGCATGTCATGCTATGTGAGAGCAAACAAAGCAATCCCCAAAACATCACACAAGTGTCAAAGTACAGTGTCCTCAATGGAAACTGCCCACACACAATATGCTCCCAGTAATGTAGAACTAACAACACACATGACCAAATACTTACCAACAATACAATGCAGCTACACAACCTCAAACATAGCATAAACATGACAGTACTAAGTTAAAGTAGTGGTAGTCTTACAACCTGATCATGCCAGCACATCGGCCACTTCCAACTGTACAGTGCTGCTGCCACGCAAATGTCCAAATGCACTGCTTACAACATGAACTCCATCTCCAAAGTAGACGGCCTTGTGAAGACATGAGGAATTAACCTGCAAATTAGGCGAAAGACATGGATGCACAAACACATAGCAATACACCATGCAGTGTACAATTCAACAACAATATCCACTAGGAATGTATACACAGCATTGACTACAGACTGCCCACACAGCTCATGGGAGTCCTACGTCACCGTGTAAGTCAATGTCACTTGGGCACACCCTTTACAAGCCCATGGAAATGGGAAGCAGGAGGGGTGTATGTCTCACGAACCCAAGCATCTAACCCAAACTCAGGACAAGCCTGCATGTGCCCAGCCAGAATACAGTGGATGCCCACGGGAGCACACAAGGCAACACACTGCAAAAAAAAAATCAAAAATCAAAAATTAAAAATGGCCATGTGGGGGCCAGAGGGGAGGCCACCGAGGAGGTCCGAGGACAGGGTGCGCACCAACACCCACCTGTGTGGATGTCGGGGAAAAAAAACACCTCCATGGGCTCATGGCCTGCACGGCTATGCCAATGTGGGAGAACTGCTGCTGTCGCTATCATCACCCTCTGCTGCTGCCACAGGAGGTGGTGCTGCCATAGGAGGTGGTGGTGCAATGGGAGGCAGCCCACGCAAAGCCCTGGTATGGTCCTCCATGGCAGCAAGCATGCGGGTGTGAAAGGTCTCGTTTTGGAGGATTATAGTGCGGAAATCCCCATGCAGCACCTGACGTGATGCACGGATCTCCTACCGAGTTGCCTGCATCTCAGCTGAGAGCGAACGTGTGAGCCGCTCCAGCTGCTGTTCTGTCCTCAAGTTAGTGGAAGCCTCAAGGTCAACAAGAGTCTCCCTGAGGTGATGGAGTTTTACCATCAGGGCTTCCCTGTGGCCCTGGGACTCTATTGATATCGATTGGCGTAGAGTCTCCAGTGCCGCCCGTCTGTCCCTGTTGGACGCCAACATGTCCTCCCTGTGTGATTGGCAAATGGAGTCTGTTGCCTGCAGTAGTAGCTCCATCTGCCTTTCAGGGAGGACAATGGAAGTGGCCACCCTCTCCATTGCTTGAGCCATCATCTCAACTGATGCTGCATGTTGGGTTGCCATACCGTAAATGGATTGTTCCCATGCGGTATTGCCTGGTGGCGTACGGCCACCGCGGCGGCGGGCACCACACCTGTTTGGGGCAAGTCGATCTGCGCCTTGCTGTGCCGGCACTGCCTGAGGCTGCAGGACTGCATTCCCCCTCTGATCTGCTGGCCCAGGAACAGGATCAGATGTTGTGGAGTGTGACCCTGCATCCGTAACCGCCAAAGGCGGACTTACCAACACTGACATCCCCATAGAGGGTTCGACCCCTGGAACAGGTGGGTTGGACAGAACAGAATCCCTGCCAAAAACACTTACCTGCGACGGCACATAGGTCTCATCATCCGAATCAGCACCTGAATAGAGGTCTGGGGAGGTGCACCCAGAGGCACCCGTCGACAGAATGTTCTGCAGCAAGATTGGGTTCTCACCCCCCACCACACCACGTCCCCCACTGGTGCCCGGTCGTGCCTGAGATTCCTCCTGGGTCTGCACCATCTCCTCAACCTCAACAGCATCAAGAGCGTCATCCCCTGCAAAAACATGAAAGACAAAAAATGGAAACAGGCATTAGCACCATAGCACACAAATAGGCCTGACAAGCTACATAACCAGCACATGATTTACACGATTTACACATGTCCCCCATAGCCATGGTAAATTCCACATGTCAGTGAATGAATACTGTCAGCCATCCATGTGAGATGGACATGATGAGATGAAAAATGCTACATAGTGTGACAAAATAGGCAAATAGGACTATTTAGAGTAAACTGCATGTACCATTTGTGTTATCTATCATGACTGTAATGATTACTGTACTATTCACAAATTTCTGCTTTTTTTAGTACCTAAATTATAAAATGTGTTACGATGGTGAACACCAGAATTCCTAAATTTCGAACCTTGTATGAGTAATAGGCTATATCGCAATCTCTTATTCTTGTCCTCAATCCCCTTGCCATTGTATCATAACTGTTTCACTATATAATGAGTAGCCTTATTACTCTATATGATTTGTTTTGGACTATTTAGAGTAAACTGCATGTACCATTTGTGTTATCTATCATGACTGTAATGATTACTGTACTATTCACAAATTTCTGTTTTTTTAGTACCTAAATTATAAAATGCGTTACGATGGTGAACACCAGTATTCCTAAATTTCACTATGGAACATATTTACTCTACCTTTCTTATTCATCCTGATCTCTGGTCAGTCCTTATGAGTACGTTTGCACTATGCGCCATTGCAAGATGGCCCCCATATTCCTCACTCACCGTCCTCTATGCCCCCTTTTTTATGTTTATTATTTAGTTTCCTTTTTACGTCTGACGGCGTGTCCCCAGCACAGTTCGTTTCCTAGGTCACGACCGTGCGGAGCTATTGCCTGCCGGTTTCAGTTTCCACTAACAGTGTTCTACACACTGTATAGGTAAGCTACCGCTACTTGGATTTCGTTGCCCGGTTGGGAGACCCCATGTTTATTTCTCTTCAGTATAACAGAAATGTATGTGTCCCCACTTAGGTGCCAGCAGTACGTGTCTCTTTGCAGATGCCCTGCATCGTATAATTGTTTCAAATATTTGTTGACCACACGGATGCCCCTGATACCTTGGCTACCTGTCCCGCAACTCGAGTGAGTGCATTCTTTAAAACCGTTTCCGGTTCATTCTAAGTATTATTTATTTTATTCAGTAACGCTCTTTTGGAGTTTTTCTTTTTTCTTTTTTCTTTTCCCGTCCATAGGAGGGGTAAGGTTTTTTTCTTATACACGCTCCCCATATTGTCTCTGCTTTTTCACTATTCAAGGGTGGTCCTTGCTATTTATAACCCACTACCGCCTTTGGCTTATCTCGATCTGTTCAATCTTTTATCACGCCATTTTCTAGATCCCACCATGTAGGTGGATCTCACACAATACATCTCCTTTGTTATGGGTTTAGTTATTAGTATAGAGTATTTCTCTTTTATCTGAGAGTTCTCTCTTTTCACCATACTAGATCTCCAGTATTCTGCTTTTCACCATCTCGTTAGCATCTCGAGTTATGTATAGCTTGTCAGTCAGTCCTTGACTGGTATGGAAATAAAATAAAAGATTTTACTTTTTGTCTTTTTGTAATGTTGTCAACAGTTCAATTGGGCCCTTATGAAGAAGAGGTTACCCTCGAAACGCGTCGGCCACCCCACAATTGGACAGCATCATCTCTTCATCATTTATTGCTTCATCGCAATTTGTTTTAATATGTCATACGGCATGAATTACTTTGTATAACAGATTGTGCTTTTTGGCAAATTTTATTTTGTTTTCTTCTTTGCCAAATAAATCGTTATATGCTCAACTAACAAAACTACTGTTATATATTTATACATTGATAGATTTATATCTATATATTTGAAGGCCCTATGTGGCATCAGTAAATAGTGTGCAGGGGACGGGAGGGCCCCACCTTTTTGGGCCCTCTTCTATTTTCTCCCCACAAAATAGGCATGTGCCACACACTGCAACACATCCAGTGTACAAAAATACAGTGATTGCAGGCAGATGTACACATCAATGGTTTGTCATTTCAACATGACAGGAAACAACTATCATGTTCCACATTGAAATAGGCCCCATACATTCCTGTGATCAGGCCAATACTCAATTAGCCTGAATGGTCAAATCATTCATCTAACAACGTAACACATGTGGTCCAATGTGGGGTTCATCAATGACAGAAGCATGTCACAAATGTGACAATAGGGCTGAGGAATGTGTAGCCAAAGTGGGAGAATTGAGACAATCAGCCTGAACGAACACTGAAAAATACAAACAATGTTGTTGCAAGATGCCACTTCAAGGGCAACTGCCGTAATGTTGATCCAAATTACTAATGTGGGCAGAAGGGATACTGTCACACCCAAATCCAAGGCCGCTGAATGTTTTGGATGAAGCACATGGGTGACCCATACCACTCAGGCACACACACCCTCACCTGGCACTCAATCAGAACCCGTCACCCAAACAACATACACATGCATTACACACACATGCATGGGCACTCACCGGACAATGCTTCATAATCAGGTAGTCCTCCTACACCTTGGATCTGTTCCTCTGTGACGAAGGCCCCAGCAACAGTCTCATGTTCAGTGAGTTCGTTGTCCTCTTGTGGAGACCCACCGCCAGTCACCAGAGTAGCGGCATAATTTGAGGCCAGCTTGTTCCTTGCTCTGAGTTTCAGGTCATTCCACCGCTTGTAGCAATCATCAGCTGAGCGCCTCACAAATCCAAGGGCACTTATGCGGTTGGCGATGGTCTGCCAGTGTGCCTTACGTTGACCAGGTGTGGTCTTGCACCCTGCAGTCACCACTATTTCGTGGCTATGTGCCGACACATAGCCCACAAGTGCATCAAGTTCTGTCTCATTGAAGCAAGGGTTCCTTGAGGTACCGGAGTGTGTAGCCGTGTCTGGGGTCTCAGCCTGTCGTGCCAGAGCACCCTTCTTCCTCTTCTTTAAAGGTGGAGCAGAGCCAGAGTGGCTTACGCTGCTCTGGTCAGTAGGGGCAGAATCACCGGTGGACTGGGTATTAGGAGTGTGGGAATGCACAATGACCATAGGTCTTGATGCAGGCATTGGTTGCAGGGTAATGTTGGCAGGGGGAACGTCAGTTTGATGGACTGGGACTGACACTGTCCTGGCTGGGAGAGTCAGAGCTGGGGCGGATGGAGCTGCAGCTGCCCCTGCAGCCTCCCCACCCTGCATACTTGGGGCAGCAGATGGCATAGCTGCCCCAGATCCCCGTGGATTGGTGACAACTTGCACCGCCACACGTGGCCTAGACTTGCTGACCTGGAAGTCAGCCAGGGAGTCATCCTGTGCCAGGTCAGGTGCCACAATGGGCTGGTCCAACAGGGGCTGAGCTTGGATGGTGTCAGCCACGTTTCCCTCAACCATGGGGAGGGGCATGGGAGTCCCTGATTGTTCCTCCACACATGGGGGCACAGAGGCACCCTGCAAATCCCGGCCACGTCCCCTACCGCGCCCACCTTTTGAGGGTCGGCCACCTTTGCCTCCCTTACCGCTTGGTCGCCTCCCAGCCATGGCACTGAAGTTGTTGTGCGTATTGGAGTTACAGTAAACTATTGTCCTGGGCAATTGGGGGTTAAAGGGGTAGGATACCAGATGGAAATCGTACCCTAGTGCTCTAACAAGGCTGTCTGTGACCCCTGGGGGAAGATGACGGGTCACACAACGCACAGGCAGTCCAAAATGAAAAATATACGTGCACGCAACCCCTCGTAGACCACGTGCGTGAAAAAATTAACTCGCACTACGCTGTGGCACCCAGAAACACAAAAATAAGCGTACGCGTAATACACGCAGCCTACAATGATCTCTGAAGGGGAACCCGACACACGGGGCAAGCACAGTTGCTAAGTACGTGCGGAACTCACCGTCTGCCTAGAAAAAGAATGTGAAAAATACGCGCGTGTGCGCGTTGGCAACACCCCCGCCAAAAGAAGAATTGTACGCTGTCTGAGGAGACAGGACAAAAGGAGAAGTGAAATCTGTTTGAGGAAACAGGCCCAACAAAAAATCAGAAAAGAGCTGTCAGAGGTAACAGGGTGTACGAACTAGAAACGCTGTGAAGTAATCGCGTGTGAACCGACAAGAAGTACAGATTTCATCCACTCGCTCTCCACGAAAAGCACGTACAAGGAAATGGCGTCCTACACGCAGCTTTTAAACCGCCCACACGTACATGTCAGAGACGCGTGTACGCGGGCGCTTTCATCCAATTACACGCGATGACACTCAGACGTGCAGTTTTTCCACGTGTGCTCCGTCATCACGTGCTATGAGGGAAACGCCCGCGCGCATAATGTAACTTACGCGCCTATGCACTAAGGGCCTTTGGTCCAATGGAATCGCGTGTGTGTGCTTACGCGCTAAGGCCCTTTCCTCGAATTACACGCTGACGTGCAAGATTTTCACGTGCCAAATCACTCCGTATCAAGCTGGCCACGCAAAAACACACGGAAGACCACGCTCCTGCCCTGAAGGCCATTTTCCTGCCCCCCAGAGCCCCGAGCACGCTCCCACCTGCCATCTGCTGCTGCCTGACTGCCTGCTGCCCACGTGCCCTGCTATTTGGTGCCTGCACATCAGCCATCTGCAGGGGTCCAGTTGCTGTGTCCACCCCTGCTGGAACAGAAGACTCCCCACTGGAGGTGGTGGTGCAATGGGAGGCAGCCCACACAAAGCCCTGGTATGGTCCTCAATGGCAGCAAGCATGCGGGTGTGGAAGGTCTCGTTTTGGAGGATTATAGTGCGGAAATCCCCATGCAGCACCTGACGTGATGCACGGATCTCCTACCGAGTTGCCTGCATCTCAGCTGAGAGCGAATGTGTGAGCCGCTCCAGCTGCTGTTCTATCCTCAAGTTAGTGGAAGCCTCAAGGTCAACAAGAGTCTCCCTGAGGTGATGGAGTTTTACCCTCAGGGCTACCCTGTGGCCCTGGGACTCTATTGATATCGATTGGCGTAGTCTCCAGTGCCGCCCGTCTGTCCCTGTTGGACCCCAACATGTCCTCCCTGTGTGATTGGCAAATGGAGTCTGTTGCCTGCTGTAGTAGCTCTAACTGCCTTTCAGGGGGGGCAATGCAAGTGGCCCCCCTCTCCATTGCTTGAGCCATCATCTCAACTGATGCTGCCTGTTGGGTTGCCATACCGTAAATGGATTGTTCCCATGCGGTATTGCCTGGTGGCGTACGGCCACCGCGGCGGCGGGCACCACAACTGTTTGGGGAAAGGCGATTTGCACCTTGCTGTGCCGGCACTGCCTGAGGCTGCAGGACTGCATTCCCCCTCTGATCTGCTGGCCCAGGAACAGGATCAGATGTTGTGGAGTGTGACCCAGCATCCGTGATCGCCAAAGGCGGACTTACCAACACTGACATCCCCATAGAGGGTTCTACCCCTGGTACAGGTGGGTTGGACAGAACAGAATCCCTGCCAAAAACACTTACCTGCGACGGCACATAGGTCTCATCATCCGAATCAGCACCTGAATAGAGGTCTGGGGAGGTGCACCCAGAGGCACCCCTCGACAGAATGTTCTGCAGCAAGATTGGGTTCTCACCCACCACCACACCACGTCCCCCACTGGTGCCCGGTCGTGCCTGAGATTCCTCCTGGGTCTGCACCATCTCCTCAACCTCAACAGCATCAAGTGCGTCATCCCCTGCAAAAACATGAAAGACAAAAAATGGAAACAGGCATTAGCACCATAGCACACAAATAGGCCTGACAAGCTACATAACCAGTACATGATTTACACGATTTACACATGTCCCACATGACTATAACCTTCCCATGCATGCACTGTCACTGAGTTTGAAGGGGACCCAAAAGGCAGACACTGATGACACCTACATGGAAGAGCAACACATTTGCTGCATGCTGGGTAGCACTGCCATCACACATTGGCCTGTGAGTGGCATGTCCAATACACATACATGACACATGCCATCACACAGATGGTATGTACCATAGCCATGGTAAATTCCACATGTCAGTGAATGAATACTGTCAGCCATCCATGTGAGATGGACATGATGAGATGAAAAATGCTACATAGTGTGACAAAATAGGCATGTGCCACACACTGCAACACATCCAGTGTACACAAATACAGTGATTGCAGGCAGATGTACACATCAATGGTTTGTCATTTCAACATGACAGGAAACAACTATCATGTTCCACATTCAAACAGGCCCCATAAATTCCTGTGATCAGGCCAATACTCAATTAGCCTGAATGGTCAAATCATTCATCTAACAAGGTAACACATGTGGTCCAATGTGGGGTTCATCAATGACAGAAGTATGTCACAAATGTGACAATAGGGCTGAGGAATGTGTAGCCAAAGTGGGAGAATTGAAACAATCAGCCTGAACGAACACTGAAAAATACAAACAATGTTGTTGCAAGATGCCACTTCAAGGGCAACTGCCGTAATGTTGATCCAAATTACTAATGTGGGCAGAAGGGATACTGTCACACCCAAATCCAAGGCCGCTGAATGTTTTGGATGAAGCACATGGGTGACCCATACCACTCAGGCACACACACCCTCACCTGGCACTCAATCAGAACCCGTCACCCAAACAACATACACATGCATTACACACACATGCATGGGCACTCACCGGACAATGCTTCATAATCAGGTAGTCCTCCCACACCTTGGATCTGTTCCTCTGTGACGAAGGCCCCAGCAACAGACCCATGTTCAGTGAGTTCGTTGTCCTCTTGTGGAGACCCACCACCAGTCACCAGAGTAGCGGCATAATTTGAGGCCAGCTTGTTCCTTGCTCTGCGTTTCAGGTCATTCCACCGCTTGTAGCAATCATCAGCTGAGCGCCTCACAAAATCAAGGGCACTTATGCGGTCGGCGATGGTCTGCCAATGTGCCTTACGTTGACGAGGTGTGGTCTTGCACCCTGCCGTCACCACCATTTCGTGGCTATGCGCCGACACATAGCCCACAAGTGCATCAAGTTCTGTCTCATTGAAGCAAGGGTTCCTTGAGGTACCGGAGTGTGTAGCCGTGTCTGGGGTCTCAGCCTGTCGTGCCAGAGCACCCTTCTTCCTCTTCTTTAAAGGTGGAGCAGAGCCAGAGTGGCTTACGCCGCTCTGGTCAGTAGGGGCAGAATCACCGGTGGACTGGGTAGTAGGAGTGTGGGAATGCACAATGACCATAGGTCTTGATGAAGGCATTGGTTGCAGGGTAATGTTGGCAGGGGGAACGTCAGTTTGATGGACTGGGAATGACACTGTCCTGGCTGGGAGAGTCAGAGTTGGGGCGGATGGAGCTGCAGCTGCCCCTGCAGCCTCCCCACCCTGCATACTTGGGGCAGCAGATGACATAGCTGCCCCAGATCCCCATGGATTGGTGACAACAACTTGCACCGCCACACGTGGCCTAGGCTTGCTGACCTGGAAGTCAGCCAGGGAGTCATCCTGTGCCAGGTCAGGTGCCACAATGGGCTGGTCCAACAGGGGCTGAGCTTGGATGGTGTCAGCCACGTTTCTCTCAACCATGGGGGGGGGTATGGGAGTCCCTTATTGTTCCTCCACACATGGGGGCACAGAGGCACCCTGCAAATCCCGGCCACGTCCCCTAAAACGCCCACCACGCCCACCTTTTGAGGGTCGGCCACCTTTGCCTCCCTTACCGCTTGGTCGCCTCCTAGCCATGGCACTGAAGTTGTTGTGCGTATGGGAGTTGCAGTAAACTATTGTCCTGGGCAATTGGGGGTCAAAGGGGTAGGATACCAGATGGAAATCGTACCCTAGTGCTCTAACAAGGCTGTCTGTGACCCCTGGGGGAAGATGACGGGTCACGCAACGCACAGGCAGTCCAAAATGAAAAATAAACGTGCACGCAACCCCTCGTAGACCACGTGCGTGAAAAAATTAATTCGCACTACGCTGTGGCACCCAGAAACACAAAAATAAGCGTACGCGTAATACACGCAGCCTACAATGATCTCTGAAGGGGAACGCGACACACGGGGCAAGCACAGTTGCTAAGTACGTGCAGAACTCACCGTCTGCCTAGAAAAAAAAACGTGAAAAATAAGTGCGTGTGCGCGTTGGCAACACCCCCGCCAAAAGAAGAATTGTACGCTGTCTGAGGAGACAGGACAAAAGGAGAAGTGAAATCTGTTTGAGGAAACAGGCCCAACAAAAAATCAGAAAAGAGCTGTCAGAGGTAACAGGGTGTACGAACTAGAAACGCTGTGAAGTAATCGCGTGTGAACCGACAAGAAGTACAGATTTCACCCACTCGCTCACCACGAAAATCACGTACAAGGAAATGGCGTCCTACACGCAGCTTTTAAACCGGCCCACACGTACATGTCAGAGACACGCGTACGCGGGCGCTTTCATCCAATTACACGCGATGACACTCGGACGTGCAGTTTTTCCACGTGTGCTCTGTCATCACGTGCTATGAGGGAAACGCCCGCGCGCCTAATGTAACTTACGCGCCTACGCACTAAGGGCCTTTGGTCCAATGGAATCGCGTGTGTGTGCTTACGCGCTAAGGCCCTTTCCTCGAATTACACGCTGACGTGCAAGATTTTCACGTGCCAATCACTCCGTATCAAGCTGGCCATGCAAAAACACACGGAAGACCACGCTCCTGCCCTGAAGGCCATTTTCCTGCCCCCCAGAGCCCCGAGCACGCTCCCACCTGCCATCTGCTGCTGCCTGACTGCCTGCTGCCCACGTGCCCTGCTATTTGGTGCCTGCACATCAGCCATCTGCAGGGGTCCAGCTGCTGTGTCCACCCCTGCTGCAACAGAAGACTCCCGACTGGGATACCATCGCTCCACAGCACAGCCCCAGGACACAGTTGCCCACCCACGCCTGCCTCGGGGGTCGCCATGTCGGGGCAAACACCATCTGAGACAACTGGCGACCTCCAGCCAGAGGGGCAGAGGGCCACCAGCTTCAGTCAGAAGGAAGTTGGTGTCCTGGTGGAGCATGTCCTGGGGCATTATGATGCCCTCTTCGGAACATCACACGTCAACAAGGAAGGACCGGATAGGATCTGGGGCGTCATCCCCTGCAAAACATGAAAGACAAAAAATGGAAACAGGCATTAGCACCATAGCACACAAATAGGCCTGACAAGCTACATAACCAGTACATGATTTACACGATTTACACATGTCCCACATGACTATAACCCTCCCATGCATGCACTGTCACTGAGATTGAAGGGGACCCAAAAGGCAGACACTGATGACACCTACATGGAAGAGCAACACATTTGCTGCATGCTGGGTAGCACTTGCATCACACATTGGCCTGTGAGTGGCATGTCCAATACACATACATGACACATGCCATCACACAGATGGCATGTACCATAGCCATGGTAAATTCCACATGTCAGTGAATGAATACTGTCAGCCATCCATGTGAGATGGACATGATGAGATGAAAAATGCTACATAGTGTGACAAAATAGGCATGTGCCACACACTGCAACACATCCAGTGCACAACAATACAGTGATTGCAGGCAGATGTACACATCAATGGTTTGTCATTTCAACATGACAGGAAACAACTATCATGTTCCACATTCAAACAGGCCCCATAAATTCCTGTGATCAGGCCAATACTCAATTAGCCTGAATGGTCAAATCATTCATCTAACAAGGTAACACATGTGGTCCAATGTGGGGTTCATCAATGACAGAAGCATGTCACAAATGTGACAATAGGGCTGAGGAATGTGTAGCCAAAGTGGGAGAATTGAAACAATCAGCCTGAACGAACACTGAAAAATACAAACAATGTTGTTGCAAGATGCCACTTCAAGGGCAACTGCCGTAATGTTGATCCAAATTACTAATGTGGGCAGAAGGGATACTGTCACACCCAAATCCAAGGCCGCTGAATGTTTTGGATGAAGCACATGGGTGACCCATACCACTCAGGCACACACACCCTCACCTGGCACTCAATCAGAACCCGTCAACCAAACAACATACACATGCATTACACACACATGCATGGGCACTCACAGGACAATGCTTCATAATCAGGTAGTCCTCCCACACCTTGGATCTGTTCCTCTGTGACGAAGGCCCCAGCAACAGACTCATGTTCAGTGAGTTCGTTGTCCTCTTGTGGAGACCCACCGCCAGTCACCAGAGTAGCGGCATAATTTGAGGCCAGCTTGTTCCTTGCTCTGCGTTTCAGGTCATTCCACCGCTTGTAGCAATCATCAGCTGAGCGCCTCACAAATCCAAGGGCACTTATGCGGTCGGCGATGGTCTGCCAGTGTGCCTTATGTTGATCAGGTGTGGTCTTGCACCCTGCAGACACCACCATTTCGTGGCTATGTGCCGACAGATAGCCCACAAGTGCATCAAGTTCTGTCTCATTGAAGCAAGGGTTCCTTGAGGTACCGGAGTGTGTAGCCGTGTCTGGGGTCTCAGCCTGTCGTGCCAGAGCACCCGTCTTCCTCTTCTTTAAAGGTGGAGCAGAGCCAGAGTGGCTTACGCCGCTCTGGTCAGTAGGGGCAGAATCACCGGTGGACTGGGTAGTAGGAGTGTGGGAATGCACAATGACCATAGGTCTTGATCCGGGCATTGGTTGCAGGGTAATGTTGGCAGGGGGAACGTCAGTTTGATGGACTGGGACTGACACTGTCCTGGCTGGGAGAGTCAGAGTTGGGGCGGGTGGAGCTGCAGCTGCCCCTGCAGCCTCCCCACCCTGCATACTTGGGGCAGCAGATGACATAGCTGCCCCAGATTCCCGTGGATTGGTGACAACAACTTGCACCGCCACACGTGGCCTAGACCTGCTGACCTGGAAGTCAGCCAGGGAGTCATCCTGTGCCAGGTCAGGTGCCACAATGGGCTGGTCCAACAGGGGCTGAGCTTGGATGGTGTCAGCCACGTTTCCCTCAACCATGGGGGGGGCATGGGTGTCCCTGATTGTTCCTCCACACATGGGGGCACAGAGGCACCCTGCAAATCCCGGCCACGTCCCCTACCGCGCCCACCAGGCCCACCTTTTGAGGGTCGGCCACCTTTGCCTCCCTTACCGCTTGGTCGCCTCCCAGCCATGGCACTGAAGTTGTTGTGCATATGGGAGTTGCAGTAAACTATTGTCCTGGGCAATTGGGGGTCAAAGGGGTAGGATACCAGATGGAAATCGTACCCTAGTGCTCTAACAAGGCTGTCTGTGACCCCTGGGGGAAGATGACGGGTCACGCAACGCACAGGCAGTCCAAAATGAAAAATAAACGTGCACGCAACCCCTCGTAGACCACGTGCGTGAAAAAATGAACTCGCACTACGCTGTGGCACCCAGAAACACAAAAATAAGCGTACGCGTAATACACGCAGCCTACAATGACCTCTGAAGGGGAACGCGACACACGGGGCAAGCACAGTTGCTAAGTACGTGCAGAACTCACTGTCTGCCTAGAAAAAGAACGTGAAAAATATGCGCGTGTGCGCGTTGGCAACACCCCCGCCAAAAGAAGAATTGTACGCTGTCTGAGGAGACAGGACAAAAGGAGAAGTGAACTCTGTTTGAGGAAACAGGCCCAACAAAAAATCAGAAAAGAGCTGTCAGAGGTAACAGGGTGTACGAACTAGAAACGCTGTGAAGTAATCACGTGTGAACCGACAAGAAGTACAGATTTCACCCACTCGCTCTCCACGAAAAGCACGTACAAGGAAATGGCGTCCTACACGCAGCTTTTAAACCGGCCCACACGTACATATCAGAGATGCGTGTACGCGGGTGCTTTCATCCAATTACACGCGATGACACTCGGACGTGCAGTTTTTCCACGTGTGCTCTGTCATCACGTGCTATGAGGGAAACACCCGCGCGCGTAATGTAACTTACGCGCCTACGCACTAAGGGCTTTTGGTCCAATGGAATCGCGTGTGTGTGCTTACGCACTAAGGCCCTTTCCTCGAATTACACGCTGACGTGCAAGATTTTCACGTGCCAAATCACTCCGTATCAAGCTGGCCACGCAAAAACACACAGAAGACCACGCTCCTGCCCTGAAGGCCATTTTCCTGCCCCTCAGAGCCCCGAGCACGCTCCCACCTGCCATCTGCTGCTGCCTGACTGCCTGCTGCCCACGTGCCCTGCTATTTGGTGCCTGCACATCAGCCATCTGCAGGGGTCCAGTTGCTGTGTCCACCCCTGCTGGAACAGAAGACTCCCGACTGGGATACCATCGCTCCACAGCCCAGCCCCAGGACACAGTTGCCCACCCACGCCTGCCTCGGGGGTCGCCATGTCGGGGCAAACACCATCTGAGACCACTGGCGACCTCCAGCCAGAGGGGAAGAGGGCCACCAGCTTCAGTCAGAAGGAAGTTGGTGTCCTGGTGGAGCATGTCCTGGGGCATTATGATGCCCTCTTCGGAACATCACGCGCCAACAAGGAAGGACGGGATAGGATCTGGGACAACTTTGTGGTTGCCATCAACACGGAGGGGGTGGCAACCCGCAACATCAAGCAGGTTAAGAAGCGCTGGGAGGACTTGAGGTCCAAGACCCTCATAAAGGCCCGGCGCCTCGTGGAGGGGGGCCGGGGCAGCATGAGTACCATCCAGATGAGGGTCCTGGAATGCGTAGGCCTAGCGCTCCACGCCCAGATCCTTCGGAGGCAGACCCATCCGGAGTTGAGCAGTAAGTGGCCAAGCATTGCTGTGTGAGACAAGGCATGTTGCAGGGTGCTGGTTGTCTGATACTTGCCTGTATGTGTGACATAGGCCATGTATGGATGTGTGTGTGCAGGGACATCATGGTCATGCATCTGAGACCAGTAATGTGTGAACCAAATGGTTGGTGCACGTGTTACAATGCAACATGCGGACCAGCATGGGAAATGCACACATTAATGCATGCCTGTCTCTGTTATTGGACATGGATGGGGTGTGAGAGATGGGTGCTGCTGTCATGGACATGTATGGTGTCCATGTCTGTGTGTCTGACTTGTGTGTCTGCGACTTGTAAATACCATGGATGCATGACACATGTCTGTGACAATGTTCAGATTCACTGATGCAGCCTACTCATCCTTGTATCCACTGTATCTGGGGTGTACAAGGCCAGATGGATGAAACTACGGTGAAGTGTGTGCATGTGATAGGCATGACCCATGATGCATGTGAGTTTCAAACCAGCATTGTATGTTTCAAGAGTCCCTTGGACATGTATGCTAATGTTCATAGCATGCGCCATGCCTGTTACTGCATGTGTTTTGCCTGCACTGACCCATGTGTTGTGGAGGGACATGATGGAAGTGATGTTTGACAGTGCCACTCATCTGCTATTGCTTCCTGTCTAGGGGACCACTGTACAGTACCCTGATACTTGTGTTCTATGTCTCCCTCTACACAGCGGCAAGTGATGAAGAGGGGGGAGAAGGCCCTGTGGAGCAAAGCGGCGGGGATGCCCCCACCGGCCGGCGACGCAAGGCCCAGTCACCCTCTCAGAATTTACCATCGTCCGGGAGTGAGGGGACTGGTGCTGCGTCTGCCACTACGGCTGCAGCGGAAGGGGTGGGTGAGCCCCCACAGGGGCTTGCAACGGCGGAAGACGGTGTGGAGCCATCCAGGTTGGTGGTTTCCACAGAGGAGGAGGAGGCCGCTAGTGAGCCGCACATGGGGCCTGGTGAGGGTGGTACCACTGGTGCAAGTGGGGCAGTCCAGGGCCAGGGGCAGGAGGCAGCACAGGTCACTGCAGAGGGGCCTGTGCATGTCGCTGTCCCTGACCCTGTGACTGCACCACCATGCACCAGCAGGGATGCCCCATCCCAGGCCCGTCCGCAGGTAGGGGGGATGTCCATGTCATCTGACACTCCTCTACCTGCGGACGAGGGGACCCCTGGCCGTATGGAGAAGGTCCTGATTGGTGGCGCGTTGCGCACGCTTGACATTCGTGATGACGTGCGTCCTTCCCGGGGGGAGCACGCACATCATCACGAAGAGCAGCGTGCCAACGTGGCCCAGTTGGGAGTGTCCATGGTCGGGGTTTTGTACATGTGTCGGCCACTCTGGCGGCCCTCTCCTCCTCTGTGGAGACTATGCGCCAGTCGTTCTCCATGCCGTCTTCCGACCCAGATGCCACCAGGGCCCCCTGTGGACCTGCCCTGACCAACGCAGCCAGCTCGGTGGGGATCCCATCCCTGCCACAGTCGGGAGTCCGAGGTCCAGCAGGGGTGGACACCACAGCAACTGGACCCCAGCAGATGGAGGATGTGCTGGCATCATCGAACAGGGCACGTAAACGACGGCGTCGGTGGATTCCATCAGCCTGGATGCCGTCGTGCTGGCAGAGGCAGTTGCGTCAGAGGCAGCGGCAGGCTCAACGTGGGAGGCATCATGGCTCGGGGCCATCTACATCAGAGGGGCAGGCATCGGCCGGAGGGCAGGAGGACCCTGGAATGGGAGTGTCTTCCGTGTGGCAGCGGTTGGGCCAGCAGATAGGTGTGGAGCGGCGGCGGGCGGAGGAGGCACTGCTCACAATGGTCAGGGCGGAGAACTCCATGCGCAGGGCGCTGAGGCAGGCTGAGTGCCTCGAGGGAATTTGCAGGGAGTTGGAGGTGGACATGGCATTATCCCTGCGAGACTTCGGGGCCAGAGAACAGGCCCGCCTCCAAGACATTGAACAGGAGTTCGATGATGCCCTGGCCCATGACATCAACAAGTGAGCCGTTGGACTTGCCCGCCGCCATTGTATATAGTTCATTAGTGTTAAGTTTCATTTCTTTTTTCTTTCATTTGGGGCGCATGGGCTATGCCCCACATTTTTGTATATAGTTAGTAATTAGGTAGGTTTCATTGTAGGTTTAATTTATGTCGTTGGGCTCATGGACCCTGGATTTGCTATTTGTACATAGTTTTACAGTGGATTTTTCTCCTTCATCTTTATTTTTCTTCACCATGGAGCAATGGATATTGCGCTTTTCTTTCCCTTTGGATTTGCTTTGTTGGACGGTGACTTTGGACACATTTTCATTTGGATTAATTTGGATTCTCATTTTTTTTATTTATCATTTTTTAGGACATGCTGCATTTTGATTATTATTGGAATTATTGTGGGTTTTTATTTAATTCCCTTCATTTTGACTTGAATACATGTTTGTTTCTTACTTCAATGTGTGGTCTTCTCTCATTGGTTTCATGCATGTCACAATGTGGGTTTTCTCAGTCATGTGTTGCCATTGTGTGGGTCTGACAGACTTGTACTCATGCGCATACTGCTTATTTGTGATCTATCATGTAATGGTGATTTCAATTTGGAGTGGATGTAAAGCTTGGTTGGGTGTTTGGACTGGGGTGCTGTGGGGTGGGATTTGTGTGGCCATAAGAGCCAGGGATCTGGATTGTGATGACGTGTTGGCTGGGGGACATGTGTTGGGGCCTGCTGGCAGGTGCCTGTCAATGATGGGGGGGTGGGGGTGCAGGGGGTCATGAGTGGGACATGAGTGGGGGCCTGCTGGCAGGTGCCCTGCACTGCTGGGGGTGGGGGTGCAGAGGGACATGTGTGGGACATGAGTGGGGGCCTGCTGGCAGGTGCCCCTGACTGCTGGGGGTGGGAGTGCAGGGGGGCATGTGTGGGACATGAATGGGGGCCTGCTGGCAGGTGCCCCTGACTGCTGGGGGCTGGGGGTGCAGGGGGACATGTGTGGGACATGAGTGGGGGCCTGCTGGCAGGTGCCCCTGACTGCTGGGGGGTGGGGGTACAGGGAGACATGTGTGGGGGCCTGCTGGCAGGTGCCTCTGACTGCTGGGGGGTGGGGGTGCAGGGGGACATGTGTGGGACATGAGTGGGGGCCTGTTGGCAGGTGCCGCTGACTGCTGGGGGTGGGGGTGCATGGGGACATGTGTGGGGGCCTGCTGGCAGGTGCCCCTGACTGCTGTGGGGTGGGGGTGCAGGGGGACATGTGTGGGGGCCTGCTAGCAGATGCCCCTGACTGCTGGGGGATGGGGGTGCAGGGGGACATGTGTGGGACATGAGTGGGGGCCTGCTGGCATGTGCCCCTGACTGCTGGGGGGTGGGGTTCCAGGGGGACATGTGTGGGGGCCTGCTGGCAGGTGTCCGTGACTGCTGTGGGGTGGGGGTGCAGGGGGACATGTGTGGGACATGAGTGGAGGCCTGCTGGCAGGTGCCCCTGACTGCTGGGGGGCGGCGGTGCAGGGAGACATGTGTGGGGGCCTGCTGGCAGGTGCCCCTGACTGCTGTGGGGTGGGGGTGCAGGGGGACATGTGTGGGGGCCTGCTGGCAGGTGCCCCTGACTGCTGGGGGTTGGGGGTGCAGGTGGACATGTGTGGGACATGAGTGGGGGCCTGCTGGCAGGTGCCCCTGACTGCTGGGGGGTGGGGGAGCAGGGGGACATGTGTTGGGGCCTGCTGGCAAGTGCCCCTGACTGCTGTGGGGTGGGGGTGCAGGGGGACATGTGTGGGGGCCTGCTGGCAGGTGCCCCTGACTGCTGGGGGGTGGGGGTGCAGGGGGACATGTGTGGGACATGAGTGGGGGCCTGCTGGCAGGTGCCCCTGACTGCTGGGGGGTGGGGGTGCAGGGGGACATGTGTGGGGGCCTGCTGGCAGGTGCCCCTGACTGCTGTGGGGTGGGGGTGCAGGGGGACATGTGTGGGACATGAGTGGGGGCCTGCTGGCAGGTGCCCCTGACTGCTGGGGGGTGGGGGTGCAGGGGGACATGTATGGGGGCCTGCTGGCAGGTGCCCCTGACTGCTGTGGGGTGGGGGTGCAGGGGGACATGTGTGGGGGCCTGCTGGCAGGTGCCCCTGACTGCTGCGGGGTGGGGGTGCAGGGGGGACATGTGTGGGACATGAGTGGGGGCCTGCTGGCAGGTGCCCCTGACTGCTGGGGGGTGGGGGTGCAGGGGGACATGTGTGGGGGCCTGCTGGCAGGTGCACCTGACTGCTGGGGGGTGGGGGTGCAAGCTGACATGTGGCTTGGCTGGGGGGCATGCCCATGGTGGATGGGCTGCCTGCGGGACATGACCAGGGGTGGGGGATAGTCCCCTGTGGTGTGGGCTGCCTGCAGGTGCCGTGGGGGGTGTAGAGGGAACACCTGGGAGGACCCACACTACCAATTCACGTGTAGGACTCACCACGCACCCCTGAAATTCACGTACCCCGCTCTGACTGCAAAATTGCATGTGAAACTTCCCGCAAACCCCAGAAATACACGTACCCTGCTGAAATCGCGTGTGAAACTTCCCGCAAACCCCAGAAATACACGTACCCTGCTGAAATCGCATGTGAAACTTCCTGCGAACCCCAGTTATACACGTACCCCACTCGCACAGGCCCTTTTGCGTGTGAAACTTCACGCGAACCCCCGTAATGCATGTACCCTGCTGAAATCACGTGTGAAACTTCCCGCGAACCCCAGTTATACACGTACCCCACTCGCACAGGCCCTTTTGCGTGTGAAACTTCATGTGAACCCCCATAATACACATACCCTGCTGAAATCGCGTGTGAAACTTCCCGCGAACCCCAGTTATACACGTACCCCACTCGCACAGGCCCTTTGGCGTGTGAAACTTCCCGCAAAACCTCGTAATACACGTACCCTGCTGAAATCGCGTGTGAAACTTCCCGCGAACCCCAGTTATACACGCACCCCACTCGCACAGGCCCTTTCGCGTGTGAAACTTCACGTGAACCCCAGTAATAAACGTTCCCCGCTTGGCGTTTGCTGTTTGACAGCCCTGTAAACTGGTCCAGGGTTAGCGCAACCCTTTGCGCTGGATTGGGGATTTTGATGGCTTTTCCCTGCGCTAGGGGCGTTCTTTGGGGCGTAACTGGTGCTGCTGCAGGGTCGCTGTGCCACTCTGCGCCATGGCTGGTTTTGGAGGCGAAAATCCATGAATACGCTGTGTGCGGAAATCGATTTTATCGCACGCGGCTGGCGCAGACATTCGCACGCGCACACTGTGCACCAGCCACTTTTGTGTGAAATTCTATGAATTACCCTGTAAATCTGACACTGGGCGTTTGTCGATGACCAAAATTCTTACGTCCATGCTCGTCGTGCTTGGCGATGATACCAGAAATCCCATCTAATTGTGCCGCCTATAGCAAAAATGCTTGTGTCTATGAAGGTTCTGATGCCTCAGATACCATAACATTATCTGCATATTACACAAAATGTGAACCCATACAAGCACGGCCCTTACCCCTTTCAACGGCTTCACCGACAATGGACCCGGGAATTAATCCGGAGACAAATGTAATTGAGGTAAACACATCTACGTTCCAGTCTCCATTCGATGTAACGGACACAGAGTTACTGCAGATTCTAGTATCTGCTAATAACTCAAACAAGGTTAATCTTATATTCATGCCCCCAATTAATCAACAGAGTGTGCAGGACACTAACAAAATGCAGTCTCGTGACCCACAAAGCAGACAACAAACAAATGAAGGGCTGTTGCCAAATGTGGCATCCACATTAGTCCAGCAACTAGGTGCACGGCACAAGATAACGGTGCAACCACAAGTCACCCGGGGCCAACCAGTGTTTGTCTCGATGTACAAAGAGAGAGTCTTGATAAGTCCAATCTGTCACGCCCTCGTTTAAATACAAATGCGAGCAGCAGTGGTACAGCACACGGGGCGCGAACGCCGCTTCAATTTACAACTATTGCAGCGCCCCAGCTACAACAGACAAATATAGGAAAAAAGTCGCAAACGCCTTTTGGCACCTCCCCACGAGTCCTTGATCTCGCAGGACGCGAGGCACGTATGACTGAGAGGCTAACTGCAGACTTTTATTCCATCAAAGAAAAGCTCATACAAAGTTTTGGGGACACATCTAGCAACAAACTTCCAAAAACAGCTTCGAGTGAACGCATTACAACTGACACACCCCGTCAGAACAATTTTGGATTTTGCGCGATGCCTTTGGCTGTATCAATAAATTCTTCTCAGCACAGCCCAGTAAACCAGAGCACTTCTTCTATCGGTGATAATGTTTCATATGTCTCTGGAGCTGTGAGTACACATAAGGTGTCTTAGAAGATGAGTCTCTGCAGCAACAAGATATGAGGCAAGAGCCCTTGGAAGAACAATTGCATGAAACAGTGCTACCCTCATTATCTCCAAAATCTGCACAGGAACAACTAAACAAAACAAACCTGTCAGTTGCGGCTAGCATTCAAATCCACAATAATGTTTTAGCAGCAACCTCTCTAGCCCTCATCTCTTATGTGAAATTGTACGAAAGTTTAAACGAGTCCATAAAAAATCAGGGCGCCCAAATTAATAATCTCATCTCAAAAGTGGACACGATGGAACACCTGAATAGAGTTCTGACACAAAGATTGTAAAGAGAGGCAGAGACGTCATCACAATGGCAATATCGCCTTGGCGATCTACTGACAAGCACCCATGAGGATAACTCTACTCTAATGGCTGCGACATTAGAATGCATGAAATGGGTGAGGCATAATATCAAGTCAAATAGAGAACAGACTCATGGGCAGCTAAGCGGCACAGTTGCTGGAAGCAAGAAACATATTCCCTTGAAAATCGTTGAACCTGTGCCAGATACGGTGCAATCTCTACTGAAGTCTTCTCTGTCTGATCTTTCCATTGGAAGTGCGGAAAGCGTAGGACTCCGAGGAGTTCCAGATTTGACAAGAGATGCGAGGAGAGCCTCCGCAGTCCCATCGTCCTGTCCACATAAAAACCATGGTGGGGAGATTACAAATAGCGTTACCCCCGCAACTGAACCAACACACGTGCCTCAGGAATCTGGAAGAGTCCAAGCTGCATTGGCTTCCACCCAAGCCAATAAAGTTGCCATGGAACCAACACTTGTGCCGGAGGCTCTTAGTTCTGTACCAGCTGAAGCTGCTACTTCTGTAACTGGGACAAAAATGCCTTTTGATATATTCAAAGGCGCGGCAAAGAACTTCCCTGCCGGCAGTACTAAGTCAACAAAGTTGTCTGCAAATAAACCTAGACCTGGCTTAAAAAAATCTGCAAACAATTCAGTCAAAAAACGTTCCACTAACGTTAAACAATTTGTCAGGAATTTATCGACTCCCCAAAATCTCTCCCTTTTTGAACACGCTACACAAGGCCAACCATCAGACAAAACAGTTATTGCACATTCAAAAGAGCCACAGAGTCAGTCTATTGATGCTAAGTCTTCCTCAATCAGAAGGAAATCCAAACAAGCGGGCAAGAATAGACTCTAACTCTCAACAAACAGAATATGACCAAGATTCTGTGGATCTATGTAATCTCTTGACATATTCCTTCGATTCCGCTGATTCTACCACCTCGCAAGGTGAGACAAGGAGCAAAGCCAGGCCACAAGGTAGGAAAGAGACCAAATCTAGAGAAAGCTCTTTCGAACAAACAAGCAAGAAGCTACAAGATACAAGAAAAGCCATTATGTTCCCCTCAGCTCAGTCCATCAAGAGCCTGTCGCCTAAACAGTCCAATGCAAGGCAGAATCCATCTACAAAGAGAGGCTGCAAATCGCCTCAAAATTTCAACCCAAGAATGACTGCCTCACAGCGGAATAAACAACAATCAACAAAAACCAAAGCACATGATAAACATCAAACTGAGTCTATATAACAAGTTTGGAAAATCAGGGTAGAAAATGTGTTCCCTGACGATAGTGATGTAAATTTAAACAGAAGAAATGTGATGAAATTACTTCACAACATTCCCTCATTACGCACCATTACCACATAACATATATTAATTGTTGAATATATCTCGGAAAGATCGGCTGACAAGGTTTTCTTACACATCAGATCAATTGCAGTGGAAAAAACTCTCCTAGCGGCAAGGGACGAGCTATTATCCTATGGCTTCGAAGTCCAATCAGAGAGAATTTTAAAACACTCTGCCAAAAGTAATGAGTTAAATACAACAAATGATTACCGACGTGAAGAACTGAGGAGTCACTTCTCCGTGAGAGAGTCTGGGCCTGGAATAAAATTCACTCAGAAAGACTCCGTTGAAATCGCAAGATGAGTGGCATCTCACAAAGTCCAACGAGCATAACCATCAGTAAAATTAGGCATAGAGAGTTTTGGGATATTATCCTAGAATACCAGAGGTTTTCACCATTTATTTAATGACTTTCCCACATCTTTAGCAAATAAATGTATTATTTGTCTACAAGAGATGTGGCTCCGAGAGACTCCGACAAAAGATGGTTATACCATTGTTTTAAATAAAGCAGGGAAGAATCAGCGTGGGAGGCCTTTTTCCGGCTTGATTACAATGGTAAATAACGCCTATGGTTGGGAGCTAGTACAAACATTTATGCTGAATCTTTTTGTACACGGTTCACTACTCCAGTTAAGATCGACGGTAAATGAACTTTCCCCACAATTATTGGTCATTAACCTATATTGGAATCCGGCAATGATTTCATCAGCAAGTTTCATCAAAACAGTGACGGCAATCATTGATCCATGCTTAACTTCTTGCCTTGACATAACAATTCTAATATGTGGGGACTTTAACTTCTCATGGTTTGAGGTTTCATCCAAAAAGTTTATCACAATCTAGTGTAGCACCTACCAGAGGAGACACATGGATGGAAGCCATGAAATCAAGAAATTGCGAGATGGTCAATGGCTCCATCGAAGGGGATATCCCCCCAAGACCTAATTGGCAAAGAGACAAAAGTCAAAAAACATTAGATTATATCTAGATTTCCTCATCATTCTGGCCAAAAGTAGAAAGCATGTCCATAATTAAAACACTTGTCAGCGATCACAGCCTAGTGGAATTAATTTGCGTACTGGAACAGTTTCCAATATTGCATCAATATAGCTTTCCATTGGAGGTGAATGAGGGATTGAATAGTCTTCGTATCAAAGACCATCACATCTGTCAGTTGAGTGATCGTTTAAAGGATGCTGCAACAACCATCACCGAAAAAGTAAAGTATGCACCTCTGCTAACTCAATTTGGAACTAAAAGAAAAACAATAAACAAGTTTCAGCAACACTAGAAGAAATATGTGTTCAGTGCTCAGGTAAACCAGCAAAAGAAACAAATGCATAAGAACATCAGACAAATTAAAAGGAAACATAGCACAATTGTTGATAAAAAAGAGGCACTCAAGCGCTGCAAAATGAATTATCGAAATTGGCTAAAATCCTTTAAAGTAATTAGAGACAAAGAACGTGCAGAATCAATGCTCGGTCTTTGTGACAGTTTAAGTGCCTGGTCTCCCTTTTCTCCCCCTTCTGTCGAACTCTCCTCACCTGAACCGCTGGAATCGCTGTCGGGGTCCTGCAGACGCCGTCGGAGTAGATAATCCTTCTCCTTTTTCCGATGAGCTTGCTTGTCACGGAGGGAGGCCACCGTGACCGCTGGAGAGAACAGCTGTCCGAGGACCTCCCTTCCGGAACCAAGCCGAAATAGGGGAAAAAACCCCGAATGGGGAAAAAACCCTTGGACTCCTCTGGTCTGTAGCCCGGAAGACGAAGTTCCAGCCGAAAAGTAGACTTTCAGATGGGTAGGAGGTAGATAGTAGACTGGATCCGTATGTGTACTTGAAGGTAACACAGCAGTGTAACAGAGGAATCCTGTCGTGGGAGCCGGAACTCCCACCAGCCAAGGCCTGCAAGGGGGTTCAGGACCGTAGGAGAGGAGAGAGGTAAACAAAGGAGAAAAGCGCCAGGCAAGTAGCGGAGAGAGAAAAGAAAAGAAAAGCACAGGGAAAAGGGGCGGCGCCTATCCGTGGGGATGGGGCCGCAAGAAAAGAGAAAACAGAAACCGCCGAGGCACGGCGGCAGCAGAGAAAACTGGAGGGAAGAGAAGTAGAAAAACACTCGCTGTAGGGCGCGAGTGGCTGGAGCCTGGAGCCTGGACAGCGCGAAGGCAGGAGCGAAGAAACCCGGAAGAGCGAGAGCTTCCAAAGGAAAGTTGCAACGCAGGGACCGCTGGACCGGGAGAGTAGATATACTCCCAGCGGCCCCGCGCTACAAGGAGGAAAAAGTAACGGACACAAAGGATGGACTAGTACCTCCCGTACCTGTGTCCCAAAACCCAGCGCGGAAGAAACCGCCAGTCGGAACGCCTGCGGGTGACAGTATGCCCCCTTCCAGTCCGCACCACACCAGGTTTCCCCGGATGCAGGCGGTGGAACCTGGCAAGCAAGCGAGGAGCATGCACCTGAGAAGCAGGTTCCCAAGAGTCCTCCGACTCCGGGTAACCCTTCCAGGACAAAAGGTATTCCAACCTTCCTCGGTAGAACCTAGAGTCTCTAATGTTGGAGACCTCAAATTCTGCTTGATTGGGTGTCTGAGAGGGAATGTGTCTGACCACTGGTCTGTGATGAGAATCGGAATAGAAAGGTTTTAAGAGAGACAAATGAAATACAGGGTGAATGCGATTTAGAGAAGGAGGCAGCCGAAGACGGTAAGCCACAGGATTGATCCTGAGAAGAATGGGAAAGGGACCCAGAAAGCGAGGGGAGAGTTTAGAGGGCCTTGTCCATCTGGGTAAAAACCGAGTGGACAACCACACCTTGTCGCCTGGCTTCCAGTCTGGACATTCTTTGCGGTGTTTATCTGCTCCGATCTTCGATCGTCTCCTGCTGTTCTCTAGGCTCCGCAATGGCGTGGCATGGGCATCTTTGATCTGACCCAATACTTCTTCGGCCGCTGGGGAGTTGGTGAAATTTGGAACCTCAGGAAGAATGGACTTAGGGTGGACCCCATAAGTACAAAAGAATGGCGAGAGACCAATGGCCGCGTGCCTGGTATTGTTATACGAGAATTCTGCAGTAGGCAGTAGAGAAACCCAATTGTCTTGATGCTGAGTGACGTAACATCTCAGATATAGTTCGAGAGTAGCGTTCAGACGTTCCGTCATCCCGTTGGATTGGGGATGGAATCCCGAAGAGAGTGCTCTCTCAATCCCCAATCGGGTACACAGGGCTGTCCAGAATCTCGAGGTGTACTGACTACCCCGATCAGAGATGATCTTGTCAGGTAAACCGTGAAGTCTGAAAATATCTCGTGCAAACACCTCAGCCATCCTGGTGGCTGTAGGAACACCAGAAAGAGGAGAGAAATGTGCCATCCTGGAGAACGCATCCACCGTGACCATGATGCAGGTACAGGATTCGGATACCGGTAGGTCTACAATGAAATCCGTAGAAACCAACCCCCAGGGGCGAGTAGGCATCTCAACTTGGGTGAGTAATCCCAACGGTTTCCCTGTAGGATATTTAGACCGAGCACAAGTAGGACAGGTCTTCACAAAGTTAAGGGTATCTCTTCTCACAGTGGGCCAAGAAAAATTCCTCGAGATGAGCTCCAGGGTGTTGATTCCCCCACGGTGACCTGCAAGGCGAGAAGTGTGACACCAATCCAGAATCTTCTTTCGCAGCATGCCTTCCGGAACATACAGTCGTTTCTTGAAGAATAGCCAGCCGTCCTTCTCCTGGTAATGAGAGTCGGAGTGTAGCGGTAATTGGGGAAGTTCCTGAACCACAGCGGCTTTAACCTCTTGTAGGAAAGAGCTAACGAGGGCCAATATCGGGTTGCGAGGAAACATAGGTTCAGCGGATAACAAAGCCCTTTCCTTGCTGGAGTCCTTGCGGGATAGGGCGTCTGCCAGACGGTTTAGTGACCCAGGAATGTAAGAAATCTGGTAATCATATTGCGAGAAAGGTAGGCCCAACGTGCTTGCCTGGAATTAGAACACTCCATTTCCTGGAGGGCTTTCAGGTTCTTGTGGTCAGTCCTGATAAGGAAGGGATGTCGGGCCCCCATGAGCAGATGGCGCCATTCGTCGCAAGCCAATTTCATTGCCAACAGCTCCTTCTCTAGGACAGAATAATTCAATTGACTGGGTGAGAGTGTCTTAGATAAGTAAGCTACCGGATGTTCCACTCCACCGACAGCCTGAAGTAGTACCGCTCCGATGGCAATTGCAGAGGCATCGGTCTCCAGGATGAAGGGCTGAGTTTGGTCCGGGTGTCGGAGTATCGGAGCTGAGCAGAAGAGATGTTTCAGCAACTTGAAACTGTTCTCGGTATCGGTTGACCAGCGGAACGGCAAGGCCTCTTTCTTGAGTAGGCGAGTGATGGGGTACACCACTTCCGAGAAGTTGGGGATGAACCTTCGGTAATAGTTGGAGAGTCCCAGGAACCTCTGCACCTCTCGGACAGAAGTGGGGGCTGGCCATTCAAGAATGGCCTGCACCTTCCTTTGATCCATGTCTATTCCCTCTTCTGATAACTTGTAACCCAGATACTGCACAGAAGTTACCGCAAATTTGCACTTCTCGGCTTTAACCAATAGCTCGTTTTTCTGTAGACGTTCAAGAACTTGACTGACATGAACGATGTGTTCCTGTAAGTTTGAGGAGTAGACCAAGATATCATCCAAATAGATGATGACAGAAGTGGAAAGCATGTCGGAAAACATTCTGTCCATAAATCTTTGGAACACTGCAGGAGCGTTAACCAGTCCAAATGGCATCACCTTATACTCGTACAGGCCGAATGGAGTGCGGAATGCCGTCTTCCATTCGTCACCCTTGGAGATTCTGAGCAGATGGTATGCGTTTCTGAGGTCGAGTTTGGTAAAGATTCTGGCTCCTTGTACAGCCTCGATGATATCGGAGATCAATGGCATGGGATAACGATCTCGGATAGTTACCTTATTTAGGCCTCTGTAGTCTATACAAGGTCTAAGTTCAGTGGAATCCCTTTTCTTGATGAAAAATAAGGGAGCCCCTGCAGGGGATTTCGAAGGCTGAATCAGCCCATTTGCCATATTAGTGTCCAAATAGTTACGTAACACAAGCTTCTCTGTAAGTGTTAGAGAGAACATTCTGCCGAAGGGAACTAGTGCATTGGGTTCCAGATCTATGGTACAGTCCTCGGGCCGGTGGGGTGGTAGTTTGGAGTGAAGGCTTTCTTGGAATACTTCGGAGTATTTCAAACAAAAACTGGGTAGTGCAAAAACCCCCACACAGTTGGAGGTGTGAGCCGTAACAGATTGAGGGGCCTTCTGACTCTTCGGTGGAAGACAATGTTCGGTGCAGTATGTAGAACAGAAACTCAGCTGGTTATTAGTCCAATTGATTTGAGGATTGTGTCTACGAAGCCATGTGATCCCCAAAATAATTGGAAAATGTGCAGCCCGAATGATGTCGAACCTTATCACTTCCGAGTGCTGAAAAACTGTTAAGGATAGCTCTTCAGTGGTATGGGTGATGAGTCCGGATGATAGTGGAGAGCCGTCAACTCCTTCTATCTTCTGACCTTCCTTCCGGGGTATCCTGCGTAGACCGACCTTATCGGCCCATAGGGTATCAACGAAGTTTCCTGCTGCTCCGCAGTCCAATAACGCGAGAGTCTCCACCTTCTCGCCTTCTATCATGATGATAGCTGAAACTACCATGAGTCTGGAATCTTCCTTGGAGTTGGAAGAAGAAACAGTTAGAGAAACATAGGGACGAGTAGACAGAACTGGAAACCCCCGGACACTAGTCCCTATTGATGCCGAGGGTGCTCGTTTCCCTGCCTCTTGTTAGGCAGTTCTGTGCAGTCCTTTAGAAAGTGTTGATCCGACCCACAGTAAGCGCAAAGTCCTTTTTCTCTTGTTCGCCGTCTTTCGGCAGCAGTCAGAGGTGCTCTTGTGAAGCCAATCTGCATCGGTTCCTCTGAAGCGGCAGTGGGAGAACGACTGGGGGGAGAGTATGCCCGAGAATCCGGGAGGAATCCTGAGCCTCGTTGTTTGCGTCTTTCCATCTTCCTTTCCTGTAGACGATACTCGATATGTAGTGCCGCAGTTAGCAGGTCCGAGAAAGTAGGTGAGCGAGTAGATCTGGCTAACTCATCCTTAATCTCCTCTTTTAGACCCCTCCTGAAAATGGCATACTGTGCCGGTTCTGGCCAGCCTGCGCCAGAGGCTACTGTTTTGAAAGCAGAGATATACGACAGGACATCCAAAGAACCTTGCTTCACATCCAACAACTCTTCAGAAGCAGTAAATGACAACTCTGGGCGTTCGAAAGTCTGTCTCAGAGAACTTTGGAACGCTGCGTAATCTTGGAGAATGGCATTGTTGCTTGTGACTAGGGGAGTGGCCCAGGTCAGAGCGTTGCCTGTCATGTTCGAGATTAGGAAGCCGACCTTCGCTTAGTCTGTAGAGAAAGTGCGGGGTCGGAAAGTAAAGTAGACGGTACACGCCTCTAAGAATTCCTTCCCTTTCTTGGGGGCACCATCAAATTTTCCCGAGGATAGTGTTGTAGGCGGTAATTCTGGAGGAGGAGGTTCCCGGGCAGATACCATTTGTCTAAGGAGGGCGTTCTCAGCTTTGACTCCCTGAAGTTCCTGAGACATAGCTTGAATTGCCTTCCAAAGTTCTTGCATTTGCCCTTCGGCTGAGATGGTGTCTTTCTTTGGCGTTGCAATCTGTGACAGTTTAAGTGCCTGGTCTCCCTTTTCTCCCCCTTCTGTCGAACTCTTCTCACCTGAACCGCTGGAATCGCTGTCGGGGTCCTGCAGACGCCGTCGGAGTAGATAATCCTTCTCCTTTTTCCGATGAGCTTGCTTGTCACGGAGGGAGGCCACCGTGACCGCTGGAGAGAACAGCTGTCCGAGGACCTCCCTTCCGGAACCAAGCCGAAATAGGGGAAAAAACCCCGAATGGGGAAAAAACCCTTAGACTCCTCTGGTCTGTAGCCCGGAAGACGAAGTTCCAGCCGAAAAGTAGACTTTCAGATGGGTAGGAGGTAGATAGTAGACTGGATCCGTATGTGTACTTGAAGGTAACACAGCAGTGTAACAGAGGAATCCTGTCGTGGGAGCCGGAACTCCCACCAGCCAAGGCCTGCAAGGGGGTTCAGGACCGTAGGAGAGGAGAGAGGTAAACAACGGAGAAAAGCGCCAGGCAAGTAGCGGAGAGAGAAAAGAAAAGAAAAGCACAGGGAAAAGGGGCGGCGCCTATCCGTGGGGAAGGGGCCGCAAGAAAAGAGAAAACAGAAACCGCCGAGGCACGGCGGCAGCAGAGAAAACTGGAGGGAAGAGAAGTAGAAAAACACTCGCTGCAGGGCGCGAGTGGCTGGAGCCTGGAGCCTGGACAGCGCGAAGGCAGGAGCGAAGAAACCCGGAAGAGCGAGAGCTTCCAAAGGAAAGTTGCAACGCAGGGACCGCTGGGCCGGGAGAGTAGATATACTCCCAGCGGCCCCGCGCTACAAGGAGGAAAAAGTAACGGACACAAAGGATGGACTAGTACCTCCCGTACCTGTGTCCCAAAACCCAGCGCGGAAGAAACCGCCAATCGGAACGCCTGCGGGTGACAGTATGCCCCCTTCCAGTCCGCACCACACCAGGTTTCCCCGGATGCAGGCGGTGGAACCTGGCAAGCAAGCGAGGAGCATGCACCTGAGAAGCAGGTTCCCAAGAGTCCTCCGACTCCGGGTAACCCTTCCAGGACAAAAGGTATTCCAACCTTCCTCGGTAGAACCTAGAGTCTCTAATGTTGGAGACCTCAAATTCTGCTTGATTGGGTGTCTGAGAGGGAATGTGTCTGACCACTGGTCTGTGATGAGAATCGGAATAGAAAGGTTTTAAGAGAGACGAATGAAATACAGGGTGAATGCGATTTAGAGAAGGAGGCAGCCGAAGACGGTAAGCCACAGGATTGATCCTGAGAAGAATGGGAAAGGGACCCAGAAAGCGAGGGGAGAGTTTAGAGGGCCTTGTCCATCTGGGTAAAAACTGAGTGGACAACCACACCTTGTCGCCTGGCTTCCAGTCTGGACATTCTTTGCGGTGTTTATCTGCTCCGATCTTCGATCGTCTCCTGCTGTTCTCTAGGCTCCGCAATGGCGTGGCATGGGCATCTTTGATCTGACCCAATACTTCTTCGGCCGCTGGGGAGTTGGTGAAATTTGGAACCTCAGGAAGAATGGATTTAGGGTGGACCCCATAAGTACAAAAGAATGGCGAGAGACCAATGGCCGCGTGCCTGGTATTGTTATACGAGAATTCTGCAGTAGGCAGTAGAGAAACCCAATTGTCTTGATGCTGAGTGACGTAACATCTCAGATATAGTTCGAGAGTAGCGTTCAGACGTTCCGTCATCCCGTTGGATTGGGGATGGAATCCCGAAGAGAGTGCTCTCTCAATCCCCAATCGGGTACACAGGGCTGTCCAGAATCTCGAGGTGTACTGACTACCCCGATCAGAGATGATCTTGTCAGGTAAACCGTGAAGTCTGAAAATATCTCGTGCAAACACCTCAGCCATCCTGGTGGCTGTAGGAACACCAGAAAGAGGAGAGAAATGTGCCATCCTGGAGAACGCATCCACCGTGACCATGATGCAGGTACAGGATTCGGATACCGGTAGGTCTACAATGAAATCCGTAGAAACCAACCCCCAGGGGCGAGTAGGCATCTCAACTTGGGTGAGTAATCCCAACGGTTTCCCTGTAGGATATTTAGACCGAGCACAAGTAGGACAGGTCTTCACAAAGTTAAGGGTATCTCTTCTCACAGTGGGCCAAGAAAAATTCCTCGAGATGAGCTCCAGGGTGTTGATTCCCCCACGGTGACCTGCAAGGCGAGAAGTGTGACACCAATCCAGAATCTTCTTTCGCAGCATGCCTTCCGGAACATACAGTCGTTTCTTGAAGAATAGCCAGCCGTCCTTCTCCTGGTAATGAGAGTCGGAGTGTAGCGGTAATTGGGGAAGTTCCTGAACCACAGCGGCTTTAACCTCTTGTAGGAAAGAGCTAACGAGGGCCAATATCGGGTTGCGAGGAAACATAGGTTCAGCGGATAACAAAGCCCTTTCCTTGCTGGAGTCCTTGCGGGATAGGGCGTCTGCCAGACGGTTTAGTGACCCAGGAATGTAAGAAATCTGGTAATCATATTGCGAGAAAAGATAGGCCCAACGTGCTTGCCTGAAATTAGAACACTCCATTTCCTGGAGGGCTTTCAGGTTCTTGTGGTCAGTCCTGATAAGGAAGGGATGTCGGGCCCCCATGAGCAGATGGCGCCATTCGTCGCAAGCCAATTTCATTGCCAACAGCTCCTTCTCTAGGACAGAATAATTCAATTGACTGGGTGAGAGTGTCTTAGATAAGTAAGCTACCGGATGTTCCACTCCACCGACAGCCTGAAGTAGTACCGCTCCGATGGCAATTGCAGAGGCATCGGTCTCCAGGATGAAGGGCTGAGTTTGGTCCGGGTGTCGGAGTATCGGAGCTGAGCAGAAGAGATGTTTCAGCAACTTGAAACTGTTCTCGGTATCGGTTGACCAGCGGAACGGCAAGGCCTCTTTCTTGAGTAGGCGAGTGATGGGGTACACCACTTCCGAGAAGTTGGGGATGAACCTTCCGTAATAGTTGGAGAGTCCCAGGAACCTCTGCACCTCTCGGACAGAAGTGGGGGCTGGCCATTCAAGAATGGCCTGCACCTTCCTTTGATCCATGTCTATTCCCTCTTCTGATAACTTGTAACCCAGATACTGCACAGAAGGTACCGCAAATTTGCACTTCTCGGCTTTAACCAATAGCTCGTTTTTCTGTAGACGTTCAAGAACTTGAGTGACATGAACGATGTGTTCCTGTAAGTTTGAGGAGTAGACCAAGATATCATCCAAATAGATGATGACAGAAGTGGAAAGCATGTCGGAAAACATTCTGTCCATAAATCTTTGGAACACTGCAGGAGCGTTAACCAGTCCAAATGGCATCACCTTATACTCGTACAGGCCGAATGGAGTGCGGAATGCCGTCTTCCATTCGTCACCCTTGGAGATTCTGAGCAGATGGTATGCGTTTCTGAGGTCGAGTTTGGTAAAGATTCTGGCTCCTTGTACAGCCTCGATGATATCGGAGATCAATGGCATGGGATAACGATCTCGGATAGTTACCTTATTTAGGTCTCTGTAGTCTATACAAGGTCTAAGTTCAGTGGAATCCCTTTTCTTGATGAAAAATAAGGGAGCCCCTGCAGGGGATTTCGAAGGCTGAATCAGCCCATTTGCCATATTAGTGTCCAAATAGTTACGTAACACAAGCTTCTCTGTAAGTGTTAGAGAGAACATTCTGCCGAAGGGAACTAGTGCATTGGGTTCCAGATCTATGGTACAGTCCTCGGGCCGGTGGGGTGGTAGTTTGGAGTGAAGGCTTTCTTGGAATACTTCGGAGTATTTCAAACAAAAACTGGGTAGTGCAAAAACCCCCACACAGTTGGAGGTGTGAGCCGTAATAGATTGAGGGGCCTTCTGACTCTTCGGTGGAAGACAATGTTCGGTGCAGTATGTAGAACAGAAACTCAGCTGGTTATTAGTCCAATTGATTTGAGGATTGTGTCTACGAAGCCATGTGATCCCCAAAATAATTGGAAAATGTGCAGCCCGAATGATGTCGAACCTTATCACTTCCGAGTGCTGAAAAACTGTTAAGGATAGCTCTTCAGTGGTATGGGTGATGAGTCCGGATGATAGTGGAGAGCCGTCAACTCCTTCTATCTTCTGACCTTCCTTCCGGGGTATCCTGCGTAGACCGACCTTATCGGCCCATAGGGTATCAACGAAGTTTCCTGCTGCTCCGCAGTCCAATAACGCGAGAGTCTCCACCTTCTCGCCTTCTATCATGATGATAGCTGAAACTACCATGAGTCTGGAATCTTCCTTGGAGTTGGAAGAAGAAACAGTTAGAGAAACATAGGGACGAGTAGACAGAACTGGAAACCCCCGGACACTAGTCCCTATTGATGCCGAGGGTGCTCGTTTCCCTGCCTCTTGTTAGGCAGTTCTGTGCAGTCCTTTAGAAAGTGTTGATCCGACCCACAGTAAGCGCAAAGTCCTTTTTCTCTTGTTCGCCGTCTTTCGGCAGCAGTCAGAGGTGCTCTTGTGAAGCCAATCTGCATCGGTTCCTCTGAAGCGGCAGTGGGAGAACGACTGGGGGGAGAGTATGCCTGAGAATCCGGGAGGAATCCTGAGCCTCGTTGTTTGCGTCTTTCCATCTTCCTTTCCTGTAGACGATACTCGATATGTAGTGCCGCAGTTAGCAGGTCCGAGAAAGTAGGTGAGCGAGTAGATCTGGCTAACTCATCCTTAATCTCCTCTTTTAGACCCCTCCTGAAAATGGCATACTGTGCCGGTTCTGGCCAGCCTGCGCCAGAGGCTACTGTTTTGAAAGCAGAGATATACGACAGGACATCCAAAGAACCTTGCTTCACATCCAACAACTCTTCAGAAGCAGTAAATGACAACTCTGGGCGTTCGAAAGTCTGTCTCAGAGAACTTTGGAACGCTGCGTAATCTTGGAGAATGGCATTGTTGCTTGTGACTAGGGGAGTGGCCCAGGTCAGAGCGTTGCCTGTCATGTTCGAGATTAGGAAGCCGACCTTCGCTTGGTCTGTAGAGAAAGTGCGGGGTCGGAAAGTAAAGTAGACGGTACACGCCTCTAAGAATTCCTTCACTTTCTTGGGGGCACCATCAAATTTTCCCGAGGATAGTGTTGTAGGCGGTAATTCTGGAGGAGGAGGTTCCCGGGCGGATACCATTTGTCTAAGGAGGGCGTTCTCAGCTTTGACTCCCTGAAGTTCCTGAGACATAGCTTGAATTGCCTTCCAAAGTTCTTGCATTTGCCCTTCGGCTGAGATGGTGTCTTTCTTTGGCGTTGCAATCTGTGACAGTTTAAGTGCCTGGTCTCCCTTTTCTCCCCCTTCTGTCGAACTCTCCTCACCTGAACCGCTGGAATCGCTGTCGGGGTCCTGCAGACGCCGTCGGAGTAGATAATCCTTCTCCTTTTTCCGATGAGCTTGCTTGTCACGGAGGGAGGCCACCGTGACCGCTGGAGAGAACAGCTGTCCGAGGACCTCCCTTCCGGAACCAAGCCGAAATAGGGGAAAAAACCCCAAATGGGGAAAAAACCCTTGGACTCCTCTGGTCTGTAGCCCGGAAGACGAAGTTCCAGCCGAAAAGTAGACTTTCAGATGGGTAGGAGGTAGATAGTAGACTGGATCCGTATGTGTACTTGAAGGTAACACAGCAGTGTAACAGAGGAATCCTGTCGTGGGAGCCGGAACTCCCACCAGCCAAGGCCTGCAAGGGGGTTCAGGACCGTAGGAGAGGAGAGAGGTAAACAAAGGAGAAAAGCGCCAGGCAAGTAGCGGAGAGAGAAAAGAAAAGAAAAGCACAGGGAAAAGGGGCAGCGCCTATCCGTGGGGATGGGGCCGCAAGAAAAGAGAAAACAGAAACCGCCGAGGCACGGCGGCAGCAGAGAAAACTGGAGGGAAGAGAAGTAGAAAAACACTCGCTGTAGGGCGCGAGTGGCTGGAGCCTGGAGCCTGGACAGCGCGAAGGCAGGAGCGAAGAAACCCGGAAGAGCGAGAGCTTCCAAAGGAAAGTTGCAACGCAGGGACCGCTGGGCCGGGAGAGTAGATATACTCCCAGCGGCCCCGCGCTACAAGGAGGAAAAAGTAACGGACACAAAGGATGGACTAGTACCTCCCGTACCTGTGTCCCAAAACCCAGCGCGGAAGAAACCGCCAGTCGGAACGCCTGCGGGTGACAGTCTTATCATCCAACGTAAATCAAGAGACATTTGGAAGATCTTAAATAATAATCATACCCAAGACTCAAGTCTAGCAAATGGCATCTCTATGCAAACCTGGGAACATTTCAGGAAAGTTTTTGAAGATACCTCAGCACATGTCAACACAGAGCCGATAATGTCAACAGTTTCTTGGGATGTATGTGAATCCAGAGCCAATATCATCGTACTCATAAAACAGTTAAAGAACTCTTGTGCGGCAGGTCCTGATGGGCTAACGAACATCATGATAAAAGAGAAAATGGAACTTTGGGCCGATTTCATTGTGGATTTATTTAAAGTAATCTCAGTAGCCAAGGTGATTCCGAGTTCATGGAGGGCCGCGGTTATTGTGCCAATTTTCAAGAAGGGCAATAGGGACAATCCTGCCAACTATTGCCCTATTGCCCTCTTGGACATAATAGGCTAAATATTTGCCACATGCTTACAACAGAAACTGACCACATGCGCGTCCTCTAACAATCTACTAGATAACCAGCAAACCGACTTCATCAAAGATGTCGGAACAGAACTCAATCTTCTCATAGTGAATACACTAAAGCTTGAAACAATGAAGCATAAGAAGAAAATATTTTTGGCCTTCATAGATATGCGTCAAGCCTTTGAGCGAGTTAATCGTACAAATCTATGGAAAAAATTAACAACATGGTCATGCCCTCCGACTATTCTCCATCCACTCATGGCCCTACACAATGGGACATCAATAAAAGTTTGCATCGACAATAGTGGCACTCTGACGAAAGACGTTCCAACATCTCAAGGAGTTAAGCAAGGCTGCCGCTAGCAGCGCTACTGTTTAAGCTGTATATTGCCGACTTATCTGAGGCGTTTGATAACATACGCTGCTTTCCACCAAAACTGAACAAACAACCAATAAGTTACGCAATATACGCTGATGATATTGTCTTATTTGATTAAACTGAAATTGGTCTACAACGGCTCTTACAGGCCTTGGTCCTATATCTACAAGCAAATGATCTTGAAATCAATGCCGGGAAATCAAAGATAATGTAATTTGGTACAGCTCAAAAACCATCGCTCAAGAGTTTTGGATGGTCAGCAGCAGGTGAAAAGATTGACTCTGTACATACAATACGATATTTGGGGATCCAAATAAATAAATCAATCAGAGAACAGGCATGGATTATAGACTTGAAGCAGCATATGACATCATTTACTCTACAAGGCAAACGTCTACATAACGAATATGGCAAATTCACTCTGATTCCAATTATGACCTTTTATCGCCAGAAAGTCATTCCTGCTCTGACATATGGGGCGGAGGCAGGTTTGAATATTGATAACCACATTTGGGCAGTTCTAGAAGGTCAATTTTGGAGAGGAGTATTGGTTCTTCCGACTTATGTATCTATTGTGGCGATAAGGCATGAACTAGGCTTGGACCCTTTAGCTGGCCTGATTCAATGGAAATCTATCGCCCTTTTACGTAAGACGAACTTTAACAGTGTTGCACCGGCCTATGAAATACTGAAAGAATCGGGTGAAACACCATACTCAGGCATCCTAGGCATCTGTGCTACGAAAATCAGAAAGCTATTAGCAATCACTGACATTCCATGGGCAACAGTACGTGATACCCCACAGATGGCTAAAAAGAAACTTAGACGATGGCATTGGATAAAAAATAGCGAAATGCGTCAGGCTATGCCATCCTCACTTAATCTAGGCATAACCTGCAATAATTTAGATAAGTTACCTAAATATCTAACAGAATTTCCGTCAAGACCTCACTGCAACAAATTTCTAAGGCTTCGGCTTAACATATATAAAACCAAAGAGATGATGTGCTTGAGAGATCACAAAGACATAACAGACAATAGATGTAGGTTCTGCAAAAATGAACCAGAATCTCTCAAACATTTAATTACTGAATGCAGCTACGTGTCCACCCAGCGATCACTCTTTCTTCAGCACCTAACATCGACTTTTCAACAAACGGAACATTTGTGGTACTCACTAATAGCTGGAAATTGGAAATAATGTCAGATTAACCTGTGCCTTGGTAGACTTTCTCGAAAATAGTTTAGAAGCAGAACCATGTTAATAAGAATTTTAATCTGGAAGAACATCAAAATCTAATTTAATGATGAATTTATATAGATGGGCTTTGAAGAAAAATGATGAAGAAGCTGTCAATATTTTTGTAATTAAAGTTGTGTAAATAACTAATTGTTACAAATAAAAAAAAAAGAATTTTCATTTTTGGCTAATTTCCCTCACCTAGTGAGTCCCCCAGCAACTTTGTTGGACTTCTGGAGTTTATTTTTTTCACTTGGTAAGAGTGTAGCTTTTCCCCCACTCTTACCTGTGTTTTGCTAGGTGTTTCTACCTGTTTCTTTGTGATTGTGGGCTCTGGAGTACACCACTTCAGTAGCCCCTTTCTCTGTGTGTGTCTCCCAACACCTTCTGTGCAGTGGCACAGGGTTGTCGTTCAGACTACCCCGACTCCATTTCTGAGGCAATTACCGTCCCCCAGAAAAGGGTAAAGTTAGCATTAACTTTACTTAGTCAATCTACCACAGATCCAGCACACCCCATCTTCCATGGAGTACTGGAAAAGGTTAATTTGTATCCCTTTTTATCTGTACCTCCTAGAGCATTGTTTTGCTCTTTTAACATTTAGACTTGGCCGGTAGCAGTGGTATCTACCCTAATATTTCTACCACAATTATATTAGATAAACGTGGTACTGTTCTTGGCTATTATATAAGCCTCGAACATAAACCAGCTTGACCAAATTGTCTTTCTTTTTGCTCCGGTTGGGTTTATTCGCCATTTCTTTTTGTTAAAGTCCTTCTTGTGTTTTACTTTGCGCGGCAAACTAGGTTCACCTTCTTTGTTCACCGTCTTTTGGTGGGCTTCTGCTCAGAAGCCCTCCACCAGGCGCCTGGGTGTCTAGGTGAGCTGAATGTGTGGGAAGGGTGTAGTCACCCCCTGCACAGGGTATCCTAGGAAACCCAAGTCGCACTTTGCCATGATTGGCTGAGGTGGTTGTCCAGGCTGGACAACCCCCCTGCTGAGTGATTGACAGCCAGGCTGGGTGAATGGGGGTTTTGCGCATAACAGGCAGGTCTCTTGGGCTAGAAGTCAGCGAGTCGCCACTGGAACTACAAGGAACCGAAGAGAAGCGGAGAGAACGACGGCTGCTGCAACTACCCCATCCCGGTGAAGCCCTGCTGCAGTCCAGAGCTATCTTCCCTTCAGGATCCAGTCCGGAGTCTTCTTCCCTTGAGCTTGGTGGGGATAACCAGCTCATCTTCCACAGCCAGAGGATCCTCTTCCTTAGTCGAAATCGCTGCACGCTGCTGTAGTTGTCCAGATAGCCATCTGAAGAGCCTCTCCTGTTTTTAAGGAGCACACCTTTTATTCCTCCTCGCTGCTGCCGGCCTCATCCCTGTGTGGTGCAGACCCCCTTCAGAAGTCCTCCTTCACAACAAAGCTCCAGGAACCGTGGGTCTGCGGGAAACCAACAGGAACAACTGCCAGGGCACCATCTGCACCATTGGAATAAGGTACTGTGTTCTGCTTGAGGAAACTGGGTGAACACCTTTTCTTCATCTCCAAGGCTTGCCTTTGTCTTCCCTCCTTCTTATAACTTTTGCTTCCGAACATTGACAATATCAAAGTACTTTTGGCTACGTTGAATCGTGAACTGTCTGACTGTGTGATTTTCAGCAACAGGCCCCCGGTGTCACTTGACCCTGACTCCGGCCCTTTGACTTTTGAACTCCTGTCTCTGAGTGTTTCTCGATTCTGTCTGCCTAACCAAAATATTGCCTGTGCTTTTTGCCTCCAACTCCCTCTGGGTATCTCAGGTGCTAAGTGTGTGTTTTGCCCCGGTAGCATGTCATGTCACGGATTCGCGTTTATTTATTAGACCGAACTGTCAAAAAGTGATCGTTTTCGCGGTAATGTGTTTTGTTCGCAACACCGGTTCATTCAAACACAGGGTACTTACCTTGAGACTTACTGTACAAAGTGAATTGGTTAGTTGTAGTATATTTAACATGTGGTTTTTGTCTAAGTTTAATAGAAGTGTTGTGTTTATAACGAATGGTTTAAAAATAAATGTACTTATATTTTTCTACCTGAAACCTTGAGTCAGTGTTTGCTTGAGTCACAGTGATTGTGGTCCCTTTGTGTAATTTCTGCTACTGCTCATATACTCTTGAGATAAGCCTGGCTGCTCCGCCACTGCTACCACTCTGACATAGCGGTACAGGCTTGTACCAAAGGTAAAACTTGTATTGCCACCTGTGGTCTTAATTGTGTGTAGTGGTCCCTAAGGGCACTGCACAGGATTCTGCCTAACAGTTACAGTAACGCCAAAAAGTGTAATATGCAAGAGCACACCAGATGTAACTAGACCTTGCAGGTATATTTTGAATATATTTGCTTTACAACTTGCCATGTGTAATGAGCACCGTGCAGCACTATTAGAGGACTATACCTACATCTATATAACATATTTGTCAACACTTTTTAGGAGATTTCAACTTGATAACAATTGCATCAAAACTTCATACCTTATAGAGAAGTGCAAATATGCTGATGATAAATTAACGTTCAAATACTTGTCTGTTGGGGACATTGGGCCTCATTACGACTATGGTGGTAGCCATGCCCCTTTTAGCGGCATGGCTACCCCCATACCGGGTACCGAGTCCGGGTTCCAGGAATGAGGACTTACCGGGCCATTCCGACCTTAGAGGGCCTGGTAATTCCCTTTCCTGGGACCCGGTACATCACCATTCCCATTGAGCCCACATAGGGCTCAATGGGAATGGGGAGGATGCTAACAACGGGCCCACCAGTTAGCATCCTGGTCTGCTAGCGACTCCCGCTAAGGACGCCTGGTTTTACCAGACGTCTTTAGCGGGACCCGCGGGCAGACCTCGTAATGAGGTGGTAGAGGGTTATCAGTGTCGGCAGCTCTACCGGCGCCGTTAACCCTCTACCGACTTCCTCATAACGAGGCCCATAGTGTCCTACATTCTCAAATGGAGCCATTGGAGACAACACAAGATTATAAATAGCTGTTGTTTGCCTTTCCTCTCTCCTTACGGGGACATCACAATTTAATTGCAAAGATTCACCAACATGCGATTTTTGTTCTGAAAACATGTGGTCTTCAACAGTACTGTATGCAGCATAATTAACATAGCTATCCCTGATGATGACCTATAGGGTCGAAACACGTGTTGGCACAAGTGCTTGATTTCTAATTGTGTTTGATTTGTTTGTTTGATCTGTTTCATATTTGACTAAGGCAGAAGTGCCAGATGCACAAACTTATATTTGATTTCAAACCGAAATGTGCAGTCATTATTGACTAATGTTAATCATTGATTTTGAGTAACTTGTGGAACATAACACTTGTTACCATATGGCTGATGTTTGAAACTTTGTAAATATTTCCTAAATAGACCTTTAGTGTTTTGATACATTCCACTAGTAACAAGGAGTTACTCTGATAAAGCAAGAGACTTGGAATGTCATTCATAAACAATATTAAAATTTCATTTTGCTCACGGGCAAACGCTTTGTGGCAGCATCAATTAACATTACTGGTAGAGTGCTGTGCGCAGCAGGGGAGAGATATTCCCTCTTTCTTATGTAAAATAGGGAACCCTGCCACGTTTGTAGCTGAGCCTGTGGCAGAGTGTGAGCATGTGCATGATTGCTCTAATTATGAGGAGCTCTATGACCACATCCCGCACGTAAAGGATAATGCGTTAGCGGGGGGAGAATCACACCATTGATTTTTTTTTGAAAATCGATCAAACTAGTGGGGAAAGGCATTCCGGTTCAGCTGTGGTAAGACACAGAGCTAATGGTGAATTTGAAGTGGTAGCAAGTGCAAGACTACCGTTTCACTTTTCAGCACAAGCAGCAGAATTGGTTGCACTTATTGTCGCACTCGAGAAACACGCAGGGCAGGAAGTAACGGTGTACAGTGACTCTGCTTATGTGACATCAACCGTGCACGCAGGGCTAGCACGTTGGAAAAGGAGGGGCTACCTCCGAGCGGACGGCATTCCAGTGCAGCACCCAGCATTATTGGACAGGCCTATCAAGGCATTATAATTCCCAATAGCCATTGCAATAGTTAAATGCGCAGCACATACTAAGCAAACTGACTTTATCTCTCGCGGGAACAAAGGCGCAGACGAAGAGGCCAAAAGGGTTGCATATTCACCAGATATTTCAAGTTTTGATACTCCAGATGTAAAGGAGAATGTAGTCACAATTATGATTGGAAATGAAGGGTTTAATCATTTATCAAGAACACAGTTGATGGAGGTTCAAGGCGGTGCGCCACAGGAAGAGCAAGAATTGTGGAAATGGAGGGGGTGTTCTTTATCCCCCTCTGAAGCATTGTGGCGATAGGACAGCAATGGAAAGCCGGTGATCCTTGTAGCCTTGTTAAGGGTAGCGCTTGAACAGCTGCACTACCCTGTGCATGTAATTAGGGAAAGCCTCACAGCAGCTATTGCGGAGGACTGGTTTGTACCGATCCTGTTAGAACACGTCGCATTTTATGTAGTAAATTGCATCGTATGTCAAAAGTTTACTGCTGGGCATACACTAAAAACAATCAGAGGAGTGATTCCTCGACCAAACAGTCATTTTCAGCATTTACATATTGACTATGTTGATATGCTGCAAGTATGTAGTGGATACAGGTATATGATAGTGATGGTGTGTCCATTTTCTAGGTGGATCGAAGAACGTCCTTGTACACACCCTGATGCCACTTGCACAGCAAAGATTTTAGTCCGAGAAGTCTTTTGCGCATGGGGAGTATGTGAGGTGCTGAGATCCAACAATGGGCCTCATTTTGTTAATGAAGTATTTTAACAAATTAGTCTGTTACTTAGTATAAAACACAAGTTTTCTTCTGCTTATTGCCCACAAGGGAATGAGATATGTGAGAGACTCAACGGTCTCTTAAAAGAGAGAATTGCACAATTGAAATTTACATTGAAGAAGGGATGGATGTATAGCCTGCCCCTTGCATTATATGCATAAGGAATCAACCTGGGTCGGACCACCACCTCACACCCTACGATCTAGTGCCAGGGATGCAAATGAGAATGCCTTTGTCTCCTCCATCATGGAGCAGAAGTGATGCCCAGAAGACTGCAGAAATGTTAGGAAATGAGTTAGGTGCTTATTTGACATGTATGACGGCTAGTATCTCTGTCATTTCAGATCAACACAAGCGTAAGTCGGGGTTGGTCTCAGGACACAGACGAAGACCATTCAGCAACCAGAATTCAAGAACTACTTCCTGCACCTAAATTATTTGTTGGAGATTCAGTCCTAGTGCGTAACTTCACAAGGAAGTGGCATGAGCCCAGTTTTAGTGGTCCCTTTATTGTGCAGAACATTAGTCCCTGGGCAGTAAAAGTCCAAGAAAGACGCACCTTGCGCTGGTGAGACCTACGCACCCCCAACTTTCGATTCAGAAGCAAGACAAGAAGAAGGTCAACATGTGCAGACTCGATTGATGACGAGGAAGAAGAACTGTAAGGTTGCCGATTAGATAAATGCAAATGTGCATTTGGACTGTGGCTCACCTCGGACACTCTTTATGGATATAGCAGGAGTGCAGAACTAAGTTCTCGAGTCACAGGAATATTTGAACTGGACTTTAGAAAGTGTTGACGTTCTGAATATGCTGCATCTGGAGTTCGAATTCGACGACTGGAAATGTGAACAGTTTCCAGATAAATTCCTCACTGAGTTTCTCTTTAGTTAATCCATTGGTCCTGTCAGATGCTGATGCCCATGCTGATGCCCATAGGCTCCTTCTCACAGTTTTTGTTTATATACTTCGAGCTTATGCTGCTCTTGTTGGTGGTAGTACTAATATACATGTTTGTCTGCAAGACCCTAAAAATGGCCCTGCAATCAGGAGGCTGCTTATAGTGATAGTTGAAGAGATCCTGCAGTTACCTCATCAATTAACAGGGTTGCCTGATTAAAAAGGTTTTTTCCTTCCTTATAGCAGTATAAAGCACAATGAGGAATGTTGGGAGTGGTACAGTTTCGTAAAATGAACAAACCCAACGACGTGTGGAGAATCGTAAATGGTGGGGATTAATGTATTGGTGTATAATATATGCGTGCTTCGCATTTATTATTGTTTTTCTGGTTTTGCTAATCCATACTGTCTATCCTACTTTGGTGCAAGTAAGGTAGAAGTCCTTTCGATTTGTCCCACTCAAGTGACTTATGCAGAATTATCTATTACAAAAATGCCAAGGCCATTTGTGATTATCCCGCCACCAGTGACACGTGCATGTTTAAACTTAATGTTTGTGCACAACCTATTTGTACAGCTAACTGCACGTATCCTATGCATACTACTGGCCACGCATGGCACATGTTACGGTGACAGACTGGTCTCACATGCCAGTAAACAATATGTTGCTTTCAGAAGTGTTTTTCTAGCATGTATCAGCCTACTATCCTGCATTGCTGTATTGCCCCTACATTGCTGTACACATGACTCATGCTGATAGGTAAAGCCTTTACTTGCCCGTTCCTGCTCCCACCTTTTTTCGGCATTGTACTTACTGCCTCATCTCTAAGTGTCTCTATGCGCCTGCCTACACCTGCCTGGCATGTACCCCTAACTGTTACCGCACTGCATTTATCCGCTGAGTGTACTCTTAAATCCAGGCACTGTCCCATTGCAACCTAGCCCTACTGTGTTGCAGACCTGCATTGTGTAGCCGTGCGCCCAGACCATGATCACCTGGCTCACTCTCACTCTCACCATGTTCCCTTTCTGCATCATGCCGGACAATGTACGCTGTAGGCACTAGGCTGCCCCTTACAAATAGCATCCCCCTTGCCAAACTCAACACCAAAACTTCAAAGAAATGAAAGACCCCCAAAGAGCACGTCCCACTCTCCCTAAAAGGAGCCCTACTCAATGCCAGATCCCTGGCCGCACACCCCACAGACATTGCTGACACCATTCTAACCCTTGATCTTGACTTCCTTGCCCTAACGGAAACATGGCTACACGAGGCCTCAGGACCACATTTATCGTTAGCCATTCCTGCCAACTACTCCATCCTTAGAACCGACAGACCTAATGGCAAGGGAGGAGGCGTAGCAATCATCTCCAAAACACCACTAGGCTGCAGACTAGTCTCCACCCTATCTCTTAAATCATGTGAGTTACTCACACTCAAACTACAAACTTCCCCCACAAGTACGATTACACTACACCTTATATACAGACCCCCAGGCCCTCCTGTAACCTTCGAGGAAGACATTACAGCGCTCATCACTGAAAACTCCAAGCCACTAGCACAAATTATTATCCTTGGCGACTTCAATCAAGGTTACAACGAACCCAAGGACGCACCAGCCGCATCCTTAGTAAACGCCCTAACTGAGCACGGATTCGCTCAACTCAGTATCGCACTGACCCACCAGAAAGGCAGAATTCTTGACTGGGTAGCAACTCTCAACTGCAACACTACCTGTAAGGACCCCCAACCTCTTACATGGACGGATCACTCACTTGAAATTCACATCAACCAGTCCACGCCTAAGAAACACCCCCTGGCACCAGCCTGCCCAACCAGAAACAAACGCAACATCACTGCCGAAGCGCTATTACCTCTGGTCTACCTACCCTTAACGCTCTACCGGACAATGCTGACCTTCACCTTCTAGTTGACACCTTCAACAACTCCATGGCTACTGCCATCGATACCATTGCCCCTTTGAAACTACGCAAAAGTAAACCAATAAACCACTTGAATTCGTGGTACGCTCCCAAACTCAAACTACTCAGGAAAAAGAAAGCTAAACTAGAACTACTATGGAAAACCAACCCATCAGCTGAAAACAAATCCAATTTCAATAACACCTTCGTGCTATACAAAAGTGAGATAATTTGCACCAAAAAAGATGCCTATAACGTTAGGATTAACCAGGCAGGCTCTTCCACCAAAGAATTATTTAAAATTCTAAAGGAGCTAGAAAACCCTAATCCCCCTCCATACAACTGCACAAAAGATAAACCCTGGTGTGCTAGCATCCAGAATGCCCTCAACAATAAAATCACAGGGCTCCAGACCAAAATTGAGGACAAACGTCAACAACTCTTCAGCAACAAAACCACTAACCCTAGCTTAAGCCCACCAACACCGAACAAAGCCAATATAGGCTTCACCTTTAAGAAAGTAATTATCTTAGAAGTCCAAAAAATCATCACTTCCCTAAAACCTTCTAATTGCAAAGGGGACAGCTGCCCCTCCCAAATAATAAAAGACGCTGCCAGAGACCTCTCCCCTTTTATCACTAAGCTAATCAACCTGTCATTTGCTAACAATTCTGTGCCCAACAACCTCAAACAATCTTGGGTGCTCCCTCTCCTAAAAAAACAATCCCTAGACCCAGCCATACCAACCAATTATAGACACATCACCACTGTCCCTTTTCTGCTAAAAATTCTGGACAGAGTTGCCTACATCCAGATTCAGGAGTACCTGGAATCTAATCAACTGCTAGGGATACGTCAATCTGGCTTCGGACCTGAACATGGAACTGAAACCTCTCTGGTTGACCTCAAAAGCCAGATTGACGAAATCAAAGACAAAGGCAATGCAGCAATCCTACTGCTCTTAGACCTCTCAGCGGCCTTCGATTTAGTCGACCACGAAATCCTATGCAACCACCTATCTATCGCAGCCCACTTCTCCTCCTCTGCCTCCGCATGGATACAATCCTCCCTGGCGAATAGAACCATGCGAGTCTTCTCAACAACAGCTGCTGCAGACCCAATCCCCATCACCTGTGGAGTCCCTCAAGGCTCCTGTGTCTCCCCCACCTTGTACAATATATTTACGAAGCCCCTATTCGACAAACTGGACCGCCTGGGTGTCACCTACACCAACTATGCAGATGACACCCAGATTCTCCCTCACCATCTCAGGCAACTACAACGCAGACGTCACCTGGATCAACAAAATCTTCTCCATCATTCAGGTATGGATGGCCACCCACAGCCTCTGCCTGAATGATGAGAAGACAGAGCTTCTGCTGGTCGGCTCTCCTCAAAACCTGTCTAAACTCAGTGCCAGCTACAAGAATATTATCATAGACGGTTACACCATCCCTATTGCTAAAAGTGTGAAAACCTTAGGCTTTCACCTCGATGCCACACCAACCTCTCCAAACAAATCAACTCAACCGCCTCGGCCACTGCCTATACGGGTAAGCTAATCAGGGCTAGCAGACCCTTCCTATCCCCCGACAGCTGCCTCACTCTGGCCAGAGCACTCATTCAATCCAAACTAGACTATTGCAACAGCCTGTACCTAGGAGCCAACCTATCCGTAACTAACAAACTCCAGGTTTTCCAGAACAATGCTCTGCGCGCAGCACTGAACATCCCAAGGCGTGAGCACATCTCCTCTACCAGGAAAGCGTGTAAATGGCTCTCCATACAGCAAAAAATCGACCTCAAAACTATCTGCCTCACCTACAAGGCCTTAAACAACCTAGCCCCACCATACCTCTCTAACAAATTCACTTTAAAATCCACATCCAGAACCACCAGATCTTCCAACTCCTTATGCCTGTTAGTGCCCAGATTTGCTTTAAAAAGAGCAGGAGGCGCCAGCTTCACTGTGCTAGCCTCCCAACTTTGGAACACCCTTCCACTCAAAATTAAAACCACTGAGTAGTTCCCGATCTTTAGGAAACTTGTTATCGGCTGGTTACTGAACAAAGAGTAGCATCTTACCCTCATCTCTAAGCTCTAACAGCCGTAACCATACCTGTATGATATGTAACCATAACGGTATTATATGTAAATTGCTGTTCTTTGTAAAACTCTTTTGTAATTTGATGTACTCTGTAACTGTAAATGCTTATCTTATGCCTGTAACCGGTTCCTTAAGTGCCCTTCTACCCACGGGTCCAGAGCGCTCTACAAATAAATTAAACAAACAAACAAACAAACGTGTAAGGTTACCCATTTCTCTGACAAGTATTCCTATGATTACCCCTGTAGGAAGAACCCTAATTGTTGTACTTCATGAGCATTATGCATGCACCCTCCTTGCATGAGGGAGACACAGGAGAAGCACAAGGGAAGACTATTATAAGTTAAATAATTATTTAGACAGTACAGCACATTTGGGGAATAACATTTGGTATCAGCACATGAAAAAGCTGGGAGAAAGGACATCCAAGGAGAGTTGCTATGTGATGTGCTCTTATACCTTATGCCATGGGGAGTTCCAAGATATTCATAGCTATAGAAGTAGAAGTCCAGAAAGCTCATTGCCTGACACACCTTGCACTCGGCCATAGAAGAGGTCAGTTCCAGGGTCAAACAGCATCCTTGGTATGGGTGACCGAGAATACAGCTCCAGAAGAAGATGATTATGTGCATGATTTGAAGACAAGAAAGAGACCACACACCAGAGATGATGTGATAAGATATGAACAGCCTGGAATGAGTGGAGCAGGAATCCAATGGGAAATAAACAAAAAGCTCAATTGTCAAGGAAAGAATTATGAAGAAATACGAAGATGCAAGGAGAGAGGTCAGCTGTAAATCAAGGGAACAGTGCTTTCTCCAGAGGGTTGGGAGGAACACCTGATTGTGTGTAAAGCACCAGCACTTACAGGATACTATGAGCCAGTTATACATACTGCAGAGAATGAATGCAAGCATCAATGGCAGAAGATTGCAAATTTGTTGACGTGGGTTTATGGCAAAGGAGGCCCGTTGCAGATAGTGCTATGTTCCAGAAACAATGGCACAAGAAAAGTTGGAGTGAACCAGCAGTGCAGCTATAGATGGAGGTGTTTGTGCCAAAATCGGAGAATCATGTTGCACATTCAAACCTTCTCACACGTATCACAGTACCTCCGTTTGCTACGGCAGAGCGCCATTGAATTCACTATACCAGTCTATCATGCCACATGGCTACTGCAGGGGTTCCCGTATTCTCTATTTCTCAAGAAGCAGCTGTTATTCTTCCCTGCTAACCGCATCGACCCTGCCATGCCCTACGAACAAAGGCATTCTCATGATGACGAAAATGGGACCTTGTCAGAGGCCATAACGATGCAGACGAACTTGCACATCAAGATGGAAGATGAAGTAGAAGATATTGCAGATGACAGCTTCTTTGCATCAATCTTCTCATGGGTTCCACAATGGATGGAACATATCTTCAAGTTCCTCAGAGCATTGTTGGTGATGATCATGTTTGTATTCTGTCTGGTCAGAATAATGATCACACAGTGCAAGAAGACAGCAAATAAAGCAGTAGTATTGAAGATCATGATTGATGTCGAGTCACGGTTTGGACCCAAAGAGCTGACAGATGAAGAAATCAGAAAATATATAGAAGCCGGCATTTTAGCCCCTGAGGGAACGAAGTTCCTGTATCCATGAAACCACAAGAAGTATGTGGGAAGATGGATGCCCGAAAGGACAATGTAGTCACATGACCTGGACTGTTGATGAACATGTCAAATCATCAGGATCTCTAAAAGGAATAATGAAGATATGGACTCCAAAGAAACACTTTTTCAGACGAGGATGTCTAGATGTGAAGACTGATGGGAGAGTGGTTGATGAATCAACAAGAGGGGGGAGTGTAGAGGAGGAGACAAATGCCTCTATCGAAAGTCCTGTCCTCTGTCTTCCTATATGTTGGAAGCCGGAAATTGCGACATGCACGACACCAATAATGGTACTTATAAAGCGAAGAATCCTCGAAACAAGGTATCCATTGAAAAAGCCCTATATGATGTACCCGTGGAGAAATCAAAGTCTTTTAAAGGAGGTACCAGAAGAAGTGTGAAGCGATGAAGGCAGGGGACTGGTGACATCACATGAAGCAGAAATGACGCACCCAGAAGAGATGCCAATGAAGAGAGTATATAGACCTTATAGATTATGATGGCGAAGTAAAGAGTCGAGTAACATTTCATGTGCAGAATGAAGACTGCACGTGCGGAGAGCACTGAAGAAAATGCAAGCTGTTTTATAATTGTACAGATGCTGAAACGCAAGTAGACTAAGTAATCATGAAGGCTGGCTATACATAGTAAATAGATTGCAGGCATGTTCCATGTCGTGTTTTAGCAAACTAGGACCCCATGAACAGAAGGTCTGAAAGTGTGGCACAGTAGAAGAAAACAGCTGACGATGAGGGAAGATTCGAGAAAGGTTGTGTGGCCCAGTGTCAAGGGTTGGGGCAGCGAAGAAACTGGTTATCTATTTGAGAAGATACAATGAACGTGAGAAGCGAGGCGAGCTCCTGTTGAGGTGTAATGGAAAAACACTAGAAGTGGCAGGTTTTATTCATTTAATAGTGTTAAATAAGTAAGAAAGAGCTCAAAAACGGTCTACAGTCACATGGTCTAGATGAAAGTACACGTTACTTCTTACCTGGTAACGTTCTTTCGATAGGATGTTCCTCTGACGTATTCCTTATCTTGATAGATCATCTCCAGCTTGCTGGCCTCGGAAATTCTTTTTCAGTAGAGGGCGCTGCGCATCGACGTCCCTCGAGCCGATGTCCCTCGACAGCCTCCGTATCGGCGCCGACGTCATCATGCGTATGAATAGACTCACGCAGCGTCCGTTGCTCAGTTCCGTTTTGATGTTTAACAGTTGCTTTACATGAATTGGTTATTGACCCTGAAGGAGCGTAAGCTGTAACCACAAGGGAAGTTTTACTGAGGGGATGGATGGGAGGGGCGATAAGGAATACGTCGGAGGAACATCCCATCGAAAGAACGTTACCAGGTAAGAAGTAACTTCTTCTTCGAAGGGATTGTGTCCTCCGATGTATTCCTTATCTTGATAGACTCCCATAGCAGTGGTGTGTAACTGGAGGTGGGAGTAAAATTGCCATGTTTCCCTTCAATAATGAACAGAGTGCAACACAGCTTTTCCAAATCTAGTCTCTTGGCTAGAGGAGGAATCCAGGTTGTAAAATTTTGTGAAGGTATGTGCAGACGACCATGTGGCAGCCGCACATATGTCTCGAATCGGTACCCATCTTTGGAGGGCCGAAGAGGCTGCGATACCCCTGGTTGAATGAGCCCTAAGATTTTGAGGAGGCTCTTTCCCTGCCAGTTTGTAACATTCCAGAATGGCCAAAATAATCCACCTGGAAATGGTCTGTTTTGTTATCGGTAATCCCAATTTGTGCCCTGAGTAACCTACGAACAGTTGGTCTGCTTGCCTAATCCTAGCAAGTCTGCTGATGTAAAAGCTCAAAGCCCGCCTTGGGTCCAGCCTATGTAGCCTTTCTTCCTCTTTCCCCGGATGGGGAGGGGGATAGAATGAAGGTAAGGTAATCTTCTGAGTGATGTGGAATTCAGAAACCACCTTTGGGAGGAAATTAGGCTTCACTTGTAGGACAACTTTGTCTTTATGAAAAATGTTATGAGGGGGTTTACAAGATAGAGCTTGTAATTTGCTCACCCTCCTGGCAGATGTCAATGCCACTAATAAGACAGTTTTAAGGGTGAGAAATCTTAGCGAACAAGAGTGGAGTGGTTCAAAAGGAGTACCCAACAGGAAATTTAAGACTAAATTTAAGTCCCATAAGGGAACTTGGAATGGTCTTGGAGAATAGACATTGGTTAATCCCTTCAGAAATTGTATTACTAAGGGTAACTTGAAATACGATGGTTCCTCTGCAGTGCACTTGAAGATCGATAGCGCTGCGAGATAGCCCTTGATAGTGCCAACCTGAAGGCCCGAATTTGCCAAATAGAGTAGAAAAGATAACACTGTTGGTGTACCACATGAAAAGGGATCGATATTCTTTTCTCTACACCAGCTGCAAAATTTGTTCCAACGGCAGCGGTATAAAGTTTTGTGGCTGGCCTTCTGGCCGAAAGCAACACCTCCATGACGTCATCTGGGAGGTCCCAATCCTTGTATCTCAACCTTTCAGATACCAAGCGTGAAGGTTGAGGGTTCTTATGTCTGGATGGAGAACCTGACCTCCCTTCTGCGAGAGAAGATTCTCCTTGAGTGGAAGACGAATTGGAGGGCAGATGGACATGTCCAGAAGGTCCGGGTACCACGTTCTCCTGGCCCGATCCGGGGCAATTAGGATAATGGCTTTCCGGAACCTTCTCAACCTCCTGATCATTTGAGGAATGACAGGGACTGGAGGAAACGCGTACAGAAGTGGAAACTCCCAGTCCACTACGAACGCGTCCCCTAGAGCTCCTCTCGGGGGAAATTCCCTTGAACAAAACTGATCGCACTTCCTGTTGATGCTGGTGGCGAACAGATCCACTTGAGGGGTTCCCCAAAGGGTGAAGATCTGTTGAAGGACTTCCTGAGCTAGTTCCCACTCGTGGGAGACTGTACTCTGCCTGCTTAGAGCGTCCACCGTCAAGTTTTTCTCTCCGGCTGCGTGAACTGCCGATAGAGAAATTCCTTCTTGGATTGCCCAAATCCAGAGCTGCATCGCCTCTCTGCACAGAGGCAGTGAGCCTACGCCTCCTCTTTTGTTGAGGTAGTGCATGGCCACTGTGTTGTCCATCATTATCAGGACATTTTTCCCCTGTACAGATGGCAGAAAAGCCTTCAGCGCTAGTCTGATTGCTCTCAGCTCTAACAGGTTGATATGTAGTCTGGACTCCGATGGAGAACAATGACCGCTGATGGTCAAGTCGTTGGCATGGGCTCCCCACCCGGTAAGTGAAGCATCTGTGACTACTGTTATCTCCGGCCATGGTTGCCAAAACAGTTCTCCTTTCAAAATGTTCTCCTGACAGGCCCACCACTGAAGGTCTCGAGCCACCTTGTCCGGAACCTGAAGGAGATCTGTCATTCTCCCTGAGAATTGCGACCACTGAGTTCTTAGTGCCCACTGAAGAGATCTCATTCTCAGGCGAGCCTCTGGCACAAGGAAGATGCAGGATGCCATGAGGTCTAGCAACCTCAAAAGGTTGAAGGCTGGGAGACATTGGGCATTTTGAAACTTGGTGACCATCTGCAGAATATCTTGAGCCCTCACCTCTGGTGGCGAGGCTTTTCCCAGGGAAGTGTCCAGGACCGCTCCAATGAACTGGAGTCACTGTAATGGTATCATCTGTGACTTCTTTAAATTGAGGGAGAAGCCCAGTTTGTGAAGGAAGTGGCAGACATAATCTAGCTGGATCTGAGCTTGTTCCAGAGATAAAGCTCTGATCAGCCAATCGTCCAGGTAGGGGTAGACGTGAATCCCTTCCCTCCTTAGACTTGCAGCCACTACCGACATTAGCTTGGTGAAGACCCTCGGGGCGGAGGTCAGCCCAAATGGCAGAACTCGAAATTGATAATGAGAGTCGCCAATTGCGAACCTCAGGTATTTCATGTGTTTGAGATGGATTGGCACATGGAAATAAGCATCCTGAAGGTCCAGAGATACCAGCCAGTCCTGGAGCTGGAGGGCCTGAAGGATCTGAGAGAGAGTTACGATCTTGAACTTGTCCTTCCTGAGGAACTTGTTCAATTCTCGTAAGTCCAAGATAGGTCTCAGTCCTCCGTCCTTCTTCGGTATTAGGAAGTAGGGGGAATACCAGCCCTTGTTCCTCTCCGCTACAGGTACCGGTTCTGTGGCACCTTTCTCCAGCAGGACTGCAATTTCCTGCAAGAGGAGCGGATCTGGAACTTTCAGAGAGCTGTTCCCCGGTGGATGACTCTGAGGAATGCGTAGAAAAGGCAGGCAGTAACCTTGGGCAACTGTCTCCAATGCCCAAGCATCTGACATAATAGCCTGCCATTCCCTCAGATGTTGAGTTAGCCTGCCCCCTACTGGTGTCTTGTGAGGAGAGTCCTCAGAGTGATTTAGAGGCAGCTGATGCAGATGCCGAGGGTAAAGAGGCACCTGCTGCTGCGGCTTTTGTATTTTTACCCCGTCCACCTCGGGTAAATCATTTTTGACCTCTTAAAACCTACTGTCCTCTGCCTTTTCCGAATGTGGAATAAAAGCGAAAGGACTTACCTCTCCAAGAGGATCCTGAGGGGCGATATGGCGTTTGACGGATTGCAGCTCCCAGGGATTTTGCTGCTGCTTTGGATGTAACTTTTCTAGACTGTCATCCGCCTTCTTACCAAACAAAGAAGAGCCGTCAGAGGGCATATTTAAAAGTCTGGCTTGTACATCTGAAGCAAACCCAGACTTTCGCAACCACGCAAATCTGCGGGTTGTAGTACTTGCCGCATGGCCCTACTGATACTGTCAGCAGAATCAATGCCAGTTTGAAGGGATTCGCACATTGCGTCTTTACCATCCTTAATGATGTTTAGAAACGCTTCCCTTTCTTCTCCCTCTGGGAGGCAGTCAGTCGCTGATGAAGCACACTCCCAAAGTGTGTGGCTGAACCTTGCGAGCGTACAAGTAGTGTTAATAGATTTCAATGCCATGCTACATGCAGAAAAGACTTTCTTAGCCATAGAGTCATATCTTTTGTCATCCCTGTACTGTGGAACAGTAGGGTATGCCGATCTACTGCCTGATGCAGTTTCTGCTTGAACAACCAGACTCTCTAGAGTTGGATGTTTAGACAAAAATTCAGGGTCAGTAGCAGATACCCTATATTTGGCTGATAACTTCTTGTTAACCGCCAGGATAACCTCAGGAGTTTCCCAGTTAGCCAATATTTTTCTTTGTAATGCAGCGTGAAATGGAACCACAGGGTCCTCCTGTGGGCCTTTAACTAAAATGTCTGTAAGGTCATCCTGTTGGAATGCAGGTGAAGGTGTAGACCAACCCATGAATTCTATAATCCTTGCCATTAAAATTCTGTAAGGGGTCTCGGCATGTTCCCCTGGGTCTGGTTTGGCAAATTCTATTTCTGGGGAAGTATATAACCCACTTGTCTCATGTAAGGATTCTCAAAGGTCCTTTAACCTATTTTCCTCAGAGGTAAATTCCTCTGGTTCAGGTGTTGTAGTTCTCTGCAACCCAAAGGGTCTTTCCTGATCCGAATCCTCCCCTTCTTCATAAATTGAAGACAAAGGTCTGAAATAATCAGACCTTGGAAATGGCTTAAATCCCATTTCCAGAGCAGAAGGGGCCAAATTTGTCATAATTGGTTGAGAAAACATCGACGTCGTCGACGCAGACGTTAAAGGCTTCGAAAACACCGAAAAAGGCGTTGAGAAGATTGGAAGAGGCCTCGAAGAGATCGAGAGGATCGGAATCCTACTCAAGGTTGTCGATGACATTCTCGAAGTCATGTTAGAGGCCCAGGGTATGACCACTGGCTGTGAGGTAGTGACGGCCGTGGGTTTGGTCTTTTTCGGCGTCGACGTCAGCGTCGAAGACGGCGTCGATTCGATCGACCTATGCGTCGATGAGCCCTTCGATAATGGCATCGATGACGCAGATTTATGTGTCGAAGGGACTTTCGACGATGGCGTCGACGGCACAGTGCCTTTGCTCGAGGGTTCGTGACGCTCTCGAGTAGTTTCTTTCGCCGGGTGCAACGACTCGCTGCGTTTCGATTTTTCGGGTCTTTCACCCAGGGTATCACCCTCAGTTGTCTACGAGGCGGTCGAGGCCGCTTTCTCGAAGATCCTAAGCATCCTTTTATGGAATTCCTCCCACTCAGCCTGAGAGCAATGTTTTTTGGGGCAGGTGACTCTTTCCAGGGAAACAGAAGAAGACGAAGAAGGGGATCTTCAACATCTCTTACTCGAATGCTTGGATCTCGAAGAGTGGTGGGAACTGCTTCGAGACCTAGAACGAGAATGTTTCCTGCGTCGGCGAGGAGACGAATGTCTCGTCTCTGCCGAGGAAACTTTCGAAGGAGTTTTAACTGTCTTACCTCTCTCAAGCTTCCCCTTACTCTCCTTCAAGGCTTTTGCCATCATGGACATGCAGTCCTCGCACTCCGAACATTGGGGCTCCGATCCCAGGCACCACAAACAGATCCTGTGAGGATCTGTCAACGACATTTTCTTTCCACAGTCTCGACATTTTTTGAAGCCGGACCATGGAGTTGTCGGTTCGGATGAGGAAGACATCGAGTAAAAGTTGGTATTCTCGAGGAATAATGAAGAATATATCTGCCTAACGAACTGAGCAACATGATTCCGAGGCCCACGAAGCGCGGAAAAACGGAACTGAGCAACGGACGCTGCGCGAGTCTATTTATACGCATAATGACGTTGGCGCCGATACGAAGGCTGTCGAGGGACATCGGCTCGAGGGACGTCGACGCGCAGCGCCCTATACTGAAAAAAAAATTCTGAGACCGGCAAGCTGGAGATGATCTATCAAGATAAGGAATACGTCGGAGGACACAATCCCTTTGAAATAGACTTTGGGCAAGCTACACCGAGACTTGAAGATAAGACCATACTGACACTCCCTTCTATTCTCAGGCGCAGTGATACTTTGCAAGGCCGAGTTGAAAGACAATTCGAAATGGCAGAGAGCAGGAGTGATGATGGACAATGGGCTAATTGGGTGGGGAGGTATGACCAAGCCAAAACCTCCAGCACCTGAGGTACCAGCTTGTGTGCTGCTACCGAGTGGAATATTCCAGAAGGGTATAATAGTGCCAACCAATCATAGAGGGCCACATAGCAAAGAGCCCTGTAGTTTGAAAGCCAATGAAACATCGTGTATTTCATGATAGTGAAGATGACTTGAACTAGAGGTGGGCCTAGCTGTCCACCTGACCATAGAGATCCAATCACAATCCTATCCCCATAGAAAGTATTCCTAGATGTTCCCCTTTAGCCTATCACAACCTCAAGTAGGGTTTCTTATTTTGCCACGTTGTATGACGCCAATGATGACATATTTTCACTATATAAATGTAATTTTTAATGAAACGCTTTGAGAACTCTCTCGAGAGAGAGAGTTAAGCGAACATCCATTGATGTCCGTTGCACTCCCTGTTTTAGACAATTGCAATTAAAACAGTTATGTTTTGCTAACTTCCTGAGTTGGTCTTATTATTGGTGTCAGAGTAAATTCTGCATCCCCCCTACCTCGCTTAAAGGGCCTAAGGGGTCAGTATTATCACTGCAATTACATCTTGCTCGGTTGAACTCTCCTGCAGGTATGTTATTAATGGTAGCCTTTCTGTGACAACTGGTGGCATGGAGTGTGGAATTCACTTAGGTTGCCTAGCGGAATGTGCTTGTCTCAATATGTGCCCCATGTACATAAATATGTAGATCTAGAAAATCAATGCTTGAGTTGTCCCAATGCCCCATCAGAATCAAACCAAATTCATTATTGTTGAGCTAATCAGTATAGTTATCAAATGATTCTGGTGTTCCCTTCCATATGATAAGGATATCTTCAATGTATCTTTGCCAAATTATCACCTTCTCTGTGAACTCATTAGTGTTAAGGGCATGTGTGTCTTCAAAATGAGCCATGGAAATGTTGGCCAGTAAAGGGGCATATTTGGCACCCACTGCAACTCTTTTCGTTTGTGCATAGTAACTGTCTTCAAATATGAAGATGTTGTTTGCCAGAGTGAATTTAAAAGTTATAATCATCTCTACATGTAACAAATGGGATGCTGAAAAATCCTGAAAACTATAATCTAAAGTTGAGATTGCTAAATCATGATCTATTGAGGTTTAAATATCTGTCACAGCCAAAGAGGCCAATAGATATCCTTCCTGCCGGTCAATATTTTGCAAACATTGTAGGACCTGGGTACTGTCTCTAATGTACGATGGTAGTTAGAGTACACTTTAATAGCATTGTCAATATATTTACTCAGACCTTCAGTGACCTAACCAATGCCACTCATTATAGGTCTCACTTTTGGTAGTGTCTCGGTTTTTTTGTGAATCTTTGGCAAAAAGTATATGGTCGGCGTTGTTGGTTCAGTAATGGTGAGAAAGGATTTTTTCTCATCAGACAAAAGTCCACAGCCATGCCATCTGAGAACTATTGCTTTTAACTCATCAACTATTGTCTTGGTTGGGCTGGTTGCAGATTTCTTGTCATACCCAAGTGTTGCTAAGTGTGATAAAGCCATACTGTTGTAATCTGTTCATAATGACAACACCATCCCTCCCACCCATGTCAGCCTCTTTCATCACTATGCTATTATTGGATGCCAGTAATGCTAAAGTTAACTTTTCACTTTTATTAAGATTGCCTCTTATTTTACTGTGGCTCTGGTGTTTGTTGTCTAGCTACAGATGTATGTAAGTCATGATGGCTTCATGAAATGTTTCAATGACGTAGTCTGCAGACAACTGTGGGGTGAATCTAGATCTTGGCTTGAGTTCTTGAATTGACAAATTCCTTGGGTTGACCTCTAAGTCAGTAAAGATTTCCTCACTGGTAGCTCTAGTGCCATTATCAAGAGACATCAAGAGATGGGTATTTTCTATATCATCAATTGAGAATTCACTTAGTGGTTTAGAATTTGTGGTGGAACATATCTTTTAAACTGAGTCGCGAAAGTTTTTTTAAATTTAAGTTTATGAGCAAACTTAAAGATATCCATTTGAAAGTTGGTAAAGTCTGTGCCTGTAGTGGGAGAGAAAGACAATCCTTTATTGAAATCTGCCACCTCAGTGGTTGAGAGCTCATGGTTTGACAGATTCAGAGCCAAGTTTGGAGCAATCATATCCTCAATTGCTTCCTGGCACTTGATCCTGTCAATCTGCTGGTTGCTCCTTGTTCAACGTCTAAACTTCCAGAATTTCAAGATTCTGCATAGTTGGAACATAGACCCCCTGAAACTTTCCAAGATGTATAGAGGGGTTTCCCCACACTCTCTCCAGGATTGTGGGCAAGTAGGATCGTTAAGCCACATGTGGTGGACATGCCCTAGAATTCAGGTCTACTGGTCAAACTGTTAAGCTGGTTTAAGGAGATAATGGGAATGGGGTTGGAAATGGATCCTTTAGTAATTCTACTCGGAATTCCCTCAAAAGATAGAGAATATTGATTCCCTAGGAAGTGGGAAGTGATGTTGAGGGCAGGGGTGGTTATCAATGGCTCAAAAATTGAAGAGTCAGTTGGCTCCGGTTGTCATGACCCGGCGAAATTGCCCCTTCTGGACCTCATGGTCATTGTCACGAAGGGCTTGTACTCCTTGTTCCTCCCAACATGGCCGTACCAAGCTCCGTGCTACGCACTAGCATTCACGTTGTGGCACGTACTATAAATTGGTCACGCCCCTGCGGGTCCGCGCGTCTCAACGCTATCTTCGGTAGTGACCCGACGTGTGTTTACTCTCTACATTGGTTTCCTTTGATCCTCTTACTTCCTTCCTTGCCTTTTATTCTGTTCCTGGATTTCCCCCCCTTCTTACTCGTTCATCGCTATCCTGGATACCCTGGAACCACGAACTTCCCGGAACTCTGAACGCGTCCTGCAACCTGACGAGGCTCGGGCGAGCCTATACATGACCCGAACCATCCACAGGAAGAGTCCTGCGGCCGAACAAGGGAGATCCCGATCACTGGTGAGACGGGGGGAGATTTACGACAGTTTGAGACGCCAAACGATCAATACGGATTCTACCATGGAGAATGCTATTCAGGACCTGATGCGTGGAATGCAAGAACTTTCCACAGAGATGCAGAATTTAAAAGCCGAGAATGCAGCGCTAAAACAGCTTGTCTTGTCACGTGACCCCGCGAACAAGGACAGCGTATTATTGGGAGGAGTGGTTGATAAATACGATGGTTCAACAAAGACCTTGGGCCTCATTACGACCCTGGCGGTAAGTTCCGTAAATTACCGCCATGGCGTAAATTACGTTAACGCCGAGTAGCGAAGACGTAAATAGCACCTAATTCCGACCCATCGGGCACGTGCTTTACGCCATGGCGGTAATGTAAAGTACGCCATGGCGCTAATGGGCCAAAAACCGCCCTTACCGCCATCGCACACCGTCCATGGAGCACTACCGCCACGCACACCATAGCGGTCACCGTACTTAGCGGTCACCGCAGTTAGCGGTCACCGTAAATAGGCGGAAGCGGAAATAGCGCCATCGCGCAGGAACGGGAAATGGCATGGCGGCCATCTTTAAAAACACAATCCATCGCCATCCTCCACTACCATACCTCATCCGGCCCCCATAACCATCCACACCCATCACCCACCCCAAAACCACATCCAACATGCCCAAAGTTGTAAAAAAGGCATGTGACAGGCAGCGCCAAGACCACTTCACCAAGGAGGAACTTAACATGCTGGCAGAGACCCTGCAAGAGAATGCGGAAGTCGTATTCTCGACACAGATGACAAGGGCGGCTATCATGAAGAAGAAGGCGATATGGGCCCTAGTGGCACAGCGAGTGAGTGCAGTGGGGGCCGCACCCCGCACAGCCCAGCAGTGCCGGAAGCGCTGGGACGATCTGAGGCTCCGTGTCCGTAGCATCATTTCGGCTAACCGCAACCTAGCCATGTCAACTGGCGGAGGCTCAGAATCACCTATCAAGCTCCAGGCGTGGGAGGAAATATGCGCATCCACCATAGGGATGGAGAGCATTGAAGGTGTCGGAGCCATGGAGAGAGGAGTGCCGACCCCAGGAGACGCAGGTAGGTGGCCAGAGCTATGCATGCCACACTCAACAAAGCCCCACTGTGCGAAGTACCCAGTCGCCCCATAGTGCACATGCAACACATCGACAGGTGAACGTGCACAGACACATCCCAACACCACCCTGCAAACAAGCAGCATGCACACCCTAACTGCTGGAACACACATAGCACCATGCTACCTCCACACAAAAGCCACCAAACCTGTATGAAATGCGCTGCATGCACCGACTGTATAGATGTCATCCCCTAATGCACGTCCAATGTCCGCGGACCCATCAATAACACATCCCTCCTTTGCTCCACCACAGATTCCGACACAGAGCCCCAGGAAGAGGGCAACACCGCATCCTGTTCCTCCAGAATGGCCAGCCCGCAGGCATCCACCCCAGCCGTCCAGAAGGGAACCCACCGGCAGCCACCAACCCTGCCTGGGGTAGAGGACAGGCAAGTGCCAGCCCCCACTACTGCTGACACAGACACAGCAGCAGCAGCAGACATGCCACTAGTTGTGGCCACTGAGGGGACAGCCTCTGCCGCAAGCAGCACCCTTGGGGAGAGTGCAGCCATAGCGGCAGACTCTGACAGCGGGCCAGGCAGCATTGAGGACATTGATGTTGAAGGGCCCACTGCCCATCCACATTCCCCCGCAATTTCCCTAAGCCCCCTGCAGGCGGATGCCACACAGGGGCAGTCCGACTCCGACGAATGGCCAGCCACCACATCCCCCCAGCCTGAGGTGGGCATCGCACCGGAGATGCAAATGGCACTGGCCATAGGCCAGCAGAACCAGCAGGCACTACAGGACATTGCAACACGGCAGCAACAACTAACTGACCTCCTCAATGCACATGTGGCACAGTGTGGTGGGCCAAGGGATGCCATGGAGCGGTCAGCTGACCGTGTCACAGCTGCCATAGAGAACTCCACAAGGAGTATATGCACTGAGCTAGCGGCTGTGCGCAATGAACTCAGTGAACTTGTGCACACCATCAGGGACATGCGACCGGATGTGGGGCGTGGAGCCTCATCAACCACCAGCTCAGCACAGAGCAGCCCCGTCCGTAGATCTGGGCGCACTCTCCGCAGCACGGCCAGGGGTGCCCCAGGGGCCATGGGAGGGGATACACATCCTTGACTTGCCTGTTCAGCAGGACTACTCCGCACCTTGTAGCACGGACACTACTGCACCATTGTTGGGGTGTTCAGGGGGGAGGTGGGAGGGGGTTGGGGGGGTGTTGGGGTGTTCAGGGGGGAGGTGGGAGGGGGTTGGGGGGGTGTTGGGGTGTTCAGGGGGGAGGTGGGAGGGGGGAGGGGGGGTGTTGGGGTGTTCAGGGGGGAGGTGGGAGGGGGTTGGGGGGGTGTTGGGGTGTGCAGGGGGGAGGTGGGAGGGGGGAGGGGGTGTGTCACAAGATTTCACTGTTGCAATACACATTTATCATTACCACAAACCAAATGTGTTGACATCTTTATTGCGTCCATGTGCTACATTGTTGTAGAGTCCACAGTGTGCATGTCCCACACACACACAGTGCGCCGAGTGCCGTCTCCATGTGACACGCATACGCTGTGTGTGCTAGAAGCATTGGTCAATGAGAGTCTGACGCATGACACGCCCCTCCTGTGCATCGCTGCCTCCTTGAGGTGGTGCCCCATCCCCACCCTCATCATCCTCATCGTCAGGTGGTAGCAATTCTACCTCAGGGGGCAGGGGCACATTTCTTCTGACGCACATATTGTGTAGCATGACACATGCCATGACGACCATTGCAACCTTCTCATGCCGGTACAGGAGTGCCCCGCCAGACCTGCTGATGCAGCGGAAACGTGCCTTCAGTAGGCCAAAAGCTTGCTCGATCACTACACGCGTACGGGAATGGGCACGGTTGAAGTCCTCCTCATGCTGGTTCTGTGGGTTTCGGACTGGTGTAAGGAGCCACCTCTTCAGGGGATAGCCTGCATCACCTGTATGTGGGCAAGAATGTATGCGTCAGGGATGAGCTTGAGTGATGTACATGAAATGCCACCATGAATTGCATTGAACATTGATTTTGCAGCAGTTTCTTCTGTGCTACTGGTTTCACACCGTGCAACCGCTATATTGTTATTGTTATTGTTATTTTGCACTTATATAGCGCCTTATATACCATTGGTATGGTCTGAAGGCGCTGGTAGGTTGAACGTCCTTGGGAACCGAAGTTCAGATCAGTAGAGAGAGTAGGGAGAGTCAAAAGGTGCGTGTGAGCACCGGGTATGTGTGCAGCTCGTGCGGTACTTGTGTAATAGCTGCTTCTTAGCGGCAGATGTGGTGGTTGAGAGATCAGGATAATGTGTTCGTTCTGGCAGGATTTATCCAGGACGGATGTGGCTGCGTTAGGCCTGAGGAAAACGCCTGGCTGGGGGTGTGAAACCAGCAGTGTTTACATAGATTGATGTGGAGTAAGCGGTGTTAGTATGGGAACAGTTATACCGAATGGTGTCATAGTATCTCTGTGTTCTAGTTGAGTGGTGATGTAAAGGAGAGAGTAAGCGTGGTGGTGTGATTTGATGGGTTATATGCTCTTTCAATGTGCACATTTATTAATGCAACTTTTCCCAGAGAGGGTACCGGGCAAACTACAAAATTCATTTTCCCACGAGAGGCTAATGGGCGGTTTTCTAAATACTATTTTCCATAGAGAGGCTATTGGGCACACTTCTAAATTCAGTGATCTAGAGGCTATTGGGTACATTTCTAGGTGCAACTTTATGGAGCGTCTATTGGATATACCTCTATAATCGACTTTCACAGAGTGTGCCACATGTCTCACATGTGCCGCTTTTGAATTCCAAGGCACGAGGTATGCAGGGGTGACATATGCCTTGTGAGTGCCGATCCACTGTGTCCGTTCAGGCTGTTTCTGTAGGTGACCTGGCACGTGTCCCGTGAGGGTTGCATTCACATGATAGCGGGAATGCAGTCTGGCTCATCATTACCCCAGTGAACAAGACTGTTGCCCATGGGGACAGTCTGTGGGCCTTGCTGTCTGTGTTTTGGTGCATTGTTCTTCCAGTCCATCATGTGCCTCCTTTGGGCACAGTCATGGGGAACAGGCCTTTCAGTAGGAGCTGTTGGTGACGTGCATGGACGTACATTTCTTTGGAGTGTATGTGGTCACGGTATGGTCAATGCACTTGTAGGTGGTTGTGTCAGGGTTGGGTGACACCTTCATTGACATGTCAGGTCTTCTTAGGTCAGGCCTCATGTATGCAGGTGTCAGGTGACGTGAGTGCTGCCTCAGGGTGTGTTGTGGCTAATGCTAGTCGCAGCCAGATGGAGCATGCATCATCCCCCCCCCCTTCCCGCCAGTTGGAGTATGCATCATTCCCCCCCCTGCATTGGTATGTCAATTACACACCCACTTCACATTTCAATGCCCATGACATTAGACTCACCGAGTAGCCAGGTTCTGGGCCCTGCCTGTTGCTCCATGTAGCGTGGTAATGTTGAGTTCCTCAGGACCAATGAATCATGGGTTGATCCGGGGAATCGGGCACAACAATGTGTGAAGATACTGTTGGAGTCACAGACCATTTGCACGTTGATTGAGTGAAATTGTTTGCGGTTCCGGTACGGTACCTCCTGGGCACGTGGGACCGTCAATTCCACATGGGTGCAGTCGATGGCACCGATGCAACCAGGTATGCCAGCTAGTGCATGGAAACCCACTTTGGTGTTGGCAATCTCCTGGGCAGTCCGTGGTAGTGAGATGTGGTCATCTGTGTGCTTGAGGAGTGCATCCAGCACTTGCGTCAGTGTACGCGAAAACGATGGTTGTGATATGCCATGCAAGTGCCCTACTGTGTGCTGGTAGGTGCCTGTGGCCAGGAAGTGGAGCACGGACACTACCTTCAGTAGGGGGGGGGGTGGCGGTGGGTGTTTCAATCATGCTGGCGATGTCGTTGTGTATCATGTCCACGATGGTGGTGATGGTGTCCCGGTCCAGTCGATACAGGGTGTGGATCTGCTCAGCGGTGAGGTTGAATGGGTTGGGTCTGACGCGTGGGATTGGGGGCTGCCTGCGTGGTAGCACTGGCTGTGCTGGTGGGGCATGCTGGGCCTGCCTTGCCCTCCTTCTCCTCCTGCGTCTCCTCTGTGCAGCCTGTTGTTGTTGTTGTAGTTGTTGTTGTTGTTGTTGTTGTTGTTGTAGTTGCTGTTGTAGCACTCGCATTGCTATCAGGTCCTCCAGCCCCAACATTGCTAGTCCTATCGGTAGCATTGTGGTGTGTGACTGGGTGTGGGCAGGGGTGGGGTGTGCTCTTTTTGTGCTTCCTGTGTCTGTATTGCCTTCACCTGTGCTGTTTCTGTGCACCTGTGGCAGCTGCATTCACTTAACTTGTCCCTTTGCGGTTGATTCGCGATGGCGTTGTTAGCGCCATGGCGGTAAGGTACTTTACGGGCTGGGTGATGGCGTAAGGTGCATGTCCGCTTGGGTCGGCATTCGCGTACCTTACCGCCATGGCGCTAGTTACGGTGTGGGAGGTCGCGTGCACGCGCCCTTGGCGCAGTTAGCGGCAGCGTTGTCTACGATGCCGCTAATGGCATCGTAGTTAACGGTCAGGGGTCGTAATCGGCCCTAGCGGAAAACGATGGCGGTAATCGTTTACCGCCATCGTTTTACGCTTAGCGCCAGGGTCGTAATGAGGCCCCTTAGGTGGATTCCTGGATTCTTGTTCGGTACATTTTACCTTCAAGCCCTACTATTTCTCAACTCCTAGGGCTAAGGTGGGCTTCATAATATTGCATCTTTCCGGTAATGCCCTTACATGGCCACTCCTTTACTCAATTCAGGGGATGTTCTCCTGGATGATTATGAAGGGTTCATCACGGAATTCAAGACCATGTTCGAACGACCAGAGCTGGTCCACGGTGCTCAAGAGAAGTTACTTGACTTCCAACAAGGATCCCAAAGACATGTTGACCTTTGTTACCAGATTCAAACAGCTAGCCAAAGAGGCGGACTGGCCCCTGGAAGCCAGTTTTACCTTGTTTCGCAGAGGTCTAAATGAAGAGATCAAGGACCAGTTAGCCAGGGTGGCACGTCCTAGTTCATTCCAGGCCCTCCTGGACTTGTCTATGCAAATAGACTTCAGAATCCAAGAAAGAAAGGCCGAAAAGAAGAAGAATAAAGTCTCAATTCAAAGAAACTCCCCAGAGAATACTACAAGGACAGAATCTGCCAAGAATCCGAGCACTGATTCTGAACCCATGCAACTTGGAGCCTTTCGTGGACCAATTTCCCCGCAGGAAAGGTTAAGAAGGATACACACAGGCTTATGCATGTATTGTGCCTCAGATAAACATCTAGTTAAAGAGTGTCCTCAGGCTCCTCCCCGACGCTCAGGAAACGCCAGCTCCCGATCATAAATGGAGCAAGGTTTCGGGAGAGCGATGTTTGCTCCACATCAATTCCATCCTTGAACTCTCCTGGACAAAACAAATTGGTGATATTACAGGCCTTTTTATCGCCATCCAAGGACAAGGTCTACCTCATACTGGCATTGGTGGATTGCGGAGCAATGGGAGTCTTCATTGATCAAGATTGGGTCAGAAGTCATAACATTCCATATGAAGCAAGAAGTTTTTCACAGCCAGTGGAAGCAATTGACGGAAGACCTCTTTCCTCAGGACCCATAAGTCTGCAAACAAGGGAGATCCATCTTTCCATAAATCATCATCAAGAAAGAATTGTGTTTGACATTATAAAATCAGCCCATTACCCCTTGGTTCTGGGCATGCCCTGGTTACAAAGGCACAATCCATATATTAACTGGACGGCCAGATCCTTATTCCTGGGCTCGGAGTTCTGTATGAACCATTGTTTAAACCTGGATACCTCAGTCACAGCTCCTATAAGTCTACCAAGGTGTCCAGAGACACCACTTATGGTTTCCAATATTGTACAAGTTCCAAAGATCTATCAAGGGTATGCTGATGTATTCTCTACTGCCATTGTTCAATCCTTACCTCCACATAGACCCGAAGACTGTGCCATAGATACTGAACCCTCAGCAGTGATTCCCTTTGGCAGGATGTTTATCCTTTCAGAACCCGAAAAGAGAGCCCTCCGGGAATACCTAGACATTAATCTTGAGAACGGCACCATAAGACCTTCAAAATCACCAGCTGGTGCTTCATTGTTCTTCGTTCCAAAAAAGGATACCAACGAGCTTAGACCTTGCCTGGACTATCAGGGCCTAAATCAATACACCCTGAAAGACAGATACCCACTACCCCTGATTTCGGATATCCTTGAAGCTGTGAGAGGTGCAGTGATATTCACGAAACTGGATCTCCGAGGTGCTTACCATTTGATCCGTATCCGGGAAGGAGACGAATGGAAAACAGTCTTTAGAACACCCTTTGGTCACTTTGAATACCTAGTCATGCCCTTTGGTCTGACTAATGCTCCCGCAGTCTTCCAGCGTTTTATGGATAGGGTGTTCTCTGACATGTTATTTCTCAATGTTATCGTCTACATGGATGACATATTGATCTTCTCCAAGGACTCCTTGAAACATGAAGAACATGTAAAAGCAGTACTTCAACGTCTCTGTGAAAATCAACTCTTAGCCAAACCAGAAAAATGTTTGTTTCATGTTACATCAGTTCACTATCTGGGATTTGTCCTTAGTTCAGAAGGAATTAGTATGGACGCTTCAAAGGTGAAGGCCATACTGGCTTGGCCCGCCCCAACATCTGTTAAGCAAATACAATCCTTCCTGGGGCTTGCCAACTTCTACCAGAAATTCATTCCCACCTTTTCCGAGATTGTTCAACCCATTGTTAATCTCCTGAAGAAAGACGTTCCATTTAACTGGTCTATATCACAAGACAAGGCATTCCAACGCTTGAAAGAAGAATTCACTCAGGCCCCCATCCTGGCCAAACCTGACATAAATCTTCCTTTTCTAGTGGAAACTGATGCCTCCAATTACGCCATAGGAGCAGTTTTAAAACAAGAATCCGATGATAAGTTGGAACATCCCATTGCTTATCTCTCACGGACCCTGACCACCAGCGAGACTCACTACTCAGTTCTGGAGAAGGAGTTATTTAACTATTCGTCATGCCTTCACTGAATGGAGACATCTACTCCTGGGTGCTAAATATCCAGTTCAAGTCCGTACTGATCATCGAAATCTTCAGGTCCTACAATCCATGGAGTGCAGGAACAGTAGACAAGCTCGATGGGCCTACTTCTTTGCTCAATATCAATTTCAAATTTCACATGTTCCTGGATCGCAAAACTTGATTGCTGATGCCCTTTCTCGGCGTCCCGACTACGTTCCCTTGGAGGATAAGATCTATCCTAAAATGTTTCCACCCACAATCTTTGTAGCTCAAGCGATCAATCTCCTGGAAGAAATCAGAGTACAGACTCAATTATCTAAACTCTGGAAGGACATATCGAAGAAAAATCCCTGGCGTCTAACAATCAAGGAAGGATATTTATTCAAGAACAATTCAGTGGTCATTCCGACAAAAGAACTTCAACAGAAGGTAATGGATCTATGCCATGATACTCTTCACTCCGGCCATCGAGGAGTAACCAACACCTTCCGTCTTATACAAAGACAGTTCTGGTGGCCAGGGATAAAGTCCAGTGTAGTTCAATACATCAAGACCTGTGCTATTTGTAGTCAGAACAAATACGATAATCAGAGGCCGGCGGGTCTGCTTCTACAACCTACGTTGCCAACCAGACCCTGGGAAGTTATTGTGACTGACTTCATTGTTGAATTACCACCTTCCCGAGGATATACAACCATCATGGTAGCCATTGACTTGTTCACTCATCTAGCTCATTTTACACCATTGTATAAACTACCATCTTCCTCAGAACTTGCTGGAATTTTCCTGGAACATATTTTTTGTCTTCATGGCCTTCCTTCCAAGATTATTTCGGATAGGGGACCTCAGTATATTTCACAATTCTGGAAACATCTCTGTCGTGTTCTATGAATCCAACGTGCCCTTTCTTCAGGCTATCATCCACAAACCAATGGGGCAACGGAACGAGTAAATCAAACCCTGGAACAATATCTTCGTTGTTTTGCCACCAAGGTTCAAGACGATTGGTCTCTCCTTATACCTTTAGCCGAATTCTCCTACAATAACTCAGATCATTCAGCTCTCAAGATCAGCCCTTTCTATTGCAGTCAAGGTTATCACCCGTCTGTTTTACCATCAGTTCTTCCTGAATCTACTCCGGTACCTACCCTTGACTCTTGGATTCAGACGCTGATCGACTTACAAAGAGAGGCCAAGGATCAGTTAGAACAGGCCCAGACTCGCACCAAAAGATATGCGGACTCTAAGAGAAGACCATCACCTTCCTATTCAGTTGGCGATCAAGTCTGGCTAGCCTCGAAACTGTTACCTCGACATCTACGACCAAACAAATTAGCTCCTCGCTATTATGGTCCATTTTCTATAAAGGAGATCATCAATCCTGTCTCCTTCCGACTTAAGCTCCCGGATTCCTGGAAGAAGATACATCCAGTCTTCCATACTTCCCTGTTGAAAACCTGCGTTAGTTCTACTCGAAAACCCTTCAAACCCACACCTGTTGTTGTGGACGACCAGTTGGAATATGAGGTGTCCAGGATATGTGATTCCAGGTATAGGAGGGGTCGACTACAATATCTGGTCGAGTGGAAAGGCTACCCCCTAGCGAGAGAACATGGGAACCAGTTTCTAATTTAAAGACCCCTCGTTTGCTCAGAAGATTCCATCTTATTCACCCAGGCAAGCCTGGAGGAACCAGTCTTCGGAGGGGGCATGCTGTCATGACCCGGCGAAATTGCCCCTTCTGGACCTCATGGTCATTGTCACGAAGAGCTTGTACTCCTTATTCCTCCCAACATGGCTGTACCAAGCTCCGTGCTACGCACTAGCTTTCACGTCATGGCACGTACTATAAATTGGTCACGCCCCTGCGGGTCCGCGCGTCTCAACGCTATCTTCGGTAGTGACCCGACGTGTGTTTACTCTCTACATTGGTTTCCTTTGATCCTCTTACTTCCTTCCTTGCCTTTTATCCTGTTCCTGGATTTCCCCCCCTTCTTACTCGTTCATCGCTATCCTGGATACCCTGGAACCACGAACTTCCCGGAACTCTGAACGCGTCCTGCAACCTGACGAGGCTCGGGCGAGCCTATTCATGACCCGAACCTTCCACACGAAGAGTCCTGCGGCCGAACAAGGGAGATCCCAATCACAGGTGAGACGGGGGAGATTTATGACACCGGTTAAGGAGGAATGGCTGCATAAGGTCTGGGACATATTTACAATGGAGAAATTGAAATATTTAGTCCTGCTCCTTCAACAAGGAGTTTATTAGTTTATGGGGGGTCCAACCGGAATGAAAGGAGAGAGGTTTACAATTTGTATAGATCACAAGGGTGGAATGGAATCAATATGGCCCTGAACACTTCACTGCCCTAGTATTGCATGGATCTCCAGTACAGTGGTTATCCTGAGGGGGGGTGGGAGGCCTTGATAAGCATACAGAGCGATAAGTAAAGTATGGGGAAAGACTCAAAGACTGTACCGTGCAAGACCCATAATAATGTGTAGTAATCACTTAATTTGTTTATGCTCGCCTGACATGAAAATGTGTTGAAGTGGGAAGGAGGGTTGGGGGAAATGTGGGAAGGAGGGTTGGGGGAATGGGACGAGGAGGTTAAGGGGGGTTCTAGATCTGATTTTCTAGCATTGCAATATATTTAGTTGAAATATGTTGCGAGAAACTTTAAAAATCCAATAAAAAATATGTTTAAAAGGGTCAGAAGCCTAATAGCTAATACTTTGGGGTAGATGTTGACGTCTAAATGAATGAGGAACAGCGGTTAGCTAGTTTATCAGGCTTTAAGAGTAGGATTATTATGGCTTCTCTCAATGTTTCAGGAAGTATTCTTTTTTAAAGAGATTCTTACTACAGTTGCAATAGGTCTGGGGCTACTAGCTCCCAAAATGCCTTCTAAAATTCTGGACCTACTTTATCTGATCCCGGTGCCTTACCATTAGGTAATTCAAAAATCACTGTTTTAATGTCTTCCAGTGACATGGGATTTTCGAGTAGGAAGCTGGCTTTTCTGTAGAGAAGGGACATTGGGATATTATCTATGTATTGCGCCATTTCAGCATCAGATACCTCATTCACTGACACATAGAGATCAGAGTAGAATTGGTGAAAAGTGTTATTTATATCAGAAATGGAGTTTAGTACATTTGGACAGTATGTACGGAATATTGTTGTTACCAACTTCATTCCTAGCCAACTGAGCCAGCAGGCTATCTCGTCTATCTGCTTCCCCATAGCAAAATAAAAATCAAAGACACTGCAAACTACAAGCACTCTACTGACTCTCCACAACACCCAAAATGCAAATAAACCAGCCATACACAACCAAGCACCAAAGACCACACAATGTCGATCAACTAAGAACAAACCAGCACACAATGACCGTTTTCTCCAAACTGAAGTTCCCAACAGCACATCAACGCTCTCTTATGCTTTTCCCTCTCAATCCCACTAACTAATCCAACCCAACCTCCTTCCTTTTCAGATCTGCCTGGGCACCTGGAGACCATAAAAATGGCAGCAGTGTGCGGTAGAAATTACAATAACATAACATAACATAAGGCCTAGCCATCTTCAGTCTACCAGGCAACTTTAGTTCCTTTTGCACTGCTTCGTAGAAGTCATCTAATTCGGTTTTAATTAATAATCGTAATTGGGCTGAAGGTCCTCTGGCATAGCAAGGTTCAAGCTACTTAGGTCGTTCCACGGCATTGCAGATATTTCCTTATTAATTTAAAAATGCTGAATTGAGTGGAGATAGCAATGGACGAGACCGAGCCTACGCTATGCTCAAAGAAACGCACAATTCTAATTTGCCTACTCTCTTGTCCTTTACCATTTAAATGATCTTGTACATTGAAATTATCAAAGGACAAATTAGTTTATATTTTAGAAGAGGTTGAGCCTGGCAGGCAAGGTTTTTACACCCCGGCCCAGTCGGATGATCCAGCAGGGGCAATTTGGATGGAAGCGCTATTGCATGGTCTGAGTGGGTATCTTACTAGAGGGCTATCCTGTTTGATGCTGAGGTACCAGGTCTCCTTGCTGCTTGGAAATGGAGTTGTTCCAATAGCAGAATGATTTTTCATTCCAAGAGGTTTTATGTGCCATTGAATACTACAAGCCTTGCAAGGCTCCCGGCCCGGACGGTATCAGGTCAGACATCTACAATTGGTTTTTGGGATGGTGGGCCCGGTTCTTGCAGACACCTTTTAACCTGATTTCATGTTCTTTGGTTCTTCCTGCTCCTTGGAAAAAGAGTATTATTAACCCTGTTTTCAAAAAGGGTTCACATACTGACCCCCACTGCAATCGACCTATTTCTTTGTTAGACTGCACCTCTAAGATTTTCGCCAGCTGCTTGCCAGGTAGGATTGCCTTTTGGGCAGCAGAAAAAGAAATGTTACCCCCTTTTCAAGCAGGATTCAGAAAAGTCTTCTCCACAGTCATCATGCCTTTCTTCTTAAAATTATAGTCGAAAAGTACATTTTATTAAGAGGCGGCTGTGTTTACTCTGCCTTTTTAGATTTAGCTAAGGTATTCGACTCTGTGGATCATGCCTTACTGTGGGGTAAACTCCAGAAATAGGGTGTGCCGCACCCTCTTTTACAGTTCATTATTTGTCTTTACTCAGGCTCAAAGGCCTCTCTTGCTAGCCAGTTAGGACAAAGTGCATTGTGAGGGGTCAGTAATGTGAGACTCACAACTGCAGGTAGGTTCTTCAAAGTTTCACATTTTATTTGCAATAGAAACAATACAAAATTCCTAACTAAACCTACTCTACCAGGGGGTCCCTGTCTATTGTAAGATCTAAGGGAAAGCCTTCTTGCATACACAAAACCAACTCTTACACTAAACAATAAAAATAAAATAACAATAATATAAATAAACAATTGCCAAACAATTAAAGTCTTGGTTGACTTCTGCTGGTTCTGGGCAGATTTCGCTCCCCCAGAAATGTCCAAAGTCACTTTTTTCCAATGAAACCAAAGTCTCCAATAAGTTCTTGAAAACTTGCAAAGAAAATAAAACTTAAACAAAAATCCAAAGGTAAGTTTCTTGTGCTCTGGATGAAAAGCTCCCTTTTCAAAATTCCATAAAGAAAACAGCACCAATGGTAATCCTGGATAAAGCTCCCAAAAAAATGCCATTGCCACTTAATAAAAACTTTGCTTCCTGCTGCATCTTGTCTGCAATCTGTCAGGATGCTTCTTCTGAGGAAATTGCTCTCTCTGCGACAATTTCCTTTTCTTAGGTTTACTGTGAGAATAGGCTTCTCTGTCTCACAGAATACTTCTACTTCAACTTCTTTAGTGTTGTAAGAGTGCACCAAGGAAGGAGCCACAGAAGGTAAAGAGCACACCACGGACAGACTGCATAGAGGGGCTGAGCAGCAGAAGAGCCCGACCAAATGCAGTGATTAGTATCGGCCATGCAGCACCGTCAGCACAGCTGCGGCAACATGACCCATCACTTACCACATATCAGAGCCGAGGCGGATTGAGGGGAGGGCAGGATTGGCGCCGCGAAACATCCCACGGCAGCTGCAGGCCAATTCACAGCTGGGGAGGGAAGCTCGACGCCAGGGTCCGCCCATATTCAGCCTGGCCCCGGCCTCTTAGGAAGCGCAGTGATGTAGCTGCCACAGGTCTTCCCCCGGAACTCCGGATGCAGGAGAAAATGCAGGCCGGGACGGCAGCCTTTGAGGGAGGCGGGACAAAGCCTAACGAGCCAATGAATGGATGGCTAGGCAGGGGCCCTGGTGATTGGTGGGGATTTGAAGCTGAAGGAAAGAACAAAAGCCCGACAAATCACGTTGACACAGTATCTTCTATTTACAGGATGCGGAAGAGAGAAGTGAAGGAAGAATGGAGTGGTGGGCCTATCCGGACACCGGTGAAGAAACCGTTTGGACATTTATTTTTTATTGACATTTGAAGGTTCACTTCCATATAAGAATTAAATATTATTTCAGCATCCACCTGTCTCCTGAGTTGTAATTCCACAAGCGTATAGCAGTTCTGACAAAAGTTTAGACAAGGCCAAATCACCTTCTGTTGCTGCAGCTTAATTTAGTGGAAATGTTATTAGGAAACTTACACAGCACTCTTCGACCACTAAAGGTTGGCAAGGCACTCTTCTTTCTACTTCTAACGGAAAGGGCAGCCTCTTTGCCTTTCTTCCAAGTCTTACAGCCACCTCGAAATCTGCTTCAGTTTTGGACTGCCACAGTGGGCCTCAATACAAGTATGGCGGTAAGGCAAAAATGGCGCTGGTATCGCTACCGGCACTGTTGTTACTGTACCGCCATACTACGAGTTCTGCTTGCGGGTGCCCTTGCAGCCACCAGGTCTGACCTGGTGGCCGAACCGACACCCGTGAGCAAAACATGATGGTAGCACCTTTACCGTTATTAACTGTAGCGGTGCTACCACCCTCTCCATTCCTATTGGGCCCTATAGAGCTCAAATGGGAATGGGGATGTACCAGGCCCAGCACCTGCAAAAGGGCAATTACCGGGTCTGGCTGGGCCGGAATAGCCAGGTAATTGCCCATTCGTGGATGCCGGACCTGTATGCGAGTTTTCGAGGTAGCCTTGCTGGTAAAACCGGCAAGGCTACCTCCAACCTTGTAATGAGGCCCAATGTCAGCTTAACTGGTATGTAGTTGTTTCTTGTTACAAGTAGCCAGCTCCCTTCCGAAGCTTCAAATGCTTTTCTGCGTCTACAGGGCTTAACCTCAGCTGTAATGCCCCTCTCCAAGTTCCATAAGACTTTGTCACCCTTGTATCAGAGGTCCCTGGTTAATATTAGCTTCAACAATTTCAAGAAAGCAAGTTTTAGTTCTTGTTTCAGCTAGTTCCCTCTTGGGAAGATTCTGCCTATTGGCTTGGGCAAAGCTTGTTGTGCTTCTACGTTTAACAACTTCAGCAACTTCTATAATGTTTAAAAGTAGGATGTTACGAGAGTTAATATAGTCACATCACAATTGATTTTAGGCAGACGCAATGACTTCTTGATAGTGAAATGCGATTTGCTAATTGCGTTACCTTTTAAAAAGGCTGCTTTCGTCTGTAACAATCAGGAAACAGAATCTTGTATATGCGGCCTCTCTGAAGTGATGCTTCCTTGTAACACAGTGGCAAAGTCTACTACTGCTTATGCAATCATTACTGCTGCCGCTCTCAGCGTTAATAGGAGACACACAACTTCCCATGTCAATGTTTTAAAGGTAATAATGGGGAAATAAAGACTTTTTTTACATGCAAGCACTTCGATTACTTCTGACTAAGCGTGTGATACACTTCACCTATGTCGGATAGAACTTCCCACAACTATGAAGATTTCATTCGCTTTACCTTCAGCACGAATTAAATTCAGCTGGTTACAGTTACCGGCAAGGAGTTTCTGCTGCTCTGGAGTTCGGTCTTTCATTCTCTGGCTCAAATATTACAGCGGCTGTGGGTTGCCTCGACTTCCTGACTTCTTTTACTCTGCTGCTGGTACTACAGGCACTCTCAGGATCCACACCTTTCCTCAGTATGGGTGCTTTTCGGATCGAGAAACTCATCAAGAGAGTCTCCCTCTCTCCACCTTCCCTCAACTTGCTTCTACACATGGGCCTCAGGTAAAATACAAGACTTCAGCTCTGCATTCACGACAATCAGGTACACCTGGAAAGACTGCCAGCTTTCTCCTGTCCCTTGCAATGCAGCCACAGCCAGACAGAGCATGTGAGCACACCACCAACTCAGAGTTTGCAGGTGAAATCTGCTTGTGCTTTGCTCCAGTATTCCTTCCATGCTCACACTTCTTCGTGAGCTGCCAGTCTGCAGTTCTGTTTCTTCTCCTACTGCTACTGCCACCCTTCCAGCTCCTGCTCCAGCTTCTCTCTGTGACACTCTCCGGCAGCAGCCTTTTATTCCCCTCAAGTGGGTTGATTGGCTTTAGGGGCAGACTGTCAGTCTTAAATTCCTGCACTTGACATAGACATTCAGCCTTGCCTGCCTGTTCTCCACCTCTGCATGCCACTTTAGCCCTCTTCTTCATCACAGTCCCCAAGGAATTCTGGGACATGTAGTCCCTTTTTGGAAAATTAGATCGTTTTACTGCTTTTATGGTTTTTGCAATGGTTTCACTTCTCTTAACATTTTTGGAAGAGGAACAGTAAGAGTTAGCCTTCTTACGGATAGTTGGAATAAGAATGGCCATATTTCCTTCATCCCTTTTGCTATACCTTTGGTCTCAGGCAGATATATAATTTTAGGGAGGCAAAAGACTGGTTTCCTTAATATACCACTTTGTTGGGTTGTTCCTTGGGATTGTATCTCCCCTTCGTAAGTAGGAGGTTGAGATCCTTTAAATTGACAACATGCCAATTCCTCTTTTAACCCAGCAACACCATGTCCCTCGCTAGGGAAAAATACTGTGTCTCATCCTGCGAACTCTCCCCTCTACCCTAGGCCTGTCTCCACCCAGGTGATCCTCCCGCAGTACACCACCCCGAGAACAGGGATCAGGAAGCATCTGCCCTCTCCTGGCAAACTGGGAGGAGACTTTAGGCAGGGTTTCAGTGAGGAATCCCCAGGATTCTCCACAGCATCCACAGAGTTTACAGTTAATAAAGGAGTAAGACAGGGCTGTCCAATGGCTCCCCTGCTTTTTAATCAGCTTTTTGTCTGATTTTCATCCCGGCTCTCAGCTGGGAGCAACATGTTCACCCTTTTTAAATAGAGTTAGCTCCCCCTCCCTTCTATACGCATACAAGGTAATTCTACTTGATTTGACTCTGAAGGAACTTGGTGGTTGTTTGAGTTACACAGCCTGCTACTACAAGGAAAATGGTTTGAACCAAAACCTTGCTTAAAACAAAACTGTGGCTTTTGGTTGCAAAAAACCCAAATTCACTTGACTGATTGATGAAGTCAAGATAGAGGTTGTATGTACCTATCGCTACTTGGGGCTGGCTTTCATATAATTGTTCTTGGTCTCCACACCTGGAGCAGGTTGAAAGTCGTCTTCGCACAGGCTTGTGCGGCCTGGCGATATTTAACTATAAGTTTAGCAGCCGCCGCAAGACAAATGTATGCAGGTTCTGGGGGCCAAGGTACATTCAGCCAGATTACCATGAATTGTTCGAATGTCAAATGTCAGAGGGGGAAAAAAACAAAGTTATTTGATCGAAGATAACTTTCCGTTTTCCCTCCCGCAGACATTTCTGACAACCCACTTCCACCCACCCCCTTACATACCTCTTGGGGGCACACCTCCGTATGTGCCGCCGTCTCCTGCTTTCCTCTGCAACGCCGGTTCCCTTCACTTACGTGAATGGGAGCCGGTGCCGCAGGGTTCTTTATTTTCTCTAAACTTTAATAGGGAGCGGGGGACACCCTGCTACCCCTGATGGCATTATAGTGAACAATGGTGCAGGGAACAACCATGCAGCCTCCACGGCCCTTGTTCACTATAATGACACCGAATGGGGGATTTATTCGAAATTTTCAGCTGTAGTAATTTTCATAGAGCCGATTTTTGATAAAATCTCCCATTCGTTGTTTTTTTTTTAAACAACTATGCGGATTCCCATTCGGCCGTTCTCCATAGCAGCGATATTTGGGGTAGTATGAACTGTTTTGCTCTGGATCGTATACAACATGTGTTTCTTAGGAAGGTGGTGGGTTTGGGCCAGAGCGCACCTGGGGTGGCTTTAAGGTTGGAAACTGGCACACTATGTATTAGTGGGCTGATTGAATTTAGATTTAGGGATTTTTTCCAGAAATAGTTTTCAGGCTCTTAAGAAAATTGTGATGAATCCAATGGAGTCATCACGGATTCCCCAGGCGGGAACTTCCTCCTGTTTGACGAGGGCACGGCAGCCTGGGGGTTGCTGTAGGAGTGAGGATCACATAGGAGGAGAAAACTACTGGGGAGGTGTCATGAATTAATTGGATGACGCAAAGTATTCCTCTTTTTCCCATGAGGAAGACCCGGTGACCCCCAATATCTTAATGGCCTATTGTCAGCGAACGATTCCCCCTGTAGAGGAATTCAAGAAACCTTTTCTTTACACAATTCTGGTCAGGCCCCCACTTTTGAGTCAGACACTCACAACTCACACAGAACACCTTTTGTTTTGTAGTGTGTCTTCATGTGAATCCTCTGAGAAAAACTATCTAAGAGTTAAAAGACCCATGACATCCATGGACTCCAACTCCTACAACCACTCAGGTACTGAGACGAGGAGGAGGATGAGGGAGTTTGTGCAAAATGATAGGAGCTCGAAGTACAACATGCAGACTAGTTGTTTTTCCAATCACTCAGGGTGGGGAAGATGGCAACCACACTATTGGGCACAGGAGTGCAGGAGAGGATGTTAAACCTCATGCTGATGCCCACGAACATGGGATGCTGGCAAGCCACTGCAACAGCAGAGACCAGCAGGAGTTGAAGCAAGGAGGATAACGGTCTGCCGAAACGCTGACCCGGTGTTTGTTAGCGGCTGCAGCATGGCCAGGGAGCCGTGCCTCTAAGCAAACGGAATAAGGCAGCCTGTCTCCTGCTGGTGGTGTTCGGTGTAATGCTGAGGGGCAGGTGGTGAGACCCGGACCCCAACCCTGTGTATGCAGAGGAACCGGTTGCCAATGCAATGCTGCCCGGTGAGTAAATGTGAGAAACTAGGGAGCGTGCTTTTGACTAAAGTGGAGCAGGAGAAAGACACTGTATAAAGCGTCGCGGAACGAAAGATGAGATTCAGTGTACAAAGGACAGAAAAGCATAAAAAATAATCAGAATAACAGAAACAGAAAAGGAGGAAGTTGTGCTAGTGGTGCGGATGAATAGTAAAGTGAAAGAAAGATTCTTACAAAGTGCAAAGGGAGGACAGTGTGTCAAGTGTGCAGGAAGCACGAGAAAGAAACTGACAGGTGCAAGGGAGCACGTTAAGGGGAGAGAAAGTATGTATGGTGCGCAAGAGGCACAATAAGAAGGCAAAGGGCGGTGCAAGTGTGCACAAGGAAGAAGCAAGTGCAAGAGTCCACAGTGGACAATAAGACAGAAAAGGGAAGGTGCAAGTGTGCACAGGGAAGAAGTAAAGAAAAACAAGAAGGGGTGTAGGGAGCACCTGAGGGTGAAAAGTTTACAAAGAGGAACAAAGAATAAAGAGAGGGGTTACAGATCAGAGTGGTCATGCTTAAGAGGAGCAAAGAGCCAGGCAGTTTTGAAAGTCTCTGATTGCACCCCACAAGTGAAGCGTGTGAAAGAATATATATATATATATATATATATATATATATATATATATATATATATATATATATATATATATATATATATATATATATAAGAAAAAGGGAAAGCGATTTCTTCTCGAGGGGGATAGCCCACAAGCGAACAATATCGATCGCCAGTAAATGACTCCTTCCGCACAATTCACCAAAGAAATAGGCGTACTATATACGCACACTGTACTATATATATATATATATGCATATGGGATACATTACTCACCGTAATCGTATTTCTGATGCTTGTATCTGCTTAGATTCACATGCTGTGCATAGGCCGACATCTAGTGGAAGCTGCGGAGTATTACAGTTTGTTTTTCGAAACTCGAAAATGGGCGTCGACACAAGCGTGCCAGTAATACTATCCCTAGTGTGACGTCCACTGTACCCAAGATCCCTCACGCGTCTGGGATCCTCAGATTGTATTTTTTCTGACATGAGGAAGCATGAGGAGTAGGGTGAGTACAGATAATCCAAGCAGATAGACAGAAGGGTAAGACTACAAGCAATCATGCGCCTTCTCTCGGAGGGGAGGAAGGGTGGGTCGCATGTGAATCTAAGCAGATACAAGCATCAGAAATACGATTACGGTGAGTAATGTATCCCTTCTGAGGCTTGTGGAATCTGCTTAGATCACATGCTGTGCATAGATTAGCGAGCAGTACCCGAAGAAGGAGGTGGGATGTGAGAAGGGTCATGAGCAAACAGGTGTCTTAGAACTGCTTGTCCCACTTGTGTATCTGTCTTGGAATGAGTGTCAATGCAGTAATGCTGAGTAAAAGTGTGAATAGAGCTCCAAGTAGCTGCTTTGCAAATGGTGTCGAGGGGAACATTTGCAATGAAAGCCAGAGTGGCCCCAATGCCTCTAGTAGAATGGGCCCTTGGCGTAAAAGGCAGAGTTTTTTCAGAAAGAGAGTAACACAGCTGTATACAGTTGATAATCCACTTCGAGATTGCGTTTTTAGAGACGCGATCCCCCTCTCTGCCTGTAGCTACGGAGACAAACAGTTGATCTGTTTTCCTTAGCGGTCTGGTTTTTTTTACATAGTAGAGGACCGCCCTACGCACATCAAGGGTGTGTAGTTTCACCTCAGCCGAGCTTTGCGGGTTCTGGAAGAAAGCCGGAAGCTCGATGGACTGGTTTACATGGAATTTAGATATAAATTTAGGTGAGAACCTAGGGTGTGTGCGTAAAACCAGTTTGTCTTTGTGGATAGTAAAGAAAGGATCCCGCACTGACAGAGCCTGAATTTCACTGACCCTTCTTATAGAGGTAATGGCTACTAAGAAGGCCGTTTTATAAGTCAGGTGTTTGAGACTACTTTTATGCATGGGTTCGAAAGGGGGGCCCATGAGCTTAGCTAGCACCACATTGAGGTCCCATCCTGGCGGTGGGTTCGAAATAGGAGGGTAAAGTCTCTTTACTCCTTCCATGAAGGCTTTAACTACTGGTACTTTCCACCACGATACTCTGTTATGGGATGTGGTGTAAGCCGAGAGGGCTGCCAGGTGTACTTTCAGAGAGTTAAAAACCAAACCTGCGTCCAGCAGGTGGAGCATGTATGTTACAACGTTGGAAGGAGTGCAATCAATTGGGTTGATTTGTTTATTCTGGCACCAAATAACGAATCTCTTCCACTTGTCAAAGTAACAGTGCCTTGTGTTTGGTTTCCTGGATTCTTTTAGGATGTCCATACACGTCTGTGGTAAATTGAGATACCCAAACTCTATGACCTCAGGAGCCATGCTGCCAGGTTCATTGAGTTGGGTTCCTGGTGCACTGTTTGACCTTGTTGCTGGGACAGTAGGTTGTACCAGGCTGGGAGTTTGATGGGCTCGCACACCGCCATCCTGCGTAGGTGTGGAAACCATGGTTGTCTCGCCCACATGGGAGCAACTAGGATGAGCGTCATCGATTCCTTGTTCATCTTGTACACCACCTTCCTGATGAGAGGAGTTGGTGGAAAAGCGTACGCAAACATCCCTGACCAGTTCATCCACAGGGCGTTCTCTTGGGAGTCTGGCTGGGGGAACCTGGATGCAAATCCTGGGCATTGTTTGTTTTCGCTTGTGGCGAATAGGTCTATAGTGGGGAAACCCCACTGAGAGAAGAGATCTTCTACGATATCTCTGTGAAGGACCCATTCGTGTTCTTCTGGGAGGGAGTCTCTGCTTAGGGCATCCGCTAGGGAATTGAGCTCCCCTGGAACATGTTGTGATGACAGGAAGATGTTCCGTCTGAGTGCCCATATCCAGATTTTCTGGGCAAGCTTGGACAGACTTGGCGAACAAGTCCCCCCTTGTTTGTTCAGATAGAACATGGCTGTCGTGCTGTCCGTCCGGATCTGCACCGACAAGTTTAGCAGATGGGGCTCGAACGCCCGAAGCGCTCGGAATACTGCCAGAAGCTCTAGCAGGTTGATGTGGTTCTTGGCTACTGAGTGAGACCAGAGACCCTGAGCTGTGTGGTGGAGATGGTGAGCTCCCCACCCAGTCAGGCATGCATCTGTAGTCACCACTGCCTGTACTTCGGGATCGTAAAAGGGTTTTCCCCTTGCGAGATTCTTTCTTGTCCACCAGTGTAAGCTCTGTACGAGTGTTGGCGAAACGACCACTAGATCGTCCCACTGACCACTTGCCTGAGACCACTGTTTCGCCAACCATTCCTGCATGGGACGCATGCGCAGACGCGCGTGGGGGACCAGGTAAATGCATGACGCCATCATGCCCAGTAACCGCATTGCTTTGCGTACCGTTATTTGTTGACCTGACTGATAATGTGGAATTTGCAGTAGTATATTCCGAATTCTCTCTTCCGAAGGGAAGGTAAACCCTTTTTGAGTATCTAGGATTGCTCCTAGGAACTGTTTTGAGGTGCTTGGCACCAGACTTGACTTCTTCTCGTTGATAGAGAAGCCTAATTCGTGGAGGAGATCGATAGTCCTCTGAATGTTTGACCTGCAAATTCCTGGGGTTTCCCCCGTTATGAGCCAGTCGTCCAGATAAGGGTACACTGGGATTGCCTCCCTGCGTAGGTGTGCAGCTGCCACCGCCAGTACCTTGGTGAATACCCTTGGTGCTGAAGCTATCCCGAAGGGCAGTACCTTGAATTGGTAGTGGCGACTGTCCACCTTGAAGCGCAAGTATTTTCTGTGCGCTGGGAGCATGGAAATATGAAAATAAGCATCTTTCATATCCAAGGTTGCCATGTAATCCCCCTTTTTTAGGAGGGGGATTACCTCTTGTAGCGTGGTCATACGGAATTTTTGGGGCTTGACATACTTGTTGGCAGGCCGTAAGTCCAATACTGGGCGCATTGTCAAATCTTTCTTTGGCACAAGGAAGTAAGTTGAATAGGTACCCTTGTTTACCTGGTGTCCTGGGACGAGTTCTATCGCATCCTTTTCTAGCAGAATGGCGATCTCCTCGAGAAGGATCTTCTGATGTTCTAAGGAGTGTATTCTTTGTCGTGGAGGGTGGTTGCGGGGACGCTGCAGTAATTCTATACAATATCCTGTGGACACTGTTGACAGCACCCATCTGTCTGAGGTGATCCCTTCCCAAGCCTGGGTGAAGTTGGAAATGCGTCCCCCTACTGGGGTTGCGTGAGAAGGGACTCTGAACTGAGCGTCACTGCTTTGGTGGAGGCGTGCCACCTCCCTTGTTGGGGCTGCCTCTGCCTCTTCCAAGACCTCTCTTGTTACCCCTGCCGTAACTTTGGGTAGACTGCTGGTTGTTTTGTACATTGTGTACCCTGTCCTTGGGCATAGTTGCCTCTTTGTGAATTTTGGCCGCGTGGGCGACGAAAATTACTGTTCCCCCTCTGGTTAGGGGGTTTGTTGGTAAGCTGGCCAAGGGATTTGAGAGTCTCGTACTCGTCCTTGGCATTTTTAACTGCGTCTTCGACCGCTTTCCCAAACAATAGATTGGGTTCCACCGGCTTGTCTATTAATGAAGCCTGGGTTTCTGTTTTGAACCCCGACTGCCGTAACCACGCATGTCTCTTGATAACAGTACCTTCTGCTATCAATCTTCCTGCGTTGTCCGCGGCGTCGAAAGTTGCTTTTAATATGCAACCAGACACAGCTCTCCCTTCTGCCGAGATCCGAGCCAACTGGCCCTTTAACGGTTCAGGAGCAGAGGCTATGAGCGCCGCGACCTCTTCCCATTGATGGCAGTTGTAACTTGCCAACAGGGTGGTGGAGTTTGCAATCCTTGCTTGGTAGGCGGACGTTGAGGCTACCTTCCTGCCAAACCCGTACAGTCTTTTGCTCTCCTTGTCGGGAGGAGCTTCTGACGACGGTAAGGGTGTCCCAGCCCTCTTCCGAGTGTTGGTAACAACTAGGGAGTCTGGTTTAAGATGTCCTCTTATGTAAGGAGGGTCAGACTGGGCTGCCCGAAAAAGTTTTTCGACTCTGGGGTTGACGGCTCTGGTGAGGTTAGGATTCACCAGGGATGGATCTATTCTACGTTGGATGGATTTAAGGATAGGGATGGTCTGAGCGACCGGCCTCCTCTCTCCCACCAACTCTTCTGCGAAGTCCCTTTCCTCCTGTACACCGTGGGTGTCGATGTGAAAATGTTCTGCTGCGCGAGCGAGAACTTCATTAAGGAGGGGCTGGTTATCAACTGGCGAGTCGGTAACTGGGGCTTCGCTCTCTACCGGGGAATCTACTCTGTAAATTTCCTGCTCATCTTCTACCTCCTCCAGGTCCTCATCATCCGCATAGTATTCAGTCCCGGTTTGTTCCTCCACCCCTTCAGGGAAAGGCTGTCCTTGGTATCTGGGGTGTGGAGTAGAGTATGGAGTAGAGTAAGGCTGCACCTCGAAGGGTTCAGGTCTTTCGAACCGGGCCTTTTTACTTAGGGGGATAGGATCAGAGGAGCCTGAGGGTGTGGCCCCTTGAGGGTCATACGATAGGAAATGTTCTGGGTTTTTGTCATAAAAATCAGCTAAGGAAGACATCCTTGACATGACCCTGTCTATGTCTTCACTGGACCATTCTTTGGAACAGGGTATGACTTTAGTAGGCAACTTAGAGGACTTATCAAGGGTACCCTTGCTGGATGTTGATGTCCCAGTAGATTTATGTTTGTCTGTCTGCTTAGGGTGGAAGGATGGTCTTACAGGAGTGGAAGGCTGTGCTTTCCGCTGTTTCCCCTCCTCCCCGTGCGTGGAAAAATGTTTTCCCTGCCCCTTGGAGGCCCCAGAGACTTTCGACGCCTGGCGTCGAGGGTCTGGAGAGGTATCTTGTTTCGAGCGTGGGGCCTCGCTGGTGTTAACTGCGGCCTCGGTCTCCTGGATCGCGGCCTGGGGGTGGAAGTCGTCTTCGTCTTCCGACGATCGAACTTCCGTTAATCTAGGGAGCGAGGCACTCTTGGCAAGAGTGGATGATTGCCTTGCGTCATGAGGCGATCTCGATCGAGAGCGCCCAGAGGTCACCGAGTCGGACCGTTCTATCTGTGCCTCTTTCCGAGAAGTCGACGTCGTCGAGGTTCGGTTGGACTTAGTGTGCTTAGTGTGTGTAGGGTGTGTAGCGCTTGCGTCGCCGGGGGTCTTCCCCATAGCCGCCCTGCTGGACAACCTTCCGAGGTCGGGGACCTGCGCTCGGCAGTCTTTCGACGCCGTAATGCCCTCGCCGTCCGAAAGTACGGCGTCGCTGCCATCGCTGAAGGCGCCCTCCGCTGCCATGGCCGCCTGCCTGGCGTGGTGGGCCCAACGCTTTGTCGAACGGTCCTTAAGTGTCTTAGGCTTAAACCTACTACACGCTCTGCAGTTCGCTTCGGGGTGGTCCCTCGGCAAGCAGAGATTGCACGTGGCGTGCCTGTCGACCCAAGGGTATTTGCGGTTGCACTTGGGGCAGAATTGGAAAGGGGTACCCTCCATACGCACCTTGAGGCAGCGGGCTGGTAAGTGTAGGAAATATATAAGGTGTACCTATATACCAAGAGTGAAGAGTATGTACCACCCCCCACTCTCCCTACTTGCAGGGCCGAGGCCAGCGGCCTACTAGGCCCGGGCCGAGGCCAGCGGCCTTCCGAGGCCCAGATCCGTCGTGCAGCAGCCGACGGTCGATGTCTTCTCCAGCCGTCGTCGAGTGTCGAGGGTCGACGTTGGGGTGGGGAAGGATGTCAATAAATAATTTTAAACTTCTATAATTAGCAAAAGTATGGCTAAGGCCAGGGGACTCCGCAAGATGCTTCCGACCAGTATGGTTCCACAAGCCTCAGAAATATATATATATATGTATATATATATATGATACATTACTCAACGTAATCGTATTTCTGATGCTTGTATCTGCTTAGATCAAATGCTGTGTGCATAGGCTGACATCCAGTGGAAGCTGCAGAGTATTACAGTTGTTGTTTTCGAAACTCGAATAGGGGCGTCGACAGGGCGTGCCAGTAATACTATCCCTAGTGTGACGTCCACTGTACCCATGATCCTTCACGCGTCGAGGTCCCTCAGATTGTTATTTTTCTGACATGAGATAGCATGAAGTGTAGCGTGAGTACAGTTGTATCCAAGCAAATACGTATCTGACAAGCTCATAAGCATCCATGCGCCTTCTCTCCGAGGGGAGGAAGAGTGGGCGCATGTGAATTTAAGCAGATACAAGCATCAGAAATATGATTACGGTGAGTAATGTATCCCTTCTGAGGCTTCTGGAATCTGCTTAGATCACATGATGTGCATAGATTAGCGAGCAGTGTTAGAAGAAGATGGTGGGATGTGAGAAGGTTCTGTCTTAGATGTCTTAGAACCGCTTGTCACACCTGTGTATCTGTCTTGGCATGAGTGTCAATGCAGTAATGCTGAGTGAAAGTTTGGACTGAGCTCCATGTATCTGCTTTGTAAATGCTATCTAGAGGGACATTTGTAATGAAAGCCAGAGCGGCTCCTGTGCTCCTTGTGGGATGAGCTCTGGGCGTAAAAGGAAGTGGAGATGGTAGTCTTTGAAATGCAGCCTCCTTCTCTGCCTGGTGCTATGGAGACAAACAGTTGATCTGCTTTTCTTAGCAGTCTGGTCTTGTCTACATAGTAGGATACGCCCTCCTCACATCTAGTGTGTGGAGTTTTACTTCAGCTGAGCTGGTGGGTTCCTCGAAGAAAGCCGGTAGCTCAATAGACTGGTTTACGTGAAATGTAGATATGAACTTAGGGGAGAACCTAGGGTGAGTACGTAAAAACAGCTTGTCTTTGTGTACAACAAAGAAAGGATCCTGCACTGACAATGCTTGTATTTCACTAACTCTTCTTATGGAAGTGATAGCCACTAAGAAGGCAGTCTTGTGAGTTAGGTGTTTAAGACTAGACTTATGCATCGGCTCGAAGGGAGGCCCCATGAGCTTAGCAAGTACAACATTGAGATCCCATCCTGGCGGCAGATTAGAAATTGGAGGGTGAAGTCTCTTTACTCCTTCCATGAATGCCTTGATGACAGGCACCTTTCACCATGAGACCTTACTGTGGGAAGTGGTGTAGGCTGATAAGGCCGCCAGGTGGACTTTTAAAGAGTTGAATACTAACCCTGAATCTAGCAAGTGGAGCATATAAGTTTGAATGTGGGATGGAGTACATTCTATGGGGTTAATTTGTTTAGACTGGCATCAAATTACAAATCTCCTCCACTTGTCGAAATAACAGTGCCTAGTGTTAGGCTTTCTTGCTTCCTTCAAGATATCCATACACCTCTGTGGTAGATTAAGATGTCCAAACTCTATGACTTCAGGAGCCATGCTGCCAAGTTCATTGAGTGAGGTTGAGGGTGCACTATTAATCCCTGTGCTGAGTGAGCAGTGTACGGGTACGGGAGCTTGATGGGATCGCAAATCGCCGGTTTGCGCAGATGTGGATACCAGGGTTGTCTTGGCCACATAGGAGCAACTAGGATGAGCGTCACTTGTTCCTTGTGTATCTTGTTCACCACCTTCCTTTTGAGAGGTGTTGGGGGAAAAGCGTAAGCAAATTTCCCTGACCAGTTCATCCATAGGGCATTCCCCTTGGAGCCTGGCTGGGGGAACCTGGATGCAAAGTCTGGGCATTGACTGTTTTCGCTTGAAGCGAACAAGACTATTGCGGGGAGACCCCACTGGGAGAAGAGATGTTCTACGACCCCTGCGTGTAGTTGTCACTCGTGCTATTCTGGCAGGGGATCTCTGCTCAATGAGTCTGCCAGAGAGTTGAGTTCCCCTGGAACATGCTGTGATAATAGGAATATCTTCCGTTTGATTGCCCATTTCCAAATTTGTTGCACAAGCCTGGACAGATTCGGAGAATGTGTGCCCCCGTTTGTTGATGTAAAACATCGCTGTAGTGCTGCCTGTCGGTACTTGGACAGGTTGGTTGGTGAGGTGAACTTCGAATGACTAAAGGGCCTTGAATACTGCCAGCAGTTCTAGCAGACTGATGTGGTTCTGTGCCTCCGCACGAGACCACAGACCCTTAGCTGTGTGGTGAAGGTAATGAGCCCCCCACCCTGCGAGTGAGGCGTCTGTTGTGACAATCGCATGTACTTGTTTCGCCAACCACTCCTGCATGGGTAGCATGCGCAGGCGTGCGTATGGTACCAGGTAAATGCAAGATGCCATCATGCAAAACGCATAGCTTTCCGCACCATTATCTGGCGGCCAGCCTGATAACGCAGTATTTGCATATGTTTTGGACTCTTTCCTCTGACGGAAAGACCAACCCCTCTTGTGTGTCTATAACAGCTCCTAGGAACTGTTTGGTTGTGCTTGGCACTAGGCTTGATTTTTTTCTCGTTGATGGAGAAGCCCAAATGAAAGAGAAGGTTGATAGTTCTTTGAATGTTCTGCCTGCAAATAAGGGGAGACTCCCCTGTAATCAGCCAGTCGTCCATGTAAGGGTTCACTGGGATTGCTTCCCTGCGCAGGTGTGCTGCCACCACCTCCAGTACCTTCATGAATACCCTTGGAGCAGATGCTCTTCCGAAGGGCAGTAGCTTGAATTGGTAGTGCTGGCTTGCTATCTTGAAACGCAAGACTCTTCTGTGCGTTGGGAACATTGAAATATGAAAATAGGCATCTATCATGTCTAGTGTTGCCATGTAATACCCCTTTATTAGTAGAGTGATTACCTCTTGTAGCATAATCATGCTGAACTTTTGTGGCTTGACATACTTGTTTGCAGGGCGCAAATCTAATATTGGGTGAATTGTTAGATCTCTCTTTGGCACAAGGAAGTAAGTTGAATAGATACCCTTGTTTACCTGCTTGGCCGGGACGGCTTCTATGTCGTCCTTTAGGAGAAGCGTGGCGATTTCCTCGATGAGGATGCGCTGGTGTTCTTTGAAGTGGGTCTTTAGGCGTGGGCGGTGGATCCGGGGTCGCTCGAGTAACTCTATACAATATCCACCCACTACGGTGGATAGCACCCATCTGTCTGAGGTGATTCCCTCCCATGCTTGGTTGAAGTTGGAAATGCGCCCTCCTACTGGAGAGGCATGGGAGGGCACCTGGAGCGGGATGTCACTGTTTCTGAGGTGGGGTACCACCTCTGGAGGAGGGACCCTGTCCCTGGCCGTGTGATCTGCGCGTTCCTCTCTCATAATTTTGAGAGGCTTGGCCTTGATTATTTCCCCACGCTGTTCCCTGACCTTGGTTATAGCTGGATCTCCTCTGGGACAATTGCGCTCATGAGCGCCGAAAATTGCTGTTTCCTCTTTGGCCAGGAGGTTTATTTGTCAATTGTCCCAATGACTTCAGTGTGTCATATTCTTCCTTTGCTGTCTTCAAGACATCCTCGACAGCCTTGCCAAAGAGAACATTAGGCTCGACGGGCATGTTAATGAGAGTAGCCTGCATCTCTGGTTTAAACCCTGATTGGAGTAACCACGCGTGACGCTTCATAATGGTACCCTCAGCTATGATTCTGCCAGCTTTAAGACTGCTCTTAAGCAAGCAGCTGGAAACTGCCCTTCCTTCTGAAGCCACCAGAGCTAATTGAGACTTGAGGGGTTGCGGGGCTGAGGAGAGTAATGCCGAGATCTCGTCCCATTTATGGCAATTGAAACTGGCTAATTGAGTATAGTTATTAGCTATTCTGGTCTGGAAAGCAGCGGAAGAGGCAACCTTTCTGCCTATAGTGTATAGCCTCTTACTTTCCTTGTCTGGAGGAGCCTCAGAGGAGGCTAGGGGAGTACCTGCCCTTTTCCTTGTTGTAGTAACGACGAGCGAATCGGGTGTAGTCAGGTGTACAGCGGGTCGGATGGGGCAGGCCTGAAAAGTTTTTCTATGCAGAGGTTCACCGCCTGCGTCTGATTTGGAGTTTCTAGCAAGGGCTGTACCTTTCGCTGGACAGATTTTAGTAGGGGAATAAATTGAGACACAGCCTTTTTATCTCCCAAGATCTTGCAACGAAATCCTTGTCCTACGGATCTTCTTGAGTAGATATTTGGAAGTGCTTGGCCACTTTAATGAGCACTTCGTTTAAAAGAGGCTGATCATCTACGGGTAAGTCCATCACCGGGGGGGGTCATTATAGACTGGGGAGTCGATGCTGTACATGACAGTGTCTGGGTCACCCTCATCGTCCTCATTATCTACATGATAAGGGTTCTGCGGCCTCCTGACTATATAGATCGGCATGATCAGTGTCCGGGGTCATATAAGTCAATGATAGTGGCATCTTGCACTGGCTCACTAAGGCGAGACCTATTAGCAGGGGATTGAACAGAGATTAGAGACCCAGAGGCCGCTGTTGTGGGAGGGGTGGGGTCTTTTCCATAAAACTTTGCCATGAAAAACATTCTACTCATGACCCTATCTATATCCTCAGATGACCATTGGGCAGAACTAGGATAAACTCTTTGTTGAGGTGACAGACCCAAATCCTCTGGAGTGGGTGGAAGTATAGTAGAATGCGTAGCCTTTTCTTTAGGGCCGAAGATAGGGAATCCTGTACCTGAGGTTCCTTACTCTTGTGAGGGGCCTTATGTGATTTATCTCCATGTGGGGCCTTGGAAGAACTCTTACTAGACTCCTTTGAGAATTGCTTTTCTAATAGGTGGGCTAGTCCCGCATATGGGCTGTTTTACAGGTTTTGACGAGGGACGTCGAATTTCGGCTAAGGGCCTTTCCGAAGTCTCATCCTCTGATTTGCGCTCTTCCGGAATATCTTTATACACAACGTCTGATCTGTCTTTCGACAGTCGGGATTTGTCATGAGGCGATCTCGATCTGGGGTTCCCAGAGGGCAAAGAATCAACTTACTTTTCCCATGACGTTGTGCGGTGCCGTTTGCTCGACACTTGTGTCGAGTCTCGGCAGTAGGTTGTGTGTTTGGTGTGGGGGGTAGTGGTAGCGCTTTCGCTGCCAGGTGTTGTCCCAGTAACAACACCTGGGAAACCGGAGTAGCCCCATCGCCTTTGCCGTCGGATACCGCAGCGTTGCTGCTGTCGCTGAAGGCACCCTCTACTTCCATGGCCTCGAGTTGCCTGCTGTAGTGGGTCCAGCGTTTAGTTGATCGGTCCTTCAAAGTCTTGGGCTTGAAGAGTCTGCACGCTCGACAAGAACCCTCGCGTGGTCTCTCGGGAGACACAGGTTACAGACAAGATGTTTATCGACCCACAAGAATTTCTTGTTGCACTTAAGGCAAAATTTAAAGGGGGTCCTGTCTATAACGGAATGACAGCTAGGTGAATGTAGTGTACGAAAAGGGTATATACATTCTACAATGACCTCCCCCTTCTCTCCCTGCTGCGTGGGCCAAAGCCGATAGCGGCCTTCCAAGGCCGTAACGGATCAGTCGACGGGAGTCTTTCGACGGCCGTTTCTTGTTCTTCACCGGCGTCGGGTGTCTCGATAGACGGTGATTATAAAGGATAGTAAGAAGAACTATCGTTAATTTGGTAATAATAAATGGCGATAAGCCGAAAGAGGCACTCCGCTATAAGCATCCGTCTATGATGGCAGAAAAAAAACAACCTGAGGGACCTCGACGTGTGAAGGATCATGGGTACAGTGGACGTCACACTGTGGATAGTATTACTGACACACCCTGTCGACGTCCCTTTTCGAGTTTCGAAAACAGCAACTGTAATACTCTGCAGCTTCCACTAGATGTCGGCCTATGCACAGCATGGGATCTAAGCAGATTCCACAAGCCTCGGATATATATATCTATATGGTACATCCTGGCACGCTGAACTTGTGTTTGAAACAACGAGGGACCTAAGCTTGGGAAAGGGAAACCTGAGAGGCCTAACAAAGTATAAGACCTATTATTTCATGATATTGAAGGAGAAGCAAAGTACATCCTGACAAAACTGAATTCGTGTTGGAAACTCAAAGGGGCCTGAACTTGGAAAAAGGGAACCCTGAGAGGCCTAAGCAAAGCTGGTGTCTTGTTGTTTTGAGGTGTTGAAAGGATTGAAGCTTGGGGAAGGGATCCCTGAGAAGTTCCAAAAGGAACTGTTATATCTGTTATATTTCCTTTGTGGTGTTTGGAACATGGACAAGTTGAAGCTTTGGGAGGGGAGCCCCAAGGAACCAAAGACACTGAAAGTATTTGAGAACATTGCAAGGACTCTGTGGAGAAGGTCTTACGAACAGTCTCTTCTGATTGAACTTATTTTTGTGACATTGACCAAACTACAACTGGTGAGAAGACCAACTGAAACCAACCTTGGTTTCCTATTTTCTGTTGAACCACTGTTTCTCCTTTTTAAAGACTTCCTAACACATTTTTGTAAAGAGTGAGGCAAGCATAGGTTTAGACAGAGACAGACTTTTATTTTGGACTATTAGACATCAACGGCCTTTAGAAACATCAGTTGAGGGAACTATCCCTTTAGAGTTAGGGCCAGTTAGGCATTACACTAGCCAGGAACCGTAGTAAATAAAGGTTTTGAAATGAACACCCTTGAGTCTGTGTCTCTCTTGATACCATGCCTGTCTCACAGAATATATTATTGCTGCTATTGGGCGCCTGGGCAGGACATTTTAAATTCATTATTAGAAGTCTAGTCATCTGTATACTTTAAATTGTTGCGTGTTTATGAGGTTTATATTTTACTTGAAGTGAAATGTATGATTGTATTTTATTGACTAATGTACTTTGTATTTATATCTTAATGGGGAAAGCTGAATAAAGTCTTACAGTACAGTGCAATGAACTGATGATTTGGTCATACATGTTGATAGAGAATGCTGGGTCTAAAAACGCTGCTGGTTTGAACCTCCATGGAGTTATACCATCTGCAGCCGGTACATTTTTTAGAACTAGCTTGATAGGGGTATGGTTTGAAAGGGTTCTGGGAAGTGGATAACATGTTGAGATAATTTTATGAAAATGAGGCAATATCATCGATACATCAATTCTGGAGCGCATGTTTTTAACTGAAGAACAAAATGTGATTCTTTATCCTTCCTGTGTGGAACCTTGCAAGAATCTAAGCATTCGCCTTCCTCTCTGCCCTGTTGTAATTGTGTGGGCTGCGTTTGACAGAAACCTGCTCGACCTGCCCCTGTGGTCCAATGCTATATCTAAGATGGCGTTTATGTCTCCCCAGATCACTGCAGGCAAGGGTAGCCCATACATACATTGAGGGCTTCCTTGTAAATGCTAGCATCATCTATATTCAGGCCATTCACATTTACCAGCAGTACTTTCACCTGACATTGCATCCTTGTGTGCCGATCTTGATGTTCTGCACCTGAAACTGGTGTGCTCTGTGCACGAGGGTCATTACACTTCTAGCCTACAGATGTGAAGAACCTATGGTCCACCCAGTTCCTGGCAAAGGTGTTAGACTGGGTCGTAGTGTCATGTGTCTCCTGCAGGAATAGTATGCAGGCGACATGTCTCTGAGCGTGAGATAGTAACTTTCGGTCTTTGATTGGATTACCAAGACCCCTTACATTCCAGCTGATAAATGTAATCCCTCCTACCTCATTACATGACAGAGCCATACAGGCTGATTTAAGTGTTAGTTGCTAACTTGCCAAAAGTACATAATTTAAACCACACCACCACATACAACAACCACCAAGTGCCATTTCCAGTTTTCATCCGCAATTTCCATTTGTTACCCAACCCCACCCTCACTGCAGCAGTGTAATGGATCCTCCCTAAAAGGATTAATCAGAAAACAAACCAATGCATCTGCATAGGACCTAACTGCTTATTGGCGGTTACCTAAGTACAAAGTGGTGAACGAATGGATAACAAATGAAGGCACTCCTCGATAATCCACCCATAATGATCTTATACAAAGAAGTTACCCAGCCTGCAAACGCTCACCACCTCAGGAGGCATCGGCATCTGAGGTCAAAGGAAGGGGGATCTTAGCTTCGATGAAAGAGACTGCAGCATCAGGTACTAAAAAAATAGGTTTTGTTCTCATATTAAAACCTGAGACGTGCAGGAAACAACATTGCATATTGGACATTCCTCTCTCTGAGAATCTTCTTGACCCCAAGCAATGATTGCCTCTCTTGCTGAACTGCAATTGAATAGTCTAGGTAGAGATGTATGGTGCTGTTTTCAAATCTAAGTTCCTTCTTCTCTTGCGCAGCCTTTAGCAGTATGTCCCTGAAGTTCGGAATACGTACTATTATCGGGAGTGGGTAGTCCCCGGGTTTGGGTTCAAGGACCTGGGCGTGATGTGCTCTCTACACCATGAAGTTTAGTGGCAGCGTACATTGAGTCCATGATATTACAAGAGATAGGCGCGGGTACACTATCTCAAGGTTTCGCAGTAGAGAGGGCAAAAAGGGCCCAGACAAGGAAACCGCTGCCCGGAGCCCCACCTCGCTCGATCATAGCCAAGATACTGTGCTACAGAGACAGAGAAAAGATTCTTGAATTCTTCAGGAAGGGTGGAACAATTTCTAGAGCTTCGGCGACCATCACGGCATACCCAGATTACACATTCATGGTACAAAAGCGACGCCTAAACTTCGTATCGGTCAAGAGACGGCTGCGAGACTCCAACCTAAAGTACAGGCTGCTCTATCCAGCGAGACTCAGGGTCCTATATGGTGGCAAAGTGCTCTTATTTGAGAGTCCAGAGGCAGCGACCAAGTGGTTGGACGGAATGAACTGTTCAGATGAAGCAGCAGACCGCGCGATGGAGGAGAACGATAAGTTAATTGCTGTTTTTTCCCTCGTTTAAGATAGGAGGCTGGGAATGATGGGTTGACACAGGGGGACACCTCGGCATAGGGTCCGGTACCCTAAGCTGAGGTCACTAGAGATGTGTAGTGATGACCAATCAGAGTGCACTGCGTATGCGACTTCACCCCCATAGCGTAGTTTAGGTAGGATATTGTAGTGTAATATCCACCTGCAGCGACCTTCACCTGCAACTGCAAGGTCGAGGTCGAGAAGCAGGGGAGCCTGAGATCCAGGGATGGAGCTGGGCAACAGTTGGGGGGGGTTTGGGAGCGGGGGTGTTGGGGAGTAGTACGAGGAGTTCGGTCGGGGGGAGGGAAGAGGGTAAGGGGGGAATAATGAAGATGATACAGGAGCATACCAAGGGTTGTCTACAAACACAACTAATCTTGCACAGGAAGAGGATGGGGAGAAGGGTGGGCGGAGTAGGATATAGCTGAAATGGGAGACCTTGGAATTGTGACGTGGAACGTCAGGGGGTTAAACACCTATATTAAGCGCAACAAAGTTATGATGTACCTACAACGGCAAAAGATAAGACATAACAATGCTACAAGAAACCCACTTAACCAAAGAGAAACTAGAAGTGATGAAGAGGAAATGGAAAGGGGCCACAATAGGAGCTACATATTCAGTGTATGCCAGGGGGGCCCTCATATGGATTGCGCTCCACGTCCCGTTCAAATTGTTACAACAGGAGGTAAGAGAAGATGGTAGAATGGTGCTGGTAAAAGGGGTGGTGGATAATAAAGTGGTTAATCTGATCAATATCTATGCCCCGAACAATGACACCGCACCGTATCTCAAAAACTTGTATGCCATTATTAGCTCATATATGGAAGGAGAGGCCATAGTGGGCGGGGGGACTTTAATTGCACCCTAGACCCCAAGATGAATAGATCAGATGATAAAATGACCAAGCCCAGCCCGGCAGCAAAAAGCCCTGACCACACTTATATGAGATTTCCAACTCACAGAGATATGGAGGAAGCTTTACCCCGCTCGCAGAGGGTACTCCCACTATGCAGCCCCACATGACTTATACGCCAGGTTGGACTACATACTAGTGTCTAGCACCATGGTGGAGCAGATTAAGCATGCAGAGTACAAAGCGGCAGTCCTATCAGACCACACCCCTCTAGTGGTGACATGGCAGATCTCGCTGCCTACGCCCAGGATACCGACATGGAGACTTTGTGCTGAAGCTCTCAAAGACACTATGTTTAGGGAAGACCTAAGGAAGGCAATACAGGAGTACTTTGAACTAAATAAGGGAAGCGTTGAGTCGGCCGGCACACTCTGGGAGGCGTTTAAGGTGGTGATAAGGGGGACAGCAATATCACAGTCCACCGGGTTGTCAAATGGCATAATGGCAGACCTACCAACCACAGAAAGGGAGATTGAAGATAAAATGCAAGAGAGTCCAAAAACCCTGGAAAAGACAGAGGCGATTAGACATCTAACCAAAAAATGTAAATCACACTGGGAGAGATTATGTAACCTCAACTACAGAAAAAACATAGAGAGACAACATGCGGAAGGTGATAAACCAGGCCGATTACTGGCCTGATTGAGCAAGAGTGAGACCCCAAGACAGCTGATCCGAGAGATGCGCAGTGAGGATGGCATACTCGTAGGGACACAAGAAGGGTTGAACAAGTGCTTTCAGAGATACTATAAGAAATGATATGCTGAGAAAATAGAGGCAGAGGAAATGGACACAAATGAGGTGCTGGAGGACATCATCCTGCCTAGGCTTGAGGTAGAGGAGAGGGAGAGGCTCGAGGCACCACTGGAATTGGAGGAACTGGAATATGTAATCCGTAACCTCCCCACTAATAAGGCGCCGGGGGGCAATGGCGTGTATAGTAGAACTGCTTCCACCACTGCCAGCCATGCTGAACGAAGCGTTTGAACGGGGCACGCTGCCAGAGACCCTGAGGGAAGCGATCATTATCCCGCTCCTCAAGCCGGGCAAAATAGACACTGACTGCGGATCTTACAGACCGCTGTCGATGTTAAATCAGGATAGTAAGATCCTCACAGCAGTAATGGCAAACAGATTGAAGCCATTGATCAGCACCCTAATACACCACGACCAGATGGTATATGTCCCCCAGCGGAGCATATCTGATAAACTCAGGAGATTACACCATATTATAGACCAGACCGCTGGAAGCTCCCAAGAACTGGTGAAAGTCTCACTAGACGCAGTCAAGGCCTTTGACTCAGTCAAGTGGTCCTGGCTACTAGCGGTCCTAAAGAAGTTTGGGATGGGACCAGTGTATTTGCAGTGGGCGAAGCTATTGTATAGCGCACCGATAGCGAGAGTTCGGACGGGGTCGGTGGTCTCGGAAAGGTGAACGTTAATCAGAGGAACCAGACAAGGCTGCCCCTGGTCCCCGATGCTATTTATTCTAGCATTGGAGCCACTGGCGGCATACCTTAGATATCAATATGGGGAGGTGGGCTTTACAACGAAGAGTGGACAGCACCTGATATCATTGTATGCGGATGACATGCTATTGTATCTGAAATACCCTGAAGAAACTTCCAATATATTTTAGAGGTACTGAATCGATACGCACTATTATCAGGTATAACGGTAAACCCAAGGAAGTCCATGATATTCCCGTTAGGGAGATATAGGGATATGCCCTGTGATGCGCTGCCGGTGCTACAGATTAACTGGGCGGGGGATACCTTTAGATACCTGGGGATAAATGTATATCACAGAGTCGAGGATGAACACAAGAATAATACAGAGAAAGCAGTGGAGGGGATCCAAAGCAGTATGGCATTCTGGACGAGGTTGCCCCGAACCATGACGGGGAGGACAGCATTGCTCAAAATGATAGTATTGCCCAGGTATCTGTAGGGGGTTCATCTAGCATAACACTGGGAGTAGGGTGGCCCTGTGGAAATTACAAAACCCACATGACCGGGCAGGTATTAAACAACCCAATTTTAAAGTATACTACCTGGCGAGCCAATTGCAATATGTAGCTAGATGGCTCTCTGAGGACACCACATCAGAGTCCAGACTATTGAGGGCGGAAAGTACACCGTACTTCCAGAATGAATGGATGTGGACAACGGAGCCACCGACAAGTGCGAGAGTGGCATTGCTGTCTCTGGGGAAGAAGATCTGGTAGAGGACTTGTAGGAAGTTGGGAGGCCGGACGCCGTACTCCCCGCAGGTCCCTCTAGTGACACTGCGAAAGATAGGTGACCAACTGAGAAGCGCCATAAGGAAATATTGGAAACCAGTAGGGGTGGCAACGGTAGGGGATTTATGTCAAGGAGGTTGCGAGATAGAGTTTGACAGCCTAAGGGAGGACACAGGCCTACACAGCAGGCAGTATATCACGTATGTGAGGCTGATAGCTATGATTAAAAGAACGTGGTCGGAAGTAGAACTGGCCCAACAACCAGACGAGGCCATAGGAATGTTTCAAGCTGTGTCATGCGGGGGACACGAGGTTTCTAGAATCTACGAATTATTGATGTCTAGGGTGGGAAAAGAGGTGGTTCAGACAAGGCGAGATTGGGAGGAAGAAAGTGGGGAGACAATGAGTGACGGTCTATGGGAAAGGGTGCAAGGGTACCATAAAAAGGTGTCGAAGAATGCCTGATTACAAAAAATCCAGTATATCACTCACAGAGCATATGTGACACCCAATAAAATTGCTAAGTTTGCAAACGCGGCTATACAGCGATGCCTGAAATGTGGGGAGGAGAATGCTGGGATGGTACACATGTTCTGGGCCTGCCCCGAAATAGCCAGATATTTGAAGGAACTAGCGAACCGGTTGACAACCAAAGGGATTCTACTGGTAATAGACACCTTGTGGGCATGTATGGTGGGAGGTTTCCCTAGACCGCGCAAACTCAAGCATGTGTGCAAGCTCAAAGATCTGCCTACATTTTAGCTAAACGAAGGATAGCCATGGGATGGAAAGCTCAGGCGAGACCCAATGTAGAGACCGGGTGGAGGGACCTCCTGCAGTGGGCTGAGGCTGATGCTGAAACAGTGGTCTGGAGGGAGGCAGCATGCAAAGGGGGTGAAGAGGAAGCAGGAACACTGATGGCATGGCAGCACTTGATTGCATCACTGACAGGCTAGGGACCCGATGAATTGGATACGGATAGCTCCCTGGATTACAGAGAAGAAGAAACAGTAGTGGACTAGCGGACCGTGATGGCTCCTCAAAGAGACTTTATTGGGGGGAGGGTAAGGGAAGGGAGGATGTTGGGTTTTGAGTAGTTGTTTGGTTCTTAAGAAACTGATTAAAACTAATAAAAACATTTTTTTTAAATGTTTAGTGGCAGCATAGGAATCCCCAGCTGCAAATATGTCCACAATGAGACTCTCTCCTGATCTTCCTCACACTCCCTCCTCTCCTGACCTTCCTCACACTCCCTCCTCCTACATTTTACACGCTGCCTACTCTACCATCAACCTCTGTCTCTACCTACCACTTCAGTCACACTAATACTGATGAAGTGCTATCTCTATTGATGAAGGCTAACCTCTCTTGTGCCCCATCAGATCCTCTTGGTCCTCAGCTAGTCAAGCCTAATGCCGCTATAGTGACCTCTCACCTCGCTGAACTCTTCAACCTTCCTTCGATTCCACTTGCTCTCCCTCTGTTTTCAAAACAGCCACGGTCAGCCCTCTCCTAAAAAAGCAAGGGGCTGACCCAAACCTACTGGCTAACTTTCACTGTGTGTCTGTTCTTCCGCACAACTCTTAAGTGTTCTAGAGAGCTGTGTTCAACCATCTTACCAATTTCCTAGACATCCACAAACCTCAAGACCCCCTACAAGCAGGTTTCTGCTCCTATCACTCCACAGAAACTGCTCTCCTAAATGTGTCCAACTTCATTGCCTCTGCTAAGCACTCAAACCTATACTCTATCCTAATTCTCCTTGACCTGTATGTTGCCTTTGACATTGTCGTTCACTCTGATCGCCTTAATGCTCTATCTTCTTGGGATTTGCGATCGAGCCCTTGCCTGGATTGAATCCTACCTTGCACCTCACCAATTCTCTGTCTCCTGGAGCAACTCCTCTCACTCCTCTAAATGTTGGTGTTCCAAAAGGCTGTGTCTTGGGTCCCTGTCTGCTTTACACTGTATGCTTCTGCTCTTGGGGGACTAATCTCCTCCTTTGGGCTCTCGTACCAACTCTTTGCGGATGACACCCAAATCCTGAACTCTCCTCAGATGTCTTTATCAAGATTTCCAACTGTCTCTCTGCAATTAAATATTGGATGGCTTTGCAAAACTCTACCAAAACAGAGGTACTCTTCTTCTCTGCCAAAAGCTCTCTCCCATTTTTTCCTCTGCCTATCCAGTTCCCACCTGACACTCTCCCTTACTCTTCTTCAGCTACAAACCTGTTCATCATCTATGACCCTTCTCACACCTTCTATACTTTCATCTCCAAAACTGGAACAGTAGCTTGCCTCAACCTCCTAAATATTAGGCAAATCAGGCACCTCCTTTATTTCAACACTGCCAAGCATCTCCTAACCACTTTTGTCTTCTCTAAACTGGATTACTGTGCCAGCATCCTCTTTGGTCTCCCCAACTATGCTTTATGTCCTCTCGACAAGATCATTAACTTTGCTACCAGGACTTTCTTTGAACTCCCTCACTTCACACCTACTTCCTCATACCGTCCTCAGGCTGGATGGCTGAGGATACAAAACAGGGCCAGATTTAAATTTCTTCTCCTGGTTCACAGATCTATCCACAGTAAGGCACCACTGCATCTATCCTCTTCAATTTAACTCTATAAGCATTCTCATAACCTCTGCTCTGCCAAGTCGACTACCCTTGTGGCTCCTCGCCCTCACTGTACTTCCTCTCACTTCCGCCCCATCTCTCTTCTTGTTCCACTTGCATGGAATTCTCTTCCACTGGACATTCGAGAAACAGTCCACAAAGATTTGTTCAAAACTAAACTCAACTAAAAGCCTACCTACTCGCCTCTGAGTTACTGTTAGGAAAGATTTCCATTTATGTGTCATTTTCTTTCCAGTTGTGTACCCCCCAAACATTTTGCTGATGTTATACACCGTAGTCTGACTTTGCCAGAGGAGCACAGCCTTCTGCTGCACTGCTCTGGGCTTTTCGCTCACTTTCTTATGGGGAAACTGATTTACCCTTACAGACAGTCAGTACTGGGAGACTTTGTTTTCCTTAGTCCTTGTCAATGATTCAACCTTTCTGCAACATGTAGCAAGTGCACAATGTACCTTACAGTACAGTGCACTTGGGTCTAATAGTCATTTCCAAAGGCCCTAGATACTCTCGAAGGATTTTTTAGAAGTTCAGATGTGCCTTGGACAGGGCTGGTGACAGCCTATATTTTCATATAATTTTAACCCTTTCCTTCCAGGTAAACCGCGTTAAACACGTTTGGCACAGACAGGTGGCCTGGCTCCAAAATGGCCATTCCACGTCATGTCCTCTGGCCATCTTGCCCCTCCACCTTCCCCAGGTCGAGTCGACCCGGGTCAGTCCTTATTTGGGCATGCATTCTCCTGCGAAACGCCAAGCTTTCGCGGCCTTCTGCATCCCTTGTGTGTGTGCTTCCAGGATGTGGGTTGGACTGTCTGGTTCCAATACACATCCTGGGTGCCAGAGAGTCTGGTGTGCTGTGCATGCCTGTGTCCACCGTGGTCCATGATTGGTCCACATATGCTATGCTTGTCTGAGAGCAGGTCTCCCATTGGGTCCTCTTTGTTTTGGCGCAAAGGAAATTTCGGATAAGAGACACCCATACCATGTCAATCTCTGGAGTTCTCACTGAGCAAAGGATAGGATCCAAGTATCCTGAAACAAAGAAGCCGAGTCGAGGAACCACTGGTGACCCGCTGGAAGGTTTGGCACCCTGAGCCCGCTGTTGCCCTGCTGGACCTTTCTGCATCTGATCGAACTACAAGGTTTGCGAAGACGCTTCGACCCTTTAGAATAGTGGGACCAACTATTCTCGGCACCTTCATCAAACCCTGCAAGTAAGCCTTCTCAGAAGTGTCCCTGGGCCAACCAGTGGGCTGAGCAGCTTATACAGGACCTTTGCCCTGATACCGCCGCCGTCTCGAGGAGCCCCTCAAAACAAAACTTGGTACGTCGCTAGCTCTGTGTTCACGGCACTCTCACACCGAATTTCGTACACTTGGCATTCCCAGGTCTGGAGTAAAGAGCGAGAGCCTGAACCGGACTGAATGCGGTTACCATGTCGCCCAGCCATGGTGACGAACTTTGCAGGTGCGCTGCTTTTCTGCCCATTTTGCCCCTGAACCTGCTGCAGGTAAACTGGCCTGATCCATCCACCAGGAGCGTAGAAATTGCACTGTCCCATTTGGGAATCATTGCTGTAACTTTGTCGGTGAAAGCAGCAGAATTGCCGCACTTGAATCTGCAACCGAATTGGACTCGACTGCTGAAGTTTGGTCCGGAGTGTGCCAGGGGTCGGTGAGTACTAGCAACCCTTACTGGTGACCCCTAGCGCATACAACCCTTTTTACGCACAAGTGGCCCCTGAGGGCCCCTCTTCTTTCCACTGCTAGTGCAAACTAGCAAACTATTCCCATGTCTTGGAACCTGCTCTGCCCTGATGTGGAGACCCTCTTCGAATAGTGGGAACTTATTCTGCATCACCTCAGCTGCCTTCCTGAGCTGCTACATACCCTACAAAAGACCCTATTCTGCCCATCTGCACTACCACGTGCGCCAGCATTGCGTGTACATTTGCGCAATAGGCTCCTCTCATTTTACGGATTGGACTGCCTCTCAGTTAGAGTTGTGATTTCTGCAGGATTGCCTAAAGACTTTGCACTACCTGTTTCCTTCCCTTTTCTAGGTTGTGGACCCATTCTATGCAGCAACTCTTTTGGCCCCTTGGTCTTGTATATATGTATGTAGATAGGATTGTATTGATCTAAAAGTATTACTGTGATTATTAGTGTGAGGTGAACTTTTAAAGGCCTTGAAATACATGTATTTGTGTTTTTAATATATATACACACCTGACTGGGAGTGACTTATACGTGTCCTTTACTCTGTGTGCTCATTGAGGTCTTTCAGTCACCCTCAGCCCTCCTAAGACCTAGTCTTGACCGCCGTCAATGCTAGCTTGATTGATCTGACTTGTCCAGAAGGTTACCCTGTTCCAAGAAACTAGGCTGGCCTTCTGACCCTTTGCCCACCAGGTCAGAGTTCAGAAATCTGTCTTAACAGTTACCACTTAGACTAATGCCTGCAAGCTAACATGTTTCCCTCACCTCTAACCTGCCTCTGTCTCTCACTTCCTCTGTCTACATTCTAGCACTTCACCCATCATGGTCACATCCCGAGCACAGTGTATGTCCACTTATGTATTGCCCCCAGTGACTATTTAATTTACTACCCTGGTCACAATGTCCCTCAAACTCAACCACATTGTAAGAAGCTCACTGCTTCCCGTCAAATCTGATTTCTTATCTATTGTATGTTATTTTGTGATCAAAATAACATTGTTCCTCCTGTATATAAATAAATAAACTAAATAAATAAATATTTCCCAAAGAGAAACTTCCCCTACAAGATCCATATTGTCCATATTGTCATGAGGCGAATCCACCGGGACGCCAAAAATGCGGACATTATTTCTGCGTGAGCGTGACTCAAGATCATCTCACTTTGCCTTTACTTCCTTCATGTCTTTAACTAAAGTTTTTATGGTACTTTGCATCGTTACAAGGGTGTCATCAGCTGGGCTAATTCTGTCTTCAGCTACATTAATCTGTTACATTTCTCTCTGTAGCTTTTTGCGAATGAAGGCAACCATGACTGTTATATCGTCCAGTTAACAGAATCAAATCTCTTCTGCAAAGAGGTGAGGATCTGTTGGATGTCCGGTGGGGTCAAAGCCTGGGTGTACGACTAGCCACTTCCCCCGGCAGCTTTCTGTGGCCACGCACCCACAGATTTGGATAATGATTGGGCAAATCTAACCATGCAGCCCTGTTTTTCCCACGCAGTTACACTGAATTTCTAAATTCTGGCCTGGTGGACAGAATTTAGGATGCCAATCTAGTTATAATGAACAAAGACAACTCTGGGAACTGTAGCCAAACCTATCAAGTAAGCAAGGAGTGGTGAAGGCTAAGTCTCAGGAGCGGGCGAGTGTGGTAAGGGGTCCACAATGAGTTCAAAACAGTGAGCAATCAAGGATTACACTTAGACATGTAAGTACAAAAATTCTCTATTTATGGCTAAAGAGCACACTATGAAAAATAATACCAGACAATACTAAATAGTAAAATATATATATACATTCAGAGTGAGTTAGTGTGAAACATTCAGTTTACCTCCCCAATACCTGAAAGGGAAAGTAAGTAAATAATGATTACACCAACCGCCATGGGAATATCAGCCCCAACTTGTTAGGTCCAACCCTAAGTTGTATGGGACCTTGTGCCAAAATGTTCACAAAGTTTCCAATAGTTTTAGGGAGTGGGAAGAAGTTAGAAGAGGGCCCTGTAGCTGTGAGGAGGGTTCCAAAAGTCAGAAGATAACATATTTTAGTGAATAAGACTGTTCCCAGCTTTTGGAGGGCTTTCGGCAACAAGTTGTGCCAAAGCCAAACAACTGTAAATGTTTCAAAAGTTATTAAAACATTTCAAGGCTGGTGATAGGAGGGCAGGTAAGCATTGATACTACTTAACACCTGTTTCTCCAGACTTTTAAGGTCATTGGAGAGTCACCTGAGGTTGGTTTTCCCATTGATGGTTCCGGTCGAAGAAGCCCAGGAGCTACGGATGCAAGAAAAGCTCTCGTCGGGTACAGGAGCTTGGTGGACCTCTTCTCGAAAAACAATGCTACAGGCACCAGCACAGGACTCTTCAGGACAGGAGACCAGATGTGAGAACGCCAGTTTCAGGGATGGTGACTGCAAGGGACACAAATGTCACGGTTGAGAATGGTTGTTTCCACCACTGCTACGGGTCGGAATACCGATGAAGGTCTTCTAAGATCACTAGCCAAACAGGGCTCCACCGGGCCAGCAGCAAAAGTTGGTCGCCAGGCCTTCTGAAGATCAGTCCACAGGTCTTCCGAAGTCTTCACAGCTATGCTAGATACTTGGCTTCTAGCAGGATCTCTGGGGAATGGAAGCAGGACTCCTCTTCTTATGGAAAACACAGGTGAGCACATAACTCAGCCCAACCTATCGAAGATCTGCTCCTCCCACACACCCCAGCAGTAGTCCAACCAGGGACCACTGTTGGTGAAACTCATGCATACACTCCAGACATACAGAACCAGTTTGTGTATTGGGACCAGCCAGTCCCAACCCACTTCTTGGCTTGCAAAACCAAATCCTTGCACTATCTGCAAAAACCGAGGCCTTCCCAGGGAAGTGCATGACCAAAAAAGGAATCTCCTGACCTGGAAAGGCAGGAAGAAGGCCAACAAACAAAATGGCCAAAATAATATGTGAAAACCTTGTAGCATGGCCATGTTAGGATACTAGTCACAATTAGCATCCAAACGCGGTAAAAGCAGTACAGCTAGAATACAGTAAAAATAGTAATGGTAACTGGAGCCACCAGTCTTCAGGCACATTTAAAAGTAACCAGAAAAACAGTTTGAGCGTAGTCTAGGTTCATACAAAAGAAACCCATTGCACTGCATTAAAAGATGCATTGTGCAATGTTAAAAAGTTACGCAAACAGGCAAAAAAGTCACAAGACTAAGGGAAATATAGTTTCCTAGTACTGATAGTCTGAAGGACTTGTCAGTTTCCCCATACCATATGAGCAAAAGGCCAGTAGAGTGAAGTTGAAGGCTTCACTTCATTGCAAAAAGTCAGGACAAAGTGCAAAAACAAAAGCAAAAAGTGTGGGGGTCCTTAAAATATGGAGGGAACGTTGCTGTAACGCTTACCTGGGACTCTGTGGGAGCGTAAGGCCTTCTCAGCTAGAGGATCTGTTATCGGGGCTCTTATTCTGTGAAAACAACAATAATAACAATAGAACTACTGTAATTTCTATTGGTGGGAAAAAACTGTATTGCAGTGTGCCTTTGATAAATCCCTCCCTCCTCACCTGTGCTTGTTTTGTGGACCTCTCCTTGCTGTATTCTACAGGGGCGCGTTGGTTTGAAGCTTTTAACTTGAGAGGCTGCAGTGTTCAAAGATTCTTGTCAGAATAATGTCCTTGCCTCTTTTTAGAGTTATCTTGGGTGGTTTCTTTGGAGAAAAAATATATATGGTTCTTCAGATTCTGAGCAGGCTGCAGTGTTCAAAGATTCTTGTCAGAATAATGTCCTTGCCTCTTTTTAGAGTTATCTTGGGTGGTTTCTTTGGAGAAAAAATATATATGGTTCTTCAGATTCTGAGCAGTCCCTACGTTGGAGAGATCTCTCTTTCTAAATGTTCCCCTTTTATTTTGCTGGTTCTTGGTTCTCAGAAAAGGTTAGATGCTGCAGTATGGCTGCGACTGTACTCGGTTTGAGGAAACGTTTAATAAACGTGAGTTCATCTTAACTGAGTAATTGCAGCCTTCAGAGACGACCGCAGTCATAACTAAGCAAAGAATAACTTGCTGGGACTTCATGTAAGCAGCATATGTAAAACTTCTTCTTTCTATTTCACAAAGTTCATTCATTAACGAAAATACCTTTTGTTTTGCAGGTTTTCGGGAAAACTGTAGATGAAGTACCTTCAGGTGATGCAGAGACTGCTGAGGAAAACTTCTGAATGAAGGCACTGCGACCGCGAACGAAGACTGCTGTGAGGAAGATGCTGCGGCTGCGATGGAACTTCTGACAGAAGATACGGAGACTACGAAATAAACAGCGGACTGAAGAAACACTTTGGTTCGGTAAGTCTTTTCAGTAACTATAGAATTCTGTGGATTTTCTGTGGAAACTAATATCTCTTTACTTCTTTTTTTCTTTGACAGGTTGTCAGGAGATCGCCGGTAGCGTTACCTGCTGTCAGCGGAGAAGACGTGAAGCAAGCGCTCCAGTGGAGGCGGGGCTTAAGTAACTCCCTCTGCAATAGGTGTAGTGTGTGCTGTGAGTTTACAATGGACTTGGCGGCAGCCATGTTGAGTGTAGGAAAAACCAATGTAAGCACTATGTGAGCATATGGGTGCAATGCTATGAATGAAACAAATGCCTTTTATGCCAGGCTTGAAGCCACTGTTGACCCACTGACTGATATGAAGTTCTTTGCTTCACTGGTATTTCTGAATGGGAACGGTGCTCCTTTGCTGGGATCATGACAGTTGCTCCAAGAGCTAACTTTCCTAACACCCGCAACTTTCGCCAATTCCCCCTGCACTGGAGCAAGGGTCAGTCGGGTTGGACTGCTGTGCGGCACCTACAACAGGCCTGAGATGTCAAGTGCGGGTGAGGTGCACAGGGAGAATCACTGTGAGGAGTGAGGTGCGTGGTATAACCTGACCGTGACGCGGTTTGTGGTGCTGCACGTTCAGCCTCTTCAAATAGCCCGCCACTTACTTCACCGCTGGCCTCATCACACCAGCTTGAGAAGACCCTCCATCCCATTGGTCAACAGCGCAGCAAAGGTCGGGATAAGACGGGTATTTCCTCCCACAGAGCAGCTGCCAGGAGACAGAAAAACTCACTGCCGAGAAGGAGCAGCTGTCAACCGCAGGGAGTACGGTCAGCCATAGCCATTAACTGTAGTCCAATTCGGGTACTAGACGGGAGCAGCCCACGCTTCTTGGCAGGACGCCTTGCAAAGCCAGGCGATCATATGGCAGCGGTCGGGTGGAGTACCGCCTATATCTGCAATGCGGCCCGGACCTCGGAACAGAGTCCTCAGAGCATTGGACCAGCGCTGCCAGGCCCCCCTCCAGTGGTGTAGGTAGCTGTGGGAGATGACAGGTGGAAGAAGCTGACCGCAAAGTGTGTCGCAGAAAGCGTTAATCCCCATTAGTGCACAGCGTTTTAAGGAAAAGTCACCATATTTGGCATCTGCTCCACAGTGTCCCCCCCACTACAAACAACTTGAGTGCGTGACGTACCACCCGAATTTCTAGAACATTTATTTACTCCTGTTCTTTATCCATCTGTCTGACATTTTGTGTCTCCCTTACACAACAACTGCCGACATCAAGCAGGTAGGACTGTTTAATTTATACAGCATTAGAACAAGAGCCTCAAAACACAATGGGACTCTTTTTCAATGTCCCAGCAGCATAAATGGAGGGTCTAAAGACAGGTATAACACAGCTCTACCTGCCTTAATGTCTCAATTTACGCTCTGGGGATTTTCATTTTTTTTTAAGGCAGATGGCGGTGTCGTAACGGGAGTTAAGTTTCGGCCCCCCATCTGCCCTCTGATATTTTTATACTGGCGTGAAACCAATGATTTCCCATGGAAACCACCTGCTTTTTGCAAAAGGAGGTTTCCATAGGAAATTGTTGTAAACGTTGCCTATCATGCATGCATGGCAGACAGCGTTTACTTTATTTGAACTGCAAAGTCCAAATAGAGAAGTGTAAAGAGGCTTCCACCGTCTCTTTACACTTCTCATTTGCGCTCTGCAGTGCAGATTATGAAAATTGCCCAGAGGGGATCTGTTTGCACATATGTCCAAACGTAAGCTGCCCCCTCTGGGAAATTTCTGTTTTAATAGAAAATTAGCTGCACTAAAAGCATATGGTAATCTTAACCATACCCCTACCTAGACCTACCTGCAATTAGATATCAATATACAGTTTTTCAAAGAATGACTGAGAGGGAAGTGTGCCTAGGTTTTGCAATTCGGCTAAGCACATGTTTTAGGTTTACATGACAGGCACCAGCAATGAATCCTTCACTATGTATATATTAAAACATTGTGCTACTTAGATGATGTTCCACTTGTTACTAAAGGCATATTACAGTTTTTAATAACATTGTGCAATTAAGACATTGAGTTGTATTGTGGGTTACACAGCATTGGTATACTTCTAGGGTAACAAAGAAGAAGATTCAACATAGTTTAATGCATGTCAGATGGCAATAAAGGTTACAGTCAGCAAAACATCTTATAGTCAGAGGTTTCTCTATAACTCACTCATAACATCAAATAGAGCTGCATAGAGCAACAGAAACGTCAATATAAATATTACATATTAACAGTGATGTATGGAACGCTTGTATTTGGTATCAACCTGATGTGCATGTGTAGACTGCTTGATGTAATCACTGATTTACTGTTCAACAACATATAGTGCCATGATAACAACATTAACAATATATGGGACATGATTATCTAGTACTTATGCAGCATAACATTTATATATGTTGTGCAATATTCATTTGTTGTATTCATTGTTTGCTAACGTTACATGTGGTTCAAGCAATTTAATGTTAAGAAATGAGTATTAACATGTATATTCTTGAAATAGAAACAAGCACATACAACGTGTGTTGTAGATTCCAGTGTCGCAATATCACTGAAGAAGAGTTCCGGTCTCGAAATGCGTCTGATGTAACTTGGATTAAAGAACTTACAAACTACAACACTAACGCATCTGTTGATTAAATTGTTACCTACATGTGATTGTTCATAATGGTTTCCGAACAGTATACTGCTTAGCAGTTTTATGCTAAGAGGGACGTGCGGACACTTCAAGGTGTCGATATTCCTGCAATTATTTTTCACTCTAGAGTCATAGACCACGTACTAATTCATGATTGAAGTACTCCATTTTCCAGACATTACGTCTCACCATCATTCGACTGCAAGCTGAGCTGTACCCCGAACAGCGTGCTGAAGTCAGAGTGGGGAGCAGGAAGCTAGTCAATAGTGTTTTGATATCTGGACTCTTGCTCTGTCTCAAGTTCGTTCTGTGCCCATCACCTCCAGACCAACAGGGGCAGTGAGCCTGCTGGTATTGGTGCTATGATGATAACAGTGATGCGTATCACATGTGGTCTAAGTATAATCCACTATAGATTCCAGAGGCACAGCACCTTGACCTTCGAAAGGACCAAACAGATAATTGTAGTCTCAACAACAACATAATCTTTACAATATCTGTGTTTGCTTTAATGTCCTTCAGGGTTTCGCCACCTTTTTTCCCCAAGAAGTACATTACCATCAAACTGCATTTCTACCAGCCCCAGCTGTACCTTAGGCCTGAAATGAGAGGCGTTCCTCTACTCTTCCACAATTTTCTGGCTTCAGCATTCTTACTCTTACATAAGAATTGTATGTACCGCATTTCAGTCATATCTTAGCACAATAGCTGAGGTGTTAGCTTGTCAAAAAATCAGTGATGTCACGGACAAGACTAGTTTTCATTGCTTCTAAATTTTTCCTCTTATTGTAAGGCAGGATAATCATATTAGGTGCTTTATTGCCTCAGCGTCTTCTTGCTGCAACCTTATAAATGACTTTGGTGAAGCATGCACTCGCAAAGGGGAGCACTGGGAATTGTGTACAGACAGTATCGTCTTTATCATTTGTGTGCCAGGTTCCCACATTATCTAGAATTGGCATGGCTGTAACAACCCCTCTAGCATGTAGAAGATCATTTCTCTTCTTATGGCACCTGAAGGCTACAGAGATTGGCAGTTTATGCAATGAGCTGATGGAATGTCAAGATAGCATAAGCGACGATACCTTAAAAGTAGAGGCCAACATATGATTTTCTGGAGCTATTTGGCAATCGCATTTGACTCCTTCATCTGCAGGGAGTGTGCCCTCTTCCAGTAGGGAGATATTGCCCAGGGGATACTCACGGTCATACTCTGGGTATGTGTGCACTACCCCAGGGTGCGCTATTTAGACATGTAGCTCCCATTCATCCAGGCAATGTCCTTGATCTGTGTTCAGTTGTTGCCACTCTTGCCTCATTGGATTGCACTTTTTTAGGGGATTACAGCTTACTGAGCTCTTGAGGTTTTGACATTATCGCTAGAGGTCGGGATGGGGGAGGTTCTTTGACCTCATGCACTTATTCACCCAACCCCTATTTAGGGGGAGGCACAATGCAATGTTTCTTTGGCATGCTTGCTATGGTCTTGCCTGTGCACCTCTAGGGCAGCAATGCACATATTTCTCCTGTGGGGAAAAATAAAGATTGACAACACACAATCTGGCAGGCGGAGAGCAGAGCCCAGTATTGGCAGAAACCAGGGGAGTTGCTAGGTCTGGAAAAGACCCGGGGCTAAGCTGATGTCGGAACTGTCGGGACTGGGGGCTAGCTAGTCTTTTCGCTGTAGCTCCTGAGAGTCTATCTGGGGCTACAACCAAAAGATCAGGGGCTATAACCCCCTTAGCCCCCCCTAGCAACGCCCCTGGCAGAAACCAATACTATCAGTTAATTGAGCTCAACTGTCAAGATTCTATTTGAAAGTGCTAATGCACCTGCTCAGTACCACCAGAGGAAGATGCCCCAATTAATACTTTAGAAACTAGAGATCTCCAAGTGGAAAACTAGAAACTACAAATATTTTCTTGTTCCCCCCAACCAACATTTCCATAAAAACACCTTACCACCCCATGGCACTAAGGATATTTGGTGCAACAAATATTAGTTTTAAAATATATATACACACACGCCATACCTCTGAGTTTCAGCTTCCCTCTCCTCACATTGTAATTGCAGTATTCTACAGGTTTCTGCAAAGAGAATCACATTCACTGTGATAAAATTCACTGTCGCCTGTACAACCGACATACATTTGTCAGATTTTGTGTCTGTAGTTTAGATTTAGGTGAGAATTTATCCTACAGTGGGGACGCCACAAGCAGGTGAGGGTGGAATGTAGGAAGGTGATCAAGAGTTAGTGGCCACATAGTTCAATACTTCTCTCAACACTTTATCTCCAGGGCATAAGATTTCCATTTACCCATGCAACACTGTCAACAGTTCAGATTCTATTTGCTTTGATGTACTGCTTTGGTACACAGAGCAGCTGCTCAGTTTGAGTAGTATGATTGCTAAGGCAAACAGCAAAACAAACACATTTGAAAATTTAATTTTCTCAATGTTTTTTTCAGGTTTGAAAAGATAAATAGACAAGCAACATATACCTACATCAAATATTCCAAACCCTATGATCTACAATCAGTAAAACAGAGGCTAATTATCCTAACTATATGAATAAATGAATATAAGGGAACCAATGGTGTAGAAACAGAGAAATAACAAACATATTATAGCAATATCAGTGATGTTCATCCCCATAAAGGACGTGCAAAACCCCTTTGACAAATTTAGGAAAGGATACTCACCCTAGTGACTACTCTACTCCTAGTACAATGTCGCCTTTCCTCCATATTTTTGGGAGTCCCTGCGCAGCGGGCATGGGACCGGAGACATAGCAAGTCCAAACGTGCTTCCCTTTTAAGAATGTAGGTGTGGGCCACGTGCGCTTAGAGCGACAATGCCCTGAACCCCACCTCTCGCACTCCTTCCCCTGAGACCCAGATCCATTGAGAGGACCAAGAGGAACTGTCTAACTAGTATAAGGGGAATGGGGGCAGGCATATGGACAAAAGGGGACATTGGACTAGGAATACTGTAGTCACTATGGTGAGTAACCTTTCCTTACTCCTAAATCCCTTTCCTCCATAATTATGGGAGAGTGTAGAGCACTACTGTGTCCCAGGGAGTATGAATTTAAGCTGTTGTAAAAATACTACTTAGGACTGCCTGTCTAAATTGGGCATCAGCCCTAGAACTGGAGTTCAGGGTGTAGTGTTTGCAGAAGATAATGGGGACACCCACGTTGCTGCTTTGCATATGTCCTCCCAAGGTACATGACGTTAAAAGGCTACTACCATACTCTTTCTATAGTCAAATGGGCATGCAGGCCTTGAGGGGGATCTTGCCTTGCACATAACATACGTGGGAAATGCAAGAAACTATCCATCTGGCAAAGTAGCTTTAGCCACCTATTTGCCAGGATGTACCTCACCAAAGGTGGCAAATAGTCTGTCCGAGGACCTGGGAGGCCTAGTCCTCTCACGATAGACCCTAAAGACTCTTGGAACAACTAAGTCAAGCAGAATTTTATCAGCTTCTGATTGTGCATCTGGATAAAATACAAGTAGCATAATGTCTTGGTTAATGTGGAAGCGGGAGACCATCTTCACAAAGGAGCTGTAAGTAAGACTACCGTATCTCTATGAAATGACAGGGATCGGAGTTCACTGATAAAGCGGGCTGAAGTAATTGCCACTAGAAGGACTGTTCCTCCGACGTATTCCTTATCTTTTGATAATAGTCTTTCCAGCTTTAGCTGCTTTCGGAAATTAGTTTTCTCGACAGGGTGCAGTGCAGTAACCCCGTCAACTCGATGTCCCTCGAGGGCCTCGGTTCAGCGATCAACGTCATCATCAGTATAAGTAGCGTGTGCAGCGCCCGTTGGCTTCAGGTCTGTTTCCCCCCACCCTCTGTAGAAGAATTACCAGCAATAGCATATATGTTAGTAGACTCTAAGAGAGCGTAAAAAGTAAGGCACGCAAACTGTACGGTAGAGAAGGTGGGGAGGGGAGATGAGGAATCCATGGGAGGAACATCCAACCAAAAGAACATTACCACGGGTAACTTGTTCTTCGAATGGTTGTGTCCTCCCACGTATTCCTCATCTTTTGATAAACTCCCAAAGCAGTAATAATTTGGGCAGTGGGAGTACGAATCATGGACAGAATGAAGGACAGCCTTTCCAAATCCTCCTTCCTGAGTAGAAGTTGAGTCCAGACAAAAATGTTTATCAGCTAGTTGTAACACGAGCGTCAGAAACGATCACGGCCTACCAGGATTATACAATGCTGGTGCAAAGGCAACGTTACAGCTACGTTGCAGTCAAGAGAAGATTGCGCACTGCAGGGATGAAATACATGTTACTCTACCCGGCTAAGCTTAAAGTTCTGCACAAGGGTAAAGCCCACTTCTTTGAGACCCCGGAAGAAGCGGTGTGCTAGCTGGACATGCATGGGTGTCCAGAGCCGGAAGGGGACCAGGACTGAAGCGGAGAGGATAAGTGAGTCGGTGATACAGGGGCAGAGGAAGTGCGAGCGACACTGCATAAGGGTAAGGGGGCGGGGTTGTTAGCATAAACTGAATGGTAATAGAGCAGAAGCCCCCTGCCATATATGCTCACCAACGAACACTGGACTAGAATATAGTGCTGACTATTTAAGAATGTGATGCATAGCGCTGCGCTGTATAGACATATCAGAGCCACAGGATACTTGCCCTTTATCCCCATTAGTAGAAGTAGTAGGTGCGCCGATAGGGCGACATCTCCCCACAGAGTCCTAAGTACAGGCAGTGACAGGAAAGGGCTAGATGTGGGGGAGCCTGAGATCCAGGGATGGAGCTGGGCAACAGTTGGGAGGGAAGGGGGGGTGTTTCAGTGTGAGTTGGGGTGGGGAGGGGAGGTGGGAGGAAGGGTGGTTGGGGTGTTTGATGTGTTGTTAGTTAAGGGGAGTTTAAGTTGGGAAACAAGCCTGTGCAGAGGGGGAATACAATTGGATTTGGACTGCACTGCTGAGGGGAGTTCAAGCTGGGATATGACAGGTGGAGGGGAAGGAGGGACTCTGATATGCTATGGGGGATCTTAAAAGAGTCACTTGGAACATCAGGGGGCTCAATAGTTACCTGAAGCAGAACAAAGTCATGCTATATCTACGGAGACAGAAGATAGATATTGCCTTATTGCAAGAGACGCACCTGACGCAAGATAAGATGGAGATGATCAGGAAGAAATGGAGGGGTACGGTGGTGGGTTCGCCTTATTCGGCTTATGCTAGGGGATTGATCATCTGGGTGGCGCCACACGTCCCGTTTCAGCTGCTACAGACGCTGGTGGAGACGGACGGAGGATGGTTGTGGTGAGGGGATTGGTAGAAAATAGGGAGATAAGTATCTTGAACACGTATGCCCCGAACCAAAACACTGCGGCATATTTTAAAACACTGTGTAACAATCTTAGTATGTATGTAGGGAGTGCAGTGATTTGGGGGGGGCTTTAATTACGTATTGAACCCTAGGGTGGACAGGTCAGATGGGAAATAAATAGGCCGACCCCATCGGCTAAAGCGCTACGGTTGCTGCTGAATGACTTTGGGTTAGAAGATGTATGGAGGGTGCGCCATCCTCATGAGAGGCAATACTCGCATTATTCCGCCCCGCAGCAACTTTGCACAAGGCTGGACTACATCTTCGTTACTCCAGAGATACTGACCGAGATCATGCAAGTTGAATATAAAGCAAGGGTCCTCTCGGACCACTCGCCTCTGATCCTTAGTTGGCAATGTTGCCCTCCGAGAGCAAGAACTCCGACATGGCGCCTCAGGGCAGAGGCGCTCAGAGACCCCCATTTCAGGGAGGACATGAGGGAAGAGATAGTTAGCTATTTTGAGACAAATACGGGTAGTGTGGATTCGTTGGGCGCATTGTGGGAGGCTTTCAAAGTTGTGATGAGAGGAACAGCCATAGCAAAATCTAAGGGATTGCAGGGGGGGATCCTGGTGGACCTGCAGCAAACTGAGGGGGAACTGGAAAGGGCACTAAGAGAAGAAAATAGTACCAACCAAGATGCGGATCTGATACCAGAGCTGCAGCAAAAGTGCGCAGGGCACTGGGAAAGATTGTGTAACCTTAACTATAAAAAGTATGTAGAGAGGCAGCACGCGGGAGGAGACAAACCAGGAACGCTTCTGGCATGGTTATATAAGAGTGAAACCCCTAGACCCCCGATTAGATCGATAATAAGGGAAGACGGGACAGTGGCGGACACCAAAGAAGGAGTTAATCAGGAGTTCACAAACAATTATGAGCAGCTTTATGGGGTTGATAGTGAAGATGATCATGCGATGATAGTGGAAACACTGGAGCACATAGGATAGCCTCATATCAGTGCTGAGGAGAGAGAGGAGATGGACGCACCGATTACTTTGGAGGAGTTAGAAGGGGTGGTAAGGCAGTTGCCAACTAGTAAGACCCAGGGGGGTGATGGACTACCGAGCGAATTTTATAAAATATTTAAAGATGAAGTGCTCCCCCCGTTGTTAGACATGCTGAATGAGGCGTACGAGCTAGGCAGACTGCCAGAGTCAATCCGAGAAGCGATTATAATACCACTTCCCAAACCCAACACGCCGGGGCATAGCTGCAGCTCTTATAGACCCCTGTCGATGTTGAATCAAGATAGTAAAATTCTGACTGCCATTCTGGCAAACAGATTAAGGAAAGTCATAGGCAAACTGATACACCCTGACCAGAAGGTCTATGCCCCAAATAGGAACATATCCAACAATCTTAGAAGGCTCCACAGAGTCATAGAATATAGAAATGAAAGCGAGAACGAATTGGCAATTGTATTGTTGGATGCAATAAAGGCCTTCGACTCGGTCAAATGGCCATGGTTGTTGGCGTCCCTTGCTGGCTATGGGATGGGTCCAGGATATCTACAGTGGGCAAAAATGTTATATAGTGAACCGCTGGCCTGTGTTAAAACAGGGTCAGTGGTATCGGAAAGGTGGCAGCTCCGTACGGGAACCAGGCAAGGTTGCCCATGGTCCCCTATGCTCTATATATTTGCCCTGGATCCCCTAGCTATCAACTTAAGGCAACAATATGACACGATAGGCATTCCTGTGTGGGTGAACGACACCTGATATCATTATACGCAGACGATATACTATTGTATTTGCGATACCCAGAGGAAAACCTCCAATATGTTTTGGAGGTGATGGGGAGATATGCGGAAATGTCTAGAATAGCGGTGAACCCTCAGAAGTCTAGTATGTTCCCGTTGGGTGGTTATAAAGGGATCCCTCTGAAACAACTGCCCGTGTTGCAGGTGCCGTGGGCGGCCAGCACATTTCGCTACCTGGGAATAGATATATATCACGCTGTGGAAGATGAGCATAAGCAAAATACAGAAGTAGCCATCGCGGAAATTGAGAACTGTATGCGATTTTGGGTAAAGCTGCCCTTAGCAATGATAGGACGTAGTGCAATGTTAAAGATGGTGGTCTTGCCCAGGCTCCTGCACTACTTCGGGAATATCCCGTATTGGATACCAAAGAAGTTTTTTAGCAGACTGGCCAGCATGTGCAGGGACTTCCTATTGCAGGGCACAAGGAACAGAGTGGCCCTCTGGAAGCTAGAGAACTTTTATGAGAAGGGGGGTATAAAGCTGCCTAATTATGAAGTTTATTATGTTGCAAGTCAGCTGCAATATGTGGCCAAATGGCTCTCGGAGGAGGTGACCTCCGAGACCAGACTGTTCAGGCAGGACTGTGCCCCATTCTATCTGAAGGAGATTATGTGGTTGCCCTAGGCAGTAATGGGTGGGCGCCCCAAGATGATGGTATTAGGATGGAAGATGTGGCGCAGGGCATGCCAACTGATGGGGAACCCATGGCCGTGCTCCTCTCAGGTACCACTGGTTGCATTGGCGGGTGGAGAAGAGCAACTGATGATAATAATTAGGAACCATTGGGAGCCGGCCGGTATAGCGACAATGGGGGATATTTGGCAGGAGGGGACCATAACGAATTTTGGGAAGTTGGAGGCGGAAACTGGCTACACACTGGCCAGTATATCACGTACCATAGACTGGTACGGAAGATTAAGAGTACGTGGTCCGAACTGGTGCTTGAGGAAGAACCAGATGCTACCATAGATATAATATACGACATAGCAGAGGGGGGACACGAGATATCCAGAATATACGAGATGATGATGGCCAAAGTGGGAAAGGAGATGGTGCAATTGAGACTAGAATGGGAGAAGGAAGTAGGGACCCCCATGGAGGATGGGATGTGGGAGCGTGCCCAAGGATATCACAAGAAGGTGTTGAGGAACGCAAGACTTAAGCAGATGCAATTATACATTACGCATAGGGCGTATCTGACACCACAGAGGATAGCCAGGTTCAAGAACGCAGGACGACAGGCATGCCCTAAGTGTGATGAGGAAAACGCGGGCATGGTGCATATGTTTTGGTCATGCCCGGTTATCGAGCGCTTCTGGGGCGAGGTTGCACGCAAACTAGCGGAAAAAGGTATCAAGATCGTGGTGGATATTGTGTGTGCTTGCCCGTTAGGGGCGTTCCCTAGGCCACGGAAACTTAGGCATGTAAGCAAACTGAAAGATCTGGCATATGCGCTTGCAAAGAGGAGAATTTCTATGGGGTGGAAGACGTGCCACAAACCATGATTGGAAGTATGGTGGAAAGACCTGCAGAAATGGGTGGAAGCGGAAATCACGGTATGGCTAGAAGCTAGCGGTGCTGGGGGGAGGAGGAAACTGAGACCCTGATGGCCTGGAAACTATTGGTAGCAGAACTATTTGGGTCAATATATGACCCGGTGGATCCCACGGAAGGGGATGCCCCATCACAAGTTGCAGCAATAGAACACTAGTGAGAGCAGGCTCGTAACGGGGGGTGGGTAATGGGAGGCAGTGAACAAGACTGAAAATGTATAACCGAAATGTTATTGTGCACACTGCAAGTTTGGTTTGTATTGTTTGTTTAAATATTCAATAAAAAATAAAAAAATATATATGTTTACCAGCTAGTCTGTAACATTCCCCAATAGCTAGAATAATCCATCTGAATAGAGGTTGTTTTGTCACTGCCAAACCTAATTTGTGACCAGTATAGCCAATGAATAACTGGTCATCCTGGCAAATTGGACATTCTTGAGATGTAGAAACTGAGAGCCCTTCTGGGGTCCAGTCTATGTAATCTCTCCTCTTCCTTTCCAGGATGAGGAGGCAGGTTAAAAGTTGGTAAAATTATTTTCTGTGACAAATGGAAGTCAGAGACTAGTTTGGGCAGAAAAGAAGGTTTCACCTTCAGAATAACTTTGTCGTTATAGAAAGTAGTGCATGGAGGTGTACAGGAAAGTGTCTGCAACTCGCTCACCCTGCGGGCTGACGTTATTGCTACTAACAAAATACTTTTGAATGTTAATAGTCTTAATGGACACAAATGGATTGGTTCAAAAGGTATGCATTTCAAGAATTTTAGTACAAGATTTAGATCCCATACAGGGACTTGAAAGGGCTTAGGTGGAAATACATTAGTGAGCCCCTTAAGAAACTGAATGATTAAAGGGATTTTAAAGTATGAGGTTTCCTCTGAAGAGCACTTGAAAACTGAAAGCGCTGCCAGATAACCCTTTATTTTTCCAATCTGGAGCCCCAGATTTTCCAAGTTAAACAAAAAGGATAACACCACCGGTGTATCGCATTGAATAGGATCCACATTCTTATCCCTACACCAGCTGCTGAATGTATTCCAGTGGCAGCGGTACAAGAATTTAGTTGCTGGCCTTCTGCCCGAAAGCAAAATCTCCATTACGTCATCCGGGAGGCCCCAATCCTTATATCTCAACCTCTCAGAAACCATGCGTGAAGTTTGAGTATCTTGACCTCTGGATGGAGAACCCAACCCTCCTCTCTCTTTCTCTCTCTCTCTCTCTCTCTCTCTCTCTGTCTCTCTCTGTCTCTGTCTCTCTCTCTCGAAAAGGTACTCTCTTTGTGGAAGACGTATTGGAGGGCAGATGTGCATATCCAGAAGGTCCGGGTACCACATCCTGCTGGCCCAATCTGGGGCAATTAGGATCATGGATTTCCCAAACTTTCTCAACCTCCTCATCACGTGAGGAATGACGGGACTGGAGGAAATGCGCACAGTGGTGGAAACTCCCAGCCCACTAGGAACGTGTCCCCTAGATCTCCTCTTGGGGGAAATTCCCTGCAGCAGAACAGTTCGTACCTCCGGTTGACACTGGTCGCGAACAGATCCACTTGAGGGGTTCCCCACGGGTCAAAGATCTCTTGAAGGACTTCTTGAGCTAGCTCCCACTCATGGGAGACTGTGCTCTGCCTGCTCAGAGTGTCAGTTGCTGCGTTTTCTTCTCTGGCTAGGTGAACTGCTGATAGGGAGACTCCTTCTTGAATTGGCCAGAACCACAGCAGCATGCACAGTGGTAGTGATCCTACACCTCCTCTCTTGTTGAGTTATGGCCACTGTGTTGTCTGTCATTATCAGAACATTCTTTCCTCATACATATGGCAGAAAGGCCTTCAGTGCTAGTTTGATTGCCCTCAGCTCCAAAAGGTTGATGTGTAGTTTAGACTCCGATGGAGATCAACAACCACTGATTGTCAGATCATTGGTATGGGCTCCAATACCCGCTTAGTGAGGCGTAAGTGACTACTGTTATCTCCAGCTATGGTTGCCAAACGCGTTCTCCCTTCAGAATGTTGTCCTCTCAGGCCCACCAGAGAAGGTCCTGTGCGACCCTGCTCGGAACCTGAAGAAGGCCTGAGAATTGCAACCATTGAGTCCTGAGAGCCCATTGGAGGGGTCTCATTCTCAGGCAAGCACCTAGCACCAAAGAAATGTAGGATGCTGTGAGGCCGAGCAACCTCAAAAAGTCAAACGCTGGGGACTCTAGAATTGGGTATCCATCTTCAGAATGTGTTAAGCCCTCACCTCGGGTGGCATAGCTTTCCCCGAGGTTGCATCCAGGACTGCTCTGATAAACTAGAGTCTTTGTGATGGTATCATGTTGGACTTCTTGAAATTGAGGGAGAAGCCCTGTCTGTGGAGCGAGTGGCAGGTGATACTGAGAAGTTCCAGGGCCTGTTCTGGGGAACGTGCCCTGATTAGCCAATCATCCAGGTAGAGGTAGACGTGAATCCCTCCTCCCGAGACTCGCCGCCACCACCATTAACTTGGTGAAAACCCTTGGGCGGAGGTCAGCACGAATGGCAGAACTGGAACCTGATAATGAGAACTGCCAACTGCGAACATTCTGTGTTTGTGATGGATAGGCAAATGAAAGTAAGCATCCTGAAGGTCCAATGACACCATACAGTCTTGGAGTTGGAGGGTCTAAAGGATCTGAGAAAGGGTTATCATCTTGAACCTGTCCTTCCTGAGGAACTTGTTTAGGTTTCGTAAGTCTAAGATGGGTCTCAATCCTCCGTCCTTCTTGTCGATTAGAAAGTTTCAGGGAGTACCAACCCTGTTCCTCTCCACTACAGGTACCAGTTCTATAGCACCTTTCTCTAGCAGGGTCAAAATTTCCTGCACCAGGAGCGGATCTGGAATATTGAAATAGTTGTTCCACGGTGGGTGATCCTGAGGCCTTTTTAGAAAGGGAAGGCAGTAACCCTGGGCTATCGTTTCCAATTCCCATGCATCTGAAGTAATGCATGGCCATTCTTGCAGATGCTGTGAGAGCCTGTCTCCCACCGTGGTCTTGTGGGTTAAGGCCTCAGAGAGGTTTTGAGGTGGCTGAAGCAGCAGCTGAGGGCAAAGTAGCCATTGCTTGGGCAGACTTAGTATCTCTACCTCGTCCACCATGACGGAATCTTTTCTGGCCTCTATGACTGACCTGTCTTCTCCCTCTTCCAACTGAGTAGTAGAATCGAAAGGACTTACCCCTCCAAGATGATGTATCGGCGTAAAAATGCTGAGGCTGTCTGACTGCGGCACTGACAGACTTAGCCCACGCTTTAGAGGTGTGCAGCTTTTCCAGACTTTCATCAGCCTTGCTGCCAAACAGCCTTGAGCCGTGAAAGGGCATATTGAGAAGCCTAAATTGTACATCTGGTGCAAATCCAGAGTTTCTCAACCACGCAAACCTGCACAGCACGGTACTAGTTGCCATGGATCTGCTAATACTATCTGCAGTATCCAGACCTGAATGAAGGCATTCACACATTGGATCTTTACCATCCATGATGATAGCCAGAAAGCCATCTCTTTCTTCCCCTTCATAAATATGGTCCACGGATATTGCTAAGCAATCCCACGGGGTGAACATAAACATTGACAAGGCACAGGTGGCATTAGCCAATTTCAAAGCCATACTCCTGGCAGTAAAGATTTTTCGTGACCAAGCGTCCACCCGCTTGTCATCCCTGTCCGGAGGAATAGTAGGGTATGCAGATTGTTTGGTGGACTTGGCTGCTTGAACTACTAAACTTTCCGGTGTTGGATGTTTAGTTGATTATTCTGGGTCACTGCTGGATGGTCTATATTTTCTAGGGAAGTTTTTGTTAACTGCCAAAGCAGTCTCTGGAGATTCCCAATTTGCGGCAACTCTTTTTTTGGAAAGCCACATGGAAAAGTAAAATTGGATCTCTCTGTGGACCTTGGTCTAATATATCAGTCAAATCATCCTGCTCAAATGTTGGATCAGGTCTACTCCACCCCAAAAATTCCATTACCTTGCTCATTAGCTGTTTATACAAGGCATCAGCATGGTCAGAGGGCTCTGGCTTTCCAAATCCTAATTCTGGTAGTGTATCCACACCAGTGACTGTTTGTAGATTTTCCTACAAATCTTTAATTCTACACTCTTCTGAAATTAATGCATCCAGTACATTTGGGGTACCAAACTGCAAGCCAAAAGGTGGAGTGTTATCATCTGAAGGCTCATGGTCTTCATATATTGATGTTAAGGACTTGAAGAAAACCTTTTTTGGCAAGGGCTTATATGTCTTGTCCTGCGCCAGTGGAGGCTTCGACAGCTTCGATAAAGTCGTTGATAACGACTTTGTAGTAGCTTTCGACTGTGTCATCAATGGCTTTGAAACTGACGTTGATGGCTCTGATATTGATGGCGTTGATGTAATTGGTTCAATTACCGTGGAAGTTGTCGACTTTTTCTTTTTCGAAGGAATCTTAGAAGGACTGGATTCTCGGCTTGTCAAAGCCCTTGTCGACTTTTCGTCAGATTGAAGCTTTGATGGCTCTCCATTCTTATGTCACAGACTCGAAGGTTCACATGGTTCACTCTTTGACTTCCCTTTGTTGTCTTTATGCAGAGCAACAGGGGCATGGTCTTTCACCTACTCCTTCGAGGCGGTCAGGCCACCTTCTCGAGCAGGGAGTCGGATTTTGTTGGGCATATGATTCTCTCGGGAGAGGAATCACTTGAGGTTGAAGGAGATCTGTGGTGTCTTCTATTTGCCTTCTTAGTAGAAGACGAAGAATGACCCAATGGACTCCTTGATCGAGATCTTTGTTTTTTTTTCGACAAGGAGATTCTCTTGACTTGTTGGATTTTCTCTTCTTCAAAATATTCGAAGGTGACTTTGAGGGGGTCCTACCCACTGCTAGCTGCTAGTTTACTTTTATGCTCCCTTAGAGCTGTTTCGGTCATCGCCTGACAGGAATTACACTCCGAAGTGCAATGTTCTGTGCCGAGATACCACAGACATATGCGGTGTGGGTCAGTGATCGACATTTTTGCCACACAATCTTGACACTTCTTGAAACCTGTCTTAGGCGTCGATGGAGCTGACGATGAAGACATTTTCATAATTAAATCTGGTGATCAAAGTTCAGTGAAGAACCGAAGCACGTCATAATTCTTTGAAGCGAATGCTGCACTGGAAAAACAGAACTGAATCCAACCACGCTGTGCACGCTACTTCTACTGATTATGACATTGACCGACGAACATAGGCGCTCGAGAGACATCGAGTCGACGTAATCGGTGCACAGCTCCCTCTGTCGAGAGATCGAAGGAGGAAAAGGTCTAGCAGGCCAGACTTGTTTTTCTTTGGAATGGCGAAGAACCTTTAATAGACACTCCACCCTGGAACCTTCTCTATTGGCTCTATGAGCAACAGCTTGGAAGGAGTGGGAAGATGGAGAACTGAAGGGAAGAGGAAGGCGGTAGCCCCTGCGGACCATGAACAGGGACCAGTTGTTGCAGGTTATGGCTCTCCATAGAACAAGATGATAGCACACTCTTCCTCTGAACAGAGAGCTGTGGATCTGCACCCTCATGTCACTTAGACTGTTTTGCTTCTGGAGTGGTGGCGGCTTGAGAGAAGATCCCCCGCAGAGAAGGACATGCTTGCTTCTTTCATGGAGCACTTGGAGATCTGTCTTGCCTACTCCAGTGGTTGTGGAAACCTCTAAAACCTCCTAAACTTTTGGCCGTGACTGTCTCTGAAGGTCCAGGAACCCTGGATTTACGGGGGGTTTGGTTAGAGCTGATAAAGATTTAGCAGTTTGTACACTGCTTTTTAAAAATTCAGCTCCTCTTCTGTTTCTGGGCTGAAAAGTTCTGCCCGTCAAATGGCAGATCCATAATTTGCTCTTGGATGTCTGATTGAAACTTGGTGGCTTTGAGAGCGCTTGTCGCCTAAGAGACGCACCAATGCCATACACCTAGTAGCTGTGTCCAGGTGGTGATAGGAGGCCTAAATGAGGTACTGAGTTACCTGGCAAGTGTCAGCCAAGCCTGAGGAGAACTCCACTTGAAATTCTGGTGGGGGGAGAGAGTCGTGGGCCGCCCAGGTATTTCCCGAACTTAAGGTTAGTTGCTGCCATTACTGCTTCCGCAGTGGCGTGACTGAACCTCATGGTGAAGTTTTGATAGACATTCTTCCCTGCATTATCCATGTGGCAGTCCTCCGACGAAGAAGTAGAGCAAGACGGTGTCTGACTCTATACGGAGAGAGTAGCTGCCGCCACATTAGTAGTGTCTGCTAGGTGTTGCTCATCACGCACAGTTTTTCCACTAGAAGGGATCTGTACCTCATGCCCACTCTTTTTGCCGAATTTGTATAGCTTCCCCCACCACATCAGGCTGAAGGTGTAGGCACAAACCTTTCCGTCTCTTTCCTTGAGAGGATTGATAAAAGGATTCCTTGGTCTGTCTGTGGACTTTCTGCAACTGGAATCCCCAGGTATTCCATAAGCCCTTGTGCCCTTGTGCACTGTAGTAGAATGCTTTAATAAACAAGGACACTTCCTCACAAAGGCCCTACAAGGAATTGCCATCTGGCAAGGGTGTACACGCTCGTAGCCTTTTTAAAAAAAATTAATGAATACTAATTAAGATGGTAATTCTATCTCAGAAAGGGTAGCCTGCTAATCTGACTCCTTTTTATAAGCTTCATGCTGAAAGCAAAGAAGAAACCTGTGCACTTCGACATCTGTCTCCTGATCTACAGCTCCTGCTCTCCAGTGGCACTGAGCAGATTCAGAACTCACAGCTGCACTGTTTGACAGCTGCTGTGACAGCCAAGTCACTACAGTGCAGAGGCTGCATTTAAATCTGCATGTCTGTCCCAAACCACATCATTATGAGAGTTACTAACCTGGTCGTAGTTGTAATATTTTAATATAAGCCATACTCAAGTTTAGGGTATAGTGGCTAGTATCCTCCTAATTATTAAAGCCACATCTGATTGGTATTATGCATGTGTCAACGCTGTGAGCCCCAGCCAACTGTGGACAGGCTATGTGTACTCCCACCCCATACCCTCCATGGGCTTTCTCTGCTGCACCCAACAGGACTGGAGCCTAGTGTCCTACCACTTTCTGATTCTTTGTGAGGTCGGGGAACACTTTTCTCCAGCAAGACAGCCCCTCAGCAGGAGCTGTGCTGGGAAACAGGAATCCAAGGGAACACACTTCACAAAAGGCCTAATATCACACCAGGAAGTTGCATACCAAAGGGCCTTTAATGCTGAGGGCATGCAAAGGGGACAGGATGAGTATAGAGAAGGGGGGGGGGGTGTTGTCAGCATAGCTGGAGGAGAGTTAGTCCATCTTGTTTCTTTTTGTAACTCTCTTTCCGTTAGTCCATCTTCTTTCTTTTTGTAACTCTCTTTCCTGCCTGCCCCCCACAATTCCTTTAGCACAAAGCGCTTTTGGTTTGGTGTCAGAAGGTAAAGACCCCTGGTCTTAAAGACAGGGACTGGACCCCTACAAGCAGTCTTGCTTTTGTCCGATCATCTCTGAATTTTTGGCTATAAAATAGGGGGTCTCCCATACCTTCTCTGATTCATCTTCAACCCTTCAAGAAGAATTAGTTGGACTCTGCTGGGAGAGCATTCCTTCCAAAGTCCTCTGTTGTTAGGTGAAGGCAGGCAATTCAAGGCAGAGACAAGCTTTCACCCTAACCATCCCCACTGCACATTCGGGTGACCTGCGGCTGGAGACTCTCTACCAGCTACCCCAATACCGAGAACCCCACGGGAGATCAATGACCCCTGCAGGTGTTTGCTAGCCTCCCCCGTATTTGGGAGAAAGAGAACAAGGACCTATATAATATATTATTATGTATTTGTAATTTGAAAATGCTTAAAACTAATAGTGATATGGCTGATAGAACATATATTACCTTACAGAGTTGCCCCAAACCTTGGATACAATTGCTTCCTGGTTTTCGTGTAAAAGCATTTGCTATTACTATGTTTTCATGTATTACTACATTGATATTACCTAATCGTATTTATTCAAACAATGCTTTTATGGAATATGACATTCCGATAAAAAAGAAGATGATAATGGCATGAGTGGTGCCAGTCCAGTAAAGAACACTATGTTGCAATTGTTTAAATATAGTGTTCTGTGAGACCTCCTTCTCTATGAGATGTCCCTTACTGCTTTGTTAAGTCCCGCAAACCGTAAATAATATCCTGTTCACTCTGCTCCCTCATCTCCCAAAAAGTGAGAAACTTCTCATCCCAACACAAATCACTTGAGAGAATAGAAGGGGGTTGATTGAGAATTCTTGGTGGTCTGAAGGCATCTGTAATTCTTTGATTCCTTCTCAAGATATGTAGAGTTGCCTCCTCCATCCTCAAAAAAATCCATCTGCTTTATCATGGTTGTTCCATCCTGTTAATGGTATGCACTTTATTGAACAAAACCAATCCTGCCTGTCATATTTTAATAAAGTTACTCACCGTAGTGACTACCTTACTCCTAGTCCATAGTCCCCTTTCCTCCATAATTTTGGGACATTCCGTCCTGTGGGACGGGACCGGATCACTTTTTGTAAAAAAAGCATCAAATTTAAAAATGTGTCCTCCTCTTTTTACGTGGGGTACTGCACGCGGCCGTAACACCACACTTCTTAGCTCTGCCCCACGCATCGCCCTTCAGTCCGTTTCTATCCACAGGTCTGAGACCATTTAAGTAATAATAGAGGATACTCATTAGAGGGGATGGCGGGCGGTCATATGGAGGAAAGGGGACTATGGACTAGCAGTAAGGTAGTCATTACGGTGAGTAACTTAATTATACTCCTACGTCCCGTCCACTTTCCTCCATACTTTTGGGAGATTACCAAGCACTCCTTACAGGATAATAGGTGGATGGCATTCCTTTACTGAAAGAGGTTTTCAAGAACAGCTTGCCCGAACTAGGCATCACCCCTGGAGCTCAGGTCTAAGCAGTAATGTTTCATAAAAGCTGATGGGGAAGCCCACGTGGCTGCTCTGGCAATGGTTTCCCAGGGAACATATTTTTGGAAGGCAATGGCAGCTGCCTTGACCCGCACAAGATAGGCATGAATTCCCTTTGGAGGTTGAATGGCCCTGAATGGAATATGCTTCAGAGATACAGGAAGCAATCCATCGGGAGATAGTTTTCTTTTTTTAAACAATTTTTACTAATTTTAACAACATACTGTAATGCTCACCTGGTATCCACAGGGACGTCACTCAGCCTGTTCTGACCTCTTACGACCTCGAACCCTTCTCTGGAGTCTACTCGACTGGAAACTGGGCCTGAAACACAGGATTGGCAGAGTTTAACTCCCTATTGTCTCTGTGTGCTTGAACCCCTTCTTCCCCGGGGTCCAACCCTTCCCTTTGATCCACAGCTCACCTTGTTTTCTTGGAAAGTGTGCTCTCCGTCCTGCTTTCAGCGCAGGGGCACCTTGATTGATGCGGGCTCGTTGCTGCCTAGTTACTTCACTGGCAAGAGTCCGACAGGTAAGTATAATGAGTCTTTTGAACAGTTCTCTAACTTCGTTCCTTTCCTTCCTTAGATGATGGCCGGCGTCCGGGGATGGCGACGTGCTGCTGAGATGAGTAGCGCTGAAGGTGAGTGAGAGCGCGATGCGCGATGCGACCCTTTCGTATTTGTATTGAACTGAGTTCTTTTTCTGTGTCTTTTAGGTGCCGCGACGTTTTCAGCGTGGATGCCGGTTATGAAGAAGAAATGCAGTGAGTAAGCGCGGTATGCGGCGCCTCTAGATGTTTCCATGCTAACCTGGAGTGTCTTTTCCCTCTTGCAGATGGATGAGAAGTTCCAGAGACAGAGTTCCCCCAGAGCGGCTGGGATTCAGGTAAGCATTTGAAGCTCGTACAGTCTTTAAAAAATAAGCGAAGATTTGCTGAATGCTTACTAATGCTTTTTTTCTGTTCTTTTCCCTTTTCCTTAGGAAGCGGTGTGGCGGGATGGGAATGACACCACCGAAGATGCCCGCAAAACAGAAGGAGCGATGAATGATGGGCAGAAGCGCCGCAAGGTAAGGCTGTTCCTAACAGTGTTCTTGTTCTTGCTGGAGCTGAGCGCAGAAGAAAGATGCAGGCCTACTGGAGACCGATCTGAGCACGATGAGTGTCACGCTGCAGGTGCAGAAAACACAAAGCATGTTTCTCAGCCTGGGCGTGGCTTAAATAGTCTCTGGGGATCCCAGGTGTCTCTGGGCTGAACCACACCCAAAAGACTAGACTGCACATGCAGTTCTGGGAACCAAAATATATAGGGGCATCCATCTTGTCCCCATCAATGCACTACAAGTCCAATCCCCAATGTTATCCTATGGGAGTGAGTGAGTCTGGTGCCACAAGCGTCAAGTCTGACTCCAAGTGGGTCTTTGGAGGGATGGAGAGGCCCTTGAGGGCCATGTAGGTGATCGTGGCCTGGCTCCAGCCTGACATCTTGGAGGGCTGGGGACATGAGGGGCAGGAATCATGACACATACCAAACTCAACCAAAAGGAATCGGACAGTGAACAACACTTATACATTTCAAGTCTCTTGTGCTATGTCTCTACTGTGTCCACTGCATTCCCCTTGCCGCCCTCCCCTATCCCAAGCCTACTCCACACCACCATCTGTTACCACTTCCACTAGGGACGCCTCTTCTTCTCCTCCTGCCGATGAATCACTGTCCTCTTGGACAGTTTGGGCAGATCCCGATAGCATGGCTACTAAGTGTCTCCGGGCCATCAATGTTTCAGCCCCCCCCCCTAGTAGCTGCTTCGCTCCACACCACTGTTTCGGCATCTGTCCAATTACAAAAGTTGTGCCACCACACTTCGACTTTCAGTCTACTACGTGTTTTCCAATTCATGGCTATTCTGCGCTTAGCCAGTATATAAGTCAGGTCTTTAAGTTTACTTACATGCTTAAGCTTACGCGGCCTGGGAAACCCCCCCACCATGCACGATCACAAAGACTCCACTTCTAGCCTTATCTCTTTCTCTGCCATGTGGTGGGCTACCTCCCCCCAGAACTTCCTTATTTCCGCACATGCCCAGAACATATGTGCCAATCCCGCATTCTCTTCCCCACATTTAGGACATGATTGTGTTCCTGCATTCTTAAACCTTGCAATCTTCTGAGGGGTCATGTACGCTCTTTGGGTAATATACAACTGGATTTGTTGCAACCTCACGTTCCTAGTCACTTTCTTGTGGTATCTCTGTACCCTCACCCACAACCCGTCGCTCATGTGTTCTCCGGCTTCCTCCTCCCAGTCCCGTCGCAACTGGCTCACCTCCTTTTCCACTCTTGACATCAATAGCTCATAAATTCGGGAGATCTCATGGCCACCGTCTGACACATCATAAAATGTTTCTATGACAGTGTCAGGCTGGCTTTTCAACATTACCACTGACCAGGTATTTCTTATCTTTTGCAACAGTCTGGTATATGTGATATATTGTCCGCGGTGTAAGCCAGTGTCCTCCACCAGTGCGTTGAATTCTACCACCTTTCCATCCTGCCAAACATCCCCCTCCGTTGCTATACCTATCGGTTCCCAATATTTCCAGACTGTCTTCCGTAATTGTTCATCCACCCCATTCAATACCACCAGCGGTATCTGTGGGGAATACGGGAGTGAATTCCCCATGATCTGGCAGGCTCTTTGCCATATCCTCCGTGCTCAGTCTAAAATTCCTGACCCCCCTCCTCCCTGTGATTTAGGTATCCATATCCATTCTTTCAGGAAAAACGGACCACATTCCGTTTCAGGAAATAAGACTGGTTCAGATGAAGATCAGATAGCACCTTTGGAAGGAAAGAGGGATTAGTCTGGAGGACAACCTTATCCTTGTGAAAGGTGAGGAATGGATGTTCTACCGACAAGGCCTGAAGCTCGCTTACATGACTTGCCAAAGTTACTGCAATCAGAAAGGCCATTTTCCATGAAAGGAATTTCAAGTCTGGCGTAGCCATGGGTTCGAAGGGTTTATGATATAAAGCAGTGAGGACCACATTCAGATCCCAGTCAGGATGTGGGCTGCGCACAGGTGTATACAGATGCAACAGACTTGCAAAATGCCTTGTAAGGACAGGGTTTGACAAAGAAAAAGAGCAAGAGTCCGTGGACAGATAGGCAGCAATAGCCGACAAATAAGTAGTCCTACAAGACAAAACATGCATGCCTGAAGCTACCAGATGAGAAATGAAAGATAGCACCGTGTCGATAGCAGCTTCTCTGGGATCCAGCTTTTTTGCTAAACACCAGTGACAGAAACAGAGCCATTTGCTCCTATACTGAGACCTGGTCAAAGGTTTTCTAGCCGCTTGGATAATATGCATATTATCCGCAGACAAATTGAAACTCTCTAAAGGTTTTGAACTCATGCACCAGGGCGCCAAGCTGAAGGATTGTGGGGAGGGGTGCCACAACTGCTGATCACTCTGGTGAAGCAGGTCGGGAATCAGCGGAAGCCTGATCGGTGAGCAGACTGACAGATGCTGTAGCTCCGAAAACCAGAATCTGGCTGGCCACCACGGGGCTATGAATAGGAGAGTGCAATTCAACGTGTTCCTGAGCTTGCATAGCGCCCGGTGAATCAGAGGAAGAGGCGGGAAGGCGTAGGCCCTCGTGTTATGCCGTAGAATCCCGAGAGCATGCCCCAGGGAAGAGGCTCCGAGCCCGTTCCTGGAAGCATAAAGAGGAAGTTTCCTGTTCAAGGATGTCACAAAGAGGTCCACTTCTGGAGTGCCCCAATGGCGAAGAAGCTCGGAGAGGATCTCCATGTTCAGCTCCCACTCATAGCTGACCACCGCTTGCCGGCTGAGAGTCTGCCGTTACATTCAGCTGGCCTGGAATGTGTACCGTCAACAGCCAAACACTGTGCTGAATGGCCCATTCCCAAATCTGAATGGCTAGATCTACAAGGGGAGGTGACCTGGTAGCCCACTGCTTGTTGACGTAAAACATGGATACTTCATTGTATGTGCGGATGCGAACCACCTTGTTCACAATGCCTGGCTTGAAAGCTTTGAGTGCCAGGAAAATTGCCAGAAGTTCCAGATAGTTTATGTGAAATTGTCTGGCCTGTGGCGATCACAGGTCGAAAACCGGAAGATGATCCCTCATCGCGCCCCACCCGATAAGGGAGGAGTCCGTCGTAATGGTCACCTGAGGGGAGGGCTCCTGAAAGGGTGCACCCACCGACAGATTGTTGGAAGAAGACCACCAAAGGAGATATGTCATTGTGTAGGGTGGAACCGGGATCATTTTGGTGTCCGGGTCCACCGCCTGAAGCAAAGAGCTCCGAAGAGCCATCTGCGTAAGTCGTCTCTTGAGACGCGTCAGGGGAAGAGCAAGCACGCACGAGGACATGAGGCCCAGAAGCCTCTGGAACCACCAGGCGGACATGCTCTCTGACTGAATGAAGACTTGACACGTGGTTAACAGATCTGCCATCCTGTCCACCATCAAGTACACCCTGCAGTCGACCGTGTTCCAACAAAAACCCAGGAATAGCAGGTCCTGAGAGATCTTCATGGAGGAGTTCCGCCAGTTCACTGACAACCTAAGACTGAACAGGAGCTGCAGGAGAGACTGAAGATTGCTCGAGGCTTTCACCGGTCAAGGACTGCGCAGAAGCCAGGCATCCAAATATGGATACACATGAATACACTGTAGCCTTAAAAAAGCCACAATGACTGACATCATCTTTGTGAAGACACACAGCGCAGAACTGAGACCAAAAGGGAGCACTCGAAACTGCTCTCCCAGGGGGAACCGCAGATATCTCTGATGTGGGCTCCAGATCAGGATATGCATATAAGCATCCTGAAGATCCACTATGCTGAGCCAGTCGCCCTTCTGAAGAGAGGACTTTATTTGGCAGGGCGTAATCATCTTGAATTTCTCTTGGGGAAGAGAAAGGTTGAACTGGGAACGGTTGGAATGGTGCGCAGTCCAGCCTGGTTGGGTTTTGGCACCGTAAACAGACGAGAGTAGAAGCCCTCCCCTCGTTCCACTAGGATAGACTACCTGTCCCTGAAGAAGAGGCTGCTGACCGAGAGAAAAAACGGCCACATGGCTGCCTCTGGCGGAGTTACCCGGCGGAGGATCAGTCCTGTGCGACCTGCAATTTTGGAACTCTCTAAAGCCTGAAGAGGATCGAGATGGGGACCCAGATCTCTAACCTTTGACTGGGGCCTTCACAAGCAGCAACAGAGACTTGCCAGATTGCGTGCTCGCCTTAGTCTTGTTGAGCTCGGCATCTGTTGAAGAATGAAACAACTCTTTGCCCTCAAAAGGCAGGTCCAGAACCTTATCTGGGACCTCCTTCGAAAACTTTGTTGCATGAAGCCACGTCTGACGAGAGGTGTCCACCCCCAGCCTGAGGCCACGAGCCGAGGTGTCAACATGATGTGCAGCAGCTTCCAGCATATCCTGCTCCATCACTCTAGCGTCTGACAAGCCGCCTTTAAAGTCTTCTAACCTGTTGACAGGAATGAACTCCTGGAAGTCAGCCAAATCTCTCCATAGTTTCATATTCGCCGCCGCCAGGATGAGCTCTGCAATTGCAGCGCCGAATTGGCAAAAATCTTCTTGCCCAAGGAATCAAGCCATTTGTCCTCCTTGGACAGAACTTGAGCCGCAGCTGCCGAAGTCGCAGAGGCCGGCTTAGATTGCAGAGTGGCAGCCGCTACCACCGTCGAGGACGGGAGCAGGCATGACTCCAAGGCTACTTCCTCAGAGGTGTGAAGCCTGTAACAGGCATCAATTCTTTTATTTATGTGCAGCCTGTTGTGAGATTTATCCCAGACCTTGCGAGCCTCGGCCAGGACGTCCCTCTGAAGGAACAGGACGGTGCGCTCCTTTGGAGACAAGGTCAGTGCCCCCGAAAGCACTCCTTCCTGCGGAGCGGGTGCCTCAAGCACTGGTATGTCAAGAAGTGACATCATGTCCAATACCTGGTCGTGAAATGCTCATACAGAGTGGGGCTGGTCCTCACTGTCCTGATCTGCCAAAGGGTCGTCTAGAGCATCCGGATCGCCCGACTGCAACGCAACAGGCGTCAGATTGACATCACGCTCTGCTGAAGACTTGTCCACCGTTGACAAGGGAGGCAGAGGCGGAAGAGCCGGAGGAGGGCCGGGAGGCAGAGGAGGTGCTACCACTGGGGAGAAAGGCACCATGACAGGAACTGTCGGGGCAGGCAACGGAGTCTGAGGGCAAATTTCCCTAAAGAGGCCCTTAATGTACTCCCTCATGTGATCAGAGTTCATTAGACTATGAAATTTCCCAAAAAAAGCATCCTCTGCCAAGGCCTTAAGTGCCGGAGTGGGCAGAGGCCTCTCGGGAGGAACATAACACCACAAACGTAGAGAGGAGGGTGCCAAGAGGGCCCGCCACCAACCGGGTCTACATAGACCAATGGGGCAGATGTAGGAGGAAGCGAGACTGAATGTGGTAGTAGCATCCAAGCACGCCAGTCATAGGAAGGGCGGAACGGATTTACACTGTTGCGTGGATAAGGTTGTCCACCAAAAAGAAGATTCCCAGCACCTGCCGACGATAGCGTGGGTGTGAGAGAAGAATACAAAATGACCGCTGTAGACCACGCAGGAGCGCCCGCCATTTTGTGACCATCTGAGGAGAACTGCGTCACATGTGTAGATGAGGCAGTTGACTCCACAGATTGGTCAGGGGACTTGACTGAAATTTTAGCCTTGACACAAGGATCCTCGGCAGAGCCGGTACAATGGGGCCTTAGATGTTTACTGGACATCCTGTGCCTTGAATCAGCCTCCAAAGGAGGGACCTCGGCAACGCCGGTAACAGAGGAGTTACGGTCGACGACCTTTCCCTGTGCCCCCTCAACAGAACTGGTACATCCGTGAGCGCGGGAAAGTTGAGGAATCCACCTCAAAGACAAGACCTTTACAGGCCTCTCAGTTCTGTTGGTACACACCTTAGCCTCGGAACAGAGTCCGGTCTTAATAGCTCCCTTGAGAGGGGCCTCGAACTGTGGTTCGGTACAGAAAGCCTCAACAGAGGCCTCAGGATACACCCCGGTGTCTGTGTGGGAAGCTCCAGACAAGGAGACCTCATAGCGAACTCCAGTACCCAACGCCTCAGCACGACTATGCTGGAAATTAGCACCTGATTGTTGAACCTCGGTTCGTGATCCGGTAAAGGCAGGCCCCTCACAGAAACCCTCTGAGAACACCCTGGTACGCCTATTAGGCCTGCGAGGCACCTCAGGGATAACCCCGATAGCAGAGCTTTTGAAGCCCCTCCCGGACCTGGAGGAGCCTGGGAAGGAGTCCCCAGGGCCGGGGTGCCCTCAAAAGTAAAGAACTTACCGTGCGCCTCTTCTTTCCGTCAATGAAGAGTTGGAAATGTGATGGAGGAACCTTCTGGAAGATTTCCTCCCACTTACAAAGACGACGTTGAAGTGCCCAGACCAAAAGGGAGTCGCAGAAGAAACACGAGTCCTAAAGGTGATCTGTTCCCAGACACTCCAAGCAGAGAGAATGAGGATCCGCCCTAGCGAAGCGACGCTCGCAAGACGAACAAGTGGCAAATCCTAGGCGCTCCGGCATAGACGGAGGACTATGCGATTGCAGAACCGGAGCAGGAGAGAAGGACAACGGGAAAGAAAAAAGGTCTTCCCAGTGATGTTAGTGTGTCCAGCCCCGACCGCGCAGAGAAAAGGACTGAAGGGCGGTGCGCGGGCGGAGCTAAGGGGGGCTACGGCCGCGTGCGGTACCCTGCATAAAAAGAGAAGAAGGACACATTTTTCAATTTGATGCTTTTTTTACAAAAAGTGCTCCGGTCCCGTCCTACAGGATGGAATGTCCCAAAAGTATGGAGGAAAGGGGACAGGACGTAGGAGTGATATAGCATATGACATATAGCATAAAATCAACACATGTATACATTTAATAGGTTGAGACCTTTTCATTAAATTGAGAAAAGTTCAAAGCTAAGAGAGGAATGAAATGTGTGTCACAAAAAAATTCAACTACTCAAGGATTCATTTATGTTCACAATTTATATTGTCAGCTTTTACAATGTTTCTGAAGAGGGACTGCAGGGCGGCCATGCTAAGTGGAATCCCTAGTCTAACGCTCAACCTCCCATGAGTTCCCTCCACCCTAGACAGGTTCCACAATTCCCCAGCCAGACATAAGGTTATATACCAAACTACAAGTGAGGGCCTAATGTCCACAGCCTTGTCTATCTTGCTACCCCCAGAGTTTTGTAAGGAATCCTTTTTTTTGCAGATGCCACATAGTATGATGTTGAAGATATGCCTTCTCTCTCCCCCTCTCCTCTCTCTCTCCTCCTACCACACGCCTCACTCTCTCACTCTCCCCCTCAGATCTTTCTCACTCTCTTTCCTTCTCTCTATCCTACTACTCCCTCCTATCTCAATCTGCCTCTGTCTCTCTGATCGTTCCCACTCTCCTCCCTTCCTCTCTCTTCTACTGCCCTGTCCTATTCTCCAAGCTTCCCCTCTATGCCTGCCCACTTTCTCGTTCACCCCTTGTACTCTCGTTCTCTCTCTCTCTCCCTCTGAACCAATCTCACCTTCAAGTGTCTCTCTATCTCTACTACCACCTTCTCTGACAGCTACTTTCACAACAACCACCCCATTCTCTCACTCTTGGCACCACTCTCTTTACCTGCACTCTCTTTCAATATTGACAACAATGCCTCAGCACTCTGCTCCAACTTCCAGCCTTCACCTTGTCTATCGGTACACCATCTCTCTTCCTGAGCTCACTCGATCACTGTTCATCCACACTCTCACTCCTCCCCCTTCCCATTAGTCCTTACTACCACCTGACCACTCTGGCCAATGTATTCTTACGCATTCCGTAGGGACTGGATTGCATAGGCAAAACATATTAGAAACCTGAATTTGCCAGTGTGGCGGGTCACAAGAAGGAGTTGGGCACTTTAAAGACATTTTAAGGGTTCTTTTCCTGATTGGTGCAATGCCTTGGAAGGTAAGGGGTGGAAGGTGAGGCCCAACGCCCCCCTGTGGATTTTTGTGTGATGACGGGACTAGGGCCAATCGGGATGTTGAGGTCCAAACTCTACTGGAGAGCATGCCAATTCTATCTTAGATTTTCATGGGGATGTTGGATGGATAGGTACTACTGGGTGGGCCAACTCTATATCAGATTGCCCAGATCCCACTACTGACACCATATACGGCAGGTCGGAAGAAGGAGTCTGGAACTTTAAGGACATTTTAGGGGTTCTGTTATTTAAACTATAAGAAAAATACCTAACTTTCCCCGTCGCTAAAGCGATTACCCTGCCTATCTAAATAACGAAAGGCGTTTGTCTGTCACCAGGAAGTCCGAAACAAATGTCCTTGGTCCAAACCTAACTCTACCTGACCCTAGCACTAGTATGAAGAACTTAAAGTAGGCCAAAAGAATGTCTCTTTTCTCCTGGTCTTTTATTGTCTCCTTGTATTCTCTTTATAGAAATGTCTCTCTTTCAAACATGCATTTCTTAAGACAATCTTCTTGAATATTCTCTTGATATCTCTTTAATGAGGTCTTGTAGCTCTTCCAAAATATTCCTGGTTCTTGTGCACTCTTTAGTGATAAGCTTATAGCAGCTTTCCTTGAAACACACTCTCCGATTCTTGTCTTTGGTTGTACATCTCTCACAGTCATTAAATTCAACCCCTCCTAGGTATGATATTACTTTATCCAGTTTTATTCTCCCCCTCTCCTGGGTTCTCTGTATTGTCATATTACTTCTCTTATATTATTCACTTGACAATCTTAACTCACAACACTTATTACACATTGCTGTGCACTCTTCTACCCTGTATTCATGGGGCCTTTCCCTGCTTTACAGGGTATTTGTTTCCAGTCTCTCTTTCCTTCTCATACAGGGTTATTCATTACGTTATTTATTGGCTTCTCAATATTCCAGTTAGGCTGTTTTAGTGTTCGTATATCGTCCTTATGACTAAGACGCATTTATCCTCTCATATACTGTTGCCCTGGCTGCCACCTGCTTCTCCAGTTCTCCCCAGTACCTTTGTGTATGCAGGGGAAACTTGTGGTGCTGGGCACTTGCTCAGGTAATCGAATTTGTTGTCTGGCTTCTCGGTCTTTGGTTTTAAAGGTGTTCTGTTCTCAGCCTCCCTGCATGCTGCTGCCATCTATGGACGCTGGTGGTAGGGAGCTCCAAATGCCCCCGGTTATGATGGCCTTGGCATCGTTAGCCAGGCATCTCACCCACCACGATACTGTCATGATCACGCCACCACCTTGCACAGGATTCCTCTTCTTCTACCAATGACTTCCCTGTTGTTGTACTTGCTGACTCTCTGTGTTTCAAGTGGGCATTCTTTGCCTTTCCGAAAGTCTCTGGCTCTGTGGCTTGCTTTTGCTCTGCATCTCCAAGGCGTGTTTACTTCAGGGGGCTTCCTCTCCGTACCACACAGTTATCTTCCTTCATAATCCACTCGTCCCAGTTAAATACCCAGTTAAATACATGTCTCCTAGTAAGGAGTCACTTCCAGTGAGTTCTCACTTGCCCAGACCGCTAGGGAGTGTCATGCGGAGCGGGCTCACCTCCCTAGCCTCATAGGGCGTGGCTCCCCCTTGGGGAGAAGGGACGAATACTTTTGATTTGTGACACACACCTCATTTTTGCTTGGGGGCGTTCGTGTCTCATTGTGGCCTGTTGTGTGCATCTCCATCCTTCCAGCCTTGGAAGCTGAAGTTCCTGTCGGTAGTCTGGATGGTGTCAGAGGAGCGAGACTCATATTTAGCATTCCTGTTTCCTCGCATTGTGTGCTCCACCGCTGACAAACTGGATTCTGGAGATGACAGTTCGGTAAGTAATATTAGAAGGCACAGTGCAACAGACAGTGGTACCAGCATTTTCTGCAAACCAGGCACTTTCAGGGGGTTCAGCAATTGCCCTCCCCCCAACTATCCCTCCTTTTCCACCCCTTTGGGATACCTTTCCTCCTTCAACTTTCTAATCTCTACAAGTGAGGAACTATCCATAATTAACTCCTAAATATCACCTCAAAATGATTTTGTATCTTTTTCCCTGAATGCAGTCCAGGATGTCTCAATGTCATTTGCATTATCATGCAGTAGCCTTCTCAGACTCTTCATTTTATAAATATCTTGTCCCTTTCAGGTCCACTCCCTTTCCATTGGTAAATTCTCCCTCTTCCATTATGTTGCTAAACATGCTCTTGCTGCTAATAAAAGGAAGTGCATTAAATGCTGTATCGGACTTCTTCTCCTCTCCTCCTCCTGTAATCCAAAGATCACCAATATCAGATCCAACCACCTAGGGGTCCTCTCCAGGTCTTTGGTGCAACCTAGTACCAATACCCCTGCACTTTTCCAGAGCTCCACCACCTGTGCAGAAGGATCCCACCTTCCCACCTCCCCTCCAGAACAACGGGCTCAGCATAGGGAACATCTTAGACAACGGTGCAGGGTTGTACTGCCATCTATGCAATAAATTCAGGTCATGCAATTTGCAATGGTATGGGATGGATGTCTTGTAAATATTTCTACATAGCAAGGACCATACTCCCTCCAGGACCTCCATCTGGTGTTCTCTCTTCTACCTGAGAGGATCAAGATTGATGGTGGACAAAATGCTGGGACATTGTGGTGTCGGAAAACAATCACTGCTTTACGTTTGGGGAATATTATTAGTTTCCAGAACATCTGGGCTCCTTTTATGGAATATGTGGAGAAATACCCAGGACTGACGCGCCACCCGTCCATGACCGGGCGGCTTACATAGACCCCAAGGCTAGCAGTAGCAGCCGAGACGTATAGAGTCTCTCGCACCAGCAGCAAGGGAATTCTCCCCGGAGAAGTAGACCCCGAAAATGTACTGCTCCCCTGTGTATGCTTGAACCATGTGGCGACCTTGCTATTATGTGAAGAGTTGATGATGTATGTTCTCCTGGAATAAATCCATGTTGATAAGATTTCTCTGGCAAGAGAACAAACCCAGAATAGGATATCAGACATTAATCCTACCCAAAGAGGCAGGCAGGATCTGATTTTACAACCTGGAGAATTACTATAGGGCATCCTAACTGAAGGTCTGGGTACCGCACCTCAGAGACGACAAGAAGAAGCAATGGGTCTATTTGTAGAATCAGTTGTTAACCCCTGTCACAGTGGGAGAATGGCTAGAAGTGGAGGGGATAGGATACTGAAATGGTATGGTACCACCAGACTTTAAAATGTTTATGAGACATATGGAAAAAAGGGGAAAAATGGCATGGATCAATACCTAGCCATTCCCACGTAATCATATATCGTTCCTTCGATCCGGGGTGCACTGTATATTCACTCTTGGTTTGAGGCAGGGCTAAAGAGAGTAGGACACATGTGGAGCAAGGGAGAATACAAAACAATGCAACAGCTAGAGTAGGAATTGGCTGTAGGGAGGATCTTGGTTATCACATATCTGCAGCTAACTGGGATTCTGACAGACACCAGATGGAAAGATGACATACAGAGGCACCTTACCCCGTTTGAAAGTATACTGGGTAAGTGGACGAGGTCGAAAGGCCTCACATCTCAACTATATTGGGAAATCACTAAGGCAAAACAGGTATCCAGTCAATATATCTAAAACATTACAGAGTGGTAAATTTCAGAGTGGACCATGATAAACACTACAAACAATAATTAAATAAATAAAGATTAATGGGGTAAAGGGGTTCAAATCGGTCGGGATGGGGTTGGGGTAGTGTTATAAGGGTAAACAATCGGGCGCTTGGGGGGAGACCCCCCAAATAAAAAAATATATAAAAATTGGTTTTTGTCAGTATTTTTTCCTTAATTAAATTTACCACTCTGTAATTGTGATCGGTAAAATCACATGTAACCGCAAAACACAGCGAGGAAGAGGGATTGAGGCGACCTCCAGATGCGGTGTGTTATTTTACAGTCTTTCTATAGTAACCCACTATTGTGTGTGAGGGCTCAGAAACATGAGTCGGACACACAGGTATAGTTTGTTCACAAGTTGCTATTTGTATTAAATAAAAAGGTGTGAAACAAACGCCCATCTCTCCCTACCTAACAAGGATGTCTCTGTCTTACAAACTAAGGATAAAGAAAAATGACCTAGTGTCCAAAAAGTGTCTGACCCTCACACTTCTATATACAACAAAATAATATAAGGTTTGGTTACCATTCGTAAATTCCACATAGAAAAATACAATGCTGAACTCAAAATTTATAACCAGTAATCCTTGTGACCAATGTTGGATTCCCTTCCCTTGGAACATTACAGTAATATTCAGAACAAAGTTCAATTTCAAGAAAGGTCTGTATAGTAACAAAGTTACATTCAATGTATCATACAAAGGGCCTCATCACGAGTTGGGCGGTATCCCGGCTATAATACTGCCCGACTGTAATAGCCTTAGCACCCACCGGTCCCGCGGTATTACCGCTGGATCACGGGTTGGGCGTTAACAGTAAATCCCCATTCCCCATTGGGTCCATTGTATCCAATGGGGCATTTTCAGCGCTAATACTGCGGGCTAATACAGCCGCTGGAAATACCGCCGAAAACAGGGCGCTAAATGGAATGTCCACCTTCAGAAATAAGCTGGAGGTAAAACAGCCCATTTATTTGTATTTTCCTTTTGTATTTTATTGAATTTATATAGCTCTTTAATCCAAAGTGCTTTACATGAGAACAAGCAAAAATACAAGCATAAGATGGCAATTGAATCGCAACACGAAAACAGTATAAGGAACAATTTACAATATTGCTGAGGTGAGGAGGGAGTAGAGAGGGACAGAGGTGTGCAGGGGAATGGGAGGTATTAGTGGAGGTAAGAGCGGAAGTAAGAGGGAAGGCAAGAAGGTGTGAGGAAGAAGAGAGGAAAGAGTAAGACTAGATGAGAGCCGGGGGTGTGGTAGAAGGGGGTAGAGCGGATGGAGAGGGTAAGGAAGAGCAGGAGTAGGAGGTGAGGAATGAGGCGGTGGGAGAAGAAGGAGAGGAAGCAAAGGGTGTTAGGGAGGGGAGTGGAAAAGATAAGATTTTAGAGAAGAGCGAAAGGAAGTGTAGGAGGGAGAAGAGCGGATGTGGAGGGGGAGGCGGTAACAGTATTACCGCTGCATTTAAGGGCTGGCCCTATCATGAGTTAGGCCCTAAATGGCTGTTTTACCGCCAGCTTTTTTCTAGAGGTGAATATCCCATTTAGCACCTTCTATTACCACTGGCTGTATTAGCTTGCGGTATTAGCGCCAGAAATTCCCCATTGGGTCCGATAGACCCAATGGGGGATGGGGATTTACCTTTAACACCCAACCCGTGATCCGGCGGTAAAACCGCTGGACCGGTGGGCGCTAACGCTATTACAGTTGGGCAGTATTACAGCCAGGATACCTCCCAATTCGTGATGAGGCCCAATGTCTCCTGTCTCCTTTCACTTGGCAAAGTGTTTGTTTCTCTTCCAAAGGCTTACTCACAACCAAAGCCCTTTTACTTGGCAAAGTGATTATCTCGCTTCCAGAGGTTTGGTCACAAATCAAAGAAATTGTTAATGTTTTCACAACTTCCTGTTTGGAAGAACAAAAGTATTTTCCTTCCATATCCCTCCTGCTTGAGATAACAAAATTCTCCTCCAAACATAAATTCATAAATCAAAAGTGTTCTTTTGTCAACAGGCCAATCACTTGCAAGCACCTTTTACTTCTTCAAAAGAAACAGTTTAGTCAGAATGGTTTCACCAATAATTTTTTGAAATGCAGCAGTTTATAAAAACAAAGTGATGGAGTCAACATTTCTTTTCCAACACAATCTTTTACCACAATCACAGTACTTAGAATCACTTCTTGCTGGTCCACTCGCCTGGAAGGACTAACTACAATTGTTCCCTTTCCTGGTATAACTGTTTGCCAGGATACAACCCCTACTAGTACATTTTTGTACTCTGTGGTAATGCGTGTTCCAAACTCTCCACAAAAGAACCATAAATGAGGAGATTTGAACCAACAACTGCTTCTCTTGATATTTTTTTAGCTTTTTCATCAAAAGGGTTTACATCGTTTCACGATTCATATTCCACAAAAGGATAATTCTTATTTTGCTTGTCTTTTGTCTTTTGGCAATGCAGGTTACAGTTCTCTCCCCCTTGGTCTCTCATACAAGGAAGGTGTTGCTCCTGCAGCCTTTGTTTTCTAGCTAGACAGCCTCTTGGCTGCAGGCAATACAGATTACAATTGTCTTCCACTTGACATCTCTTTCTGGGACAGCTGTACCCAATTTGACTTGGTAATATGCTTTTCCTGATTTGACTATATGGGTTATAATAATCTAATTGCAATCCTGTTCAGGAGAGTTATGTCTAATTTGTTTGTATATCAGCATCCTGTGACTTTGGCAATGCGGGTTACAATGTTCCTCGATTTGGAATCCTACATTAGGAGAGTTGCGACCAGTTTGACTTAATTTAATTGTTCAGTATTCAAAATAACTCTTATCATCTAGCGTCTCCTTTGGAGCAGCCCGGGGTCGCCTGTTTCAGGCCAACTCACTGGCATGCCTTGGCATGTCCTTCTGACTCACCGGTGTAGCATCTTCTCTATCCGGTACCTCTTCTGCTTCTAACAGCTCCTCTCAGTCTGCCGCCTTACGCGCCGATCTTCTATGGATCTTTCGCAGCTCTGCACACTCCCCGGTGTGAATGTAGCACCAGAGCAGTTCACCGCATGTCGGGAGAGACTCTCCCACACGGTGTGGCTCGCTTCAGTACCGCTTTCCGCTGTGTGTCCTTTGCACGGCCATGTTGTCCCAAACTCTGCAACATCTAGTATACAGCGTTCGGCTGCCACCACAACACCATCAGCTTCTGCTTCTTTCTGCAAATGCTTCTCCCGGTGCTGCCTCTCTCGCACCTGAAGGGCCTTCAAGTTTTTAAAGGTCCCGCTCAGGTGTTCTGCATTAAAACAACTAGACCGCTCATATCCATTCTTTATTTCTGAGAAACCTCTTTCTCGCCTCAGTACTAAGAGCATTATGGGACTTGAAGTCCATAATATTCTTACTTGTTTAATTCTTAGTTAATTCCATCTGATTGGGTAATTGAGAGTGTTCTGATTTAGGGGAAGTTATTAAAGGAGTTGGTATTTTCCCTTTTGGGTTTGGACCTTGATACAAGGCAGCATTATAATAGCTAGACGATGTGATGTTAACTTTCTGATCTCTGAGTGTACCATTTTCATGTTTATAAATAGGGTCTTTGGGCCTCATTACGACCCAGGCGGTAGCCATGCCCTTATTAAGGGCACGGCTGCCGCCGGTAATAATTTTAATTGCCCTTTTCTGGGACCTGGTAAAAATGAATCCCCATTCCCATTTGAGCCCCATAGGGCTCAATGGAAATGGGGAGCATGCTAATGACGGGTCCGTTGTTAGTATCCTGGACTGCTAGCGGGACCCGCTAAGGACGCCTGGTCTGACTAGGCGTTCCTTAGCGGGACCCACATCAGTCCTCGTAATAGGGCAGCCTGTAATGAACGGTGCTGGTCCCGTACCGGCACCATTCATTACGGGACCGCCAGGGTCCTAATGAGGCCCTTTGAGTTTGGTACTTGGGTAAATCCAGGAGAAGGATTCATACAGTGACAACATGCCATTAGACAGTTAGGCATTATGGAAATGTCATCCTCAGAAGAGAGTCACCACTTGCAGAGTCACTGCCTCCTCTTGACAGCCGTCTGTTCCCATGTGATCCTCCATCATGATACCACCCCCAGGGTAAGTATCAGGTAGCAGCTGCCTTACCCTGGTCACATGGGAGGAGACTTTAGGCCAGGGTTTAGTAATGACTCCGCAGGATTCATCACGTGTTATTAGATGTTTCATTTTTTTTCTTTTTTCTTTTACTAAGGTAAAAGCCTTTCTTTAATTCAAGTGTTTTTGTTTCCGGTGGGATACTCCTAGCAAGTCTAATTGAGCCAATTTAAAAGGATTCAGATATGATGGAAATCTGAGGCAGAGGTGTTTTTGGCCTTTGTTGCCAGACATATATTAATATTATGGAAGATGGGACAAATAAGGATAGCCTTGTACTGAATATGGGGCATCCTGAATTTAGAGTTTGAGTGCAATTTGCAACTGCTGGAAGTTTCACTGATCAGTCATCTAGTCATACCATCTGGGCTGTCCTTTTCATTATTACTCAACAAGTTACTTCTTACCTTGTAACATTCTTTCGACGGGATGTTCCTCCGACGTATTATCGACCCTCCCATCCATCCCCGCAGTTCTACTTCCCTTGTTGTTGCAGCTTACGCTCCTTCAGGGTGATTAGTCTAGTCCAGAAAGAATTATTGTGGGCTACAAAACGGAACTGAGCAACGGACGCTGCGTGCAGCCTTTACAGGCAGGATGACGTTGACGTCGATACGGCGGCTGTCGAGGGACATCGACTCGGAGGACGTCGACGCGCAGCGCCCTCTAGAGAAAAATTTTCCGAGGCCAGCAGAGCTGGAAGGAGATATCTAAGATAAGGAATACGTCGGAGGACACAATCCCTTCGAAAAATTACTTACTTGATGTTCTATCTGGTGGACATAGTATTCCCCACACAGAGTGCTCATCTTCTGAAATGTCTAGTCTACACAATTGACACTGGAAAATGTTTTCCAACTACAAGACGGCACCATTAAGCTCTGTCATCGGTTAGCTCAACTCGTCGACTCAGCCTCGTGCCGCAAAGGCATCATCGGGGTACATGTACAGATCCATCAGTGACATTTTCTCCCGGTGGCAAGGCAAAGATGGCCAAGGAAACATAATTTGGAAATGGTCACTCATCATTTCCTTCCAAAATTTGAATTTAATAGGATCATTCTAATGAGAGGGGCAGATGGAAGGGCAACAAAGAATCTGTGGGAATAATAATTTATATACCAGAAGAACAAATTACTTACACCTGGTATGTTCTTTCTACTGGATGTTCGTCCCATTGATTCCTCATCTTTGCTATACCGATATCCTTTTCCTGTTTTTAGTCTCTGAAGCTTTTCGATGGTAGAGGGCGATGTGCGTCCTTGAGTCGATGTCCCGCTATGGTTCCCATTCCCGCATCACTACATGACGTCAGCGATGGAATAAATAGCATGCACCCCACCTGTTGCCTCAGCTCTAGTTTTCCCCCCATTCTGCACAGCTGACTTGAGGATTGTGAAAACCCCTTGGGCGTTGAGAGAGCGATGTATTAAGAAGTTCACCCACAGTCAGAGAGGTAGGCTGGGAGGGTGATGAGGAATCCATGGGAGGAACATCCAGTAGAAAGGACATTACCATAGATAAGTAATTGTTCTTCTAATGGATTGTGTGCTCCCACGGATTCCTCATCTTTGATAGACTCCCATTGCAGTTTCATAGAAGGAGGTGGGACAAGTGAATTTTCCTTACTGGTTTATAGTGTGCAAAACTGCTTTTCCAAACCTAGCTTCCTGACCAGACAAGGTGTCTAAAAAAGAATGTTTTGAAATGTTGTTTTACGAATAACAAGTTGCAGCATTACAAATGTCCTGCCCTGGTACGCCTCTTTGGAGAGCCGTTGTGGTTGCCATCAAATAACATCTTCTTTACTGTTGTACAGTTGAATGTTGCTTTTATGTAAAGAGGGATGTTGTCACTTTTTTGGAAGTATTTGTTTCAATTTCTGTTGATCATTTGTATTTGTCTAGGTTGTTTTAAAAAAACGTTTTGATATCTATAGATGTAATAATTTTATTTCACATGTTCTGTCACAAATGCTTGTTTTTTTTATACTTTGAGATTTTGTAAAGGTTTTTATGAACCAAAAACAAATAAAAAAAATAAAAAATAAATAAAATAACATTCCGAAATACAAAGAATGATCCAAAGTGACAAAGTTTGTTTAGTCACGGCCAAACCTAGTCTGGGTCCACTATAACCAATAAATTATAAGTTGCACACCATAGTGACTAACGCACTCCTAGTCCATAGTACCGTTTCCTCTATCCTGTATGGGCGTACCTCCCTAGGGACAGGACTAGAACCTCCCCCCCCCCCCAAAAAGTGCCTTCCCCTTTAAATATGGAGCATGCAGGGGCGTGGCCTGGGGCGTGCACCCACTCCACTAACCCTGCCCTCCAGTGCCTCAACCCAGTCCCCTTTGAATGCAGTAGAATCTGTCTACTATTTGATAGGGGAGTGGATGGCAGGTCCTAATAGAGAAAAGGGGACTATAGACTAGGAGTACGTTAGTCACTAGTGTGACGAATCCTCGGATGTCATCCGTTCTCCCCTAGGGGGAGACCCTTCCAATGGGGCCAGGGTGGTGCGGACACTACCCAATAGTCCCCCTGGGGGTGGTGTACCGCGGGAGGATCAGATGGGGTTGGCACCCCCATGGGATGAGGGACGACTATGCCTGGAGAACGTGGTATGGTCTAGATACACCCTAATCTGCCCCATCCTCCTTCCCTATCCAAGGCCCACTAGCTCCCCAAACCCACATGTACATCTGCCTGCTGGAGCATGACTGAGACGAGGCATAGTAGTAACAACCATAGGGGGTCCATATGCCACATGACTGTGACAAAGAAGAGGTACAGAGCCACGCAGATCAGTGCTCCCATCCACACAGAGCAAGCTAGACAATCTAGTCGAGACAGTGGCATTATCAGGGAAGAAGGACTCACCAATTAGAGAGAGACTCCCTGGAAGAACCAGGACTTTCGAACCCCATCGAATGAAGAAGGAAAAAGCAGCAGAGGACAGAAAGAGTACCCGTCTGCCGAGATGTCCCAGAATGTCCACCGTGGTTAGGGTGGACCATGAGGCCGAACCGGAGCAACCAACAAAGCGAGAAGGCTGGAGAAAGAGAGACGCTTGGGTCACGCCACCCAGCAGCAGGGATCAGCTACAGAGTCCCCTCAGTACCTGGGACGATCGGGAGATGCCAGAGAGAGGAGAAGAAGCCCACAGCCAACCAAGAGGTAAGCGCCCGGAAGAAGGTGGGAAGAGTGCCATAGTTGCAAAAGGCAGAGAAATGCTATAATACAAGTCTGGGACCCACAGCCCATGCAAAGCTGCATCTGGGGTAATCTTCTTTGTGGCGGTACCTGGGAGGATAGTGCGCTAGGGCTGCCAAGTTCCTAAGAAGGGGAGACAAGGGTCTTGGACGAGAGAAGAGAACATAAAGGGACCTGGGGCCCGAAAAGTCAATATAAAGGGGTCTGCAACCCAAGAAAGAGAAACCAAGAGACAAGGGTCTGGGACCCGAGAAGCCAGTGTGAAGGGGTTGAGGATCCAAGAGAAAGGAACCAATGTGAAGGAGTCTGGTACCAGAGATCAAGAAATCTGGGCACCAGGGTTAAGGGCCTTCTTGAGGAAAGACAGTATTCCTGGCAGGGAAGTGTACCAGGAATACTAGCAAGTATATACATGGGTCAAGGACCCAACTGTACACAAGGACAATGTCCTCCAACAAGCCTGAGAAAGGCCAGGGGAAGGGAGACATTCCTCAAACTTTGTGGAATTGTGCAAACAAGCCAGAGAAAGACCAGGGGAAGATAGACATTGGGCCTCATTACACGGACGGCGGTAAGGGTTAACGGTCACCGTTAATGGCAACGGTGACCGTTAACCCTTACCGCCGTACTACGAGGTCCCTTTGCGGGTTGGAGGAATTAACGCCTGCTTCTTGCAGGCGTTAAGTACCAACCCGCTAAGGGACCTCGGAGCTAATTACGGCACCGCAAAATTGCGGTGCCGTAATTAGCGCCTTCCCCATTCCCATAGAGCCCTATGGGGCAGAAATGGGAATGGGGAAGGGCAATGGCGGAAAGGGGATTTACCGCCCCTCCAACCTTGGAATGGGGCGGTAAATCCCCTTTCCGCCAAGGCAGTGCCGGTAATTTACCGGCATGGTCCAGGGTGCTAATAGCACCCTGGATTACCGCCTTCCGTGTAATGAGGCCCATTACCTCAACTTTGTGGAACTGTGAGAACAAGCCTGAGAAAGGCCAGGGGAAAGAAGGAGACATTCCCCCAACTTTGTGGAATCGTGCAAACAGCCGAGAAAGACCAGGGGAAGGGAGACATTCCCCCAACTTTGTGGAACTGTAAAAACAAGCCTGAGAAAGGCCAGGGGAAGGGAGACATTTCCCCAACTTTGTGGAACTATGGAAATAAGCTTGAGAAAGAAGAGGGGAAGGGAGACAATCCCCCTAATTTGTGGAACTGTGGAAACCAGCCTGAGGAAGGCCAGGAGAAGGGAGACATTTCCCCTTCTTCATTGAACTGCCAATTGCGTAGATCTCTACATGTCCAGGGGAAGGGAGACATTCTTCTGGCCCAAGTAGAAAACATTATTTCCTTATTTAGATTAAGTGTAAGGGATGGAAATAGGTTTTTGACAGTATGGTGATCATACTTTGGTTGCTTGGACATTCTTGCACAACCCCTAGGATTTTTTTTGAGGCAGGGAAACCCCTCTTAAAAGTTAGGGAGAGTTTGTTTTTTCCTTTCTTTTCATTACAATAAAGGTTCCAGTCTTGTACTTCTGCACCCTTACACTACAGTGAGTAACTTATATTTACTCCTACATCCTGCTCACTTTCCTACATCCTGAATGGGCTATTATTACTGAAAAAGCCCCTATGGGGGCAAGTGATTTAATGATAATGATAATGATATTGATGTGTTATTTATATAGCGCCTTAATCCTTAACTCATCATGCAAACAAGTTCTTGAGCAAAGCTTGGCCGAAGTCTGCATCTGTTCTAGCACTAGTGTCTAAAAAATAGTGCTTACAAAAGGCGGATGGCGAAACCCATGAGGCCGCCTTGCTTATAAACTGCCATGACACATGCCTTTGAAATGCCACTGCTGCAGTCTTCGCTCTGATTTCATGTGCATGCAAGTTAGTCAGAGACAGCTACTTCTGTAGTTTGTACGCATCCTCAATGGCCATCACCATCCATGTTGCTCTGGATGCCTTGGAAGCCTGCCTACCAGGAGACGCGCCACCAAAGGTGACAAACAGTGCGTCTGACTTCCTGAAAGACTTTGTCCTGTTGAGATAAAATGTAAATGCCCTTCGTACATCAAGACCGTGAAGGGCTCTTGCCGCTTCTGACTGAGAATTAGGGAAGAAAGTGGGCAACACTATATCCTCAGTCACATAAAATGCTGACACTACTTTCGGCAGAAATTTCGGGTGTGTCCGTAGCACTAGCTTGTCTTTATGAAAAATGGTAGACGGTTCTGACGCCACCAGGGCCTGAATCTCACTGATATGGTGCACTGATGTTAACCCCACTACTAGTGCCGTTTTGATGGGCACCCATCTAATGTCTGTCGTGGCCATCGGCTCGAACTGCTTATGCATAAGCGATGCAAGCACCACGTTCAAGTCCCAGAGAGGGTGCTGACGCTTGACCAGTGGATATATCCTTGTAAGACCATGCAAATGTCTTCTGACGATCAAGTTAGAGATGCAAACAGTTATTGCCTTTGAATCCCTGCATGCCCCGATGGCTGCCATATATGTGCGGCAAGTGTCCACCTGCACTCCTGACTGAGCTAGATGGTCCGTAAATGATAGTACATGGTTTAAAGTGCAACTGAGTGGATCCACATTGTTGCCCTTTGCCTAACCACAGAACATTGTCCATTGGCTCTTTTCTTGGCCTTTCGAATGATACCCTGGTTACTCTGTGATAACCCCCAATACGCGAGGGTCACTCTCTCAGGAATCAGGCCGCAAGGGCTAATTTCCCTGTGGCTGGGTACACCACTGCACCCCCTTGCTGTGTTATGAGCTGTGGCTCGGAAATGGGGAGTGGAACTGGACCTTGCCTAGCCAACTGAATAAGGTAGGAGTACCATATTCTGGCAGGCCATACAGGCACTATGTGTGTCATCCTGCAATTCTCTGTTTCCATGAACCTCCTCACCACCTTCTGTATCAATGGAGTTGGTGGGAACGTGTAGCAACAATTCATGGGGTTGAGTTCCCATTCGTAGTTCTCTACCCCTAATCTGCTCGATCGATATGTCTGCTTCTGTGTTGCTCTCTCCCGAAAGTTGTACGTCCACTATGTGAATATCGTAAGCAATTACCCACTCCCATATTTGACTCGCTAGCTCGCAGATCGGTGGGGACATTGCCCCCCCCCCCCCGGCTCTCACCTGCTTGTTCTGGTAGAACAGGGATGTTGAGCTGTCGGTCCTGACAAGAACTACTCTCCCAGTGATAATTGGTAGAAATGATCTGAGGGCCAACTGAATCACCCTTAACTCCAGAACATATATATAATGATTATTGTCCCTCTGTGACCATAATCCATGCACTGTGAACACCTCCAGGGTTGCACCCCACCCACTGATGGAGGAATCTGTTATGATGGTGACATGTGGATCTGGCTGGTGGAAAGAAGACCCTTTCAAAAGGTTTGCCTCTTCCCTCCACCAACTCAAATCTGGTACCATGCACTGTGTCATGATGACCTTGTCCGATTGTGACCCCCCCACCCCTGGAGTGTGGTAGCTAGAGCTGAGTTGCCCTAATCTTCAGTGTGGCGTGTGGCGCAGGTAGAATACACGCCGCCAGAAGTCCCAGCAGGTGTTGAAACCACCAAGCTCTGGTCTCCTGTCTAGTAAGGAAATGGACCGTAGCACTCTTGAGGGCCACTAGCCTGTACGGGGTTGGGAAGATCTTCTGCACCCTTGAATCCCAGATAAAAAACCTATAATAGTAATAATAATAATAATTTGGCATTTATATAGCGCTACGAACCCTCAGGTATCTGAGCGCTGCTTATTATTACTCACGGTGTGTGGTGCTCATTTATCGACCTCGGAAGGACGAAAGGCTGAGTTTGGCCCCGCCGGGATTCGAACCTGTGTTAGCAAGCTCTGCACGGATGTCAAAGCGAGCGCTCTACTCACTGTGCCACTTGACCGGTTAAAGGTTGTGTAAAAGATCTGTGAGTTTGCTCATTGTCGACTGCACTGCTGCTGCCGAGCTGGCCCTCACCAGCCAGTCGTCCAGGTAGGGATATACATGGTGACACCCTGCAAGAAGCACAGCAGCCACTGCTTTCATAAGCCTCATGAAAACCCACGAATCAGTCCAAAATGTAACACCTTGTACTGGAAATAACACCCCATTACTGTAAACCTTAGGAATGGTCTGTTTGGTTGTCATATAGGGACATGCAAGTAGGTGTCTTGAGGCCCAGAAAGCACATCCAATCTCCCTCTATCAGCATCTCCGCAATTTGCACCAGCATCAACATCTTGAAATTTTGGAGAGAGAGGAAAAGACTGAGGGAAGATTGCTTGGGCACCACCCTCAGGCCCACCTGGTTCTTGTTTGGGATTGCAAATATTCTGGAATAGAAACCATAACCCCTTAGCTAGAGCGGTACCTATTCCATTGCAATGATTCGAACCAATGAGGCAATCTCCGCCAACAGTGTTGGGGATCATATCTGAATCGGCAGAGGGGATGAAGGAGGGCAAGTAGGAAGAGGGAGTTTAATGTCAATTGACACTATTGCTCAGAGTGAAGGGCTAACCTGCCACCAACTGGGGAGGTGTGGACCCGGGTGCCCTCTTCATTGCTTCTTTGCATCAGATGCTGCTGTTGAGGAGGGGCACAAGAAGAATCCCTTTGGAGCTGTTCTTTGTTGCTTGCGCCTGAATGTACTGGGCGACTTTTCCGGTTGCCTTGCTCTTCACTCCTAGAATTCTCTGAAGCCCCCGAAGGAACTGGCTCTGTGCTCCAACCTGCCTTGCGCTTGACTAAATGTTTTTCGCAGCTGGCTTAGCCAGGATGGTGAAGGACTTTGCCATTTGCGAGCTCGCCTTCTTTTTTTAAAGTTCGTCACCCATTCGAACGGCAAGTCCAAAATGCCATCCTGCCCATCGTTATTAAATTTGGTCACATGCATCCATCCCAACACATATGCCTCTACATGCAGTGTTGATATGCACCACAGTAGGCTCCATCAAGTCTTGAGACACTATTCTGGCTTCTGCGAGGCCCGCCCTAAAAGCCCCTTGCCTGGCCTCTGGGAGATGTGGGAGAAAATCCACTGTCTCCCTCCAAAGCTTCTGATTTGCTGCTCCCAGTATGGCGGCACCATTTGCTTGACGCATGTGGAGGCCGCCAGTGAGGTAGACTTTTTTGCTGAAAGCCTCTAGGAGCTCATCCTCCTTAGTGAGAAGTGTCCCCATGGATGTCCCTGCGCTAGCCGGCTGGGGTTTAGAATACATGGACACCACAGCGACTACAGACAAATGGGGCTGTGGGTGAGAGGATAGTAGAATGCTCTCCCCTTCAGCCTGTAAATTGAGTCGAGCTTCCTACTGACCGGCTGCGTAGAATGCAGTTTTAGCCAACCTTTCTTGGCCGCAGCCGCTACGTCCTTCTGCAATGGTACACGCGATTTGCTAGCCGCTCTTAAAGTTTGCACCTTGGCTAATATCCCACCTGTTGAGGGGGAGGTACTGTGAAGTCATCATGAAAAAGGACAAAGACAACAGATTCCAAATTCAAAACAAGCAATGTTATTTACTTAAATGCCAGGATGGAAAATGGCCTAACTTGCCCTATGCTTAGGTGGAATTTCCCTACCTAAATAAAACTAAGGAAAGTCTGAGTCAAAGAGTTCAACTTAGGAATCTGTCTGTGTCCAAACGCTATACTTGCCCACACAACTATTTCTGTACAATGTGTAGGGGTGTCAGCAACCAAAAAGGAAACAGTGTTCAACACAAAATTCTGAGCTTCTTGCAGCTCGCAGCATCCTTTCAGCTTCCTTCCCCAAGTATAAAACAGATCCACAAAGAAAAGTCACAAAATTCCCATCGTTGAGGGTGTCCACCTAATAGAAAAAGCAGAGAGATGTAAAATCCCGGGTGCCCTAATAGCGCTCGACGCAGAAATAGCGTTTGATCTAGTCGAATGGCCCTTCCTCTTCGAGGCATTAAAGCACATGGGAGTGGGCCCGAAGTTCATTAGGAGAGTAAAAGCAGTAGATAAGACCCTCAAAAGGAGACTCTCTACGAACTTGCGTTTGTCGGGAACATTGAAAATCACACGCGGTACGAGGCAGGGGTACCCGCTGTCTCCGCTCTTATATGCCATGTACTTGGAGCCACTATTACTATCCATTTGGCAAAACCCGGCAATACAGGGGATAAGATTTGGGGGGGGGCACAAGTTTATAGCTTTTGCAGACGACATGTTGCCGACTCTGACACAGCCAGAGACCTCAATACCAGCTCTTTTGCAGGAGCTTTCAATGGTGGAAAAAGTGTCAGGGCTAAAGAACAACAGGCCTGGGTCTCTCACAAAACCAGCGGGGCAACTGAAGAGGGCTTCCCCATTCAAATTGGCAACTAATGCAATAATGTACTTCGGGGTGAAACTAACCAACTTTATAGAGTCCATGTACGGGGGCCAACTATCCCGAGATACTTTCAAAAATTAAGACGGACCTGGCTAGATGGAACCTGCTCCGAATTTCGTGGCTGGGGAGGATAGCCTCCATACAAATGGTTGTGCTCCCTATATTGCAGAATCTCTTTCAGTCCCTTCAAAGTCCCGGCAGCATTCTTCAAATCTCTATACAGACTATTAACCCAATTTATATGCAAAACAAATGTCCAGGATCGCACTGGAGACCATGATGGCGACAAAGCTGAAGAGGGGCCTAGACCTCTGGAACTTCGAAAAATATTATGCAGCGGCTCAGCTGAGAGTTCTTCGAGAATGGTTCCCGGAAGATATGTCCAAGCCATGGGCCAGGATGTACCAGGCAGTAGCAGGCACCCCCCTTGGGGGTGTGCTGTGGATGAATAAGCAAGACAGACCCAGGAGCACATGGTTGAGCCTCATTATTTCAGGTGGGTGCGACATATCGGATAGACTGATTAGCCAGGGCCGAATGTCCACAATCCCATCTCGATTCACCCCATTGTTTGGGAACCCGCAATTTTCCCCAGGAATGGCGCAGGGATCCTTTGGGTAGTGGAAGACAGTGGGCTGCGTAAAGGTGGGGGACATGTTTGAGGGGGAGATCAGAACATTTGTGGACTGTAAGAAACACCTGGGCCTGGGGAAAAGGACAGATTGGAATACTACCAGTTGAGACATTCTTTTTTTAATTTGTTTTTAAATTTTATATGGTTTATAATAAACCTTTCAAAACAGAAAAGGAAAGTAGAAACCATCAGACAAACACACAAGCGGATTACAAAACTTCACAATCGATCGATCCAAACTTCATACATCAAATACGACCACAGGAGCATAATCTTGGAGCAGTGATTAGTCACAAGGCCTGATCAAAGTTTCTAAGTTGTTTGTTCTTACATCCTCAAGATATTCAAGTCGTGAGGCCATTGCTTCCAAGAAAAAAGTTAGCGCCAAAATTAGTCTTTGATCAGTTGCATCGAACATTAGTTGCCACCAGTCTTTTACACAATAGGTCGATCTTTCCGACGTGATACTTCCAAATTGACGAGTACTATCTTCAGTGAGACCCACACAGAATAGAACAAGATGTTGTAAAGTTTCTTTCGTTTCGTTACACAATCGACAAAGATCAGAATGCGACTCATTTTTTGCCCAATGGTTAGTTCTTTCGCGAGTTTTAAAGATATTGAGACGAAACATCATATAAAGTCTTCTTTTCCTTTCATCAGGAAATTGTTTCCAAGGAACGTGTATCTCGTTTAACGCTCGTTTTTCACCAGGAGCATCTTGCATAAGTTTATAGGTGCGTCTAAGATCACAGGTCTCACACCAATCACGTCTCCATAGTTTGATTTTGACATGATCAGGATTATTATGTAGTGTTTCGAGGTCTGTGTCTAGTTCTGTAAGCACGTTTTTACATCGTTGCACCCATAAATACAGTACAGAGTTTTTGTTGTTTTCTCCTGTATTTGAAAGAATTTTAAACTGCAAGGTGAGATCTTTAAGAGACATTTTACGAAACAAGGTCAATGTATTCCAGGTCACTCTTGCATTGATAGATGTTAAACTCATCTCATACCGTATACATGCAGAGGGAGTGCTTCTAGGTAAACCAAGGACTTTAGTCCAAAAGATGTTTTCGATCGAGTTCCACAAATCGGCTGAACAGCCAAAAGCACATTCTGCCCCATAAATTAAGGCTGGGGTAGCTTTTTGTTTGAAAAAAGATATAACTGGAAGCATGGAATACCGGCCATATTTTTTATGTAAAACCATAGCCTGTGTAGCCAGTTGTCGGCTCTTCAGTTTGTTTGTTCGACCCATGGAGCGTCGTTCAAACTGGAACTAATCCTCATACTTAGGTATTTGGTATCAGTGATAGAGTGAAGTTGTATTTTTCCTTTATGCCATTTAAAGGTGGATTGCGTGATGGTTTTTTGACCACGCAGATCTCTTAATACAAGGATTTCCGATTTTGCAGCATTTATGCATAGTTCATTTTTTTCAACATAATGTATCAATGCTGTTAATTTCCGTTGTAGACCAATTGGAGTTAGGTCTAACAAAATTAAGTCATCTGCATAAAGTAGATGACTCACATGTGACCCGTTAACTTTTGGTCAAAATGATCCCTCTCCGTTAATTGTTTGGTCAATATCATGAAGAAAGAAGTTGAAAATAATGGCGGCAAGTGGACATCCTTGTTTTACACCTCGAAAAGTCAGGATTGGTGTTGACAAATTCCCTTGGCAATCAAGTCGTATTCTGACATTTGTCTCAGTGTGCAGATCTTTTACTGCGCAAGAAGGCTTGGAGGACACATTGTTTTTTCAAGTTTTGCCCATAGTATTTCCCTATCTATACTATCGAAGGCTTGGGATAGGTCAATTACTGCCAAGTAAATCTTGGTCCCAGTTCGTATAGCCTCCATTTTCAGGGTATTAACAATGAATAGATTCAGGCTGCATCCAACTCCTTTCACAAAGCCACTTTGTCTTTGGTCAATAAAATGATTTTGTTGGGACCATTTTAGAAATGTATCTTTTAACATGGTAGCATAAACCTTGCTTAAAACGTCGAGAAGCGCAATCGGGCGATAGTGTGCCGGATTTAGTCTGTCGCCTTTTTTAAACACTGGAACAATAATAGCACTCTTCCATGATGTTGGTGTCTCGCATCTTGTCGCAATTTTCTTGAATAAGGTATTACAAAAGGTCGCCCAAATTTGTGGGTTTTCTTTCAAGGTAAAGTTGGTAAAACCATCGGGCCCAGGGGCACATGAGGTACTTAGGTTGTTAATTGTTTCTAAAATATCTTCTTCTTGAAACTCCAGATCCTGTGCTCCATTTTTGCCAGCCCAGAGTCTATAGTTTTTATAGTAGGTTATCCAGGCGATCTCACTAACCATGTTAGTCTGTACAGAACTCTGAGAGCCAGAGAGGTTATTTATTAGACTCCAAAAGTCACGTGTATTACTACTTCCAAGTTTTGATAACATGAGTTCAGCATCAGATTGCAGCATAATTTTTTTGTATTGTTTAAGCCAGTTTTTGTAAGCTTGTTTTATGTTTTTGATCTTTTTGACAGTTTCATTAGAAAACATTCCACTACACGCGCGTATGTCACTTCTCATTTTACGCTTACGATTGGAGATTTCTAAGTCAAAAGCGTGCAGGTTCTTAAAACATCGGTTTTTCAATCCATGTTTTTTTTCCTTATATGTTTCCAATATATTGGAGTATTCAAGTTTATCTTTGTCTTCTTGGTATGCATTGGTTATGCTCCGAGCCTCTTTTTGCGAAAGACGTAGCCGAACTCGATTTGATTCCAATGTTAAATCAAAAGACCATTTATCGGAAAGGTTCTGTGATGAAACCGCAATAGTAATCATCACTAGATTATGGTCACTTTCTTTCATTTGATTAACCTGTAATTCCAAGATAGTGATATGCACGCTCTCGGATACAAAAAAATAATCCAAAATGGATTCTTGTGCGTCCCTCATCCACGTGACTTTTGGTGGTATATCCCCGTAGGTGTGACCGTTCAACATGTGCATGTTTCTGTTTTCCATTTCTCCTAACCATAATTGGGCCACCTTTTCCAAGACAAAAGTTTTAGATTTTTTTGATGGCACTGGTAAGCAACTTATATTTAGGTCGCCGCACAACAATATCTTTGCTGCCCCATCTACCTCATAGATGTTATCAATAATATTTGTTATTTGATCTATGAAGAATGAGGCAGGAGAAACTTTATGTTGCCAATAAAGATTGAGGATATACAGGAAATTCTTTTTCTGTTTTCCAGGTTTTTCAATCTGAAGCACAGTTGTCTGAATATAGGGAGTGTGATTACAAGATTCGAATATTCTGTAGCCCGAACTTTTTTGAACCAAAGTCAATAATCCTACAGTTGGTCTGCCAAGTTTTTTCTTTGTTGCAGGATTAAAAGCAATCTCAAAACCTTCTATTACCGGACATGTAGTCAACCAGGTTTCCTGGGCACACATAATATCAATATTTTCAAGCCAAGTGGATTTTTGCAAGTGCAGATGGCCACGAGTATTCCAACTGGCTATCTTGGTTATAGGTTTTTTGCCGGTTTGACATTAGCTTTGTTGTTTAGAATGTACTGCTTTAGAGAGCCAGCTCTAGTCTTTAGAGGAGTCAATTGCTCGGGCAATTTTTGGTTCAAATACAACAGCCGATGATGGACTTAAGTTTTATGCGATGGTTATTCTAATTTGTTCAATTGGAAGCTTCGGGGTTTTGTCTGCCTTTGAGCCACGAGCATCAATCAAAGCTATGTCTTGACTAGACTCAGTTTCCTCAATGCAAGCAGCTTTAATTACGGCGTGAGTATTATTGGGAGCAGATCTTGGGAATTCGGTAATCAACCGTTTACATGGTTCTTTAACATTCACATCTTCTTCTTTATTCTGTTGAATTTCATTGATGTCAAAGCCCATAGGAATCAACACAGAAGCAGCTTCCAATAGTGTGTTGCAGATGATTCGTGAATCAATGTATAGCCGCACAGTATCATGCCGCTTCTCATGGAAAAAGTCAACCACTTTTATGTCATTAGTCTCAATCATACGTAATGAAGGGACATAATGGAGGAGACGCAAGATGTTCCTACGATTGAGCACAAGGTTGTCATCATTCTCCTCGATTCGTTCAAGAACCAAACAGTATTTTGAATGTGATTTTTCCTTTGCAACTCTCTGATTTTGTTTGGGTACAAGACCCCCTAAGGATTTTTCTACAGTGGGAATATGTTCTCGAAACACATTGTCCTTAGTTCCTGTTTGTACATTTGATGTTTTTACAGAGCTAGTGACAGACCAATTTGTCTCTTGGTCTGGAACCTTTTGTGAACTTTTTCGCTCTTCGGTTAGCTTGCTCCGTCTTTGGCATAAGGTCATAAAGGGCGGGGTTGATGGAGCAGGTCGTGAATCTGCAAGTGGCCCCTCAGGTGGTATTATGATACAGACCCTTGTATTTTTATCACAACCAAACGGCATACTTGCCGAAGCAGGTACTTTCGGTCCACGTGAGGTTGGTACAATCGATTTATCCACTGTCGCATCTAGATCCTCATTTGTAACTTCAGTCTCTGCTTCCTCATTATATGTTGACAAGTCGAGCAAACTGACAGAAATATTAGCAGCCGTCGGCGTAGTACATCCCTCTATCGGTACTCTCTGCGCCATGGGTACAGATGATTCTATAGCATCGGTCGCTTGTTGATCTGTAATGATGTCAACTGTTAATTGCTCTTTAGGCAAAGGGACATTCTGTTCAGCTACAGATACAGCTTGCAAATTCATATAGACAGCTTTAATATTCCGCAGGAATTTTCTTGAGTTATTTGTCATATTTGCAGCTTTGATTCATATATTTTTTGATTTCTTTACTTGTTTTGATTTTAAGCCCCTCTGAAGGGTGCTCTGATGTGTCTGACAATTGAAGATGGGAAAGCCGACAGGGTTTGTAACAGCAGGAATATCATTATCCTTGTGACTTAAGCCATCAGTATTATTTGGGCAGGCTGGAGGTTGCGGATCAACGTTGGCTAAGTTGATCGCAGACAAGGAACTTACAACAGCCTCGGAGAAACTCCTTAGGTCCTTTCCACTCAAAGGCTGCGAGAGACTTTCTTTTCCAGGATTAACAACTTCCTTTAGTTGCATCTGAGTTGGAGTTGCCATTGACCCAGATTCCAAGCTTCCTGGAGTACTATGAGTCAAACTCTTACACAAGTCGTTGGTTAGTATTTGCCTTTGTTTTGGCATTACATGTTCCACGCAATTTGTAGCCTCGACGTCACTAGTACAGATCACACTCTTACACAATTCCTTAGATAATGTTTGCATTGATTCTGTCATTACGTGATCCGAGGCTTTTGTAGCGTCGACATCGATAGTGATGTTTTTATTGGTTTTATCAGCTATGATTTGAAGCTGCGACGCTGAGTAGATAGAAGAGTGCCGTATGTTGGGGTTTTGTGGTTTTAAAAGGCCAAGCGCCTGTTTTGCAACTTCTACCAGTAATTTCTTGTCTTCTCTGTTGGTTGGTTTTTGCTCAGTTAAGACCATTAATGAGTGATCGATTTTGTTATTGTAGTCATAAATCACTTGTTTAAAGCGATTGTTGTCATTTTCAATATTCACCATCTTTGAGTTCAGATGAGCTACTAGAGTACTCAAATCATTTACACTATCTTTCAGATGCTCATACATTTTGAGAAAAGGACCAATTGTCATAGACATGGTAGAGGTCAAAGTAGGTTGTAAATCTTGGAGCAGTTTTTTAACAATCGCTTCCGTTAAAGCAGCTGAAGTTGGTCTTTGAATATGAGTTTTTTTCTTAGAACGCCTTATTTTAGGAAAATCCCTTTCAATGATTGAAGAATCAGTTGAGGATGCGTCTGATGAGGAGTCGCTAGATTGCGACATGTGCGTCATTATGGGTGGAATATAAGCACTCTCCTGGGTTTTCCCAGCAGTTTGTTTGTATGCTGGGATCTGTACAGATCTTTTTTTTCGGAGCACTTTGCTGCGAACAGTTGGGACCCGGTGAATCACTATCTACAAGACGGCATCGCTTGGTTTTTAAACCCAAACTATTTGTAGAAGCTATTTCGCTGTTGATATCATTTGGCTTCTCCAGATTGATAGGCGTGTCCGATTCTTGAGTTTTTTTATCCATTCTGGATTGATTTAGTTTTGTGAGGCCTTTTAATAGTTTATTTACCACATCCAACGAATTTCTCCTAGAAGAGATAACTTCACGCGCATTAACATTTGAAGTCTTATGTGTCTCATTAGTCAGATGTTCAGAATTTATTATTTCAGAAGTCACTAAAGCATTTCTTTGTTCTAGTGGGAACATATTTTGATCTAACACCTGAAAAGTAGGCTTTTTTGAGGCTTCATATACATCATCACAACCTGTGCTTATTTCTCTGCAATCATTGCTTACCACGGGCTCATTTGTGGATTGAGTACTTACGAATAAAGCTAGGTCAGACATGGAAAAGTCACCCACTGCACATACTCCAAGAGAGCAAGCAGTTTTTAAAGCCAACTCATTGGATTGCACTGTATACGAGATATTATCAATATTTGAGACAGTCGGCAGCAAAGTATTTGTAGTTGTAGAAAAGTCAAACGTAGGTCTCATGTTATCGTTCTCCTGAGGCACAGGGGTTCTGCAATGAGTTGGAGTTTCTGACACTGAAAAAAAAGGTGAATTTGTCGAGACAGGCAAAGTTGTATCCAGAGAAAACTTGTCGACAATCCACCAGGCAAGCACCCTTAACATTGAGACCTCTTTACGTGGTGCACCACCAAGTTACCCACCATTAACTGTGGCGAGCTCGAGGGTGCTCGAACAATCATCCAAGTTCACACCGCCAATACAAGTCAGACTTCGGCTATCAGACCCAAACCCTCCACGTTCCGCAGAACAGGGCACCAAGCATGAAGCTGAAGACATAGACGGGTGGATCAAGGGTGGGCCCTGTGCCCCTAAGCTCTTACAGGCAGTTTGACTGTTCAAGGGTGCAACAACAGGGCAAGTACCACAAATGTTAATACCATCATAGCCAGGGGATTGATGGCAGTTAACACAGGAAACATGAACATTAGGCCGGGAAATGAAGGGATCTTTCATGAAAATGTCAGAAGAATCAGTTTGTAGAGTGTCAAAGTCACTGCCATCCCGGACCTCACGGGAAACACTTACTTGGGAGAGTTGCAGATCTTCAGAATCTTCTCTACCAACCCCGGCACAGACAACTGGCAGAATAGCGAGTCCAGTGAGATCAACGGATCCCTGTCGGCGTCGTGGTCGTGTCGACGGCTGTTTCAAATGTCTTGTCTTCGAACGCGTAACAGACTGCAGTGTAGAACTTAGTCTTCTTTCTCCATAGCTCCTAAAGACTCCTAAGACTCTAAGACTCAGCTGACTCCGCGCTCGCTCCGCGAGAGTCAGCAGTCTTTGAAGAGTTTCTTCGGCACCGCCTCCAGGCAGTACAAACGAGTGTAGAGAGCAGGAGCAGCTTCCAGGCAGCACAAACAAATGAAAAAAATAGGAGCAGCCTCCAGGCAGAAAACAGGATTCGTTCAGCAGAGCTCAAAGCAGCCCCTTGCAGACTCTTGCAGACTCTAAGACTCAGCTGACTCCGCGCTCGCTCCGCGAGAGTCAGCAGTCTTTGAAGAGTTTCTTAGGCACCGCCTCCAGGCAGTACAAACGAGTGTAGAGAGCAGGAGCAGCTTCCAGGCAGCACAAACAAATGTAGAAAATAGGAGCAGCCTCCAGGCAGAAAACAGAATTCGTTAAGCAGAGCTCAAAGCAGCCCCTTGCAGACTCTTGCAGACTCTAAGACTCAGCTGACTCCACCGTTGAGACATTCACTGCAGCAGCCGGCAATTAGACAAGCTGGGACACAGGTCTTGACCCCACTTGAAAAATGTATAATAATGCGTGCTGGGCACAAACACCTGATTTCAAGTCTATATGGGTTACTGCAGCAGGGAGAAGGACCAATCCATAAGTGGCCGTATATGCTAAAATGGTAGACCACAGTGGGAGATGTGATATCTGACACGCACTGGGAAACACTCTGGGTGCAAATCCCGAAACTAACAAGATCTATACAGATGAAGGAAGCTTGGTACAAGGTGATGGTACAATGCCATTATACTTCCGGGAGGCTACACATTCAGTGTACCCAGGAATAGCCCAATAATGTTGGAGGGGATGCTCAGGGAGGGGAGACTGGAGGCACATTTGGTGGAACTGCCCGATGTTACAAAGATTCTGGGGTGACATAAAAACTCAGATCTAATAAATGGTTCAGGGCACCCAAGATTATTCTCAAAAGGAATGGATGTGTGGCCTCTTCGACGTAAGGCCTACATGATCCTACTCAGAGCGGCGTGGGTAGTAATAGCAAGGAATTGAAAAAGGAAAGAGCCCTCCACGAATGTGGAATTGCTACGTAAAGTATGGGGCATTGTAGCAATGGAATGGATCACATACGGAATACAAGGGGATAGAGAAAAGTTCCATCAAGACTGGGGAATGGTGTTGGACTACCTACGGGGAGACTATTCGATGCAATGGTGCCACCTGAACCTGCAGATCTTTGACATAATGTAAAAAATTGCAACCCTTACCGAAGCCACAAGCGACTGTACCACTATAGCTTCAAATAGCAGGTCGAGGGAAAAGGGGGAGGGAAGCGGAGAGGGAGGGACACTTACAGTTTTTATTAATGAACATGCTAATAAAAACAAGTTTAAAAAAAAATAATCCTTTCCTTGGATTTAGGATGCAATAGTCTTATTCAGGTCTCGGGGTTTCCTTCTCTAAGTCAGGACTCTCGTGGTGCCCTTCCCCAAGTTCCAAACCACACAGTGCGAACAACCTTGAAATTAAAAGCTCCTTGTCAGAACTCAGGGTTCCCTTCCCCAAGTTTCAAGTTACACGGTTTAAAAAAAAACACAAAGTATCCTTGTCGTCTCAATTTTAAGTTCCAAAGTTCAGTTAATGTTGTTTTCAAATATTTGTTCAGATAATTAGCAGCTTTCACTCAGGTTGAAAATGTCTCTGTAAATCAGGCTTCAGCATCCTTTCTTTGCATGTTTTTTTGAAGTCATATTAGATTTCAGCATACTGTGGTTTGTTTAGAGTTATCTTGAATTTTAGCACTTCAACATGCAATGGTTCACTTGGATTGGAAGTTCCTTTCCCCTTTTGTGCTCCAAATGTTTTAATTCTATTTGGTAACAAGGTTTTAATTCAGTTTGGTATTCAATAATTATACGTCTTGCTTATGGTTCATTTTCGCTTCATCTGTAGTTCAATATTTATTAGTTTCGCTTTAATTCAATGGCTCAGTGTTCGTAGATCTTCGAAAATGTGTTTCTTGACACACGCAACCACTCCGATACAAAGTATTCCCATCTGTTTGATAATTGACAATGAAAGGATCATAGACTTTCTAAAACATGCTAATCCGAAGCACCCAACCACTCAGATACAAAGTATTCAGCAAATAATAAAGTACACAACCACGCGCACCAGGTTTCTCATTCACCAGAAACTCACTGGTAGCTTTAAGAGTTTGTGCTGCAGTGCGGATCACACAGACTTCTGCTCTTAGTGTCATGGCTCCAGGCTGGTCCTCCAACACAGGTGAACAAGCACTTTCAGTAGAAAGGAAAGGGGCAGCCTTCCAGCATGGCTCCCTTCATCTTTTCCAGTCTGCTCCAGGGAGTCCCAACTCCAGCGCCATGCTGTAGGGTTCTCTGCTGCATGCACCAGCCTCCGGAACCTTCTTGTGTCACTCCTGTCGTTCCTGTAATTCCTCTCTGCTGCTGGGCTCCACTTATACACCTGCAGCCGCTTGACAGGCTGCAGGTGTGGATGACCAATCAGCCTTGCCTGACCACAATTAAAGGGACATGCCTGACCTTCACTGCTCTTAGCAGGCATCTTCCTCATCCCAGTACTAAAATGGTAAAAGATCATAGTCTAAATTGCTCTTAGTTGCCGCTTCTTCGTCCCAGTACTGTCAAGTAACAATTGTGGAGAAATGAGGGGAGATGGCTTATAACAGCCCAGGAAAGTTGGGGAAGGGTTGGTTGTCACTAGGGAAAGGGGATACCATGTCTGGCCCAGGGGCACCCCACTCCCAGTTGCCAAGGACCCTCCACCCAGGTGATCCTACCTTGCTTCTCTGCCCCCAGGTCAGGATTCAAGAGCGATGGCCTTTCCCTGGCCACCTGAGAAGAGGACCCAAGGGAAGTAGAGGTGAGAATACCCTCAGGTTTCTCACAGTACCCCCAGGAACTCTGCTCACTAGCCCCTCCATGTTCATGTGAAAGCCCTTCACTGAAGTGGATACCTCCTATTGTTCGTCCGCGTCCATTTCATGCATGTCACTGGACTGATGGTCAGGCCCCAGTGCCATAGTGGTAGTCCTTGATGGGGTAGATGGGCTAGCTCCCATTCCCAACCTTAGGACCGCCTCATCTAGAGTTGAATGGGGAGTGACTAACGAGCAGTAGTTCCTGAGGTTTGACCCCCCCAGGGAGCCCTGCGCTTTTAGCCGAGGCAGTTATGGTGGCAGTGTAAGGGGCAACACTTCTTGAATGAGCGATTTTAGCATGTCTGTCATCTGATGTGAACGCATAAACCCATAAATCTATTAAAGAACCTCTCTTCACATGCAGGCTGTGATGACGCCTGTGTCGGATAGGAATGGGCTGCCGCTGTGGCCGTACACAGCGCTGACAGACTTTTACTCTGTGTTGTCCGTGGTTGCTGGCCCCAGCTGCTGGTACCCCGCCTCAGTGTAATGTAATGTCATAGAGGATGAGGGATAAGCAGTGCACCACGGCATCTGAGACCCCGACCACACCACCCTTGGCAAGAAATCTGTCCTAGGTATGGGTGTCCTCTGTTCGGATGTAGTAGCCACTCCCGAGGCCTGCTCGTTATGATGGCCACCTATTGCCTCGCGACTCTGACATCTTGCCACTGGGCGCCATATTGTGCGGTGCCGCTTCCTTAGGAAGGTGCAGGAAACTAGAGATTGGCGCTGTTCCTGTATTACTAGACCATTGAGGGCCCTCGAGCAGTTACTCTGTGATGCGGGCAGCCTTACGTATTACCCAGGTAAGCTGAATGCCCTCAGCGTGGTGCCTGGGAGTCTCCTTGAGTATAGGCGCCCCCTCAAGCCTCGATCTGGTAACAGTGCCCCGGTATGAGGGCCTCGCGGGGACTCAGCCACCACCCCGGTAGAGCCTATAGGCCCCTCAGCCCTTGGGCCGGTGGCTCGATGAGCCTTGTGTTGTTGGCTGGTACTAGGACCTAGCGGACCCCGCCGCTCAGTGGATTGCCTGGAAATGAATCACCCTGGCTGGGTGCTATGGAAAACGGTGTACGTACCTTCTCTGGCTTGATATTCTTCTTAACTGACTCCTTCAGGTGATTGGGCAGCGACCTGGAAAAAATCTCCCTCCACCTGTACAAGCATTTCATCAATGAGTGTGGATTGAGCATGTTGCACACGTTACAGTTTTCCCACATGTGATCTGCTACAAGGCACCACATACAAAGGGCATGTGGGTTGGATCCTGGGGCAGTCCGTCACAGGAGGTGCACCTGCTAAATCCCATCGAGCCTGACATGTACCGGGGAAGGCGAGGCACCAGACGCCAGTGTACAGTTAAGCAAGAAGTAATAAAAACATTTGGGGAATGCAAAGCACGTGGAATTAAAGTCCCAAAAGAAATTCAGCCCTGACAAACCACCAGCGCTGCAGGAAATAAGTCTGATCCTTTCAATGCGAAAAAGGGGACTGGGATGAGGCACCAGATGGCGGGGTAAGTGGAAGTTCTATTTTTTGGGGGTGGGGAGGAATTTCCGGTCCTGTCCCTGGGGAGGGACGCCCATACAGGATGGAGGAAAGTACACGGGACGCAGATGTAAGAGTTGGTCATTTTGCCTGACATTTGTCAACCTGGAAATATAAAAACTTAAGAGCCCTTTTTGGGTCAAGTCTATGCAACCTCTCTTCCTCCTTGAAAGGATGAGGAGTGGATAAAATGCTGGAAAAGTAATTTTTTGTGGCAGATGGAATTCAGACACCACCTTGGTAAGGAATAAGGGACGAACCCGGAATGCTACCGTCTCCCTGAAAAATATTGTAAAAGGAGGTTTACATGACAGAGCTTGTAGCTCACTCACTCTGCAAGCAGAAGTGATGTCTAACATAAAGATTGTTTTGAAGGTTAATAGCCTGAGCGAACAGTAATGGATAGGCATAAATGGAACTCCCATCAAATATGTTATCATCAAGTTTAGATCCCAAGCCGGGTCTAAAAAAGGGACTGGTGAGAAAATATTTGTTTGTCCTTTCAGGAAGTGAATTGCAATAAGTATCTTAAAATAAGATCCTTGTTCTGGTGTGCGTTTAAAGATGAATTATGCCACCAGGTAACCCTTGACAGTACTCACCTGCAGCCCCTGGGTGGGTTAGGTGCTGTACAAACTAAAGCACTGCAGGTGCATTGCAAGTAAAAGGATCAATATCTTTAGCTCTATAACAGCTGTAAAATGTGTTCCAATGACAGCAGCATAGTGCCTTTGTAGATGGTCTTCTGGCCAGAAGCAACACCTCCATCATGCCTTCTGGGAGGTCCCAATCTTTGTATCTTAACCTTTCAGAAACCAGGCCTGAAGGTTCAGAGTTCTGATTTCTGGGTGAAGAAGACAGCCACCCTCTTGTGAGAGTGGGTCCCCTCTCTGAGGAAGACGGAATGGAGGGCAGATGGACATGTCTAGAAGGTCCGGCTACCACGTCCATCCAGAGCAATCGGAATCATGGACTTCCTGAATTTTCTCAACCTCCTGATGACATGAGGAAGGATGAGGAGAGGTGGGAACGCATACAGGCGTGGAAATTACCAGTCCATTACGAATGTGTCACCAGAGCTCTTCTCTGAAGAAATTCCCTGATGCAGAATAGATCGCATTTCCTGCTGATAATGGACACAAACAGATCTACTTGCAGAGTTCCCCAAAGAGCGAAGATCTCTAGAAGGACTTCCTCAGCCAACTCCGACTCATGGGAGGTTGTGCTATGCTGGCTCACAGCGACAGCCGTTGTGTTTTTTTCTCTGGCCATGTGTCATGATTCCAGACAATGAGCACAGTGTACATTCAGGCATCCCAGTTAAGCCAGGAACATTACCTCGGTCAGTGTGTCAAAGTGGGTGTTAGCCTGGCATACATGGCCTTTGCACCACTCCCAGCATCAGTTTCCATAAACTTTAATAGAGTTACCATTGGCCTTATACTCCGAACATGGCTGCCGCAAGATCCATTCAGATATGACAGTACGCTCCATTGATATTGTAGAGGGAGCTACTTAAGCCCTGGCTCCGCTGAAGTACTTGCTTTGCGTCTTCTCCGCTGACAGCGGGTAACGCTACCAACGCTTTCTCCTCACAGAACCTGTCCAAGGAGAGAAATATAAGACATTAGCATTACAGAAAAAAAGACAAAAGAAGTTCATAGCTCATAGAAAGACGTACAGAACTGTAGTTTTCTTCGAAGCAGTTTCTCAGCGAGCAGTGGGTATTTATTAATGCAGCAGCTCCTGTCAGAAGTTTCTCTCACAGCCGCAGCATCATCCGAAGCAGTTTTCGTCCGAAGCCTCAGCATCTTCAGTCAGAAGTTTTTCTCACAGCCGCAGTATCATCCGACAGCAGTTTTCGTCCAAAGCCGCAGTATCTTCAGTCAGAAGTTTCTTCCACCGCCTCCGCACTGCTCCGAAAGGACTTTCCGCAGCTTTCCGAAAATCTGCAGACAAAACAGAGGTATTTAATTAACTAATTAACTGAATAGAAAAATACAAAAGAAATTTGAATGAGCTTACGTACCTGAAGTACTGCAAGTTTCTCTCAGCACAGTTGTTTCTGCGCTTTTCCCGAAGACTGCAGTTATTCCGTATAGTTGAATTTACGTGGTTTAGCATTTCCTCAGTAACTTCGTAGTCATCCGCAGCCATAAACTCTTCCAAATTCTGAGAACCTGCAAAAGAAAAGTTAATTATTAGAAAGAGAGATCTCTCCAACGTAGCAATAATTACATGATACAAAGAATACAGCGTTTTTTTCAAGATACCATACCCTAAGACATTTCCTGGAAAAGTATAGGCATTTTCAAGGCAAACAACTATTGAGTCCTCAGCATTCCAAGACTCCATTGTATTCCATTTTCAACGTGCCCCTGTAGAAACCAGGATAGAAAGCTCCACTCATAATAAACACAGGTGAGAGGGGAGAATACCAAAGTATATATGTTAAGGCAGCACCTTCTCAGTAATTAGATGCAATAGCCATTTTATTGTTGTTGTTACCGTTTTTTACAGAAAAGTAATCCAAAAAATGCACAAGTACAGGTTCACAGGCTGAGAAGGCATTACACTCCCGAGGAGTCCAGGTAAGCGCTACACAAGGTGAACATCTGATAGAGAAATCCTTTTTTGTAGTGCCTGAAACCATTGCCTCTCTGCACAGTGGTAGTGACCCTACACCTCCACTTTTGTTGAGGTAATGCATGGCCACCATGTTGTCCGTCATTATCAGGATGTTCTTCCCCTGTATGGATGGCAAAAAGGCCATCAGGGCCAGTCTGATTGCCTTCAGCTCTAAAAGGTTTATGTGTAGTCTGGATTCTGATGGGGACCAAAGACAACTGATGGTAAGATCGCTCATGTGAGCTCCCCATCCCGTGAGGGAAGAATCTGTCACTACTGTTATCTCCGCCCAGGGTTGCCAAAAAGGTTCCCTTTAACATTCTCCTTGCAAACTGTGAGAAACCTGAAGGTGTCTCACTTACTAGTCCCCGGGTATCTTTCGTCCAGGTGGCCAGGACACAGCCATCGCTATTAGATCTAGTTCCTGGGGGTGGATCAGTGGGCGAGGATCACCTGGATGAGGGGTCCTCGGGGAGTGGAAGTGCAACACCGAAGGGTGAGACGCTGTATCCCCTTCCTTATGAAACCTTTTTCCCATCCTACTCTGTAGGATATCTAGACACTCTACATCCCCCTTTTCTAACACAAACACTTTCCTACACCACGGCAAACAACAACTAACACCACAGCCGTTTACTTGACATGTCCCAACACAAGGGTCAAGCAGAGTCAGGCAATTGCCAATAATTACACACAATTGAAGGCCCTTTCTCTTCCCAACAGGGATAAAAGGCAGAGCCAGAGAGCACACTTCGATCTAGGCTGAACGCATGAGGAAGCAGCTATTCAGCGAGACCTGAAAGGACGATGAGGAGGCAATTGCCCTTGCCTTTTTTAACTCAGACCCGCAAAGCCTCCGAAAAGAAAATCATAAGACCAGGGAGTCCAGCTGGCGTGTGGTGTATCAGATATCAACGGTGCCCAGAGCCCTCCCGCACTGATAACCAAGGAGGGGAGACGCGCTTGCTACAGTGGTACCGTCCTTGACTCCAGAGGCAAGAAAAGCCAACGGGTTCAGCACAGTCTGAGAGAGCGGATAGAAAACCGGACTGTGTTGAGCCCAAGGTTGCGAACGGCAACATTGTATGACCTTTTGAACAAAGAACTTGTGTGTGAAAGCTTGAAAGAAAGTCCAGTGAAGGACCAGATGCAGAGAGGTCAGGCGCCACGTGGGCGCTCATTTGAAGGACTCTGACTGGTCCCCTTTGTTAAAACTACAAGTACCAGGAAGCACTAGTAGAGGCAAGCATAAGGAGTCAGAGGGGTCATACAAGGGTCAAGTCAAACCCCTTGTACAATCGAAAGTCTCTGACGAATTGACAGGAAGGAAAGTAAAGGGAAGCCTGGCTGCAGGCTTAAAGGAAAGCCTGACTGGGGCTGAGATCCGGACTTAGGTAAAAGGAAGAACCTAGGGGTCTAAAGGAACTGTTGTGTGAATTGTGGCAAGTGTGAACCCGACGGAGGGATACCAAGAGAAAGCTAGGGGAAGGGAATCCCCGTTTTCTAATAAGGTTGTGAAATTGTGAACTAAGGCAAGAACCTGACGGAGGGATGCCAAGAGAAAGCTAGGGGAAAGGAACGCCACTTTCTGATGAGATGAGGAAATCACAAATTGTATTACAAAATCATGACCTGTGTTAGAGTGGTTATGTGAACCCGATGGAGGGATGCCCAGGGGAAAGTTAACGAGAGTGAATCCCGCATTGTGAGAACGCAAAGTGAACTGTGTATTTGGCAAATGTGAAACCGGCTGAGCGATGCCTGCGAATTGGGGGTGAACAATAATACACCTGTGAACATTGTGTCCACAAGAGTGAACCCGGCTGAGAGTTGTCTGCAGTGAATGGTTGTTTAAAAAGACAGTGAGACTCTGGAATGTTACATTGTGAATGAAACGACGTAGTGAACCTGACGAAAGGAGGCCCATGTTGTTCGAGGGATCGGAGCCTGGCAGAGGGATCCTAAGGCGAAGAGTAATCGCCCCATAAAGATTTATTGAAGGAACTTTTGTTTTTGTGGATTGTAACACACCAGGTCCTCTGAGGCAAGATACTTTGTGTGAAAGAGACTTGGCCACACAAGGCCCTGATATTTTAGAAACAAACTGTAACCGTGTGCTGGCGAGGCCCAGGAGTGTGCTGTGCTCAGGAGTCTCGCTTTGTCCTGTGCTAAAAACATGGGGAAGGGAGACCCTTGCCATAACATCCTGACTTATCATTTTGAAAACACTTCTTTCTTTTCTGGGGAACATTATCCCACACTATTTTGAAACTTAGCAGTAAGGATTGGCAATAGGTTTTTTAGTATAGGCCCTTTTTATTTGACAAGACGCCACTACGTCTGCCTTATTATTATTTGATGGTCGTAGCTTCCTCCCATCTTAGATTTAGGTTTAGATTTGGCGTTTTTCTCACCCATTTATACAGTTTAATAAACACCCAAGCGAGTGCAGCATTGAGTGCTGTTCGCTGGCCTCCTATTCCTGCTGTCTCCTGCAGATTACCGGGGATATTCAACCAAACTACTTGGAATAATCAACCTCGGAGGTCGGGACTCTAAAGGGACATTATAAGACTAAGGAATCATACAATTACTACGCCGGGTTTACTGCGCCGGCCTAAAATGCTGACCTTTGGGTTTTTTCGACCCCCCATTTCTCTGAATATATATGTGGGGGATGGGGTAAAGTAAATAATTAATGTTTGGGAGTATGGGGGTTTGCTGGGGTCTCCCCCTGCATATATAGTCTGTGAAAAGGGGGTAGAAAAAAAGACAAAAAGTCGGCATTTTCGCCCAGAGCAGTAAACTGGGTCGCAGTAATCACATAGATCCTAAGGCTAAGTGGTATGACCTGAACGCTGCACAATCAAAAGGCCACCCAAGTCTATCCCTGAATTGTTTTTGATCATAATTTTTCTGCTTCTTTTCTCCTACAGATCCTAAGCCAATCCCCCTACTTTGACCTGGATATATTTAAGGCGCGTGCACACGTATCCACATGCGGCGCCTCCAGCGAGTCCAGCATCGAGTGCTGTTCGCTGTTAAGCTGCGAACTCTGACTAGGAGAACTGTTCCCATTCCTTCTTCCCGTTCACTCTCCTTTCCTGTTTTCCTTACACTCTCATCAGATGATGACAGTTTGTAGCAACTCCAACTCGTCTAAGTAAGGAGTTGAAGTGACCACAGATTTCCACTACATTGCAGCTACCAACCGCTAGTACCCTGTTCTGATCCATGTCTTCCCTGCCCCAGCATGCACCTGATCTGGTTCGCGCAAAGTGCTGTTTCAATTTTAATAAGTGAGCCGCTTTAGGTAAGCAAAGCGACCAGTGACGGATACCCTGAGTGTCCGTCTCTGATTCTACTAGGCTACCATTAGATTGTAGCCACCCTCACAGGCAGCATAGAATATGCACTCCGAAAATCGTAGCAAAACCAGAAGTAGTTATTAAAACTAAAAAACTAACAACTTACTTCACTAAACGGAATGCACTAACCCTGATTTATGAAACTGCAGCCATTAATGAAATTGTAGCTGATTTGAATTTAGCGTTAGGATGTGTGCGAACCAAGCTCTTGACTGATGTTATTAGCCCCGAGACTGCTCCAAATGTGCCATGTGCTATTAATAGTAAGGTGACCTCAGATATGAACACTATTGAGATTACTAACACAACTGTGATTCCTATAGACGCACCTGGCAAGACTAAACATAGCACAAAAGAAGTGAATATCGAATGCAAGCTTCTAAATAAGGTTGATGTTGATTATATTACCCACTCTGTACCTAAATATCCGATTGAGACAATAATAATAGCTCCAGCTACAGGTGATGTTATTAATAATGTAAACAATAAGGTTAATAATAATGCTATGAATGATGTGAAAGCTATAATGTGGAATCAAGTGTGTTACCAGTGGATTTATTGCTAGCTGAAAATGTTCAAATAAATATACTTTAACCAAATGTAGTTGGGACTTTGAATATTACCTCCACTCCTGTCCGTGAGAGTATTGACGATGCTTTAGACTCATTTAACAGGTATGAAGTCGACCTAGGAGAACATCAGCACACTACGCCATTGACACAAGTAGCCACACTAGTAAACAATCATGAGATTGATGTTCTACCAAGATATGTGTCTAAGACCCCTATCAATATTGCTATTGACCCCTATGATAACCTAGCAATAGAGACAATCAAGACAACCAAGAACTGAATACTACTAACATCATAAATTATAGTATGACATCCACTGCAATGTTTAACATTTTTGAAAACCTTCTGTCCACAATAACTGAAAGATTTGAAAGATTAGGAAATAAGATTGACATGCAATCGATCTTGTTACATAAAAGCATCAATAGAGGGTGGAAAACGTACAGAGAGCAAGGGTTGAATACTATGGAGACTACACTCCCAGGTGGAAGAAATTCGAAAGGGTACTCAAAATGCAAATGATCTAAACAGAGTAATGCCATCTCAACCACTAATAAATGCCCTAAAGGTCGAAAAAAGAAACCTATAGCAGAAGCATGCATGTACAGCAAAATACAGAATAGACATAAGAACGCATGTGTTTCATCAGAGACTGATGTAATATGCATAACATCTAATGCTGAGCACAATACAAAAGAAAGTGAAACAAACACGAGCAAGGTTAATACAGAGCACAAGGATCAGCCTCTTGTTTTACCGAAAAAGAAAAGGTAAACATAAAAAGAAAAGAGGAATTAGTAACAGCACAGAAGGGGTATTAGAAGATATCGAATGCCTATTTGTCAGTGAACATCATCCTACAACTAGCTGTGATATGCTGGAAAATAGAATCAGTGAGAAGCACCTGATTACTACTGCCTCTAAGACAGGAATGACGAACATAGTGCATCACCCTACTACAGAAAATGTTGAAGGTGTAAGTTGCGCCAACAAAGTAAAAAATCTGGTAACAGGTGGTGTGGAAATTAAAGCCCTGCAAATTCGTCCACTGTCAAAGGTAGATACCGTCCCTTCCCTGAATCGTTCTTATATTGTGAGTCTGCTCCATTCAGTAGTCGCCCTCAGAGCAATTAGCTCCGAAGACATCAAAATAGTCGATCAGGTGGGACATTCACCAGTTTCAGTTTCTAATATCTGGTTCACCTCAGACACCATGTTGAGGTGAAACCGGCACCGGAAGCAACCTCATCGCGCCAGAATGGGAAATGCACCAGTGGCCATCTTTAAAAATGCAATCCATTTCAATCCTCAGCCTACAGCACCTGGGGCCTCATTACGAGTATGGAGGTAGCCATTTTAGCGGCATGGCTAACCCCATACCGGGTACCGGGTCCGGGTTCCTGAAATGGGGAATTACAGGGCCATTCCGTCCTTGGAGGGCCCAGTAATTCCCTTTCCCGGGATCCGGTACATCCCCATTCCCATTGAGCCCTAATAGGGCTCAATGGGAATGGGGAGGATGCTAACAACGGGGCCATTAATGACGGGCCCGTTGTTAGCATCCTGGTCTGGTAGCGGGTCCCGCTAAGGACGCCTGGTTTTACCAGACAACCTTAGCGGGACCCGCGAGCAGACCTCGTAATGAGGCGGTAGAGGGTTAACGGCGCCGGCAGCTATACCGGCACCGTTAACCCTCTACCGCATGGGTCGTAATGAGGCCCAGGGTCTCCCTCTCTACCCGCTGCCACTGAAACGAAAAACTGGTTTGTCTTTCTTAGTGGTCGAGTTCTTTCCAGGTAAAACATGACTGCCCTGCGTACATCTAGTGTGTGCAGGATTCTTTCAGCCACGTTTGAGAGGTTCTGGAAGAATGTTGGCAGTTCTATGGATTGGTTCACATGGAACTTTGAAATGAATTTAGGCGCAAACCTAGTGTGCGTGCGCAGAACCACCTTATCTCTGTGAACTGTAACAGTCTAGAACTGAGAGGGCCTGTAGTTCACTGACTCTTCTTATGGAAGTGATAGCTATTAAGAAGGTGGTCTTGAAGGGAAGATCCTTAAGACTTGCTTTATGCATGGGCTCGAAAGGAGACCCCATAAATCCAGTCAATACCACATTAAGGTCGCATCCGGGAGAAGGGTTAGAAATGGGGGCGAGAGGGTGAATTCTCTTTACTCCCTCCATGGAAGCCTTAATAACTGGTATCTTCCACCACAACACCTTCTGCTGTGACGTTGTGTAGGCTGAAAGAGAAGCTAAGTGAACCTTTAGTGAGTTAAAAACCAGGCCTGCGTCTAATAAATGAGTCAGGTACAATACAATGTGAGTAGGAGAGCAGTCAATGGGGTTGATGCTCTTGGAATTGCACCAGATGACAAAGCGCTTCCACTTACGGGAGTAGTAATATCGGGTGTTAGGTTTCCTTGCCTCTCTAAGTATGTCCATGCACCTATGAGGGAGTGGGATGTGCCCGAACTCTATGACCTCAGGAGCCAGGCAGCTAAGTTTAGAGTTTGCAGGCACGGGTGAAGTGTTTCTCCCTTGTCCTGAGATAACATGTTGTTTGGGCAAGGTAGTTTCACTGGGGGAGAGAGAGACATCTCCATCAGATGAGCGAACCAGGGATGGCGGGCCCACATGGGGGCTACCGATATCATGGTAACTGGTTCCTGGTGCATATTGTGCACAATCTTGTTGAGTAGGGGAGTTGGGGGAAAAGCGTAAACAAGTTTCCCTGACCATATGATCCAGAGTCCGTTTCCCTTGGAACGGTTCTGGGGGTACCTAGAGGCGTAATCTTGGCATTGAGCGTTCTTCAGAGTTGTGAAAAGGTCGATCTCTGGGAAGCCCCATTCTGCAAAAACGTTGGAGACGATGTCTTCGTGTAATCGTCATTCGTACTCCATTGGTAATGACAAATCTCTGCTGAGTACATCTGCCAGAAGACTGAGTTCCCCTGGAACCTGTTGTGACAAAAGGAACATGTTGGGCCTCATTACGACCCAGGCGGTAAGTTACCGCCTGGGCCGTGACTTTACCACCATGGCGTAAACTACGTTTACGCCATGGTGGTTGGCGGACTTACCGCCCCATTCCGACCTTGGCTGGGCGGTAAGTCCCCAATCCCCATTTACCCTTCCCCATTCCCATTTTTGCCCCATAGGGCATAATGGGAGTGGGGAAGGCGTTAATTACGCCACCGTAAATTACGGTGGCGTAATTAACTCCATGGTCCCTTAGCGCCATGGATTTTAACACCTGCTAAAAGCATGTGTTAAAACCTCCATGGCGCTAAGGGACCTCGTACTCAGGCGGTAAGGGTCGGCGCTGTTTACGCTGCCGTAAACCCCTTACCGCCTGGGTCCTAATGAGGCCCGTTGTGTTTGAGAGCCCATTTCCAAATATTCTCGGACAGTTTGGACAGCCCTGAAGAGTGAGTGCCCTCTTATTTGTTCAGATAGTACATGGCCGTGGTGCTGTGGGTAAGGATCAGGGCCGTCTTTCCCTGCAGCTGTGTTTGAAAGGCTTTCAGAGCTTTGAATATTGCTAATAGCTCCAAGAGATTTATGTGGTTGGATGCTACTTCTGGGGACCAAACACCATGCGCTGTCTGCTGAAGCAGGTGAGCCCCCCACCCTGTGAGAGATGCGTCTGTCGTGAGAGTGGCTTCTACTGCGGGGGTGGTGAAGGACTTTCCCTTCAAGGGGTTTTCCTTCGACCACCACTGCTGAGAGAGAATGAGGGCTGGCGAGACAACCACTAGAACGTACCATTGTCCGCTGGCCTGACACCACTGGCTGTTGAGCATTTGACAGGCATGTTCCGTAGGAATACCCTGTTATGAGCCAGTCGTCGCGGTAAGGATAAACTGGGATGGATAACTTGCGCAGGTGTGCTAATGCCACTGCCAGTACCTTTGCAAATACCCTCGGTGCTGAGGCAATGCTGAAGGGTAGTACTTTGAACTGATAGTGTTTGTCTTCTATCATGAATCTGAGGTATTTTCTGTGCGCTGGCAACATTGAAACATGAAAGTATGCATCTTTCATGTCCAATGTTGCCATGTATTCTCCCTGTGTGAGCAGGGGAATTACTTCCTGCAGAGTGACCATACAAAACTTTTGAGGTTTGACAAATTTGTTTGCTGGGCACAAATCTAGTACAGGGCACATGGTGAGATCCTTTTTGGGTACAAGGAAGTACACTGAATAAATACCCTTGTTTACCTGTAGAGATGCTTAGCGATGCTTTCGATAATACTTGGTGTCACAGGAAAGTGTTTGGACTAGACCGGCGGATGCGCGGTTGTTTTCGGCGTAACCAGGGCTTTTGTGCACCGCCGATGCCTTCTTCTGATGCATCGGTAGCGCCCTTTGATTTAGACTGCCCGGCCGCATGCTGCACCTGCGGTTGCGGGAAGGGCTGCCGATCATGACAATCGGCGGGCACTGCCAAACTATCCAGTGTGCCCGTTGGCGCTATGGAACGCTTCCACTTTTTCGTCGAAGACAGACTGGGGCTTGTGTCTTTAGTATGGGAGGAATGTGTGTCCTTGTCACCAGGATGTACAGTCCCCATAGCAAGACTCATATCGTGCCTATTGGGGCCGGGGACTGACGGCGCAGAGCAAGAGTGCTCCGCCGTGAGGTCAATGGCCTCCAAATTGGAGCCCTGGTCGTCACTAAGCCCTTCGTCACACTCGGCGGCAGCGGAGAAACTACTCTCGGCCTGCCACATTCCGTAGGCCGCCCACCCATTAACACAGCGCTCCTTTAGGATCTTGGGACGCAGGAGCTAACAAGCCGCACAGGCCGCCTCGTTGTGGTTAAGGGAAAGACAACTATTACACTTAAGGTGTTTGTCTTTCCACTGGAATTTTGCCTTGCATGAAGGACAAAATCTAAATGGAGTCCTGTCCATAGCGTAGGAATAACACAGTGACGACAAGTCCAAGGGAACAAAGAGAGAGAGAAGAAAGGGAAAGGCATTCTTAAAAAAGGAAATGTCCACCCCGATCCCACTCTCCCTCCTGTGTAGGCCGGCCAAAAGGCCCAGCCACGTGGTCGGCAGCGCCGACCAGATCAACTGCCGTCGATGGTCCGCAGAGGAGGCTTCTGCATAGGTCAGGAAACAGACATCAAGGGAAGGGACAGTAAGAGAATATATAAAAACAACCGAAGGTCGATAAATATAACAATATAGCAATGTCTCTGGAAGAGCTCCGCATAAGGCGACCAGTACACTGGGCAGAAAAAAAACAATTGGAGGGACCTCGACGTGTGAGGTATTTTGGGTACACTACAAGTATGTTAGGGATAGTGTTACAGGCACGCCCATGCCGACGTCCCCTTTCGATTCTCGAAAGACAAGATGCAATACTCTGCGTCTACCACTGGATGTCGGACTATACGCACAGCATGTGATTCTAAGCAGATTAACAAGCATCAGAAACTCTCATCCTGGGACTGCATTGAATTCTTCTTAGCTGCCTGAGTGATCATCAGATTGTCCTGCGAGAGACCCAAGTGACTTAGTGCCAGCTCTTTAGGAAGCAGCTCACCAAGCTCAGCAATTGAGGGGATGGATGACAAATGCCCTTCCTAAGCAAGCTCCACAGAACCAGGTCGTGTAAGGCTATTGGGTAATGAGGGACAAACATGCACAGTGAGTTTAGTGTCAATTGGAGATCAGTATCGGAATAGGGGGAATGGTAGGAAAAGCATATAGACTCCATTTGCACCACAGAATCTGAAATGTATCCTTCTATTACAGATTACCAGACCCCCTCTCGAAGGAAAGAACATGAATTCTATCGCACAGAGGTGTGCAATTCCCATTTGTGGTTGAATTGGGATAGTCTGCTTAGTTTGTCTCCATCTGCATTCACGACTCCTCGTCAGTTAATGGCTTATAGACTGATGAAGTGTTCCAGAGCACACTTGCAAGCTTGCATAGAACGATGGGCTTGGAGCTGTCATGCTTGCTGGTACAATACATGCAGATTATGCTGTCCATTTGAATGAGTAACGTCTTCCACTCGAGAGAGGAGACTAATGCAATCAGAACCAGCTGGATTGCCTTGAGCTCCAGAGTGTTGTCCTGTTTCATTTGACCATGGGGAGACCACCAACCATGAACTGGCAGGTGGTCCATGGTTGCCTTCTGTGTGGGACGAGTCCACCGCGACAACAACCTTGTGTGTGAATTCTGTGGAGGGGTTGTGTGTCAACATATTCTTTGTCTTGGACCATCAGAGCAGGTTTGGATGTAATGCCTCTGGGACCAAGTGCAGAATTGAATGAAGATCTGGAGCCTGATTATTATTCTTTTTCCCACCAGGATTAACTGAGTCCTCTGCATCTGAATGTGTGTACGGGGAACAGCTATGACAAAGGAGACCTGAACCCCAATTAGCTGTTGAAACCACCATGCTGAAATGTCCTCACTTGAGAAAGCAGGCAGTTGTCTCCTTGATATCCTTTGCACGTTCCAAGATTGGAAACGTTTTTACCCTTAAGGTGTCCCCATACAGGCCTATAAAATGAATAGACTGGGTTGGTCAAACTGTGAAATTTTTTGATTGACAGAGGCTTAAGTAGAACAAGAGATCCACATGAGTGTTCAAAACTGCCCTCACATGTTTGGTGGAGGCGCCGCATGATAGCCAGTCATCTAGGTATTGGTAAATGTGAATACCCTCCTGACTGAGATGATGCCTGACAGCTGCTAAGAGCTTCCTGAAGACTTTGGGGGGTGCATTCAGTCTGAAGATTAACACTCTGTACCAGCAGTGTGCATCTCCCAATGTCAGACATAGAAATCGCCTGTCAGAAGATAAGCATCCTTAATGTTCATTGCGCATAACCAATCTCCTTGAATCAAAGCAGAACGAATATAAAGAGGACATCTTAGAATTCTCTAGGGGTAAAAAGACAAGGATGGGAGACTGTTCCAGCACTGTTGTCATGCTCCGGCCCTGGAAACACTGGAGCCGGTGGAGGTTGGGTGGCAATGTTCGTTAGAACCTTTCTCAACAGGCTAGTCTACCCCCAAGATGACCGCCGTTGTAATATAGGCATCCATTTCCGGATACACGGTGCGTTGTATCTGTCCTAGGACCTATGCTTGCTTGTACTACGCTTCATTGTACCAGCGCTTACTTTTGTTTGTTTATTGTCTTTTTTACTTCTGTCTTTCCTTTGCTCTCTGTCTGTAGCTTTCCAGCTTGCTTATTCTGTGTTTCTCGTTTCCGTTAATCTTACCCTTCTGATTTTCCGCGCTCGCGGTATCCTTGTTTACTTTCAGCGTAGCGTCTCCTCTGTCGCTGCTTTGGGAACCTACGTTTATCCCATTCTCTCTTTCTTTCTGTTCTTGCCTCCCTACTTTCCGTGGTCGGCGTTTCCCCTAGTCTCAGGACAGTAGTCTCCTGACACTGACACAAGTTGTTCTATTGTTCGTTCTGGTTCTACTCTCTCTCTCTGCTTCCCGGTTAGACTCATTTATCTTTTGTTTACCCTTTCTATCGCCATTTCCTATCTGCTTTCCCGCCTACCCTCTTCGAGGTGTCCTTTTCTACTTTGCATGTCTATTTCTTCTTGGTCTGTTTTACCCTATATCTGTTCTGTTCCGATCCTTCATAGGATTTGACCTGTTTTCATATTACAGATTTTTCTTCCCGTACTTATTTTTTCTTTGCTTCTGCCTCCACCGAGTGTACCTGGTTACGGGTGTCGTCTGGAACGCCTCTGCAACCCCTACCTTACTTCCCTTGGTGGATTGGAGCATCAATCATTAACGGGGAAAGGATTACTTACCTACGTGCTGCTGTTCATTTCAACTTCCTGATAAACATGATATTTATCCAACACAGTCAGATTGCAGTCCTTTTACAGTTACTGCTTCTACAAGCTCAGATCTTGCCAAGACATCTCAACAGGGTTTTTTCTGCCACAACTGGCTTTTTCCCTGGACTATTTGGGAGCTTGCTCCTTGGGGATCCCCTTGATCCTGTTCCCCTGCAGGTCATGGTGGCCTCCGAGGGAGCTCGCCCTTACTTGCACACATAATAAAGGAAAGGAAGCCTAAAGAGACCAAGTATTCCGAAGACAACATTGAAGACTCAGGTGAGGAGAGGGAACGGGGAGGTTTTACAGAGTCTGACAACTGTCCTCAGGCCTGACTGTTTTTTTCTTGAGGAGAGTCTAAAGTATGGAATAGAACTCCTGGTTTCTCTGGGAGGAGGGAACATATTCCAAGACTCTGATCTCTACAAGTAGAAGTAGTACTAACAAACCTGCCGGTCCCAAAGGGGGAGAAGAAGGAGGGAAAGAGTGGAATAACCAGTCTGTAACCTCTGGAAACCAGAGCATGAATCCATGTATGCCTGGAGGTGATGCTCCAGCCTGTAACAAAATCCGAAATTGTGCCCTCAGCCTGAGATGAGTGGACCCAGAGGATGATATAATGATTGTTTCTCCTCCCCTTGGGGGAGCGCGGTACTAGAGGGGAGGTAAAACCTCTTGGTAGCTGTAGGTTGTTTTTCATGGGGACTCTGAGCACCTTTCTGGCTGTCTCTGCCTTCTTTCCATAAGGTTTTTGAACCCACCTGAGGTCCTGGATCTGAGGTCCTGCATAGAACATGAGCTAGATTGAAAAGATTTATGGGTTGCTTTGTGAGAACAGAAAGTGATTTGGTAGTTATGGTGCAGCTCTTTGTAAGCTCCTCGTTGGTAGGGCTATGTAAATGCTGTGAACATTTGAAGGGCAAGTCCAGGATCTTCTCTTGGGTGTGTTTAAATAGCAAAGCCAAGCCAACCACTGCATGTTTGCTCTGATGGACATCCCTTAGAACATCTGTGTCAATATAACGAGCAGGCACCTCCAAAAGAACTTGTGGATTGCTCCTGGCATTCACCAATTCAGCTCGAAGAGTTGCCTGCCTCTCTACTGGCAGATCATTTCTGAAGTCTAACAACTCCTTCCAGAGTCTTTGCTTGGCGCGGCGTGCTACGGGTCGGCATCAGCCTGCTTAGATGAAGTGCTGAATTAGCGTAAAACTCCTTCCCAGGTGGTATAGAAGACAACTTGGAGGAGGATGAACAATTCAGACTCGCAGACTCGTTATGGGAGAGGGACGCTGCCGTTACTACCAAAGAGGACGGTGTTGGGTGAACAGCCAAATTGACAGAATCTGAATCAATTGTCTGTCAGATCTAATTTCTTCTTGATAGGAATAGCCAAGTGTGGTTTGCTACACAATTTGAGAAACTACTGATAGTCACGATAAGGGACTTGATTTCCTCACAGTATTGACGTCAAAGGTTGGTAATGTTAATACATGACAACATGCCCTGCCGATCTTTACCTAATTGTAAGAGTTTTCTACGAGCACTACAGAGCTGGTTTATCAAGGATCAATATACCAGTTGGGGAATCTATTGACCTTTACAATTTACATGGCACTTCCTACCTACAGATAGATTATGAAGTTAGAGTCCCCGCTTTCCTGATGAATGGAATATCGGAAATGCGTTTGAAGAAGTCGCCCTGATACAATATTGCAAACCCATATACAATAAGGATCCTACTGACTGGGCGTTGCTGGTAGACCTGGGCTTGGAGGATGTCTGGAGAAGGCTGCATCCTATGGATAGGCAATATTCGCACTATGCAGCGCCACATGACTTGTACACGAGGCTAGATTACATGTTTGTAGCGGCGGAGATAGCGGGAGAAATGGGAGGTGCGGAATATAAGGCCCGGGTATTGTCTGACCACTCGCCCTTGGTGGTAGAATGGCAACACCAGCCCCCCAGACCGCGAATCCCGACATGGAGACTTAGGACAGAGGCACTGCAAGATGAGGGGTTCCGGGAGGATCTGAGGGATGCCATTGAGGAATATTTTGACATAAACACGGGTAGCGTACGCTCTGTAGGAACTCTATGGGAGGCCTTTAAGGTGGTGGTGCGTGGGGTAGCCATTTCCAAGTCTAAAGGGCTCCTGGGAGGTATTGAAAGGGAACTTCAAGAAACGGAAAGGGAGCTGGAGGACTTCACGCGACATGTGGATGCTGCCCGTGATAACAGAACTAAGATAAAGGATCTACAGTCGACCTGCAGTACTCTCTGGGATAGGCTGTGTAGATTAAATTATAAGAAATATACGGCGAGGCTCCACGCAGGGGGCGACAAGCCGGGCAGATTGCTGGCCTGGCTGTACAAGAGGGAGACCCCCCGTTCAGTGATCAGGGAGATTCGAGATGAGGGTGGTCGCATCTGCAACACCCAAGAGGGGGTAAACGGGGAGTTCCTCAAATATTATAGGCACTTGTACGAGCACACTGGGGAGGATATGTGCCAAGACATACTGGACACATTAGAGGACATAGAGCTGCCCACCCTGGACGACCTAGAACGCGACGAGTTAGACGCTCCCGTTACCTCGGATGAGCTGGAGGTGGTGATTCAGAATCTGCCCACGTGCAAGGCGCCTGGGTCGGATGGGTTGCCTAGTGAGTTCTACAAGACATACAAGCAGGAGCTGCTTCAGCCACTGCTTGCCATGTTCAACGAGGCCTATGAGCAGGGGGAACTTCCACTGTCCCTCCGCGAGGCCATGGTCATCCCACTCCTGAAACCAGGTAAGCCGGCCGAGGAGTGTGGGTCTTATAGACCTTTGTCCATGCTCAACCAGGACAGTAAAATACTTACGGCAGTGCTGGCTCATAGGTTGAAGAGGGTGATCAGCAAGTTGATACACCCAGATCAGACGGGCTATGTCCCAGGCAGGAATATCACCAGTAACCATAGGAGACTACACCACATTATCGACCAAACTGAAGAAGTTACGGGCGAGCTGGCTATCGTGTCATTAGACGCGGTCAAAGCCTTTGATTCAGTCCGGTGGCCTTGGTTGAAAGCGGCCCTGAGGGGATACGGAATTGGACCTGGATACATCAGGTGGGTCCAATTGTTGTACAGCACCCCGATGGCGAGAGTCAAAACAGGATGCACGGTCTCAGATATCTGGCAACTCAGCAAGGGAACCAGACAGGGATGTCCCTGGTCACCCATGTTATATATACTAGCGCTTGAGCCGTTGGCAATATACCTGCGACAACAATATGGGGAGGTGGGCATTAGTACAGTAAGTGGGAGACACCTGGTATCACTGTATGCGGATGACATGCTCCTTTATCTGCGTTATCCGGAAGAGAACCTGCAGTATGTGCTGGAGGTGATGGACCGCTACGCCACCCTCTTGGCCATATCTGTGAACCCTAGAAAGTCTAGTCTGTTTTCCTTGGGCAGATATAGAAATGTCCCATTGCAGAGGCTGCCTGCCAATTCCATGGCAGACTGAGACATTTAGGCATCTGGGAATAAATATTTACCACAAGATCGAGGCGGAGCATAAACATAATACAGAGAAGGCAATAGAGGGGGTCCAGAACAGCATGGTATTTTGGTCCAGATTGCCCCTGACCATGATCGGGAGGGCGGCCTTGCTCAAGATGGTGGTTCTGTCCAGACTCTTGCATTTTTTTGTGAATGTCCCGTTTTTGATTCCCAGGAGCCTATTCGCGAGACTTCATAGTGTCTGCAGGGGTTTCTTGTGGGGGAACTCCAGAAACAGGGTAGCCCTGTGGAAACTCCAGAACCCGTGTGATAAGGGGGGCATAGGCCTGCCAAACTTTGAACTATATTATTTGGCGGAGCAACTGCTGTATGTGGCCAGGTGGCTGTCGGATGAGGATTCGGCGGAAGCCAGGCTATTGCGGGAAGACCTAGCCCCATATTTTCTGAGGGAAGTGGTCTGGTTGAGCAGGGATAAACTGAAGGGAAGGGGGCGGCTATTGAGGCTGGGTTGGGAGGTTTGGCACAGAACATGGAGAATGATGGGTGATCCGGAACCGCTCTCCCAACAGGCCCCACTGGTGGCGCTGTGTGGGAACGACTCCCAATTATTTGAGTCGGTCGGTAAATACTGGGAACCGGTAGGCCTGGCCACCCTTGGGGACATATGGCAGGAAGGGGAGGCATTGGGCTTTCAGAGGCTGCAAGAATAGACAGGGGTACATAGATGCCAATATATAACCCATGCTAGGCTCATGAAACGGGTTAGAGAGAGGTGGCCTGAGACGGCGCTGGCCGAGGACCCTGATGCCTCCCTGGAAACTTTGTATGATGTCTCGGAGGGTGGGCACGAAATATCGAGGATATACGAGCTCCTGAGAGCGAAGGTTGGGAAGGAATTGCTCCAACTGAGACAGGATTGGGAAGAAGAGGTGGGGGGTACCATGACAGACGGGCAATGGGAGAGAGCCCAGAAGTACCATAAAAAGGTGTCCCGGAACATGAGACTCCAGCAACTTCAACTGTATGTCACCCATAGGGCTTATTTGACTCCCTGTAAAATAGCAAGGTTTGGAGGCTCGGTTACGCAGAAATGCCCCAGGTGCGGGGAGATAGAGACCGGGCTACTACACATGTTTTGGGCTTGCCCCGAGGTGCACGGATTCTGGGAGGAGGTCCGAACGAAACTGGCTGGAGGGGGAGTGGTGCTTGATGCGGGATCAGCCTGGTCATGCATGCTCGGGTTTTTTCCCAGACCCCGGGACTCAAAGCATATAAGCAAGATGAGAGATTTAACTTATGTCCTGGCCAAGCGCAGGATTGCTATGAGCTGGAAAGCGGCCCAAAGACCTATGGTGGAACTATGGTGGGCAGACCTCTTAAAATGGGCGGAAGCGGATTCCGTAGTTTGGTTTGAAGCGGTCACTAAGGGGGGTGAAGAGGAAGTAGGACCCCTGCTGGCCTGGCGGCAATTGGTGGCCTCTATGACAAACCCTCACCAGGGTGACGACGAATCGGAGGATTCGGATGATGAGTGCATAAGCACTGCGCTACCCGATAACGCTCCTGCCGATAATATGGATGAGCCGGCTCTAGTTTGAGGGGGGGAGGGGCGGGGCGGGGGGAATATATGGCGAAATGTGATGGTTTGATGATGTCTTTACATACTGAAACAGTTATATTGTGTGTTGTTTGTTTTGTTTAGCTTTGAAAATAAAAAATAAATTAAAAAAAAAATAAAAAGATCCTACTGACTGAACTTTCTCATGCTACTATATATATATATATACATTTGTCTGATTTATCTATACATTACCCCTATATTGATTAGATTATTTTTTATACCAATGTAGTTTATTTATTCGGATATACTTACTGGTAGATGAACTGAAACTAGATTTATTGTATCTATCTGTGGGGTCATTATAAGTTTGGCGGTGCAGTAAAAATGCTGCAAAAAATGACGGGAACTCCGGTACAAGCACTTGTACTGCACTGCCAAACTGCAGCTTTGCTGGTGGGGGTCACTGATTTACCTCCAGCCAAGAGCTCGCCCCACCACCAAAAACAATTAAGAATTACTGGCACTGGTAATTCCTACAATGGGGATTTACCGCCCTTTCCGTGGCCTGTAATATCCCAGTAATACAAGGACATCAGGTGGCGGAAACAGTAGGTAGTGTGATGAATCTGATGATGTCATCACTCCTTTCCCAGGGTAGCCTCTCCTCATGTGGCCAGGGGACGGCAGCCGTTACCTGATCCTGACCCTAGGGGCGGCTATGTGAGGGAGGATCACATGGAGGGAGGCGACTCTCATGGGGGGCGTTGACATCAACAGACTAGACATGGTATCCCGCTTTTCCTTTTAGGGATACACCCTCCATTCCCCATGCCATAATGGCATATTGTTATGGCCTCCTTCAACCACCCAAGCTACTGAGAATACCTCCTGTGTTCTATACATAAGTCACCAAGAACTGACTACCATTTCTATGGATGTGAAAGTACTGCAACGAGAAAGATGAATGACGTAATGAGGATCAGCAAAGACGAGAAGCACAAGATGCGCTCTAGTGGCTGTGAGCGCATTACAGGTGGACATTTAATGCTAACCGGCTGACAGGGGAGAGACACTGCTTGGGGAAGTTTCACCCTCTCAGTGTTGACCGAGGGAAGGATGAGCCAAGAGCCAGCCGGCTGAGGCAGAAGTTAGAAGACGGAGGACGGCAAGAGCCGGTTTGCCGTGTGGAGACCACGGGAGGAAGGTGAGAAGAGACTTCCTCATGGCCATGGGAACCTGTGAGCAGCCTCAACGCCGCCCAAAGACGGAGAGAAGCTCAGGAGGCAAGTGGGTGCTGCAAAGAATGCAGAAGCTGCTGGACAAATCTGGCGAGGCTGCGAGGTAGAGACGGGACACCATGCTGCTTCTCGTTCACCACAGAGAAACCTAAGAATGCCACGAGAAGCCGGTGAGTGCTGCAGTGGGAAAATGGGACACTGGGGCGCTTTGGCAACACTGCCAAAGAAGGATAAAGGAAATTAGAGCAAATAAGAGGGAATATGAAACACAATATTATCAGAAAAAGACGAATACACATAAAAAGCCCTGGCAGGAGAGTATACCAGGCACCGTTGAGTTCACAAGTGTGTAAAGCAAGTCAAGTTAAGTTTGCACATATATTAAGTGAAGCACACGAGAAAGCCTGGCAGGAGAGTATACCAGACAAAGTCAAGTTGGCAAGAGTATAAAGTGACTTACATGCGAAGTCCTGGTAGGAGAAGACGCCAGGCAAAACCAAGACTGAGAGAAAATGTCATATTAAAGAGAAGAAACCTGGCCGTGGAGCACTGCAGGTATCCTATGAAACTGAGACTAATAAACAAGTTGTTCAATATACAAGTTGTTTTTTGTTAATCAGAGAATTCCAATGAAGACCCATACCCTTAGGAGCAATGTTCTCTCTAATTATTTTTCCCTAAGTGCGGGAATGGTTAGCTTTTGTGTGCACTTTATTTTCCCTGTGCGCACCTCAATAACGAGGTAAGCAACTTTGTGAGCATGAATACTTAGTGAGCTACCATCTGTGAAGAGTTTGAAAGGGTATTTCCCCTTCCCCACCACTGTAATTCTTTACAAATCAGTATGATAGGTATATCTTACAAAACAATTTCCAAACATATATAGGCTACCGAAATAAATATTTGATATGTGAGTATAAGGAGAGTTTATCAACCAGTTCAAGACTTCAAGATATACTATAGTACCTACCTAAAGTACTCTACTGCAGAAAAACAAATAAGTATGCACAGAAAACGCTTTGTATCCTCAGGATAAACAATAGGTTTAGTTCTGCCTATTCATTTGTCGACACCACCCAGAGGCAATGCACAAAGTGTTTAATGGCATTGAAATAATACACTTGTTTATTACAAAAAACAAATATCACTTATCACGGATGTGGTTGTCAAAAAATTCAGATATGATCCAATTTTTGCAAAACGAATAATGGCAACTAAAATTGGTGTGTAAGAATACATGCCAATAGGAGTTCATGTGCCAATTTAATGAAGTAATTCAAGAGCCTGGGGAACATGCATCTATTTGTTTAAGGACAGTAACTGCACGAGAATAACTGAACCACAGAATATGATCAGAATTCCTGGGTCTCGGCTTACTATCCACATTGCGTTGTCCTGTGAGTTGTGACAACATTTACTCAAAACAAGCCTCTCTAAAAACAGGAAAATGTGCCCAACAAAAACAGGAAACCAAGAACATATAGAAGCTTCCCCCTGCTTCTACCCACAAGGTCCAACTGATATTTTCTCGCACCAGTGACCAGCAGAGCAGTGACATAAGTAGGAGCTCTAATAATATAATAATATTACTGCCCGATGTCAAGAGGAATTTTAAGGGGAAAGAACATATCAAAGCTAATTATTTTCTTACTCCCTGAAAAATCAATTGATTCCAAGTAGGGAGTAAAATCGTATCAGAGCCCTTCTTTTAACCCTGACATAAGAGGTGAAATGACAGGGCACATAATGCATCTTATAGTGTTGCCCACCTTCCTCGCCAGAGCCTAGATAACATTCAAAAAGAGCCTTAATGAAGTTTCTTCAGGAGCCCCACTGAAGAATATCACATATATTTGCCTTTTAAGTCAATAGCAGCAATGATCACAAGTACAACAGATTGAGTGCCTTTTTCTTTGACTAGGGATCCCTCTTCTGAAATTCATAGATATCATTCAAGCAAGATGCATGGGGATGCTAGAGGCAATAAACACAAACACATGTTTAAATTGAAAGGCCCCCAGCAGCTGAGAATAGAAAGAAAAAGAAGATGCTGTTTCCTAGACTGTTACTAGGGTTTCTTATCCTTTAGCAAACAAACAACACATTTCCTTCACTGTACTGTACTGCCAAAACATCTGATTTGATTTTTGAAAATGTCTTATTGTAGTATTCTCTGTGCCCTTCCACCCGTACCCCTCCCCGGTTATTGTGCTACCCTCCAATATTCGTTGACGGTGCTCTGTAAAAAGTGAGGGATTGTAGTAGCAAAACACTAACTCAGAAATGTGCGCACCCACAATACTTTGCAAGGAAAACATATTTAAAGCATCACCATGACATTATGTGCAGTTTAAGAACATGTAATGAATCTGCATGTGCAGAATTACTATGAAGTGAATACAAGATTGTTTGCAACATACCCCACATTTACATTCTTGGGTAGGATTAGTGCTCAATGAAACTGTTTTTGTAAAGCAACACATCACCACATAATATGTTAAGGTCTATGCCCCATGGAACTCTGAATACATGCATATTGTGTAAAAAGCATGCTAGTTGTTTGAATATCCGTTGCCCTGATACTATATACAAATAATGGCAGGCATAGCCAATACCTATCATTCCTTGCAGTCCAATAAATGATGTTGCAATGTTACTTAGACAACCTATTTTAATGTTAGAAGACTTGACAGAGCGTTCCCCTACTTAGTAATGATTAGACTTAGTTCTCGTCTATGCTTCCTTCTAGTATAATACCCCTGCTGTTTGTATCGTCTGGCTGCTGTAACACTACAAAACAACTGTTTAAAGTTTGCAAAATAAGAGATCCAGATACTCCCATGCGCTGAGATTCAAAAGAGTTTTATATGTAATGATTACATTAATACAGGTATATCCTCCAAACTAAACTCTCAGTCAGTATATGATTGAGTAACTAATAGTATAAACAATACCAATCACATTAAATTAAATTATACAGTGTGCCTCTAGAGCCCTACTGATAAATCAAGTACCACCAACCTGGCAGTAGGTAGCCCAGAAAACATTGTGTGAGCAAATCAATTGCATCGCCCTAACAAAAATACCAAAGAAAACAACGGATGAATACCTAACAAACACAATGTCACATAAATCACTCAAACATTAACTGATTAGCGAGCACATGCTAATGTTTCGCCCATTTGTGTGCTTTATCAAGGAAAATCCTTGTTATTTTGCCCGTTTATTGGGCTTTATCATGGCATAATTCATAAATAATCTTGCTGCCCGTTTATTGTAGCAGGCTCATAGCAAGAGGTTTTTTCCCACTTTTTCTCAAATTTGTTTAACAACAATTATTATGCACTTCATAGTCATATATCATTCATTAGAGAGTCTGATTCATTAGTGTGATTTCCCAGTATTCTGAAACAAAAAAGAAAAAAGAGAGAGTGGTGGAAAGTGGAAAAAGCACAAGCATGAGGGTGAGTGGTTATGCATGGTTATTTACTAACAGAAGACCATTTATTCATTGCATTTCTGCATGCCCAAATACATTTGAAGGTGTGCTGGCTACCAGTCCCATAACCCTGTTGGTAACATGGTTCCAATTCCAACATTGCTAGTCTGTACAACCACTAGGCATTCTTTGTAAATTCCAAGTGTTTTCTTTAAGAGCAATTTAAGGTTTATCACCTAAGCCTCTCAACCAGACTTTTAAATCCAATTTAGAAATTTGTGAGCATCCCTTTCTTAACTCTATTTTAGCATCTTGTAGCTATCACATCAGTCCGATGCACTTCAAACTTTAACATATGGGCCCTCATTACGGGTCCAGCAGTATAAATCTGGTGTTACCGTGATGGCAGTCACACCGTTTCCGCCACTGCGTGGTGGCGGAAACAAGGTAGGATTACGGCTTGGCGGCCGCACGCATCACTAATGCAGGGAACTGGTGGCACCGCCATCATGAAAACACAGGCGGAGACGGATGTACCGGCACAAATTTTGGCGGTGCATCCGCCTCTGCTGTGTGCATGTCGGACATAGCGGCACAGCTTACACGGAGCCAGAAACACCGGAACCGGAAATACCGTGATTGCCTGAACCGTAAAGAGAGAATTCAGATGGCCTTCACCCAAGTATGACCCATACACACCCACAAGACAATGCAGCACACATCAATGCATGTAACCACAGTGTGATGTTGCTCGAAGTCTGTGCTGCATTTAATTGTACTATACACATCCTCTCAGTCCACTAACAGCATGCCTTTCATTCACCCACAGGAACATCATCTGAGACCAATGGCGAACAACCAGGGATGTCGAGTAGACAGGACATGCACGTCGGACAGCACGTCAGCCAACATCCGCTGCAGGCACCTTGGCCACCCGGGAAATCACACAGGCCCAGGTACACCACGCCCAGGAGACCAACACCCATGCTGCCCCTGGGACACAGCAGGCACCCAAGCCCAGCACCCCTGCTGCCCATGGGACACAGCAGGCACCCCAGCCCAGTGCCCCTGCTGCCCCTGCAACACTGCAGGCACCCCAGCCCAGTGCCCCTGCTGTCCCTGGGACACAGCAGGCACCCCAGCCCAGTGCCCCTGCTGCCCCTGCAACACTGCAGGCACCCAAGCCCAGTGCCCCTGCTGCCCCTGGGACACAGCAGGCACCCCAGCCCAACACCCCCATCCCCACCAGTCCAGAGGAACAGCCGGAATCGTCAGTAAGGAGAACCCAAACACCCCGGAACCACTGGGCACATTCAGCCCCATGAGCCCCAGAGTCCCATGTGCTCCACAACCCCATCTTTGCAGGAGATCGGCAGCCATCTCCAACGGATTGAGGAACGGCAGGACATGCTGGCAGGACCGGTCTAAACTGCAACGTGAGAGCAACCAGACCATTGGGCGCCGGGTTGCATGTGCCATTGGGTGTTGTGCCACATCCCACATGCAGATGTCACAGAGGGTCCATGAAGGAAACAGTGTACAGTCAACCATAGCGGAAACAATGGCGCTGGTCCTACAAGGCCATCATGACACGCCTACCACCACATGACCCCACAATGCCCTCCACCAGCACCACACCAACCAGCTCACAGGCAGCCCCAGGAGGAGGACCACAAGGCTGTGTGCGGCGCCTTACAGGGACATTCATGCGCCCAAGAGTGGCAAGACGTGGTGCAGTTCGACTGAACATTGTTGCACATGTTGCCATATTGGGCCTGGGGCGTGGGAGGTGGGTGGGTACGTTTGGGAGGTGTAGGGGCGGACCATAGTTGCGATAGGTAGTTGGTGCCTGGGAGGTGGGTGGGTACGTTTGAGAGGTGGAGGGGGGCTCCATAGTTCGGATAGGTAGTTGGGGCCTCGGAGGTGGGTGGGTATGTTTGGGAGGTGGAGGGAGAGTCCATAGGTGGGATAGGTAGTTGGGGCCTGTGAGGCAGGTGGGTACATTTGGGCGAGAATTGTTGCAGCACCTGTTTAATTTTTACATCATAATACACTGGGTTGTTAATCATAATAATGAGTGAACAATCTTCTTCTGTGTGTAAATGAGTGATTCAATGCAAGTGTTCAAAATTACGGGTAGGATAATGTGCAAATTGTGCTTGTGATGATAGTTCAGAGATAATTGTGAAAAAGTGCTTCCTGTGCACGTCGTCCATCCATGGCAACTTGCCCTGGTTGCACACCCATCCCATCATCGTCGTCGTCATCCTCTTCCTCCTCATCTGCTGGGTCCATGTCTGGGGGCAGTGCAATGTTCTGTCGTATAGACATATTGTGCAGCATGGCACATGCCAGCACAATTTTGCCAACCTTTACAGGGCTGTACATCCCAGCTGGATCTGCTGAGGCAGCAGAACCTGGCATTCAGCAGTCCAAAAGTTTGCTCTATGATGCCTCGTGTACGTATGTGTGCCCGGTTGTGGGCCTCCTCATGCCTGTTCCGTGTTCGTCTGATGGGTGTCATGAGCCATGGCGTGATGAGGGGGATCCGGCATCACCTGCATGGGAGTGACAGACAGGTGATCTGATGTTTATGGTTGGAATTTGGTGTTGGCAATGATAGCATGTACGCAGTCTCAAGTATTTTGTTAGCACACAACATAGTACCAGCACAGATTTCAGAATGCAGCCTGCTAAATTGTCTTGGTTGTACTCTTCAATATTACACACTTGGCTCACTCATTCCTACTGAGACTGTTTGGCGTGCTCAGTGTCTGCAATCATGATACCTTCTAGGCAACTACATGTCTTATTTCTTACAATTTGCACAATGCTGTTTGTGTACGTACTAGGTGACTCATGTGTTGTGAGGTGCTGTCAAAATTAGCGTCATGCACCTGCAGCACAGAGGAGTGAAGACACTGCTGCGTGGAGCGGGAGAAATAGGCATTGTGCACATGGAAGCACCTGCTACTTTCTCACTGGTGCTGATACTCACATTCACATGTAATCATTGCATGGTGTGCCATTCCATAGTTCGGGGGTGTTTCCATTGGACAGTATATGGATTCCCTTGACATGGCAAACTGTTGTTTGCCTATTGCAGCGGTAAGATGGGTTAACTCTGGTGAGTGTCTATTTGCCCCTCCACCCCCACTACATAGAGGTCCTGCATTGGTCATTCTACTCACCCAACAGCCATGAGCACTCTGGTGAGTGTCTATTTGCCCCTCCCCTCACTACACAGAGGTCCTGCATTGGTCATTCTACTCACCCAACAGCCAGGTGATCTCTCCGATGTAATGTGCCATGTACCCTGGCAACCTGGAGTTCCGCAAAACCATTGAGTCGTGTATTGATCCCGGGAAACGCGCACAGCAATGGGCGATGAGTTGTCCTGCATCACAGACCAGCTGCACTTTCAGGGAGTGGAATTGTTTCCGATTTCTATACACTGCCTCAATGGCATGTCTGGCAGTCACACCATGGGTGCAATCTAACGTACTGATGCAATTGGGGATGCCGGCAAGTGCATGGAAGGTCATTTTGGTGGCATTGACCTGTGCAGGGTTTAGGGGTAGGGCAATGTGGTCTGACGCATGGCAGAGAAGCGCATCCAGTACCTGGAACATTATCCTTGAAAAACACGGTTGTGACACCCTGTGCAGCTCCCCAACGGTGTTGCAATGAAGTGCAGTACCCACATTACCTTCAGCAAGGGTGGCATTGCAGTCCAGATGTTTAGGATGCTGCAGATGTCGTTATTGATGAGAGTCACTATTGACATTATATGGTGTCCCTGTTAAGCTGGTATAAGGTGTGGATTTGGCTTGGGGTCAGGTTGCAGGGTGAGGCCCTGATGTGGGGTATTGGCTGCCTCTGGGGTGGTACCTGCTGCAGAATGAATTTTGGGATGGCCACCGGGTTCCTCATTTGCCTCCTGCGCCTAAGGCTACTCCTCTGCCTCAGTGCTGCTTCTAACTCCATAGCTGCTTGCAGGTTCCCCATCCCAATTGCTGCTAGACAGATTGCCAGCATGGTTGTGTTGGGAGGTGGGTTGGGTGTTGGTGTGGTCCATTTGTAGGTTCACAGTGGCCAATGATATGATATAATATGATTGTTTATTTATATAGCGCCTATACACAATGTGTTTCAAAGCACTTCAAGGCAAGGGAGGGAACAAGGGAAAATACAATGACATTCTTACAGGCCTGTTATGCTTGAGCTAAAACATGGTGCTGGTGCGCAGTGTATTCTGGGAGCACTCAGAGCCATAATGGATATTTACTTCATGCCGCAGTGAAAAGCTGTACTCATTTTGCTGAGAGCTGGATTTACTATGCTGAAGAAAACATGCTTTCCAAACCTGGTATGCAGTCAAGGACATTCTGCTGGGAAAGCTGGCTTTGTTATGTCTTGTTATGAGTTATGGGACTGTTTTCCGTGGCGCTTGTTTTTAGAGGAGGGAAGCACTTTGCTCCTTGAGGTTACTGTCGGTTGACCCAGCTGCCAACCAATGGCTGCCCATCAATACGCAAGTGCGTTGCCAGAAGGTTCGAGAAATGACCGGCCCTTTTTGAGGAGTGCATATATGCGGAACCCCTGAACGGTCAGACGGGACCTCAGTCGGAGGGGGGACGCTTCCGTCCGGCATACCTGTGGGCTGTGGTGCTCTCGGCCCGGCTGTTATCGGGTCTTCCAGCCGCTTCTGGCGAGATGAGGGATTCAGTTACGCCCACGGTGATGTATTTTCTTTTGAATTCTCTGTTTTTTCTGTGATTTATTTCTGTGTTATCACTTGTTGCTTCCAAGCTTTGAATAAATAGCCGTATAAGTGCTCATTATTTTCTAAGAGTGTGTGTGGTTGTAAGTCATTGCGTCGTCTACCTGCGTTTAAAGTATTGGCTCCGTAATTGCACTGGTGATTAATGACTGTCCGTGCACTCTGGGCGAGCAATACAAGGCCATGAACAATAAGGATGTGAAATTAACTATCGTACTCAGCCTGACGACATTTCAGATAGTAGCTAAGACAGAGCTAAGACATAGATAAGGAAGGGAGGGGGAAAAACAAAAGGTGAGGAAGAGGGGTGCAGAAAGGGAGGGGAGGAACAAAACAAGCGACTTTTGTGCTAGGCCTGACAACATTTCAGATAGTGCTGGAGGGGGTCAGGGGGAAAAACAAGTAAGGGGAGGGTGGAGGAAACACTGGTGTGCAGCAGGGCTAATTTTGGCCACCTGGGGCTTGATTACCAGCATGGTTGTGTTTGAGTCCCAGTTTCATGAACAGCAAGGTTGAACACAAACAAAGAAGTGCAGTCAGTGGCAAACCAGTCAAGGGGTTCTACAAGTGCATGAACTGTACAATGTGCAAATATGCTTTGAATAACGTGCAGAACTATGTTACAGGGGACAGTCAACGGGTCCAAATACATGATTTCATTAATTGTAAATATGTCGTCTATATAGTAATTTGTATCTGCAATAAGTTGTATGTGGGATCAACTTTAAGAGAAAGGAGATTTCGTATCAGAGAACACCTTAACATGACCGTTAATCCTGAGAAACGATAACCCATACAAGAACATTGGGCTCTGGAACATCAGATGGATGACAAAGAACAGATGAAATTCAGCGGAGTGAAGCACATACATCTGAACATAAGATGGGGAGATCGAGAAATGATGCTGAGACAAGAAGAGGCAAAGTTGATATGCAGAATAAAATGTACTACACTTGGAATCAACAAGGACACGGAAATGCAAACCTTTATATAAAGACAGATGAACACAAAGAAAATGTAATTTGGTTGTATGACTGTCTGAACCTATACGAGAGGAGTTTAACATCTGTGCATATAAGGGCACACAATTAAGTGGATACCTTGAGTAAATAGAGATACTGCATACCGTGCCATGTGGGACCACTTGTCAATATTGTTGGTCAGTACTCCTAACTGGACACCAACATGAGACCACCATTCATATTGGGCCTCCAGAATTGTCATTAGTAAGCCACCACAATCTGTTCTGGGTCAAGAACAGCCCATTCACATAAGTGACAGCTAGGAGGCAAAGAAAGAATGTGATTTCGAAACAATAGGTCAGGTCATTCTATTTCATGAGAAGAGATGCACTGTACTCTATTAGGTATTAAACACAACAACGAATGACTATTGGTTACTGGTGGGTATCATAAGGTCACACCATAAGGATACACTCATACACGGCATACAGCACCATGTAACACTCAAATTTGAGTTAAATCAGGACCTGGCGGTTGGAATTATAGTTCCAACAGAAGACAGGGTAGATTTTGGATTAAAAGGGTAACCCGGCTGCCTATGACTAGTTAGGAAACTACATGCAAACATAAACAATAGCAGGACTGTGGGGCGTGATGACGTCATGCAGCGTGTGACATCATTACGTCCCACGACGTAACATGCGTGACATTACCAATAGTGTACACAGTTCGGAAGCGGAGTACCCGAAAACACAGGACGTTCTGCCCTGAGATGCTGATATATTGTAAAACTTGTTAGGTAAGATGTACAACATGCAGGGTTATATCTCTCTGCTCATGTAGTTAGTGGATCTAGCGCACAGTTTGAAGTAGCTATCGAGCTTATTGGCAATGCAAACAATTATTTTGAAGGTAGGCCCATAGTTGAATGACGCTAATGTTAGGATCACACAAATTGTTGAATGGAGCTCAGAGATGTGTATTGGCCGCATTGAGACTGTTAGTGACAAGACCACAGAATAATCATAGCACAGCCATGAAAAGCGAGTGAGAATATATATGTCCTTTAGTTTATGTGTGAATATTTGTTTTCTTATAGATTGAAGTACAAAATGAAAGATAAAAAAATTATGGAAAATCAAGTTGGGATGGTGTGGTGTCGTCACTACACCCCTATCACATGGGGAGGCCCAAGGGGTGAGAGGAAGGGGAGTAGCCGCTCAGGGAGGAAAGGCGGCAGTTTGATGCAGGCACTTGTTGAATAAGGAACAAGTTACTTACCTGTAACTGTTGTTCTCCAGCATGGGTCTGGCATGGATTCACATGCTCATGAATATTCCCCGTCGTCAGGCTGGGAATCCTCGGTAAAGAAAAAAAACAGTATCAGTTTCGTTTCTGATCTGTCTTTCGTAGTAATAACCAATCACTGGTCTCTGCGTCATACTGACCACAGCCAATGACTGCCCTCTACCTAAGCACCGCCTCTGGCAGCCATCTTCAGATTTGGAAGCACGTGAAGTGGCAGTATGACCAAGTGAAGAGCCGCAGAGGGGTAGGCGGGAGGGTTCGCATGTGAATCCATGCCAGACCCATGCTGGAGAACAACAGTTACAGGTAAGTAACTTGTTCCTTCTCCAGCATGGGGTCTGGCATGGATTCACATGCTCATGAATAAAGAATACATAGCAGTACACACATGCACAACCACGGGAGGTGGCAAAGGCTCAACATTAAGCATTACATCAAACTCAACATTTAGCATCTTACCTCCTCACCAGGCTCACCTCAGGCGAACAGGTTGCGAGGCACTGCTTGGCCGACCCTGGACTCCTCCCTGGAATCCCGATCGACGCAGTAGAATTTCGTGAAGGTGTGCGTCGACCTCCACGTAGCAGCCCTACATATGTCCAGCAGGGGCACACCAGAAAGGAACGCCGTGGTAGCTGCGATCGCTCTGGTGGAATGGGCTCTCGGACGGCCAGGCAGCGGTCGGTTTGCCAACCGATGACAGTACATGATACAGCCGGAGAGCCATCTGGAAATGGAAGCCTTCGAGAGAGCCTTCCCCTGATTGACAGGTCCAAAGTTCACAAAGAGTTGTGACGTCTTCCGAAAACACTTTGTGCGGTCCACGTAGAACTTCAGCGCTCAAGCCACATCCAGCGAGTGCAAAGTCCTCTCAGCCGGCGACGAAGGCGACGGGAAGAACACAGGCAACACCAAGGGTTCGTTGAGATGGAAGTCCGACGGTACCTTGGGCATGAAGGAGGGGTGCGTCCTGAGCACTACCCCCGTGTCGTGAAAAGTCAAGTACGGGGCCTTGCAGGAAAGGGCCTGGATCTCTCCCACCCGTCGTGCGGAGGTGATGGCCACAAGAAACGCTGTTTTCCACGACAGAAACTTCAACGGGGCCGAGTGCAGAGGCTCGAACGGAGGTCCCATGAGCTTGGTCAGCACCACGTTGAGCTCCCACGCCGGGGCCGGAGCCTTCACCGGCGGGAACGATCTGAACAGTCCCTTCATGAACTCTTTCACCAGACGATGAGACCACAAGGACGTCCGCCCCGTGGTTCTGGTGTATCGGGAGATCGCAGCAAGATGAATCTTGATGGACGCGTGTGCCAGTCCAGCTTTGGCCAGCGTCAGCAGGTACGGCAGTACCTGGGGAGCCGTAATCCGTACAGGGTTAATCTTCTGTGCGTGGCACCAGACAGAGAACCTCTTCCATTTGTGTCCGTAGCATTTAAGAGTCGAGGACGCCCTGGCCTTTGCAAGAACCTCTCTGCAGTCGGCCGGTATGTCGTATCCTCCAAACTCTAGCGCTGCAGGAGTCAGGCCTGCAAGTTCAGCGATTTCGGGTCGTGGTGGAGGATGGCGCCTCCTTCCCTGGAGAGTAGATCCGCGTCCACCGGCAGCTTGATTGGCGGGGACGCTGACAAGTCCAGAAGGTCCGGGAACCATATCTGCCTCGGCCACGCAGGTGCGACGAAGATCATCCTGCACCGTGACCTCTTGAGCTGGTTGACGAGCCGGATTAGCAGTGGCAAAGGAGGGAACGCGTAGAGGAACAGGCCCTCCCAGGGGAACGAGAAAGCATCGCCCATGCTCCTCGCCTGGGGAAACCTGCTGGCGAACCTCCGGCACTTGGAGTTCGTCGCCGTCGCGAACAGGTCGATCTGGGGTGTGCCCCACCGTTGGAAGAGGCGATCCACTAGATCCTGCCGTAGTTCCCACTCGTGGCACGAGCGCAGCTCCCTGCTGAGTGAGTCGGCAATGGTGTTTTTTATCCCTGCCAGATGAAACGGCACCAGAAACATCCTTTGGGCGACGGCCCAATGCCACAGGTCCTGCGCCTCCTTGGACAGTGCTGGGGACCTGGTTCCGCCCTGTTTCCTGATGTAAAACATGGTGGTGGTGTTGTCGGTGAAGATCCTCACCACCTTGCCCTTGAGGGACGGAAGGAAGGACCTGAGGGCCCAGAACACTCCACGGAGCTCCAGGACGTTGATATGGAGGGACTTCTCCGTCAGGAGCCAAAGGCCTCTCGCGTGCAGATTTTCGGTGTGCGCTCCCCACCCTTCCAGGGAGGCATCCGTGGTCACTGTCTCCTGGTGGTCTGGGGTCTGGAAGTCCATGCCCGCCGTCAGATGCGCGCGGGTGCCCCACCACCAGACCGCTCGGCGAAAACTCTTGTCGAGTGTGATCCTCTCCTCGAAGCCGCCCGTCGTTTGGATCCAGCGCGCGTCCAGGAACTCCTGCAACGGGCGCATCCGGAGCCTGCACATGGGAATGAGGTAGATGCAAGAAGACATCATTCCGAGGAGGGACTTGATGGACCTCACCTTGGCCGTGTCGGAAACCAACATCCGCTGTACCTTGCCCAGGATGGACCTGGTCCTTTCCTCCGACGGGGAGGCCAGAAGGGACACTGTGTCGAGCTTCGCTCCCAGAAACAGTGCGTTTTGCGCGGGTACCAGGTGGGATTTGGCGTAGTTCACGGAGAATCCCAGGTCCGTGAGAAGTTGGACGGTCCTTGCCGTGTGCTCCACGGCGAGCTCCCTCGTCTTGGCTCGGATGAGCCAGTCGTCCAGGTAGCGGTAGACGTGGATCCCCTCGCGGCGCAGCTGCGCCGCCACCGGTGCAAGGCACTTGGTGAATACCCTGGGTGCCGATCGTAGTCCGAAGGGGAGGGCTTTGAACTGGTAGTGACGCCCTTGGACCACAAACCTGAGGAATTTTCGGTGCCCCTTTAGGATGGGAATATGGAAGTAGGCATCCTCCAAATCCATCGACGACAGGAAGTCTCCTTCCTCCAGCTGACCCAGGACGTGCTGGAGGGTGACCATCCGGAACTTCTGCGCCTTGATGAACTTGTTCAGACGTGAAGCTCTTTCCTGGCCACGGGGGGGACGCGCGGGCACCTTCTTTGAAACTCGAGCGCGTGGCCCCGGGCTAAGGCGTCCAGCACCCAACGGTCGGTGGAGATGGACTCCCACACGCTAACGAAGCTCGCCAGCCGGCCTCCCACCGGGGTGACCCCACGGCCGGTTCAATCCTGTTTCGACGAGGCTTTGCCGCCTTGACCTCCTTGGCGACGACGGCGGGGTCCGCCAGACTTGCCTCGTCCTCTGTAGGCCTCCTGAGACGACGAGCGGGCCGCATGACAGTAGGTGGAGAAACCGCCGCCGGAACCTTTGGAGGCGCCCTTGCCTCCGCTGCTCCGAAAGGGCGTCCGTCGTTGCTGCAGAACCCCAAGGGCCCGGGCCGTCTCAGTGTCCGCTTTAATGGCCTGAAGGGAATCGTCCACTGTTTTCCCAAACAGGTTGTTCCCATCGAACGGCATGTCCAGGACTCTGGTCTGTACGTCTTGACAGAAGTCCGTAGCCTTGAGCCATCCACGCCGCCTAAGGCACACGCCGTTGCCCAACTGGCGAAACCCAGTGTCGGCGATGTCCGTCGCAATAGTGATGGCGTGGTCCGACGCCACCTCACCTTCCTGTAGGATCTCCAGGGCATCCGCCCTCTTGTCGTCCGGTAGGAAGTCCAGCAGGGGAGCCAGTTTGTACCATAGCTCCCTGTCGTAGCGGGCCACGATAGCCAAGGCGTTGGCCGCTTTAATCGTCGTCGCTGCAGACGAGATGACCCTGCGTCCCATAGCGTCCAATTTCTTTCCCTCGCCGTCCGGTGGGGAAGTCGATGTGGAGGCCGCACCCCCCGCTTTCTTCCTGGCCGCCGCGGAGACGACGGAGTCCGGGGTAGGCTGTGCCCGGAGGCACAGGGGGGCCGCGTCCGGGACCCGGTACTTCTTCTCGTACCGGTCTCCTCTAGCTGGCGTCGTGGAAGGGTTCTTGAGGAGGGCGAGGCCCTCATCCCAAATGTCGTCCAGTAGAGGCACCGCGAGGACCGTCTTCCTCTTGGCCTTGCGCCGTTGGTAAAGGAATCCTTCCTTTTTCTTCTCCTCAGGGCAGAGTTGGAAAAGCTTGGATGCCCTGGCGATCATGGAGTGGAACGATCCAATCTCGTCGGGCGGAGAAGCCCTGGTGGGAGGTGACGACGGTAGATCCTCGTCGTATACCTCGTCATCCGTACCCGTCGCTGCCGTGTCAGTCCCCGTATCATCCCCTCGGGTGGACGGGGAGGAGGGCTGGACGGGGCGCGACGGCTGAAAAGGAGGTGGAGGGTGAATCCTTCTTTTCTTGGGCGGGGGAACACCAGAAGGTCCCGGTTCAGGATCCCCCGACGGGAGAGGTTCCTCCGTCGGCAACGGTAGTCTCGTCCTTATCTCTGAGCATAAGGACTGTATAGCCAACAAAATGGCCGCCGAGTTGTCTTGCGGCGCTGGCAGAGGGGAATCCCGACGGGCCGGTCTTCTTCCACGCCAAGGCCGTGGCTTAAGACCTCGATCAGCTCTTCCTCCGAGGTTGAAGCCGAATCTACGACGACGCCCTGCCCCCCCCTTTTCTTACCCGCCGGGGATTTCACGGGGGTCCTATCGATGGGCATAAAAGAGGACTCCCTCCGAGGTGGCAGGGAGACTCTGAGCCCCGAGGTCGCCACCACTGGTGTAGCCTCCACAGGCTGAGCCAGGGCCGCCGCGACAGTTTCGATAGAGGGCTTGGCCGGATGGATTAAGGCCTTCACCACCTTAGGTGCGCTCACCGCCTTATCCTTGAGGGGGGGGACACTGCCTCGCTCCCCCTCCGATGGGGCCTTCGAGCTCGACTGGGGCCTCTCCAGGAGCTTCGCCGGGTGCTCGCCCTTCCTCTTACCCGACCCAGAGCGTTGGCTCGTGGCTGAAGGTGCCGGGGAGGGTGCGCCCTGCCTGGCGCCCGTAGAGCCCGACCGTTCGGCGCTCCCGGTGCCAGCGGACTCGCGGTGCTTGGCCTTGTGTTGGACCCCTGTCACCGGGGCGTCCTCAAAGGTCTTAAAAGACCGCTCGGATTTCTTCCTCTTCTTCTCGCCTGACGGGCTCTTCCCTTCCAGCCAGTTGGCGAGACGTTGATGGCGGTCCTTCATGGTCCGCTCCGACATATTGCCGCAAAACGCACAGTCCTTCTCCACGTGCGTCTTGTCCTCATGTAAGCAGTAGAGACAAAAGGAGTGTTCGTCCTCCTTAAAGACGTTCTGCAGCTGGCATCCAGGGCAGACCCTGAACAGCTTTCCGGGCGTCGAGCTTCCCTTCTCCTGGGCCATGTCCGGGCCTGAGAAGCTTCTGGAGTCCTCCAAAAGCGTAGCTCGACGAAATCTTCACCCTTGAGGGGCGCAGACGAATCCGACACGGGTCCCCGTTGATCGGATGGAGAGTCGGTGGAGCTTGAGGCTCTTTTGACCGAAAAAAACGAAGTTTTTGAGAAAAAACGTGAAAAAGTAGCACTAACGCTCGAGAGCAATAGCACTAGGATCCCAACACATGAACGTGCGGTAAAAATCTGAAGATGGCTGCCAGAGGCGGTGCTTAGGTAGAGGGCAGTCATTGGCTGTGGTCAGTATGACGCAGAGACCAGTGATTGGTTATTACTACGAAAGACAGATCAGAAACGAAACTGATACTGGTTTTTTTCTTTACCGAGGATTCCCAGCCTGACGACGGGGAATATTCATGAGCATGTGAATCCATGCCAGACCCCATGCTGGAGAAAGAAGTGTTGCACCCCAGCTCGTGTCTGTCTCTCATTGCATGAATGAAGAGTGACTGACACTCCAGCGTGAGGCGGTCCACTTAAAGGACACCACAGATGTGTACTTGCACTGAGTCGCTGTAGAACTTAACACACCTTAAATGACCAGGTCCAAGAAACTCTTATAAATGTATTGGAACAAACCACATTAATAGACACAATGCTTACCCAATATCTTATTCATTAAAATGCAGGGCCAATGACTATATGTTAAAGTTTGAAGTGCATCGGACTGATGTGATACGTACAAGATGCTCATATAGAGGTAAAAAAAGGGATGCTCACACATTTCTAAATTGGACTTAAAAGTCCGTTTGAGAGGCTTAGGTGATAAAACCTTCAGTTGCTCTTAAAGAAAACACTTGGAATTAACAATGAATACCTAGTGGCTGGACAGACCAGCAATGTTGGATTTGGAACCATACGTTACCAACAAGGTTATGGGACTGGTACACATCACACTTTCTAATGTATTCAGGCATGCAGAAATGCAATGAAGCAATGGTCTTCTGTTAATAAATAACCATGCATAAACACTCACCCTCATGCTTGTGCTTTTTCCACTTTCCTACACACCTCTCTTTTTTCTTTTTTGTTTCAGAATACTGGGAAATAGCACTAATGAATCAGACTATCTAATGAATGATACATGAGTATGAAGTGCATAATAAAAATATTCTAAGGCGAAAAAAACTCTTAGTAAGTGCCAGCCACAATAAACGGGCAGCAGGATTATGTATGCATTTTGCCATGATAAAGCCCAATAAACGGGCAAAATAACAAGAATTTTACCTGGACAAAGCCCACAAATGGGTGAAACATTAGTACGTGCTCGCTAATCAGTTAATGATGGGGTGATTTATGTGACGTTTTGTTTGTTAGGTATTGATATGTTGTTTTCTTTGGTATTTGTGTTAGGGTGATGTAATTGAATGCTCACGCAATGTTTTCTGGGGTAACTACTGCCATGTTGGTGGTACTTGATTTATCAATAAGGCTCTGGAGGCACACTGTATCATTTAATTTAATGTGTTTGGTATTGTTTATACTATTAGTTACTCAATCATATACTGACTGAGAGTTTAGATTTGAGGATATACCTGTATCAATGAAATCATTACATATAAAACTCTTTTGAATCTCAGCGCATGGGAGTATCTGGATCTCTTTTTTTGCAAACTTTAAATAGTTGGTTTGTAGTGTTACGGCAGCCAGATGATACACACAGCATGGGTATTATATTAGAAGGAAGCATAGAAGAGAACTAAGTCTAATCATTACTAAGTAGTGGAGCGCTCTGTCAAGCCTTCTAACACTAAAATAGGTTGTCTAAGTAACATTGCAACATCATTTACTTGGACTGCAAGGAATAATAGGTATTGGCTATGCCTGAGTCGGTCGCAGAGTCTTTGGGTCTGCACTAGAGAAGGTTCACTCTTTTTTGGCTGCTGCTGCTGACTACATTCATTGGACTGCCTACAGTACTCTTTCTACTGCAATTACCTAAGAACTTAAAATCCCCAGAACACCGCGGAGCGGCCGCAGAGTCGGTCGCAGAGTCTTTGGGTCTGCACTAGAGAAGGTTCACTCTTTTTTGGCTGCTGCTGACTACATTCATTGGACTGCCTACAGTCCTCTTTTTGCTGCAATTACCTAAGAACTTAAAATCCCCAGAACACCGCGGAGCGGCCGCAGAGTTGGTTGCAGAGTCTTTGGGTCTTCGGGCTCTGCGAGCTCTGACCCGCTCGCCCCCCGCCCGCCCAATTCCCCAAGAATACGTGAGCAACATCGTATAAAATCCAATCAATTGTGTGACCAGCCATTCGCTTGCTCTCCGGAGGAGCCCGCAGCTCGTACGCCACCGCCACCAGGACACCGGCGTGAGCGTGAGCTGCACGCCGCCGGCTCCCTTCAGACCTCACGGCAACGTCTCCCCCCCTCGGGGGGGCCCGCAGCTCCACACGTCAGCGCCTCCGCATCGGAGCCTGAAGCATCAGCAGAGAGCCGCGAACTCACAGCAACGCCTCCTCCCCTCGGGGAGGCCCGCAGCTCCACACGTCAGCGCCTCTGCGTTGGACCCCAAAGCACCAGTAGAGAGACACAAACTCTGCAAAGCAGCTCACCGGCAGCTCGCCCGATACCATCAGTACCAGGACACCAGTGAGACCTGGAACCCACAGACTTACACAATGCCCCCCCCCACCCACCCTATCAGCCAACTGCGGCACACGAGCCATTTCCATGAGCGGATCCTGACAAAGTCACGAATAGCTCAAAAGGCACTGAGCAGACATAAGCCAGACCTGCGATACAGCCACCACAGCGACACCAAAGAAGTGATACAAGAACGGCACGGCAGTGCTCGTCACTGATACACCATCACTGGATTTCCACTACGAGAGCAAAGGAACTCCCTTTCCAACTTCGCCCCTCCTTGACATTCCATCGGCAGGAACCCAAATAATTGGCGTAGAAACCTGCAAATAGATAGAGCGATTCTTCAAGCCATAGATTGTTCCATCGCACGAAACAGAGTTAGAGATAAGCGCCGAGGGACACTGCTTCACAACGGAACCAAGAAGCACACCCTTTGTGCCCCCTCACTAGCAGCTCACTACACACATTGCTGTAAACAGGCAAAAAGACCGAAAAACTGCCAGCTTGGGAGCCGGAAGGATTCGATCCAGGACCCCAATAAAGAAGTCACAACAGTATACCCGACACCTTGGACAGCGATCTATGCCAGCCTCATACAGGAGATCTGCTCCAGCTACGCAACCCTGCAAACAGGCGTAAAAAAATCGAAATACCGCCGACTTGGGAGACCGAAAGGACTTGATCCTTGGATCCCAACAAAGAAACCCCAACAACATATCCGACACCTTCACAGAGATCTGCATCAGCTTTATACAGGAGATCTGTCCCAGCGATCTACAGGAGACCGAAAGGGCATGTCCCTTGGATCCTGTGTCGCATATCCGCCCTAACACGAAACCGAATACCAGTAGGAGACCGAAAGGGCTTGTCCCTTGGATCCCAACAAGGAAGACTCACCAATCCACATTAGGGTCATACCAGAGACTAGGTTCTACCACTGTTCAAGAGACCGAAAGGGTATATCCCTTGGATCCTGAATACCATATCAAACAAAACCTAACTTCAAGTACTGCTAGGAGACCGAAAGGGCCTGTCCCTTGGATCCTAACAAGAAACACATCAACAGAAGAAGAATGTCAACAAATCGAATTATTAAACAACAAAGCATTCAACGACCAAAAACAAGACAAAGAACTAAACCTGTCACTGCTGGCTCCTCTGATCAAGACTTGTCACAATTAACTATGGAACAATCTTTTCAAAGAGCACCAAACTCCAGAGGAATTCCAAAAGTCCCATCAAAGAACTCAGAAGCCAACCGAGAAGACGCCCTCATCACAGAGGACCCTGTCAACACTGGCACCACTCTCCAAAAAAAACCCCAACCTGACTTTGAGAAACAAACTATCGAGGTGATTCACCAACCCAACCCCGAAGAAACAATATCTATGCAAACCAAAGCACAAGTCCACAACCGTTGTACTACGAACCAACAAGAAGATCCATCACTTCCAACCATCCCCACTCCCCCGTCATCCGTCAGTTGCTAGATAACTGACACGTTCGCCCAACCTAGCGAAAAGGAGCGAACTGAAAATCCCAGTCCTCAGTGTAACACGACACAAGATGTGACACCAACACCGATAACCAGCAACCAAGAACTCAAAACAACGATATCGGACCACATTGAACCTCCAAACAACTCGAACCACTCTAGCGACAACACCAAGATAGCAAAATCAGAAGTTCAAACGGCAAGTGAAGAAACAAATACACCACCTTACAAACCTACCCCCGGAACACAAGAAACCATTAAAAAAAAGACAACAAAAGACAAAATTAACCATATTCCTGGAAAAGACATACCAACCAACCGAACCTAGAGATGACATAAATCCCCAAAACCCAACATGGATGTCATCCCAACAAATGAAAAAAGAAAAAGCAAGATTAGCGAAACTTGCATGGCTACAAATTCATAACACCATCAAACTCATACAATCATTAGATACAACCGGCAGCAAACCAAAAATCAGAGCAGCAAGACTGTCAATGGACATTACTGAAATTGAGTCAATAATGACAAGCATTGAAAAACGAACCTCCAAACAATTCGAACCACTCTAGCGACAACACCAAGATAGCAAAATCAGAAGTTCAAACGGCAAGTGAAGAAAGAAATACACCACCTTACAAACCTACCCCCGGAACACAAGAAACCATTAAAAAAAAGACAACAAAAGACAAAATTAACCATATTCCTGGAAAAGACATACCAACCAACCGAACCTAGAGATGACATAAATCCCCAAAACCCAACATGGATGTCATCCCAACAAATGAAAAAAGAAAAAGCAAGATTAGCGAAACTTGCATGGCTACAAATTCATAACACCATCAAACTCATACAATCATTAGATACAACCGGCAGCAAACCAAAAATCAGAGCAGCAAGACTGTCAATGGACATTACTGAAATTGAGTCAATAATGACAAGCATTGAAAAAAGAAAGGAAATATTTGGTAACCAACCGGAAATACCTCAACTTCCACTAACCTCGACCCCGTGTATCACACATGATAGTCAAAAATCACCTGCGAAAACCGAACCTCAATCAGACTATACTGAGAAACAAACTTTTCCAACACGTTTCAATTACGACTCAGATGACTCCTACTATACTCCAGATCCCACAACCAAGAATACAAAACCGATCACCTTACAAGATAAAAACACCAACACCACACCAAAAGATGATCACTCCGAAGAAAACAGCAATCCGAGAATCCCGACCACGATGATAGACCTACAAAACATGCTTATTGCAATACTCTCCCAAGCGATGATTCCATTCCTCAAACTACATGAAAATATGAAAGACAGCATTAAGGACCAAGCAACTCTCTTAGCTCTGATACACTCAAAACAAATCTATGTGGAGAACTTTGTCTCGTCAATCGAATCACGTCTGACTGCTGAAGCAGAAGAATCACATCGCTGGCAACAAAGAATAGCTGAAATAGAGAGAGGCGATCGCCAAGAAAAAACAAACCTAACAGAACTACTACAGTTGCTTAAAGTACACCACCAACAGCAACAAGTTCCCCAACCCAATCTACCAACTGACCAACGAAGACCAACCATCCTTCCTGCGAATTTGCTGAAACAGCCAACTGTCGCAACCCTGACTGACGAAGAACATGCCCTGAAAGAAACAGCTGGAAATATTACTATCCCACAACTGAATACCATCGAACCTAAACAAGCAAACAAGAAGCCCAAAGAGGCATACCAGATTTTTGCAAAAGAAAAAACCCAAAGGACCCGAAACCTACACAACCAAAAGCCAACAAAAAACAACAAACGGGCTCAAGAGCATTTCTAAGAACTGTGAAACCAACCGACCAACCTTCCAGAACTATCAAAAACAAAACCCAAACTCCACTGACACTATTAGCCAGCGAAAACAAAGCCTTAAAACCCAGACACACCCTCAAGTACTACAAAGACCACAATGTGAACCATCCATAGATGAAGAACTACTTAATTTATCTATCCACGAAGATCAAACAGCAGATAATATAATACCACCCATCCAACCAACAGGCTACGCAAGCTTCATAATAATTGATGAATATCCTCTGGAACACGAACAAATGTCAACCAAGATGAAATCTCAGACTTCTCTCTTGAAGAAATCTCAGATGTGTCCCTAGATAGTGACACAACGGATGAAACAACAAACGAAGACTACGATCAAATTTCATCGGATTCACTTACAACAAGATCACAAGATCCCACTGAACACAGCTTCAATGTCCCATCATTTGTCAATCCATTACGACAAAACAAAATCTACGAAATCCATATTGAAAACGCAACTAACAGATCAGAACCTCTAATTCTAAACAGAAACAATGTTTTACGCCTCTTTGGAGCAATACCATATCTGAACAAAATAGCAACAAAAGACATTGACCTCATAACATTCAAAGATGATCAAAATCTAGATAAGATTGTCATAGAGCTAGCGGACTTTAACAACCAAGAACTGATCTTATCAAGACGTGCCCAGCTACAAAAACTTGGATTTACGTGCTGGGCTGCCACAACCACAAGAATGCCCAACAAACCGAAATACAGAGAAAGAGCTTCAGAAAGAGACAACAATTGGCAAAACCAACCGAGACCATCAACGAACAACTATACAGCCGACCACACTGGAGCTGACAGAAAGTGGAGTCAATCACCACAAAGACAACAATCACACAGAGACAAACGACCGATCTGAAGAACCTATGATTCAGAAACTTATTTCACAGAAACTACATCCTTAGACGACTCAACGATCTCCCGCTCATAACAATCAACGAACCTGGGATACACGTGGTCACTCTGCTCGTGGAATACCAGAGGAAACTTGCATCTTTTCACAAACCCCTCCAAAGAACTAGAACAATTTCAAATCATATGCTTTCAGGAAACCTGGCTCAGCGAACCGCCGGCTTGTGATGGCTTCCTCACTTTTCTCAATCCTGCTATCATCAAAAAACAAGGAAGACCAGCATCAGGGCTCCTCACCCTAATCAAGATAGACCCGGACCGCACAGTACTCAGCACTGAAAATATCAACCTCTGGACCCAACTAACAATACTAGTGTGCACCAATATCCACTCAAACGGAAAACAAAAAAACGGCACAACAGTTGCAATCCTAAACCTCTATTGGAACCCTGCTGCAATATCAACGGAGGCATTTATCGACGGTGTGTTCCTGACAATTGACAAGGTCGTGACAACCCATCGCCTACCAGAAATAATAATCTGTGGGGATCTGAACATCAAGCTATACAACCAGAATGGATCTCTCCAAACTCATTCACATCTCTCCCCGAAAGCAAACAGATGGATGACTGAAATTACAACTCGAAATCTCATCCTCCTGAACCATGCAAAGAACAACTCCACACCATATATGCCAACCTGGACCAGAGGATCATCAAATGCAATCATTGATTACATATTTCTATCATACAACCTACATGAATCAGTCACAAAAGCGCAAACGATAATAACCGACAAAAGCGATCATAACCAACTTACTGTTCACTCCTGGCTATCAACTCAACAAAGTGAACCAACACCAATAGCCTCCGTAGAACTTGATGGCACAACATCAAGACTAAGGATTCCACAATCAGCCATGGCAAACCTACCGAAGAAACTCCATGACACCACCCTGACAGATTCCGAGAAACTCAACTACGAATGGATTCTACTGCCATTCCGACAAACGCTCAAAAACCGCCCACATATAGAGCATCGTCATACATACAACCAAGAAATAGCAGAAATAAAAAATGCATAAACCGATCAATACGACAATTAAAAAAAACAAAATCCACGGAAAACATGAAACAAATTAAACATCTGAGGCAGAATTACCCTAATTGGAGGAAATCTCAACAAAAAATCCTGCAGCAAGCAGACGCAGAAAACATAATGAAACTCCACAAGACTCATAACACGAGGGAGCTCTGGAACTTACTCAACGACAACCTGCAAAAACAGCACAAATTAACAGCCAACGTTGCGCAGGAAATTTGGATCTCGCACTTCTCGACCATGTACGGACCAAGAAAAACGCAACCTGAAAATCAAATGCCCACAAACGAACCGAAATGGTACGTAAATGCAGAATTTGAAGACTTCATGAAGCTCATCAAAAACCTGAACACGTCTAGAGCGCCTGGTCCTGATGGACTATCTAATGCCATCATCAAACAAGACCCGTCCGCCTGGGCGAACGTCATGTGCCATATTACAACTCTGGTTAACACACTGAACCGAATACCAAGCTCCTTGAGGTCGGCAATAATTGTTCCAATCCATAAGCAAGGAACCAGAGATGAACCACAAAACTTCCGTCCAATCGCCCTACTAGATCCGCTTGGGAAACTATTTGCTTCAGTACTGCTCAAACAACTAACTACATGGGCACTAGAATATGACAAATTCTCGATCAGGCAAACAGGCTTCACTGCCAATGTCGGAACCAATCTCAATCTGATATTACTCCATCTAATAAATAAAGCATGAAGCCATCAACTCTCACACTACAATATACGCAGCATTTATCGACTTAAAGATGGCCTTCGATGCGATCTCACGGCATAAACTATGGACAAAACTCAGAGCATGGAACTGTCCATCAAACATCCTTGAGCCGATCATTCTGCTGTATTCAGAAACCACCATGAAAGTGAGATTATCAAAACAAGGAGCTAACACCAATGCAATCCCAACAACAAATGGTCTAAAGCAAGGCTGCCCCTTGGAAGCAACTCTATACAACTTATTCACGTCGGACATTGAAGAACACCTAAAATCCAACAAAACTAATCCACCGAAAATAAATTCCACCCCAGTTCCAGCCATGGCATATGCAGACGATATCGTTCTACTAGACAAAACACCTACTGGACTACAAGCATCGTTGACAGCTCTGAGTAGCTACATGGAAAAAAACAAATTAACAATCAACATCGGAAAAACTAAGACAATGGTCTTCATTACATCCCTGGCGTTGGACCATGGTGCTACTAGCACCATGGTCCATGCCGGATTCCGCCATGGTGGATGGCGGATTTAGCGCCCCATTCCAAGGTTGGCGGGGCGGTAAATCCCCATTCACCATGGCCCCTTCTCCATTCCCATTTTTGGCCCATAGGGCTTAATGGGAATGGGGAAGGTGCTAATTATGGCACCGAAAATTACGGTGCCGTAATTAGCACCAAGGTCCCTTAGCGGGTTGGACTTTAACGCCTGCAAAAAGCAGGTGTTAAAGTGTGAATCTGGCGTAAATGGTTTAACGGCGCCGCAGCCTTTTACGGCGCCATTAACCCCTTAACGCCACGGTTGTAATGAGGCTCAATGACTCTAACCAAACCATTCACAAAAAAACCATACCAACCGAGCTTCAATATCAATGGGAACCAAATAGAAAATGTGACAACTTTCAAATATCTTGGCGTCCTAATAAACGAATCAAACTCGGAGGAGCAATGGATTAACAAAATCGAACAAACAGCACAAACTCTAGCAAGACAAGGATGTATACTTCACAGGAAATATGGCCAGTTCTCATTCAAACCCATCATTGCCTATTACAGACAGAAGTACATCCCGATACTAACATATGGAACAGAAGCAATGCTGAACGCCCGTACAACAAACTGGATGAAATTTGAAGCAATTTTCTGGCGGAAAATTCTCCACCTACCACAAGCATATCCAATGCCAAGAATTCGATATGAAATGGCAACCCAGTCAATTGAATCTGTTGTTCTATGGAAAAGACTAGACATCTTCAGAAAAATTCTCACCGACCAAAAAGCCCAAGCTAACACCTTCAACAACACAGTATTACGAAAATGGAAACAGTCAATGAGGAAGGAAATGGAAAACGAAGACATCACAGAAGAAATGCTAACTCTTCGCCCACAACATGCAAAAATCAGAACGATTGGATAAAAACTATCCCAAAAAAGAACACCTACAAACAAAATCTTCAATGTACCAAAGATAGCAGGAAAATCCATATGCTACCGCCATACCTTCACATTTTTCCAGACCAGAGTATTAGAACAACTTTCTTAAGACTACGTTTGAACATTCTGCCTACAAACTCATATCTATCAATAACGAGGAAGATTGACGTCACAAACAACTACTGCCGATTCTGTAACGACCAAGCGATCCCAGAAACCATATTTCATCTAGTCATGGAATGCCAATCACTTTCTTCTCAGCGCAAACAATTTGGAGCGTTCTTCCAACTCTCAGCACCACAAATGAACACTCAAGAAAGATGGGCCGCCCTACTTAGTGGACACAACAACACATCACCCTTTTTTTAAGTACTATATTGGAACTCAACAAAAGATCACCATAACACCATGAGAAACAATCTAAATTATTAGTTCTTACCATCTACAGATAACGACGGAAATGATGAAAAAGTTTACAAATAAACTAAATCATCAAAAAAATATATAATAATAATAATATACCTGTATCAATGAAATGACATATAAAACTCTTTTGAACCGCAGCGCATGGGAGTATCTGGATCTCTTTCTTTGCAAAGATGTTGCAATGTTGTTCTCCACTTACAGGGTAATGTTAGCAATACTAAAGTAGAAGCCGCTGAACATGACTGTTGCCTACTCAAAGTCTTTAGAGGGCAAATTGATATTTGAGTTTTACAATGCATTAAATTGCAAGAGGGCACTACAAAGTGCTTGTGAGACATATGTACAATGAATAGGAAGCATGGGAGGAGGTTACACATCCAAGTAGCCTGCTTACTTACAGACAGTATCCAATATTTTAGCTGACAGTTGGGTTACATAGTCTGGGTGACGCTTTTGCTAAGGCACCATGAATAACAGAAATTCTTGTGCTTGAACGTTGTTCATATTATAACAAACAGAAAACCAGGGGATGCAGGTACAAGTCTGGTAAACGTTTGCAGAGCCAAGGTAGGTATAGTCATCATTCTCTCAAAATATCTGAATGTGACCTTGGGCGGAAGTTAGAGTCATAAGGTGTAAGTGTCGTATAGTGAAGTATAGGAGTCATGGGTGGGAAGGGTAGCTTATTTGGTTAATGTGTGCAGGCATATCTTAGCAATATCTTCTGTTCGTGGAGCCACTTTTTCACATTAGTTTTGCACCTCCTGTGGGTGTATTGATTTTAGGATTTTTTAGGTTTTTAAGGACAAGTTTGCATGGTAGGGTAATGAAAATAGGCTAGGCCAGAATACAAGACTACTTAGTCCAATTTAGCTTAATTTAGTGAGAAAGCAAATATTAGGTGCCTGCTATGGCTTGTGCCTTATTAAATCTTTTTGAATTGGTGGGAATTGTCTGTGTGTGCTGCTAAAATTCTTCTGAGCGGTACCCAGAAGGAAGCTGGGCAAGCGCACATGCACACAGCTTAGAGGGAACATTGCTTAGGAGTTTTAAAAGTATTGTGAATAGAAACCCTGGGGAAGGGAGTAATCTCCTGGAACTGTGAACTGTATCCATTGGGAACCTTTGTGTTGGAGTTGCGTTTTTCTTTTTTGAACATTTGTGCACTTTCAAGGCCAAAGATATCCTTTTCACCTTAAAGTTAATTTTAGAATGTGAAGGCCAGAATAGTATTTCGGACACAGGACATTTTTGATTTGGACATCTTGACAATGGACAGACCCTTAGTTTTGGTTGAGGTAGGGAAACACCTCCTAGAATAGGGGCAGCAGGGCATTTTCCAACCCCCTTCTATTCTGAATAAAGGTTTACAGCCAAAACGATGAGTTCTCTATGTCCGTGTCTCATTCCTGGCTCCTCACAGTAGGTTTGCCGGTATCCCACCGGAATTGTCAGCAGTATACTGGCAACCCCATAATGACCTTCATATTCTTTTTTCTCATGAACAGCTGTGTCAACTTTTTTGATTTGCTTTGAATTTAGCCACACTACACTGGCTGAATAAAGTATTTTTCTACATTTCATAATCTTCAGTGTTATTGATGACTGAAGTTTTATTTAAATTTCACGAGTGCAACACTGCTTCCTTTTTCTGTTGTTGATTACCGGGTTACCTCTAGGTTATGATGCATCCGAGTGTCAGCACTGATATCTGAACAGAATTATTTGTAGAGTATTGTAAGCTTTATAAAATGTCATCATTCTATAGAGTGTGACCTCACTTTCCTATCTTCCCTTGCCCCATACCGTAGCCACCTCACCTTACATGTCTTACTGGATCGGAATCCCTGCCCAATCTGTTATTTTGAGGCACAAAATGCCAGACAACACTACAGGTTAAAAAGGAGGGTCGACTAGAGCCAGGAGGCCCAGAAACCCAAACACTCCACTGATTATTTCATGGAAGGACTTCAGAGGACAGACGCTCCTCTTCTCTATTCTTATGAAGTGTTTCATCCATGCTTGTGCCCGGTAGAAGATCCGGCTCTGTCCCATGAGTCACTGGTGAGGGAGTGGCAAGCTGCACTGGCATGGCACCCGGGGAAATTGGTGGAATGGGATCCACACATGGATCTTGCTGAGGGGGGACTGGAACTTTATGAGGAAGCAGTTCTTTAATCAGTCCCTTGAAGTAGGGCGCCATGGCCTGGAACTTCATCATGGTTTGAAAGTGATCACAAAAAACGATCTTTGCCTGGGACTGAGTCAAAGCAGAGGACGGAGTCCAGGTAGCTGAAGAGGCTGGGGCACAGGAAGATGGCCAATTTAGGTACCAATAAGATTGGCATGGTTGGGTGCCCCAAATGTTAGAAAAGGGAATTGCTGAGGAGAATCCTGGTTCTGGGCGAACCAAGCTGCTGTCATCATGGGGAACAATTCAAATCGAGCAGTGAAGGACGCTGCGGACAACATAGGTGTGAGTCCTACTGGGGCTGGTCTGATCTCTGTTTTTCTTCAATAATGGAATCCTAAGGCGCTGTTGAGCCACGAACTAATGTAGACATGAGCACAAGGAGATCTATCCGGGGCCGCCAACATCCTGTGTATAGATTCTGATCCCCGGTACAGGCGAGGAACATTTTTGGTTATGCTGGACTGTGGAGCACCCAATGCTGCTGCAATCCCGACCGAAATCGGACCAGGGAAACAGCTCTGAGGGGCTCTGGCGAGGAGACGTGCGACTGCAAGCCGCCATCTTGGGACGATGGGGCACCGCTGCAATACTAACCAGAGCAGCAAGGTGCTTCCCGCCCGCTGCCCCTCTGCGCAAACATCACATTGAACCCATGGTTGGGGGGTGAAGACTCGGCCCGCTTCCTCCAGGAGCCAGACCCGAGTACCAACAGAGAGGGAAAGAGCCCTCCCGCTCGCAGCTCAGCCACATGAAGGCTTTAGCACACCAGCGTCAGTGGCGGTGCAGCCTGGCCCCCTGCTGGTGCTGGATCCGACCCCTCATCAGCAGTGAAGAGGAGGAGCCGGTGGAGGCGGCAATCAGGTGTGCGGCACCCAGCACTGACAATATAATAACTCTAACGCAGGGCCACCAGAAAGCAAAGGATCAGTGATAAGAACTGCGCAAAGAGACCCAGGCCCGCACCCCATTTGGTGAAGGGAGGCAAGGGTGGTACAAAGGAGGCCAGCGCTGAATGTAGCCAAGAGATGGGGGACAATAGGGCAAGCACCTAGACCCGCAGGCTTTAGCATCAGAGAATCACACCTGGGCGGTCTCAGCAGGCACTGCTCCGGGGAGAGCAGCAGTGACACCCACCCAGCTACAAAGACCCTACGAAGACACCATGGCAGGTGAACCGGGCACAGACCACGCTGGATGGAAGCGTGCCTGGAGGTCTAAGGCACAGGCGCACTGACAGAACAAGAACAGGAGGTGTAGGAAGGGTGCCCAAAAAGAGCAACAAACCCTGCAAAACAAAGGCCCAAGCTGGGTCTGGCAGGGGCCTAGACTAGAGGGTTAGGCCAGCAGCAGTCGTCCACACTGCCCCGAAGACAGAGCAGCAGGGACACAAGGGGACAGCCCGGGAACAGAACGCAGGAACCCCGTACTGCTGCCAAAACACAAAGCTGTTGTCTACACTGCCCTGAAGACAGGGTAGCAGCCACATGGGGGGACAGCACGGGTAAAGGGTGCAGGGGCCCGCACCACTGCTGAAAAACAGCGAACTGCGAGCGACAACTGCCCTCACTGGTATATACGAGGGAACCATGGTCAAGAATAAAACCAAGAAACCCGGGCTACAGAGCAAGATTGACCAATTCACAGTGGGGGCCGCCCAACTACCTGCAGTGCCAGCGCAAGAGGCAATGGGTGCATAAGAGGAGACCAGGGATCTTCAGCTTTCCCTCCGTGACGTCATGAAGGCCATAAGAGACTCAGGAGCATCAATCGAAGTCAAAGTGGACGGCCTTGCAGCAGAAGTGTCCTTCTTGCGCCATGATCTTCGGAACCTGGCAACAAGGGTAGGGGAAGATGAACAACGTTTCTCGGACACAGAGGATGCGATCAAATGACTGGAAGGGCAGCTCACGTCAGTCACCCAGAAGCTGACACAACTGGAGAACAGGGCAGAACACAGCATAGGCAGGGCACGCCGTAATAACCTTTGCATCCTAGGTGTGCCTGAAAAGGAGGAGGGCCCCAGTTTGGAGCTCTTCCTAGAAGACTCGTTGGTGGAACTGTTTGCCCCAAAGAAACTGTTCAAGTTCTTCTCCGTGGAGCGAACGCACAGGATCCTGACGGGCCGGCCCACCCCCGGGGCACCCCACCGGATGATAATAGCAAGACTACTGAATTACAAAGACAGAGGCGCCTTACTGCAAATGGCGAGGGTCAAGGGCCCCATCACCTACAATGGCCACCAGGTGGGCTTTTTCTCAGATTACACCATGGAAGTTCAGAAGGCACGTCAATCCTATGTTTCCATCAAGAGAAAGCTGCACTCGCTAGGCATTAAATATGCCCTCTTCTTCCGGGATCAATTGAGGGTTCAACATCTCTTTTACACCCCAACGGAGATGTGGACATGGCTAGAGACTCAGGTCCTGTCGGGAGCTGAGCTGAAACCCAATTAACCCACGGAAAACAGCGACCTGTGCCAAACCAGTACAACTTACCGACTACGGTTGGCAATCGGACCCCAAAACAACAGGCACAAATCGAGGCTAGGTCTGAGACGGGAGACAATGGCTGAAGAATGCAATCATGAGTGGAAGGGCTGAGAAATGAACGGCACGGCCATGAGGTACTGGGAACAGGCAGCCACCTGACTGGAGAAAGTACTGCTCAGCAGACTGCCCGTAGATGCTTTATCTTGGTTTTTGCACCCGTTTGTGCGACTTTGGGCGACAGGTGCTTCAAGTTGCGGGCAAGTGCAGGGTGGGCTCATGTTTTTTTTTTAGGGTATGTTTTATGGGGGTGGGGATTTTATGGAAGGCTTGGCTGGGAGACAATGAGGTGTAGCAGGGCCAGGGAGTCCAGAAAAGAAATATGGGCAGAAAGGCTGACATGGAACGGGGTTGGGAAGTGCCCTCTGCTCTGGTGTACGCCACATGGTTCTTTGCGGGATGATGGCTGAAGGGAAAATCTCTTTGCTAACGTGGAATGTTAATGGGCTGGGGTCTAGCATTTAACCACTCCTTGTACTCCAGTGATTGAATAGACATAGCCCGGGGATAGCACTCCTGACTGAGACGCAGCTGGTGGGGAGGGAGTACAAATTGTTTAAAAGGACGAACTACAACAAAACTTATCATGCTGATTTCTCAAGGGGAGCGAGAGGGGCAATGATATTGATTCACAAAAGCATCCCCTTTCACCTCACGGAAGTTAAATCAGATCCCAGAGGTAGGTTTGTATTAATTAAAGGGGATGTATGGGGGACCAAATGGCCCGCCCTGGCTCACTTTGGACCTGTTGAATGATATCCAGACCTTACTGCTCTTAGACACGGTAGATACATGGGTAATCGGGGGGGACTTTAATGAAGTCATGGTTTTGAGGGAGGACCACACACACGAGGGAAATAGAAACCCACCCCTCACCACCAAGCTACGATCATTCGCTTCAGCGCTGAGCCTGGTGGATGCTTGGCGACTCAGAGGCGGGGTACTCTTTTTTCTCAAATGCCCATGGTTCTATGTCACATATCGACTACTTCTTTCTCCCTCGAAGAGTCATTCATAGGCTCATCTCGGCCAAATATCTGGCATGGGGAGTCTCAGACCACTCGCCACTCCTTATGGAATTTAAAAGGGACCGGACCAGGCGGGCGACAACATGGAGGCTCAAAGCATACAACTTATGCCTGCGGGCTCTGGCGCCTTATAAATGCACATAACATAACTTAGGCGACCACGAGGTGATAGAGGGGTTGTCGAGGAGAACCTCTGAATACTTTACCGAAAACGAGGGATCCGTAGACTGCCCAGTTACTGTAACGCTCAGCTGGTTCCCTCGGAGGCGCGGGTCTTGGCTGGGCGGTGAAACTGTCTTCAAAGTTAGGCGTAGGGTCCGTCTGGCTCCCTGGTTTGGTCCCCTTCTCACCGAAAGCTTGACTTGGAGGGTGAGATGTCTACAAGTGGAAAAGATCAGGGGGTGTTAGTAGCTGGAAGGTTAGATGAAGTCTCTACCCCCACACTCTCTCCTCCCGTGGTACTCGGTTGCTAACTGTGCTCACCTTAAATAGGTGAATGCCGGGCTCTCCATCCTGCGTCTTGTGCAGGGGCTCTGGGTCCAGTTACTTCACTGGTTTTGGGATCAGCCTCTTGATTGCAGAGGGTAAGTAGAGAGCGATGCCGCCTTTAATTGCACGAGCGGATTTTGCATATATCAAGTCCTTAATGTCCTCTTTTAACGTCCCTTTCTTGCAGGGTTGGCTGAGAAGAAATGATGGCGAAAGAATGCCAAAGTTCGTGGAGGCACGTAAGTAGAAAGTCTGTGCAGGGCCTTTCAACGCACCTTAATGTCTCTCTCTTGCTTTCAGATGGAGAATGATGAAGGCGCCGGTGATGATGCCCAGGTTCGTACCGAGGCGCGAACAAGATGATGGAGAATAGGAAGGCACGTAAGTAGAAAGTCTGTTCAAGGCCTTTAAACGCACCTTAATGTCTCTCTTTGCCTTGCAGGTAGCGGAGTGCGGTGCGAGCTGACTTTGGAGCGTACGTCGCAAAGGTAAGCCGTTCAGAAACAAAACGTTACTAACCAATGTTCTTTTGTCTTTGCAGGGCTCGATGGCGGAGAAAGGGTGCGGCGAATACCTTAAACGCTCCGGTGGATCGGGTAAGTTGAAGCGCTGACCTTGACTCTTCTAATCTGTGTTTTTTGTTGTTGTGCAGATGCTGCTGAAGACTGAAGAATGGATCCTCATCAGGTAAATCCGGAGATTTCGCGTTCACAGGAGCTGGAATGGAAGATTCCCTGGAGCTGACACGGTGAGCGTCCTGCTGCTGATGCAGAATAACGCGAAGCACGTGGCACCAATCGGGTGTGGTTTAAATAGTGCACAGGAGTGCTTAGGCGTCTTCTTCCACAGCCTCGCCCAGGTAAGAAAAAGAGTTCCAGTTTCCAGAAGAGTTCAGTCCTAGGGAGTGGTTCCAGCCCCACCCAGAAGAAAAGTAGTTCCTGCCAGAGGAGGATGAAGACTTCATCCTGTTGGTAAGGAAGCAGCATGGTCTGCTGCAGGTAGGTCCACCCAAGCACTTCTGAATTTGCTATGAGCCCGGCGCTTCTTGTGCCGGGACCAGTCTCCACAATGAGCCTGGCACCACCGGTGCCAGGACAAGGCCCAAAAGGTCCCTAAAGGGACTTGCTGGCGTCTGCAATGAATGTTATGAGCCTGCTTCCAAGGGCGTTGGGCTTCTCCTGACTCCTTGGAAGCAGTGGTCATGACAGCACCCCCCCTCAAGGCCCCTCCCAAGTTCGTCTTCTCCGGGGGTCTTGGTTTGTCGGGAAAAGTTCGGTGAAACTTCTTGATCAGACGGGGTGCATGCACATGTTCCGATGGTTCCCAAGATCGTTCCTGGGGTCCATAACCTTTCCAGTCAATCAGATAATATAGTTTTGATTTGGAAATCTTGGCGTCTAGGATGTTCTGAATTTCGAACTCCAGTTCTCCATCCACTAGGATAGGGTCTGGAGATTTTGTCAAACGGGTTCCAGGTCGCATGGGTTTTAGCAAGGAGACGTGGAAGACGGGATGAACTTTCATATGAGTAGGTAAGCCCAATTTTACTGCCACTGGATTTATTATGGCGGTGATCGGGTAGGGTCCCAGGTATCGTGGATTGAAAGTACGTGGTCCTTTTAAGGGTAAATGTTTGGTGGACAGCCAGACTTGATCTCCCACTTGATATTGGGGAGCTTCCTTTCGATGTTGGTCTGCACCCTTCTTGTAATGTTCCTTGGCTTGCTGAAGGTGAGAAGTGGCTTCCTTAAAGGCTTGAGTGATTGTAGAGTGCAGGTGATCTACAGCAGGTGTTCCAAGAGTCTGAGGTGGATCAAGATTTGAGGTGCGGGGATGGATTCCATACAAGAGGAAAAAAGGGTTTTTTCCAGTTCCAGAATGGACTGAATTATTATAAGCGTACTCCGCAATCCAGAGGATTTCTTTCCAAGTGCCTTCTGCTTGCTGCAACATGCACCGTAGATATTGTTCCAGAGTTTGGTTGGTCCTCTCGGTCTGCCCGTCGGTCTGGGGATGATGGCTGGTTGAAAGCCTTACGTCAATTTGGGTTAAACGACAGCAACTCCGCCAGAAGTGGGAAATAAACTGACTTCCTCTAGCCAAGATTAGAACTGAAGGAAAGCCGTGCAACCGAACGATGTTCTCGAGGAATTCCCGGGCTAGAATTGAAGCTGTGGGTAACCCCTTTAATGGAATAAAATGAGCCATTTTAGAAAATAGGTCCACAACTACTAAGATCGTATTATATCCGGAGCATGGTGGTAAATCCGTGATGAAATCCATGGAGAGAGTATGCCACGGGTGAGGAGGAATGTCTATTGGATGTAAGAGGCCTGATGGTTTCTCCTTCTGGCTTTTGTTCTGAGCGCACACCCCACAGGAGATTACAAAATCTTTAATGTCCTTCCTCCAAGAGGGCCACCAGAAATGTCTTTTTACTTTTTCAGACGTTTTAGCAATGCCGGGATGCCCTTCCATTAAGGAGTCATGGTAACATGAAATGACCTGTGATTGTAAATCCGTACATGGCAGATATAATCTACCTTGAAAGTATGGCAAGTCTTTTTCCATTGTAAAGTCTTTCCTCTTGAGTTTCCAGTCTTTTATTTCTGCTGGAGTCATAAGTTTCTTAACTTTCGCTTCAATATCTTCAAGGGATTGTGTGTTAATTAAACCCAGGATTCTTTGTTCCGGAATTATTGGTACGGGTTCAGGACTAGTCGTGAGTTCATCTACTCCCACTCGGGAGAGGGCATCCGCTTTTCCATTCTTGTTGCCTGGTCGGTAAGTAATTACAAAGTTGAACTCGGCGAAAAATAGTGCCCAACGGAGTTGTCTAGAGGATTGAGCTTTGGCTGATTTTAAGTATTGTAAATTGCGATGATCCGTAATGACGGTGACTGTGTGTCGGGCTCCCAGGAGATAGTGCCGCCAGGCCTTAAAGGCGGACTTAATAGCTAAAAGTTCTTTATCGGTAATGGTATAGTTGATTTCGGGAGCCGAAAATTTGCGGGACCAAAAGGCCACAGGGTGCAACTGGTTTGTTTCTGGGTCCCTCTGCGAAAGCACTGCTCCCATCGCGAGACTGGAGGCATCGGTCTCAACAATATAGGGAAGTTCCGGGCGGGGATGTTTTAAAACCGGAGCTGAGATGAATTTAGTTTTCAGTTCTTGAAAGGCTTGTTCGGCTTCTGTAGACCATTCGAAACGTTTGTTTTTTCTGAGAAGGGCTGTAATAGGTTGAACTATTCGAGAGAAGTCTGGAATAAACCTACGATAAAAGTTGGCGAAGCCCAACATGCTTTGGACTCCTTTTACTGAGGTTGGTGAGGGCCACTTAAGAATAGCGTCCACTTTTCTTGAGTTCATGTGAACTCCGTTAGGTGACAAAATGAATCCCAAAAATTCGACCTCAGTAACGTGAAAAACGCATTTCTCCAGCTTAGCAAAAAGTCGGTGTTGACGGAGCCTCTCCAGTACCGCTGTGACGTGTTTTCGATGATCAGCCTCTGAGGCCGAGTAAACCAGAATATCGTCAATATAGACAACTACACACACATCAATGAGTTCTCTGAGGACGTCATTCATAAAGTACTGAAAAGCGGCCGGTGCATTGCATAATCCAAAGGGCATTACTTGATACTCGAATAATCCATACTTAGTACGAAAGGCCGTTTTCCATTCATCGCCCTCTTTTATTCGTACCAAATGGTAAGCTCCTCTGAGGTCCAACTTAGTATAAATACAGGCACTTTTAACTTGGTCAAGTAGTTCTGGGATCAATGGTAACGGATATCTGTTCTTGATTGTTATCTGATTCAGGGCACGGTAATCTATACATGTTCTCAGGTCTCCCTCTTTTTTTGGAACGAATAACAGAGCTGAGGAGGCTGGGGACTTTGAAGGACGGATAAATCCATTAGCCAGATATTGGTCCAAATATTGTCTTAGGTGAAGATTTTCTGGTTCGGTAAGGGCATAAATTCGACTGCACGGAGGAATGGATCCCGGAATCAGGTCTATCTGACAGTCGTATGACCTGTGAGGAGGCAGGGTGTTAGCTTGATCTTTCCGAAAGACATCATGATAATCCCGGTATTCAGAAGGCAGTTGTGGAGTCTCAGAGGAGATTGCTGCCAGCTTGGTGGGAGGCTGAGGATAACAGGTGGGAGCGCATTCTGGAAACCGAATTGTCTTTGCTCGCCAGTCGATTTGAGGATTGTGCTTCTCCAACCAAGGGATTCCCAGAATAACTTGAAATCGCGGAGCCTTGATCACGTCAAACACGATCTTCGCTTGATGTCCATCTTGGCCTACCAACGTCACTTCCAAGGTGGTGTGAGTTACTGGTCCGGAAGCTATTTCCGTACCGTCCACTGTGGTAATGACGTCTCTCACCGCCTTAGGACAAAGAGATAGATTCATCCTAGCGGCCATTTCACAGTCCACGTAATTGCCGATCGCGCCACTATCAATGTATGCTTTTATGGCATGCATACGATTGGGCTGCTCTGGACTCACGAGGACCATAGGCATGACGAAATGCGAGGTCAAAGAACTGGTTTTAACGCTCGGCAAGCAGACCTCTACACTTGTCGGGCGAGGTCGTTTTCCGACTCAGAACCTTCGGCACCTTTATCGGATGCTCCTACCATCTTTTTCTTTGGTTTCACAGGGCAATCTCGAAGAAAGTGTCCAGAATTTCCGCAATAGAGGCATAATTGCAATTGTCTTCTCCTTTCTCGTTCCTTTTGGGTTAGGGGTCCTTTCACGACCCCAATTTGCATGGGTTCCACGGAATCATTTCCTTTAGCGGAGCTCTGTGGTCTTGAAAAAACACGGGATTCAAATCTGGAACGATCGGCCCTCCGATTCTGCAGCCTGTGATCTAATTGAACCACCAGATCGATATATTCAGAACAGTCTTGTGGCGGATTTACCACCTGGGCCAGAACGTCTTTAAGTTCCCCTCGCAGGCCTCTGTAGAAAAGCGTGATTCTCTTGTCTTCCGGCCATCCGGTTTCCACCACTAGTCTGTTAAATGACGCAATGTAAGTCAAGAGGTCTTGATTACCCTGTCGTAGTGAAAGAAGTTCATTATCCAAGGCCTGACCCTGGGAGTGTCGTGCGAACAATCTCTCCATACTAGCTTGAAAGTCTTGGAAGTTATGAAGAACAGGGTCATCCTGAGTCACTAAAGGTATAGACCAATCTGCGGCACTGCCACTAAGATATGAGAGCACGAAGGCCACCTTGGCCTGGTCCGTTGGAAATGCGGCGGGTCTACACAAAAAGTGCAAGCGACATTGATTGAAGAAGACAGCGAATCTCCTTGGATCACCAGAAAAACGCTCGGGCGGGGCCAAAGGTACATTTCCTGGCAGATTAATCTGCACCGGATTAGTGGAAGTCGTTGGAGCATGGCTCCCTCCCGAGGCGGGCAGAGGAGTTTGTCCCGCTTGGGCTTGTAACAACTGTCTGGCAAGATCATCAGTTCGCTCCTTAGAAACAACTAACTCTCTCCTTAAGGCATTAGTTTCCTGGCGTGCTGCGTGTACTTCTGCCATCAACTCCCCAAGCAATTGGGCCAATTGGTCTGTGGCTGAGGTTTCCATTGTGCCTGGGCGAGAAATATGCGGTAAGGCTTCGCGTTCTGTAACGCTCACCTGGTTCCCTCGGAGGCGCGGGTCTTGGCTGGGCGGTGAAACCGTCTTCAAAGTTAGGCGTAGGGTCCGCCTGGCTCCCTGGTTTGGTCCCCTTCTCACCGAAAGCTTGACTTGGAGGGTGAGATGTCTACAAGTGGAAAAGATCAGGGGGTGTTAGTAGCTGGAAGGTTAGATGAAGTCTCTACCCCCACACTCTCTCCTCCCGTGGTACTCGGTTGCTAACTGTGCTCACCTTAAATAGGTGAATGCCGGGCTCTCCATCCTGCATCTTGTGCAGGGGCTCTGGGTCCAGTTACTTCACTGGTTTTGGGATCAGCCTCTTGATTGCAGAGGGTAAGTAGAGAGCGATGCCGCCGTTAATTGCACGAGCGGATTTTGCATGTATCAAGTCCTTAATGTCCTCTTTTAACGTCCCTTTCTTGCAGGGTTGGCTGAGAAGAAATGATGGCGAAAGAATGCCAAAGTTCGTGGAGGCACGTAAGTAGAAAGTCTGTGCAGGGCCTTTCAACGCACCTTAATGTCTCTCTCTTGCTTTCAGATGGAGAATGATGAAGGCGCCGGTGATGATGCCCAGGTTCGTACCGAGGCGCGAACAAGATGATGGAGAATAGGAAGGCACGTAAGTAGAAAGTCTGTTCAAGGCCTTTAAACGCACCTTAATGTCTCTCTTTGCCTTGCAGGTAGCGGAATGCGGTGCGAGCTGACTTTGGAGCGTACATCGCAAAGGTAAGCCGTTCAGAAACAAAACGTTACTAACCAATGTTCTTTTGTCTTTGCAGGGCTCGATGGCGGAGAAAGGGTGCGGCGAATACCTTAAACGCTCCAGTGGATCGGGTAAGTTGAATCGCTGACCTTGACTCTTCTAATCTGTGTTTTTTGTTGTTGGCCAGATGCTGCTGAAGACTGAAGAATGGATCCTCATCAGGTAAATCCGGAGATTTCGCGTTCACAGGAGCTGGAATGGAAGATTCCCTGGAGCTGACACGGTGAGCGTCCTGCTGCTGATGCAGAATAACGCAAAGCACGTGGCACCAATCCGGTGTGGTTTAAATAGTGCACAGGAGTGCTTAGGCGTCTTCTTCCACAGCCTCGCCCAGGTAAGAAAAAGAGTTCCAGTTTCCAGAAGAGTTCCAGTCCTAGGGAGTGGTTCCAGCCCCACCCAGAAGAAAAGTAGTTCCTGCCAGAGGAGGATGAAGACTTCATCCTGTTGGTAAGGAAGCAGCATGGTCTGCTGCAGGTAGGTCCACCCAAGCACTTCTGAATTTGCTATGAGCCCGGCGCTTCTTGTGCCGGGACCAGTCTCCACAATGAGCCTGGCACCACCAGTGCCAGGACAAGGCCCAAAAGGTCCCTAAAGGGACTTGCTGGCGTCTGCAATGAATGTTATGAGCCTGCTTCCAAGGGCGTTGGGCTTCTCCTGACTCCTTGGAAGCAGTGGTCATGACAGTTACATTATAGGAGGACATAATGTTTAAAAGGGGTTTTATTGGGGGGTCAACTTCCGCCATTGGATAGAGTATGGCAGCTTACGGCACAATAACTATTATGGAACGTCTTTTCAAGGTTAACAATACAGCATGTCAGTTTAAGAGTCAGTGCTTTAGCTAAATATTACAAGTTATAGATAGAAACGTGCGTGCAAGAAAACCCGAGTTAGGACAGGGTTGAGATTGAGAATTCTAGTAGAAACGAGGATTATGCCATAACCTGCTTTATGAAAAAACAGGAGTATTAGTTTCTTAAGGACACCGGTACCAAACAGTAATAAATAACCCTTTCCCATAGAGAAAACGAACTGGGTGTGAGTAAAGACATATGAAAGAGTGGAGTGGTCTAGAATGACAGAATGATCAGTATGCATGACAATGAACAATACTTTACAGGTGGGATTTTAATGCGGGACCTGTAGGAATGAAGACTTCACTTAACAACAATTGGATACTAAATGGACGATTGGTAAGATAAAACCAATTAATACGGATTACCATTTTATGTGTGTCTAATAATGAAGTAGGAGAATAAGGATTTTGTAATCACACAGCACCGCTTTTTTCAAACAATGCAGATATTGAGTAACCAATGTTAGAATCAATACTAAGGCGCATGAACCAAATTTGATTAATTTTACTTGTGAAGATGATGTACTTTCACTGATATGGCATTATCAGGTGTTTCGTTGGCGTTTATCAAGCCAATTCGATCTTTCAAACAGACAACAATCAATAAGTGATTAACCTAAAGTTTTACCTAAGATCGGCAATTGAGATTATTTTACGTATTTTTACTTACAAGGTCTGTAATTTATTTTCTTTTTGTGAACCCTACTTACCCAACCCGCTACCCCTCCCTACTCTCTGCCTTTACACAATATACAAGGGGCCTCATTCCGAGTTTGGAAGTAAGTACCGGTCTAAAAGCGGCCTATTACGACTTCGCGGGCAGGAGCTTTGCGCCATGCCAGTAATGTACCTAGCGCCATGCCGCAAAAGGGCCCCAAAAAGCCCTTACCGGCATGAAGCGCACCGTACATAACACTACCACCATAGAGTAAAGCGGCAATAGCGGTGAGCGTAAATAGCGGTGACAGTAATCAGCGGTCACCGCTATTTACAGTCACTGTTAAACAGCGGAACCCGAAACAGCGTCATCGCACAGGAACTGGAAGGAGCATGGTGGCCATCTTTAAAAACACAATCCATTGCCATCCTCACCACACAGGACCCGGAGCCATTTTCTGATTACAGACATCGACCATCAACACCAGCATCATGCCAAAAGCACCAAAAAAGGGAGCTGCCCGCCTCAGGAAGGAGCGCTTCAGCCTGGATGAGCTCCAGCTGATGGTGGATACTCTCCACCAGCATTCAGACACCGTTTTCAGCGGTGACATGCGGAGGGTGGCCGTAATTAAAGAGATCTGGGCCATGGTAGCGCAGAAGGTGAGCGCTGTGGGAAACACCCCCCCCGCACCACCAAGGACTGCGGAAAACGGTGGGACGACATGCGGCTGAGGGTGCGGAGCATCCTCTCGGCCAACAGAATACAGGCCCCTGAGACAGGAGGAGGGCCAGGTTCCCCATGAAATTGATGCCGTGAGAGGAGACGTGTGCGGCCATGATAGGCCCAGAAGCCATTGAAGGGGTTGGCGACATGGAGTGCGGGGCAACGTCATCCGTCGATGGAGGTGAGTGTCCAAAGTCAATACTGCCAACGCATTTGTTATGAAAGTCACTGCTAAGGGCTGGGCAAGGTGTCACGTCATGGTTGGCCAAACACCCCCCCCTTTAATCATGCCGAAACAAGTGAAACCCAGGCTAATGCCAGGTGCAAGGCTGTAACCTGCATGGCACATACCACACAAAGAGGTCCATTCCGTGAGGCACACAGGGCAGTTGATGTAAACAGTGTGCATGTGAGCCAGCACAGTACCCGGCCAACATAAGTGACCCAGACATATGCATGCATTTACCATCCAAGCATAGATCAATGTGCCGCTCGCCACCCAAATGGCGAAAACCCACTAGAATCCCATTGTGATATTGTAGGCATGTCCAAATGCTGACTCTCAAATCATCACTCATGCGTCTCTCTCTTCCACCCCCACAGGCAGCGAGCATGACAGCGAGGACCAGGCAAGCAACCAGCCCAGTACCTCCAGGGGCCAAGTCAGGGCCCGCAGTCTACCTGCAAGCAGGAATAACACTGCAAGCCACACCACCAGCTCCAGCAAGGCCCATGGAGAGTGCACAACCCCCACCCCTACCCCACCCTGCACTGGCGCAGGACACATGCCCCACGCCGCACTCTGAGGAGTCCAGTGTGGCTGAGGAGATTGCAGCCACGGGCCCCCTCGATGTTCCCGACAGCCCCTCATCTATATGCGGAGCATCTGAGGAGGACACAGATGAGATTGTCCACACCCATGATGCCCAAACCAACCCCCAGGTCTAATACAGTGACTCTGGTTAGAGTGATACACCAGGGCTTACAGGGCAAGGAGCTACACTGAAACATGCCAGTCCTGTATCCACTTCCCTTAGCGAAGCACCGGAAAGACATGCAAGCCCAATTCCCAGTGGGCCAACCACATCTGCCACATCAGCCATTGATGCAGAGCGCTCTCAGCAGCTCACAGGCCTCATAAATGACTTCATCCGAGACAATCGGGAGGCCAGGGAGGAGTGCGGAATGAACTTAGGGCACTGGGCGAGGTCATCACAGTCAGCACAAACTGGCTCTGCGAGGTCCTTGGCCGGATTGAAGATGCCCTGGAGGCAGCACCTCCTGCACGACAGCCCCAGCAGGAGGACACACCGTCTCAATGCTCCTCCGACCAGCCCGCTCCGTCGCTCACAACGTACATTGCGCCGCCAGGACATGCCTCCCCCTGGCTCTGGGAGCGCACAGTGACAATGCTGACATACACATGTGGCCTATGTGGTCCTTATGGAACTGGTGTGGGGTTGTTGTGGTGGGAGGGGGAGGGGGGTGAGGGTGTGTTTGGGAGTTTTGGGGGTAGGGGGAGAGGGGTGAGGGTGTGTTTGGGAGTAGTGGGGGGAGGGGGAGGGTGGGGAGGGTGTGTTTGAGAGTTGTGGGGGGAGGGGGAGGGGGAGGGTGGTGGAGGGTTTGTTTTTCACGTTTGAACCTTCAAATTCAATACACCGGTTGCTCATCAAAAAAACAACAGAGTGGACATTCATCATTGCGCATGTGTCATTTAATGTTTCACAGTGCATAGTGTACATGTATCCCCACACCGAGTGCCCGATGTCCTGACATCCTCACACTCTCTGCTGACTTGTGTGCCAGAAATATTGTCCAATCAATGATTGCCGCACGGCACGTCCCTCCTGTGCATCGGCACCGTGATGCTGTCCTGCCACTTCTTCCACCTCCTCCCCTTCATCATCATCAGGTGGTAGCAGCTCCATGTCAGGGCGCATGGGTACGTTCCGACGAATGCACAAATTGTGCAGCCTTACACATGCCATGGTGATCTTGGCCACCTTCTCATGGCTGTAGATAAGTGCCCCACCCGACCGGCTGAGGCAACGAAATCGTGCCTTCAACAGGCCAAAGGTCTGCTCAATCACCACACGTGTACGGGTATGGGAACGATTGTAGTCCTCCTCGTGCCTGTTCTGTGGGTTTCGGGCAGGGGTCATGAGCCACGGCTTCAAGGGATAGCCACCATCACCTGCATGAGAGGGGAATGAAGGTAAGTGTTTGTACATTCATGGCGGACAACTGTACTAGTCTTACATGGCAGCAGGTAATTTCTGCCCATACACACATGTCCCTGGATGCATTGGCCCCATTTCTGACTGTGCTATGTGTCCTGTGCAATGGGATGATGGAGTGGGTAGCATCCTCAGTATGGGTTATGGTGTGCACTCACATCTTGTTGCACGTGCATCGTATATGCATGCAGCTGTTTTGGAGTGAAATCATTGATGTGTTGTGTTCTGTGAGATTTGGTAGTATGGAGTGTTGGCTGTTGTCAGTAGCATATTCGTACCACGCTGTGGTATCCCTGTTAGGCTCAGTTCAATGCACTCCCAGGGATGACTCTCCGGTGTGGTGATATGCTGGAGGCAGTGACATATATACATATACAGTGCTAGATGCCCTTACAGTGTGTGAGGGCCGCCGATGAGTGGTGCATGTGTTGAGGGATGTGGCCTAGTCACCTGTTAGTCATGTAGTGTTAGGTGTCGGCCTTACTTCATCACTGTGGGATTTGGTAGTCATGTACCGTTTCATTGGCTCTGGGGCACAGTGTTCGGTGAGGTGCACATCGTGCACTGGCGTCAACATTTCCACCCAGGTGGAGTATGCATCTCCCCCCCCACTTCCCACCCAGGTGGAGTATGCACCTCCCCCCCCACTTCCCACCCAGGTGGAGTATGCATCCCCCCCCACTTCCCACCCAGGAGGAGTATGCAGGCACACACTTCACAACCCCGATGCACTGCCATGGCCCAGTCAGGCAACTCACCAAGCAGCCAGGTACGTCGTCCAGCATGTCGCTCCAAATAGCGTGGTAGCGTGGAGTTCCACAGGATCAAAGAGTCATGAGTTGATCCTGGATATCGGGCACAGCAATGTGTGATGATCTTTCTCGCATTGCATACATCTGCACGTTGATGGAGTGGTATTGCTTGCGGTTGCAATACGCCACCTCCATGGCATGCAGGACCACCAACTCCACGTGGGTGCAGTCAATGGCACCTATACAATTTGGCATGCCCGCCAGCACATGGAAGGCAACTTTTGAATATCTCCTGGGGAGTCTGTGGTAGCGATATGTAGTCCCTTGTGTGCTTGAGGAGGGCATCCAGCACTCGGTTCAGTATCCGGGAAAATAAGGGTTGTGATATGCCATGCATGTGTCCCACTGTGTGCTGGTAGGTGCCTGTGGCAAGCAAGTGGAGCACAGACACTACCTTCAGTAGAGGGGGGATGGCGGTGCATATTTCTATGAGGCTCACTATGTCGTCTTGTATCAGGTTCACTATGGCGGTGATCATGTCACAGTCAAGCTGGTACAGGGTGTGGATCTGCTCTGGTGTTAGGTTGAAGGCGGTGGCTCTGATGCGAGGCATTGGGGCTGCCGGCGTGGTAACGGTGGCTGCACTGGTGGGGCATGCTGGGCCTGTCTCACCCTCCTTCTCCTCCTGTGTATCCTCTGTGGTGGGGGCTGTGGTTGTTGTTGCTGTCTTGCAAGCAGGGCCTCCAGCTCCAGTAATGCTACTACTATTGGTATCATCTTGGTGTGGGAGGGGGGTGGTGTGTGGATGTGCTCCTTTTGTGCTGTGCCAGACTCCCTTGCCTCCACCTGTGCTGATTGTATGCACCTGTGGCTCTTGGAAACACTGCTCAGGGTTCTTAACACCTTCTCGGAGATGCCGGTAATTACTTCATGCCGGTATGGTACTTTTTGGGCTTCAGGAGCCCGTTATTTGTATGTCCGCATTATTTGGGATCAACTCCGGTTCACGGCATGCCGCTAATATCGGCATAGTGTGTCGCGCGCGCGACCCTAGACCGCTATTTATGGCATCATACTTTACGGTGCCGTAAATAGCGGTCTGGTTGGTGAGAATAGCCCGTAGCGGTAAGCGATGCCGGTAATCCTTTACCGGCATCGTTTTTCCCTTACCTTCAACCTCGGAATGACAATATGCTTTGTTGTATAAATGAAGTGAATGATATATAGGCCCTGATTTGAGAAATGCTCTTGAGGAGCCGAAACACATGTCATCATAAAAGGGCTCTCCTTTGGGAGATTTGATACAACTTTTTAACTATAAATCAAAAATGTTAAATCACACCAAAACATGTGGCGCAGTTCTTGTGTGAAAACAACGAATGTATACATTATGGGAGGGTTTCAAAGCAGTGCTCCGGGGGGAGGCAATATCGCTGACAACAGCTGCGCGACAGAAACACACTCGGGAAGTGGAGACGGCAGAAGAACGGGCAGAGGAGGAACTCCTCGTCTCAAGCTCCCAGGCTTCTAGGGAGGCCTTGGTCACAGCACAAGATTCCCAGAGGAATAGGGCTCTGGATAACGCAAAGCACGCACTCTCGGTAATGCGGAGCCAAATCCACGAATCTGGGGACAAAGCCGGGAAGATGCTGGCATGGCTGGAGAAGAGAGATGGGCGAGGGGCCAGGTACCGGAGGTTCAAGACCCCAACGGTATGCTGGTAAAGGAGAACTGGGAAATTGCATGGGCATTCGCATCCTTCTATGGGAAACTGAACTATATAGTATCCCGGGGGACCAAGTTGGGCCGATAGACTGAGGCTGCATCGGTCCCACGGAACTCCCTTGCTTAACGGTGCAACAGAGGGGTGGGCTGGACGCAGACATGACAGAGACAGAGGTGGCTGCAGCGCTCACGCAGCTGCAGTCAGGCAAAGCTCCAGGGCCCAACGTCTTCCCAGCGAAATCTGGAAACGACTCGGAGACAAAATCATGGGGCCCATGCATCACCGTTTCCTACAGAGCAGCGTCGACGGACCCTCCCTCAGGATCTGAGGCAGGCCTGCATAGTGGTCTTGCCAAAGCAGGGGAAGCCTACCGAGTAATGTGCCTTATATCGGCTGATATCGCTAATTAATGGTGAGATCAAAGTAGGTTCTGGCCAACCGCCTCTTGGGGGTCATAGACTCACTAGTGCACCCGGACCAATGCAGATTCATGGCCACTAAATCCACGCGCATGAATATCCGCAGGGTGCAGATGGCAATTAGTCAAAGAGAACAGCTGCAAACACTGGCTACGCTTCTGGCGATAGATTTCGAGAAGGCGTTTGACTCAGTGAGATGCAAAGTGCTCTGGGAAATCATGAGGCTTATGGGGATCGGGGAAGGCTACATTGGGTGGGTTCACCTACTATACACAGCCCCTGAAGCTTCAGGTAGGGTTAATGGGATGGTGTCAGAGGGGTTCCCCCTTGAACGAGGGACAAGACACAGATGTCCCCTGTCCCCCCTGATGTTTATCCTGGCCATTGAACCACTGGCAATCAAGCTCTGGAAACATCCAGAGTGGGTGGGCTTCCGCTAGCCCTGGGGCGGGAAAGACCGGGTCTCGTTATATGCTGCCGACCTGCTGATATATATGGGAGACCCGACGACCTCCTGTCGAACAATGGTCAAGACACTGAGGGAGTATCAGACCTATTGCAAGCTCAAAGTAAAACACCAGAAATCGGTACTCTTCTCGCTAGTTGGAGGTGCAGGGGCCGGATTGCACGTTCCCGGTCTAGATCTCCAGATTTAGGTACTTGGGCGTGCAGCTGGGTCCCTCCCTGGAGGATTACCTCTGACTCAATCTTACCCCGCTCATGGACAGGTTCTCGTCCATTGTGGCTCACTGGCAGATGCTCCTGCTATCACTGATGGGCAAGGCGGCACTGTTCAAAATGTTAGCCCTTCCCAGATTTCTATAGATTTCACATATTTCTATATGTGCTATAGAAAGCCCCTACAGCGATTCCTAGTGCCATCTTTGGCATGATGGAGAACTCCCTGAGGGGACTGCTCTGCGGAGGAAAACAGTCACGTATCGCGCTTAGGACACTCCAATGCTCGGTGTGGGAGGGTGGTCTGGGGATTCCCTGCCTCTGACGGTATTACTGGGCTGCACAAATGGGCATGATAAATGAATGGTTGCATTGGGACGCAGGCTCCCACACGGCAATAGAGAAGGGATGGATGGGGGGAAATCGCCCAAACAGATACTATATGGGGATAAAACCACAGACACGGCACTCCCCCAATTAATAAAACACACTAGGCAAGTATGGAATGAAGCACTGCATGACATGAGGTGGGGGAAGAAGCCCACCCTGGACCAGCCTCTGTGGAACAGTAGGTTTTTCCCAGAACTCAGGAAAATGGGGCATTTCAAAAAGTGGGAAGAACTGGGGATAAGGAATCTTGCAGCCGTAGTTTGGGCGGGGCCCTCATTCCCTTCACGATCTTGTAGGACACAGTTGGGGTGCCAGGGAGAGACCACTATAAATATGTGCAGCTAACCTAAGCAATGAGATTGCAGTTCCCTGGTCTAGGAGAGGTACCGACATGTTCACCCTTAGAGCAAATGTCTTTCCTGAGCGCATGGGCAGGAAAGTCATCTCAACTGTATACCAGGTACTGACAGTCTTTGGATCCCCTCAGCTATCTCAACTTAGAGGCAAGTGGGAAGGGGATGTGGAGATGCTGGAACCGGAGGAGTGGGTCGAGTCACTTATATTCGGGATGGCAGCCAGGATACGCCTGATCCAATACAAAATATTCCATGAAGTATATTACCAGCGAACAGCACTTGTGGGATGGGGCGTGACAGACCAAGACAACTGTCTGAGATGTGGTGGAACTGGGGGTACCTTCTTTCACATCCTATGGGAATGTGCGTAGCTGCATGTGTTTTGGGGGAAATGTACCTGGAAACTGTCCAAAATAATCCACGATTCCCAGTGTTCCCAAATTGGCTGTACCTGGAATCTGGGGGGATGCGCGGTACACAAGATTTGAAAAGGTGCTTCTGGCTGTCGCATTGGGACTGTTGAAAAAATCATATCAATGGTGGGGGGGTTCTGCAAACCGTCCACGATTTAGCCAAAGGACTCCTGAGATGGACAGATGCATGTCTCTTGAACGGCGCATTTATAGGGCCAGAGGATGTCCATGGAAATTTCAAAAAGTGTGGGGTGGTTGGGCGGGGGAGGCTGACTGACAAATGAGAGATGGGAAGCGGAACCCACCCTGGGCCATATGTTGTGGTAAGGCCTATAATTGCTACTTGTACAATATTGCTTGTGACTCCCAGATATATAAAAAGGACGAATCTTAAGCCGACATAGCCAAGCGTTTTGTTTTGTTGTCGTAATGTTATCAGAAAACAATAAAAAGAAACAATAAAAAAAAAAAGGATGACAAATAATGGAATCCTGAGGTGAATCGACCAAGTCCTTAGGTGAGGACAGCAGCGAAATGGAATTCCTTCAAAATCGTGCAGGTCTTCCATTGTGACACACCACCATCTTGTAAGACACACTTGTGGCGCAAAAGAAGACTTGGTGATTTTTGTTATGCTTCATGCTGTCCCTCACACCAGGTGAACCCTCAGACTGATGTCTGCTAGAAGCAGTGAGGAATTCGGAGCAAGCTCCAGTAAAAGACCCTTGAGGTGAGTTTCCTCAGTATGACTCTGAGATGTAGGCGAGGACGAACCCTCAGCTAGTTGGCTGTTTAGTGGCTCAGAGGGGCCCTTGCTGGCAGCACCAGTGGAAGGAGTCCAGACAGCTGAAGAGGTAGGAGAATAGGAAGAAGACTAACTTGGACACCAATAATATTGTTGTGGTTGGTTGCCCCAAATGTCAGAAAAGAGCATTGCTGGAGGCCACAATGGGGCACGTTCATGGCAGTACCCTGAACAAGGAGCTCCGTTTCCACCGGTCCAAGACGGTCTGAGTCCCCGTTTCAGACCGCCCCCTCACTCCAGAACGGCCAGAAAGGGAGTGTCAGAACAAAGGTCTGAGGTGCACCTGAGCGAAATTTTGGAGCTCAGGCACATTGGGCTCTGGAGATAGAGCTGTAAGGAGGAGTGCCCTGGTGTGCAGCCCTGCAGGCCACGTGGGGGTCAGCGTATGTAACGGCTGCTATGGCCCAGCTGGGCCTGCACCAGATAGCTGAGACCTACCACCGGTGCAATTTAGTTCCAGGGGTGACGGCAGTGCGATCCGGGGCAGAGGCCTGTGGGGACATGCAGTCCCATAGTCCCTGAAGGGCTGTGCGGTGCCGGAAAGCTCTGGAGTTCTGGCAGATCCTGCAGGGAGCAGGAGCTCCTCTGTGGGCGAGTTAGCCAGTGTGTTAGCAGACGGAGAGGTGAGGAAGTTAAGGCACCATTGCCCCCTATATAGATGGACTGGACTGCTTCCTGCAGCAGAGTCTAGAGGCCTGCACAGCCTCTCCTAGACAGGGGGGTGAAGGTGAGACTGGTTGCAGAACTAGTGAGGGATAGGATGTGAAGTCCGGTACGGCACAGGATCCCAACTGAAGTGAGGGAAACAGGGGTCAGGCCCTTAATTGGTGAATCTAAAAGGGGCATACAGAGCGCAGGGGGCCTGTCCCTATAAGTGTTCTCAAGAGCTGGAAGAGTCTTAAAGCGACCCTGCCTTAATTACATCTTTGCATTGGTGACACAACCTGTGTCCAGTGCAGGCTCTAGATGCAGAGGCCTAGTGCCATCTGATCACCTTAAGTAGGTGTTTTAGCGGGAGGTGCCTGGAGGAGAACCGGCTAGCATTTATTTCTTTCTTTTCTTTCTTTTCTTCTTTCTTCCTGGTGTTGGCTGGATAAACTATAGGGCTCCTGGCTATACCCTGATCTATCCAGGTATGTTAATAGTTAAAGAAAAAATGATAAGGGTGACCAAACTAGAGCACAACACTCAAATATTAATTGAATTACAATGCGAATGCCATTTGTTTGTATAGTACTGCAAATGAATTTTAGTTTTTAACCACGTGATTCAATACATTCATTCGTGGTAGATCAAACTTTTTAACAGGACATAGAATAATAACTGTACAATGAATACACAAAATAGACAGAGCTTTTGTCAATGCAATGTGAGCACGACATATATAAAACACAAAAGCCCCATATAAGGTACTGGGATCATGTAATCAGATTCAAAGAAAACAAAGTTAGCGTGAACAAATAACAGTATTGACAATGTTGACATTAAACACTGGAGAGGATGTCGACACTAAAGTGTTTAGCCCATTGATAGCTGGTTTATTGTCCATGAAAATTGATGTACTTCATCAGGACAGAAGAGGGGGTTCCGTGATGAGGTCCTGTTTTTCTCAAGTTGGGCTTATTCGACACAGTTTTTAGGGAATCCACTCCATGGTTAATGGTGGGTTCTGATCAAAATGCAGCATAAGAGATTGCGCGGCTTGATCCTTTCACTAGCAAAGTCACGTAATGGATTATTCAGTACAGTGTTGTGGGTAGTCCCTCCATGATGGACGGTGAAATACAGTCAAGGCGTGGCAGTGGGTAACGCGAAAGTTCATTCTAGCCAAGTGAGAAGTCACTGCACTAGTCACCATTCTTGTCTCGCTGTCGGTGTGCTCTGGTACACGAAAGCTGTGTGTGAAATGTTGTAAAACATTTGTCGAATACAACATTTCACAAATAAAAATCAGAGTCTGTGTACTTCTTCTGAAATGCCACAGTAAGCTTCTAGAATCCAGCACACTACCTACCTACCAATGGTAGACCTAGCCACTTAAGACCCAGGGGCTGAACCCGCTAGAAAACAAAAAGATACTCTAAAGATCTAATCAGTTTGGTGTTTTGAAAATTGAACTTTAGAGCTCTGCTGACTTTGAAATGTTGTAGTTACCCTTCAGCTTCCCCAACAAACTCCAGAAAAAAAAGACAGTAAAGTTGATCTCTCGGTTGAGATAAACATCAGATACCTCATTGAGAAGAGAATTAGGGTGGGGCCAGTGTACCATCCGGTCTCAATGGAAAACAAAACGGCAAATTGTCAGGACGGAGGCTGAAGTTCATTGATCATGCAAGCAAAGGTAATTGTGATCTAAGCCACAAGTTTAATCTCTGTCGATGTCATGGGCTCAAATAGACTGCACATGAGAGCTGAAGGGACAACAATGAGAACTTGAGCAAGGTGAGTAGGCTTTAACTTGGGGACGAACACCTCAGGCTGTTAAATTGACACTTAAAGGGATGGTTCGCCCAACATTTTTGATTTCAAAAATAGATAGGCAATATTAAAAAAAATCGATTGGCAATTTTTTTTTCCTAGTCCCTATGTAAAATTTTGAGCAAATCAAGCTCAAAGAAAGCACATGGGGGCATCCATTTTGTGAAATGAATGCACACCGCTGTGCTCGCTTTGGCTTTTGTGGCACTAATGAAGGAAAAGCCAGCCAGCTGTAGTAAACAAAAGCTACCACTGGGTGGCTTTTCCTTCATTGGTGCTGTACGCGGAGGACCGGGACCGGAGACTACAGGCAGAAATGCTGCAGCTGCATCTCGGTAAGTGCTATTTTTTTTATGAAAATAAACACTAGCTGCGTTTTTTTCCTAAGTTTTCCGGGCTGGAAAACTTAGAAATAAAACTGCAGCTTTAAAAACGTTGTATTTATGTTTGCGGTAGCTTTTGAAGCGACCACAAACATAAATACAACGTTATTGTGTTTGAAAACGTTGTGGTTTTTCTTTCTAAGTTTCTCAGGCTCCTCCGGCTCGGAAGAGCCTGAGAAACTCAGAAAGAAAAACCGCAACGTTTTCAAACACAACCACGTTGTGTTTCTGCCTGCCGTGGCTATCACTTTGGGTCTCCGGTGCTCCCCCAGGAGAGCACCGGAGACCCAAAGTGAAACCAAGGCAGGCAGAAACACAACACGGTTGTGTTTATATGCCGCGATGTTTCTGCCTACAGCTGATTTTCCATGTGGGACTCCTCTCGGGCTCCCCACGGGTGCCTGAGAGCCCCAAATGGGAAAGCAGATTTAGGCAGAAACACTACGCGGTTGTTTTCTGCAATGCTAAATGCTGCAGTGTTTCTGCCTAAATCTGCTTTCCCATTTGGGGCTGTAGGGCACCCTGTGGGGAGCCCTAGAGCCCCAAATGGGAAAGCAGATTTAGGCAGAAACACAACGCGGTTGTGTTTGAAAATGCTGCGGCTTTTCTTTCTAAGTTTCTCAGGCTCGGAGGAAATTCCATTCATTGGGGGCATGATTGAGTCCGCTAAGGGAGGCTGCTTTAATGCTCACTGGGCTAGCCAGCTGGTTAGCCGGCATAGAAGAACAAATTACCTACCCCTGGTAATGTTCTTTCAACTGGCTGTTACTCCCATGAATTCCTCATCTTTGATAATCTCCTTCAAGCGTCAGCTGCTACAGAAACTTTTTCTCAGCAGAGGGTGCTGTGCGTCATCGACTCAATGTCCCTCAACGGCCTGCGTCTGCTCTCGTACTGGCCATTCCGTTCCAGCACACTGAAAGAGTCTGACATCGGCAAATGATTGGCGGGGTAACTGGTGGTGGAGTCGGTGGCTGCAGTGAAGATGGAGACAAGCCGGTGAAGATTGGTTGTCGCAGAGGTAATGTCGGCTGAGATGGCGACTTTCCAGCAATGTGTCGCATAAATCTAGCCGGGCTTCCTGAACAATTCATTGCCGAGTTTGTGGCTAGGAGAACCTAGACCGGGCCACGGCACCTCGGCTGGAACACACCTATAAAATTTTAACTGGAAGTTTTGGTCTGGCAAACTTATTTTACTTGTGTCTTGCACCTCAACTGCCTTGATTAACTAAATTGAACTTTGTCTTCAAGCCACGAACATTTGTGCTAGTGTTACAACCTGATTCCTGAAATCGGACAATCGAGGATTGGACCTAGTGTAACGATTGTCTGGGTATATTTCTGTTATCGTAGTTATTGTCCGACTAATGATATATTATTGCTTTACTGCGACTGTTGCCTTTCGTACCACCTGTCATGAAAATTGCAGTCCCTTTGCACATCTCTAGGTCCACAGTGAAAACATTTATTTATTTAATTGTTTTTTTATAACGCACCTAATACCTCAGTTCGGTTTCTAAGTGCAGATCCGGGATTCGAACCTAAGTTGCTCTGCATGGTCTTGCTTCCAAAACCTGCACGTTGCCCCTGTGCTATCCTCCATTCTGCATCTCTCCTGTGAGTATGCTTGCATTTTCAATTTTACCAACTGCTTAGTCTGTGCCCATATGCCACATGACTTATCCTCCAGATTCCCTATCGCACACATCCCCTTTCACTAGGGGATGTCTGTTTGGATGTCAAGTTGGTTACCCAGCCCCAAGGCCCAGGACCTTGTGGGGACGCTTACTCCCACTTGGGTTTTACCAGTCCTACGAATGTTCCCACCCCAAACCAAGTACGCACTAAGTCTGCAGCACTCCACGTTTCTTCCCCAGCAATTGGTCTTATATGCTACACAAACACAGGTCCTCTGTTCATGGGAAGCAGCAAATGTCATTATTATCTGTTTGCCAATTCCAGTGTAGTGATTAATAATGTTAAATTTGCCTTTGATCGTAATTCTTCATTTTCACAGTCTGAGTATGCTACATAGTCCGGAACTTATTTCATCTGTGGGGTATAAAGCGTATCCCTGAAATGCATGTGTTCCTTTGGGTATAAGAGAGCGGTGGTTGGAGTGAGGGGGGGTTCTCACTTGCGCCGAAGTTTTGTACTGTTGTTGATTTGTTGTTGTCCTGGTGCCTGCAGGCATCCAGAATGTCCTGGACAAGCCACATGTGCAGCCGGCAGTGCTTTATGAGAGGGATACAAGAGGACATCTTCCTTAGGAGGGACTCCAGAGTGAGACCGATGTTACTTGCCGCTCTGATAGCAAGGTGGCTTTGGAGAGAATGGCCTAGACCCTGTCCGCAGATGGGGTAGCATTTTTGGGAGGGCTTTACAAAGGACTTGCTGTAGTTGGTGCAAAATCCCAACGATGAGAGGCATCTTGTTGTGGCGTTCCTGGGTTTGTGGAAGAGTGAGGGTTCTGACCAACCAGTTGTTCCGGTAAAGGTAGACATGTAGACCCGACCTCTGATGGTAAACCACGAATACAGGAAGTGCCTCAGTTTCACTATGGCCGGACTCACTACCAATTCAGGACCTTACCCTTTAGCCTCAAGTCGGCCCAAAGGGTGTTCACAAAGTGCTTAGCCCCAGCAGAGGCTTACCCAGAGGCAATGAGGTAAGCTGCTGCTGGGGATAGGCACTTTGTGAACACCAGTGGGGCCAACTTGAGGCCAAAGGGTAGGGCCATGAATTGGTAGTGAAGTCCTGCCACAGTGAATCTGAGGTACTTTCTTTGGTGATAATGTATGGAGACATGAAAGTACACAGCCTTTAAATCCAGGGATGATAGGAAATCCCCTGCTGTAAATTGACTGAGGATGTGTTGCAGTGTGACCATCCAAAATGTTTTGGATCGAAGGAATTTGTTTAGAAAACTGAGGTCCAGGATTGATCTCCAGCCTCTCGACTTTTTCTTTACAAGAAAGTAGCAGGAGTAATCTCCCTGACACGACTGGGTACGCGGAACACATTATTTTGCCCCTTTTTAAAGTAGAGTGCGCAAATCCTTTTTTTCACATTTGTGGAAGGTGGAGTGGAGGACCTTTCCTTGTAAATTCCAGAGTATGGCTGTATTGAAGCAGTGAGAGCACCTATGTGTCTGTGGTGATCTGTCACCATTGATGGTGAAAGTGGGAAAGGAGCCCTTCCACTGGGGTGCGGAAGAGGAGGGGCGTGTCCATATTGTGTTCAGGTCTGTTTGGTGGACTGGCCTCTCGCGCTAGAGGAGCTGCAACGTTGTTGATAGCCTCTATATTTTTGGGACCTGGCCTTACAGTTCTCTGTATGTTTGAGAACGATAGGCCAGTCGATAGTCATGTCCCGACCTGAAGAACCGTGACTTGCTGAGTTGAAATATATCGCTGTTGTAAGGTGCCCAAAGACCGAGCAGTATTGGTATCTGTTTTAATGGCCTGGAGGGTATCGTCTACCTTCTTCTAAAAGAGGTCCTAATCATCAAAGAGCATATCTACAACCTTAGACTGGACATCTGGGTGTAAATTCATGGGTTTAAGCAACCTTTGGCGATGCATCATGAAACCATTCCCCATCTGGCCGATCTCTTGCAGACCGCAGAGGACAAATTGTAATCAGGACTGGGTTGGGTACGAAGGCAATTGAGGGCAGTGTCAGATGCACAATATTTTTTTGTCTAGCCTGTCCTTTTTAAAAGGTGCAGTTAACTGTTTTTTCATTGTCAGTAGACCGTCCTCCCAGTTGTTATCCAGGACCGAAACAGATAACACTGTCCTTTGAACCTGTTCCTTGCATTAATAAAGGAAACCCTTCTTCCTCTGCTCAGTGAGGAGGTGGTCAAAAATGGTTGCAGCCTTGCACATGATGGAGTGTAACATCCCAACCTCATCAAGAGGAGAGCGCATGATCAGAAGCTCCACTGGTTCACCATCTGCAGGTATTAATTCATCAAAGTCGTCTGAGGACTAAGAGTGAGTGGATGTAGCATCCAGGCGAGGGCCCTTTTGTGAGTCAAAATCCAACAGATCCTTTGGAGAGGGGGTAACGGTGGGAGGACATGGTGAGGGTGTCTAGGAAGACTAGGGGGAGGTGAAAGACCAAAAGGAAATATCGAGGCTTAGTACCACCAAAATGAAATACGCCACTCACAAGTTATAAGTATACTTTTTAATCAAAGTTCAGAACACAGATAGCTATCTGGCTCTCAAGCGCTTCACAGTGTGTACCAGCAGACACCGTGAGGGAAGAGAGTGCTGGACATACAAAAACATGCTCTAATTATACACCATCCCGGTCATCGTCCAGCCCTTCTCCAAACTAATTAGTTACATAAAAGGGTTCATGCCCAGTTCACATGACAAATATTGTTTAACACATTTAACATGTTTACTTGTCCATGAAGATTCAATGGCAATGTTGGTTCTCCAGCTTAAAGTAAGTCCAGTTTCAAGAATGAACACAAAGAGTTTCTGCCAAAGCACACGGTTTTAGTTGTTTTGCATTCTGTTCCGTTGTTTGAATGAGGATGTAGCTGTAGGTACAGACAACACTTAAATGTCAGTTCAATTCGGCTACAAGGTCTCTGTTACGCTCACCTGGTATCCACGGGGACGCCACCCAGCCGGCTGGTCGCTGATGCCCTTCCTGATGGTTCCCCTGTGGTCTCGGTGTCAAGGGAATTCTGCCTGGAAAACGAAGACTATGTCAGGACTGGGCGACCAAGATAAGCAGTTTAATCCCCCACCTCCTTATATTTCCAGCCCCTCCAGGTTCTCTTCTCACCTGGTTGCCGGAATCGGTGGGCTCTCCGTCCTGCTCTCTGGGCATGGGCGCGTTGGCTTTTGTGGGCGCTGGCGGTCCAGTTACTTCACTGACTGCGGCCCTTGTAGTGTCTTTCAGGTAGGTCTTATTGCAATTAATGGCGTCGTATTTCTTGCATGCCTTTTGTCTGTTCTAATGTCTCCTCTAGGGGCATTGAGTGTCCACTCGGAGAACGGGATGTGCTGGTTCTCACCGGGAGATGATGGCGTGCTATAGCGCTATGATGCGGTAAGAAGGCGCTTTGTGTAGCGCAGCGATGCCTCCTCCTCATTGACCTGTGTTTTTCCCTTTTCGTAGGTCGCGGAGAGTACCCAGTGCAGATGGGGTTTCTGGAGCAGTGCCGGTCGAGAAGTAACCAGCCAGGTAAGTCTTTAAGCGCTTTTATGGTTGTAATGTCTCTAGTACCTCCGTTAATAATGTCTTTCTCCTTTTCTCAGGTCCCTCTATCCGGGCGGCTAACTCCTCCAACAGAGATGCCCAGGAGCTGTGAGCAGAGATGGATGAAGATTGCAGGTAAGATTCTGCTGCTAACAATGTTTCTTTGTTTTTTCTGCAGGTCCGGAATTCGTCGGGTTCGCGAGAAGCTGGACACGGTGAGCGTCACGTTGCTAGAAGCAAAGTAAAGCGAAGCGTGTGTTCTTGTTCGGGTGTGGTTTAAATAGCCACTGTAAAGTAGTCCAGGTAAAGTAGTCCCTAGGCCACCACACCCAAAACACTAGACCACATAGCTTGGTTCTAGGAATCCAGCTATGTGGATGCCTCCATGTTGGCTGAAAGCCTTAATAAAGTAGTCCCTTAAGCAGATGCTCCTCCCAACTGATGAGCCTGGTGCCAAAGGCGCCAGGACTGGCCCCAAGAGGGCTAGAAAAGTGGAAGTCTGGCCTTATTAAAGATCCGAGCCCTGATTCCACCTGGCTTGTGGGCTTGCCAGTGGGGGTCAGGGCTGAGGGTCGTGACAGCCTCTTTGCACAGAACAAACATTCTGCTCTCAGCAGCCTTATGTTGACATAGCTCAAAGTTCACTCTGCTTAGCTGCAGCCGAAAACACAGCTTACCATTTTAGGGCAGAAAGCAGGAGTTAGAATCAAAATGGCCGATGTTTCTAAGATGGCAACGAAGTCAACTCTATTTAGTTCTGTTTAACCGCGTTTTTTTTAAATACAAATGCAAATGCGCTTAGGCCAATGTTCATAATCAGATGGTTCTATGCAAAATACAGTTTTACAGAGGGATGTAATGGGCTCTGACACCAGCATTTGTAAGGTGGCAAAAATGTCCATAGAAAGGTAGTGAGCCTCCGGAAGAGTGGAAGTAAACACAGACCATGCAGGCAAACGAGTAGCACAAAGTGGCTGCGTAGGAAGCTAGATGGAATGGTCCTCTTCCTCTTCAGAGAAAACCCCTTTCAGGCCCTCAAAATCAGAGTCAATGTGTTCTAAAATGTCCTCTGGAAGCACATTTCATGGACCGGGCAAAGATGAAGGCACATAGGACTATTTGTGTCTATTAGAAGACTCAAATGCAGCGGGCGTGGATTTGCAGACACCATGGACAACGCTGTGGATGGAATGGTCTGTGACTGAGGCTGTGTTGTCATCAATGAGGTGGTCATCATCGAAGATACGGTCATCAACTGAATTTTTGTCACCAACCTAGATGTCGTCGTCAGAGTCGTGGACAATGTGGATCTTGCAGGTTTGCCCATCATCGAGGAGGACGGTGTCAATGGGTACACCGATGATTTGAGTTTTGTGGACAAAGGCTTTGTGGATGAATGACATGCCATGGATGGCGCTGTAGATTTTGACAGTGCTGTCAGACTTGTCAACGATGCCTTCATTGTGGTTTTTGATGACAAAGCAGGCTGCTCATGCAACGAGGATTTGTGTAGTGGGCAGCCTTATGTGGATCAGAAAGAGGATAGGTAGTATCTCCTTTCCTCACCCTTTTCCACATGAAACCTCCTCATGGGATCTTGGCCTCTTTGAAGAGGGAGCATGCTCTTTGGGACTGCCTTGGCGAAGTGAAGCATGGCTCCTCAAGGATGCAGAGTCAAATGCTGCAGTCTCCTCATCTAGTGGGCCACCAGCCTTCTAAGAGGGTCTTTCAAAGTTTTATTTGAAAAAGGGTGGCAAATGGAGCAGGAGGTGACATTGTGGCCTGGGTACATACAATACAGACACTCCCCATGCTGATCCTCAATGTAGATGTCTTTAAGGTGGCAGGTGAAGCATGCCTTTCAAAGACTTATCTTAGTCTTTGAGTCAGCCATGTAGGGGCCAGAAGAAAACACTTCACAGGACTCAACCCTGGGGGGAACACAGGGGTCTGTGGCCAGTAGGGGAGCACCAAATGGGTGTAGGACCTCTTAAACCCCAGAACGTAAAAGTCACTTATCTGAGCTTTCCAATGAGATGAAAAGCAGTATTGATAGTGGTATAATTTGCAAACAAACTTTGAATGAAAGTAAAGAACTTGGAGAGGACTTATTGGCTGAGAAGTACATTACCCAATACAACAAGAGAACACTAAAGTGATTGCAGTTTTTAATTTCAAATGAAGATTACTTAATGTGCACTGAGTAATCCCAGCCTGATGACAGTGAAAATTCAAACAGCATGTGGATCTATGAAAGATCCAATGCTGGAGAAGCTCTGGTCAGAGAAAAGGTGGTGAAAGGAAAGGCAGGGGCCTGACCAAGGAAAAGAAAGAGGAAGTAAAGGTATAAAGGTATATGCCAGGTCCAGGGAAAAGGGTAGGAAAGCCGGAAGAGTGGATTTGGCATTACCCTAGGTATAAGACCACACTACCCAAACAACAAGATTTGCTGTAAGAGTGGAATTGGCACTAGCCCAAGGGGAAGACAAGAACCTTGCAGAGTCCTTTTACAGTGTGGGTGCACATGAAAGGGAACTATTAGAAGGAAGGCAAGCAAAAGAGAACTATCAGAAGACAGAGGCAGAATTAAAGAAGAAGCAAAGAGTAGGGAGAGGAACGTGCATGAGGAGGGAAAGAATAGAAGAAAGCAGGAGAGAAGAAGGGAGAAGGAAGCAAAGAAAAAGGATACCATCCGGAGGAAGGAAAGGCAAGGAGACATGGATCTTATGGAGTGGGGGACGGCTAGAGAAAGAGAACTATCAGGAGGAAGGCCAGAAAAAGAGAACTGTCAAGATGAAGGACTAAGAAAGAGAATTATTAACAGGATGGCAGAATAGAAGATCAAGCAAACGGAGTTGCTGGAGAAGGGGAGACCAGGAGGACTAAAGAGGGAGGTCAATTAGAGAGTTGGGCGGGGGAGAAAAGCAGGAGAGAGAGCATTATCAAGCAGGTTTGGAGAATGTGTTGAAGCGAGAAGTCCTGAAAGTCAACCCAGGAATTACAGGTAGATAAGGGGGTGTCTAGTACAGCATTAAGGGTGGGGAGGGCAGTACGGGGTGGTGTCCTTCCCCAAAGTGATATCATTTAATGTAAGTGCTAGTAACAAGGATATGTAAAGATCTTTTATTATAAGATTTAGTTATAAAGATGGGCCGGGAGAATAGCTCGGGGCAACGTGTTTGTCTTGGAAGCAGGAAAATGCAGAGCAACACAGGTTTGAATCTCAGTCCCGGGCTTAGAGACTGATTTCCGGTATTAAGTGTGTTATAAGAGATTAATTAATTCATTCATCTGTCGTGAATCCTGAAACCAAGGTCCAGTAGGGGCCTATAGGCAACCCTTATGGAATTAAGGGACAAGTTTATTTTGATGCATTACAATATGGATGGATTTGAAACAGTGGATTTGGGAACTGTTTGCTTTGGCCAGCCCTTGGAACTTTGTCATTAACTTAGGGTAGGCATGAAACTGCGGACACATAAAGGTTAGGTTTGAGACTTTTCTATTGGCCAACCCTTTGGAATTTTCTTTCTTCAAGGTACTTTGTCCTTGAATGGGCGAGGGGCTATTAAAATAGGTTTGGATTGTAATGTTTGATCCAGAGGAGGTTATTGGGATCACTAAGGAATCACGTTTTAGGTTAACCAATCCTGACACAATTGTATTCACTGTGATAGTGAATGAAAGATACTACTTGAAACTCATGATGTGAATGTATGTTGTATCATTGTCCTCAAACCCTCACATATGTTGTCAGAAGTGGGATTTGAAGACCTGACACAACGTCCATCCCACTGAGTAAACATGAATCCCATTATGGTTCAATGCAAGCTTTTAATGGATATGTCCCAGTTCACCTAAGGGAAGCTATGAGGAATAGGGGAAAGGATGCATGGTCCCCAACAACTGGCCTGACATTTTTTTCTCCTCTCTACAGGTGCATATATCCCCATCCGTAGGTCTCCTTGGAGGAGCTGCCAAAAGATCTACAGCACCTATGACGGTCTCATAACAAGGAGAAAGAAAAGGCCTGATGAAAACAAATCTGCACCTGGAGCGATCCTGCAACTACTGTGCCTAACTCACACTTGCAACCAGCAGGGCAGTTTCCATTAGGTTAAAAAACCTCTTTTGCCAAACCACCCATGAAGCAACTTGACCATTCCCCTACTAAACAAGCCCTGAGAGGATTTAAAAGGGAGCCATAGTGGCACAGCTCTAGTAGAACCTTCAATCAGGAGTTGGAATACCAACGCGCTGAGCTACTGGTTAAAACCCGAGTTGGAGACTGAACACTAGAGATGTAGGACAATCACTGCTGAAGATCAGCAAACGGATGTTCGTGCAACCCTCTGAAGAACACCCTTTTTAGAACATCCATAAGAATGCAACCAAGTTGCCTGCAAAGCCAGAAGACCTATCCGTGGTACTAGCAGAGGGAGGAAACAGGACACTTCACACAGAGCCAGAAACATGCAGTGCCTTCCCCTGAAGACTTCAACCAGAATCAAGCAGGAGGGTCCCTGTCGGGGAACGTTTTATGAATACAGTGTATGAAGAAATACATATGACCCAAAGAAAGAAGGCAGAGTACTATAACTGGAGTTGGAAGGGGAAGCTGTAATGTGCCTAGCCAAAGGGCAAAGAGTCTCAGAAACTGGAATCCGAAGACACCTAGACATCCAGTTTCGAATTAACAGACTAACCCTGTCCAGAAAAAATCAGGGGAAAGTTTATCTACCAAATAGAAAGGTGTGATGCATACTCTCAATCTCTCAGACCATCAGAGGCCATCCAAAACCACTCATTGATAGTGCTAGGGAAGGCTATAGTCCTTGTGTGTGCGCGGTGGCTATGCATAAGGATGGGCTATAACAAACCATTGTTTGTCGACTCAGAACCCTCTCCACCCAAAAAGCTTTGGCTTCTAAAAAGCCTCAGCCAGGAAACCCTGATACTTCCCTGGCCTCCTTGGCCATCCTGCCAGATACTGTCCACACAACAGGTTGGAGAAACAAATGCAGGTCATTCAGTTCCATCTTCTCGCCAAGAAAAAAGACACAGTGCACGAGGAGAACAAAAACAGAAGAAGAGTCACCTAAAAAATGGAGGACAGAAGAGAGGAAAGGAAGATATTTGGCCTATCTCTATGCTTCCTCCAATAATATGGAGGGGTACCTCCTGTTACTAGTGAATGTATACCATTGAGAAGTGTGGGCACATCTGGATTTCAGCAGCAAGTACCATGCTACGCAGTCAGAGTTCCTTCCTCCCAACCGGCACACTTTCCCTTCATAGGCACAGTGAGATGACATCAAGAACAGCCATGTGCAGTCTCACTTCTGGAAACCCCCTTCCTCAGAATGCACCACTAGGCAGCTGACCAAACGAAGGATAGTAATACAGAAACAACCTGTGGTGTGTTCGTTCACCGACCAGGTACACCAGGACCTATATTGCACCCAACGCTACACCTGGCAGCAGAGATATCGCAATCTCCAGCAAGCTGGTACGAGCAAGGTAAGGAGGGCTGCCACTGAGAAGGAGCAATGGATTCCCTAAATGGCACCACACATGTGTCAGACACCTTACAAAGCTTGCAGATTGACACGCGAGCTAAAGGACGCAATAAGGTAATTAGCCTCTACCCAGATAAGACGAATAATACCTTCACAAGACTAATTAAGAGTTTCAAGTAGGACAACCAATAGCAGGGGAGTAAACACAGTGGCGAGAGAGGTTATCTATAACAGAGGGGCAGATTTGGAAACAGAGCTACATCCTCATGAGTATAAATGTTGCTGTGTCAGCTCAGTTGTTGATTTGGTCCAGGTGGAAGCAGACCTGCCTGCTTGTGCCGCCCTGATAAATTGTCACGACCCTCAGCCCTGACCCCCACTGGCAAGCCAACAAGTCAGGTGGAATCAGGGCTCAGATCTTTAATAAGGCCAGACTCCACTTTTCAAGCCCTCTTGGGGCCAGTCCTGGCACCTTTGGAGCCAGGCTCATCAGTTGGGAGGAGCATCTGCTTAAGGGACTACTTTATTAAGGCTTTCAGCCAACATGGAGGCATCCACATAGTTGGGTTCCTAGAACCAAGCTATGCGGTCTAGTGCTTTGGGTGTGGTGGCCTAGGGACTACTTTACCTGGACTACTTTACTGTGGCTATTTAAACCACACCCGAACAAGACACATGCTTCGCGTTACTTTGCTTCTAGCAACGTGACGCTCACCGTGTCCAGCTTCTCGCGAACCCGACGAATTCCGGACCTGCAGAAAAAACAAAGAAACATCGTTAGCAGCAGAATCTTACCTGCAATCTTCATCCATCTCTGCTCACAGCTCCTGGGCATCTCTGTTGGAGGAGTTTACCCGCCCGGATCGAGGGACCTGAGAAAAGGAGAAAGACATTATTAACAGAGGTACTAGAGACATTACAACCATAAAAGCGCTTAAAGACTTACCTGGCTGGTTACTTCTCGACCGGCACTGCTTGGAAACCCCATCTGTCTCCGTGACCTACGAAAAGGGAAAAACACAGGTCAGTGGGGACAAGGCATCGCTCCGCTACGCAAAGCGCCTCCTTACCGCATCATAGCGCTATAGCGCGCCATCATCTCCCGGTGAGAACTAGCACATCCCGTTCTCTGAGTGGACACTCCACGCCCCTAGAGGAGATAAAAAGAGACATTAGAACAGACAAAAGGCATGCAAGAAATACGACGCCATTAGTTGCAATAAGACCTACCTGAAAGACACTACAAGGGCCGCAGTCAGTGAAGTAACTGGACCGCCAGCGCCCACAAAAGCCAACGCGCCCCTGCCCAGAGAGCAGAACGGAGAGCCCACCGATTCCGGCAACCAGGTGAGAAGAGAACCTGGAGGGGCTGGAAATATAAGGAGGTGGGGGATTAAACTGCTTACCTTGGTCGCCCAGTCCTGACATTGGGCCTCATTACAAATCAGGCGGTCCGTAAATAACGGTGACGGTAAACCCGCCGCCACCGTTGTTTCCGGACCGCCTGATCCCGACACCTGCAGGTGGGAGGTGATGTTCCCGCCAGGTTTGACATGGTGGGTTTAACACCGCCCGCCTGCAGGTGGACGAGGAAACACCGGCAGCATTACGAGATGCTGCCGGTGTTTCCATGATCCCCATTCCCATTGAGTCCGATAGGACTCAATGGGAATGGGGATTAACACCATTCCGCCTCTGTGATTCCCGGAAAAACAGGGTTGTAATGCACCGGTAATTCCGGGAATCCCGGAGGAGGAATGGTAATACGAGTCCAGCGGTAACCGGGCGGTTTTACTGCCTCGGTTATCGCTGGACTCGTAATGAGGCACATAGTCTTCATTTTCCAGGCAGAATTCCCTTGACACAGAGACCACAGGGGAACCATCAGGAAGGGCATCAGCGACCAGCTGGCTGGGTGGCATCCCCGTGGATACCAGGTGAGCGTAACATAAACGGGAATGATGGATACTGGAGAGAGGAATAATTGTAGGACTGATGCCTGGAGGAAGGCAGGGCAAGGACTGGAAGGAGAGGTGAAGAGCTGCTAAACTCTGGGAACCGTGGAGGACAAAGTGTGACCAGAAGGGCACAGCATCCCCTTTCAAGTCCTTAGGGGAATTGTCAAGCCAGAGCCAAAGGGCTGGACCGAGGCCCATGGCGGGTGGGCAAGATATTCTCAACTGCCTGAAAAGGAACCTGCATGAGGGCGGGGGGATCCCCACTGATGCCAAGGTTCAGGAGGGACCTTTTTGTGTATCCTGAAGCCAAGGTTCAAGATGAACATGACATGAATCCTGAAGCCAAGGTCCTGTGATGCCCATGGTCCTGGAAGGACCCATCGTGAATCCTGAAACCCAAGGTCCAGGAGAGACCTGTCATGAATTCTGAACCCCAAAGTGCAGAAGAGGGAAACTAAGCTCCTTGAGCGGCCTGGAGGAAGAAGGGGTAAGACTTTGAGCTTTATGTTTGTGTAGGAGGGGTTCATTGAGAGCATAAGGAATCCCTTTTTAGTTTAACCCATCCTGACACCTTTTTATTAAGAAATCTTGCTTTTGTTGTATAGCCTCCCCTAGCACATGTTACACATTTATATAACCCTAACCATTGTGTTATTGTAATATAGATAAATAGGCAGGTGTGGGAAGTGATGAGGATCTTAGCTCAGAGCCCCTGCAATTTCGCATTACACTTCGAAAACCTAGCACACCCTCGTTATGGTCCCAGAAACTAATAAAGGAGTTCATACTTACAAACCTTCATGAGATTATACTGCATTGACAGAAAGACGGCGACAGAGTCCAGGGTTTGACAGGCAGTCCTGCAAAACCTGTACTCCTGAGGTGAGAGATTTTTTCCTCCTCTCTGTCTATTGTGTATGCTTTACTGCTTTGTCTTCTATTTCACAGCATGTGATTCTATGAAGGATCCAATGAAGGTTACCCATGCTTATAGCACAGAGAGCTTTGGTTCTATTAAAGACACGGAGGCGAGCATTATGCTTCGACTTCCCTTCATTTCCACTCTTTAGCAGTTTTAAATCTTTTGAACTTTGAAACACACAACCAACAAATTTATTTTTATTATTATTTTTTTCCGATGGAACTACAAGTCCCTATCAGTCCTTGCAATCCTGGAGGCCATTTCTGCCCCTGGACCTAACACATCACATCCTGTCCATGGCTCCTCCTCTTCCTTGATGCTCTGATCCGCATCCAAACTGCAAAGCCTCCTTTAGGCAACTCGAGACGAATGCCCACATCTGAACAATGAGGACATCGAGTGACCTGCCAACCATACTCCTAAGGCTCCCCGGACTGCCATCATCAGCCATTCTTCTGATCCTCTCTTGCAGCAAAAGAATGAGATCATGAGGGTGGGCATATACGATATTTGCAACAAAGCTACCCAATGTCAGATATCACTCTTAACAATCGTGCATATTCTGGGCGGGAATAATGCTCGCCTCTGTGTCTTTAATAGAATCAAGACTCCCTGCGCTATAAGCATGGGTAATCTTCATTCTATGTCAAGACTGGAGGCGAGCGTTATTCTTGTTCAAAGCTGTGAATCACTGTCTCCACCACGGATACTACTGGCTTAAAGTAAAAGGCCTTCATTAGACCAATCCGCCGCCTGGAGGATATCATGCAAACTGGCTCTTTCTGCATACCCCTTCAAAGTGACAGCTCCCCGCTTACTGAGTGAGAGCCGAACTTAAGACATATCCACGCCTGCCTGTGCCATAAGCTCATGCACCAAGCTATAGAGACTGTTGCTACGCCAATAAATGATCACCTACACGTAATCAATAGCTGCATCACGCCGGCCAGCCTCACTTTGGCCGTTCTGGCCTCATACTCTCTAATGCAATCCGCTATGCAAATCTGTGGTTGCCTGGGCAAGTAGGGCTACGATATGGAGGATCAATACATCTTCGTCCTTCTGCCGATCGTGAATGTCACCCCTTCGTGGCTGAATACTCTCTTGTTTATCTATAGGGCCCTGAGGTCTGACACCCTCTTACAAGAAACTAAGCAGAGCGGAATAGCAAGCTTTCCTAATAGCTGCGACAAAAATAGATATCTATGGGCTAGGTAATTAATTATGAAACGCAGGACCATGTAGACGTCGCATAAGAAGTTGTACTTCGGTACGGGAGGGGTGCACAATGTCACTCCTCTGATGAGACGTACCACTGCCGGATGCTCGCCCACTGGGGTCTTGGCGACGAGGTTATGTTCTGCCGATATGGCCAACCTATACACCCCTAGCATTCTGAACGCTTTACCAGCTGCCACTAAGGAGGCTAGAACGTTGAGAACCTGTACTACAGACGCGGAAACGGAGTGAACATCTGGATATCTACACCAGACCTCCCACTTGCTCCACGCCACATTACAGCTCCTAAGGGTGGAGGGTGCCCATGATTCCTCGATAAGCTGGGCAGCCTGGCCCGAAATGCCTGGCAAGCTCCACTGTTTCCCCGAAACCCTGCAGACCAGCATCAGGAGTGCCTCTGTCGCTTTCAGAGGAGGATACCGTCCGGCTGGGTCCGTGAGCAGGTCTTCCCCCTGCGGCAGGGTTTGCAGGAAATCAAATGTAAGTTCCATCAGAAATGGAAAACCATGCTTGCGACTTCCAGGCTGCAGCCACTACTTCAACTTCCGCCGTCTCTCTGTGAATCTTCGCCAACACCGGGCTCAACATTATGAACGGAGAAAACGCTTACTGGACGTTGCCCTGACAGCTGTGCAGGAATGTGTCTGTACCCAGCGTGTCTGGATCTAACCTCCAGCTGAAGAATTTGGGTGCCTGAATGTTCAGCCTTGAGGCAAATAGATCTATGTTGAACTGTCCCCAGATATCTACTAGTCTCTGGAAGATCTCCATGTCCAGCTTCCAGTGACTTGCATCCGTGAGATGTCTGGAGTTCCAGTCTGCTTTTCTGTTCAACGTGCCTGGCAAGTATTCTTCTGTTACTGATATTCTGTACTCTAGGCAGTGATGCCAGAAGTCTTTCGCTAGCTCTGCTAGAATTTTGGAGTTTGTGCCCCCCAGATGGTTTATGTAGCAAACCGCTGACACGTTGTCCATCTTGAGCAATATGCAGCAGTCTACACTGTCTTTTGTAAAAGCTTTGATGGCCAATGTCCCAGCTAGAAGTTTCAGACAATTAATATGACGATCTAGTTCTTCAGGGTCCATTTTCCTCCTGTCTATATGGCCCTGCACCTGGCACCCCAGCCTATCCTGCTGGCGTCCATTTAGATGGTTAACTCCTGAGTGTCCCCAAAAATGGAGCGCCTGTTCCATGCTACCATTCGAGCTCCGTCCTCCCTTCCTGGTCTAACAGAATCTTCTGATGATACCTCATCCCCGGTTGAAGATGTTTGATCTTCAATCTATGCAGGGCTCGATAATGTAGAGGCCCCGGAAATATAGCCTGAATGGATGAGGCTAACAATCCTACAATCCATGCAGGTGTCCTGAGCGATATAACTCACTTTCTGAGATTTATGCTGATCTCCTGCACCTTTTTCGCTAGGAGTTCTGATCTGGTGTCTACTATGAATCCGAGGAAGTCCATCCCACTCCTGGGCTCTAGTTTTGACTTCTCTAGGTTGACCAGGAATCTTAGAGATACTAGGAGACTCTTCACCCATTGATTCTGCTCTACTAGCTCATCCCTGCTATCCGCTAGTATCAGAATGTCCTCTAGAAAGACTATGGTTCTGATTCCTCTTTCTCTGATCACTGCTGAAACCGACCTCATTATTTTGGTAAATGCTCATGGCACTGAGGAAAGCCTGAACGGTAGAGTTTTGAATTGCCAAATTTGCTCCCCCCATCTGAAGCTGATCCACACTCTGTGGTCCTGTGCTACCGGGATCGTCATATATGCATCCTTTAGATCTAGGCGGGTAAGCCAATCGTCCTTCCTGAGGATGTCCCTGAGGAGGTGGATGCCCTCCATCTTGAAATGCTAGTACACTATCCACCTGTTGAGGTCTTTCAAGTTTATGACCAGTCTGACCTTGTCCTTCCTGTGCACTAAGAACATATTACTGATGAAGGGCGGGTGTGCTAACGTTCTGTGTTGTATGGTTCCCTTCTTGCTAAGCTGCTGCAACTCGCTGTCTAGCAGCCTTGTGTCCTCCCCAGATGTATGCAAGTCGGCAGGTATCTGCATCTGTATGGGCTTGTCTGCATATTGTAGCCAACATCCCTATACTGTTTGTAACACCCAAGCATCGCTGGACAGCTCGAGCCACTCGTGAATATGCGCAGGTAGGTTTTATGCCGGGTAGGTTTTGCGTGCCAGTCCCACCTGATTGCGCACTTTGAAACCTGTTATAACTCCTTCCTCTGTGACTTCTAATATTTCTTCCGCGGGCTGGAAAGAAGGAGTCCTGCTGCCTTGATTCCCAATATTGTGCCCTCTGGCCTTGAGGTCTTCTGCTGAAAGATTGGCGACCAGCTGGATGAACTCTGTAATGGCTGGTCCCGGCAAAAACCCTATCCAGGAAAATCTTTGTAACAGAAGATTGGATCTTTTCTAACATGGAATATGTCCCAACAAATGTCCTCATTTTATTTACGGGTGCCTTTCTTGAAAAGGAGACCTTGTGATGCTTATTCTGCTTCATAGGACGCCAGGTATCCTAGTTTAGCATCTACCTTCAGTAGTAGACCTATGCGCCTTTTGGAGGATAATGCACAATTTGCGCTTCCTAGTAGACACACTACTTTTTGCGCCCAGTTAGCCAGTACGTCGGGGTCCACTGGCTCTCCAGTATCCCTAGCCTTTTCGGCCAGGTCCATGATCTTGGCGACTGGCCCAGTTAAGTCGAGAAACTTCTCCTGGCAGCTTTTTCAGGACCTGTCCATCCCACTTTTTCATGAAGGTAATCATGCAGGGGTCGAGTTCTGGCGCTTCTGCCACTTTCCCAGCCAATTCTGGTTGCGGGCATTCAGACAGCATGCACAGTCTAGTCTCCTTCTCCAGCGGCTTCCTTAATCTCTACGCCATACATGAAGCAACTCTAGGTGATGGCTGCCAGCCAGTGGATCTGGGATTCTTAATAGAATCGGGGTGAAACATATTGGATACATTAGTGGCCAACACTTCGATATGTTTCTCTTTCCTGGCTTTCTTTTTGCTCTGGATGAGCACTGCTTCCGTCTTCACGACGGGCCTCTCGTCACTAGTCAACGCGTCAGTGTCCGGTGTCTCATCCAAATCCCTGGTATTATTATCCACTGGGGAAGGGGGTAGGAGGCATGGCACTGCTGACTTTTTAAGGAACGCCTCTTTGAGCTTCCCTAAAGCGTCAGCTACCTCTGAGGCCTTCTGGACACCCCTGTCATCTGGACCACGGGGAGTAGAAGATGCCTTCCTCTTTTGGGTTGGATTACTCCCCTTTATGTCACCCTGTGCTTGGGAGACTATTGCGGGCATGTCCTTCCATTTGTCACGCTGGTTTGGCTTCTTACTGCTCACCCAAAAGATTTCCAGAATGTCTAACCCCTCTTGAAGGGCTCTGAGCCCTCGGACAACTGCCTCTATCAGTGAGTCCCCCAGCACTTTTTCAAAACTGAGCGAAGCTCGCTATTGGGATCTTCATCTTCTTGGCTGTACTCAGTCCAGGCATACTCCTCCATGGTGCCTTCTTACTAACTGCACTTGCCTGAGTGGGGGTCTCCTGTGCTGCTGGCACGACTGCCTAGACTTGCTTGTAATGGAGGGCCCAAAATCCCAGCCCTGCGCAGACCAGCTAGGACAGGAAATCCCAGGCCCAAAAGCAGAAGAGTCAGAGTAAATGACAACAACCTGTTTTTATTTAGCAATTGTAAAAACTGGGAAAGCACTGAAGCACACAAGTCTGTAAAGCTCTCTAACTTCATAATGCGAATCAATGGTTTAAAAGGCAAAAACATGTCACTTCTGATGTCACAACGTTATCTTGGTTAGTAAAACCTACTGGAAGGTGGGATTGAGTTAGTTATATCATATACATCAACAATCTATAGGGGTCACCATTCTGATTGGTTTCATTCTATCTGAGGGCTCCACCGAAGACCTCCTCTAAATTGATAATGGCAGTCGCATGTCATCTTTGCGTCTTTTGATTGGTTTGTGCAACTGTTGCGAAACAACCTCTTTTGAGAGTACTGATTGGTTGGCATTGGCTTTGCCAACCTTGATTGCCTGCCACGTCATCAGCACATGAGCAACAATTTATGGCAGGAGGATCGACATCCAGGTTCCGCTTCTCCCTATTATAACACACAATCTCTGATTTCCTAGGTCAGGGTTTCAGCTCTGAACTAGGTTCTATCTTGTGTCTTTTATTCTGGGAATTTGGAGGGAGTGAATGCATTGGCTCCTCCATGTCTGGAGCTAATAACCCTTCTCCTTCAACTTGACTTGTGAGGAGACCACGTTTTGAGTTGTTTTATGTGGCTTTTACTAGGATTTTAACCTATTTTACTATATGTGCTATTACCCTCTCTGCACGCTGGAGACTTGTTTGAGCTTTTCTTTCACTCAGTATTATCCTTAATTATTGAGCACCTGGTCCTCGAAGGTTGTCGGTTACTTTATTTAATCTAAAAGAAATATGTCTTGCACTTGGGAACTGTTTATCTCGTGCGCCCCTCTGTATCAGTCCAAATTTCCCTTTTCCATAATAACCTTGGGGAGCTGATGCAGCTACCTTTCAACTCGCTCATCTGTGTTCCTTTTAGCAAAGTCAGAAGGGTCTGTTTTTCTTGCAACTTCGATGTTCCTTCAAGCTTCCCCGTTCATCTGGGCATGGCAGCGGCATCCATTTTATCGAAAATGTCTGCCCTTCATTGTTACGTTTATGCGTTAAGCACGCATTATGTGTCATGATGCCTACCCCCAGGCATCTAGACCAAGTCCATCAACCCCGGAAGCAGGCATCATGTTACCTGGAGCAAACCCAGCAACCCCTGTTAGGGGCTATCTGGGTACAGTCCTGGCGCCTATGGCGCCAGGCTCATATGGGACATCAGTCCTGGCGCCATAGGAGCCAGGCTCATATGTTAAAACTTACCTGATGCAGACCATGCTGCAAGGGATCCAAGCATCCAAGCCCATGTGAGGCTTGAAAGGAATATTTTATCTTAGGGACTATTTTGTTACTCGGATGTGGCTGTGGAGGAATACTTACCTGGGACTACTTTGAAGGCTATTTAAACTACGCCCGAACAGCAGCACATGCTTCACGTTATTCTGCATCCAGCAGCGTAACGCTCACCGTGTCTGCAGTCAGCATCCAGCATCCTGCCACGCCCACCCCGAGTCCAGAGCGCCTAGAAAGAAGGGAAAGAAGAAGAAAGGTTAGAACAAGAACTTTACTGGATTTCTTACCTGATTTCGGATTCAGCGCATCTTCGAACCAGAAACAGACTTCATTTTAAACGCGTCGCATCGCCAGCAGCAGTGCCGCGCCATACTCACTGTTCCTCGCAGCATCTCTACGATCCGGTGCTGTCTCCATCACTTGGTTGCCGCATTCCAGCGCCTAAGGGGGACAAGAAAACAACAAGGTGAGCCAAGGGAACAAACAAGGACAATCTCTTGCCACCATATGCTTACCTGATTTTACCGCAGGAGGTATTATCCACCAGCACGCCAAATCTTCCTACGCTGCACCTGCAAGAAAAGAGAAAGCAGCGAGTTAAACCTTGGCATCATTTACCGGACAGTGTTACAAAACACAGACTCTTACCTGAACTCTTTCAGCTGCCACAAGACGATCATCTTTTGGGTCTAAGCTGCAAAAGAAACAAGGAATTGGACAAGAGTGATTAATCGGACATTTTGAACTCATTAGAACTATATACTTACGGCCTTTCGTCCGGAGGTTTGGAGCCAAGATTTGTCCAGAACTCTTCCAATATCCTCAAGCCAGTGAAGTAACTGGCCATCAACGCGCCCCTGCATTCTTCGCAGGATGGAGAGCTCATCATACAAAACTATAAGGTGAGCTTTGTGAAAGGGAATGTCAGAAGTGATAAGTGGGGACGCAGTGAGCTGTTAATACTGAAATCCACGGGTGGCTAATTCCCTTTCCCCGTCTTTAGGAAACTACTTCTACGGGTCAAGCAGACGAAGCTAGGTGGGCCAGTCCAGTCAGTCATCTCTGCACTATGCATCACGTTGGTGGAGACCGTGGCTGTCCAGTTCCGCTCGACACCCCTGTGGGAGCCAGGTGAGCGTTACATTATGTGTATTCTAGTGCATCTTGCATTACAGCGGATATATTTGAGCATATGTTTTCTATTGTCTTTTGCATGCAATGTATGTTTTTTGTGTATAAATGTAGGTTGACCTAATGTTTGTGTAGCTTTGTGATGAATGTATATCTGCTTCATGTCTCGTGCGTCTATGTGTATCAGAGGTGGGATGGTGTCACTTACATTTGTCACTCCCTGCCTACAGCATGTCTATGTATGCCAGATCCTATCGGTTTATCTCTTCTTTGATCGTTCCGGGGTAAGGCTGATAGGGTCTTCTTAGTGAATAACGCCTTTTGTGTCTGCAGCATGGCGGTGAAGGGGGGGGCAGTAGCCAAGACTGATACACTTATCTCATTGCTGCGATATAGAGGCGGGGTAGGGGGTGACTCCCTAGGTGAGGCAGTCATCTGACTCTCGACATTCCCCCCTCTTGTTGAGTCCTCGACCACTTCGCTCAGAGGGCCCTCTCCTCAATAAGGTGTCTTGGGTGTCCATATCTTCATCACCCCCCTCAGGTCGCCCGAATGCTTTGTGTGTTCATCTACGCTCCAGGTCACGTAGCAGCACTCCCCATCAGGTTTGGAGAACATCCATTGTACCATGTAATTAGGAGGGTTTCAGGGATACCGAAATGTTGATCCTGGAGGAAGGATAGGACTTTGCTTTAAGTCCAAATGAGGTGGATCTTCTGTTTGTGTGCATTTGTGTATCATTGTATCCGTGTTTATCACTATCTTCATCGCCTTTTTAACAGTATTCTTGCATTGATTCATGGCTATACTCAGAATGCAAAATCCCAGTAGTACCTATACTAGTATTGCTATCAATACCTTGAACGCAATACCAGCCAGGAGGGGATCCAGCAGAACAGTTCCCTAGATCTAGGACCTTTTCTTCCATCTGTATGTGGAGGTCTGTCAGAAGGGTTATGGCTTCCGTGAGGATCCTGTTCTCCTCATCGTGGGCATGTCCGCAGGTGCAACATGACGCACCAATTTCTGCACATACACCACCCTCCATAGCTGTGATTAAATCAAGAACATATCAGTTCTGAAAAGTCATGAGCCCTATTGCTCTAAACTCTTCCTTTATTGCATTGAAGCCCTTGACCGTTAAGTTAATCATTTGCAGTAACTTCCACTCAGTTATTTGTAACCACTTGGCATTTGTGGTTGCTTGTATTCCCGGGAAAACAGAGGCAAATAGCATCTATGTCTTGCTAAATAAACTATGCTCCCAAGGTATCTCATCGAGGGCTGCTTCCATTTTGGTGGAGATATAATTACTACCTCTTCTTCCTTGTTTGAGATCAAGGGATCTTTTCTTTCTCTGCTGCGCATCCATCTTAGGGAACTCTGTAACTTGTATATTGCTTTCGGGCACAACCAGAGCAGGTAGGTTTACGAGTACTATGGAGCACAGCCCTCTCCAATCTGAGGGTCATTTCATGTATGCCTTGGATCCACAAGCCCAATAGTGATCCATTAATACTGAAGTTCCTGCTTTCATTCCTGCAACGTCAAAAAGTTGTTTTTCCCCCACCTTTATCGTGCCATTATTTGTATGGGTCCTCCCTCATCATCGGCCCATGTGAGTAATTTTGTTATGTTGGGCCAGTGATCAGTGCACACCTTATCTGCATTTACCACAGTCTCTTCCAATTGTTCCAGTAATGCTAATGCCTTGAATGCTTCTAATCTGTCGGTCCACCCCTCAGGTATGAGCACTGTTCCCTTTATTTGCAGCTCTCCTTGCTCCAAACCTCCAGGTATTTCCTTCCCATTTGTATCATTTCATTGCAACATTTTATTTTTTAGAATCTAACTCCTGCTTGCGGTGCTTCAGGTTGTTCATATCTTATTACTTGGTTTATTGTCTCCTTTTTGAACATTGAATTTAATTCCTTGTGCATAATTATCTTCTCGTTGTGACTTTGCTTTATTTCCCCATACTAAGGATGCAGTTTGCCCTTGGAATTGTCCTAGGGATAAACAGAGTGCCAAATGTGTCAGCCAGTGTGCTCTTTCATCAGGTACCTCTGTGGCTATAAAGATCCTGGAAGGGCCCATGGCATGGGGAATGAGAGAACACACGTAGCATCTCTCATCAGATGTCCCTCTCCCTACCTGGGTCAAGTGCTGATGCCACACATTATTACTTATTTGGACAAACCAGCCATGTAAGAATTTATGTGCTGGAAATTGGTGTCAGTAACTCGTCTTAATCGTTTCATCTGTTTAGTAGCAACAGGGAAGGGTTGGGCCTTTGTTTCATCCAACATAGGTATAGGCGATATTTTAGTATACATTTGTTACACTGTCTCCACCACGGATACTATTGGCTTAAAGTAAAAGGCCTTCATTAGACCAATCCGCCGCCTGGAGGATATCATGCAAACTGGCTCTTTCTGCATACCCCTTCAAAGTGACAGCTCGCCCCTTACTGAGTGAGAGACGAACTTAAGACATATCCACGCCTGCCTGTGCCATAAGCTCATGTACCTAGCTATAGAGGCTGTTGCTATGCCAATAAATGATCACCTACGCGTAATCAATAGCTGCATCACGCCGGCCAGCCTCACTTTGGCCGTTCTGGCCTCATACTCTCTAATGCAATCCGCTATGCAAATCTGTGGTTGCCAGGGCAAGTAGGGCTACGATATGGAGGATCAATGCATCTTCGTCCTTCTGCCGATCGTGAATGTCACCCCTTCGTAGCTGAATACTCTCTTGTTTATCTATAGGGCCCTGAGGTCTGACACCCTCTTACAAGAAACTAAGCAGAGCGGAATAGCAAGCTTTCCTAATAGCTGCGACAAAAATAGATATCTATGAGCTAGGTAATTAACTATGAAACGCAGGACCATGTCGACGTCGCATAAGAAGTTGTACTTCGGTACGGGAGGGGTGCACAATTTCAATCCTCTGATGAGACGTACCACTGCCGGATGCTCGCCCACTGGGGTCTTGGCGACGAGGTTATGTTCTGCCGATATGGCCAACCTATACACCCCTAGCGTTCTGAACGCTTTACCAGCTGCCACTAAGGAGGCTAGAATGTTGAGAACCTGTACTAGAGATGCGGAAACGGAGTGAACATCTGAATATCTACACCAGACCTCCCACTTGCTCCACGCCACATTATAGCTCCTAAGGGTGGAGGGCGCCCATGATTCCTTGATAAGCTGGGCAGCCTGGCCCGAAATGCCTGGCAAGCTCCACTGTTTCCCCGACACCCTGCAGACCAGCATCCGGAGTGCCTCTGTCGCTTTCAGAGTATGATACCGTCCGGCTGGATCCATGAGCAGGTCTTCCCCCTGCGGCAGGGCTTGCAGGAAATCCGATGTAAGTTCCATCAGAAATGGAAAACCATGCTTGCGACTTCCAGGCTGTAGCCACTACTTCAACTTCCGCCGTCTCTCTGTGAATCTTCGCCAACACCTGGCTCAACATTATCAACGGAGGAAACGCTTACTGGACGGTGCCCTGACAGCTGTGCAGGAATGTGTCTGTACCCAGCGTGTCTGGATCTAACCTCCAGCTGAAGAATTTGGGTGTCTTAACGTTCAGCCTTGAGGTAAATAGATCTATGTTGAACTGTCCCCAGATATCTACTAGTCTCTGGAAGATCTCCATGTCCAGCTTCCAGTGACTTGCGTCCGTGAGATGTCTGGAGTTCCAGTCTGCTGTTCTGTTCAACGTGCCTGGCAAGTATTCTTCTGTTACTGATATTCTGTACTCTAGGCAGTGATGCCAGAAGTCTTTCACTAGCTCTGCTAGAATTCTGGAGTTTGTGCCCCCCAGATGGTTTATGTAGCAAACCGCTGACACGTTGTCCATCTTGAGCAATATGCAGCAGTCTACACTGTTCTTTATAAAAACTTTGATGGCCAATGTCCCAGCTAGAAGTTTCAGAAAATTAATATGACGATCTAGTTCTTCAGGGTCCATTTTCCTCTTGTCTCTATGGCCCTGCACCTGGCACCCCAGCCTAGCCTGCTTGCATCTGTTTAGATGGTTAACTCCTGAGTGTCCCCAAAAATGGAGCGCCTGTTCCATGCCACCATTCGAGCTCCGTCCTCCCTTCCTGGTCTAACAGAATCTTCTGATGATACCTCATCCCCTGTTGAAGATGTTTGATCTTCAATCTCTGCAGGGCTTGATAATGTAGAGGCCCCGGAAATATAGCCTGAATGGATGAGGCTAACAATCCTACAATCCATGCAGGTGTCCTGAGCGATATAACTCACTTTCTGAGATTTACTCTGATCTCCTGCACCTTTTTCACCAGGAGTTCTGATCTGGTGTCTACTATGAATCTGAGGAAGTCCATCCCACTCCTGGGCTCTACTTTCGACTTCTCTATGTTGACCAGGAACCTTAGAGATACTAGGAGACTCTTCGCCCATTGAGTTTGCTCTACTAGCTCGTCCCTGCTGTCCGCTAGTATCAGAATGTCCTCTAGAAAGACTATGGTTCTGCTTCCTCTTTCTCTGATCACTTCCGTAACTGGCCTCATTATTTTGGTAAATGCTCATGGCACTGAGGAAAGCCTGAACGGTAGAGTTTTGAATTGCCAAATTTGCTCCCCCCATCTGAAGCTGATCCACACTCTGTGGTCCTGTGCTACGGGGATCGTCATATATGCATCCTTTAGATCTAGGCGGGTAAGCCAATCGTCCGTCCTGAGGATGTCCCTGAGGAGGTGTATGCCCTCTATCTTGAAATGCTAGTACACTATCCACCTGTTGAGGTCTTTCAAGTTTATGACCGGTCTGACCTTGTCCTTCCTGTGCACTAAGAACGTATTACTGATGAAGGGCGGGTGTGCTAACGTGCTGTGTTGTATGTGTTAGGCAGAAACCTGTGCAGTTCCCTTAGGGACCACTGCAAAAGGCTTAAGACTACAGGTGTTGGCAGTAAACCCAATTGGTAGCAGTCTGTACCACCCAGATTTACCTGGTACCTGTGGCTGAGCAGCCAGACTTCTCTCAAGAAGAGTTAGACAGTATATAGAGTATACAAGGTAGGTACTAAAATACAATAGCACAAGCAAACAGTGACCAGAGCTTGGGTACAAAAGTATATAATTATTTATTTAAAAACACACTTTGTAAAATACACCAACACTAATATGGCAAGCAAGTTCAAACACAGTCACTATTAATATATATACATCCCTGATCACTTATTGAACAAGTCTTAGTTAAAACACCACTTATTTTCAGGCAGAGGTGAGCGCTTAACCTAAGATGGCACTCCAATAAGTTAATTAAAAAGGGAGGGGAAAAAGGCAGAATTAGGAACATACACAATACCAACACTTTAGGAGGACCACAGCAAGTCAAAAAAAGCAGAGTCTACTGAGGAACAAGAAAGTCATAGGCCAGGCCCACTCTTGGTGAGAGCAAGGCGGAATGTGTCCAAGATCACACAGTTGAATAGTACTTTTAAAGAGTCTTTGCACAGAGTTCAAAAAGGGTTAGATCAAGTCAGGAAAAGTTAGTTAGTAGGTCCCAAGTCACCCCAGGATAGAAAGTCAAGGATTTACGGGACACCTTGAACAGTCTGTTGCAAGGGAGACCAGGTGGGACTCAGTACCTGAAATGGTGAGAAAGCTCCAGCGGGGGCAGTTGTTCCTTGCAGCGGGTGCAAGTCGGTGCTTCATCCAGGGGAAGAGAAGATCTCGACGTGGAGGAAAGCTGGAGGTCGTTGCACTCCCAGGGAAGAAACCAGCCGCAGAGTTTCCCGGTTAAAAGGTTATTCACGGTAGTGGTTAAGCATGGCTATCCTGCCGCTGGGGTGCTTGGCACGGGCGATTCGACCACGAGATGATCCAGGAAGGCGAAAAGAGGGCAAACTGGTTATCCCCACCAGTTCAGAGGAAGAAGACTCTCTGGGATGAAGATCTTCTCTGTCGTTGGGAAGTGGTGAGACGGTTCAGCAGGGCTCCACTGGTGGTGTCGTCGTTGCAGGTCGGCTCAGCTTCTGCCTCTTTGGATTCTTTGGTCCTGTGGTGACTTCTCAAGTTCCAGTCCCCAAAGCCCTACTTTTATGCAGAAAACCCCCATTCATCAGTCGTAGCTGTCACTCAAACATGCTAAGTGGTGAGCCGGGCGGCTCACCACTGGGCCAATCACACAAGAGTGCGACTTGAGTTGCTGAGGCAGCTCAGTCCAGGGTGCCTAAACCCACCTCCCACACATCCTGTAGACCCAGACAGAGTGGCACCACTTTTGGAGGCTTCTGTGGAGAAGCCCACCAAAAAGTGGAACAAAGGGCTCGACTTGGGTTGGAGTTACAGAGGTGAACACATACACCATTTTAAAACTGAGTCTTGGCAAAAAGACCCAACCGGGGAATAAATATTAAATAAATAACCCGGCGGTATCTTTAACATTGCACCAAAAAGTGGTGCGTTTAAAATGAATGGGAAAATCCCATAGGAAATATTCTGGTGGAATATTTTGCGTGGTAACCACTGCCACCAGCCAGAAACTCGACGAGGGGGGACTGCACAGTGCCCCCTCGAAAAACAGACCCTGGGGCAATCTAATTACCACTACCAGTACTTCCACAATATGATGGTTTGTACTGGTTCTGTTCACAATTTAAGACTAGTAAAGTCAATGGTGACTTTACATGCCCTGGGAGACAGTGGTCAGTCCCAGGGTATGGAGTCTACGTTCGGGGGTCACTATGACACCTCTGTGTTACTGCACTGAGGGTGCTGTATAACACACTTACCAAAAACCATATGAAACCCTATGGAGTAAAAGACCCCATAGACCATCAAACACATTACAAAGTCAAAGGATATCTCAAATCATGTCTAAGAGTGGGAGAAAAAGAGTCTCACTCTTAGCAGGAGAAAACAATAAACCCCAAAAATCTAGCAAAGCTGCTGGGGGACTCACTAGGTTTGGGAAATTAGCCTTATCAGAGAATTCTCCCTAACACTCGCCCCCCACCCCCCAGACTAAGGGACAGGAGGATTTAATCCACTCCTGGATGAATCTCATACCTCTAGTCGATGTAACGCTCACCTGATTCCCGCAGAGGCGCCGGTCTTGACTGGGTGAATGCCGTATCTTCAAAGGTGATGTGTAACACACGGTTGGCTCTTTGGGCTGGACCTCTGTGCACTGTATGTCTGACTCGAAGAGTAAGATGTCTGCAGATAGAAAATATGGGATTAATGAACTGGGGTTATTGGGTGCCTCTCTCCTCTTCCCTTTCTCTTCTCCTGTAGAACCCCAAAGGTTAATGCCCTCAACTTAGGTAAGTGAACGCCGAGCTCTCCATCTGCCTCGGGGCAGGGTGCCGTAACCAGTTCCTTCACTGGATAAGGGTGCAGGCCTCTTGACCTCAGAGGACTGCTGTCCGTCGTTAACTGCACGAACGGTAAGTTCTGGGCGCTTCAAATGTCTTAAAAGTCTTTTGTAATGATATCTCTTGTTTTGCAGAGTTCCGGCGATGGCGGATGGCGGGCTGATGAGAGTTGAGGATCGAACCCGCGTGAGGAATAGAAGCGCCTGGAAGCACATAGGTAAGCGCTTGTAGCCTGCTTCACGATGCGCACTAACTGTCCCTTTTATCTTGCAGGTACAAGTTCGGAGCTTTAGAGAAGCTGAAGGGTACTGGAATACCCACTGGATTCTGCGTGGGAAGGAGTAATGGCACGTGAGTAATAAAGTTGTCCAATGTCTTTAAACGCACCTTCTTTTGTCTTTCAGATGCGGGATGCAGCGCCGAAGGCCTCCGGAGCGTGCGAAGAGCTGGTAAGCTTTTGTCTTTCAGATGCCGGAATGCAGTGCGAAGACCTCCAGAACATGCGAAGAGTAGGTAAGCCTTTGTCTTTCAGATGCCGGAATGCAGCACGAGGCGTTGGTGACAGCCGATGGACCAGGTAAGAGATGCGCTGCCACTGAAGACCGTAGTGCTAACCTGTTCTTTCTTTGTCTTTACAGGTGCTGCTGAAGACTGGATTCCAGGATGGTAAGCCTTTGTTTCCTTAGGCCCAGGATCAGAAGCAGAAGACACGATGAGCGTTCTGCTGCAGAGAATGCAGAATAACACAAAGCAAGATTCATCCATCGGGTGTGGTTTAAATAGCCTCCTGTAGTGCTTAGGTGTCTCCTTCCACAGCCACGCCTAGGTAAGAAAAGAGTTCCTGCTTTCCAGAAGAGTTCCAGTGTTCTGAACCTAGGGAGTGGCTCCTGCCCCACCCAACAGGAAAAGTAGTCCCAAACAGAAGAGGATCCGGGGTTCAACTGGCAGGTAAGTAAGCAGCATGGTCTGCTGCAGGTAAGTCCACCCAAGCATTATGAGCCCGGCGCTTCCAGCGCTGGGACTGGGCATCTTTATGAGCCTGGTGCCACTGGCGCCAGGACAGGGTCCAAAAGGTCCCAATTGGGACTGGCTGGCACTCGGAACCGGGGTTATGGGTCTGCTTCCAAGGGAGTCGGGCAAGTCCTGATCTTTTGGAAGCAGAGATCATGACAGCACCCCCCCTCAAGGCCCCTCCGAAACCGGGCTTCTCCGGGGGTTTGGGCTTGTTAGGAAATGTTCGATGAAATCTTTTGTTTAGACGAGGCGCGTGGACATATTCTGCAGGTTCCCAGGATCTTTCTTGGGGACCGTAGCCTTTCCAGTCAATCAGGTAAAATAGTTAAGATTTGGAGATCTTGGAATCCAGGATGCTTTTGACTTCAAACTCGAGTTCTCCATCAACTAGAATAGGTTTTGGAGATGTAGTTAGTCGGGTTTGAGGTTGCAAGGGTTTTAATAGAGAGACGTGGAAGACCGGATGTATTTTCATGTGAGGGGGCAAGTCCAACTTGACCGCTACTGGATTTACTATGGTAGTGATGGAATAGGGACCAAGGTATCTTGGGTTGAATGTGCGTGGTCCTTTTAGAGGTAGATATTTGGTGGATAACCAGACTTGATGTCCTACTTGATATTGGGGGGCTTCCTTCCGATGTTGGTCTGCTCCTTTCTTGTATTGTTCTTTAGCCCTTTGAAGGTGAGAAACGGCTTCCTTAAAGGCTTGGGTGATTGTAGAATGCAGGTGGTCTACTGCTGGTGTTCCAAGATCTTGGAGTGGATCCAACTCCGAGGTTCGAGGGTGACTACCATATAAAAGAAAAAACGGGGTCTTCCCAGTTCCCGAGTGGACAGAGTTATTGTAGGCATTTTCGGCTATCCAAAGGATATCTTTCCAAGTTTTTTCAGTTTGTTGTAGCATGCAGCGCAAATACTGTTCCAGAGTTTGATTGGTCCTCTCGGTTTGTCCGTCGGTTTGAGGGTGGTGGCTGGTCGAAAGTCTCACATCAATTTGAGCCGACCGACAGCAACTTCGCCAAAAATGAGAAATAAATTGACTACCTCGATCCGAAATTAGAACTGAAGGAAAACCGTGCAGTCGGACGATGTTTTCGAGAAATTCTCGGGCCAGAGTTGCTGCTGTTGGTAAGCCTTTGAGTGGAATGAAATGCGCCATCTTGGAGAATACGTCCACGATTACTAGGATCGTATTGTATCCGGAGCATGGAGGTAGATCGGTGATGAAGTCCATAGAAAGCGTATGCCAAGGGCGAGGCGGGATGTCAATAGGGCGTAAGAGGCCGGCTGGTTTTTCCTTTTGACTCTTGTTTTGGGCGCATACTCCACAGGACATTATAAAGTCTCTGATATCTTTTTTCCAAGACGGCCACCAGAAGTAGCGCTTGATCTTTTCCGAGGTCTTGGTCATACCGGGATGTCCTTCCATTAAAGAATCGTGATAACAAGAGATTACCTTTTTCTGTAAATCTGTGCTGGGCAGGTATAACCGTTCTTGGAAATATAATAGGTTGTCCTTCACCGTAAAGTCCTTTCCCTGCAGATGCCAATTCTGTATGTCTGCTGGAGTTACCAGTAGCCTGGCTTTATCCTTAACTTCCTCTATGGATTGTGTGGCGATTACACCTAGAATTCTTTGTTCGGGAATGATAGGTACAGGTTTAGGATTGATCAAATGTTCTTCCACTCCCATCCGAGAAAGGGCATCAGCTTTACCGTTTTTTGTACCAGGTCGATAGGTAATTATGAAGTCAAACTCGGCAAAGAATAGTGCCCAACGGAGTTGCCTAGAGGATTGAGCTTTTGCGGTTTTCAAATATTGCAGGTTTCGGTGATCTGTAATCACAGTAACGGTGTGTCGGGCCCCCAGAAGATAATGCCGCCAAGCCTTAAAGGCGGACTTGATAGCTAGAAGTTCCTTATCAGTAATAGTGTAATTGATTTCAGGAGGCGAGAATTTGCGGGACCAAAATGCCACGGGATACAACTGATTGGTTACTGGGTCCTTTTGTGATAGAACTGCCCCCATGGCAAAGCTCGAAGCATCAGTTTCAACGATGTAGGGGAGTTCTGGGTGAGGATGTTTTAAGATCGGTGCAGAGATAAATCTAGTCTTCAAATTCTGGAAAGCTTGTTCCGCCTCGGTAGACCATTCAAAACGTTTGTTTTTCTTTAACAAGGCGGTGATGGGCTGGACTATTCGAGAGAATTCGGGGATAAACCTGCGGTAAAAGTTAGCGAAGCCTAACATGCTTTGAACACCTTTTACGGAGGATGGCGATGGCCATTTGAGAATTGCATCGACCTTCTTTGAATTCATACGCACTCCGCTAGGTGATAATATGAATCCCAAGAATTCAACTTCAGTCACGTTGAAAACACATTTTTCCAACTTAGCGAAAAGTTTGTGTTGACGCAATCTCTTGAGGACCATTTTCACGTGTTTCCGATGTTCAGTTTCCGATGAAGAATAAACAAGGATGTCGTCAATGTAAACAACAACACACACATCTATGAGCTCTCTGAGGACATCGTTCATAAAATATTGAAAGGCGGCCCGGGCATTGCAAAGTCCGAAGGGCATGACCTGATATTCAAATAGCCCATACTTGGTGCGGAAGGCCGTCTTCCATTCATCGCCCTCTTTTACTCGTACCAAGTGGTAGGCTCCTCTAAGATCCAGCTTTGTATATATGCATGCTTTTCTGACTTGGTCCAGGAGTTCAGGGATCAAAGGTAACGGATATCTATTCTTAACGGTGATCTGGTTCAGGGCGCGATAATCTATACAAGTTCTAAGGTCCCCTTCTTTTTTTGGAACGAAGAACAAAGCTGAGGAAGCAGGGGACTTGGAAGGACGAATAAACCCATTCGCTAGGTATTGATCCAGGTATTGTCGGAGGTGAAGATTCTCAGGCTCGGTGAGGGCATAAATTCTACTACAAGGAGGAGTAGATCCAGGTATCAGGTCTATCTGGCAGTCATAAGACCTATGAGGAGGTAGAGAGTTAGCCTGATCCTTTCGGAAAACATCTTGGAATTCTAGGTATTCAGGAGGTAACTGGGGAGCCTCTGAGGAAATTGCTGCCAGTGCAACACCAGGTCGAGGGTGACAAGTAGAGACACATTCTGGAAACTGAACCGTTCTTGCTCGCCAATCGATCTGAGGATTGTGCTTCTCTAACCAAGGAATTCCTAGAATAATCTGGAACTGAGGGGCCTTGATCACATTGAACACGATCTTCTCATGGTGTCCATCTTGACTTACTAGCGTCACTTCTTGGGTGGTATGCGTTACTGGTCCGGAGGCTATCTTCGTACCATCCACCGTAGTAATGACGTCCTTTACAGCCTTTGGACAAAGAGTCAGATTCATCCTCAAAACCATTTCATGATCCACATAATTGCCAATGGCACCGCTGTCGACGTAAGCTTCAATCGCATGTAATCGATCCGGGTGTTCAGGGCTAATGAGGACCATAGGTATCACGAAATGCGAGGTCACGGAACTGGTTTTAACGCTCGGCAAGAGGACCTCTATTCTTGTCGGGCGAGGTCGTTTCCCTGCTCAGAGTTTATGACCCTGGTAACTGCAGCTCCTACTGCCTTCTTGGCTGGTTTCACCGGACAGTCTCGAAGAAAGTGCCCCAAGTTTCCGCAATAGAGGCATAATTGCAGCTGTTTTCTCCTTTCCCGCTCCTTTTGTGTTAGTGGTCCTTTCAGGCCCCCTATTTGCATGGGTTCCTCGGAGTCTACTCCTTTGGTAGGAGTTGGTGGTTTGGAAAATACTCGAGCATCAAACTTGGAACGATCGGCCTTCCTGTTCTGCAGTCTGTGGTCAATTTGAACGACTAAGTCAATATAGTCCGAACAGTCTTGCGGGGGATTCACTACTTGGGCTAACACATCTTTGAGCTCTCCACGTAGACCTCTATAAAACAGCGTAATCCTTTTGTCCTCAGGCCATCGAGTTTCCACTATCAGTCTGTTGAAAGACGCAATATAAGCCAAAAGGTCTTGATTACCCTGTCGCAATGAAAGGAGCTCATTGTCCAAGGCCTGCCCCTGTGAATGTCTTGCAAACAGTTTTTCCATACTGAGCTGAAAAGCTTGAAAATCATGGAGAACCGGATCATCTTGATTAACTAGAGGGATCGACCAGTCTGCCGCATTGCCACTAAGGTACAAAAGCACGAAAGCTACCTTAGCTTGATCAGTTGGAAAGGCTGCTGGCCGGCATAAGAAGTGCAACCGGCACTGATTAATGAATACTGCAAACCTCTTTGGGTCACCAGAAAATCGTTCGGGCGGAGCCAGAGGTACATTCCCAGGTAGGTTGATCTGCACTGGGTTCGTAGAGGATGTTGAAGGAAGATTTGCCCCTGATGCGGGTAACGGAGTTTGTCCGTCTTGTGACTGTAGCAATTGTCTAGCGAGATCGTCTGTTCGCTCCTTGGAAATAATCAGTTCCCTTCTTAGAGCATTCGTTTCCTGACGGGCTGCATGCACTTCTGCTCTTAGTTCCCCAAGTAACTGGGCTAGTTGGTCGGTATCCGAGGTTTCCATAGCGCATGGGTGGGAGTTTTGCGGTAGGCTTTGTGTTCTGTAACGCTCACCTGATTCCCGCAGAGGCGCCGGTCTTGACTGGGTGAATGCCGTATCTTCAAAGGTGATGTGTAACACACGGTTGGCTCTTTGGGCTGGACCTCTGTGCACTGTATGTCTGACTCGAAGAGTAAGATGTCTGCAGATAGAAAATATGGGATTAATGAACTGGGGTTATTGGGTGCCTCTCTCCTCTTCCCTTTCTCTTCTCCTGTAGAACCCCAAAGGTTAACGCCCTCACCTTAGGTAAGTGAACGCCAAGCTCTCCATCTGCCTCGGGGCAGGGTGCCGTAACCAGTTCCTTCACTGGATAAGGGTGCAGGCCTCTTGACCTCAGAGGACTGCTGTCCGTCGTTAACTGCACGAACGGTAAGTTCTGGGCGCTTCAAATGTCTTAAAAGTCTTTTGTAATGATATCTCTTGTTTTGCAGAGTTCCGGCGATGGCGGATGGCGGGCTGATGAGAGTTGAGGATCGAACCCGCGTGAGGAATAGAAGCGCCTGGAAGCACATAGGTAAGCGCTTGTAGCCTGCTTCACGATGCGCACTAACTGTCCCTTTTATCTTGCAGGTACAAGTTCGGAGCTTTAGAGAAGCTGAAGGGTGCTGGAATACCCACTGGATTCGGCGTGGGAAGGAGTAATGGCACGTGAGTAATAAAGTTGCCCAATGTCTTTAAACGCACCTTCTTTTGTCTTTCAGATGCGGGATGCAGCGCCGAAGGCCTCCGGAGCGTGCGAAGAGCTGGTAAGCTTTTGTCTTTCAGATGCCGGAATGCAGTGCGAAGACCTCCGGAACATGCGAAGAGTAGGTAAGCCTTTGTCTTTCAGATGCCGGAATGCAGCACGAGGCGTTGGTGACAGCCGATGGACCAGGTAAGAGATGCGCTGCCACTGAAGACCGTAGTGCTAACCTGTTCTTTCTTTGTCTTTACAGGTGCTGCTGAAGACTGGATTCCAGGATGGTAAGCCTTTGTTTCCTTAGGCCCAGGATCAGAAGCAGAAGACACGATGAGCGTTCTGCTGCAGAGAATGCAGAATAACACAAAGCAAGATTCATCCATCGGGTGTGGTTTGAATAGCCTCCTGTAGTGCTTAGGTGTCTCCTTCCACAGCCACGCCTAGGTAAGAAAAGAGTTCCTGCTTTCCAGAAGAGTTCCAGTGTTCTGAACCTAGGGAGTGGCTCCTGCCCCACCCAACAGGAAAAGTAGTCCCAAACAGAAGAGGATCCGGGGTTCAACTGGCAGGTAAGTAAGCAGCATGGTCTGCTGCAGGTAAGTCCACCCAAGCATTATGAGCCCGGCGCTTCCAGCGCTGGGACTGGGCATCTTTATGAGCCTGGTGCCACTGGCGCCAGGACAGGGTCCAAAAGGTCCCAATTGGGACTGGCTGGCACTCGGAACCGGGGTTATGAGTCTGCTTCCAAGGGAGTCGGGCAAGTCCTGATCTTTTGGAAGCAGAGATCATGACAGTCGATGACATACATCCTAGAGAGACCATCAGCATTTTGGTGGTGACACCCTGACCTGTGCTCAATGGTGAAATCAAACCCTTGCAGGCAGATTGACCATCTCAATAGTTTTGGGTTTTCTCCCTTCATTTGCATCAACCATCTCAAGGGTTGGTGGTCAGTCTGAATGACAAAAGTAGAACCATACAAGTATGGCCTAAACTTCTTCAGTGCCCACACAATAGCAAAACATTCTCTTTCAATTGTTGCCCACCTTGTCTCAGGATCCTTCAGCTTTCTGCTGATGAAGCAAATGGGGTGCTCCCTACCTTTCTCATCCAGTTGGCTAAGGACTGCACCTATACCTACATTAGAAGCATCTGTCTGCACAATGAAAGTTTGATGATAGTCAGGAGCTCTCAATACTGGTGCTTGGCAAAGAGCTTTCTTCAGGTTTTCAAAGGCCTGATTGCACTCCTCATTCCATTTGTCCTTCTTAGGGAATTTTGGAGAGGAGATTACATTCAGTGGAGAAGCTATGGTCCCATAGTTCTCTATGAAATTCCTGTAGTACCCAGTGAGGCCTAGGAAGGCTCTCACCTGGGTTTGAGTAGTAGGTGTTGTCCAATTTTGCACAGCTTCAATCTTACTGAGCAAAGGCCTTATTTCTCCACCTCCTACCTCATGCCCAAGGTAGACCAACTTACTCTGACCAATCTGGCATTTACTTGCCTTTATGGTCAGATTGGCCTGTCCAAGAGCCTGCAAAACATGTCCTAGGTGGTTAACATGCTCTTCCGAGGATTGGCTGAATACTGCAATGCCATCCAAGTATGCCATGCAGAAGTCCTCCATCCCAGCCAGAATCTGATTTACCATCCTTTGGAATGTTGCAGGTGCATTTTCAGTCCAAAAGGCATAACCTTAAATTGGTATAAGCCAACTGGGGTAGAAAATGCAGTTTTTTCCTTGGCATGGTCTGTCAGGGCTATTTGCCAATAGCCTGACGTAAGGTCAAATGTGCCGAGGAACTTGGCTGAACCAAGTCTATCCACCAACTCATCTGTCCTTGGCAAAGGGTGGGCATCAGTCTTGGTGACTGCATTAAGAGCTCTATAATCCACACAGAATCTCAATTCATTGGATCCTGCCTTTGGTACTAACACAACCGGGCTAGACCATGGACTAGTAGGGGGCTCTATTACCCCGGGATCAAGCATCTTCTTGACCTCCCCTTTGATGTGGGTCCTTACATTTTCTGACATTCTATATCCTCTGCTTTTGACTGGCAGACAGTCACCAGTGAGTATATCATGCTGGCCCCAAGGGGTCAAGCCTGGTGAAAGTGAGAATAGGGAGGCAAACTGATTTAACATAGATTTGCACTCCTCTTGTTGCTCAGGTGTCAGATTTGAAGAGAGATTTACTCCTTCAATCTTTTCATCCAAGGGTAAGCCTCTGAGGAGATCAGGGAGAGCTTCACTCTCTTCTTCCTCTTCTGTTGAAGCTAGAAGCAAGGCTCCCACTTCAGGCCTGGAGACATACGCCTTTAGTCGGTTGGTGTGGAAGACTCTGGGAGCCTCCTTGGGATTGCCCAAGTCCACCAGGTAGTTCACCTCTCCAAGTTTACCCACAACCTTGAAGGGTCCCATCCATTTATCTTGCAAGGCCCTCTGCCTTGTGGGGATCATAACTAGAACTAGCTGATCTTGAGTGAACTCAACCATGTTAGGCTTTTGATCATGCCAATGCTTGACCAAAGCTTGCCCAGCTTTCAGGTTATCACTAGCTTCTGCCATCAGGTGTGACATTCTCCTCCGGAGACCTATCACATAGTCAGTCACTCTGACCGGCTTGGGGGAAGGAGCACTCTCCAACCCCTCCTTAATCAGGGCCAATGGACCTCTGACTGGATGGCCATAAAGAAGTTCAAAGGGAGAATAACCTACTCCCTCCTGAGGGACTTCTCTATAAGCAAAAGCATGGCAATAGAAGGTCCCACTTTCTATTAAGGGGATCTTCTAAAGCACCTATCATGCTCTTCATGGTTCTGTTGAACCTTTCTACCAACCCGTTTGTCTGAGGGTGGTAGGCGGTAGAGAACTTGTAAGTACTCCACAGGTTTTCCATATGGCTTTCATGTAGTGGGACATACAATTTGACCCCCTGTCAGAGAATACTTCCTTAGGAAACCCAACCCTGGTAAAAATACCAAGGAGGGCCTTAGCCACAGCCTGAGCTGTAACAGTCCTCATAGGAATTGCCTCAGGGTAACTAGTAACATGGTCTACTACAACAAGGATGAACCTGTTGCCTGAGGAGGTTGGAGGATCAAGGGGACCAACAATGTCAATCCCTACCCTCTCAAATGGGACTCCCACAACCGGGAGAGGCACTAAAGGTGCCACATTCTTGGAACCGACCTTACCAGAAGTTTGGCAGGTGTGGCAGCTCTTGCAAAACGTATCTACCTCGGCCCCCATCTTTTGCCAATAAAAGTAGAGTGAGAGCCTTTCCTTGGTCTTCTTGAAACTCAAGTGACCAGCCAAAGGAATCTCATGTGCCAGTTGCAAGAACTGTTGTCTGTTTTCTTGAGGTACTACAAGCCGCTTGAATTCTCCAGGTGCAGACTCAGTTGGTTCACTGTAGAAGAGGCCCTGAGAAGCTGCCTGTTGGCGAAGACCTTCCAGAGTTGGACATTCTCTCTGTCCCTTACTGAAGTCTGCCCTGTTGGGTCTACCTTCTGCCAGTAAAGACTGCAGCTCAGGATGGTCAACAGGATCCAGATCTCCAATGAGTTCTTGGTCTTCCACTAGCTCCTCTTCAGAGTCTAGCTCAACCACACAGGGTTGTACCTCCCTCTCAGCCTCAGCTGGAGGTGGAGTTACAGGTGTAACTTTGGACAACCTAGGGGAAGTCCTTGTTGGAAGCACTGGAGTGCTTGCTGCTGGCTGTTTCCTAGAAGTCTTGGGTTTCCCCTTTGCTTCTTGTTGTTCAGAGATAGCAAGTTGTAACTCCAGTGGAGTAGGAGTGATATCCTTCTTTATCTTCTCCTTGGGAGTACCTCTCATGGTTCTCCCCCTTGCAGGTCTGGTGAGCTCCTGTAACCTTTTACTAGAAGGTTGTTATGCTTCAGCTAAAACATGGCGCTGATGCGCAGTGCATTCTGGGAGCGCTCGGAGCCATGATGGATATTTACTTCATGCCGCAGTGAAAAGCTGCACTCATTTTGCTGAGAGCTAGATTCACGATGCTGAAGAAAACATGCTTTCCAAACCTGGTATGCAGTCAAGGACATTTCTGCTGGGAAAGCTAACTTTGTTATGTCTTGTTAGGAGCTATGGGACTGTTTTCCGTGGTGCTTGTTTTTAGAGGAGGGAGGCACTTTGCTCCTTGAGGGTACTGTCGGTTGACCCAGCTGGCAACCAACAGCTGCTCATCAATGCGAACGTGCGTTGCCAGAAGGTTTGAGAAATCGCCACCCCTTTTTGAAGGGTGCATATATGCGGAACCCCTGAGCGGTCAGGTGAGACTTCAGCCGGAGGGGGGACGCTTCTGTTAGGCATACCTGTGGGCTATTGTGCTCTCGGCTTGATGTTATCGGGGTCTTCCAGACGCTTCTGGCAAGATGAGGAATCCAGTTATGCTCACGTGATGTATTTTCTTTTGAATTCTCTGTTTCTTCTGTGATTTATTTCTATGTTATCACTGGTTGCTTCTAAGCTTTGAATAAATAGCCGTATAAGTGCTCATTATTTTCTAAGAGTGTGTGGTTGCAAGTTATTGCGTCTTCCTGCGTTCAAAGTATTGGCTCCGTAATTGTACTGGTGATTTATGACTGTCCGTGCACTTTGGGAGAGCAATACATTTTTGGCGTCACGAACAGGATATTTGTGATGAATTGTTCCAAATATTCAAGAATCTGTTTGAACGTAGATAGGCTTCGGTTGCCTTGCAAGCGAAAGTAATTTGGCAGTGAGTGTTGAACTGCGTTAAGCTGTTTTTTTTTTTCCTTTGCCGGTGTGTGCGTGCTTGTGGGAGTGATTGCAGTGTGGAAAAAAATAGATATAAAGAGGTTTTGTTTTGTTTGCAGTAATGAGTAGTTTGTTCAGGAAAAAGAGCGTTACCGCTGGCGGTGAATGTTCTGATGTTATCATTCCAGGCTGGACTAAGAGTCCATATGATAAATTGGCCCAGGCGTGGGCATGCGGCGCAGGGCTAAGTGAAACATGGGTTCAGGGAATGGGAGATGCTGATCCGTCTGATATAATTGCATGCTTGCAACAAGTTCCAGTAGAACGTGGTAAAGAATGTGCAGCATTAGGTAGGCGAGGTTGGGTTCTTTTGCATGCTTATAGGAAAATACATCAAAAGAATTTAGAAATGAAAAATGAGGTTTTGCGATTAGAAAGAGAGCTGGCTGCAGAAAGGCAGACTGCGTTCATGCAGCAGATTCAAATGAAACTTTTGAAAGATAAGGCTGACAAATATCAGGCTGTGGCCGAGAGGGCAGCAGTCAGAGTAGCCCGGTATAAGTATAGGAAAAAACGGGGAGGGGTCAACAAAAGAAAGGTGGAAGCTGTAATTGCTACCGCCGGTGTGGACTGGGACCCGGATAAGTGGGATGGTGATATTTTTGACTCCACCAGTCGAGAGAGTAGTTCCGCAAATGAGTCCGACCCCACGATGGAAATTAAGCACAAAACAGTGGCGGCTAAGCCCGTTAGAAGACGGCGAGCCGGACCCCACTCACAGAATCCGGCAGGCGGAGTGGTGGATTTAACCACGCTGGAGGATTACACCCAGCAGGAGGTTGGGGAAATTATTACCCGTTTGAGCCAAAAATCAGGGGAACCTTTATTGACATGGATGGTGAGATTGCTAGATGGGGGCGCTGCAGGGTTGTTGGTAGATTCCACAGACTCACCACGTTTTCTACCCTTGTCAACAGATACCAATGTACAGGAGGTCTTAAGGGCAGGGCCGCCCCCTGATGACAATGGTCAAGATGCACAGGTGTCTTTGTTGCACCTAGCAGCCCAAGCATGTAACCGTAAATACCCCATTACCACAGATTGGCCTAGTGAGGAAACAAAGTGGTATACTTTGAGAGAGGCAATTCAAAAAGTCAGAGAGCATGCTATGAAAAAGGCAATTCACGTAGATGCTACAGGACACATGGGGGCCGTGCCGCACTCAGTTTCAACTCGAAACATGGTATTAGAACTGCGCCACCTGCATACAAAAGTGTCATTATGACTTTGCTCGTAGGTATGACGGGCAAACCCACTGATGAGGTAGTGGATGCCATTCGGCAACTTGCAGATTTAGGGGAGTGGGACAAGAGTGATGACAAGCCACGGGAGAGAGGGCGTAGTGAGAGAAGAACCGAAGGCAGGAGGCAAGATAGTAGAGACTCCCGAGTGTCCCGAAAGGACATGTTTCTGGCCTTGTTAAAAGATGGTGTGCCACGAGAAGAAACTGATGGCATTGAAACCAGAGTAATGTATGAATTATACAAAAAAAGAGGACTTGCAACCAAAGAGCGCTATAAACAGGTTAAGATACAGGAAGTAACCAAGCCACAGGGGGACACCTCACCTTCCGCTCCTCCTGCGGAAGAACGAGAAGAAGGGTCTATGGGGACACCGTCCCCGTACCAGCCAACATACGCTGATTTGAGGAAGGTGGTGAGTGCAATGTTAGAGGCGGAGTCAAGTCACACTCATTCGAAATTTGACTAGGGCTACGGCCAAGCTCCGGCAGCGTCTGCTCGCATAAAATTTGATAGGCGGCCCCATGTTGATGTTAAGATTTTTTGGGAGCCAGGAAATACGCAAGGGGTGCGAGCATTGATAGACACCGGGGAGGAGGCCTCTCTGATTCATGGCAATCCAGCACGATTTAAAGGCAAACAATTTACTATTAAATGTCTTGGGGGCAAGGAGACCCCCGCAGTACAAACGAAAGTGGATATGAAAATAGACAATTTGAATAGGCAGAAATACCAAGTGTTGATTGTCCCGATACCTGAATATATAATTGGCTTTGACATTCTGGAAGAGTTGACTTTGGGACTTGGAGGTAAAACGTACCAGTTTGGGGTGAGTGCATTGACCTGTATACCCATTACCATAGGCAAATTGAAGATGCCCCCAGTGCAAGTGCCTGTGGCCACCAAGCGGGTAGCAATGAAGCAATACCGCATTCCTGGGGGGCACAAGGAAATTTCAGACACCATCAAAGAGTATGTGGAGGCGGGTGGGTTACGCCCTATCACCACCGCATGGAACAATCCTCTCTGGCCTATTAAAAAGGGGGATGGGTCGTGGAGGATGACGGTGGATTACGGTGAGTGGAATAAACACACTCCTCCCTTAGTGCCCGCGGTCCCAGATGCCATTATCTTGATTGAGAATGTCCAAAAGTTTGAAGGGACTTGGTATGCAGTGATCGATTTAGCCAATGCATTTTTCTCTGTGCCAATTGCTGAAGAGTGTCAAGAGCAGTTTGCATTTTCTTGGAGCGGGCGTCAGTACACCTTTACAAGGTTACCTATGGGGTACATACATAGCCCGACTATCTGTCACCGGCTAGTGGTAGAGCACTTAGACAAGATACTGTGTAAACCTGCCATACAAATCTCTCACTACATTGATGATATTTTGATTCAGGGCAAGGATGAGCACAGTGTGCAAAGTCAGTTAAATGTCATAATGGAAGGATTGAAGAAGGAAGGGTGGGAGATTAACCCGAATAAAATTCAAGGCCCAGCTGAAACAGTGATATTCCTAGGGATTCAGTGGCATCATGGGCATCGAGAAATGGTGCCAAAAGCCCGACAGAAAATACTTGAATTCACCACTCCAATGAACAAAAAGCAAGCTCAGCAATTTATAGGGCTGTTTGGGTTTTGGAGACAGCACATTCCCCATTTAGGGCCGATATTGGCCCCCCTCTACAAAGTGACATGCAAGAAATATGAGTTTCATTGGGGGGAAGAGCAGAAGAAAGCATTTGAGTTGGCGAAAGACACCGTGCAGCAGGTGCTTGATTTATGGCCATTGAAGGAAGGCGAAGTGGAATTGAATGTGTCTGTACAAGACAATTATGCTAACTGGAGTGTGTGGCAGAAACAGGACAGGAAACATGTGCCATTGGGGTTTTGGAGTCGTAAGTTGCCCGATGCTGGTAACTCCTACACTCCGTTTGAGAAGCAGTTGCTAGCATGTTATTGGGCCCTTGTTGATACCGAGCAAATGACGGTGGGCCATGATGTATTGATGAGGCCAGAAATACCAATCATGCAATGGGTACTGAGCTCTCCTAAAACGCATAGAATAGGACATGCTCAAGAAGCCAGCATAATGAAATGGAAATGGTACATTCAAGACAGAGCCAAATCAGGGAAAGGTGGAGTTGCGAAATTACATGAGCAAGTAGCCAACATACCGCCCTCAGATTACATACCACCGGAAGTGCCTGAAAAACGTGAGTCTCCCATGAAATGGGGAGTACCTTACAGCGATTTGACCGTGGAGCAAAAAGAGCATGCCTGGTTCACGGATGGCTCAGCCCGATTTGTGGGAACTGAGCGATACTGGAAAGCAGTGTCGTACAATCCCAAAACAAAAAAGATGTTGACAACGTCAGGGAAAGGGAAGAGCAGTCAGTTTGCAGAGCTTTATGCAGTTTACCAAGCATTGAAACAAGAGACCCCTGGTCGATGTCATGTGTACACGGATTCATGGTCAGTGGCGAATGGATTGGCGGTGTGGTTGCCAACCTGGCAAAAGAATGGGTGGAAGATTCATTCAAAAGAGTTGTGGGGAAAAGAACTGTGGCAAGATATTGCAGAAATGTTATCACAAAGTGAAGTCACTGTGTATCATGTGGACACACATTGTGCCACAGACTCATTAGAACGTTGGTTTAATTCTGTTGCAGACGAACATACCAAGATTTCATCTGTGGATGCGGAGGCTCAGGAAGACGATTTGGAGGGTTTGGCCAAATGGGCTCACCAGAAAGGTGGGCACCTTGGAGAAAAGGCTACTATCAGGTGGGCACAAGCTTGAGGAATCAGTATTCCTTTAGAGGTAGTGGAAACGATCATTTTGCAATGTCCAGTGTGCCAACACCAACAGCATAGACCTATCCCTCAGATTGTTCGGGGTACATTGCGAAGAGGAAAACTACCAGGTCAAATTTGGCAGATTGATTATATCGGTCCCCTGCCAATCAGTAAAGGTTGTCAGTATGCATGCACTATTGTGGATACATATTCAGGATACATGATGGTTTTGCCGTGAAAGCGTGCAACACAACTGAACACCATCAGGTTGTTAGATCAATGCCTTTGCAGATTCAAAGTGACAATGGGTCACATTTCAAAGGCAAACTAATACAGGAGTATTGTCAGGAAAAGAGCATTGAGTGGCTTTACCATGTGCCTTATTACACTGCCTCTTCAGGGCTGATTGAATGAATGAATGGGTTGTTGAAAGAATAGCTGCGCAAATCTGGAGATGGCAATTTGGCAGGCTGGTGTGATCGTGTGTTTGATGCGGTGCAAGTATTAAACAATAGGCCTGTGAATGAGCATGAAACTCCTTTGATGCGGCTAATGACTCCTCCTTTACAGATTTAACCCAATTCAGTCAGAGAAACCCTACTGTACTGGGAAATTACCCTGGGTTCTTTAGCTCCCTATCGGGCGACTCCAGAGTCGGCAGGGGTAGACTTGCATTCCCATGAAGAAATCAGATTAGACCCAAGAGGGATTGTTGTAATTGAAACAGGGATTGGAGTACAAATTCCCCCAGAGCATATGGGATGGATTGCCCCTAGATCTGGCCTAGCATTGAAGGGAGTTCAAGTGTTCGGAGGGGTAATTGATGCTGATTACCAAGGCGAGATCAAAGTCATCCTGATGAATACTGGGGACCAATTGTTACCGATCCACAAGGGTGATCGGGTGGCCCAATTGATTATCATTCCCGTTAAGTTGTCCATGATTAAGAAGGGGGAGCCTCCTACAGTGTTAAGTACCCGTGGGGATCGTGGTTTTGGCTCTTCAGACAGTATGGTACCGGGTGCGAAGGTGTGAGTGGAAAGGCCAAGTGGCCCACCAGTGCCCGCAGATGTCATTGCATCAGGCAAAGACCAAGTAGTTTTCGTAATGGAGCCCGGTAGAAAGAAATGGCAATATGTGCCCGCAGACAAATGTTACCTGAGAGAGTGATGTACAACACTGATATCTCTTTTCTGGGTTTGCTTTGTAGATCCTGTGTCTGCCTGGTGTAATTGTGGTACTAAATGGACTCCATTTGGGAGAGTTAAACGGCATGCTGCTACCAATGCAAAATGTCACATCTGTGCCAGTGATCAAGGGGATACTGATAATGATGAGTAATGCTGTCCAAAAGCAGCCTTATGCCGATGCCGAAAAGCCAGCCAGACCGAAGACATGGATTCGTGAAATGCAGCAAACACGTCAGGAGCAAGTGAAAACAACCTTGATGCCAGTCATGCGAGAGGCATCTTCAGGACGGCGAAAACATTCTCCCATGATTACAGAAACGGAGAATATGTGGATATACCTGGCACAACAGGTGCTCAACATTACGCACTTTTGCCTTACTGATGTGCCCAATGCTGAAGCCTTATTGACTACGTGCTTAGTAGCAGTGCCGACACCAGTTCCGGTTTTAAAGCATATTTTCGGCGTCACACACAATGATTCTTTGGTTCAAGATTTCGATATTAGGCAATCTTTTTCCGTATATGAGTATTGCAGATTTTGCCAGGAGACAGATTGCAAATGGAGAAATTTGACACGTGTTATAACCTATAATATAACGCAAGGCGATGTGTGCTACCTTATGACATGCAATGCAAAAGAAATTGGCAAATGCCAACAGCTCGATTCAACCAAACAGCAAAATCATACGGTGTTTGAGCAACGATTATGTTCGCGAGTGCCACGCACATGTACCAGCATGAATAACACTATCAGGCCGATTCATGGAATTAATGTGCGCTGAAAATTCCGGCGCAGAGGTGCCAAAACGTGCGATTCGCAGTAAAAGTGCGAAAATCGCAGTGCAACTGCGAAAATCGCGGAGAAACCAGCACACATCGATTCATGGAAGTCCGTGCGCGAGAAAAATATTGGATGTGCGCTGAAAAAGTGCACGGCGCAGGCCGGCGCACAGGTCATCCAACGGCGTGCGCCACGGCCGCTGCGAAATCGCACATAGCGCGGCGCACATTACAAAAGTAGGCGGAACACGGGGCGTAACACTCGGAATGGGGAACAACACGTGAAAATATGGGCGTCACGGGGGAAGTACAGGAGGCAAGTGCGCGGAACGCCCACACGCTCGCCTACAACTCGTATTCATGGAATCGAATAGGGCAAACCAGCGCACGGTCAAAGAAGCGCACAGGGCCAAACAAGTACTCCACAAGAAAGCAGGCGGTAGCGTCCTTCGCCTGAAATAAATGTGCGCCAAAATGTGCGCTAACAAAAAGCACCCATATACAGCCATGATGAATGATCCATACAGTGGCCCTCTAGGACAAATGAGGTGCAAAGGGGTACCGACAAACACGGACACCGGCTGTGTGAAAAATAGCGTGTGCGTGTATTACGGAGTTCGCGGGAAGTTCCACACGCGATTGGCCTGGGCACGTGTATTCCGGGGTGCGCGTGAAGTTTCCCACGCAAATTAGCAGGGTATGTGTATTTCGGTGTGCGCGTGAAGTTCCACACGCCATTTCAGCAGGGTACGTGTACTCCGGGTGCGCGGCAAATTCCACACGCGAATCCAGCAGCCTACGTGTATTTCGGGGGTGCCGGGGAGTCCCAGATATGAATTGGCCGTGTGGGTCCTCCCAGCTGTTCCCTCTACACCCTCCACGACCCCTGCAGGCGGCCCACACCACAGGGGACTACCCTGCACCCCTGCACATGTCCCGCAGGCAGCCCATCCACCATGGCCATGCCCCCCAGCCAACCCACATGTCACCTTGCACTACTGCCCACCAACGCATGTCTCCCAGCACCCCCACTCCCCAGCATCCAGGGGCACCCTCCACCAGGCACCCACTCATGTCTCCCTGCACCCCCACCCCCAGCACTGTAGGGCACCCTCCACCAGGCCCCCACTCCTGGCTCCCTGCACCCCCACCCCCCAGCACTGTAGGGCACCCTCCACCAGGCCCCCACTCCTGTCTCCCTGCACCCCCACCCCCCAGCACTGTAGGGCACCCTCCACCAGGCCCCCACTCATGTCTCCCTGCACCCCCACCCCCCAGCACTGTAGGGCACCCTCCACCAGGCCCCCACTCATGTCCCCCTGCACCCCCACCCCCCTGCATCCAGGGGCACCCTCCACCAGGCCCCCACTCCTGTCTCCTAGCACCCCCACCCCCCAGCACTGTAGGGCACCCTCCACCAGGCCCCCACTCCTGTCCCCCTGCACCCCCACCCCCCAGCAGTGCAGGGCATCCTCCACCAGGCCCACACTCATGTCCCCCTGCACCCCCACCCCCCTGCATCCAGGGGCACCCTCCACCAGGCCCCCACTCATGTCCCCCTGCACCCCCACCCCCCTGCATCCAGGGGCACCCTCCACCAGGCCCCCACTCCTATCCCCTGCACACCCACCCCCCAGCAGTGCAGGGCACCCTCCACCAGGCCCCCACTCATGTCCCCCTGCACCCCCACCCCCCTGCATCCAGGGGCACCCTCCACCAGGCCGCCACTCATGTCCCCCTGCACCTCCAACCCCCACCAGTCAGGGGCACCCTCCACCAGGCCCCCACTCCTTTCTCCCAGCACCCCCACCCCCCAGCACTGTAGGGCACCCTCCACCAGGCCCCCACTCCTGTCTCCCAGCACCCTCACCCCCCAGCACTGTAGAGCAGCCTCCACCAGGCCCCCACTCCTGTCTCTCAGCACCCCCACCCCCAGCACTGTAGGGCACCCTCCACCAGGCCCAAACTCCTGTCCCCCTGCACCCCCACCCCCCAGCAGTGCAGGGCACCCTCCACCAGGCCCCCACTCATGTCCCCCTGCACCCCCACCCCCTGCATCCAGGGGCCCCCTCCACCAGGCCCCCACTCATGTCCCCCTGCACCCCCACCCCCCAGCACTGTAGGGCACCCTCCACCACGCCCCCACTCCTGTCTCCCTGCACCCCCAGCACTGTAGGGTACCCTCCACCAGGCCCCCACTCATGTCTCCCTGCACCCCCACCCCCCAGCACTGTAGGGCACCCTCCACCAGGCCCCCACTCCTGTCTCTCAGCACCCCCACCCCCAGCACTGTAGGGCACCCTCCACCAGGCCCCAACTCCTGTCCCCCTGCACCCCCACCCCCCAGCAGTGCAGGGCACCCTCCACCAGGCCCCCACTCATGTCACCCTGCACCCCCACCCCCCTGCATCCAGGGGCACCCTCCACCAGGCCCCCACTCATGTCCCCCTGCACCCCCACCCCCCTGCATCCAGGGGCACCCTCCACCAGGCCCCCACTCCTGTCCCCCTGCACTCCCACCCCCCAGCAGTAAAAGGCACCCTCCACCAGGCCCCCACTCATGTCCCCGTGCACCCCCACCACCCTGCATCCAGGGGCACCCTCCACCAGGCCCCCACTCATGTCCCCCTGAACCCCCACCCCCACCAGTCAGGGGCACCCTCCACCAGGCCCCCACTCCTGTCTCCCACCACCCCCACCCCCCAGCACTGTAGGGCACCCTCCACCAGGCCCCCACTCCTGTCTCCCAGCACCCACACCCCCCAGCACTGTAGGGCAGCCTCCACCAGGCCCCCACTCCTGTCCCCCTGCACCTCCACCCCCCTGCATCCAGGGGCACCCTCCACCAGGCCCCCACTCCTGTCTCCCAGCACCCCCACCCCCAGCACTGTAGGGCACCCTCCACCAGGCCCCCACTCCTGTCCCCCTGCACCCCCACCCCCCAGCAGTGCAGGGCACCCTCCACCAGGCCCCCACTCATGTCCCCCTGCACCCCCACCCCCCTGCATCCAGGGGCACCCTCCACCAGGCCCCCACTCATGTCGCCCTGCACCCCCACCCCCCTGCATCCAGGGGTACCCTCCACCAGGCCCCCACTCATGTCCCCCTGCACCCCCAACCCCCAGCACTGTAGGGCACTCTCCACCAGGCCCCCACTCCTGTCTCCCAGCACCCCCACCCCCGAGCACTGTAGGGCACCCTCCACCAGGCCCCCACTCCTGTCCCCCTGCACCCCCACCCCCAGCAGTGCAGGGCACCCTCCACCAGGCCCCCACTCATGTCCCCCTGCACCCCCACCCCCCTGCATCCAGGGGCACCCTCCACCAGGCCCCCACTCATGTCCCCCAGCACCCCCACCCCCCTGCATCCAGGGGCGCCCTCCACCTGGCCCCCACTCATGTCCCCCTACACCCCCACCCCCCACCAGTCAGGGGCACCTGCCAGCAGGCCCCCACTCCTGTCTCCCAGCACCCCCACCTCCCAGCGGTGCGATTTGCCTGGGTACGTGTATTCCAGGGGTGCGTGGGTAGTCTCACACGCGATTCCATCAGGGTACGTGTATTATGGGTCCGCGTGAACTTCCACACGCGATTGCCCTGGGCACGTGTATTCCGGGGTGCGCGTGAAGTTTCCCACGTGAATTAGCAGGGTACGTGTATTTCGGTGTGCGCGTGAAGTTCCACACGCGACTGGGCCTGTGAGAGTGGGGTACGTGTATTCCAGGAGTGGGCGGGAATATTTACTCGCGATTGGGCCTGGGAGAGCGTGTTATGTGTATTCCTGGGGTGGGCGGGAAGATTTACATGGTCGCCTACAACGCGCCAAAAAATAAAAGGTCAAATCCTGAAACACGTACCCCAGCATGAAGCAGGCACACGTCCCGCACAGCATAAAAGAGTGCGCAAACAATAAACAAGCTCAGACGCCACGATGAATATACCGTTCCTAGCAGCAGTGGCCGTGGGATACCGCAGGAGGAGGAGAAGGATAGTCAGGGCCAGAATCTTCACACCCAGAACCAGCCTATTTGGTATGCCTGATGACCAGGTGTATGGGAGGGACAGGTTTCCACCACACATAATACTCAACCTGGTCAGTGAGTGGGAGGATGACCTCACATCACCCACCCTGTGCTCCCAAGCACTCAGCCCCTTGGAGAAGGTCCTCAATGTACTGCACTTCTTGGCTACCGGATCATTTCAGTGGACAAGTGCCATAGTGGGGGGATGTCACAGGCCACGCAGTCACGGTTCCTACACAAGGTGTTGGCCATCATCACTGCACGCCCATCAGTCCGCAGGCACATATACCTGCCCAGAACACCTGCAGAAAGGCAGGCTGTCAGCCAGGATTTCTACAGGGTGGCACAATTCCCCAAAGTGCTAGGTGCCATTGATTGCACCCATGTGGCTCTACGTCCCCCCAGGGCATCTGAGCACATCTATAGAAACTGCAAGCACTGGCATTCCATCAACGTCCAGATAGTATGTGATGCCAAGGGAATCATTACCTCAGTATATGCCAACTATCCAGGGTCCACCCACGACAGCTTCATTTACAGGATGTCAACCCTAAACCGGGACATGGAAGCTGGGCGGCATGGCGATGCATGGCTGCTTGGTGAGTAGAAATGCCACAGAACACGCATGCATGACAGATACAGAGTAATGTCAATACCCCACTAATGATCCCCATCACCATCTCCCCAGGGGACAGTGCCTACCCTCTGAGCACACACATGATGACGCCAATTCAGAACCCCATCATACCTCCCGAGGTAAGGTACAACACAGCCCATATTGCAACACGGGGCATAGTGGAGCGCACATTCGGAGTGCTCAAGTCACGCTTTCGCTCCCTTGACCGTTCTGGTGGGCAGCTGTTATACGCTCCCCCAGTAGTGTGCAGGATCATAGTGGCAGCATGTGTCCGGCACAATGTTGCAACACGCCGGGGCCTTGCTGTGGACATGGTGGTGCCCCCACATCCCCAACCACATGCACGCCCGCTGCGCATGGGAGGGGAAAGGGAACGGGGTGAGGCAGCCCATACGCAGCTGGTGGCTAATTACTTAACATAGAAAGCACACCCCTGTGGAGTGCACACAGCCCTGGCACATACCATCTGACAATCAATGATGACTCAATCTGACAATTCCGATGAATTAAGGGACAGTCAACTGTCAGAACCATAGCAGCCTGAGATTGTTCATCTGGAAGTGTCACAATGTGTGCATCCCTACCTACACAAACACCACCAATGCAGTGTCATCAAAAGACACACTTCCATGCAGCAAAAATGAATACCCACTTGCAAAATACAACATGAGAACAGTGCCATGTCACCCAACCCCTCCCCGGCACGGCCACACAACACACCATGGCATGTCATGCAATGTGAGAGCAAACAAATTAATCCCCACAACATGACCCAAGTGTCACCAACTACAGTGTCCCCAATGGAAACTGGCCACACATGAAATGCTCACAGTAATGCAGGACCAACAACACACATTACCAAATACTTACCAATAATACCAATCACCTACACAACCTCCAACCTACCATAAACATGACAGTACGGACTTAAAAAATTGGTAGCCTCACTACCTGATAATGCCAGCTCTTCGAATACTTCCAACTATACGGTGTTAGCGCCACGCAAAAGTGTAGGTGCACTGCTTACAACATGGACTCCAGTTCCAAAGTAGACCGCCTTGTGAAGACATGAGAAGGAACAAGTTACTTACCTGTAACTGTTGTTCTCCAGCATGGGGCTGGCATGGATTCACATGCTCATGAATATTCCCCGTCGTCAGGCTGGGAATCCTCGGTAAAGAAAAAATCAGTATCAGTTTTGTTTCTGATCTGTCTTTCGTAGTAGTAACCAATCACTGATCTCTGCGTCATACTGACCACAGCCAATAACTGCCCTCTACCTAAGCCCCGCCTCTGGCAGCCATCTTCAGATTTGGTAGCACGTGAAGAGGCAGTATGACCAAGTGAAGAGCCGCAGAGGGGTAGGCTGGAGGGTTCGCATGTGAATCCATGCCAGACCCATGCTGGAGAACAACAGTTACAGGTAAGTAACTTGTTCCTACTCCAGCATGGGGTCTGGCATGGATTCACATGCTCATGAATATAAGAATAAATAGCAGTACACACATGCACAACCACGGGGGGTGGCAAAAGGCTCAACATTAAGCAATACAAAAACTCAACATTAAGCATCTCTTACCTCCTCACCAGGCTCACCTTAGGCGAACAGGTTGCGCAGCACTGCTTGGCCGACCCTGGACTCCTCCATGGAATCCCGATCGACGCAGTAGAATCTCGTGAAGGTGTGCGTCGATCTCCACGTAGCAGCCCTGCAGATGTCCAGCAGGGGCACACCAGATAAGAACGCCGTAGTAGCAGCGATCGCTCTGGTCGAATGGGCTCTCGGACGGCCTGGCAGCGGTCAGTTAGCCAACCGGTGGCAGTGCATGATGCGGCCGGAGAGCCATCTGGAAATAGAAGACTTCGAGAGAGCCGTCCCTTGATTCACAGGTCCAAAGTTCACAAACAGCTGTGATGTCCTCCGGAAACTCTTCGTGCGGTCCACGTAGAACTTCAGCGCTCTAGCCACATCCAGCGAGTGCAAAGTCCTCTCGGCCGGCGACGAAGGAGACGGGAAGAAAACAGGTAACACCAAGGGCTCGTTAAGATGGAAGTCCGACGGCACCTTGGGCATAAAGGAGGGGTGCGTCCTAAGCACCACCCTCGAGGCATGGAAAGTCAAGTACGGTGCCTTGCATTATAGGGCCTGGATCTCTCCCACTCGTCGTGCGGAGGTAATGGCCACTAGGAATGCAGTCTTCCACGACACAAACTTCATCGGTGCGGAGTGCATCGGCTCGAATGGGGCCCCCATTAGCCTGGTCAGCACCACGTTAAGTTCCCATGCCGGGGCCTTCACCGGCAGGAACGACCGGAACAGTCCTTTCATAAACTCTTTTACCAATCCATGGGACCACAGGGACGTCCGTCCTGTGGTTCTGGTATATCTGGAGATCGCCGCCAGATGAATCTTAATGGAGGCATGGGCTAGCCCAGCCTTTGCCAGCGATAGCAGGTACGGCAGCACTTGAGGGGCTGTAATCCATAGGGGGTTGATCTTCTGCGCTCGGCACCAGATAGAGAACCTCTTCCACTTATGACCGTAGCATTTGAGAGTCGAGGACGCCCTGGCCTTTGCAAGAACCTCTCTGCAATCTGCCGGAATATCGTAGCCTCCAAACTCTAGCGCTGCAGGAGCCAAGCCTGCAGGTTCAGCGACGCCGGGTCGTGGTGGAAGATGGCGCCTCCTTCTCTGGAGATAAGGTCCGCGTCCGCCGACAGCTTGATGGGTGGGGACGTTGACAAGTCCAGAAGGTCTGGGAACCAGATCTGCCTCGGCCACGCCGGTGCGACGAGGATCATCCTGCACCGGGACCTCTTGAACTGGCTGATGAGTCGAAGCAGCAACGGCAACGGAGGGAACGCATACAGGTATAGGCCGTCCCAGGGGAACGAGAACGCATCGCCCATGCTTCTCGACTGGGGAAACCTGCTGGCGAACCTCTTGCACTTCGAGTTCGTCGCTGTTGCGAACAAGTCGATTTGGGGTTTGCCCCATCGTCGGAAGAGTTGATCCACCTGATCCTGGCGCAGTTCCCACTCGTGACACGCGTGCAGCTCCCTGCTGAGCTAGTCGGCGATGGTGTTGCTTTCTCCTGCCAGGTGGAAGGGAACCAGGAACATCCCCTGGGCGACCGCCCAGTGCCACAGATTCTGTGCCTCCTTGGATAGGGCTGGGGATCTGGTGCCTCCCTGCTTCCGTATGTAAAACATTGTCGTGGTGTTGTCCGTGAAGATCCGCACCACCTTGCCCTTGAGCGACGGGAGGAACGATTTGAGAGCCCAGAACACGGCTCAGAGTTCCAGGACGTTGATGTGCAGGAGCCTCTCCTCCGGGAGCCAGAGGCCTTTTGCGTGGAGATCTCTGGTGTGGGCGCCCCAACCTTCCAGGGAGGCGTCCGTCGTCACCGTCTCCTGGTACGCCGGCGTCTGAAAGTCCTTGCCCGCCGTGAGGTGCGCTCGAACGCCCCACCACTGAATCGCCCGCCGGAACACCTCGTTGAGGGGGACCCTGTCTTCGAAGGTGCCCGTCGCCTGCATCCAAAGGGCGTCGGGAAATTCTTGAAGAGGGCGCATCCGTAGTCTGCAGAGGCGCACCAGGTAGATGCAGGAGGACATCATCCCCAGGAGGGACTTGATGGACCTCACCCTGGCCACGTCCGTGGCTAGCAGGCGCTGCAATTTGCCTAGAATGGTCTTCGTCTGTTTTTCCGACTGGGCCGCCAGGCGCCTCACTGTATCGAGCTTCGCTCCCAGAAACAGGGCCACCTGCGACGGCACCAGGTAGGACTTTGGGTAGTTTATGGCGAATCCCAGGTCTGTGAGTAGCTGGACGGTCCTCGCAGTGTGTTCGACGGCGAGTTCCCTCGTCCTTGAGCGGATGAGCCAGTCGTCCAGGTAGGGGTAGACGTGAATCCCCTGCAGGCGCAGCCGCGCCGCCACTGGTGCTAGGCACTTGGTAAAGACCCTGGGGGCCGACTTCAATCCGAATGGCAGTGCTCTGAATTGGTAGTGGAAGTATGCATCCTCCAGGTCCAACAACGATAGAAAGTCGCTTTCCTCCAGCTGTCCCAGTACGTGCTGGAGGGTGACCATCCTGAACTTTTGTGATCTGATGTATTTGTTCAAACGACAAAGGTCCAGGATGGGGCGCCAGCCGCCCGTCTTCTTCCTGACGAGGAAGTACCTTTAGTACACCCCGGAGCCTCTTCGGGACAAGCTCGATGGCGCCTTTCCTGAGCATCGCCCGTACTTCCAACAGCAGTTGCGGGACGTGATGTTCCTTCCTGGCCACAGGTGGAACGTGAGGGCACTTCTTCAGGAATTCGATAGAGTGCCCTCTTGCCAGGGTATCCAGCACCCAATGGTCGTGGAGATGGACTTCCACACGCCGACGAAATTCGTCAGCCGGCCTCCTACCGGGGTGCTTCGGTGGGGACCCGAGACCACGGCCGGTTCAGTCCTGCTTGGAGGTGGTGGCCTTGCCGCCCTGGCCACCTTGCCGACGGCGGCGAGGCGCTCCCTGCTTGCCGCGACCCCTGTAGGCCTCCTGAGATGAGGAGCGTGCCGCCTGGCGGTAGGACGACGAGCCACCGCTGGATCCCTTGGAGGCACCCTGTCTGCCTCCGGAGCTCCGAAAGGGCCGTCGTTGCTGAAGGGTTCCTAGGGCGCGGGCCGTCTCTGTGTCCGTTTTTATGGCTTGGAGGGATTCGTCCACCGCCTTCCCGAACAAGTTGCTGCCGTCGAACGGCATGTCCAACACCCTGGTCTGGACGTCCTGACGGAAGTTGGTCGCCCGGAGTCAACCCCGTCGTCGTAGGCAAACACTGTTGCCCAGCTGGCGGAACCCGGTATCGGCAATATCGGTTGCCACCGTTATGGCGTGGTCCGACGCCACCTTGCCCTCTTGCAGTATTTCCAGGGCCTCGGACCTCTTGTCGTCCGGCAGGAAGTCCAATATGGGGGGCATCTTAAACCAGAGCTCCCTGTCGTAACGGGCCACGATCGCCAGGGCGTTGGCCGCTTTGATCGTCGTCGCCGCCGACGAAATGACCCGCCGCCCCATGGCGTCCAACTTCTTTCCCTTGCCGTCCGGCGGGGAATTCGCCGTCGAGGCTCCTGACCCCACCGCTTTCTTCTTCGCCGCCGCCGAGACGACCGAGTCTGGCGTTGGCTGGGCCCTGAGGCACAGGGGAGCGGTTTCGGGGACCCGGTACTTCTTCTCGTACCGGTCCCGTTTGGCTGGTGCCGTGGAGGGGTTTTTGAGAACCGACAGGCCCTCCTCCCAGATGTCATCGATTAGAGGCACCGCGATGACAGTCTTCCTCTTGGCCTCGCGGCGCTGATAGAGGAAACCTTCTTTTTTCTGCTCCTCCGGGCAGAGCTGGAACAATTCGGACGCCCTGGCGATCATGGCGTGGAATGAGCCAATCTCGTCGGGCGGAGAGGCCCGTGCGACGGGAGACCCGTTCCTTCGTCATCGCCGTCGCCTTCAGAACCCGTCGTTGAGCCCAACGCACCGTCATCTCCCGACTCGTAGGAGGATGAGGAGGGAACTGTAGGCCTTACGGGGGCGAGCGGAGGAGAGGGTTGGGTCCTCCGCCGTTTGTTCTGAGGACTTCCCGACGGGCCAGGTTGCGGGTCCTCCGGCCAGGGCCGTGCAAACCTCATCCTTATCTCAGAGCATAAGGACTGGATCGCAGACAAAATGGCCGCCGAGCCATCCTGAGGCCTAGGTTCCGGCCGCGCCGGAAGGGAAGGCTGCTCTATCTCGCCATCGTCGTCTTCCTCGGTTATCTCCCGAGGATCTTCCTTACGGGATCGAACCTTCTCGAATTGGACTTCGAGGCTCCTCACGGCCTCGGTCAGTTCCTCCTCCGAGGCTGACTCCGAGCTCGAGGAGGCTACCGTGCCCCCCCTCGCTTCTTCCATCATGGCGGCCACGACGATGGGCTGAAAAGAGGATTCCCTCCTTGGCGGCAGGGAAACTCTAGTCCCGGAGGCAGTCTCCGCTGGCGGGGTCTCTGCCGGCTTGGCCAGAGTCGCCACGATCGCCTCGATAGAGGCCTTTGCCTGCTGGGTAGGAGCCTTCACCACCTTAGGTGCGTCCCAGGCCTTCTCCTTCAGGGGAGGGGCGACGCCTCGCTCCCCCTCTTCCGAGATCGGACGGGGCTTCTCCCGAAGCTTACCCGGGGTCTCGGACTTCCTCTTCCCCGAACCGCAGCGCTGGCTCGTGGTTGACGGTGCCGGGGAAGGTGCGCCCTGCCTGGCGACCGAAGAGCCTGACCTTTCGGCGCTCCCGGAGCCAGCGGACTTGCGGCGCTTGGCCTGGTGATGGGCCCCCATCGCCGGGGTACCCGCACAGGACTTAGAAGCCCGCTCTGACCCTTTCTTCTTCTTCTCACCCGTTGAGCCCTTCTCCAACCAGCTGGCGAGATGGGATCGACGGCCCCTCATGGTCCGCTCCGACAAGTTCTTGCAGAACTGGCAGTCCTTCTCTACATGAGTCTTATCCCCATGAAGACAGTAGAGGCATCGCGAATGTTCGTCTTCCTTAAACACATTCTGCAGCCCGCATCCAGGGCAGCTGCGAAACAGCTTGGGTCCGGGCGACAAACTCGCATCCTGGGCCATCTCGAAGTAGGCCGCGAATCTTCTGGAATCCTCCAAGAAGTTGATTCATAGAAATCTTCACCCATGAGGGGCGTAGGAAAATCCTGCAACGGGTAGCCGTTAACGGGAGTAGAAACGGTGGAGCTTGAGGCTCGATTAACCGAAAAAATGTGAAAATTCACCTGAAAAAGCGCAAAACACGCAGTAAAATCTCGAGAGCTAAGCACGAGGACTCCCAACACTTGAACGTGCGGTAAAAATCTGAAGATGGCTGCCAGAGGCGGGGCTTAGGTAGAGGGCAGTCATTGGCTGTGGTCAGTATGACGCAGAGATCAGTGATTGGTTACTACTACGAAAGACAGATCAGAAACGAAACTGATACTGATTTTTTCTTTACCGAGGATTCCCAGCCTGACGACGGGGAATATTCATGAGCATGTGAATCCATACCAGACACCATGCTGGAGAAATGGACCTGCAAATTAGGAGGATGAGACGGATGCAGAGGCACATATCAATACACCATGCAGTGTACAATACAAGAACAATATGCACTATGTCCAACGTCACCGTGTAAGTCAATATCACTTGGGCACACCCTTTGCAAGCCCATGGAAACGGGAAGCAAGAGGGGTGTGTGTCACACAAACCCAAGCATCTGACCCAAATTCAGGACAAGCCTGCATGTGCCCAGCCACAATACAGCGTATGCCCACGGGAGCCACACAAGGCAACACACTGTCCAAAAAATCAAGAATCAAAAATCCCAAAAAAAAAAAATCAAAAATCAAAATTGGCCATGAATGGCCCAGGGGTAGTGGGGGAGGCCACCCAGGAGGTCCGAGGACAGGGTGCACACCAAAACCCACCTGTGTGGATCTTGAGAAAAAAAACACGTCCATGGGCTCATGGCCTGCACGGCTACCCTATTGTGGGAGAATTGCTGCTGTCGCTCTCCTCACCCTCTGCAGCTGCATCAGGAGGTGGTGGCACTATGGGAGGCAGCCCACGCAAAGCCCTAGTCTGGTCCTCCATGGCAGCAAGCATGTGGGTGTGGAAGGTCTGGTTGTGGAGGATAATTGTGCGGAGGTCCCCATGCAACAACTCACGGGATGCCCGGACCTCCTCCCTAGTTGCCTGCATCTCAGCTGAGAGCGTACGTATGAGCCGCTCCAGCTGCTGTTCTGTCCTCGTGTTAGCTGAAGCCTCAAGCTCAACCAGAGTTGCCCTGAGCTGACGGAGTTCCACCCTCAGGGCTTCCCTGTGGCCCTGGGACTCAATAGAAATGGCTTCCCGCAGAGTCTCCAGTGCCGTCCGCCTGTCCCTGTTGGACGCCAACATGTCCTCCCTGTGTGACTGGCTAATGGAGTCTGTTGCCTGCTGTAGTTGTTCAATTAGCCTTTCTTGGGGGACAATGGAAGTGGCCACCCTATCCATGGCCTGAGCCATCATCTCAGTTGATGCTGCCTGTTGGTTTGCCATACCGTATATGGATTGCTCCCATGCAGTATTGCCAGGTGGCGTACGGCCACCGCGTCGGCGGGCACCACACCTGTCTGGGGCAAGGCGAACTGCGCCTTGCTGTGCCGGCACTGCCTGAGGCTGCAGGACTGCATTCCCCCTCTGATCTGCTGGCCCAGGAACAGGATCAGATGTAGCGGAGTGTGACCCTGCATCCGTAACCACCAAAGGCGGACCTACCAACACTGACATCCCCATTGAGGGTTCTACCCCTGGTGCAGGTGGGTTGGACAGTACAGAATCCCTCCCAGAAACACTTACCTGCGACGGCACATAGGTCTCATCATCCGATTCGACACCTGAATAGAGCTCGGGGGAGGTGCACCCAGAGACACCCCTTGAGATGACGGTCTGCAGCAAGTGTGGGTTCTCACCCACCACCACACCACGTCCCTCACTGGTGCCCGGTCGGGCCTGAGACCCCTCCTGGGTCTGCACCATCTCCACAACCCCAGCAGTATCAAGTGCGTCATCCCCTGCAAAGACATGAAAGAAAAGAAATGGGAACAGGCATTTGCACCATGGAACACAATTAGGGCTGAGAAGCAACAGAAACAGTACTTCATTGACACATGTCCCACATGACTATAACCCTCCCATGCATGCACTGTCACTGCGTATGAAGGGGAGGCAAATGGCACACATTGATGACACCAAGATGGAAGACCAACACATTTGCTGCATGCTGCCTAGCAGTGCCATCACACATTGGCCTGTGATTGGCATGTCCAATACACATACATGACACATGCCATCACGCAGATGGCATGTACCCTAGCCATGTCACACATGTGACAATAGGACTGAGAAATGCCTAGTGAAAGTGGTGGAATGCAGACAATCAGCCTGAATGAACACAGAATAACATGCAACTATGTTGTGGCAAGATGACACTTCAAGGGCAACTGGCGTGAGGTTGGGCTGAATGTCTACTGTTGCCAGAAGGGATACTGCAACACCCAAATCCTGGTGCGCAGAATGTATTGGATGAAGCACATGGGTGACCCAAACCACTCAGGCACACACCCCCTCACCTGGCACTCAATCAGAAGCACTCACACACACATCATGCACATGGATGACACACACATGCATGTGCACTCACCGGACAATGCCTCGTAATCTGGCAGGTCTCCCACGCCTTGGATCTGCACCTCCGTGACGTAGGTTCCAGCAACATGCTCATGTGGAGTGAGGTCTATGTCCTCTGCCGGAGACCCACCTCCAGTCACTAGAGTTGCGGCATGACTTGAGGCCAGATTTTTCTTTGCCCTGCGCTTAAGGTCATTCCAGCGCTTGTAGCAATCATTAGCTGTGCGCCTCACGAATCCAAGGGCACTTATGAGTTCCGCAATGGTCTGCCAGTGTGCCTGATGTTGTGCAGGTGTGGTCTTGCATCCTACAGTAATCACCATTTCGCTGTCATGTGCGGACACATACTCCACAAGTGCATCAAGTTCGGCCTGATTGAAGCTGGGCTTCCTTGGTGGGCCGGACTGTGTAGCCGTGTCTGGGGCATCAGCCTGTACTGGACAAGCACTCTTCCTCTTCCGCTGGGAAGGTGGTGGTGATACTGAGTGGCCTACGCCGCTCTGGACACTAGGGGCAGGAGCCCCGGTGGACTGTGGACTAGGAGTGTGGGAATGAACACTCACCATGGGACTTGGTGCAGCCATTAGCTGAAGTGTGATGTAGTCAGGGGGAACATCAGCAGGATGGACTAGGACTGACACTGTCCTGGCTGGGAGACTCAGAGCTGGGGTGGATGGAGCCGCAGCTGCCCCTGCAGCCTCCCCACCCTGCCTACTCGGGGCAGCAGATGGCATAGCTGCCCCTGATCCATGTGGGCTGGTGACACCAACGTGCACCGCCACACGTGGCCTAGACCTGCTGACCTGGAAGGTCTGGTGCCACAATGGGCTGGTCCAACAAGGGCTGAGCAGGGATGGTGTCAGCCACGTTACCCTCAACCAGGGGGGGGCATGGGTGTCCCTGACTGGTCACCCACACATGGGGGGCTAGGGGCACCCTGCAAGTCCTGGCCACGTCCCCTACCGTATCCACCACGGCCACCTCTTGTGGCTCGCCCACCTTTGAAACCCTTACTGCGTGCTCGCCTCCCAACCATGGCACTGATGTTGTTGTGCGTATGGGAGTTGCAGTAAACTATTGTCCTGGGCAATTGGGGGTCAAAGGGGTAGGGTACTAGATGGAATTCGTACCCTAGTGCTCTAGCAAGGCTGTATGTGACCCCTGGGGGAAGATGACGGATCACGCAACGCACAGGCACCCCGAAAAAGGGAGATAATGTGCACGCAACCCCTCCTAGACCACGTGCGTGGAAAAAAACACCTGCACTACGCTGTGGCACCCAGAAACACAAAAATGAACGTATGCGTGTCACACGCAGCCTAGACTGACCTCTGAAGGGGTAGCCAACACAAGGGGCAAGCAAAGATGTCAAATACGTGCGCGACTCACCATCTGCCAGGAAATATCGCGTGAAAAATACGCGCGTGTGCGCGTTGGCAACACCCCCGCCAAAAGAAGAATTGTACGGTGTCTGAGGAGACAGGACAACAGGAGAAGTGAACGCTGTTTGAGGAAACAGGCCCAGGAAAAAGACAAGAAGAGAAAAAGCTGTCAGAGGTAACAGGGAGTACGAACTTGGAACGCCGTGAAGTAAATCGCGTGTGAACAGACAAGAAGTACAGATTTCACCCACTCGCTCTCCACGAAAAGCATGTACAAGGGAATGGCGTTCAACACGTACCTTTTAAAGATGCCCACACATCCAGCGTCACTTCCGCGTGTACGCGCTAAGGCCCCATCCTCCAATTACACGAGCTGACACTCTGACGTGCAGTCATTGGACGTGTAACATGCACCCGTGTACAGGGAAACGCCCGTGCACGCACGTCACAGACGCGCATACGCGCTGGTGGCCTCTGGGCCAATGAATTTGTGTACGTGTGCTGATGCGCTTACGCGCTAAGGCCCTTTCCTCGAATTACACGCAGACGTGCTGGATTTTCACGTGCCAAATCACTCCGTATCAAGCTGGCCACGTGTAAGCACACGGAAGACCACGCTCATGCCCAGAAGGCCAAATTACTGCCCCCCAGTGCCCCGAGCACTCTCCCACCTGCCATCTGCTGCTGCCTGATTGCCTGCTGCCCACGTGCCCTGCCATTTGCTGCCTGCACATCAGCCAGGGGTGCTGTTGCTGTGACCACCCCTGCTGGAACCGAAGACTCCCGACTGGGATTCCATCGCTCCACAGACCAGCCCCAGGACCCAGTTGCCCACCCTCTCCTGCCTCTGGGGTTGTCATGTCGGGCACTGCAACATCTGGCACCACTGACAACCCCCGGCCAAAGAGGCAGAGGGGCACCAGCTTCACTGCCACCGAAGTTGGTGTCCTGGTGGAGCAAGTCCTGGGGTAGTATGATGCCCTCTTCGGAAGTTTGCGCGCCGACAAGGAAGGACGGACTCGGATCTGGACGGACATCAACGGGGAGGGGGTGGCAGTCTGACTATTCCATCATGTCAAGAAGTGCTGGGAGGACTTCAGGTCCAGGACCCTCAACAAGGCCCGACGCCTCTTGAAGGCAGCGGATGCTAAGGGGTGCCGGGGCCACTTGTCGGACGATCAGATGAGGGTCCTGGAACGCATATCCCCAGCGCTCCACGTCCAGGTCCTTGAGAGGCAGACCCGTCTGGAGTCGAGCGGTAAGTGTACATGCATCATGATTGTGTGCTGTGTGTGTGGTGATGTGCCAGTAGTGTGCAGGTTGCACATGTGTTTTTATGGGGCCAAGTATGGGGGGGTGTACAGGGCCATGAGACTAACACATGCAAGGGCAGTCATATGTGAGACATGGATGGTGCTTGTGTGTGTAGGCTTGCATGCCAAATGCAGTTGTGTGGGCACACATGTTTGGATGAATGAGTATGTAAGTAGGCATGCTCGGGATGTCACACATGGATGTTGTTTTCAGCCGCATGTATCAGCACTGTGTACATGTGCATGTGTGTGTATTTGACAAGGGTGCAACAGTGATGCAACATGGATGCATGTGACAGCGGGATGTGGAAGCCTGATTGGCAGATGTGACATGGATGCCAATCTGAACACTGCCACAGTTGGCAGAGGTGTACACATGCATGCAAGTGTGGTGGTGTGTGTGCATGTGTAGTGCACTCCCTGTGTTGCATGTGATGTCTGGCTCACCTTTGCCTGCTCATGCTGTTGTATGTGTATGGATGGTGCTGGCTGCTGCGATATGGCTGTGGTATGGCTCATGTGTGCGAGTTGAAATGACATGTGTGTTGGCGATTGTGATGCCATGTATGAGGTTTGCCAATGCCACTCATGTACAACTGTCATGTGTGTATGTGTCCATTGTACAGTGCCCTGATGCCTGTGTTTTATTTCTCCCTGTCTGCAGCGTCAACTGATGAAGAGGGCGGAGAAGGTGCTGTGGAGCACAGCGGTGGGGATCGCACCGCCAGCCGGAGACGCAAGGCCCGACTCCCCTCCCAGGTTGTGATCTCGTCGGGGAGTGAGGAGTCCGGTGCCGCGTCCCAGGCCGCAGCTGCCGGGGGGAGGTCCAAGAGGCGGAGGTCGGAGTTGGACTCCTCGGCAGCAGAAGGGGCAGATGGGACCCCACAGGGCCCAACGGGGGAAGATGGCATGGAGTCATCCAGGTTGGTGGGGGGTTTGGTGGAGGAGGAGGCCATGCAAGCGACAGAGACGGGGTCTGGAGGTGGGGATTCCACTGGTGCTAGAGGTGCAGTGCAGGACCAGGGACAGGAGGCAGCACAGGCCGCCGCGGAGGTGCCTGTGTGCAATCCTGTCCCTGATCCTGTCAGTGCATCATCTTGCACCAGCAGGGATGCCTACGTCCAGACCCGTTTTCAGGCAGGGGATGAGCTCACAACAACTGGCCTTCCTCTGCCTGCGGGCGTGGCTATCCAGGTACGGGTTGAGCCTGTCCTGACTGGTGTGGCGTTGCGTCAACGGACCATGCAAGGTGACCTGCAGTCTTTTCATGAGGAGACTGCATGTCATCTCGAATGGCTCGTTGACCGCGTCGGCCTACTGGGACAGGTCACCCAGGCCGGATTCCTCCGTTTGCTGCAGCTTGCTCCGGCCCCCTCCTCAACTGAACACCCTATGCGCCAGTCGTCCTCCGTGCCATCTTTGTCACCTGGGTGCCCTGTGGAGCTGCCTCTGACGGTGCTGCCAGGCTGGTGGAGGAGGCATCCCTGCCACAGTCGGGAGTCGGACGTCCAGCAGGGGTGGCCACATCAACCAGAAATACACGCACCACGGACAATCGCGTGTGGAATTTCCCGCGCACCTTGGAATACACGTACCCTGCTGAAATCGCGTGTGGAACTTCCTGCGCACCCCGAAATACACGTACACAGGGCAATCGCGTGTGGAACTTCCCGCGCACCCCTAAATACACGTAACCAGGGCAATCGTGTGTGGAACTTCCTGCGCACCCCAAAATACATGTGGAGGCTGCCCATAAGGGCCAGGGATCTAGATTGTGATGACGTGTTGGCTGGGGGACATGTGTGGGGGCCTGCTGGCAGGTGCCCCTGACTGCTGGGGGGTGGGGGTGCTGGGAGACATGAGTTGGACATGAGTGGGGCCTGGTGGAGGGTGCCCCACAGTGCTGGGGGTGGGGGTGGGGGTGCAGGGGGACATGAGTTGGACATGAGTGGGGGCCTGGTGGAGGGTGCCCCACAGTGCTGGGGGGGTGCAGGGGGACATGAGTTGGATCTGAGTGGGGCCTGGTGGAGGGTGCCCCTGGATGCAGGGGGGTGGGGGTGCAGGGGGACAGGAGTGGGGGCCTGGTGGAGGGTGCACCACAGCGCTGGGGGGTGGGGTTGCAGGGGGACATGAGTTGGACATGAGTGGGGGCCTGGTGGAGGGTGCCCCACAGTGCTGGGGGGTGGGGGTGCAGGGAGACATGAGTTGGACCTGAGTGGGGGCCTGGTGGAGGGTGCCCCACAGTGTTGGGGGGTGGGGGTGCAGGGGGACATGAGTTGGACCTGAGTGGGGCCTGGTGGAGGGTGCCCCTGGATGCAGGGGGGTGCAGGGGGACAGGAGTGGGGGCCTGGTGGAGGGTGCCCCACAGTGCTGGGGGGTGGGGGTGCAGGGAGACATGAGTTGGACCTGAGTGGGGGCCTGGTGGAGGGTGCCCCACAGTGTTGGGGGGTGGGGGTGCAGGGGGACATGAGTTGGACCTGAGTGGGGCCTGGTGGAGGGTGCCCCTGGATGCAGGGGGGTGGGGGTGCAGGGGGACAGGAGTGGGGGCCTGGTGGAGGGTGCCCCACAGTGCTGGGGGGTGGGGGTGCAGGGAGACATGAGTTGGACCTGAGTGGGGGCCTGCTGGCAGGTGCCCCTGACTGGTGGGGGGTGGGGGTGCAGGGAGACAGGAGTGGGGGCCTGGTGGAGGGTGCCCTGCACTTCTGGGGGGTGGGGATGCAGGGAGACAGGAGTGGGGGCCTGCTGGCAGGTGCCCCTGACTGGTGGGGGGTGGGGGTGCAGGGAGACAGGAGTAGGGGCCTGCTGGCAGGTGCCCCTGACTGGTGGGGGGTGGGGGTGCAGGGAGACAGGAGTGGGGGCCTGGTGGAGGGTGCCCTGCACTGCTGGGGGGTGGGGGTGCAGGGAGACAGGAGTTGGACCTGAGTGGGGGCCTGCTGGCAGGTGCCCCTGACTGGTGGGGGGTGGGGGTGCAGGGAGACAGGAGTGGGGGCCTGGTGGAGGGTGCCCCACAGTGCTGGGGGGTGGGGATGCTGGGAGACTTGCGTGGTGGGCAGTGGTGCAAGGTGACATGTGGGTTGGCTGGGAGGCATGGCCATGGTGGATGGGCTGCCTGCGGGACATGTGCAGGGTAGTCCCCTGTGGTGTGGGCCGCCTGCAGGGGCCGTGGAGGGTGTAGAGTGAACAGCTGGGAGGACCCACACGGCCGATTCACGTGTAGGACTCCACGGCACCCCCGGAATACACGTAGGCTGCTGGATTCGCGTGTGGAATTTCCAGCGCACCTTGGAATACACGTACCCTGCTGAAATCGCATGTGAAACTTCACGCACAACCAGAAATACACGCACCACGGACAATCGCGTGTGGAATTTCCCGCGCACCTTGGAATACACGTACCCTGCTGAAATCGCGTGTGGAACTTCCTGCGCACCCCGAAATACACGTACACAGGGCAATCGCGTGTGGAACTTCCCGTGCACCCCTAAATACACGTAACCAGGGCAATCGCGTGTGGAACTTCCCGCGCACCCCGAAATACACGTAACCAGGGCAATCGCATGTGGAACTTCCCACGCACCCCGGAATACACGTACCCAGGGCAATCGCGTGTGGAACTTCACGCGAACCCTGTAATACACGTACCCTGCTGATATCGCGTGTGGAAGTTCACGCGGAACTATAATACACGTACCCTGATGAATTCGCGTGTCAGACTACACGCGCACCCCTGAAATACACGTACCCAGGCGGATCGCACCGCTGGGGGGTGGGGGGTTGGTAGACAGGAGTGGGGGCCTGGTGGAGGGTGCCCCTGGATGCTGGGGGGTGGGGGTGCAGGGAGACAGAAGTGGGGGCCTGGTGGAGGGTGCCCCTGGATGCTGGGGGGGTGGGGGTACAGGGGGACATGAGTTGGACATGAGTGGGGCCTGGTGGAGGGTGCCCTGCACTGCGGGGGTGTGGGGGTGCTGGGAGACATGAGTGGGGGCCTGGTGGAGGGTGCCCCTGGATGCAGGGGGGTGGGGGTCCAGGGAGACAGGAGTGGGGGCCTGGTGGAGGGTGCCCCACAGTGCTGGGGGGTGAGGGTGCTGGGAGACATGCGTTGTTGATCAGTGGTGCAAGGTGACTTGTGGGTTCTCTGGGGGGCATGCCCATGGTGGACGGGACATGAGCAGGGGTGCAGGGTAGTCCCCTGTGGTGTGGGCTGCCTGCAAGGGCCGTGGAGGGTGTAGAGGGAACACCTGGGAGGACCCACACGGACAATTCACGCGTAGTACTCCCCGCGCACCCCTGAAATACACGTGCCCTGATGGAATCGCGTGTGATACTTCCCGCGCACCCCGGAAATACACGTACCCTGCTGAATTTGCGTGTGATACTTACCGCGCACCCCTAGAATACACGTGCCCTGATGGATTTGCGTGTATTACTTCACGCGCACCCCTGATGTACACGTACCCAGGACATTCGTGTGTGAAACTTCCCGCGAACCACTGAAATACACGTTCCCCGCTTGGCGTTTGCTGTTTGGCAGCCCTGTGGACTGGTCCAGGGTTAGCGCAGGCATTTGCGATGAATTGGGAATTTTGATGGCTTTTCCTTGCGCAAGGGCGTTCTTGGGGGCGTAACTGGCGCTGCTGCAGGGTCGCTGCGCCACTCTGCGCCACGGCTGGTTTTGGAGGCTAAAATCCATGAATACGCTGTGCGATGAAATGGATTTTTTCGCATGCGGCTGGCGCAGTGTATCGCACGGGGACACTGTGCGCCAGCCACGTGCGCCACTTTTGTGCGAAATTCTATGAATTACCCTGTATATCTTGTAATCATACAGTGATAGCTGCCAGTCATTTGAATCATGTGAAACTTCCAACAGGATGGCTCTTTTCATGTGGCAACATCACATACACTTATATTCCAGCTAACATTTCCGGAGGTCCATGTGCCTTAACTCGATTAAGACTAATGATGTTTCCTTTACACCCAGCGATAACTCGAGGCAAAAGGTCAACTTTCGAGTATGTGGGTCTATCCCCCGATTGTGATTCACACGTGCATTTGTTATCAGAAGCTGAGGTTCTAGCATTAACCCTTTCATGAGTGGGAGTTTGGGGTTTAGCTGCTGGGGGTTACAAATCTTTAATTAAATTAGCATGTTTAGTAGTCAAAGGACTTAATCATACTTCTCAGGCATTAGAAGAATTACTCCTTGATAGTCAAGTTATTAGAAAAGCAACTTTGCAAAACAGAGCTGCTGTTGATTATCTATTGCTAAAGCATAATTTAGGTTGTAACGCAGTTGAAGGTATGTGTTGTTTCAATTTAAGTGACCATTCACGATCCATTGAAAGTCATATTCGAGGTTTGAGGGATCTCATTTCTCAAGTCTCCCAAGATCATACTATCACAATTATTGCAGATATAAAATTCTTGCGCATACCATAGCAGAGTACTCACCCAAAGCCGGAAGTCTGTGAGGGTCTGGTTGTGTTCGAAGGGTTAATGCGGGGAGAAGATATAGAGAATCTCCCTGAACCTCTTCCCACCCCTGCAACGACTAGCTTAGTCAGCAGGGGGAGAGCAGCTCCAGAGAAACCCTCTGGGGAAAAAAACCTTGTATCCGGGATGCGGTCAACTCAGGAGTGATGGTCCTTAATGAGGATTCCTTCGCAAGTCTTCAGAGAATGTTCTGTCTGAGTAATAATGAAAGTAGAAGTTAGATTGTTTTTTAAGGCGGAGTTGAAAATTACAAGAGGTATATGAATTAGAGTGACATACCCTTTGGAGTGGACGGTACTTTGAAAAGACGTCAGTATTCAGGAGAGAGAAGCTGAGCGTGGCAATGCTGAGCGTAAAAGAAAAATAGAATAATGAGTCCTGGAAGTAGGAGCGAGAAAGATTTAAAGGAATGGGTAAGTACCTGGAAAGGGGTAATGAGAGAGCCTTGCTGTGAGAAGCGTCTGGGGTAGCCAAAGGCCGGAGAATGCTCGTGGGAGTTCTCTCTGTTACAGCGATCCAGGGGTTGCCGCCGGAAGAACGAGGCTGTGTGAAAGTGGGTCTCGCGGGTCAGTGCCGGACAAACGAAGGAAATAGAGTTGGGTGTAAGGGGAGTCTGGATAAGCGATGTTGGTCCGGGGATTGGAACAGTCTGGAAAGAAGATTTGAAGATTAAATGTATGCACATAGAAAATTGGGAAGGATAGAGATATGAAGTAAGCCTAGAAGTCGTATTTACGAAGCGTTGAGTAAACAGAGTAGCAACGCATCCTTGCGTTGTTAAGGTGGTTTGATATTCTGTGTACTGCGTATGAGGCGGAGACTTCCTGTTTCCAGCGAAAGGAAAAACTGCACCGTCGCCTCTGATACGTGCCGCCATCTTTCAAGGAAAAATGGAAGATATGCGTCTGTGCGTCCAACGGCGCCACAGAGACCAATGGTGCTTCGGAAATATCACACATACTGGGAATTGGTGGGATTGGTTATTTTCATGGATTCCTGATGTTGGGGGTACACTACGTTACACTTTTGCTTGCATTTGCATTATATTAGCTATCATAATATCTTGTTGTTGTTGTATTCAATGCATTCCTAATTTAGTTTTAATATTTCGTCAGTTTAGAGACCGGCTCCTCTGCCACTGGGCTATGGAAGATAAATATCAAAGGGTGGAATTGTTATGCTTGAGCTAAAACATGGCGCTGATGCGCAGTGCATTCTAGGAGCGCTCGGAGCCATGATAGATATTTACTTCATGCCGCAGTGAAAAGCTGCACTCATTTTGCTGAGAGCTAGATTCACGATGCTGAAGAAAACATGCTTTCCAAACCTGGTATGCAGTCAAGGACATTTCTGCTGGAAAAGCTAACTTTGTTATGTCTTTTTATGAGCTATGGGACTGTTTTCCATGGTGCTTGTTTTTAGAGGAGGGAGGCACTTTGCTCCTTGAGGGTACTGTCGGTTGACCCAGCTGGCAACCAACAGCTGCTCATCAATGCGCACGTGCGTTGCCAGAAGGTTCGAGAAATCGCCACCCCTTTTTGAAGGGTGCATATATGCGGAACGCCTGAGCGGTCAGGTGAGACTTCAGCCGGAGGGGGGACGCTTCTGTCCGGCATACCTGTGGGCTGTTGTGCTCTCGGCCTGGCTGTTATCGGGGTCTTCCAGCCGCTTCTGGCGAGATGAGGAATCCAGTTACGCTCACGGTGATGTATTTTCTTTTGAATTCTCTGTTTCTTCTGTGATTTATTTCTATGTTATCACTGGTTGCTTCTAAGCTTTGAATAAATATCGGTATAAGTGCTCATTATCTTCTAAGAGTGTGTGGTTGCAAGTTATTGCGTCTTCCTGCGTTCAGAGTATTGGCTCCGTAATTGTACTGGTGATTTATGACTGTCCGTGCACTTTGGGAGAGCAATACAGAGGTCTGGGGGTATGTGACACTACTCCAAGAGTCTTCAGGTCATTACCCAACAGAACCCTTCCTGGTACCTCACTTTGTATGCTGACAGGTATCTTCACAGTCATGTCATTACACTGGATGAGAACTGGTAACTGGGGAAGCATCTGCACAGGCCCTCCAGCTAATTTGGTGAGGCGTTTGGGTGCCTTAGCAACATCCTCTGCCTGAAAAAATGATTTATCCACCACAGTTATGCTGGCCCCAGTGTCCCTAATGGCAGGCGTCTCCTGACCACTCACCTGGACACTGTCCTTATAATACTCTTTAGTATTATCTGGGATAGAATTATATACATCTAAATTCTGTTGTTCCCACAACCCCAGAGACACTAAAGAAACACTAGCCGAGACTCCAATGGGTTCATCAGCTAGTAACAGAAAGTTTCCACTGGCCATCTGTACTTCCTCCTCTGGAGCGAAGGCTAAGGAGACAGTGTGGACCCCTGAAGGTTTACCCTTGCATCTGGGATCCCCTTTCACATGGTCAGGCGAGCCACAAACATAGCATTTAGCAAATGCTTTCTGGAATGGTGGCTTGCTCTGACCTCCTTCTCGTTTGGCACCAGAAGGTACACTAGCCTGATTCGGTTTCCCTTGTGGCTTACCCTTATTGTTTTGTTTGGGGCCTTCTTTGGGATTGGAATTATTAGAATTCTCTTTGGAGTCCTTTTTTGGCTGTTTTCCCTTATCCTTTTTCTGAGTTAGCCCAGAGTCCTTGTGAGTAGCCCTGTTGGCAACCCACAAGTCAGCAGCCTTAGCTAGTTTTCTGGAATCTAATTCCTTTGAATCAGCCAAGTGCTGTCTGAGCTCAGGAGAGCAGGCATCATAAATTGACTCCAACATCACAAGATTCTTCATTCCCTCATAAGTGTTCACCTTGTAACCCTTAATCCACCCCTCTACTTTCACTCACCCAGGTAGCCCAAGGGGTACCATCATGCTTTTGGAGGGTCCTAAACATCTTAAGGTACTGGGGAGGGGTCCTCCCAAATCTAGCTATCAAAGCTAGCTTAACACATTCATAATCCTTCTTATCCTCCTCCCCCAACTCCATTACCACATCAGTTGCAACAGGGGGGAGCCTAGAGAAAAACCAGGAAAGTAACTCATTTCCTGTTATGTTCTGGAGCCCATGATTATACTCAAACAAGCTCAGCCAATCCAACACATCCAATTTAGGCTCATACATACCCACAAGCTCTTTAGGCATCCGGGGTCTTTTGGGACTGGAACTCCTAGAGGATCCGGAGAGAGAAGCATTTTCAACAGACACTTTCTTCATCTCTAGCTCATGCTTGAGCTCCATTTCTCTGAGCCTTAGTTCTTGGTGCCTTTGTTCTGTTTGAGCATTAAGTCTCTTAAACTCCAATTCAAGTTTCATTTTCTCTAGTTCAAGACATTGAGGACTAATTGTGGGACCTGGCAAAGGTCCAGTAGGTACAGCTGGCAGAGCAGGTAGATGCCTAGGGGGGACAACTACATCATCTTCACCCTCCTCTTCTGGTTCTGACTCAAGATTATCAATACTAGGATCAATATCAATATCATTACTGTTATCTACATTTGCTGGAGTGGTAGGTTCCTCTGAACCACCATCCAGACTTTGGTTTGCTAACAACCTTTCTATTAGCTCTATTTTCTTGCCTTTAGTCAGGAGATTCTTATGCTTACAGAGAACTCTTAAACAATCAGCAGTTTTTGTAGCAAGGGACTTTTGACTATAACTTTCCATAGTTGACAGGTTAGAAAATAAACTTTTTAGTGCTAAGCTTTGTGGTTAGTTGCACTAAGGTATCTATAAGCACACTAAAATGTATACTCAATACAAATCCCACCGCTGTACACCAGTGTTAGGCAGAAACCTGTGCAGTTCCCTTAGGGACCACTGCAAAAGGCTTAAGACTACAGGTGTTGGCAGTAAACCCAATTGGTAGCAGTCTGTACCACCCAGATTTACCTGGTAGCTGTGGCTGAGCAGCCAGACTTCTCTCAAGAGGAGTTAGACAGTATATAGAGTATACAAGGTAGGTACCAAAATACAATAGCACAAGCAAACACTGACCAGAGCTTGGGTATAAAAGTATATAATTATTTATTTTAAAACACACTTTGTCAAATGCACTAACACTAATATGGCAAGCAAGTTCAAACACAGTCACTATTAATATATATACATCCCTGATCACTTATTGAACAAGTCTTAGTTAAAACACCACTTATTTTCAGGCAGAGGTGAGCGCTTAACTCCAATAAGTTAATTAAAAAGGGAGGGAAAAAGGCAGAATTAGGAACATACACAATACCAACACTTTAGGAGGACCAGAGCAAGTCAGAAAAGGCAGAGTCTACTGAGGAACAAGAAAGTCATAGGCCAGGCCCACTCTTGGTGAGAGCAAGGCGGAATGTGTCCAAGATCACACAGTTGAATAGTACTTTTAAAGAGTCTTTACACAGAGTTCAAAAAGGGTTGGATCAAGTCAGGAAAAGTTAGTTAGTAGGTCCCAGGTCACCCCAGGATAGAAAGTCAATGATTTACGGGACACCTTGAACAGTCTGTTGCAAGGGAGACCAGGTGGGACTCAGTACCTGAAATAGTGAGAAAGCTCCAGCGGGGGCAGTTGTTCCTAGCAGCAGGTGCAAGTCGGTGCTTCGTCCAGGGGAAGAGAAGATCTCGGCGTGGAGGAAAGCTGGAGGTCGTTGCACTGCCAGGGAAGAAACCAGCCGCAGAGTTTCCTGGTTAAAAGGTACTACCCTTTTATTCGCGGTAGTGGTGAAGCGTGGCTATCCGGCCGCCGGGGTGCTTGGCACGGGCGATTTGACCACGAGACGATCCAGGAAGACGAAAAGAGGGCAAACTGGTTATCCCCACCAGTTCAGAGAAAGAAGACTCTCCGGGATGAAGATCTTCTCTGTCGTTGGGAAGTGGTGAGACGGTTCAGCAGGGCTCCACCGGTGGTGTCGTCGTTGCAGGTCGCTCAGCTTCTCCCTCTTCGGATTATTTGGTCCTCTGGCGAATTCTGAAGTTCCAGTCCCCAAAGCCCTGCTTTTATGCAGAAAACCCCCATTCATCAGTCCTAGCTGTCACTCAAACATGCTAAGTGGTGAGCCGGTCGGCTCACCACTGGGCCAATCACACAAGAGTGCAACTTGAGTTGCCGAGGCAACTCAGCCCAGGGTGCCTAAACCCCCCTACCACACATCCTGTAGACCCAGACAGAGTGGCACCACTTTTGGAGGCTTCTGTGGAGAAGCCCGCCAAAAAGTGGAACAAAGGGCTCGACTTGGGTTGGAGTTACAGAGGCGAACATCTACGCCATTTTAAAACCAAGTCCCGGCAAAAAGACCCAACCGGGGAATAAATATTAAATAAATAACCCGGCGGTATCTTTAACATTGCACCAAAAAGTGGTGCGTTTAAAATGAAAGGGAAAATCCCATAGGAAATATTCCGGTGGAATATTTCGCATTGGTAACCACTGCCACCAGCCATAAACTCGACGAGGGGGGACTGCACAGTGCCCCCTCGAAAAACAGACCCAGGGGCAATCTAATTACCCCTACCAGTTCTTCCACAATATGATGGTTTGTACTGGTTCTGTTCACAATTTAAGACTAGTAAAGTCAATGGTGACTTTACATGCCCTGGGAGACAGTAGTCAGTCCCAGGGTATGGAGTCTATGTTTGGGGGTCACTATGACACACAGGGTGCTGTATAACACACTTACCAAAAACCATATGAAACCCTATGGAGTAAAAGACCCCATAGCCCATCAAACACATTACAAAGTCAAAGGATATCTCAAATCATGTCTAAGAGTGGGAGAAAAAGAGTCTCACTCTTAGCAGGAGAAAAAAATAAACCCCAGAAATCCAGCAAAGCTGCTGGGGGACTCGCTTGGGAAATTAGCCTTACCAGAGAATTCTCCCTAACAGTATGGTTCCCTTCTGGCAAAGCTGCTGCAGCTCGCTGTCTAGCAGCCTTGCGTCTTCCACGGATGTATGCAAGCCGGCAGGTATCTGCATCTGTATGGGCTTGTCTGCATATTGTAGCCAACATCTCTATACTGTTTGTAACACCCAAGCATCGCTGGACAGCTCGAGCCACTCGTGAATATGCGCAGGTAGGTTTTATGGCGGGTAGGTTTTGTGTGGCAGTCCCACCTGAGATTGCGCACTGAAACCTGTTATAACTCCTTCCTCTGTGCCTTCTAATATTTCTTCTGCGGCTGGAAAGAAGGAGTCCTGCTGCCTTGATTCCCAATATTGTGCTCTCTGGCCTTGAGGTCTTCTGCTGAAAGATTGGCAACCGGTCAGATGAACTCTGTAACAGCTGGTCCCGGAAAAAACTCTGTCCAGGAAAATCTTTGTAACAGAAGATTGGTCCTTTTCTAACATGGAATATGTCCCAACAAATGTCCCTATTTTTTTACGGGTGTCTTTCTCGAAAAGGAGACCTTGTGCTGCTTCTTCTGCTTCATAGGACACCAGGTATCCTAGTTTAGCATCTACCTTGAGTAGTAGACCCATGTGCCTTTTGGAGGATAATGCACAATTTGTGCTTCCTAGTAGACACACTACTCTTTGCGCCCAGTTAACCAGTACGTCGGGGTCCACTGGCTCTCCAGTATCCCTGGCCTTTTCGGCCAGGTGCATGATTTGGCGACTGGCCCAGTTAAGTCGAGAAACTTCTCCTGGCAGCTTTTTCAGGACCTGTCCATCACACTTTTTCGTGAAAGTAATCATGCAGGGGTCGAGTTCTGGCGCTTCTGCCACTTTCCCAGCCAATTCTGGTTGCGGGCATTCAGACAGCATGCACAATCTAATCTCCTTCTCCAGCGGCTTCCTTAATCTCTACGCCACATATGAAGCCACTCTAGGTGATGGCTGCCATCCAGTGGATCTAGGATTCCTAATAGAATCGGGGTGAAACATATTGGATACCTCAGTGTCCAACACTTCGATATGTTTCTCTTTCCTGGCTTTCATTTTGCTCTGGATGAGCACTGCTTCCGTCTTTACGACGGGCCTCTCGTCACTTGTCGAGGCGTCAGTGTCCGGTGTCTCATCCAAATCCCTGGTATTATTATCCCCTGGGGAAGGGGGTAGGAGGCATGGCACCGCTGACTTTTTAAGGAAGGCCTCTTTGAGCTTCCCTAAAGCGTAAGCTATCTCTGAGGCCTTCTGGACACCCCTGTGATCTGGACCAGGGGGAGTAGAAGATGCCTTCCTCTTTTGGGTTGGATTACTCCCCTTTATGTCACCGTGTGATTGGGAGACTATTGCGGGCATGTCCTTCCATTTGTCACGCTTGTTTGGCTTCTTACTGCTCACCCACAAGATTTCCAGAATGTCTAACCCCTCTTGAAGGGCCCTGAGCCCTTGGACAACTGCCTCTATCAGTGAGTCCCCCAGCACTTTTTTAAAGCTGAGCGCCAGCTCGCTCTTGGGATCTTTGTCTTCTTGGCTGTCCTCAGTCCAGGCATACTCCTTCATGGTGCCTTCTTACTACCTGCACTTGCCTGAGTGGGGGTCTCCTGTGCTGCTGGCACGACTGCCTAGGCTTGCTTGTAATGAAGGGCCCAAAATCCCAGCCCTGCGCAGACCAGCTAGGACAGGAAATCCCAGGCCCAAAAGTAGAAGAGTCAGAGTAAATGACAACAAACTGTTTTTATTTAACAATTGTAAAAACTGGGGAAGCACTGAAGCACACAAGTCTGTAAAGCTCTCTAACTTCATAATGTGAATCAATGGTTTAAAAGGCAAAAACATGTCACTTCTGATGTCACAACGTTATCTTGGTTAGTAAAACCTACTGGAAGGTGGGATTGGGTTAGTTATATCATATACATAAACAATCTGTAGGGGTCACAATTCTGATTGGTTTCATTCTATCTGATGGCTTCACCTAAAATCACCTCTAAATTGATAATGGCAGTCGCATGTCATCTTTGCGTCTTTGGATTGGTTTGTGTAACTGTTGCGAAACATCTTTTGAGAGTACTGATTGGTTGGCATTGGCTTTGCCAACCTTGATTGCCTGCCATGTCATCAGCACATGAGCAACAATTTATGGCAGGAGGATCGACATCCAGATGCCGCTTCTCCCAATTATAACACACAATCTCTCTGATTTCCTAGGTCAGGGTTTCAGCTCTGAACTAGGTTCTATCTTGTGTCTTTTATTCTGGGAATTTGGAGGGAGTGAATGTCTTGGCTCCTCCATGTCTGGAGCTAATAACCCTTCTCCTTCAACTTGACTTGTGAGGAGACCACGTTTTGAGTTGTTTTATGTGGCTTTTACTACGATTTTAACCTTTTTTATTATAGGTGCTATTACCCTCTCTGCACGCTGGAGACTTGTTTGAGCTTTTCTTTCACTCAGTATTATCCTTAATTATTGAGCACCTGGTCCTCGAAGGTTGTCGGTTACTTTATTTAATCTAAAAGAAATATGTCTTGCACTTGGGAACTGTTTATCTCGTGCGCCACTCTGTATCAGTCCAAATCTCCCTTTTCCATAATAACCTTGGGGAGCTGATGCAGCTACCTTTCAACTCGCTCATCTTTGTTCCTTTTAGCGAAGTCAGCGGGGTCTGTTTTTCTTGCAACTTCGATGTTCCTTCAAGCTTCCCCGTTCTTCTGAGCATGGCAGCGGTGTCCATTTTATGGAAAATGTCTGCCCTTCATTGTTACGTTTATGCGTTAAGCAAGGATTATGTGTATTCTAGTGCATCTTGCATTACAGCGGATATATTTGAGTATATGTTTTCTATTGTCTTTTGCATGCAATGTATGTTTTTTGTGTATAAATGTAGGTTGACCTAATGTTTGTGTAGCTTTGTGATGAATGTATATCTGCTTCATGTCTCGTGCGTCTACGTGTATCAGAGGTGGGATGGTGTCATTCCTTGCCCACAACATGTTTGTTTGTTTGTTTATTTATAGGGCGCCAGAAAACCCTTGGGTAGCTGGACGCGCAGAATAACAAAAATACTTAGAACTTGGTTACAGGTTACAGGTTATTGGTATCATATGTCATATACAGTAATTACATTATATACATTATTTACATTTACATGTAGAAATAGAGGGTAACATATTATAAACAGTAAATGCATTATGTACATTTTACATGAGAGAGTGGATGGGTGCGTATGGCATCAGAACACAATGCACATGGTCTCAGGTCTCAAAGGTCATTGCGATGGAGCCAGGTGCGGGTATGGTGCTGAAGCTGTTGTAGGACTGGTCCCTTCTTAGTTCAACTCCGACAAAAAAAAACAGCAGGCAATAGCTTCCCCGTGCAAGCAGCTCAGTGCTGGATCGCCATACCAGTTGAGGTTCAAGGCCGTTCTGAGCGCGTTGTTTTGCAGGGTTTGGTGTTTATTTATTGATGATGTATTTGTTAGCGCCTGCATAAAGTGCATTGCAGTAATCCAATTTTGAGAGGATGAATGCATTGGCTAGGATAATGCGGCTAGCTGGTGAAAGGAAGGGTCTGCATGCTTTTATGAGTTTACCAGTATAGGCAGTGGATGAGGCCAGGGAGTTCACTTGTTTCCTTAAGGACAAGGGGGGTCATTACGAGTATGGAGGTAAAGAACAGCCATTACCGGCACAGAGCAAATACTGTGTCCGTGTTGCTTCTAGCTATTAGAGGGCGATTAAGAGTACGCGGGCATGAGCTTTGCTCCATACTGGTAAGGACCTTAAGGCCCTGCTGGTAAAGGGCGGAAAATCGCCCTTGCCGGCATAGCGCGAAGCGCAGATAGCTCCACCGCCATCCATGCCGCCGGCATTAGCGGTGACCGCTATTAGGGGTCACCACTAATAAGCGGAACCGGAAGTAGCGTCATCGCACAGGAATGGGAAAGAGCACGGCGGCCATCTTTAAAAACACAATCCATTGCCATCCTCTGTAACCAGGAACCATATCACCACCACACCTGTCCCATCATATACCTGCAGCATATTACAATGCCCAATGCACTAAAAAAAGGTGCTGCGCGCTTGCGCAAGGAGCGCTTCTCAGAAGAGGAGCTCAACATGCTGGCAGACACACTGGTAGAAAATGGGGATGTTGTCTTCTCCGATGTCGTGCGGCGACCTGCACTGCAGCGGAAAAAAGAGATATGGGCAGAGGTGGCGCAGAAAGTGAGTGCCGTTGGCACCACCCCGCGCACAGTGAAAAATGTCCGGAAGCGCTGAGACAACCTGCGCTTACGCGTCCGCAACATCCTCTCTGTTAACCGTAGCCAGGGGATGGCAAAGTGGTGGTGTGGCCTCCCCCATCAAGATGCAGCACTGGGAGGAGACCTGTGCAAGCACCATCGGGATGGAGGCAATCGAGGGAGTGGGGGACATGGAGCGTGGAGCCCCGTCATCAGATGATGCAGGTAGGTGTCCCAATTGAACCACTGTAAAGAGTAACACGATGATGTCCCCCTGAACTGACAGTGCAATGATGCAAAGCAGGGTCCACCAGACACATGTTTGCAAGACTGCCTACAGGCAGTGCACAGCACCATTTTGTCCAGATGCATGATGCACCCACCATATGTTACATCCCAGACGCATCCCTGCATGACCCACCCAAGAGGCTAGCTACCCGTATGTCACTACCATAACGCCAATTACCTGCCATTCCATAGAAATGCAGCTACCCCAATGCATGCCTGATGCATGTAGACCCATCACTAATGGACTCCCTCTCTTGGTCCCCCATAGGCACACAATCTGAGAATGAGGATCAGGACCCCAGGGAGGATGCTGCGAGACCAGCCAAGAGGTCCAGAGGCATGGAGTCAGCAAATTATATGATATGATATGATATGGCATTTGTAACGCGCCTATACACAAGTGTTTCACAAATGGTCCCTCAACATCCAGGGGAAGAGGGCAACCTGGACTACTGGGCAAGCCCAACACAACGCAGGAACCGACAGCACAAATTTGCATTACGGACACCACCACAGCACCCCCACCAGCCACATTCACACAGGAGCCAGTGGCTGAAGGCAAGGTATCCACTGCAAGCAGTACCATTGGGGAAACAGCTGCCACTGCAGCTCTGTCCAATGATGAACAACACACACCTTCACACGGAACAACTACTGCTACAGGGCCCCAGCAGTCACCCCAACACTCCCCACCCAGCAATCAGTATGCCAGCAGCCATGAGCTGTCCGCGGTGGAGTCCTGGTCAGGGAGCTTCAGCCCCATGGGCAGCATGCATGAGGCCCCACCCATTCTGCATGCACCAACAACATCCGCCAGTGACTGGGACAGGCAGGAGGGCATCAGGGCAATACAACAGCGCCAGGAGGAGCTGACAGGGCTGCTGACCCAGCACATCACAGAATGTGGCCAGGCAAGGGAGGAAATCAAGGAATGCACAGCATCCCTCAAATCTGCCATTGAGTCCACTGGCAAAGACATATGTAGGGAATTGGCAGCTGTGAGGCAGTTGAGGGGTGTGGGGGAGGGCAGGGGTTTGTGGAGAAGTTGAGGGGGAGGGGGGAAAGGGTGTGTGGGTTGGAGGGCTTGTGCACTTATTATGTTATATTTCTTCAATACACCTGTTGTGAAATCAGAATTCACATGAGCGGACATTGCTCATTGTGTATGTTGTGCTTTATTGATGAACAGTCTACAGTGTCCATGTCCCTGACACACCCAGTGCCCTGAGTCCTACCTCCAAGTCACACTCCCCATCCATGTGTGCTAGAAACATTGGTTTATCAAAGTCTGACGCACGGCACGTCTCTCCTGTGCATTGGTGCCTCCCTGAAGTGCAGCCCTATTTCCATCCTCCTCATCCTCATCGTCAGGTGGTTGCAGCTCAGCGTCAGGGGGCACAGGCACATTCTGTCTGATGCACATATTGTATAGCATGACATATGCCATGACGATCTTGCCCACCTTCTCATGCCCAGCTGAGGCAGCGAAACCGTGCCTTCAAAAGGCCAATGTCTGCTCAATCACCACACGGGTACGTGTATGCGCACGATTGTAGTCCTCTTCATGCCTGTTATGCGGGTTTCGGACTGGGGTAAGGAGCCACCTCTTCAAGGGATAGCCTGCATCACCTGCATGTGTGCAAGAATGGTTATGTGTAAGTGATCACATCATATGGCACATGTATCAATGACACCATAGCATGCATTTATTTCCTGTTTGCACCCACATATCCATGCATGAATAGAGCCTCCTGACGTAACTGCAATGTGTGTATTCATCTTATCAACAGGTGTGCATGGCATCGTCTAGTGGGTGCAGGGGTGTCCTATTCCTTGTGAGTGGCCATGCACTGTGGTAGTCCACGCCGGTTGTTCCCATGATCTGGGTGCTGTGTAGTCAATTGTATGCTTTCATCCTGTCACCGTTGATGGCAGACTCATGATGATCTCACTCTGCACAACAGATGTGGACATGCTGCTTTGGTGGACCTCTGTGTTGGTGTAGGGGTGTGTTCATGTATTTTGCCCTCATGTGACTCCTTTGTACGCATTAATGGAGAACTGTCCTTCTTGATGATGGTATTTGGTGCTGTGCATTGGCCATACTAATTGCTTGTCGCTGCATTGTGTTGCGGGGACTACGGTCTGATTATGTGCAGTGTACATGTTGATGGCTATGGAATGATTGTAACACTGCATCATTTTCATGGTAGGGCAGCTTACATCTTGCATTTTGTTGTCAGGTGTCAGGTGAAGCCTGGACTGCTTTGGGGTATGAGCATGGTCCATCCTCTCAGGTAATCTCAGCCAGGTGAAGTATGCATCTCTCCACCCCCCATCTCAGCCAGGTGAAGTATGCATCTCCCCCCCATCTCAGCCAGGTGAAGTATGCATCTCCCCCCCCCCCCATCTCAGCCAGGTGAATTATGCATCTCTCCCCCCCATCTCAGCCAGGTGAAGTATGCATCTCACCCCCCAATCCCCTACCCACATCGCGATGCCATGAGCCTGACATGCAACTCACCGAGAAGCCAGGATCTGTGCCCTGCATGTCACTCCATGTAGCGTGGTATCGTGGAGTTCCGCATGACCATTGAATCATGGGTTGATCCTGGAAATTGTGCAAAACAATGTGTGATGATCTTGTTTGGGTCACATACCATTTGCAAGATGATGGAGTGGTATAACTTACGGTTGCGGTACACTGCCTCTATGGCATGTGCGACCACCAATTCAACACGGGTGCAGTCGATGGCGCCAATGCAACCAGGGATGCCGGCCAGTGAATGGAAACCAACTTTGGTGTTGGAGATCTCCTGGGCTGTTCGTGGTAGGAACATGTGATCGCTTGTGTGCTTCAGGAGGGCATTGAGCACTTGGTTCAGCGTACGTGAGAATAATGGCTGTGATATGCCATGCATGTGCCCCACTGTGTCCTGATACGTGCCTGTGGCCAGGAAGTGGAGCACAGACACTACCTTCAGTAAAGGAGGGATGGCGGTGCGTATTTCAATGAGGCTGACAATGTCGTCATGTATCATGTCCACAACGGTGGTGATGGTGTCCCAGTCCAGACTGTACAGGGTGTGGATCTGCTCAGGGGTTAGGTTGAAAGGACTGGCTCTGATGCGAGGGATTGGTGGCTGCCTGCGTGGTACCACTGGCTGCACTGGTGGGGCATGCTGGGCCTGCCTCACCCTCCTTCTCCTCCTGCGTCTCCTCTGTGTTGTTGTTGTTGTTGTTGCTCAGTTCCACTGCAATCATGTCCTCCAACCCGAGCATTGCTAGTAGTATTGGAATCATTTTTGTGTGTGACTGGGTGTGGGGTGTGCTCCTTTTGTGCTGGCCCAGTCTATATTGCCTCCTCCTATGCTGATTGTGTGCACCTGTGACAGTTGGGAACACAGCACATGGCCGTTTACGGGTGGTCCGCGATGCCGGTATTTGCTACATGCCGGTAAGGTACTTTTCTGTCTTGTGTAGGCCGTTATTAGCATGTCCGCATTACTTGTGTTCCGCTCCTGTTTACGCCATGCCACTATTGCGGGCATGTGCGGTTGCATGCCCGCGCCCATGGCGCTATTAGCGGCACTGTTATTTACGGTGCCGCTAATAGCGGGTTGGTGGGTTGTAATGGAACGGAGTGGTAAACGATGCCGGTAAACCTTTACCGGCATTGTTTTTCCCTTACCTCCATACTCGTAATGAGGCCCAAGGTAGAGTCCAAGTAGAAACCGAGGGTCTTCACCTCTTTGGCGACAGGGATTATATTGCCGTCGATATTGAAAGAGCTGTAGTTGGAATTGAGTTTTTTTAAGTTGTTAGGTGAGCCTAGAATAAGGATCTCTGGTTTTTGTCATTCAGGCAGAGGCCATGGGTTGTCATCCATGCCTGAATGAGGGTGTACATTTTGTTTACTAAAGCTGTATCTATGTCTAGCTATGCCAGATCCTATCGGTTTATCTCTTCTTCGATTGTTCCGGGGTAAGGACGATAGGGTCTTCTTAGTGAATAACGCCTTTCGTGTCTGCAGCATGGCGGTGAAGGGGGGGCAGTAGCCAAGACTGATACACTTATCTCATTGCTGCGATATAGAGGCGGGGGAGGGGACGACTCCCTAGGTGAGGCAGTCATCTGCCTCTCGACATTCCCCCCTCTGGTTGAGTCCTCGACCACTTCGCTCAGAGGGCCCTCTCATCAATAAGGTGTCTTGGGTGTCCATATCTTCATCACCCCCCTCAGGTCGCCTGAATGCTTTGTGTGTTCATCTACGCTCCAGGTCACGTAACAGAACTCCCCATCAGGTTTGCAGAACATCCATCTTCCCATGTAATTAGGGGGTTTCAGGGATAACAAAATGTTGATCCTGGAGGAACGATAGGACTTTGCTTTAAGTCCAAATGAGGTGGATCTTCTGTTTGTGTGCATTTGTGTATCATTGTATCCATGTTTATCACTACCTTCATCGCCTTTTTAACAGTATTCTTGCATTGACTTATGGCTATTCTCCGAATGCAAAATCCCAGTAGTACCAATACTAGTATTGCTATCAGTACCTTGAACGCAGTACCAGCCAGGAGGGGATCCAGGAGAACAGGGAGGTGAGCCAGTCATCGTTCCCTATCCCTTTGACTTTTTCTTCCATCTGTATATGGAGGTCTGTCAGAAGGGTTATGGCTTCCGTGAGGGTCCTATTCTCCTCATCGTGGGTAGGTCCGTAGGTGCAACATGACGCTCCAATTTCTGCACATACGCCACCCTCCATAGCTGTGATTAAATCAAGAACATATCAGTTCTGAAAAGTCATGAGCCTTATTGCTCTAAACTCTTCCTTTATTGCATTGAAGCCCTTGACCGTTAAGTTAATCATTTGCAATAACTTCCACTGAGTTATTTGTAACCACTTAGCATTTGTGGTTGCTTGTATTCCCGGGAAAACAGAGGCAAATAACATCTATGTCTTGCTAAATAAACTATGCTCCCAAGGTATCTCATCGAGGGCTGCTTCCATTTTGGTGGAAATATAATTACTACCTCTTCTTCCTTGTTTGAGATCAAGGGTTCTTTTCTTTCTCTGCTGTGCATCCATTTTAGGGAACTCTGTAATTTGTATATCGCTTTTGGGCACAACTAGAGCAGGTAGGTTTACGAGTACTATGGAGCACAGCCCTCTCCAATCTGAGGATCATTTCATGTATGCCTTGGATCCACAAGCCCAATAGTGATCCATTAATACTGAAGTTCCTGCTTTCATTCCTCCAATGTCAAAAACTTGTTTACAACCTTTGTTTTTCTCCCACCTTTATCGTGCCATTATTTGTATGGATCCTCCCTCATCATCGGCCCATGAGAGTAATTTTGTAATGTTGGGCCAGTGGTCAGTGCACATCTTATCTGCATTTACCACAGCCTTTTCCAATTGTTCCAGTAATGCTAATGCCTTGAATGCTTCTAATCCGTCGGTCCACCCCTCAGGTGTGAGCACTGTTCCCGTTATTTGCAGCTCACCTTGCTCCCAACATCCAGGTATTTCCTTCCCATTTGTATCATTTCATTGCAACATTTTATTTTTTAGAATCTAACTCCTGGTTGCAGTACTTCAGGGTGTTCATATCTTATTACTTGGTTTATTGTCTCCTTTTTGAACATTAAATTTATTACCTTGTGCATAATTATCTTCTCGTTGTGACTTTGCTTTATTTACCCATACTAAGGATGCAGTTTGCCCTTGGAATTGTCCTAGGGATAAACAGAGTGCCAAATGTGTCACCCAGTGTGCTCTTTCATCAGGTACCTCTGTGGCTATAAAGATCCTGGAAGGGCCCATGGCATGGGGAATGAGAGAACACACGTAGTATCTCTCATGCGATGTCCCTCTCCCTACCTGGGTCAAGTGCTGATGCTACACATTATTACTTATTTGGACAGAACCAGCCATGTAAGAATTTATGTGCTGGAAATTGGTGTCAGTAACTCGTCTTAATCGTTTCATCTGTTTAGTAGCAACAGGGAAGGGTTGGGCCTTTGTTTCATCCAACATAGGTATAGGCGATATTTTAGTATACATTTGTTTGGGTACATTGTATAGGATCAATTCTTGTAGTGCCAGGAAGATAAAGAGGTAGACACAACAGAAAGTAAAAAAGGCAGCTACAATCAGTACTGCTAATGTGTCCTCCTGTTGCAAGGAGGCACTGCCGTTAGGCGATCTGCGTGCCAAAAGCCTATTCTTGACAGAGTTAAAAAGATCCATTTTCTTCCCTTCTTATTCACTACTTTCATGTTGATAGTCTGGTCATCGGTGTGTACCTATAGGTAAAATTAAATCATAATTGCTAAAAGAATGTGTTTGAAAACAAACCTAGTCTAAGGGTCTACTAACAGTGAAATGAGAGGCATCTTGCCTGCCTTGAATACCTAATAGCTATCAATTAAAAAAGCAAGTATTATATTGAGTAGTGTTCTTAGAGGTAACATTTAGTAACAGAGTTTGATAATGTGTTTGATTCTTCTGGTTTCTTGAAAGAGTGAGCAATTATTTAATAATATGTGAGCATGTTTTTCGGGGAGAAAGTTCACTCCAATTGGTCAGTTATCGCTTGTGGGAAGAAAATGAATGTCTTATTGGTTTCCCCCTGAAAGCTGTCTATGGCTTGTTGCCGATCTCGTCCGGACCCTTGTCACTTCTTCTGTCTCATCGTCTGGGGTTGACGGCAGGTGGGCCTCGCCTTTGCAGAATTTAACATCGCTGAGATAGAGCCAGGCTCTTCTTCCTTGTACTTTGACGGCAGTGGGAGTCACTCCTCTATTACAAAGGGGCCATGAGTCTACCAAACTTCCTTACGTAAACACAATCACCAACCTATAGGACAGGCGTTGGAGCAAACTTTGTAGGTCAGATGGTTGGTTGTCTTAATATTTCTTATTCGACTCCACCTGCCATGTCAAAATCTTTTGGGACATAAAAGAAATACTTGCCATCATAGCAGCAAAATATTCATGCATTTCATTTCCAAGAACAACAGCAAACTATGGGCATCTGTTCACACTATAGTGGAAGGAGCAAGAGGTATGTGCATCCGACGTCCTGCCATCAGCTCATGAGGAGTCAGGTGATGGTCTGAACCGGGCTGATAAGGCTAGGGGTAGGCAGAGGAGCCATCCTTTGTTCAGGGTCATTTTTAATTTGGCTATCCTCTCTTTGAGGTGGCCATTGATCTCTCACAAACCCTGTTTGCCTGCCGGTGATAATTAGAAAATGTGTGCATAATACACAGTAGGATTGTGATGTGCTCAAACAATTCTTTCACAAAGTGCGGTTTGTTATTAGACCGAAGGGCTTTGCACACTCCCCATCTCGGGAAAACCTCTGTTACGAGGAATTTAGCAGCACAGGTGGCATCGGGGTGTGTGCATGGACCTGCTTCGATCTATCGGGAGAAAGGGCACATGACTAACAAGTATCTGTAGTCGTTGCAATTTTAGAGGATATCCACATTATCGATACGCAAATGCTAGAAAGGTCCAGTAGGACAGGGTATTCCTCTAACTACTTGCAGCATATGTCCTGAAGTATATTTCTGGCACACTGTGTAATTTACTATGAATGCAGCAACATGCTCAGCAAGGTTGGGCGAAAACCAATCCTCATAAATCAAGGCTGCAAGGATGGTGGAGCTGATCTAATGCTACCTTCAGTAATGTGAGGGGCTTGACCGGTTTGCTGGTGCTGTCCTGCCTCCCAGGAAACCTCTCTTACGAGGAATTTAGCAGCACAGGTGGCATCGGGGTGTGTGCATGGACCCGCTTCGATCCATCGGGAGAAAGGGCACATGACTACCAACATATATCTGCAGTCGTTGCAATTTTGGAGCATATCCACATTATCAATATGGAAATGAATGCTGGAAAGGTCCAGTAGGATGGGGTATTGCTTCTCTCACTACTCGCAGCATATGCCCTGAAGTATATTTCTGGTACACTGTGCAATTTACTATGAATGCAGCAACATGCACAACAAGGTTGGGCGAAAACCAATCCTCAGAAATCAAGGCTGCAAGACTCTTGTGTCGTATTTGCAGGATCGTGGAGCTGTTCTAATGCTATCTTCAGTAATGTGGGGGGCTTGACCCATTTGCCGGTGCAGTCCTGTCGCCACATTGCATTAGTAGGGGATAACAAACAGTCCCTTCATTTCGACAGCTTCTGCTCTTCTTGCGGTGCATGTCCCTGTAGTTAAATTATTTGGGTTATGGGTAGTGAATTAAACCCCTCTTTCATCATCATTCTACGTACGATCGTGTGCTTAGTAGGTGGTGTGTCAAATTCAGATACTTCGGGAAAATATGCTGCTTTTTTGGCTTCTGTGTCAGCGGCCTCTTTACTGTGGGAAATTAGATCCCTGCAACTTGTGTGGGTGGCGCAATTCACCTCTGCGATGGACAATGAGGGTTGTAGTGTGGTAATGAGTTTGCCTCATAATGGCGCATGCTGCACTGGTGTGCCGTCTGTGCGAAGGAAGCCCAGTCTTTTCCACTGTGACAGTCCTGCATGTACTGATGACCTCACGTAGACATAGTCTCTTTGTTCTCGTGCATTTCAAGGGCTTCAATAGGCGCTACTGGCTCTGCTGATTGTGCTGAAAAATGTAAGAGCAGTCTCGCGCTCGCCACTACCTCAAATTTTCCATTCAGTTTTAATTTTGCCACTGCGGTCCCAGTGTGTCTTTCCTCTGAATCCTGATCGATGGTCGATGAACCAACAATAAAGAGGATTTCCCCGCCTCCGAGGGCGTTTTCTCTATCATGGGTATGTTGTCATAATATTCAGCATATTTTGTGCAGTCATGTACGTTATCTCCTTCCTCGATTGGCTCTGATATGAATGTTGCTGGATTCACTACCTTGCACCTCACTATCTTTTCTGCTGGGTTCAAGATAATCAATTCATACCCTGATGCTTTCTCCGCAGTTAATGTGCTTTTGGGTTTCTCAAGAATGACGAACAGGGAATGCTCCACATGCAAAGTCACTGTGATAGCGACTGCTTTCTCAATAGCAAAGGTTACTGCAGCCATAGCCATTGATTGCTCACCGGATAATGGCCTTTTTCAGTTTTCTAGGATCACACAGTAATAGGCTAATTGTTTGGGTCCCAAGAAGGTTTTCTGGGTGAGTACTGCTGTCATTACCACTCCATTTGAGTGTGAAACTAAGACGAATTCTACCCTGTAGTCAGGGATCCCTAAAACAGTGCTTTGCAAATTACTTTTTTTATTTCATGAAATGCTTCTATCATTTCACTGGTCCAAAATGACACTGCTGTCATCTTTCTGGGCTTCCTTAAGTCCCTTTAAAAGGGGACTTTAAAAGGGGTCTGGTGGAGGCGTGGCTAGGCAATACGCCATGCGGTCGTGTTTCCCTTGAGCTCCACGCCATAGCGCCTATGTCGGGTAATTTTGCCGTCAAATGGAAGAATTTCATCCCAATTTCAATGCCGGAAAGTGGTGGAAGCGTTGCTGATGGCTATGAGGAGCCCCGAAGATTAAAGCCCCTCATATGGATCACTTTTAGGCGAGGGAATCCGCGGCGGGTCCACTCGGCAAGGAAAAGAAAATGGCAGCGCGCGCCTTCCCGAGCGTCTTTATCTTCGGTGAAGGGAATTCCTCGACTACGCCTTACCAGCGTTAAGACCCCCACATTAGCTCTGATTGCAGGGAAGAGCGACATCGGAGGACTGAGCAGCTGGGGGAAAGCATAGGGATTAACGAGACCGGCCAAAGAGGCGTACACCTGCTCCAGAGGAGCCCAGGCGGATAAACTGCAGCGACAGGGAGCGATCGGCGCGGGAGACAGCAGACGCAACTAGCATCCTGGCGTGCATACCGTAGCCAAAGTAAGACTTTGCTCCCCCGCCGGCCCCGTATCTGGTGGGGCGCCTACCCCTGGGAGCTCCGCCCGGGGGGCATTGGTGGCTGGAGGCTGGGCCTGGGGAAGGCGGCAGGCAGAGAAGGGGGAGTCACCCCCATATAGCGGTGAGCGAGGTCCCTGTGGGGCGCTCTGGAAGACTGAGCAGCGAGCGGGAAGTGAGGAGGCCCCCGCCGCCTCACGGATCCTGGGACCTGCCGGGCATTCCACCGGCCCGAAGGCACAAGGAGAGCGGCGAGGAGGAGGCGAGTCCCTGCAGCTTCGTCGGCCCTGGTCGCAACACTTTGCCGATTCTCGGCGGAACCGGCGGCCTGCGACGAAAAGGAGCCAGGGATCCGTGGGGCCCCACGGGAGGCAGAGATGAGCAACTGAAGACACTCCTGCGCTGAAGGGTGGAGAAGGCCCTGCAAGTACAAAGCACTGGTGAGTGCCTGAGCCCTGGGGAACTGCGTGAGGGAAATTTGGGTTATTGAAGGAGCCCCACCAAGCAGTTGGAGAGGAGCCCTAATGTGAGACCCCATAGACTGGGGGGAGGTCCGTAACTGCATAACAGCACAACAGCACAATAACAACACAGAAGCTCCACGCCTTGGTGGTGCTCGGGGGAACAGAGAGCGCACGCAACAACCCCTACGTGCATCCACCCTAGGGGGATCCAAATTCCCCGCAGAGTCAAGTGAATCAAGTGGGGAACACCTATAACCTCATCGGGGGATGCCCAAAACAGTGACCAAGAAGAAAAACCACGGCATTCAAGCCTACCTGACTCCAGAACCGGGAGACCCACATTCCACATCCCACATTCCACACAAACTATCACAGCCGAAAGTCACCCAGCCCCAGCCCAGCCCCAGCACTGAAGATCTAGAAGAAATGCTGGGGGCCTTCAGACAGGACATCACCCAGGAAATTAAAAAAGAAATCAAGGACTCGTTGGACCAATCACTTGCAGACCTCACGTCCCACCATGGGGCACTAGAATCTAGAGTTAACGACCTGGAGAATGTAACATGCGTACAATCCCACGATAATGAAGCCCTGGCGGGAAGGGTAAAGGCCATCGAAGAGCACCTCGAGGACATTTGGGCAAAACAGGTCGACCTGGAAAATAGGTCAAGACAAAACAATATGCGTCTGCATGGGGTCCCTCGGCAGGTCCCTGACCGAGACTTGGCAGAATATGTAGACACGCTGTTTAGGGCTCTCCTGGAACTGCCACCAAACGAGGATCTAAAGTTAGACAGAACCCATCGTGTGTACTCTTCAGCTCAGATGAAGAAAAATCTACTCCCTGATGTGCTCACCAGGTTGCACTTTTATCGTCAGAAAGAGGACATAATGGCTGCAGCCAGGAACGCTGACACAATACATTTCCAAGGATCAAACATCCAACTGTTTCAGGACCTGGCCCCCTACACTTTGGCGTGCAGACGGCATCTGCAGAAGGTGACGTCCTGGTTGAGGGCCCGGAAGATCCGCTATCGCTGGGGGTTCCCATGCAAGCTGATGTTTGAACTCCATAATCAACACCACATAGTCTCTTCGGAAGAAGAAGCGAAAAGCCTGATGGCCGATACGGCGGATGAAGTAGATTATAATCCACAATCCCAGGAGGAAAATGGCCCGGCCTCATGTCCTACACCAAAGGTTGGGCGGGGGAGGTCCCGACGTCGGCCTCAACCCTCAACAACCCCACACCGAGAACCGGATCCAGGGAAAGCAACCAAAGCCTCTGAAGAGGCTTCACCTTCAGCATCATCGGAGGGAGAAAGTTGGGCAGCAACCTGAACGGTTCGTAGACAAGAAGCCCATTTTCCCTGAGGAGTAACGTCCACCCTTGGGATTCCTGTTTGGTTCCCGCTGTCACCCACCAAGGGGGAGTTCCATGGCAGGGCCGGGATTGTAGACGGCATCAGATGCCCTCTTTCTACGCCTGAACTGCGACTGGGAATGCTCCACCGGCAATTTACATCGAGGTAACAGTAAAAGACCAACCCATTTCCACTGTAGTTCACAAGGAACTATGACACTCCTTCTACGCTTTTGGCTTTTTGTATGATGAATTCATGGTTAGCTCGACTTTGAGCATTTGAAATTCTGTTTAATAGCTGACTTGGGCGTCGGAATGGAAGGCGCCCGATATATTTTGTATTTGGCAGAAGTCACCTTGGGGATTAGGAATAATGCAATTTTGGATGAAAGTAGCTTGTTTATTTGGTACCTTTTGTTTCCATTATAATCCTTTCTTTGATTTTTCTGTGTATACCCCCACCCTGAAGTTGAAAGGGTGAGATTTAATTTTGAATCATCACAGTTCTCATTCCGTTTGCTCCGCAATGTTCGATCTAAAGAATTACCCTACTCCTGACTGGATCAGGAGTCTCAGCTTGAAGCAAAAACCTGAACGATCATACCATAGCAACACCTAGTTATAAATTAATCTCGCACAATGTTCAAGGTTTGAACTCCCACCTGAAACGCAAAGCGCTCCTTCATAGACTGAAGTCCTTAGATGCATCATTTATGTTTCTTCAAGAGACCCACTTACAACCGGCCGATGAATTCCATCTAAATGATAGGCTTTATCCCACCAGATTCTTTGCCTCAAGCGGGCTGAAGAAACGAGGAGTTGCCATTTTGGTGCGCAAAGGGATTGCCTTTAAGACCCTGGGAGTGTTCCGGGACGAAGAGGGAAGGTTACTCCTGGTCAACGCCACACTAGATGGCCGTAGAGTCACACTGGTCTCCATTTACGCCCCAAACTCTAATCAAGACCAGTTCTTTATAAAGTTGTCGAAGGCCTTGTTTGATCACGCTGAGGGGGAAGTGATTTTAGGGGGAGATTACAATGCAGTGATCAATCCTTGGGTTGATAAAACACTACCGCCTACGGGAAATGACAGGAACAACTTCAGGGTGCTCACCTCATTGTTGAAAGATCATTCCCTGATTGAAATATGGGGATACTGCCATCAAGAACAAAGGAATTACACATACTTCTCTGCAGTTCATGGGGGATTTTCAAGGTTAGACATGTTCTTTATAGCGGATTCGCTCATCCAAAATGTGTTAGAAGTGAACATACTCCCAGAAGCATTGGCTGACCACTCCCCAGTTTCATTGTCCATATCCCCTCTCCGAGCTATTCCTCCCAGGAAACCCCCTTGGAGACTAAATGATTTCCTATTAGATGACCCAGTGGTTTGTGCTCACATAAGAGAAACTATAGAGTTATACTTTAGTGAGAACGACACAGGTGATGTGAGTCTGGGCACGATCTGGGACGCAAGCAAGGCGGTAATTAGGGGCTACTTAATAGAACAGGCAACACAACGGGGGTGAGCTAGGAGACTGTTTTTGGAGCAATTAGAGGGGGAAGCCCTTAGACTAGAAGAAGTACATAAGAAGATACCCTCCCGACGCACACTGAGAGACCTGAGAATGGCAAAAAAAGCGCTTGAAGCACACCACATGGGGAGGGCGGCTTATGGTATGATGCGCACCAAACAATTTTTTTACACAAAAGGAAATAAAGCCAACAAATTATTGGCGGCCAAACTGGGTAAACAGACTAAGCAAAACAGAATAGACTTTCTGCGCGATAAATCCAGCAAAGGCACATACTCGGAAGAAGGTAAATGTTGCATTATAGAAGAATTTTTCAGGGGACATGTGACCCCACACAAGGGGGACCCACAAGCTGCTAAAGACATTATATTCAAGGCGGACCTCCCCCAACTGCCCCAGCCTGCACTAGATTCCTTAGAAGCCTCAATATCGGCAGAAGAGGTCGAACACGCTATTAAAGCCCTCCCTATTAGCAAAGCTCCGGGTCCAGATGGATTCACGAACAAATTCTATAAATCATTCGCAAAAGATCTCATACCGCATCTCACAAATCTATTTAATGTCTTATGGGAAACAGGGTCTGTCACAAAATCTATGGCGGAATCAAACACAACTTTACTCCTAAAACCCGGAAAAGACCCGGCAGATTGTGCATCCTACCGACCCATAGCCTTGCTCAATACCGATGCCAAGCTGTTTAGTAAAATCATAGCACTGCGCCTGGGAGAGGTGTTACCTACACTAATAGACAGAGATCAGACGGGCTTTATACAGGGACGGGCAGCCCACGACAACATTCGGAGAACAATAGACCTAATAGCTCTGGCCCCCTCCATGCCAGGTCCCTTATCATTACTATCTTTGGATGCCCATCGGGCCTTTGATAGCATGTCATAGGACTACCTGCAGTTGGTCCTGGGGGGTTTTGGATTCGGCCCACAATTTTCCAAATTGGTCCTGTCCGACTACCAGATCCCCTCCACCCAAATAAGAGTCAACGCCCACTGGACGCCACAGATTGCCCTCGGCAGGGGGACCAGGCAAGGATGTCCTCTATCGCCTCTGGTTTTCGCACTAGCAATGGAACCACTAGCCCAACACATCTGCCTTCACCCCGAAATCCAAGGGTTCGGGGGTAAATGACCAGAGCCACAAAGTAGCACTTTATGCGGACGATGTGCTCTGTTTCTTAAAAGAGGCTCAGACCCCCACTTATGAGGCTGCTGGAAAGGTTTGCGCAGATCTCGGGCTTCACAATAAACATGGTCAAATCTAAGGGATTGAATTTATCTGAAACACTGCAGGTACTAAATGCCTTACAGAACACGTTCTCTCTCTCCTGGGGAAATCCAAAATTACATATCTTGGGGTGCACTTAACTCCTACATACTCCGGGCTGGCGAAAGCCAATATTCCCCCACTGATAAAAGACGCGAAGGAATCCCTACAAAAATGGGCGCTCCAGGAAATATCATGGCTGGGGCGCATAACAGCCATCAAAATGACCTTGCTACCCCGACTTCATTATGCCTTCCAGGCACTCCCAGTTCATATCCCTGAGCGAGATTTACAAGGCTTGCAGAAGGAAATATGCCAATTTATCTGGCAGCGCAAAACACCTAGAATCCAGCAGAAGATTCTCACCAGAAGCAGGCAGCTGGGAAGCCTGGGGCTTCCCTCCATTCTAAGATACTACCAAGAAACCCAAATCGCCCCCATACTGGGCTGGGCAAGCCAGGTGGACCCCCCAAAATGGCGGGACATCGAACAAATGTTCTCCAGCGCTCCACTCTCTCATCTCCCCTTCCTACCGCGGGAGACCAGGGCCTTCGGAAACCCCTATTATCAACCACATGCTCCACGCTCAGATGCTGGTACGCGCTGAGGGGGATTATACCGGGACTGAGCCCTCTAACCCCAATCACGCAGAACCCAGCCTTCACTCCTGGACTTCAACCCAGGTCATACCAAAACTGGGCAGGCTCCGGGACCCTGAGACTACACGAGCTATATAATGCTATATAATGACAACATCCCTTTGACCTTCATTCAGTGCAAGGAGAAATTTAACCTTCCAGAGACTGAGAGATTTAAATATATACAATTTAGGCATTGGGTCAGCAACCCGACCGTTAAAAAGGCTGCTAACAGGCTCCCCACAGGCATAGAGCTAACGGTCTCGGAAGGTCAACGCACACACAAAGTGGCAACGTGTTACCGCCTTCTAGAAAACGTCCCGGAGGAGGAGAAACTCTCTTACATGGGGGCATGGGAGAGGGAGCTGGGGAGGGAGATTGCTCCGGAGTCTTGGCAGAGAATCTGGGACAGAGCACATAGGTCCTCTAGGTGCACAACAGTCAGAATGCGCACTTAAAATATGCTATCGATGGTACTTCACACTGCAAAGGCTGCACGCAATAAACGTAGATTACCCTGAAGTGTGAGTGGATCCTACCCACAAACTGGTCCCAGAGCGTGACTAATTACACAACTACTTATGGCGGCTCGCCTTACGCACACTCGATTCTGGAAAGAACAGGAGGGTCCCCACATTGCGTACTGGTGTGTCAAGGTTTGGGAACTCCTTGGAGTAGAGAAACTAACGGCTGCCATGGAAAATCGGACAGCCAAATTCCAAAACATCTGGTGCCCATTCCTCGACCATGTGGAAGAAAAGGAACACATGTTCTTCCAGCCTAGACTGGTTAAATACCTTCTCCAACCCTAACAAGCTTTAGAACGAAGGAAGGTCCCATTTGCATCGATATGGGGGGATTCTACAGTGCATTGGGAGAAAGGCCTTGAACTAATGGGTATTCTGGTGTATGTTTTTTTTCTTCTTCCCAATTAAGATGTTACAAACAGCATAGCTACAACATTACACCCCCAAGGGTCGTTTATAAAATATACCCACTAGAAGTATTATAAAGACGTTAAAATGAAATGTTGACACATTGTTAAAGGATGAACTAAAGTTGTAAGTACAGCGATAGAAGTTGAATTTCTTTTTATTGTTGTTTTTGAATTTCAGTGGCAGACTCAATGGATGAGTGACATTGGGGCGAGTGACCGTCAAGTTATAATCTAATATTACTGCCACTGATTTATTTCTGTAATGAATTCAATCTCATCAATGTTTCAATAAAAAGATTTTGACAAACAAAAAAAGGGGTCTGGTGTATGTGCTTTAGTCAAAGACCCATGCCCTGCAATAATTACTAAGGCTTTGGAATTACTGCATCTTCATTACTGTCCTCGGTTGAGGTGTTTTCATGATTGCTTCATGATCACTTCATGATCGCTTCTGCTCTCTCCTCAGGGGTCACCTTCCGGCCATCTTGAGATATCAACTGTTCAATGCACAATACTCCCTCCTGACAATACTGTAGTTACTCCTTGTCTACTTTACAGCTTTGTCTGGCAAGATTTTATTTATTTATTTATTTTAACATTTGTAGAGCGCTCCAAACCCTTAGGCATCAGGGCGCTGGTTATATGATTATAAAACAGTACGGTACATCAAATGGTCATAGACAACAACAGAAAACATTTATGTGGGGGAAGATGGGACTGTCGTCAATCAAGAGGGTGAGAAGATCTTGGTGATGGGCATCCTTTCTGAACAGCAATGTCTTGAGGTGCTTGTAGAAAACCTAATATGATTGTTCAGCTCTGGGTTTGTGACGCAGGGTGTTCCAGTGTTCCATGGTGATGGCAGGGAAGCTTGCACCTCCCGCTCATTTCAGTCTGTACTTAGGGGTAAACAGGCGATTAGTGTAGAGAGACTGCGTGGGTCTTGCTGATTGAGACTTTAGTATTTTTTGTGAGAGGTATCTGGGTGCTGTGTTGGCTATGCATGTATGCATTATAGCCAGAGTTTTGAATATGATGTGCTGCCAAATGGGTAGTCAGTGAGCATTTAGCCTGGCCGATGAAATATGTTCACGCCTAGGGATGTTCAGTGCTGCCCTGAGAGCATTATTTTGAATGATTGGCAGTTTGTTGCTGCTATCATCTATCTGGGCTTCAGCTGTACTGAATCTTTTCTGCACTGTTCCCCTGTGTCGTTATACACCAAAATACACCCCTCGGTGCTTTCTGTCCTGAAAAGGCCAATACAAATGTGTGTGCATTCATATAATGGATCCCAGGAGTGGAACACACTATTTCCTGGTCAGTGAATGAAACGGTCATGCTGAGTTTACTCATCATGTCCCTTCCCATGATATTAATTGGTGTTTGGCGAGAATATAATAATGGCATGGACAGATCATGTGCCCCTATGGTAATGGATACGTCGTCAGTGAATGGAATCAAATTTGTATTGTTTGTTTGTTTATTTATTTATATAGCGCGCCTGACCCATAGGTATCTGGGCGCTTTTACAAATGTTACAGGTTTAGACAACAACAAGTTATACAGAATAAACAGGTAAGAAAACAATTAAGGCAGGTTATTTACAGTGCCCCCATTGATCGAGTAATTTACAATTAATAGGTTAAGACAACAAGAAGTTATACAGAATAAGCAGGTAGGGCAAGTTATTTACAATGCACCTATAAATTGAGTTATTTACAGTACACACGTTGAACTAGGCACACAAGTTGAATTGGGTAACAGATGCTATATATTACATTGCAAATCAGTTATGTACCATTAAGGAGTGAAATGCCAGGTTAAATATCAAGAGAAGTAAGCCAATTTTTGGCATTTTTTCTGAAGCAGTGGAAGAAGGGCTCTGACCTTACATATACAGGCAAAGAGTTCCATAAGTTGGAGGCTAGAGCAGGGAAGCTACTCCCACCTGCTCTCTTGAGTTTGTATCTGGGGATCTTGAGGCAATGATAATTAAGGGTTCTAGTAGGTCGAGCCAAAATGTTTTTGGAAAACGTGTCCACTAAGTATTTTGGGGCAGAGTTAGTGAGACATTTGTGAGTTAGGGTTAGCGACTTGAGGTTAATTCTGTCTTTCACTGCTAACCATTTAATGTTACGTCTAGCCTCGGAGATGTGCTGCATTCTAGGAATGTTTAGTACAGTTTTTCCAGCGTTGTTTTGCAGAATTTGCAATTTGTTGATATTGTATTTTCTGGACCCAAGGTATAGCGCATTACAATAATCTATTTTGGACAGGATTAATTCCCTAGCCAATGTAATGCAACTTAATGTGGAGATGAATGGCTTACATGCATTAATTAACTTGCAAGTGTATGGAGTAGCCGAAGCTGTGGCATTAACTTGTCTTTTCAACACAAGGTTTTTACCTCCTTGCATACTGTAATGGTATTGCCGTCAATGTTAAATGATTTGAATAGGTTACTTAATTTATGTAGTCGTGGAGAGAAACCAATGAGCAAGAGCTCTGTCTTCTCATCATTGAGACAGAGGCCATGAGTGGCCATCCAAGCCTGAATGATTAGGTAGATTTTGTTAAGCATAATTGTGTCCGTCTTGTGGTCGCCAGTGATAGGGATGAGAATCTGGGTGTCATAGGCATAAACAGTGTAGGTGACACCCAGATTGTCAAGGTCGTTGAATAGAGGCTTTGTAAATATGTTGTACATCGTAGGGGAGACACACGACCCCGGCAGTACTCCACAGGTGATCAGTATGGGTTCCGCTGAGGCAGTAGGGGAAAAGACTCTAGTTGTGCGATTATCCAGAAAGGATTGAATCCAGGCAGTAGCTTCATTGGAGAAGAAGGCTGCTGATTTTAGGTGGTCACAGAAGACTTTATGGTCTACTAAATCAAATGCTGCTGAGAGGTCTAAAAGAAGAAGGAGGGCAAGTTTACCTTTGTCCCTAATGTCATCCATTTGTTTTTTTAGGTCTATAAGTGCTGTTTCTGTTCCACGTTTAGGTCTAAAACCTGACTGACGCAAACCAAGAAGGTTGTTAGCTTCAAGGTATGCCTGAATTTGCAGGTACGCTGCTTTGTCTAGTATCCTCAGCAGAAATGGGACAGTTGTAATAGGTCTGTAATTTGTTGGGATAGATGGGTCAAGATTGTTTTTTTTAGTAAAGTATTGAAAGAGGCACTTATTAACGTTGTGATAAAAGGCGCTAGCTCCCTAGCTGTCTCTTTGATTATAGGTGCGGGACATGTGTCCCCCTGACATCTAGAAGGTTTGAGGGAGGCTATTATGTGTTCCACTTCAAGACTCGTGAGTGGAGTGAATTTGAAACAATGCTCTGGTTTTGTGAAGGTCGTTGGTGGCTTCTCCAGGGAGGTGTTCCCAAAGAGACTACTTTTTTGTTTTCAATTTTCTTTTATAGGAGATTTTGTTAGAGAGTGCTGCTTGTTAGGGAGAATTCTCTGTTTAGGCTGAATGTCCTAACCTAGTGAGTCCCCTAGCAGCTTTGCTGGATTTTTTGGGGTTTAATTTTTTCTCCTGCCAAGAGTGAGCCTCTTTTACCCTCATTCTTGGACATGATTTGAGTGTGTTCCTTTGACTCTAGATCTGTTTAATGGGCTATAGGGTCTTTTACTCCATAGGGCTGCATGTGTTTTTGTGATGTGTGTTACACCGCACCCTCAGTGCAGTAACACAGGGAAGTCATAGTGACCCCCCAGTATAGACTCCATACCCTGGGACTGACTACTGTCTCCCAGGGCATGTAAAGTCACCACTGACTTTACTAGTCTTAAATTCTGAACAGAACCAGTACAAACCATCATATTGTGGACGTACTGGCTGGGGCAATTCGATTGCCCCGGGGTCTGTTAGTCGAGGGGGCACGTCTCCGTCCCCCCTGATCGAGTTTTGGCTGGTGGCAGTGGATACTACTTTTTATATTCAACCGCGAATATTTCTCTATGGGATTTTCCCATTGTTCGAGGCTACTATCTTTATTTATTTAATTACGATAGCCTCGAACATACCGCCGGTTTATTTAATTATTATTAATTCTTCAGTTGGTATTTTTTGCCAAAACTCGGTTCTAAAATGGCGTTTGTGTTCTCTTCTGTGACTCCAACCCAAGTCAAGCCCTTTGTTCCACTTTTTGGCGGGCTTCTCCACAGAAGCCCTCCAAAGTGGGGCCACTCTGTCTGGGGTACTTAGGAGGGGTGGAGGGGGATTTAGGCATCCTGGACTGAGTTTCCTAGGCAACTCATGTCGCACTCCGTCCTGACTGGCCCAAGTGGTGAGCAGACCGGCTCACCACTTAGCATGTTTGAGTGACAGCTAGGCTGAGTGAATGGGGGTTTTCTGCATAAAAGCAGGGCTTTGGGGACTGGAACTTCAGAAGTCGCCATAGGACCTAAGAATCCGACGAAGGGAGAAGCTGAGCCGACCTGCCACGACGACACCACCGGTGGAGCCCTGCTGGATCGTCTCACCACTTTTCCCAACGACAGAGGAGATCTCCCGCCGGAGAGTCTTCTTCCTTTGACTAGTGGGGATAACCAGTTTCACCGTCTTTTCGCCTTCCCGACGCATCTCGTGGCTACCTTGCCTGTGCCAAGCACCCCGGCAACCAGAATACCACGTTTTACCACGACCGCGAAATAAAGGGTAATACCTTTAACCGGAAAACTCTGCGGCTGGTTTCTTCCCTGGCAGTGCAACGACCTTCAGCTTTCCTCCGAGTTGAGATCTTCTCTTCCCTTGGACGACGCCGAGACTTGCACCCGCTGCCAGGACCAACTGCCACCGCTGGAGGATCCTTCCCACTTAAGGTGCCGTGTTCCGCCTGGCTTCCCTTGCCACCGACTGTACGGGGTAGATTTAGCCCCCGGCTTTCGAACCTGGGTTAGCCTGGGACACCCTGGCTAAACTTTTCTGAGCCTCTCTAAACTCTTTTCAAACTCTCTGCAAGACTTTCAAAGCCTAGTGTAACTGTGATCTTGGGCGCATTTGTGCTCTGCTCTCTCTAAGAGTGGGCCCAGCCTATGGACTTTGGCTCACAAGTGACTTTTGCTCTTCTGCCTTGCTAAAAGTGTTCCTAAATCTTAGAGTGGTGTATCTTTCCATATTCTGTCTTTTTCCCTCCCGTCTTCATGAACTTATTGGAGTGCCATCTATAGTTAAGCGCTCACCTCTGTCTGGAAATAAGTGGTGTTAACTAAGACTTATCTGATAAGGAATAAGGGTTGTATATATTATAATAGTAACTGTGTTTAGAGTGTTTTACAATAAGAGTGCTGGAGTGTTTCAAACAGTGTGTTTTTAAATAAATAATTATATACCAAAGCTCTGGTCAGTGTTTGCTTGTATTATTGTATCTGAGTGCCTATTGTGAATACTTTGCATACTGCCTAACTCTTCTTGAGGGAAGTCTGACTGCTCAGCCACAGCTACCAGGTAAATCTGGGTGGTACAGACTGCTACCAAGTGGGTTTACTGCTAACACCTGTAGTCCTAAATCATTTGCAGTGTTCCCAAAGGGAAAAAGTTTGTTTGTGCCCACACCTGATTGCGCCAAACTTCTTATGTAGCAAATTAAATTCACAAAAGTCAAATTGCTTGTTATGAATAATCTTTGGTTTATTTGGTACGGTTTCTGCCCTTTTTTGGATGACACGTGTTTCGGCGTTTAACTAGCGCCTTTTTCCAATCCGGGCCTTGCTTATCTAGGTTGAAGTCCCCCTTCCGGGAAATATTTTTTTAATTCGAATTACGTAACTGTAGTCCTAGGGTTTGATCCCTCCTGCAAATTATCTCTATCACGCCTCACGCGTCGGGGGTCCCCAAGTTTGGCGCAATCAGGTGTGGGCACAAACAAACTTTTTCTCATATTTTTCATACGGAGTTGAGGAACTCTATGTCTCTGTGCTGACCCACACTCCTGCGACAAAAGAAAAGTTCAGAAAATAACCCAGATAAATATCATATAAGAAAGATACTGACAGCTCCAGCAGCATCCATCTACAGGTCGTGAGTGTACACTGTAAGATGTCTCCTCATTAAAAAGTTCCTCTCCAACTACAGTGTTCCCAAAGGGAACTGCACAGGTTTCTGCCTAACACTGGTGTACAGCGGTGGGATTTGTATTGAGTATACATTTTAGAGTGCTTTAGGATACCTTAGTGCAACTAACCACAAAGCTTAGCACTGAAAAAGTAATCTTTCTAACATGTTAACTATGGAAAGTTATAGTCAAGAATCCCATGCTACAAAAACTGCTGATTGTTTAAGAGTTCTCTGTAAGCATAAGAATCTCCTGACTAAAGGCAAGAAAATGGAGCTAATAGAAAGGTTGTTAGCTAACCAAAGCCTGGATGATGGTTCAGAGGAACCTACCACTCCAGCAACTGTAGATAACAGTATTGAGATTGAAACTGAACCAAATGTTGATGATCTTGAGGAAGAGTCAGAAGAGGAGGGTGAGGCTGCTGTGACTGTCCCCCCCAGGCCTCTGTCTGCTCTACCTGCTGTACCTACTGGACCTTTACCAAGTCCCACACTTAGTCCTTAATATCTTGAACTAGAGAAGATGAAACTTGAATTAGAGTTTGAAAAACTTAATACTCAGGCTGAACAAAGACACCAGGAACTGAACCAAGAACTAAGGCTAAGGGAAATGGAGCTCAAGCATGAGCTAGAAATTAAGAAATTGGCCCTCATTACGACCCTGGCGGAAAGTGACTGACCGGACCGCCACAGCGTAAATAGCGTTTCCGCCATTGCACGAAGGAGCAAAGTGCGGCCCATTCCGACCCATCGGGCACGAGCACCACGGCATGGCGGAAGTGCAAAGTCCGCGATGGCGGAAATGACCCCAAAACGGCCCACACCGCCGCCGTACGGCGCCCTAGGTGCAATACCGCCACCCATCACAGCGGACACCGCAGTGTGCGCCTACCGGAAAGTACGGTGACCGGAAATATACGGAAACGGAAGTTAAAACATGGGCCCGGAACGGGAAACATCCCGCCGTACACCTATAAAACCACTAAAACCACACAACCACTAAAATCACTACCCTGAAACACACCCCAACCCGTCATCCACCCTAGCGAAACCAAGAAAAATGGGAAAAGTAGCGAAGAAAGCGTGCGACCGCAAGCGGCAGGTCCACTTCTCCCGTGAGGAACTCACCGTGCTAACAGAGACCCTCCAGGAGAATGCTGCCGTCGTCTTCTGCACGCAAATGACCAGGACGGCACTTGCAAACAAGAAGGCCATATGGGCTCTGGTGGCACAGCGGGTAAGTGCGGTGGGGACCGCACCCCGCACCCCACAGCAATGCCGCAAGCGATGGGACGACCTGCGGATACGCGTCCGCAGCAAACTCTCTGCCAACCGCAACATTGCCACAGCCACCGGGGGAGGTCCTGAATCACCCATCAAGTTGACCCCCTGGGAAGAAATCTGTGCCTCCACCATCGGAATGGAGAGCATAGAGGGAGTCGGAGGGATGGAGAAAGGAGTGCAGACATCCGAAGATTCAGGTAGGTGGGCCAAATAAAACAATGCCAAATCCACAAAGTCCATCCATGTGAAGTACCATGCGTCCACATAGTGCAACAGAAACACATGTCCAGGAGAACGTCCACACACATCGGCCTGATAGCGCACGTTAAAACCCACAATAAATACATAAATAATTAAAAACCCCTAAAACACGCACTACACGTGCAGCAGGCACACCCTAACTGCAGGCTGCCAAACAACTGCACCCTCACTCCACACACAAATGAAAGCACCTCCAAGGCCCCGACCCAAATCACCCTCAGGTACCACCCCAATGCATGTGATACAATGCCATTCCAATTCCCACAGACCCATCAATAACCCTCGCCCTCCTTTACTCCACCACAGGGTCCGATCCAAACGACGAGCTTCAGGACACCCCTACCAGCACACCTGCAAAGAGGGCCAAGACCAACGGCCAAAGACCCTCCACCTCAGCTGCACGCATCAAGACACGGCAGCAGCACAAATCAGGTGGCAGCACAGAGGAGGGAACATCAACAGGCACCCCAGCAGCCAGCATGCCCACAACACCACCACCACAGGTCCCCCCAACGGATGCCACAGAAGGCACTGCCTCTGGTGGCAGCAGCACCATAGGTGACACCCCATTGATGGCAGCATGCTCCGACACAGAAGACGGGGATGTCGAAGTCAGATCCATCCATGACCTGTCCCAATCCCCATGTCTGTCCCATCCCGTACAACATGAGGATACCACGCAGGGGCACCCACAAGACGACGACTGGCCATCCCCCACAAGCCCTGTGGCAAGGCAACATGAGGACAACAGCCCCTCTGTGACACCCCCGCAAATGGCCATGGCCCAGCAGAGGCAACAGTCCCTCGACCAGTTAATCGTGCAACAGCAGCAACTGGCCACGCTCCTCAAGGACCATGCCGATGAATGTGGGGGCACTAAGGCAGACATAGAAACATCAACTGAGACACTTAGGGCAGAAATGGAGAGAGGTACAGAGACACTAAGGGCACAAATGGAGAGTAGCACCGAGAGCCTGGGAGTCCAAATGGAGAGATGCACCGAGAGCCTGAGGGGGGAACTGCATGCGACGTCCAAGGACGTATGTGCTGAACTTGCCGCAGTGCGCCGTGTGCTCACTGAGCTCTCGCAAACCCTTAGGGACATGCATGGACGTGAGCAGGCAGAGACATCATCCGTTGCAAGTTCCGTCCAGGGCAGCCCCCAACGTAGATCTGGGAGGAACCTGCGCTCCACAGGCAGGGGTGCCCCTGATACCCGCAGAGGGGGCTTGCAATAGCGACTGCCCACTGACAATGAGCATCTTTGGACACTGGTGTTCGGGGGGGAGGTAGGAGGGTGGAGGGGGTGTGTTGGGCTCACTTGGGTGGCGGGTCGATAGGGTGTACAACATGATATCACATATGCCATAAACAGTGCACGATCAACCAATGAGATGTGTGGACATTGATCTTTGTGTACTAGGCCATCATAGGCGTACAGTCCATATTGTGCATGTCCCAGACACACACAGTGCCACGAGTCCCGTGTCCATGTATCAGCCACCAGGCGTGAGTGCTAGAAGCATACATCAATGAGATGCTGACGAATGTCACGGCCCTCCGGTGCCTCGCAGACTCCATGAGGTGCTGCCACATCCCCACCCTCTTCATGACCATCATCAGGTGCTTGCAGTTCTGCGTCAGGGGGCATTGGCACATTTCTACGTACGCACATGTTGTGGAGCATGACACATGCCATCACCATCTTTGCAACCTTCTCATGGCGGTACAGGAGTGCCCCGCCAGACCTGCTGAGGCAGCGGAAACGACCCTTCAGTAGGCCGAATGCCTGTTCAATGACTACACGGGTACGTGAGTGGGCATGGTTGTAGTCCTCCTCATGCTGGTCCCGTGGGTTCCGGACTGGTGTGAGGAGCCATCTCTTCAGTGGATATCCAGCATCACCTGTATGTGGACGAGAAACGTATGATGTGGAATGCCATTGCTACGTACGCACACCCCCCCCCTTCCTGCCAGGTCATTGCCGAATCACATACCCCACATTATCATGCATGTAATGAGACTCACCGAGTAGCCAGGATCTGTTCCCTGCGTGTCGCTCCATGTAGCGTGGTATTGTAGAGTTCCTCAAGACCATAGAATCATGGGTTGATCCAGGGAATCGGGCACAACAATGTGTAATGATCCTGTTGGAGTCACACACCATTTGTACATTCAGAGAATGAAATTGTTTTCGGTTGCGGTACTGGGCCTCCATGGCATGGGGGACGACCAATTCCACATGGGTGCAGTCGATGGCACCAATGCAACCCGGTATACCGGCAAGTGCATGGAATCCCACTTTTGTGTTGGTAATTTCCTGCTCCGAGCGTGGTAGAGAGATGTAGTCGTCTGCGTGCTGCAGGAGGGCATCGAGCACTTGCAATAGTGTCCGTGAGAACAGTGGCTGAGAAATGCCATGCAACTGTCCAACTGTGTGCTGGTAGGTGCCTGTGGCCAGGAAGTGGAGTACAGACACCACCTTCAGTAGGGGTGGGATGGCGGTTGGGCTATCTATCATGCTGACAAGGTCAGCCTGTGTCATGTCCACAATGGCGGCTATGGTGTCCCGGTCCAGACGGTAGAGGGTGTGGATCTGCTCATCAGTGAGGTTGAACGGATGTGCTCGGAGGCGTGGGATTGCGGGCTGCCTGCGTGGTGGTAGTGGCTGTGCTGGCGGCCCTTGCTGGCCCTGCCTTGGCCTCCTCCTCCTCCTGCGTCTCCTCCGTGCGGCCGGTTGTAGTTGGTGTTCGTCTTCTTCTTGGAGTTGGAGTACTTGCAGTGCTATCAGGTCCCCCAGGGCCAACATCGCGAGTCCTGCCGGTAGCATTTCGGTGTGGTTGTGGGAGGAGACTGGCTGTGCAATTTATGTGTTTTCAGGCTGTATGGCCTCCACCTGTGGTGATTAATTCCACCTGTGCAAACTGCTCTCCCCTTTGGCTGAGCACGTCCCGCGCACAACGCTGCAATTCGGGGAATGGCATCTTGCTATTGCAATCATGTATTTGTACCCGATGGCCGTGTAAGATTGGTTGATATGTTCATTCTGCTGTGGTCCCATTGTTTCACATACTATCTGTGCAGTCGCGAACAGACTTGTGAAGGGTCAGTGGAACGTAGTACTCGAGTAACGGTGGGCCCTCATGCATCACTGTACCGAGTTGCAACGACGGGCGGGGCGTCCCATTTGTGGGTGAAGGCAGTTGCCATTTTCACACACAGCCGCACTCGATGGAATAATTAGTGATTTCAAACGGCCACAGATGCCTCTTCGACGTGATGTTGCAAATGAGGTATTCGAAGGGCGGCGCTTTCGGTTTTCAGCTAGCGGCGAGGAAATGCCCACAGGTCTGACTGCAAATATAACATACTATTGTTCAATGTCCTTGAGACAGGGGCCATGGCGAGGATGCAATGATTGATATGAATAGTTTCGGATGCGCAATAGCGACGTGGGCGATGAGGCCGGACGTTCCCAAATACATGTTACTTCACTACACTGGAATTACGGGCTGGGGCACTGTGGATTTTGCAGGCTGCATAACGCACAGACTCAATGGATATTTCTAATGTTATGTGAGTAAATATTCAGGCGTTTTAATCCCGGGATGAGGGAATGATGAATGGATGCATGGGCAGGTGATTTGATACAGAGTTTGCCATGTACAGGGCTTCTTGGGATCTATCCGCCTCCCCTACGCTATGTGATGCAGGGCTGCCATAGTGGGACCATCGTCTATCTGGCCTTGTTGAGCCCTCCCTGTCTCGACGCGCCCTCAGACACTTGTGTCCATGCACGTTAACATTCCCATCTGATGGATTCTGTTTTGACAGACGCATGCACAGGTACACTCGTTTGTGATGGTGTTTGCACCTCGATATAGATGGTTATGAGTCGCAAGTGGTTTTGGGGTGGTGATGATCCTTTGGAGTGGGCTAGCATGCATATGGCTGTGGATTTAGTGTGATCATTGAAGTGAGTTGTTCGAATGTAGTTCTGATGGCCATTCTGTTCTTTTTCTTTTCTTTTGGTTGACAGGTATCTCCTCCCCTTTTGCCACTGCCATCTGTATGCCACTCCTGCAGATGGGTTTTACTCCCGACACCTGCTGCTTCATGTTAATCAGTGGAGCAGCATTACGATCTTATGGGACGATCGCCAATGGCCCACATGCCCTTACGCAGTACTGGTGGCTCGGAGCAACATTTCGGCCTTTCAGCTGGACTAGTGCCTCCCCATTGGGACGGCCCTGCGGTTCTGTGCGCTTCCATGTTGCCTTTTCGTACGTGAATGTGGCTCTGTGTACCATGAGGGAACAGGGCGTCACACAAGTAGTGGCTGGTCATTTCTTGCGGATGCAGCCCACAATGGTGAAAAGTGTTTTGGAGTTCATGGCCTGATGGCTGTATGGGCTTGGTGATTTTGATGTGCATTAAATTTCTATACTGATTTGGCCCGTGTAGCGTTCTTCTTTGCAAGTGATGTGGCATATGCCTATTTGGGGGGCGATGTATTGTGAGGAGATCTGCATTGGGTTCCAGCTTCGGAGTTTAGTTGCGTGGTATTGTACTGGGCGCGTTTGCCTACGAAGCCCGTGAGGTCAGGGATGGGGGCTGCCAATATGACAGTTTGAATGTTGTCATGCTCAGGGGCGGGGGATTGGGTTTTGTGTAACAGATGCCGGTCAGCCAGGTGGACTGGTGGAATGATGTGATTCTCGGAATATTGCTGGTCACAGGTGCCTGTGTTTGCGTGCGTTTCTTGGTGGGGGACTGTGGTCATGTCCATTGGGATGGCTTCTGTATTCGTGCCATCTGTGCCCTGCAGCTCCCATTGGCCCCTGTTGTGTTTCTTTTGTTCGTTGGCATGCATGGGTGACTTGTACATTTCAATGGTTGCATTGTGACTTCATTGCACCTACGGGGAGTTGTACTTTGTGGCCAGGGAGCGGTGTACAGGCACTCAGTGGGGCCGTTTACGGTTGATTCGCGATGCCGTACTTCTCACCATGGCGGAATGGTACATTCCGCCATGCTTGATGGCGTTAGGTACATGTCCGCTAGGGTCGGAATTGGCGTACCCTTGCGCCATGGTGGTGTTTGCGGTTTGGCATGGCGCGCGCGCGCGTGCTTGGTGCAGTTAGCGTTGGCGTTCACTACGGTGTCGCTAATGGCTTCGTACTTTGCGGTGACGGGTCATAGTCGCACCGAGCGCTATTCGATGGCGGTATTGCATTTCCGCCATCGTTTTCCGAATTCCGCAAGGGTCGTAATGAGGGCCATTGTCTGTTGAAAATGCTTCTCTCTCTGGCTCCTCTAGAAGTTCCAGTCCTAAAAGACCCCGGATGCCTAAAGAATTGGTTGGTATGTATGAGCCTAAGTTGGATGTGTTGGATTGGTTGTCTCTGTTTGAATATAATCATGGGCTCCAGAACATCACAGGAAATGACTTACTCACCTGGGTGTTCTCTAGGCTTCCCCCTGTTGCAACTGATGTGGTAATGGAGTTGGGGGAGGAGGATAGGAAAGAGTATGAATGTGTGAAACTAGCTCTGATAGCTAGATTTGGGAAGACCCCTTCCCAGTATCTTAAGAGGTTTAGAACCCTCAAAAAGCATGATGGTACCCCTTGGGCTACCTGGGTGAGTGAAGGGTTGAAAAACTTAGAGGGATGGATTAAGGGTTACAAGGTGAACACTTATGAAGGTATGAAGAATCTTTTTATGTTGGAGTCAATTTATGATGCCTGCTCTCCTGAGCTCAGACAGCACTTGGCTGATTCGAAGGAATTAGATTCCAGAAAGCTAGCTAAGGCTGCTGACTTGTGGGTTGCCAACAGGGCCACTCAGAAGGATTCTGGGGTAACTCAGAAGAAGGATGAGGGGAAACAGCCAAAAAAGGACTCCAAAGAGAATTCTAATACTGCAAATTCCGAAGAGGGCCCCAAACCAGACCATAAGGGTAAGCCACCAGGAAAACCACAGCAGAATAGTGTACCTTATGGTGCCAAACCAGAGGGAGGCCAGAACAAGCCACCATTCCAGAAGGCATTCGGTAAATGCTTTGTTTGTGGCTCTACTGACCATGTGAAAGGAGATCCCAGATGCAAGGGTAAACCTTCAGGGATCCAGCTTGCCTCCTTAGCCTTCGCTCCAGTAGAGGAAGTCACAATGGCTAGTGGAAACTTTCTACTGCTGGCTGATGAACCGATTGGTGTCTCAGCCAGTGTTTCTTTAGTCTCTCTGGGGTTGTGGGAACAACAGAATTTAGATGTGTATAATTCTATCCCAGATAATACTAAAGAGTATTATAAAGATAGTGTCCAGGTGAATGGTCAGGAGACTCCTGCCATTAGGGACACTGGGGCCAGCATAACTGTGGTAGATGAATCATTTTTCAAGGCAGAGGATGTTGCTAAGGCACCCAAATGCCTCACCAAGTTGGCTGGAGGGCCTGTGCAGATGTGTCCCCAGTTACCAGTTCTCATCCAGTGTAATGATATGGCTGTAAAGATACCTGTCAGTATACAATGTGAAGTACCAGGTAGGGTTCTGTTGGGTAATGACCTGAAAGCTCTTGGAGTTGTGTCACATACCCCCAGACCTCCTAGGAAAAGGTTACAGGAGCTCACAAAACCTGCAAGAGAGAAAACCCTGCGAGGGTTATCTAAGGAGATGATGACAGAGATCACTCCTCTTCCACTGGAGCAACTCACTGCAGTAACTACCAGATCATGAGCAAAGGGGCAACCCAAGACTCCTAGGAAAAAGCCAGCAGCAAGCACTCCAGTGCTTCCAACAAGGACTTCCCCTCGGTTGTCCACAGTTACACCTGTAACTCCACCTCCAGCTGAGGCTGAGAGGGAGGTACAACCCTGTGTGGTTGAACTAGACTCTGAAGAAGAGCTAGTGGGAGGCCAAGAACTTATTGGAGATCTGGACCCTGAGGACCATCCTGAGCTGCAGTCTTTACTGGCGGAAGGTGGGCCCAGCAGGGCAGCTTTTCGTAAAGGACAAAGAGAATGTCCAACTCTGGAGGGTCTCCGCCACCAGGCCGCTTCTCAGGCTGATGGGCAAGAGCCTGGGAAGTATAGGTTGCACTGGGAAGATGGCCTCTTCTACAGTGAACCAACTGAGTCTGAACCTGGAGACTACAAGCGCCTTGTAGTACCTCAAGAAAACAGACAACAGTTCTTGCACTTAGCCCACGAGATTCCTTTGGCTGGTCACTTGAGTTTCAAGAAGACCAAGGAAAGGCTCTCACTCTACTTCTATTGGCCAAAAATGGGGGCTGAAGTAGATAAGTTTTGCAAGAGCTGCCATACCTGCCAAACTTCTGGTAAGGTTGGCTCCAAAATTTTGGCACCTTTAGTGCCTCTCCCAGTTGTGGGAGTCCCATTTGAGAGGGTAGGGATTGACATGGTTGGTCCCCTTGATCCCCCAACCTCCTCAGGCAACAGGTTTATCCTTGTTGTAGTAGACCATGCTACTAGGTACCCTGAGGCAATTCCTATGAGGACTGTTACAGCTCCGGCTGTGGCTAAGGCCCTCCTTGGTATTTTTACCAGGGTTGGGTTTCCTAAGGAAGTAATATCCGACAGGGGGTCAAACTTTATGTCCCACTACATGAAAGCCATGTGGAAAACCTGTGGAGTTACTTACAAGTTCTCAACCGCATACCACCCCCAGACAAATGGGTTGGTAGAAAGGTTTAACAGAACCATGAAGAGCATGATAGGTACTTTAGAGGAACCTCTGAAAAGAAAGTGGGACCTTCTACTGCCATGCCTTCTCTTTGCTTATAGAGAAGTCCCTCAGGAGGGAGGAGGTTATTATCCCTTTGAACTTCTCTATGGCCATCCAGTCAGAGGTCCGTTGGCCCTGATTAAGGAGGGATTGGAAGGTGCTCCTCCCCTCAAGCCAGTCAGAGTGACTGACTATGTGATAGGTCTCCGGAGGAGAATGTCACACATGATGGCAGAAGCTAGTGATAACCTGAAAGCTGGACAAGCTTTGGTCAAGCATTGGCATGATCACAAGGCTAACATGGTTGAGTTCACTCAAGACCAGCTAGTTCTCGTTATGCTCCCAACAAGGCAGAGGGCCTTGCAAGACAAATGGATGGGACCCTTCAAAGTTGTGGGAAAACTTGGGGAGGTCAACTATCTGGTGGATCTGGGCAGACCCAGGGAAGCTCCTAGAGTCTTCCACACCAACCGACTAAAAGTGTACGTCTCCAGACCTGAAGTAGGAGCCTTGCTTCTAGCTTCAGCAGCAGAGGAAGAAGAGAGTGAATCTCTCCCTGATCTCCTCAGAGGTGTACCTTTAGATGAGAAAATTGAAGGCGTCAATCTCTCTTCAGATCTGGCACCTGAGCAACAAGAGGAGTGCAAATCTATGTTAAATCAGTTTGCCTCCCTGTTCTCACTCTCACCAGGCTTGACCCCTTGGGGACAGCATGAGATACTCACTGGTGACTGTCTGCCAGTCAAAAGCAGAGGATACAGAATGTCAGAAAATGTGAGAACCCATATCGAAGGGGAGGTCAAGAAGATGCTTGATCTCGGGGTAATAGAGCCCTCTACTAGTCCCTGGTCTAGCCCAGTTGTGTTAGTACCAAAGGCAGGATCCAAAGACTTGAGATTCTGTGTGGACTATAGAGCTCTTAATGCAGTCACTAAGACTGATGCCCACCCTTTGCCAAGGACAGATGTGTTGGTGGATAAACTTGGTACCGCCAAGTACATCAGCACATTTGTCCTTACGTCAGGCTATTGGCAAATAGCCTTGACAGACCATGCCAAGGAGAAAACTGCATTTTCAACCCCAGTTGGCTTGTACCAATTTAAGGTCATGCCTTTTGGATTAAAAAATGCGCCTGCTACATTCCAAAGGATGGTGAGTCAAGTTCTAGCTGGGATGGAGAACTTCTGCATGGCATACTTGGATGACATTGCAGTTTTCAGCCACTCCTGGGAGGAACATGTGAACCACCTGGGACATGTTTTACAGGCTATTGAGCATGCCAATTTGACTATCAAGGCAAGTAAATGCCAGATTGGTCAAAGTGAAGTGGTCTACCTTGGGCATGAGGTAGGAGGTGGAGAAATAAGGCCTTTGCTCAGCAAAATTGAAGCTGTGCAAAATTGTTCAAGGCTACTATCTTTATTTATTTAATTACGATAGCCTCGAACATACCGCCGGTTTATTTAATTATTATTAATTCTCCGGTTGATATTTTTTGCCAAAACTAGGTTCTAAAATGGCGTTTGTGTTCTCTTCTGTGACTCCAACCCAAGTCGAGCCCTTTGTTCCACCTTTTGGCGGGCTTCTCCACAGAAGCCCTCCAAAGTGGTGCCACTCTGTCTGGGGTACTTAGGAGGGGTGGAGGGGGATTTAGGCACCCTGGACTGAGTTGCCTAGGCAACTCTTGTCGCACTCCGTCCTGATTGGCCCAAGTGGTGATCCGGCCGGCTCACCACTTAGCATGTTTGAGTGACAGCTAGGCTGAGTGAATGGGGGTTTTCTGCATAAAAGCAGGGCTTTGGGACTGGAACTTCAGAAGTCGCCACAGGACCTAAGAATCCGACGAGGGAGAAGCTGAGCCGACCTGCCACGATGACACCACCGGTGGAGCCCTGCTGGATCGTCTCACCAATTTTCCCAACGACAGAGATCTCCTGCCGGAAAGTCTTCTTCCTTTGACTGGTGGGGATAACCAGTTTCACCGTCTTTTCGCCTTCCCGACGCATCTCGTGGCCGCCTTGCCTGTGCCAAGCACCCCGGCAACCGGAATACCACGTTTTACCACGACCGCGAAATAAAGGGTAATACCTTTAACCGGAAAACTCCGCGGCTGGTTTCTTCCCTGGCAGTGCAACGACCTTCAGCTTTCCTCCAAGTCGAGATCTTCTCTTCCCCTGGACGGCGCAGAGACTTGCACCTGCTGCCAGGAACAACTGCCACCGCTGGAGGCTCCTTCCCACTTAAGGTACCGTGTTCCGCCTGGCTTCCCTTGCCACCGACTGTACGGGGTAGATTTAGCCCCCGGCTTTCGAACCTGGGTTAGCCTGGGACACACTGGCTAAACTTTTCTGAGCCTCTCTAAACTCTTTTCGAACTCTCTGCAAGACTTTCAAAGCCTAGTGTAACTGTGTGATCTTGGGCACATTTGTGCTCTGCTCTCTCTAAGAGTGGGACCAGCCTATGGACTTTGGCTCACAAGTGACTTTTGCTCTTCTGCCTTGCTAAAAGTGTTCCTAAATCTTAGAGTGGTGAATCTTTCCATATTCTGTCTTTTTCCCTCCCGTCTTCATGAACTTATTGGAGTGCCATCTATAGTTAAGCGCTCACCTCTGTCTGGAAATAAGTGGTGTTAACTAAGACTTATCTGATAAGGAATAAGGGTTGTATATATCATAATAGTAACTGTGTTTAGAGTGTTTTACAATAAGGGTGCTGGAGTGTTTCAAACAGTGTGTTTTAAATAAATAATTATATACTTTGATACCAAAGCTCTGGTCAGTGTTTGCTTGTATTATTGTATCTGAGTGCCTATTGTGTATACTTTGCATACTGCCTAACTCTTCTTGAGGGAAGTCTGACTGCCCAGCCACAGCTCCCAGGTAAATCTGGGTGGTACAGACTGCTACCAAGTGGGTTTACTGCTAACACCTGTAGTCCTAAATCTTTTGCAGTGTTCCCAAAGGGAACTGCACATGTTTCTGCCTAACACTGCTTGAATGTTAGTGCACCAAGACTTATCTTTGGTGCAGGTGTCTACTGGAGGAGGAGAGTCTAATTCCCTTAGAATGACAAAAAATTCTCTTGTATTGGAGTTAGCTTTATTGATTCTATTGTTGTACGTGTCTCTTTTAGTTTGTATAATTTCAGCTTTATATCTGGTGGAAATTTGGAGAGATGTTCCTTGTTCTCTAGTGTGGGGTTATTTTTCCAGGAAGATTCAGCAGTTCTTTTTTGGTTCTGTAATGCTTTCAGATTAGGGGTAAACCATAAGTTTAGGTGCGCACGTGGTTTACTTTTGGCAGTTTTAGAAGAGCTATTTTGTCAATAGCTTGGTTGATAGTGTCTTTGTAGAGGTCTACAAGAGCTGTAGGGTCTGATTTGATAGCGGAGAATTTAGTGATAGGTTGGAGTAATGGTGGTAGGTTCTCAATTGTTATATTATGTTTATTTCTAGTAGGAACTAGAGGAGCTATGTTGTTAGCCAGAGTATGATGGGGACAATCGTGTTTAGAGAAGGAGATAAGGTTATGATCAGTCCAGGCACAAGGCTCATTGGAAGTGATTCTAATATCACAATTTAGGTCAGCTAGCTAGTCTAGCGTTCTACCTTTAGTGTGAGTAGGCAAGTTAATTTGGTGGGTGAGGCATAATTTGGTGATGGTATTGGATAAAGAGGTAGCATTATCATCTTTGGGGTCATGTAGCCCCAGAAAAACCTTGAGCATTCATGGCAGTAGCTGACATTGGGTAGTTCCCCTCCCTAACACACGAGAAAATATTTTGTCACCTATAGTTACTCCGATCTGTGGTTCATCGTGTGGGTCAGGTGCAACAGATAGGATTGAACACATCAAGTCTGCCTTTGGGCTGTCCTATTGTGGGTATAGGTTCATTCCTGTCCCAGTGAAATGGTTTCCCCCTACCACTGTCACATTCCCTAATCTCAGTGTGGGTACTTGTGTCCTGTATTTGGGTTCCAGGTCGCCACAGTATTCTGTTTCACTGGCGCTGGTGTATGTATTTGCGCTTGATGTGTTTGTATCTGTGGCTGTTGTGCCTGCTTCTGTGGCTGTTGTGCAGGTTGTATTTGTGGCACAGGTATCTGATACTGTGTGTGATCTTGGACATAATATTCTAGTGCCTCTGCGCTACAAGGTGGAGGATATGTTGTCCCCCCTCTTGGATTCTGCCAGTTGTGTTGTATTCCACTTCTACATACTCGTGCTATGAGCCCCATCTTCCAACATGTCCAGCACTGCTGCGGAAGTCCCATAGGTCGTAACTGTCTCCCAATAAACCCTCCTCCTTGCGGTACCTCTAGGGGCGAATCCTCTTCCTGGCGGCCAATAATTGTACTCTGCCCTTCGTGTGACGTTCCCTCCAGCTATTGGTTACCCTTGCTTTTATTCTAGGTTCTGGACTCCAAACTTCCATTTGTTTTGGTTGTGTCTGCTGTCGCCTACTTGTCTCTCTGTGTAGGCACCACACCCTGTTATATAGTGTCTTGGTTGTGAAGGGCAGTTGGTCCCTTGAAGAAGTTCTTAGTATTAAACATTTTTTTAACAATTAAAAGAATGAAACATGTTGGGCGAGTTTGTTGTGCACTGGAAAATAGAGCAGTGTCTATAACAACATATTGGGTTGTACTTGGTCCCCTTGTGGCAGAGAAGGGACACGCATACACTGACCAGTGTTATAGGTCTATGGAGGCAACCTGTAGCTGAGGAGCCCCCGAGTTCTGCATACCAACGCTTTGTTTGCACATCATTGTTGTATCGCTTCTTGTTTTTTGCACTGTAGAAGCTAGTTTTGTATAGGAAGGGTGTTTTTTAGTACTGTACACTTTAATTCTTTTGCACTAGGGCTATTGTGGTTTTAGAACATAGGAGATGCAATGATATGTTGTTTTTATACTGTATGTGTTTTATAATGTTACTTTTTGTACATTGTCTTTTTAAATTGTGTCAATCTCATCTGTTTTTTCTTAATAACTTGTATGTTTATACATGTTTTGCACATAATTTTTGACTCAGTACCTATTTGGGCCATGGACTGAGTTGTCCAAACACTAGAAGGGAGTCTGGAGAGACACCTGGATTCTTTGGTCTTGGATTGTCCGTTTCTAACAGTGGGGCTGAATCCCTGTGTCTTTAAATCTTTCCTCTGGTCTCTCTTTGTATTAGTTTGGCAACTCTGGTGTAACCACTCCCCCTCTGCTGGTCAACATCGCTCCTTCCATTGACATTTTTGACAATTTCTTCTGTACTAACTTTGCTTCCTCTATTCTTGTTTCTTCAAGTTTCTTTTCTTTCTGTTCTTCTGTAATAACCGACAATGGTGAACTCTGGTCAATTGAACGTTGGGTCAGATTGTCCATTTATGGCCATGCTATATATTGCAGTCACCCTCCCACTTCTCTAATAATGGATATTGTGGGGGTGGGAGGCTCTGTTGCGCAAGATGGAGAGATAGACGCTCTTTCTCCAGCTCCGCTCCGACGTCATACTGGCGAGGCCTAAGGTGCCTCCAAACAGCACTGATTGCGGTCATGCAGGCAGGAATTGTCATCGGAACGGGTGGGGCCAAGGGGGGCTGTACCAACGGCAGTGCGGCAGTGCCAGCGGGGTGATTTTGACTCCCATTTGAGTGGAGCCGGCAGAGGCAAGATGGTGGCGTATGGTGGCTTCCGAAGCCTGTGAGGAGGGGGCCGAGGCACGAGTACCTTGCAGGGAGCCTGTGAAGGGCCCTGACTTCATGATTACAGCAGCTGGGACAGAGCAGAAGTGAGGAGCCTGAGTTTCGGGATCCACGAGAGAGTGGTGTCATGGTGAGAGCTTCCCACATGGTCCTGCAGCAACGCTGGTACAGACAGTGGAGGGGTGGGAGCAGGGGACAGATCTTGGCTCCCACCCGCAAATTTAATGGGAGCTGTGCCTGTGCGCCCCACTGGGAGCCAGTTTGAGGAACTGCACTGAGGGGCAGGCAGGTCATGGCCTGGTGACTGCAGCAATCCACAGAGGCAACATGGTAAGGAGCGTGGGGAGGAGGAGGAGTGAACGCTAAAGACAAGAGGCAATGAAAGGGTGGCAGAACCCGGGTGTCATTCACCAGCACAAGGAAGGAGGACTTAGCCTGGGATAGGTGTGGGCAGGCAGTAGAGCAGCCGCACCAAGGTGCACACAAGCAGCGGGGAGGGCAGGACCTACCCTGCCACATGAGAACTGCATGGTACATGGCGCAAAAGATTGTCAAAGTCATAAAGAGGAAAGAGCGCACTGGCAGAGTTGTGTCCCCAATAGCAGGGTGCAAGGAGAGTGGGTGCGAGGAGAGGAGCAGGAAGTGCCCCAACGGAGCATCTGCAGGGTAGCAGAAAGAGTGGCAGGGTGCAGAGCGGAACCCACTAGGTGGAGGGGCTGTTATTGTAAAAGAGAAGGGGAACAAAATGCCAGTGCAGGCAAGAATGAATACATTTACGGTAACCCCAAAAGACCCCCTAACTCATGACACAGATGAAAAGGACACTGGATTGAGAACACCACAGGCCTGAGTGAACCTTTGGCTGCTATCCAGGACTCCAAATCCTCGCTGGAGGGCAAAGTGGATTCAGTAGGCGGAGAGGTGAGCTTCCTGCGACATGACCTACAGAAATTGTTGACTAGAGGGGGGATGCGGAGCAAAGGATTTCAGAGATAGAGGACGTGATGCAGCCGATGCAGAAGGATATTCAAGACCCGAAGAGCAGAGCAAAGCTCTTAGAAGATAGGGTGGAGGACGCAGAGGGGAGGGCCCATCGCAATAATATAAGGATACTGGACCTCCTGGAGAAAATTGAAGCCCCTTCCATGGAGCTGTAGCTTAAGGGGGGTTGACTGAGTGGATGGGGCCATCTGGGCTGTCGTGATTCTTCTCAGAGGAATGAGAACAGTGCATACCGAGCAGAGGGGGAATCCGAGGAGCCCATCCCAGACCCGTAATAGCTAAGTTGCTAAACTATCGTGATCGGGATGCAATACTACAGATGTCACGGAAGAAAGATCCCGTCATGATAAATGGCTCTAGAACATCTGTATACCCGGACTTCACGAGGGCAGTGCAGAAGGCTAGACAAACCTTCGAGGAAGTCAAGAAACGGCTAAGTCAAATACGCCATGCTGTTTCCAGCAACTCTCAACATTGTGCAGTTCTTCCACTCCCCGCAGGAGGCCTGGGATTATACAGACAGTGAAGGAATGGGCCGAAAGGAAACATTCACGAGAGGAGGTTAGGAAGCTGCCAGGATGTGAGAGTGACCAGCAGGGGGTTAAGACTGGTGACCAAGGTACTATGTGTATTCAGAACAGGATGGAGCGCATTATTGAGGCCTGCACATGGCCTGGTTATAAGTGACATAGTCGGAGCTGAGCTGGAGAACTGTGATGAGCACACAACCCCCAGATCGCCCGCCTACAGGGAAGGATGATCATTGTTTTGGCTTTTGTTGTAGGCCGACAGATGCTTCAGGTTGGGAGAAGCATAGGGAGGGATGCGGGATGTTGGGGAAGTTATACGTTTGGTTACAGGTTTTTCATGGTGCAGTGAACCGGAAAGGTGAGGGAGGGGGCATACATTGGCATAGCCAGGGATGTAAGGGTCACCAAAGGTCTGAGACGCTGGATAGGAATGGTGGAGGGGGATAGGCTGCAGAACAAAGTCCTTCAGCTGCATGTCATTGAACGTCAATGGGATCTTAGATAAGATCAAACAGGCACTGGTGGAGAAATCCTTGGCGGCCCACCAGGTGGACAAAGTGCTATTACAAGAGACACATATGCTGGGGACGGTGTGTAACTTTTTGGGGAGTGGTTACCAGGGGAGCCAGGAGGTGGTAATTCTAATCAAGAAACCATTGCCTTTGCTGGTGCAGAAGGTGGAGAGGAACCAGGGAGGGAGTATGATCCTCGTGAAAGGCACACTATGGGGTGAAACACTGTGTATTATTAATGTTTATGCCCCTCCGACCTTGCAAGCAAAGACGTTGAAGAAGGTGCACGCCATGTTGGCTAAGCATGGGAGGATGTCACGCTGGTGGGGGGGACTTTAATGACAGAGTGCAACCCAAGAACGATAGGAAACCATATAGGGAGGAGGGCAGTCGAAGTCACATCCTCTGATGAAGCTTACCTCCTTCACAGAGTCAACAGGGTTGCGGGATGTATGGAGGGATATGCAGCCCGGGAGTGGGGCTTCTGCTTTTTCTCCAACGCGCACTCGTCCTTCTCCCGAGCATTATGGTGGGCAGGGTAACCAAGGCCAGGTTCCTCCTAAGGGGTATCTCAGATGATGCCCCCTTATGTTTAACGATACGGGGAGCAGAGATCTGGCGGTTGAATGCATACTATCTGAAAGACATGAGGATAGCCGAGGCTCTCAACATGGTTTGAGAAACCAAAGGGTGTCTCACCCGCTCGCTAGTCCTCAGGGACTTGTCATCCAGGTGGCCAGGACATGGCCATCATCTTTGGATCCCGTTCCTGGGGGTGTACCAGTGTGTGAGGATCACATGGGGAGGTGTTTTCGGGAAGTAGGGGTGAGGCACCCGATGGTGAGATGCAGTATTCCCGCCTTTTCATTCATCTACCTCATCCTATTTTGTAGGATTTTCCAAAGTCCCACCCCCCCCTTTTTACACAAACACTTTGCTGAGGAGGAGGGTGACTTAGAGTAATCAGACTAACTCTCTCACATTGTACTGGACATGACCTGTTAATCGGGTCTGGCAAAGTCAGGCACTTTACTCGAAGTGCATATACCTAATACCAATTAGCTCTCCTCACACAAATAAAAGGCAACACCTAAAGACACACTCTGAGCAAGGCGGAACACAAGTACGAGCAGAACTTCTGAGACAAAGGCACACCTACTGGAGCAGAGAGGCAGACCAAGGGACGAAAGCAGCGGGTCCAAAACCCAAGAGTTCCCTGCTGGAGGTCATTGCCTCTGACAGGCCGCAAAGGAAACGTGGAGAAGGCCAGATCCCACAAGTGAAGACTCAATTGTGTTTCAAGGATGCCAGCTACTCTCCCGGGTGAACGGCAGAGTTGGGGAGGCAAGTGGATGAAACGTGAAGAAAGGCAGACCTGTGAATGAACTTTGAAGTAAGGACAGCTGTGAGATCAGCGATACTAAGTAACAGAGTGGTCCGGCGAAAGAAAGTAGACCACTTGAAAGTCTCTGTGAAAGGTAAATTCAGCCTCATTACGAGTTAGAAGGTAAGTGTTAAAATTGGTGGTAACTGAGTTATCGCCAATTTTACCACTACGTTAAATTATGAGGTTGGGTTTTGAGTGGAGGATTTACCTCCAGAAAAACCCTGGAGGTAAATCTTCTCCCTCAATGCCAAGAAATCGACTGAATTGGCAGAATTACTGCAGCAGTAATTCAGCCATGTTAATTCTGCACAAAAAGCCTCAATGGACCGAAATATAAATGGGGAATTACAGTGCCACCACCACTTGTAATCAGGTGGAAATTCCGCCTGACCAAGTGGCAGTAACAATAATTCCTTAGGGCAATTATTTGGCAGATTTACAGCCGAATTTCCACCTAACTCGTAATGAGGCTGTCATGTGCCTGGGCGCATGGCGACTTTGGCATCAGTGGAAGAGGTTCCACCATTGATGTTGCCGCCACGAAATCTCTGCGTCTTTTCATGCGGTCTAGTTGTTTTTTCAAGATGAGGGCCTTATCAACTTCCGTCCCGGTGGTCCGGTGCGTTGCAACTGCGGTATTGCTTTTGCTGCTACCTCAACGCTAGTGCTTTGCATTTTCCCTTGCTTTTGTTCCACACCGGAACACTGTCTTTTCTTTGCTCGCTCTCTAGCGTGCACTTCTCCCTCTCTATTTCACCACGTTCTCTAGCGGATACTTTCTTACCGTCATTAGGGTGGTGCTTTCTTTCTCTGGCTGTCTCGCTTTCCTTTGCTCCTCTCTCTTTGCTTTCGGACTGCTTGGCCTTCCCGCTGGTATCCTTCTGGCGATTTGCATCCCAACGCTGTATCTTCTCCTTAGGATTACCGTTACCCCAGTGCTTCCACATTTTGATCAAGGACTTCCTGCTGGGCAACGGCTCATTTCCAGCCTTCCCCGAAAGGCTATTGGACCTCATTTCTCTCTGCCGGTTCCGGACTGAGATCACAGATTTCTTTGCACTTTGCTACGTGATTGCCACTATTCAGCTCTTTGGGTTTTTTGTGCCTTAGAGGCTTTTTCCTCAATCCGGCTGTCCCGGAAGGGGGGCCCCGTCGCTGATACAACAGTGGAACAGTAACAGTGGCTTCTTACCGGGGTAGACCACTGCTCAACAAAAAAAAAGAGATTTCAACACCCAGAGGAGATCGCTGAAGTAGGAATTGGAAACAGAGACTTCAGACTCAGGTGAGGAAGGGGAGTTCAGTGGATCTGGGGAAGAAGATTTGACAGAGGCCCATTGTTTGAAGCAATAAAGTGAATGAACAGCAAAAGTGAAGTAAGCAAGAGTAACTAAAGCATGGGAGAGTGAAAGTTAAAACGTGAACTTTGAGTCAAAGTCGTCCTGCGATGGTCTGTAAAGAAAGCCACACACATTCCAAAGTCTTTGACATCCGAAAGTGGTACGAGACCCGAAGTATAATAAGCTTAGGGAAGGGAGCCCCCTTATAAGTTTGTATTGAACTTTGTCGTGAGCAGTTTGAGCCTGACAGAGGGGGACCTACGTGAACTGTGTGGTGAAAGGTCTGAGCCCGACAGAGGGGGACATTTGTGAACCTTTTGTTGAAGCATTATTTTGGAAGTCAAGAAAAGAGATTGGTTGTGTCGCCCAAAGTTTGGTATTGCTTCCCCTTCCCAGTCGGGCCTCAATCCATGTTTTGGAACTGTTTATTGTGTTGGAAGCTGAGCCACAGTGTGTCATCCTGCCTACAGGGACAGCCTTACTCCATGAGGTCTAACGTGGGGAGGAGAGCTGGTTCAACCACATTTATTCTTTTGGACACTGATTTTTCCTTTGCATACTTTTACACTTTTTGTACAAGAGATAGGGCAGGCATTAGGTTTTTGTTAGTATACGCCATTTTGATTTGACAGACTCCACTAGGACTGTTTTGTTTATCGTTTGATGGATGAGACTACTCCCATTTTAGTTATAGGGCAAAGTAGGAGTTTCTCCAGCCCAAACATCTTCAACGAAGGATTTACAAATTGTATCCATTGTGTCAGTATCATACTTGTGATACCATGCCTCCCCTACAATGGGGATGGCTGAGAGCCACTCCACACTCTGGGAGGCGTACAAAACAGTGTTACGGGGAAGGGCAATGCAGGTGGTTAAACAAATTCTTAGGGAGTGCAGAGAAAAGCTGGATGTGCTGGAGCGGCAAGTAGAGGCTGCAGAGGCAAAGATGGTGCAGCATTGAACGGACACAAACAGGAGGTCCCTCATTAAGGTCTAGCAGTACAGATCAGCGGCCCGGGACAAGGTGAAAGCAGCCAATTGGGATAGGCAGGCAAGGGTGCTTGATGCGGGTGACAAGTGCAGCAGACTGTTGGCATGGTTGAAGAGGAAGGATGAATGGGACGAGGTGGGTAAGGGGAATTAGAAGGCCGAATGTGGCGCTCGATTCCAAGAATCGAGATATAACTGAGGCGTTTGTGGCATATTATGCAGTTATATCGGGACCCGCTAATAGGGGACGTGGCCAGGATTGTGTGCTACATAATAGAGACGGGGCTGCCGCAGGTGACCCCGGAGCACACGGAGAGACTGGACCTAGACCCGATAGGGGTTTGGGGGGGAAACCCAAACCGCAATTATTCAACTCCAATTCGGGAAATCCCTGGGTCCAAATGGATTCCCTGTGGAATTCTGGAAGATGGTAGGGCAGGATCCAGCGGAGGTAATGAGGACCATGTTTGTGGAGAGCCTGGTGAGGGGCATACTACTGGAGGACCTAAGGCAGGCAATGATCGTAGTATTACACAAGGAAGCGAAGCCGCCAGACCAATGTAGTGCGTATCGCCCGATCTCCCTGATTAACGGGAATGTGAAAATACTGGCGAAGGTCATAGCCAATAAACTATTACCATTCATCGGGGCATTGATACACCCCGATCAATGCAAGTTCATTCCGGGAAGGGCCACCAGGATGAATATCAGACACTTACATAATGCACTGAGTGTGGCCTCCTCCCTCAAGGGACCACATGCAGTGATGGCGATCGACTTGGAGAAGGAGCTCGACTCCGTGTGGCGGGAGTATTTGGGGGCATTAATGAAGGGGTTTGGCTTTGGACTGAGGTTCATAAGCTGAGTTAAACTTTTACATACGCATCCGGTGGCAAGAATTAAGGTGAATGGCTATGTCTTGGAGGTCTTTCCTCTTCAGTGGGGCACCAGGCAGGGCTGCCCGCTTTCCACGCTTCTGTTTTTGTTGGCGATAGAGTGGACCCCCAACTGAAGGGATATGTGTGGCCAGAGGGGGGGAACCATATATCACTCTACGCCGATGACGTCCTCCTTTACTTGGGGGAAGCAAAGCGAACCCAGGCGAGAGTAGTAAAGATGTTCCGGTAGTTTGGCGAGATGAGCAGCTTTAGGATCAACTGTGGAAAATCATGCTGGTGCGGAAGGAAGGGGAAGCAATACCGGACGAATGTCTGCTGCTGATAGCAAAGGAGTCTATCAAATATTTGGGTATCAGAGTAGGGGTGCAAGACTCAATGGCCCTCATTCCAACCCAGGTGGTAAGTTCCCTACTTTACCACCATGGTGTAAACTCTGTTTACACCATGGTGGATGGCGGATTTACCGCCCCATTCCAAGGTGAGTGGGGCGGTAAATCCCCAATCCCCATTTACCCTTCCACATTCCCATTTTTGCCCCATAGGGCATAATGGGAGTGGGGAAGGCGCTAATTACGGCACCGTAAATTACGGTGCCGTAATTAGCGCCAAGGACGCTTAGCGCCTTGGTACTTAACGCCTGCTAAAAGCAGGCGTTAAGGTGGAAATCAGGCGTTAAGGGTCAACGGTGCCGACGGCGTCGTTGAACCCTTAACGCCTGGGTTGGAATGAGGGCCAATGTTTCTTTATAATAACCTAGATTGGGTCCTGGAAAGGCTCAAGGGGGATGCCAAACTTTGGGCGACACAACCGATCTCACTGATGGGTGGGGCCAATTTATTTAAGATGCTGGCATTGCTGCGGGTCCTCTATGTTCTCGACAACACTCCAGTGAAGGTCCCGGCCGGGCTGTTTAGGACCATATAAAAGCTATAGAGAAAAATTGTATGGGGGAATGAAAACCTCCTTGGTGCCATTAAAACATTATGTAGGTCTTGGTGGGTTAGACTGATTGAGATCCCGAATGTGCAGCACTATTATTGGGCCTCACAGCTTCTTGTAATTAATTAATGGCTGTTCAGGGTGTAGGTTAAACCGCATGTGAAGAGAGAAGTTCGGAGGATGGGGTTGTCACCTGTGCAAGTGCTGTACGGGAAGGGGCGATGCCGGAGGGAATGACGCAACCAGGAGTCACCGCACTGGCATCATATACAGCCTCCCTTAGGGCGATGTGATGGGATTGTGTGGTGACCAAGGAGGCTCCTATTTGGGAGAACCTGGCTCTGCCAGAGGTTTACAAATTGAACAGGCAGAATACCTATGTTAGGTTGCAACATGCTATGGCTCAGGAAGGGCGGTAAACTTAGGATATACCTGAGCGGCCCCCGATGGAGGCCAATCTGTTGAAAGAGGAGATTAAGGGGCAGGCAATTTCGCAACTGTATTAATAACGATGCGTCTAAACCCCTTACGACTCTGAGGGAAAGGTGGGGAGTGGACCTGGGGGCGTTGGAGGAGGAGGTCCGGATAGAAGCAGTGATATCACCAAGATTTGAATGACACCTGGCATAGTAAGATCGTTGTCTGTCTTCCCTCTGTTTCCCCTCGATTGCCTTGTTGCACCTTGAAACACTTGTGTATAGGCGCGTTATAAATGTCATATCATATCATAGGAGAAGCTAGCATAACCATAAGCTTGTGACTGATACAGTACAAGGTGCTGCATAGGGTCTACTATTGCAGGGTTCGCCTCCACCGAATGGGCAGGACATTAGATCGTCAATGCCTGAAATGTGGGGTAGGGGTGGGCTCCCTCTTCCATATGTTGTGGGACTGCCCTTTGACGCTTCTACATATCTGGGGTGACACAGGGTTCAATAGCAGGGAAAAATGCCTGATCAAGACGGCCATAATGGTGGGGAAGAGGACTCTGGCCGTAGATTAGGGAACTGTGACTACTCAGTATACATAAGTGGGTGGAGGGGATGGATCAAAGTGCAGAACTGGAGAGAAGGGCGTGCAGAGGATGTCCCTAGAAATTTGACAAGATTTGGGCTAGATGGTTGCAAGAGAGCTAAGAAGCAAATTGGGGGGATGCCCTGGAGGAGTTTTGGGGGGTTGTGGGAGGGGCAGACTGATCGCGGATTCATTGGAAAGTAGAGGAGGGTGTCATGGAAGGACACAAGGGCGGCGGGGATGGAGGGCTGGCCGGGGTGGATGCGTTGATTTTTTTGTTTGTTATTGGTGAGAATGTTATTGAATAATGAGTATACAATGAAAACAATAAAAACTGGTTTTATAAAAAAATAAATTAAAATTGTGTCACTCATCCACTGTACCCAGGACTGGTTGCGACTTTCATTTTAGTGAATGCTCCTGTCATATTTGCTTTCCTTTGTTCTGGTAACATTCCCAACCTGGCTGTATACGGGGTTATCCCTTCTGTGTCCCACATGCATTCCTTTGATCTCTTCGGGGCTGTTATGGGCTTGTGTCTTTCCTCTTCTAATTTTTCCACATCTGACAACTGTCCTTCCCTTTATGAGTTCATGCTTATGGAGGGGCGTTCTGCAGTCCTTCCTCTGCCTCATCGTCACTTCTGTACCTTTCCTCATCTGAACACATCGTTCCACAATTATCATCACTCCCTTTTTCTTTCCTGTCTTCAAAATCTAGCCTCCCCAGAGGGTCTACCTCGTATATTCCTCTTAATGCTCACTCTAATATACTCGGTTCTCTCTGCGGCGATACCACTATGCTTTGGGTTATCTTTGTGGTAGCACTGCTATCCCTCCTGCTTCTATATAAATCACCAATCCTCCTTCGTATCGTTGCTCCCTCATTTTCATCTGGAAGAGTATTGTTTTTTATTATCTCCTCCATATCCTTAAAGCGTCTCTCTAGACTCTTTTCTCCCTCCCACTACTGTTCTTTGTTCCTCTCTTTCCTACGATGTTCATGTTCCACCGTAATTCTTTCAACTTCCATTTGCTACCTTTCTCTACCCGGTCTGTCTTTCTTTTTCCTTTATTATTTCCCTTACTCGTTTCTCTTCCGCTTCCCTTTGTTTCTCTTTCTTCCTTTTGTCTTTAAATCTTTTCCCTCTCTTCCCTCTCTTTCTCTTGCTCTTTCATTCAGTTCCTTCCTCATCTGTTCCTGACATCTCTGCTCCTTTTCTTTGTTTGCTTGATGTTTTCTTTGCCTTTCTTCTACCTCTTTCATTATCCTCCTCAAACCGACTCATCTGTCTCACTTGTGCTTTCTCCTTTTCCTGTCTCTTTTTATCGTCCCCTCCCTGTCTCTTGGCTCATCTGTATTCTTTCTGTCCAACTTAAGTAGTTTTCTGTCCTCCCACCCACTCATTTAATGTGATCTTTGGCCCTTCATTGTCTTTGCATCCCCTCTTCAAGCTCTATCAATCTTGCTTGTAATTCGTAGCGCTCGCTATATTGTTCGTCCATAGACACTGGGTTTTGGCGGTTTAACGTAGCTCTGTGTTGAGCGTCTTAATTACTGTAAGTGGGTGGTGCATATGTGAGGTTAGTGTGCCCTGCGGCTGCTTTTAATTCTTTTAATGGATACAATCCCTGTCCCTCGACTGGCGGATCATTGCTCTAGAGAGGAGGAGGGGGAGCCAAAGGCGATGCATCCTCCACTTCATGCTGATTAAGCATCCACTCCTTTGGGGTGGATCTTCAACCTCGTCTCCGAACATTTTCCACAATTGCAGAATAGCTTATCTTTTCTGCAACTTTTTTCCCTAACATGCAGCATGCAAATATGTGGTCATGTGTTGCAGCACTGATTTTGAAAGGGTTCCCTCTTGGGGCAAAGGCAAAAACATCTCATCTGCTGTCGCTCGAACCCACTGCGTGTGATACTTTTGGATTTTATCCTTGTATCTCGGCAGGGATTTGCATAAATGCATAAGGGGAGTATCTCCTCCCATAATGGCACATCACACACTTGACTGCCAATACTTACCAAACTTAAAACCACAAACTCTCTCTGTTTACAATCTTTCTTATCAACACATTTTTACATCACTTCCATCTCTTTTCTATATTCCATTCCAAGCCTCTCGGCTTCACCAACAATCATGTGGATCCACACTGTAAAACACTGTCTATGCTTCACACCTCCACCTTTTAAATCACAACCAAAAACTCCTCAAGTCTTATAATATACACAATTTTAACACAACTTCGTTTTTCGCACGCTAAATAATTTCACTCCTACCACTGCGAAGAACAAGGAGTGATAGGTCGCCTTCCCCTACCTAAAGACCCTGAGTCGCACAGGGTTATGTCCAAGGTAGCCTCATGTAAATTTCAGGTTACACATTCCACACCTGATTCACACACGTATATTACTTATACGCTTTTCAATTTATTATTCAAAAAATGAGTATAAAAACAACACCTAAAAAATGTAAAAACAAACTGTGCTAGTCACTTACAATCTGACTGGTGAAGGTTCACCAGGCCTTTCAGAATGTCAATGACCATAGTGAAAGGTAACAGGAAAGGACAGTATATCTTACTGTGAGTGCGTACATATGTATTTACACGGAAGAGTCAAAATATATTGTAGTCTCCCAACTTCTGATGTGTACCTCAAAGGTTTTTGACCAGAGTGAATAATCTAATATTGTTTTTTTTATTCTATTAATCACTCTGTTGAAATAACTTGCATTGGTATAGGATAGCTGCGGGTTATTTAATACACACCAGCTATCCTTTTATAATTTATTCAATATGAGAGGTAGGAATCGGCAAATACACAAGTTCCTATCAACACGTCGACATATGTTTCGGCCTTTGTGACTCATACGGGACTCTCTCTGGTGCCGTTGGTCAGGATGTAGATAATGGCCGTCTTCAGGACAAGGGCAGATTGATACTTTTCCGTAGTGAATACTTTCCCATTAGTAGAACATCTAGATTAAAATACATAAAAAGGAGTACATGACAAGGTTGTATAGATTGGGACATATTGTTCACCAATTCTTAGAAGCGGTGTGGACTGTCAGTCTTAGAACTGCAGTGGCTTGGACTAACCTGAGAGTAGCTCAATTTCTTTGGGTCGTATATGGTGGTAATTGTCGGTAATTTCAATGGGTTCCTACAGGAATACCATATATTTCATTTCATGCACTGTGTCTGTAAAACATACGAACAGTGATCAGTAAGACGCCTATTTAGGCTCTACATTACTTAATTAATTACATATTGATTAGGAAGTACCAATAATATACAAAAGTTACCTTTCGTGATTCGATCTTAGCAAGCTGGTGAGGCAAAGAAGCTTCACTTGGCTCAATTCGCAATAGCGATGGATTTAAAGTGGAGACACTTCCATTTATTGATGTTATGCTGTGGCTGTGAAAAGTAACAGAAACCATCAGGGCTTGTTCATATATGGAACATCAAGATATATTCTGAATCGTGTTGTTTTAGGACCAATAAATACCGGTTTGTATATCCGTGCATAATGCACAGATGGGAGTAGTTTCTTACCTGTAACTCCATTTCTCCAGCATTGGTATCTTTCATGGATTCACATGCTTAGAATATTCCCCGTCGTCAGACTGGGAACCCTCGGTACACATATATATAGTCATTTCCAATAGGAAAAACTTCTGCCCTATCCCCGTCTGCGTCCTCTACGGGGCCGCCCACGTACGCCCCGTTGGACGTGATGGTATATAAGCCCCGCCCCCGCGGGTCCCTTCAGATTTCGACCCCTCCAAGATAACGGGGGGAAAACTTGCTTACATACCAATCTTCCACATTGCAGTCCGGGGAGGCCGGAGGGCGCATGTGAATCCATGAAAGATACCAATGCTGGAGAAATGGAGTTACAGGTAAGAAACTACTCCCTTCTCCAGCATTGGATCTTTCATGGATTCACATGCTTAGAATAGATTGTAAAGCAGTAACATCAAGAAGGAGGTGAGAGTGCAATGTAACTTACATTCGTAGAGACACCCCCAAACACTACCGTTTACACCATGTATGTAAGCAACAACTTATTATACTGATACGAAACGGATTTTTGCCATACAATGCTATGTCATATGACTCAGTATGCACCCCTTGCGCACATATCTACCCAACCACTTATGTTTAGGTCAATAAACTATGCACATTCATGTATACACTATGAAAAACCAGCTGAGGCCAAATAATAATAGGCAGCATTTTACTTGAAACTTTGGCTTACCTCATTGAAAAAGGTGGCGAAGCACTGCCCTTCCCATTTGTACCTCATGCGCGTGCTGCTTTTCCAGGCAGTAGTGGCGCGTAAACGTGTGCGGAACAGACCATGCCGCCGCCTGGCAGATGTCCGTCAGCGGAATTCCTGCCCATAGAGCCACGGAGGAAGATGTCGATCTCGTGGAATGGGCTCTGGGACGATGTAGTAGAGGTCTCCCAGCCTTGGAATGACACAGGGTAATCGCCGAGGAGACCCAGCGAGCCAGACCTTGTTTGGAGATAGCCTTACCCCTAGCCGAGGGGCCGTAGGCGACGAATAGCTGTCTGGTGGTCCTGATATCTTGCGTTTTTTGTAGGTAAAATTTTAGTGCCCTTTTGACGTCCAGAGTGTGAAGAGCCTTCTCCGCCGTCGACGAAGGAGATGCAAAGAAAGTAGGGAGTACCAGGGTCGAGTGCTTATGATAGACCGACGGTACTTTTGGGATGAATGAAGGGTTAGTTGATAAAATAACTTTGTCCTTAAAGAACCTCAGATATGGAGGGTCTATGACCAGTGCCTGTAGTTCCGACATTCTTCTAGCCGAAGTGATGGCAACTAGGAACGCGAGTTTCCAAGATAGAAATTGTAGAGATGAAGAGGACATTGGCTCAAAGGGAGGCTTCATTAAGGCAGCTAGAACCGTGTTCAGACTCCACGACGGTGGGAACCGTTTTTCCGGAGGGAAGGTTCTAAACAGACCCTTCATGAAATGCTTCACTAGCCTGTCACTGAATAGTGGAGGGGACTGTCTTCTTCTGGTAAATCTCGAAACAGCCGCCAGGTGTACTTTGATTGACGATGATGACAGTCCGCTTTCCGCAAGATGAAGAAGATACGGGAGGATTTGCTCCGGAGTTACTTCCAAAGGTTGTATATTCTGTTGTGTTTGACACCATATACAGAACCTTTTCCATTTGCTTACATATGATTTGTTAGTGGACGGGGCTCTGGCCGCCTGCAGAATCCTTCGGCAATCAGTCGAGACTTTTAGGTTCCCGAACTCCGAGAAGTCAGGAGCCATGCAGTTAAGTTCAGGCTGTCCGGATTGTGGTGCCACACGGTCCCCTCGTCCCTGGACAGGAGGTTCGGTACTTTCCTGAATGGTATCGGCTGATCCAGCGACAGATGAAGGAGGTCTGAGAACCATGGTTGCCTCGGCCAGCGCGGGGCCACTAGGATGACCCGGCAATTGTACCTGTGGATCCCCTGGATCGTCCTCCGTATGAGGGGAAATGGAGGGAAGGCGTAGAGGAACTTGCCTGTCCACGGAAACGAGAACGCTTCCCCCAGGGAGTCTGTTTGGGGCCATCTGCTCGCGAACTGAGCACATTTCCGGTTTCTTTCCGTGGCGAAGAGATCGATCGACGGGGTCCCCCATCTTTCGAAGATTTCCCCGAGTTGAGTGGAGTCCAGCTCCCACTCGTGTATTTGTGACATAGTCCTGCTCAGGGAATCCGCCTGTAAGTTCTTCGCTCCCGGTAGGTGGTATGCCACTAGGGAGATGTGGTGTTTTAAAGCCCAATGCCAGATCTTTTGAGCTTCCTTCGAGAGGGTCCTGGATCTGGTGCCACCCTGTTTTATCAGGTAAAACATAGCTGTCGTATTGTCCGTGAGCACTCTTACTTTTGACCCCTTGATGTGTGGGAGGAAAGATTTCAGGGCCCATCTCACCGCCCTTAGCTCCAGGACGTTGATATGTAGGCGAGAATCGGTCGACGACCACCTGCCTTGGGTTTGGTGACGTGACGTGTGTGCTCCCCAGCCCGACAGAGAGGCGTCTGTAATGATGGTGTTCTGAAATTCCGGCTCCTGCAAGGGGACCCCTCTGTCCAGGTTGCGCGCCACTTTCCACCATCGGATGGCTTTGATAACTCGTTCGTCGTCGACTATTATCTTGTCCGACCAGCGGCCTGTGGCCTGCTTCCATCTGTCTGATAGGAACTCCTGTAGAGGTCTCATGAACAACCGGCAGTTCGCGACTAGGTGGATGCACGATGCCATGGAGCCGAGGAGAGCCGCATATTTTCTTACTGACAACCTTCTCTGTAAACGAAGTTGGCTTGTCAGGTGTTTGATTTTCAACAACCTTTCCAGGGATGGTTTCACTAGTCCCGTGTGGGTGTCGAATTGAGCACCTAGGAACTTCAAGCTTTTCGAGGGCTTTAGTGAAGACTTTTCGTAGTTCACTGCAAATCCCAGACGCTGTAGCAGTCGCAAGGTGGTCAATAGGCTGTCGTTGGTCGACGCTGGGGAGGATCCCCTCACGAGCCAGTCGTCGAGGTACGGGTAAACGTGATGCCCTTCCTTCCGCAGCCAGGCTGCTACGGGTGCTAGGCACTTTGTAAAGGTTCTTGGGGAGGACTTCAGGCCGAAAGGGAGCACGGCAAATTGGTAGTGTGTTTGGCCGACTAGGAACCTCAGGAACCTCCTGTGGTGAGTGCGCACCGGAATGTGAAAATACGCATCTTGGAGGTCCAGAGACGCTAGGAAATCGTTCTTTTGGACCGATCTGATTACCTCCTGTAGAGTAAGCATCTTGAACTTTTGACTCAGCAGGGTTTTGTTGAGGTCCCGTAGGTCGAGGATGGGGCGCCACTTCCCGTTTGGTTTCTTTACTACGAAGCAGCGTGAGTAAACCCCTAAGCCTCTCTGTGAAGCAGGGACTAACTCGATGGCGCCTTTTTTTAGCATGAGCGCAACCTCTCGACGCAAGACGCTTAGGTGTGGTTGAGACAGGCGTATCGGTGGACGTCTTGGAGGTCTGGATTTGAATCTTAGGGAATGTCCCAGTCTCACCGTGTCCAGAACCCACCGATCTGTCGTAATTGACTCCCATTCCTCGACGCAACTTGACACTCTCCCTCCTAGAACGTCATTGTTGATCTTTTTGTTTTCCCGTCGACGACGAGAAGGTGGGACGTCTCTTAGAGGCCTGGAAATTTCTGCGTCGGGTCGAGGACTGTGAGGCGCGTCTATAGCCTTGGGACGGATATGAAGACCTCCCGAATGCTCTATCCCTGGATCCCGCAAATCGTGCGTTTCCCGTAGCTCCTCTAAAGGGGCGAAAGGAACGAAAGGGCTTACCGCTTTGGAGAGAGCCCAGCGAGCGCGCCGTCTCAGAGTCCTCCTTCATTCCTTTCAAGGCCTCATCCACCTTTTCGCCAAACAGGTGGTCACCTTCGAAAGGCATGTCGACGACCTTATATTGCACCTCGGGTCTAAAGTTGGTGCACTTGAGCCAGGCCTGGCGTCGTAGAACCACTCCATTGTTAATTTGTTTGAACCCCGAGTCTGCCAGGTCCACCGCTATATTGATAGCATGGTTCGAGGCTTCTTCTCCTTCACGAACCAGGGACATAGCTGATTTTCTGTGTTCTTCGGGGAGGTGGTCCAAAATGGGTGCCAGTCTGTGCCACATCTCCCTGTCATACCTGGCCATGATTGCCAGGGAGTTCGCTGCTTTCACTGTTGACGCTCCCACTGACAGGATCTTCTTACCGAAAGCGTCTTGGCGTCTAGCTTCGGAGTCCGGCGGGGTAGAGCACTTATGCTGGGCCTTTGCCTTTCTCGTTGCCGCCGCCGATACCACCGAGTCAGGCGTGGGTTGCGCAGAGAGGCATTTTGGCGTCGAATCTGGAACTTTAAATTTTTTCTCTACGCGGCCTTTGACCGCAGGTTCCGAGAATGGATGCCGCATGGTTTGGACGCCCTCTTTCCATACGTGGTCCAGTATCGGAATCGAAAAAACGGAACGCCTATTCTTGCCCATGTGGTCAAAGAGGAAGCAGTCCTTCTTTTCTTCTTGTTGGGTCAAACCGAACTCCTTGCAGGCTTTTTCCATCATGGAATGGAAGGCCCCTATGTCATCCGGTGGAGATGGGTGAATGGGACTTTTCGGAGGATCCACCTCCACGTCCGAAACCCATGACGGGTCTCTCGACGGCGAGAGGGAGATATCAGAAGCTGACCCCTGTTCAGAGAGGGAGTCCGAGAGCTCACCTTCTTCCTGGACTGTTGGCGCAGTTGGGCCCACGGCCGATCTAGTCGGGCGGTGTGAAGGTCCGGGCTCGTCGACGAGGGGAGTCGTCGGAACAGGCGGGAGCCTTTTGTCCAGGGACTTTAAGAGCGAGTGTAAGGAGGAAAGTACCTCCATGGAGAGAGTAGCCTGGGCGTTTGGAGGCTGGGTGAAAACTTGAGAGCAGGTTGCACCAGAAGGAAATCTGGGCCGTAGCCCCAGGTCTTCCGGGCTCACTATTCTGAAGCCGTCGTCTTCTTTGGAGGCGATCGAAACTGGCTGTTCTTGTAGCAGTGTGTCGGGTAGCCCCATGTCGAACGTTTCTGGCCTCCAGGCCTGGAACTCCGTCGACGAGGGAATCGTCGTCGACGATGAGCCCGTTTGAAAGGCGGGGGACTGTGACGGAGTGGGCACTTGGATCGTCGCCGTCGTCGTCGTCGACGGAGGGCCTGCAGGTGGCTTAGGCGGTCCCGCCTTCGCGGAGCTCTCCCTGTGTTTATCCGCCTCTCTACTCGTAGCTGATCTTTTCTGATCGCTCGAGGAGGATTTTGGCCTGTCCTTGTCTTTCTTCGACGAAGAAGAAGAGGAAGATGATTTCTTCGTCGATTCTTTCGATGAGGCCTTAGAGGAATGACTTCGAGGCACGTCCTTCCCCGTAGGTCGTGATTTTTTGGCCGGAGGTTCCGACGGATGTGAGCGTCGGGAGGCTTCTGATGTTTTCGCTGAGGCGATACTGCGCACCGATCCTACCTCCGACTGAGGGTACGCTCCAGCGCCGTCGTTCAGCCACGAGACCAGTCGCCGATTCCGGTCCTTCAGGGTTTTTTGGGAAAACCCCTTGCAGATATCACATTGGTCCGCCGAGTGGTGGGGGTGAAGGCAGTAGATGCAGTCAAGATGGCCATCCCCTTCGTAAACCTTCTTTAGACCGCACGTGGCACACGGGCGGAAAAGAGGCTTACCCGACATTATTGCCAGACTAACTAACAAAACTCGTAGGAGTTGGAAGCGGACCAAACAGACCAACTCGCAGGAGTTAGAAACAATCGATAAGTATTTGAAGAAAATACACGAGGAGATCCCACTATCTTTGGAGACGGTTGAAATCTGAAGGGACCCGCGGGGGCGGGGCTTATATACCATCACGTCCAACGGGGCGTACGTGGGCGGCCCCGTAGAGGACGCAGACGGGGATAGGGCAGAAGTTTTTCCTATTGGAAATGACTATATATATGTGTACCGAGGGTTCCCAGTCTGACGACGGGGAATATTCTAAGCATGTGAATCCATGAAAGATCCAATGCTGGAGAAATGTTATAAACACGCAAAAACGGCCGGCCCAACAACTAGGGTCCTTTCTATTGTAAAGAAATTTTTTTTAGTCGTTTAGGTTCTTATGTGCCACGATGAATGGCAGCTGATACATTGTTACGTATTTCAAAAATGTGTGTTGCGAACACAGAAGGGAAAACGCTTAGCCAGTGCTGCAAGTGCTTAAAGAGCAGCGCGAGGCAGTTTATTTAACAAAATCATGACTACAGCGCCATAAATATGGTGTCTCAGCTCACCTGCAGCATGGGCCATAGTCCATGCGTACCGATCCGGGGTCTTATTGATACGCCCTGTAGCAAGATGTGTCAGCTAAGTCCGTAATTTAAAGGAAACTCCTACCACTGGCCAGCAATCCCTTACATGTGTATGTATATCTATATAGGTGCACCTTCAAAACCCCACAGTCAAAACTCTCACAGCTGTCTTCTTCTCATAGCAAGGGAATCTTCTCTTATCTTACACCCCAACGGGAGGTGTGCAACGCATTCTTCCCAGCCCCCTGGCTAATGACATCCTTTTATCAATCACTACTTCAGATGTGGGATGGAGTCACTTGTTTTTGTCATTCCCTGGCTACAGCATATCCATCTATGCCAGATCATGTAGGTTCATCTCTTCTTTGATTGTTCCGGGATAAGGCCAATAGGGTCTTCTTAGTGAATAACTCCTTTCGTGTCTGCAGTATGGTCGTGGAGGGGAGGAGGTACACTTGCCGTGACTGATACACTTCTCTCATTGCTGCGTTATAGAGGTGAGGGAGGGACCGACGCCCTGGGTACGCAGTCATTTGCCTGTTGACAAAAGGGTTACACTAGCTCCAAATATATGGGAGCTGACACTTTCTGTGTCAGTAAAACGTTTCTCTCTTCTTTATTATTATTTTTTCTATTTAATGTTTATGAAAACACTTGGCTTCTACCTAGATGCCAATACAAACCTCACCAAACAAGTCAACTCGATCGCCTCAGCCACTGCCTATACAGGAAAACTAATCAGAGCTTGTAGACCATTTCTTTCCCCTAACAGTTGCCTCACGCTAGCCAGAGCTCTTATACAATCTAAGTTAGACTACTGCAATAGCCTCTACTTACGTGCCAACCAAGCGATAATCAGCAAACTCCAAGTCCTTCAAAATAATGCGCTACGAGCAGCGCTAAACATTCCCAGGCACGAGTACATCTCTGCCACCAGAACCACAAGCAAATGGCTCACCATCCAACATAAAATCGATCTAAAATCCCTCTGCCTCACCTACAAAGCTCTCAACCATTTAGTCCCCCCCTACCTTACTAACAAATTCACCATGAGAACTTCCATCAGAACCACGAGATCGTCCAATACCCTATGTCTTACAGTACCCAGATTTACCTCCAAAAGAGCTGGTGGCTCAAGCTTCACTGTCCTCGCCTCCCAACTCTGGACTACCTTGCCACTGAATATTAAGGCGTCCAAATCCTTCCAGTCGTTCAGGAAACAGGCCATTGGGTGGCTCCTGTCAAAAAGTCAACCTTAAGTCAGACCCAGTTATTAACTGTACATACTGCATATGTCTCTTTTGTCACTTTTGTTTGCTATTACTTCTATTGTCTGTATATTCTGTATATACTTGCTGCCTTACAATTATTGTTTTCTATGCACTGTGCATGTAACTTGTACTAAGCGCCCTCATACTCCCGGGTCCGGAGCGCTATAGAAATAAATAAACATAAACATAAACATAAAAACATGCAGTGGACGGGATTAGATGTATTTTCCGATCCTGAATGCCAGGCTCTCCTGAACAGCTGCTGAGATGCCCTGCACAATATGCGCAAGCGCTTGTAGAGGTGTTGAGCTGCAAGACCGATGCAAACTCTCCAATATGTCCAATGTCCCGGCAGCTCCATATCACTGGCATGTTCAAAGCGCGGTCGCCGAGACACGCTGAGGGGGCAAAACCGAACATCTCACCGGCGCATGCACCAAAGCACAGCACCCTACTCCCGGTTCTGTCGAAGGAATTTCAAAGTCGACGGGAGATTCGGTAGATCCCAATCTATATGAGGAGGTGAGCAAGCCCCCAGATACGCTCCGTTATGAGCGTGGTCCTGCTCGCGTCTTCTACTGCACGGACCTACCACACCACTCCGGGTCTTAACGAACACTTGCGCTGCTGCTGCTGCACGTATAAGAAGCTCATGCAACCAAATAAAAATCAGTACAACAAACTACAGTTAGTATCAAACAGTTTCTTGTAGCCATGCTTAGAATGACAGGATGTGATGAGTTAGGTCAAGGGGCAGGAATGGACAACAGGAGTGCAAGGACTGATAGGTACTTGTAGTTCCTTACGAAAAGAAAAAGGAAAAATCATTTTTGGGTTGTGTGTTTCAAAGTTCAAAAGATTAAAACTGCTGAAGAATTAAAATAAAGGGAAGTTGCAGCATAATGCTCGCCCCTGGTCTTGACATAGAATTCTGGAGAAGGAAAAAGTGACTTGCCTGTAATCACAGTTCTCCACCATTAGTATCTTTCATAGATTCATATATGACCCTACTGCTAACCCCACATAAGGCTAAATACTGCATACTGTAGGGGTGGAGGTGTGGGGGAGAGTGACTATTGGCTAGAGGGCAAATGGCTCAAAATGAGTCTAATAGAACACTAAAGTAAGTACAGCTTCTTGTCTTTACAATTGGAACTCCTCTGTAATATACCAAGCATTCCGAGCTGCTCAGAGGTTTCTGGGCCTGTTAGAAGCTTTCAAACCTACTCTGAAAATGCCTTCACCTTCTCAGGAACGCCAGTGAATTTCACCTCGGAAAACTGACATCCAAAATTGTCATGTCTACTTCCGAACACGCATTTCCCCTCCAAATGGTCTGAAACTCATAAAAAAAAGTGTATGCACCACAGAAGATGCTTTTTTTTAAATTAAAATGTTATAGTTTACAAAAGAAACTTTTCATTTTATGCATTGTTATCTTATCATCTTATTTCGTTAATGTTTAAAAATGATCTCCTTTTCCTGCAAGGGTCTCGACATTTCTCATAATCTTATTCCAAAACTGGATAATGATATTTATCAAGTTCTTGTCATGGCCTAAGAGGATCTGTGCCCATCTTGACTCTGCACTCGGCCTTGTGTCAGCGGTCTTGAAATAATGTCTACAGAGAATTCTCTCTGTTTGTGGCTCAGGACAGTCCATGATGAGATGATGGATAGTTTCAATACTTTCCGTGTTCTTAAAAAATCTGCACTACTGTTGCGACAACAGTAGTTGTTTTATTATCGTTAGTTTAGAACTTGTGGGTAAAATATTCAAATGCCGTTTCAGATAGGTGTTCCTAATGGTTTTATCCGGAAAGATCCTCAAATATTTGGGCAATTGGTTAAATGCTCTGGCGTCTAGTTCACATGTTAGATTCTCATGGTACTTTTTCTTTTCATTCATTGTTTTAATCCAGTTATTTTGCATGATTTTCCGCTTTGCTTCTTGTGGGTGGTTTATCAACATTTCAACTGATATATTCTCATTTTTTAGGATCTCTGCCATTTGCCCCTTCCATTAGGTCACTTCTTTAATGCAGATGGCATTTGGCTTTGTCCCTAAAATATCAACGGCTAGATTCACATCCTCACTCATCACTTTGCGGAATAGGTCAATTTTCTTCCAGAGTACTATTGAGGCCAGAGATTGTGTTGCAAACTCAAATTGTATTCTTGGCATCGAGAAAGAGGTTGGTAGCATCAAGATTTTCCTCCAGAATATAGCTTCAATTTTCAACCATATCATATGTGAAAGGTTGATCATCGTTTCACTTCAATAAATTACACACTGCACAACTTTATTTCTATAGAAATCTATGATTGGCTTGAATGTAAATTTCCCATATTTACTGTGAAGAAAGCATCTTTACTCACAATAATTGAGCCAACTGCCTGACGCCACTGTGCTATCTCTAAATAACACACCTAGGTAAACGAAAATGATAAAAGAGCGAGACTTTTATCAAGTAGAAAAAGCACAAGGTGGAAAACGTATTGACAGGTGTCCTTCAGAAAATGATCAGGGTTTCATCAAGATATAAAAGCACTTTGGAGGTGGGGTACCAGGTGGAGCTGTGATGCAACATCCTTCTTAGACAGCATTTTTTATACAACCAGAAGATAGCCTGAATGGAAGGAAGTTGGCAAACACAATGATGGCTTGTGAAACCTGTCCAACAACTCAATACAGTACCAACAAAGAGAATAAAGAGTGTCAGCCATCATAGTAAAGTATTCCCCCTGCAAAGCCAAGAGGAGTATTCAAGACATCACTGTAAGCATCAATCTCCGTGAGCCCCACATCTGTGAACCCAAATACGAGAGGAGAAGGAATGCAGCACTGACGAACAAGGATTCCTCTGGTTCCCCAGTGCCTACGAACCTGCCACATACCGCCAACAGGCTGCTCCCTAGGCAGTAGGCCACCATGCTGACCCTGGAGCATAAGAACAGTGTGGTCCAAAGAGTGAGCATTTTACTAGTGTACTTCCCAAAGCTGAAGCTCTGAACACTGAATAAGAGAAGCAGTAAGACACCATTTTCAGAGGGACCCCGAAGGTTGTTGTAAAAAAGGTACCCCCTCTGGTTCTTTAGTTGGACTAGGCATCCTGGCAAACGTAGAAGAGTTCTTACCCAAGGATATGTGTGCCCGATCAAAGACACAATTTTGACTGCAGTTTTATACCTCTCTTATAGCTGCAGGATGTTTTCAGAGAAATGCCCACTCCCACAAGTGGAGGGTCAAGTAAACAAACGGTGCATACAGCATATCCATCTATTTTGGATTTTTATAGTAATAGAAGTATATCCTTATTGAGCTTTTGCTATGGCAATGATGACTCATGGTAACACAAATCATAAATACGCTATCAGAGTAAGCTCCTACAAGCAGTGCATAAGTTCACAGCCCAAGTAGTGCTCTGTCAACCATATGTAGAGTACATACACCAACCAGCAGAGCCTTGTATCAGTCTCCCTGCAAAGATGCAGCTCATCAACCAAAACAGCCAAACTTCTCTCACACGCAGACATGTCAACACCTGCACAACCTTACCTCTCCACCACTGGCATATGTTATGCACACTTCATCAACCCACATATCCGCGTGGAATCATCCCACACAGCCAAACATTCTGCACGCATACCGCCACACAGGTCTCCTTTGGCGATACATACAATCACTCTGCATGGGCACATATTCCCCACACACAGATAAATAAAGGTTCTCTGAAGTGATTGTGTACCAAGCCTGAGCCCCCTATGGCACACGCGAGTCACGAATGGTGGGAAAGCATGACCACCTGAGACATATAATTATGGTCACCAACCACACCGATCAGCATTCAGTATCTACAATAACACAGAGAACCCAATGTGTGTGAAAGGCCTCAAAGTCTGGTCATGTTGTGAGAGGACCAGTTTCCTACTGTACTACACTGAAAACACATCAATACTATCTCAGGTGATGTGGAAGGCCCCAAAGCTGGACCACATCTGAGCCATACTCACCCTGCACCACATTATAACCTGCAAATTGTGTAAAATATACTCCTAACACTGTGACTCTGCAACAAGCACATGCCTGGAGTATTAAGTACATTTGGAAAACACACTACTGTATGGAACAATATCGACCAACACAGACACACAAGGGATCATTTTTTTTAGAAGTGCTAATTGCATGCAGGGGACAACCAACATAAGCACTTACATGCTGCTGTTAGGTCACCTACAAGCAATTGTCCATGTTTACAAAATAGAGTAGAAAATGGAAGCATAAAAACAGGGAAATTCACCTTTCGCTGTTATGTAAACAAAGGTAAATGCTGTTTCCAAATTATACTTGCAGATGCTCTTTACAATGGATTCATATAGAATCTGCCTGTTTTTAGCAGTTGCTAATTGCAGGCAGATTTCATAGGAATCCACTACTTTTAAGCCAGCATGAAAGGGTTTTGCAGGCAGAGTGGGAAGTGGCAGCAATGTATTTTGCCAGCCATTTCCCATTCTGCCTGCAAATCCTTTGTAATATCTCCCAGAGTGGTAGGCGTAAACGGCTTTACACCTTGATTTACACTTTTTATACCACTCTACCAGATTTAAAATCACAGAATACCTCATACCCAAGTCCCCACAACACCAGCACTGAGAACAAAATGTACACCAACCCCTCATACATTATCCAAAGCTGCAAAAGTCAACCACCAGAACCAGTCAAACAAAAATCACACTGACACTGCCGTCCATGCACTGCAGAGGGCATCATCAAAGTCATACTGGTCTGCAGACATGAAGTCCCATTCTTTCACAACACTGATCAAAATAGCCACAGCAACACGGATACTTATACGTCGAGGGAGTCATCAAAACCTAATCTAAAATAAATTCTCAACCACCAATGCAGAGCGTCAGAGATACTGCACCAATGCTCCCCACTTACGGCAAACCTTTTTAGGGTGACCTATCTCAAGCAAAACGTCTGATAGCCCTCTAAGATACCTGTCAGGACCAAGAAGCCATAGATATGGTAAATTTTGCACTTCACAAGTACTTACTAGCATAAAATAAAACATTATTCTGGGGCTCTGTGAAATGTAGCTCTTTTTAAGAGAAATCCACTTTCTCTAAGACTGCTGTTTGCTTGACTGCCCGGTTTTCTGTGCTTCCTCTCTTCTTTAACAGAAAGAAGAACATTAAACAGACTAACAGACAATATCATATTTTTTTAGGACGCATTTTGAATTCCAAATTGAAATTGGCAAACAGAAAGAGGCGGAACAGAAATGTGGAAAATATTTTTATGTGTTGAGAATGGTGTACTTCTCTCAGTAAAACATTGTTCCGGGATCCAGCACAAAGGTGGAGATATTCTTGCCCCTCATTATAAGTTTGGTGGTATTTTGACTGAGAATTTTAGGATGCATTTTGAATTCCAAATTGAAAAAGGCAAACAGAAAGAGGCGGAACAGAAATGTGGGAAGTATTTTTATGCTTTGAAAATGGTGTACTTCTCTCAGTAAAAAATGGTTCCGGGATCCAGCACAAAGGTGGAGATATTCTTGCCCCTCATTATACGTTTGGTGGTATTTCAAATTAGAATTTGCCAAAATACCACCAAGCGTAATGACCTTACCATCACTTGGTCCTGGGGATTTAGAGCGGAATTACAAGTGGTGGTAGGGCTGTGTAATTCTCTATTTCGGAGTCCATCAGACTCCACAGGGATTTTGGTAAATTAATGTTGGTGGTAAGTCTGCCGATTCTTGGCAGTAAGGTGTAGGATTTACCACCAGCAGAATGCTGGAGTTTTATCCACCACCTTACCTCCAAACCTATAGTACGCAGTGCGGTAATGTGTCGGTAACATGGTGGTAACGGAACTACCACCACATTACTGCTGATTTTCCCCAAACCATGTGAATATCAAGGAAGAGCTGTTGGAGAATATGATGGTCTGTGGGAAGAAAGGTAAAAGGTTGTACGGGAAACGCTTGCCTGACACTCCTGCCTAGGAGGCAGAGAGAAACAGCCGAAACTAAAAGATTAAGTAAAATACAAGCCCCAAACGAACGAGGTGTATTAAACTTTACCTACTAGTAATTACCTTGCTTCCGGTTAAGTGTTTCATCAAGCTGGGACTTGTCAGCATTTACTGCAAACAAAAGAACAATGTGTTAAAACACAGATGGGTCAAAATAAGATTAACTAGCACAGTGGAAGGTCGATACTGTATTTCAATGCAGTGACTCAGTCAATATAATGTACTTCACACAAGAGTCCAACACAGTTTTGTACTAATACTTCAGAAACTGTATTATTTAATACATTTGCATCGAAATCCGGTGAACCCTGTGTAAATATCAAGAGGTCTAAAGCCAACGGGTAATAGGCCCTTAATCCCCTCCAGATGTCCTGTAGACTGATGAGTCATGTGACTGAAATATAACCAAAGAATATGTGGATATACTTGCGGACATTTGAAACACTTTTATCTCTTAGCTAAAGACCATAATTCCTTTATGCAATCCTTCAAGGTTTGCAAATTTGCCTCACACACCCAGGTCCCGATTCTTAAATTGACGAATTGAATGTGCTAAAGAGCACGATTCACTGTGCCAAATCAGGACGTCAAGGCTCCACCACTATTCTCAAGTGGATCTGGGCGTCCTCGTAGTGCAAGGCAGTGCACCGTCAGCATTGTGCCTTTTTAATGGCACAACGGTCACAATCCTGAAATCTATGCAGCATTTTTGTAAAAAAATGACATATTCGTTATTTTACAAAACAGCTGCCCGAGAACACAGGTGTATATGAACATTTTCATATACACCCGTGTGGTGCATATGAACACTTTCATATATACCAAAGTAAGCAGCTTCAATTTTGCAGAATACAAAGTTGAAGCTGCTTACTTGGGTGTATATGAAAGTGTTCATATCCACCCTGCATTGCAACAAGGCTGCTTGTGGCACTCCTCCACAATACTGGCACCGAAATGGTACTTTAGCGCACATTTAAAAGTGGAGGAGTGCCACAAGAATACCTCTCCTAAATGGCAGGTTACGAATGTGGCGGTTTCTAGGTTGGTTTCCCACCCTTCCTAGCAACTGCCACATATATTCCGAAAGTGGCACATTCATATGCTACCTTCAGAATAGGTCTTAAGTACCGAAAATGTCGTTAACGCTTTTAACGACCTTTTCGGTACTTAAGACCCAGTTGAGAATCTGGCCGTCAGCTGTAGGTGCACAAGCCACACTGTTGAGTACCCTCATAAGCCAAACCCCCTCACCCTGCGAAGCAACAGGCATAGATTGGCGGCAGATCTACTGCACCATGCTTGTCCAAGTTAGGCCACCCTCCAAGCTATTATTCAAAGAAACCTGGGGTTGGTCTCAGAGGATGCAGTATGCTCTGGAAACCTAGAGCTGCAGACAATCAGCCTTATCTGCGGTGCACCTCAACCAGCCTCAGACGGCACAGTTATTGTAAGAAGCATAGAATCTTTGTACTTCAATTTATATTGTAATGCATTACTGTAAGTTCCTTCTGTATGTGTAACTGGTTCTTGCAACAGCGCCCTGATGCCCTCAGGCTTAGGCATTTTACAAATACAAAAATAAATAAAAATAAAAATAAATAGGTGAAGCCAGCATGCAGATGCACTCTCAGGTCTCTGCTAGTAACCTGATGGAAGAGTCAAGAATTGAGTATGATGAAAGGTAGGTTAACAGCTCATCTGATGGTTTGGAACAAGTGTAACAAAATGGAGAAACAATGGTTTTGGAATTTTATGAAAGGAAGGGTTCACTCACGTGTTCAATTCAACCAATCGTAATGAGATTCACATTGCACGATACATTGAAGAAGTGCACTTTTTTTCATTTCATAACATACATTTTGAACAATTAATATCTGTTAGCTGCACCTGTTCCCATCCACCATCTTGCGTAATGTTATCTCACGCGATCAACCAAAGTTAAAGTGCTGTGGTGGCAATAAATCACAGCGCAAACCCCTGCTTGTGACATCAGTTTCTGTGTCTGCTATGCAACACCCTTGGTTGAGACGTTAGTGCACAACGTCACTAAACGTACCATGTACGCAATTTACCCACACAAATGTAAAAGGCACGTACTCATGCAATGCACACTCAACATGTATTCTGTTCGCTGTCTTCCCATACATTTCTTTTTTCCATTATTATATTATGCTGAACTAATGAAAGAAGTGAGGCGTTAATATATGTATATGGTTTGTATTCAAATTTAAATTGTGAAATACATCGAAGGGAAGTATTGAAATGGTGTACGATCATCGCAATAGCAAACACAATTACATCTTTCTAATCTACTTTGGTTTAGAATCGAAATCCAAACAGCTTTAAGAAAGTATGTCTAATTATAGAATTCATTTTTCTTTGTTGTATTAGCAGCCTGTTCGTCTTCATTTTAATATTTGTCCTCTATGTTATTTTCCTCCAAAAGCGATACAGAATTTCCAGTTGTTATGCCAAATGTCTCAATCCAAGATCCAAAAGAAAATATTTACTATGAAATCTTTGGAGAGGCTGCTTTTAAAAGACATACTTGTGAATGAGGATCCAGCTTCAGAGGGCCAATGGTTGATAGCTTACTGCTTTTTTTAAAAACAGGATTTTCCTTGCAATATTCATCCTCTATAATTGTTATATAGTTATTTGTAAACAAAGGTTGTTTATCAATGGATTGACCCTTAGCCTTTAGAGACGATGCAGTACTTCTAAGAGATTCAACTCATTTACTTAGGATCTTTGTTTCACATTTCAGTACAAGACAGTTGAAGTACTGACAGAAAGTCTGCATCACTTCTGAACTTTTAGTTCTCAAATGACTCTGATGTCTGGGTGGAAATGCTACTTTTTGTAGTAGTTTGGCAAAGGGAACCGCTGATGGCATTGAGCGTCTGGTCTTTGCACATTCATAGTGGGTTATGTTTATTTGATATCTCAACCCCCTTGGTCATGACTGTGACAAGGATGACCGTATTGGTCCAAAAATGTCATCCCCATTGTCATCATTCCTAAATATTGAGATTATTTTACCATCCCCATCGGGGGACAGCAGGACTGGTTTGTGATTCATTCTGAGATAGATTTGTGACAATGTATCCCAACCAGTAATGGAAACAGGCCGACACTTTCCTGATGGTTAGGACGATCAATTTCATGAGCATTTAGATGTTTTAAGACGCCACGTTTATTGCTGATAAGTTTTAAAGCACTCACTGGGTGCATGGCGTTTGGTAATTAATATGGCAGTCAGTCAGATGTTTTTAATGAATCTTTAGTCTCGGGTAAGAAGTCTAATTTAAATTTAGTATTAACAGCATCTATTGATTTAAAATCCAGCAAGAGGTTTTCTATTTCCATTATCAGATCGTTGACTTCGGAGACAGATGATCAGACCATAGCATGTTTTTTAGGAGCTGGCAATGCTTGATTTAAGGTAGCCTTCCTTTTCCCCCTAGCTTAGGTGAGCAGCCAATATGATAGACAATAACGGTCCCCTCTAATCGCTGGTAATCAGTGCTTAATTTGTGGGGGTCCTTGCCAGGGCTCAGACCAGCATTTATTTCTGAGCCCTGGCACTTACTGTCTCAGACTCGGTTTGGTTATGATGTGGTGTTTTGGCACTTTTATTGTTTCAACTGTCAGTCGTCGTATTAAAAACATCAAGCAACTACAGTTAACATTGGCTAGGGTCTCTTCATCCTGGGCCAGCTAATTGTTATTCATGAACCTGATGCTTCAGGTGAGCAGGGCAATGCTAGTTATGGGTAGGAGGGTGGCAGTCAATGCTCCGTGTTAGTGGAAAGGACTGTGGCCATGCCTGGAGCACCAACACAGTGCAAAGGACAGGGACAAGGTCAATGCCCAAGAGCAGTGGCTGTCAAGAGTGCCAGCCTACACAGAAGGATCTAGCTGCAGGGAATTATATTAGTTCAGTTAGGATTTTTCCTCAATTTGCTCAGCAAATTTCTAAAGGAGGAAAGCACATTTTCTCTTTTTCTGTGGATAGACGGTGAACATGTTCCACTTGCCATTTATAGAATCAGAGCCACATGTTAACAATGAAGTGTTTTAAAAAGCACTTACATATTTCCTTTACTTCAAGACAAAACTAGCATGTTGAGTTATTTTGTGTTAGGTTGATTGATATCTGTAAAATGCTATGGGTATATGCATTGGGTAGTGTGCCCATCAACCCTGATGAGCCGATCAGAGTTACAGCCTTAACCCCATATATCTTGACATTGTGGAGAGCAGCCCAAGGGTGGTGGCAATAGTGGACTGGGAGCTGCCCACTGTGAGAAACCTGGGGGTATTCTCCCAAGCGGACATCAAGAATCCCTTATTCAGGTGGGCAAGGAAGGGCTGACGCGCTCAGATCCCAAACCTGGGGAAAAAGAGTGAGAAAGAATCACTTGGATGGGGAAACATAGGGTTGTGCTCAGGGCAATAACCCAGGTCAGACGAGGTATTATACCGCGGAAGAAAGAGAGGAGGGCGAGATCCATGATACCTTTGTAGACTGTACCACATCTGCCTCCCTTCCTCCCAATGATTATCTCTCATCCAAATCCAATGACCCCTCCATATCGGGGAAATCCCCTAGAAGCCCAAACCCTGTTGTACCCGAAAACGCCAACTTCCAGAATCTCTGTTTTCCAGCTTCCTACCTGAATACTCCTAACCGTTCTTCTCCACGTCCCTCTGATTATTATTTCTCGAACTCCCAATTTGCTCTAACAAACCATCATCGCCCAGCCCCTATTAATTTCAGAGACCCTACCAAACTCACTCTTCCGAATTCAGCTAACAGCCTAGGATGAAGACTATAATTCCTCATGACATCCTTTCGCCATCCTACTCAGTAGGATACTTAGAAACTCTGCCCCCCCCTTTCAGACACAAACCTATTTTTCACACTGTAGAAAACAACAGACTGACACTAGAGTCGTTACCCTGACATGTCCCCACACAATGGTCAGGCATAGTCAGGCAATTGACAGGAATCACGCACCCCTGGCAGCCCTTTTCGTTCCCCAGAGGGTTAAAAGGTGAAGCACGAGAGCACAATACGAGCAAGGCAGACCGCACAACGAGAGAGTTATCCAAGTCCAGCAGTTCAAGAGGAGGAGAAAGGCAGCAAGGACTGAAGGGGCGACAAGGAGAGAAGCGACCCTGCCCTGTCCGAGCCAGACCCGCAAAGCTTCCATGGAAGGAATCGTAAGACCGTGAACAATAGTCAGAGTGTGTTGCAGAAAATGTCAAAGGTACACAGAGCATGCCTACCCTGATAAGCAGGACAGAGAAAGATGCCTGGTACCGTCCTTGACTCCAGATACGTGGAAAGCCAATCGGTTCATAACAGCCGGTGAGTCGAGTGGAGAACCGATAAAGAAACCGAACTGTGTTGAATGAAAGTCGCAAAGTGGCAAATTAAGAAAAGTTAAGAATTGGCAAGAGTGAACCCGACGGAGGGATGCCGATAGAACGGGGCAAAGCCTGAAGTCCCAATGAACAGTTTGTTGACAAAAGTGAAACCGACAGAGGGATCTCCACAGTGAACTGTTTAAAAAGACATTAAGAATTGTGAATGCCAGAGGGGCGTGGCTTGGTTGCCATGTAGAAGGACGTGGGGCTGCTGTGTCTCCTGCAATTCTAAAAATGATCCGGATCATAATGCCAACAAACGCAGCCATAAAAGGACAGAACAGCACTCATGTGCGTGTGAAATAACAAGGCACAGGCTGGAGCCATTGGAACTGGCCCGAAACACCAACCTGATGCGACATCCCAAAAAGAAAATAACACAAAAACGGAACGGACGATTCTAAAATGGTGGCTTCCAGAACAAAGAAACCTGTGGCAGCGGAGGATGCGAGACCGGAGAATGCGCCAAGCTGCTGAAACCTTGACAGCGAGCAGCACAGAGAAAACATCCCCGCACCCTGAAGCGGGACGTGGCTTTGAGATATCGAGCTCCAACCGTTTCGTTCCACGGCGCATGAAGCTGGAGCTTCAGGACATGTGACTGTGGCGCAGCCCGCAAGGCAAACGCTGTGTCTGAGCCGGGCGGTCTCACACTTGAGGGACTAGCACTGTGTGAGCCGCGCTGCGCCGCTAGCGGAGGCTGACTTCCCTCGACTTGGCAGCGCCGCGACACAGCTACATTGTAGCAGGGTTACTGCTACTCTCCGCATTGGAGAGAAGCCCGCCTCGGCCACTTGCCACGGGCTAAGTGTTGTTCCAGCCGAAGCTCGGATGAGCGGAGCCGACCAGGACACACAGGGCACTCTACCCAAACATAATAAAAAGGGGGAAAAAAAAAATTTAACAAAAAGTAAATGAATGCACCCAATTCACTTGTATAAACAAAAAGACAGTCCGATATTTACTTAGGTGTCACTAAACACTCTTCCCACAACAAAAAGTGGTATCAATTATCACAAAATTTTATTAAGATTCTAAATTTCATAAAACAATCATAAAAATGATCATCGTACATACAACATATACATTATGCTTAAAACAACACAAGTAGAAATACCATAAGTACGGCAAGTTTTCAGATGTTCTATAAGGATCTCACATTGTGTGTACAACTCACACTCTGATTCCTATGTCACACTACTAATGGCCTATTTCCTATTGGTATAATACAAACAACCCGACTTGTACAAGTTTCTGTTCTTAAGATACAGTGATGTAGGACATTCTTCAGGGGAAATTGTCTTGTGCTGCAATTTAAAAATTCTTCTTTCTTAGGGGAGAACTCTGTTGGTCAAAAAGTGAACACCCTATTAGTATCTAGTCATTGAGTATCAATCTCTATTTACATAAAACATGTATACCCTCATCCCTCCAAGGGTAAAGAGTATGTCTTAAATTACATACCTCTCTGCTCAATCATGAATCTTGGGCTTTCTCAGTTAAATATTGTAGATTCCCGATTTCTTCAGGTATTCTAGCGCTTCCTTATCTCTCCCTTCTCTCTAGTAGTGTGTAAATAGGGCAAAAAGATATGGGATTTAACACAACCTCCCATATATGTCAACTTCCTAGGCTAAAAAATAGGTTCAAAGTCTTACCTATATCAAAGCAGGGTTATGCTACAGTATGGCTGAACGTCTTGATCCCAAGTGTTCTGTAAGGATTCCTCCTGTATACTGGTGAGTACCAGACTCCACTCCCCTTATAGGGCCAAGTTCCTGTAAGAGATAGATCCCCATTCAGATTTCTATAGTCCTTATAGTTCTACAAATGTCACCTCCACCATGGAGTTTTTCATGGATTTATTCATCCAAATTCTGCCTTCACTTACTTGAACATCCTTTCTCTTTACCACCAACCCGTAGAAGCACCAATCCTGTGTTCCTGCTAGGATCTGGCGCCCCGCGATTTTCGCGGGTAAAAACAGCTTGAAAACGTGACGTCATGACGTCATCGCGCACCAAAACGTTTTTTTTCTTTTTTTTTTTTTCCTTTCGTTATTGACGTGACTTAGGGCACACAAATACCCACCCTTTGGGACAACTTCTCAAATTTCATATCTATACTGCTATTTCCAGGTGGAAGTCAACAAAGCCACGGAGAGTCGCAAACATAGTTAGGTGTAAACTGAATAAACACCAGATAGCAGAACAAAGATACAAATACCACACAATCAGTCTCCATGTCGAAAACAAAAAGGGAACTGTGTCTTCAGCTGTACAACATAGCGCTATTCTCATAGATATTAATTTGTAACACATCAACTTAACATTTCATTGTGCGGGAGACAGGTCATAAAAACCCTGGCGGGTCATGTGCCAAACTTCATGGTGTCAAAAACTCATAACACTCTTCCCATTGGCAATATCTTGTGATACATCAACTTTACATTTCATTGTACGCAAGTCATGGGTAAAAAGTCCCCAGATGGGTATCGCAACTTAAATCCTCATCACCAAGGGGTGTCAGAAATTCCAGATCTAGTTATTATACTAATATGAATATGAATTCATAGATATTCTACTAGATTGAAGAACCCCATTGTCCATATTCTCTATTTACCTAATTAGGCATTATGCCATTCGACTCCTTCATTCAAACCCCTAATGTGACTTTTGGACAAAAAAATAAGTTTTTGTTCTAGATGTAATAATTTTCTGTTGATAGCCATCTGTGACTGACCCTTGACTTGTTTCAAAATACACCACTCGAAATCGTTACATGAATGTTCCATTTCTATAAAATGTTTGACCATAGGCGCTTGTTCCACCTTATTCCTGATTCAGCTCCTATGTTCAATCATTCTAGTTCTGCATTTCCTATTAGTTTTACCAATGTAGATCAGTTTACATGGACATACAATCAAATAAATCACATTGTTAGTATTGCAATTGGTATGTTCATTAATGTTCCACATCCTGTCCAGTCCCAGATCTACATTTACTGTTTTTCTTGTTTGAGTACACATAGAACAATTACCGCATGGAAAATGTCCAACAACAGGGGGTAAACCCCATAGATTTGTTTGTTGCAAAGGTCTCTTTTTGGTACTCACATCATTTCTCATTATCAAATTTCGTACGGTGGTGCTTTTCTTAAAAGCTACCATGGGTTTGCCCACTTCCTTGGTCATGATCTTGTTCCAATTTCTTGTCACAATACCCTTAATTTTATATGACAGATTGCTGAACGTATTGACAAATACTAAAGGGTTCTCCTTTGTTTTTCTTTCTCTTTGAATTTGCTGGTCAAGGAGGGATTCACGATTATTATTAAAGGCCCTCTTGGCTGCTTTTTTTTACCAGAGAGGCCGGGTATCCCCGATGTACCAGCTTGGTAATCAGATTGTTTGCTCCATTCTCGTATGATTCATTAGTGCTGCTATTTTTCTTTAACCGCAAAAATTGGCCAAATGGGAGGTTATTCTTCACATGTTGAGCATGATGACTCTTGAAATGTAATAAGGCATTCTTATCAGTTGTTTTAGTATATGGTCGAACTAAAAGTAATCCATTCTGGTGGTATATACTGATATCTAAATAATTCACTTCCTTGTTACTTATATTACTAGTGAATTTAAGATATCTATTTTTGTAGATTGAGCCATTGTAAAAATTGGTCTGCTTTCTCTTCGTTCCCTTTCCAAATGACGAAAACATCATCTATATAACGTAACCAACAGATGATGTTATTCTGAAAAGGATTACGTTCATTATAAACTACCGTTTCTTCAAACATGTTGACGTACAGATTGGCGACATTCACAGCATGCTAGTGCTGAGCCCCCTAAGAGACTACTAGGACAACTACAGAGAGGCAGCACCAACAAATTCTACCCCTGAGCCCTGCATTCCACTAAGGAGCAGGAGACTGCAGAGCACTGATCCACAATACCTGCAGACAGGAGTGAAACAACGCCTGGGAGCTGACACCCTGCCCCAACCTGAGAGAAGACGTGGAGCCTTCTTGCAAGAGGGTGCCCGCGGCTACTGGACCCTACCGCTACTGTAGGCGGGACAAAGCATGCTATGGGAAGAGAAGCACTATATAACTAAGTGACCCTGCAAACTCGGGAGCCAGGCCACAACAAACTGCTCCATTGAGGTGCACCCGGCAGTGAAGCTTCGCAGCCGGAATAGCCAAGATGAAAATACACACACTGCGCCCATAGGAGAGCTGTGGTCCCCCAGTGGCAACTGTGCACTGCCTGCAAACCTGTAAGCAGGAGCTCCAGAGGAAATAAGGCGAGATTCACAAACCTCGAGGTACACATGATCCTAATAAACATTAGCAGGCACCAACTATAGACACGGGGACAACACAGAGGGCTGCATCAGGGGCCTGTGCACCATGCTCCATACAAACAATATTTTCTTTTTTTTTATTGGTTTATATAAACCTTTAAAAAGAAGACAAGACAAAACAACATATACATATTTTCCACAATTCCATTTCTTCATCATCTGATCAGTTCGTTCGCAATTTAATATACAAGTTTCAGGTCTGACGTGCATGGATTAGTCCGCGTAGAACTTTAACTATGGCTAGGCTTCGGATTTATGGGGACAGCATCTAACCCGTCCTTTAGCACACGAATAAACACCACTAAAGCGTATAGGGCAGGCCGTTTAGAGCCGTCAAATAGTACTCTCCACCAGTCGTCCGCCGTCAAGGTTTGATATTTACAGATTATTGGACCAAAAATGTTTGTTCTTTGGTGAACGAACCCAGAGCATGACATCGTCAAATGTTTTAGAGTCTCGATTTCAGTGTGACAGAAGCGGCACTTTAAGTCCAGATCGACATGTTGTGACCACAAACTTAGACGTTCCTTAGTTGCCAGTGTGTTAAGCCTAAAGTGCATATACAAGGCTCTGGTATGTTGGTCTGGGAAGCAGTTTAGATAATTTTGCGTCTGCCCATATGCTCTGTTTTCTACAGGGACATCCTTCATTGTTTTTGATTTGAATCTTGCAGTGCATGTGTTAATCCAGTCCAATCTCCAGATCTTCTTTTTGGCCTGGTCTGGATTGTCCATCAGGGTCTGTATCGCAATGTCGTACATTTCTAACACCTCAAGACATAGTTTGTTCCATTGGGATAAAATTGTTTCAGAATTTTCTTTTCCCAATTGCTGTAATATATGAACTTGAGGAAGGGGAACGTTTTCCCTTGTTTTCCTGAACAAACTTACTAGATTCCAGGCAACGCGTGCTTGGATCGAGATGTAGCCAAGTGCGAATCTTATACAGGCCGTGGAAGTCCCCTTTGGTAGGCGTAACACTTTGGATCAGAAAATGTTTTCCAATGAGTTCCACAACTTGTGTCCACATCCAAAGGCATTTTCTCCGCCATATATGAGTGCAGGCACTACTTTTTGTTGAAAAAAGGTGACAGTTGGTTTCAGAGAAAATTTGCCAAATTTTCTATTAATCATGGAAGCCTGACGAGCCAACTGGCGACATTTGTTTTTAGTCACCTCGACCCAAGGTGAGTCATTTCTGTTTGCATTAATTGTCATACCTAGATAAAAGGTGTTCTTCACAATCTTGATCGGTTCTTTATCAAGGTACCAATTGAATTTTTTCACTTTCCTATTGTTGCCCATTAGTTTTTCAAGGACCAAGATCTCACATTTTTGTTTATTTATTAGTAAACCATTTGCTAATAAATATTTTGCGAGGGTGGTAAGTTTACGCTGGAGACCTATTGGTGTGGAATCCATAAGGATCAGATCATCCGCGTAAGCAAGGTAGTCAATGTGCGTACCATTGTTTTTCGGTGGGAAGGTGGTTAGATCATTGAAGATCTCCTTAATGTCCGATATGAACAAGTTAAAGATGATGGCTGCTAAAGGGCACCCTTGTTTGACCCCTCTATGTGTGTTTATAGGGGCTGATAGTGAACCTTTTAGATCCAATCTGATTTTAATAGTGGTGTTTATGTGTAGCTCACGAATAGCCGCCAGCAAGCTAGGTGGGCAGTTCCACACGCTCAATTTTTTCCAAAGCAAGTCTCTGTTTATGCTGTCAAAAGCATGGGATAGATCTATTAAGGCCAGATATACTTTAGCGGACGATCGATGTGCTTCCATCTTCAACAAGTTTATCAGCAGAAGGTTCACTCCACAACCCACTCCCTTGACAAGCCCTGTTTGTCTCAGATCCACCCGATTGGAGGCAATCGACCACTTTAGTATTTTCTGTTGCAGGAGGGTAGCATAGATTTTTCCCAGCACGTCCAGAAGCGCAATAGGTCTATAGTTTTTGGGATTGCGTCTGTCGCCCTTTTTGAAAATTGGGACAATCACAGCGGACTTCCACAATCTTGGTGTACTGCGACATTTGACAATCCTGTGGAACAAGATAGTACAGAAGTCTGACCATTCATCCGGATGTTGTTTGATGGAGAAATTGGTCAGGCCATCTGGCCCTTGAGCTCTGGAATCGTGCACATTCTTAATAACTTGGAAGATATCTTCTCTGGGGAACGCAATCTCCCAGTGAGTAAGATTCGGAGCAGCCCATTCTGTAACTGTCACATCCCTACAAAAAAGATCAGCATAAAAGGACGTCCACTCTGCTTCTGAGACCATGTTTGCTTGGAGGGCATGCTGCGGAGCTAAATTGGTGTTTATTAGTCTCCAGTATTCTCTGCAATTGTTACTCACCATTTTGGACAGCATAAGCTCAGCGTCATTTTGTAACATAATCGCTTTGTGGGATTTGAGCCAGTTCTTATATGCTTGTCTTATGATTCTTTTTTCTTTGTTAACATTGGCGTAGCTTTGTCTGTGTGCATTTCGTAGATCCCGACGTAATGCTCTTTTACGTTGAAGAATTTCAAGATCAAATCTATGTTTAGATGAAAAGTCAGCATGTTTTAGTTTATTTTTTCGTTCCTCGAATTGCGACAACAGATGGAAATATTCAAGGGTCTCAGAGTTTTTTTGAAATTCGGTGCTGATATGAATTAGCTCTTCAGTTTCAAGATGTAGCCGGATTCTACACGCTCCAGTTCTCACTGCATGCGGCCACACCCTGTTGTTACACTGATTAGTATTATTAAAATTTAGGGTCACCATGTCGTGGTCACTGTGGATCATTTTGGTAATCTCCAGACGAGTTGCCCTCATATGTAAATTTTCAGAGACAAATATGTAGTCAAGAGTTGAACTCTGGTCACATCTTCTCCAGGTTGGTTGGGCAGGAATATCGCTGGCTGTTTGACCATTTAACATTGTTAGCCCTCGTAGATCCATTTCCGTGCACCATTGGTTTGTTATCTTCTCTTGGCGGATATTAGATGTCTTTTTACCGCCACATAGATTTAGATGTGTGATGCAGTCAATGTTAAGATTTCCACAGATGATTAAATCGATCAAGTTCTCCTTTTCTGTTAGGTCATCAATGGTGGATGTAACTTGATCAATAAAAGTCTCTGAGCCTTCGGCCAAGTGGTTCCAATATAAATTTATGATGTGTAGTTTGGGTGCGAGAGCGTTTCTTACCGCTACGTGACTAATCACCACTACTTGAATAAAAGGAGAAGGGTTGAAGGATTTGTCAATCTTGAGACCAGACACTCTCTTTGCCGCCACTAAAAGCCCAGCCATAGGACTGCCCTTGGGCTGATTGATGGCCGGGTTTAGCGCAATTTCGAAGCCTTCAAGAATGGGAGTTTCATTAAGCCAAGTTTCCTGCAAACAGATGAGATCTAGATCAAGGGCCCAAGGAGTATTAAACAAATGCATAAAACCTCTTGTATTCCAAGACCCCAATGTGCATGATTGAGGTTTCCCTTGGGCATGGCGTTACTTGTCCACTTCGCTGTTTGAGGTGCAGGCAAGCCAAGGCCAATCGTTGTCTTTAGCGACTGAGTTGGCAACTTCTTCTCTCTCACCGCCAGTAGTTGGAGCACTTGCAGCCCCTTGAATTGTTATCCTTATGAGATCATTCATAGGTATTTTATCCATCGAGTCAAATTGAGGGACGCACATTTGAAATTGCGTTGTTTGGGGTTGTTCAACGTTGGTAGGGTGAACATCTGGTTGGCTAGCTCCGCTGACAGGCACACTACGAGGGCCATTTTCTAAGGGTCCAGGCACAGGGTGATTTACTACTGCCGATATATCAAACCCTAGAGACATTAGCACTTGGCCCGCTTCCAATAGGATGTCTACAATGAGTTTTGATTGTAGATGAAGTATAACCGCATTGTTTTTGTTTTCGTTAAAAAATTCAACGATTTTCAGGTCTCCAGATTCAATTGCTCTGGCACAAGATGACACAGCCATAAAACAATGTGGTGATTTAAAATTAAATCATCTGAAGATTCTATGCGCTCCAAGAGGACTTGGTGCAGGGCCTTTGATTTCGGTGCAGTGCTTTTAACTTGTTTGACCTTTGTAGATTGAAAAGGGTTCTTACTGTTTTCTGTCGTATTTGGCTTGTGCTTTGTAGATGCGTCAGAACTACGGAACTGTGGCACGCCAGGTAAGCACTCGGGTTGCATGTTCTTCTGCACATAGGGTTTTAAAAGGGCCGCGGATTGGGGCTTGTGGTGGCTAGCAACATTTTTTTGAGTCTCTAATATTTTCCGTAGGCCATCTGTATTAAGTGACTGGGCCACCAATTTCATACGTTTCTCATCTAGTGTCATGAAAATTGGCGTGGACTTTACAGGACCATCTTGTAGAGAAGTAGAAAGTTGCAAGACTTGGCAGCTTCTTGATGTTTTCTTGCATTGAATTGCGCTTTTTTCTTCACTCGAAGTTTCTTTCTCGAGTATTGCAGCGGTCATCTGGACTTTAACTGCAGATTCAGTCATAGCATGCAAGTCGGAAGGTTGAGGAGATTTTAGATCCATGTTTGTAGCACACACCTCTTTAGGTTGTTCTACCATAACACAACGTGGCATAATGGGAGCTGATTGGCAGTCAATCGATGCCGCAGCAGCCTGCTCACTTGGTTCCTGGTCGTTGACTTCTTCATAAGTTGACAAGTTCAATAGATCTGCGGATACGATGCTGAGACCTGAGGGCGACTCTAAAGCTTCATCCGGCGCAGTTGTTACATCTTTTAGACAAGCTCGTTTCACGACTTTTTTCTTTTACAATAGTTCTGTTTACCGTCACATTGACGGTTTTAATGTTTCTTAAGAACTTGCGTGAGTCATTCCCATGTTTTGTTTTTTTGATAGGTTGGTTTTTCAGTTTTTTTTCGCGGGTACCCTTTGAGTTATTTTTATTCATAGGTAATCCTTGCATGATCGTAGGCTTCTTGAATATATCATAGAGCAGCGAGGCTTTGGCATGGGCATCAGGGAGTAACAGTGTTGCATCCTCACCAACCGGTTGAAGCTGACTTTCCAGATTGGAGGTGGAAGCCATTTGAGGATCTAGAAGCGCCAAGTTACCTGAGGATTGGCTTACGATAAGAATGTCTACAAACTGCGTGGGCGACGCCTTCTCATTAGAGTGTGTGATAAGTACTTGTAAAGGTGCACTAGCACACACTTCCTTGTTGAAGATCACGTCCGGTAGTTCACTCTCAGGTAGCCGCATACTTGATTCATCAGTATTCTCAGTGGCTGGGGCAACTCCTTGTCGTGTGGCATCAGTTAGAACAGTATTTGTGGTTAAAGCACCCAAGGTGTCTGAAGCATTTTCAGTTGTAATTGGACACATACAACAACTCAGAGAGGTTTCACAGACAATAGGGGCTCCAGCAGTACACCTTTCAAGGTTTTGTTTCACCACAGAATGTGTTTCATTTCTTTTTTGGAAAAGCGTTATAGCTTCTTTAGCCACCTCTGTCAATAGTTTCTTGTCTAAATTGGCGCTTTTAGTACATTCAGCTAAGGATTCCAGGGCCAGCTCGGTCCTCTTTTGGGCACCACGCAGTGACTCTTTATAAGAGCTATGTGCATTTTCAATATTCGTGAACTTGAAGTTCATTGAGGCAACCAGACTGAAAAGATCTTTCATTTTGTCATTCAAATGTTCGTACATTTTCAAAAATGGGGAAATTGCCAGTGTCATCGACGATATTATGATAGCTTAAAGGTCTTTCGTGTTTTGCTCATGGCCAACTGCCTTAGCCTGCGGCAGTTCTTGGCGTCCACGGCACTTTCGACGGTATGGCAGCCGTCTAATTTTTGGAAAAGGACGTTCCATTAAGGACGAATTAGAAGATGACAAATCCTAAGAGGAATCAGCTGCTGAGCAGGAAGCGCCTAACGCCTCTCCATTTAGGGGCAGCTCGTCATTAGAACCGTCCGAGTTGGATTTAGACATGTTTTTTGACATTTTGACTTTCTTCATCTGGGAGCATCTGATGCTTGATGAAATACTCGAGTCAGCTCTCCTTCGTTTGGAAAGACTCCTCGTGCAAGTAATTTGGCTATTTTGTTTTTTAGCACAAGAAGGGTTGCCAGTGAAGGCGGGGTCAGTGAGTGTGCCCGATTCCTTGGTTAAGATGTTATTTATTGATTTATGCGTTCTTTCCTTGTTTAACTGAGTTAAGTCTGTAAGCAGTTTATTAACAATGTCCAATGAATTTCGTCGATTTCCGTGCTGATACAAGGCATTTACATTCGCTGCTGGGGATGACTGCTGTGGTCGCGCTATGTCGTGAGCCAGCAGACCACCTACCTCCATGTTCTCAGATGTAGGAAAGAACACATTGTTTCCGTCAACAAATGCTGTCGCTGCTTCCAGATTATGAAACGGAGAGGGACCCACTTTCTCAAGAGAACTGTAAAATCTAGGGTGGGAGGACCCCAGACTAGTCTCACCACTCTCACTCACACTTGTTGATGTTACTTTGTCGTGGGCCACCTCAACACAGTCCGGGGCGCCCCCAGACAAGCGTTGTTTGCAATTGTTTGCTCATGCTCGTTCAACGGGCGCCACACCAGCTCTCACAGGGGGACAATCATTCCGGACAAGGAAACAGCAGTCGTAAGATTGTTACCTGGTTTCTTGACCTGGGCTCCAAGAACCGCCCTCGGAGACGGGGTCAAACACATTGCGGCAGGCATTTCCAAGAGGGACGACCCGCCCATCTTTGTACAAACTTTCACAGGTACAGCTCGAATTGTGGAATTCGCATTGTTCATTTTTAACTCAGCAGAATTAACAAGCTCGTGAACTCCCGCATATGTAACACTCGGCATGTTGTCACTTACTTGGAGCGAAGGCAGCAATGGAGACACGGGCGTCAAAGCCGCAGACGAAACAGGCGATACAGCTGGGAGCACACAGTGCATGTCCGGGTGGCTGAACGAAGCAGATTCCAGCTTCCGTTGACCGCGAGTCTTCGCGAAGGAGGTGGGCTTCGTAGTCTCCCGCATGGCACCAGTAAGGAATCAATGAGGGGGTGAGCAGAGGAGGAGTCGGGGATAGTCCAGACACTCCCAGAGGCAGTCGACACAGTAGAGCTACTAACACAGTAGCAGCAGGAAAAGCAGACTCACTCCTTCCACTCCTCAGACTCTGCCAGACTCTTAATATGACGTTCTTGTGTTATGTAGATCCTCCATGCAACCTTAACGCAAACAATAATACAGGACGCATCATATCCCCCAGCGCGGCATCAATGCTGGGTGAACTATCTATACACGAAGCCCCATGCAGCATCATCAACTAAATAATTGATCCAGAGTGCAACAGACCAGATCTGCACCATCCGGAAAGGAGCACGAGACAGCGTTGAGATGACGTCCAAACAAGGCAAGACAAAAGGGAAGCAGCCCACAATGGAAGAATTTGCAAGGACACCGCAACCAACGGAGGGAGCGAGAAGCAAAGAAAAGGACCCTGCAAATGGATACCATCCCAGCACGCAATGATCGACAGATCCTAGAGGCGATCGCAGACCTGAAACTAATATGGGAAGCTAAGCTGGAGTCAGCCATGGCGGAACTCAAGGCTGCACTGGAACTCAAAGTTGGCCAAGTCCAGGAGGATGGGAATCTACTTAGACAAGATGGAAGAGCAATAGCGGAACGCACGAGCAAACTGGAAGAAGTAATTATCCCGAATATAGCCGCAAGTGCAACCCACACATCAGAGATTCACATACTGGAGCAACGCGTGAGAAACCTGGGAAACAGATCTGAGGAGGCGGAAGGGCATGCTCGAAGAAATAATGTACACATTGTGGGGCTCCCGGAAGGCGAGGAGGGACCCAACCCAACAGACTATGTCGAGATGATGCTGCTACAAGGAATAGGAGGCGGGACGCTCACTCAGGGATTTGCAGTAGAGAGGGCGCACAGGGCCCTGACAAGGAAACCACCGCCGGGTGCCCATCCAAGGCCTATAATTGCCAAGATCCTGAACTATCGCGACAGGGAGAAAAACCTGGAACATTTCCAGAAAGGTGGCACGATAGAAAGGGGGTCTGCGACCATCACGGCGTACCCGGATTACACACTACTGGTGCAAAGACGGCGATTGAACGATGGAACGGTTAAGAAAAGATTGCGAGAAGCGGGCTACAGATATATGTTGATGTACCCAGCAAAACTGAAAGTGTTTCATAAAAACAGAGCCCTATTCTTCGACACCCCTGAAGATGCAACAGAATGGCTGGATGCCCAAAATTGATTGCCCTATAGTAGCAGATGACCAGAAGAAGGACAGAATGGACGAGTGACAAGCGATCGCAATATCCAAGGTGCTGTATAATTTGGGACATAAGGACTTGAATATAAAATAGAACAATGGAGAAGGGAGCAGATATGTTGGGGGCCAATTATACATAGGTGAACCAATATGGTGCAATACAGTAGAGTTGCGAGGGGCGTAGCGGACGCAATCCTATACCCCCTTAGATAGTTTAGTTAGGTTGCCGATAGTGCGGCAACCTCCTGCTGGTTTCCTAGAATCAGCATGGCCTAGAAAGCACTAGATGTGGGATAGCCTGAGATCCAGGGATGGAGCTGGGCAACAGTTGGGGTTGGGAAGGGAGGAGGGTGGTGTCAGAAATCGGTCCCAGGTTCGCAACATCCCTCCAGTTACCTTGTCCGCTCGCAGGCAGCAGCGGGTGCTTTTACCGGATGAAAGACGGGGGGCGGTGGTGTCTTGTCCACGAACTACCTTTTGCAGACCCCTTCGTCGGAAACCGTGTTTCCGACGCTTTGTGTGGAAGTTACCATGGAGACTATGGCAGTGGACGCGTAGTTTCCCACGTGATTCTTTACGCAGTGGGTCACGTGATTGACTTACTGCCGGTAGCTCGGTATTTAATTCTCCCTCGCCCTCCAGTCGCTGCTTCTGATCGTGTTTTGACAGCAGCTTTTGTTTATGCTTGGATTTCTGGTTCCTTCTGACCTCGGATTACGTATATTGGATTTCTCGCCCGGATTGCCCTTCTATATTGCTTCTAGGAATTTTGACCTTGGATCGTTCTAGGATATTCTTGCCCAGTGATTTTGTGTTAGTAGGTTTTGGACCTTGGAGGCTGGTGACCGCTTCCTCTCTGATACTTTCTTCTGTTTTCTAATCCTGGGGATTACTTGCTTTCTTGTTTTCTTACTCTCCTATCTTTTGTACCACTGTCCCTCCTTCCCGGGCACAGGTTAGGTGCTGGACTAGAGACTTCCCTAGCACTCTAGGCGTCCTCGTGCCGGCGGGAATAGGTTGGGGTGCTGGACTAGAGACTGCCTTGGCACCATAAGCGTCCTCGTGCCGTCGGGACAGGCGATTGGTGATTTGGACACAAACCCGGAACTGGATTGGAATCCTGAGAGACGACAAGGACAAGTACTCGCCTGGGGTCTCACACATCCTGAGAACACTGGTAAGAAAACTTTCACTCTCTTGCCATTTCTCTGTACCTCTTGTTACCTTATTGCTAAATACCTTTTGTTTTCTTGTGGTCTCCAGAACTCATCAGTCTTGAGGATCAATTTGTATGGGACTTCTTTGCTTAATGCCACGTTTCTCTGCAGGTTAGTCTTTTGATGATTGTAGATCTTTATTAGAGGGTTTCTATATTAGCTGGTAATCAGTTGTACTTCTCTGCAGTTATCTGGAGTACCTGGATATCCTCGAGAGCGTGAAGCAGTTGCGGTTCCAACGAATTCACACCATCTTTCGATCAATTAGTTTCTCTGTTTGTCCTCTTGTACCCCTGAGAATCACATTGATAGGAAGAATTAAATACTTCACGACGTGTCAACAAGGAGCACTTCGTCTAAGGGTTCTGACAGGTGGGGAGGGAGTTGGGAAGTGTGTGGTGAGTTTAGTTAGTGGACGAGCCTATGTCCAAGCGCTATGGCGCAAGATACGGAAAAAAGACAGGGGTGGGTCTTTGTCAAACTAGAAATTATATTGTGCCTCCTATTGCTATGAATATATGTATGTTGGCCTACGCCAAGCTGCTAACAAGCTGCTTATAAACTACATGTGAATAAACTCGCATTTCAAGGTCCTGACCTTAGAAACCATGTAAACTGTCATTTTGGGTCAAGCCGCCATTTTAGGTTTTCTTGCTCTATAAAGTCACCATGTGAGCTAAAATGGTAGCCTATGTTATTCAGAACAGAACTTGATTGTCATGACCTCTGTACAGCTAATGTATAACTTGCCTGCAGGCCACTTGTTAGGGTCATGAGCTGAGCCCTTGTCCTTCTGCTGACCTGTGAGCAATGGATTACCTGTATCACCGAAACTGATCTATAATTGAATGAGAACACCTACTTAACTATATTGTATAAATTAAGTCCCGCATTGTAATGTTAGGCCTAGAGCATACATTATTACCATTTCTTCTTGTTAATGTATAAACCTAAGATGAACTAGATTTGACCTGGCAAGGGACCCTAGAGCAGTAACTTATTTATGGAATGGTTAACCTGAAGAAAGGCTGGACAACAGGCTGGAGAAATGTATAAAAGCCTGACTGTTTCAATGAATATTTGCACTCACTGAGCACACCGAACCACGCCGGAGTTCGCTATGTTGTACTGAGGGTCGATAGCTATCTGAATTTTGTTCTGTTCTTTTGTAACTGGATTCAGTATAAAATAAAGTGCTTTGTATGTTCCCTTGTAACCTGTGTTTGGTGTGTTTCCTTTTTGGTTAACCTGCCTCATATTATTTCCTTGTTTTCACAGTTGGCACACGGAATAGGGACCCTCAAGATTGATGCCGGATTATTGAAGGTTGACGCACGCTATCGGACCGGGATCGGACGGTGTGACATAACGGGCCCGACTGAACGAGATGCGACACCTCAACAGCGCTGCACGATCCATTCCCTGGACGATAGCCGTGTGGTCTGAGACGGCATCTTGACGAGGGTAAATTTTTTGAGGCGGGCAGATTTGCCGAAATCACCATACACAAGGTTAAATTCGTTAGGTAAGTCCTTTGTAAACCGATCGGTCCTCCTTAGGTTTGGTCAGGTGAGTCGTTACCCGACTCTTAATTTAACCCTGACAATTTGAATTTGGCGCATTGTATCTGCAGACACAATTATTGACCAGGTAACACCGAGTATTTGAGAAATGCCTGGGAAATTGTCTAGCTGCTTTAGGGCATTATTCCGCAGCGATAGACAATCTTTGGAATTTAGCCATCCGGCACCACAGGAGGGGTCACCGGCATGTACTATGTACTGTAAGCATGGCATTGGAAGTGTAGTATTTAATAAAATTTGGCACAGACAAACCAGACATGCCTCCGAACTTCAGTGGCCAGTCAATGGTAGTTTTGAGATCCCTCGTATTAAATATTTAGAGTCAGTCTTGTTAAAAAAGAAGGCCAGACCTGCAGCATTTGATGTTTTGCAAAATTGGAAAAGAGAAGCGTTACAGCAGCTTAAAAGTAGGGAAAAACATGTCCGCCGTCATAAAACAAATGCTGAAAAGGCGTTGTTATATGATCAGGACAAACAGTCTGAGTTGGTTAGGAATATGGACAGGGCTTTCTCACTCGGTATTGAGAAAATGTATCCTTCTAAAGATCTTCATGTTTCTGATGAGTTTATCGACAAATTGTTAAATGAACCAAGGCCTGGTGCCTCTGCACCACCTCTGTATGTTCCTCTTCCTCCTGCTGTACCTCTTCCTGCTGTTATTCCTGCTCTTCCTGCTCAACCTGTTGCTCCTATTCCTCCGGTTGTTGTTCCTCCACCTGCTCCTCTGCCTCTTCCCATTGCACCAGTAATAGTACCTCCATTGAATTTGCCTGCACCCTCACTCCCAAGTAGTTCTGTACCGCTTGTAGTTGATCATGGTGCGGGGTCGAGGATTGTTACTCGTAATACTGTTCCTACAGAAAAGAAACAGGATTTGTTTGCATGGGCTAAGCATTGTATGGAGAGAGATGATCGAGCTAATGTTCTTGCCACACTTTCTAATATGGATAATTTTCCTGAGAAAAATGTTTTCATTGAAGGTTTAGGGATTCATTTATGTGTAATGTGGGGTAAATTAAATAATGCAGACCTCCCACAAGGGTTGAGGGACCTGAATACTTTAGCGTTTTCAAGAGACACTGTGGAGAAGGTACATGAGCATGTTGAGAGGATATTTGAGTATAGAAAGGAGTTGGAAAGGTTACGGAATGAGGATGACGAAGAAGAAAGTATGTATGTACAGAAACGATTTCTTCCGTGTCGTAAATCGACATCTGAGGAGGCGCGAATTTGTACAAAAGATGCGATTAGATGGATTTCAGACATATCGATAACTCCAGTTGAGGTATATGACACATACAGTCAATATACGCTAGAAATGCAGAGGAAAGTGATACAGGTAATGGTAGAGTACCTGCAGGATGAATGTTTAAAGAGAAAGGTTAGTTGTCCCACAGAGTTATTGAGCATTTATAAGAGAGCTTTTTCACTTGACACTTCTTCAACTGCTTTAGCGCTCGACTTAGCTCTGTTGCTTAGTAAGCGTTCGGAGTTGCCTACATCTCAGTTGCCTATGAGAGAGGTTCCTCCGACATTTGTCCCAAAGGTTGAGATTCCTGCTAATGCTGCAGCAGGTACACCTGCTGTGGACATTCCTGCACATTATGTATCACAGTTTGTTCACATCCCGTTTTCACGACAGGAAGTGAATACTATTAGACAAACTATTCATGACATTAGGAAAAATCCGACAGGGTTCTATAAAGAGATAGAGTCCGTTTTGCAGTCCTCAGTGTTTACCCTAGGCGACATTGATTTGCTATTCCCTGTACTCCTGCCTGTAGATTTGTGGAAACAAGTTAGAACTATAGACGATGTACCAGGGTTGGGAGATACATGGGCTAACATAGTTAGGCTTGATGGGGAAAGGCCAGCTGGTGAGAGACCACCTCGGGTGATACTAACTTTGCCTGACAGAATCATTGCAAAACTGAAAACTATAATCCCCGAAAAGAGAATTATTTGGAACAAGCTTATGGCCTGTGTCCAAGGAAAATCTGAGGGTGCTACAGAGTTCTTTAATAGGTTTGAACAGGTATTCTCGGATTTCAGTGGACAAGACTTAGGCACAGAGTCTGGGAAAAGATTATTTGTGGACAAATTTGTACGTGGATTGCTGGCTGACATCCAGTCACAAATTATGTCTTCTGAGAGCGCTTGGCAGGCGAAATCCCAATCAGAAGTACTGCACATGGCTCAGTACTACGAGAACCGTGTCAATAATGAAAAAGATAGAGTCGAGAAGAGAAAAGGTGATTTGAAGACTAAAGTATTGTTACAGCAAATTGTTAGAGGCCCCAGAGGGGGTAGTTCGCAGATTAGAGGTCAGTATGTTCCACAAGGGAATGTGCCCTTGGGTCCTGTGAATATTAACCAGTGTGCCTATTGTCGCCAGGAGGGTCATTGGCGTGCACAATGCCCCGTCCTTCGACAGAGGTCGAATAACACATTTGGAAATATGGGTAGACGATCCAGAGGTCGCCCGGGTGTAGGGGGCCCTGGTAGAGGCCAGTTTTCGCAGGATCCCCAACAACCTTTTTCACAGGATAATCAGACTTCGAGTGTGGATACTAGAAACATATTTGATCATCCTTCTGCTGCATATCTATCTGAAGAGCTTCCTTTTGATGATATTTTGTTTCGTTAGGATTGCCCGAAGCAGGGTTTGGAAGCTACACATATTCCCGTTAATCAGAAAGGTCCCGCCGTTGAAATGGTAGTGGGAAATAGGAAATATCAATTTTTGATAGACACTGGAGCACAGAAGTGCTCCATTGATCATTCTCGGGTTCCAAACATTCCACTGTCAGGGCAAACCAATGTTTCTGTAGGGTTTTCTGGCACACCAGTTGTTTGTCCGGTTTCTTCACCGGTACCTATTTCTTTGGGTCCCTTTACGGACCACTGTCCATTTCTCTTGACTTCGAATTGTGGAGAGAATTTGCTGGGGTTGAATCTGTTGAAGGAATTAAATGCGGTAATTCATTGTTCTTCTGATGGAGTGCGTTTGACGATTTCACCACAGCAATGTTCTGTTTCGCAATTCTTGACTAGACCTTTGCCGCCAGAATTCAGTAATGTACCAGAGTGTTTGTGGGCAGTTGATGACAATGATGTCGGTGTTTTGCAGATTGAGCCTGTTAAAATAGTTTTGAAACATGGAATTAAGCTGCCCCGTATTCCACAGTATAAGATCTCAGTTGAAGGCGAGCGAGCTTTGAAGAGCATTGTTTCCGATTTTGTGCATCGTGGGGTGATTGAGGAGATTGCAGGAAGTTTGTGCAATAGTCCGATTTTACCCGTGTACAAAAAAGGTGATAATGCAATTCCATTTAGTTTTATAATTGATTTACGTGCCATTAATAAAGTCGTCGCCCCGCAATTTCCACTTGTGCCTGATGTGACGACAATATTAACCATGATTCCAGCTACGGCTACTCACTTCGGTGTTGTGGACCTAAAGAATGCTTTCTTCAGTATTCCTATACATGAGGATAGTAGATACTTGTTCGCGTTCACCTTAGGGGGACGCTCATTCACATTTACTTGTGCACCTCAAGGTTATACTGAGAGTCCTAGTATTTATAGTAGGGCTTTGAAAGAGCAGCTTGATACCCTTGGATTGCCCCCTACTTGTACGTTGCGTCAATATGTTGATGATTTGCTTTTAGCCGCTGACTCTGAGAGCTCTTGTAAAGAGGGCACTGTGTTGTTGCTCATCCATCTAGCTAAGCATGGTCACAAAGCTTCGCTCAAAAAGTTTCAATATTGTTGCCAGGAGGTCGCCTATTTAGGCTATCTCCTGTCAAAGGAGGGAAGAAGATTGACACCTGAAAGAATAAAACACATTTCTGGCATGTCTGTCCCAAATACACAAAAGGAAGTTAGAGCCTTGATAGGTATGGCTTCTTACTGTAGGTTATGGATCCCAAACTTCTCACTAGTGATAAAACCGATGTTGGCCTTGACGAAGAAGGGTATTTCTTCGCCATTGCCATGGAATACAGAGCATCAACATTCATTCGAGTTGCTCAAGACTGCATTATGTTCGGCGCCAGTTTTGGGCACACCGAACTATGAGAAGGCCTTTGTGTTGTTTGTGCATGAATGTGATGGATGTGCTTTGGCTGTATTAACGCAGGAACATGGAGGGAAGAATAGGCCATGCGGTTACTACACTTCCGCCCTTGATCCTGTTGCATGCGCTTTGCCAAGATGTTTGCGCGCTGTCACTGCTGCTGCTGCGTCTGTAAAACAGAGTGAGGGAATGGTCCTAGGCCATGATTTAACCCTGATGGTGCCTCACTCTGTAGATATTCTATTGAACAAAACCCAAACGCAACACCTCACTTCCGCACGACTGACAAGATATGAATTAATCTTGTTTGCTCCCCACATTCAAATTAGGAGGTGCTGCGTTCTTAATCCGGCTGAACTCCTACCTTTCCCGCAAAATACTGTTTGCGGTGACGAAGAGTCACATGACTGCCTGTATACTACTGAACAAGATACAAAAGGCAGAGTTGATTTGAGGGACACTCCTTTGGATAACCCACAAGGGGAGCTGTTTTGTGATGGCTCCTGCTTCAAACTACTGGATGGCACATCCACAGCTGCTTATGCAGTCACTACATTGAGTACGGTTGTGGAGACCAAGAGAATTACGCATAACTCTGCGCAGGCCGCAGAGATTATAGCGTTGACTCGAGCTTGTGAGCTTTCCGAAGGGCTAACAGTAAGAGAATGCATTACTTACCGTAAAAGCATTTCTGATGGTTGTATCTGCTTAGATTCACATGCTGTGCATAGGTCCGACATCCAGTGGTCACTGCGGAGTATTGCATTTTGTTTTTCGTAGTCGAAAAGGGGACGTCGACAAGGCGTGTCTGAAACACTATCCCTATAGTGACGTGCGTTGTACCCACAATCCCTCACGCGTCGAGGTCCCTCTGTTTGTATTTTTCTGCCCTGAGGGAGCCTTCTAGACGTGAGTGAGTACAGAAATGAGAGAGATATATAAAGGAAGTCTATGTTCCTTCCATCCGAGCGGGGAGGAAGGGCGGGCGCATGTGAATCTAAGCAGATACAACCATCAGAAATGCTTTTACGGTAAGTAATGCATTCTCTTCTGATGTTTGTTAATCTGCTTAGAATCACATGCTGTGCATAGACTAGCGAGCAGTACCCGGAGTTGGCGGTGGGTTATGAGAAGGAACAGTAGAGAAAAGGTGTCGTAATACTGCCTGTCCCACCTGGGAGTCAGATCTAGAGTGTGTATCTAGACAGTAGTGTTTTGTAAAGGTGTGCACAGAACTCCAGGTAGCCGCTTTGCAGATGGACTCAAGGGGAACATTTGCAATGAATGCTATGGATGCCCCCGTGCCTCGAGTAGAGTGTGCTCTTGGCCTAAAGGGCAGTTCTCTCTTAGCAAGAGTATAGCAGAGAGTGATGCATTGAACAATCCATCTAGAAATAGTGGATTTTGAAACTGCATCTCCTTCTCTTCCTGCTGCCACCGAGACAAAGAACTGATTAGTCTTCCTCAGTGGTCTGGTTCTTTCCATGTAGAACATGACCGCTCTGCGTACATCTAGTGTGTGCAGAGTCCTTTCCCCCAAATTGGAAGGATTTTGAAAGAACGTTGGTAGTTCTATAGATTGGTTTACGTGGAATTTAGAAATAAATTTCGGAGCAAACCTAGGGTGAGTGCGTAGAACCACTTTATCTTTGTGAACTGTAACGAAGGGGTCTAGAATAGAAAGAGCCTGAAGTTCACTTACTCTCCTGATGGAGGTGATAGCTATTAAAAAAGCAGTCTTAAGCGTGAGGTGTTTAAGAGATGCTTTGTGCATGGGTTCGAACGGAGAGCCCATGAGTCTGGTAAGTACCACATTAAGGTCCCATCCGGGAGCTGGGTCAGCTATCGGGGGGTGTACTCTCTTTACTCCCTCCATGAAGGCCTTTATAACAGGGATCCTCCTCCACGACACTTTGAGTTGGGAAGTGGTGTATGCAGAAAGTGCAGCTAGGTGGACCTTAATGGAGTTAAACACTAGACCTGAATCCAATAGGTGGGTCAGGTATAGGACCACATGTGTGGGAGAGCCGTCAATAGGGTTGATGCTTTTACTCCTGCACCAGATGACAAATCTTTTCCACTTGCTAGAATAGCAGTGGCGAGTGTTCGGTTTTCGGGCTTCCCTGAGGATGTCCATGCATCTTTGCGGGAGTTGTAGATGTCCGAACTCTATGATCTCAGGAGCCAAGCTGCTAAGTTCATGTTCTGGGGGCATGGATGCAGAGTCCTGCCTTTGTCCTGAGACAGCATGTTGTACGGGCAGGGGAGTTTTACTGGGGGGGATAGAGACATCTCCATCAAGTGAGCGAACCATGGTTGTCGTGCCCACATTGGGGCCACTAGTATCATGGTCACTTGTTCCTGGTGCATCTTGTGCACCACTTTGTTGAGAAGGGGAGTCGGGGGAAAAGCGTAAACAAATTTCCCTGACCATTGCATCGACAGACCGTTCCCCTTGGATTGGTTCTGGGGGTACCTGGAGGCGTAACTTAGGCATTGTGAGTTTTCCAGGGTTGCGAACAGGTCTATTTCTGGGAATCCCCATTGTGTGAAGACGTCGAAGACGATGTCTTCGTGCAGGCGCCATTCGTACTCTTTGGGCAGGGGGAAATCTCTGCTGAGACTGTCTGCTAGCAGATTGAGTTCCCCGGGTACATGTAGTGATAGTAGGAACATGTCCTGTTTGAGAGCCCACTTCCATATATTCTGGGCCAGCTTGGACAGGCCTGGAGAGTGGGTGCCCCCTTGCTTGTTGATGTAGTACATGGCTGTGGTGCTGTCTGTAAGGACCATTACTGTTTTGCCTTGTAGGTGTTCCTGGAAGGCTCTTAGCGCCTTGAACACAGCTAGTAGCTCCAGTAGATTTATGTGTTTGGATGCTACGTTCGGAGTCCACACTCCGTGAGCAGTCTGATGGGATAGGTGCGCCCCCCATCCTGTGAGGGATGCGTCTGTGGTTAGAGTGGCTTCCGCCGCGGGTGTGGCAAAGGGTTTCCCTTTTTCCATGTTTTCCTTTGTCCACCACCGTAGCGAGAGAACTAAGGCCTGCGAGACCACAACTAGATCCTCCCATAGTCCGCTGGCCTGACACCACTGGCTGTTGAGCCACTCTTGCATTGGGCGCATGCGCAGGCGCGCGTGAGGTACCAAATAAATACACGACGCCATCATTCCTAGCAAGCGCATTGCTTTGCGTACTGTCACCTCTCGACCGGTTACATATTGAGGGATCTGAAACAGCATGTTTTGGACCCTCTCTCTGGAGGGGAAGACGAGGCCGTCCTTTGTTTGAATTAGAGCCCCTAGGAATTGCTTGATTTGACTGGGGTCTAAACTGGACTTCTTTTCGTTGATGGAGAAGCCCAACTGGAACAAAAGGTCTACTGTCTTTTGGGTATTGGAGAAGCATGTTTCGTAAGAATCCCCTGTTATGAGCCAGTCGTCGAGGTAAGGGTAAACTGGGATGGACAACCTGCGCAGGTGGGCCGCTGCCACTGCCAGCACCTTCGTGAATACCCTTGGTGCTGATGCTATGCCGAAGGGTAGCACTTTGAACTGGTAGTGTTTGCCCTCTATCATGAACCTGAGGTATTTTCTGTGCGCTGGCAACATTGAAATATGAAAGTATGCATCTTTCATGTCCAATGTTGTCATGTAATCTCCCTGAGAAAGCAGTGGGATTACTTCCTGTAAGGTTACCATACGAAACTTTTGGGGTTTGATAAACTTGTTCGCTGGGCGCAGATCTAATACAGGGCGCATGGTTAGATCCTTTTTGGGTACAAGGAAGTACACTGAATAAATACCTTCCGTTACCTGAGATAGAGGCACGACCTCTATGGCTCCTTTTTCCAGAAGTTGTAGTACTTCTTGGAGAAGGATGGCAAGATGTTCCGGTGTCATGCGACGTCCCCTCGGGGGTCTGTAGGATGGGGAACTGTTGAATTCGATACAGTATCCGTGGGCTACGGTGGAAAGTACCCAACGGTCTGAAGTTATCTCCTCCCATGCAGGAAGAAAGGATGTTATCCGGCCCCCGACCGGTGTTGCATGGGAGGGGACGCGAATCTTCGCGTCACTTGGAGTTGTTGGGGGCTTGGGAGCCTCTGGGGGTGGATCCCCGACCCCTCCCTTTGCCCCGGCGTTGGCCTCTTTGGCTGTACTGCCCACTATTGGTTTGGTAATTGGTGGCAGGGTATTGCTGATGTTGATTTTGTTGTTGGTGTTGGCGTTGGCCACGAAAAAAGCGTTTGTTGCCATAGCCGCGCCTGGTAGTGGGCTTAGAGATTTGGTCAAGAGTCTTGATAGTGTCGAACTCTTTTTTAGCCATCTCTAGGGCTTCATCTACCGCTTTTCCGAAGAGGTTAGCGTCCTCGACAGGTTTATTTATCAAAGACGCCTGTGTCTCTGGTTTAAAGCCTGAGTTGCGCAGCCATACATGGCGCTTTAGGAGTATTCCTTGTACCAAGGAACGTCCTGCTGTTTCTGCCGCGTCCAGAGAGTTTTTAACAATGCTCTGGTTCACTTGGGTTCCTTCGCCAATAGTTGACAGTAGGCGCGTACGTAAAGGCTCCGGTGCTTCCTCGGCGTCTTTTCGCAGTTTGGCCCACTGCGCGTCTGCGTAGCTTGCAAGCAAGGAATTGTTGTTGGCAACACTGGTGGAAAGTGGTACCCCTGCCCTCTTTCTAGTATTAGATACCACTAGGGAATCCGGAATGGAATGTCCCCTAATGTAGAGGGGGTCTGAGGGTGAAGGAGTGAAAAGTTTTTCAATCTGTGGATTGACCCCTCTGATCATTGCGGGAGTGGACAGCGAAGGTATGATCCTTCTCTTCACTGAAGCGAGGAGTGGAATGGTCTGGCTGACCGGGGGTTTTTCTTTAATCACTCTTTCTACAAAGTCCAATTCTGGAGAGAGTTCCCCGGTGTCGAGTTCGAAATGCGCTGCTGCTCTGCGCAACAGTGCATTGAACGTGGGCTGATCGTCAATTGGAGACGTGTTCCTAACTGGAGAATTGTCCGGAGGAGTTAGGTTTAGGACATCAGTGTCGGAATACACTGATGGTGATTGCCAGGGGTGTGAAGGTCCCTCTTCTGGGTTAACCCCGAAGCCTTCTTCTTCTTCTATAATGTCTGTTCTGTCTTCCAGACATTCCTCCTGGTTCTGTTCTTCATTGTCCATGAAATCATCTTCTTCCTCGAAGTATTGTTCCTCCCCAGTGAGGTCATATACATCTTGGAAGTCTGAGGCTGTGTCCTGCTGGGGATCGACTAGCCTCGGATTTTTGGCCCTGGGGTCCTCCTGAGGCCCTTCTCTGGTCCTCTTGTGAGTTTGAGAGGCCTGGGTGCTCATGAACCTTTCCATCCTCTCCATACAGAGGTGGAGTCTTTCCATTGTTTCATGGGGTACCCCAGAGCGGTCTGGCGGGGGAAACATAGGGTTATCTAACTCGAAATGGCTCGACCTCTCCCAAAGCGTCGAGGAAAGTGTCCCGTCGCCCTCCGAAAAACCTTCAGGTGTGTCGGGAGACTCCCTGACTGAAGGGGGTAGTCCCTGTTTCCCTTCGGGCTTTTTCGGCGTATCCTTTAACTTATGCGTAACGCTCGACGTAATCTTCGGCGTACGCTTTTGGGCGTCGGCTACAGCGATCCTTGCTAAGCTATCGGCGACTCGCTTGTCGGCGACTCGTTTGTCGGCGGAAGCTTGAGTTTTCGACGCTATGGGTATCGAACGCTCTACGGCGGTCTGCGCTTTCTGTTGATGCGCACCGGCCGATGGTTTGGTGGCAGCGCCCTTGTTTGCCGAAAGCCCAGTCGCAGGTCGCGGCTGCGGTTGCGAGAGGGGCTTCGAACCCGAACGGTCCGAGGAGGCCGCCGGTGGAACCTGCGTCTCCTTGGGCGCCGAAGGTCTTTTCGACTTCGTCGAAGAAGAGCCGTGGGTTGTGTGTTTATGTGGATCTTTGTGTGCGTCTGTGTCGCCGGGGTGTTCATCCCCATAAGCAGGGCGTGAGCCGAGCCCGTCGGGGCCGGGGACAGACGACGAAGCGCGTAAGCGCTCCTTAGAGGGGGTTTCGACTTCCGTAGCGGAGGTCGTGTTATCGCGTTCCTCGTCACTGTCGGTGGTAGCAGCGGCGGGTGAACCTTCGGCCTTCGACATCGCGTAGGCCGCCCACCTTTTAACCCTTCGGTCTTTTAGAGTTTTAGGCTTAAGAAGCCGACAAGCCGCGCACCCTTCCTCCCTGTGATCGAGGGGCAAGCAGCGGTTACACCGTGAGTGCTTGTCCTTCCAAGTGAATTTGCCTTTACAAAGTGGGCAAAACCTAAACGGTGTCCTCTCCATAGCCGAGGCAATAAATCGCGATAAACACCCCAAGGGAAAGGAAGGGGAAAGGGAAAGGCATTCTCAGAAAAGACCCAGAGATGTCCCACGACCCCACTCTCCCTACTGTATATGGCCTGCGAGGCCAGGCCACGTGTTCGGCAGCGCCGAAGGATTTCTTCCGCTCGACCCTCCGTCGAAGATTCTTTTCGGCGGAGAACAGCTTACAACTGCGTCGAGGGAGGGATTATTAATATTAGAGAAAAAACGACCAAAGGTCGAGGAGTTGCAATGTCTCTCGAGGAGCTCCGCGTGAAGGCGACCAGAAGCTGGGCGGAAAAAAACAATCTGAGGGACCTCGACGCGTGAGGGATTGTGGGTACAATGCACGTCACTATAGGGATAGTGTTTCAGACACGCCTTGTCGACGTCCCCTTTTCGACTACGAAAAACAAAATGCAATACTCCGCAGTGACCACTGGATGTCGGACCTATGCACAGCATGTGATTCTAAGCAGATTAACAAACATCAGAAACATATATACTGAAAGACGAACAAGTTACTTCTTACCTTGTAACGTTCTTTCGACGGGATGTTCCTCCGACGTATTCCTCATCTTAGATATCTCCTTCCAGCTCTGCTGGCCTCGGAAAATGTTTTCTCTCTAGAGGGCGCTGCGCGTCGACGTCCTCCGAGTCGATGTCCCTCGACAGCCGCCGTATCGACGTCGACGTCATCCTGCCTATAAAGGCCGCGCGCAGCGTCCGTTGCTCAGTTTCGTTTTGTAGCCCACAATAATAATTTCTGGACTAAACTAATCACCCTGAAGGAGCGTAAGCTGCAACAACAAGGGAAGTAGAACTGCGGGATGGATGGGAGGGTCGATGAGGAATACGTCGGAGGAACATCCCGTCGAAAGAACGTTACAAGGTAAGAAGTAACTTGTTCTTCGAAGGGATTGTGTCCTCCGACGTATTCCTCATCTTAGATAGGCTCCCATAGCAGTATTCTATTATCGGAGGAGGGAGTACTGACTTCACACTGTCTTCTATTGATGAATAGAATGCAGTACAGCCCTTCCAAACCTAGTCTCTTGACTGGAGGAGGAATCCAAATTGTAAAAACGTGTAAAGGTATGGACAGACGACCATGTAGCGGCCGCACATATGTCTTTAACCGGCACGCCTCTTTTGAGGGCCGATGAAGCTGCAATACCTCTGGTCGAATGAGCCCTAAGGTTTTGAGGGGGCTCTTTCCCTGCCAGTTTATAACATTCCAGAATGGCTAGAATGATCCATCTGGAAATGGTCTGCTTAGTTATTGGTAACCCCAGCTTGTGACCTGCGTAACCTACAAACAGCTGGTCTGCCTGTCTTATCCTGGCTAGTCTACTGATGTAAAAACTTAAAGCCCTCCTAGGGTCTAGCCTGTGTAACCTCTCTTCCTCTTTCCCCGGGTGAGGAGGAGGATAGAAAGATGGTAGGGTAATCTTCTGAGTGATATGGAATTCAGAAACCACCTTTGGGAGGAAATTAGGCTTCACTTGCAGGACAACTTTGTCTTTGTGAAATATTGTGTGAGGGGGTTTACAAGAAAGAGCTTGTAATTCGCTCACCCTTCTAGCAGATGTAAGTGCTATTAATAAAACAGTTTTAAGGGTAAGGAATCTTAACGAACAAGAATGGAGAGGTTCGAAAGGTGTACCCATCAGGAAAGTTAGTACTAAGTTTAAATCCCATAGGGGAACTTGGAATGGTCTTGGGGGATAAACATTGGTTAACCCCTTTAGAAACTGTATTACCAAGGGTAATTTGAAATAGGATGGTTCTTCCGCAGTACGCTTAAAGATGGATAGCGCTGCGAGATAGCCCTTGATGGTGCCAACTTGAAGGCCTGAATTTACCAAATATAGTAGGAAGGACAAAACCATTGGTGTACCAAATGAAAAAGGGTCGATATTCTGTTCTCTACAGCAGCTGCAAAATCTGTTCCAACGGCAGCGGTATAAAGACTTTGTTGCTAGCCTCCTTGCCGAAAGCAACACCTCCATAACATCATCAGGGAGGTCCCAATCCTTGTACCTCAGCCTTTCAGAAGCCAAGCGTGAAGGTTGAGGGTTTTGATGTCTGGATGGAGAACCTGACCTCCCTTCTGTGAGAGTAGGTTCTCTCTGAGTGGAAGTCGAATTGGAGGGCAGATGGACAAGTCTAGAAGGTCCGGGTACCACGTTCTCCTGGCCCAATCCGGGGCAATTAGGATCATGGTTCGCCGGAATCTTCGCAACCTCTTGATCATTTGAGGAATGACGGACCGGTGGGAACGCGTACAGAAGCGGAAACTCCCAGTCCACTATGAACGCGTCTCCCAGAGCTCCTCTCGGGGGAAATTCCCTTGAGCAGAACAGGTCGCATTTCCTGTTTAGGCTGGTGGCGAACAGATCTACCTGAGGGGTTCCCCAAAGGGCGAAGATCTATTGAAGGACTTCTTGAGCTAGCTCCCACTCGTGGGAGACTGTGTTCTGCCTGCTCAGAGCGTCCGCTGTCAAGTTCTTCTCTCCGGCTAGGTGAACTGCCGATAGAGAGATTCCTTCTTGGATTGCCCAAAACCAGAGCTGCATCGCCTCTCTGCACAGGGGTACTGATCCTACGCCTCCTCTTTTGTTGAGGTAATGCATGGCCACCGTGTTGTCCGTCATTATCAGGACGTTCTTCCCTTGTACAGCTGGCAGGAACGCCTTCAGCGCAAGTCTGATGGCTCTCAGCTCTAACAGGTTGATGTGTAGTTTGGACTCCGATGGAGACCAACGGACGCTGATGGTCAAGTCGTTGGCGTGGGCTCCCCACCCCGTGAGTGAGGCATCCGTGACTACTGTTATCTCCAGCCAGGGTTGCCAAAACTGTTCTCCTTTCAGAATGTTCTCCTGAGAGGCCCACCACTGAAGGTCTCGAGCCACCCTGCCGGGAACCTGAAGAAGATCTGTCATTCTCCCTGAGAATTGTGACCACTGAGTCCTCAGTGCCCACTGGAGGGATCTCATTCTCAGGCGAGCCTCTGGCACTAGGAAAATGCAGGATGCCATGAGGCCTAGCAACCTCAAAAAGTCGAAGGCTGGGAGACGTTGGGCATGTTGGAACTTGGTAACCATCTGTAGAATATCTTGAGCCCTCACCTCTGGTGGCGAGGCTTTTCCCAGGGAAGTGTCCAGTATCGCTCCTATGAACTGGAGTCTCTGCGATGGTATCATTTGTGACTTCTTTAAATTGAGGGAGAAGCCCAGTCTGTGAAGGGAGTGGCACACGTGATTTAGCTGGATCTGAGCTTGTTCCAGAGAAACAGCCCTGATCAACCAATCGTCCAGGTAGGGGTAGACGTGAATCCCTTCCCTCCTTAGACTTGCAGCCATTACCGACATTAACTTGGTGAAGACCCTCGGGGCGGAGGTCAGCCCAAATGGCAGCACTCGAAATTGATAGTGAGAGTTGCCAATTGCGAACCTCAGGTATTTCCTGTGTTTGAGATGGATAGGCACATGGAAATAAGCATCCTGAATGTCCAGAGATACCAACCAGTCCTGGAACTGAAGGGCCTGGAGGATCTGAGAAAGAGTGACCATCTTGAATTTGTCTTTTCTGAGGAATTTGTTCAATTCTCGCAAGTTCAAGATGGGTCTCAGTCCTCCGTCTTTCTTTGGAATGAGAAAGTAAGGGGAGTACCAGCCCTTGTTCCTCTCCGCTACAGGTACCGGTTCTATGGCACCTTTCTCTAGCAGGTCCAAAATTTCCTGCAAGAGGAGCGGATCTGGAGCTTTCTGAGAGCTGATCCTCGGTGGATGACTCTGAGGTATACGTAGGAAAGGCAGGCAGTAACCTTGGGCAACTGTTTCCAATGCCCAAGCATCTGACGTGATAGCCTGCCATACCGCCAGATGTTGAGTCAACCTGCCTCCTACAGGTGTCCTGTGAGGGAAGTCCTCAGAGTGGTTTTGGGGCGGCTGATGCAGATGCCGATGGTAAAGATGCACCTGCTGTTGCTGCGGCTTTTGAATATCTACCCCGTCCACCTCGGGTAGTTCTTCTTTGTCCCCTTTGAGCCGGTCGTCCTCTACCTCTTCCGAATGCGGAGTAGAAGCGAAAGGACTTGCCCCTCGCAGAGGTTCCTGTGGGACGAAAAGGAGTCTGACAGATTGCAGCTCCTAGGGATTTTGCTGCTGCTTTTGAAGTTTGCAGTTTCTCTAAACTGTCATCCGCCTTTTTCCCGAACAAAGAAGAGCCATCGAATGGCATGTTCAAGAGCCTGGCTTGCACATCTGGGGCAAAACCAGACTTTCTCAACCAAGCGAATCTCCTGGTTGATGTACTTGCCGCCATTGCTCTGCTGATACTGTCAGCCGAATCAATGCCCGTCTGGAGGGATTCGTACATAGCGTCTTTACCGTCCTGTATAAAATTCAAGAACGCATCCCTTTCTTCTCCCTCCGGGATGCAGTCAGCCGCTGTAGAAGCACACTCCCAAAGTGTATGGCTGAACCTAGCAAGGGTGCAAGTAGCATTAACAGATTTTAACGCCATGCTACATGCTGAAAAGACTTTCTTTGCCATAGCATCATATTTTTTATCGTCCCTGTCCTGTGGGACGGTAGGATAAGCCGTCTTGACATCGGTAGAGGATGCTGCCTGTACCACCAGACTTTCTGGGGATGGGTGTTTAGACAAAAACTCCGGGTCTGTAGAAGATACCCTGTACTTTGTAGACAGTTTTTTATTTACTGCTGGTACTACATCTGGGGTTTCCAGTTTGTCATGATCTTCCTCTGATGAGCTTTATGAAAAGGCACCACAGGATCCTCCTGTGGGCCTTTGTCAAGAATATCCGTGAGGTCACCTTGTTGGAAAGATTGTGAAGGTGCAGACCACCCCATGAACTCTGTGATCCTGGCCATTAAGGCTCTATAGGGGGTTTCAGCATGCTCCCCCGGGTCTGGCCTAGCAAACTCCACCTCAGGGGAAGTGTCTAACCCACTTGCCTCATGTAAGGAATCATGAAGATCCTTTAACCTGCGTTCTTCAGAGGAAAATTCCTCTCTAGTTGGGGTTACAGGTCCCTGCAACTCAAATGTGTCTTCCTGTTCAGACAATTCACCCTCTTCCAAAATTGAGGACATAGTTCTCAATTGTTCTGAACTCATAAAAGGAGTAAATCCCATTTCCAAGGCAGAGGGTGCCGAACTTGTCATTATCGGTCTCGAAAGCGTCGATGTCGTTGACGCCGACGTCGAAGGCTTCGAGCGTGGCGTAGAAAACAAAGGCGGAGGCCTCGAAGACCTCGACAGAATTGGAATTCTACTCGACAATCTCGAAGCCATCGACGTCGAGGACCTGGGGATAGTCACTGGGTGTGTCGTAACCGTGACTTTTCTTGGCGTCAACGCCGGTGTCGAAGCTGGCGTCGAGTCGACAGACCCGTGTGTCGAAGGTCCCTTCGACAACGGCGTCGAAGACATCGACCTCGGCGTCGACGGAACCCTCGTCGACGGCGTCGACGGAACCTTCGGAGGTCATAATCCTACTCAAGGGTTCGAGACGCGCTCAAGAGGTTTCCTTCGCCGGGTACTGCGACTCGTGGCGTTTTTGACCTTCGGGTCTTTCGACCAGAGCATCGCTCTCGGCAGTCTTCGAGGGGGTCGAGGCCGCTTTCTCGAAGACGCTCATCATATTTTTGCGGAATTCCTCCCATTCAGCCCGGGAACTATGTTTCGTGGGGCAAGGGATTCTTTTTGGCGAAACAGAGGAAGAGGAAGACGGAGAAGGGGATCTTCGACGTCTCCTCTTCGAGTGCTTCGATCTCGAGGAGTGATGAGACCCACTCCGAGACCTGGAGCGCGAATGGTGACGAGGAGACGAGTGTCTCGACTTCGTCGACGAAGAAGAAGCTTTAAAAGTCTTACCTTTCTCCAGCTTCCCCCTACGCTCCTTCAGGGCCTTAGCTGTCATGGACATACAGTCCTCGCATTCCGAACAATGGTGTTCAGCTCCCAAACACCACAGACAAACTATGTGAGGGTCAGTCAACGACATCTTTTTCCCACAATCTCGGCATTTTTTGAAGCCGGATCGAGGAGTTGTCGGTTCCGACGAGGAAGCCATTGAGTACGGATCGAATGACTCGAGGTAAATAGGATTAATCTGACTAAGAACTGAGCAACGGTATTCCGAGGCACTGAGTAAGCGCGGAAAAACGGAACTGAGCAACGGACGCTGCGCGCTATAGGCAGGATGACGTCGACATCGATACGGCAGCTGTCGAGGGACATCGACTCGGAGGACATCGACGCGCAGCGCCCTCTAGAGAGAAAACATTTTCCGAGGCCAGCAGAGCTGGAAGGAGATATCTAAGATGAGGAATACGTCGGAGGACACAATCCCTTCGAAAGTATGCCTTTGGGGTGGCTCACATCTTTGGGAGACTTTGGTCAGAGAGAGGGTTTTTAACTTCGCATGGCACCAAGATCCAACATGGCTCCCTGATAGTACAATTGCTTTCAGCGCTTGCGCTCCCTAGTCAGTTAGCAATCATTAAGTGCGCAGCACATCGCAAGATTATAGATGATGTAGGGAAAGGGAATGCTTTCGCTGATCAAATAGCTAGACAAACTGCCTCTGATCTCTTCACGGAGATGTATGTTTCAAGGGAGACTGTAGATGCCTATGCAATGGATGAGGGTTTTGGGTCTGTACGGGATATCCAAGCCGATGCCACATTAGAAGAATCCAAGAGGTGGGCTGAGGGCTTGGGGAAACTCGATGATGATGGGTGTTGGGTGGACATGGTTGAAGGGAAATGGTTGCTTCCTAATGCCTATATAGTAATGATGGTTACCATGGCACACGGTCCCACACATGTGTGCGCTCAACAGATCACGAGAATGTTAGAGAAAGTCTGGGTGAATTATAAGATTTCAAAAATTGCCCAGTATTATGTCCAAAATTGCATGATTTGCCTACAACCCAATGTGGGAAAGGGGACAGCAACTCCAAGAGGTAGCTTTGGGTCTCCTTCTGTCCCGTTTGAAGTGATTCACTTTGACTTTATTGAAATGGAGCGATGTAACAATCTAAAATATGTCCTTGTGGTCATTTGCGCCTTTAGTAAGTGGGTTGAGGCTTTCCCTGTTAAAGACGCTACAGCCATGACCACTGCAAAGACCATATTAAAGGAATTCTTCCCACGGTTCGGTTTGCCGAGAGTTATCTGGTCGGATAATGGTCCGCATTTTATCGCTGCTATAATTCTACAGATATGTACGGCATTGCAAATTGAAAACGATTCCATTCGGCCAGACATGCTCAGAGCGCCGGATTAGTGGAAAGACACAATGGTATCATAAAAAACAAGCTCGCTAAGACGTGTGCCAGCACCAAACTAAAATGGCCGGATGCCTTACCGATCGTGTTACTTTCAATGCGGACAACCCCTCAAACTAAGACTGGGCTCTCTCCCTTTGAGGTGGTAATGGGGAGACCTGCTAATATTTTGGGTTTGCCTAAAAGCTGCGCATTGCGCGATGTAGAAAATGTACTTCTCTCCGACTATTGTAACCAATTGACTAAAAACCTGTTTTCAATTTATCACCAGGTGCGAGAGGCATTTCCGGTGAGGTACGAGGGCCCCGGTCACAGTCTACGACCAGGGGATTGGATCCTCGTTAAATCCTTCGATAGAGCGTCTTGCCTCGCACCACGTTGGAGGGGCCCCTACCAGGTGCTCCTGGTCACTAAGACTGCGGTGCGGGTAGGAGGACGTCGCCACTGGATCCACGGCAGCCACACCAAACGGATCCCACACACAGTGCCATACAATACAGAAGACGCAGAACCCCTTTCCGACATTGAAACCAACGTACCCGAAACGGCAGACGGTGGAGAGAGAGTATCGGAGGCCGTTCCGGAAGTTGTAAGGCCCGACAAAACGGCCATCTTGCCTCCTTGCTCCCCCACTGCATCGTTTGTGGATCATCCATCTTCTGATCCAACTTCCGTTCACTCGCCACCTCCTGTGGGAAGTGATGACATCCTGTCTGCTGATTCTTTTGCACCGGAAACTGTGAAGTATAATCTCCGCCCAAGGAGATAGGTTTGCAATACGGCTCTTGCTGTACAATTGAAAGATTTGAGGGCTTGCCTTCTTTTGGCCCAATTGCATAAAGGGTTCTGCTGGCTAAGGGTTGTGGGAAAAGACATTAAGAAGACGCGCGACCGGAGTCGCCAGCAAACGAACAATTGGTGTTTCTCGATTGAAGACGACAATGCCCGCATCCGCTACCGTTCGTACTGAACTTTTGGACAAAAATGTGACTAGGAGAGACAATGAGCAGATATGTATGGGGGCCCCGAAAACGTTTTGTTGTCTACTGGTGATAATCGCGGGACTATTAGTAACTGTTGGTTGTGGGTTTTGGTATTTGGAGAGAATGTACCCTTTGAATGATTTCCTACCTGTTGAAAATATAACTGTTGTTCCCACTCCTTCTGTGCAACTACATACCTTGTCACCTAGAGATCTTTTGCGTAGACGGAATTATCAAAATAACACTCTACTTCTAATTATGAATGCTACCCATGCAATCTTTAACAGAACCAATTGTTGGATCTGCTCGCATTTACCGCAACATGGGGATAAGGGGCTAGGTTGGTATATTCACCCTTTACCTTTGACAACTGCTTGTTATGCTTCACTTAGAGCACTGTTCTTTGGCCGATGGAACGATAGCATCTCGGGGAACTTTGATGGCACTAATTTGAATAGTTTTGAGAAACGTGTTCTGACTCCCCTGGGATGCTTGCTTTTCGCAAATAGGAGTAAGCTCAATATTGCTTCTATTAGGCCTTCTGATAGACTGTCTCGCCCTTTCCAATCTTTGATTTCCTTTAAAATGGCTCCGATAGGCAATAAGGATGCCGTGCCTCCTTCTTATACTGTTAACCATAGCCCCGATTCAGTTTCTTTCTGCATACAGAGGAATGGCACCCGGTCAATGGGAGATTTTAAAGGTTGTGCCAACGTTGCAAATCTGACTGGGAAAGACAGACCTTTGTATGTAGGCGAACCTATCTATTTTGTTTGCGGTAATGTAGCATTTCCATGGTTGCCCAGGGATTGGCAGGGAACTTGTTATCTAGGAATCCTGTTACCTGCGGTGTTTATAGCAAGTACTGTAGAGGTTTCGAAGGCTCGTCCACGGCGGGACGAGAATGGCGACACTCCAGCACAGGTTTTAGGAGATGTAGAGAAATCATTACTTCCATTCTTTGGGCAGATAGTGAATTCCGAGGATATCAGGAAACTAGCGAGAGTACTGGAGAGAACCATCAACCGGACCACAGATATACTCTATAATATGACTTTAGAGCAGAAAGCGATCAGATTGGTAGCGCTTCAGAACCGGATGGCATTAGATGTCATTCTGGCTGAACGTGGTGGAGTATGTAAACTAGTGGGATCCGCTTGCTGTGTTTTCGTACCGGATTCCTCCCCAACTATTTTTAAGGCAATACAGAATCTGCACATTCTTAGTTCAGAAGTGCATGTTCCCGAGGGAAATTGGGATCTTAGCGCTTGGTTCTGGGACTTCTTGCGGTCTTGGGGTTGGAAAGTGCTTTCAGTCTTGCTGATTATTTTGGGAATTCTGCTATTTCTTTGTTGTTGTATCCAATGTCTACCAAGTATATGTTCAATGCTAGGGGGATGTTGCGCTCAGGCGATAGGTACAATAGGACATAAAGTGTATGCCCCGGATAAAACCTCTTAGGAGTATGTACTGAAAGAGATCTTAGTAAAAGATCTAATGGCGATAGATATTTCTGACAGCTATTCAGGGTGTATGGACGATGACACATGGAATTATTTGCAGGGAGATCAGAAGTAGTTTAGCACTTGGCATAGGCCAAAAGGAGGGTTTATCAAACTAGAAATTATATCGTGCCTCCTATTGCTATGAATATATGTATATTGGCCTACGCCAAGCTGCTAACAAGCTGCTTATAAACTACATGTGAATAAACTCGCATTTCAAGGTCCTGACCTTAGAAACCATGTCATTTTGGGTCAAGCCGCATTTTAGGTTTTCTTGCTCTATAAAGTCACCATGTGAGCTAAAATGGTAGCCTATGTTATTCAGAACAGAACTTGATTGTCATGACCTCTGTACAGCTAATGTATAACTTGCCTGCAGGCCACTTGTTAGGGTCATGAGCTGAGACCTTGTCCTTCTGCTGACCTGTGTGCAATGGATTACCTGTATCACCGAAACTGATCTATAATTGAATGAGAACACCTGCTTAAATATATTGTATAAATTAAGGCCCGCATTGTAATGTTAGGCCTAGAGCATACACTATTACCATTTCTTCTTGTTAATGTATAAACCTAAGATGAACTAGATTTGACCTGGCAAGGGACCCTAGAGCAGTAACTTATTTATGGAATGTTTAACCTGAAGAAAGGCTGGAGAAATGTATAAAAGCCTGACTGTTTCAATGAATATTTGCACTCACTGAGCACACCGAACCACGCCGGAGTTCGCTGTGTTGTACTGAGGGTCGATAGCTTTCTGAATTTTGTTCTGTTCTTTTGTAACTGGATTCAGTATAAAATAAAGTGCTTTGTATGTTCCTTTGTAACCTGTGTTTGGTGTGTTTACTCTTTGGTTACCCTGTCTCATATTATTTCCTTGTTTTCACATGGATATGGATAAACGATGGGAGACCTTAAAATAGCTACCTGGAATGTCAGGCGCTTGAATAGCTATCTGAAAAGATGACGTCCCTAAGAAGGCAGAAGGTGGACATTGCTCTGTTACAGGAAACGGTGTGCAGTCATATTTTCGAATGTAATATTTTCGAAAGTCATAATGTCGAAAATATGAATTTGAAAATAATAAAGTCGAAATACATGCTATGGTAAGTACTTATATGTATTTTATTAAGCATGTTTGAATTTTTTAAGCATTAACTTTGTAACATACTTTCAATAATATTAATTATATATTAACATTACAATAGGAATATTGCTAAAGTAGTTTACATATTAACTATACAGTTTAAATAAATATTTATTGTAAATATAACAATGCTAATAAATAAATAATAAACACTAAATATGTAGCAGTCTTTTTTAACTTTCAACAATCAGTTTACGTTTTCTACACTAGATGGTGCCATTGTATTACAAATGTGAATGTGCATTTTGTTGATATTTTTTATCGATTTGTACGTAAGGTAGCGTAAGTCTACGTAAGCGTGGGCGCCATTTTTAAAGTCCATTCTGGAAGCGTTTCTGTCGCGTTTGGGTCTCCGTGTCTTCGTTCCTGGTTCTTTAGGATTTGGATGTTTTTTTTACCGGATTTCATGGATGCAATGGATTTTTTCTCTGGTATAGAATTGTTACGCTCACCTGGCTCCTACAGAGGCGTCGATCTGAACTGGACAGCTGCGGTCTCCACCAATGTGACGCGTAGGGCCGAGATGACAGACTGGACTGGCCCACCTAGCTTTGTTTGCTTGGCCCGTAGGAATATTCTTCTGCAAATGGAGAAAGGGAATTAACCACCCGTGGAGTTGAGTGTTAATCCCCCCACCCCTGCTGTTCTCCCCACGGATCACCTTTGATGTCCCCTCTTATAGTCTCACCTGATGGTTTGAAAAGATGAGCTCTCCATCTGCATTGAGCGCAGGGGCGCGTTGATAACCAGTTGCTTCACTGGCTCGAAAGAATTGGTGAGTTCCAGAACAATATTGACTCCGAAAAGTATGTAGTTCGTAAGAGTTCAAATGCCTGACTTTCACACTTGTCCGATTCCTTGTAGATTGCAGCTTGACCCTAGTGAAGAGTTCCTTGTGGCAACCGGTAATATTCTGGTAAGGATTTGTATTTCCAACACAGTTCGATAAATAATGTCAATATGTAACCTGTTGCTTTCTCCCTTATTCAGGCGCTGAGAGAAAGTATGAAGTCTCGGGGAATAATACCTCCGGCGGTAAAATCAGGTAAGTCTAATGTGGTGAGGAGGGTTCCCCTTGATAGTCCCTTTGTTTCACCTTGCTGTCCTTTTGTTTCCCCTTAGGGGCCGGGGTTCGGCGAAGATGCAGTGGAAGCTGCGCCGACCCGTGAAGAGGAATAGTACCCCCGGAGGTAAAATCAGGTAAGTCTATGCGGGGGTTACTAATATTCCTCTGTGTATTCCCTTGGCTCACCTTGCTGTTCTTAGGGGCCGGAATTTGGCGGGAACATGCAGGAGGACGCGGTGGAATGTGAAGATGCTGCGAAGGTCAGTGAGTTCAGCGCGGCGCTGCAGCAGGTGAGGCGACGCGCATAAAATAACTTCTTTCTTCCAGCTCGAAGGCGCGATGGATCAGGAATTCAGGTAAGGATCAAAGGTATTGCTCTTGTTCTAACCTTTTCTCCTTTCTCTAGGAGCTCCAAACTCGAGGCGGGCATGGCAGAAGACTGGATGCAGACTTGCAGGTACGGTGAGCGTTACGCTGCTGGATGCAGAATAACACGAAGCGTGTGCTGCTCTTCGGGCGTGATTTAAATAGCCTCCAAAGTAGCCCCAGGTAAGTATTCCTCCCCAGCCCCAAACAACCCCTAGCAGGGCATTTCTAATTCCCCATTCACCAGGGCCCTTCCCCATTCCCATTTGAGCCCCCATAGGGCTCAATGGGAATGGGGAAGGCGCTAATAACGGTACCGCAAATTGCGGTACCGTTATTAACACCAAAGTCCCTTTCGCGTCCTTAACGTCTAGGGAGGACCCACAAAGGGAACTCGTAATAGGGCGGTAAGGGATTACTGGTACCGGTGCCCTTACCGGTACCAGTAATCCCTTACCGCCCTCCTCGTAATGAGGCCCCAGGTCACAAATTTGATGTGTGCTGTTGATAGAGGTTCGAACAGAGTTTTCATGAGACAGGCCAGTGAAGAGGAGGTGCCAGGCATCATCTGCACTCCAGCCACCCCCTTCGAAGTGCCAGGAACTTTCACGCCAAAATATGTGACGCATGGAGAACAGATAAACCAGCAGAGAGCCGCAGTTGGGCTCTGCCCAGTGCCTATCGAAGTAACAGCATCTATTGAAGTACCAACACCTTAGCAAAACTGGACAGTAAGATACCCACTGAGAAATCCATATCTATAGACACGACAAAAGGACGGTTGTCAAAATGGAATACCCGAAGAAGCCAAGAAGATACTAAAAGAAGACGACTGGTGACATCATGAGAGATGAGACTGATGCACATATAGAGTATATAATGACCTAAGAATGCTGATTAAGTGACGAAATACCATGGATAAGTGACATCCTGAGCCTAAGGTGAAACAGTTGATTTCAAGATGAAGAAACGTGTGCCATATGCACGAGGAAGACATTAAGCCAGTTTAAACGTGTACATACGCAAAAAAATGCAAGAAGCAGAGAAATCGTGAAGCTTGCTTATGTTTGGTCGCAAAATAGATTGCAGCAAGCGCCAACCATACACATATCTACCTCAAAAGCACTTTATAGATGAGTGAAAATCCACTACACATATGAGCAGAATTAAATAGATGTTACTAAAGGTCTCAAGAGGAGAGGGCCGCAGCAAACAAATCAAGAATTAAAGACGGAGAGAAACTCTGCCGAAGGTAACCATGCAAAAAAGCCAAGGTCGTATCAGGCTGGAATAGGCTAGCAATGCCTACAATTAAAGAGAAAAATAACAGAGTCTCCTGTTCGGCAAGGTCGAGATAAGCCACAGATGGTAGAAGACTGGCAGAATTAAATCAAATACACGAAAATGCATGAAGAAGAGGTCGATTTCACTGTGTCCTAGTCACGTGGCAAGGCAGGCAGAAAGGGATGAGACTTTACCACGTACACATGGAGCATTGCCGTACCCATACTCCTTAACTTTCTCAGACCAAGAAGCAGACTCAAGGCCAAACTACAAAGCAGTAATTGACACACAGCCACTGAGGTGATGAATGGTTGTAACATAAATTGGAGGGAAGCTGGGGAGCAGACTTACTCCCTGCACCTGGCTAATTATTCTGCATGCTGCTAAGCGCAAGTGGAAAAGTATGTGTGGGATCGATGCCAACCCAATCATAGTGGACCATGTAATCTAGGGTCCTATAGAGAGTAGAGCCAATGGGACGTGGTACTTTTAGTGAGGGTTTACAGTGGCCAGTTTAAAGGATGGGCTTAGTTGCCTCACCTGACATTATTATCCAATCCCCTCTCCCCGTTACCATATACAGATATAGTACCTATGTTAAAGTTACCTTCATATAACCAATCAAATTGCATGTTAGGTTTTTAAGACTACACGTCAAAGATGGCAAGTTTCTGGTATAAATGTGATTTTCTGAAATTAATTGGAGTTTAAGCGAGAACGAAGATTGAGCGGTTGCTGATGTTCATTGAACTCCCCGTTTTCTGTACTTGTCATTAAACGGACTCCCTTTACCAAACTATTGAGTTGTCATTATTATTTGATGCAAGAGTACGAATCTGCATCCCCATCTATCTCGAGGTTGCTGCTGCTCATCTTAAAGAGCTGTTTGGAGACCCTCAGTCTTATGGGCCGGCTGGGGTCCATCCAGTTCACTTGGTAGCAGAGGATGGTTAAGATTAGATAAGACACCCATTGACCGTCGACATAAGTAACTTCGGGTCCTCGGCAATATCATAAGTCCTTTGCCATACGGCTGATAGAACGAGAAGCTCCCCGTAGATAGTGACTAGTTTAATTAAAAACCCTGCAGGTTAGGTCTGTTTTCCCCCAGAAATCCCTTCCCACTTCTACAAGCAGCCGATCGGACGGGCAGCACGGAAAGACGGTAACGAAGGCGCTGATCCTGAGCGTCCGGAGAGGAAAAGCATGCGAACGGTGGGTGAAAAAGACTGAATGCTTTGGCAAAAAGTTGCAGGCCTCGAAACAAGAAAAGGAAAGGTAACGGAGGGAGTTGGGACAAAAAATAACGTCAGAGTAAGAATAATGTCAAAGTAAGAGTATAATGTATATATAAGGAGAAAATATTGACTCGAGGATGGCCGAGCAATAGAGAGAGATACCGGGAGTGACTGAGGTAGAGAGTATACGCCCATTTTCCTAGGTTTTAAAAGAGCGCCAGAAGAAGCCTTCATTTAAGGTCCTGAATAGATAGGACGACGTAGAAGAACAGAATCGATTAAAGACGATCTGAAAGAAATGGGCTTAAATTCCATGTCGGAATACAATTAGGGGCAGAATGCATCTGAGGAAGCAGATGGCATGAGATTTGTGTAGCCGGCCGGAGTCTGTCTTGTCTGTTTCATGTTTTTTATCTATGACGTCAGAAGATAAAAACTTCTAAAAATAGCATGAAAATTGCACGATTGTGATAATATGAGGTTGCATGGCATGTATTGATGGTTGTAGTTCACAAAAGTAAAAGTGACATTTTTGTTGAAAAAACAGGACTGGAGCTTGCGACGATTGGTGCTTGCTCATATTGTTGATCTTGGTTGTGAAACGTAAAGCATAATAAAGTGTTATACAAAGATAAGATAAACAGGTTAAGCATGGAAGACATTACCCCATTGGCGCACATGTGCAAACAGCTGCCGAAACATGCACCTAAGCTTAAACAGAATAGTGCATAATGGGTCAAAAGGATCGCAGACAAAGGGCCTCATTACAACCTAGGCGTTAAGGGTTTAACGGCGCCGTCAGCGCCGTTAACCCTTAACGCCTGATTACCATTTTAACGCCTGCTTTTAGCAGGCGTTAAAATGCAAGGCGCTAACCCGCCTTGGTGCTAATTAAGGCACCGTAATTTACGGTGCCGTAATTAGCGCCTTCCCCACTCCCATTATGCCCTATGGGGCAAAAATGGGAATGGGGAAGGGTAAATGGGGAATGGGGATTTACCGCCCCAATCACCTTGGAATGGGGCGGTAAATCCGCCATCCACCATGGTGTAAACAGAGTTTACACCATGGTGGTAAAGTAGGGAACTTACCGCCTGGGTTGTAATGAGGCCCAAAATGTTTATGCCATGGGCCCTGGGAGGATCGCTATCTAAAACGGTCCTACAGCACATGACAACATATTTGCACGCCACATACACGAGCAAAAAGTTAGACAAACGCCCAGCTAGTTTAGAACTTTGGAAGCTGTATCAACAAGAAAAGGAGGAGGAGCCACCGTTAGATTGGATACTGAATATATGCACAGAGGGGGTAAAGAGCCTTCTGCGCCACCCGCCCCGTCTGAAACAAAAAGCGAAGCTAGTAAAGACAAAGGATTATACCTGTTGAGGGAACTTAAAGCAGCCATGGGATATAGCAACCCAGCATATGAGTCACCAACGCAAAGTAGTAACGAAAGCCCAGAGAAAGATAGAGACAGAGATATTACCTCCAAATTCCCAAAGGACAAGGAGAAGTGCGAAATGGAATAAGGAGACCAAACACGAGCAAATACATCTCCAGATATGGGAAGAGATGGAAAGAGATGGAAAGGAGATGAGGATAGGGCTGATGAGATGGCATTCGCACCGAACGAATGGATGGGAGGTCTGATTTTATTGAAACTCAATGGTAAAGGCATTGAGGATATGAGACAAAACGGAGAACAGGACGAATTAGAAAGGAGGGAAAAGGAAAACCGAACAAGAGACGAAGGGGCTAAGAAAAAGGATAGACAGAAACGAGAGCAGTTATATCGTGATGAACAGGTCAGAAAACAGGAAAAGGCAGAAGAGCAGAGAAAATGCAATCATAAGTAGAGAACAGCTGATGATCGAGATAGAATATAACAAAGGTGGATAGAAGAAGAACAAAAGATACGGGAGAAGAGAATAAAAAGACAACGGGATGAGGAAATGCTAAGGGCAAATGAACAAAGAGATGCGAGGAACCATGAAGAATATAGGATCAGAAAGGAAGCGAGGAAGCGTAGAGAGTTTGATGACGACATAGAATGTAAGCGAAGACAGAGAACACAGGATCTTGAATATCTGGAAAGAGGTTAAAAAACCGGATCCAGTAGTAGGCTGGGAAGATATAGAAGAATTCTTCCCTGAGTACGATTCAGTACCAGGCACGTCTACGACAAATATCGAAGATGACTTAGACACCAGACGCATCTGAGAGACAATCGATAGAATATATGGTGAGATGGGGCTAGAAAGAGTGCCCCAAGAGGAAGGAGAGGATGAGCGTCTTGAGAGCACTCAGATGTATAATACTGCGGACGCCGCCCGAAAGAGCAGAAATAGAGAGCTATCATTAGATAGGCTGACCCTAACCAGAAATGAGGAGGACGAGAAAAGTTGCACAAGTTGGTTGTCACGACCCTCGCTCAAAACCCCCTCTGGCAAATCCATTGGGCAGGTGGAGTCAAGACTCGGGCTTCTAGAGCCTGGCATCCTATTCAAAAGCCCTCATGGGGCCAGTCCTGGCACCTGTGGCGCCAGGCTCCTACACCATGAAAAACAATGTGCTTGGGAACTACTTTATTGTATTGTCAGCCAACATGGAGGCATCGACATAGTTTGGTTCCTAAGAACCAAGCTATGCGGTCTAGTGTTTTGGGTGTGGTAGCCTAAGGACTACTTTACCTGGACTATTTTGTTGGGCTATTTAAACCACACCCGAGCAAGACAACACGCTTTGCGTTACTTTGCAGCTTGCAACGTGACGCTCACTGTGTCCAGCTATTCCCTTGAACCTCAGAGAAGCAGAACCTGCAAGGAGACAAAAGGAACATCATTAGCAGCAGCATCTTACCTGCAGTCTTCATCTTTAAACACTTGCAGCTTCTGAGAACAGCTTCCTCGTTCCTGCACGCCTCCCGGACAAAACGACCTCAAAGAGGAAGATAGAGGCAACATTAAAGAAAGCAGTAGAGACATTTACAAATTACGAACTGCTCAAAAGGCTTACCTGGCTGGTCGCCTCTCGGCTGGCACCACTCCGGACATTCCACTCGCACTGAAGAACACTGCGACCTACAAGGAAGGAAAACACAGGTTAGCAAAGGAAAGACTTTGCAGCGCTACGCATAGCGCTTACTTACCCCATCATAGCGCTCTTAATGCGCCATCATTTACCAGCGGGGCTCAACCAAGCCAGTTCGCCGCGCTGAAGCTCCGCATACCTAAGGGAGAAAAATAGACATTTTAAACAAAGAAAGGCATGCAGGATAGCAACAAAACTAAAGAACAGCAATAAAACCTTCCTGAACAATATCAAACGGGCCGGCGTCAGTGAAGTAACTGGACCGCACTCACCCATGAAAGACAACGCGCCCCTGCAAAGAAGGCAGGACGGAGAGCACGCCTAATTCTACCATTAGGCAGAACCTTCCCCGCAGACCACATCAGGGCAAAGCTGAGAAGCATACTAGCGAGTAACCCGGCTGGGTGGCGTCCCTGTGGATACCAGGTGAGCGTAACATTGGGCACAGACAATGTCGGACGCAGAAAGAGAAGAATGTAAAGAAAGAGAAGACGAGAGACGACACGAAAAACGCTTCTCTAGGAGAAAGGGAATAAGATGGTCAGATTCTAGTGGGTCTGCAACTAAGACATCGGAGTCAGCCACACAATCAGATTGGCATGAAGGAGTATTATATGATCAGGGGGGGTGTCTCCACCACCATATGTGAGCAGACTAAGGATACTGCCATGTAGACGGCGATGTGGGAATATTACCCCTGCGGTAGACAGAAAAATGATGAGAGAGGAAAAGGAGTGTCATGTGTCACAGTTCCCTTTACTAGAAAAAGGAGGAACGAGACCACATATATACCCTGGCCTCACATGGACAGAGAAAACCAGAAAAATAAACTCCCAATGTTGACATCAGGAGCCTGAAAATGGATACATGAATTAGAAAAAATGACAGGAGGGAACACGTTGGCTATTATTGGTAGGGATTGAGGCAAAGCCATGGTCTGAAATACAGTTGAACATCACGCACTATTGCAGGCTGCTGCATGAAAAGAATCGCAAAAAGGATGCTGCACGAAAAGGTGAAGAGGCTAAATTGGTGCATAATAAAATTATCAAAGTATGCCGTTGAGGGGGCAATGATAATTAATACAGATGGATCAAACATGCAGCAGGCCAATATCCAAAGACAGTTTGATCAAAGCAATAACAGTCTTTACCCAAGGGGAAGAGGCCTTTGAGGAAGAGCATGGCAGAGTAATTAGGGAGGTTTTCAAAACAATCAAGGAGGTTTTCAAAATATGCAAAATGGAAACCAGGGTATTCAAAATGGGCAAATAATCAGACCACCGCCAACATGTTGGACGTGTGCAATGACAAGGCATCTAGCACGCACATGCAGAAGTCAAGGCATGGTGCAAAACGACCAACTCACAAGAGGAGGGATGGTGTATCCATCTGCGTTCTCGCAGCAGGGTGGAAATGAAGTTGCGCAAAATCACATGGTGCAGCAACAAGCACCAGGAGTGCAGCAAAGTTTGCAACCCCAGAATGTGACAAGTTTTCCACAGGGACAATCTCAACGGTCGCCAATGCAACTTTCACAAACAACAGGTTCAGGACAGGTACTGAATTCAGGAATGAGAAATGCCACAAGTGACAGGGGAAATCCGTTCACTCAGAATGGGACAAGATTATATATGGACTAGCACAGCTCACTGGGAGACCTGATGTGTTCTATCCTATCAGTGACAACAAACCCTCACCAGGAACCAAGGGTAGATGTCTGTATAGGGGATAAAGAATATTCTTTCTTAGTTAAACCAGGTGCAACACGCTCGTGTATACACAAAGGCAGGTTTTCTTTGTCCAGTGATGCCATAAATACTCAGGGCTTCACAGGAGCAACAAGTTGTGTTCCTTTTACAAAAGAATTTCCAGTCCCGACGGGAGAATGTGACATGAATGGGCCACTTCTATATTCAAGGGAAGCCCCGGTGAATATATTGGGACGAGACCTAATGACAAAGCTAAACATGACACGGAGAGGGGCATAGTATGTTCAACTCCAGGAATGCATTATTTGAACGTATGCAAAATGACTAGAGCATGCGCAGGACAAATGGCTATGAGAGCTATTCCATTTGAACCAGAATTATTCGCTTATGGAGTGCGCATATTAATGTCATGGCTACCAGGCCTTGCACACAAAACCATGAGAACTCCAGATTAGTTTTTATTTAGACCAAGAATACCTATGCATGAGGAAAAGGGACAAGTGTTTCCCTTGACATTACAAGCAGCCATAGTGCGAAGAGAAATGGCTCTGCTTGACGGTTGTGATGATGAAGGCAGACAATGGTGTGCAGTAATCGCCATTGGGGAAGGTTACAGATGAACTGAAAAACAAACAAGTGAAAATGAGATGACAATTGAGGTTAATCTCATCTATTTGGTGAAAATGATCCAAAGAGAAGTGCCTCAGAGAATGATGCTGGCACGAAAACGTCCTGAATACTTTGAGGACAACATGGCAAAGGTGCCTGTCTCAGTATGGACTACAGGCCCCTATGACGTAGGCTTACTGAAAGGGGTCGGAGAAGTGAAGATTAAATTGAAACCAGGAGCAATTTTACCAAAAGCATGAAAGGATCCCATGTCTAGGGAAGCAGAGGAAGGGATTTTTAAGACAACTTCTGCCTTGATGGAGCAGGGCATCTTAGTGACGTCAGAGTCGTCATGCAATACTTCAATTTACCCAGTGAAAAAAGGGAAAGGGGAGTCTTGGAGGCTAGTGCAAGATTTACGACCAATAAACCAGATAGTCGAGGCTGAGTTCCCTCTAGTCCCTAACCTGTCCACGATCCTATGTAATATACCCGTTGAAGCAAGGTATTTCACAGGGATTGACTTGACAAATGCATTTTTCTCAATCCCATTGCACAAAGACTTACAAGATTTTACATCGTTTACGTTCAGACAAGTTTGTCTGAAAAGCACAAGGCTGCCTCAAGGGTACTGTAAGTCTCCTTCAAATTTCAACAGAGTCCTGCAGATGGACTTGACCAATATCGCATTAGAGAGTGTTGTCTTACAATACGTGGATGACATTCTAATTTGCAGCACGACAGAGGAAAAATGCAGACACGATTCTATTCAGGTATATAGATATACTGGCTGAGAAAGAGAAGTTACAAAATTGTCAACAAGAGGTGCTGTATATCGGCCAGCTAATCTCACATGAGGGGAAAAAAGGTTACCCATGAAAGAGCTGAAGCTATTTCAAAGACAGCCAAACCACACACGACAGAAAAAATGCAGAGTTTTCTCGGATTTTGCAACTATGTCAGGGCATGGGTCTTTGTCTACTGTTCCTAAACCAGACCCTTGTTACAAGCCTTCAAGAAAGCACAAGTGATGAAAGAAAAAATTGTGTGGACCGAGACCATGGTAGAAGTGTTTGCTGAACTATTTGCACGGCAACAGTTTTAGGGATTCCCAACTATGCAGAGGAATTCTACCTGTTTTCACACACGAATGGCAGAGTTATGACAGCAGTACTCATGCAGAGAACCACGTTGGGGTACAAGCCCCTTGCATACTACAGTGGGAATTTGGACCCAGTAATGCAGCGTTCGCCATAGAGAAGGCTACAACCATTGTGATGGGATGCCCAATGACGTTATTCGTCGAGCACGCATTATTTGCCATTTTAGAGAAACCAAAAGGCACGTTGACATCTCAGAGAGCTTCTGCATATGAAGTGATCATATAAAATCCAACGATTAAAATAGTTTGATGCAAAATAGTGAACCTAGCTATGTTTATAGCAGAGCAAGTCACTGAAGGAGAGCCAATACATGATTGCGCGAACTATGAAGAATTCTATGATGAGATTCCCAGAGTGAAAGAAAATGCATTGGAAGGAGGAGAAATCGTCTTCGTTGATGGTTCTTCGAGGATCGATCAAAATGATGGACAAAGATATACAGGCACCGATGTGATGAAACACATGGCAAATGGGGAATTTGGAGTACTTATTAGTGCACGATTACCCTCACATTATTCAGCACAAGCTGCAAAATTATTGGTGTTGATACTCGCACTCGAGAATCACGCAGACCAGGAAGTGACAGTGTACAGTGACTCCACCTATGTGAAGTCAACAGTGCATGCAGGCCTAGCACGCAGGAAAAGGAGGGGCTAGCTCCGAGCGTACAGCATGCCAGTGCAGCACGTCGCCTTATTGGACAGGCTCATTAAGGAACTACAGCTCCCAGTGGGCATAGCAGTCGTGAAATGCACCGCCCACACGAAAGGGACAGATTTTATCTCACATGGAAATCAAGCAGCAGACACTGAAGCCAAGCGTGTGGCGACTAAAGACGAAATAATAAGGAGTGTGGAAATAACGGATGTGCATGAGAGAATGACTGTTGCACGAAGCAAGCCTGAAGGCTGTAGCAATTTGGCAAGAACTCAGTTAATGGAGCTCCAGGGGGAGGCACCACAGGAAGAGAAAAACTTATGGAAGAATGAACAGTCCTTCCCACTATTAAAAAAACTACTCAAAAAGTGCTTATTCAACCAGTTCTAAGTTGATCCCAGATACGTTGTATCCCAGACCAACTCCGCACCCTCACTGTATATAAATGTACATAATTGTATATAATGTAGAAAGGCAAACCTGTATTGTTTGTCCTAATGTTTTTATCAACACCAAGATTGTATTTGCTTTTGTCTGTAACTATGCCGTGATACCTCAGGGTCTGGGCGTACAACAAATGTAATAAATAAATAAATAAAATAAATGGAATCGACAAGGGTGTTCTTTTGACCCCTCTGAGAGCATGTGGCGACAAGACAACACTGGTAAACCGGTGATGCCTCTAGCCTTATTAAAGATAGCACTGGAACAGTTACACTATCCAGCACACATGACTAAGGAGGATCTAGCAGCAACGATTGCTGAAGACTGGTTCATACTGAACTTGGCAGAACACGTTGCATTTTGTATGGTGAACTGTATAATTTGTCAGCAGTTCACGGCTGAGCATACACTAAGTGTAATTAGCAGAGTTATCCCAAGGCCTAATAAGCCTTTTCAGCACTTGCATATTGACAACGTCGTTATGATTCAAGTATGTAACGGGTACAGGTATCTAATTGTGTGTCCATTCTCTAGATGGATAGAGGCAGGTCCATGTATACACCCAGACTCTACCTGTGCGGCCAAATTCTTGGTGAGGGAGGTGTTCCCCAGATGGGGAGTGTGTGAAGTCATGAGGTCAGACAATGGTCCTCATTTTGTTAATGCAGTATTTGAACAGATTAGCTTGTTGCTTGGTATAAAGCACAAGTTTTCTTCGGCGTACCATCCTCAAGGGAATGGCATATGTGAGAAGCTCAACAGCTTGTTAAAGGAACGGATAGCCAAGTTGAAGCTTACTCTGAAGAAGGGATGGCTACACTGTCTTCCACTGGGACTGTATGCACTCAGAAACCAGCCTGGTTCTGACCATCATCTCACACCGCATGAAATCATGACAGGCAAAAGGATGCGCACGCCATTGACACCTCAAGATAGAGCTAGGTGTGATGCCCAGCCAACAGGAGAAGTGTTAGGATTGGAAATGCAAAACTACTTGAATTGCATGACATCTTGTCTTACTGTCATTTTAGGACAGCTGCAGCGACGACAAGAAGGGTGCAGGGCAGCACAGAACACAGAAGGAGATGCTACAACAGACCCAGTTCCGAAATTACATATTCCTCCCATATTCCCTGGGGACACAGTCCTGGTGAGAAACCACAAAAGAAAAAAGTGGGACGAGCCGAGGTTCAACTGCCCCTTTAGAGTGGAGGACATTACAACCTCTGCAATCAAATTACAGGGAAGAAGAGCTTGGATCTTTTTGGGTGACATCAAGCCATACATCGGAGAAGACCCTCTGCCCGCAACCCACCGCTTAGAGACTACAGACGACAGGGAAGAACCACAGCATGTGCAGACGAGATCCATGATGAGGAAGAAGGACGCATGACCAGCAAAGCAGAGAAAAGGAACATTTTGTGCAATTTGTGGCTTAGTTTTGGACACTTCCTTTGAGCAAAAAAAGAAAAAAAAGGGCCATAAAAACACGGACACTCTGTGCTTCCTAGTTGCAGGGTGAAGAAGAAGAATTGCACGTATAAACCACAAAAATAGCTTGTTGATTTTAGATTTTGGACTAAGGCACACTGAAGCCGTGAATAGAATAGATATGCCAGATTTTGATCGAGGATATGTAAATTGGAAGAGAATACAGTATCCTGACCCTTTCAATACAGAAGCCTTATTTGGACTTACTCATGGGGTCACGCATTAGTGACCTCACCAAAGAGATTCTGTACTGTTTTGAGTTAGTATTGAGGTCACACCCGTCGTTGGTGGGAAGAATCACAAGCATAACAGAGTTTCTTCAAGATCCTGAAAACGAAAAGACAATAAGGAGGCTGCTCACAGTGATTGCAGAGCAGTTTCTTTTGCGAACGGAATACAGCGAGGACAAGACAAATGTGCCTGTCACGAGAAGATAGCAGAATAGCTAGTAACGCTTTCTTTCGCTTAATTGAAGACTTTCCAGAACGTGTGGGGAGACATGCCACATTAGAGACCCAGCGAACTCTGTACAGATGAGTATGCTCCTGCATGGTATCATAATGCAGGTCGAACTTATAATCATCAGCAGAATCACCGGAGAAGATTGTAAAACTTTCCTTCGAGGGACAGATCGTGAAGGTGTTGCCAAGGATTTCGCTTCTGTTTATGCTGACAAAAGGAACGACATGTCATCTGGAGCGAAACATATAAGATACTTTGACTGGGAGCTGGTTTATTTTGAACATGCAAATTAAAGACTTGCTGAACTTATCGCCTCAGTTGGAACTTTTGTTAACAAAAAAGGAACTGTTTCCAGAGACAAAAGACAACCTAGTACTCAGAAAACGAGGATAATCAGTCCAGCATTTGTGACCTGCGAACAGAAGCAGCAGAATCCGGTGGCCATATTTAGCATGTATTAAAGGTTAGTTTTTGCCTCCTTAGATGATCGAGATGGGAAACCAGAGCAGTAATGTTGTCCTCCCTCATGAGGAGAGACGTACATATTGGCCAATGAACAAATGCTGTAAGTTTACTTACAAATGTATTACTTACATATGCATAGTATTCATTATCATATTACTGTCATTGACGATTAGAACTGCATTTTTCATTGGTGCACAAAGCGTTCAGGTCCCTGTGAACCCACCTAAGGATGTACGCATGCAACCCACAAAGGTACCCAGACCTTACATAGTCATTCCAGTTCCTAGAAAGAATGACAGAGTGAGTGAACTTGAGGTGGATATGATAAATAATGACACACACACAAAACTTGGGGTAACAAACAAATTGCAACGCCGGAGACAGGGTCGGCAAAGTGAACCAGAGAAGGGGTTGATGAAAAGTACAAGTGCACAAATAATGAGTACATACACACCTAGTGGCAATGACTGCAGAATCACATTCCAGAAAAGAGGGAAAGTTTGGACAGAGCTCAACAAGAAGCTTGCCACCAAGGGTTGCCACAAGACACATGGAAAATAAACTTTTAAGGAGACAAAAGACTCTAGAGAATGAACGAACAGAGACGGCACCGACGAGCATGCCTGACCCACTGATGAAGAGGTCAAGCTTAAATCCTGCAATACAATCAAGTGCTGAGATAATGGCAGAATCAATATGGACGGTCATAAATAGAGCCAAAAAGAGACAGGAAGACAAGGAAAGACTTACCAGACTTCCTCCTACTCAAATCGTACAGATGAAAATGCCTGGATCATTGATGGAGATACCTGAGAATCTCCCAGGAAGAAGAAGCCATACAGATGTGTTTAAGGATGTGGTTATAGCAAAGTACAGGAAAACCTTAAGAATTAGAAGGAGCACACAAGAAGACAATAACAAATTGAACGAGTACCTGGACAGCACACCACACTTGGGAAACAACATATGGTACCAACACATGAAGGAAGTAGGAAGACGAACTTCAGAGGAAGAATTCTTTGTGTGTGCACTCCTACCTTACAGCATGGGGTGTCAAAAATCTTTGTAGCTGTTGAAGTAGATGTGCAGACAGCACACGGTCTGTCACATATAGCAATGTGCAAGACCAGAGGTCAGTTCATTGGAAGGGATGCTTCACTCAAATGGCAACTGAAGCAACTGACCCAGATGAAGGTGATTATGTACAAGACAGAAAGACAAGAAACAACGACAAAACAAAGAACATTGTAATAAGATATGAAAAACCTGGAGTTAAAGGAGCAGAAATCGTAAGAGAAACAAACAAAAACTGAACGTCAAAGGGAAATCTCCAGAAGAAGCGCGAAGATGGAAGAACAGAGGTCAAATGCAAATCTGGGGAACAGTGCTTTCACCAGATGGATGGGAGAAAGGAGTCGTGATCTGTAGAGCATGGATGATCACTGGACACTATAATGAAACCATTAAAAATGCACAGAGGGTATGCAAACCATTATGGCAAAGACTGGCAAGGCTGCTTACATGGGTCGAAGACAGGGGTGGACCGTACAGATAGTGCCACTGGAGAATTGCAAACTGTGCTTCAGAAACAATGGAACAAGAAAAATGGGAGAGAATCAGAACTGTGGACGAATTTCCAATGCTACAGGAATGGTACATGGTACTGCAGTGATCATGGATCATTATTGGGCATGTGGATCCAAAGCATATATTAGGTTGCGAAGAATTGGGGAGGTATATGCAAATTGGTGAATGTCCATGTTCCAGCATTGGTGATTCAAAAAGGTGACCTGAATATTGACAGTTTCCCGAAAGCAGATGCTCACATGAGGAAGAGGAGATCTGTGGAACGGATGAGCCGAATGAAGAGAGAGAATTACTTCTCTGCCAAATCAGAAGAAGCCTTTCATGCAATCCCATACGAACACAGGCTGTTCAGCTTGACCTCATGTCATGATGCCTACCCCCAGGGACCCAGACCAGGTCCAGCAACCCCGGAAGCAGGCATCAAGTTATTTTGAGCAAGCCCAAAAACCCCTGCTAGGGGCTGTTTGGGTGCGGTCCTGGCACCTATGGCACCAGGCTCATATGGAGAGTCAGTCCTGGCGCCTTAGGTGCCAGGCTCATAGAGCAGAACTTACCTGATGCAGACCATGCTGCAAGAGCTCCAAGCCAAATGAGGCTTGGAAGGGACTATTTTACCTAGGGACTATTTTTTTACTCGGGTGGGGCTGGGGAGGAATACTTAACTGGGACTACTTTGGAAGCTATTTAAACCACGCCGAAGAGCAGCACACGCTTCGCGTTCTTCTGCATCCAGCAGCGTAACGCTCACCGTGCCTGCAAGTCTGCATCCAGTCTTCTGCCACACCCGCCTCGAGTTTGGAGCTCCTAGAAAAAGGGAGAAAGAAGGAGAAAAGGTTAGAACAAGAGCAATACCTTTGATCCTTATCTGAATTCCCGATCCATCGCGCCTTCAAGCTGGAAGAAAGAAGTTATTTTATGTGCGTCGCCTCGCCTGCTGCAGCGTCGCGCTGAACTCACCGGCCTTCGCAGCATCTTCACATTCCACTGCATCCTCCTGCCTGTTCCCGCCGCATTCCGGCACCTAAGGAGAAGACAAGAACAGCAAGGTGAGCCAAGGGAATACACAGAGGAATATTAGTAACTCCCCCATAGACTTACCTGATTTTACCACCGGGGGTACTATTCCTCTTCACGGGTCGGCGCAGCTTCCACTGCATCTTCGCCGAACCCCGGCCCCTAAGGGGAAACAAAAGGACAGCAAGGTGAAACAAAGGGACTATCAAGGGAAACCCTCCTCATCACAATAGACTTACCTGATTTTACCGCCGGAGGTATTATTCCCCGAGACTTCATACTTTCTCTCAGCGCCTGAATAAGGGAGAAAGCAACAGGTTACATATTGACATTATTTTATCGAACTGTGTTGGAAAATACAAATCCTTACCAGAATATTACCGGTTGCCACGAGGAACTCTTCACTAGGGTCAAGCTGCAACCTGCAAGGAATTGGACAAGAGTGAAAGTCAGGCATTTGAACTCTTACGAACTACATTCTTTTCGGAGTCAATATTGTTCTGGAACTCACCAATTCCTTTGAGCCAGTAAAGCAACTGGTTATCAACGCGCCCCTGCGCTCAATGCAGGAGGATGGAGAGCTTGTCTTTTTAAACCATCAGGTGAGACTATAAGACGGGACATCAAAGGTGATCTGTGGGGAGAACAGCAGCGGGGATTTACACTCAACTCCATGGGTGGTTAATTCCCTTTCTCCATTTGCAGAAGAACATTCCTACGGGCCAAGCAAACGAAGCTAAGTGGGCCAGTCCAGTCCGTCATCTTGGCCCTACGCGTCACATTGGTGGAGACCGCAGCTGTCCAGTTCAGATCGACACCTCTGTGGGAGCCAGGTGAGCGTAACACCTCATCAGTGTTCACGACAATCCTAATGCCAAGAGTTCAGGTTGGAGCAAATACTAAATGGTTGCAGATAACCAGATGGGAGTTACTGCAGACCATCAACATATCCATAAAGGGATTCAATGCAATCAAAGAAGAGTTAAGAGCGATTCGACTAATGACTCTCCAGAACAGATATGTCCTAGACATGATCACAGCTATGGATGGAGGTGTTTGTGCAAAAATCAGAGAATCATGTTGCCCATTTATACCATCTCATGATGATGAAAATGGAACCTTAACAGAAGCCATAGGTATGCTGACAAAACTACAGAATCAGATGATTGATGAAGTTGATGAAGTTGACAATGACAGTTGGTTTGGATCACTATTTTCATGGGTTTCACAGTGGATGGCAGATGCATTCAAGTTCCTAGGAGCCCTGTTGGTGATGATATTGTTTGGATTCTGTGTTATCAAGATAATAATCTCTAAGTGCCAGAAAACTGCGAAAAAGGGCAGAGGGATGAAAATCATGATTGACGTTGAGTCAGGATGGAAGCCCAAATACCTGACTGATGAAGAAATAAGAGACTTTGTGAAGACCAGTATTTTTGCACCAGAAGGTTCGGAATCCTGAGAAACACAGAAAGTATGTGGGAAAATGGATCTATTGCAATCCAAATGGATAGTGTTAACTAATGACATGGAACAAAGACGAGCACGTAAGAACAGCAGGATGTTTAAAGGGAGTGATAAAGATATGGACACCAAAGGAACAATTCTGCAGACCTAGATGTCTAGATCCAGAGGATGACAGAAAGGTGAATGCAAAGAAAGAAGCATGAGTGCTCGATGAATCGCCCAGAGGGGGGAGTGAAGAGGAAGTGCCAGGCATCATCCGCACTCCATGTAAACAGGGGTCAAGTCAGCGGAAACAAAGTACATATTCACTTCAAGAACATCGTCTCACCATAACAAAGCTGGAGACAGTACTCCTGGTCACAAGTCAGATCACCATACGAAAATCAACACATAATATAAAATGACGTATTTGTAGAATTTTAATTTGTTTCAATATGTTAAGAAAAGAGATAAAATCGTCTACAATACTTGTGCAATGCATGAAGTTATATCGTACAATTTGAGAAATAAAGTGCATACTATGGTAAAGAGCTAGTAACAATTGTAAACCTCTACAGCATATCATCAAGAAATGACTCAATCACAATAGATTCTGGATATCAACACAAAGGTGACTGGAAGATATCCCCAGACGAGTGAAGGGAATCACTCAAATAGGGAACCAAGTATTGTAGATGATTTAATCTGTTTTTTAACATATTGAAATAAATTAAAATTCTACAAATATGCCATTTTATATTATGTGTTGATTTTCGTATGGTGATCTGACTTGTGACCAGGAGTACTGTCTCCAGCTTTGTTATGGTGAGACGATGTTCTTGAAGTGAATATGTACTTTGTTTCCGCTGACTTGACCGCTGTTTACATAGATTTTGCTTCCCCTTAGCCAGCGAAGTAGGGGACACCCATCCGTTTCTTTTATCATCCGCACTCCAGCCACCCCCTTCGAAGTGCCAGGAACTTTCACGCCAAAATATGTGACGCATGGAGAACAGATAAACCAGCAGAGAGCTGCAGTTGGGCTCTGCCCAGTGCCTATCGGAGTAACAGCACCTATTGAAGTACTGACATCTAAGAAAACCTGGACAGTAAGGTACTCACTGAGAAATCCATATCTACAGACACGACAAAAGGTTGGTTGTCAAAATGGAATACCCGAAGAAGCCAAGAAGATACTAAAAGAAGACGACTGGTGACGTCATGAGAGATCGGACTGATGCACATATAGAGTATATAATGACCTAAGAATGCTGATAAAGAGGCAAAATAGCATGGATAAGTGACATCCTGAGTCTAAGGTGAGACAGTTGATTTCAAGATGAAGAAACTTATGCCATATGCACGATGAAGACATTAAACCAGTTTAAACGTGTACATACGCAAGAAACCACAAGAAGACGAGAAATCGTGACGCTTGCTTATGCTTGGAAGTAAAAGAGATTGCGGCAAGCACAAACCATATACATATCTACCTCAGAAGCACTTTATATATGAGTGAAAATCCACTATGCATATGAGCAGAATAGAATAGAGGTTACTAAAGGTCTCAAGAGGAGAGGGCCGCAGCAAACAAATCAAGAATTAAAGAAGGAAAGAAACGCAGCTGAAGGTAACCATGCAAAAAAGGCAAGGTCATATCAGGCTGGAATAGGCTAGCAATGCCTACAATTAAAGAGAAAAATAACAGAGTCTCCTGTTCAGCAAGGTCGAGATAGGTCGAGATAAGCCACAGATGGTACAAGACTGGCAGAATTAAATCAAAAACACGAAAATGCATGAAGAAGAGGTCGATTTCACGGTTTCCTAGTCACGTGGCAAGGCAGGCAGAAAGGGATGAGACTTTCACACCTAGGCATGGAGCCTTGCCATATCCATACTCCTTAACTTTCTCAGACCAAGAAACAGACTCAAGGCCAAACTACAAAGCAGTAATTGACACACGGCCACTGAGATGATGAATAGTTGTAACATAAATTGGAGGGAAGCTGGGGTGCAGACTTATGTAACGCTCACCTGATTCCCGTATAGGCGACGGTCTTGACTGGGCGTATACCGTATCTTCAAAGGTGATGTGTAACACACGGCTGGCTCTTTGGGCTGGACCTCTGTGCACTGTATGTCTGACTCGAAGGGTAAGATGTCTGCAGATAGAAAATATGGGATTAAGGAACTGGGTTATTGAATGCCTCTCTCTTCTTCCCTTTCTCTTCTCCTGTAGAACCCCAAAGGTTAACGCTCTCACCTTAGGTAAGTGAACGCCGTGCTCTCCATCTGCCTCGGGGCAGGGTGCTGTAACCAGTTTCTTCACTGGATAAGGGGAGCATGCCTCTTGACTTCAGAGGACTGCTGTCCGTCGTTTACTGCACGAACGGTAAGTTTCGAGTAATTCTAATGTCTTTAAAGTCTTTAGTAATGATGTTTCTTGTTTTGCAGGGTTCCGGCGATGGCGGATGACGGGCTGAAATGAGTTGAAGATGGAGCCCGTGTGATGAATAGAAGCGCCTGGAAGCACGTAAGTAAGCGCTTGTTGCCTGCTTCACGATGCGCTCTAACTGTCTTTTTATTTTGCAGGTACAAGTTCGGAGCGGCTGCAGGGTGCCGGAATACCCACTGGGTTAGATGTGGAAAGGAGTAATGGCACGTGAGTATTAAAGTTCCCCAATGTCTTTAAACGCACCTTGTTTTGTCTTTCAGATGCGGGATGCAGCGCCGAAGGCCTCCGGAGCGTGCGAAGAGTTGGTAAGCTTTTGTCTTTCAGATGCCGGAATGCAGTGTGAAGACCTCTGGAGCGCACGAAGAGTAGGTAAGCCTTTGTCTTTCAGATGCCGGAATGCAGCGCGAGGCGTTGGTGACAGCCAATGGACCAGGTAAGTGAAGAGCTGTCACTGAAGACCGTAATGCTAACCTGTTCTTTCTTGTCTTTATAGGTGTTGCTGAAGACTGGATTAAGGATGGTAAGCCTTTTTCCTTAGGCCCAGGATCAGATGCAGAAGACACGATGAGCGTTCTGCTGCAGAGGATGCAGAATAACGCAAAGCAAGATTCATCCATCGGGTGTGGTTTAAATAGCCTCCTGTAGTGGTTAGGTGTCTCCTTCCACAGCCACGCCTAGGTAAGAAAAGAGTTCCTGCTTTCCAGAAGAGTTCCAGTGTTCTGAATCTAGGGAGTGGCTCCTGCCCCACCCAACAGGAAAAGTTGAACAGAAGAGGATCAGAGGCTCAACTGGCAGGCAAGTAAGCAGCATGGTCTGCTGCAGGTAAGTCCACCCAAGCATTATGAGCCCGGCGCTTCCAGCGCTGGGACTGGGCATATTTATGAGCCTGGTGCCACTGGCGCCAGGACTGGGTCCAAAAGGTCCCAATTGGGACTGGTTGGCACTCGGAACCTGGGTTATGGATCTGCTTCCAAGGGAGTTGGGAAAACCCTGACCTTTTGGAAGCAGAGATCATGACAACTTACTCCCTGCACCTGGCTAATTATTCTGCATGCTGCTAAGCGCAAGTGGAAAAGTATGTGTGGGATCAATGCCAACCCAATCATAGTGGACCATGTAATCTAGGGTCCTATAGAGAGTAGAGCAAATGGGACGTCGTACTTTTAGTGACGTTTACAGTGGCCACTTTGAAGGAAGGGCTTAGTTGCCTCACCTGACCTTATTATCGAATCCCCTCTACCCGTTACCATATACAGATATAGTACCTATGTTAAAGTTACCTTCCTATAACCAATCAAGTTGCATGTTAGGTTTTTAAGATTACACGTCAATGATGGTGAGTTTTTGCTATAAATGTTGTGTTTTTTCTGAAATTAATTGGAGTTTAAGCGAGAAGGAAGATCGAGTGGTTGCTGATGTTCATTGAACTCCCCGTTTTCTGTACTTGTCATTAAACAGACTCTCTTTGCCAAACTATTGAGTTGTCATTATTATTTGATGCAAGAGTAGAAATCTGCATCCCCATCTATCTCGAGAGTGCTGCTGCTCATCTTAAAGGGCTGTTTGGAGACTCCCAGTCTTATGGGCCGGCTGGGGCCCATCCAGTTCACCAGGATGAGATTCAGGCTCCATATAAGTGGAATCCTTTTCTTTGGAGGAAAAGTACAAAAGAGTCCTTTTAGGAAGTCTTTGAGTAGCCTGTTGCTGTAGAGAGGAGGTGATCCTCTTGTCCTTGTGAATCTAGAGATTGCAGCCAAGTGCACCTTTATAGAGGAGATCGCTAGACCTTATTTTGCCAATTTGAGAAGGTAGAGAAGTACCGGTTGAGGTTTTATGGCCAGTGGCTGAAGGTTGGGCTTCTGCGCACATCATGTACAGAACCTTTTCCATTTGTGATTGTAGGAAATGTTAGTGGATGGAGCCCTAGCTGCAGCTAGAATGCGCTGCCAGTCTTGTGGGATGTTTAAGTGGCCAAATGGTCAGCATGATCAGGAGCCACACTGTTAATTTAAGGCAGCCCGGGTCGTGATGTAGAATCCCCCCATTGTTCTGCGATAGGAGATTGCAGTGAGATCATAGATGGATTGGATTATTCGCCGTCAGCTGAAGGAGGTCCAAGAACCACGTTTGTCTGGGCCATTGTGGGGTCTCCCAGGGATCCGCCTTTTCCCCAGCCATTTTTAACATCTTCATTCAGCCTCTTGTACTGCTCATCCGCTCTCACAGCTTCAGGTGCTACTCCTATGCTGATGATATTCAAATCCTCGTCCGGTTGGACTCCACCCAACCGGGCCTAGCGTCACAGCTTAGGGGTTGCTTGCTGGCTGTGGACAAGTGGATATGCGATAATTGGCTGAAACTTAATGGGGACAAGACGGAGGTCCTGGTGGTGTACCCCCCACATGGTCCTCATTCTATCTCTTCCTCTCCTATTTCAATTTGGTCTCTGGCTTTTTAGCCAACTTAGTTGGGTCTGTGCCCTACGCCAGTGTCTGAGGGAAAGAACCTGGGGGTTATCTTCTCGGCTTCTTTGTCTATGGGCGCTCATATTGGGGCTATCTGTTGGGCAGGGGTTTTCCAACTCAGAGTCATACGTAAAGTTTTGCTGTTCCTTCCTATCCAATTTAGGCCTGTGGTAAAGGCTTCCCTGATCCTGAGTCGTTTGGATTATTGTTATTCTCTCTTCTTGGCTCAACCTCTGTATTTACTTCATTGTTTGCAGCTTCTCCAAAATTATGCGGCTCGTGTCTGTAGAGGTATGCCGTACGGTGCTCATATCTCCCCTGTTCTCCGTTCCTTACACTGGCTTCCCATCCTACAACGGGTTCACTTTAATTCATTGGTGCTAGTGCGTCTGTATTTTCATGGATCTGGAGTTCAGTATCTGCAGGAGAAGTTCCGGCCTTATGTGCCATCTCGTGCACTACGCTCTAGGGATTCCTGTCTTCTTGTGATCGCCCGCTACCACGGGTGTGTGGTCGCTCCTTCACAGTGGCAGCCGCTAAGATATGGAATTCTCTGCCTATGACACTTCGTGCTTCCAACAATATTCTTGCCATTCGTCGCTTTTAAAAACCTACTTGGTTTAAACAGCTGCGTCAGTCTTTAAAAAACTCCTGGATCATTTTAGAGCCAAGATGCTTCAGCGAATGTGCGCTTTATAAATGTGACTAACATAACAGTACGGTGCTACCAGAATTATTTTGCAGTGATATTTGCATATAATCTGGATTGTTTTCCAGATGAGAGGGAATGAAGGGAACGCATCTGTGAACATGCCGGTCCATGGGAACGAGAATGCGTACCCTTGAGAATCGGGATGTGGGATCCTGCTCACAAATATCTTGCATTGCTTGTTGCTCTCAGTGGCGAAGAGGTCCATAGGAGGATGTCCCCATGTAGAGAAGAATTTGGATACTTGGTTGTTGTGTAGTTGCCATTCGTTGGACTGCGACAGATCCCTGCGAAGGGTGTCCACTTGTTTGTTGTGTATCCCCTGGAGGTGGAAGACTTGCAACAGAATGTTGTTGTGAATGGCCCAGTGCCAAATGGTCTGTGCTTCTTGAGACAGGGTGTTTGACCGCATTCCGCCTTGTTTGCGCAGATAAATCATTGCGGTTGTGTTGTCCGTGAGGACCCGCACCACTGAATTCCTGATTAGCGGGAGTAAAGACTTTAGGGCCCAATGTACTGCACTTAGCTCCAGCACATTTATTTGGAGGATGGATTCTTTGGGGGTCCACAGGTTTTTGACTTGGTGCTTGTCTAGGTGAGCTCCCCACCCTGCCAGGGAAGCACTGGTCATGATCGTGAGATGGTAATTAGTTTCGAGAAGGTACATCCCCTTCGAGATGTTGTAGGCGACAGTCCATCATTTAAGTGTGTTTGAGAAAGTCTGAGTGAAGGTAATTTTGTCTGACCAGGACGCGTGTGTTTGGGACCATCTCGAAGCTACAAACTTTTGAAATGGCCACATGCCTGCAGTTGGGTATTAGAGGAATGCAGTACGACATGATACCTAGTACAGTCATGTATTTGCGCACTGTGGTTAGCTTGTTTGGAGTGAAGGAATTTGTCAGGGTTATTCATTTTTTCACTCTGTCTGATGAGGGTTTGAAGAGGCTTTGGTCCGAGAAATTGAGCACCAAGCAACACCACATTTTTTGAAGGAACTGTTTAAGATTGGGTGTAATTTATCGTAAATCCCGAAACCGTGGTTTGCTGATATGTTGGACCTCGAACCAATCAGTCATCTAGGTATGGGTAGAGGTGGTGGCCCTTTTTTTCTGAGAAAAGCTGCCACTGGTGCTAGGCATTTTGTGAACGTCCTGGCAGCTGGTTTGAAGGCAAATAGAAGTACTCGAAACTGGTAATGGATTTTGCCGAAATTCAATCTGAGATACTTTCGGTGTCTTGGATGTATCGGGATGTGGAAGTACGGATCTTTGAGGTCTAACGCCACCAGATATTCGTGGGATTGTACGGTCTTTATGACATCTTGAAGCGTGACCATCTTGATATTTTTATGTTTGATGTTTTTGTTTAGCTTTCGTAAATCCAGGATGGGATGCCACTTCACGTCTGGTTTCTTCACTCCGAAGTACCTGGAATATACTCCTTTTCCCTTTTCTGAATGAGGAACTCTTTTGATTGCCTGTTTCTTTAACATTTGACACACTGCCTGTTGTAGAATTGGAAGGTGCGGGTGTGATACCTTTATGGAAGGTGTTGGGAAGGAGCTAGCACCTTCCTTTATTCCCAAGCGCTTTAGAATTAGGCAAGACTTCTGTTGACTGCTTCTAGGCACCACTAAAAGAGACAAGGGGAGAGGCGGGGCACTGAGAAAGCTTTTTCATGCAAATATAATTATATACACAGGCATGGGAAGGCGCTAAAATAAGGCAGTTATTTAAATATAAGGTGCAAATAGCTATTAGCCGAATACATTTGTAAAATCCTATTTAGTTTTAAAAATCTTAAAGCACGATAGAAGCAGACTCTCTGCCAAAAGGAATGTGGCCTGTGCTAAAAATGGGTTGCATGGCTCATGCAGTGTTGCGTCATTGAGTCTAGCTCTGGCAGAGCAGCAAGTAACTCAGCAGCTGTCTGCTGTCTGTCAAAAGCACACTCACGCTAAAAGGAGATTTTAACATACTCATGCACAACATACAGAATTATGAAAACCAGGTTTAAAAGAAATTACAGGACCAGATAAAAATATGAGGAGAATGAATGAGGTATGGAGAGAATGACTGGAAAATGTTTTTGTACATTAAATAGTCATAGCTAGCAAAATGAAGCTACAGTGTATTTTTGCAGAGGCTATCAATATGTAAAGTAGCATGTCCTAAACAGACATCGTCGACCATGAAGGAAGGAAGAAAGGAGCATCCCTTGTATGGAAGCAGGACGTGTTGGGATAAAGCCATGCCCATATCCAGAGATGCCACTACAGCAAGTTATGAGTATAAAAGCTTGTACCTGGCACCAGTTTGCAGGAGAAAGGAACGGATGAGGGACAGAAGAGGCCGTTTAGGCAGCAGATTTCTTTCCTCCTAGCCTCATTCTGTAAAGAATACATTTGTTATCCTTGCAAGATGGACTCTTGGCCTTGCTTCCCTAGAGGGGTGCATTTATTCTGGTGTGAGCGTGATTAGGGGTGCCCGTATAATTAAGGGGTGCCCCTGTAAATTGGTCTACCCTTACAGTGGTGACGAAGCAACGTGATCTTAGTTTTGTGCCCCTGCACTTTGCAAAGACCCAGGCCAGTCACCAAGAAAAGAGCCACGCCCATCTATAGCTACTGGTCCCTTAAATCAAAAAAACATGTGTATTCTGAATGGTTCTAGAAGAACAAGTTACTTCTTACCTGGTAAAGTTCTTTCGATGGGATGTTCCTCCGACGTATTCCTTATCTTGACAGATCATCTCCAGTTTGCTGGCCTCGGAATTTTCTTTTTCAGTATAGGGCGCTGCGCGTCGACGTCCCTCGAGCCGATGTCCCTTGACAGCCTCTGTATCGGCGCCGACGTCATCATGCGTATAAATAGACTCACGCAGAATCCGTTGCTCAGTTCCGTTTTGACGTTTAACAGTTGCTTTACATGAATTGGCTATTGACCCTGAAGGAGCATAAGCTGTAACCACAAGGGAAGTTTTACTGAGGGGATGTATGGGAGGGGCGATAAGGAATACGTCGGAGGAACATCCCATCGAAAGAACGTTACCAGGTAAGAAGTAACCTTTTTTCCTCGAAGGGATTGTGTCCTCCGACGTATTCCTTATCTTGATAGACTCCCATTGCAGTGGTATGTAACTGGAGGTGGGAGTAAAATTGCCATGTTTCCCTTCAAGAATGAACAGAGTACAACACAGCTTTGCCAAATGTAGTCTCTTGGCTAGAGGAGGAATCCAGGTTGTAAATTTTGTGAAGGTATGTGCAGACGACCCTGTGGCAGCCGCACATATGTCTTGAATTGGTACCCCTCTTTGGAGGGCTGAAGAGGCTGCGATACCCCTGGTTGAATGAGCGCTAAGATTTTGAGGAGGCTCTTTCCCTGCCACTTTGTAACATTCCAGAATGGCCAAAATAATCCATCTGGAAAGGGTCTGTTTTGTTATCGGTAATCCCAATTTGTGCCCTGAGTAACCTACGAACAGTTGGTCTGCTTGCCTAATCCTAGCAAGTCTGCTGATGTAAAAGCTCAAAGCCCGCCTTGGGTCCAGCCTATGTAGCCTTTCTTCCTCTTTCCCCGGATGGGGAGGGGGATAGAATGAAGGTATGTAATCTTCTGAGTGATGTGGAATTCAGAAACCACCTTTGGGAGGAAATTAGGCTTCACTTGTAGGACAACTTTGTCTTCATGAAAAATTGTATGAAGGGGTTTACAAGATAAAGCTTGTAATTCGCTCACCCTCCTAGCAGATGTCAATGCCACTAATAAATCTTAGCGAAAAAGAGTGGAGTGGTTCAAAAGGAGTACCAAGGAGTACCCATCAGGAAATTTAAGACTAAATTTAAGTCCCATAAGGGAACTTGGAATGGTCTTGGAGGATAGACATTGGTTAATCCCTTCAGAAATTGTATTATTAAGGGTAACTTGAAATACGATGGTTCCTCTGCAGTGCGCTTGAAGATCGATAGCGCCACGAGATAGCCCTTGATAGTGCCAACCTGACGGCCCGAATTTGCCAAATAGAGTAGAAAGGATAACACCGTTGGTGTACCACATGAAAAGGGATCGATATTCTTTTCTCTACACCAGCTGCAAAATTTGTTCCAACAGCAGCGGTATAAAGTCTTTGTTGCTGGCCTTCTGGCCGAAAGCAACACCTCCATGACGTCATCTGGGAGGTCCCAATCCTTGTATCTCAACCTTTCAGATACCAAGCGTGAAGGTTGAGGGTTCTGATGTCTGGATGGAGAACCTGACCTCCCTTCTGCGACAGAAGATTCTCCTTGAGTGGAAGACGAATTGGACGGCAAATGGACATGTCCAGAAGGTCCGGGTACCACGTTCTCCTGGCCCAGTCCGGGGCAATTAGGATCATGACTTTCCGGAACCTTCTCAACCTCCTGATCATTTGAGGAATGACAGGGAGTGGAGGAAACGCGTACAGAAGTGGAAACTCCCAGTCCACTACGAACGCGTCCCCTAGAGCTCCTCTCGGGGGAAATTCCCTTGAACAAAACTGATCGCACTTCCTGTTGATGCTGGTGGCAAACAGATCCACTTGAGGGGTTCCCCAAACGGTGAAGATCTGTTGAAGGACTTCCTGGGCTAGTTCCCACTCGTGGGAGACTGTGCTCTGCCTGCTCAGAGCGTCCGCCGTCAAGTTTTTCTCTCCAGCTAAGTGAACTGCCGATAGAGAGATTCCTTCTTGGATTGCCCAAACCCAGAGCTGCATCGCCTCTCTGCACAGAGGCAATGATCCTACACCTCCTCTTTTGTTGACGTAGTGCATGGCCACTGTGTTGTCCGTCATTATCAGGACATTTTTCCCCTGTACAGATGGCAGAAAAGCCTTCAGCGCTAGTCTGATTGCTCTCAGCTCTTACAGGTTGATATGTAGTCTGGACTCTGATGGAGACCAACGACTGCTGATGGTCAAGTCGAGGCATCTGTGACTACTGTTATCTCCGGCCATGGTTGCCAAAACAGTTCTCCTTTCAAAATGTTCTCCTGATAAGCCCAGCACTGAAGGTCTCGAGCCACCTTGTCCGGAACCTGAAGGAGATCTGTCATTCTCCATGAGAATTGCGACCACTGAGTTCTTAGTGCCCACTGAAGAGATCTCATTCTCAGGCGAGCCTCTGGCACAAGGAAGATGCAGGATGCCATGAGGCCTAGCAACCTCAATAAGTTGAAGGCTGGGAGACGTTGGGCATTTTGAAACTTGGCGACCATCTGCAGAATATCTTGAGCCCTTGTCATGATCTCTGCTTCCAAAAGGTCAGGGTTTTCCCAACTCCCTTGGAAGCAGATCCATAACCCAGGTTCCGAGTGCCAACCAGTCCCAATTGGGACCTTTTGGACCCAGTCCTGGCGCCAGTGGCACCAGGCTCATAAATATGCCCAGTCCCAGCGCTGGAAGCGCCGGGCTCATAATGCTTGGGTGGACTTACCTTCAGCAGACCATGCTGCTTACTTGCCTGCCAGTTGAGCCTCTGATCCTCTTCTGTTTGGAACTACTTTTCCTGTTGGGTGGGGCTGGAGCCACTCCCTAGATTCAGAACACTGGAACTCTTCTGGAAGGCAGGAACTCTTTTCTTACCAGGAACTCTTTTCTTACTTAGGCGTGGCTGTGGAAGGAGACACCTAAGCACTACAGGAGGCTATTTAAACCACACCCAGTGGATGAATCTTGCTTTGCGTTATTCTGCAACCTCTGCAGCAGAACGCTCATCGTGTCTTCTGCATCCGGTCCTGGGCCTAAGGAAAAAGGCTTACCATCCTGAATCCAGTCTTCAGCAACACCTATAAAGACAAGAAAGAACAGGTTAGCATTCCGGCATCTGAAAGGCAAAGGCTTACCATCCTGAATCCAGTCTTCAGCAACACCTATAAAGACAAGAAAGAACAGGTTAGCATTCCGGCATCTGAAAGGCAAAGGCTTACCTACTCTTCGTGCGCTCCGGAGGTCTTCACACTGCATTCCGGCATCTGAAAGACAAAAGTTTACCAACTCTTCGCACGCTCCGGAGGCCTTCGGCGCTGCATCCCGCATCTGAAAGACAAAACAAGGTGCGTTTAAAGACATTGGGGAACTTTAATACTCACGTGCCATTACTCCTTTCCACATCTAATCCAGTGGGTATTCCGGCACCCTGCAGCCGCTCCGAACTCGTACCTGCAAAATAAAAAGACAGTTAGAGCGCATAGTGAAGCAGGCAACAAGCGCTTACTTACGTGCTTCCAGGCGCTTCTATTCATCACACGGGCTCCATCTTCAACTCACTTCAGCCCGTCATCCACCATCGCCGGAACCCTGCAAAACAAGAGACATCATTACTAAAGACTTTAAAGACATTTGAATGACTCGAAACTTACCGTTCGTGCAGTAAACGATGGACAGCAGTCCCCTGAAGTCAAGAGGCCTGCGCTACCTATCCAGTGAAGAAACTGGTTACAGCACCCTGCCCCGAGGCAGATGGAGAGCTCGGCATTCACTTACCTAAGACATCTTACTCTACACGTCAGGCATACAGTGCACAGAGGTCCAGCCCAAAGAGCCAACCGGGTGCTACACATCACCTTTGAAGATACGGTAGTCGCCCAGTCAAGACCGGCGCCTCTGCGAGAATCAGGTGAGCGTTACAGAACGCAAAGCCTACCGCAAAACTCTCGCCCAGGCGCTATGGAAACCTCGGATACTGACCCCCTAGCCCGGTTACTTGGGGAACTAAGGGCAGAAGTGCATGCAGCTCGTCAGGAAACGAATGCTCTAAGAAGGGAACTAATTATTTCCAAGGAGAGAACAGACAATCTTGCTAGACAAGTGCTACAGTCACAAGCCGGACAGACCCCGTTACCCGCATCAGGGGCAAATCTTCCTTCAACATCCTCTATGAATCCAGTGCAGATCAACCTACCTGGGAATGTACCTCTGGCTCCGCCCGAACGATTTTCTGGTGACCCAAAGAGGTTTGCAGTATTTATCAATCAGTGCCGGTTGCACTTCTTATGCGGCCAGCAGCCTTTCCAACTGATCAAGCAAAAGTAGCTTTTGTACTTTCGTACCTTAGTGGCAATGCGGCAGACTGGTCGATCCCTCTAGTTAATCAAGATGATCCGGTTCTCCATGATTTTCAAGCCTTTCAGCTTAGTATGGAAAAACTGTTCGCAAGACATTCACAGGGGCAGGCCTTGGACAATGAGCTTCTTTCGTTGCGACAGGGTAATCAAGACCTTTTGGCTTATATTGCATCTTTCAATAGACTAATAGTGGAAACTCAATGGCCTGAGGACAAAAGGATTACGCTGTTTTATAGAGGTCTACGTGGAGAGCTCAAAGACGTTTTAGCCCAAGTAGTGAATCCCCCACAAGACTGTTCGGATTATATAGACTTGGTCGTTCAAATAGATCACAGGCTGCAGAACAGGAAGGCCGATCGTTCCAAGTTTGATGCTCGAGTATTTTCCAAACCGCCAACTCCTTCCAAAGGAGTAGACTCCGGGGAACCCATGCAAATAGGGGGTCTGAAAGGTCCTCTAACACAAAGGGAGCGGCAAAGGAGGAAACAGTTGCAATTATGCCTATATTGCGGAAACTCAGGGCACTTTCTTCGAGACTGTCCGGTGAAACCTGCCAAGAAGGCAGTAGGAGCTGCAGTTACCAAAGTTACAAACTCTGAGCAGGGAAACGACCTTGCCCGACAAGAATAGAGGTCCTCTTGCCGAGCGTGAAAACCAGTTCCGTGACCTCGCATTTCGTGATACCTATGGTCCTCATTAGCCCTGATAATCCGGATCGATTACATGCAATTGAAGCTTACGTCGACAGCGGTGCCATCGGCAATTATGTGGATCATGAAATGGTTTTGAGGATGAATCTAACTCTTTGTCCCAAGGCTGTAAAGGACGTCATTACTACGGTGGATGGTACGGAGATAGCCTCCGGGCCAGTAACGCATACCACTCAAGAGGTGACGCTAGTAAGTCAAGATGGACACCATGAGAAGATCGTGTTCGATGTGATCAAGGCCCCTCAGTTTCAGATTATTCTAGGAATACCTTGGTTAGAGAAACACAATCCTCTGATCGATTGGCGAGCAAGAACGGTCCAGTTTCCAGAATGTGTCTCTACTTGTCACCCTCCACCTGGTGTTGCACTGGCCGCAATTTCTTCAGAGACTCCCCAGTTACCTCCCGAATACCTAGAATACCAAGATGTTTTCCGGAAGGATCAGGCTAACTCTCTACCTCCTCATAGGTCTTATGACTGCCAAATAGACCTGATACCTGGATCTACTCCTCCTTGTAGTAGAATTTATGCCCTCACCGAGCCTGAGAACCTTCACCTTCGACAATACCTGGATCAATACCTGGCAAATGGGTTTATTCGTCCTTCCAAGTCCCCTGCTTCTTCAGCTTTGTTCTTCGTTCCAAAAAAGGAAGGAGACCTTAGAACTTGTATCGATTATCGCTCCCTGAACCAGATCACCGTTAAGAATAGATATCCGTTACCTTTGATCCCTGAACTCCTGGACCAAGTCAGAAAAGCATGCATATATACAAAGCTGGATCTTAGAGAAGCTTACCACTTGGTACGAGTAAAAGAGGGCGATGAATGGAAGACGGCCTTCCGCACCAAGTATGGGCTATTTGAATATCAGGTCATGCCCTTCAGACTTTGCAATGCCCCGGCCGCCTTTCAATATTTTATGAACGATGTCCTCAGAGAGCTCATAGATGTATGTGTTGTTGTTTACATTGATGACATCCTTGTTTATTCTTCATCGGAATCTGAACATCGGAAACACGTGAAAATGGTCCTTGAAAGATTGCGTCAACACAAACTTTTCGCTAAGTTGGAAAAATGTGTTTTCAACGTGACTGAAGTTGAATTCTTGGGATTCATATTATCACCTGGCGGAGTGCGTATGGATTCAAAGAAAGTCGATGCAGTTCTCAAATGGCCATCACCATCCTCCGTAAATGGTGTGCAAAGCATGTTAGGCTTCGCTAAATATTACCGCAGGTTTATCCCCAAATTCTCTCAAATAGTCCAGCCCATCACTGCCTTGTTAAAGAAAAACAAACGTTTTGAATGGTCTACCGAGGCGGAACAAGCTTTCCAGGATTTGAAGACTAAATTTATCTCTGCACCAATCTTAAAACACCCTCGCCCCGAACTCCCCTACATCGTGGAAACTGATGCTTCAAGCCTTGCCATGGGGGCAGTTCTATCACAAAAGGACCCGGTAACCAATCAGTTGCATCCCGTGGCATTTTGGTCCCGCAAATTCTCGCCTCCTGAAATCAATTATACGATTACTGACAAGGAACTTCTGGCTATCAAGTCTGCCTTTAAGGCTTGGCGGCATTATCTGCTGGGGGCCCGACACACCGTTACTGTGATTACGGATCACCGAAACCTGCAATATTTGAAGACCGCAAAAGCCCAATCCTCTAGACAACTCCGTTGGGCATTATTCTTTGCCGAGTTTGACTTCATAATTACCTATCGACCTGGTACAAAGAACGGTAAAGCCGATGCCCTTTCTCGGATGGGGGTGGAAGAACACTTGGTCAACCCTAAACCTGTACCAATCATTCCCGAACAAAGAATTCTGGGTGTAATCGCCACAGAATCCATAGAGGAAGTTAAGGATAAAGCCAGGCAACTTGTAACTCCAGCAGACATACAGAATTGGCATCTGCAGGGAAAGGACTTTGCAGTAAAGGACAATTTATTGTATTTCCAAGAACGATTATACCTACCCAGCACAGATTTACAGAAAAAAGTAATCTCTTGTTATCACGACTCTTTAATGGAAGGTCATCCCGGTATAGCCAAGACCTCAGAAAAGATCAAGCGCTACTTCTGGTGGCCGTCTTGGAAAAAAGATATCAGAGACTTTATAATGTCCTGTGGAGTATGCGCCCAAAACAAGAGTCAAAAGGAAAGACCAGCAGGCCTCTTACGCCCTATTGACATCCCACCTCGCCCTTGGCATACGCTTTCTATGGACTTCATCACCGATCTACCTCCATGCTCCGGATACAATACGATTCTAGTAATTGTGGACTTATTCTCCAAGATGGCGCATTTCATTCCGCTCAAAGGCTTGCCAACAGCAGCAACTCTGGCCCGAGAATTTCTCGAAAACATCGTCCGACTGCACGGTTTTCCTTCGGTTCTAATTTCGGATCGAGGTAGTCAATTTATTTCTCATTTTTGGCGAAGTTGCTGTCCGTCGGCTCAAATTGATGTGAGACTATCGACCAGTCACCACCCTCAGACCGACGGACAAACCGAGAGGACCAATCAAACTCTGGAACAGTATTTACGCTGCATGCTGCAACAAACTGAAAAAACCTGGAAAGATATCCGTTGGATAGCCGAGTATGCCTACAATAACTCTGTCCATTCGGGAACTGGGAAAACCCTGTTTTTTCTTTTGTACGGCAGTCACCCTCGAACCTCGGAGTTGGATCCCCTCCAAGATCTTGAAACACCAGCAGTAGACTACCTGCATTCTACAATCACCCAAGCCTTTAAGGAAGCTGTTTCTCACCTTCAAAGGGCTAAAGAACAATACAAGAAAGGAGCAGATCAACATCGGAAGGAAGCCCCTCACTATCAAGTAGGGGATCAAGTCTGGTTATCCACCAAATATCTATCTCTAAAAGGGCCACGCACATTCAACCCAAGATACCTTGGTCCCTATTCCATCACTACCATAGTAAACCCAGTAGCGGTCAAGTTGGACTTGCCCCCGCACATGAAGATACATCCGGTCTTCCACGTCTCTCTATTAAAACCCGTGCAACCTCAAACCCGACTAACCAAATCTCCAAAACCTATCCTAGTGGATGGAGAACTCGAGTTTGAAGTCAAAAGCATTCTGGACTCCAAGATCTCCAAATCTAAACTATTCTACCTAATTGACTGGAAAGGCTACGGCCCCCAAGAGAGATCCTGGGAACCTGCTGAATATGTCCACGCTCCTCGCCTAATCAAAAGATTTCACCGAACATTTCCTAACAAGCCAAAACCCCCGGAGAAGCCCGGTTTGGGAGGGGCCTTGAGGGGGGGTACTGTCATGATCTCTGCTTCCAAAAGGTCAGGGTTTTCCCAACTCCCTTGGAAGCAGATCCATAACCCAGGTTCCGAGTGCCAACCAGTCCCAATTGGGACCTTTTGGACCCAGTCCTGGCGCCAGTGGCACCAGGCTCATAAATATGCCCAGTCCCAGCGCTGGAAGCGCCGGGCTCATAATGCTTGGGTGGACTTACCTTCAGCAGACCATGCTGCTTACTTGCCTGCCAGTTGAGCCTCTGATCCTCTTCTGTTTGGAACTACTTTTCCTGTTGGGTGGGGCTGGAGCCACTCCCTAGATTCAGAACACTGGAACTCTTCTGGAAGGCAGGAACTCTTTTCTTACCAGGAACTCTTTTCTTACTTAGGCGTGGCTGTGGAAGGAGACACCTAAGCACTACAGGAGGCTATTTAAACCACACCCAGTGGATGAATCTTGCTTTGCGTTATTCTGCAACCTCTGCAGCAGAACGCTCATCGTGTCTTCTGCATCCGGTCCTGGGCCTAAGGAAAAAGGCTTACCATCCTGAATCCAGTCTTCAGCAACACCTATAAAGACAAGAAAGAACAGGTTAGCATTCCGGCATCTGAAAGGCAAAGGCTTACCATCCTGAATCCAGTCTTCAGCAACACCTATAAAGACAAGAAAGAACAGGTTAGCATTCCGGCATCTGAAAGGCAAAGGCTTACCTACTCTTCGTGCGCTCCGGAGGTCTTCACACTGCATTCCGGCATCTGAAAGACAAAAGTTTACCAACTCTTTGCACGCTCCGGAGGCCTTCGGCGCTGCATCCCGCATCTGAAAGACAAAACAAGGTGCGTTTAAAGACATTGGGGAACTTTAATACTCACGTGCCATTACTCCTTTCCACATCTAATCCAGTGGGTATTCCGGCACCCTGCAGCCGCTCCGAACTCGTACCTGCAAAATAAAAAGACAGTTAGAGCGCATAGTGAAGCAGGCAACAAGCGCTTACTTACGTGCTTCCAGGCGCTTCTATTCATCACACGGGCTCCATCTTCAACTCACTTCAGCCCGTCATCCGCCATCGCCGGAACCCTGCAAAACAAGAGACATCATTACTAAAGACTTTAAAGACATTTGAATGACTCGAAACTTACCGTTCGTGCAGTAAACGACGGACAGCAGTCCCCTGAAGTCAAGAGGCCTGCGCTACCTATCCAGTGAAGAAACTGGTTACAGCACCCTGCCCCGAGGCAGATGGAGAGCTCGGCATTCACTTACCTAAGACATCTTACTCTACACGTCAGGCATACAGTGCACAGAGGTCCAGCCCAAAGAGCCAACCGGGTGCTACACATCACCTTTGAAGATACGGTAGTCGCCCAGTCAAGACCGGCGCCTCTGCGAGAATCAGGTGAGCGTTACAGCCCTCACCTCTGGTGGCGAGGCTTTTCCCAGGGAAGTGTCCAGGACCGCTCCAATGAACTGGAGTTTCTGTGATGGTATCATCTGTGACTTCTTTAAATTGAGGGAGAAGCCCAGTTTGTGAAGGAAGTGGCAGACATAATCTAGCTGGATCTGAGCTTGTTCCGGAGATACAGCTCTGATCAGCCAATCGTCCAGGTAGGGGTAGACGTGAATCCCTTCCCTCCTTAGACTTGCAGCCACTACCGACTTTAGCTTGGTGAAGACCCTCGGGGCGGAGGTCAGCCCAAATGGCAAAACTCGAAATTGATAATGAGAGCTGCCAATTGCGAACCTCAGGTATTTCTTGTGTTTGAGATGGATTGGCACATGGAAATAAGCATCCTGAAGGTCCAGAGATACCAGCCAGTCCTGGAGCTGGAGGGCCTGAAGGATCTGAGAGAGAGTTACCATCTTCAACTTGTCCGTCCTGAGGAACTTGATCAATTCTCGCAAGTCCAAGATAGGTCTCAGTCCGCCGTCCTTCTTCGGTATTAGGAAGTAGGGGGAGTACCAGCCCTTGTTCCTCTCCGCTACAGGTACCGGTTCTATGGCACCTTTCTCCGGCAGGTCTACATTTTCCTGCAAGAGGAGCGGATCTGGACCTTTCAGAGAGCTGTTCCCCGGTGGATGACTCTGAGGAATGCATACAAAAGGCAGGCAGTAACCTTGGGCAACTGTCTCCAATGCCCAAGCATCTGACGTAATAGCCTGCCATTCCGTCAGATGTTGAGTTAGCCTGCCCACTACTGGTGTCTTGTGAGGAGAGTCCTCAGAGTGATTTAGAGGCGGCTGATGCAGATGCCGAGGGCAAAGAGGCACCTGCTGCTGCTGTGGCTTTTGTATTTTTACCCCGTCCACCTCGGGTGAATCTTTTTTGACCTCTTTGAACCGACTGTCCTCTGCCTTTTCCGAATGCGGAATAAAAGCGAAAGGACTTACCTCTCCAAGAGGTTCCTGAGGGGCGATATGGCATTTGACGGATTGCAGCTCCCAGGGATTTTGCTGTTGCTTTGGATGTCTGTAACTTTTCTAGGCTGTCATCCGCCTTCTTACCAAACAAAGAAGAGCCGTCAAAGGGCATATTTCAAAGTCTGGCTTGTACATCTGCAGCAAACCGAGACTTTCGCAACCACGCAAATCTGCAGGTTGTAGTACTTGTTGCCATGGCCCTACTGATACTGTCAGCAGAATCAATGCCAGTTTGAAGGGATTCACACATTGCGTCTTTACCATCCTTAATGATGTTTAGAAATGCTTCCCTTTCTTCTCCCTCTGGGAGGCAGTCAGCCGCTGATGAAGCACACTCCCAAAGTGTATGGCTGAACTTTGCAAGCGTACAAGTAGCGTTAATAGATTTCAACGCCATGCTACATGCAGAAAAGACTTTCTTAGCGATAGAGTTGTATCCTTTGTCATCCCTGTGCTGTGGTACAGTAGGGTATGCCGATCCACTGCCTGATGCAGTTGCTGCTTGAACAACCAGACTCTCTGGAGTTGGATGTTTAGACAAAAATTCAGGGTAAGTAGCAGATACCCTATATTTGGCTGATAACTTCTTGTTAACCTCCGGGATAACCTCAGGAGTTTCCCAGTTAGACAATATTTTTCTTTGTAATGCAGCGTGAAATGGAACCACAGGATCCTCCTTTGGGCCTTTAACTAAAATGTCAGCAAGGTCATCCTGTTGGAATGCAGGTGAAGGTGTAGACCAACCCATGAATTCTATAATCCTTGCTATTAAAATTCTGTAAGGGGTCTCGGCATGTTCTCCTGGGTCTGGTTTGGCAAATTCTATTTCTGGGGAAGTATCTAACCCACTTGCCTCATGTAAGGATTCTCGAAGGTCCTTTAATCTATTTTCCTCACAGGTAAATTCCTCTGGTTCAGGTGTTGTAGTTCTCTGCAACCCAAAGGGTCTTTCTTGATCCGAATCCTCCCCTTCTTCATAAATTGAAGACAAAGGTCTGAAATAATCAGACCTTGGAAATGGCTTAAATCCCATTTCCAGAGCAGAAGGGGCCAAATTTGTCGTAATTGGTTGAGAAAACATCGATGTCGACGTTAAAGGCTTTGAAGACAGCGAAAAAGGCGTTGAGAAGATCGGAAGAGGCCTCGAAGAGCTAGAGAGGATCGGAATCCTACTCGAGGTTGTCGAGGACATTCTCGAAGTCGTGATAGAGGCCCTGGGTATGACCACTGGCTGTGAGGTAGTGACAGCCGTGGGTTTGTTCTTTTTCGGCGTCGACGTCGGCGTCAATTCGATCGATCTATGCGTCAATGAGCCCTTCCATAATGGTGTCGATGACGCAGATTTGTGCGTCGAAGGGACTTTCGACAATGGCGTCGATGGCACGGTGCCTTTGCTCGAGGGTTCGTGACGCTCTCGAGTAGTTTCTTTCGCCGGGTGCAACGACTCGCGGCGTTTCGATTTTTTGGGTCTTTCACCCAGCGTATCTCCCTCAGCTGTCTTCGAGGGGGTCGAGGCCGCTTTCTCGAAGACGCTAAGCATCCTTTTACGGAATTCCTCCCACTCAGCCTGAGAGCTATGTTTTGTGGGGCAGGTGACTCTTTCCGGGGAAACAGAAGAAGACGAGGAAGGGGATCTTCGACCTCTCTTACTCGAATGCTTGGATCTCGAAGAGTGGTGGGAACTGCTTCGAGACCTAGAACGAGAATGTTTCCTGTGTCGGCGAGGAGACAAATGTCTCGACTCTGCCGAGGAAACTTTCGAAGGAGTTTTAACTGTCTTACCTCTCTTAAGCTACCCTTACGCTCCTTCAAGGCTTTCGCCGTCATGGAAATGCAGTCCTCGCTCTCCGAACATTGGTGCTCCGATCCCAGGCACCACAAACAGATCCTGTGAGGATCTGTCAACGACATTTTCTTTCCACAGTCTCGACATTTTTTGAAGCCGGACCGTGGAGTCGTCGGTTCGGGTGAGGAAGCTATCGAGTAAGAGTTGGTATTCTCGAGGAATAATGAAGAATATATCTGACTAACGAAACTGAGCAACCCGATTCCGAGGCCCAAGAAGCACGGAAAAATGGAACTGAGCAACGGACGCTGCGCGAGTCTATTTATACGCATGATGACGTAGGCACCGATACGGAGGCTGTCGAGGGACATCGGCTCGAGGGACGTTGACGCGCAGCGCCCTCTACTGAAAAAAAAAAAATTCAGAGGCCAGCAAGCTGGAGATGATCTATCAAGATAAGGAATACGTTGCAGGACACAATCCCTTCGAAAGAGCCATTTTAATAGAAATCCTCTCTGCTCACTAAAGCGGGTGTGGCTCCAGAGAGGACTTCGTAATGGAGGAAAACTCAAGTGAAACATGCACATGTAAGTATATTCTTACAAGTGATAACAACAAGGGGATATGTATGTATGAATGTATGATACTATGGTGATGTGAATGATGTAAAAGGTCAATGGAATATATGGAATAGAACTTTTTGTGATGTGTTAGAAATGGATTGGATAGGATTTTAGGTGAGGTGTTAAGGAATAGATTGTATAGGATTTCAGGTGATCTGTTAATGAGTAGATTGGATAAGAGATGGGTTATGTATTGAAATTGTCGCGTAGTTCTGTTTTTCTACTTTTTATAATGGAAAGTTTTTCTACTTTTTATAATGGAAAAAGGGAGCCTCTGCGTATAAAAGACTGAGAGGAAAGGGAGCCTCAGCGTATAAGGACTGGGAAGTAAGGGATTCAAAGCCATAATAGGTTGAGAAGGTAGTACCATACATTATTCTTTTATGATGATAAAAGCAATGGGATCCTCAGCATATTTAGTGGCTCAGTATAAGGAATGGTCCTGGATTTTAGTCAATTCATTTTGTATATTTTCTCTTGCTGTCTGTTGTGGTAAAAAAGAAAGGAAGGTGGATGAGGGGGGGGGGGGTGGGGGTGGGTGGGGGGGGGGGGTGTGTGTGTGTGTGTGTGTGTGTGTGTGTGTGTGTGTGTGTGGGTGTGTGTGTGTGTGTGTGTGTGTGTGTGTGTGTGTGTTTGATATCAGAGTGGAATAAGGGGTGGGGGGAAAGGTGGGTTGATTTGTATTTTTGTGTAACAACTAGCAGCGTGCAAAGCAGTAGGGTCTAAGTGAAGCATTAGGGACGCGTGCAACATTATGGAGAAAGAAATCCCAATAAAACACATGCATTGGGTCAAACATTGAATAGTAGAAACAAAGCAGAGCTCCCATAACATAAACATGCTAGAAAAAATGTCCATCTTTTTAGCAGCAAATTATAAAGGGAAAAAATGCCCAAAAGGAAAAGAGATTCTAGATCTCTGGTGATTATTCGAGGATATGGAAGATCAGGATGATGAAAAAGAGATCCAATGTAATGGGATCTAGCCTGTAACGCCTCAACCTGAAACAGTAGGGTATACAAATCCAGCCCACTGGTAGAGAGAGAGTGTCAACAACAGGAGTATCAGGATTAGCAGCAAGGGGGTGAAACTCAAGAGCTTTTGCACCTCCATATAACCAATCTACAAGCGCTGACATGCCCGTAGCATCAGTGTACCTAGAGGGTCCACAAGTAGATATAGACAACTAGTTAACAGCATTGCGGGAAAGGTTAGTTAGTTTACAAGAACCTGAAGAAGTATCACAAGAAATAAGGGTACCGGTGCAGAAAATAGGGAATTGGAAGTCAGGATATTTTTTTGTTTAGATTCAATCCTGGGGCAATAAGAAATGTTTGTGTTGAAAAAGATGATGTGCAGATGGTATGGAAGGTCCTGGGACAAGTAGAACAAGCAAGAGAAAATGGAGGGGGAAGATCAAGGTGGTAGAAAAAATGAAGAGGCAGGGCAAGAAAGAGATGAAGGAGAAGAGGCAGCGAGAAACCTGTCCCCGCCACAAGAGGCAGTAAGGAGGGATAGACCAAGAAATAGACCAGATTCATGGAAGTAGTGCAAGATCAGAAGAATAACAAAATAGATATGCAGATTACTCTTATAAAGGAGTAGGGATAACACAGTATGTGCCATGGACTCAAATGGACAAAAATAATTTGATAAAAGCTCTCCCCCAGCCTACAGCTGGCACCAGTAAATGAATCTATGAATTTGAAAAACAAACCGCACGGGTACCTTTAGCACTAGGAGACCTTAACAGTTTACTGGTAGCCATAGTTGGGGACCAGGCTAGGGACATATGGGCAAGGGCTGTGTACCCTGGGGTACGTCTTGCAGACAATGAACCTGATGGAGCAGCCTTTAATGAGGTATAGGCAAGGGTATGGGATGCCCTACGGACAATGTACCCAGATACCCCTGACTTACCTTCTTTGATGCAGTGCACAATGGATGATGATGAGGACCCAGTTAGGTTTATTCTTAAGTTACATGAAATGTGGAAAATTGAGACAGGAGGGCAATGAGACCACTCTGTGACATTTTTCTATTTTATCGTAAAGAGGGGATTACCAAAAGAGGTCCAGAAGCACTAGATAAAATTGTAGGAGTTGAAGCCAAAGGGTGGGCAGAGATACAAAGTATAATAGTCCACCATTGTAAGAGAATCAAGGAGCGGGACAGGGAGACAGCCCAGAAGCAGCAAACGGACGAGGAAAACCTAGTGGAAAAGAAACTAAATAAGGTTGTCGTCCAAGCACAAGTGATGGCACCGGTTTAGGGGGAAAGGACAGGAGAGACTCAACAAACTGTGAATGCCACAATTGCGGCACAATGGGGTGAAGGAGGACAGGGACAATGGGGTGGGGGGACAGTACCCCAACCCACAGTGGCAGTATAAAGGAGCACCAAGGGGAAGAGGAGGATTACGAGGAGCAAGAGCGGGAGGCTTTGGGGGTTAGGGCCCCAGGAGGAGGATTGGGAACATCACAGTGCTGGTATTGCGGGAGATGGGGGCATTTTGCAAGGGAATGCAGGAACAGTCCTGGGATGGGATTTAGTTATGGGCCATCACCTCAGGGGCAATGATTTCAAGGGCCTCAAGGAATGGGACAACAGCAATCTGGGCAAGGGGGTCAAAATCAGTTCCCTTATGGGGCTGACAGGCAGGAGCAATGTGGGCAACAACCACAGCAAGGTGAGAGAACACAGTTCAACAGGATGGCAGGGGGGAACGGGCACCCCATTCCAAAGAGTTACAATGGTGGTGAGCGGCCCTTTTTTTGTCCCCCTTTTTTTGTCCCCGAGACAAATACATATTCTGATTAAGATGGCCCACAGAGCACTCGCATTTCCAATCCTAGTGACAACCACACACCCTGAAGAGGAGCCCTTAGTGGAGGCAGAAATAGGAAACAATTTATATTTATGGTAGATTCAGGTGCAATGAAATCATGCATGATGGAGGGGAACTTTCCATTATCAGGTAAAACTCTTGACACGCAGGGATTGTCTGGGACTATTTCTACGGTTCCATACACTGAGGAGCTGGATTTAAAAATGGGCGAGAAGGTAGCACGAGCCCCTTTGTTATATTCAGAGAGTTCCCCTGTTAACTTGTTGGGTAGGGATCTGCTCAGTAAACTAAATAGAACTATTTCATTCACAGATCAAGGGGTAGTGTGTTCCACTCCAGGGATGTGTGTAGCTCGAGCAATGGTAATAATCAATGCAATGGCAAGAGAGTCAGTAGTCCGTGGGGCTCCTGTGGTCACGGACATATTTTTCTATGGTATTAAGGTATTAGTAAAAGCCGTGCCTCAAATTGCGACAAAATGTTGGTGAGTGCCCACAGATTTTATTTTCCGACCCAGATGAGATGGTGGCAGGGACAATATTGTCATTAGATTTGCAAGGACTAGTAGAGTCAGACAAAAGAGTAGTCCTGATTGGAACAGACCAGGATGGGTGCGAGTGGCACACAGTACTATGTGTAGATCTGACAGTACAAGGAAATGACTGGTGAGGAGTTATTTGAGGACAGTGAGCAGAATGGGGAGATCATTTTGGAAATCTGCATCCCCTGTGATATCATGGTGCAGTATAGGAAGGTACAGTGCCTGCCTGATGGCAATGGTCACCCCGTCTTTATTTTTTAGGAGGACATGCAATATGTGACAGCACAATTATGGACTGTTAATCCACATGATGTTGGGTTACTGAGGGATGTGACCCCAGTACAGGTTACATTGAAGTCAAGCGCCTAGCACAATCATCCAGTATGTGGATGATCTGCTGGTATGTAGTGAAAATGAACAACAGTGCAGGAGGGATCTGTTGCATTATTGCAATTGCTGGCTCACAAAGGGTACAAGGCAGATAAAAGAAGCTACAATACTACCAACAGGAGGTACTATACTTGGGACAACTTATTTACTGCAAATGGGAAAAAGAATTGTCAGACAGGGCAGCGGCAGTACGCACCACCCGTGGGCCCAGTACTGTCAAGGAAATGCAGCAGTTTTTGGGCTTATGTAATTATTGTAGGACATGGATCCTAGACTACACAGCCTACACAAGGCAGCTGTTACAAAGTCTCAGGGAAGGACAGAGGACTTAAAAGTAAATTGGAATGGACTGAAGAAATGACTAGACAATTTGAGGCCCTATATGTTGATGGGTCATCAATAACTGAACAGGAGACGGGACGTGTGAAGGAGCTAAGATAATGGGTACATCTCTCGGATGTCCGAAGAGCACCTAAAACAAGGCAAAGCTCAATAAGGACCTAGTCAATGAAGAAAGATTTTAAAAGGATCCATGCGAGGGTGGTGTGCAGTGGCACACGCCTGATTTTTTCTTTCATTTTTTCTTTTTTTTTTATTGTTCTTTTATTTTTTATTTTTGTTCAATTTTTCCAATTTTTGAAGGTCTAGAACCCGGTCGGTTTTTAAGTATTATATTGCTTTGTATGACACTGGTCGTGGTTGTTGGAGTGATGAAGGTATGTCTGTTATATTGGGTGGCCATTTGAAGGGGGGTGGACAGTTGGAAAATAATGCTAGTATGAATATGTCTATGAAAAAGAATCACAAAAGTCTCACTTTTTGCCGGCCATCCCTACAAGTTTTCTTAGACGAATGAAACAGGAAGTATGAATGACGTATAAGGGTTTGGGCTTTAATGCCATTTCTGATATCAAGTACCCAGAATCCTCCAATAACTGGAACTCGTTATGCATACTGCAGGAAGAAATGTGAAGCATCAGGGGCTCCTAAGGTTTTAGTTCCACATCCAGTTCTAATTACAGATGCACAATGCCTGGTACATCTTGCGCTATGTAGAATAAAGGACACATTCCAGGCACACAGCGTGCAGTTGAGGAGCACTGATCTAGACCCAGCATTATGCAATGGCAACACAAAATACTGCCAGTGTCTACAGGTACCATATTTTTCCTTGGGAGGTTACTCAAATGTCAACGACAAATGACAGGGCACCACAGTGACATGCCCGGCAGATGGACTGATCGAGTACAGCAGAGAAGCAATAGCCCAAGTAGAGACTATGTGTGCACAAATATGGTCCCAATACATCACAAGGTTGACATGGATTGCAACAATGGAGAAGCCAGTGCAAATACATAGAGACATAGATTATGAACTTTGTTTTAACAATGAAGGAACAGTTCCTGTTGGCGCAAACATACAGTGCAACCACACTTGTGTCTTCCCTGATATGAAGAAAGGTACGGCAGCGGTGATGGATTACTACTGGATTTGTGGCCGACAAGCATACTTGCACCTCCCATACTCCTGGGGGGTAAATGTTCACTGGCCACCCTACACTCAGTGCTACTAGTAATCCTGGAAAAACACCTGAAGGGAGAAGAAATGCCTGTCGAGGTGCCAACAGCCACTCCAGCACCTAAAGAAGCTGAAAGAAACTTGCAGCTCACTCAAGAATTTGGTATGCTGCCAGAAAAAGGGCGATTTCAACTGCGGGGAAGAAAGAAGAGATCAAATTATGTCTCAAAAGACGCTTCCACAGTGCTCAGAGGAATACCTGATGAGTATTGACTTTTTAGCTCAGCAGAGACTTTCTTTTCATCTTTTTTGGCTCCTGTGGTACAAGCAGCTGCTAACATCAGGTGGGTGCAGATAGTCCGATGGGAGCTAGTCCAGCTGGCCAATGAAACCGAAAATTAGTTCAACGCCATCAAAGTAGAGCTTTGTGCATTGAGACTCATGACGATACAGATCCGCTACATGCTAGATTTGCGAACAGCCATAGAAGGAGAAGTGTGCAAAAAATTGGGAAGCAGCTGCTGCACTTTTACACCCCCCCAGGATGCTGAGAATGCTGAGAATTCTGAGGATGCTGAGAATGGGTCACTATCCCACGACATTGAGGCGGTGCACAATCTAGGTGTTCAAATGAAGAAAGAAGGTGGATTTCAGAACACGGATTGGCTATGGTTTGCCTTTGATTGGGTCCTGTCATGGCTGGGACAGCAGTAAAAATACTGGTGCCTGTTATCGTATTCTTCTTGGTCCTCTTCTGCACGTGCCAATTGGGTCTCCGTTGTTGTGTCAATATGGTCCCCAATAGTGCAAAGAGGATGGTATCAATTGTGGGATCTAAAACACCTTGCCATACAATAAACAGCAAAACTCAAACTCATATTTCTGGGATTTTAGAAATGCAGGGTGGGGATGAGTTAATTACTGAAGAAGTAACGAAAGGGGGGAATATTGGCAACGAGCTAGCGCCTTCCTTCATACTCAAGCGCTTTAGAATTAGGCAACGCTTCTGTTGAATGCTTCAAGGCACTACAAGAGACCAGGGGGGAGGAGGGGCACTGAGAAAGCTTTTTCATGTAAATATTACACAGCCACGGTAGTGGCCGTGTAGTTATGGTTAAGTTGCTGTTTCCATAGGAAGTGCACTTTTTGCGCGGCTTATAGCTTCGCTTCCCCTGGACGAATCCTCACCAAACTTTGCAAAAAATGTATATGGGCCACTCTGAATTTTTTTTTGCAAAGTTTGGTGAGGTTTGGTGCAGGGGGGGCAAAGTTATAGGGGGGATCCCAAAACTTCTGTTTTTCCCATAGACTGAATGGACGGATTTTCACCAAATTTGCGGCAGGGGCTTGGTCCCGAAAGCGTGCTTTTGTAAATTTGGTGACCTTCCGTGTGGTACTTTTCATAAAAATTACCAAAAAGTAGGTCTGAAAAAATGTGTGATATCTATGTTCGTTCGCAGTCACACTTCCCTGTTCGGTCCAAAGACAAGATACCGATTGGCTAAGGGGCTGGCATCATGACCGCGGACACGCAACGTCTCTGCCCATTGGCTGCTGCGAGACGTGTTCTGCGTCAGATTGTTTGGATGCGTCCGACATCTTGGATCCGCCGAAAGCGGAGCAACAACCAGCGTACAAATGCTCCATTTATAAAACTCTTTTGCTGTGTCACAGAGCGTTGGGAAATGTTCAGACAGTAAGACATGGGTGATCAATGCATTTGTTCTGGGGGTCGATCTTCATGATGTACTTTCTATGGACACCTTGTACGAACAGAAAATGTGGGGTGTAACAACTATAGCACTTCAGTCCATGCAGTGGACAGGAAACTTCTAACTGTTGAAAGCACACGGGAAGTGGTAGCCAACATTGAAATTGACAATATGCCGTGATTGTATTACTTTTTCCGATGTCTATTATTATATTCATTAGTACGTTGCCATGGGTGTCACATGCTACAGTGGTTGTGGCCAGGGCCTAGAGTCTTCCTTCCAAGACTGCAGGCCCTGGCCACAACCACCACAGCATGTCACACCCATGGATACACCCGTAGTATTGCGTTTCGATTGGCAAGTTGTGGGAAGTGCGAGAGCAAAGTTATAAGTACTAGACGTGGAAGCCACTGCACACCCATCCCATGTAAGATCTATGGACATACAGCTAGGAGTGAAGCCTCTGGCCAGAAGCACTGAAGGATACCACACCTATAGAAAAACCCCCACTACCACACATCACTGAGGTGGTTGTGGAGAGACCCTGCACTCTTGGGTGCATGGCCAAAGGCCATCCAACCAATAACACAGTTATAATCTCTTTATGATGTATTTCCTATGGCCACCTTGTACGCACAGAAAATGAGGGTCCCAATAAGGGCAGTATTTCAGTCTGTCCAGTGCACAGGGAACTTGTAACTGTTGTAAGGACCCGCGTAGTGGCAGCGAACATTAAAACTGACAACATGCTGTGATTGCATTACTTTTTGCTATGGCTATTATTATATTCATTAGTATGCCGCCATGGGTGTCACATGCTACGGTGGTTGTGGCCAGGGCCTAGAGTCTTGGATGCATGGCTGTCGGCTGAAGGCCAAAGGCCTTACTTCCAAAACTCTAAGCCCTGGCCACAAATACTTCAGCCTGTCATACTCATGAATACCCTCTTACTAATGCATATCGATTGCCTGGTTGTGGGGAGTGTGTGCACTCTTGGGTGCAAGGCTGAAGGCCATACCCCCAACAACAAAGCTGTCACGATGCCTGCCCCCGGAAAGCCAGACCAGGCCCAGCAACCCCGGAAGCAGGCATCATGCCACTTGAAGCATGCCCAAAAACCCCAGTTAGGGGTTCTTTGGCTACAGTCCTGGCGCCTATGGCGCCAGGCTCATAAGAACAAAGTCAGTCCTGGCGCCATGGGCGCCAGGCTCAATACAGAAATCTTACCTGTTGCAGACCATGCTGCACGAAGCCACAAGCCAAATGAGGCTTAAAGGGACTACTTTACCTCAGGGACTCCTTTCCTCTCGGGTGGGGCTGTGGAAGAATACTTACCTGGGACTTCTTCCAAGGCTATTTAAGCCACACCCGAACAGCCACACGTGCTTCGCGTTATTCTGCTTGCTGCAGCGTAACGCTCACCGTGTCTTCAGCAGCTCCAGTCTTCAGCCACGCCCGCTTCAGCCCTGGAACACCTGAAACAAGAAAAGGAGAAGGAGAAGAGGTCAGAACAAAACCCTTACCTGAATCCTTGATCCAGCACATCGTCGATCTGGAAGAGAGAGGCCTTCTCAGGTGCATTGCCACGCACCTCGCAGAGCCGCGCTGAACTCACCAACCGAGGCTGCATTCCTTTACTCCATCGCGAATCCAGCATCTCCAGGCCATTCTTCAACACCTGGGGGAGACAAGAACAGATAGGTGAGCAAGGGCAATACAAACCACCCCCAAAGACTTACCTGATTACCACAGGGGGGTACTCACCTCATCTCGGGTCGGCGCAGTCAATTCCGCATCACCGCCGCACCCCGGCCCCTAAGGGGAAAAAAACAAGGACAATACAACCTAACCCCAAAGACTTACCTGATTTACCACAGGGGGGTAACTCACCTCATTTCGGGTCAGCGCAGTTAATTCTGCATCATCGCTGTACCCCGGCCCCAAAGGGGAGAACCACAATAGACTTACCAGGATCTTACCAATTGCCACTTGGAACTCTTCTGGTGGTTTAAATCCGCAACCTGCAAGGAATCTGGCAGAGTGAAGATCAGACTTTTGAACTCTTACGAACAATTGGACTTAGAGTCAATACTGGAACTCACCAATTCCTCCACGCCAGTGAAGTAACTGGTCGTCTACGCGCCCCTGCGCTCGACGCAGGATGGAGAGCTCATCTTTCCAAATCTTCAGGTGAGATTAAGAGGGAACTTCAGGAGTGTTCTGTGGGCAGACAAGGGGAGTGGGAAGGCGGGTTAACGCTCAGATTACGGGAGGTTAATTCCCTTTCTCCATTGCAGAAAGATATACGTACGAGTCCAACAAACGAAGCTAGGTGGGTCTGTCCAGTCTGTCATCTCGGCTCTACGTGTTATTCTGGTGGAAGCAACAGCGGGCCAGTCCAGATCGACGCCCCCGTGGGAATCAGGTGAGCGTAACAGAACGCGAAGCCTACCCACAAATACCCACCTGGGCGTCATGGAGACCTCGGAAACCGATCAGTTGGCCCAATTATTAGGGGAACTAAGGGCCGAAGTGCATTCCGCCCACCAGGAAACCAATGCCCTCAGGAGGGAAGTGATAGTGTCAAAAGAACGAACAGATGATTTGGCCAGACAGCTATTACAAAACCAGGCTGGACAAACACCTCTACCTGGACTCGGGGCCAGCCCAGCTCCGGTGCCACCGAGTAACCCTGTGCAGATAAACCTTCCTGGAGCCGTTCCCTTGGCTCCGCCTGAACGCTTTGCCGGAGACCCTAAAAGGTTTGCTATATTCATGAATCAATGTCGCTTACACTTTTTATGTAGACCTGGAGCTTTCCCAAATGATCAAGCCAAGGTAGCTTTTGTACTGTCATATCTCAGCGGCAGTGCAGCGGACTGGTCCATTCCGCTAGTAAATCAGGATGACCCGATTCTTCGAGATTTCCAAGGTTTTCGAACTAGCATGGAAAGACTGTTCGCCCGACATTCCCAAGGACAGGCTTTGGATAACGAACTTTTATCCTTACGGCAAGGTAATCAGGATCTTTTATCTTACATTGCAACTTTCAATAGATTAGTTGTGGAAACCGAATGGCCTGAAGCCAAGCGAATTACATTATTCCATCGAGGGCTTCGGGGAGAACTCAAGGATGTTTTAGCCCAAGTCGGGAACCCGCCTTTAGACTGTGCTGAATATATAGATTTTGTGGTCCAGTTAGATCACAGACTTCAAACCAGAAAGGCTGATCGAACCAAGTTTGAAAACAAGGTCTTGGTTAAAACCTACGTACCCTCGAAGGGGGTAGATGCCTCAGAACCCATGCAAATCGGGGGGGTTAGAGGACCCTTAACCCAGAAGGAAAGGGAAAGAAGACGGCAACAGCAATTATGTTTATATTGCGGAGCTACTGGTCATTTCCTTCGGAACTGCCCTGTAAAACCACCCAAGAAAACTATAGGAGCAGCAGACGAAAACCACTTGAAACCTGACTCGGGAAACGATCACGTCCGGCAAGCGTAGAGGTCAGCTTGCCGAGCTTAAAGAAGGACACTCTGACCTCGCATTTCACCATACCCATGTTCCTTATAGATCCAGAGGAGCCATCACGCATGCACGCGGTAAAGGCGTACGTAGATAGTGGAGCCATAGGAAACTATTTGGACTACCGATTGGCTTCCAGGATGAATCTACCTCTCACCCGAAAGACCACTACCGATGTCGTCACCACTGTTGATGGAACTGAAATTGCCTCTGGGCCCGTAACTCATTCCACTGCAGAGATGACTTTGCTGGGTCAGGATGGACACCGAGAGGTTATGGTGTTTGATTTAATCAAGGCTCCACAGTTTCAACTGATACTGGGAATCCCTTGGTTGGAAAAACACAATCCCTGTATTGATTGGCGAGAGAAGAGCCTAACCTTCCCAGAATGTGCTAACACCTGTTACCCAAAGAGAACTCTAAATTCAGTACTGGCCCCAATAATCCCAGCTGCCATACAATTACCTGCTGAATACCAAGACTTTCAGGATGTCTTTCAAAAAGAGCAGGCAAACACCTTACCGCCGCACAGATCGTATGATTGTCAAATAGATCTCATACCAGGAGCACAACCACCTTGCAGCAGAATATATGCCCTCACGGAACCTGAAAATCTCCACTTGCGCCAGTACCTAGACCAGTATCTTGCTAATGGCTTCATCCGCCCGTCCAAGTCCCCTGCATCTTCCGCTTTGTTCTTCATGCCAAAAAAGGAAGGCGACCTTAGAACATGCATTGACTACCGCGCGCTGAATCAGATAACTATCAAGAATCGGTACCCATTGCCTTTGATCCCTGAACTACTAGACCAGGTAAAGAATGCTTGTATATACACAAAACTAGACCTTCGGGGGGCATATCATCTGGTACGCGTCAAAGAGGGTGACGAATGGAAGACTGCTTTTCGCACCAAGTACGGATTATTTGAGTACCAGGTGTTGCCTTTCGGACTGTGTAACGCACCAGCAGCCTTCCAGTTCTTCATGAACGATGTCTTCCGAGAGCTCATCGATGTTTGTGTAGTCGTTTACATCGACGATATCTTAGTATACTCCCTATCAGAATCCGATCATGTAAAGTACGTCCGAGCAGTCCTAGAAAAGTTATGCCAGTATAAGTTATACGCTAAACTGGAAAAGTGCATCTTTCACACTACGGAAGTAGAGTTTCTTGGATTTATTCTGACCCCGAAAGGAATCCGGATGGATACACAGAAGGTGGACGCAATTCTTAATTGGCCTTCGCCAAGCTCAGTCAAAGGAGTGCAAAGCATGCTCGGCTTTGCCAATTTCTACCGTAGGTTTATCCCGGACTTCTCACACATTGTACATCCCATTACAACACTATTGCGAAAGAATAAACGCTTTACATGGACAGAAAAAGCCGAGAACGCCTTCCAAGAGTTAAAAAAGAAATTCACGTCCGCTCCTGTATTACGACACCCGCACCCAGAGCTTCCGTACATAGTGGAAACAGATGCATCCAGTTCAGCTATGGGAGCAGTGCTCTCTCAAAAGGATCCCGAAACTAACCAGCTGCACCCAGTGGCGTTTTGGTCAAGAAAGTTTTCGGCTCCCGAATTAAATTATGCTATAACCGACAAGGAACTGTTGGCCATCAAGTCCACCTTCAAGGCTTGGCGGCACTATCTGCTGGGCGCCAGGCATACCATTACGGTCATCACTGATCACCGCAACTTCCAATACCTAAAGCTAGCCAAGGCCCAATCTTCACGCCAACTCCGTTGGGCATTGTTCTTCGCCGAGTTTGATTTTGTAATAACCTATCGACCAGGTTGTAAAAATGGAAAAGCTGACACCCTGTCCCGAATAGGAATGGGAGAAACAGAAAGAGCTTTAGAACCTGTACCCATAATTCCTGAACAGAGGATCCTTGGTCTGACATCCATACACTCTCTGGAGGACATTCAAGAAAAGGTCCATCAACTCTTTGATTCCGATGCCTTACAGGGCTGGGCTAGGAAAGGCCCAGAGTATTCTGTCACCAACAATCTACCTTATTACCAAGGCCGGCTATTTTTGCCACTAGAGGAACTACAGAAACTTGTCATTTCTCATTACCACGACACCTTGATGGAAGGACATCCTGGCATTGCTAAAACTGCAGCCAAAATTAAGAAACAGTTTTGGTGGCCCAGCTGGCGAAAAGATGTCAAGTTGTTTGTCATGTCTTGTGGCATTTGCGCTCAAAATAAAGGGGAAAAGAAAAAACCTGCTGGATTATTACAACCGTTAGACATACCACCTACTCCTTGGCATACCTTGTCATTAGACTTTATCACGGATTTACCCCCGTGCAAAGGTTATAACACCATTCTAGTTATTGTAGATCTTTTTTCTAAAATGGCCCATTTCATTCCTTTAAAAGGAATACCTTCAGCTTCAATCCTGGCCAAGGAGTTCCTTGAAAATGTTGTCCGTCTACATGGTTTTCCTTCCGTGTTAATTTCAGACCGGGGAAGTCAATTTATTTCACATTTTTGGAGGAAGTGCTGCCAGCTGGCACAAATTGATGTTAGGCTTTCAACCAGCCACCATCCACAGACCGACGGTCAAACTGAGAGAACCAACCAGACTCTTGAGCAATACCTATGTTGTATGCTACATCAATCTGAGGAGGATTGGAAAGACATTCTTTGGATCGCCGAGTATGCATACAATAATTCTGTACACTCAGGAACTAAACAAAGCCCTTTTTTTACCATATATGGTCTCCATCCCCGAACCTCAGACTTAGATTCTCCCCAGCATTTAGAGATGCCTGCGGTGGACCATCTCCACGCTGTTATCACACAAGCCTTTAAAGAAGCGACTGCACATTTACAAAAGGCTAAGGATAAATACAAGAAGGATGCTGATCAACACAGGAGTGAAGCACCGCAATACCAAGTAGGGGACCAAGTATGGTTAGCCACCAAGTACTTACCACTCAAGGGAACACGGACTTTTAACCCCAGGTACTTGGGACCTTATTCTATTAAGGCTATTATTAACCCAGTGGCCGTCAAGTTGGACCTGCCTGGTCATATGCGTGTTCATCCTGTTTTTCACGTGTCTCTTTTGAAGCCTGTGCAACCAGGAACTAGACTAACCACCCCACCTGAACCTATCATCATAGACGGGGAACCCGAATTCGAAGTCAAGAATATTTTGGACTCTAAAAGGGTGAGATCAAAACTCTTCTATCTCATTGATTGGAAAGGGTATGGTCCACAAGAAAGATCTTGGGAGCCTAGTGACCATGTGCATGCACCTCAATTAGTGAAAAGGTTCCACCAAGAATTTCCAGACAAACCAAGGCCGAGAGGGAGAACAGCTTTAGGAGGGGCCTTGAGGGGGAGTGCTGTCACGATGCCTGCCCCCGGAAAGCCAGACCAGGCCCAGCAACCCCGGAAGCAGGCATCATGCCACTTGAAGCATGCCCAAAAACCCCAGTTAGGGGCTCTTTGGCTACAGTCCTGGCGCCTATGGCGCCAGGCTCATAAGAATAAAGTCAGTCCTGGCGCCATGGGCGCCAGGCTCATTACAGAAATCTTACCTGTTGCAGACCATGCTGCATACCTACCTGATGCAGACCATGCTGCACGAAGCCACAAGCCAAATGAGGCTTAAAGGGACTACTTTACCTCAGGGACTCCTTTCCTCTCGGGTGGGGCTGTGGAAGAATACTTACCTGGGACTTCTTCCAAGGCTATTTAAGCCACACCCGAACAGCCACACGTGCTTCACGTTATTCTGCTTGCTGCAGCGTAACGCTCACCGTGTCTTCAGCAGCTCCAGTCTTCAGCCACGCCCGCTTCAGCCCTGGAACACCTGAAACAAGAAAAGGAGAAGGAGAAGAGGTCAGAAAAAAACCCTTACCTGAATCCTTGATCCAGCACATCGTCGATCTGGAAGAGAGAGGCCTTCTCAGGTGCATTGCCACGCACCTCGCAGAGCCGCGCTGAACTCACCAACCGAGGCTGCATTCCTTTACTCCATCGCGAATCCAGCATCTCCAGGCCATTCTTCACCACCTGGGCGAGACAAGAACAGATAGGTGAGCAAGGGCAATACAAACCACCCCCAAAGACTTACCTGATTTACCATAGGGGGGTACTCACCTCATCTCGGGTCGGCGTAGTCAATTCTGCATCACTGCCGCACCCCGGCCCCCAAGGGGAAAAAACAAGGACAATACAAATCACCCCCAAAGACTTACCTGATTACCACAGGGGGGTACTCACCTCATCTCGGGTCGGCGCAGTCAATTCCGCATCACCGCCGCACCCTGGCCCCTAAGGGGAAAAAAACAAGGACAATACAACCTAACCCCAAAGACTTACCTGATTTACCACAGGGGGGTACTCACCTCATTTCGGGTCGGCGCAGTTAATTCTGCATCATCGCTGTACCCCGGCCCCAAAGAGGAGAACCACAATAGACTTACCAGAATCTTACCAATTGCCACTTGGAACTCTTCTGGTGGTTTAAATCTGCAACCTGCAAGGAATCTGGCAGAGTGAAGATCAGACTTTTGAACTCTTACGAACAATTGGACTTAGAGTCAATACTGGAACTCACCAATTCCTACAAACCAGTGAAGTAACTGGTCGTCTACGCGCCCCTGCGCTCGATGCAGGATGGAGAGCTCATCTTTCCAAATCTTCAGGTGAGATTAAGAGGGAACTTCAGGAGTGTTCTGTGGGCAGACAAGGGGAGTGGGAAGGCGGGTTAACGCTCAGATTACGGGAGGTTAATTCCCTTTCTCCATTGCAGAAAGATATTCGTACGAGTCCAACAAACGAAGCTAAGTGGGTCTGTCCAGTCTGTCATCTCGGCTCTACGTGTTACTCTGGTGGAAGCAACAGCAGGCCAGTCCAGATCGACGCCCCCGTGGGAATCAGGTGAGCGTAACAAAAGCTATAACCTTTTCACTTACAAGCCCACATGGGTTTCATGTAGTGCGGTGGTTGTGGACAAGATGTGTACTTTTGGGTGCATGGTTGCAGGCTGTATGCCATACACCCAAGCATGAACCCAACAGGAAACTGGTAAGCACTGGAGTTATAAGCCACTTCACAACCATATATTGAAATGTATGGCAATACACCGAAAATTTTAGGCCCTGCCCACAAACAGTGCAGCATTTCAGACCTACAGAAACACCCCTAGTATTGAACATCTGTCAGGTGGCTGTGGGGAGAGTCTGCAGTCATGAGTGCATGGCCGAATGCCATGCACCCAACAGCACAGTTATATGTAGTGTACTTCCAAGGTACAATGGGTACGATATGGTGTGGTAGTGCATCACTCTGGCGGCTGTGGGGAGGGGCTGCAAACATGGGTGCATGGCTGAAGGCCATACCTCCAAAAGTACATTTGTTCGTAGTGTAGTTATATGCCACAATGGATGTCATCTGGTGTGGTAGTAGTGGCCAGGATGCAAAGTACTTGAACTAAGTAATAGGCACTGCAGTTGTAAGTAACTATGCATTTGAAATACTGTATACCCATACATTCATAATGCTATGGCCTCAAACTCACCTCTGTAGCCAGTGGCTACAAACTACTGCACCATATCAGAGCTATTGGTACACTTGTACTATGCAACATGATTAAGATGGTTGTGGGGAGGGCGTAGTGTTTTGGGAGATTGCCCAAAGGACATGCTCCCAAAACCAAGTGTGTACATAGTAAAATGACAAGGCACCATGGTTCGGATATGCTGTGGTGTTTCTGGCCAGAACCTAGACTCTTGACTGCATGCCCAAAGGCCATGCACCCAAGACTGAAGTCATAAGCAGTGGAGTTACAAGTCAATATGGCTGTGGTATAATGCGCTAGTTGTGTTGACGCCCTAGTGTCTTAGCTTAATGGCTGCAGACGATGGTCCGAAAGTAAATTTATAAGTAGCTAATTTACAAGGACCATGGTTTTGATATGCAGCAATGGTTGTGGATAGGAACTATACTCCTTGCACCTTGGTCGTAAGGCGTAGGTGGTAGGTTACACACCGAAGATACAAGGGCCAGCCTACAGGCACTGCAGCATATTAGTACCATACATTAGACGTGTAGATTTGCATGTGTAGAAAATTACTGCCAATATACTTACTCCTTACTTTATTCAGAATCCACATACAATTTTTAAGTGGCTATCGTACTTGGCAGAAGTATCCCTTTTTCCATTTCTGTGATAAAAGAAAAAGGTATGTTAGTGTTTGCATTTTTTGAAAATTTACTACATTGCATAATAGACAGTACCTTTTTTTAACCCTCATATTTAGTTTACAGCCCAGTGTACTGTGCATTGCGCTCAGTTTCTGTGTTTGCTTTTCTAATCCTTGGGTTTGGGGAAAAAAAATCCTTGTCGGATTAAAAAAACCCTTAATTTACTATGGTACTAACTACTTCCGTGTTTCCTTTGAGTGTTTCCTTAATCTTTCTGATCAATGTTATGTTTGTTGCCTTTCTGCCGGTTGTTAACAACAGTTAGATACCTGTAGGCGTATTCTAACTGTGCATTTGTTCCTACAGATTTGTGATACTCATTAATTTGTGTTGTTGTTATATCCTGTTTCCTTCATCTTTCCCATTAATGTTATATTTGTTGCCTTTCTGCCGGTTGTTAACAACAGTTAGATACCTGTATGCGTATTCTACCTGTGCATTTGTTTCCAACGATCTGTGATAATCATTTATTTGTGTCATTCTTACATCCTCTTGGATAGTTAGATACCTGTGGGCATATTCTAACTGTTTGTACTCTTTCACATAACTTGTTGACAATCTTGAAGTACACATTATTTCGTAAATTTTGGCTTTAAGAACATTAAATATGCATTTGTTAGATTAGCTGGCAATCTCTGCTTTAGAGTAATGGGGCTATCATTACATTCAAACCATCCACAATTCTTTTTAATGTATGCAGTGTAGTGACCTGCATTGGTTGTAGCTCCTGTATGGTAGATTATACCTACTGTTGTAAAGGTTTTCTTTCCAAGTGACACTTGACCGTGTGTGAATCCAGTCAGTTTGCAGTTGTTTTTGGTGCCAGCTGCATTATAACGTAGAAGCATAAGTATTATGTAGGCACTATATGATTGTATCAGTAAGGTGGAGCGATTGTCTGAATTGCAAATAGTACATAATCTGCCATGGTTTGCATTTTGTACAAGTTGCTGAAATGGAATGCTCTCACAATTTGTTATGGAAACATACGCAAATCGCTCATTTGGGATTTCTTCCTGTATCACTTTGCTACAGAGAGTGCATGTATGTTTCCACATGTACGAAATTTGGAAGATTTCATTTACAGGTATGCTTTTGTTTTCCAATACTAATAGTATGTACATTAGAAATTCTTGTGGATCTTCTTGTGAGTTCATAGTGAATCTCACCATTCCAGCACAGTCATCCAATTGTTGCCTTACTCCATGAACACTGTATGTGTTTCAGGATTGCTTGTTGCATTTCTATGCAGCACTAACATTTGCAAACACAATTGGTCTGTACTGTGCAGGTAAATATTGTTAACAATTGGTGGCAATTGAAATAGAATAGTCATTGCTACATTTGGATAGCAATTTAGCCCACTTTTATTTGCAAATTTGAATGGACCAGCAAGTTCTGTATCTGAGTGCATTTTTCAGTTTTTCTGTTGCTTCTTTGCCGACGTCCCTGGTTTACATTCCCTGATAGGTTCTTCTATGTTTGTGGTAATTGATGAAACTTTAGCTTCTTTTCTTTTCTTTGCAGAATTTGCTGTTGAATTCTGTTGCATTTCTGTTTCATTTACTTTTCTTTTGCCACGTTTTACTTTATCTGGAACAGGGTATTGTTTCAGATGAGGGTTGTACAGTGAACGCAATCTATTGTATTCTAGAATGCAAGGAATATCAGCTTTGACTTTACTTGAATCAAAGTTCATTAGCAATAGACCGTCAAGTGTACATAAGCGTGATAATGCTACGTAGCTCATGCCTTCCTTAAAGACTGTGTTTCCTATATCTATCAATGCTTTGTCTAGGGTCAGCCCTTGGGATTTATGAATGGTAACTGCATATGCAAGAGTTAGAGAAAATTGCTCTCTACGTACATACATGTCTTTGAAGAGAAGGAAGCAAGCAATTGAGCGCCCTATTCTTTTCACTTCTGAAACTTTATCAAAGCGAATATTTACAAACTGAATGTTGCTATCACGTGTGTATGATTGAAAGCCAACAACTTTGCCCAGTGCTCCATTAACTAGCCCTTGCTCTACGTCAAGGTTACGTTTAAGCATTACTCTACAATTTAAGGATAATTTCAATATTTTTTCCAACCCAGCTGTGTTGGAGATTGAATTTTCTAAACTATTTAGTCTTGTTGTGGCTTGCTCACACATGGGAACTGTCATACCATGTACGTCTAGTTTGTCTGTGGCGCTAATTTCTATTATTGGTTGCATTTCTTTATTTAACATTGTTCATTGAAGTTGAAACAGCTCGCAAGAGTTGGCATTAAGGCCATACAATTGACATTTTTGTGCGCTATTTGTTCCCTAACATCAGTTGCACATTTATTATCGCCATAAAGTGCATGTATATACCGTTTTTTTAATACAACTTGTGCTTCTTGCGATAATACACCAACTCTAATACTTTTTAAGATGTTGGCATAAGTGAGATCTGCAGATTGCAGCATGTTCTCAGTTAATTCTCTGTATTGGAAATGTTGCCAAAGGTTAACATTACCTATGCTACCAACAGATTTCCGGCAGAGTTTGTGGCATAAGGTTTTAAAAATCGGTTCACCTTTCACTGGTGTCAATTGTAGAAGATCTCCGAAAACGATGTATTTCCCTGCAAAGAGTTCTTTGTTGTTATTTTTAAGTACGTCTTGAAATCTGAGTTGAATCAAAGCCAACATTAGGTTGGAGACCATGCTCACTTCATCTATTAGTAGCATTTTCATTTGTTTCAATACTCTGTGTAATTCCATTGCAGCTTCTGCAGAAAGTTTGTAGTAGTCTAATTTATTTTGATGCTCTACTGGAAGCAGTAGTAATCGGTGTAAAGTAACACCGCCTATGTTGTAGGGAGCTAAACCTGTGGGGGCCGTTACAACAGCTGACAGTTTGTTGTTTGTCAATTGTTGAAGGAACTTGCTGAGGATTTTGATTAAGAATGTTTTCCCTGTTCCAGCTTCACCACTGACGTACAGCAGTATAGGTTTGTAATTTTGGCAGGTACATTCTTTATTTTCGTGTTGTACACCATGTACAATTTGTTTTGTTACGTCTTCAAAAATGGTGCGCTGATCGTTGTTAAGTTTTGCTTGTTGTACAGTTAAGTCTTCTGTATCTTCTTGATACATAGTGTTTTCTACTTCTGCCATAGCTACTTCAGCCTCATTTGCTATTAGTGGTTGTCCTAGTGGTTCTTGACTTCCTGTTACAGAAGGTTGACTACTGTCAGAAGAATCCTTATCTAGTTGGGCCTGAAGTTCTTCTTCCTGTTGCTGCTCATTGTGTAACATTGTGTTGTACTGTGTAAAGTTCACATCGGTGATAGTGCTTTCATTTGCTTTGAAAGCATCTTCATAGCAGTCATAATTATCTAGTATGGCTTCCTCTTTTCTCCATGGTTTGAAAGATTGTAATAGAGACATGTAATATAGTTCTTTCTGTTGAGTTTTTAATGACAATTTTACATGATTAATTAAGCTTTGTTTGGTAAGTTTCACTAAGCTCCCTTCACAATCGGTCACTCTATATCCACGTTTGCTTTCATCGGGTTTTACATTATTTTTGTATGCAAAGTTTTGAGCTATGTGGTATAGACACATGATTTCCAGAGTGCTACTCCTGTTCGGATAGTATGTGTCCAGTAAATTGTTTTTTAGAATGTTGTCACGCTCACCTGGATTTCACGGGGGCGCCGAACGAAGCTGGACTGCTGCGGTCTCCAACAGTGTGACTCGTAGCAAAGTGATGATCGACTGCACTTGCCCACTCAGTTTCGTCTGCCTGGCCCGCAAGAGGATTTTCCTAGAAGCAGTAAAGGGAATTAGCCACCCGTGGTAGAGGGGTTAAGACTAGCACTATCTTCCCGAAAACCTCTAGTATTCCCCTTCGTAAAGTCTCATCTTATAGTTAGGAAGGATGAACTTTCCATCCTGCGTTTGGAGTGCAGGGGAGCGTAGAACTTCAGTTAATCCACTGATCCAAAGGTATTTTGCCGAGTTCCAGACAAATAATGACTCAGAGGTAAAATGTGTGTAAACCAAATGTATAGTTCTTTTAGAGTTCAAATGTCTGTTTATTCACTCATGCTTCTTTCATACCTTTCCCCATGCAGCGTGGTCCGAGGAGCGAGTTTGCCTCGATTGATGAAGGTAGCGCCTTGGTAAGAGTCAGTTTGAACCAAGCACTGTTTAGCAAGTAATATTGTTCCAAGTGCGATTAACCAATAGTTCTTATTTTCGTTGCAGGTGCGGCGCCTTTGCGAAAATGTCGAGCGTAGAATGGTGATCATCGCTGCCTCGAGCGGTAATATGCCAAGTAAGTATCTTGCGGTAAGTAAGTGAATGCCTTTGGCGGAACCGCGCTCACCTTTTGTTTGTTCTTGTTTTTTCAGATGCTGATGTTGCGAGCGGTGATTCAACGGGCACCGCGCTGGGTCGTGAAGATGCTCTAATGATAGGTGAGTGTGGCGCGGCGCTGCAGTTGGCAATGCGACACGGTTGTTTTAATGTTTTTTCCCTTTCTCGCAGGTGCGGCTGCTCCAGGAGAAGATGATGACCAAATGTGAATCTTCCTGTTCTAACCTTCTCTTCTTCATCAAAAAAGTAGTTCCCAGGTAAAGAGTTCCAGTACCACACCCAAGTAGTAAAATAGTTCCTAAAGGAAAGTAGTCCCTTCATGGCCTCATGATGGCCTGTATGTGAGTTCCTTGCAGGATTACCTGCACAATTTAAAGATGGCAATATGAACCTATATAGCCCCTAGACGGGGTTTTGGGAATCCCTGGGTCTTCATGGATGCCTGTTCCCTGGATAGATGGATCTGTTCCGGATGTCTGGGGGCAGGCATCGTGACAAATGTCTTAGCTGTTGGGATCATTTCTGGCAATGGTTTCTATGTCCTCATATGATTTTAGCACTCTTTTCCTAGATTTTGCAGGACCAAGACTGAGCCATACTATGTTGTCTGATTTTCCATACAAAGCAGTGCCGGTTAAACGATCTGCTGCTTCATAGGCCCCACATTCTCTATGAGAGAGCATTTTTATGTCTAGGCTCTACAATTTCTGTGATAATGTTTTGTCTGATGCTAGGTCATCCCAGAGGTCTTGAAGCTCTGTTTTTTCTGCTTTTGTTAAGTAGGCTGTAACATATCGTGCAACAGCAGTTGAATTGTCTGCAATGTACTGCATATCTATGTTTACATTCCATAAGAGGGCAATGATTGCATTGTAATCATTGATATATTTTGATTCTTTCCTTCTTTTTATGTAATACGTGTTCTTAGGTGATTTACCTTTAACACTATGTCGAACTGAAGACATGAAGTTGTTAACTTCACCTGTTTCTGTAACTGGTCTAGGGAAACCAAAGCAGCATTTGGTGTACTATTTACCTTTGTTTTTGTATTTGCGGTGACAATATTTGCCACATTTGTGTCTTTGAAATTGTCAAATCTGCCCATGCAGCTCACTATGTGTCTGTTGTGAAGGGATTTCACAAGTGACATATTTTTGGATAAACTGCAAAACAGTGCTATCACTGTTGTGCCCAAATTTCGGTGCACCTTTGATCCATAACAGCATGTGAATATGTGGTGCTCCTCTCGCTTGATATTCTTTTCTCCAAAAGAAGTGCTGCACTTCTCCAAGGGGAGGAACAGTTTTATTGCAAATAAAGTGTAGCATGGCAATGAAACGATGATGGAAATATCTTGAGACATTAACTGGATCTAGAGAGCAAAGTTCTCCTGGTGTTAATATATCTATGTTGTTTTTGTTGCTGTTTGCTATGCGTAGGAACTCATGTAAATCTTCCCATGCATATTCTGCACAACTTAGCGTAACAAACCAAGTCGGTGGTCCAAGGTTTCTGATCATGCAACGCACGTCTCCGTGCCATCTGAACCAGTATTCCTTTGTACCACGCATGTTTGCAAACAAATTTGTTATACTTGATTGTAAAACCTCATCTTTTTCCTGTACTTTTTGTATTAACTGCATAGCTGACATATTTTGAAAGTGGGTTCCAGATTTAAGAATGTGTGCAACTCTGTAACATAATGTTGCTAATTCACTTTCATAGAGTAGGTGGAATATGTATTCCACATTTTGTCTAAATCTGGGATCTTGCGAATATATTCGTAATGAGCGGTATTCTGATGCTCATTGACCATTTGGTTTGTCGCATTTGGTACGTTTCTATTGCATCATCTATGCTTTCATTGGAATGCAATGGATGAATTGTGTAATGGTCCAAAAGAGTGGATACTGTAGCAGGATCCAGAAGTTCGAATTGTCCAGGTTCTGATGGCTCTTGTTTCCCTTCTGCTTTCATCAATATTTATTTCCTTTTAGTACTCATAATTGTCTTTTATATATTGCAATGCCTATCTAACTTTGTGTAAGTCCACTAATTGTTGCCAATTTTCTTTTGCCCTTTGTTGGTACTCCATTTACCAAGACTATTAAAGAATGCTCTATTGAACGTTCCACTCCTAGAGTGTGTACATTTTCCGTTAGATCTAATGGCAAATAAACTACTTTGCCACGAATGCCTTTCACCAATTCAGAGGAAGGTAATTTTGCTGTTTTTGGATGAAGGTGTATAATTGCTTGAAATGGGTGAACTGTTTGAATTATTATGCTCTCATACAAATTGAGCTGTTGCAGGATTTTTGGTAATGGAAACAATTCCAAATTATTTGTAATAGCACGTGAAGGCGTGGTTGTTGTCTAATTCTGTAGTACAGTAACTGCAACATATTAGGCGTTCAGTTAGTTCATATTTGTTTTCAGCTAAAAGGTACAGAGCTAATTCAAACCATTTAGAGTCTTCATTGTCTTCTATTTTGTATGCTATGTCCACATTTTTTGTGTTCCTTTTGTAAAACGTTCTGTGGCAACACACACACACATGGTTTGGTACTTCAGCCGATGACCTTTTAAATGTTACTATTTATTTTCTGTCTGTGTGTAAGAGAAGGCTGCTATGTGCAGAATTGTTGCTACTATGTTCTAAAACTGTTGCATTTTGTAAATGGCTCTCACTTCCAAAATATTTTTTCTGAATACGGTCATTTTCTTCTTGTAAGTATTTGGGTGTACCATGCAGAAGAGTGGTATTTAAATTGCCTAATTCTGAAGCTGGACTTTTTGCATAGTATATTTTATACACTAGATTTCTTACATTGGAATGATGTATTGATATTCTTTTGATATCATGGAAGGTGCTTTTGCAAATAGGCCCAGAAATGCAGGCTAATGAATGTCCTTTTAGTGCTGTGTATTTCCGCACTGAACAAATATCCATATTTTGCAGCACTTTCATTTTACTTTTGTCTTTACCTTTTACATATTGATTGAGGAACTGACGTAAAGATTTGAAAGCTTTCTTTGGAATGGCACACATTGATGTGCACAGCCATGTGTATACTGGACGGTGTGGTTCTGCTGAAACGAGAGGTAATTCTGAGTTTTCAGGGGATACTTTTGTAAGCAGTGTTTCTTGTTACATGATGGTGGTATTGATTTTCCAATACTCTCGTCCACTGCTATGGATGGCAATTGTGTTTGTTTGATTGTGTTTGTATGCTTCTTCATTAAAATATGGTTATGTGGTTGTTGTGTGACTCCATTCACCACCACAAACATGTAAGAAATTATTTTTGTTCATATTCCGTTTATTGCTGAGTTTCTTTTGTAGTTTGGTACTTAGTTTTGTTAGTGCTTTCATCCTATTTAACACTAATATAAACAACTTCCTTTTGAGAAGGATTGCACTGTCCACGAGAGCTTGTAGGATTAACTTTCTACGGTAGGTTTTAAGGGGTGAGGATGATTTTGGTCCTCATCTTAGTAGATTCTGAAGGACTCTGTGACGAAACATTTTTGATAAAATACTTTTTTACTATGGGTTCTTGTTACACTATCAGGATTATTAGAAGCATTGTTAGCTGTACTGGTAGCCGTTTTTTTGACAACATATTTGTGTTTTGTGACACATTTTGATGGAGGAGGTAAAGTTTCGGTAGTTGAGACTTCCTTTGTTTTGCTAACCAACTGCATTAGCTGGTTTGTTCCAAGATTCTCTACAAACTATGGAACAGGTGGATGCTTATATTGGGCACTTTTATTTTTATATGCTCTACTTCTGCGTTCCTTTCTACAGAGTTGCTTTTTGGTAGACATTCTTTTGTGTCTGTTGAAAAAAAGGTATACTTTGGTCTGTTGTCCAATGTATGTGTGCTGTGTGCATGTGTGCATGAGTCTGATGGGGAAGCTCTTTGTCATGGTGTGTCATTGTGCATTGAACTCTTGCAATGATTTGGTAAGGCTACTTTACTGTTTGTATACTACTACAATGTACTTCAGATGAGAGTACAAAGTGGGCTACTTGTGATGAGAACCATTATTAATAAGCGAAATGCCATAAACTTGCAACAGCAACTTCTTTTCTAAATCTAACCTTCTAAGGATTACGTATGTTATTTGAGTTTCAAACACACAGGGATTTGTCAGCCATTCTGCCTGTTATTCTTTGTTCAATAAATGGATATTTGTAGGTAGAATGGTTTAGAAATCAATGTTTGCTTTGGTGGTACTTGAAAGTCCTTCAAAATTGCTAACAACTTTAAGGTTATGGAAATGCCTTGTTTTTTACAAGGTGCAATATGCATAGGAGAGAGGTTTGTAAGCGATAGGGCACAGTAGTAGATGGGGAAAAATGTTCTACTTGCAAACTAAAAGCACGATGCCGACACATCGGGAAACCCTCAGAGGGAGATGTCACCACAACAATCAGGAGTGCTTACTTTTCTCATACGATTACATTGAAAGTAGCATTACTGTAGGCCGTACACAGTACACAACTCCGACACTTCCACATACACATTTGAGTTCCGCCCTAAATAGGCATGCTTGCAACGTATGTACAGCTTATGCGGAAGACAGTAAGCAGTCGTGTTGTTTGTCAATGACAAATCGGACATCCTGCACTTAAAACGGGGAGCGTTCGTATGTATTGCCTATGCACATTTAGCGGAATTATTTTGTCTAAATTAAATCATAAGGGTTGCACATGTTCTCTGATTAAAATATACATACCTGTAGTCTATACTCATGCATGTGCACATGCATGGAGCTGTACGTAGAAATTCGCAGTACTTGCACAGTAGCTTGTGAAGAAGGTGCTTTGCAATGATATGCGACTTCCATTCAGAATCAACGACAGTAATTTTGAAGTGCGCAATGTTGATGACGGAGTTAGAATTAGCAGTGTTTAATGTGATTGATGGATGGTTGTGTAACTGCTTAGTTGTGTCCAATGAGGGACACGATTTGTTACCGCTGTGGAAAGGGTGGAAGGACTGGGTAAGAGTTACGTGCCACACGTAGGCAACGCTTTTCCGCAGGTAGGGCGTGTCACATACGGGTTTCTACAGCAAATCCTGCATGGAAAGGGGACTGTAGGCATCAGCCAATCAGATGTTCACATTACTCTTTTTTGCCGAAAGACGGTGCGAACACTGAAGATGGCAGAGGTGGAGAGGGTCAGGGTTTTGGTGCTTGGAGACATTTTTGTGCATGGTTTACAACACTATGCCAAGACTAGGCATGTGGCACACCATTTTGATGTCAGAGGAGTGGAGGTCGTGTGGAGCGCTGACACTGATGCCAATGCTGCGGCAATTCTGCAAGTTTGCAGAGACATGCATACAATGACCACTCCTCATGGGGTAATTTTGCACTACGGTGCTTGCCATTTGGGATACTTGAGTTCACGTACTTTGTTGGCAGATTTGGCACAGTTGGTTGAAGCACTCATGACCATCTTCCCAACAATGAAAGTCATTTTTTCTGCTTTACTCCCTAGAGTAAAATGGGACAACAATTCTGTTTTCTGTCCAGATCAAACTATTGGGAGTTGTGTCATCAATCGCGGCATGCGTGCATTCATGCTATGAGCTGGTATGTTTTTCTGCAGCCACGATAACATTGCTCCAAGCAATGCGGATTATTTTGAAGCAGATGGTGTTGCCCTATCTTCTTTGGGAAATGCGATGTTCTTTTGGAACGTAAGGCTTGCTTTAAAGAAGGTTCTGTAATGGTTGTAGGAGTAAAGCAAGGACAAAAAATAAAAATATAAAATAAAATAACAGATGTCTGTACGGTATCTGGCCAAAAATAAAAATAAAACAGTTCTTTTCAGAGCCCACCTTAAAGGGGGAAAAGGGGAATATTACTTTAATGTACCGTCGTCACGCTCTGATCCTATACATGTCCGCAAACATGGCAGTAGTTTGTAGCCAGTGCATATCACCAACGGGGATTCAGGGGTGGAGACGCATGCAAATGAGAATGAGCGGAGCTAGGGATTGGTCCATAAAGTTCAGTAGGTGTGTTCTGACCGGCACACTTTAGTAAGACCGTCTTCTCCCTGACAGAAGACCACACAGCCATGGCTTTCCATGCTCGAAAACAGATTATCTGGATTTTGGGAGACTCATGGATACATTGGTTGAAGTTGCATGCAGAAAGCTGCCGTTTATCTGCAGATCTCGGATTTCCTCATGTGGAAGTGCACTGGCATGGCGTGCGTGGCATGAGGTGGCTGGACTTGGAACCTCTCTGTGTTACTTTACTGACAGAGCGTCCTCCAGATATACTGATCATTCATTGCGGAGGAAACAGTTTAGGCCATGTCTCTGGAATTTCTTTGCAATTTGCAATGAAGAAAGGACTTGCGAAGCTCATGGACATGTTTCCAAATTGTCAAATACTTTTTTCCTATATTGCACAAAGACAAATATGGCTGCGTTCTTCTGCTTTTGGTCCACAAATGGAGAAAGCAAGACGCAATGTGAATAAGGCTGTTTGTGCCTTTTTAAGAGATGTTGGCATGTCCTCTTTCCACAAAGAAAACATTTTGTTTCGCAGCTCTTTCATTTTCCGCAGAGATGGAGTCCACCTCACATATGCTGGCAATCAGATTTTTCTTCGCAATGTACAAAATGCATTGCGACCTCTTTTGAAATCACACTAACCTATCTGACAATCCGTTTTCTCTAATCCACAGTTTTTGACCCACACAACACACCACAAAAAGGCTCTTTTCAGAGCCACCACTTACTCCCAGCGTACACTTCATTGTGTTTGCTCCGCTTGCACCCTCCTTTTGTTTTCCCCTATGACTGTCCGCAAACTTTTCCACAACTCTGCAGGGGTCTACGACCGTCATTTCATAGTTCTATTGTAAAACTGAGAAAGGCAGATCTGAAAAGAGCCTTTTCTGTAATTTTTGTTGTTTTCACGTTTATTGCTTCACAGCACACGACACACTAGGGGAAGAGGCCAAAGGAGGGTAAGGAAGGGACGCCAGGGGGATAAGAAAGGTCAAGTGAACAGAGAAAGATATAGGGTGAGCTTTATTTAGGTAAGGAGCAGATCTTCTGGTGCTCTGTGACTGCAGCCTCAAAAGCACTTCGAAAACTCTCCCCCCTGCAGAGTACTGCGTCACAATACATACACACTATTGTCACCTTTGAAAGGTAAAGGTCAACAGCATGCCGAATGGCTTGTGAGGCACCTAGAGGGAAGTGCTCCCCCACAGGAGTGCCTCTTGTGGTGGGAGGATCGGACACGGAGGATGCTGTGGAGGAACTCAATCGACTACGCCCTTTACATGGAACCACCTTGTGAATGTCCGCAGTGTGGAACAAAGTGAGGTGTCGCTTCATGGTTGTCATACCAAAGCTGTACGAACCAAGTCTCCCGCGACTCAGCACCACCTCGCACTGGTTACACTTCACCAGGTTCGCATGTGATTTTGTTACGCTCCCATAAATGGAAAACAACCGCCACACCCACGATTCCCGGTGAGTGCTCCTAGTGCGGAGTTCCTCCACTTCATTCTCTTCCTCCTCTTCTTCCTCGCTCTCTACATCCTCACCCGTATATCTCTCTGCAGGCCCTTGGGGAGGTGGTGGTGGTGGCGGGTTTGGGGGTGGTGCAGAGGCTAATGACCCAACAGCAGCCATGGAAGCCATACCAATTAGTTTCCTTTTGGTCACTACAGCAGTAAAGGCAGTACACCTCAATCTGCTATAGCTAGAAGGACAATGAAGATGCACTCGGGGGTGTGGCCATTTGTAGGGGTGGAGGGGTGTGCCTTGTGACCGTCTTCTTGCCTGCAAAGCGGTACAAGAATTTTACACATCAAGTCCTCAGGTCTGCTATTGTCTGGGATATGTGAAATTACATTTTTACACTCTACAATACTTTGCCTTGTGTCTACAAGTTCTTTTGTACTGTTGCAGAAGCACACAAACTGCGCAAATTAGTCCACACGCTCAGCATGGGTGCGGTCACATGATGACATCCTCAACACATCTGCGCCCGAAATGGGACTCCGCTGGACATCAAATGCAGAGTACCGAACGTGCGCATGCGCGCAAGTGTCCTATGGACAGTGTTCGGGTTCTCCAACTAATTCAAAGCGCAACACAAGTGAGACGGACAGTTATGGACAGGCGCGATGTTCTCTATACTTACGGTTGTACTTCGCATTTGCACACATGATATGTTCACTGTACGGACAGTTCCAGTGTCCTTAGGACAACTCCATTTTGTTTGCCTATGAACTTGCTGGCCACCGAGCCTGTTCTATGGATGGCACCATTTTGGCTGCGCCCGATACGGACAGGTATACTGTCCTTCACACACTCCCATTTTGCTCATTTACACCCATTCCGGACATCTGGTGTGTTCTACGAACATGTTTCATCTCGTTTTCAAGCGGTACGGCGAGGTATAATGTCCTTAGGACGCCCCTTTCTGTTTATGTACGCACACCTTCAACAGATAGTGCAGTCAACCATCAAATCCATCTTCCTTGACATTAGTAAGGGTAGGTGTACTGCCTTCACAGCACCCACATTCCATTCCTTGCGGATAGGTCGAACAGGCGTGCTGTTCGCGAACATTTTACGTCTTTTTAAAAAAACATTTTTTACTCAAACTCTTTCACTACAACTACTGTACAAAAAGATTCCAAGCACACACACACACACACACTTCAGTCCAAAGAAATAGCGGGGGAAGCGGACACTGACACAAATATGGGGGAATTAGGATTCAACACAGGCTGGTTATGAGGAGAAGATTTGTGAGGGGAAGAAGGGATGGACATTTCGTCAAAACGTCTGTTTTCCTCTTGAAGGTTTGGGGAAGGTTCACTCGGGAATGGAGAAGCAGGGCAGGTACAGGTGGGGCAATGGTAACAAACTTTTCCTCTCACACTGTCCTCCACAAACTCCCGTAAACTTTTAAAATTTTCGTTCAATATGTCCATTTTCTGCTCAATCCTTTTTATCCTGTCTTCTTCTGTCTCGTTTGTTGCCCTTTCTTCTTTTCTTTCCTGGTCTGTTAAAAAAAATTAAACGTTTGTTAAATGCCTATAAAATACTGGTCATTATTTTGCATATGCAGAGCAATGTGTACCATTATTGTTGCTGTCTTCAGACATTTCCCCATACGGAAAATTCTCCTCCAGCCACTCCAAAGTACTAGCCATTTCTGAGTCAAAACAACAGAAAGAAATTATTTCTGCACCACATACCAAAAAAAAAAACACACATACGAAAAAATGACCTCCACTCACTCTTTTGATGTATTCTCCCTTCATCCTACTGCGTCCGTCCACTATCGTTCCAGACTGCCGAGTTTCTGTGAAGTGATTACCCTGGAGGCATCCTTTTTTTTTTTGGTACCATCCACTTCATTCTACATGGTTATCAAATGTGTCGTTTTCTTTTCCCATCTTCAAGTTTTCATATTTACTTATTACTACTTATAATACTTTATGCCCTTCTTCTACGTTGCACACTTTTTGTGTAAGACAATAGTACATTTTCAGATACCCCCTGCCTCTTTGGGTAATGCTGATCCGGTCCGCCACGTCCGCAAACAGGCGCTCAGTCCGTTCCTTTCTAATATCAATAGGGAGGGGGTTCTGTTTGTTCTATGTTAAATGTATATCAAGTACGTAGATTACACTACCTACCTCCCAAAATCACATAATGACAATGCATATTCTGCACAACTATTTCATTGCCACAATGTCATGATTAAGTTCCCCTTCCAAAAATCTATACAATTCACTACAAAAAAAATTTTGTTGAGGGGACATTATGGTCAAGTTGCCCTATCAAAAACCTCTGCACTTCACTAAAAAAATTATTTCACACTCCCCTTTATGCTTCAACTTAAAACCGAAAAACCCCTGAAATTCGACAGTTATGGTAAACTAAGCCCCCAAACCTGCCACCACCCCTGTGCACTGCTAACACTAACACCCAGACCATGAAAGATGTCATCTCAAATGCCACTGATGACATCACTGACGACATCACATGTTTAGCCCCTTTGTTTTCGTTCCCTGCTATATATATATATGTACATTCAGTAAAAAAAACTTTGTTAAATGAATGTTATACTTCACAGTGAAACCAAACACCACTGCACATTCCCCCATTATGGTAAATTAAGCAACCATTACCACCACCATGTAGATGCATTGCTAAGACTAACACCCAGGACATCAAAGATGACATCACAAATATCATTGATGACATCACATGTCCGCCTCACTTATTTTGGTGCATTGAAAAATGTAGGCCTGGTGGTTTCATTCACTGACCATCACAATATGAAAATTGAAAAGGTGCTGTATATCAAAACGTTACCCTTGCCATGTGTTCTTAAAGTACTTTCCTTATGGTCTGATCTCAGCTCATGATGCACATGCATGGGGCAATAGCATGCCTCAAACACACAATTAATTTGTATACAGGAAGATTAACTTTCTGATGATGCTGTTTCTTCCTTTCTTCAGTTTCCCTGTATGTGCCTCTGATTTATATGCATTGGGTCTTCATATGTATTGTTTGTAGTAGCATAAGTGTGTATTAAGTCTTGAATTGTTCACTAGTTATTACATGTTAAACATTACACAATCACCTCTGACATCTTGCTACCAACATAATAGAAAGAACCCCTTGTAGGTAGGGACTTTTAATCAACATTATTTTTACATGTGATTTCATCAGTGATGTCATCAATGATATTTGTGATGTCAACTTTGATGTCCTGGGTGTTAGTCTTAGCAATGCACGTAAATGGTGGGAGTTATGGTTGCTTAGCTTACCATAATGGGGGAATGTGCAGTAGTGTTTGGTTTCACTGTGAAGTATAACATTCCTTTAACAAAGTTTTTTTACTGAATATATATATATATATATATATATATATATATATATATATATATATATATTTATATATATATATATATATATATATATATATATAAGAAGAGTTTTTTCTCCTGGATATCTTGCTTGGATCTGCTGTAATGATTAGTTCAAACACTCTTGTAGATACGAAACAATTCGTTTTTTATTGGTGATTTTCTTGGGTGGCTTTTGTTAGTACAATTGTTAGTGTTTCCGAAACACTGTTAGGACTTATGTACCTATTCGGTCAGCCGACACGTGTTTCGACCCTTGGGGTCTTTCTCAAGGCATGTGTGAAATTGCTGTGAGCCCTCTTTGGGGTCCTGGTTCCGTTGTTTGAAGGCTGTCCTTTTTGGCAGTCTTGGCTCCTGTTGGGCCCTGGAGTCAGTGGAGTCACAACAGGAGCCGCATAGAGCACCCAGGACGCTCTCCATAAGTCCTAACAGTGTTTCGGAAACACTAACAATTGTACTAACAAAAGCCACCCAAGAAAATCACCAATAAAAAACTAATTGTTTCGTATCTACAAGAGTGTTTGAACTAATCATTACAGCAGATCCAAGCAAGAGATCCAGGAGAAAAAACTCTTCTTCTAATAACCAAACTGGGGTCCAGGCTAAACCCCAAACCACTCCTGTGATCTTGCAAAACTCCCAAAACCTTAAAATTAAATGGGGTTTAGCACAGGCAGGTTCCACTCCTAGAGCCTAACCTCACCATATATATATATATATATATATATATATATATATATATATATATATATATATATATATATATATAGCAGGGAATGAAAACAAAGGGGCTAAACATGTGATGTCGTCAGTGATGTCATCAGTGACATTTTAGATGACATCTTTCATGGTCTGGGTGTTAGTGTTAGCAGTGCACAGGGGCGGTGGCAGGTTTGGGAGCTTAGTTTACCATAACTGTCGAATTTCAGGGGTTTTTCGGTTTTAAGGAGAAGCATAAAGGGGAGGGTGAAATTATTTTTTTAGTGAATTGCAGACGTTTTTGGTAGGGCAACTAAACCATAACGTCCCCTCAACAAAGTTTTTTTTAGTGATAATTATATATATAGACAGACATGAGCAGGCACTAAAAGAAGGCAGTTATTTAAATATAAGATGAATACATTTGTAAAATCCTATTTAGTTTTAAAAATCTCAAAGCACGATAGAAGCAGACTCTCTGCCAAAAGGAATGTGGCCTTTGCTAAATATTGATTGCAGGGCACATGCAGTGTTGCGTCACTGAGACTAGCTCTGGCAGAGCAGCAAGTAACTCAGCAGCTGTCTGTCAAAAGCCCATGCATGCTAAAAGGAGATTTTTATATACTCATGCACAACATACAGAATTATGAAAACCAGGTTTAAAAGAAATTACACAACCAGATAAAAATATGAGGAGAATGAATGAGGTATGGAGAGAATGACTGGAAAATGTTTTTGTACATTAAATAGTCATAGCTAGCAAAATGAAGCTAAAGTGTATTTTTGCATAGGCTATCAATATGTAAAGTAGCACGTCCTAAACAGACATCGCCGACCATGAAGGAAGGAAGACTGGAGCATCCCTTGTATGGAAGCAGGACGTGTTGGGATAAAGCCATGTCCACATCCAGAGATGCCACTACAGCAAGTTATGAGTATAAAAGCTCCTGCCTGGCACCAGTTTCAGGAGAAAGGAACGGTTGAGGGACAGAAGAGACAGTTCAGGCAGCAGAGTTCTTTGCTCCTATACTCATTTCTGTAAAGAATACATTTGTTATCCTTGCAAGATGGACTATTGGCCTTGCTTCCCTAGAGGGGTGCATTTACTCGGGTGTGAGCGTGGTTAGGGGTACACATATAATTAAGGGGTACCCCTGTAAATTAGGCTACCCTTACACCGGCAACAGAATCTGTGCGCGTTTGAATTCTAACAAGTGGCCATGCTGGATGGCCTCTAGCACCCATCTGTCTTTTGTAATTGCTTGCCACTTGTTGAGATAAAAAGCCACATTTCCCCCCACCTGTTTGCCCCTGAGGCAGTCATTGATGGGCCTTGTTCTGTCTACCTCTTTGAGAGGTGGCTGATACGCTTTTGCGCTGTCCCTGATGATAATCCCTGCTGCGCTGGGAGGACTGGTAATTTCTCTTGTATCCCTGAGAGAAGTATCCAGATCTGCCGTAATTTCTGTGGACCCTTGAGGATGAGAATCTAGAATTACCAGAGGCACCTCAAAAGGAACAAAAATACCTTCTGCCCTGTAAGGTTGTTAGAGGTCTATCAGTATCCGAGTCTGCTTTCATTGTTTTGAGGGCCTCATCGATCTTGTCACCAAACAGGTTTTCTCCCTCAAACAGCATGTCAATGACCTTATGTTGTACCTCCTGCCGAAAGTCTGTGCAATGTAGCCATCCTTGCCTTCTAGGACTACCCCATTGCCAATTTGTCTGAATCCCATTTCAGCGAGATCCACAGCGGTGTTAATACTGTGGTTTGAGGCCTCCTCACCTTCACGCACCAGCGACATGGCTTCTTTCCTCTGTTGCTCTGGCAAGTGCTCTAATATAGGAGCCAAACAATGCCACATCTCTTGATCATAGCAAGCAACTATTGCAAGGGCATTGGCAGCTTTGACTGTTGTTGCTCCTATGGTGAGCACTTTTTTACCAAAGGCATCTATTCTTCTGCCTTCATGATCTGGGCGAGGGGTGCATTAGTGCTGCGTACAAGCCTTGCGACCCGCTGCCGCTGACACCACCGACTCTGGAGAGGGTTGTGAGGTGAGACGTTTTGGTGTTGTATCTGGTGCCTTACATTTTTTGTCGTCTCCTTTTAAGCGGCAGTTCAGAAAATTGATGTTTTAGAGTACAAAGGTCCTCCTGCCAAACATGATCTAGGACTGGTATAGAAAACACAGCCATTCTGCGCTTACCCATGTGGTCAAAAAGAAAGCAGTCCTTCTTTTCCTCTGAAGGAGCTAAACCGAATTCCTGGCACGCCTTAGATACCATCGAGTGGAAAGCCCCAATGTCATCTGGAGGCCAGGGTTGAGCAGGACTACTTTGTGTATTCTGATCCAGGTCATCCGTTTCCCACGTATTGTCTCTGCGAGGAGATGAAGATGCATTAGAGCTTGTGTCCGTTGGACCTGTGTCTTGGTCTGTATCTACTAGTTCCCCCTCTTCTTGTTTGTGTATTCGTGGACTATCCCTTCGTGGCGGTGGGGAACCAAGAGGAGATTGGGCTCTTGGGCGTTTGTCTTGGTCCCTGGAAGAATGTCCTGGATCCCTTTTTTGCTGCTGACCTGGCGCATCTTGGTCTTTCCTGCATAGATGAACTGCCTGCGGCTGAGAAGGTGGAAGCCTGGCATTGAGTTGTTGCAGCAGTGTTTGTAGAGTGGAAAGCACTTGCAGGGAGAGCAAGGATTGCAGGTTTAAAAGGGGATATTGTGGAGTCATACCTCCCATTCCCGAAGGTGTTGATGGTAGAGTAGGTGGTATGTTATGTATTCTTAGAGGTGTTTCTTTTCCTTTCGATGGTAGGCGATCAGAGGGTTTGTCCTGAATATGAGGTTGGGACCTGCTTTCCTCGGGATCGGAGTCTGTGACCCCTGGGCACTCCGCTGCTGGAGGCTCGAAATCTGAAGTGATTCCTTTGCCGGATGATATACTGTCCTGTATAGGTAATTCTGTGGTTTCAGTTGTGATAGTAGTTGACAGGGTTGATGGCAGTGCAGTCTTGCTCCCGGACGATTTGTGTTTTTTGGTCGTCAACAAGGGGGTCGTCGATGAGTGATGTCCCGATGTTATCGTCGATTTTCTGCGTCAGAGTGGGTGTCGTCGGAGGGTGCTTCGTGGACGACTCTTGTCCAGAAGAGGATCTGCGAGACTATGAGGACGAAAGGTGTTTCTTTTTTGCAGACAAAGACGGGGTCTTTTCTTGGACGACTTGGATTTGTGTTTGTCCGTCGTCTGAGAGGACCTTCTCGGGCATGAGCCTTTATCCGTCAGTTTTTCCAATGACGTCTTCGTCGACGGGACTTTGGACAAGTGCTCAGACCGAGAATGGGACCCCTCACTGCTACCTGGTGTTTATTTAACAGGAGAGGAGTGTTTGGCCTTATCGTAGCTCGAAGACGATTTTGGCTCACCTGATTTCAGTTTCTTGGCCAAAGGTTCTTCAGACTTGGACCTGTGACCTGATGGTGACCTGTTGTCAGAGGGAGTGGAAGCTCTCCCACTCCTTGACGATCCACCTTCCGACGCCGGGTCTGCGCCTTCATTAAGCCAACAAATGAGGCAACGGTTTCTGTCCTTAAGGGTTTTCTGTGAAAAACCCTGGCAGATCTCACATTCCTCCGGGGAATGGTTAGGGTAGAGGCAGTCCATACAATCTGCATGCCTGTCATCTTCGCATACGTTTTTTAGGCCGCAAGTTTCACAGGGCCTGAACAAGGACTTTTTCGGTCCAGTGGTCTCCATGGTTGTAAACGGGACCGTAGATGAGTCGTCGGTTGTTCCGGTTGATTGATAAGTTGAACAAATATACATTTTGAGTGGAACGATATTTTCTCTCAGGAGAGAAGAACTCAAGGAATCCCACCAGCTCGAAAGACGGTTGAAATCTGAGGGGAAGCTGTGGGGCGGAGCTATACACTCGACATCCTATTGGTGGAGACCAAAAGCACCCACAACAACGTTGATGTCAAGAATAGTCATTACCTCTGATGTACCCGAGACTATCTGATACCAGGGAGGGATAAAATTGTGGTATATTTAGATTTACAAATAGCTTGCTCTGCCACCTCAGGCATTTATGTGATACCCCACAAGAAAATGGCTATACGGATAGTTCCCTTTTTACATGGTGGAGATGAGATAACATTTGTTTTGCAAAATGTTTCTTCCACTCCAAGAAGTATTCACTGAGGTGAAATATGGGAACTCTCATATATGAGACCATGTGGAATTCCCCATCTCAGAGAACCACTGAAAACCTTAGCAGGTTGAATGAGTCTCAGATAGACCATCCCTGCCCTTTCCCAGAAGACACAAATCCTGTAACAATGTAATTGGAAGTCCTACTGACCTCCCATTACCCTTGGCATAGTAAGCATAACACCCCTTCACTAGAGAAATCTACCCCTCCTAGAAGCCCAAACCCTATTGCACCCGAAAACCACAACTCCCAAAATCCCTGTTTTCTAGCTTCCGACCCGAATACTCCCAATCGTTCTTCTCCACATCCCTCTGATTATTATTTCCCACACTCCCAATCTGCTCTGACAAAAAATCATCACCCCGCCCCCTATTCATTTCACAGACCCAACCAAACTCACCCTTCCGAATTCACCTACCCCCTAGGACGAAGAATAGAATTCCTCATGATACCTTTCCCCATCCTACTCAATAGGATACTTACAAACATTGCCCCCCTTTTTCCCTTTTCTGACACAAACACTTTTTCACACTGTAGAAAACAACAGACTACACTAGAGTCATTTACCTGACATGTCCCGACACAAGCAACAGGCAGAGTCAGGCAATTCACAGGAATCACGCACATCTGACGGCCCTTTCCCTTCCCCACAGGGATAAAAGGTGGAGCACAAGAGCACATTACGGGCAAGGCAGACCGCAGGAGGAGAGAGCTATCCAGGTCAGGCAGTTCAAGAGGAGGAGAAAGGTGGTGAGGACCGAAGGGGGGACAAGGAGAGAAGTGACCTTACCCTTTCCGAGCCAGACCTGCGAAGCCTCCGTGGAAGAAATCGTAAAACCGCGAACAATAGCCAGAGTGTGCTGCAGCAAATGTCAATGGTACACAGAGCATGCCTACGCTGATAAGCAGGACAGAGAAAGACGCCTACTACCTTGGTACCGTCCTTGACTCCAGATACGAGGAAAGCCGAGCGGTTCCTCACTGCCGGTAGGTCGAGGTGAGAACTGATAAAGAAACCGAACTATGTTGAATGAAAGTCGCAAAGTGCCAAATTAAGAAAGTTTCAAAGAACTGTGAACATTGAGGGAAAACCAGCTGGACAGGGAACCAGCACCACGTGTGTGCTCACTTGAGAGACTCTGCTTGATCCCACGTTTGTTGAAACTACTGAAACCAGAAGGCCCTGGGAGAGCCCCAAGGGAAAGGTCAAAGTGGCCATACAGGGGTCTAGCAAACCCCTCGTACAGTTGAAAGCCTTTGACCTGCATGTAATTGGAAAGCTAACGAAGATGAATACTGCATAGTGAATTCAAGAGAAAGAACTATACAGTTGGCAAAGAATTGGCAAGAGTACCCGACAGAGGGATGCCGATGGAACGGGGCGAAGCCTGAAGTCTCAATGAACAGTGTGTTGACAAAAGTGATCCCGACAGAGGGATGTCCACAGTGAACTGTTTAAAAAGACATTATGAATCGTGAATGCCACAGGTAAAAGTGTTTAGAGGAAAAGCTGTAGTGAACCTGACGGAGGGAGGCAAACATTTGAGAAGGGTCTGAGCCCGGAAGAGGAGGATCTACGGGTGAAAAGCCGTCACCCAAAGATTTGTGAAACATCAAGAAGAAAGTATGTGAATGAAAGACACAGTGAACCCGACGGAGGGAGGCAAACATCCAAGAAGGGTCTGAACCCAGAAGAGGGGGATCCAGGAGTTAGAAATCCCTCACCCAGCCGCACATGAATAAATCTTTTGAATTCAAGTCGTAGTGAACCCGACGGAGGGAGGCTGAAGTTCGAGAGGGGTCTGAGCCCGGAAGATGGGGATCCAGAGGTGAAAGGTCATCACCCATTGTCATGCATGCTGGACGCTACGCTCGTAGAACAGCTAGACCGTTCTACTCCAAATGGAGGCTATTCGATACGTTACCGGGAAAACGACGTTTACACTTTTCACGTCGCTAACTTCACGTGACTTTTGCTTCGTCACGTGAACTACGGTATCACGTATTTAAGCAGCGTAGAAACTTCACTCGCTGCTTCTGATCGTCTCTATTGGCGTCGTGTAGCTGAACCTCTGATCTACATCCTGGTATATTCCTACAGCTACTTTTGGGCCTTCGATAGCGTGTGTTCCGCCACACGCTGATTCCTGGAGCTATCCCTTCGCGTGCTATTCCACACGCGCTCTTCGTCTGCAAGTGCGGCCGGCCCAGGCTGCGTGAATCCTGCCCGCGTGTAAAATCCACACGCGCTCTTTGTCTTCATACGCGGCTGGCCAAGGCTGCGTAAAACCTGCCCGCGTGTAACATCCACACGCGCTCTTCGTCTTCAAGTGCGGCCGGCCCAGGCTGCGTTAATCCTGCCCGCGTGTAAAGTCCACACGCGCTCTTTGTCTTCATACGCGGCTGGCCAAGGCTGCGTAAAACCTGCCCGCGTGTAACATCCACACGCGCTCTTCGTCTTCAAGTGCGGCCGGCCCAGGCTGCGTGAATCCTGCCCGCGTGTAAAGTCCACACGCGCTCTTTGTCTTCATACGCGGCTGGCCAAGGCTGCGTAAATCCTGCCCGCGTGTAACATCCACACGCGCTCTTCGTCTTCAAGTGCGGCTGGCCCAGGCTGCGTGAATCCTGCCCGCGTGTAAAATCCACACGCGCTCTTCGTCTTCAAGTGCGGCTGGCCAAGGCTGCGCGAACCCTGCCCGCGTGTAAATCCACACGCGCACGTTGTCTTCACACGCGGCTGGCCCAGGCTGCGCGATTCCTGCCCGCGTGTAAATCCACACGCTCACGTTGTCTTCAAACACTATTTTCTTCTAACTCCTGCATCTGTGGAATTAACAGAAGGATTGATCACTAAGTGGGAAGGAAGCCTTTCAAGGATTATTGGAAGTGACTTTGAACTGAACTTTGGACGCTATCCTGTGGTGAATACAACCCGTATCTAGCGTGAGCCTCGTTCCGTCCGGGATAAGTCTCCCTTACTAATTTTCCCTTCCCTGTCGTTTTGTTCTTCATTTCAAATCCATCAAGAGACTTCTGGATTGTTCTACCCAGAGATACAGGTCAGTGTGATCATTCCTGTCATTATCTAACTCATCATACTCAGGTTGGAGCAGTTATTCATGATACTTTAATTTGTCCTAGGCTGGATTACTATACCTTACCCACGCCCTTTCCAGTGATCCATCGCTCTGCCTGTTTTATCAGCCAGAGGGTTGTATCATTTGGAAGGTCTTTGTTGACTTCACGACTATCAAGTCGAGTGAACAGGGATCCGGAAGACCCTACCTCCTGTATCCTTTTGAATATTGTATCCTTTTCGGTTGATACTTTGGTGCATTCTGACAGAATCAGAAGCCATGGAGGGTACGGATCCTTTAACTGTTTTGACACAGTTGATCCACGATTTGAGAAACGAAATGGTTACTGCACAGGACATGTTACGGCACCGTATGGACGTTATGCAAGACGCCCTACATGGTAGTCCTCAGGGAACACAAGCGCCGATGGCTACCGCATCCGGATCTGGGACTACGGCACCCCCACAGGAGACTATTAACGTGGTTATGCCCACTCAGTTTCCCTTGGCCCCTCCAGAAAGGTTCACGGGTGATCCCAAAACCTACAGAACCTTTGTAAACCAGTGCCGACTCCATTTCCTTTGCCGTCCTACGTCTTTTCCTGACCTAACCACAAAAGCAGCCTTCGTGCTTTCCCATTTAGGGGGCACGGCTGCTGCTTGGGCTAACCCTTTGTTGGAAACTAATAGCCCTTTGTTGTACGATTGTGACGATCTCTTGACTGCTATGAGTAAAGTCTTTGACATGCGTTACTCTACTCAAGCCACAGATTTGGAGTTGCTTAACCTACAACAAGGCAGCCAACCCCTTATGTCTTACGTCGCCCGGTTCAATCAACTGACGGCGGAAACCCAATGGCCTGACAGCAAGAAAACGGCTGTTTTTTACAAGGGTCTTTCTGAAGAACTGAAAGACGCCTTATCTACTGTTCCTGTGGTTCCTACGGGTTTCCCAGAGCTGCTTGATTTGGTTCTACAAATCGACGCCCGAAGGAATGCTCGAAAGGGAGAGAAAAAGCCCTTCATGCCAGTCTCGGGGCGGTCAGGGACACCAGCAGTCATCTCTAACGACCCTGAACCCATGCAAATAGGCGCCGTGAGAGGCCGATTGTCCAATACAGAACGGGAGAACCGAAGAAAAAACCACTTATGTATGTATTGTGGTTCTTCCGAGCATTTATTGGCAACATGTCCTAAAAAACCCGTCAAGCGTGCGGGAAACGCCAAAACTCGACATTAGCAGGAGTCCCTATGTCGAGTGTTTCATCGGACTCCAGTACCATTCCTAAACATGCACCTGTAATAGTACAGGTGACGTTACATTGTGATGAGCGAGAAGTGGTTTCCAAGGCCATGGTTGATTCTGGCGCCACCAGCAATTATATAGACATCACCTATGCCAAGAACCGTTCCTTACCCCTAGTAAACAAAAAAAAACCTGAAACGGTGAATACCGTGGACGGATCTGTGTTAACTTCTGGTATGGTAACCCAGGAGACGGTACCTGTTCGGATGACGTTATCAAATAACCATTCAGAAGAAATCGTCTTCGATGTTATTGCTGCTCCGCAGTACGAGATCATACTTGGTCTTGCATGGTTAACCCTTCACAATCCTACTGTTGACTGGGTTTCGGGATCGCTCCAATATCCTTCGACTCATTGCAACGAACATTGCTTTACCAGTCAGGAGGTGTCAAATAAACAACACATATTGGCCTCTGTGGTGGAGGATTCTGCTATCAGCGTTGTACATCAATGCGACAATATCATACCATGCGAATACGCTGATTATGCTGATGTCTTTGATAAAGGCCAGGCAGAACAATTACCTCCTCATCGACAGTACGACTGTCCTATCGAACTGATTCCGGGTGCCAAAATTCCTACAGGCCGTGTTTATTCTTTAACACCTAAAGAAGATGTCGTGTTAAAGGAATACATTGACAAGGCGCTAGCCATGGGCTTTATACGACCCTCGCAATCTCCTGCTGCATCTCCTCTATTCTTTGTTCCTAAGAAAGAGGGAGACCTCAGACCCTGCATTGATTACAGGGCACTTAATGATATCACCATCAAAAACCAATACCCCTTACCGCTAATAAACGTGCTGTTGGATCAGTTAGGCACTTCCAGCTACTTCACCAAACTGGACTTGCGAGGTGCATACAATTTGGTTCGCATTCGTGAAGGCGACGAATGGAAGACCGCTTTTAAGACACGGTATGGTCTTTACGAATATTTGGTGATGCCTTTTGGTCTGTGCAATGCTCCCGCCACATTTCAATTCTTCATGAATGATATATTCAGAGACATCATGGACCGATTTGTGGTTGTCTATCTGGACGACATTTTGATTTACTCCTCATCTCTATCGGAACACGTCAGACATGTTTCTACAGTCCTACAAAGACTTAGGGAGAACCACCTCTATGTGAAAGCCGAAAAATGTGTCTTTCATTCGCAGGAAGTGGAATTCCTTGGTTACGACATTACCAATCTAGGTGCTCGAATGAGTCGTTCCAAGGTAAAGGCCGTCTTGAATTGGCCAATTCCACATAACGTCAAATCGCTACAGTCTTTCTTGGGCTTTGCGAATTTCTATCGCAGATTCATCCATTCCTTTTCCAAAACAGTAGCTCCTTTGACGGCTTTAACTAGTTCCAAAGTACCTTTCTGTTGGAACCAACATGCCCAAGCAGCATTCGAAAAACTGAAGGAAGCATTTACCACTGCACCCGTGCTTCAACATCCGGATCCTGATCGCCAGTTTGTCGTTGAAGCGGATGCATCCAGTGTCGCTATTGGCGCAGTGCTCTCACAAGTCTGCACAGAAACCAAGGAGGAACACCCAGTGGCTTTCTTCTCTCGTAAACTCACCTCATATGAACGGAACTACACCGTTACTGAACGGGAACTACTGGCTATCAAAGATGCCTTCCGAGAATGGCGTCATCATCTTCTTGGGGCCAAACAACAGGTGTTGGTGTACTCTGACCATAGAAATCTCCAAGCATTCAAATCCATGAAATGCCTTACGGCCCGTCAGGCCAGATGGCATGTCTTTTTTGCCCAATACGATTTCCAGGTCACCTATCGTCCTGCCCGAGAACATGTTAAGTCGGACGCTTTGTCCCGTATGAGTAAAGAGGCGCAGGAAGAAAAACAAGTACAGATCCAGCTGTTGGCAGATCATGTGATTTGTGGTTGTTCGGTTCAACCATCCTTAAAGACCGAAATACAAGAGTGGGTAAAAAATAATCCACAAGTAGTCCAGGATATGAATCTAGACGTGCATAACGGTTTACCATTCACACAGGGGGTGCTTTATCTATCAACTCCTTCAATGCGGGATAAGGCCCTCAATTGGAATCATGATTCCTTGATTGCAGCCCATCCTGGACAGAAGAAAACACTGGACCTGCTCAAAAGGTGGTGCTGGTGGCCATCCATGGCAAAAGACGTTATAAACTACGTATCTTCTTGTTCTGTATGTATCCAATGTAAAAATACTCCTGGTAAACCAGTGGGCTTACTCCAATCCCTGCCTGTCCCTACCAAACCATGGGACATGATATCTATGGACTTTGTGGTGGAACTCCCCCCAAATCAAGGATATGATACCCTATGGGTCGTAGTGGATTATTTCACTAAATTGGCCCTATTTATTCCTTGTATTGGTTTACCAACTGCTACTGTTCTGGCTGATCTATTCATCCAACATATATTCCGTTTCTTTGGTCTACCATCAGTAATCATTACTGACAGGGGCTCGCAGTTTGCGTCACGCTTTTGGAGAGCCTTAACATCTGCATTACTAATTGATGATAGAATGTCCAGCGCTTATCATCCTCAAACCGACGGACAGACCGAAAGGGTCAATTGTACTATGGAACAATATCTGCGGTGTCTGTGTTTGCAATACCAATCGGATTGGCTCACGGTACTGCCGGCGGCTGAATTCGCCTATAACAACTCTTATCATAGTGCCATAGGCACTTCACCGTTCTATGCTCTCTATGGACAACACCCCCGATCAATACCTCTAGATTCCGGTCTATCCCTGGACACGCCTGCCGCAGGCCGTACGCTTCGTGATCTGAAGAGATTACAAAGAAAGGTGAAGCAGCATTTGGAGCAGGCCAAACGACGTGACAAGTTCTATGCCGATGCTCATAGGGTGTCCGCACCTGTCTATAAGGCTGGGATGAAAGTCTGGCTATCCACTAAGAACTTAAGAATTCCGGGCAAAAAGAAATTGTTGCCTAGATTCATCGGTCCGTATGTTGTGCTCCATGTTCTTAATCCTGCTGCTGTACGTCTGGCTTTGCCACAACGATGGCGGGTGCATCCTGTATTCCACGTCTCGCTCATCAAGCCTTTCTCTGACACTACTAGACTGCCGGTACGGCCTGTGGCTATTTCTGTGCGGGGGTCTGATGAATACGAGGTACAAGACATACTGGATATGAAACTCCGTTCTGGTAGACCATTTTATCTGGTGGACTGGAAGGGCTATGGACCCGAAGATAGGTCCTGGGAACCTCTTTCCAACATTCATGCTCCTGCTTTATTGAAGCGCTTCCACACAAGAAGGGGAGAGGTTGTCCCTTTGGGGGATGGCACTGTCATGCATGCTGGACGCTACGCTCGTAGAACAGCTAGACCGTTCTACTCCAAATGGAGGCTATTCGATACGTTACTGGGAAAACGACGTTTACACTTTTCACGTCGCTAACTTCACGTGACTTTTGCTTCGTCACGTGAACTACGGTATCACGTATTTAAGCAGCGTAGAAACTTCACTCGCTGCTTCTGATCGTCTCTATTGGCGTCGTGTAGCTGAACCTCTGATCTACATCCTGGTATATTCCTACAGCTACTTTTGGGCCTTCGATAGCGTGTGTTCCGCCACACGCTGATTCCTGGAGCTATCCCTTCGCGTGCTATTCCACACGCGCTCTTCGTCTGCAAGTGCGGCCGGCCCAGGCTGCGTGAATCCTGCCCGCGTGTAAAATCCACACGCGCTCTTTGTCTTCATACGCGGCTGGCCAAGGCTGCGTAAAACCTGCCCGCGTGTAACATCCACACGCGCTCTTCGTCTTCAAGTGCGGCCGGCCCAGGCTGCGTGAATCCTGCCCGCGTGTAAAGTCCACACGCGCTCTTTGTCTTCATACGCGGCTGGCCAAGGCTGCGTAAAACCTGCCCGCGTGTAACATCCACACGCGCTCTTCGTCTTCAAGTGCGGCCGGCCCAGGCTGCGTGAATCCTGCCCGCGTGTAAAGTCCACACGCGCTCTTTGTCTTCATACGCGGCTGGCCAAGGCTGCGTAAATCCTGCCCGCGTGTAACATCCACACGCGCTCTTCGTCTTCAAGTGCGGCTGGCCCAGGCTGCGTGAATCCTGCCCGCTTGTAAAATCCACACGCGCTCTTCGTCTTCAAGTGCGGCTGGCCAAGGCTGCGCGAACCCTGCCCGCGTGTAAATCCACACGCGCACGTTGTCTTCACACGCGGCTGGCCCAGGCTGCGCGATTCCTGCCCGCGTGTAAATCCACACGCTCACGTTGTCTTCAAACACTATTTTCTTCTAACTCCTGCATCTGTGGAATTAACAGAAGGATTGATCACTAAGTGGGAAGGAAGCCTTTCAAGGATTATTGGAAGTGACTTTGAACTGAACTTTGGACGCTATCCTGTGGTGAATACAACCCGTATCTAGCGTGAGCCTCGTTCCGTCCGGGATAAGTCTCCCTTACTAATTTTCCCTTCCCTGTCGTTTTGTTCTTCATTTCAAATCCATCAAGAGACTTCTGGATTGTTCTACCCAGAGATACAGGTCAGTGTGATCATTCCTGTCATTATCTAACTCATCATACTCAGGTTGGAGCAGTTATTCATGATACTTTAATTTGTCCTAGGCTGGATTACTATACCTTACCCACGCCCTTTCCAGTGATCCATCGCTCTGCCTGTTTTATCAGCCAGAGGGTTGTATCATTTGGAAGGTCTTTGTTGACTTCACGACTATCAAGTCGGGTGAACAGGGATCCGGAAGACCCTACCTCCTGTATCCTTTTGAATATTGTATCCTTTTCGGTTGATACTTTGGTGCATTCTGACACCCATCATGCCTACGGAAGGGAACCTTTTGTTTGTTATTTTGAGCACATAAGGCCCTCAGAGGCAAGAGACATTTTGTATAAAAGAAACTTAACCACCAAAGGTCCTGATACCTGAGAGCAGAACTGTAGTCTCGTGCTGGGAAAGCTTGAGCATTTGCTGTGCACCGGAATCCCACCTTATCCCATGCTCAAAACATGGGGAAGGGATACCCCGGCTACCACATCCTGACTTATTATTTGTGGACAATTATTTCTTTCTTGTGACGATTACCCCACACTCCTTTTGGTATTAGTTGTAAGGATTGGCAAAAGGTTTTTCTTAGTATAGGCCATTTTATTTGACAAGACGCCACTAGGGCTGCCTTATTATTATTTGATGGTCGTAGCTTGCTCTCATCTTAGATTTAGGTTTAGATTAGGCATTTTTCTAACCTACCTATACAGTTTAATAAACACCCTTGAACTGTGATCACTTGTGTCTGTCTTTACTGTTGCCACCATGAGTTCCTTACACCACCCTGATGTGTAACAGGCATGCTCAAAAATATTTGGCCCCGGGGACTTATTATTTTGCAAATAAAGCACTGGGTACAATCAAACAAGCTCGATACATCCTTTGACTAGTGATGTTAGCACAATGTATAATTCACTTACATAATAGTAGTGCTACCTTGTTGAACAGAAGAATAGTGTGATTTGAACGCTGACTTTGGGGTAGACTCTTGAGCACCAGAAGTGCCCTTTTGTTTACCCAGGCTATGGCGGTAAACGGGCGGCATTGGGAGTAAGTCCAGCCACTGTAGGCTACAGCAGCCCCCTCACATAGCCAAACAACATAACTTGAGCGCTGACTTCGGTGCAGGCGCTGGGGTGCCGGAAGATCCCTTTTGCTTACTCGGGATATGACAGTGAATGGGGGCATGGCAAGTAAGTCCAGCCGCGGCAGCAGCTCCCCCACGCAGCCGGACAGCGCAAGTTGAGCTGGAACAAGTAATTAATTGGGGACTAGTGATGCAGAGAAATGATTCCGGGGGGCCATCAGATTTTTCACTTTTCTTTATTAAGTTTTACAAGATAATGTCTTAAGGCGGGATAAATACCTAGCGATTCTAGGCGTTCACGCTAAAACTAACAGGGAATTCTCTGTAAACAAGTGTCATGGATGGGATAACAAAATGAGGGTGTTCAAAGGGTGATCCCTTGAAATAATAAAGTCTTAGCCTATTCTTAAAAGCCACTATCCCTCTCGGATGCCCTTTTGGTATAACAGGTATTTCCTACAATAACCAACAGAAACGTCCAAACCTAATCTTTATAAATCCCATAGCCCCCAAACTAGCCTATTGTATACCACAAAAGTTCTCAGGAGTTTGTTCAACAAATTCTTCATAACCTATCCTTTCCAAGTGTGCTCCTATTTTAGAAACAAAACAGATCCCAAATGCTCTATTGGGTGTTACTCTGCTGGGGTTACTCACAGTTGTGCCTTCTGCAGGAATTCTGACAGCACATATTCACTAGACCACTCATGGCTTTTGGCTTCTTTAATTCATCAACTTTCTCAGGTCGCTCCATGAACCGGCACTCTCTGAAGTGCCTCCCTTGTCCCTTCAAGTCTTCTTTTCTCATAGACTTCCCCCTGGTGTCTCTATAACCTGGGTTCTCTCAGATTAATTTCTGTCTCACCAAGACCTGGCTTTCCCTAGCTTTCTCTCAGGTTACTTCTATCAGCTTTTTTTGAGCTTTCACTTAGGTCTCACCATGACCTGGCTTTCAACCTAAGTTCTCTCTGCTTTATATCAGTTCTCATGAAGACCTAGCTTTCTCTCAGGTTTCTCTCAGGTCTCACCATGAACTGGTTGTCTCTCAGATTTCTCTAGGTCTCACCATGACCTGGCTTTCTCTCAAATGCTTCTGGTTTCTCTAACCTTTCTCTCAGGTCTCTCACTGACATTGGAATATTTTTACAAATGTCACTGAGATATCACCAGGACCTGACTTTTTCTCACATTTCTCTCCAGTCTCACCTTCCTCCCAGAGGACCTTCTTCTCCAGAGTTGTCAAGGAAGTGCCACGCCTTCAGGCCTTCCTTCTGGTTTCAAGTGGAAGCGACACACCTTCAGGCCTTTTTTCTGTTCTCAAGGTTTTCAAGTAGGAGCTTGTTCTAGGTTCTGAACAGCACAAAGCACTACTCTTTCTGGTTGGATATCTTGCACAGCCTTGCCTGCATAAATGTTGCACAGCTGATAAAACAGGAACTACCTCTTCCCAAATAGTGGTCTCCCTGTGTATCCAGAGAGAGGATGAGGATGAAAGCCTGTCTGTTTACTCTCAGTCTGTCTTTTTATAAGCATGGGCTAGTGATTGGTTTTCTAAACCAGCCCCGGATTGGTTTCTCTGTTATATTGTTTGTTTCGCATGTCCTGACAGGTTAACATTTTGATAAGGCTTTGTTTGAGCCAGGACTTACTTTCCATCTGTTCATTGGTTGGTCTTAACTGATGCCTTAATCTTTGTGATAATGGACACTGAGGATTTAAAGCTGGGCCGGGCCTTTGCTGCCATTTGGGATGGATTTGAGGCCGAGTGCTGCTGCTGTGTTGTGCTTTGTGGCCTTGCTATAAGCAAAGTCTGAGGCTCCAACCGGCCACATCTTTTTCGACTATTGGCCTCATCACAAGTTGGGGGCTATACCAGTGCTAATTGAGGCAGGACACCACCCAATGCTATTAGCGACACTGCTACTTGGTCCAGCGCTATAAGCGCTAGATCACGAGTAGCGGCTGGGCGGTTAAGCCCCATTCGCCCTTGAGTCCATTGGACCAAAAGGGGGTTTAATGCCGCTATTAGCGCCGGCGCTATTAGCACCGTGCTAATAGCACCCAAAACGGGTGTTACATGGGTATTTTTACTTCCATCAAAAAGCAGGAGGTAAAACTCCCATTTAACGCCCAACTCCTGATAGGGCAAACACCTAAATGCGCCGGTAATAGCGATTCCGCTGCATTTAAGGTTTAAGGCCCAACTCGTGATGAGGCCCTATGATGGTACAGTACTGAACGCAGCTTTCCAATGTTTTGCTTTTCTCGTCGTTCACTGTCTCACAAACTCTTTGGTTTGTGTCTCAGTTGTTGGATATGCTTATTAACATCAGAACACAACGGCACAACCATAGTTATCTTCAATCTGGGTGTTTAGTAAAACATGATAAAACGTCAACATTAAACACTAACAAAAGGTTTTCTACTGTTACATACAGACTTATCTGTGGATTGCTGAGCACTGTAGTCCGGGATCATCTTTGTAGACAAAGATGCATCCTTTTGAAACATAGAAATACTAGGCCAGATTCTGAAGACATTTTTGGCACAAGTGATAAAATGCACTAGTTCATCTCATTATTTGCACCAAAAAAGGGAGCAGCTCAATTCAGAAAGGGCATCTGAATAAGCGCATCTTAGAGGTGCTCAATCAGATGCCCTTTTTCCCACCTTTGCGCATTTACACAAAGGGGGCATTTCTGAGCTTGTAAAAGCGCATCCCGAATTCACAAACGGGATGCACTTTTAAATGCCCAGAAAGGCAGGTCATCCCCCTGCGCCTTTTTTTTCTTTAAAGTGTCACACTTGCATTTCCATCCCCCAAATAGGGATGGAAATGTATCCTTTTTCTTGAGCAATTCACCAGGATGGACCCTTTAACAGCCCGTCTCAGTGAAATGCGCCTACCTGTGGTTGCTGGGAGCCTGTCATACATTAGTGTCAGGAGCTTGCTTCCGACACTAATGTATGCAAGTGGACTGAATAGCGTATCTATGCACCACTGTCCTGCCCCTCCCAAAATGCGCATGTCATCTTTGAGTATAAGGTGACCTGCGCATTTCAGCAATGAGCGCACATGAAAGAAGCGCATCCTCTGTGCTTTTGGCACATTTGGTGGCACTAGGGCCACCTGATGCCCAAAACATTGGTACTGTAAAAGAGAAAGGAGAAAGGGAAGTTCGGGAGCAGCCGATGGCGTTGGCATGGCAACCTGCCCACGCTTAGCGATGAAATGACAAAAGCACCAGCTGGGCCTTGTTATTTGAAGGAGGGCTGTGCCTTTGCCATTTTTGGCTGTGCTTTAATGAGTCCCTCAGCTTGTGGGTACAGGGGGGCCTCGTTTCTTGGTGTCTTTGCATTGTTTGCCACCCCGGCCCTCTTCGAGCGCCGGTGGGGCGGGCAGGGTATTTCTATAGTACTAAGACATTGTTTTCTTGCTCGTAACATTCGCTACTTCAGACGTAGTTCCGTGTGCATAATTAATTCCTCTTGCACAAAAACAATTAATTGCCATTAGAGCAGAGTGAATGTTACGCTTGTTTGTGCTGCTGCTACATCCTTCACACAGGGCGAAGCATCCAGTTTGAAGAAGGATGAGGAGGCAGCCTGGGTGTTGCATTGTTATATTTTGCACACCCCTGTAAAACCCTTCCTCTCTTCCCTCCCCTTTCTCTGGTGCTGACCCTCCTGCACACGCGAGATCCGAGAGCTGGAATTGACCGCATCCCGTTTTCTTTGTTATCATTTTGGGTTTGGAATAATTTTCATGCAGGCGGTTATAAGGCCCTGGCGCATTAACGGCATAGGCCGTTTAGTTGTAGACATAACTTCTAATATTTTTCAGTCTCAGAAACATGCTTGTTTTCGCAATGTCCAAACAAATGCAGCTTGGGTAAGAAGTGTCAAAAGGCATTCGGACGAGTTCTGCGATTTCCTTGCAATCTTGATAAACATCAGTTTTTCTCCAGGTGTGCCACTGTGCATGTTATTTTGCTACTGTACAGTAGGTATGGAACGTAACATGAAGTCACACAAATGTGGAGAATGCCAGTGCAGTGTATCCAGCCTTTCCAAAACAGGAATGTCCCTTGAAATAACAACAAGTATTGTGCACAAGCCGATTAGGTCTCAGCTTCTTAGGGCGACTGTGCGCAAAGCAGTCTCACAAGCGATGCTTGCACCTTTTAAATGCCAACAGGATTTATGAAAATAGAAAAGAGGTGTGCGATCGCCAGCCGTACCCATTTTGTTTTGAATAGGATCAGAAAAAAAGACCAACACATCTGAGCCCCCTCAATATATGTGAGCCTAGATTACCAATTTTTTATTGTACCAGCAATTGCAAAAGGCTAGAAAATGAATGAGAATGGTGTGGGTTTCAACTGTTGATGACTCTGAGAAACCAAAGGGTGTCTCACTACTAGTCTCCGGGGATCTCCTGGGTGAGGGGTCTTCAGGGAGTGGGGGTGAGGCAGCCGATGGTGAGACGCGGTATTCCCCCCTTTTTTGTACATCTAACTCATCCTACTTTTTATGATTATCCGATGTCCCAACTCACCCACCCCCTTTCTACATAAACACTGGGCCGGGGAAGAGGGCGACTGAAAGTAACAAGACTAACTCTTATACATCGTACTGGACATGTGCCGCTAATCGGGTCAGGCAAAGTCAGGCACTTGACTTTAAGTACATACACTTGATACCAATTAGCTCTCCTGAGACGGATAAGAGGCGGAACATAGAGACACACTCTGAGCAAGGTGGAACAGGAGAAATAGCAGAACTTCTGGGGCGAAGGCGAACCTACCGGAGCAGACCGAAGGACCAAGGGACGAGAGCAGCTGGTCGAGAACCCCAGGAGTTCCCTACCGCAGGTTGGTGCCTCCAAAAGGCAGCAAAAGACAAGTGAAGAAAGTTAAGTCCCAACGCAGAAGGCTGCATTGTGTTTCAAAGATGCCAGCGACCCTCCCGGGTGAACGGCAGAGTTGGGGAGGTGAGGCGAAGCCTGTGGTACTAACCTTGACTCGTGAATTGGAAATGTGAAAAGACAAGAAAGAAACCCACACAGCAGTTGGCAAGCGATCTGAGAGACCGGTGTGTGCTAGAGAAAGATTGAAGTTACAACATTATTTCGCAAGTGAAGACTGCAGGCGTGTGGATTAGAGGCGAAGAAAGGGAAACTTCTGAATTAACTTTGAAGTAAAGACAGCTGTGACACCAGCCCCGTCGAAAGGAAGTAGCCCACTCAAACGTCTCTGTGAAAGGTGAATTGTTTGTCGCGATAAAGTGAATGAACTGTAAAAGCAAAGTGATCAGAATTGACCCAGAGAGAAGGAGAGAGTGAAAAGCTGAACATTGAATTTTGAGTCGAAGTAGTCCTGCGGAGGTCTGTAAAGAAAGCCTTTGACATCCGAGCAAGTATTGTTGAACTTTTGTTGTGAAAGGTCTGAGCCTGACAGAGGAGTACGAACAGGAACTTTTGTTTTAAAAAGGTCTGAGCCCGACAGAGGGGGACCAACGTGAACTTTGGTGTTGAAGAGGTCTAAGCCCTACTGAGGGGGACCGGTGTGAACTTTTTTTTTAAATGTTATTTGGAAATCTGGAAAGAGAGACTTTAGGAAGGAAGCCCAGGCGGGCCTCGATCCACGTTTCGAACTGTTCTTGTGTGTTGAAAGCCTGAGCCAGAGTGTGTCATCCTGCCTATGGGGACCGCCTTACTCTGTGTTGTCTAACATGTGGAGGAGAGCTAATTCAGCCACATTTATTCTTTTGAACACTGATTTTACTTTACATACATATCTCCTTTATACACTTTTTGTATAAGAGGTAGGGCAGGCATTAGTTTTTGTGAGCATAGGCCATTTTGATTTGACGGACTTCACTAGGACTGTTTTATTTATTATTTGATGGTCGAGAATACTCCCATCCTAGTTATAGGGCAGAATAGGAGTTTTTCCAAACCCCAAAACTTTAATAAAGGTTTTACAAACTGTACCTTTTGTGTCAGTGCCATACTTGTGATTGCATGCCTCCCCTACATGACTTACACTTCACTCCACATAGCTGCTTTCCTTTTGCGCGCCTCCCTGTGGAAAAAGGTGCATTGATGCTCTTGGGCTGATTTACAAAGCGTGCCTCTTATTTCATAGATGCTCACATTCACATGCTCTTTTGCCTCAAAGTTTGCAATTCTACAAACGTACGGTATGGGATAGATGCATATGCCTTTGCATTTTCGAGTGCATTCCGTATTCACAAACAAAATGTGGATCACACATGTGAGGACATGCTAGTGCCTGGACTGTTGTCAGCGAGTAGGATCTTGTGTAGGAGTTATAGCTGTATGTTGCATGTTTTGGTTACAGATGGTATGTGGTGTGTGAAGGCTAAGTGGGGTAAGATAGCTAGGTGGGATGAGCTCTTGCTGCAGCGATGTGTGTGAAATCCCTGACCAGGGTTGTGCCCGCAGGTTAAGTGATAGGATTTGGGAACAGCAGGGTGTTGTTAGAGAGGTGAGATAGCTCAGTGGGTTGTTCACTTGCTACAGCAATGTGTGCAGGCTCAGCAGATCTCAAGTTCAGATCCTAGCAAGGACAAGTGAGCCTTTCAATTTTGCATGGTTGATAAATGAGTACCGGATGATAATTGTATGTGAATATGTGCTATGTAAAGCACTTGAGAAGTTCCCTAACAATATTTGCTCCAATCATCAGCTTTGTAAGAAGCAAGCCAGGTGCCTGGCTTTCCATTTCCCAGCTACAGTTATTTCATATTGTGCTATTGCTCTATTCTCCCTTCTCCCTTCTCATTATCTTGCCCACCCTTGCCTCTTATCGCACCTTCCTTTGAAACTTTGCACCCTCCCCCTTGTAACCTGGTACCTATAAATGTAAACTCCAAATAACAGTAAATGCCAAAACTGTTGGCATTGCCAATGCTTGTTTCGTTTGTGATCATCATTGAGAATCTGGACCACTGTGTCTCTGAGGGGTGTGAGTGCCCAAGCATTTCAACTACTTTCAGCCTCTGGGAGGGACATCAGGTCCAGCCAGACAATCCAGTCCCATTTGACAGATCCCCTCATATAAAATGATGATGAGTTGCTTCAACTCACCACAAAGGTTTAAGTGATTAATCACTGCAACTCACCACACAGGCTTAAGTAATTAATCACTGCAATGCACTCCTGTTCATTGAAATGTATTTGTGCTACAGTACCTAGCATTTACTACTTTCTTTCAAACTATTTCCATGAGTATATTGAGACCATGCAGGTTTAGTATTGTAAGCTTAATTTGTATCTTATGATTTGTGGCCCTGTGGGCATTTTTTGGACTGTGTTAAACCCTTTCACTCCCTATGGGTACTACACTTATGCATATGATTTACCTGTGGGTTTTCTGTCTAACTGTGTAGTAGAAGTTGTGGGGAATACTATGTCAGTTCATGTGTTGGCATTGTGGACTCTGAATATGAGTATGTGAGACATATTACTGGTCTCTAGGCATCCCCTTTTCTCCTCGCCCCCTTAGCATTAGAATGCATAGGGTTTACTACCAAGTATCAGTCTTACATTAACTTAGGAGTGGAAAGGGTCTACGCTAAGAACCTTTTACTGTTTTTATACACATAACTGTTTTTCCAGTGTGTTCTGTCAATTATAGTACTTATATGAACTTATAGTTAGTTAATGTGCTATTCTGTAATAAAGAGTGTATATTTTTCAGTGTATCTATGTATTATCATTTCTTGGGTTGTCTATTGAGACTAAGTATACTTACCCATCAGTCTTCTGTTAAGTGAAGCCAAGCTTGCTCTGTCATTGCTAGCCCATAGAGTGGTGTTGGTCTATATTGTTGTTGGAACCCTGTCTTAGCCCTGGGTAAAATGCTCCTACATACCTCACCCGAGGGTGGTGGAACAATCTCCCGGACAGGAAGGTACCCTAGTGCCTCCTTCACAGTGTTGCACAAAGTGTAGGATATCTAGCAAGGGGTACATATGGCACCATTCGCCCTAAATGAAAGGGTGCCTGAGGTAAATACGTTTTGCCCTAGAGCATCCAGGTTTTTACTCTAGCTGTTGGTGGACAAGGTGGAATACGGTCCGGATGTTGCTCCCACAGTGGAAGCCTGAACCACTATGCACCCAGAAGTAGGGTGGGCAGAAAGGCGCACTGGATTGGACAGGAATGGCTAGTGCTTCTTGGCCAAGTCATTGTCCAGAGACAGGCTGTAGACAGACATGAAGAGTCCAGAACAGCGGCATTAAAAGGGAGGAGGGTCTCATTGGGAGGGCACTGTTTCAGGATATCTGTCTGTCAAGTCATGTTGGACGTTGGAGGTGGAGAGTGCACGTTGACAGGCACTCAAAAGCCTTAGAATAGTATTTTGGAATGGCACATAAACCTGTCCATAAGGATTAGCCAGCATGGACTCCAATTCAGGCAAAGTTTCTCAGCCACTGGCATCCCTGTGGTTGGCAGCTAGACCAACCAATCTTACGTTCTGCTCATAGAGTTCTTCGTGTAAGTCACCTGCCTCAGCCTCACTGAGTGACTCAACTCAAAAAGCCCCATTGATCATTGAAGGTCTGCTCAAATTTGGGTAGATATTCGAACCTGGAAGCCAACAAAAGCCAGAGGCTCTCCTGCTCTTTCCAGAAAAGGACCATTGCTGAAGCCGGGGTCGAATCACCTAACGCTGTAGATATCACACCAGACGGCAGAGCTGTGTGGCACTGGAGTGCACAGGTCTCTGCATCCAAGGCCTGTACTGTGCGCAGGGGCATGCACTGGTGGGCTGAAAAGGGTCCAATTACAACCCTGGCATGGTGCAGCATGTTATGGCTCCATCAGCGGTGCCACATCTAAAGCCATTGGGGTCGTAGCGAAAATGTCTTATAATGTTGGTCTGAATAGTTCCCACTAACCCATAATGGATGCAATGGTGTCAGAGAGTACCAACGTAAGTGGCCATTTTTAGGAATCAGAGTCCAGGTGCAGGAATGTCGATGAAAGCTTTTTAGAAGAGGATGAACAGTGGCATCTGGAGGAAGATTCACAAAGCAAGCAGTATTTGCTGTGCCAGTTCTTCTTTTTCTTGTCCTTCTCATTTGTCTGACAGGACAGAGACTCCTTTGGCTCCTTGACCTTTTCAGTGAGTAGAGACTTCCCCTAGGGGACTAATTGATCAGATGAATCAGTTTGCTTGCATGGTGTTTAACAGCTCTCATGAAGAGAAATGAAGACCTCTGCATCGCACTCTTTCACAGGCCATAGGCAGCATTGACTGACAGGAGCCACATTAATCTGTGCCATGAACAGGACCAATGCACCGGCACAATGCTTCTGTTCTGCCAGTCTGAAAGGGGTATGGGTTTCTCAAATGGTTTGCAAGATTTGAAAATTGAGACATTTTGAACAGACATGCCAAATTTAGTCAGAAGCAATCCTAGAGTACCATTTTGAGCGTGCATCAGAAAAGAACTGTGTTCATGTGGCGTAGCTGGCTCTACAGATACCCAGTGTAATGTCACATTAGGACTTATGCGCATCAGTGTGCCCCCTGCTGGCTGAATACATTTCGAAAGCCAGACTTGCACCTGGAGGATTTTACTATTGTAGTGTTTTTTTTTCTGTTGTTCGTTTATTCATGTGAACTTTGTTTGTGCAATTTTCCTCGATTATCCTTTTCACCCTTTGAAAAAAATAAATGTTATATGTGTGTGCGTGTAGTGGGTTGTGGGTTGTATGGTTGTATGGTAGGGTCTGAGGGGTTGGGCTACGAGTGGGATTGGTGGAGCCCCCATAAAAAAAACCACCAAAAATAAACATAGAATGAAGGAATCCATTAGAAATCCTTTTTTCGTTTTGCAATTAGGTGGCACCTTTAAGCCAAAACTATTGCATTAAAGTACAGCTAGGGAGAAATGGCATATGAGGAGGGACACAAAGCTTGTAGGTGTTGTTTTGTTACCCACCCATTGAATTCCCATGGCCGTTCGCACCCACTTCCTGCCCTAAACACATCCTCCTGGGATCTCTTTGAGCAAGCATTATCAAGTCTTAGCATCAAACTTTGTGCTCGAAGCGCCTGTCTGTGTTTTTTCAAAGCAGCCTTCTGAGAGTTAATTACTTAAATTTTAGCTGTTGGTGTAAAACATTTTTATTTTTATTTTAAATTGAAATGTTATTAGTTTTCAAAAAAAAGCTTCATAAACCTCGTTGCAAACATCAAGAAAGATGTAAAACCATGTGTATCCACTTTAGTACCCTTTACTCCATGCCCACCCCTCCTGCCTCACCGTCAAACCCAAATAACACAACCAAGGGTTTTCAACGTCCACTGCCCAATTACTTCCACTGCTGTCTCCAAACCATAGAGATCATTCACCAATTTTGCGGCTCCCTGTAGTACCAAAACAACTATCAACGGCCGATAGGGTTGCGCTACCCGCTCCCCAGCTGACTCCCCTCTACAGTCGCTCCTCATGCTTTACCGTGGGGTCCCAACATCTCCATGTTCCACGAATTTGCCATGAAATTGCGACCATTCTCTCTCCAACACTGAACTCCCTCAGTGGAGTGCAGCAATAATTTTTTCCATTAGGTAGATATCCTTAGCCTTGGTGACCCATTCACCCCTCTCTTGTAATTTCTCCTTCCAATGCCTAGCCAGGCATGCTCTATAGGCCACCAATATAAAATGGGCCTTATGAGGGAGTTCCTTCCACCTTCCCCTTGCTGCTCTAAACCAGACAGTACCAACATGGGATGCAGACCGCGTCCTACTCCCTCGACCTCCTTAATCGATCCCAAGACCTCAACCCAGAACATCTGCACCTTCCCGCATCACCCACCACATATGTCAATAATCGGCCCTTTCTCTACACAGTCGTGCTGAAAAAACTTGCTCACTGATGGGAACATCCGAGAGATCTGCACCCGGGCATACTGCTAACGGTGTAATAAGTTGACACAGTGCATTTTGTATTGAATCGCTGTAGAGGTCTTGAAAGCACTCCTGCAAATTTGTACCGACAAGTGATCCTCAAATTCTCTCCCCAGGTCCCTTTCCCACCTTGTGAGAAGTCTGTCAACACTACAACCCGCCCCCCCATGCCATCAGTGGCCCATATAACTGCAGAATTAGTCCTTTCAAAACCCTATGCGTGTTGAGAATTTGTTCTGTCATAGTCAGCTCCTTCTGCACCGATTGTTTCCACTTCTCAGCAGTTACCGCCTTCAACCTCAAGTACAAAAAGACTGGCAACTTCCCAGTGTGTAATGCTGAATCAGGCTCCTGAATCGTGATAAAAAACCCATCTATCCATAACTGTCCTACTCTGGCCCACTCTGCATCGAACCATGCTTGATATCTTTTCCAGCTTCGGGATGCTGTCCCTTAAGAGGGCAGCCCAAAGATGGATCAGAGGAGAGGGCCAAGTAGTGACCCTCACAACACAATGAGACAAGAGGGTTGTTTACCGACTCACTTTAGCTATCCCTTTATAGGATATTATTCTTACAAAATACACAAAAGCTAAGAGGTCTAGTCATTTAAAAAGAAACAGAAGGTTGTCACAATGAACGCAACGTTTGACTTCTAAAAAATGGATAATTTATTAATCCACAAAATATAATAATATTTCATACAATTCAAAACACATAAATAGCAGTATAATACTATCAAAATCACTAGACAGATCTTATGGCAAAACTGTGTTGTCCCTACAACCGTTGTTATTGATAATAACTGAAAAACGGTCCTCAGCTCTTCACCACCATTTCTGTTATAAAAGTGCTAGTGCTCTTAGTGCAAATAAATCCACAAGGCTTACAAAAAGCAATTCATTCACTCAAATACCTAATTCACTCATTCAGATTGACACCACATACGCCCTACATGTTTAATTCCTCTCTGCACATTAAAAACATATCTAGGAAGTTCTTCAGTGGCACGCTGGCTCCAGCTTTCCCTAAAATATACTGGGCCTCATTACACGGATGGCGGTAAGGGTTTAATGGTACCGGTATTTTACCGGTACCGGTAAATCCTTACCGCCTTACTACGAGGTCCCTTTGCGGGTTGGGGAATTTAACGCCTGCTTTTTGCAGGCGTTAAAAACCAACCCGCAAAGGGACCAGGGAGCTAATTACGGTACCTCAATTTGCGGTACCGTAATTAGCGCCTTCCCCATTCCCATAGAGCCCTATGGTGCAAAAATGGGAATGGGGAAGGGCAATGGTGGAAGTGGGAATTACCGCCCTGCCAACCTTGGAATAGGGCGGTAATTCCCCTTTCCACCAAGGCGGTGCCGGTATTTTACCGGCATGAACCATGGCGCTAATAGCGCCATGTTCACCGCCATCCGTGTAATGAGGCCCACTGTCTGTTTTAGGTTTAGGGTTGCACACTGTTACAACAAGTAACCCATATCTTCTTCTGGTCAGTGCTAATCTGTACACTCTTGAGATGGTTTCAGGCCGACTCTCTCTTAATATCTGAAACGGCATTGACATGAATATCAGTTCTCATGTGGTCATATACCTTGTTAGACCAAAATGGGCTACCAGTCCCCATACTCTCACTTTAAAATGACTTACAACTGGGTATATCACCCTCTAGCTCAATTCCACCTTTATTCACTTATTCCTGTTGAAACTCATCTCTTATCTTAGTAACTTCTTTTCTGAACTGTAGAATACTTTGTTCCTACTTGCACCTCAGCGCCCAGTGGTTGTGATCTATTGGAGGCAGCACCTTTCAAAGTTCAAAGACATTTAGCAACTCCCTTAGGTAATTAAAAACCAAAGGGCATTCTAACAATATCTTACCCCTCATCATTGAAACATCACGTGTCTCTTCTTGTTTATATCTCTCACTCAATTGAATTGTGGGACCCCTTTCGAATTCCAGAATGGTAGGAAACTGCAGGCAACAGAACCAGGGATATGGCCCAGTGTCCATGTATTGACGGAATGTTCCCTAAGGGCCTAACAACATACTTAGCCCTTAATTACCTTACGTGGTTTTGTAGTTTTGCATCCACGTCTGTTGTGTTCCACAGCTGTGCAGGTGCTTTGTGCTAATTCAGAAAAGCTCCCAGACTCACACTCACACAATTTTCCTCTTCTTAACCTGCGGTGCACTGAAACATATTTACTGACCAAGTTGCATATGTCCCTAGCCCTATCTCTGAGGCAGCAAGTACATGCTCATCCCATTATCTCAGTATTACCTGGTAGGGTCTTAAAGTGTGGTCTTTATATCCAGCATTTTGGCTGCTGTGCATCTGACATCCTTTTGTGATATGTTACAGTCTCCCCAAATGCAACCTGTATATGCTCGCGTCTAAAAAATACAAAGGCCGGCACAAAACATGAGCAAAATTTATTGTGGTGGTTCCTGTTGTTCTCGACCACCAACACGTCATGGCTCCGTGATTACTTTTAATCATTATTCCGTGGCAGAGAGCTCCCTTACCGGCAGTGTTATAGCGGTGCTCTCCTGGCTAACTTCAATTCTCAGTGTGTAATACGTCCAGGCTGCGCTGTCCCACTTCTATGTTTAATTACGTTTCAGAAATTAATGCGGGAGCGCGTACGTCCTCCATTGTTAATGTGCCACATCATGTGCCTTGATCTCCGCATTTAGTTGAACTCAGAGTCCTCTTTCTTTGTCTGATACAGCCCGAGTGACTCTTCCTAAATGTGTTCTCCGGTGCGTCTCCTCCAGGCTATAGAACTCCTGTAACAGTCTTCAAGGAGTTAATACCTTTTGTTATCACTGCAGTGCCTATACACCCAAAACACTTCAGGCCTTGGGTCTCTCTGTAAATATATAGGATTCCTTCTGCACTTTAGATTTTAAAGACCTACTGCAATATTCTTGGTGTTGATCAGAAAAATAACTCCTCACCAGATACATGACAATTATTTATGTTCAAGTCATTTGATCAGTTCATTTAACCCTTTTTCAACAATGTTGTTAGAAAAATAAGTTCTTGTTCTTCGGCCAAAAGTTTCCTTTTGTCATTATTGGGGTCATTCCCTGTCTTAAACTGGAGGAGCACTGTCCATTTTAGCTCTTCTGCTGTATTAATACATTCAATGAAATGAGCCACAAGAGGTGCCGTTTGCACCCGATTTCGAATGCAGCTCTTGCGTTCTGTGATCCGGATCTTTATTTTCCTTTCGGTTTTGACTATGTAAAGTATGTTACATGGGCACCAGATCCCATATATCTTCATGGTTTTCGTAAACCAATGTCTATCTCGGTACTCCTGGAAGTCTGGGGGCAAGAAGTGCACTTCCCACAGGGAGAATGGCCACTTATCTGTGGCAAGCCCCATGTTTCAGTCAACGTCTTCTGTGTTATAGGCCTCGTGCTAATATCATTCTGTGTGATTTGGTCCTTTAGATTCTTGCTCCTCTTAAAGGCTATTATCGGTTTTTCAATAGAGCAGTTTTCTTTCTCCAAGAGCTTCCAATTCTTGTTTACAATCTTTTTTATTTTATTTGACAAATTGCTAAAGGTATTTAAAAACACAAGTTTCTCATTGTCTTTGTTTTTATTTGATCGTGTCTCCCTATACTACAATAGAAATTCTCAGTTATTGTTACTTGCTCTCTTCGTTGCTTTTGTCATTAACTCTTTTGGATAAACTCCACCCTGTAACTTCCTGGTCAAATTGGCTTCCTTCTTATAGTCCTGTCGACATGTACTATTGCTTCTAAGTCGTAGGAACTGACCCAGGGGTAGGTTATCCCTTACATGATGCGGGTGAAAGCTATTATCATGCAACAGGGCATTTCGATCTATTGGTTTGTGAAATGGTTTCACAAACAGCACCTTGTTGTCTTTGTCTGCCGTGATAGTAATGTCCAAGAAGTTAAGCAAGGTCTTGTTCACATGAATTTTAGGTATCTGTCTTGTGTATTATTCCAATCACAGAACTCTCTCTGGATTACCAGGATGTCATCTATGTAGCGGCACCACAGGGGCACCCTATCTTTGAAAGGGTTCCCATCACCCTAGACCCTATTTTCTTACAAAGCTTCCATGTAAATGTTTGCTGTACTAGGTGCCAGTGTTGCCCCCCATTGCAGTCCCATGGATCTGGCGAAAATATGCCGTGTTGAAATGGAAATAATGTTCGGCCAGTGCCATTTCTGCACACCATAGGACAAAGGAAGCCAGAGTATTTGTTTCACTCTGGTTCGAAAGTAGACGTTCTTCTAAAATGCCAATTGAAGCTCCTTGTATATAATGCTACTACATCTAATCCTAATAGAAGTTCTTGTTCAGGATAGAAACACATCCCTTCTATTTCCTTGATTATCTGGGTAGTGTCCTGGATATAAGAGGTCATCCCTTTGACCATCGATTGGAAGAAGACGTCTACAAACCTTGATAACGGTTCCAATACTGAATTTACTCCAGATACAATCGGGCATCCAGGAGGTGCCACAAGTGATTAGGGAGTGTGTAAAATTGGGCAATCTCAGGTTTCTCCATAACCAAAAAGTCTGCCTCTTTCCTAGACACACAGCCCCTTTGTAATGCTTTTTCAATATTCTGTGTTATTATTTGTTGGGAGTCTTGCAGTTGGATACACATTCAGTATGTCATAGCACACAGTAGCTAACAGTTGTCTTTCACATTCTTTGACAGATGCAATCCTATCTTGTAACACAATCGCACCTCCTTTGTCCGCTTTGCGGATCACAATTTCCTCATAGTTTAGTAAAGCCTTAATAGCCACATGTTCTGCATTGCTCATGTTCTTGAAGACTGATATTCCTATGTTATGTTCTTCCAGTCCAGTGCTGCTACGGGCCTCATTCCGAGGTTGGCGGTAACCCGCCTTTTCCACTGACAGGTTGCCGCCGACCCGGAATCATCGAATCTGCTGCCTGACTTCCCACTGCCACCGGGACATTACAAGTCCCGGCGGCGGGGGAAGTCAGGCGGCAGATTTGGTAACTCCCCATTCCTGTGGAGTCCAATATGGCTCCATGGGAGTGGGGAGATGGCAGCACTGGCAATGTTGCTAACGGTGCCAGTGCTTCCCTGAAAAGTCTGTCTGCAGGGGCCGTTGCGCCCGGCAGGTCTGACCCTGACAGGCGCAACGGCCCCTGCAGGCAGACTCTTAGTGTGGTGGTCCGGAAACAAGGGTGCTGGTAAGCTTATGGCCACCCTTTTTTCCGTACCGCCACATTTGGAATGAGACCCTACATCTTTTAATTGGTCAAAAAAAAGAAGGGGTGAGGCGCGCACTCCAGTTCCTGGCCAATATATTACCTGAAAAAAGGTTGCTGGGTTAAATCCCAAAGTGTCCAGTACATTTCACAGAGTTAAATCCCAATTGCTGCCCAATTGCTCACAGGGTTGATTCCCTTCTTGGACTGCTGTTCTCCTAGCGCTTTCGTGTCACCAACACTCATCAGGGAGGCTGAGTTGTCTTTCTGTTCAGGTGAATCCAATATAATTGCTGTTGCAGTATCCAGGAATTGTGGTAGCTGTAGTGAAATCATTTTAACAATTCAGGTGACCAAGAAAAGACTCTTATATCTTTTAACACTCTACTTTCAAACACCCGTAGCTTCCACACTTTTTGATTGTAATGGTACGTACAATGTATTGTGGAGACCTGTGTCAGTGGCAGTAGCATCAGTTTCAGGTTCCTTCCGTTGGAATAATTGTCTCAAATGTACTTTCCTCATGAAGCCAAAAAATTCCTGTTGGAAAGTAAATTTGTTATGTAGGTTGGTAGTCACAAATCCCATGCCTCTCTGGAAAACCTTTTGTTCCTCAGTAGTTAGGCAATGTTTTGACAGGTTCACCAAAGTAGTGATCCCTATCATCCCTGCGTCCTGTTTCCAAACATCCCACAACACTCCCAAAATGGGTTGCTCTCTGGCATTCAGAGCACCTTCTCCCTCGGGACCTAGAGACATTCCCCAACCGTAGCTGGATGAAGGTGATGGTACTCCAAATAAACTCAATGTTTGTCTGGGTCTTCACAAAGGTATGTGGAAGGGCCGAGCAGCGGTAAGGAGTGACGGGTCACAGAGAGCGAGCTGTCCACTCACCAGCCCTTGAAAGTCTCTGAGGAGAAAAGTCCCACCATCCACTTTGTGGAAAGCCCGAATGCCAGGACAGATCCCTTCCACCAATAGCAGTGATGCAGCAGTGGCCTTTGGAAGAAATGGACAGCTGTGATGAGAAACTAGACAGAGCCGCCGAAGGACTGTATCGGAAATGCGCCACCCCATCAAGGTAAAATAACCAGCCTGAAAGGTTATTTTTGGGAGGTAAAGAAAGGCATTAACATTTAGCTCTCTTTCAGTGATATTTAATAAACATGACTTCTTATTTGAAAATGTAAGTAGAATTTAAGTCCTTTTTTAAAAATATCTCCCAGTCAGAGAGAACTGTAGATTATACAGCCATCTTGCAGGCAGTTGGTGTAAGGGTGCAGAGACACGGGATTGACCAGTAGGTGTCATGGTTGTGGGAATAAACCTTTATTCTTTAAAAAAAAAATCTCCTTCTCTATGAGGGGTTTCCTGCCTCCACCTGACTGAAATGAAAGGAAAAGTCAGAATGTCCGTCCAAATGAAAGTTCACCAGCCTGTGTCAACATCTAACTTTATCCCTTACACTACAACTAAGGAGGTTTGAAAAAATAAAGTTATCACACCAGGAGAATGACTCCTTTCCCCTGGTACATGTTAAAATGTTCTCTTGAGATTCCAAGATGGCGGCTGCGGGGGAAGACGTAGCTGAGTGGAGCTCCGTCTCCCCTCCCGTGCCACGCCAAAATAAGCAGTCCAATGAAGCAGATTTCGAGCTCCAAAGGCCAACAATACAGCTGGGAACTCGGAGGAAAAGCAGGGAGAAGTGACTGGCGCCCCGAAACAGCCTACAGAGGAATGGAAACAAGCGGGTGGACACGACCGCGACAGAAAGCGGGGCCGTGTCCCATCAGACCCAAGTGAGGGACCGAAAAGAGATACCCCCAGCGCCGAGAGTAACCTGCACACTGGCAGGCCCAGCCCCAACACACGCTACATAGAAGCAGAAGGGCGAAAGCACCCGGGACACCCGAAGTGGGCAGGAAGAGGGAGAGTACATCCCAGGCGGGGCACCTAGAGCAACCAGAGTGAACTCAATCTATGAACCCGCTGGGAGCACCAGGCGAGCGCAGAGTCCCTGCTCAAGATCTGCATTGGGAACCGACACGGCAGATCACCTCTGCACATAGAACACAGCAGGGAAAATGTAAGGGAAGCACCCAACAGAGAACTCCCTAATGGACGCCATATCACGAAGGAGCAGTGGGTGCGGAATACTAACGCAGCCCCAACGGACAGCGAGTGCAACCGGGAGCAAGTGTATCCTCGTACGGTGAGGAGGCGGACAGGGAGGATATCCAGGTCCCACCCCCGGAGCACACATAGAGGCAAAGAACGGAAGGACAGACCGCACCATCAGAGCAAGACTGACAGGCTGGAAATACGTTGTGGAGGGAAGAGGTAAGGAGCCTCCAACGGATGGCGACCCCCCCCCCAGGATAGCATACTGGAACAGTGAACCAGGAGAGGATGACGAGCTGAATACAACGGGGGCCTGGGTAAGGAAACACGAGAACGAAACCCCACGGCCACCTAAAACATCCCCCCCTCCCCCCACGGGACGAGAAAACACAAGGAACTTCCTGGGGAGGACTCCCCCCAAGATACATTTATAAATGAACAGGGAGTGAACGCATAGTCCCAAGAGGCGCTCACGGAAAGGAAACAAGTGCAACACGGGCCCCAGGGAAAAAGGTGGGGGGAACCTCATTGAGGGAGGAGGTCATATATTGGAAGGATATATTAGAACATCCAGGCACTAAGCTTCTCCTCAATCCATACGGGCAAATAGTATGGGTGAGAGTTTACTCAGGAACGGGATTGCCACAGAGGAAAATAACCGCGCCAAAAAGGCCGCCGACTTAGGCCTACTAAGCAAACAGGGCCCACTAAGGGGACGGGACAGGCACGCAGGACATATTCGAGACGAGAAGGGACCCCCCCCGAGGCATAATTCTGCTAGGACTAAGGACGGCTGATACATAAAAGGGAGAGCGACCACACCCGCAGGGGCCCCCACAGAAGAACAGGTGTACGCAGAGGGTCTCCCCTGAGGCTAGTGGAACCCACGACGCCAGCACACATGTCAAAGTCCAGAGGAAGACAACAACAACAACCACTGTCGCAGACACCACAATCACGGTAGGAGCCAAACTTAGTACAACTCTAGGGGGTGGCCCCCGGGACACTAGCAAAAGGGAAAGCACACGGAACACAAACCGCAAGCACAGACTCAATCGACAACCCGGCGGAGATGGCCACAAAGGAGGATATGAAGGCATGGTTCAGAGAATTCCAGACGAAGTTCATGGACTTGATGCACGCTCAATTTGAAACGATGTAAAGTGAAATTAAAACGGCGGTTCAAGAACTGAAAACATAAGTAGTGAACCCAGGGGAAAGAACGGACATCCTGGAGAAAATAGTGCAAAATATCGAGGAGGAGACACAGCAAAGCACAGAGACACAAGAACATCTGGTCAGGTTAACCCACAACTTCGAATTGCAATGCGAGGACTTAGAAAACCGCTTCCGGAGATTGAACATTAGAATAAAAAACATGGTGGAAACGGTAGAGGATAAAGATCTCAGGAATGCGGTACAACAAGTCTTCAAGAACATCTTAGCTATAGAGGAAGATACAAAGGTCCCAATAGACAGAATACACCAGGTGGGTCCACGAAGAACCGAAGAGCCAGGATCCCACCCTCGCAATGTTCTGCTGGTCCTCACGTCCTACTCCCATAAGGAGATGATCCTTCGGAAAGCCAGAACAATGGACCATATCCGGATGAATGGAGTGGACATATACCTATACCAGGACCTGGCACGTTCAATGCTACAGAAACGGTGATATATGGGCCCAGTAATTAAAGAATTGATAGCTAAACAAATAACAGATAAGTGGACCTTTCCCTTCGGTCTCCTCTTCTCGTGGGAGGGGAAACAACAAAGAATAACAACATGCGAGGAGGCGATAAAGATACTGAACACTCAGGACCCGGAAGATGATCCCCCGGATTGCTGCAGAGAAGAATTGACCAAGTGACAAAACCCATAGCATGGCAGACAATAAACAGATGGTCACGACGCCCAAGTAAAAAGAAGTAAGACATGTAAGACCCTCGGCGGGCAGAAAGGAAGACCGGCCTGCCCCCAGCACCCCCCGGACATGGCAGGACATCTACGTAGCGAGAATCCACCACTCCTGGTGACGGGCGGGGAGGGGGACCCATCCCGGATGCCATTGGAGGAATCCAAGTGGGGTTTAGGACCCTGCACAAGGTTTTCCCTGAGTACGAAGAGGGCATGGCGCAGAGGGCTGTACGCCTGAGCGGGCATAGGCACCAGAGCCCTCCTCAGGGCAGTTATGGGGATGAGGGGGTGTAGTTCGCAAGTTGGAGGTTGCACAGTTTAGTGGGGGAGAGGGGAAAATTTTAGTGGATCCGGAAGGCAGCAGAACTTAATACGAAGAGGCCGGGCACATTAGTAGAGAATTCCTACAATTTGATAGGATGCGGATAAAGGTATTAACAAATAATGTTAGAGGTTTGAACTTTCCTGTTAAGAAGAAGAAGGTGGAACACTTCCTACACAAAGGGAAATATGACATCATAATGCTTCAGGAAATACATATTAAGGACAAAGAAAAAGGGAAGATGTGTCTGAAGGGATATAATCGAATCATTTAGGCAAATGGTCAAGAGAAAAAAGCGGGGGTCCTAATTGCATTTCATAACTCCCTAAACATCCAAATCCTGAATAGACACGCAGATGTCTCCCTTCATAAACAAGGGAGATACCTCATTGTGAACACTAAGCTAGAGGGACACTCCCTGACGTGGGTGACAGTATACGCCCCTAACACCGGACAGGACGGTTTGAAAAGGGTCACACTAGATAAGCTCGAAAGGTTAGCCACAGGGAAGGTGGTGATGGGGGGGATTTTAATATAGCGTGGAACCCCACCCTGGGTAGATCGGGTATCAGACCACAAGGACAGGGGGTTCAATGTGTTCAAATCACTGCAAAAATTGACGTTTACACAAACAATCGCAGCAAAAAGGCAGTGTTTTTGCCGCCGCAATCCATGTAAAGGATGCAGGGGACGGACACCCCCGGAACTCCCAGACCCATTATACAATTTAAGGGTAGGCAACCCCTGCTCCCCTTAAATGGTATAAAGGGGTACACCTTTACCGAGTCAAATCACAGGATTTTTGCAGTGGTTTTTTGTAAAGGCGTCATTTTTACTGCGATTGTATTACTGCATACCGGACAGGGCACCCCTTCCAAAGAACTACAGGCTAAAATGGGAGACCAAGCACTAGAAGATGTATGGCAGAGCACCAAGGGGTCCCAACCGAGCTACAAGTACTTTTCACACGTTCACAATACAATGTCTAGAATAGACTATTTCTGGGTCTCCACAGGGCTCCTGGGAAGGATCCAACACATGGAGGTTGGAGCGATTTCTCTCTACGACCACACCCAGCTATGGATTGAGCTCTCGCTCTCCCAACGGCAGTCGGGACTCTGGAGGTGGCACCTCCCCTCAGAAATAATCCAAGACTTATGGGTAAGTCAGTCAGGGAAAACATAGAATATTTCACCAGCAACAACCTTGCTGAGACATCTAGGGAGACACTATGGGAAGCGTTCAAGGTCGTGACGAGGGGGCATCTCATAGCACTTAAAGCAAAGAGGGACAAACAAGACCACCAATGGGAAGCTGAGATAGAGGGGAAATTGACAGAGATACAAAAAGAAATGGTCCAGAAATGCTCGACAAAATTAAAGAAAGCTTTGAGATATGTTCAAGGCCAGCTAGAGGCCGTTCGCACCAAAAGAGCAGAGAGAAACCTGCTACATTTGAGACATTGGTATTAGGTAAGAGCGAAAAAAGCAGACAAACTCTTAGCTAGGCATCTCAAAGGGAAACAAGCAAAACAAATGGTGAAAGCCCTCTTAGTTGACAATGGGCAAATAGAGACCAAAACAGCCGACATACGGAACATCTTTAAGAAATATTACCAGAAGCTATACACCTCTGACCACCCCAATGAGGAGGTTCAAGCCACATTTCTAGATAATATCTCCCTCCCAACAATCTCAGTGGAAGAAAAACAATACTTAGATGAGGCAATAACGGAGGAGGAGGTCAAAAAAGCAATTCGCAAACTACCCATGAACAAAGCCCCTGGCCCGGATGGTTACACCGCACTATTCTACAAAACGTATATAGATATCCTGTCCCCTGTCGTAACAGAGTTTTTCAACAGTTTTAAAGGGAAAGGTAACATCACACAATCCATGAATGAGGCAAAAATATTAGTGTTTCACAAACTGCCTATCTCATATCGCCCAATACCGCTAATTAACCTGGATGCGAAACTGTTTATGAAAATTCTGGCCAATAGACTGTCACAGGTCCTCCTGAAACTGATGCATCAAGATCAGTCTAGGATTATCCCCAGCAGGCAGACCCATGATAATATTCAGAGAATAACCCATCTGATAGAAAAGAAGGTGATACCCCACACACCGGCAATACTGTTAGCCCTCGACGCGGAAAAAACGCTTGACCGCGTCAAGTGGTCCCTTCTCTTCTGAACTCTGGTTAAAATGGGCATGGGGAAAGCCTTCATAAACATGATCCGGGCCAACTGTAATACTCCAAGTGCTCGAATAGTAGTGAATGGGGAACTATCTGAAGCAATCATAATAGAGAGAGGGACCAAGTAGGGGTGCCCCCTAGCCCCACTTCTATATGCAGTCTTTCTGGAAACCCTGCTAGCGCAAATAAGAGAAAAACCAGATATAATAGGCATAGACCTAGCAGGCCACTCCCACAAAATAGCGGCATATGCTGACAATATGTTAGTGATTGTTAGTGATACTGAGAGACCCAGAAAAGACCCTTGTACTTCTAATACACGAGATAGAGACATTCAGGGCAATCTCGGGACTTAAAACCAGGCCAATTCACTACACTTGAGGTATCAGACAGAGCGGTCAAATACTTGGGAGTTACGCTAACAGGAGGGATAGACAAACTATACCGGGAAAACTACCCCCAACTCCTAGAAAGGGTCAAACGAGATGTGGAGAAATGGAATCCCATGTCAATGTCATGGTGCGGCCGCATCACTGTGGTTAAAATTACTGTTCTACCCCGTGCCCTCTACATGTTTCAGGCACTACCAATCAAAGTCCCCGCCTCATACTTTAAAGCCCTGACCAAAATAATTATGGTCTACATATGGAAGAAAAAGACCCCCAGAGTGTCCAGATCAACCCTCACGGCACAGAGACGGAATGGTGGATGCGCTCTCCCGCACTTCCGTAAATATTAGGAAGCATCTCAAATCTGGATGCTGAAAGAATGGATTCCAGAAAGGTCGCCGAAAATTTGGGTGGCCTAAGATAGAGCAGTGGCAACAACCCATCTCTGTCAGGTCTTGTGGCGAGGGAAACAATACAGACACCCTAATTTACAGATCAGCACCGTAATGTCAGCGTCATTAAATATATGGGACAAAGCCATGAAAGAAGGGACGTTAACGAAAGACCCGGCCTCATTTATGTCCATGTTTAACAAACCAGAATTCCCCCCAGGCCTGGGAAAGAATATATATCAGAAATGGGAAGAAGCGAGCTGTAACAAGATAGAGGACATGTTTCAGGCCTGGGAAATTAGGTCATTTGAAGTATGCACTACACTCCTACGACTATCCCCCATAGATAGATATAAATACAAAACAGGTACACCACTGGCTACAATCCCCACGGATAAAACAGGCAGTGACAAGGGAATTGACCCCATTTGAAACATACATCACGACACATACTCGCACAAAGAAATTTGTCTCGATCACCTATACATTTCTAAACGCCCCGACAGAAGAAGTCACATGGCAGTATATGCAAAGATGGGGGAAAAGTGCTGGGAACATGTATGGGAGGCAATGCCCAAACTCACGAGAGCAATGCAGACCAGGGAGATGTGGACAAAGATCTTAGTACAATGGCACTACACCCCGGCTGGTGGGACTGCGGGGGAGTAGAGGATTGGAGACACACCTGGTGGGACTGCCCGGCTATATAACAGTTCTGTGGCAAAGCCTAATCCCAAATGCAGGAGATGTTTGAGGGGCCAGGGGGAATAGGGGAAGAAGTGTGGGTATGTGGGCTATGTGACCCCCGAGATAAAGCAATGTCAAAGACACAGAAACTGAACTTTATGGGGCTACTGATGGCGGCCTGGTTGACGATTGCCCAAAAATGGAAACAGAAATCCCCACCGACGATATATGAATGGCTGCAGAGAGTGTGGATACACATCACAATGGAACGAATCACCTACAATGTTCAAGGAGACCGCCAGAAATTTAGGACAGAGTGGGGCACAACCTTGAACTACCTACGGGGAGACTACATGGAACAATGGTGCCCACATAAAATAAGGATTCTTGACATGTTTAGTTGAAGGACACTAGTCCGAAGGCCGAGGCCGCCCAGCAATCACAGAGACCCCCTCAGGGTCGAGGGGAGGGAGGGAAACGGCTCGTTGGGCCGTTCAAAGTTGAGATTACATGTATTGTGTAAAAACCTAAAAAAACATGTTAAAAAAAATGTTCTCTTGAAAAGAAGATACAAGACAGGGGGGAATGACTCCTGTATGGGTTAAAAAGGAGGAGCCTTATTGACTTATTTAGTCAAAATAAAGAGGAAACCAATCCCTCCCTGACTCTAGGAGGTGTTTCCCAGCCTCTACTTAGGAACTAAGGAATTGGTCAGAATGTCGAAGTAGATAAAATGAATTCACTGCTGTACAATGCCTACTTCTATCCCTCACACTTACAACTAATATTAAAGAGGTTGCAGATCTTCCTGGTCCAGATGAATGACTCCCTTCCTCTGCAAAATGAGCCACAGTTCCAATTGTTTGCTGAGAGAATGACTCCCTTCCCCAAGTCTCAGGTCCCTTCCAAGGACACAAAGTTCCAGCTTGCGATGCTGCAAAGTTTTCAGTTCCAATTCAAAAGGTAAAGTTCAAACTCAAACATCATTCCTTATTGCCCATAGTTTTCTTCACTATTAGGTTCCTGGAGAATGCCTCCCTTCTCCAGGTATTTTGTTCTCAATGCTTGCACAGTGCCAGGGGAATGACTCTCTTCATTGGGCCTTCCTCTGTTTGGCTTCACGATACACAACACCAGGGGGTAGTGTGAGAAACCTGAAGGTGTCTCCCTGACTAGTTCCCGGGGACCTGTCATCCAGGTGGCCAGGACACGGCCATCGCTACTGGATCCAGTTCCTGGGGGTGGACCAGTGCAGGAGGATCACCTGGATGGGAGGTCTTCAGGTAGTGGAAGTGGGACACTGACGAGTGAGACGCAGTATTCTCCTTCTTATAATACCTTTTCTCCATCCAACCATGTAGGATACTCAGAAACTCTACCCCACCCCTTTCCGACATTTCCTTGACATGAAAGATAATGGACTAACACCGGAGCCCTTTACCTGACACGTCCCAACACAAGGGTCGGGCAAAGTCACGCAATTGACCAGAACCACACACACCTGACGGCCCTTGCCCTTCCCCACAGAGATAAAAGGTGGAGCACGAGAGCACACTATGAGCAAGGCAGACCGCACAACGAGACGGCTATCCCAGGGTGGCAGTTCAAGAGGAGGAGAAAGGCGGTGAGAACCAAAGGGGCGACAAGGAGGGAAGCGACCTTGCCCTTTTTTTTTAGCCAGACCCACAAAGCCTCCGTGAAAGGAATCATAAGACCGCAAATAATAGCCAGTGTGTGTTGCAGCAGATGTCAATGGTACACAGAGACCTCCTATACTGATAAGCAGGACAGGGAAAGATTATTACTACTGTCGTACCGTCCTTGACTTCAAAGACAAGTAAAGCCAAGTGGTTCATCACAGCTGGGGAGTCGAAAGAAGAACCGATAAGAAACCGCAGTGTTGAATGAAAGTTGTGAATGGCAAGTTAAGGGAAAATCAAAGAACTGTTAACACCTCAGGGGAAAATCAGCTGCAGAGGCATCCGGCACCACGTGGGTGCCCACTCGAGAGACTCTGGTTAATTCCTCTGTTGTTGAAACTACTGATACCAGAAGGCCTTAGGAGAGCCGTAAGGAAAAGGTCAAAGCGGTCCTACAGGGGTCTAGCAAAACCCCAACTACAGTCGAAAGTCTTTGACGGACAAGTCATTGTAAGATGAAGGAAAGTGAATCCTGCATAGTGAGAAAGTAGAAGGAACTGTGGGGCTGGCAAACGTGAACTGACAGAGGGATGCCTGCATAACAGGGCGAAGCATGATGCCCCAATGAACATTGTGCTGACAAGTGAACCCGACAGAGGGATGTCCACAGTGGATTGTCTAAAAGCACATTAAGACTTGTGAATGGAACAGGTGAAATTGTTTAGGAAAAAGTCATAGTGAACCCGGCAGAGGGAGACTAACATTCGAGAAGGGTCTGAACCCGGAAGAGTGGGATCTTGGGGTGAAATGTCATCATCCAACATTCATACGGAAAGGAACTTTTTGTTTGGTTATTTTGAACACATCAGTTCCTCGAAGGCAAGAGACTTTTTTGTATAAAAAGAGACTTAAACACGGACTGTAGTCTTGTGCTGGGAAAGTACGAGAGAGTGTGCTGTGCTCAGGAGTCCCGCCTTGTCCTATGCTCAAAACGTTGCAAAGGGAGACCCCCGGCTACTGCATCCCGACTTATCCTTTTGTGAACACTTCTTTCTTTCTTATTAACCATATCCCACACTCTTTTTGTATTTAGTTTTAAGGATTGGCAATAGTTTTATTTTTAGTATAGGCCCTTTTTATTTGACAGGACGCCACTAGGACTGCCTTATTGTTATTTGATGGTCGTAGCTTGCTCCCATCTTAGATTTAGTTTTAGATTAGTTGTTTTTCCAACCTACCTATACAGTTTAATAAACACCCTTGAACTATGATCACTTGTGTATGTCTTGACTGTTGCCACCATGAGTTCCTTACAGTAGGGCTTCCTTCCCCTGATCTTTCTCCTACCTTTACCAGGTATAACTTCCTTCTCCCGATGTCTCTTGGCTTCACAGATCACAAAGGTTGAGGGAATGACTCCCTTCCCCAAGCCCTTCCCAGGCTTTAGTAAGCAGTTCACACTGCAAATGGGGGTGCCTGCATTCCCCTGGCTTCTTTACCCTTTTGGTTTCACAATTCACAGCTCAATATTACCAGTGGGAATGCCTCCCTTCACCTGGCTCGGTTTGCACTTCAAAAGTCCTCAAACAACATTACTTCTCAGTCTATTGGGTGTGGGTCCCAGAACTGTGACTTCTCTTGTCTTTTTGCTGTAGAACTGGCTCACTATCCTGCCAGGTACTGTGACTATGAAGATGACTTGGGTTACTCTTCATAAAAAGCTATGGGTGCCAGATTAGTGAGATGCTCTCCTCTTGGTGCTGCAGACCTGGTTCACTATCCAGCCAGATGCTGTGACTATGAAGATAACTTAGGTTACTCTTCATTACAGGGTGCAGTGTTTCGATCCTTCTCAGCACTTCTGAAGACCCATCAACTCAGGTACATGAAAAGGACTTGCTGGTGTTCTTCAGTTGGTTGGGGGCTCTTGTATGTGTCCTTTTGGGCCTTTGACAGCCTCTGCTGCTTTCATGTGCACTGTGGAGGCTGTGCAGCGTTTTTTATTCCTCGTGGACTGCATGTCTCCTGTCGACCATGTGTTCCAACTGCTTCTCTTGTCGGCACACCTGCTTCTCCACAGCTCCGGTCGGTCTTTCCACGGAGGACCGGTTAGGAACAGCTCTGCCTGCAGAGCAGCATTCCCAGTTACAAGCTCCTCTGTTCTCCTCTGGGGTCAGCTTCCCGTCTCACGGTTTCTCTAGGGAGGGAGGGCTTCTCTCCTCTTCCTGGTTTCCCTCTTCAGTTTTGAATGGGTTTTGCCCAATCAGATTCCAAAAACACTAGACTGTTAATTCAAGTTCTCATGAGTGCTCTTTATGCTTTTGCACCTCTTCTTCATCCCAGTACTGATCTTGAGGTTTTCCAGTGATTCAATTGGTCTCTCCCTCGTCCCAGTACTTCCTATATCGATAGTATGGCAAACACATATAGGAACACTAGGGAAAGTGTGGGTGGTGGGGGAGTAGGTGTGTTAGGGTTAGGTGGGAGATGGGGATGCCATGTTCTCCCCAGGTCGTCACTAATCCCACAGGGGGCTTCCCTCCCCATGAGATCCACTCGCTGAGTACTACCACCAGGAGGACTATCACGTAGCGGCCTCCCCTCCCTGGCCTCTTGGGAAAGGGCTCCCTCTAGGGGAGAACAACAACTTACTTACTTACTCCTCATAACGTTCTTTCAACCGGATGTTCCTCCCACGTATTCCTCATCTTATGATATCTTCGTTTCCAGCTTTAGCTGCTTCAGAAAAAATGTCTCTCGGCAGAGGGTGCTGTGCGTCGAGACAGTAGAGGGCTTCCATCTCGGCTGACGTCATCGTTGAGTACATATACCACGTGCAGCACCTGTTCGATTCAGTTCTGTATTTTCACCACCAATATGCAAAATTGCCGGCCTTGATAAGTGCCTTTCAATTATCAGGCCTTAAAAGAGCGCAAGGTCTAAAGCATGGAAATTCTACAGCGGGGTAGGTTGGGAGGGCGATGAGGAATACGTGGAAGGAACATCCAGCCGAAAGAACATTACCAGGGTAAGTAACTTGTTCTTCGAATGGATTGTGTCCTTCCACGTATTGCTCATCTAATGATAGACTCCCAAAGCAGTATTAGGTTCTTTTGGAGGAGGGAGTAAGAATTTGAGAGTTCATGTTTGTCCAGAATGGAGCATAGAATTGCCTTCCGAAATCTTCCTTCCTTGTTAGAGGTGTCTAAACAATAATGTTTTGTGAACGTGTGGAAGGTGGAGCAGGTAACTGCCTCGGAGATATCCTTTATCGGATCTCCCCTCTGAAGGGCAGAAGAGGTTGCCATGCCCCTTGTGGAATGAGCCCTTAAACCTTCTGGGAGATCTTTCACAGCTAGCCTGCAGCACTCCAAAATAGCCAGTATGATCCACCTGGATAGAGTCTGTTTGGTAACTGACAGACCTAGTTTGTGCCCTGTATAACCAGTGAAATGTTGGTTGTGCTCTCGCAACATTGCTATCCTTGAAATATAAAAGCTTATAGCTCTCCTCAGATCGAGTCTATGAAATGTTTCCTCTTCCTTGCCAGGATGAGGGGGAGGATAGAAGGCCAGAAACACAGTTTTCTGTGGTAAATGGTAATCCGATACAATCTTAGGTAGAAAAGAGGGTTTGACCTTAAGGACATCCTTATCCTTGTAAAAGTGGTAAATGGAGGTTTACAGGATAATGCCTGCAACTCACTCAAACTGCGGGCTGATGCTATCGGTACTAACAAAATGGTTTTCTAAGTTAGCAGCTTTAAAGGGCAGGAATGGAGTGGCTCGAAAGGAGCGCACAACAAAAACTTTAAGGTCCAAAGTTGGTATTTTGAATGGTGTAGGAGGAAACTCATTTGTGAGTCCTTTATGAAATTAAGGGTATTTTGAAGTAGGATGCCTCTTCCAAGGTGCGCTTGAATATGGAAAGCACTGCTAGATAGCCCATGATTGTTCCAATCTGGAGCCCCAGATTTGCCAAATGTTGTAGAAAAAATAACACCGTAGGTGTATCGCACTGAAAAGGGTCCACATCATTTTCCCTACACCAGCTGCAGAACTTGTTCCAACAGCAGCAGTATAAGGATTTTGTTGCTGGCCTTCTCCATTACACCATCCGGAAGGTCCCAATCCTTGTATCTGAAGGCTGAGTGTCTTGACCTGTGGATGAAGAACCCAACCCTCCTCTCGCGAGAGAAGGTTCTCTCTTTGTGGAAGACGTATTGGAGGGCAGTTGGACATGTACAGAAGGACTAGGTAACACGTCCTCCTGGCCCAATCCGGGGCAATTAGGATCATGGATTTCCCGAATTTTCCCAACCTCCTGATCACGTGAAGAATGACGGGAACTGGAGGAAACAAGTACAGGAGTAGAAATTCCCAGTCCACTACGAACGCGTCCCCTAGTACTCCTCTTGGAGGAAATTCCCTGGAGCAAAACAGTTTGCACTTCCGGTTGACACTAGTTTGCGAACAGATCCACTTGAGGGGTTCCCCAAAGAGTGAAGATCTCTTGAAGGAATTCCTGAGCTAGTTCCCACTCGTGGGAGACTGTGGTCTGCCTGCTCAGAAAGTCTGCTGCTGTGTTCTCCTCTCCGGCTAGGTGAACTGCCGATAGAAAGATTCCTTCTTGAATTGCCAAGAACAAGAGCTGCATTGCTTCTCTGCACGGTGGTAGTGATCCTACGCCTCCTCTCTTGTTGAGGTAGTACATGGCCACTGTGTTGTCTATCATTAGCAGGACATTATTTCCCCGTACAGAGGGCAGAAAAGCCTTCAGCGCTAGTCTGATTGCCCTCAGTTCCAAAAGGTTGATGTGTAGTTTGGCCTCTGATGGAGACCAACGACCGCTGATTGACATGGGCTCCCCAACCCGTGAGTGAGGCGTCCATCAATACTGTTATCTCCGCCCATGGTTGCCAAAAAGGCTCTCCTTTCAGAATGTTGCCCTGGCAGGCCCTTCATAGAAGGACCTGTTAGACTCTCTGAGAATTGGGACCACTGTGTTCTAAGAGCCCATTGGAGGGATCTCATTCTGAGACGAGCCTCTGGCACCAGAAAAATGCAGGATGCCATGAGGCTGAGCAACCTCAAAAAGTCAAAGGCCTGAAGACGCTTGGCACTCTGAAACTTAGTGACCATCTGCAAAATGTCTTGAGTCTTCACCCCGGGAGGCAAGGCTTTTCCCAAGGATGCATCCAGGACTGCTCCAATAAACTGGAGTCTCTGAGATGTTATCATGTGGGACTTCTTGTAATTGAGGGAGAAGCCCAGTCTGTGGAGGGTGTGGCAGATGATACTGAGATGTTCCCGGGCCTATCTGGGTGAACGTGCCCTGGTCAGCCAATCGTCCAGGTAGGGGTAGACGTGAATTCCCCTCTCCTGAGACTTGCTGCCACCACAGCCATTAACTTGGTGAAAACCCTCAGGTACTTCCTGTGCTTGTGGTGGATTGGCACATGAAAGTAAGCATCCTGAAGGTCCAACAATACCATCCAACCCTGGAGCTTTAGGGCCTGAAGGTTCTGAGAAAGTGTGAATATCTTGAACTTGTCCTTCCTGAGGAACTTGTTCAAGTATCTCAAGTCCAAGATAGGTCTCAGTCCTTCATCGTTCTTGGGGATTAGGAAGTAGGGAGTACACCATCCTCTGTTCCTCTCCATCACAGGTACTGGTTCTATAGCACCTTTTTCTAGCAGGGTCAAACTTTCCTGCAACAGGAATGGATCTGGAACATTTAGCAAATGGTTTCCCGGTGCATGATCCCGAGGTCTCTGTATAAAGGTGAGGCAGTAACTATGGGCTAGTTTTCAGTGCCCATGCATCCGAAGAACAACCTTGCCATTCTTACAGATGCTGTGATAGTCTGTCTCCCACCAGGGTGTCGTGAGTCAAGTTCTCAGAGTGGTTTTGAGGCGGCTGAAGCAGCGGCTCATGGTAAAGACGCTGTTGCTTGGGTGGGCTTTGCACCTCTCCCTCATCCACCATGAGGGACTCTTCTCTGTCCTCTTTGACCAGCCTGTCCTCTCGCTCTTCCAACTGAGGAGTAGTAGCAAAAAGACCTACCCCTCCAAGTTGATCCGCTGGGGTGAAAAGGCTGTGGTTGCTTGCACTTAAGGACACTGTGGCACCTAAGGACTTGGCTACAGACTTTGACGTCTGCAGCTTTTCAAGGCTTTTGTCAGCCTTATTTCCAAATAAATGTGAGCCGTCAAAGGGCATGTTAAGGAGTCTGGATTGTGCATCAGGTGCAAATCCCGACTTCCTCAACCACGCAAATCTGCACATGACAGTGCTTGCTGCCATGGCCCTGCTGACGCTGTTAGCAGTGTCCAGACCTGATTGCAGAGACTCACACATGGCCTCCTTGCCATCCCTTCTCAGGTTCATGAAGCTGTCTCTTTCCTCGCCCTCATGGATGTGATCAGCTGCCATAGCTATGCAGTCCCACAGGGTGAATGTGCAGAATTAGCAGACTTTATAGCCATGCTGCTAGCAGACCAGACTTTCTTTGCACAAGAGTGAATGCGCTTGTCATCCCTATCAGGGGGTATGGTTGGGTACGCAGCTTGCTTGGAGGCACATGCAGCTGCTTGCACTACTAGGCTTTCCGGAGTTGGATGTATTGATATATAGCCAGGATCGCTACTGGATGGTTTTTTGCCCGATTTTTGTTTACTGCAGGGCTGGACTCTGGAGCCTCCCAGTTTGGCTATATATTGAAGACCTTTTTCCAATATGTCAGTCAGGTCGTCTTGTTCAAATGCAGATGTTGGTCTGCTCTGTCCCAGGAATTCCACCACACATGACATTAGGCTTCTGTATGATGCATCCGCATAATCAGCCGGGTCTGGTTTCCCAAAATCTAGTTCTGGGGAGGTGTCTACCCCTCTAGCTGTCTGTAGGGTTTCATGTAGCTTCCTAACCCTGGTCTCTTCTGAAATGAAACATTCCGGTACATTAGTATTTTTTTAATACTAGGAGTATCCAATTGGAGACTACATGGAGGGGTATAATATGAGGTTTCATAGCCCTCATATATAGATGTTAAAGGGGAAGTTCACTTTAAAATTTTATTGGCTCAAAAGATGGAGCATAATCAAAGATATATATATATTTTCAAACAAAGTTCCTATGTAAAATGTTGAGCAAATGAGGCTCAAAGTTTTCACATGAGGGCATCTATTTTGTGATTTGAAGCAGCCTCCTCTGTTCCTGTCAAGCTCTGCTCTGGCGGAAATAATCAAGCAGCAAAAGCCCCCTACTGGGAGCTTTTGCTTACTGCAGCCAGAGCAGAGCTTAACATGGAGTTGATGCTGCCTTCACTTTCATTTTACGTTTTCTGTACTCCCAAGCCCAGGGAAGCACAGAAAACGTCAAATAAAAGTCGCTGCAATTATGAATACTCTGCCGGATGCCAGCGAAGTATTCATAATTGCCTGGACTTGCTACAAGAAAAGATGCAGCAATTATAAATAAAACCTTGGTGTATTTATAATTGCTGTGGTTTTCTTGTTCAGTCCGTGAAACTTAAAAAGAAAACCACAGCAATTATAAATACAACTGCATTGTATTTATGATTGCGGTGGCTTTTGCTTTGAGACTCAAAGCAAAAGCTACCGCAATCATAAATACAACACGGTTGTATTTATAATTGTCTTGGTGTTCTTTTTAAGTTTCCAAAGCTCGCCCGAGCCGGGGGGAGCCCGGGAAACTTAAAAAGAAAACCACGGACATCATAGATACAACAACGTTGTATTTATAAATGCTGGTACTTTGGCTTTGAGACTATGAGACTCAAAGCTACTCAAAGCTAAAGGCACTGCAATCATAAATGCAACAACGCGGTATTTATAATTGCTGTGGTTTTCTTTCGAAAGTAAAAACAAATTAAAAAAAATACTCACCCGCAGCAGACGGCAGGAGGGATCCTAACTACATTCTCTGCTCTCTGGCAATAATGAAACAAAAGCCACCTACTGGTAGCGTTTGTTTATTACAGCTGGCTTTTGCTTCATTATTGCCGCGTGGCAGAGCTTAACACAAGCACAGGAGGCTCATCCATTTCACAAAAGGGATACCTCCTAGTGCTTGACATTTTTGAGTTTGAGCCTCATTTGCTCAAAAGTTTACATAGGAACTTTGTTTTAAAATATTTTTGATATATATTTGAGCCAATAAAATTTTAGAGGAATTCGGAGTTCAAGACAAGGCCATTTTTCATAAACGTTTTCCAAGAAAAATGAAGCGTGCCGTAATTCTCGAAACAATCGCATTCACGGAAAAATGTTACTGTATTTAACGGGGGCGGTACATGCTATATGTACTCAACGATGACGTCAACCGAGATGGAAGCCCTCGAATGACATTGAGTCGACCGTCTCGACACACAGGGCCCTCTGCTGAGAGAAAACTTTTTCCAAAGCAGCTAAAGCTGGAAACAAACATATCATAAGATGAGGAATACATGGGAGGACACAATCCATTCAAAGTGACGACATCTGGGGATATTCGTTACATTCCCTTCTCCCAATGCCACTTGATTCGTTATACTGCAAGACAGGAGAGGAAATCTATGTTGTTTTGTTCCTTTGCCTTGCAATGTTCTGCACTGAAGCAATAAGGTTGGAGCTCGAGAAAAAAGTGCATTATTCTTGAGTTTGTATCCTTTCGAGAATTAGCCATCGGAGTGGCGAATGGTGTGTGATTAATCTGAACTTCCTACCTGTGAGGTAGTATTTCAGGTAACCAATGGACCACTTTATAGCTAAGGCTTCCAGCTGGATGTATGCATCGGTTTTCACTCTTGGAAAGAGTTTCCGACTGATGTAAAGCAGGTGGTGTTCCACACCATCCTATTCCAGTGATAATACTGGCCCCAAGCCTACTTTAGAAGCATCCGTTTGGAGGATAAACTCCTTGTTAAAGTCGACCACTTTTAATACAGGTTTGCTACAAAGGATTGATTTCAGGGTATCAAGGCATACCTGATATTCTTTATTCCATTTTAGTTTTTGAGGCTCTATGTGGGCTATAGGGACATCATGTTTCCCCCAGGTCGTCACTAATCCCATAGGGGTTTCTCTCCCCATGAGATCCACCTGTTGAGAACCACTCCCAGGGGGACTACCAGGTAGCGGCCTCACCTCCCTAGCCTCATGGAAAGGGGCTCTGCCTAGAGGAGAAGTGACAACATCTGGGAATTCGTCACACTCCCTTCCCCTGGTGTATTGGTTTCCACAACATTCAAAATGTCCCACTCTGGTGGACAAGGAGAATGACTGTCTTTGGCTTTCGTTTGGGTAATCTTTGGTCTCGAAACCATGGGGTATGACTTCCTTACTCTGGCATTATTGTAGATATAATTGTAAGTCTCTCTACCAGGAGAATGACTCCCTTCTCCTAGTACGTATCACCTTTCCACAACGTTCACAAGCTCTCGACCTGGGGGAACAACTCCCTTCCACTGGTTCCTGGTACAGTGATAGTTGCTCTTTTCAGTTCTGTATTTCTTCCTTGGGTTCAGTGGCTCTCTTCCAGTCACTGTTTTGTCTTGGTTAGGGTCCTCGACCCTTCCCTGTTGGTCAGTGGTTCTAGGGACGCCAATGGACCGAGGATGCACTCCTCGGATGCTTGCTTAATTTTATGTAGGATCCCACACAATTCTCTGGTTATTGGTGGTTTTATGGACGCCACCGGGATGAGGAAGGACTCCTCAGATGCTTGTTTTGCTTTGGGCAGGGTCACAGACCCTTCTCTCGATGTCAGTGGTCTTATGAATGCCACTGGGACGATGACTCACTCCACAGATGCGTGTTTCTCTAGCTGCCTCCCTCGTATACCTACTGGGCCACCCGTGCCTCCTTTTACCTTCTGCCGCGATCGAGCACTGCTCCGGTTCTTCCTGGGATCAGGTCTCTGCTCGGCAGCTTCAGCGACACTCTTCCTGCGGTCTGCTGGCTTCGAGGGCCTTCAACCGGGCCCTTTCCTATGCAGTCTCAGCGCCGTTGATGTACCATGTGGTGCACCCGGCCAGGGAGACGCCACCACTCTTGTCTGCAGGTCTGGCGGCAAGGTCTGCTCCAACTAGACCTCCTATGGACTCCCACAGCTTCTTGCCGGTGTCTGCCGCACCACCTGTTTCTTTGTTGGCCGAATCGGAACTCCCAGGTCCCTCGCTGGAAGACGTCAAGTCCTTTCTCAGTTTCCCTAATGTAGGGCTGGGCCCGCCTCCGCGTAACGTCAACAACTGTTGTGGATGATGGCCAGGTGCTCTTCATGTTTCCTGAGAGCCACCTTGTGGTGGTAATTGCGCATTGAGTATTCCTCATGTTCACTTTACTCTTCTGCATCTCAGTAGGTATTACAGTCATGAGGTTACAATAGCACATGGATGTACTAGTTAAGTGCGGTGTGGGCAGATGATAAGGGTCTTGGGAATGTATGGGTAAAGGTGTTGTGCCCACTGTGACCCATGTGGTCATCCTTGTCTGCAGGAGGGAAGTCCCGCCCCCTAAGGGCGCCCTGCATTAAACTACCCATAGCGGGATTATTGGGTAGCGGCCGCACCTCCCGAGCTTCATGGAAAAGGTATCCCCCCTGAGGAGAAGTGATGACACCTAGTGACTCGTCACACTGGACACACCCACTCATAATAAACATGTTTCAAGCAGGTCTGCCTTCAGCCACTTTATTTATAAGCACTATGCGTCTACTTCACTGATGTCCTGTTAAAACAAGCATTGGCAAAGCCAACAATTTTCCCTTGTGTATAAGTATTAGGCATTTGCCAGGCACTGCTATTATATGCCAAGGTGCTTGCACCATTTTGCAGCTGCTATCATTGAGCCAGACACGACTGCAGTGCCTGGCAGATGTTTTTTCCATGCCTACACAAAAGCCAAAACTGTTGGCATTGCCAATGTTTGTCTAATATGGAAGGAAAATATTCCAGGTATTCGCCCAATCATCATTTGGGATATTTGGGCTTTTCGGATGCATTACTCGCTAGCCGCTGAGAAAAGTACTGAAATATTCATCACACCTCTAGGGCAGCTTGCCCTTTAATGGTACAGACCGCTGAAACCCACAACACATTCCTTTGGCACCTGCTTTTGGGTACAGGAGCTCTGACCTCTCTCAGTGTGCAGGACTGATGGGCCCCAAAAAGTCAGAGGGCTGTGTGAGGGGTCAGAAATGTTAGGCGGACAACTTGGTAATGGTTTTTCACAAGAAGCCATTTTCATTAACTCATAAAAGTTTGACAAACGCCTCACTATCCCTAACCTAGCGAGGATTTTCCCTGCCTATCAAAATAAACTAAAGCAGAACACTCAAATAAAAAGGAATCTGTCCCTCACACTTCTATATACATCAAACTCATAAAGGGAATATATGGCAATTCAAATGTAATAAAAATAACAGTTCTACGTAAACCTAATAACTGTGTATCCTTGTAAGCTGGGTTGGATCCCCTTCCCCAGATTCAAAGCAGGATTTTCAATCAAAAGTTCAAATAGGAAAGTTCCGTTTTGTAGCCAAGTTCTGATCATAAAGTTCTTCTTGCTCCAAAAGTCTTTCACTTGGACTTTAATGAACAGTTCAATCAGACGACAAGTCTTTATCTCTCCTCTTATAGAAAGAAGTTCAACACAACTTCTTCTTGAGACACGAAAAAAATAATTCACAATACTTCTGCATCAACAACAATGTTTTGTCAGGAGGATTCCACAACAACCTATGAAACACTTTAGTGGTCTTGTCACTACTTCTTCTCCACAACCTTCAACCACAATACAGTACAATACTTTCTTCCTGGTCCACTAGCCTGCCAGGACTATCACTAAAAGGTCCTCTTGGAATACTCCCCTGCCAGGATAAAAGCTCCTAACCCTACAACAAGTACTCCGTGGTGAGGTTTCCTTTAAACCTTTTGGTAAAGTCTTTGACTTTCAACATCAAAATTCACAACTCCTTCTAGGAAAACATGATACATATTGGTGCTGTTACTTCCACTCTTGTATTTGCCACTCGCAATGCAGGTTATGACCCTCTCCTGCTTGACACTTTCTACCAGAAAGGCTTCTCTCCTGTCACTTCTGTTTTCCCACTTTCATATCAAATACCTGCTGACCATGGGCCTCATTACAAGCCTGGCAGTCTGGAAATAAGGGTGCGGGTAGCAGCATACCAGCACACTTTTCAGGCCGCCACACTACAAATATGCCTGCAGGGGCCGTTACTTCCATAGGTCTGACCTGGCAGGGGCACCGGCCCCTGCAGGCATGGTTTTCAAGGAAGCACCAACACCGTTAGCAATGGTGCCGGTACTTCCGTATCCCCATTCCTGTGGAATCCTACTGGACTCCACGGAAATTGGGACTTACAATTTTTCTGCCTTGTAATGTCCCAGTGGCACCAGGATATCAGGCGGTGGAACGATGTTACAAGTTCGATGGGTTACCACTGAACTCTTAATGAGGCCCCATGTTTCTTTATTACACTTGCCCCTATTTGACTTAGGCAATACTTGTTGATGCTTTGCTTAAATATTACCTCTTGCTCCCTCTGGCAATAATGGTTACAATATCTTTCTGCATTAATGTTCTCTTGTTATTTTGCCACTTGTAAATAAATGCTTTGAGGTATTGCCCCCTCTTTACTTTGGCAATGTTGGTTATAGTTAGCTTGCTTCAATATTGCCCCACCTTTACTTTGGCAATGGTGGTTATTGTTAGCTTGCTTCCGTATTGCCCCCTCTTTACTTCAGCAATGGTGTTGGCTTTGGTAGCAATGATTGTAACCTTCCTCTTCTGGTCTTTTTACAAAATTCTTATTGTGGCAATGTGACTTCCTTATTTTAGACCGGTATTCAAAGTTATCAGTAGCAAACGGTTGATTATGGAGCGTACCGAGATTAACCGACAATGGTAAACTCACTGGTTTCTACACACGTGTCTGCTCGATCCGCTGCCACTGCTCGTTCTGCCTCCTCTGCTGCCTCCTGCATGGCAGACTTCTTTGAGTTTCCTACGGCCCGTGCCAATCAGGAAAGGAGCTTTTCTTTTTTTTTGTTTTAACCATCTTTTTATTGGTTTTATACAAGCAATAAGACATTGTGGCATTATATTATATATGCCGGAAATGGCAATCCGTTGCTTGCTATTGCAGGGAACAATAAACAGAAACAGAAACAACAAGTCTGTAAAGTCTCAGTGTGGACGAAGGGGGGGGGGGAGAGGAAGGGTCCCGCAACAGGGGCAGGAGCCAGAGGTCGCTGTTTGCAGCTCGAGTTTAAATTTGGAGGGGACTGGATCTGTATGGCACTGAGCCTTCAGTGCTTCGTATAAGTTCTCGCTAGTGGGAGGGCTTGGGAGGGGAGGGCAGAAGTAGTCCCAGGCCCTTGTATTGTTGCTGCTTGCTTCCCGTGGCTGTGAATTTAGTCCTGTTCTTCCCACCTCCTCTTTAATCTTGCTTGTCCATCCATCGAAGAGTGGGAGGCTGTCTGGCCAGGCCTGGGTATTTATGTGTGTAGTCCAGGAATGGGGCCCAGGTTTGGAAAATGTGTCTCTGTTATTTTCTCGGCCGCTATTATGTCCCAACACTGTGCCCACCACATCTGGACTGCCGGTCCTTCTGGGTTTTTCCAGATGCTGGCCATTGCGATTTTAGCTGCCCTTTGCAGGTGGGTGCATAACTCTGCTCTGTGGCCCGACAGGGGGAATAGGCCCTCGCCGCTTGCTCAGAGTAGTACAGTACCAGTGCCCCATGGGATTGTGAGGCCCGTGATTGTGTTGACCTGATCTAGCACTGCTTTCCAGAATTGGGTAGCCTTAGGGCATGTCCATAGTAGGTGGTACAGCGTACCTTTGTCTGGACATCCTCTCCAACACAACGGGGGGATCGCGGGGTTACATTTATTGAGCATCTCTGGGATTCGATACCACCTGTAGCATTCCTTGAATGCCCCCTACGCATTTAGAACTTCTGTGCGCTCTGGTCCAGATGTGGTCCCAATCCTCAGGTTCAATGGGCCTCCCTATATCCCTCTCCCTTCTGTGCATGTATGGTTCCTTGCAGGCTGGATCGGTTCTGTCAAGAATCTTATAGAGGGTTGATATTCTTCCCTTGTGGGGTGTCGCTGTGAGGGCACGCTCCAATGCTGTAAGGTCTCTACTTCCCTTTTTTTCATGACACTGCTTGAAAGCCAGTGTGTAATCTCCGGAATTTTGAATTTCGCCTTGCAGGCTTCGAAGTCCAGGGGGTTTCCCTCTTCGAAAAAGTCTTGCACCTTCTCCAGTCCTCCTTCTTTCCATCTGTGAAAATTCTTACGGCTAGTGCCTGGCGAGAATTCCGGGTTCATCCAGATCGGGGTGAGTGGGCCTGTTGTGCTTCCGCATTTCCACAGACGCGCCGCTTTGCTCCAGTTCATAACTGTGTTTTTCGGTAGCTGAAAGAGGCCCCATGCCAGTTTGATCGCCGGGTCTTTTCCCAGGCGGCAGTGAGTCTATCGGAACTGGGCTCCAAGCCTCATCCAGCTCCAGCCAACCGGGTTTCGGAATGGCAGAGGTCCAGGCGAAGGCCTGCGAGAGCTGCGCTGCAAGGATATATCTAGCTACATCTGGTGCTCCTAGGCCTCCCACCGCCCGTCCTCGAAGAATAATACTCCTCGAATTTGTGGCTGCTTACCTTCCCATATATATTTCATGATGCTCCTTTGCAGCTTCTGTACGGCTTGTTTCGGAATGGTAACTGGCAAGGCTGAGCAGTGATAAAGCAATCTGGGAATTAGGTTCATCTTTAGAGCCGTGATTCTCCCAAACCAGGAGATTTCCTGTTTCTGCCAGCGTGTAAGGTCACTTTTGAGTTCTTTGAGGAGTGGCGGGAAGTTTGCTTTGTATATTCTATTGGGTATGACTGGTAGCTGGACCCCCAGATAGGGCAATTGTCTTTTCGCCCAAGGTATTCAATAGTCGCTTTCCAGCGCTACTGTCAGCGTCCGAGGCAGGTTGATACTCATCGCTCTGGACTTGGAGAGATTAACCTGGAATCCTGACGCCTCCCCGAATTCCTTCAGTTCCGTCCACAGAGCTTTCATGTACTCCTTGGGTTGGACCAGTGTTAAGAGGACATCGTCGGCATATAGGGTGGCTTTATAGACTTGTTCTTTAATTTCTAGGCCATGGATTGCTGTGCTGTGGCAAATTCTATTCACGAATGGCTCCATGGAGAGGGCAAAGATGAGGGGGCAAAGGGGGCATCCTTGCCTCGTGCCTCTTGTTATCTTAACTGTGTCAGATCTAGTCGCATTCATTCTGAGCCTGGTAGATGGGTGTTGGTAATTGGCTAGTGTCCATTTTATGAAATTATGGCCGAATCCGTAGTGCTTTAACGTTTCATGGATATAGCCCTAATCTAGCATACCAAAGGCCTTATGCGCGTCAAGAGATAGGACCATCATTTCCAAACCCTTTCTGTTGGCGCATTCGATAATATTTATGGTTCTCCTTATGTCGCGGGTGCTACGGCCAGGGATGAATCCGGTCTGGTCTGGGTGGATAACGTCTGAGAGTAGGGGCACCAGCCTGTTTGCTAGGATTTTCACAAATACTTTGGCGTCATTGTTCAATAGGGTGATGGGCCTGTAAGAGGCGCAGTGGCAACAATCCCTTCTGGGCTTCAGAATGAGCACAGTTAATGACTCCTCCATGGAGGGGGTGGTGGTTCCTGTCGATAGGAACGAGTTGAATAGGGCCGCCAGCTGGGGTGCGAGGATGTAGGAGAACTTCTTATAGAATTGGGCCGTGAGCACGTCTGGTCCTGGGCTCGAGTGTTTCAGTGTTGAGATAACCTTGCTCACCTCTTCCGCAGAGATAGGGTCTTCTAGGACATTCAGTTGAGGGTGCGGAGGGTCAGACTCGACTCCCGCTAAATATTGGGACTGTGCGGATTTCGTCATTGGGGGCCCTGTCACAATTCCCTTATGGTGTGCTGTCATGATTTCCAATTACTCTGCGTTGGAGTGGCGAAGAGTCCCTTGGCAATCCAGGAGGTATTGAATGTTATTTCTCGACTGCAGCTTTTTAGGTTTGTGGACCAGGAGCCGGTTTGCTTTATTACTATTCACATAGTAGAATTGCTTGGTGTAGGTTAATGCTGTGGTTGCCTTGTCCGCTAAGTGCATTTCTAGAGTTCTTTTCACTTTTTGGAGTATGCGGCTTGCTTTCTTGTTTTGGCCTTGTTTGAGGATGCGTTCCGCCTCTGCTACCTCCGCTTCGAGCCTGTCCTGCTGTAACTTGTTCAGTCATCAGAGCCGTGCTGTGCTGCCGCCTGCGACACCCCTAATGACTGGCTTCATTGCGTCCCAGATGATCGATTCCGGCGTGTCCCTGGTGGTGTTCTCCTTGAAATAGTTCTTGAGGGCTTGTGCGATTTCCGTTCTGATAGCTATGTCTGTTAGGATGTCGTCTTGTAGCCTCCAGTATCGCAGGGCCGGTTCGGGCAAGCCTTGTACCCTTAGTTTCATCGTGATCGGGGCATGGTCCGATAGAGCTCTGTGTACTATTTGAATGGATTTGACGCAAGGGATGAGAGCACTGGAAAGGAGCAGCAGGTCGATCCTTGAGTGCCCCAGGTGGGCGTGAGAGAAGAATGTGTAATCTTTCACCCCTTTCACGCCTGTGTTGGAAAGTCTCCATATGTCTATGGTATCGGTTTCCCTCAGAAATTCTGCCATGGCGAGAGCCTTGCCGAAGTCCTCCTTTGTTGGAGGGAGCGTTTTGTCCAGGCTCGGGTCTGGTGTTAAGTTGAAATCACCACCCATTATTAAATGGCCCTCAGTAAAGGTTATGAGAAAGGGAAGGAGATTGCGGAGGAATAGGCTTTGCGCAACATTCGGGTCGTATATTACGGCTAGAGTGATAGGAAGCTCTACTAGGAGGCCTTTCAATAGTAAATATTGCCCCTCTGGATCTCTTTTGACAGTGATTTGTGTTAGTGGCATGTCTCGACTTAGTAATATGGCTACCCCTCGCTTCTTTTGTCCCGCAGAGGCAAAATAGTGTCTTGGGAATCGTTGAAAGGTGATGCGCTTTTCGTCTGTCGCAAGGAGGTGCGTTTCTTGTAAGCAGACGATGTCGGATGCTAGCTGGGAAAGTCTGTGCTCCACGGATTTCCTTTTATGAGGGGCGTTTAGACCCTGGACGTTCCAGGTCGTCACTGAACGTTTACTATCCGGCCTGACCATTTGTGATTAAGATGATTGAAGGATTTGTCCTGCCCCCATTGGATTGCGGATCCCCAGTCTCCCCCTCCTCAGTGGGAGGAGAGGCCATTGTTGGAGTAGTATTGCTCTGAAGAACATCCTCCCTCGAGATATGTGACTTGCTGAATGTCTCCCCTCCCCTTCTTGCTGTACCCCTGGTTCCCCCCAACCCCATCCCCCCAGCCATAATAAAGAGGAGAAAAGAACAGGAACATAAACAGAAACAAAAACAAAAACAGGTATTCCGGACCAGCTTTATACCAACGGGGCAGTTGGCTGGGCCACAGTTACTAGTTCGGTAAGAGACCCGTGGGTCTCCCGCTGTATCGGTGAAGTTGCAGCAATGTGGGTTTGAGTTTCAATTGTTCCTTTGGCAACTGGTGTTGTTGCCAGTGGCTGACTCCAGTGGGGCCTCAGGGGGCTAGTCTCTTTGTGCAGTTCTGGCTTCCATCCCAAGGATCCTTGGGGGATGATGCAGAATTCCAGAGGCTCCCACCCAGGGAGCTTCAAGCAGCCCAGTTCAACGAATATGACTTACAGCGAGGATACCTCAGCGCTGGAGGGAAGCTTCAACGGTTATTCTGTGTTCTCCTTATGGCCGGCGGGCCACGCACTCTTCGGCGACCCTCCACCTGGGAGCAGGCGCAAAGGGGTTCCCTCTCCGCCCCCTCAAGGATTGGGTTTGAGCTCCCGGAAGAACTCCTCTGTATCAGGGTTCATGAAAGATTCAGCTTCTTTCGGGGAGAGGATCTGCCATGGTTTACCTTCCCACGTTAAGGCAAGGGCAGTGGGGCAATTCCAGCGGTAAGTCATTTTCTGCTCACGCAGCCAATCAGTCATGGGCCTGAGAGTTTTTCGTTTTGCCAGCGTGGATGCTGCTAAGTCCTGGAAGAGGGAGATTGATGCATCTCGGAAGTGGGTGTGCCTTGCCCTGTGCACTCGGTCGAGCTCCAATGGGGAGTCGTCTGGGAGGGTGATAATGAAGCGGAAGAGGTCATTTACGTAGGCTGGGAGGTCTTTCTCCGAGATCGACATTGGAATTCCCCGTAGGTGGATATTATTATGCCTAGAGTGGTTTTCTGCATCTTCTTGTTTGGCCTCTAGTGACTCACACCTGGATTGTAGGGCTCTGATTATATCTGCCCCTTCTCCGATCTCAAAGTTCTGTTCATACAGTGTGGTCTCGATTTCTTCCGTTCTTGATTCGATCTCCCCCACTCGCTTGTCCAGCCTTGCAATGTGACTCTTTCCTTCTTCAGTTCCTTTCTGGAATTCTTTGGTGAGAGCCGATAGGAGTTCTTGCAAGTCCGATTTTGTGACCGTTTGGGCCGCCATGGCTGCCTGGCTCTCAGGCGGGTTATTTCCTGTCCCACCCTCGGTGTGCTCGCTTCTCTTGCTTTTTTCCCCCATAGGTGTTGTTAATAGCGCTGTTATGTCTGTTTGCTTCGTCGCTTTGGTGGTCTTGGCATACTAATAAAGATTACCCCTGCTAGCTGCGCAGGTAGTATTAATTGTATTAAAGACTAGGAGGTGAGCATTATGCTTCAACTTCTTTATTTACTACCCTTCAGCAGTTTCAACAAACTATCTCAATCAATAACAAAGAAATGTCCATATGACTTTCACTTTAAACTACAAATCCCAAAGTCTCTGTAGTCCTTCTCTCTCTCCAGTTCAGCTATGACCATATCCTGTTCCTGAGCTCCTCCTCTCTTTTACGTGCTCTGACTGTCCTGTAACCAAAACTTCTCGTCCCACCAACCGAGCAAGGACATCTTGAACTCCAACATAACAACTTCACGATGGCTGAACACTCGCCTTCCTTTCTAGGCCATTCCCTCAATTGTTCTTCTGCTCTTCACCTAGGGAAAACATAAACAGAATATCAGGGTGGAATCTAGTTTGTCATCATAATCATGCACAATCACATATCATATGATTATCAAACATTCGTGGGTGGGATCTAATGCTCGCCTCCTAGTCTTTAATAGAATTAATACTCCCTGCGCAGCTAGCAGGGGTAATCTTTATTCTATGACAAGACTGGAGGCGAGCATTATGCTTGTTCGAAGCTGTCCCAGTACTGCACTCGCTATACTCTCCGTCGGTTTAAAATAAAATTCTCTGAATGTGCGATCATTCGCCCAGTCTGCTGCTGCCATAATATCTTGCAAAGGAACCCCTGTCCTATATGCTTTGGGCGCCATGGCCCCTCTCACTGAATGCGCGCCATACCGCTGTAAATCAATCCCTGCTGCTAGCATTACTTCTCTGACCCATCTCGCTATGGTAGCTGTCTTTACCGCTTGAAAAGGCTTCCTGCGCACTATTAACAACTGACTTGTACTCATCACTCTATTCTCTGCCGTCCTGGCCTCGTATTCCTTGATGCAACTAGCTACGCACCATTTGGCATTATTCGGAAAATAGGGAAAGTGCACTGTGGATGTACTTGATTTTGTCCTTTGTACCACCACGAAGGTCACTCCTTCTGGTCCAAACGTCCTTCTATTAATCTCTAGTGCTTTAACATCTGACACTCTCTTACAGGATATGAGACATAACAGCATTGCTAATTTGCCCGATAACTGCTTGAGAGACAAATATCTATTCACCGGCCAGCTTTCTAATAATTTCAATACTCTCGTAACGTCCCATAGCACTGTATATCTGGGAACCGGTGGCGCTTTAAACTTAGCTCCTCTAATGAGCCTACAAACTGCTGGATGTTCACCCGCTGGCACACCTTCAATCGGTACGTGACCTGCGGAAATCGCTGATCTGTACACTCCAATAGTGCGGAATGCTTTCCCATCTTGCAGCAGTTGTGCTAGAAAATTTAATATGGCCACTACAGGTGCAGAAATGGGATGAAAACCTCTCTCTCTACACCAATTCGTCCACCTGGCCCAAGCTGCGTCGTAGCTCCTCCTAGTTGATGGAGCCCAGAGTTCGGCAATAAGTTCTGCTGCCTGCATCGAAATGCCTGGCAGTTCCCATCGTCTCCTGATACCCTGCATGCGATGAGCGGGAGTGTCCCTCTCACTCTCAGAGGATGACACTGCCCAACAGGGTCCGTGAGCAATTGCTACCCTTCCGGGAGGATTCTCGGCAGATCTATCAATCGTTCTATCAGCGTTGGGAACCACACCTGACCTTTCCACAATGGTGCTACTAGCACTAGCTCCTCTCTCTCCCTTCCGACACTTCGCCAGCACTCTGCTCAGCATCATGAACGGAGGGAAGGCATAATGTGTGTCGCCTGCCCAGTCTTGCAAGAATGCGTCTGTGCCTTTTGCATCTGGGTCTAGCCTCCAGCTGAAGTAGCTGGGTATCTGAGCATTGAGGCGAGACGCAAATAGATCTGTGTGTAATGGACCCCATTTCTGATCCAGAATCTGAAACACTGCTGGATCTAGCATCCAATCGCTGGAGTCTGTGAGGTATTGGGAGTTCCAATCGGCTATCACATTCAGTGCCCCGGGTAAGTATTCCGCTGTCACTGATGTCCCCGTCCTCAGTCAATAATGCCAGAAATCGTTCACTAGCTCGGCTAACATCTTGGACTTCGTCCCTCCTAAGTGGTTTATGTAACGCACTGTCAATACGTTGTCCATCTTTAGCAGGACGCAAGACTTCACTCTGTCTCTCGTGAATGTCTTTATCGCGAAGGAGCCTGCTAGAAGCTCTAAGCAGTTTATGTGCAGGCTCAGCTCCTCTGCGTTCCATTTCCCTCCAGTTTGCAACTCTCCGCATCGCACCCCCCTTCCTAGGCGGCTGGCGTCCGACTCTATCACGAGGTCCGGCCGGTCCCCGAATATGGCACGCCCATTCCAGGCGTCCATATTCTGCAACCACCATTCCAGCTCTGTGATAGATTCCTGATCTAGCGGTATCAATTGATGATATCTCAACCCTTGTTGCAGGTGTTTGATCTTCAATCTTTACAAGGCTCGATAGTGTAAGGGACCTGGAAAAATGGCTTGTATGGAGGCTACTAGGAGGCCCACAATTCACGCTAGAACTCTCAGAGAAATCACTCTCTTCCCTAAGCATGCTCTGATCTCTCTCTTGATATCTCGGATCTTCCTTGCCGGAAGCTCCAGGGTGGCTTTCCAGGACGAAGCCGAGAAAGTCCAGCCTCTGTGCAGACTTTGTATCCGACTTCTTTGTGTTCACTAGGAAACCCAGTGACAGTAACAGGTCTAGTACCCACTGTGTCTGATATTCCAGTGCCCCTCGATCTTCCGCTAGAAGCAACAGATCGTCCAAGTATATAATCAGCCGAATTCCTTTTTCTCGGATGGCTGCGGCTACTGGTTTCATCAGTTTCGTGAACACCCAAGGCGCTGACGCAAGCCTGAATGGCATAGTCTTGAATTGCCGAAATTGTCCCTTCCAGCGAAAGGCCAGGAATCTCCTGAACTGCTCCTGTACTGGGACTGTAAGGTAGGCGTCCTTTAGATCTAACCTGATCAGCCAGTCTCCCTCTCTCAGGGAGTCTCTGAGCTGATGGATCCCTTCCATCTTGAAATGATGGTAAACTATCCATCTGTTCAGTTCCTTCAAATTTATTACTGGGTGTACTTTCTCCTTCCTGTGAACGAGAAACATGTTGCTGAGAAACCTTGGGGCTCTGGGGCATCTTTCTATGGCTCTCTTCCTCACTAAATGCTCTAATTCGGTATCGAGGGCCGCTTGCTCTGCTTTCACTAGGCGCGGGCGTTGAGGTACTCTTGTCTGCACTGGGTCTTGAATGAACTCTAGCTGCAGACCTCTGACGGTTTGCAAAATCCAAGCATCGCTGGAAAGCCCGCGCCAGCTTTCCCAGAACATATTCGTTCTCCCTCCCACCGGAGGGTAGGTTATTCCTCTTACCTGGTGTGAAGCCTTGGCCTCGTCCAAAACCTCTGCCTCGTCGCCCTCTGGAATTGCGACCTCTATCTGGGAAGAACGAGTCTTGTTGCCTGTTCTCCCAGTACTGGGCCCTGTGATTCGGGGTCTTCTGCCTCCTTGTTGGCGACCGGTCGAGCGACCCTTGTAACGACCGGTCCCGGCAAAAACTCTCTGGGGGAAGATCTTACGTATGGATGCTTGCGCTTTCTCCAGCGAGGTGTATGTGCCTACAAAGCGGCCCATCCCCTTCCCGAAAGTCTCACCAAACAAGAGGCCTTAGGCTGCTTCCCCAGCCTCATAGGATGCCAGGTCACTGAGCTTCGGGTCTATCTACAGAAGCAACCCCCTTCTCCTCTCGGAGGCTATAGCGCAATTCGCGTTTCCTAGGAGGCAAACTGCCCTTTGCACCCATCCAGCTAGGGCCTCTGGGTTCACCTCTTCGCCTGTGTCCCTCGCCCTTTCAGCCAAGTCCATGATCTTAGCGAGCAGACCGACTAAATCCAGGACTTTCTCCTGGCAACTCTTCCATGACCTATCAATCCCTTTAAGGGGGTCCTTATTGGTCTTTGAAACAAAAATGAGCATCTTTGGATCCAATTCGGGGGCTTCCGCCACTTTCCCCGGCAAGCCTGGTCGGGGCATTCCGCTCGGAGCCGCTGACGCACTTCCTTATCCAAAGATTTTCTTAGCCTTGCTGTCATATACTGAGCCACTCTTGAAGAAGGCTGCCAGTCGGAAGATCTCGGGTTTCGGATGGTATCCGGGTAGAACATATCGTCCTGCTCCTCATCGAGGTGCTTCTCTTAGCAGGCTTTCTTTCCCCCGCTGGCCTTTGCCCACTCTTCATCGACTGGTTCCTCCGGCTCTTGAGGGGACAAGTCCCCTTCCTCTGGCTCTTCTTCCAAGCCTGGGTCATCATCTCCTTCATTTTCCTCCCCAGGAGAGGGGGTCATGAGGTCCGGCACGGCCTGACGCTCCAAATATGCTTTCTTAAGCTTCGCGAAGGCGTCAGCGAACTCCGGGGGCTTGTCTTCCGCCCCATCTGTAGGGCCCTGGGGGTATGCAGAGGCTTTCCTCTTGCGGGCCTGAATACTCCCCTTAGACCCTGTTCCAGAGGGTTCAATGGGCAAGCTGCGAGTCTTCTTGGTGCTTTCCTTAGGCTGGTGAAGTATAGCTTCCAGTGTCTCTAGCCTTTCCTGTAAGGGTCTCACCCCTTGAGCCACAGCATCTACTAGGGAATTCCCCAGCACCTCCTTAAAACTTGCAGCCAAGTCTAGGGACTTCTCCTCCTCACTCCACTCGAATTCCGACATGATAAGGGGTGCTGCGTGCCTTAATACCTGAGTGCAGGTGTCTTTTGCTGCCCACTTCCTGGTAGATGCTCCTCAAAGACGCTTTGCACGTCTCTATATATATTATTATTTTTTTTTTTTTGTTTTTTTTTTGTGTGGCTGCACCGGACTCCTCTTAATATGCAATGCCACTGGTGGCCTGTGAGTCTTTAGATTGTATCAGAAGGCCGTAGCCTCGTGCGTGGGTGCTCGCTAGCACTGTTTTTTAAATTTAAATCACGCTTTTTTTCTTTTTTTTTTTTTACTGTTGCGGGATGATCCCGCTCCTGCTGCTCCTTCTGAGGATATGCACGCCCTCGCTTGCTGGGCACTTCTCACGCGAGAGGGGAAATCCGGATGCGTAATAGCTTACAGAGCTTGTACCGATCGTACTAGCTCCCTTCCTCACTGCCACTGCTGCATCGCGTAATGAGTGCAACGCGGCTCGGTGCTCTGCAAGCTCTGCCCCACGAGGGTGGGGGGGAAGTCCTCCGTGTTGGCCTTCTGCGAGGGCTTCAAGCGCTCGACGCTCAGCCCCGCCTCCACAAGGGAGGGGGTCCGCCGCAGCACGTCCGCTCCCCGCTGGAGTGGGGAGAGGCCCGAAGGAGCTCCACGGCCCGGTGGAACACCCCTGAAGTGCCGGGAATATGGCACGGGGCTAGCGGCTGTCAGAGCTCCCGATGCTGCCACGAAGCAGCTAATTAGCTTGCGCTAGAAGCTACGCGAACGCGGCGGCTGCCGCTCCCGAATCGAACCGAAGTTCTACTTAAACACCCCTTACAACTACTAAAGTCTGCAGTCACTGTAACTACACTAAACACGCAGTGCAAACTTGTGGTGGAGATATATTAATCCCCAATATAACCAAATCCTACGCTAATGCTACCTAAACGCACATTATCTGAGAGGTAAAAAGAAAGTCACTTATCTGCTTGAAGAGCAGTAAAAGAAGAGGGGGAGCTCAGGAACAGGATATGGTCACAGCTGAGCTGGAGAGAGAGAAGGACTACAGAGATTTTGGGATTTGTAGTTTAAAGTGAAAGTCATATGGACATTTCGTTGTTATTGATTGAGATAGTTTGTTGAAACTGCTGAAGGGTAGTAAATAAAGATGTTGAAACATAATGCTCGCCTCCAGTCTTGTCATAGAATTCAGTTTACCCTAATCCGGGTCAAATAGGAGAGGAGGGAATGCGCAGATGGGGCTCTCCCCGGTGCTCACATGGTGCTGCACCCCTCGTTGAACATAGAAGGAGGATCTCGTGGGCCCCTCAAGTTATTGGCTCGCCGCCGCAAGATGAATTGTAGTGGTAGTTGGCACACACGGTCCAGGAAGCACCCGGTAGCACGATGTGGGGATCCAGACCCTCCTCTGTAGTACAGGCCTCTGATTGTAGCAGTTAGTGCCGGCTCCCTCCTTGTTTATAGCTGGTAGTCCTTAGGAGGTGCAGCTTGATCGAGGGGCTCCGACAGTCCGGAGCTCTATGGGGTAGCAGGTATATTCTACTTCCTTAGGGCCAGGGCCTCCTCCGAGCTAATGATGGTGGTGCCTGGGGGTGCCTGACAGTTCTTAATGGGAGAGAGGACCAGCACTGGGAGCTTCAAGCTTGGGTGACCCCCCAGAGTTTGCCGGTAGGCCCTAGGTGTATGGAGCGCCTCGAGACATGGGCGAGCCTGCATGCCGGAGTTTGCAGCCTTGGTCTAGGTTGCTAGGGAGCTCAGGGTGACGTTGCGAGTCTCTCTGGCCCTGGAGAGGATGGTATGCAGGGGACTCAAGAACTCCCGATCACCCAAGGCAGCCCCCAAGCGGGTGCGGCAGGTGCCGCCTTACCTTGCGCTGGGCTGATGGGGGAGCCATACTCTCCCCAGGGGTTGGCCCTAGTCCGCCGACTCGTTCGAGGCTTGGCGCAGTTTTCGCTTGTTACGCTGAGGCCCGCTGTTGGGTGGTGGAGGGGTTGGTGGGAGGGCGCCACCTGAGGTCAAAACCTTGGTCCAGCCGTAATTATGGAGGGTGAGTGGGGGCCTTTCAATTTGTGCACTTATTCTCCAGGCCCGCTTCTGGAGCGTCATAGGGCAGCACGTTTGGGTGACCGGACTCTGAGCCCCCGGCCCCGCTGGATGTTGACTGAATTATGGGGGTGGGTGCGGGGAGGACAGCAGCCGTATCTGGCCCTCACCTTGCTGTAGCTCCACTGCGCGGCCCTAAGAGCCCCGCAGCCTCAGAGATCACGCGCTGCAGGCTGATGCCCGCTCGGCATGGAAGGCGTGGCCCACGGGCAGCTGTTCTTTTACTGCGTCTGCCGCTGCTGGAGGGGCGATGATGCGGAGAGGAAAGGAGATTCCGAGCGTAGAGTTCGTCAGAGCCCCTGGGGGTTGATCTGGTTGCCTTCAGTGGGACCCCACGCCGCAGTGAATGAGAGTAGGGTCGATTCAGGAAGAGGTGGAGATGAAGGGGACCCCCGCCACATTACGCTGGGGTGTTGCTACCAAGGCTGCTTGATTTCTGCATGATGCAGCATGCGGCTTGTGGAGCTCCGTAGCTTTGCTGGTACTGCCGTTGGCGCCTTGGTGTAGGGGCGGGAGAGGAGGCAGATCCCGGGTGGCAAGCGAGCTCCGTGTCGGGCTCTCTGCAGTTGCTTCATCCCACCGGCAGAACGGGATGTCGGACAGCCTCAGACAGGGGTGGGATAGTGGGGGCCATCGCAGCGTGATGTCAAGCGGTTGACTCTGTGTAGGGCGCCCGCCTCAGGCCGCCTTCAAGCTGTGGGAGCGTCCGCCACTTTGTCACCCGCACTCCCTCCGTCTTCCCTGCCACTTCAGGACCGCCGAATTCACCGTTTTGGATCCCGTAGAGAGTTAAGGGTTGGCCAGAACGTGCCACCACTCTTCATCTTCAGCCTGAGCTGTGTTTGGATGTTGGAGCTCAGTCTTCACCGGTGCATAATAGATGGTAGCGTGGCACCAGCCGGGAGCTCTCACAGAGCCATTCCGACCGCCATGGCTCCAAGCCACGCCCCCGAAAGGGGCTTTTCTTGCGCCTGGTGTACACCTGGCTAGCCAGCCACCGGGACAAAGCATGTAATCAGGAGAGCCTCTCTCTCCATGGGGCAAACCTTCTACTACCCGCTGCACAACCTCTGCAATTAATCAATCAGGACCGTCATCCGCTCCAAAGATAACAGCAGCTCCGTTCCCTTCTTTCTGCTGCTGCAACTTCGACTGGTGGTCTCTACAACTCCACCTTCTGGTTCTAATGGCCTGCACCTGAGGGGGCCTTATATATTCAAATGTCCAGCTCAGGTGAGCGTCATTAGAACCACTAGACTGCACCCTGTAGTTTAGTGTCTCAGAGTCCCTCTTCCTCGTCCCAGCACATATGGCTTGTGGGACTTGAAGTCCCCAGTGTTCTGATTAGCTTTGTTTTCAGAGTTTTCAATTCTACAATATGCCATTAAGATTGTAGGGTCTCTAGGGACATTATTAATGAGGTTCTTCCAGTTTTCCTGACCTGATTCCCCCCTACTGTGATCCTCCCGCAGAACACCTCCCTCAGGGTCAGGATCAGAACTCGTCTGTCTTTCCCTGGCCACATGAGATGGGTCCCAGGACAAGGGTTTCTAGGGTAATCACCTCTGAAACATCACAGATGGGATTCACAAAGGAGTGTGACAACTGGTCTGAAGAAGAGTCTGGAGTATTTGGCACCAGAGCACTTGAAGCTGCATGGTTTGACAACCAGTTCCAAAAAGGTGGATTACACTAACAGTATGTTATCTGCCCAAAGCAAGGTGGCATATATGAACTTATGGGTCACAAAAGGGATTATGCATTCAATCTACAAGTATAAAAATAACTCCTGCTTCTCTTCCCTTGCTGCTTTTAGGCCCTACATTTCAGTTATTGCCATAGTTTTGTTATGGTTTAGAGTCTTGTTACAGCTTCTCTCAGAGCTAATGTAGTCTCTTACTGCTGTTTTCTGTCTCTTGTTTCTCAGTTTCCCGCAGGAATCCTGTGATATGCTTGGTGACTTCGGGCTACTGACATCACCAACATTACTACTGTGTCATGTCTTTCTGTTTGTATTCATTGGGAGGTACTTTTGTGTAAGGACTTTTCCTTCTCTTTGTCTTAGGCGCCCATTCCTATGAGATTTCTGTTTTCCCCTGTTTTCATTTGTAGTGAACTGGGTGGCTTCATGTTAAGATGGATTTCTAAAGTCAGCGCTGGGGTGAAAGATGTTATGAGGCGACCCTAGTTATGGTGACCAGGAAAGACTCTGAGAGGCTAGCCAAAACTCAAACAAGGTAGTGGATGAGCAGTCAAGGATAGTCTCAGGAAACATGTACAAGTGGTCTATGGCTACAGAGAGTCCACAGGGCAACACTCAATAAATCAAGTTACACAGTCAATGTACAAAAATACAGTAATGTTTTATGCCTTTAAGAACACACTGCAAGATGAAAATCACAGGTAAGTATTGCACCCAAGAACCGTATGACATACATTACTCACCGTAATCATATGTCTGGTGCTTGTATCTTCTTACATTCACATGCTGTGCATATAGTCCGACAGCTAGTGGTAATCGCAGAGTATTCCATCTTTTTTCGAAGATCGAAAAGGGACGTCGACATGGGCGTGACTGTAACATATCCCTAACGTGACTTGTTGTGTACCAAAATCCATCACGCGACGAGGTCCCCCTGGTTGTTTTTATTCTACCGCCACGGAGCCTGACAGAATGCGAGTAAGTACAGAGAAAGAAGATGTAAGATGTCTATGTTCCTTCGACTCCAAGGGAGTAGGAAGGGTGGGCGCATGTGAATCTAAACAGATACAAGCACCATAAATGCAGTTATGGTGAGTAATGTATATCTTCTGATGCTTGTGAATATGCTTAGAAACTCATGATGTGCATAGGCTAGCAAGCAGTACCAGGAGATGGTGGTGGGATGAGTGAAGGAACAGTAGCAAAGAGATGTCTTAGCACCGCTTATCCCACCTGAGAATCAGACTTAGAGTGTCTAGGTCATTCCGAGGTTGGAGGTAAGGGATAAACGATGCCAGTAAAGGATTACCGGCATCGCTTACTGCTCCAGGCTATTCCGACAAGCCAAACCGCTATTAGCGGCATCATAAATAACGGTGCCTCTATTAGCGGCATGGGCAAGGGCACGCGGGCCATCATACTGGCAATAGCGGCATGCCGTAAACTGGAGGAGATCACAAGTGAAGCGGACATGCAAATACCGGCATCATGAAGGCGTTAAAAGTGGTTTCCGACATGCCGTAAATACCGGCAACTCTGACCAACCATAAAATGCCATGTGCAGTGTTCCCAACTGCCACAGGTGCACACCATCAGCACAGATAAAGGCAATGGAGTCTGGGCCTGACCAAAAGGAGCCCACCCACACACCACACCCCTTTCCACACCAAGATCAATCCAATAGTAGCATCAACACTTCAGCTGGAGGAAATGCATGCATTGCAACACCAGCAACAACACCAATGCCAACAGCAGGCACCACAGAGGAGACGCAGCAAGAGAAGGAGCGTGAGACAGGCCCAGCATGCCCCACCAGTGCAGCCAGCGTAACCACGCATGCAGCCTCCAATCCCAAACATCAGAGCCAGTCCCTCCAACCCAACCCCGCAGCACAACCACACCCTGTACCGTCTGGACCGGGACACCATCAACACCATTGTGGACATAATACACGGTTGTCAGCCTCATTGAAATACGCACCGCCATCCCCCCTCTACTGAAGGTAACGTCGGTGCTCCACTTCCTTTCCACAGCCACCTACCAGCACACAGTGTGGTACATGCATGGCAAATCACCACCCTCATTCACTTGCAACCTGAAGCAAGTGCTGGATGCCCTCCTCAAGCACACAACAGACTACTTGTCATCAGGTGCAGATGGAAGGCAACGCAAGCTAGATCATCACACATTGTTGTGCCCGATATCCCGGATCAACCATAGGAATGCTGCATATCACCATGGGAAAAATCAGAGCAGAATGCCTAACATTGAAGAGCCTACTGCCAACGCTCCCCAACAGAAAATCCTACAGAACACAACACATCACTAAATTTACACACAAACACAGCTGTATGCGTACACAATGCATGAGCTACAATACAGCAGAGCACACCGTGTATCATCTTGAAGATGCAACCCACACCATTATTCCATGGCACAGGACACATTGAGGGCCTACAAATGGCATCCATAAAACCGGGAAAATGTGCATGTGACCAACGATAATCTGCCAACATGTGTGACTAGTACAGCTGTCCATCATCAATCGACTGACATATAGCTTTTAATGCCTCCCATGCAGGTGAAAGTGGCTATCCCTTGATGCCATGGCTCATTACCCCTGTCCGAAACACACAGTTCAGGCATGAGGAGGACTACAATCGATCCCACACCCTTACCCGTGTGGTCACTGACCAGACCTTTGGCCTGTTGAAGGCATGGTTTTGCTGCCTTAGGCCGTCAGGTGGGGCACTCCTCTACAGGCATGAGAAGGTGGCCAAGACCATCATGGCATGTGTTATGCTACACAACATGTTTATCCGACGCAACATGCCCCTGACCCCTGACATTGAACTGCTACCACCTGGTGATGATGAACGGGATGAAGAAGAAGTGGCTGCACATCATTGCGGTGCCAATGCACAGGAGGAACGTGCTGTGAGTCAGTCAGTGATTGCACAATATTACTGACAGGCATGGCTGCAGAGGGTGACATGATATTCTGACAGAGACCACTGGGTGTGTGGGTACATGCACACTATGCACTGTATATGAATAAATGACACATGCGCAATGATGAATGTCCACTCCGGTCTTGCTTTTGACACAAAGGGTGTATTAAATATAACAATGATAACAATAGTGCAAAAACCCTCCACCACGCTCCCCTCTCACCCCACCACAACTCCGCCACACACACTCACCCCCCTCTCCCTCCCCCCACAGCTCCCCCACACACCCTCAACCTCCTCCCCCTCCTCCCCCTCCCCCCACAACTCCCCCACACACCCTCACCCCCTCGCCTCACAACTCCCCCACACACCCTCACCCCTCCCCCTCCCCCTCCCCCCACAACTCCCCCACACATGTCCCATCAAGTCTCCAATGCCTACATGAGGCTGCCCTGACTATCAATTCGCACTCCCTGGACCAGGTGGCGGCATGTCTTGCCGGCGCAGGGTGCGTGATGACCTGGGTCGAGCTAGACGATGACGGTGTGGCCGCCTGCTCGAATTGGGTAGCCGGACGCCCTGCCTCCATGGCATCAGCTATGCAGCCTAGTACCTGGCGGAGGGCGGAGACCTCCTTGCAGAGGCGGCTAGTGCTTTCGGCAAATATTTAGGCAATGGAGGGTTCTCAGGGATGGACCAGGCTAGAGAGGCGATGTTCTCCCGCCACTCCTGCCTAGCCAGTGTGTTGTCCTCAACGAACTGCCGCACAAGGGCAGTCAGCTGTTCTGCACGCTGCGGCCCTGCGGGTGCACTTGTGGAGGTTGATGGTTCCTGGCTGTCCTGCTCAGCCTCAATACTCGGCAATATGGGACTGAAGTGCCCTTCCATTTGCTCCTGCCCAGACTGCTCCAGGGTGGTGGCGTGGTCTGTTTCAAGGGAGGATATTTGGAGGGATGCCAGTGGACTGGGCGTGCGGAGCACTTCTGATGCATCGTCCTCATCGGGCACCCATACCTCATCCTGTGGGTCCTCCACAGCTTGGGGTGCTGTGGCTACCACCTCCCCAGCCAAACTTGACTCCTCAGAGTGTGGTGCCTCAGCTGAATCCTCAGGCTGGCCAATGGGAGTTGGTGCTTAGGCCTCTACGGCCCCTGGCGGCACCGGTGTACTGGCAACCTGGGGTGTCTTGCATGGTGGTGCACGGCGGCCCCTGGGTTGTCCCTTCGAGGTCGAAGGGCGGTTGGCATCATCCCAGGACCTCTTCCGGGGTGTGGTCTTCGCGGGGGTTGCGTCCTGCCCATCGCTATCATGGTCGGAGCCTGTGGGGGTCAATGAGAGGGACGGCATGAGTGATGTTTTGATAGGCATCATACATATATTTGGACAATTGATCATCCACACAATTGAGGGTAATAGGCATTTGAGTTTGGATGAGCACGTTGTTTGATACATGGGTGGGTTATGCAGGCATACGTCAGGGTCACGTTGGCCAAGAGCTATCCTATCTGACATGCATATTTGTTGGGGCCTGTATGCTGTGTGACTTATGGCATTTACATCTTTGTGTGGTATGTGTCAGGTACAGCATTGCCTTGCTGCAGGCATCTGCATGTGTCTGTGATGCGTCCGCCTACTTTGCTGGGAATGTGTGTGTGTTGGACCATGGCTTGCCTCTTTGGACTGACATATTGGTTGACTTTCATCAGACTCTGCATTACAGTGTTTTCTTAGGACACTCACCTCCATCGGCCGATGTGACGCCACACTCCATCTCGCTGACACCTTCTATCCCCTCCATTCCGATCATGCTGGCGCAGATGTCCTCCCATGGGGTGAGCTTGATGGGTGAGCTGGGACATCCTCCTGTTGCCATTGCCTGGCTCCTATTGACGGAGAGTATGTTTCTTACTCTGAGTCGCAAGTCGTCCCAGCGCTTACGACAGTCTTTGGTGGTGCATGGAGTGTTTCCAACAGCACTAACTTTCTGTGCCACAAGTGCCCAAATCTCCTTTTTTTTAAGATGGCCTCCCTCTTCATGCTGTTGGCAAAGCCAATCCCAGCATGCTCCTGCAGTGTCCCAGCTAGCATCTCCAACTCATCCTCGTTGAATCTCTATTTGCGCTGGCGGGCAGCTCCCTTAAGGGCCTTGGGCATTGTGGTGTGTTTGGAGAAGGTTTTCTGACAAACAGCAGAGTCCCACAGGTCCTGTGGGCTGAGGATGGCAATGGATTGTGTTTTTAAAGATGGCCGCCATGCTCCTTCCCGTTTCTGTGTGATGACGCTACTTCCGGTTCTGCTTATTAACGGTGACCGCTAATAGCAGTCACTGCCATTAGCGGTCACCGCTAATGCCGCATCGGTTCATGCCGGTAGTGCTATCTGCGCTATGCATGATGCCACTCAGGGCATTTTTCATGCCTTTAACGGCATGGCGGTAATGCCCTTACCAGCATGGCGCAAAGTTCCTGCCCGCGAAGTTGTAATAGTCCTCTATTAGCAGATTTATGACTGCACGGACATGCTATTTACGCCATGCCAGTAAGGACCGTTACTTACCTCCAACCTCGTAATGACTGCCTGAGTGTCTAAGCAATAATGTTAAGTGAAAGTGTGAACAGAACTCCAGGTAGCTGCCTTGCAAATAGAATGAAGAGGAACATTTCCAATAAAGGCTATACTAGCTCCTGTGCCTCGAGTCAAGTGTGCTCTAGGCGTGAAAGATAAATCTCTTTTATGCAAGAGAGTAACATATTGTGATGCATTTAACAATCCATTTAGATATGGCCGACTTAGAGCTAGGGTCCCCTTCTCTACCAGTGGCAATAGAGACAAATAATTGGTTTGTCTTTCTTAGTGGTTTAGTTTTATGAAGATAATATACCACTGCTCTCCAACATCCAGTGTATGGAGGCTTCTTTCAGCTGCGTTAGTGAGGTTCTGAAAGAAAGTTGGAAGTTCGATGGATTGGTACACATGGAACTTTGAAATGAATTTAGGCGCAAAGCGTGGGTGTGTACGCAGTACCACTTTGTCTTTGTGAATGGTAACAAATGGGTCTTGAACTGAGAGTCTGAAGTTCACTAACTCTCCTGATAGAGGCAATGGGCACTTGGAAGGCAGTCTTATATTTGAGAGCCTTAATACTAGCCTTATGTATTGGCTCAAAAGGAGGTCTCATTAGTCTTGTAAGAACCACATTCAAGTCCCATCCGGGGGTTAGGTTAGAAATAGGAGGGTGAAGTCTCTTTACACCTTCAATCAATACTTTAATTAATGGAATTTTCTACCAGGACATTTTGCTCTGAGATGTGGTGTATGCAGAGAGGGCAGCAAGGTGGACCTTTAGAGTTAGAAACGAGTCCTGAATAAGAGATGTGTTAGATAAAGGACTAAGGGCCTCATCACAAGTTTGGCGGTATTCCCACGGTAATTGTACTGTTGGACCCAATGGGGATGGGTGGCGCAATTACCTCCAGCGCATATACCACCGGACGCAATAGTGCAGAAAAAGCCCATACCGCCGGCACATTCACCTCCAGCTCAGAAATGCATTAAGGTAGGGCTATACTCGGGATTAGGTGAAGTGATAAATGCTGTGATAATAGCGTTACCGCCACATTTTCCCGCTCCACCCAACTCCTGATGAGGCCATATATCTTTAAGTGATCAGTCCAAATGACAAAACATTTCCATTTATTGCAGTAACAATGTCTGGTGTTAGCTTCCTGTGCCTCCTTCAGTATGTCCATACTTCTTTGAGGTAGTTGGAGGTGCCCAAACTGTATGACTTCAGGTGCCAAGCTGCTAAATTGAGTGTTTAAGGGCACGGTTGTAGTGTCTTCCCTTGGTTTTGCAACAGCATGTTGTATGGACAAGGCAGTTTCCTGGGTGGGGAGACTGACATTCTCATGAGATGAGAGAACCATGGCTGTCGAGCCCACATCGGTGCCACCAGGAACAGAGTGACTTGTTCCTGGAGCATCTTGTTAACTATTCTGTTGAGTTGGGGAACTGTGGGAAAAGCACAGGCAAATCTCCCTGACCATGTTATCCAGAGACTGCTCCCTTTGGACTTTCTTTGCAGGGAACCTGTAGGTGTAATCTGGGCATTGTTCTCCAGAGTTGTGAACAAGTCTATCTCTGGATGATCCCACTCTGCAAAGATGTTTTGTAGAATGTGTTCTTGTACTCGCCACTTGTGCCCTTCGGGTAGTTGCAAGTCTCTACTGAGTAGGTCTGCCTGAAGATTATGGTGCTCTGGAAAATGTTGTGATATGATGAATATGTTGTGTCTGAGTGCTGATATCCAAATGTTCTGTGACAGTTTGGACAGCCCTGGAGAGTGCGTGCCCCCCTGTTTGTTCTGGTCATACATGGCCATGGTGCTGTCTGTAAGGACCAGAATGGTATTCCTCTGAAGTTGTGTATGGCAGGTTTCCAGGGCCTTGAACACAGCAAGTAGTTCCAACAAATTGATTTGACTGGATGCTACTGATTGGGACCACATGCTGTGCGCTGTCTGATCTAGGAGCTGTGCTCCCCGTCCTGACAGGAATGCGTCCTTGGTGAGATTGGCTTCGATTGTGGATGTGGTGAAGGATTTTCCCTTCAGAAGGTTCTACTTGGACCACCACAGCAGAGACTGAACAAGGGCTGTCGAAACAACCATAAGGTCATCCCACTGACCGCTTGCCTGACATCATTGGCTCGAGAGCCATTCCAGCATAGGACGCATGCGCAGGCTGGCATGTGGAACTAGGAAGATGCAGGATGCCATCATACCCAATAGCCCCATTGCTTTCTGTAGTTACCTGATGCCTGGCTCCATACTGAGTGATCTGGAATAACATGTTTTGGACCCTCTCATTGGAGGGGAAGACGAGCCTGTCTTGTGTCCGAATAAGTGCACCTAGAAACTGTTTGAATTGACTGTAGACCAGACTAGACTTCTCGTTGATTAAGAACCCAATATTGAAAAGAAGGGAGTAGTTTCTTACCTGTAACTCCATTTCTCCAGCGTTGGTATCTTTCATGGAAATCCGATCCAAAAGCAACTTTGACCTACATGTCCAGAACTTCATCCTAAATCTTTTTGAGAAAAACATCCTCTCTGATCTGAAACGGATAAACTACCAGATATCTACACCCTACAATGTGAAGAAATGCCAGTTAGACCATGTTAAGACATTAGCCAAAGATGAAGATTTAACTATAAAACCAGCCGATAAAGGCGGCACCATAGTGGTAATGGACACATGTGACTACATAAAAAAAATGCCTAAAACTCCTCAATGATACCAACACGTACACGAAATTGGATGGAGATCCCATCATAAAGATACGTTCACTGATTGGAAGAGCAGTGGAAGAAGCCGTGGACAATGACTGGATCAGCAGCAAAACGAGTGAATTTCTAGTCAATCAACACCCTATTACACCGGTATTCTACGGACTACCAAAGATTTAAAAAACCAGAGTAATCCGCCTCTTAGGCCTATAGTGGTCGGTACTGATGGCATATTTGATCTGTTGGCTATATATATTGACCGCCTACTACAACCATAGATCCAAGTTATTCCAACATACCTCAAAGACACCACTGATTTCATCAATTGCATTCAAGAAGTTAGAGCACTGAGTGAGGACTGTATACTTTTTAGTATGGATGTCTGTAGTCTGTACACTTCCATCCCGCACGAGGAAGGGATCCAATCTGTAGAATGGCTAATGCTGAACTCACAAGCAACCAGAGAAGACCCACAATTCATCATGAATCGACTGAGCCTGATACTGAACAATAACTATTTCAGATTTCAAGGAAATTATTATCTACAGGTCACGGAACATCAATGGGGTCAGCAATGGCCCCAGTGTACGCTAACACTTTTATGTACAGATTTCAGCACACCTTTGTACTAGAGAATGTGGAGTGGTCGAACAAGATACTGCTATGGAAGCGCTTCATCGATGATATCTTCGGGATCTGGTGTGGGACACAAGAGGAACTGACCTCATTCTTCAATTACCTGAACTCAACACATCAAAGCATTAAATTCACCATGGAAAGAGGGGCTCTGTCTTAACATTTCTGAGATGTCTGCTTGGAAATCAAAAACAATCAGATCACCACGAATGTCTACCACAAACCAACAGATGTCAATAATATATTACATTTCTCAAATTTTCACCCAAAATCAATGTTGGACAGCCTGCCCTACAGCCAAATCCTAAGGCTCAAGAGGATCATTTCCGACCCAGCAGGCCTTGATGTAGAATGTACAAAGCTTTTGGAGAAGTTTGAAAAGAGGGGCTAGCCACATACTGTTTTGGCAGAGGCGAAAGAGAGATCTTCTGGTTTAAGTAAAGAACAATTACTGACCCCTAAAGTCAAGAATAAGGAGACACCATTACTATATATCTCCAAATACTCTCGTCAAAGCTTCCAAGTAGGAAGAGCAATCAAGAAACACTGGAGCATTCTCCATAGTGATCCGCTCCTTCACAAACTATTCCCCAAAACCCTGATGATGGCTTTCAAAAGGGGACAGAATCTTAGGGACAAACTTGTGAGAGCCGAGAACCCTCCCAAAGAGAAGCAAATGATGTTGAGCACAAGGAGGAAAGGAACACACCCCTGTTTAGCCTGTTCACATTGCAATAATGTGATAAAAGGTGGATTTGTGGCACACCCCCAGACGGGTAAAAAATATAAACTCAGAGATTTTGCCACCTGCATCTCAGTAGGTGTGATATACGCCATCAAATGCCCATGCGTCAAACTGTATGTGGGTCAGACCACCAGGGCAGTGAAAGACAGGATAACTGAACATAAGTCTAATATCAGATGTAAGAACATTAAATCTCCCCTGGCGAGGCATTTTTTACAACGTCAGCATACCGTAGCCCAAATAAAATTTCTGGTTTTGGAAGTAGTTAAAAAACCATATAGAGGGGGGATTATCAATCAACCCTCTCCCGCAGAGAAAAATTTTGGATAGATCTCCTGGACACTCTCAACCCTAGGGGACTCAATGAGGAGTTCTCACTTAGATGTTTTATCTGAAATACAACTGATTAACGACTTTCTACTTATGTTTATTTTGATTTCGTTTGTGTGCTCCTACTTGGATGTAACTCAAAGTAGCATTATCCACTAGTGGTACCCTACCCTTCCAACTCGGGGGTAACACCCTTTACAAATGTACTCACTGTGATAGTCCATTAATTGACTATGCATCAATAGAACAATTTGAGATGTTATACATTATACAGATGTAATTCTATTTTTAGCGAGTATCAACTTACAGTGGAATACCTGTTAAGATGATGTAAGTCCGGGATTTGTCAACCGGCCCGCTGAGCAGATGTTACTCCATGTATAACACAGTATTAATCTTGAACTCCTGTCATGTTCCTTTATGCACCTCTACCTGCTGTGACTATTATGTAATCGCCACATGTCCCTAATATTTTCATTGGGACTAAGAACGTGAGCTTTATCATTACACTCATCTACATACCCACATAACATATTTGCAGTCTAACGTAGGGACATCCTTTCTATTCACCCTTCATAACCATTATTGAGCGGCTAATCATATCCTTATAAGATGAGAACAGCTCCATTACACTCCATCACAAGATGGCGTCCACAGAATATATCGTCCTCATGTTATACTGAATGCTCACATAACATGCTGAGTAGTCCCTTCTTTATGTTCACAAGAATACACACCATTGCTATAGTTACCCCAGACACGTTTACCCTCCAGCGTCCTGGAAGGTTTCCTGGGAAACAGTGTCTCCCAACATAATTATCTCGAGGGACGCATCGCCCGCATTGAGACATACGCGGCTGCGGCCTCCCGCTTAGGAATCCATGACACTCTGAACGCTGGCATTGTGTTCAGCTCACATAGTGCACTCGACATCAATAGGTAAGAACTAAACGGACTATTCAGCACTACTATTCTAGTCGTTAGTCCACTTATGACGTTACTAGCGTACAATGTATGACTGTGAACCGCAATATTATTTCAGGTTCCAGTCTATAAAGTGCCGTAAGAATGACTGCGACTTAAGGATATATTAATTGGTCAACAATGTTTCCAACATGAATGGTAATCAGAAGTACACTTACCACCCGGACCCTGCATCACGATTGCTGAGAGGTATGCCCATTAAATGAACTATTGCAGTTTTGCATGCCAGAATACCAGTCTTTTTATAACTAGAATAGTAAGACATTTACCACAGATATTCACCACTTGTAATTCTTTGAACAGATCCTGTCTGAGAAAGACTCTGTAGCCGCTAAATATATATGTGCTTTGTTCACATTTCGGTTGCCGACCTGGCAACAGGAGGCCGTTCACCCTGCTGACGTCTGAGGACTCAGATTATCATAAAACGCCAATTTTGCCGTCACTTGTCTGTTTAACTAGTTCTATGAGGGTATGTTGGTTTCCACCCTTGCTCGACATGTCACTTTTAAATAAATACCCTTTTAAAATAAATACCAGTTAGACTTGGAGAATATGACATTGTACATGTATCCCTAAACCATAGATGCACTGATTGTTAGGATTACATAATAGTCACAACGGCTATTCCCCTTTAAGGGTGGGTGTGTGTTGGATAAGAGGAGCTTTGCTTAATGACTATGGACCATCTGTTTAATGTTAGTATATAAGGACCATCCTTTTATCTGTTAAAATCAAGTTAATCAACCTATATCCAGTGGTACTGCGTGTTCTTGAATTCATGTTTTATGAGCACAAAACTTATGTCCATTTATTAGTCAGCAATTTGACACGCTTTTTATTTACTTTACTGTTTTGCAGTTCACATTTTTTGGCTCAAGGGATGTTGATCCCGAAACGCTTCAGCCTTTGAATCTGAACTGCATATGTATATGTTATATACTCATCTAAAAACTTTATTTACTACTTGACATTCGATTTGGTCCCAGCATCAAATGATTTGTTGACAAAGAATGAGCTTTAGCGATTAAACTATTCTGTTTTAACTAAATGGTTGCCTTAACCATTGTCTGTTCATTTATTTACTTTACTAAAGACTGCATACTTATATATTTTACGAAGATTTTTACTTAACCGTCATTTGACGGTATACTAACAATGTGCAGGGGAGGGGAGGGCTCCTACCTTTTGATCCTCTTTTCTCTCTCTACGTATAGGTATTTGTGGTCCTGTGCCAGGGTCACGTTTCCTCCCCTGCACCTTAAAAGAATACTAAATAAACTCACATGTTTTGCCAATAATATAATACAAAAGGCTAGTGCATCTACAACCTTTCTCACATCTTTCATGGATTCACATGCTGTGAATATTTCCCGTCGTCAGGCTGGGAAACCCTGGTAACTTTAATATAGTGGTTTTCCCATGGAAAACTTCGACACCTTGAGTGTCCTATCGACGTCTTTATGGGTGCTTTAGGAAGCACCAATAGGATGTCCAGTATATTTAACCCCATGCCGGGCTTCCCTTCATATTTTAACCTCTCCAACCTAGAGGACATCCCAAGAGGATGTTTGCCTGAAGTGGGAAGGCCGGCGGGCGCATGTGAATCCATGAAGGATACCAATGCTGGAGAAATGGAGCTACAGGTAAGAAACTACTCCCTTCTCCAGCATTGGATCTTTCATGGATTCACATGCTGTGAACAGACTACACAGCAGTGAGAAGACTTGGCGGTGCATAACAGGCAAACAAAACTTATATGAAAGGCACTATAAATCATACCAGCAGAAAGATAATACCTTCAGTCAATGGACAATGAACACATTAGCAACAGTCAAACCTTGTAAACTGCGGGGCTTACCTTATTGGAACAGGCGCTGAACTACAGCACGCCCAACCTGCACGTCATCAGCATGTTGTTGATGCAGGCAGTAGTGTCTGGTGAATGTGTGCGGCACTGCCCACGTCGCTGCCTGGCAAATGTCACTGAGCGATATGCTCACCCAAAGGGCCCCCGACGACACCATGGACCTCGTAGAATGAGCCCTGGGAGTCGACTGTAGAGGCTTGTTGGCTCTTTCGTGGCAGAATGATATCGTAGACGACACCCATTTCGAAATGCCTTTCTTCGAAATAGGCTTTCCCTTGTTGGAGAGGCTGAATGCCACAAAGAGTTGCTTAGACATCTTGAACTACTTAGTCCTGTCCAGATAGAACTTCAAAGCCCTCTTGACATCCAAGGAATGCAACGCTTTCTCCGCTGGAGTGGAAGCCTTCAGGAAAAACGTTGTTAAAGCTATCTTAGCATTTTTGTGAAAGTCCACCGGAATTTTAGGAATAAAATGGGGATTTGTAGACAAGAGAAACATGTCCTTCATGAAACGTAGGTATGGAGGGTCATAGACCAGAGCCTGTAGTTCAGAGACCCTCCTGGAAGAGGTAATAGCCACCAGAAAAACAACCTTCCATGTGAGAAATTTGATGGCAGCCATTGACATAGGTTCAAACAGTGGTTTCATGAGGGCTGCGAGCACCAAGTTGAGGCTCCAGACCGGAGAAAACCTCTTCTTCGGGTGAAAAGTCCTAAACAGACCTTTGAGGAAATGTTTCACCAATCTTGTCACTGAACAGAGACATAGGGCCTCATTACGAGGTTGGTGATAGTCATGGCGCTATTAACGCCATGACTAGCACCATTACCGGTACTGTGTCCGCCCTCGTTCAATGGGGACTTACCAGTCTAGTCCGACCTTTGCGGGACCGGTAAGCCCCCATTGAAAATGTCAATCCCCATTCCCATTTGAGCCCCCATAGGGCTCAATGGGGATGGGGAGGGTGCTAATAACGGTACCGTAAATTACGGTACCGTTATTAGCTCTGAAGTCCCTTTGCGGATCCCGTCCATAACGCCTGGTAAAAGCAGGCGTTAAGGACGGGGCCGCAAGGGGACCTCGTAGTAGGGCGCAAAGGGTTTACCAGCACTGATGTCCTTAATGGTGCCCGGTATCCCTTTGCGCCCTACTCGGAATGAGGCCCATAGAGTTGCGCTGTGGCATGAACCTTGAAATAGCTGCCAAGTGGACCTTGATAGATGACAATGCCAGACCCTCCTTTGCCAAAATGAGAAGGTAAGGAAGGAGTTGTGGAGGCGAAACTTGCAACGGCTGCAAGCCCTGCTGCTGAGAACACTAGGTACAGAATCTTTTCCACTTACAGGCGTAAGACTCATTGGTAGATGGCGCCCTTGCCGCAGCCAGGATGCAGCGACAATCCAGAGGAATCCTCAGGCCACAGAATTCTGAGTGGTCAGGAGCCACGCTGTTAGGCGGTGTGAACCCGGGTTGTGATGCCACACCATCTCCATGTCCTGTGAAAGAAGATCCAGCTCCGAACCGAGGTGAAGAGGGTTGTCTCACACTACATGGAGAACGTCTGAAAACCAGGTCTGCCTGGGCCAGAACAGGTCCACCATAATTATCCTGCATGGAGCCCTGTGGATCATCTGAATCGTCCGCCTGATCAGTGGAAAGGGAGGGAAAGTGTAGGCGAACAGGTCCGTCCACGGGAATGAGATTGCATCCCCCTTTCAGTCCGGATGAGACACCCTGCTGGCGAAGAGACTTCACTGTTTGTTTTTGGGGCTGCTGAACAAGTCCAGAGGAGGAGTCCCCCACTTTGCGAATATCCTCGCCACTTGGTCTTCTTTCAGCTGCCACTCGTGCATCTGAGCGGATTCCATGCAGAGAGCATCTGCTTGAATGTTTTGATTCCCTGGAAGGTAAAATGCCAGGAGCTGAACCATGTGTGATAAGGCCCAATGCCAGATGTCCTCAGCCTCCTCGGACAGGGGCCACAGGTGCGTGCCCCCCGGTTTGCGTAGATAAAACATAGTCGTGGTGTTGTGGTTAGAATCCAAACCACCGAGTCTTGAGTGAGGGGAAGAAAATATTTCAGTGCCCAGTGAACTGCCCTCAATTCCACAGGCCTTCCACCTGAAACTGGTCCAGGTGAGCCCCCCAACCAGCCTGCAAGGCATCAGTGACAATGGTATACTGGAATTCTGGTTCCACCAGGGGCATGCCCTTGACTAGGTTTCCCGAGTGAGTCCACCACTGCAAGGCATTCGCCAGGGACTGGGAGATGATCACCCTGTCGGACCAGGAACCCTGGGTCTGGGACCACTGCGAGGCGAGAAACTCCTGCACAGTTCGCATGAAAAGATGGCAATTCAGGAAGTGTGGGATGCAGGAAGCCATGGTGCCGAGAAGAGACATGTACACGCGGACCGTGACCGATGTTCCTGGCACAAACAAGGCTGCAAGGGACTTATGTCAGGCTGTGGGGAATCCTCCCAGAACTTTTCCTCACCTGGATGCTCTACAGAGCTCTCTTGTGTTTCAGATTTCTTCTTTCGTAGAGATTTCTTCTGCTCCTTGGGCTTTCTTTCCTTCTTCTGATGAAGGTGGGGGTGAGCTCCCTCGGAGGCCACCTTTACCTGATAAATTTCCAAGTCAAGGGGACCCCCAAGGAGCAAGCTCCGAAAAGTAAGGGAAAAAGCCTCCTTGGCATAAAAAACCCTGGAAGATGTAGTACTGGGCAAGTTGGATCTTCTTGCTACTATATATAGCAGCTCTGAGTTATTTGAGAGATACTTGGTGGTGCAGTCTCTGAGATGGCTCAAATAAGTCTACAAGGAGCTTGAATCCTCAAACTGGATGCTTGGATGAGTAGGCGGATATTGACCCTCAGAAATACTGTCTCAAAGTAAGGTAGATGAAAAATGTCAGAGTATAGATGCAAGCTCCAAGTGGATGAGAATGGATCTCAGAACAAGGGTAAAATAAAAGCAAAGACAGCCGACTCTGGTCCAAAGAATATAGGTATACAGAAGAGGATCCATAAGCCACTGCAAAATGGAAAGAAAACCAGGACTGGAATACTACAAAGAAAAGTAGTACAAGACAAAGGCAAAAAAGGCAAAGAAAGCCTGGGAAAGTATGAGAGTAAGGAAGAACCCTAATAAGGTAATACACCAAAAGAGAAGAATAGGCAAGTATACAGATGATATCAAAAAGATTACTGGTACACAGAGCAAAAAGAGAGCTGACACAGGAAAAGAGCGGAAGAACAGCTAAGGTACGACAAGTGCAGTGGAAGAAAGTAAACAGATATGCAGCTTAGGATAAGAGCACGGAAGGCACAGAGAGTCGCTGCAAGTGAAGAGCGGATAGAGAAATCTGAATGGCAGAGAGCCGCCAAGACAGGGTGAATGGAGAATACAGAAAGGCTGAGAGACCCGAAATACCTGATAGATGCAATCTCACCCGAATGTGCAGGAAACAGGAAAGGATGCAGAAGCGGAGCGAGGCGGAATACAAAGGAACAAATAGCCGGCAACACTGAATGAACAGGCGTGAGCAGCGTTAGGTATAGGGAAAGACGATACAACGCAAAGAGGAATAAGCTTTGCCTGGCCTTATAGTGAAGACGGCCATCTCAGAAAAAGACTAGACCATAACATTGGAAACAGAGACTCTATGTTACGAGAACCTCCACCTCTGCCAGCACTTCCAAGGGCGATTTATGACACCTTTCCTTGGCCGACTTGACTTGATTGAGCGCCGTTTGGAAACGAGCCCCCAGAAACACCAACACCCTGGAGGGCGTCAGACAGAATTTTCTGAAGTTGACTGCAAAGCTCAGATTCTGTAACAAGAGCATATATGTGCTGAGGGACTCCACCGTCTGCTGACGAGTCGCCCCCCTTACCAACCAGTCGTCCAGGTACGGAAACACATGGTATCCTTCTCTGCGGAGGTAAGCCGCCACCGGTGCCAGGCACCTGGTGAAGGTCCTGGGAGCTGACTTCAGGCCGAATGGAAGAACCCGGAACTGATAATGTTTGTCGCCGACCATGGACCGTAGAAACCTGCAATGCTTGGGGTGCATGGGGATGTAAAAATACGCATCCTCGAGATCCAACGACGCCAGAAATTCCCCCGGCTGAACCGAGCGAATGATGCCCTGCTACATTAGCATCCTGAACTTTTGGCATTTTACATCTTTGTTGAGTGGCCGCAGATCCAGAATGGGGCGCCACTTGCCGTTCGGCTTCTTGATGACAAAGAACCGGGAGTATGTTCTCTTTCCTCTTTCTGACCACGGAACCTTCTCGATAGCCCCCTTCTGCAGCATCAGACGCACCTACTGCCACAAGATCTGCAGGTGCGGCTGAGCCCTTTTGACCGGTGGAATAGGAAGAGGCAGACGCCTGAACTCCAACGAGTGGCCGTATTGGACTGCATCGAGCACCCATCTGTCTGCCGTTATCAAACACCACTCGTCGACGTGGTGCGCCAACCTCCCTTCTAGGCAACTGCCCTTGTGGCAGTCATTGGTGAGGCTTGGACTGATGGCCACTTTGAGAGGAGGAGGACACCCTCTTTCTCTGTCCTTGCTAAACCTTGCTCCGCTGTGTGGACTGGACGGACCATCCGAAACCCTGGAGAAATAGGTAGACCTACCATACCCTTTATCGCGGGAGCCTGTAAACTTGCCATTACCCGAGGCCCCACGAAAGAAGTGAAATGGGTCGAAAAGACCGCTTTCCTTGCAGGGCAGTCAAGGACCTTGCAGTATCAGAGTCCTCCATGTTTTTGAGTGTGTCGTCAATTTTCGCACCGAAAAGATGCTCCCCTTCGCAAGGCATGTCTACCACCTTGTGCTGAACTTCTGGCCCGAAATCAGTACAGAGCAGCCCGGCCTGCAATCGGAGCACCACTCCATTATTGATCTGTTTAAACCCAGACTATGCCAGGTCAACCGCCATACTGATGCTGTGGTTTGATGCTTCCTCCCCTTCACGAACCAAAAGCATTGCCTCCTTCGGTTGCTGCTCCGGCAGGTGGTCCAACAGAGCCTGTGCCACATCTCACGGTCGTAACGCGCCATGATAGCCAAGGAGTTGGCCACCTTGACCGTAGTAGCCCCCACCGTGAGGATCTTTTTTCCAAAAGCATCCAGCTTATGGCCTTCATTCTCAGGGGAGGAGTCGCACACTTGTGCTAGGAATGGGCTATGACGTGAGGCATTTTGGAGTTGACTCTGGCGCCTTGAATTTCTTCTCTATGCGACCTTTGACCGCCGGTTCCGAAAAAGGGTGGCGCATAGTCCGAAGACCTTTCTGCCACACGTGCTCCAATATCGGGATCAAGAAGACCGCCTTCTGCATTTTCCCCATTCGGTCAAACAGGAAACCGTCTTTCCGCTCCGCCTCCGGGATGAGGCCAAACTCGTTGCCGGCCTTTGCCATCATGGCATAAAAGGTGCCAATATCATCCGGCGGAGACGGCTGTGTCGGGCTACTTGGATTATCCAGATCTGGATCAGTGTCCCATGTATCCGCCCAATGGGGCGAGGACAGACACTCGAAAGAGAATCCTGCGGAATGCTCTCTGCCTCCAAGTCTACTAGTTCCCCTTCCTCCTGATCCCTCTGAGGCAGGCTGAACAATCTGGGAGACAGCGGCTGAGGCCGGACCGGGGAAGAAGCCCTGGGAGGATGGCTTCTACTGCGAGGGGCTGCTGATAACTCCTGACGAGGAACGGCCAGGACGCTGTCAACCATTGGAACCACCAGCGCCGTAGGCACTGGGAGCCGATCGTCCAACTGGCCCAGAAGCAACTGCAACGTTGACAGCACCTGCATCGAGAGCACCAAATGCGGATTGATCAATGGATATTGAGGCGGGACAGCCCCCAGGCCTCCCGAAGCGTACGGAAGAACCAGCTGCAGACCCAACACTGAAGGATCCAGCAACAGATGACCTTCGTCCTCCTGGTCTGAATCCCACACATAGGTCAAGGGTGGCTCCTGTTGGAGAATATCCATCGGGAGAATGGGCGTGAAGGCCTCAGCAGACTGCCACATGGGATCTCCAGAAGACGGCGGATACACTGTGACCACCAGCTGCTCCCCAGACTTCTGCACTTGCCGCGCCGCCGTAGATGCCGTCAATGGGGCAGTTGTCGATGATGCCGTCATCATCAAGGGAGTCAACTGGACTATTACCAGCAGGGCCGTCGACGGGCTTGTCATTTGCAGTGCCATTGACGGGGCCATAGAAGTGAAAACTGCTGCCGCTGAAGGTGCCGTCATCGAGGGCAACGTCATCAGCGGAACCACCGACAATGGATCATCCGTCAGCGCGGTCTTCGGCACCAAGCCCTCCTTAGGCCCTGTTGGAGGAAAATTTCGAACAGTGCTTAGGGGACTCATGACCCGAAGAACTGTGGCTCCGTTCCTTAGAAGTCGATTTCTTATGCGACGAGGAAGAGGGATGAGACCTGGACTTCTACCTGTCCGATGTTGAGGCCTTGCGAGAGTGTTCCCCCAGCTTCTCCGGGTGGGACTCTGATTCCCTCGGCTTGTCCACCCTGGACGCTGCACTAGTCACCTTCTTCTCCACCGAAGACACACCGCTCTTACCCAAAACCGAGGCCGGCCCGGCCTGGCCTCCGTGCGCGGCCTTGTAGGTGTCGACTCAGCTGAGCTTGCCCTCTGTTGCGGTTGTGACCGCTTGGTCGACGATGTAGACGACCTGCCTCTGCAGGAAGAGCCCACCTCCGAAGCCGGATAGTCCCCCTCATTCAGCCAGCAAATCAACCGCTGATTGCGGTCCCGGAGAGTCTTCTTGGAGAAACCCTGACAGATGGAACAGTTGTCCGCAGAGTGATTGGGGTACAGGCAGTACAAGCAGCCCGTATGGTTATTCCCATCATACATGTTTTTGATGCCGCAGGTAGCACACGGCTGAAACAACGATTTCTTTGGACCCACAGAGGATAAGGTAGGGCCAAGACAACTAGAAACAGATTCCCCTTCCCTTGCCTCGTCGTAAACCTAGCTGTTAAGGGGTTTGAACATTACTGGAAGTGCTTTGGCCGGAATATCAAGTAGAACCTCTTGTCCAGAAGGTTCCTTGAGAGGGGTGGGAAAAGGGTTGCCTGTGAAAGGACCGGCGGGCGTTGAAGACTCCCCATTGGACAAAAGGTTTTGCTGAAATTCGACGGTTTCGATGGTCTCATCAACTGCCATCCCGAAGAGTGCAGAGTCTTCTACAGGTTTATTGATTAGAGAAGCCTGTGTTTCGGGCTTAAAGGTACTGTTTTTGAGCCATGCATGGCGTTTTAGGAGGGTCCCTTTTCTCTGTTAATCGACCTGCTGTCTCTGCCGAATCAAGTGTATTTATTAATATATTCTGCGTCACCCGACACACTTCATTCACCACTGCCATAAGCTGATCGAGCAGGCTCTCGGACATTTTGCAGGCCTTCTTGCACCATCCCCCATTGTGTATCGCTATAGCTAAACAGAAGGGTAGTGTTATTGGCTATACGAGTGCAGAAAGCAGCAGGGGGGGTAATACATTTCCCAAGAGCATAATGCTTCTTGCAGCCCTTGTCGGGAGGTGACTCGGATGAGCACAGCAAGACTCCTGCCAATTTCCTGTTGGTTATTACCAACAGGGAGTCTGGAACGGAATGTCCTCTAATATATAAAAGGTCCGAGGGTACTGGATGAAAGATTTTCTCAACTCTCGGGTTGACGGCCCGAATGAGTGACGGTGTAAGTAGGGAGGGGGCAAGGCGCTTCTTAACTGAGTTCAGAAGGAGAATGGCCTGGCTGATGAGGACTTTTTCTTTGAGGATGTCCTCAATGAAATATGAATCGGGTACAGCTTCTTGTGTGACGATCTTGAAGTGGTCAGCAGCATTCTTAAGGATGCAGTTGGATAACATCTGATTGTTGACAGGCAAGGCCTCCTATGGTTGAGAGGTGGGAGGAGTGTCTGGGAAGATATGATCTGGATCTGGTTCACGGGCAGGGGTATTGAGCCAAGTACCATGGTCGTCATCAGGGGTCCAGGTATCTAGATCTTGGGAAATTGGATCTTCAGAAGTGTAATCCAGAGCTTGACATAATAGTCATCATCCTGGTCATCCTGAGGATCCTGGTAGATTTTCAAAGGAGTTTCAGGAAGACGGTGTCTGAGTGGAGAAGATAATTAAGCACCAGGTGAGTTGTGTCTTGGTGATTTGGAAGGCCTGGGTCATTGTCCATGGCGGGCCTTTTCAAAATCTCATCAAATTTAGCAGAAAAGTCTATAAATTCAGACATTTTGTCCATGCAGGTCTTCGATTTTTCCTGGTCCCGAAAGATGAAGAAGAATTATCAATAGGAGGGAAGGATGGTGTAGCTGGAGTAGGGTCCTCCTGTAGTGGATGAGATAAAAGAGGAGAGGCTTCTCTGGAAGCTTTGAATTCTTAGGGTCTTGTGCCGGCCAAGATGGCAGGGGCGCACCGGGTGCTGAACCTCGAGGTTCAGTAGGCCAGGGCAGCCTCCCTTGAAGATAGGAAGCTGACATTTTCCGGTAGCAGGTAATATTTGGAACAAGCTGAGGACCCACCAAGTTCCAAAGCTCAACCCAGAATGGCGGCGGCTGCAGCGATGTAGCACAGTAGGATCCTGGTCAGTCCACCAGGCATCCGGGGATACTTCCAAGGGCTCTACGGGGAACAGGTCCTTGAGCAGGGGTCGAGACTAGTTGGTGCCATTAGTCCAAGGGTCAAAGCACCAACAAGGGTCTTCTGAGATCAGGTAGAGGAGCTGGGATTCACGGGGCCAGTCACTGGAATTGATTCTGATCAGCTGCAGAAGTCGTCCTCGGGTCGTCAGCGGTCTGCTCTTCTTCGTGGGAATCTTGGATCCAATGTGGATCTGAAGGATGGCTGCAGGAGTCCTCCTTTTATGCAGATTTGGGTCTGAAAGCAAGTTGAAGCCAACCAATGGTCAGGATAGGCCACATTCAAACAGCCAGTGGTTGTCCAATCCTGGGCAATTACTGGTTTCTACTTCTTCCCAGCACCAGAATTTCTGGCACCAGGGGATGTGGACTGAAACCAGACAGTCCCAGCCCCCTTCCCTGGCTCACATACACAAAGGGTCACATGCCCACAAAAGGAGAAGCTTTCCCGGGCAAGTACAATACCATATATGAGATTTCCCGAACTAAGAACGCAAGAGGAAGCCCAAACTACAATATGGACAAAGAACAAGTGAAACCCTTGCAGCACGGCTATCTTTGGGTGCTTGACACCTTTAGTAGCCATTTGCAGCAAAACGCGAAAGTGCACAAGTAAAATGTTACAAAAAACAGTAAAAATCTCACTGCTGCAGCAGTTTGGGTTAGGCATGTATAAAAAGTAACCAAAAAATCCAAAAGGTAAAATGTTATGAAGATACTAATTATCTTAATTGCACTCCACTGTAAGGTTGTGTGTGCAATTGCAAAAATACAAGAATTCCAAAAAGAGAAACAAGGTTTATCAGCACTAACAGTATAAGGGACTTTTCAGTTTCCCCATAACAATGAGCAAAAGGCAAGGGAAGTAAAGCCCTCACCTCTACTTCCCTTCAAAAAGTCAGGGCATGGCAAAAAACAAAAAATACAAAAAGAAATACAAAAGAAGAGTGTCCCATAGAACTCTGTGGAGGGAAATGTGCAAATAGAAAATCTTTACTATCACTTCGGAAAGGTAAAGCCATTCCTCTTCTTGAAGCTAGCAACATTATCATCCATCTAAGGCCTACACTTGAAAACACTGTGTGTGCGTGCACGCAGGACTACATGTAGAAATACTGCATGCCAAGAGAAGCATGCAGTTACCACAAAATACAAATCACGTTGGCAAACAACGAGGCTGCATGCAAGGGTTTGAAACATCAGCTCAAAATGTCTACAGCTGTTTGCTACAGCATGTCAAACACAATATAAGTTCAAACCTTCTTTTTTGTTATCGGGGGGCCTGTCTCATAAGGGCAACAGAAACATAGAAAAAGAGACGAGCACAGGCACCCTTAACACCTCACACTAAGGTATCTAGCAACAACCTATACAGGGTACTGATTCCCCCCGTCAATATGGTCAGTAATCAAAAGCAATCATTTAAAACGAAATGTATTCTTTAAACATTAAATTATACACATATAAACCACATATTAAACACATCCTTATAGCTAAAAGCCATGTCAGTCAATAAGGTAGCACATCCCATATGCAGGGCATTGATCTTATGCGAACTGTCATATTCATAGGTACATAACAAAATAGGTTAGTTAGTAACCATGTGACAAATTACACAGTTTTGGTCGACACATTGCTGTGCCCATGTTGGAGCTCACCATCATGTGGTATGTCTTCGGGTGGAGGTTCTTCGCTTCATATGGGTCATCATGATCCTCCTTGTTATATGAAGGTTGCAAGGATATGAAAAAGTACATTACTTTTGGCAGTGGCAGGAATGTGGAGGCCTTGGGCATTGGTTGTGCTGGCCTAAAGGCATGGTGATATGAGTGTGACTCAGTATGGTCCTTTTATTTCAAGATTGCTGTTATTTCCAGCACCTTTGAAACTAAGCCAAAATGCCTTGCAAGGAATGCATCAGCAAGGACTGAAAGGGCTCATAAAGTTCTTCCTCATCTGGTGGTCGAGCTGAATATTCCCTATCACATGTCCAGTGTCATCCTTTTGTCGCTCGGAAAAATGTGAGCATGTTTGCAGAATGACATCCGGTAAATTTTTAACTTCTATAATGGGTCAAATAAGCAGGTGTCCACAGACTTGTGGAACACTCCCGTCCCCTGCAAACCTTGTTGTATTCCAATCAACATTTTAAGATCTTGTATGGAGTCTATTATAATCAAATCATTCACTCTTAAGTTTTTTCTAAACAATCTTGATTATTTATTTGGTAAAAAGATACACTTTTACAAAATCATTTTTAAACAAGACAATAGGCCACCTTGAGAGGTTGTTGGTAACCCACCGATGCCACTGGCGGGTTGCCGCCAACCCCGTAACACCATTTCCACCGCCTGAGATCCCGGTGCCACCAGGACATTACAATTCCCGGAGGCCCGGGATATCAGGCGGCGGAAAATGTTGTGCCCCATTCCCATGGAGTCCCATAGGACGCACCAGCACCATTGTCAGCGGTGCCGGTGCCTGTGCTTCCAAGGCTCCTGCAGGAAGAGTTGTAGCCTGCCGGTCTGGAAAGGGTACCGGTACGTTGCTCCCGGCACCCTTGTTTCTGGTCCGCAGTCTCATAATGAGGCCCAATAATACGTTTTTTCACTTAAACAAGTCATAAATCATTTGCTCTATGCTTTCCTGGAAATCTTTTCCCTTCCTCAGGAGCTACTGTTCGTACTTTCTACAAAACACAAACTACAGACTTCACTTTTTTTAGTGGGATGAGGTATATGCATTCATTCTTAGTATTGAGATCAGATAGATATCTATCATGGTCTTTTAACATTCACCTAGTGTCAGTCAGGCTAACACATTACAAGTTGTGGAAAACATGTTCTTGAATGTTGGGGCATGTAGGTGCCTCTGGAGGACCGACATGGCCTGGTAAATTAAAATGGAGACTGTTATATTTCTGTAAATGCCTAATTTTTCCAATGTTTTGCAATTTCATTCAAATACCCATCTCACTTTCACTAGAAGATGTCCGATCTTGTACAACTATTGGGTCCTTCGATTGCGTTCAAAGGGCCCAATCATTGGACACATTTTTAACAGCTTGGAATAAACTACATACCAGGTCTTAAAATGTTGATTGGAATACATTAACTACAGGTGTGCAGGGGACGGGGGTGTTGCGCAAGTCTCTGGACACCTTCTTGTTTGTCTCATTAGTTTCAGGGTTGTTTTTCTCCCTTGTACCCTTCTACTTGCTTAAGTAATACACCAATCTAGAGTGAAATACAGGTGTGCGCCTACTGTTATGAATTAGCACTTCTACAATAGGTGACAATTGTTTGCATTTAAAGCATTTGACAAAGTTCTGTCAACAAGTCCACCATTGGGGATGCCGCTGACAAAGGTTACTACAACATAGATGGTGCTGCTGATGACGAGGCAGTCACAAAGGAGGCCTCTGCTGTTAATAGAACCACTGACATAGATAGTTACGCAATAGTGCTTCTTGGATGTGTGATGCTTGCTCGTGGCCTGGGGGTGCTTATCCGTCAACAGGAGTTTGCTTGTGGACTGGAATTTATCTGTCAATAAGGATTTTGTGAACAATTATCTATGGCTGGAGATTTTGCCAATGATGTGGCCCCATGCTTACCACTTGAGTCAAAAGCCAATGACGGATGCTTTGTTTGTGGACTGTGGATGGTGGAATCAGTGGGGGTAGGGGGTGCAAAAGATCTCTGGCCCTAGCCTTATGGTACTTTAACAATGCTTAAAGTGTCGTCTTTCTTCTGGGGCACCTGGAGAAAAAAAACAGAGTCTGCAACCTTGGAACCTTTACCTTAGTGCAGAAATGTGTCCTGTCCCCCGAAGAAGCTCTCCTCTTTTGTAGAGCTTACATTTTTGTCTTCCTGTAACATTGGATACAAGCTGGGGCTGAACCTTCATTACAGGACAGTCCTATATTTTCTTTCAGAAAAAATAAGAGTAATCTTTGCCCGTCCAAAAGTGTTTTGCGGGTGAAAACCTTGCATATCTTACAAACATGTGACTTGTGTGAGAGGACCAGGCAGTATATGCACAGAAGATGTGAGTCTTTTAAATATATTTTTTTGTCCACTCATCTTGTGATGCTTGAACAAGTATTTCCTGATTGTATAGCTTTCTTCACCCCCTACCTTCCCCAGAAAGTCCCAGAAATTCACAAACCCGGACACTTACCACTGGTCAAAGGACAAATTGGTGATCTATGGCATGCTAAGGTCTGGAAACTGCACACTAGATTGAGGTAAAATCAGCATGCATAAGGGAAGTCATATAAGGCAAGAGTCTGGCAATGGGTGCGTCAATAAAACAAGTTCATGAAGCAGGCGAATGGTCTTAGACAGGCAACGGTCAGACAGGCAAAAACAGAAATTCAGGTGGCAGGCGAAAGGTCTTTGCCAGGCAGGCAGGGATCTGGAAAACGGTAATACTAATGAAGCTACAATCATGGAGCATGGAGGAACAAATAACACAAACCAACAAGCTTGGACACACATTTTGCACACATGTTCTACTGCTATATTGTTGGGTTTGCTCATATGTAATTTTCCTGCTGTTTCATGCCACCTCTCTGCATTTTCCCCACAGGGACTGTGTTGGGTTCACTCATTTTAAATTTCGCTCCTGTTTTGTGACCACCTCTCTGCATTTTTCCTACAGGGATTCTGGTGTGCGTTTGTGTCTTTGAGTCTCGCTGTCGTTCCAGTCTACCACTCTAAATGTATTTTCTCACTGCACTTTTGTCTACACAGTACTCCCTATAAGGGGCCTGTTTGCACTCCCAACCCCAATAGTGCAGACCCCACACTTGACTGCGATTGCTGCTTTGCTCCTGCATTCTTTCACTTCCCGTAGGGCCTAGGGTGTTGTTCCCCCGCCAAGCCTAGCAGTTCCAAAGTTAGAGGCGCACTGTGGTGTACCAGAAACTTCTCCATTCCATCAAGCAGATCCCAACCCTACATACCACCTACCCCCCTCACCCTAGCCCCCCAAGTGGACACAACTCATCCCCCATCCATCCCAGACCCCCCTCCCACATCACTCACTCGTACCTCCCACCTGACTTACCCAGTTCACTTTTCCAGCTCCCATCCGTCAACCAGACCTGTCCATCTATGGACCGCTCTACCACCACCCCCTCAAACATTCCATCTTCTCATACACGCCACCATGACCCATGCTTTGCTAACCTTAAACTATGTCCGTGAAATCTTAACCACCACCCGCGCTAAGCCGCCACCCCCCAACACTCACACACACCCCTTGACACTTCAAACCACCTAAAGAAATTGGTACTGCGCTACCCGGGTGTACTCCATACTACGCACCTCACACTATCTGTCTACCAGACCCATGACATCCCGACACTCACCCACAGTCACAGCCTTCCCAAAGCCACCCAAGCCAGTGAAATCTCTCATGAACATACTAAATAACACAACGGACAAGGGCACCAGGCACCATTCCCCTTGTTTCTCTAGAAGTTAGACCAGAGACTCCTTCACCAACTCTAGAAGACTGTCACCAGACCTGTTCTTCACAACAGAAAACAAGACTGAATTCCCCAATCGCAGCCCTGCATATCCTCTCACCCCTCACTCACCTCAGTATCCAGTCTCCCCCTCGCTCTTCAGAATTGGGTCTCCACTTCTCATCCCTCACACACACATGCTCACCACTATTAACCACTACATCCGCCATTACCCAGAAGACTCCAACCTCATGAGCACTCATCAAACACACACCTACAACACACTGAGCCACCATCGACACTACACTGAACTGAGACCTTAGGCCCCCCTAAGAAACATCTCACCTTCTAACAATTCTCGTCCATGGTACCCATCCAATCCCGCAGACTGTACTACAGAGCACACCCTAGTCACCCAGAGGATCTCCCCCACAGGACCCCTCCACCTCCTTCTCAGCATCTAACACAACAACATCCTTCTCCCACCCCTACTTCTATACCAACCATTCCCCTTCCACCTGGAAGCTCCGACTACCCCCTCCCAGGCCCCCCTGAATCCTCCACCCTTCGCATCAAACACTCAACATAGTAAATTCCTCCTTCCCTAACCTTCCACGCTACCAAACTCCTCATCTCCTCCCTCCTCTTCTCCAGACTCTTTTACTGATCTACTGTTCTCTTTGGACTCCCTTCCTCTCACCTCTCCCCCCTCAAATCTATCTACCACTCTGCCATCCGCTCCTTCTGCCTTCTCTCACCTCACAACTCCACCTTCTCTTCTCTTAACTCACTAGGTTGGCTCACATTTCACTCCCAGCTCAAATTTAACTTCCTCTGTCTAGTCTTCAAAGCCCTCTATTGTCTTGGCCCTCCTTACCTATCCTCCCATCTCACTTTCTATACTCCTTCTCGTTCTCACTGTCCTGCAGATCACTTCCTTCTCTCTCTCCTCCTCTTCCACCCTGTGCACCTTCCAGTTTCCGCTCCTTCCATTGGAATTGCCCCCCTCTCCATCCACTCTATTACCTCCTACCCCTCATTTCGCACTTCTCTAAAATCTTATCTCTTCCACTCTCCCACCTAGCACCCTTTGCTTCCTCACTAACTACTGAAGCCACCTCCACCCACTCCTCTTACGCCCTCTCTCACTTTGGTCCCTCTCCATTTGTGCTTAACCTCATCAATAATGTAAATTGTTCTTTGTACTGTTTTCTGGTTTAGATTCATTGTCATGTATTGCTTGATGTATTTACTTGTTCCTCTTGTAAAGCGCTTTGGATTAATGCGCTATATAAATCAAAATAAATACAAAATACAAATACTGCATCCTGATCAATGCCAGATCCGTTGCAAAAAACAGACACAGCATTTACGAGCTAATTACTTCTGAAGGCCCTAATATCCTCTTCATCACCAAACCCTGGTTTTCTCAAGACTTCAGGCCCTTTGCACACAAGGCCTTCCCTTCAGGCTACACTCTTATTGTGCATAACAGAACAAGTAGGGCAGGAGCATTGCTATCCTATGCAATTCCTACCTCTCCATTTCACACTCGGGGGAGGGGGGGGACAAGCCTGCAACTCAGACTGTGAATGCCTCCTAGTAACATTTCTCCTCCCCCTTACACACTCACATCTTCCTGCTCATATATAGACCACTGGGCTACAACAGATGTTTTGCAAAAATCTTAGCGACTGTAGCAGCCATCTTGGTTTCTAACCCCTTCCTCACTCTGCTAGCGAATATCAACATCTGGTTCGATGTCCCACATAACCCCACAACACGATTCCTCCTGGACAACCTGGATACCCTACATCTAACACAGCTAGTATCAGGACCTACCCATTCTGCAGGCCGTACACTAGACGCAATCCTCCACTCTCCTGAACTCATCGCCCCTCTTCTGCCTCTCCCACCATCTTCTTCACTCTCTCGACTGTAGACCCTCCATCCTCCCTACCCACTCACCACTATGGAAGAAAGTCAAAGTAACTCCACACCTGTCAGATTCCCATCTGGGCACCCTGACCACCCTACCACTTCAGTCGGGTCAGATCACCATCCACCACTTTGATTGATGGCTTGGGGAAGCTCTTAGCCCACTCACCTCAATCATATCATTCTCTAACAGAAAGGGCCTCTCCCCCAGATGGGTCACATCATCTCTCAAATCCCAGAAGCACACCCTAGAACACAGATGGTGGTCAAACCTGTCACTGCAGAATAAAAAAACCTATGCCCAGCAGCTCAAAGCCTACAGGGCAGAAATATGCAATGGCAAAAAATCATATTACTGGAATAGAATCACCAATGCCCAAAACACCTTTAGTGAACTCCACAAGCTTATCACCGAATTCAAGGCCCGATGTGCACCATCTCCTCCCCCTCTCACACCCAAACACTCTGTGACTCACTCTCAAATCACTTCCACACATAGCCCTTTAAAAAAAACCTTGCCATTGTCACTAAAACAGCATCACTCACACCCCACCCCGCAGCATTCACAACCAGGTTTTCAGATCTGTCCTCCACCCACTCACTCTTCTCTTCCTTCTCTCCTATCTCTCACCATGAATTTCTAAAGCTACTATATAGAAACCGCCCCTCAGGATTCCCTGTACACCCTTGTCCTCCTATCCGACTTAAAGAAATTCTATCTTCAACAAGTGTCAGAAACATCACAACATCCATTATTCTATCTATCTATCTATCTATCTATCTATCTATCTATCTATCTATCTATCTATCTATCTATCTATCTATCTATCTATCTATCTAATTTTTTATATCACGCCACTCGCCCGCAGGCCTCAGGGCGCTCACAAAGACAGAAAGAAACATAAAACATAGCCATAGCTCCTGAGATCGAAAGAAAGAGAGTTCCAGGCAGCTGGTGCCCATACATTAAAATTGGCGCCACCAGTTTTATTTAGCACCACACGCGGCTGGTACATTGTCGATTACCATTTGAGCGGAGAGTCCTCCTTACGGGAACTCTCTTTATCCTGTAAGAAAAGATCGGGGGTGCATTGCCTGAGAGGCAATTGTGCACCAGAACAGCACCCTTGAATTTAATTTGTTGCTCGACTGGAAGCCAATGCAGCTTCCTCCTAGAAGTGCAGATCTTGGAGCGCCGACCAAGTCCATAGACTGCTTGGCCACTGAGCCACTTGGAGCCTTTTTATGTTGGCCTAAAAAGTACCCATCAAAAGGCTATTGCAGTAGTCCAACTTTGTGTTAATGATTGTGTTAAGATGGATTTCTGAACTCTGTCCTGGAGGGGCAGAGATTCAGAAGGCCAGCCTAGTTTCTTGGAACAGGGTAACCTCTGGACAAGCCAGACCAATCAGGGTAGCGATGGCGGCGGTCAAGACTAGGTCTCAAGAAGGGTGAGGGTGACTGAAAGCCCGCAATGAGCACACAAAGCAAGGACGCTTACAAATTACTCCAAGCAGGTGTTATATTAAAAATATACACACATCATTTATTACAAGGCCTTTGTAACATTGACTAGTAAAGAATCACGGTAAAACTCAAGTAAACCAACACATCACAATCAGATACAATATATATCCAATTACCGAAGGGTCTAAAGAGTTAGAAGCACGAAATATGCAGACCACCTAGATGGGGAGGAAAACAGGCAGTGCAAGTAATCGTTAGACCCAGTTCGCCTTCAGAGGCCACCTAACTAGAAGGAAGTCCGAGCCCTACGAAGAGTGGAGCCTTGTGCTCAAAAGTACCTGCACACGCTGGTGCCAACGGGCCAAGGGGAGTCTCTTCATGGAAATCAGGCAGTTCAGAGCGGTGAACAAAGGAGGGCGAACAGATCTCTGCTACTCAAGCGCGGCCTCCACTTGCGGGCAGAAGCAGAGCGCAAGTGCGACAAAGGCGTGCTGTTTAACACAGCGAGGAAAAGCTACAGGCTGCTGCAGGAGGAAGACCGGTTCCTAGCGTTGCTACTCACGGTCCCCGATGCAGGCAGACCCAGACTTCTCCGTGTCAGTTTCAGTGCTGGCAGGTTCAGATACGAGCAGGGGACGTCTCGGCGTCGTGTAGATTCCGCGGCAGCAGAAGTTAGAGTTGCAGTGAACCCGCACAGATTGTTACCACAGCAGGGCAACAAAGCGGCTGTGTGTATTTCAGCCCAATGTACACTTCTCACTTCAGACCTGGGAATGCCAAGTGTACGAATCGAGTGAGTGTCAAGAACTCGGACGACAGCAGCAACCTGACGGCGGTGACAGAGCAAGGCTCCGGTGTAGGCTGGTCAGTCCACTGGATGGCCCAGAGACGCTTCCGAAGGCTTACGTGCAGGAGATGATGAAGATACCGAGAATAGTTGTTCCCACTATTCCAAGTACCAGTACAGGCCTTCTCGTTCGATCAGAGGCAGAATGGTCTCACAGAGCGACAGCAGTGCAGAGGAGCAGTCCTTCAGCGGGTCACCAGCGATTCCTCGGTTCAGCCTCTTAGTTGCAGGATACTTGGCTCCTGTATCCATCATTCGTGAGAACTCAGGAGATCGACATGGTAGTGGTGTTTCCAGCCTCCTCTTATCTAGAGTTCCCTTCGTGCCAAAACGGAGAGGACCCAATGGGAGATCTGCTCACAAAACACTCACACCATACGTGGACCTATCACGGACCACAGTGGTCCCAGGCATTCAAGACACACTAGACTCTCTGGCACCCAGGATGTGTATTGGGACCAGACATCCCAGCCCACATCCTGGAGGCATATAGAAGGCATGCAGAAGCCTGCGAAAGCATATGTGTTTCACGGGAAAGTACATTCCCAAATAAGGATGGCCCCGGGTCGGCTCGACCTGGGGAAGGTGAAGGGGCAAGACGGTTAACGGACAGGACAAAGAACCTCGTGGCATGGCCATTTTGGAAGCCAGGCCACCCATTTTGGCCAAACGCGAGAAGCGCGGTTAACAGGGCAAAAGGGAGTTCAAAACACAAAGAAACGATCGCTGCCACCAGTCCCGTCCATGACATACTTGCACAGTTCGTTATAAATCCATCGAGAGTTACTAGGGCCTGTAGAATGATTAGAGACCCAAGAGCGCGGTAATGTAAATTACGGTGCACTCTTGTGCCATGTTGCGCGAAAGCTGCAACATGAGGAAAGAACTACGGAAAACAACGTTTCCCGGTACTGACTGTCTTAAGGGCATGTCAGTTTCCCCGTAAGAATGGAGCGAAAGCCCAGAGGAGTGTGGCGGAAGGCTGCGCTTCTCTGGCAAAGTCTAGATCAGGGTGTAAAACAACAGCAAAAAGTTTGGGGGTTGCCACATGGAAGTAAAATTACCTACAATATGAAATCTTTCCTAACACTCGCCCCTCCCAGACTAAGGACAGGGGGAACTAATCCAGCCCTGGATGAGTCTCTTGTTCAGGTCGGTTAAACATTCTGGACAACCCATCAGCATTGCTATGTTGGACACCTGGCCTATGCTCAATAGTGAAGTCAAAGCCTTGTAGACTTATGGACCACCTAAGCAACTTTGGATTCTCTCCCTTCATGTTCATCAGCCACTTTAAGGGCTTATGGTCAGTTTGTACAGTGAAGTGGGTCCCATAGGGGTAGGGCCTCAGCTTCCGTAGGGCCCACACAACAGAGAAGCATTCTTTCTCTACTGTGGACCATCTGAGCTCTCTGTCCATAAGCTGGCGACTAATAATACCAATAGGGTGTTCCTTACCCTTCTCATCTCCTTGTGATAGTACAGCTCCTATCCCAGTGTCAGAGGCGTCTGTCTGCACAATAAAAGGTCTTTGATAATCAGGGGCCCTAAGGTCAGGGGCCTGGCACAAGGAGTCTTTAAAGCCGTTGAAGGCCTTCTCATACTCGTCGGTCCAAGTTACCTTCTTGGGTTTCTTCGGAGTGGTGAGGGCAGTCAAAGGGGCAGCTATGGTGCCATAGTCTGCCATGAAGTTGCGGTAATACCCCGTGAGTCCTAAGAAGGCTCTCACTTGGGTCTGTGTAGTGGGGGTAGGCCAGTCTTGTACTGCTTGTACTTTACTAGGAAGAGGCTGTATCCTCCCTCCACCTACTTCATGTCCAAGGTAAACCACTGAGCCTTATCCAATCTGGCATTTACTAGCCTTTATGGTCAAGTGTGCTTTCTGAAGAGCCTGTAGCACATTCCCGAGGTGTTTCACATGGTCTTTCCAGGTGGCACTGAAAACTGCTATATCATCCAGATATGCAAGACAGAATTCATCCAACCCATTCAACACATGATTCACAAGCCTCTGGAAAGTGACAGGTGCATTCTTCAACTCGAACGGCATTACCCTGAATTGATAAAGACCGTCTGGAGTGGAAAACGCTGTCTTCTCCTTGGCATGTTCTGCTAAGGCTATTTGCCAATAGCCCGCAGTGAGGTCAAACGTGCTGAGGTACTTGGAGGCACCCAAGGTATACACCAGCTCATCTGTTCGAGGCAAGGGGTGTGCATCTGTCTTGGTGACAGCATTCAGAGCCCTGTAATCCACGCAGAACCTCAATTCAGAAGTGCCTGCTTTTGGAACCAAAACCACAGGGCTGGACCAAGGACTACTAGAGGGTTCAATCACCCCAAGATCTAACATTTTGTTGACCTCCGTCTTAATGTAAGACCGTACTTTGTCTGACATCCTGTATCCTCTATTTTTGTAGGAACGCTGTCTCCTGTGTTTATGTTATGTTTGCACCAAAGTGTCAAACCAGGGGACTGCGAAAACAGGGGGGAAAATTGCCTAAGCAAACTTTTCACCTCAGCCTGCTGATCAGAAGTCAGGCGAGGGGCCACTCGGACACCCTCAAAGGAGCTATCTGAAGGACCGCTTTGGAAGAGGTCGGGGAGAGGTTCAGACTCCTCTTCCTCAACATCTGAAGCCAGTAGCAGTGCTGTGATTTCGACTCTTGGGACGAAAGCCTTCAGCCTATTTACGTGGAACACTTTTGGAGCCTGTCCAGGCCTTCCAAGGTCCACTAAAGAGTTAACCTCACCCAGGGGCTCCACCACTGAATAAGGGCCTGACCATTTGTCCTGTAATGCTCTAGGCCTTATGGGATTCATGATCAGGACTTGCTGACCAGGTGTAAAGTTGATGAGGGAAGCTTTCAGGTCGTATCAATGTTTCACCAGCGCTTGCCCTGCCTTCAACTTGCCACTAGCCAGACCCATCAGAAGTACCATCCGTTTTCTGAGCCCTAGCACATAGTCGACTACATTGGTAGTAATAGGGGGAGTGGGCATCTCCCATCCCTCTTTGACTATGGCTAAGGGTCCCCGCACAGGGTGACCGAACAGAAGTTCGAAGGGGCTGAGGCCGGTGTCCGGTCAAATTGTCGAAAATAAAAGATCGAATGACCATTTGATCGAAAGTCAAATGGTCGAAAAAAAAGGTCGGATTTTTTTATTTATATATTTTTTTTTAGTTTTGTTTGGTAAAAACAAAAATGAATATAGAAAAAAGGGGATTAGGGGGAACCCCCATAAAAAAAACAAAATTCAAAAAAATAAAAACGAGCATTTTTTAGACCATCTGACTCTCGATCAAATGGCATTCGATCATTTGGTTTTCGACCAAATGACCTACAACACCCTCCTGTGGTACCTCTCGGTAGGCAAACAGTAAGCATGGTAAAAGAAGATCCCATTTTCTTCTTTGAGGTTCTTCCAGAGCCCCAATCATACTCTTTAACGTTCTGTTGAACCGTTCCACCAGACCATTGGTCTGGGGGTGGTATGCAGAAGAGAACTTGGAGGTGACCCCACATTCTTTCCACATAGCCTGCATACACTTTAACATAAAGTTGCTGCCTCTGTCAGACACAACTTCTTTAGGGAAGCCAACCTAGTAAAGATGCCAAGTAACGCTTTTGCAACTGACTTGGCAGTTACAGTTTTCAATGGGATGGCCTCAGGATATCTGGTAGCATAGTCGACTAGCACCAGGATAAACCTATTGCCTGAGGATGTTTGCGGATCAAGGGGACCAATGATGTCGAGCCCTACCCTTTCGAATGGTATTCCCACAACTGGGAGTGGTACCAATGGAGCTTGGGTTGTTGAGCCACTCTTACCAGGTAACTGGCAGGAGGCACAACTCCTACAGTGACTTTCTACTTGCACCCTCATCTTGGGCCAGTAGAAGTGCATGGATAACCTTTGCTTGGTCCTCTTAATACCAAGGTGACCAGCAAGGGGCACTTCATGCGCCAGCTGCAGGAGGAAAGGTCTTACAACAAGGGGAACCACCAACCTCCTATGGTCTCCTTCTGTAGATTCTGTGGGCTCACTATACAGGAGTCCACCTTCCCAATAAATCTAATGCTTCCCAGGAGGTTCACCCTCAAGCTGGGAGCAGGCCTGTCTCCTTAGGCCTTCCAGAGATAGGCACTCACGTTGGCCTCTACTGAATTCTTCCCTGTCAGGACCACCTTCTACTAACAAGTCTTTTAGTTCAGGATGGTCATTGGGGTCAAATACTTCAGGTATCGCCGCCTCCTCGTCAGGTCCGGGCGATTGACCAACTTCCTCCACCGCAGTGGTAGGTGAGTTCGGGGGAATATTTTCTTTCCCTCGTTTTGGTTTCTTTACTCCTTTAGCCTTGGGTTTCCCCTTTGGCTGGGGCAGTGCATTGGTCTTGGCCAATGCTGCCCGTGTTTGAGACCGTGTGAAGGGTCTGTCAGCAGTGTCTACTACGAGCCCTAAAGCTCTGAGATCGTTGCCCAACAAGACCTTTCCTGGGACGTTTCTCTGAATGCTCACTGGAATCCTGACTGCTGTACCATTTAAAGTAAGATTTACAGGTATTACTGGAAACATGCGAGGTGGGCCGTCAGCCAACTTAGTGGGCATCAGAGTAGCTCTGGCAACTTCCTCTGAGTCTACCAAGGTAGAATCCACTACAGTTCTACTGCACCCACTATCCCTAAGAGCGGGAGTATCTACTCCATTGATCAGCACACTGTCTTTAAAGTAGTGCTTGGTTTATCTGGAATCCTAGCATAAGCCTCTGCGACTTTAGGCTCCCAGGAACCCAGGGAAACTAAAACTACCTCTGCTTCTATCCCACTGGGGAAGGAGTCTGAGGAGAAGGATGCTCCTGTAATCTCTTCTTCCTTGTAGAAGGAGAAGGCCAGATTAGCGGAGTGGACCCCCAATGGTTTAACCTTACACCGGGGATCCCCCTTCACGTGGTCAGTTGCTCCACAAGCAAAACAAGATCCATTGGGTCTGTTTACATAGGAAGGCTTATTATAACCAGAGTTCTGTTTCGGAGGCTGACCTCCACTACCCTGTGAGTTCTCTTGTGTCTTACCCTTATTTTTCTTTTTGTGGCCCTTTTGAGAAGAAGATTTATCAGATTCACCACCCTCCTTATCTTTGGACTTTTTCCCTTCCTCCTGCTTACCAGGATGAGTTTTGTCCTTATGGGAACTCGATGTGACACCCATAAATCTGCTGCAATGGCAAGCTTCTTAGGATCTATCTCCTTTGAATCTGCCAAATGCTGCTTAAGCTCAGGGGAAGAAGATGAAAAAATATGTTCCAGCATGGCAAGACTTATCATACCTTCAAAGGTAGAAACCTTATAACCTTCGACCCAGCCAGTCAAGTTTTTTAAGGATTCGGTTACATAAGATACCCAAGTACCACCTTCTTTTTTCTTATACTCTCGGAATCGTTTTAAATATTGGGCAGGAGTCTTTCCAAACTTTAAAATGAGAGTTTGCTTCAACATTGCAAAATCTGCTCGTTCAGCCTTTGACATTTCCATAATGGCACTGCAGTCAGAATGGGGCAGTCTGTTGAGTAACCAGGCAATTTTATCAGCATTGTCAACTTGTTGAACTTCACATGCAGGCTCAAACGTATTCAGCCAGTTCATAATGTCATTCTTTTCCTCATACACACTGAGCAGATCTTTTGGAAACCTTGGATGAGAGGAGGCCCCAGACCCATGTCCAGGACCCTTGGATACATTTGCAACCTGCAGCTTGGCCAGTTCCAACTGGTGATCCCTGTCTTTCAGTTTTTCTGCCTGTTCGATTTTTAGTTTGGCAATACTGAAATCAAGCTACTTCTGCCTAAACAGCAGCTCTTGCTTCTTGAATTCAAGCATGGCCTCCCCATCGACAATGGCAGAGGAAACATTAGACATCTCATCCTCCCTGTCCTCATGGTCGCGGTGGACCAGTGCAGCGGCAGAACTGTCAGTTCTACCAGTGAGAGCAGCCCCACCTCCTTCTGCACTGTCCTCGGAAACTATAGCGTCAAGCTGAGCTTCTTGCCACGCCACGATTCTTTGGATCATATCCAATTTGGTGCCTTGAGAGGAGACGCCTCTCTCAGCACACATCTTTTTCAATGTTTCGGATTTAGAAGCATTTAAAGTTAACAAGGTATTTGTTTCCATACTGTTAGATAGGACTATGGCCTTTTAAAAGTTATACTACTACAGCAACAACATTGTTAAATGCCAATAAACAAATTTAAAAATAAATTAAAAGTTATACTACGACAATTCACTACGTGTCCTGGTAGGAATAACTTGAAATGCCTTCGCTTGTGTGCAACACTGGATACCTTCAGTCGTATCCCACCGCTGTAGACCAATTTGTTAAAATGGATTTCTGAACTCTGTCCTGGAGGAGCAGAGGTTCAGAAGGCCAGCATAGTTTCTGGTAACAGGGTAACCTCTGGACAAGGCAGACCAATCAGGGTAGCGATGGCGGCGGTCAAGACTAGGTCTCAAGAGGGGTGAGGGTGACTGAAAGCCCGCAATGAGCACACAAAGCAAGGAGGCTTACAAATTACTCGAAGCTGGTGTTATATTAAAAATATAGACACATTTATTACAAGGCCTTTGTAACATTGACCATAGTAAAGAATCACGGTAAAACTCAAGTAAACCAACACATCACAATCAGATACAATATATATACAATTACCGAAGGGTCTAAAGAGTTAGAAGCACGAAATATGCAGACCACCTAGATGGGGAGGAAAACAGGCAGTGCAAGTAATCGTTAGACCCAGTTCGCCTTCAGAGGCCACCTAACTAGAAGGAAGTCCGAGCCCTACGAAGAGTGGAGCCTTGTGCTCAAAAGTACCTGCACACGCTGGTGCCAACGGGCCAAGGGGAGTCTCTTCAAGGAAATCAGGCAGTTCAGAGCGGTGAACAAAGGAGGGCGAACAGATCTCCGCTACTCAAGCGCGGCCTCCACTTGCGGGCAGAAGCAGAGAGCGAGTGCAAAAAAGGCATGCGCGGAAAAGCTACAGGCTACTGCAGGAGGGCGACCGGTTCCTAGCGTTGCTACTCACCGGTCCCCGATGCAGGCAGACCCAGGCTTCTCCGCGTCAGTTTTAGTGCGGGCAGGTTCAGATACGAGCAGGGGACGTCTCGGCGTCGTGTAGATTCCACGGCAGCAGAAGTTAGAGTTGAGGATGTCCCAAAGGCAGTGAACTCGCACAGATTGTTACCACAGCAGAGCAATGAAGCGGCTGTGTGTATTTCAGCCCAATGTACACTTCTCACTTCAGACCTGGGAATGCCAAGTGTACGAATTGTGTGAGAGTGTCAAGGACTCGGAATACAACAGCAACCTGACGGCGGTGACAGAGCAAGGCTCCGGGGTAGGCTGGTCAGTCCACTGGATGGCCCAGAGACACTTCCGAAGGCTTACGTGCAGGAGATGATGAAGATGCCGAGAATAGTTGTTCCCACTATTCCAAAGGGTCGAAGTACCAGTACAGGCCTTCTCGTTCGATGAGAGGCAGAATGGTCTCACAGGGCGACAGCAGTGCAGAGGAGCAGTCCTTCAGCGCGTCACCAGCGATTCCTCGGTTCAGCCTCTTAGTTGCCGGATACTTGGCTCCTGTATCCATCGTTCGTGAGAACTCAGGAGATCGACATGGTAGTGGTGTTTCCAGCCTCCTCTTATCTAGAGTTCCCTTCGCGCCAAAACGGAGAGGACCCAATGGGAGATCTGCTCACAAAACACTCACACCATACGTGGACCTATCACGGACCACAGTGGTCCCAGGCATTCAAGACACACTAGACTCTCTGGCCCCCACGATGTGTATTGGGACCAGACATCCCAGCCCACATCCTGGAGGCATATAGAAGGCATGCAGAAGCCTGCGAAAGCATATGTGTTTCACGGGAAAGTACATTCCCAAATAAGGAGGGCCCCGGGTCGGCTCGACCTGGGGAAGGTGAAGGGGCAAGACGGTCAATGGACAGGACAAAGAACCTCATGGCATGTCCATTTTGGAAGCCAGGCCACCCATTTTGGCCAAACGCGAGAAGCGCGGTTAACAGGGCAAAAGGGAGTTCAAAACACAAAGAAACGATTGCTGCCACCAGTCCCGTCCATGACATACTTGCACAGTTCGTTATAAATCCATCGAGAGTTACTAGGGCCTGTAGAATGACTAGAGACCCAAGAGCGCGGTAATGTAAATTACGGTGCACTCTTGTGCCATGTTGCGCGAAAGCTGCAACATGAGAAAAGAACTACGGAAAACAACGTTTCCCGGTACTGACTGTCTTAAGGGCATGTCAGTTTCCCCGTAAGAATGGAGCGAAAGCCCAGATGAGTGTGGCGGAAGGCTGCGCTTCTCTGGCAAAGTCTAGATCAGGGTGTAAAACAACAGCAAAAAGTTTGGGGGTTGCCACATGGAAGTAAAATTACCTACAATATGAAATCTTTCCTAACAGATTGCAGCAGCAATCAAGACTTTGTTGGCCTCCGATAAGTAAGGACGAATTTGCCAAAGTAAGTGAGTGTCGTAGGAACAAGGTGATTTCAGGTAGGAAGTATACTTCTTAAATGACAAGTGGGAGCCAAAAAAGACTCCGAAGGTTTTGATATTTTCTGACACAAAGATGATGTTGCCATTTATCGTGAAACATTTATACGGAGAGTCAAGCTTTTTTAGTTTTTGTTGGGTCCCTATAATAAGCAGCTCTGTCTTTGATTCATTCAAGGCCAAAGAGTTTACCGCCATCCATGTTCGTATTGCTTCAAACACTCTGTTGACTCTACTTACATCCTCACTATAGACCCCCGTTAGCTCAAAAACGATCTGGGTGTTGTACGGGTAGTTAGCGAACCGAACACCCAGAACAGCAAGTAGATCACAAAGGGGTTTAAAGAATACATTAAAAAGCAGTGGGGACAGACATGAGCCTTGCGGCACACCACATGTCAGAAATGTTCTTAATGAAGAAGCATTTTCTTTAGCCACTGTGGCCATCCTTGGTCCTAAAAAAGACTTAAACCAGCTAGCAGCTTGAGGCGTACATTTCCCAACCTTGATTAATCTGTTTACCAACAACGTATGGTCAATCAGATCAAACGCTGAAGAGAGGTCCAGCAATAGGAGCAGAGCTACATTAGCTTCTACCATAACAGCTACAATATTGGACTGGCAATCTAAAACTCATTATTAACTCATCTCTCGGCTGAGGGACCTTCCCAGCAGAATTCAAGACCTCATACATCAAACCCCTACTCAGAAACCCCACCCTTGACCCCCTTCTGCAGACCAACTACAGACATATCTCAAACAACCGATTCATAGCTAAACTAATTGAACGAACAGCCTATACCCAGCTATGCCTTTTTACAGAAACCAAACACCTCCTTGACCCCACACAATCCGGCTTCATAATTCTAAGAGGAACTGAATCTTACTTAGTCTCCATCTGGGATAATCTCAACAGAATCTCAGACTCAGAAGGTTGCACCGCACTAATTCTTCTCAACCTCTCAGAAGCATTTGACATCATTGACCACCTCACCCTCACGGGCAGACTCCACTCTCTGGGCATCAGGAACGCAGCTCTGAAGTGTATTTCCTCCTTTCTCTCCAACAGATCCCAAATAATGCACATGCCTCCCTTCTCTCCTCGACTCCATGCCCTGTTATACACGGAGTGCCTCAGGACCCCCTCTCTTCCTCCTGCTCTTTAATGTCTTCCTGAGCTCTCTCCCCACTCTTACCCACTCTCACGGCCTGTCTTACTACAAATACTCAGATGACATCCAAATTGTCTTCAAGATCCCAAAGGGCCGTTCCTCCACCTCCCGGACCTCACATCCACCTTCAATGCAATGTGCATCACCCACCGAGCACTTTACAACACAGGACCAGAATGTCTGCAACACAAACTGATACCCTACAGGCCCAACAGAAACCTGAGATCCAGCACAGCTCTTCTCATTATCCCAGTCGCAAAATCGACCAGAATAGGGGGATCTTCTTTCTCAGTCCAAGTTCCCAATATCTGGAACTGCATTCCATTTACTATCCGCCACATAGAGGAACAACTTGCTTTCCGGAATGCTGGCTCTTCCCCTCTGCATCCTGACTGATCCACCACATCTCCTGGGTGAACTATCATCCCCAGACACGAGGGGGGTTTGGGGAGCACCCGATGAGTCACCTGAGGAGACAACAAGGTGGTACCTAGCCCGCACCGAAAGGACTGCAGTGTAACCTAATGATACAAGCTGCATAACCTCATTGTAATTAGGTAGACAGCACAGAGGAAACAGGGAGTGTAGTCTTTCAGCTGAGATTACACATACACCATGACAGCCCGCAGCACTGCAGCATTGTCTGTGAAAGGGGATAGATCCTAATTGAAACAAATCAATTGTAAAATGGTTTCACATCTCGGTTTCAAAGGATATAACCAATGTCCCTCAATCCTGTATGCAGATTCACTGTTTCGTCGAGCAAACAAATATTTCATTTAATTAACTCGTTGAGCCTCAGGGGATGAAACGTCCTCAAGAAATGTGTCCAAAAAGTTTCACTGCAGCGCAATCTTACTATTCTGTCTGTGCAACTGCGTCTTTGATGAGATGGGATGAGTTTTATCATCAACTGACTTAAAGAATGTCCGGTTTCCATTACATTTCTTGCAAAGGACAATGTTCAGTTTGTGTTCGGATATCTGAGCGATATTATAATAAGTAAACTTAAATTTTCATTTATTTAGTTCTGCATACAATTTCCCACAGGGACGCGTCAATGTTTATACAACATATTCTGACATAGAGGTGATTAAATGTTTAACGGTACAGTGGCACTAAATGGATGTACTATGTAGAGTAGCTTAATTATATATATATATATATATATTTTTTTTTTTTTTTAATTTTATTTAATTTGTTACAAACCTTTAAAATACAGTTTGTCTACATGAGGACATGTTTTTAAGATACAAAGCTAAAATCACGTCCAAAATACATAATCGCGTCAAAAACAAACAGAAAAAAAGAAAGAATAAAAAAAGAGAATTAAAATTAAAAGAGAAATAAAAACAGTGTCAGGTTTATCCGCATATAACCAAAGAATTCAGTTCGGGGTTACCCCCAAGGCATGGTGACATTGCAAGTCTGCTGCAAGTTGCTCATTACATTTGTACATTGTCATTAACCATTGAAATTTGGTTAAGAATCACTTCTAAATAGAATGTAATGCTATTGTTAATTTGCAATCCGTTTCATCAAAAAAGACTTGCCACCATTGATCCGCATTTAAGCTTGATCTCCCTCTCAGAAATCTTCCAAGATGTTTTGTTTGTTCCAGTCTTAGCACTGTGTATGAGAGGGTTAGATGTTTCAGCGTTTCAATCATGTAAATTGCAGTCTACAGGTCTTTATGTGCTCATTATTGTTAGACCAAAGACTTGTTCTTTCTGTGGTTTTAAAAAAGTTCATACGAAACTTCATATACAGGTTCCCACGATATTGGTCAGGGAATTTCGTCAGATAGTTTTGGTTCTCGTTTACACCTCTCTTTTCGCTAGGGACGTTTTTCATAATGCCGTGTTTGCATCTTTGTTCACCAGTTAAAATCCAGTCGTGTCTCCACAGCATTTTCTTGACATGATTAGGGTTAGATTGCAAGGTGTTCATATCAATGCTAAGTTTGTTCAGCATTTCTTTGCATCGATCTGTCCACATAGACAGCACACAGCAGGTATTTCTATTTCCTGGATTATGCAGAATTTCGAATTGTGGCAACATCACTTCCATTGTCATTTTACGATATATATTGAGCGTGTGCCAGCAAACTCTGGCTTTTATTGAAATTAAACTGCGCTCGTGTTGAATCCATGCTGTTGGAGTTCCCCTTGGCAAGCATAGGATTCATGACCAAAAGATGTTTTCAAGAGTGTTCCATAAGTCATAAGAGCAGCCCAGTGCACATTCAGCTCTGTGGATTGGGGCAGGCACAGCCTTCTGCTTATAGAAGGCAAGAACTGGGAAGAGCGAAAATGTGCATATTTTTTGTTCAGAGCAGCTGCCTGGATTGCCAATTTGTGGCATTTTTTTTAATGCTTTCAATCCATGGTGCATCGTTTATGTTAGGATTGATTAGCATTCCCAAATATTTAGTTTGCCCTGTGGTGTTCAATGTGACGTCACCTAGGTGCAATCAGAATTTTGCTCGATTTTGTAGATTGTTTCCCCTGTGATCCTGTAGTACTAAGATTTCTGATTTCGTTGTGTTTATGATGAGCTCATTTAAGTTAACGTATTCCTCAAGGGCATTCAAGTTTTGCTGAAGGCCAATTGGTGTTGTGTCCAATAAGATTAGGTCATCTGAATAGAGCAGACGACCAATGTGAAAGCCATTGATTTTCGGTGGAAAGGAGGAAACACCTTCTAGGCTTTTGTCGATGTCGGATAAAAATAGATTGAATATGATTGATGCCAAAGGGCATCCTTGTTTGACTCCACAAAAAGTTTGAATTGCAGGTGAGAGTCTCACGGATCGATCAAGCCTGATTCTTATTTCGGTGTTTGTATGAAGATCTTTAATGGCTGATAGAAGACTTAGTGGGCACTTCCATTTGATAAGCTTGTTCCACAGTATGTCGCGATCAATGCTATCGAAAGCATGTGATAAGTCTATGAAGGCGAGATAGACCTTACCCCAGTTCTCAGGGAATCAATTTATAACAAATTGAAAATTAACAGGTTTATACTGCAGCCAACACCCTTAACAAAACCAGTTTGTCTGAGGTCAATGTGATTGCTTGCCAAGGTCCACTTTTGTAGTTGTTGTAAAAGGGTTGCATATATTTTCCCCAGCATGTCTAACAGTGAAATTGGGCAATAGTGCTTTGGATTTGCTCTGTTACCCTTCTTGAATATGGGCACGATGATCGCACTCTTCCACAAAGCAGTGGTAGCACAGGTGGTGGCGATCATCGTAAATAGCTGGTAGCACAAATCAGCCCATTCTTCAGGATTTCTCTTCAGGGTGAAGCTGGTCAAACCATCAGATCCAGGGGCCCTTGACGAGCTTAGTTTTTTGATGATATCTAAAATCCCGGTCTTGTCAAATTTCAGATCCCACTGATTCGTGTCAGGGAAAATAGGGTGATTTATGTCGCTTTTTTGCTGTACAATTGCGTAAAGTCACGTATCCATTCTTCTTCAGATATTATGTTTGCTTGTATTGCATCTTGCGGTCCGCTAAGATCATTGATGATTCCTCAAAAGTCTTGAGTATTTTTGTTTGCCAACTTTAGCATCATGGCTTCAGCATTGCGCTGTGTAGTAACAACCTAATGTGCTTTCAACCAATTTTTGTAAGATTTTGTATGTTTTTTTTCTTAGAAGCGTATTTGGACATTGTCTAATTTCCATTCTCATTTTACGTTTACGTTTCAACACTTCTAGGTCAAAGGTGTGTCTGAATTTGAATGCTGTACTTTGCAGGCCTTGTTTTTTCCATAAATTGCTTTAAAAGATGTTGATATTCAAGTTGATCAGCTTCTGTCTGATATCTTGTTTGAGACTTCACCTCATTGTTGTCAAGTCTCAGTCTAATCCTATTGGATTCCACAATTAAATTGTGTTCCCATGGGCTGAGATGGTCTTTAGTCATGGCAATAACTTCTAACTTTAATAAGTTATGATCACTCTCTGTTTTGTGAATAACTTGAAGTGAAGAAACACGAACATGTAGGCACTCAGAGACAAAGAAATAATCTGGAATGGATTACATTTGCAGTCTCTTCCATGTCACTTTTGCTGGAACATCACCAGTCATGTTCCCATTTAACATGGTCATGTTTCTTGAACTCATTTCGGCACACCATAGCGGCGCCTTATTTAGGGCATGCAGCTTGTCACTTGGGAGATTTGTTTTTTCTTTCAAACAGTTGATGTTTAAGGCTCCACCTAGCAGAATGTTTGGGAGAGATCCTTTATCATAAATTGCATCAATTAGGTTTGAGACTTGATCGATGAAGGCCATAGTTTCAGGGGTTTTAGGGTGCCAATATATATTGATGATGTGGATGGTATCTTTGAGGTCTTTTGGGGGAGTCTTCAAGCTTCACAAGTGCCATTTGAATATAAGGTGAAATAATTCTTGATTCTAAAATTTTGTATCCAGAGCTTTTTCTTACCAGGATTAGGAGGCCCACCATTGCTCTGCCCATTTTGTTTTGGATTGCAGGATTTATAGCAACCTCAAATTCATCACAAGCTGGACAGTGAGCGAGCCAAGTTTCCTGTAAACAAGCAATGTCCAACCCGGTACACCAGGAACATTGGAACAAGTGTGAAAATTCTCATGTGTTCCACGAGGCAATGGAAAGAGTAGTCTTTGTTATACCTTTCTGGCATTAACTCCGATATGGACCGGCTAGAGTTTTGACGACCCAATTCCATTCATTAAGTTCTTCACATGGCGATTTAGAGCCATCCTGGATGGGGACTCCTCCAGTTGGAATCCCATCACATGCAAACGTGACTTGAATTTGTTTGCCATTTTGTCATGTCCGACATACCCAATGCGAGGGCTCCCGATGGTTCCCTCACCTCACCTTGTCCCTTATCAGTAAGGCAATCCGCTATTCCCATCAGTATTTCCCCATCAAGTACTAAAGGCAACTCGCCTATGTGGCGAGGGATACGTGATAGGCTTCTGCAGCAGAACAAACGCTTTTGGCAGCCTTCGTCTCACTTTCGGCGTTGGCTGCTGCCGTGGAGACTACAGTCGGGCAGACTCAGGCGGTTCCGCCACCTTCCCGTTCACGTGGTCCCATCCTGGATCCCTGGTTGGGAGTCAAGCCGGCTAAAAGCAGCGACAGCACAAGCGGTCATTGCTTCACAGCTGTTCCAGTGACACTGTTCGTCATTTTGATTCTACGCAAAATCAACTTGATTTCACGGCTTTACGGACCACGGCTTACGAACACAGACTTCCTTCTGGACACACCTTGGCTTAAACTTACCTTGATCTTACGGCTCTACGGACCACGGCTTATGAACACAGACTTCTTTCTGGACATTCTCTCGCTTAAAACTAACGTTGATCCTACGGCTCTACGGACAAAGGCTTACGCATATCAACTTCCCTTTTGGACACTCCCTGGCTTGTCATCTCATTCTCGTCTTCTTGGCCTCATCCGACTACAGCCTGTTTCAAGGACAACCTCTGCTAATCTTCATTGACTGTGCTTGAGTCACGTATCTTGCACTCAGGTGTGTTCTGGTGGCAATCCTTCGATCTGGCTGCAGCTGCTGTTCACGCTCCCTCCTTGCAAGTATCCCTGGGCTAGGTTACAGTATTAAGTCATCCTCTTCTCGGTAAGACAATTTCCTTTTCCTTCTGCCTTTTGATATTAACTGTGCTTGCCTGTGCTAATACCTAGTTTTGTTAAAGCGGCCTTGGGGATATTGGCGCAGCGTGGTTACAGCTCTTCATCCACACCTGTGGACCCAAGGCCCGCACAGAGAGTATATTCATATCTCTCTCTGTGGGCAACTTGGGGACGGAGGTACCTATACTCTTCGCGACGAGATCAAGTCTAACAGACTGTGAAGCCGTGTCGTTACGAGTATGGAGGGTCCAGTGGGTGACCCTGTGGCCGCGCTGGTACAGGCAATTACAGTCCTACGGGCAGACATGGCGGCAGCCAACACTGCCATACACCAACGCCTTGACTCCATCCAAAGCGCCTAAAATTCCCTACCTGCCGATGCAGAATTCGGGGATTCCACAGCCCAACCCTCGACTTCCCAACCCCCTGCCACCAATGTCACACCACCAATACCACTAGTTATCCCTACCCAGTTCCTGTTGGCAGCCCCAGAAAGATTCCATGGGGATCCTAGGAAGTTTCGCACATTTCTTAACCAATGTAAGTTGCACTTCTTGTGTAGACCCTCGGCATTCCCGGATTCCACTACAAAAGCAGCCTTTACCCTGTCCCATTTAGCGGGTATGGCTGCAGCCTGGGCTAACCCACTCCTAGAAAATGATAGCCCAGCCCTTTATGATTTCGACTTATTAGCAACAGAGATGGCTCATGTTTTTGACACCAGACATAAGGCCCAATCCCAGGATCTTGAACTACTAGACTTACACCAAGCAAGGTCAACACTCCTAGAATACATCACTCGATTTAACCAATTGGCAGTGGAAACCTCATCGCCTGACAATAAAAAGGCAGTCGTTTTTTATACGGGGTTGAATAACACCATGAAAGATGCCATGGCAGTAGTCCCTTCCTTGCCTACTCAGTACACCGAGTTAGTGGACCTTACTCTACAGATCGATGCTAGACGATCTGAACGAAGAAGCGAAGCCGGTTTCTCCAGTGTTGGTCAGACCCCTTCTTCTGACTCGGCTAGCGAACCCATGTAAGTGAGTGGGATCCGGAGCCCCATTTCTCCCACAGAGATGGAACGCTGAAGAACTGACAATGCTTGTTTTTATTGTGGCCTAAATGGGCACTTTGTCAAGTCTTGTCCTCGACGTCCCAAGCCAAAGAATCAGGTTTTTCCGAATGCTTGGCCTTAGATCGGGGAACCGGCTCGAGCACCCCATGTTTCTCCCCGGAAACCAGAACGGCTTTTGGCCGTATTAGGCCTATATTGGTACAGGCTGTTTTGAAACCCAAGCCAGACACTTCATTTCCTGTCACTATCGTAATCGATTCAGGTGCCACTGGCAATTACATTGATATCTCGTTAGCCACGTCCTTGAACCTCCCATTGCTTGACAAGCCCCGTCCAGAACCCGTTCAGGCTGTAGAGGGCACTGGCCTGACATCCGGACCAATCAAACAAAAAACTGCCCCCCTGACATTGGTCATACAGAATACCCACCAAGAAACGATCACCTTTGATTTGATCTCTATGCCCCAGTTTGGTTTGATTCTGGGTATTCCGTGGTTGAAGGAACATAACCTGCTGATCAACTGGAAGTCGGGACAGGTACATTTTGTGTCTGAGTTATGTCAAAATGTCTGCCTCCTCCCATCCGAAGGGGTTAGTTCGCCATCACAGGCATTAGGTGCCATAGCCCAGATCTCCCTTGACGATAACGATACCCCTCATCTCGAGTCATATATTGTGGGGGCTGTTGCTAGTGGGGTTCCTGCTGCTTATCATGACTTCCTAGAAGTGTTTGATTGTGGTTCTTCAGAAAAACTCCCGCCATATCGTTCCTATGATTGCCCCATTGACCTTCGTCCGGACTCAGGTCGTATCTACTCGCTGTCCGTAGCAGAGGAGAACACCTTGAAAGAATATATCCAGAAGGCCCTGGAACTGGGGCATATCTGTCCTTCATCTTCTCCGGCCGCGAGTCTGATATTTTTTGTCCCTAAGAAGGAGGGCGACCTACGTCCCTGTGTTGATTACCGCCGTTTAAATTCCATCACCATAAAAAATAGGTATCCGATTCCCCTAATCACCCCGTTGCTGGACCGCTTGACCCATGCCTCCGTTTATACAAAACTAGACCTACGGGGTGCCTACAATTTAATCAGGGTCCGCAGGGGGGATGAGTGGAAAACAGCGTTCTATACTCGTTATGGACTGTATGAGTATACGGTCATGCCGTTTGGACTCTGCAACACACCGGCCACCTTTCAGCGTTTTATGAATGATATATTTCACGACTTGTTGGATGTGTGCGTTGCGGTGTATCTGGATGACATCCTCATATATTCACAGGACATGGAGCAACATGTGAAACACTTTAGGCAAGTCTTGTCCCGCCTCCGTCAGCACTCCTTATTTGCCAAACCCGAAAAGTGCCAGTTCCATTCCAACGAGGTTGATTTTCTGGGCTTTCATATCACCCCGGGGGGGTTGGCCATGATCCAATCGAAGGTACGTGCTATCTTGGATTGACCCAGACCTAGTAGCATCAAGGCACTGCAATCTTTCCTGGGCTTCGCCAACTTCTATAGATGTTTCATATATGGTTTCACGTCTATCGTGGCGCCCCTCACTGCCTTAACAAGTCCTAGTGTTCCCTTGTGTTGGTCCGAAGACCATCAAACGGCCTTTGAGACATTGAAAGCTTCTTTTACCACAGCCCCAGTGTTAAAACATCCAGATCCAGAGCTTCCTTTTGTAGTAGAAGCCGATGCCTCCTCCTTTGCCCTGGGGGCCGTGCTGTCTCAACGCTGCCCCGTTTTGGGTCTCCTGCACCCTGTGGCCTTTCATTCCTGGAAATTCATGTCTACCGAATGCCACTACACAGTGACAGAGAAAGAATTACTGGCAATTAAAGATGCCTTTCAAGTATGGCGAAATCATCTCTTGGGAGCCAAACACCAGGTCATTGTATTTACCGATCACCGCAACCTGCAGGATTTGGCCTCGCTGAAATGTCTCAATAGTCGTCAGGTACGGTGGCATCTGTTTTATGCCTCTTATGATTTCATAATTAAACATCGGGCGGGGCAGGAGCATGGGAAGGCAGACGCCCTATCGTGTTCTCCTGGTGGAGTTTCCTTACCCACCTTTCCAGAGACCATATTAGAAAATAATCACGTCATCTGTCTCTGTACACCCCCGTCGCCTCTTTTGTCTTCAATCCGCGCCTGGGTGGTTCAACACCTGGACCAATTGTCCGATTGGGACCCGGTGTTTCATGATGGTTTGCCCTTTATTCAGAATAAACTATTTCTACCAACAACAGATACCCTTAATCTTGCTCTTGAATGGTCCCCTGACATAGCTATCAACGGACATCCTGGTCAGGGACGCACACTAGCACTCCCCAAACGTTGGTGCTGGTGGCCGTCTATGAGACGTGATGTCGAACACTATGTAAACACCTGTTCGATTTGCGCCCAGGGTAAACACTGTCGTGGCCGTCCCTTGGGCCTCTTGCAACCAATTCCTGTCCCTCCCAAGCCTTGGCACACCCTGACCATGGACTTCGTTAATGACTTACCCTGTACCCAGGGGTTTGATACAATATGGGTGGTTGTCGATTTGTTTACTAAAATGGCTCGCTTCATCCCTTGTTCAGGTGTCCCCTCTGCTCCCGTTTTGGCTAGTCTTTTCCATCTTTTGTGTCTATGGTTTGCCCTCCATTATCATCTTGGACAGAGGTTCTCAGTTCACTTCTCGCTTCTGGCGTGCCCTAACGAAACTACTTGGAATAGATACCCGTTACTCCTCAGCCTACCACCCTGAGACAGATGGCCAGACTGAAAGGGTGAATCAATCTATGGAGCAGTACCTGCGCTGTCTCATTTTGAGACATCAGAAGTCCTGGTTCCATCTCCTACACCTTGCAGAGTTTGCGTACAACAATGACCCGCATTCATCCACCGGGTTCTCTCCGTTTTATGCCATGTATGGTCAACACCCTCGTACCTTGCCCGTCCCGGACTTCACAGTTTCTGGGAACCCTGCTGCTACAGCTTGGATTCATGACCTGGCTACTGTCCATTCCCATACCCTTGCACACCTCCTTGAGACCCAGTGTATGCTGTTGGGGATAGGGTGTGGCTGTCCACGCGTCACCTCCCGTTGCCCGGTTGTCGCAAGCTGTTGCCTCGGTTTGTAGGTCCCTATGTGGTCTCCAAAGTTGTCAACCCTGTTGCCTATCGGCTTTCGGTTCCCAGTACCTGGCGTGTTCACCCAGTTTTCCACACCTCCCTCCTGAAGCCTTGCCCTGCCCCTACCCGTCTTCGAGGTCCTTCCCCCCCTGTTCCTGTGGGTGGTCAGGTTGAGTTCGAGGTTTCTGGGATTCTGGGTTCTCGCTTCTTTAGGGGGCAGTTGCAGTATTTGGTTGATTGGCTGGGTTATGGCCCGGAGGAGCGTTCCTGGGTCCCTGAGTCTGATGTTCATGCCCCTCGCCTGGTCTCTCGCTTCCATCTCGATAACCCTTCCTGCCCACGCGGTCGTGGGCCTTTGAGGGGGGCTCTGTCATTTTCGACATACCCAATGCTAAGGCTTCCGATGGTTCCCTGACCTCACCTTCTCCCTTGTCAGTAAAGCAATCCGCTATTCCCGTCAGTATTTCCCCATCAAGTACTAAAGGCAACTCACCTATGTTGCGAGGGTTGCGTGATCGGCTTCTGCAGCAGAACAAACGCTTTCGTCAGCCTTCGTCTCACTTTCGGCGTTGGCTGCTGCCGTGGAGACTACAGTCGGGCACACTCAGGCGGTTCCGCCACCTTCCGGGTCACGTGACGACGTCCCGTTCACGTGGACCCATCCTGCCTCCCTGATTGGGAGTCAAGCCAGCTAAAAGCAGCGACAGCACAAGCGGTCATTGCTTCACAGCTGTTCCAGTGACACTGTTCGGCATTTTGATTCTACGCAAAATCAACTTGATTTCATGGCTTTATGGACCACGGCTGACTAACACGGACTTCCTTCTGGACACTCCTTGGCTTGAACTTACCTTGATCCTACGGCTCTACATACCACGGCTTATGAACACAGACTTCTTTCTGGACATTCTCTGGCTTAAAACTTACCTTGATCCTACGGCTCTACGGACCACGGCTTACGCATATGGACTTCCCTTTTGGACACTCCCTGGCTTGTCATCTCATTCTCATCTTCTTGGCCTCATCCGACTACGGCCTGTTTCAAGGACAACCTCTGCTAATCTTCATTGACTGTGCTTGAGTCTCGTATCTTGCACTCAGGTGTGTTCTGTTGGCAATCCTTCGATCTGGCTGCAGCTGCTGTTCACGCTCCCTCCTTGCAAGTATCCCTGGGCTAGGTTACAGTATTAAGTCATCCTCTTCTCGGTAAGACAATTTCCGTTTCCTTCTGCCTTTTGATATCAACTGTGCTTGCCTGTGCTAATACCTAGTTTTGTTACAGAGGCCTTGGGGATATCAGTGCAGCGTGGTTGCAGCTCTTCATCCACACCTGAGGCCTCAAGGACCACCCAGAGAGTATATTCATATGTCTCTCTGTGGGGAACTTGGGGACGGAGGTCCCTAAACTCTTTGCAACGAGATCAAGTCTAACACGGTTGGCATTGACTGGGAAATATCCTTATATTTCTTTTGATCGTTATCTGATTTTGGTTTTGATCTTCTTAGTGAGGAAGGCAAGGAAGGCTTGTCGCCAGAGTTTTAATCATTAAAAGAGTTGTTGCTATGTGCTGTTTCGTGATTCGGGTTGACAATTGTGTCTGGAAAGATGCTTGTGTCTTGGATTTTAGACTCTCGATCATTTCTTACTTCATAAATGTTGAAGCCCATCGATAGTAACACCGGAGCGGCCTCTAGTAGCATGTTGCTTATGATTCTTGAATCAATATGCAATTTGACTCCATCATTTTGAGGTTCTTTGTGAAATTCCACAGTTTTGATGTCTTCTGTTTCAATTGTTCAAAGAGTAGGGACATGATGGAGTAGACCTAGTACATTATTGCGGTTCAAGGTGAGACCATCCTTACTTGTTAGGATGCGTTTCAGGATAAGGCAGTACTTGGAATGTGGTTTACTGAAAGCCAAAGGCTTAGTTGTCTTAATGGTGTTATTCACAAGCCTTGTCCCGGAGTTATGGAAGCAGCTGTGGCATGGGAATGTGCCTGTTTGTGAAGGTCCCAAAAATTGGTGCGCTAAATTTGACAAAATCCACTCTCACCAAGTAGTTAACAATATTTTGCATTCTTTTATTGACAAAGAGGAAATTGTCTTTCAACATTGGCCCATTTCCAGGTCAGATTGGAGGATAGGCTACTGTTTTCTCACTAATCTAGTCAATGGACCCTAAGTTAGAATGCATTTGATCAATGGAACATCTTTAATACACGCCCTTGATGTCAAAGTTGTTCACAACTTTTGCAGTATGCTTTAGTAAAAACTGAGTTTATAACGTCTCAGTAACCCCTTTGGTGAAATTGTTCAAAATGTCTCACACAGTTGTTTCAAAATCCTCAGAAGTTGTAACAGGCCTATGTGCCTTAAAAAACGGAGGAAACGGTAGTGCGTTTATGAGAGATTTGGGATACCATGACTCTGCTGTCTTGTAGAAACTTCCAATGGAGATGCCAACATCTGCGTCCAAGAAAACCACATTTCTGGTTCAACTCTGTTGTAAATTTAGTGAATGAATGAAAAGTAATATTTATTTTATCTATTTATTGAGCATTTATAATGCGCCTATACACAAGGTGTTTCAAGGCACAACATGACAAAAAGGGGGGCAGAGATGAAGAAAAACAAAAAACAGTCCTACTAGGCCTTGTGACATTTGGATTGTGCAAGTTCAGTAACAAGAAGTGCAAGGGAGAGAGGGGGGAGGGTGCCGGTCAGGGAAGATGGGGCCGCAGGTTAGGTGAGTGCCAGGGGAGGCCTGGTGGACAGAGCAAGGGGAATGCAGAGAGTCCGGTGGGGGGAGAGAGGGTCCATGTCCTAAGTGTGAGGGACGGGGCTGGAAGGACTCATGGGGTGTAGGCCCAGCCAAGCTAGTGCAGGGGGAGGGAGCCCGTAAGGACAAGTGTAGGAGTAGACTAGTGGGGAGGGCCATGTGCCCTGTTAAAATAAAAAATCTGAAGGAACAAAGCAGCCAGTCAAAAGAGGCAGAGGGGGACAGTAGCAGGGGAGGGGGAAGAGAAAAGGAGGGGCTCGAGAAGCTGCTGGAACTTAAGGCGATCCAACTCAAGTCTGAGAGGGGCAGGGAGGCCATTCCAGAGGGAGGAACCTGAGGAGAAGAGAGATCTGCCCCCCGATCTCTGCTTGGAAAAGCGCCTGATCTGCAGAGAGTTTGAGCTAAAGGACCGAAGGGATCAAACAGGGAGGAATTAAGGGAGAGAGAGTTGGATGTAGTGGGGTCCCAGGCCCCAGCCAGCCTTATGTATGATGCAGAGGGTCTTGAACCTGATCTTTGCAGCAACCAGGAGCCAGAGGAGAGATTTTTAGGGCTGGAGACATGTGGTCCCTGGGACTGAGGCCAAGGATAAGTCTTGCAGTTCTATTCTGGATTAGTTGAAGGGTGCCAAGGAAGGAGTTAGAAAGACTGAGGAAGAAGCTTTGCAATAGTCCAGCCTGGAAGAGGACAAGAGCTCTGGAGACGTTGAGCTTCTGGGGGAAGGTGAGGAAAGGGAAAATGTGTCTGAGGAGGTGCAGCTGAAAGTGGGCCTTCTTGGCAAGGACAATGATGTGAGGAGGGGGTGCGTGGCTAGGCGGCCATGGTGTAAGACGCGCTTCTGACTGTATCCTGCCGATCCGGAATGATTCTTAGGTGCATGGACACCTTAATCCTGAACATTCACTACCAGGGACAGACCAGAGACGGTGGGAACGATAACTGCATCGAATGATGGCACTCCCCTCAAAATTCATCAAGTATTAGAGCGGCTACCGCGGAAATTGTGCTGGCGGGGGAGGACGGCGCTAGGAATCAAAGATGGCAGCCGTGCAAGCTCCACGAACAAAGGAATGGAACGTGAGAGATGACAATGTGAAGAGCCCGAACTGTGCTGCTGCGGAACCTAGAGGAGTGGACGTCTCAGTTGCTGATACAGGCGTCCAGCAAAAACGGGAGTGCACGTGCGCTCCACAGACCTGGCGGCGCACGAGCGCTCTGTGGTCCCGACGCAGTAGATACTGGATACTCCCGAGGGGCCCTGAAAGCAGTTGTACATAAGGCAGCAGCATCCACCTGGTACTGGAGGGCAGGAGGGGTCAACAGCGGGCCTCCAATATACGGCTAGCCCGTCAGCTGGCACATGAGATTGCGAGACTTTCTGATCTACGACACCGTGACTAGGGGCCAGTAAGCCTCGCCTAAAACTGGGGGAATGCCAGACGGCAGGACGGCATCCAAACTTCCCAAATCGAAGGCGAAGCAGCCTACGATGGAGGACTTCACCAAGACCCCGCAACAGGCAGAGGGGGCAAGACCTAAGGACAAGATTCCACCTGCAGACATCACCCCTACACGCGTCGACTGGCAGATCCTAGAAGCAATTGCAGACCTTTAGGCAACGTGGGAAAGCAAGCTAGAGGCAGCCACTGCCGAACTTAAGGCAGCGCTGGAACTCAAAATCGGCGCAGTGCAAGAGGAGGTCAACATGCTCAGATTGGACGTGCGGAAAATGGCGGAACGCTCAGATGAGCTGGAGAAAGAAGTGACCATAAACACGACTGCCCGGACCTCTCACGCCTCGGAGATCCACATCCTGAAGCAGCAGGTGATCAACCTGGAGAACAGAGCAGAGGAGGCCGAAGGGCGTGCTCGAAGGAACAACGTGTGCATAGTGGGCCTCCCCGAGGGGGAAGAAGGCCCTAACCCGACGGATTATGTTGAAAACATGTTGTTGCAGGAGATAGCAGCTGGGATCTTCATGCAAGGATTCGCTGTGGAGCGAGCACACACAGCGCTCATGAGGAAACACCCCCCTGTAACTCCCCCGAGGCCGATCATCGCCAAGATTTTGAACTATCGGGACAGGGAGAAGATACTGGAATATTTCAGAAAGGGGGGCACCATACAAAGGGCTTCCGCAACCATCTCGGCCTATCCTGACTATACACTTCAAGTGCAGAGGCGGAGGCTGAACTATGGGACAGTGAACAGGAGATTGCGAGCGGCGGGGATGCGATACATGTTGATGTACCCAGCTAAGCTGAAAGTGATCCACAAAGCCAAAACTTTGTTTTTTGAGAGTCCGGAGGATGCAATGGAATGGTTGGATGGCCGAAATTGCCCAGAGGGAGCAGACGGCCGGAAGAAGGATGATGCGGACAAGTGAGGCCCGTTTACGGGACCGAGGTACTGTACATATTGTGAGTCTGGGATTTGATTATAATACAGTGTAGAGATGTGTTGACTCTCAGGGGCGTCACATTTTATTGTAATATGGAGGATGCACAATGTACCATGATAATTATCAGGAGACAAGTAGGAAGCACTTTTAACCCCAACAGTTAGGACATTAGTTAGGTCACCAAATATTGGTGACACCCTGCCGGGTTCCTGACCTCGGCATTTCGAGGTGGGACCAAACGCAGAGGAGCCTGAGATCCAGGGATGGAGCTGGGCATTAGTTTGAGTGTGGTTGAGGGGCGGGAGGGAAGAGGAAGTGTGCTGTGGGGAATAGTTGAGTGGGGGAAGGGGGCGGGCTAGTTGGAGAGCCCGAGCAGGGGGAGGGTGGGGAACGAGCCCAATTTCATGCTGGCCGGGACTGGGACGGTGTCCCGGGGAGGCGGTACATACTTTGCACGGCTATGGATAGTCTCCGGATTGTAACTTGGAATGTAAGAGGTCTCAACAGCTGCCTGAAAAGGAATAAAGTAATGATGTACCTGAGAAGGCTGAAAGTCGATATAGCATTACTACAGGAGACCCACCTTACTAGGGACAAATTAGAGCTAGTCAAGAGAAAGTGGAGGGGAACCACCACAGGAGCTACATACTCAGCGTATGCAAGGGAGGTGGTCACGTGGGTAGCACCTCATGTACCATTCCAGCTGCTTCAATCCACGCCAGACCCAGATGGGAGAATGTTAGTGGTGCGAGGGATGTTGGCGAATAGGGAGGTCAGCATCGTGAACACATACGCTCCCAATCAAGATACAGCGGTCTATTATAGGGCCCTATATGATATAATTAGCCCCCTAATGGGCAGCGCTACCATCTGGGGAGGCGACTTCAACTGGACAATAGACCCCAGGATGGACAGGTCTGATAAGAAACTTGAGAGACCCACCCCTGCGGCGAAGGCACTAACGGCCCTCCTGCGGGATTTTGATCTGGATGACATATGGAGGCTGCTGCACCCAGGGGACAGGCAGTACTCGCACTATTCGGCCCCCCACAACTTATATGCTAGACTGGACTACATGTTCGTGTCCTCGGGAATAGCCGAGGAGATGACGGGTTCAGAGTACAAGGCCAGAGTGCTTTCGGACCACTCCCCTTTGGTGGTGGAGTGGATGCATCGGCCCCCAACGGCGAGAATCCCGACATGGAAACTCAGAGCTGAGGCTTTGCAGAACTCGGGATTCCGAGAAGACCTAAGGGAGGCCATTACCGAATTCTTTGACATTAACACTGGCAGTGTGCAGTCAGAAGGTACCCTATGGGAGGCGTTCAAAGTGGTAGTACGGGGCGTGGCCATATCCAAGTCTAGAGGGCTCCAAGGGAGCATAGAGTGGGAGCTACAGGAGACAGAGAGGGAGCTCGAAGAAATAATACAGTCGGGGGGTTCCTCACAGGAAGATACAGCGAGGGTGGCCCTACTCCAGCAGGTTAGCAGTGGGCTCTGGGAAAGGCTCTGCAAGTTAAACTACAAAAAGTACATCGAGAGGCAACATGCAGGGGGAGATAAACCTGGCAGGCTGCTGGCATGGCTAAATAAGAACGAAACGCTGCGCTCAGTGATCAGGGAAATAAAGGACAAAGATGGCCAGACCTGGGATACCCAAGAAGGAGTCAACGAGGGATTTCTTAGAATCTACAGGTGCTTATATGAGGACATGGGGGAGGAGATAGGGCAAGAGCCTCAGGAAACCCTGGAGGACATAGGACTGCCCAAGCTTAGTGACCAGGAGCAGGAGGACCTAGACGCCCCAATCACTCTTGAAGAACTAGAGATGGTGGTACAGCACCTACCTACGTGTAAGGCCCTGGGGTCAGATGGGCTCCCGAGTAAATTTTACAAGACATACAAGCAGGAGATGCTGCCCCCGCTGTTCGCCATGTTAAACGAGGCGTATGAACAAGGGAGGCGGCCGGAGTCCCTCAGTGAGGCGGTAATAATCCCACTCTAGAAACCAGGCAAACCAAGCTCGGACTGCGGATCCTACCGACCCTTGTCCATGCTCAACCAAGATAGCAAGATCCTTACTGCCGCGTTAGCCAACAGGCTTAAACGCGTCATAGGGAAACTGGTCCATACCGATCAAACAGGGTACGTGCCAGGCAGGAATATAACGGACAATCACAGGAGAATTGAGCAAACAGAAAAGGACCCGGGCGAAATGGCAATAGTCTTGTTGGACACCATAAAGGCGTTCGACTCGGTGAGGTGGCCGTGGCTGCTGGCAGCGCTGAGGGAATATGGCATGGGGCCAGGGTACCTGAGGTAGGTAAGAATGATTTATAGCTCCCCAATCGCCAGGGTTAAAACCGGCACCATGATCACAGACAAATGGCAGCTTAGCAGGGGCACGAGACAGGGCTGCCCCTGGTCGCCCATGTTGTACATCCTCATTCTGGAACCGTTGGCAATCTGTCTAAGACAACAGTATGGGGAGATTGGCATCCCCACAGAGGGAGAGACGCACCTCACTTCGCTGTATGCGGACGACATCCTGTTATACCTGCGCTTCCCAGAGGAAAACTTGCAATTTGTCCTGGAGGTGATGGAACATTATGCCACCCTCTCGGGCATAGCGGAGAACGCCAGGAAATTGAGCATGTTCCCCTTGGGGTGATACAGAGGGGTCCCAGTGGAACACTTGCCGGTCTTGCCAATACCCTGGCAGACCAGGACTTTTAGGTATCTGGGCATCGATATATACCGTTCGGTTGAGGACAAACACAAATACAACACGGAGCGGGCAGTGGCAGGCATTAAGAACAGGATGGGGTTCTGGTCTATGCTCCCTTTGGCCATGATGGGTAGGGCGGCACTGCTCAAGATGGTGGTCCTGCCGAGACTGTTGCACTTCTTTGTGAATATTCCACATATGCTCCCTAGACGTTTTTTTGGGAAGCTCCACAGCTTATGTAGGGGCTTCATCTGGTACAATACCAGAAACAGGGTGGCTTTATGGAAGTTAAAAAACCCGAGTGACAAAGGGGGCATAAATTTACCAAACTTTGAGCTATACTATCTGGCAGGACAGCTTCAGTATGTGATCAGGTGGCTGTCCGAGGAAGAGTCCGCTGAGACCAGGCTTTTGTACAAGGACCCTGCCCCTTATTACCTGAGGGAGGTGGTGTGGTTGCCAAAAACTAAGCTGCAGGGAAGGGCAAGGCTCCTAACACTGGGCTGTGAAATCTGGAACAAAACGTGGCAGCTGGTGGGAATCCCAACCCCATGCTCCCCGCAAGTGCCGTTGGTAGCGGTATGCGGGGAGGACCCGCAATTGAAAATAGCGATCCGTAAATATTGGGAATCAAGGGGACTTGTGACCCTCGGGGATGTATGACAAGAGGGCGAGGCACTAAACTTCAGTAGGCAGATGGAAGACACCGGGGTGCATGTAGGCCAACACATTAGCCATACTAGAGTGATTAAACGGGTGTTGGACAGATGGTCTGCGGAAGTGCTATCAGAGCAACCTGACATGGTCATCGAGATAATGTATGATATCTCGGAGGGTGGCCATGAAGTGTCCCGCATATACAAGTTACTGATGTCTAGGGTGGGTAAGGAGGTGCTGATATTGAGACGGGATTGGGAGGAGGAGGTGGGAGAACCCCTGTTAGATGGACAATGGGACAGAGTTCAGAGGTACCACAAGAAAGTGTCTCGCAACGCAAGACTTCAGCAGATACAGCTGTATGTCACCCATAGGGCATATATGACCCCCGGTAGGATTGCCAAGTTTGGGAACCCAGCGGCGCTAAAGTGCCCACGGTGCGGGGAGGCGGAAGCAGGGCTGATACACATGTTCTGGGCTTGCCCGGAGGTGGGCAGATTCTGGACAGAGATCAGGCTACGCCTGGCGGATAAAGGGATTGCATTGGAGGGGGAATCAGTATGGGCATGTTTGCTGGGGGTGTTCGCCAGGCCGCCTAACCTGAAGCACATTAGTAAATTGAAGGACCTGGCCTACATTCTGGCCAAACGGAGAATCGTAATGTGCTGGAAGGCCGCCCGGCGCCCCAGGATAGAGGCGTGGTGGGCGGACCTCCTAAAATGGGCGGACGCAGAATCAACAGTTTGGTATGAAGCAATCAGTAGGGGTGGAGAGGAAGAAGTGGGACCCTTGATAGAATGGAGGCAACTGGTGACCACACTAGGAGGCACCCCAAAGGTGGGTCCCAATGAGGTCACTGCGCAGGAGACGTGAGTGCAAAACGAGATACTTTGACGGGCGGCATGGGAGTAGGGGCTCGAGTTAAAGGGGAGGGGGGGAGGACCGCAATGTCTGATGTATGACTATATCGCAGTAGACTTGAATGAACATGTCCTCTAAGTTGTAATGTTTGGTGTGTTGATATTAAAAAATAAAAATAAAAATGTAAAAAAATAAAATGATGTGAGGAGAGAAGGAGAGAGAGGAGTCGAAGATGACAACGTTTTTTGCCTCACAGGAGGGTGAGGGGAGGGCGCCCATGCAGGGCAGCCAGAGTGTAGGAGGGAAGGAGTGAGCTGGTGTCCCAATGAGATGGATCTCAGTCTTACTGGCATGAAGGCAGAGATTGTTAGCAGTACACCGTAGCTGAATAGCAGACAGACAGTCAGGTATGAGTGAGGAAGAGGAGGAGGCAGAGGAGGGAAGCTTGAAAGAGAGATGTGTGTCATCCGCATAACACTGGAAGTTAGGACAGTCAAGTGGGCTAGAGGGGCAAGGTAGATGTTGAAAAGCCAAGGCGAGAGGATAGAGCCTTGAGGGACACCACAGGTGGAGAGTGAGATGGGGAAATTGAATGAATTGAATTGATATTTTATTTATATGGCGCTCATTCACAGGTGTTTCAGAGCGCGACAAGGCAAAGGAGGGGAACAGGGGAGAACCAAAATAAAATTATAAAAACAACGATCTCACTAGGCCCAGTGACATTGAGAACGCGTAAGTACATGGGAGAGAGGGAGGGGAAAAGTGCATGGAAGATGGGGAAGTGGAAAGTGTGGAGCAAAGGAGAAACAGAATAAATAATAATAACATAAATAAATAAGAGGCAACAGTGGTAGTGCAGCCAGCAAGAGGCAAGTGCTATGTTTAAGGCAGCAGACAGGATAAGTCTGATAAGTGCAGGAAGAATAAAGGGGGGAATGTATGGGTGAAAAGGGACTGTATGGAGAGAAAAGGGCCAAGTTGAACCTTGGAAGGTCCATCAGAGAGAAAGGAGGTCAACCAGTCCGGAGCCAGGTACATGATGCCAAGGGTATCACAGTGCCGTTTTATAAGGCTGCCATCATGGACTGTATCAAAGGCAGAGGAAAGGTCAAGAAGGATGAGAAAGGAATCAGAGTTGGATTCAAGATTAGAGAGCAAGTCTTCACGGGTGTTCAGAAGTGCAGTTGCTGTGCCTCTGGAAGCTCTGAAGCCAAACTGGTGGTTGTGGAGACACCCAGCAGATTCAGTGTGTTTGATAAGCTGAGAGATGGCCAGCTTCTCCAAGAGCTTGCCAAGGAACAGGGTAATGGAGAGAGGGCGATAGTTAGCCGGACAGGAGGGGTTGGCCGAAGGCTTTTTGAGGAGAGGATGCACAAGGGAGTGCTTGAGGGGTGACGGGACCAGTGGCAACGCAGTGAGTGCAGAAATCAGCCAAGGCTGGAGCTAGGGAGACACCTTTGTCCTTGATAGTTCTGAAGGAGGAGGGGAGCACCTGTTTGGATGAGATTTTTATATATCGGACTTGTCTAGAGACCTCATCAGATGATATGGAAGAGAAAGAGGAGGGTATGAGGGAAGATGGGGCCAAGAGAGGCCTGAGGGCGGGTGAGAGAGGAGAGAGCAGTGTAGGGGAAAGTGAGGACAAGATTTCCTGAGTTTTAGTAATGAAGTGAGAGTGCAGTGCAGAGGGCCGGAGAATGCAGAGGAGAAATGGAGACTGCAGTAGAATTGGCGAGTTCCTTGCAGAAGTTCTGCCCTGTTGTTAGTAGCCCCAGAGATGCAAAATATTTGTCCCACTGATTTCTTTGTTTTTTTAAGAGAGTTTTCTATGGATTCTATGTGAGTCATGTTAACAAATTTGTGATGTGTGTGCCTGATCATTTAGTGCGATTTTGCGAAATATTTCAAATTTTTACAGTTTGGCCTGCATTTCCTTTGGCCCACTAAGCCTTCTGTGTATGTGCTGTGTAGCAGAATCTCTTTTTTGTTTCATGGAATTTGTTTAATTATTTTTTATTTTGTTTTGCCCCTCTAACATTTCTGTGCATTTACATCGGCCAACTGCTTGTTGGGGGTGGTGGTTCACCTTGAGTGCTTAATTAAATAGTTTTTTTTAAAACAATTTTATTAGTTTATTCAAACAAACAATACAAACTAAACTTTGCAGTGCATGAGTTAACATTTCAATTAGTACATCGCATAAATGTGTTCACTGCTTCCCTTATCCCACCCCCCATTTGGAGCCTATCCCTTCTCGCTTTCTGTTCCTGCATCCTGTGATAGGGTATCCCTTTCTGTGGGTTCTGTTGGGTCTCTTATTGACCCAAATAACTCTGCTACTAACAATTTCCAGGCCATCAGGGTCTCTGTCTCCTCCTCCCCCCCAGCGCTGCTCGCTTCTTGCCACACCATGGTTTCTGCCTCCGCCCACTTCTGCAAATACTTCCACCATACCTCTAGTCGTGGTTTGTGGAATGCCTTCCACCCCATGGCAATCCTCCTCTTTGCAAGCGCATATGCCAGGTCCTTTAGTTTGCTCACATGCTTGAGCTTGTGTGGCCTAGGGAACCCCCGTAACAAGCAGGCCCACACTGTATCGATCACCAACGTAACCCCATTTTCTGCTAGTTTGTGTGACACTTCGCTCCAGAAGCGCTCGATAACCGGGCATGACCAAAACATTTGCACAATACCCGCATTCTCTTCATCACATTTAGGACATGCTTGCCGTCCTGCATCTTTAAACCTAGATATCCTCTGGCGTGTCATATATGCCCTATGCGTGATATACAGTTGCATCTGCTGTAGTCTTGCATTCCTCGACACCTTCTTATGGTACCCTTGGGCTCGTTCCCACATCCCATCTTCCAACGGGGCCCCCACTTCCGCTTCCCAGTCTTGTCTCAATTGTATTACCTCCTTTCCTACTTTCAACATCATCATCTTGTATATTCTAGATATCTCATGTCCCCCCTCTGCTATGTCATATATAACATCTATGGTAGCATCTGGTTATTCTTCCAACACCACTTCAGGCCATGTTCTCTTAATTCTCTGCACCATTCTGTGGTACGTAATATACTGGCCAGCATGCAACCCGGTTTACTCCCCCAACACCTCAAAATCTATTATAGTCCCCTCTTGCCAAATATCACCCATTGTTGCTATCCCAACCGGTTCCCAGTGGTTTCTGATTATCATCCTTAGTTGCTCTTCTACGCCCACCAGTGCAACTAGGGGTACTTGCGGGGAACACAGGGATGGGTTCTCCATCATCTGGCATGCCCTACGCCACATCTTCCATCCAAGTACCATCATCTTTGGGCGCCCTTCCATTTCCGCCTTGGGCAGCCACATAATCTCCCTTAAATAAAATGGGGCAAAATATTGTCCAAACAACCTTGACTCAGAGGTCACCTCCTCTGAGAGCCATTTAGCAACATATTGAAGTTGGCTTGCTATATAATAAACTTCATAATTAGGCAGTTTTATCCCCCCTTTCTCATAGAAATTCTGCAGCTTCCAGAGGGCCACCCTGTTCTGTGTGCCATGCCACAGGAAATCCCTGCACATACTGTCCAGTCTAGTGAAGAACTTCTTTTATATCCAGTGCGGTATATTCCCAAAGTAGTGCAGGAGCCTAGGTAAGGCCACCATCTTCAGCATTGCCCCAAGTCCCATCATTGCTAAAGGTAGTTTCCCCCAGAACCACATGCAATTTTCAATTTTCTTAATGGCCACCTCTGTGTCGCGCTTATGCTCCTCTGCCACCGTGTGGCATATATCTACCTCCAAATAGCGGAAAGTGCTGACCTCACAAGGTAGCTGTAACACTGGTAGTTATTTCAACGGGATCCCTTTATATCCACCCATTGGGAACATGCTAGATTTCTGAGGGTTCACAGCTATACCAGACAGCCCTGCATATCTTTCCATCACTTCCAATATGTATTGGAGGTTTTCCTCCGGGTGTCGCAAGTACAACAGCATGTCATCCGCATATAGGGAGATCAGATGTCGTTCCCCTCCCACAGCAATGCCTATCATATCACATTGTTGTCTCAAGTATATCGCTAGGGGTTCCAAAGCCAGAATATAGAGCATAGGAGACTAAGGACATCCTTGTCTGGTACCCCTACGGAGTTGCCATCTTTCCGATATCACTGCTCCTGTATTGACTCTGGCCAGCGGTTCGCTATATAACATTTTCGCCCACTGTAGATACCCAGGCCCCATCCCATAACCAGCCATGGCTGCCAACAGCCATGGCCATTTGACCGAGTCGAAGGCCTTTATTGCGTCCAGTGACACAATTGCCAACTCCCCTTCGTTTTCGTTTCCATATTCAATAACTCAATGGAGTCATCTGTGATTATTAGATATATTCCTATTCGGGACATAGCCCGTCTGGTCGGGACGTATCAGTTTACCAATAACCCTCCGCAATCTGTTTGCCAAAACAGCCGTCAATATTTTGCTGTCTTGATTTAACATTGATAGGGGTCTATATGAGCCGCAGCTATGCCCCGGCTTATTAGGCTTGGGAAGCGGTATTATGATTGCTTCTCTAAGTGACACTGGCAGTCTACCCAGCTCGTATGCTTCGTTCAACATTTCTAACAGTGGGGGGAGCACTTCTCCTCTAAATACTTTATAAAATTCACTTGGGAGTCCATCCGCCCCGGAGTCTTACTGGTGGGCAACTGTCTTACCACCTCTTCTAGCTCTTCTAAAGTAATTGGCGCATCCTGCTCCTCTCTTTCTTCAGCACTGATCTGTGGCAATCCTATATCCTCCAATGTTTCTGCTATTGCCACGCCATTGCTCTTCCCATCATTCCCATATAGTAGCCTGTAATAATCTGCAAACTCCCGGCTAACTTCCTCTTGGGTATCAACTACACTACCATCTTCCCTCGTTATTGTTCTAATCATGGGTCTGGGGGTTTCACTTTTATATAGCCACGCCAAGATCCTTCCCGGTTTGTCCCCTCCCACATGCTGTCTCTCTATATATTTTTTGTAATTAAGGTTACATAGGGCCTCATTCCGAGGCTGGCACTATCCATGGAGTAAATAGCACCATGGTAAGCAACCATGGAGCTATTTACTCCATGGAAATCCGGCATGGTGAATGGAGTAATTACCGGTCCATTCCAAGGTTGGAGGGACCGGTAATTCCCCATTCACCATACCGGTTCCCCATCCCCATTCCTGCCCCCATAGGGCTCAATGGGAATGGGGAAGGAGTAAATTACGGCAGCGTAAATTACGGTGCCGTAATTTACTCCAAGGTCCCTTTGCGGGTTGGATTTTTAACGCCTGCTAAAAGCAGGCGTTAAATGCCAACCCGCAAAAGGGAACTCGGAATATGGTGGTAAGTGTTAACGTCACCGTTGCCGTTAACGGTGACCGTTAACCCTTACCGCCAGCCTCGGAATGAGGCCCATAGTCTTTCCCATTTTTCCGCACATTTTTGCTGCATCCTGAATATCAGGTCGGTGTCTTCCTTAGTATTATTTCCTCCTCTCAATGTCCTTTCCAATTCTTCCTCCGTGTCTTGTAGGTCAGCCAGGATCCCTCCCTGCAATCCTTTAGATTTCGCTATAGCTACCCCTCTTATCACAACTTTGAAGGCTTCCCACAACGTACCAGCCGAGTCCACACTGCCAGTATTCGTTTCAAAGTAATTAACAATCTCATCCCTCATGTCTTCCCTAAAAAGGGGGTCTCTCAATGCCTCTGCTCTGAGGCGCCATGTCGGAATCCTCGCCCTTGAGGGTCGGTATTACCACTCAAGGATCAAGGGCGAGTGGTCCGAGAGGACCCTCGCTTTATATTCTGCTTGCGTGATCTCCTTCAGTGCATCTGGTGTGACAAAAACATAGTCCAACCTAGTATGTAACTGCTGCGGGGCAGAATAATGTGAGTATTTCCTCTCATGGGGGTGTCGTGTCCTCCACACATCTCCAAACCCAAAGTCATTCAACAGGGTCTGCAACGCCTTAGCGGCTGGGGCGGGTCTATCAATTTTTCCATCCGATCTATCAACCTTAGGGTTTAATATGCAATTGAAGTCTCCTCCCCAGATCACCGCACTCCCCACACACCTGCCAAGGTTGTTGTACCGTGTTCTAAAATATGCCGCTGTATTTTGTTTTCGGGGCATACTTATTTACAATACTTATCTCCCTGTTTTCCACCATTCACCTCATCATGACCATCCTCCCATCCGTCTCCCCTATCGTCTGTACCAGCTGAAACGGGACATGTGGCACCACCCAGATAAGTACTCCCCTGGCATAAGCCAAATCTGATGAGCCCGCTACAGTTCCCTTCCATTTCTTCCCAATCATCTCCATCCTGTCCTACGTCAGGTGAGTCTCCTGCAACAGGACTATGTCTATCTTTTGTCTACACAGGTATAACATACCCTTGTTCCTTTTTAAGTAGCTATTGATCCCCCTGACATTCCAAGTAATTATTTTAAGGTCCCCCATGGCCTATTAAACTCCCACCCCTCCTCCCATCAGTGCAGTCCATATCCAAGTTTAATCCCTTTCTGTATAGGCTTGTTTCCCAACTAGAAATCCCCTTAACTAAAAACACGTCAAACAACCCAACTCCCCCCCACAACAAACACCCAAACCTCCCGCCCTCCCACCTCCCTGCCCTGCCCCAACAATATCCTCAACTTTCCCACAACTCCCCCTCCTCCGTTCACCCTCCCTAGCCCCAACTTGCCCCGTCTCCCCAACTGTTGCCCAGCTCCATCCCTGGATCTCAGGCACCCCCGCATCCAGCACTTTCTGGCAGTTGCCTTACTCGTAGCTCAGCAGGGAGGTATCGCCCTAGTGGCGGTCCTCCTAATCTAACTCTTGGGGATAGATTGTCTCCGTCCCTTGCTCCCTATTCAAAAATCAGGTTCATCGCACCTCCCTTCTCCTTATTATCGTTAAACATTCTATATTCCAGTCCAACATGTCCAAATGTCTCATGATATAACAACCCTCTGCCCCACGCCATAAATCTCAATATACTTGGCTATTAGGTCACTTATCGTTACTTCAGGGACCCTGCTCCTCATCTTGCTCCGGACAGCCATGTGCATCCAACCACGCTGCTGCGTCCTCCGGAGATTCAAAAAAGTGCGCTTTGTCTTTGTAAAGTATTTTGAGCTTAGCGGGGTACAGCAACATATATTTCAATCCAGCCGTGCGCAGTCTTCTCTTAATTGCAACATAGCTGTAGCATTATTCTCTGGACTAGCATAGTATAGTCAGGATATGCAGTGATGGTCGGAGATGCTCTCTTGATCGTCCCCCCTTTCCTGAAGAACTCCAAGATCTTCTCCATATCTCTGTAATTCAGGATCTTCGCTATAATTGCTCTCGGAGGGGTTCCAGGTTGCAGTTTTCTCATCAAGGCCCTGTGCGCACGTTCCACCGCAAATCCTTGGGAGAGCTTATTTACACCTATTTCCTGCAATATCATGTTCTCCATGTAATTTGCAGGGTCTTGGCCTTCCTCCCCTTCCGGCAAGCCAACCACGCGTATATTGTTGTACCTAGCTCTTCCTTATGCCTCCTCTGCTCGATTCTCCAGGTTGGCTACCTGCTGCTTCAGTATGTGCACCGCCTTGGAGTTGTCCTTGCTAGTGTCTGCGTTGATTTTCACAGCACTCTCCAGGCCGCTGGTTCTTTCCGTCAGTGTTCTTACATCTTGCCTTAGCAGGTTGACCTCCACTCTAACTGCATCTATTTTTGCTTCCAATGCAGTCCTTAGTTCTGCCATCGTCGTCCCCCACAAGGCCTTCAGCTCCGTTATGGCTGCCAGAATCATGTGATTGTCACTTGACATTGCCGCTCCAGTGGACGCAGCCGTCCCACTTTGCGTGGGGGTGGTGGGAATCTGTTGCGATTTTTTGCAAAAATGTCCATTGTAGGCTGTTTGCCTTTAGCCTTGCCCCCTCTCGCCGACATTTCTGTCCTGTTAATTGTTGTTGCCAGCTTGCGGGTAACTTATCAGCTCCTGCCATCTCACGGTATATCAATTTTGGCGTCCCCGCCTTTTGACTCAGTGGTTGGGTCAAGCTGCAGAGGGTTAATTCAGGATGATTTGCGCTCTCAGGCTCCGTGACGTTGATGTACTGTGGCTCGTGGGGTGACGTCCTATGCCTCAGCCAGCCTACTGTTCTGTGTCCAATCCTCTTGCACAATGTGACATGATCATCAGCCCACTCTATGTATGCGTGCCCAAAGGTGTTGTACCGCTGCCTAAATGCTTTAGTGCTGCTTTTATTCCAGCAACTCCACTGTCTGCTTTTACCACTCGTCCGAGCCCCCAGCCCCCGTGTCCAGTGGGGAGTTCGGGGTACGTGGCACCGCTCACACTTTTTCCTGTGCCCCAAGTGGGCTTGCTAGCCCCCACGGGGTTTTCCTTCACAGTATCCCAGCCACAGGCGTTTCAGGCTCCAGCCTCACAGGCTCACACTGTAGCCCACCCAGAGCTAGTGTTGTTGTGCGCTGCTAAGGGCATTTCCTTCATACAGGACCAGGTGGTCCCATTCCCCTTATCGTTTGGGCCATGCACTTTCAGGGGCTGCAGGGTCGTGTCCAACCCCCCAGCATGCCCAACGTCTCTTTCTCGTTCAGGTGATCATGCGCACATCCGTGTCCCCACAAGCACAATCACTCGTTCAGTCGTGCCATGTTTTAATTTGCTGCGTCCTCGTTAGTCACACTGGCAAGCCCTCCGGGAACTCTGTGTGTACCCGGCAGGGAGCCACAGACCGTTTCGCACAATAGCTTATATTAATTCGGGGTCCGCCGGCGCCCGCAAGGTCTTCCTCTTCATTCAGGCAGCCTGGGCACCTCCACTCTTTGTTTTCCTCTCGCATACACAAGCTGTCCTGTCCTCTCAGGCAGCCGCGTATCAGCACCGTTGTGTCACTCGTTAAGATTGCCGCGATGCTGGCTCCCAGAGAATCCTTTGTCCTCCCTCCGCCGCCATTTTGTAGCCAGTCTTTTCTTCCTCAGCGGGGGATACAATGTAACAGAACTTCTGTTACTGACATCCGATCTCGGCGTGAGGTGCTGCATTCAGCGCCGCTTCTCTTCCCATTGACTCGCGTCCGCATTCATTTCAAAAGTAACTGCATAAAGGTGTGCAAATCCACGGATCAATTGCCGGATCTGGGAGCTCCGACAAAGAGCAGCCTGTTACATGGCTGCCAGGCCACGCCCCCCTGCTTCATTAAATAGTTTTAATTTTGCAATATATATTTTCATTTTGTTTTGTGCCCTGTTTCACTGACGCTACTGCACATGTACGGTAGGCTTACTGCGTATTCGGACGATCATCTTTAATATTTTGCTGCATAGTTTTCATTTTGCTGCATATTTTTCAGTTTGTTTTGTCCCTCTGACCCTAGTGTGTATGTCTGAATAGGGTAGTGTGAGTGTTTTCAGTGCTGCTGATGTTTTTGTGCATTTTGTGATAAATCATCCATGATTCCCCTATAAAAACCTGGCCTGGGACCCTTCCCATGGGACACTTTCTGATCCTGAGCCTGGGGGTGGTGTTCTGCGGGAGGATAACATGGGGGGGGAGGCAGCAGGTCAGGAGGAAGGGGAAATCCCCTTGTTCAACTTCCCCTGAAACCCCAAACTTCTAATGGATTATTGTAACACAGAGGATTTACAAAAACCTACATTTGCCATTAGGGACTTCAAAAAAAAGAGGGCTAAAAAGGTACAATGTTGCAGGTGTGGTCAGATCATTGATACAGATGCCCACACCTGAGGGAGACAGAGAGATTTAAAAAGCCACTCAGCTGAGAAGGAGAGGAGCAGAGAAAACAAGAAGCAGAAGCAGTGTGGTTCGTGCAGGCAGCACAGACAGAAGCTGGAGGAGAGAGAAGATGCCAGGACCACTGTTCGGTAGAACTCAGCTGCCGGTCCTGAGAGGATCTGTGTCTCTCAAATCCTAAAGTACAAAGGCTGCACAGTGGGAAGCAAAGGCGAGGGAAGCTTTTGTTCCCTGGTGGCTCTCTCCAGTGGCTGGTGAGGGCCTTGGGGCTGTCTCTGGTGGCTGGCATGCACCACAGGGCCCCAGGAGCAGAAGGAGCTACAATAGCAGTTGGCGTGAATAAAGGCAGACTACGAGAAGCAGTTTGCTGGGTTGCGAGGAGCCACAGAAGCAGAAGTCCTGTGAGCGTTGAGGGGACTGGAGGTGCACATCTTACCCGATGAGTTCACATGCTGGTAATGACTCCAGTGCGCTCCGTACCCACTCGCGTGTTCAAGTCAGCCAGTCAGCAAGAGAGCAGCACTCAAAGCAGCTCTCAAAGTAATTTTGACTACCAAACTATTGAAAAGCTGAGAACACAGCACTCACGTATGAGTGAAAGTGGTTTTTGAATACCGAACCATTGAACAGCAGTCAGAGTCCTATATAACAAAACCAAATGAATGTACGTTTAAACATGTGAGTCCATGGAAAACCAAGCAACCCGTCAAGTATTGCACATGCCAAAAGCGACTAATACCAAGGCAAATGCAATCCTGCAGATATTTCCAACAGCATAAGGGGGCTAATGAAAGTTAATGAAATTGTAAAACTTGATGCCCATACTTTGTACAACATGTGGTAAAAGTTGGTATGAACTCACATTGCCAAAGCCAAGGAAGAAGCAGAATAAGACCCTAGGCTTGTCAAATAAATACGACCGCATCAGGAACATAGAACAATGGCGACCTCACCATCCGTTCTATTGGCAGCGTTAGAGACATCTCTAAATCCTTTTCAGGTAAGCACAGCATAATCTTTTATTTTTTTTAATTTAGATAGAAATAAGTACTGCATTGATGCCACTACTACAGAAGCGCCAATTGACCCAATACTATCTATTGCAGGGCGAATTATTGAATGTTTATACATTCTTTCCAGCAATTGTAGCTGGATCTCTGCATTATTTTACCAAGAACACCCCAGTATTGTAAGTATATATTTATTTACAGTTTAACAACACCCCATTTTCCAAAATTTCATGTAGTAACATTCAGCATTTAGCCCCTAAATATCAACAAGATTCTGTTTTTCTTTTTGATCTATAGGGACATTGCCACTTATGCCCTAAAATGAAGTAAGGACATTAACAAGCAACTTGCACGTACCTAGACGTACCTCCTGAAGAACCGCCCACAGCCAGGGCGGGGAAACACGTGTCGAGGTACAGAGGCACAGACACTGCTATAGATTAGCAAAGGTACCAAGGCACAAACATTGCTATATATTGGCAGCATCAACATTCACTGTTTGGAACAACTTATTAAGGCAACAGAAATTGAGGTACAGAGGTACAAATACTGCTACACATTAGCAGCATTAACAGCAACATGTACTTTTTGAAATAACCAACTGAGGCAACTGAAATTGGGAAATTTCTTTAAAACAACAGTGAAGTAACTGCACATTTATGTTTCTTTTCTATTTGATGTAAGCAATCTATGCACACCATCAGTTTCAGTAACTCATGCTTTACTAATTAAAAGACTTATTGCAACCTGATATTGACCATAGGAGTATTCTTTCTAAGGGATGAGCGCAACAAAGGACTTGTACGTTTTTCAAAGCTTGTCAGTATTTGGTTACTTGTGCAGTGGGGAAACAAGAGTGTCGAAAAGTCTGCCCTTCTGGAAAAGGATATTCAGGAGGGGGGAGCATTATTATTAACGAGTACCAATGTGAATCTTATTTTCCCTGAAGAGTGGTTAAAAGTTTTAAAGCTGCAAACTGTTGAATACTGTGAAGCTGTTGTGAATCTCTTGTCAATTGACCTTAACCACAAGAGCACTTGTCGTTGTGAAATGGTGTTCGGGCAGGGGAGTATACTTGAATGGCAAACCTTTGTATAATTTGGCCTGGCATGGGAGTAGACCAGGTGTGCACTGAGGTAGTAGGCCTGGCAGGGGAGAAAATAAGGTGGAAGTCAAATAAGTGCTACCAAGTGGTCCTAACAGAGACAATTGTCCTCATTACAACTCAGGCGGTAAGGGGTTTACGGCAGCGTTAACAGCGCCGACCCTTACAGCCTGATTACGAGGTCCCCTAGCGCCATGGTGCTTTTAACACCTGCTTTTAGCAGGTGTTAAAATCCATGGCGCTAAGGGACCATGGAGTTAATTACGCCACCGTAATTTACGGTGGCGTCATTAACGCCTTCCCCACTCCCATTATGCCCTATGGGGCAAAAATGGGAATGGGGAAGGGTAAATGGGGATTGGGGACTTACCGCCCCGCCAAGGTCGGAATGGGGCGGTAAGTCCACCAACCACCATGGCGTAAACATAGTTTACGCCATGGTGGTAAAGTCACGGCCCAGGCGGTAACTTACCGCCTGGGTCGTAATGAGGCCCAATGTATGTGCTTGTGTTACTAAAGGCAGAGCTGTGTAAAGCTGTTACCAAAAAGTTGTGTTTTTTGGAACTTATCAGTTGTGGCAAATCATCCTGACCAAGACAATTATTGTTACTATTGATGAACTGTGGAGTTGTCCTTTATCTAAAGAGGATCAATCATACAAGGAAGAGCAATAGCCTTCTATTTCCTTTGTAGAGTCATTGGTGTATTGGAACTTTCTGTTGACCAATTGAAGTTGAAAAGAACTGTGTTGCAACTTTATTGCAAACCAGGATTCATTATTTTCTTTTCTTGAATTGTGAAGCAGAATTCCGCTTAAAATCTAGGGAAGGGGAATTCACCCAGGTTATGAGAAGAGACTGTTGTTATAATACAAATTACATTTTTATTGTTTTGAACTGCCATGTATTTCCTCATGTATTTATTGTATGTATATGTGTGCGGTAAAGATATCTTTTATTAGAGTTTGTCCTTTAGTTTATTCTAGGCAGGAAAATTCTTGTCAGGGTAGGGTTAGTGAGGCATTTATCCAACCCTCTAATTTAATAAAATGGCATTTGTTGAGAAAACTTCATTGAGTTTTCCGCCTCACATTTCTGACCCCTCACAATTTTCATTCTATTTTGTATTCTGATTTGTCCCTACACGACTACTGTGCATGTACAGAAATATCAATACATTTTATTTGCTTAAAAAAGTGGATATTGTGATATCATATTTGAATTTCTTTTGGCATGTTGTAAATGTTTGTGAAAGCCAATATTACAAGGTAAAACACATGTTTTTAAAACCATTTTTTATTCAGCAATCATGTATGGAACTACACTAAATTTGGTATGCGTGTTTGGATATTAGGTAATACCAGATCAGTTGTACGGCAAATTCTATAAACTTTTATGTACAAGGACAAAAGTTACAGAGGAAAACACTTTTTTCATTTTTCTATACTAAATGTAATGCAGACTAAATTTACAGAGATTCAAGTATGACTCCTAGAGAGGAGAGACAGAGCATTACTTACCCAGTAATATTATTTCTGTAACTTGTATCTGTTTAGAGTCACATTCTTTACATATGCCACCATCTAGTGGTTGATCTAGTGTAGTACAAGTTGTTTACTTCCAGAGTATAAGGCCATAGACAGGTGCATTTCTACCACACTATCCCTATCCTACATGTACAAGTATCCATGAACCTTCAGGCATCGACGTGCTTGAATTGTTAATTTTTCTGACATGACGTGTAGAATTGTATCTGAGTAAAGCAAAAGTATGTTTTCTACAGCTCTCAAGTAGGGAGGCTGGATGGGTGCATGCGACTTTAAACCAATACAAGTCACAGGAAGACTAATACTAGGTAATATCCACCTTATGAGGCTTTTTAATCTGTTTAGATTTTCATGGTTTGCACAAAGTAGCAAACGATTCCCAAAGAAGGTGGTGTGTGAGCTGAAGAAACAGATGAAAATAAATGTTTAAGTACAGCCTGCTCTTTCTGTGAATCTGAGCTTGTGTGAATGTGTACCCTAAACGCAAAGTAGTTGCTTTGAAAATTGCATCCATTGGGATGCTTGCAATGAAAGCTAAGGTGGGTCTGAGTTTCTTGTTAAACAAGCATTAGGAGTGAAAGGCAGGGGTATGATGGACCTTCCCAGCAAAATTCAAGACCTCATACATCAAACCCCTACTCAGAAACCCCACCCTTGACCCCCTTCTGCGGACCAACTACAGACATATCTCAAACAACGGATTCATAGCTAAACTAACTGACCAAACAGCCCACACCCAGCTATGCCTTTTTTGCAGAAACCAACCAACTCCTTGACCCTGCACAATCCGGCTTCATAACCCTAAGCGTAACTGAACTTTACCTAGTCTCCATCTCGGATAATCTCAAAAGAATCTCAGACTCAGAAGGTTGCACCGCACTAATTCTTCTCAACCTCTCAGCTGCCTTTGACATGATTGACCACCTCACAATCACGGACAGACTCCTCTCTCTCGGCATCCGGAATGCAGCTCTGAAGTGGATTTCCTCCTTTCTCTCCAACAGATCCCAAATAATGCACATGCCGCCCTTCTCCTTGACTCAACGCACTGTTACACACGGAGTGCCTCAGGGCACCTCTCTCTTCCCCCTGCTCTTTACGTCTACCTGAGCTCCCTCCCCACTCTCACCCACTCTCACGGCCTGTCCTACTACAACTACGCAGATGACACCCAAATTGTCTTCAAGATCCCAAAGTGCCCTTCCTCCACATCCCGGACCCCGCATCCACCTTCAATGCAATGTGCATCACCCACCGAACAATTTCCAACACAGGACCAGAATATTTGCAACACAAACTCACACCCTACAGGCCCAACAGAAACCTGAGATCCAGCACAGGTCTCCTCATCATCCCAGTCGCAAAATCAACCAGAATAGGGGATCTTCTTTCTCAGTCCAAGTTCCCACTATCTGAAACTCCATTCCATTTAGCATCCACACATCGCTTTCCGGGAGGCTGGCTCTTCCCCTCTGCATCCTGACTAATCTATTCCATCTCCTGGGTGAACTATCATCCCCAGACGGGGGCACCCGATGAGTCACCCGAGGAGACAAGGTGGTACCTAGCCCACACGGAAAGGACTGCAGCGTAACCTAATGATACAAGCTGCATAATCTCATCGTAAATAGATATGCAGCACAGAGGAAACAGGAAGTGTAGTCTTTCAGCTGAGATTACACATACACCATGGCAGCCCGCAGCGCTACAGCGTTGTCTCTGCAAGGGGATAGCTCCTAATTGAAAATATCAATTGTAAAATGGTTTCACATCTCGGTTTCAAAGGATATAACTAATGTCCCACAATCCTGTATGCAGATTCACTGTTTGGTCGAACAAACAAACATTTCATTTAATTAACTCATTGAGCCTCAGGGGATGAAAAGTCCTCAATAAATGTGTCCAAAATGTTTCGCTGTAACATGATCTTACTATTCTGTCTGTGCAACTGCGTCTTTAATGAGATGGGATGAGTTTAAAACCTTCTATCACCAACTGACTTAAAGAATGGCCGGTTTCCATTACATTTTTAGCAATGCACAATGTTCTGTTTCTGTTCGGATATCTGAGCAATATTATAATATGCAAACTTAAATTGTCTGTTTGTTAGTTCTGCATACAATTTCCCACAGGGACGCTTCAATGCTTAGACAACATATTCTGACATAGAGGTGATAAAATGGTTAACGTTACGGTGCCACTAAATGGATGAACTATAGAGAGTTAATTAATGATGTTATGGAAGCAGCTGCAGCTGTGGCATGGGAATGTGACCGTTTCACCAAGTAATTACCAATATTTTGCATTCTTTTTTTGACAAAAAGGAAATGGTCTTTCACCAATGGCCCATTTCTAGGTCAGATTGGAGGATAGGCCAGTATTGCCACACTTATCTAGTCAATGAAACCTAAGTTAGAATGCATTTGATCTATGGAACATCCTTCATACATGCCCCTGATGTCAAAGCTTCTTCACAACTATTGTGGTATGCTTTAGTAGAGAGTTCATCACGTCTCAGTAACCCCTTTGGTGAAATTATTTACCAGTGTCTCACACAGTTGTTTCAAAATCCTCAGAAGTTGTGGAAGGCCTATGCGCCTTCAAAAACTGAGGAAATTGTAGTGCGTTTTTGAGAGATTTAGGATACCATGACTCTGCTGTCTTGTAGAAACTGGTCTACCAATGGAGATGTCAACATCCGTGTGCAAGAAAAACACTTTTTTGGTTGAACTCCGTTTTAAATTTAGTGAATGAATGAACCGTAAAATGTATTTTATTTATTTAGTGAGCATTTATAATGCGCCTATACACAAGGTGTTTCAAGGCGCAACAAGTCAAAGGGGGGGGGGGGTGTCAGGGAAGAAGAAAAACAGAAAACAGTCCTACTAGGCCTTGTGACATTCGGATCATGCAAGTGCAGTAACAAGAAGTGCAAGGGAGACGGTGGAGGTGCCGGTCAGGGAGGAAGGGCCTGCGGGTTAGGCGAGTGCCAGGGGAGGCCTGGTGGACACAGCAAGGGGAATGCATAGAGTTCAGAGGGGTGGTGGGTCCACATGCTAATTGTGAGGGACGGTGCTGGAAGGACTCAAGGGGTGCAGGTCCAGCCAAGCTAGTGCAGGGCGAGGGAGCCCGTAAGGGCAAGTGCAGGTAGGGGGGCGGTCAGGGGACAAGTGTAGCAGTAGACTTGTCGGGAGGCACAGGTGCCCTGTAAAAATCTGAAGGAACCAATCAGCTGGTCAAAAGAGGCAGAGGGGGCCATTAGCACATGAGAGGGAGAGGGAAGAAAAAAGGATGGTTTTGAGAAGCTCTTCGAACTTAAGGAGATTCGGCTCAAGTCTGAGAGGGGCAGGGACGCCATTCCAGAGGGAGGAACCTGCAGAGGAGAGAGATCTACCACCCCTCCCATCCCCCACTCTCTGCTTGGAAATGTGCCTGATCTGCAGAGAATTTGAGCTAGAGGACCGAAGGGTTCTAGCAGGGAGGTATTTAGGGAGAGAGAGTTGGATGTAGCGGGGTCCCAGGCCCCAGCCAGCCTTATGGATGATGCAGAGAGTCTTGATCTTGATCCTCGCAGCAACTGGGAGACAGTGGAGAGATTTTAGAGCTGGAGAGATACGCTACCTGGGCCTGAGGCCAAGGATAAGTCATGCAGTTCTATTCTGGATCAGTTGAAGGGAGCCAAGGGAGGAGTTAGGAAGATTGAGGAAGAGGTTGTTGCAATAGTCCAGCCTGGAGAGGATCAGAGCTCTGGAGACATTGAGTTTCTGGGGGAAGGTGAGGAAAGGGAGAATGCCTCTGAGGAGGTGCAGCTGAAAGTGGGCCTTCTTGGCATGGTCAATGATGTGAAGAGAGGAGAGAGAGGAGTCGAAGATGACACCAACCTTTTTTGCCTCGCATGAGGATGAGGGGAGGGGGTCCATGGAGGGCGGCCAGAGTGTAGGGGGAAGTAGGGAGTTGGGGTCCCAATGAGAAGGATCTCAGTCTTGCTGGCATGAAGGTAGAGATTGTTAGCAGTACACCATACCTGAATAGCAGACAGTCAGGTATGAGTGAGGAAGAGGAGGAGGCAGAGGCAGGAAGCTTGAAGGAGAGATGCATGTTGTCCACATAACACTGGAAGATAGGGCAGCAGGCTCAAGTGAGCTAGAGGAGCAAAGTAGATGTTGAAAATCCAAGGGGAGAGGATAGAGGTTTGAAGGACACCGCAGATGGAGAGTGAGATGAGGGAGAGAAAAGGGTCAAGTCGAACCTGGGAAGGTCCGTCAGAAAGGAAGTAGGTCAACCAGTCCAGAGCCAGGTCCGTGATGCCAAGGGTATCACAGAGCCGTTTTATAAGAGTGGCATGATTGCCCGTATCAAAGGCAGAGGAAAGGTCAAGAAGGATGAGAACGGAATCAGAGTTGAAATACCATTAGAGAGCAAATCTTCACGGGTGTTCAGGAGTGCAGTTTCTCAAGCCAAACTGGTGGTTGTTGAGACACCCAGCAGATTCAGTGTGGTTGATAAACTGGGAGATGGCCAGCTTCTCCAACAGTTTGCCAAGGAACAGGGTAAATCAGATAGGGTGGTAGTCAGACAAAAAGGAGGGGTTGGCAGAAGGCTTTTTGAGGAGAGGGTGCATAGGGAGTGCTTGAGGGGTGACGGGACGGGTCCAGTGGCAAAGCAGTGAGTGCAGAAATTAGCCAAGGATGGAGCAGGGGAGACACCTATGTAGGGGTGTCACGGTATTAGTTTTATGGTGGTACGATAACCTTCTTGCAAAATGACGGTATATCATGGTTATCGCGGTATAGCAGGTGGAGTTAACCAATCTTAACAAATATTTTCTAAAAAGGTCATAAATTGTCAGATTTATCATCACAAACAAAACCCGGCACCCAGAGTCAGAATTGGGCTTTTCAACATACTTTTCACTGAAATGCCACCCCTTGCTTCCACCAAACACAAACATGTGTGGAGAGGAGGAGGGGGAGAGCCCTGGTGCGACTGGCAAAGAAAACTGAATAGCTTTTCTTAAGTGGTCATTTAGGCTTTTAGCTCCCCCACTGGCTACTGGTGAAGATGAACATGTTGCCATATTTATAACATGCATGCCCCAGATCAATGGAGGCTGATGGTAGTATAAGCTTGTGCGCATACTCACACACGCACACGCATGCTCTCTTTACGTTACAGCCTTTAGTTTACTTGTGGGCCAAAAGGTGTTCAGTAATCAAGGACATGTCACCCTTTGGTATGGCAGCAGGGAATACCCACAGAGATGAGTGAATTTCGCAGTGTGATTTATCATATGTTAATTCAATGGTAGAACCAGGGACATCCCCCATTGTCATACGTTTAGCAAACATTATACATTATAAATATATAAACCCCAAAGCCGCCAACCCAAAGTAAACCCTTTTCCTTCTTGGCACTGTATTTATTTTTCCTATTGCTAACATATTGATTTTGTGTCAGACACGTGTAGTTTATGGAATGGCATTAAAAACTGCTCCAACTGAAACTACTTGGCAGATGGCACATCCAACAGTGCAAGACCAAGACTGCGCAGCACTTGCTTACTGCAGCTTTCCAAATCAGATTGAAAAGCACACTTAACGGTATATACGGTATACCGGTATGAACAATGCGACGGTTATTATTGTTCAATTGAGTGGTTCGCAGTATCTTTAACGGTATACCGTTATACCGTTACATCCCTACACCTATGCCCTTGTTAGTGCTGAAGGAGGAGGGGAGCACCTGCTTGGAAGAGACTTTCATAGATCAGACTTGTCTAGAGACCTCATCAGTTGAGGACTGAGAGCGGGTGAGAGAGGAGTGAGTAGTGTAGAGGAAAGTGAGGACAAGATGGCCTGAGTTTTTGTAATTAAGTGAGAGGGCAGTGAACTGCAGAGGATATGGGCGCACTTCTTCTGCTTATTCGAGCAGATGGTAAGTCTGAATTGCTTTTGGAGCAGGTGGCAGGCCAGTTTGTCAGAGGATGTGTTTGAAGCCTGCCACTTCTGCTCAGCAGCTATGCACTTGCGTTTCAGGGTGGCCAGGTAGGAGTCATACCAGGAGTTGCGCTTGGAGGTAGTCTTTGCAACCGGAATGTTGGTTTTATTTTATATTCTGTGTTTTATAATAGGTAAAAAAAAACACTGGCATTCTGTTTGAAAGCTTTACCATTTTATAGTTCGTAACTTGTACAAAATATTTGTCCCACTGATTTCTTTGTTTTATTAAGAGCGTTTTATATGAATTCCATGTGAGTTATGTTAACAAATTTGTGATTTTAGTGTCTGATCATTTTGGGCGTTTTGCAAAATACTTTTAATTATTGTGGTTTGGCCTGCATTTCCTTTGTCCATCTAACCCTTCTGTGTATGTGCGGCGCAGCAGAATCTCTTCTTTGTTTCATGGAATTTGTTTAATTATTTTGTATTTTCTTTTGCCCCTCTAACCCTTCTGTGTATGTGCACCGGCCAACTGCTAGTTGGTGGTGGAGGTTTACCTTCGGTGCTTCACTGAATAGTTTTCATTTTGCAATATGTTTTTTCATTTTGTTTCGTGCCCTGTGCCACTGACGCTACTGTACATGTACGGTAGGCTTACTGCATATTGGGACGATCATCTTTTGTGTTTTGCTGCACAGTTTTCATTTTGCTGCATATTTGCAGTTTGTTTTGTCCCTCTGACTCTAGGGTGTATGACTGAATAGGGTAGAGTGAGTGTTTTCAGGGCTGCTGATGTTTTTGTGCATTTTGTGATGAATCATCCATGATTCCCCTAGATTCCATGTGGCCAGGGAAAGGCAGACATGTTCTGATCCTGAGCCTGGGGGTGGTGTTCTGCGGTAGGATCAAATGGGGGGAGCAGGTCAGGAGGAAGGGGAAATCCCCTTGTTCAACTTCCCCCAAAACACTACCCTTCTAATGGCTTATTGTAACAAAGAGGACTTTAAAAAACCTAACTTTGCCATTAGGGACACCAAGAAGAAGAGGGCTAAAAAGGTACAATGTTGCTGGAGTGTTCAGATCATTAATACGGATGACCCACACCTGAGGGAGACAGAGAGACTTAAAAGGCCCCTCTGGTGCAGACCATAGAGAAGGAGAGGAGCAGAGAAAGCAAGAAGCAGAAGCAGTGTTGTTCGTGAAGGCAGCGCAGACAAAAGCTGGAGGAGAGAGAAGATGCCAGAACCACTGTTCAGCATAAATAAGCTGCTGGCCCTGAGAGGGTCTGTGTCTATCAAATCTTGAAGTGCAGAGGCTGCACAGTTGGAAGTGACATTTTTTTTCCTTGGTGTCTGTCTCCAGAGGCTGGCACGCCCGAAGACCTCGGGGCTGTCTCCGGTGGCTGGCATGCACCAGAAGGCTGAAACACCTAGGGTATAAATTGCTGACCTAATGGTCTTCATTACATTCCTACTGTTATAATACAATATAGTAAAGGCTTTCTGGGGCCTGGGTCCAAAATACCTTCAGCTATCCCACCGCAAATACCTCCCCTCTCGAGCTCTTCGCTCCTCTACCTCAAACACCATCAGGATCAGTCGTTTTTCAAAGAAACAACCTGAGGGTAGATCTGTCTTTGGCTGGGGCCTCCCTCTGGAACAGTCTCCCTGCCAATCTAAAACTTGAGGAGAACCATCTCCGGTTCCGGAAGCACCTCAAGACCTTCCTCTTTTCTTCTGCCTTTGCTCCCCCTCTCCCCTGCTGATCTGTTCTCTCTTGGCACTGTGCACCTGGCCACCCTCTGTCCTTCGGGCCCAGGTATCTGCTCACCCTGCCACCCTCCTGCACTGCCTCCGGGCCACCCCTTGCACTGGGGTCTGTATCTGTACCCATACAGCCCCCCCTTTTTCTTCCTGCACTTATCAGACCTACCCTGTCTGCTGCTTTAAACCTAGCACTTACAAATTGCTGGCTGCATTACCACTGTTTGTTGCCTTTATTATTTATTGTTATTTATCTGTTTCTCCTCTGCTTCGCACTTTCCACTTCTCCCTCCTTCCATGCACTCCCCCCCCCCTCTCCCATGCACTTGCGTGTTCTCAATGTCACTGGGCCTAGTAAGATCGCTATTTTGTTCTCCCCTGTTCCCCTCCCTTGCCTTGTCGCGCTCTGAAACACTTGTGTACGAGCCCGATAGAAATAAAATATCAATCAATCAATCAATATAGAACGGTATTGGGAGACAAATGTTAGGTAAGTAGAGTATAGGTAGAACCAGAAGGCACCAGGAGCAGAAGGAGCTCCAATAGCAGTTGGCGTGAATGAAGGCAGACTACGAGAAGCAGTTTGCTGGGTCGCTAGGAGCGGCAGAAGTCCTGTGAGCATTGAGGGGAACAGAGGCGCACGTCTTACCCAGTGAGTTCACAAGCTGATAGGGACCCCAGTGCGCTCTGTACCCACTTGTGTGTTCAAGGCAGGCCGTCAACAAGAGAGCAGCACTTAAAGCAGCTCTCAAAGTAATTTTGACTACCGAACTATTGAAAAGCAACAAACACAGCACTTGTGTATGAGCGAAAGTGGTTCTCTAAGCAATTTTGCATACCGAACCATTGAACAGCAGCCTGAGTCCTATATAACAAAACCAAATGACTGTAAGTTTAAACGTGTGAGTCTATGGAAAACCCAGCAACCCGATGGGGCGATATTGTTAAGAGCTAATACCGGCAAATATTACCCATGCCAAAAGCGACTAAACCCAAGGCAAATGCAATCCTGCAGATATTTCCAACAGGGTAAGGGTGCTAATGAAAGGTCCACAAGTTGTGAAACTTGATGCCCATACTTTGTACAACATGTGGTAAAAGTTGGTATGAACTCACATTGCCAAAGCCAAGGGAGAAGCAGAATAAGACCCTGGGCTTGTCAGTATTTGGTTACTTGGTACCAATTAATACTGTGAAAAGGAAATGCCTTTGTTTAATTGAAACATCTAAGCATAATACCCAATGGCCGCAACATAGACATTCTGGATTTATGGACGAATACCAAAAACATCAGAAGAATAACAACTGCCTTCGGTATCAGTCACAATCTGATATCCAACTAAAAACTTAATAAAATCCAAGCAAACAAATCGTAATCCAAAACAAGGGAAGCACTCAACCACAAATTCTACACGTGCATCAGTACTCAGGAGTATTTGAAATTCATCAATATATACAAACTAAACACATTTAGCCACTTCCTAGTCCATTACAAGATGGTGCCTTCTGAATCCAAAAGTGAAGTCACCTCTTCGAGTTCTACTACGCTAAACCATGAAAGCGTTGCTATGGAAACCATGAAAAGGTTTCCATAGCAACGCTTTCAACTGCATCCGTTTGCGCCGGTCTGCAGCATTAGCCTGGATGCAGCTACAGTTTGAGACAAGGTGAAAGCAATAGTGTTTTATCAAATAGAGAACAAAATATTGAATAGAGAAATAGAGGCATGAACCACCATACTTTATTACAGCCTGTGGCAGTGTAGGTTGGTTACCTGAATCGCACAAAAAACACGAAGGATTTCGCTGATAAGAAGACGCGGCACGTCTGACACTAGAGGGAGAACTGGATGCAAACCGACATAACGGACAACTGGTGACTTGAAGGTATGATACCTAGACGAAGTCTGAACACATTTGATATGCTACTGTGGAAGATGAGCGAGCCATAGACTAACATGGATCCATCAATTGTAGGGATTCACGGAGCACTATGAACTGATGACCAAATCAGGAGCTAAAGACAATACACTTGAGCCATCCACCAAATATGACTGAGTGACCAATGTGCAGATTTTCAAATTACTCCTTGAGTTGAGGTGAGGAATGAAGTGCAACTCTTGAAATGTATCAGATGCGTGTGAACATTTGGGTTTAGAGCTGGGACACAGCGCTACAAAAAGTTAGTGACTGTTCGCGGCTCTAACCCATAAGCCACCACCTGGCTAATAAGACCAACTTTAATTCACTTGCAGATACGACCAATAATCTGACTGATCCATATAAAGACACAGGACCTCCATATAATTGAAATTAGATCAAGTCAAATTTGGAGACAACGTTCCAACTCACAGGTCTACAGGTTAGAACCGTTTACTACCCCCATTTTTAATTCGAATGAATTGAAAAAGTCAAAAATTCACTTTAGTAATACAAGTTTATTTATGTCTTAATTCAGAGAAAAATATTAAATAACTTCGTCTACACCTGATGAAGGGCGTAGATGCCCAAAACGCATTGTGAAAGAGATTTAAGTGACACACCAGGAAAATCACCCACTATTGTCTCTGTGAATAATCCCATAAAAATAGACTGTTTTTACTCAAAATATTCTTGAAATTGAAAGACTCATACTCCTCAGCATAGAGGAACACTTTACATTCATGATTTGAATGTCGCAATCACAAAGACTTATTAGAATTGATGAACAAAAGATTTGTTTTACGCACTGTGTGAATTGTTATTTGAATAACTAATTTATGTTTAAGTCGTTTATTTTGAAGGTGAACTAAAAAATCTTTTTGAATAATTTTGAAAATTGCAAACTTGTAGGGATTATTTTGCATTGTTTAGATGCTCTAAAGTGTGCACAGAGTTTTAGGGCCTCATTACGAGGTGGGCGGTAAGGGGTTAACGGTGCTGGCGACGTTAACCCCTTACCGCCCTTTTACAAGGTCTCCTCGCAGGACCTGCAAAGGGCGCCTGGTAAAACTAGGCATCCTTAGCGGGTCCCGCAAGGAGACCAGTTAGCTAACAACGGGCCCGTTATTAACGGGTCCGTTGTTAGCTCCCTCCCCATTCCCCATTCCCATTGAGCCCTATGGGGGCTCGAATGGAAATGGGGACGTACCGCGCCCGGTTTCCTCGAATGACGAATTACCGGGTCCTCCAAGGTTAGAATGGCCCGGTAAGTCCTCATTTGAGGAACCCGGACCCGGAATGCGGTAAGGAGGTAACCATGCCGCAAATTGCGGCATGGTTACCTCCAACCTCGGAATGAGGCCCTTAGTCACTTTGGTTCAAGGTGACCTTTCCTCCATTCTCTATATACATTGATCCTGTAGCCTAGGATCTGTCTCTGACGCACCTAAATATCACAAAGAATTCCATTTTATTCAAGTATCTGTTTAAAGTGAATTCTCACAGTTGAATTACGGTTGTGCCCCTCTACACCACTTCTTCTTGGCATGGGAGTAGACCAGGTGTGAACTGAGGTAGTAGGCCTGGCATGGAGTGTTAGGGAGAATTCTCATTTTATGGCTAATTTCCCTTACCTATAGAGTTCTCCAGCAGCTTAGCTGGATTTGAAAGGTTTGTTTCTTTTTAGCTGCTAAGAGTGAGACTCTTTTTCCCACTCTTAGGCATTTTTGCTAGGTGTGTTCTAGGCTATTGTTGTGTTTAATACCTATGGGATCTTTCTCAACCCCATTGGAACCATCTTCATTCACTAGTGTTACAAAGCACCCTCAGTGCAGTGACACAGGGGTGTCGTAGCGACCCCCAAACATAGACTCCATACCCTGGGACTGACTACTGTCCCACAGGGCATGTAAAGTCCCCATTGACTTTACTAGTCAAATCCTATGAACTAAACCAGTACAATCCATCTTACTATGGAGGTACTGGAAGGGGTTAATAGTTTTTCCCCTATGTTCATTTTCGAGAGGGTACCCTACAGTCCCTCTCTCAAAAGTGTCTGGCTGGTGGCAGTGGTTACTACCATAAATATTCGATCGCAAATATTTCCCTATGGGATTTTCCCATTGTTCGAGGCTACCACATTTTCTGACAGCCTCTGACATACCGCCGGTGCATTTTAATATTAACTTTGCTCCGGTAGGTTTTATTCGCCAGAACTTTAATATAACTTCTTTCTCGTGTCTTTCTCTAAACTCCTAACCCAGGTTTGGGGATCCTTTGTTCGTCCTTTTGGCGGGCTTCTACTGAGAAGCCCTCCTTTCGGCGGCACTGAGTCTGGGGTGGGTCCATTGTGTGGGAGGGGGAATAGGACCCCTGGACAGGGTTGCCTCAGCAACCCATGTCACACTCTATCCTGATAGGCTGGAGGGTCTCCCGCCAAGATGACCACTCCACTGTGTGAGTGACAGCTAGGCTGTATGAATGGGGATCTTTTTGCATAAAAGCAGGGTCCTGAGGACTGGAAGAGCAAGATGTCGCCACTGGAACTAAGAAGCCGAGGACGAGAGAAGCCAAAGACATCTGCAACGACTGAACCACCGGTGAAGCCCTGCTGCAGCGTCTCACCACTTTTCTCCACACGACGAGAGAAGATATTCACCTGCAAGAGCCTTCTTCCCTTGAGCTGGTGGGGCCAACCAGTTTGCCAATCGCCTTCCCGGACCTGTCTTGGTCGAATCTCCTGTACTCGGAGGCCGGATAGCCAGGCACCAGTCCACCCGGACCGCGATTTAAAGGAGCGTACCTTTTATTCGTCGGGCAGCACCGCGGCTGGTTTCATCCCTGGGTAGTGCAGTAACTCCAACCTTCCTCCACGACAAGAGCCTCTCTTCCTCTGCTGGATCACCCGAACTGCAGGAACTACCAAGAACAACCCCCACCGCAGGAGCCACTTCTTCATTTTAAGGTACATTGTTCCGCCAGGCCGCCCTTTCTTCGTGATAGTGCTAAAGGTGTTTTAAATCCTTTACCTACCTGTTGGGTTGGCCGCCCCCCTCTCTTAACATTGTCTTTAAAACTTCTGCAACCACCATTTCAAATTCGTTAACCAAAGACTTGACTGCAGTTACAAGAATATTTTGCTCCTGGGCCCTTGCCCTGTACCACTGACTCTGGCACAGGCCTACTGACTCTGGTCACATGTGTTAGATCTGCTTTCTCTAGATTGATTCTCACTGAGAACTGTGTTGGTGCACCTATTTCTTTTAATTACCCTTTCCTTTGCATTCTTTAACATTGTTAAATGCCATTTTGCTCAGTTTTCATTTTAAGTATTGCCTATACTGATGCACTGTCTTGCTGAACTGGTTTACAAACTGATGGGAAGTGTTGCTAGGGTGTATGAGAAACTATTTCTAGATAACTTGTGCTTTCCCCCCCCTTGTGAGGAATTATTAGAGGATCCCTTGTGTGTAGTTTTCACTGTGCCGTTTTGCTCAGTTTTCACTCTGGTTCACTTGGTCTACAATTTAACTGGGGAGTGTGTATACTTTTCCTTTGACTTAATTTAACTTGCTTGATGGCTTTGATACATGTGTTTTATTAGAAATGTATAAAATAAATATATAACTACTTTTTTAATACCAAGCTTTGGTCAGTGTTTCCTTGTACCATAGTACAGTAGACCTATTGTGTAAACACTGAATACTGCTCATCTCCCTCTTGATATAAGTCTGATTGCTCAGCCACAGCTACCAACTAAATCTTTGTGGTACAGACTGCTACCAAATGGGATTTATTGCTCTCACCTGTAGTCCTAACCTGGTGTAGTGCTCCCTAAGGGAACTGCACTGGATTCTGCCTAACACTGATGTACAGTGGTGAGGATAAAAGTATTGGATTTACATTTTAGAGTCTGCTAGTGCTTTGGTTCAAATAACCACAAGGCTAACTATCACAACAAGTTTATTTTAAACAAAAGTCAAAATGATGGAAAGTTACAGCCAGGAGACCCCCCTTACTAATACTGCTGATTATTTAAGGGATCTGTGTAGACAGAAAGGTCTTCCTGTCAAAGGCAAGAAACAAGAAATGATTGATAGACTGTTAGAGAAACAAAGTCTGGATAGTGGTGCTGTAGTGCCCAATACTCCAGCAAATGTAGCAAACAGTAATGAGGATAATATTGACGATGTTATTGTTGAGACAGATGAGGAAGAGGGGGATAACAATGCCACCCCTTCTGGTCCTCTGCCTGCTCAGAGGCCTCAGCCTGTGGCTACTGGACCCTTACCAGGTCCCACATTAAGTCCTGAATTTATCTCACTAGATAAAATAAGACTTGAACTTGAATTCAAAAGAATTAGTGCCCAAACTGAACAGAGACATCAAGAACTAAGGCTCAAAGAAATGGAGCTCAACCATGAGCTTGAGATGAAGAAATTGTCTTTGGAAAATGCTCCTCTCCCCGAATCTTCTAGATCTTCCAGTCCAAAAAGACCTCGGATGCCTAAAGAGATTGTGGGTATGTATGAACCTAAGTTGGATGCATTAGATTGGCTTGCTATGTTTGAATATAATCATGGTCTCCAGGATATCACAGGGAATCAGTTGATCCCATGGTTATTCTCTAAGCTCCCCCCTGTTGCATCTGATGTGGTAGTGGAGTTGGGGGAAGTGGATAGGATGGATTATGAATGTGTAAAGCTAGCTTTGATAGTTAGATTTGGGAAGACTCCTTCCCAGTACCTTAAGAGGTTTAGGACCCTCAAAAAGCATGATAGCAACCCTTGGGCTACTTGGGTGAATGAGTGTTTGAAGAACTTAGAGGGATGGATTAAGGGTTATAGAGTTAACACTTATGAAGGAATGAGAAATCTTGTCATGATGGAATCTATCTATGATGCCTGCTCTCCTGAGCTCAGACAGCACTTGGCTGATTCAAAGGAAATTGATCCTAGAAAGTTAGGTAAGGCTGCCGACTTGTGGATTGCCAACAGGGCTACTCACAAGGATTCAGGGGTCACTCAGAAAAAGGATGAGGGAAAGCAGCCACCAAAAGGGAACCAAGAGACTTCTAATACCTCCCAACCCAATGAGGGCCAAAAACAACAAAATAACCAGGGTAAGCCCCAAGGGAAACCAAATAGGGTTAGTGAGTCCTCTGGTGTTCAACCAGAAAGAGGTCAGCAGAAACCCCCATTCCAGAGAGCATTTGGAACATGCTATGTCTGTGGGTCAACTGACCATATCAAAGGAGATCCCAGGTATAAGGGTAAACCTGCAGGGATCAGCACAGTCTCCTTAGCCTTCACTCCTGAGGAGGAAGTACAAATGGCTAGTGCTCACTTTTAATTTTTTGCTAAAGAACCCTTGAGTCTTCAAGCAACTGTATCCTTAGAGTCCATGGGTCTGGTTAGCAAACAGAATAGGGGTGTATATGACTCCCTTCCAGAAAACTCTAACGTATATTACATGGACAGTGTTCTTGTCAATGGCCAGGATACCCCTGCCAGAAGAGACACTGGGGCCAGCAGAACAGTAGTGGATGAAAGCTTTTTCAAGCGTGAGGATGTTGCTAAAGCACCCAAAGGTCCCACTACATTTTCTGGAGGTCCCGTCCAGATGGTTCCTATCCTACCAGCCCTCATTCAGTGTTATAACATGACAGTGAGGATTCCTGTCAGTGTTCAGACTGAGGTGCCTGGGAGAGTCCTGTTGGGGAGTGATCTAAAAACTCTAGGAGTAGTATCCAGTACCCCCAGGCCTCCCAGTATGGAGAAGCAGAACCTACCCAAATTGGCTAGAGAGGCCACCTTAAGGGACCACTTTAAGCCTGTGGGAACCTCTACAGAGAACTCCACTAGAAGCCCTGGTGTTAGTAAATTGACCTCTAACCCAGGCACATTTCAGGCTAGTATGTTAGGGAAATGGGAGCCCCAGCCAAGCTCTATCATTGTTCCCCCAGTTTGAAAGTCTCTGACTCTCCCTGCTTCTGAGGAAGAGGTGGATAGACCAACTGGACCCCTCTCTAGGCCTAAGATTACTGGCAATTCTCAGTGCTGGTGGAAAACCAGAAAAGAAAAGTCTAAGGCCAAAAACCTTCAGACTGTTGGACCTTTGTATGGGAGGATAGGTCCAAGAGACGCCCCTCCCCAACAGCCCCCCCCTTGTGGGGTCCATGGCTCGTCGGGGGTCCCCCCTGCCACCGGGGCCCAGGTGGCGGGTGGGCCACTGGCTGACACATTGACCAAACGTGCTGTATTAAGATAGGCCCTGGAAACCATTTTGTGAAACCAGAATTACATGAGCCCCTGTGCGCCGCAGCACGGCCCCCACCCGTTCTCACTTGTCCCTGCGGCCGCAGCTCCCTGGCAGATCCGCTGAGAGCCCGTTCCCACGAACAGACGGACATGAGCCAGTGTTGGAAACAAACACTGTAACATTCACCTTCCGCAGTGTATCACTGTCCTCAGTATGACCCGGCCAGCAGGGCTGGGGTGGAAAAGAACTGTAAAATGGTCCCCCGACAAAAGTAGAGACCACAAATACTAATATGCAAACTGCCTGTGATGAAACTCTTCTCTCCATGACCTTTTTGATAAATATGTAAACTCCATGAAGATGACAGAATGTGTGTTCATGTGGCATTCTGGTTGAAATACCCATATCCCCGTAGCTATGCGCAAATGGTAGCAGTGTCCCAGGTTTTATGTTATATGTTTCTCCCAGAAGAATGTACTCCAAGGCCCTATGCCATAACTTAACTAATGCTGCTAGAGTGCAACGGAAAACAAGTGCAACCGCGTTGGGAGCTTGTGTAAATTGTGTAAGAAAACGCATAGAATGTATTCGAATGTTCAAGCTCACCATGTGTCACTGCCATCAGTCTCAGTGGCCAGTTGTTCCTGCGTGCTCCACGAACCTTAATACTACCTCGCTTATTGTGCATGCATGAGTGTAACAAAATGTCGTGGCTGTTAAATGCTTAACATATAGGTAACAATAGCAACATTGGTATAGGTAACACATTTGAAATTGCCATGTAAATGCACTAACAATGTAGACATATAAGCTGTGAAGAAAAAGCTCAATGAGTATTGTACAGGATATGAATTATTATGTTTTTTTGTATAACCTGCAAACACATGAGGAAAATACCATTGTGGGAATATTCAAGGCCACTTCCCCTCCCTTCCCAGTGAAGCCTGCCAGATGAAAGACAGAGGCCCGGGCTGCTCTGCCTCACCTCCCCCAATTCGGCTGGAGGCGCTTCAAGCATTCACGTTCCCCCGTAGCTCTCATGACCGCAACCAGCCACCTGAATTATTTACAACCCAGCAGTAAACCCCGGCCATAAACGCAGGCCAAAAGGGGCCCTTTCTTAGGCTCCACGACCCACCAGCTCACCCCAGGTTAATGGCCCCTGTAAAATTAGGACACCCAATATTAGAGCAACACTGTAGGAACCCATTCATAATGACTTCTAACGAGACACGAAAACTTGGAAAGCTCACCCCTTGCCCTGAGACCCAACCTTGTGACCTATGATACCCGGCCAACAAGATGATGGTAACCATGTATTGATGTATCACCAAAGGACCCCACTCTAGGTGCATTCCTCCTGTGTTGCATTAACCTGTAGAATAACCTATTGTAGGATTTACAGGGGAAGATAATATTGCGGTATTGAATGAATGCGGTGTGCATGGCCTTAGGGCAGAAAGCCAAGGAAGACGTTCATCAATGACACTGGCCACGCCTGGCACAACAGCACTGCCCGGATGAGCCCAGCTGACCTGCCGGCCAACGTTGGCAACCAGCGACGTCCACCAACCACGGCGAACCACATCACAGCTGGAGCTATAGTTAGTCATCGCTACCCAATCCCCACGAACATGTGCCCCCTATAGTGTGTAGGTTCTTGTGACGTATTTTGTAAATATATACGCCTGTCTTTGCTAATGTCAGACAGAGCGCTCTCAGAGTTTGCAGAGTTCTTTGCATGCCCTATTTCTGACGTAGATAAACTCCCATTAAGCTCACCCACACTTTGTCTTAGCCTTATTCCCATCTTGGGAGAGTCCATTATTGTCTCTCATTGCGGGGAGGATCGTGCTATCCGGGGACGCTCGCCTTCAGTGGTGACCCCGACAGCGTGATCATTTTTTCCTTAAATATATCCCTACCGTCCCCTTTGGCACGAAAATCTCTGGTCGAAAAGGGATACGCACGGTGCACCGGCTCCGGTAGGCTGCCCGCCAACGGCGACCGGTACGCTTAGAAGTGCGCACTCAACAGAGAGAGGGTACGGGATCCCGGTTGAAAAATCCCCTTTGAGTACCGCTCGCCGGAGCCGGGGCTGACCGTTGAGCGTACGGCAACACTGCCTGGACGGACCAAGTTTGGAGACTCTCGGTTCAAGATGGGCACGTGAGTATTAAGTGCGAGCGACCATAAAGGGAGCAGGGGAGGAAAACAGGACAGGGAACGAGGTTATTTAAAAAGGGACACTTTGGGAATACTAAAAACCACTCTAGACTTTCTCTACTTTTTCTTCGCATATGGCCATTAGGATCAAGAGATGAAAAGAGATAAAGAAACAGGAACCTAGCTCCGCAAGGGGGTAGAAGGCGGCGCTGCATAGTGCTATCTTGACTAGTACTGGGAATATATGAAGAAGTGGAAAATAAGATAAAGGTGTCTGGTAAAAGGGAGACACAGTGAATACATTAGTAACTGCTATTCGTTCTATTCTTCTCTCTGGGTTTATGGGGAAGAAAACAGGGTTAGTACCAAAAAAAAAAAAAAAAAAAAAAAACAAAGTAAAACGATGAATTTATATCAAATTAAGAAAGAAAGAGACAACTAGGAAGGGAGGAAAGGAATTACAAATTGAGCTGTGAATAGAGTGTTGCTTATTGGTGTGTGTGCATCACATGTGTCAGAACATATTTTGTCAAGATGAATGTGTAAAAGTGGTAAACAGTGCATAATTATGGTGTGGTCATGGTAAGTGTGACCAGAAGAAATTTTACGGGGATGAGCCCGATGCAGTAAAATGACTATTTTTTTAATAAATGTGCTGAAGATATTGGTAGTGTACAAAAAGTGGTTTGCTCTTGTATGTACCCCCTAAACTATACATAGTATAAGCTCTGCACACCCACTCCCATATTGCCCAGGTGGTAAAAACACACAGGTTCTTACACGCAGAGATATACATATACATACAGATATCTCTCGTGATACATAGGGCAAACTACACACCATGGGGGCAGAAACACCTCTGGCCCATATTTGTAAGAATCTACCTGGGTATGCTGAACGTATTAAGAAATATCACGATCAGTGGATTACAGAACTGAAGTGGGAAGGGTTACCCCAAATATGGCCAGAAGGAGGATCGTTTGACAAGAGTGTTCTGGATATGGTAGCCACATGCATTTGTTTAAAATACAAGGGGAAGCAGTTACACAATAGGAGAGAAATACTAGATCTATGGAGATTATTTGAAGAAGTAACCCCTCCCAAAAAAAGAGAGCTCAGTACTGATTTGCCATCCACCACTGATAATCCATTGTTGATACGTGAAGACGACAAGGTGTCACAAGAAGGGGGACCACCAGTAGAGGTAACTAAATTGTACCCAATACTAAGTAAGCCAGTGCCCGCAGAAGGATACAGTGACCCGACATATGTGCCCCCAACAACAGTCACTACGACTCGAGGGTCGACGGCACCCCCACCGTATGAAAGCTATAGACAGCGCGACCAGGTCAGTACACCCACAGTAAATATAGAGAAATTAACAGAAGACTTAGAGACTAGGCTCTCCGTAGCAAAAGATGAGCTTGCAAGAATAAAAAGCATATGTGAACAGAGTGGGGTTAACACTGCTTGGTCAGAGTTGACAACAAGAACACAGGGTCATGATAAAACAATAGAGGAAGGGTGGAAGAAGGGAAAGATACTGTTCAGAATACAAGAGGAGCCAACTCGAATAATTGAAGTAGAGGAAAGGAAAGAACATACTGACGATGAGATTATGGCCACAGGAGGTAGAGAGGAATTATTGTGCGATATAGAAGAGGACTCAGAGGAAGGTGAAAGATTAAGTATGGCGATGGGAGGAGGAAATGAAGGGTTGGATGGTGCATGTTCGGGAAGAACAATGGAAGAAGAATGGGCAGGGCGACTAAGGAATAGGCTGGGGAAAATGGCGCCACTAGGAAAGAAAGGAATAAAGGCGAGTACAGGCAAGGCAACAAAGGGGAAGTTGCAACTCCCATTAATACACAGGGGAGGAGGGAGGCCGAATTACATGCCCTGGGCTCAGATGGACAAGGCCAATTTGTTAAAGCTACTACCACCGCTATCAGGAGGGGCAAGTAAGTGGATATACGCATTTGAGAAACACACAGCCGGGGTACCGCTAGCAATAGATGATGTGAAGAGTTTGCTAGTATCGGCAGTTGAGGATCAAGCTGATAGAGTATGGGTAAAGGCTTGCTTCCCGGGAGTAACGTTAGACTGTGATCGCCATGATGGTGCCTCTTTTAACACAGTACGTGCAAGGGTGTGGGACGCGTTAAGAGAAACATTTCCAGACACCCCAGATTTGCAGTCGGTAATGCAATGTACGATGAATGATGGAGAAGATGCTATGGATTACATTTTTCGGGTCCAGGAGATGTGGAGAGTGGAAACGGGCACGCCCTGGTATCAGTCAACCTCATTATTTTACTTTATAATAAAGAGAGGGCTCCCTAAAGAGGTACAAAAAGCACTCGACAAAATTGCAGGCATCGAAGCAAAAGGGTGGCCCGAAATACAGAGCATAATAGTTCACCACTTAAAAGGATAAAGGAGAGGGAGAAGTAAATAGCACAAAAAAGATTGGCAGACGAGGCAAAGTTAGTACAAACAAAACTGGTGAAGGTCGCTGCAGCAGCAGCCGTGCTCCCACACAGCAGGGAGGGAGAAGAGGAGGAGGAGGGGCTGGTAGCAATACAGGGGAGGATGGCAACGAATTGGGCAGGAGTAAGACAACCACAGTGGAACGAGCAGGAGCAGAACGGAGGTCCGCAGTGGCAAGATTGGGCCCCTTGAGGGGGACGAGGTGGGTACAGGGGTCGCAGAGGGGGTGGACAAGGGTACGGGGGGAATGGAGGGAATGGATGGCAAGGTCCCAGAGGTGCGCAGGGAAGTTGTTGGAATTGCGGGAGGCGGGGACCCTTTTCCCGAGAATGCAGGAACTGGCCAAACAACGGATTTCAAGAGATGGAACAATATGGTAACCCCCACCCAGGAAGCCTGTACGGTCTTCCAATGGGACGACAACAGAGGGAACAAGAACAGGGGTATGCAGAACAAATACAAAACATCATTATAGGACACAGATTCACCCACAAAACAATGACAATATGCAATACACCGCAGGCAACCCGTTCGCAACGAGTGCAAACGGAGCACCAGCCCCAGCCCCCTATAGTGGTGTGTCAGTAGTTTCAGGGAATGTCTTCAGCCAGGGGGGGACAATGAAACAACCAGCATAGGACAGCCCACAGAGAACACTTGCGTGTCCAGTTCTATCTACCACCTACGATGCAGCGGAGGAACCATTGGTAGGGGTGCAGATAGGAGACAAGCAGTTCATATTTATGGTGGATTCGGGAGCCGAGAAATCGTGTATCAGTGAAGGCCGGTTTCCACTATCTAACCGGAAGTTAGAGACGCAGGGGTTCTCTGGGGCTGTAATTGAAGTTCCGTACACAGAAGATTTGGATGTGACAGTGGGGGGTAAAACGGTAAAGACACCCTTACTTTATTATGAACAATCACCAATAAACCTGCTTGGAAGGGACCTTCTCAGCAAGCTCAATATGACAATATCGTTCACAGAGAGAGGGATAGTGTGCTCAACCCCAGGAATATGCCCATTACGCGTGATGCTAGTGGTACACGCCCGAGCAACGGCACCTGAAATACGCGGCATGCCAGTGGACGAGAGAATGTTTATTGAAGGATTAAAAACACTAGCCCAAGTAGTCCCCGAGCTAAAAAAGTTAGAGTAGAGGATACCAGCAGAATTCATCTTCTGCCCAATAGTACGCCCAGACATAGCACCAGGTTCAGTGGTATCCTTAGACCTGCATGCTGTGCAAGTATCAGCCAAAAGGATTGCAGTAATTGGGATGGACATAGACGGGTGTGAATGGCGCACTGTGCTGTGCATCAATGCTGATATCGCCCTACGTGACTTGTCTGATGAGGATCTCTTTTCCAATTCAGAGAGTGATGGCGAAATAATAATGGAAATAGCAATACCCTGTGACATTTTAATTCAAACAAGGCAAGTGCCCGTACAGTTGATGGCAGTGGTGGGAGCACCGCTGCTATTTTTTGATGATGACATGCGACTGGTGCCAAACAATTTGTGGACAACAGGCCCCCATGATGTAGGCTTGTTGCATGGAGTGACACCAGTTGTGATAAAGCTCAAACCGGGGGCAATTGTGCCCCGAGTGAAACAGTACCCATTGTCCCACGAAGCTGAGGAAGGGATAAAAGAGACAATAAGTGCATTGCTAGCACAGGGAATAATAGTGCCCTCAAACTCCCCATGCAACACTTGTATCTATCTGATTAAAAAAGCAAAAGGAGGAGCATGGAGGATGATCCAAGATTTATGCCCCCTAAATGACATCATACAAAAAGAATTTCCTTTGGTCCCGAATCCTGCATCCATACTGTGCAGTATCCCGAAAACGGCATCACATTTCACAGTGGTGGATTTGAAAAATGCATTCTTCTCCATCCCCCTGGCAGAAGAGAGCAGATACTTGACAGCATTCACACTAGGGGGGAAGAGATACGAGCATTGCAGGCTACCTCAGGGATACTGTGAGAGTCCAAGCATATTCAACCGCATACTACACGAAGACCTTGGTAACCTAACAGTTGAAAGCACAATCATTCAGTACGTAGACGATTTACTCATCTGCGCACAGAGTGAAGAGATGTGCAGAAGAGACTCGGTTACCCTCTTGACACTGCAGGCCCATAAAGGGTACAAAGTGGACAAAGGGAAACTACAATACTGCCAATCAGAATTGCTGTACCTGGGACAGCTGATATCAAAGGATGGGAAAAGAATAATACCGGACAGAGTGGAAGCAATAAGGTCAGTGAGAGAACCAACCCCAGTGAAGGAGATGCAAAAATTCTTAGGAATGTGTAACTATTGCAGAGCATGGATACTAGATTATGCAGCCTACACCAGACCTTTGCTGCAAGCACTCAAAGTGGCCCAGCAAGAGAACAGGAAAATAGAGTGGTCAAAAGAAATGAGTGACTCGTTCGGGTCACTAAAAGAGCTAATCTCGAGTGCTCCAGTACTCGCCAAACCTGATTATGAGCGCAAATTTTACCTGTTCTCACATTGCAAGGGGACTCTTATGACGGCTGTGCTGACACAAAAGACTTCCCTAGGACACAAACGATTGGCCTACTATAGCGGCACATTGGATACAGTAATGCAAGGCCACTTCGCATGCGAGCAGTCTCTCGCTGCCGCCGCGTTCGCCATTGTGAAAAGTGCCACAATAGTAATGGGGTGCCCTGTCACATTGTTTGTGGAACACTCATTGTTTGCAATACTGGAAAGATCATAAAGTACACTGACTACACAGCGAGCAACCGCCTATGAGATAATATTGTCCAGTGCCAACATTCATGTAGTGAGGTGTAGGACAGTAAACACAGCAACATTCATTACAGAACCGTGCACACTAGAGGACATGCAAGAACACAATTGTGCAACATACACAGGAGAAACGGGGGAGGGCACGGTGGTGTGTGAAAATGCCCTGAGCGAGGGAGAGGTGTACTTTGTAGACGGGTCAGCATCAATTGGCATGGACACAGGAGAGAAACATGTGGGACTAGCAGTAGTGAGGCTAGAAGAAGGGGAGTATGAAGTGTTAGTACAATACCGCCTACCATCCCATTTCTCAGCCCAGGCAGCAGAACTTATCGCCCTAATAGAAGCATTACATGCAGCAAAGGGATGTGCAGTGACAATATACACAGATTCAGCTTACATGACGACCACCGTACACGGAGGTCTAGCCCGGTGGGGGCGGAGAGGGTTTCGAAGTATCGCAAATACTAGAGCTGCAGAAAAGTGCAAGTAATGAAGGAAAAGTAGTGATGCCCATCAAACTGTTAGAAATAGCGTTCCAGCAGTTACACTTTCCAGCACAAAATACTAAACAACACATTGCGGCAGAGATACAGGAAGATTGGTTTGTGCCATGTCTCCAGGAACACATCTCCAGGTTGACAATGGAGTGCACGACTTGCCAAATATATAATTCCGGGATGACTCTACGGACACTCTGGGGGACAATTCCAAAACCAACAGGACCCTTCAGAGAAATGCACATTGATTATGCGGACATGGGGGAGAGGTGTAATGGGGCACGCTACATGATAGTGGTTGTATGTCCCTTCTCCAGGTGGGTGGAAGCGGGTCCATGTGCACGCCCTGATGCTAAGAGCACTGCAAAGTTCCTAGTGAGGGAAGTGTTCCCACGCTGGAGAATTTGTGACGTGATTCGCTCAGACAACGGCACTCATTTTGTAAATGAACGCTTTAAGGAAGACTACATTATTAGGAATAAAACATAAACTCTGCTCGATTTATCATCCTCAAAGTAACAGCGTTGTCGAGAAGATGAACGGCCTGTTAAAAGGAAGATTGTCTAAATTGTGTTTTTCGTTAAAGACAAACTGGATCTACTGCCTACCCCTTGCACTGTTTGAGCTGAGGAACCAGCCAAGCAAGGATCACCATCTGTCCCCGCACAAAATCGTGACAGGGGGACGGATGCACACAGCACATTCACCACTGCACCAACACTCAGATGCACACAGAATACTAGGAGATCAATTCACAGATTACCTGAAGAAGCTAACTAGGGCAGCGCGTGCAATTTCAAGCCAACTCTCACCGCCCTTTACCAGGGAGGAAGGGAACACAACCGTTTCCTTTATGGAACAGGACACACAAGGACAATTAATGCCAGGAGAGTTCATTTATGTCCGGAGCTTTGTGCGCCGGTGGAATGCTCCAAGGTTCCAAGGTTCCAAGGTAGTATTTTGTACACCCACAGCTGTAAAGGTGGAGGGACTCAGGTACTGGATACAATTGACAGACGTACGGAAGGCATATAATAGTGTGCAGGAAGAAGTTGATTGGGAGGCACAGACAACAGTAAACCAAAATAATGGAAATGATGAGTAAACATGAACAGATGAATGGAAGAATGTAACTGGTAAATTAAGCTATTAACTAAAGAATTCTATTACAGGTTATTGATCGAGATAAATGAGAAAAATTAATGATGATGAAAAAAAAATGTTTAAATGAAAAAATAAAAAGATGTAAAATATATGTACTTTCAGTTCCCTTCTCTGTGCACCCCTTCCCCCCCCCCGACCATCTCCCTCTCTATAACTTCCTGGTACATACAGTGCCAACAAAAATGTTTACATGCACGTACTTAATGCACTTTTATATTTCAAACAGGAACTACCATGGCAACAAACGGGCAGCCTGCAACAAATAGATTGATTAAATGTAGAGATATTTTAGCTGAAAAGTGTAGCTATTCGTATGAGTGTGGATTGTCTGTATGCAGTACATTGTTTTTTACAATACTGTTTGGCTTGGTTACCTATTGGTTTATAGCGTTCATCTCTATCGAGATGAACGAAGGGGGAGGGAATAACGGGAATAATGTAACAAATCAAACTACAACTACGAACACTAAAGAAGGTGATTTTCTGGTGTGGGACGGATCTAAACTTGTATGGGGATATAACACGAAACCGCCCAATGCAGCTACCTCGCCAACTGAAAGAATGCAGGATAAAATACAGAATAGCACAACTTCCCCACCAAATGTCTCCGGTTACAATGCCCACAGTTTAAATGATCGTAACCCTTCTGTTATATCATGGCTGTACAACACCCCCACCAGCGTGCCCACACATGTGAACACCCCCACAACAGAGAACACACTACCTGATAGAATTAAGAAAGAGAATGAAGAGATGGCAGTGAGATACACAGCATTTTATGATGAATGGGAAAAGGGGGGCGGAGGGAAGAAAGGGGGGTCTAGACTGTTCCTCGCACGTGAAGCCGGGAGATATCTTAGGAATAATAGGAGGAAAAGGGAGGTGGGGAGGAGAAAATACGACGAGTATTACGGGTTGGGACTGGACAAGATGGAAGACCCACGACACCCCCAACAGACAAATAAATGGTATGCAGACATGAGTGCAACTGCAAAACAAACAACAAACAAGAGTTGCTATGTCTGCTCCCTCATTCCCCAATCTTCAGGTACACCCAAAGTATTGTTACCAAAAGAGTTGCCTATTGTGGATGCCCAATGTCTCCTTCATCTCACGTTGTGCAGAATTAAGAACACTTTCCAGGCACATGAGGTAACTTTTAAAATGCTGCAAAACGAGAAGACCTGTTACCCGAAAGCGGAAGGAGTGATATGTTTGGAAGAACCATTTTTTATAATAAAAGGGACATTATTTTCAGAAAATAAGTGGAAAGATGAAGAAATAATGTGCAAAGCTGAGGCGCTGCGAGGTGTGACACCAGAAAAACTGCAGTGGATAGAAAGAACATGTACACCAGTATGGAGAGAGCACATCTCAAAATTAACCTGGGTGACTGCCATTGAAAAGCCATTCAAGCTACAGAAAGAAATAGACTATGAACGTTGTTTCAAGGGAGACGGGAAAACTATCATGGGGTTAAACAAAAACTGCAACAAGACCCTCACAATCCCGGACATGAGAAAAGGGACAGCGGCCCTCATGGAAACTTTTGGGTATGTGGCAGCCAGGCATACCTGCACCTCCCACAATCCTGGAGTGGCACATGCTCATTGGCCACCCTACATTCTGCGCTAATGGTGATACCGGAGAGCCACATTGATGGGAGCAAGAAAATGCGAGAGATTCCTCAGAAGAATGAGGCCCAACCAACTGCAGAATCACAATTATATGTCCTGTCTTCCGGTAATAAGGGGGAGATGCTGTCTCGGAGCAGACGATCATCGAAATACATATCAAAAGCATCCTCAGAACTACTGGCACAGATCCCAGACAGATATCGATTATTCAGCTCTGCAGAGACTTTCTTCGCCTCACTCATCCCCAGCATCCAGGCACGGGCGAATGCAAAGTGGCTCCAAATCACAGGTTCGGAGCTGATCCAGCTGGCAAATGACACTGCAGAAGGATTTAACGTAATAAAGGTGGAGCTGAGAGCACTGCGGCTAATGACCATGCAAAATAGGTATGTCCTAGACCTATTAACAGCAATGGACAGAGGTGTTTGCCGAAAAATTGGAAGTGCCTGCTGCACTTTCGTACCTTCTGAAGATGCAGATAATGGTACCTTATCCCACGTGATCGAAGCAGTACATAACCTAGGAGAGAGGATGAAAACGGAGGGCGGAGCAGAAGCAAGCACATGGTTCGACAACCTCTTCTCCTGGGCCCCGTCATGGTTGGGAATGACTGTCAAATTGCTGATGCCGGCAGTGGTGTTCCTCCTTTGTATTTTTTGTATGTGCCAGGTGGGTCTTCGATGTTGTGCAAACGCAGTGCCAAATGGTGCGATGATGATGGTGACAATGGGCAACACTCGCGGTGAAATACAAAATATGCAGGAGGTAGAGGTGCAAACAGGAGAAGAAAACACACCAAAGTTCCAGATGGTGCCCATATACCACAGTGGGGATGTAGTAGACAAACTATGGCTTGTCACACTACAATTAAAGAGCCCCGTGAACTTGAGTGGTATAAGGAAGTGTGGGTGGATCTGGAAGGGGACAGGGATTGCATATATATGACCTGTACATCAGACGAGTATGCTAGAAGGGGGGAAAGCCTGCAAGGGGTATGTAGGGCATGGAAGCCCATAAAAGGCAACCCGGCATGGGATGAGGCTGTAGCTGAAGAAGAGGAACGCAAGAGGTTGAGGCAGTTACAGTATTCGTTACTTAAGTAACGAAAGGGGGGAAATGTATGGGAGGATAGGTCCAAGAGACCCCCCTCCCCTACAGCCCCCCCCCTTGTGGGGTCCATGGCTCGTCGGGGGTCCCCCCTGCCACCAGGACCCAGGTGGCGGGTGGGCCACCGGCTGACACATTGACCAAACGTGCTGTATTAAGCTAGGCCCTGGAAACCATTTTGTGAAACCAGAATGACATGAGAGCCTGTGCGCCGCAGCGCGGCCCCCACCCGTGGAGAGTTCTCACTTGTCCCTGCGGCCACAGCTCCCTGGCAGATCCGCTGAGAGCCCGTTCCCACAAACAGACGGACATGAGCTAGTGTTAGAAACAAACACTGTAACATTCACCTTCCGCAGTGTATCACTGTCCTCAGTATGACCCGGCCAGCAGGCCCGGGGTGGAAAAGAACTGTAAAATGGTCCCCCGACAAAAGTAGAGACCCCAAATACTAATATGCAAACTGCCTGTGATGAAACTCTTCTCTCCATGACCTTTTTGATAAATATGTAAACTCCATGAAGATGGCAGAATGTGTGTTCATGTGGCATTCTGGTTGAAATACCCATATCCCCGTAGCTATGCGCAAATGGTAGAAGTGTCCCAGGATTTATGTTATATGTTTCTCCCAGAAGAATGTACTCCAAGGCCCTATGCCATAACTGAACTAATGCTGCTAGAGTGCAACGGAAAACAAGTGCAACCGCGTTGGGAGCGCGTGTAAATTGTGTAAGAAAACGCATAGAATGTATTCGAATGTTCAAGCTCACCATGTGTCACTGCCATCAGTCTCAGTGGCCAGTTGTTCCTCCGTGCTCCACCAACCTTAATACTACCTCGCTTATGGTTCATGCATAGAGTGAAACAAAATGTCGTGGCTGTTAAATGCTTAACATATAGGTAACAATAGCAACATTGGTATAGGTAACACATTTGAAATGGCCATGTAAAGGCACTAACAATGTAGACATGTAAGCTGTGAAGAAAAAGCTCAATGAGTATTGTACAGGATATTAATTATGTCTTTTTGTATAACCTGCAAACACACGAGGAAAATACCATTGTAGGTATATTCAAGGCCACTTCCCCTCGCTCCCCAGTGAAGCCTGCCAGATGAAAGACAGAGGCCTGGGCTGCTCTGCCTCACCTCCCCCAATTCGGCTGGAGCCGCTTCAAGCATTCACGTTCCCCCGCAGCTCCCATGGCCGCAACCAGCCACCTGAATTATTTACAACCTAGCAGTAAACCCCGGCCATAAACACAGGCCAAAAGGTGCCCTTTCTTAGGCTCCATGACCCACCAGATCACCCCAGGTTAATGACCCCTGTAAAATTAGGACACCCAATATTATAGCAACACTGTAGGAACCCATTCATAATGTCTTCTAACGAGACACGAAAACTTGGACAGCTCAGCCCTTGCCCTGAGACCCAACCTTGTGACCTATGATACCCGGCCAACAGGATGATGGTAACCATGTATTGATATATCACCAAAGGACCCCACTCTAGGTGCATTCCTCCTGTGTTGCATTAACCTGTAGAATAATCTATTGTAGGATTTACAGGGGAAGATAATATTACGGTATTGAATGAATGCGGTGTGCATGGCCTTAGGGCAGAAAGCCAAGGAAGACGTTCATCAATGACACTGGCGACTCCTGGCACAACAGCACCGCGCAGATGAGGCCAGCTGACCTGCTCGGCCCACGTTGGCAACCAGCGACGTCCACCAACCACGGCGAACCACATCACAGCTGCACCTATAGTTAGTCATCGCCACCCAATCCCCACGAACATACGCCTGTCTTTGCTAATGTCAGACAGAGCGCTCTCTGAGTTTGCAGAGTCCTTTGCATGCCCTATTTCTGACGTAGATAAACTCCCATTAAGCTCACCCGCACTTTGTCTTAGCCTTATTCCCATCTTGGGAGAGTCCATTATTGTCTCTCATTGCGGGGGGGATCGTGCTATCCGGGGACGCTCGCCTTCACCTTCTACAGAAGACTCCAACCCAAATCCTAGTATTAGGAGGGAAGCTCCTAAAGTAGGTGAGGTTAGATCTAAGAGGAAGGGGAAGCAGGTACATTGCCTAACCCCAACCCCTCCACCCAAGAGGCCTGAGACCCAACCTGCTCCCAAAAGAGAGGTGATGAGGAACCCTGGAGGCCCCCCTAGATCTAAGGGAATCCTTTATAAGGACCCCTTGAAAAAGCCTAACACAGGTTCAGGAGTTGTACCAACTTCTGAGGGACTGGCCAACCAGATCCCCTATAGATTTAAAAAGAAAGATGTTTCTCAAAGGGTTTGTAGGTCATATAGCTTGCAAAGGAAACCCTTTGATTTTACCATTGAGCACAAGTCAGGATGTCACCACCAAAATGCTATGGTCTCTCTCTAGGATGTTTGTAACCGACTAGAGGTAAGAGACTCATCCAGGAGTGGATTAGATCCTCCTGTCCCTTAGTCTGGGGGGGGGGGGGTGTTATGGAGAATTCTCATTTTATGGCTAATTTCCCTTACCTATAGATTTGAAGGGTTTGTTTCTTTTTACCTGCTAAGAGTGAGACTCTTTTTCCCACTCTTAGGCATTTTTGCTAGGTGTGTTCTAGGCTATTTTTGTGTTTGATGCCTATGGGATTTTTCTCAACCCCATAGGAACCATCTTTATTCACATGTGTTACACAGCACCCTCAGTGCAGTGACACAGGGGTGTCCTAGTGACCCCCAAACATAGACTCCATACCCTGGGACTGACTACTGTCCCCCAGTGCATGTAAAGTCCCCATTGATTTTACTAGTCAAATCCTATGAACTAAACCAGTACAACCCATCTTACTATGGAGGTACTGGAAGGTTTTAATAATTTTTCCCCTATGTTCATTTTCGAGAGGGTACCCTACAGTCCCTCTCTCGAAGGTTTCTGGCTCGTGGCAGTGGTTACTAACATAAATATTCGACCACAAATATTTCCCTATGGGATTTTTCCCATTGTTCGAGGCTACCACATTTTCTGACAGCCTCTAACATACCGCTGGTGCATTTTAATATTAACTTTGCTCCGGTAGGTTTTATTCGACAGAACTTTAATATAACTTCTTTCTCGTGTCTTTCTCTAAGCTCCTAACCCAGGTCGGGATCCTTTGTTCGTCCTTTTGGCGGGCTTCTACCGAGAAGCCCTCCTTTCGGCGCCACTGAGTCTGGGGTGGGTCCATTGTGTGGGAGGGGGAGTAGGACCCCTGGACAGGGTTGCCTCAGAAACCCATGTCACACTCTATCCTGATAGGCTGGAGGGTCTCCCGCCAAGATGACCACTCCACTGTGTGAGTGACAGTTAGGCTTTATGAATGCGGATCTTTTTGCATAAAAGCAGGGTCCTGAGGACTGGAAGAGCAAGACGTCGCCACTAGAACTAAGAAGCCCAAGAGGAGCGAAGCCAAAGACATCTGCAATGACTGAACCACCGGTGAAGCCCTGCTGCAGCGTCTCACCACTTTTCTCCACACGACGAGAGATCTTCACCTGCAAGAGCCTTCTTCCCTTGAGCTGGTGGGGCCAACCAGTTTGCCAATCGCCTTCCCGCACCTGCCTTGGTCGAATCTCCCGTACCCTGTACTCAGAGGCCGGCTAGCCAGGCACCAGTCCACCCGGACCGCGATTTAAAGGAGCGTACCTTTTATTCGTCAGGCAGCACCGCAGGTGGTTTCATCCCTGGGTAGTGCAGTAACTCCAACCTTCCTCCACGACAAGAGCCTCTCTTCCTCTGCTGGATCACCCGAACTGCAGGAACTACCAGGAACAACGGCCACCGTAGGAGCCACTTCTTCATTTTAAGGTACATTGTTCCGCCAGGCCGCCCTTTCTTCGCGGTAGTACTAAAGGTGTTTTAAATCCTTTAACTACCAGTTGGGTTGGCCGCCCCCCTCTCTTAACATTGTCTTTTCAACTTCTGCAACCACCTTTTCAAATTCCTTAACCAAAGACTTGACTGCAGTTACAAGAACATTTTGCTCCTGGGCCCTTGCCCTGTACCACTGACTCTGGCACAGGCCTACTGACTATGGTCACATGTATTAGATCTGCTTTCTCTAGATTGATTCTCACTGGGAACTGTGTTGGTGCACCTATTTCTTTTAACTACCCTTTCCTTCCCATTCTTTAACATTGTGAAATGCCATTTTGCTCAGTTTTCATTTTAAATATTGCCTATACTGATGCACTGTCTTGCTGAACTGGTTCACAAACTGATGGGAAGTGTTGCTAGGGTGTATGAGAAACTATTTCTAGATAACTTGTGCTTCCCCCCCGCCTTGTGAGGAATTGTTAGAGGATCCCCTCTGTGTAGTTTTCACTGTGCCGTTTTGCTCAGTTTTCACTCTGGTTCACTTGGTCTACAATTGAATTGGGGAGTGTGTATACTTTTTCTTTGACTTAATTTAACTTGCTTGATGGCTGTGATACATGTGTTTTATTAGAAATGTATAACATAAATATATAACTACTTTTTTAATACCAAGCTTTGGTCACTGTTTCCTTGTACCATAGTACAGTAGACCTATTGTGTAAACCCTGAATACTGCTCATCTCCCTCTTTAGGTAAGTCTGACTGCTCAGCCACGGCTACCAACTAAATCTTTGTGGTACAGACTGATACCAAACGGAATTTATTGCTCCCACCTGTAGTCCTATCTGGTTTAGTGCTCCCTAAGGGATCTGCACTGGATTCTGCCTAACATGGGAGTAGAACAGGTGGAAGTCAAAGAAGTGCTACCAAGTGGTCCTAACAGAGACAATGTATGTGCTTGTGTTACTAAAGGCAGAGCTGTGTAAAGCTGTTACCAAGAGGTTGTGTTTCTTTAGAACTTAACAGTTGTGGCAAATCATCCTGACCGAGACAATTATTGTTATTATTTATGAACTGTGAAGTTGTCCTTTATCTAAGGAGGATCAATCATACAAGGAAAAGGAATAGCCTTCTATTTTCTTTGTTGAATCATTGGAGTATTGGAACTTTCTGTTAACCAATTGAAGTTGTAAAGAACTGTGTTGTAACTTTATAGCAAACCAGGATTTCTTTATTGTATTTTCTTGAATTGTGAAGCAGAATTCCGCTTAAAATCTGGGAAGGGGAATTCACCCAGGTTATGAGAAGAGACTGATGTTAAAATACGAATTCAATTTTTATTGTTTTGAACTGTCATGTATTTCTTCATGTATTTATTGTATGTATAAGTATGAGGGATAGATATCCTTCATTAAGAGTTTGTCGTATTTTAGGCAGGGAAATGCATGTCAGGGTAGAGAAAGTGAGGCGTTTATCCAACCTTCTAATTTAATAAAATGGCGTTTGTTGAGAAAACTTCATTGAGTTGTACGCCTTACATTTCTGACCCCTCACAATTTTCAGTCTATTTTGTATTCTGTTTTGTCTCTCCAGGACTACTGCGCATGCACAGAAATATCAATACATTTTATTTGCTTAAAATAGTGGATATCTCAATACAATCTTTTGGCGTGCACATCTTTGGCATAGGTTGTAAATATTTGTGAAACCCAATATTACAATGTAAAAAACATGCTTTATTCAGCAATCATTTATGGAACTACACTAAATTTGGCATGTGTGTTTGGATATTAGATAATGCCAGATCAGTTGTATGGCAAATTCTATAAACTTTCATGTACAAGGGCAAAAGTTACAGAGGGAAACTCTTTTTTTCATTTTTCTATACTAAATGTAATGCACACTTAAATACAGAGATTCAACTATGACTCTTACAGAGGAGAGCGAGCGAGCGAGCGAGAGAGAGAGAGAGAGAGAGAGAGAGAGAGAGAGAGAAAAAAAACATTACTTACTCAGTAAAACAAGTTACTTGGCCCTGGTAACGATCTTTCGATTGGATGTTCCTCCAACGTATTCCTCATCTTTGACATGTAATGTCCAGCTTCAGCAGCTTCAGAAAACTTTTTTGGCAGAGGGCGCTGTGCGTCGATGGCATCAGGTCGATGTCCCTCGAAGGCCTCCGTCGCGGGTGACGTCATCAGATGGTATATGTAGCACGCGCTGTGCCCGTTGGCCTCATTTCTGTTATTCCCTCCTCCTCGTGTACCCAAGATGCCCATAAATACAGGCATGACAGTACTCTGCCTTGGAGCAACGGAATCTGTAATAGCATGGGAAATTCTACAGAGGGGTAGGTTGGGAGGGCGAGAAAGAACGTTACCAGGGGTAAGCAACTTGTTCTTCGAATGGATTGTGTCCTCCAACATATTCCTCATCTTGGACAGACTCCCAAAGCAGTATATTTGATTAGAGGAGGGTGTAGAATTTATATATATATCGTATTTTCAAGGGCAGAGCAAAGAACTGCCTTGCCAAACATAACCTCTTTAGAATGGGAAACATCCAGAGAATAATGCTTTGTAAACGTGTGTATTGATGACCACGTTGCAGCATCACAAATGTTTTTAATTGGGACCCCCATTTGAAGGGCCGTAGATGTAGCCATGCGCCTGGTGGAATGAGCCCGCAAACCTTCAGGAGGGTCTTTCCCTGCTAGCCTGTGGCACGCAGAAATTGCCAATATTATCCACCTAGATAAGGTCTTTTTGGTAACAGCTTGACCTAGTTTGTGTCCTGTATACCCTATGAATACTTCAATCATCAAACCGTATTTTGGATGTTCTCAAGATGTAAAAGCTTATAGCTCTTTTAGGATATAACCTACAAAGTCTTTCTTCCTCCTTACCAGGGTGAGGTGGAGGATAGAAGGAAGGTAGTAGGATTTTTCTGTTCAAATGAAAATCTGAAATGATTTTCGGCAAAAATGAAGGCTTGACCTTCAAGACAACTTTGTATTGTGGAAGACTGTAAAGGGTGGCTTTACTGACAGTGTCTGCAACTCGCTCACTCTGCGTGCTGATGAGACAGCAACCAATAAGATGGTTTCAAAGGTTAATAACCTTAGTGGACAAGTGTGCAAGGGTTCAAAGGGTGACCACATTAGGAATTTTAAAAACAGATTTAGTTCCCAAACCGGAATCTGGAAAGGAGAAGGAGGGTACACATTAGGGAGTCCTTTCAGAAATTGAGTCACCAGTGGTATTTTGAAATAAGAACATTCCTCTGACGAGCGCTTAAAAATGGACAGCGCTGCCATTTCAATGGTACCAATCTGGAGCCCCAAATTGGCTAAGGATAGTAGGAAGGATAAAACATCTGGTGTTGTACACAGAAAAGGATCTACATTCTTTTTCTTGCACCAGTTGCAGAACTTGTTCCAACGGCAACGATACAACGATTTTGTTGCTTGTCTTCTAGCTGAAAGCAACACTTCCATAACGTCATTGTCATCCGGGAGGTCCCAATCCTTATATCTCAGCCTTTCAGAAACCAAGCGTGAAGGTTGAGAGTGTTGACCTCTGGATGGAGAACCCGACCCTCCTCTCGCGAGAGAAGGTCCTCTGAAAGACGTATTGGAAGACAGATGGACAGGTGCAGAAGGTCCGGGTACCACGTTCACCTTGCCCAATCCAGGACAATTAGGATCATGTGTTTCCCGAACTTTCTCACCCTCCTGATTACATTAGGAATGGCGGGGACTGCAGGGAACGCATACAGGAGTGGAAATTCCCAGACCACCACGAACGCCTCTCCTAGAGCTCCTCTTGGATGAAATTCCCAGGAGCAGTACCTTTTGCACTTCCTGTTGATCTTGGTCGCAAACAGACTTCCTGAGCTACTTCCCACTCGTGGGAGACTGTGCTATGCCTGCTCAGAGCGTCCGCCACCGTGTTCTCCTCTCCGGCTAGCTGAACTGCTGATAGGGAAATTCATTCTTGAATTGCCCAGTACCAGAGCTGAATTGCTTCTCTGCACAGTGGTAGTGACCCTACACCTCTTCTCTTGTTGAGGTAGTACATGGCCACTGTGTTGTCTGTCATTTTCAGGACATTCTTCCCAAGTACAGAGGGCAGAAAGGCTTTCGGCGCTCGTCTGATTGCCCACAGCTCCAAAAGGTTGATGTGTACTTTGGACTCTGATGAGACCAACGACCGAAGATTGTCAGATCATTGGCATGGGGTCACCACCCTGTGAGTGAGGCGTCCAGTACTACTGTAATCTCTGGCCATGGCTGCCAAAAGGGGTTTCCATTCAGAATATTTTCCTTGCAGGCCCACCACAGAAGATCTTGTGAGACCTTGTTTGGAATATGAAGTCGGTCCGACATCTTTCCTGAGAACTGGGATCATTGGCCCTCATTTCGAGTTTGGAGGTAGCCATAGCGCTATTAGCGCCATGGCTGCCTCCAGAATCGGTCCGACTCCGGTCTGGTGAAGGGAGTAATTACCGGTTCACCAGAGCCATTGCCCATTCCCATTTTAGCCCCCATGGGGCTCAATGGGAAGGGGAGAAGGTGGCAATAAAGGTACCGCACATTACTGAACCCGGTATCCCTTTGCGGGTCCCGTCCATAACGCCTGGTAAAACCAGGTGTTAAGGGAGCACCCGCAAAGGGACCTCAGAATAGGGCGCTAAGGGATTACCGGCACCAGTGTCATTACCGGTGCCCGGTATCCCTTTGCGCCCAGGTTGTAATGACCCCCATTGTGTTCTTAGAGCCCATTGAAGGGATATCATTATCAGGCAGGCCTCTGGCACTAGAAAAACGCAGGATGCCATGAGGCCGATCAACCTCAAATAATCGAAGGCCGGAAGATTCTGGGCATTCTGGAACTTGGTAACCATCTGAAGAATGGCTTGAGCCCTCACCTTGGGCGGCAAGCTCTTTCCCAAGGATATATCTAGTACAGCTCCGATGTACTGAAGCTGTTTAGAAGGTGTCATGTGGAACTTCTTATAATTGAGGGAGAAGCCCAGTCTGTGGAGCGAGTTTCAGGGGACTTTGAGATGATTAAGGACTTGTTCGGGAGAACGCGCCCTGATCAGCCAATCGTCCAGGTAGGGATATACATGAATCCCGCCTCTGCTAAGATTTGCTGCTACTACCGCCATCAGTTTGGTGAAAACCCTCGGTGCGGAGGTCAGCCCGAATGGCAGAACTCGAAAATGATCATGAGAACCGCTGACTGCGGACCTCAGGTATTTTCTGTGCTTGAGATGGATTGGCACATAAAAATAAGCATGCTGAAGGTCCAATGACACTCACCAATCCTGAAGTTGGAGGGCCTGAAGGATCTGAGAAAGTGTGACCATCTTGAACTTGTCCTTCCTGAGGAACTTGTGGGGATCAAGAAATATGGGGAGTACCATCCCTTGTTCCTCTCGGCTACAGGTACCGGTTCTATAACCATCAAAGAGCGGTTCCCCGGTGGATTGTCTGGAGGTCTTTTTTATAAAAGGAAGGCAGTTACTGTGGGCTACTGTTTCCAGAGCCCAAGCATCTGAAGTAATGTCTCACCATTCTTGGAGATGCTGAGACAGTCTGCTCCCCACCCCCACTGGTGATTTGTGACTGAAGATTAACGAGGCTGCTGCTTGAGGTGGCTTAGCACCTCTACCTCGTCCACTACGAGGAAATCTACTCTGGCCTCTTTGACCGGCCATTCCTCTCGCCCTTCCAACTGAGGAGTAGTAGCGAAAAGATCTACCCCTCCAAGGTTGTCCACTAGAACGAAAAGGCTGAGGTTGCCTAAAAGCGGTGCCTAAAGATTTGGCTGCCGCCTTCGAGGTCTGCAACTTCTCAAGCATTGTTGCCAAAAAGATGAGACCTGTCAAAAGGCATGTTGAGAAGTCTAGACTGCACATCTGGTGCAAAACCCGACTTCCTCAGCCATGCAAATCTGCACATGACAGTGCTGGTAACCACGGATCTGCTGAAGCTATCCGCAGTATCCAGTCCTGATTGAAGGCATTCACAATTAGCTTCCTTGCTGACCCTAACAATAGCTAGAAAGCCATCCCTTTCATCCCCCTCAGGAATGTGCTCTGCCGCCATGGATATGCAATCCCACAGAGAGTACGAAAATGTTGTCAGGGCACAAGTGGAGTTGGCAGATTTCAGTGCTATGCTCCCTGCAGAAAATAACTTTTTCTCGCCCACGCATCTACACGCTTGTCGTCCCTATCTGGAGGGATGGTAGGGTACACGGCCTGCTTCGAAGTAGCGGTAGCCGCCTGCACCACCAGACTCTCCGGAGTGGGGTGTTTCGACAGGTAGTCTGGGTCACTACTGGAGGGGCGGTATTATTTTGTCAGATTCTTGTTTACTGGCGGATTGGTCTCCAGAGTTTCCCATTTTCTAGCCACCCTTTTTTGTAATGCCATATGGAATGGCAACACGGTCACTCTGAGGACCGTTATCCAAAATATCGGTTAGATCATCTTGTTCATAAGGGAGTGGTTGCCTACTCCATCCCATGTACTCTACAACTTTGGACATGAGTTGCCTGTACGAAGCATCCGCATGTTCGTCAGGCTCAGGTCTACCAAACTCCAGCTCGGGCGAAGTATCAACTCCACTCGCAGACTGTAAATTGTCATATAAGTCCTTAATTCTGGACTCCTCTGATATAATGCACTCTGGCACATTGGGTGTCCCATATTGCAACCCAAAAGGAGCATCCTCATCATTAGAGTGTTCTTCATCCACATAGATTAAAGCAAGTGACTTGAAAAAGTCCTTCTTGGGCAGTGGAGCATAGGTTTTGTCAGGTTTGGAAGACACAGGCTTCGATGACGTTGAAGGCCTTATTGGCGCCGACATTCGAGGGGCGCTTGGCTTCGATGTGACAGCCAGCGTATGTGGCGCAGCTGGCGTTCAAGGTTTTGGCGTCCATGTCAGCGCTGATGGTTTCGGTGACCATAGAAAATTACTGCTCCACGCATGTCAAGTGTATGAAGTGCCTCCTTCGCTCTTGCTTTTGTGTATGAAAAAAACTGGTAATTCTATAGACTGAGTTACATACAATTTGGGAATACATTTTTAGTGATAAACAGGGGTGAGTTGTAAATATGACATTATGTTTATGAATTGTGAGGGGTGGTGTGGTCAGCAGTCACATATTAAGGACATGTTCTCTTTGAGCTTCCATCAGATCCTGGGGACGATTTAGCAGCTGAATTCTTTGAGGCTGTGAGGGGACATGGTACTAATGCTGATCCCAAGTGCTGGAAGGTATCAGCATTGATAGGATAGAGCCGAGCGCCGGGGTAGAGAGACCGGAAGGTGATAGACAAGATGGCGCCTGCGGCCTGGAAACCACAGGAGCACTGCTGAGAGCCGGAGCTGCGAGGCCCTGATCCATCTCACAATCGGCAGACGGTCCAGGCCGCTACACCAGGTGGTAGTAGACTGTGTGATGAGATGATGAGAGGCAGCCGGAAAGAGCCGAGAGAGGCCCTGAAAACATGAGGGATGGGCAGGAGGAGTTGGCCGGAAGAAGCCTGAGGTGCGGAGCTCCCCGTGCGGCAGACATGGATCCGGGAGTGAGTCAGGGAACGCCCCGATGAAGAAGGCATCGAGTGCGTGCTACCCAAAGCGACTGGCAACAGGATGCAATGAACAAACACACATCTAAGATTAGTGTGATCAAGCTTGGTTGCCGGTTAGCACAATGCCTGGTGAGGCGGCAGTGCACGGCTTGCACAGGAAGGCACCGGAAGCATAATTAAGACTGAGTAGCAGCGAGGCAGCCCAATCTACAAACGGGTTTCTGAAGCCTCAAATGGACAGAATTAGAGATTTAAGGAGGAAATCGTTAGTTAAAAGGGGTGCATCATGTAGCTTTGGTCTTGACCTGAGCATAAAGCAGAGATCACGCTGCACTACAAAGGAGGTGGTGTGCAGTGCCCTATTCCAAAAAAGAGGGCCAAACAGATGAAGATGGAGGCCTACGCCCATAAGCGTGACGGGAGGGCTGCTTCCCTGGCAGCCCGAGTGGGAGATGCGGCAGGAGGAGCTGGGTGGAAGAAGACCGAGGCATGGAGCTCCCCGGGCGGCAGACATTAAACAGGGAGTGAGCCTGGGGACACCCAGATGAGGAAGGCATCCATTGTGTGCTACCCACAGCGACTGGTAACGGAAGGCGATGCACGAGCGCACGTCTAAGGCTAGTGCGGTCAAGCTGGGTGGCCTGGTCGGGCGGCAGGAGCACAGGTTGTACACAAAGGCACCAGAAACATAATTAACCCTGAGTAGCAGCGAGGCAGACCAATCTACAAAGGGGTTTCTGGAACCTCAAATGGACAGAAATAAGAGACTTAAGGAGGAAATCCCTGGTTAAAGGGGTGCATCCTGTGGCTGTGATCTTGACCTGAGCATTAAGCAGAGATTATTATAAAAACGTATAAAGCGCAATTACCACCCGAACTACGCTGCACTACAAAGGAGGTGATATGCAGCGCCCCATGCCAGACAAGAGAGCCACAGGGAGGGTCAAACAGATGAAGACGGAGGCCTATGCCCATAAGCGTGACGAGAGTGCCGCATACCTGGCAGCCTGAGTAGGAGATGCGACACAGCCGACATCACCTATGCCAACGGAGGAACAAAACCAAATTCTGGAGGCCATAGCTGCTTGGAGCTAAAAATAGATGAGGTGAAAATTGATGTGCGCCTTTTCAGGCAAGATGTCTGCTCACTTACGGAAAGGGTAAGGGTGGCTGAAACTTAGGTGGAGGTAAACAGGGATGCCACCAAATAATTGTGGTTAGTGGTACAGGACTTGAAGGCCAAGGTGACGATCCTGGAGCACAGAGCAGAGGATGCAGAGGGGAGCGCCTGCAGAAGCAACATAAGGGTCCTGGGACTCCCAAAAAGGGGAAGAAGGGGGACCCAACAACATATGTAGAAAACATGCTGCTCCAGGAGGTCAGGCCAGCTACAATAATGCAGGGATTTACTGCGGAAAGGGTTGTGGGATGTATTGATCCACTTTGCTATACTATGCAGCATCACTCTGCTATTTATGATGCAAGAAACAGCAACAATGGCAGCAAAACTCTTGGGTGTGCCAAAACCTCCAAAACCGCGTTTTCCAACACACAAAAAGATGGATGCACAACCTGCCACCCATGGTGAATGTGTGGTGGAATAGAGCACACACTGCAGAAAAAGTGCCCGTGGGCTCCATGACAAGCAAACATAGAGTACAGATAGAGAAACAGCGCTTTGCAAATGAAACTCAAAAATGTGCCTGTAAATGACATTTATGTTGCTGCTAAAACTCCAAAAGTCCTATACATAGTACTGTTTCAACACTCAAAATCTTGCTTGGCACTAAAATTCATTTAATCTAATGAAGCACTGTGAATGTACAAAGTCCTAAAATGTGAAGAGCAAAACATTTTCTCAGAACAACTGGATTGCCTGTGAATGACAGCCCCTGACAAAATCTATGTGGAGGACACTAGGCCACCTGTGAATGACAGCCCTGTCAGATGGGCTCTCCTGATGAAACTTCAAAGTTATCTAAACTAAAAGTCTGCTGGATTAGCAAACATAAAAGGATTGGTGCTAAAAGTAATACAGATCTCAGTTGTTTTTGATTCCACAGGTTTAAAGCTAAGAAAGTAATGTATCTATGTCATTTGATGCAACTAGTTTGGTTTCTGCTGGATTTTAAGTCAAGAAATTAAGAATAAATTAGCCTGGAGGGGCCTGTAAGAAGTGGAAAAACAGGTTTCCCCCAAGGGGAGGGAAATCCTCTCAGCAGAAACTCACTGACATATTATAATTGTGGGTTAGGCCAGACTTTTGTCTACAACCAAGGAATGAACAATGGCAGATCTCCCAGGCCAGGAAATGGACCTGTGAAAAGGTTGTAAACCACTCCTTGACGGAATTCCTCAAAGGAAGGGGCTACTCCTTGAGCTCCAGGGAGAGACAAAAGGCGGACCATTTGCTGCTAAGAATAAATAAGGAACAATTTTTAGAGACTCATAACTTATTATCCAAAGTGGTGAAAAATATAAAAAGGACAGATTTGTTAGTCTAATTTTTGGCTTTACGTTTCAAGAGGCGGTGGAACTGTGTAACATATTCTAGACAGGAATGGCAATATATGTGGTTTTATATGGACTGTATAAATGATAGAATTGTTAAACTTTACGCACACATCCCCATGATAAATATACATATTTGTGGAAATTTGCGGAAAGTTTGGAAAATGTGTGCATGGCTAAATGGACATAATTCTGCAGAAAGCTGCGGGATTTTGATGAACAGCTACTACATAAAATATGGAATCTTTGTGTGTGATTTTTTGTAGGGGTTACTAAGGTATAAATATGTATTTAGGACAAAATTAGAGTTTGATACCAGTGGCTAGGGGAGGTTTCTAAGGACTGTAAAAGCCAAACCATAAATGCGACACCATCCGTCCTTGCTCCAATCACTCATATGCAAGGCAGAGATGAGGCCCTGATACAATCCCAGTCCCCAGGGGCAAGCTTAGTTAAGCCGGCCCAAACACCAATTTTTGTGATGTCATTTGAAAGGATAAATAGAGACAGCTGACAACACATAGGAACTCACTGACACACTCACTGTTCTGATTCCAGCTAAGCACTTTGTTCCAGCATTCAACATCCAGCCTTTAACATCCCTCCAGATCCAAAAACCAGGCAAAGCAATGGCTGAACCAATTTCAGCAAGGCCTCAATCCTCAAACTTATTCTCACAACCCAGTGTAGCGCTGTGGTGTGGGAAAGCATCCTGAACTAGCATCCTGAAACTATCTGGCTTGCTACCATAAGGCTTGCCTGATGAACTCACTATCCCACTGATTTTAAATACCCAGAAACAAGAAGGGCAGATCCTGTGCAGCTCCGGCCTAGCTAATCTAGTCCCGCGCCTGATGTGCTGTCCTTCCTTGATAAACCCAATCCATTGACCAGAACCGTGACTGTCAAAAATCTTAAATCCCAGTAGATTGTGAGTATTAAGAGGACGCTAGAGAACTATTGTATCCCTTGAATTATCTTGTTCCATTCTAACCTTTGAACTATCCCTACTTTCATAACCAGCAACAGTGTCAAAATCTTTAGTGCCATCTTATTCCGTCTAGTTGCTAAAGCGCCATTTTTATAGTCATCTATATTTGTGTAACTCTGATCCATAAATCCCACTTTGAGTCTTTGGACTGGTGGCGCCGGAGAAGGTGATGGGGATTTGTTACTGAAGTCATGAATCAGTCTCAGTGCTTACTTTGTCCCGACTTGGTTGCCTAGCCTAAACGCTCTAGCCTTGAATAAAAGCATAAGCCATATTTTCTGATTCTAAACTGAAGTCCATGTCCAAAATTCATGTCTTTATTTTCGAAAAACACCTCTCACTAAAACCTCTATAACTCCCTCAGTTTTTAAGATAGAAGCTTGTACCTAACATCGTTAGCTAGCTCTACAACCCAAAACCGCAGTGCTAAACAGTGCGATTGAACCGTTATATCAAAGATCGCATAAGGAAAAGTTTGCTGCAAACTGACATTTTGAAGAGTTTTACACGTGTGAATTAGCTTTAAATTATTTCCCACTTTGACTTTGAGATTTCAAATGTTTTCTTTTGATTAAATCATTGCTTGTGTTTGCTTGCATCTGTTCAAAGTGGCTCCCGTAGAAATTTATAATAATTTAAGCATTTTTGACCACATTTGGTGTTTTTGCTCAGCCAATTTCAAAGCCATTCTGAGAGTTGAAAAGTCAAATCCGTTTTCTCTTGTGTTTAATGGGGGAAAGTGGGAGTGATATTCTGTATGATCTGTGTTATTCCTGAGTACCTGCTCTCTCCTCACATCTATTTGAATTGCCTATTGGTGGGTTGAGGGGTGTTGCAAGGGGAACCCTTGAACATAGTGTTATCTGTTCCAAACCAACCCAAAAGCATTCTTTTCTGTGCTGCATTATTTTTGTGTTCATTAGTTGATTCCCACTGCATTAAATATATTATTCAATGTTCTGTCACTGTTATGCTCAGCTGGCTCCCACAGGGGCGTCGATCGGACCCGGACAGCTGCGACCTCCTCCAACGTGAAGCGTAGTGCAGAGATGACAGACTGGACTGGACCGCCTAATCTCGTCTGCTTGACCCGTAGAAGTATTCTCCTGCAAGTGGAGAAAGGGATTTAGCCACCCGTGGATTTTAGTAATGGCACCCCACTGTTCTCCCCACTTATCACCACCGATATTCACTTTCAGTAAACTCACCATATGTTTGTAAATGATGAGCTCACCATCCTTCGTGGAATGCAGGGGCGCGTAGATACCAGTTACTTCACTGGTTTGAAGGCGTTGGAAGAGTTCTGGATGAATATTGACTCTGAGGTTCCAGGCGAGAACCCATAAGTATAAAGTTCAAAGAGTTCAATATGTCTGATGTTCACTCTTGTACATTCCTTACTTGTGTTGCAGCTGGGTCCAAGGGAAGATTGTCTTGTGGCAGCTGATGGTGTTGAGGTAAGAGTCTGTATTACCCAACACTGTCCGGCAAAAGATGCGTGTGTTAAAATTGCTGGTTTCTCTCTCATTACAGGTGCGGCGTAAGAGGTTGCGGTTTATTACAGAATAATGCCTCCGGTTGTTAATCAGGTAAGTCTATGGTGGAGAGGTTGTATTTGTTGGCTCTCTCGGCTCACCTTATGTTTCTTTTGTCCTCTAGATGGTGGAATTCGGCGGAGAAAATGATGGAGGTTGCCCCGGATCGAAAAATGCGACGCATGTAGAATAATGTCCTTTTCAAGTTCGAAGACGTGATGGATCCGGAATTCAGGTAAGGATTGAAATAATATCTGTTTTCTAACCTTTCCTTCTTCTTTCTTCTATTGCTAGGAGCTCTGCATTCGAGACGGGCGTGGCTGAAGACTGGATGCTGGCTGCAGGCAGGGTGAGCGTTACGCTGCTGGGTGCAGAATAACGTGAAGCATGTGCTGCTGTTCGGGGGTGGTTTAAATAGCCTCCAAAGTAGTTCCAGGTAAGAAGTCCCTAGAACCAGACCCGAGTAAAAAATAGTCCCTGTAATAAAATAGTCCCATCCAGGCCTCACGTTGGCTTGGATTAATTTGCAGCAGGGTCTGCATGAGGTAAGTAAAGTCTAGGAGCCTGGCGCCTATGGCGCCAGGACTGATTTCTATTATGAGCCTGGTGCCTAAGGCGCCAGGACTGAACCCAGACAGCCCCCAGCCGGGGCTGCTGGGGTTTTATTAAATATCTGGATGCCTGCTCCCAGGGCTGATGGGCTTGAACTGGATGCCCAGGGGTAGACATCATGACAGCACTCCCCCACAAGGCCCCTCCTAAAGTTGCTCTTCCCCTTGGTCCTGGTTTGTCTGGGAAGTTCTGATGGAATTTCTTCACCAACCGAGGTACATGAACGTGGTCACTGGGTACCCATGACCTTTCTTGTGGTCCGTAACCCTTCCAGTCGATTAAATAAAAAAAGTCTTGATTTAACCATCTTAGGGTCCAGGATATTCTTTACCTCGAATTCAGGTTCTCCATCTATTAGGATGGGGTCAGGTGGTTTGGTTAATCTTGTCCCAGGTTGAACTGGTTTTAGAAGTGAAACATGAAAGACAGGATGAATCCGCATATTAGAGGGTAATTCCAATTTGACGGCCACTGGGTTGATAATGGCCTTAATGGTGTAAGGTCCCAAATATCTAGGATTGAAAGTTTGAGTTCCCTTTAGAGGTATGTGTTTTGTAGCCAGCCAAACTTGATCTCCAATCTGGTATTGTGGAGTTTCACTTCTATGTCCATCAGCATTTTTCTTGTATTTCTCCTTTGCTTGTTTCAAGTGTTCTATTGCTTCCTTAAAGGCTTGTGTAATAGTAGAGTGCAGATGAGTCACTGCAGGCATTTCTAAGTGTTGAGGCGAATCAAGTTCTGAGGTTCGAGGATGATGTCCATATATGGTATAAAAGGGGCTTTGTCCGGTTCCTGAATGTACGGAGTTATTGTATGTGTATTCGGAAATCCATAAAATATCTTTCCAATTGCTTTCGGTTTGGTGTAGCATACAACGTAGGTATTATTCAAGAGTCTGGTTGGTCCTCTCCATCTGACCATCAGTTTGGGGGTGGTGACTGGTTGATAGCCTTACGTCGATGTGCGCCAATTGACAGCATTTCTTCCAAAATTGCGAAATGAATTGACTACCTCGGTCAGAGACCAATACGGAAGGAAATCCATGGATTTGAACAATGTTTTCGAGAAATTCCTTGGCCAAAATCGAAGTGGAAGGTAATCCTTTTAAAGGACTAAAGTGGGCCATTTTGGAAAAATGGTGTAGGTGGAATATCCAAAGGTTGTAAAAGGCCAGCTGGTTTTTTCTTCTGGCTTTTGTTTTGGGCGCAGATACCACAAGACATCACAAATGACTTTACGTCCTTTCGCCAGGTGGGCCACCAGAAATGTCTTTTAATTTTAGCTTCAGTTTTTGCGATACCTGGGTGTCCTTCCATATGGGCGTCATGATAATTGGAGATGACTAGTTCTTGTAGTTCCTTGTGTGGTAGAAATAGACGTCCTTGATAGTAAGGCACGTCATTGATGACTGAATAATCTTGGCTTTTCTTTACCCAGTCCTGCAGGGCTGCTGGATCGAAAAGTTGTTGGATTTTTAAATGAATGTCTTCTAGAGTCTGTAGAGTTTTTATGCCAAGAATTCTTTGTTCTGAAATTATAGGCACCGGTGCCGGGTTCGAATATACTTCTCCCATCCCTATTCGGGATAGGGCATCTGCCTTGCCGTTTTTACAACCTGGTCGATAAGTGATCACGAAATCGAATTCGGCAAAGAATAATGCCCACCGAAGTTGACGCAATGATTGGGCCTTGGCTGTTTTCAAATACTGCAGATTCCTGTGATCGGTGATTACAGTGATGGTATGCCTGGCACCGAGAAGATAATGCCACCAAGCCTTGAAGGCGGACTTGATGGCTAACAACTCCTTATCAGTAACTGCATAGTTTAATTCGGGTGCTGAGAACTTTCTTGACCAGAATGCTACTGGATGAAGTTGACCAGTTTCGGGATCCTTCTGGGACAGGACAGCTCCCATGACTAAACTGGATGCAACCGTTTCAACTATGTATGGAAGCTCAGGGCGTGGATGCTTTTTAAGACAGGTGCAGACGTGAATTTTGATTTTAGCTCTTGGAAGGCTCTTTCAGTCTCTTCAGTCCACAAACGTTTGTTTTTTCGCAAAAAGTGCTGTGATGGGGTGTACAATTTGTGAGAATTCAGGAATAAATCTGCGATAGAAATTAGCAAATCCAAGCATGCTTTGTACCCCTTTAACAGAACTGGGGGATGGCCACTTGAGGATTGCGTCCACCTTTCGAGAGTCCATTCGAACTCCTTTTGGAGTCAGGATAAATCCCAGGAATTCAACTTCTGTAGAATGAAAAACACATTTCTCCAATTTTGCGTATAACTTGTGCTGGCGTAGTTCCCCTAGGACTGCACGAACGTGCTTCACATGGTATGATTCTGAGGAGGAGTACACTAGAATATTGTCTATGTATACGACAACAGAGACGTCAATGAGTTCACGAAGGACATCGTTCATAAAATACTGGAAGGCTGCTGGTGCATTGCACAACCCGAAGGGCATCACCTGGTATTCGAATAACCTGTACTTGGTGCGAAAGGCAGTCTTCCATTCATCGCCTTTCTTTACACGTACCAGATGATATGCCCATCAGAGGTCTAACTTAGTGTAGATACAAGCATCCTTTACTTGGTCTAGTAATTCGGGGATCAGAGGCAATGGGTATCGGTTTTTTACCGTAATCTGATTTAATGCGTGGTAGTCTATGCACGTTCTAAGGTCACCTTCCTTTTTAGGCACGAAGAATAGAGCTGAGGATGCAGGAGATTTGGATGGACGAATGAAGCCATTAGCAAGGTATTGGTCCAGATATTGTCGTAGGTGAAGATTTTCGGGTTCCGTAAGGGCATAGATTCTACTGCATGGAGGTTGTGCACGGGGTACTAGGTCAATTTGACAATCGTATGATCTGTGAGGTGGTAAGGTATTTGCCTGTTCTTTTTGAAAAACATCCTGAAATTCTTGATATTCCTGAGGCAACTGCATAACTGGATTAGTAACAGTGGCCAGGCTTTTGTTGAAGGTTTTTTCCGGGTAACAGGTGTGTGCACAATCTGGGAAGGTCACTCTCTTCTCTCGCCAATCAATACAAGGATTATGTGTTTCCAACCATGGCATTTCCAGAATTATTTGGAATTGCGGGGCCTTGATTAAGTCAAACACAATAGTTTCTCGATGCCCATCTTGACCCAACAGTGTCAGCTCAGTAGTGGAATGAGTTACAGGCCCAGAGGCCATTTCAGTTCCATCGACTGTGGTGATGACATCCGAAGCAGTCTTTTTGCAAAGGGGTAGATTCATCCTTGAGGCCAATTTGTGGTCCATGTAGTTTCCTACAGCCCTGCTATCAATGTATGCCCTTACTGCGTGCATACGTGATGACTACCTTGAATCAATTAGGACCATTGGTATAATTAGGTGGGAGGTCTGAGTGTCCTTCTTTAAGCTCGGCAAGCGGACCTCTACGCTTGTCGGGCGTGGTCGTTTCCCAAATCAGGCTCTATTTGACTTTTGTCAGCAACTCCTACTACTTTCTTGGGTGGTTTTATAGGGCAATCCTGTAGAAAATGTCCTGCGGTTCCACAGTACAGACACAATTGAATCTGCCGTCTCTTTTCTCTTTCCTTTTGAGTTAAGGGTCCTTTAACCCCCCCCCCCCCGATCTGCATAGGTTCTGATGCATCTGTTCCTTTGGGGGTAACATTGGGTTTAGCCCACACCCGACTCTCGAACTTAGCTCAATCAGCCTTTCTATTCTGAAGTCGGTGGTCTAACTGGACCACTAAGTCTATATATTCTGCACAATCCTGAGGTGGGTTCACAACTTGAGCCAAAACATCTTTGAGTTCTCCCCGAAGCCCACGATGAAATAATGTAATTCGTTTCTCCTCAGGCCATCTGGTTTCCACCACCAACCTATTGAAAGCTGCGATATAGGTTAGCAGATCCTGATTACCCTGTCATGCTTCTTTGAAAACCCTGAAAATCCCGAAGAAGAGGGTCATCCTGGTAGACTAGTGGAATTGACCAGTCAGCTGCGCTGCCACTGAGATATGATATTACAAAGGCTACTTTGGCTTGGTCATTTGGAAAAGCTCCAGGTCTGCATAAAAAGTGCAAGCGGCATTGATTCATAAACACTGCGAACCTTTTTGAGTACCCAGCAAAGCGTTTGGGTGGAGCTAAAGGAATAGCCCCTGGTAGGGTTCCTTGCACAGGATTGCTCGGTGAAACACGAGCTGGGTTTCCCCCGAGTCCAGGTAGGGGTGTTTGCCCAGCTTGATTTTGCAGCAGTTGTCTAGCAAGATCATCTGTGCGTTCCTTTGACACAATCAGTTTTCTCCTGAGGGCATTAGTCTTTTGGCGCGCAGAGTGCACTTCCGTCCTAAGTTCCCCCAATAATTGGGCTAGTTGGTCTGTTTCGGAGGTTTCCATAACGCCCGGGTGGGAATTTGTAGCTAGGCTTAGCATTCTGTTACGCTCACCTGGCTCCCACAGGGGCATCGATCGGACCCGAACAGCTGCGATCTCCTACAACGTGAAGCGTAGTGCAGAGATGACAGACTGGACTGGACCGCCTAATCTCGTCTGCTTGACCCGTAGAAGTATTCTCCTGCAAGTGGAGAAAGGGATTTAGCCACCCGTGGATTTTAGTAATGGCACCCCACTGTTCTCCCCACTAATCACCACCGATATTCACTTTCAGTAAGATCACCTTATGTTTGTAAATGATGAGCTCTCCATCCTGCGTGGAATGCAGGGGCGCGTAGATACCAGTTACTTCACTGGTTTGAAGGCGTTGGAAGAGTTCCGGATGAATATTGAGTCTGAGGTTCCAGGCGAGAACCCATAAGTATAAAGTTCAAAGAGTTCAATATGTCCAATGTTCACCCTTGTACATTCCTTTCTTGTGTTGCAGCTGGGTCCAAGGGAGGATTGCCTTGTGGCAGCTGATGGTGTTCAGGTAAGAGTCTGTATTACCCAACACTGTCCGGCAAAAGATGCGTGTGTTTAAATTGCTGGTTTCTCTCTCCTTACAGGTGTCACGTAAGAAGTTGCGGTTTGTTACAGAATAATGCCTCCGGTTGTTAATCAGGTAAGTCTATGGTGGAGAGGTTGTATTTGTTGGCTCTCTCAGCTCACCTTATGTTTCTTTTGTCCCCTAGATGGTGGAATTCGGCGGAGAAAATGATGGAGACTGCCCCGGATCGAAAAATGCTGTGAGGAGTGGTGAGTATGGCGCGGCGCTGCAGCTGGCAATGCGACGCATGTAGAATAATGTCCTTTTCAAGTTCGAAGACGTGATGGATCCAGAATTCAGGTAAGGATTGAAATAATATCTGTTTTCTAACCTTTCCTTCTTCTTTCTTCTATTGCTAGGAGCTCTGGATTCGAGACGGGCGTGGCTGAAGACTGGATGCTGACTGCAGGCACGGTGAGCGTTACGCTGCTGGATGCAGAATAACGCAAAGCATGTGCTGCTGTTCGGGCGTGGTTTAAATAGCCTCCAAAGTAGTTCCAGGTAAGGAGTTCCTAGAACCACACCCGAGTAAAAAATAGTCCCTGTAGTAAAATAGTCCCATCCAGGCCTCACGTTGGCTTGGATTCATTTGCAGCATGGTCTGCATGAGGTAAGTAAAGTCTATGAGCCTGGCGCCTATGGCGCCAGGACCGATTTCTATTATGAGCCTGGCGCCTAAGGCTGCTGGGGTTTTATTAAATATCTGGATGCCTGCTCCCGGGGATGATGGGCTTGAACCGGATGCCCGGGGTAGGCATCATGACAGTCACCCCATTGGTGATTGTAATTACCTATTAAAATATATTGTGATTTAAATTCTAAATACATAAATACATATTTACTTTTGCAAACTAGCCTGATTCCTGGTTTAGTGTGACCGGGGGGGGGGTCTCAGGAGAAGGGTGTGATATCAGGGTTTATATCATTCAGAATATTGAACTTATAGATAAAAATAAATAAGGGATTCATTTGCGCACTACATGCTGGGTGAGACTTGGGTGTGTGCCAGATTGAAATCCCTTACAGCTTGGGGGCTCGTGTTCGGGATCCTGAATTTGACTTACCACTTGTGACAGTATAACACAGCGTGCTAGCCGGCGGGGTACATACACCTTGTTGGGTTGCCATACTGTGCTACACTGTACATGCACCCGTCAAAAGAATTGGGCCTGTTTGCAAAAGTAAATTAATCCTGAGATAAGTCAGAAGGAAATTAATATTTCCGGAATGGCAACCCCAGAGGAAATTAATATTGCTAGGGAACACTTCCTGCACAATTTATTTGTCAGGAGTGAATGGCCAGAAAAGGATGAACAGGTATGGCTGCAGGGAATAAAACAACAAATCACTGCAATCGACCTTGATACCTGGCAGGACAAGGGTCCATTACATCAATCGCTTAGCGAACTATACATGGCTCCAAAAATAAAAGAGGAGCAGTGTAAAATTGTCAAAATAGCGGCCTACCTGTACCTCCACATAGGAATTATACAGGAAAAGCATGCAGACAACATAGATTTGACAAAGAGGCAAGGGGAAGACTGCAGCAAAAACATTCCTGTGCAAAATCCTCCTAACCAAAGACCGAGAAGGCCCTCGGGCGAATCCCAAACAGGTAGTCAGGGAGGTAAACCCACAAATGGGACCCCTAACTCCCCTGACTATATCAGCCCCCGTTATAAGGACAGCCCAAGGGGGGGTCCAACCAGGTAGCTGCCAACCCAGGAAACTTCCCTCCTAACTTCCCCCAGGGGGGCAGTAATCCCCCAAATACCAGGTTGAGTTTCTTTCCCCGGTACCCGCCAAACCTCAACCCCCAAAACAACCCTGCTTTCTATCCCCACTTTCCTAAACCCAGACAGCCCAATCCGGGATCCTAATCCAAACTGGGTAAATGTGGGGACTGAGATAAAACCGCCCAACATTGAACCCCAGAATGACCAGCAAGAAAATCACCTGGCCCAAATCAATTCTGGTGACTGCCTCCAAAAAGGGTGGGAGGGGGCAGCCGAACATCAGAACCAGGGGAGTCCAAAATTCCCCCATATCCAACTGTCCCAATTTTTTTGCAGATTCCCAAGCTCCCACACCGGATCATGCCCAAATCTATCCTGGGAACTGCCTCCAAAAAGGGAAGGGGTGGTGGCCCAGAACCAGAGAAAGAAGAGTCCCTAGCTCCCCAAAGCCATTCTGAAGACTGTCTCCAAAAAGGGGGGGACAGCCCCGAATCAGAAAAGGAGGAGCCCGAGACTCCTCAAATCACTGAGTGTGAAACTGTATGCTCAGATTCCCAAACCACCCAACTCCATTCTGTGGACCGTCTTCTAGAAGGGGTGGGGGGGCAACCCAGAACCAGCACAAGAGGAAACCCAAACCTCACCAACCACTTCTGTTGACTGCCTCCAGAAAGGGGGGGCAGCCCAGAAACAGAACAAGGGAAGCCCGAAACTCCCCAAATAGCAGTGTGTCAAAATTCTGTGCTAGATTCTTCAACTCCAACACCGTCTTTTGACCCAACTATCCCAGTGTCAGAGTCAGAAATTAGCAAATTGACCATCAAGCTTACCATGAGCACTCATTACCTTTGCCCCTTGGAGGAGAAGGAACAAGTTACTTACCTGTAACTGTTGTTCTCCAGCATGGGTCTGGCATGGATTCACATGCTCATGAATATTCCCCGTCGTCAGGCCAGGAATCCTCGGTATAGAAAAAAATCAGTATCAGTTTCATTTCTGATCTGTCTTTCTTAGTAGTAACCAATCACTGGTCTCTGGGTCATACTGCCCCCAGCCAATGACTGCCCTCCCTAAGCCCCGCCTCTGGCAGCCATCCTCAGATTTGGTAGCACGTAAAGTGGCAGTATGACCAAGTGAAGAGCCGCAGAGGGGTAGGCGGGAGGGTTCACATGTGAATCCATGCCAGACCCATGCTGGAGAACAACAGTTACAGGTAAGTAACTTGTTCCTTCTCCAGCATGGGGTCTGGCATGGATTCACATGCTCATGAATAAGAGAATACATAGCAGTACACACATGCACAACCACGGGAGGTGGCAACAGGCTCAACATTAAGCAATACAACAACTCAACATTAAGCATCTCTTACCTCCTCACCAGGCTCACCTTAAGCGAACAGGTTGCGCAGCACTGCTTGGCCGACCCTGGACTCCTCCATGGAGTCCCGATCGACGCAGTAGAATCTTGTGAAGGTGTGCGTCGACCTCCACGTCGCAGCCCTGCAGATGTCCAGCAGGGGCACACCAGACAGGAACGCCATGGTAGCAGCGATCGCTCTGGTCGAATGGGCTCTCAGATAGCCGGGCAGCGGTCGGTTTGCCAACCGGTGACAGTGCATGATGCAGCCGGAGAGCCATCTGGAAATGGAAGTCTCCGAGAGAGCCTTCCCTTGATTCACAGTCCCAAAGTTCACAAACAGCTGTGATGTCTTCCGAAAACTCTTCGTGCGGTCCACGTAGAACTTCAGCGCTCTAGCTACGTCCAGCGAGTGCAGAGTCCTTTCAGCCGGCGACGAAGGAGGCGGGAAGAAAACTGGCAACACCAAGGGTTTGTTGAGGTGGAAGTCCGATGGCACCTTGGGCATGAAGGAGGGGTGCGTCCTCAGCACCACCCTCGTGTCGTGAAACATCAAGTATGGTGGCTTGCAAGATAGGGCCTGGATCTCTCCCACTCGTCATGTGGAGCTGATGGCCACGAGAAACGCTGTCTTCCACGACAGAAACTTCAACGGTGCCGAATGCATAGGCTCAAATGGGGGCCCCATGAGCCTGGTCAGCACCACGTTGAGCTCCCACGCCGGGGCAAGGGCCTTCACCGGCGGGAATGATCGGAACAATCCTTTCATAAATTCCTTCACCAGTCGATGAGACCACAAGGACGCCCGTCCCGTAGTTCTGGTGTATCGTGAGATGGCGGCCAGATGTATCTTGATGGAAGCGTGAGCTAGTCCAGCCTTGGCCAATGACAGTAGGTACGGCAATACTTGGGGGGCCGTAATCCACAGAGGGTTAATCTTCTGTGCACGGCACCAGACAGAGAACCTCTTCCATTTATGTCCGTAGCACTTGAGAGTTGAGGACCTCCTGGCCTTTGCAAGAACCTCTCTGCAGTCGGCCGGTATGTCGTACCCTCCAAACTCTAGTGCTGCAGGAGCCGGGCCTGCAAGTTCGGCGACTCGGGTTGTGGTGAAGAATGGCGCCTCCTTCTCTGGAGAGAAGGCCTGCGTCCGTCGGCAGCTTGACTGGTGTGGACGTTGACAAGTCCAGAAGGTCCGGGAACCAGATCTGTCTCGGCCACGCCGGTGCGACGAGGATCATCCTGCACCGGGACCTCTTGAGCTGGTTGATGAGCCGGAGCAGCAACGGCAGCGGAGGGAACGCATAAAGAAATAGGCCGTCCCAGGGGAACGAGAAAACATTGCCCATGCTCCTCGGCTGGGGGAACCTGCTGGCGAACCTCCGGCACTTGGAATTCGTCGCCGTCGCGAAGAGATCGATTTGGGATTCGCCCCATCGTCGGAAGAGTTGATCCACTTGATCCTGGCGGTTTTCCCACTCGTGGCACGAGCGCAGCTCTCTGCTGAGTGAGTCGGCAATCGTGTTTTTTATTCCTGCCAGATGAAGAGGCACCAGAAACATCCCTTGGGTGACGGCCCAATGCCACAGATCCTGGGCTTCCTTGGATAGGGCCGGGGATCTGGTTCCACCCTGCTTCCGGATGTAGAACATCGTGGTGGTGTTGTCGGTGAAGATCCTCACCACCTTGCCCTTGAGGGACGGAAGAAAGGACCTGAGGGCCCAGAACACTGCGCAGAGCTCCAAGATGTTGACGTGGAGGGATTTCTCCTCTGGGAGCCAAAGGCCTCTCGCTTGAAGATCTCCGGAGTGCGCTCCCCAACCTTTCAAGGAGGCTTCCGTCGTCACCGTCACCTGGTGAGCTGTGGTCTGAACGTCCGTGCCCGCCGACAGATGAGAGCGGGTACCCCACCACCGGATCGCCTGATGGAACGTCTCGTTGAGAGGGATCCTGTCCTCGAAGCTGCCCATCGACTGGACCCAGCGGGCGTCGAGGAACTCTTGTAAGGGGCGCATCTGAAGCCTGCAAAGGCGCACCAGATAAATGCAGGAGGACATCATCCCGAGGAGGGACTTGATAGATGTTACCCTGGCCATGTCCGTGGCCAGCAGATGCTGCACCTTGCCCAGAATGGTCCTGGTCCTTTCCTCCGACGGCGAGGCCAGCCACGCCACTGTGTCGAGCTTGGCTCCCAGAAACAGGGCGACTTGCGACGGAACCAGGCCGGATTTTGGAAAGTTGATGGAGAATCCCAGGTCCGTGAGCAGCTGGCCAGTCTTCGCAGTGTGCTCCACGGCGAGCTCCCTTGTCCTTGCCCGGATAAGCCAGTCGTCCAGGTAGGGGTAGACGTGGATCCCCTGTAGGCGCAGCCGCGCCGCCACCGGTGCGAGGCACTTGGTGAACACCCTGGGTGCCGACTTCAATCCGAATGGGAGGGCCTTGAACTGGTAGTGCCGCCCTTGGACCACGAACCTGAGGAACTTTCGGTGTCTTTTTAGAATGGGGATGTGGAAGTACGCATCCTCCAAGTCCAACAACGACAGGAAATCGCCCTCTTCCAGCTGTCGCAGCACGTGCTGGAGGGTGACCACCCGGAACTTCTGTGCCTTGATGAGCTTGGTCAGTCGTCGCAGGTCCAGGATGGGGCGCCATCCTCCTGTCTTCTTTTTTACATGGAAGTACCTTGAGTAAACTCCGGAGCCCCGAAGCCTCTTTGGGACGAGCTCGATGGCACCCTTCTTGAGCATCGCCCTTAGTTGAGGGACGTGATTTTCCTTCCTGGCCATGGGTGGAACGCAAGGGCACTTCTTCCGAAACTCGAGGGCTATGATAGCCAGGGCATTGGCTGCCTTGATAGTCGTCGCTGCGGATGAGATGAACTGTCGTCCCATCGTGTCCAGCTTCCTGGCCTCGCCGTCCGGCGGGGAAGTTGACGTCGAGGCCGATGCCCCCCCAGCTTTCTTCTTTGCTGCCGCCGAGATGACCGAATCCGGGGTAGGTTGAGCCCGAAGGCACAAGGGGGCAGCGTCGGGGACCCGGTACTTCTTCTCGTATCGGTCCCTCTTTGCCGGCGCCGTGGCAGGGTTCTTGAGGAGGGCAAGCCCCTCATCCCAGATGTCATCAAGAAGTGGTACGGCGAGTACCGTCTTCCTTTTAGCCTCGCGCCGTTGGTAAAGGAACCCTTCCTTCTTCTTCTCTTCTGGGCAGAGCTGGAAGAGCTCGAATGCCCTGGAAATCATGGCATGAAAGGATCCAATCTAGTCGGGCGGGGACGACCGAGCAGGGGGCGACGGGGGACACGTCCCGTCGTCGCCTCCGTCATCTGTACCTGTCGTAGCCGTGTCCGTGCCTTTATCATCCCCGTGGGTAGTAGACCGGGGGGAAGGCAGAGCAGGCCGCAGAGGTGGGAGAGGTGGCGTGGGATGCGTCCTCCTCCTCTTATGCGGTGGACTTTCCGAAGGTCCTGGCTCCGGTTCCCCTGTCGTGTCTGGCTCAGCTACCTCCGTCGGGGGGAGGGGCAACCTTGTCCTTATCTCCGAGCATAAGGACTGAATCGCTGACAAAATGGCCGCCGAAGTGTCCTGCGGCGCCGGAAACGACAGGGGTGAGGGCTCTTGAGGAACCTCGTCGGCGACACCGTCGCTCTCGTCGTCGCCCTCGTTGGGATCCCTCCCGATGGGCTGGGCCTCTTCCACGACTTCGATGAGCTCTTCTTCAGAGGTCGTGTCCGTATCCACGATGGCCACCTGCCCCTCCCCCACCTTTTCCAACGAGGACTTCGTGGGGGTCTTCTCAATGGGCCTGAAAGACGACTCCCTCCGCGGTGGCAGGGAGACTCTGGGTCCTGAGGTCGCCTCCACTGGCGTAGCCTCCACTGGCGTAGCCTCCACAGGCTGAGCCAGGGCCGCTGCGACATCCTCAATCGAGGTCTTAGCAGGGTGAATTAAGGCCATCGTCACCTTCTGTACGCCTGGGGCCTTCACCTTGGGGGGAGGGTCCGAGCCTCGCTCCCCCTCTGCCGGAATCTTCGAGATCGACCGGGGCCTCTCCAGAAGCTTCGCCGGGTTCTCGGACTTCCTCTTACCCGAGCCAGAGCGTTGGCTCGTGGTTGATGGCGCCGGGGAGGATGCGCCCTGCCTGGCAGCCAAGGAGCCCGACCGTTTGGCGCTCCCGGTGCCCGCGGACTCACGGTGCTTGGCATTTTTTTGGGCCCCCGTCGCCGGGGCGCCCTCACAGGACTTAGAAGACCGCTCGGACTTCTTATTCTTCTTCTCGACTGACTGGCTCTTCCCTTCCACCCAGTTGGCGAGACGGAGGTGGCGATCCTTCATGGTCCGCTCCGACATGTTCCCACAAAACGCACAGTCCTCCTCCGTGTGCGTCTTGTCCTCATGGAGACAGTAGAGGCATAACAAATGCTCGTCCTCCTTGAAAACATTCTGAAGATGGCATCCAGGGCAGGTCCTGAACAGCTTCCCGGGCGTCGAGCTTCCTTTCTCCTGGGCCATGTCTGAGGTAGGCCTCGGAACTTCTGGAATCCTCCAAAAGCGTAACTCGACGAAATCTTCACCCTTGAGGGGCGTAGAAAACTCTGAAACGGATCCCTGTTGATCGGATGTAGAAACGGTGGAGCTTGAGGCTCTATTTAACCGAAAAATGAGAAAAATCTCCTGAAAAAGCGCGAAAATGCAGCAAAAGCTCGAGAGCTACAGCACGACGACTCCCAACACTTGAACGTGCGGTAAAAATGAGGATGGCTGCCAGAGGCGGGGCTTAGGGAGAGGGCAGTCATTGGCTGGGGGCAGTATGACCCAGAGACCAGTGATTGGTTACTACTAAGAAAGACAGATCAGAAACGAAACTGATACTGATTTTTTTCTATACCGAGGATTCCCGGCCTGACGACGGGGAATATTCATGAGCATGTGAATCCATGCCAGACCCCATGCTGGAGAAGGGAGGTAGATTCTACGCCTCCATCCAAGTGCAAGGGCAATATGCAATTCCAGCGCTGGTGGACACCGGATCCCAAGCAACTTTGCTGTCAAAGAGGATCTTTGAGAAGCTAAATTCAGGAAGTGGGGAAAGATACCAAATTCCTCTCACCCCCTCTTCCTGGACAGCTCCAGAACTTTGATGGGAAGGAAAATCCTGTTGAAGTGTTTGCAGAGCTGGAAATTAAAATTGGGTGACACAAAATTAAGCACCCGGTCCTAGTTGTGGTGCCAGAGGTAACCGCGTGTCTATTAGGGAATGGCATCCTCCGCAGACTGTCTCCCCTAATAGATTGTGTGAATAAGGTACTCTGGGCCCAGACTCACCGGCCAATTAAATGAAAAAAAAGCGTCGACCATGTTAGTCTAAATGGCACATGTTACATGGTTGAACAAAAACCGGACCAAATCAGGTTCTACTTCCAAAACAATGACATTCCCGCCGTCACCGTCATAGCTGTGGGACATCCAACTGGTGATGAGAACTCCTCTCCATTTCTGCAAATCAGCCTCCATTCCAGACTCAAGTGACATTCCACCCTGGAAGGGGATACATTGACATTTTATACTAATGTACAATCAGAAAGTCCCAAGTCCATAGCCAAAATTGATATCAAACCAGCACAAAACTTAACTGGCATTCTGAAAAAGGGTGAACAGCTCTTCCTCCCGATTCAGTTAAATGACGGGAAGGAGTCTGTCCTCGGCCGAGTTGACTTGAATAGCGTAGAAAGCTTCATCAGCGAAGTATTATTAAAAAAACTCCCAAAAGACCAGACCCTACCCGCCGTAGAGTCAGTGCAGCAATGGGTATGGGAGCTGGAAACGCCCCGCTCCAAACCTCCTCTGCTTAGCATTTGCATGATCAAAATTTCTAGGAATGACAAAAGCATAGTATATACTTGTTGGGTTGTGCGAGGTTCCTTCCACCTTTTATATGATCAGTGACCTCAACTAACTCGAGATTAATTTGGACCCTAGTTATTGGCAAGCCCAGCCCAATCCCAACTCGAGAGTAAATCTCAAGGTCCTGGCAAACCTAAAGAAAGCCTTCCGGTCAGCACTAGTGCTACGGTAGGAAATGGAGGAGAGGTGACCATCCCAGGCCTCACCTACAGAATCCGCCTGTTAAGACCATTAGTAAACATAGATGGGGAATATTGCCAATTGGTAAGGAATGCAAGTGACTTTCCCACTGCTGACATCCCCCGAAGATGTGTGGACACAGTAGTGGGAAAATTACCATAACCATGCTATGTTCTGTTTTCTAGCATTTGAACTAAAAATCATCCCAAGAATCACCAAGGAGGACCACTCGGGACCGGGAGGAAAAACCCAAGGAATCCGGAGTATCGTTCCATCCTAACCTGAACCGGCGAGGAGAGCGTGTCGCCTCAATCACTGATGGGAGAAGCAATTGAATTTCTCCACATGGACAGAAATGAACATCCCAATCTCCCGACTTCCCCTAGACTGGAGGTCAAAACAAAATTGGGAAGGGGGGATTTGTGGGATGTATTGACCCACTTTGCTATACTATGCGGCATCACTGCTATTTATGGTGCAAGAAACAGCAACAATGGCGGCAAAACTCTTGGGTGCACCAAAACCTCCAAAACCGCGTTTTTCAACACACAAAAAGATGGATGCACAAACTGTCACCCATGGTGCATGTGTGGTGGAGTAGAGCACACACTGCAGAAAAAGTGCCAGTGGGCTCCATGACAAGCAAACAGAGTACAGAGGGAGAAGCAAAGCTTTGCAAATAAAACTCAAAAATGTGCCTGTAAATGGGCCTCATTACGACCCAGGCGGTAATCTGCCGACATTACCGCCATGGCGTAATGAGCGTTTACGCCGTGGGCCGATGGCGTAAAGAGCGCCACATTACGACCCATCGCGCACGAGCATTAAGCCATGGCGGTAATGTAAATAACGCCATGGCGGAAAAGGCCCCTACCGGCATCGTAGGGCGAGCAAGGTGCACTTCCGCCACCGTAAGTAGCGGCCGCGTAATTAGCGGCCACCGTAATTAGCGGTGGCCGCAATTAGCGGTCACCGTAAAAAGCAGAACCGGAAAAAGCGTCATCGCGGCGGAACGGGAAACAGCACGTCGGCCATCTTTAAAAACACAATCCATTGCCATCCTTCCGAACAACACCAGATCCAACCCTGACACCTGTCCCAACCCATCACCCACCCATCCAACCACCCAAAAATGCCTAAAGTTGTTAAGAAGGCATGTGACCGCCAGCGCCAGGAAAGATTTACCCGGGAGGAACTCTGCATGCTTGCGGAGACCCTGCAAGACAATGCAGCTGTCGTTTTCTCGCCGGAAATGACCAGGCCAGCGATAGCAAAAAAGAAGGCCATATGGGCCCTGGTGGCCGAGCGCGTCAGTGCGGTGGGGACCGTACCCCGCACCCCACAGCAGTGCAGGAAGCGCTGGGATGACCTTCGCATATGGGTCAGAGCCGTCATCTCTGCGAACCGCAACCTTGCCCTGGGTACCGGTGGAGGTTCGGAATCCCCACTGAAACTCCAACCGTGGGAGGAGATTTGTGCAACCACGATTGGCATGGAAGGCATTGAAGGCGTCAGAGGGATGGAAAGGGGAGTTCCGACATCAGGCGATGAAGGTAGGTGCCTCAAACAAGACATGCCATAGTCACTGCAGTCCATTCATGTGTAACACAATGTTGCCCTAGAGTGTAAATGCAACACATTAGCTCGACACTGCCCATAGCCACATGCGAGCTCCACCCTGTATACACTGCTGGCACCCACATACCTGCATCCACATTCCACACAAAAAGGAGACAACCTGCATGGCCCTGCCTGAAATCTGCCTCATCTACTGACCAGATTCATGTCAATCATTGTCATTCCAAAGTCTGCAGACCCATCAATAACGCCCTCCCTCCTTTGCTCCACCACGGGCACAGATTCACACCCCGAGGACCAGGACACCCCTGCGATGAAGAGAGCCAAGAAGGCCAATAATACCATCCCGCACCCTCAACCTCAGCTGCAGTGAGGCAGACCCCACAACAAGCAGAATCCACTGCAAGCAAACCGGACGGCCCACCGGCAAGCACCCCAGTAGGCAGCAGGCCAGCAGCAGCAGCTCCACCTGTACCAACATTGCCTGCCACAGAAGGCACCGGGTCTGCGGCCAGCAGCAACATGGGCGAAACAGCTGCAATTGCTGCATGTTCAGACTCTGACATTGAGGATCACGAAGTCAGAAGCCCCACTGACCTTCTACATTCCCCCTGTTTGTCAAATGCCAGCCCCCATGAGGATCACACACAGGGGCACACAGAGGAAGAGGAGTGGCCTTCTACCCCATGCCCAGTCCTCAGTCCACAGGAGGGGAGCAGCCCCTCCATCACACCACCAGCACTGGGCATGGCCCAGCAGGGGCAGCAGTCCCTCGAGGACATCATACAACGGCAGCAACATCTGTCCACGATGCTGACTGAGCATGCTGCGGAATGTGTGGGGGCTAGGGCAACCATTGAACAGGCCACGGAGACCCTAAGGGCCGAAATAGCGCAGAGCACTGCCACACTGAGGGATGCTATGCAGGCCATGTCTAGGGACATTTGTGGTGAACTTGCTGGGTTGCGTCGTGCGCTCACTGAGCTCACCCACACCCTACAGGACGTGCATGCACGGGGGCAGACAGGGACATCCTCCGCTGCCAGTTCTGCACAGAGCAGCCCCGTCCGACGTTCCGGACGGAACCTGCGCTCCACAGCCAGGGGTGCCCCGGGGGCCGGGAGAGGGGGCTTGTAACAGCCTGTGGCCACTGTCACAGGCATCTGTTGACACTTACATGGGGTGTGTTGGGGTGTGCAGGGGGAGGAGGGAGGTAGGAGGGTGTGTGTTGGGGTGTGCAGGGGGGAGGGGGGAGGTGGGAGGGGGTGTGTTGGGGTGTGCAAGGGGGAGAGGGGAGGCGGGAGGTGGGAGGGGGTGTGTTGGGGTGTGCAGGGGGAGGTGGGAGGGGGTGTGTCACGACGTTTTATGATTGAAATACACTTTTTGCTTTTCCGAAATGAAATGTGTGGACATTTTCATTGCATATGTGTGCTTTATTGGTGTACAGTCCACAGTGTGCATGTCCCAGAGACACACAGTGCCCCAAGTGCAGTCTCCATGTGATACACACCAGCCGTGTGTGCTTGAAGCAGTCGTCGATGATATTTTGGTGCATTGCACGCCCCTCCTGTGCATCGCCTCCTCCATGGGGTGCCGCCCCATCTGCACCCTCCTCATCCTCATCGTTAGGTGGTTGCAGTTCTGCGTCAGGGGGCAGGGGCACATTCCGTCTGACGCACATATTGTGTAGCATGACACATGCCATGACGATCTTTGCCACCTTCTCATGGCGGTACAGGAGTGCCCCACCAGACCTGCTGAGGCATCGGAACCGTGCCTTCAATAGGCCGAATGTCTGCTCTATGACCACACGGGTACGTGTATGTGCACGGTTGAAGTCCTCCTCGTGCTGGTTCTGCGGGTTCCGGACTGGTGTAAGGAGCCCCTCTTCAGGGGATAGCCTGCATCACCTGTATGTAGGTGAGAATGTATGTGTCAGTCATGAAGTCTGATCAAGAACATGATGTGCCACCATGGCTTGCATCCAACTGTTACTTTGGCTCACTTCTACATGCACTAATTGATTCACACAATGCAAACAGTATATGCTCATGGCTCCCATGGCCTGTTTTGCATGCCATCACCCAATGTATGCAGAGGGGTGGAGTGCATTGTGAGTGCCCATCCACTGTGTCCGTTCATGCCGTTTGGTTAGTTGGCCTGGCACATGTCCTGTGATGGAAATGCGCACATCATTGCAACATTGCTGTGGGCCTCATCATGACCCCAGTGAGCAATGCTGATGTAGACAGGGACATTTTGGGGGCCCTGCTGTCTGTGTAATGGTGTGTTGATGTTTCTGTCCGTCATGTGCCTCCTTCGTGGGCAGTTATGGAGGACAGGCCTATCGGTTGATGGTGTTTGGTGACGTGCATGTATGTGCTTTTCATTGTTGACAATGTGGTCTGAATTGGTAGAATGCACTTGCAGATGGTTGTGTCATGGTTGGGACACAACCTCATTCACATGGTAGGGCTGCATACATTGGGTATTGGCTTTACTGGTGTTGGGTGGAGTTTGGGTTGCTTTAGGGTATCATCTGTCTCCATTCTCTCTGCTACTCACAGCCAATTGGAGTATGCATCATTCCCCCCCCTTTGAGCCAGGTGGAGTATGCATCATTCCCCCCCCTTTCAGCCAGGTGGAGTATGCATCATCCCCCCCCCCTTTTTTGCCAGGTGGAGTATGCATCATTCCCCCCCCTTTCAGCCAGGTGGAGTATGCATCATCCCCCCCCACTTTCAGCCAGGTGGAGTATGCATCATTCCCCCCCCTTTCAGCCAGGTGGAGTATGCATCATCCCCCCCCCCCTTTCAGCCAGGTGGAGTATGCATCATTCCCCCCCCCCCTTTCAGCCAGGTGGAGTATGCATCGGTACGTCATTCACCTACCCACTTCACATTTCCATGGTCATGACATTGGACTCACCGAGTAGCCAGGATCTTGGGCCTGCATGTCGCTCCATGTAGCGTGGTATTGTGGAGTTCCTCAGGACCATAGAATCATGGGTTGGTCCGGGGAATCGGGCACAACAATGTGTGATGATCTTGTTGGAGTCACAGACCATTTGCACGTTGATTGAGTGGAACTGTTTCCGGTTGCGGTACGGTACCTCCATGGCACGTGGAACCACCAATTCCACATGGGTGCAGTCGATGGCACCAATGCAACTAGGTATGCCGGCTAGTGCATGGAAACCCACTTTGGTGTTTGCAATCTCCTGGTTGTGAGATGCCATGCAAGTGCCCCACTGTGTGCTGGTAGGTGCCTGTGGCCAGGAAGTGGAGTACAGGCACTACCTTCAGTCGGGGTGGGATGGCGGTTGGAGTTTCTATCATGCTAACGATGTCGTTGTGTGTCATGTCTACGATGGCGGTGATGGTGTCCCGGTCCAAACGGTACAGGGTGTGGATCTGCTCAGCAGTGAGGTTGAATGGATTGGCTCTGATGCGTGGGATTGGGGGCTGCCTGCGTGGTGGCACTGGCTGTGCTGGTGGGGCTTGCTGGGCCTGCCTTGCCCTCCTTCTCCTCCTGCGTCTCCTCTGTGCTGCCTGTTGTTAATGTTGTTGTTGTAGCACATGCATTGCTATCAGGTCCTCCAGCCCCAACATTGCTAGTCATATTGGTATCATTGTGGAGTGTGACTGGGTGTGGGAAGGGGTGGGGTGTGCTCTTTTTGTACTTCCTGAGTCTGTATTGCCTTCACCTGTGCTGTTTCTGTGTACCTGTGGCAGCTGCATTCACTTTACATGGCCATTTACGGTTGGTTCGCGATGGCGTAATTAGCACCATGGCGGTAAGGTACTTAACGGGCTGGGTGATGGCGTTAGGTGCATGTCCGCTTGGGTCGGCATTCGCATACCTTTCCGCCATGGCGCTAAGTACGGTGTGGGAGGTTGCGTGCGCGCGCCCTTGGCGCAGTTAGCGGCAGCGTTAAATATGGAATCTTTGTGTGTGGTTTTTGTAGAGGTTACCAAGGTATAAATATGTATTTAGGACAAAATTCGATTTTGATAATAGTGGCTAGGGGAGGTTTCTAAGGACTGTAAAAGCCAAACCATAAATGTGACATCATCCGTCCTTGATCAATCACTCAGATGCAAGGCGGAGATGAGGCCCTGATCCAGTCCCAAGGGGCAAGCTTAGTTAAGCCGGCCCAGACACCCATTTTTGTGATGACATTTGAAAAGATAAATAGAGACAGCTGACAACACATAGGAACTCACTGACACACTCACTCTTCTGATTCCAGCAAAGCACTTTGTTCCAACATTCAACATCCAGCCTTTAACATCCTTCCAGATCCAGATGCCAATAACCAGGCCAAGCAGTGGCTGAACCATTTTCAGCAAGGCCTCAATCCTCAATCTTATTCTCACAACCCAGTGTAGCGCTGTAGTGTAGGAAAGCATCCTGAACTAGCATCCTGAAAGTAGCTGGCTTGCTACCATAAAGCTTGCATGATGAACTCGCTATCCCGCTGATTTGAAATACCCAGAAACAAGAAGGGCATATCCTGTGCAGCTCCGGTGACTGGCCTAGCTGCTCCAGTCCTGCGCCTGAAGTGCTGTCCTTCCTCGATAAACCCAATCCATTGACCAGAACCGTGACTGGCAAAAATCTTAAATCCCAGTGGATTGTGAGTATTAATAGAATGCTAGAGAACTATTGTATACCTTGCATTATCTTGTTCCATTCTAACCTTTGAACTATCCCTACTTTCATAACCAGTAACAGTGTCAAATTCTTTAGTGCCATCTTATTCTGTCTAGTTGCTAAAGTGCCATTTTTATAGTCATCTTTATTTGTGTAACTCTGATCCATAAGTCCCACTTTGAGTCTTTGGACTGGTGCCACCGGGGAAGGTGATGGGGATCTGTTACTGAAGTCATGAATCAGTCTAGCCTAAATGCTCTAGCCTTGAGTAAAAGCATAAGCCATATTTTCTGATTCTAAACTGAAGTCCATATCCAAAATTCGTGTCTTTATTTTCGAAAAACACCTCTCACTAAAACCTCTATAACTCCCTCAGTTTTTAAGATAGAAGCTTGTACCTAACATCCTTAGCTATGTCTACAACCCCAAACGCAGTGCTAAACAGTGCGATTGACCCATTATATCAAAAATCGCATAAGGAAATGTTTGACGCGAATTGACATTTTGAAGAGTTTTACACGTGTAATTAGTTTTAAATAATTTCCCACTTTGACTTTGAGATTTCAAATGTTTTCTTTTTATTAAATCATTGCTTGTGTTTGCTTGCATCTGTTCAAAGTGGCTCCTGTAGAAATTTATAATAATTTAAGCATTTTTGACCACATATGGTGTTTTTGCTCAGCCAATTTCAAAGCCATTCTGACAGTTGAAAAGTCAAATCCATTTTTCTCTTGTGTTTGAGGGGGGAAAGTGGGAGTGATATTCTGTATGATCTGTGTTATTCCTGAGTACCTGCTCTCTCCACACATCTATTTAAATTGCCTATTGGTGGGTTGAGGGGTGTTGCAGGGGGAACCCTTGACCATATTCCAAACCAACCCAAAAGCATTCTTTTCTGTGCTGCATTATTTTTGTGTTCATTACTTGATCCCCAGTGCATTAAAGATATTATTCAGTGTTCTGTCACCCCATTGGTGATTGTTGTTACCTATTAAAATATTTTGTGATTTAAATTCTAAATACATAAATAAATATTTACCTTTGCAATTTGCAAACTAGCCTGATTCCTGGTTCAGTGTGACCGGGGGGTCTCAGGAGAAGGGTGTGATATGAGTGGTATATCATTCAGAATATTGAACTTATAGATAAAAATAAACAAGGTTTTCATTTGCGCACTACATGCTGGGCGAGACTTGGGTGTGTGCCAGATTGAAATCACTTACAGGGTGCATAGATCGTTGCTCAGGTGGCCCCCACCGGGAGTGTCCCAAGACTGCTGATTGCAAAGATTTTGAACTTCAAGGACAGGGAATGGATTTTAGCGTTCTCCAGGGGTGACGGTGGGATACTTAGAGGGTCATCGGCGCTGGCCATTTACCCAGATTACACAGCACTGGTACAACGGAAAAGATCCATGTTTGGGCCAATGAAAGATCGACAGAGGCAACAGGGGCTGGAATACATGCTAACCTACCCCACCAAGTTTAAGGTGCTGCATAATGGGAAACCCCAATTCTTTGAAAACCCAGAGGAGGCTAACCCCTGGATGGATTAGAATAGAATGGCCTAAATCAAAGACGAATGAGACAATAGTATATGATATGTTATGATTGTTTATTTTTATGGCGCCTATACACAACGTGTTTCAAAGCTCTTCAAGGCAGGGGAGGGAGCAAGGGAAAAATACAATAACATTCTTACAAGGCCTTGAGACATTCAGAATGGGAAATTAACTATTGTACTAGGCCTGATGACATTTCAGATAGTGCAAGAGCTTTGACAATGATTAAACGAAGGGATGGGGGGAGGGAGGAAGGAAGGAGAGGAACAGACAAGTGACTATCGTACTAGGCCTGATGACAATTCTGATAGTGCAAGGTGATTGACAAAAGGTGAGGGAAAGAATGAAAGGGGGAGGCAGGAAGGAGAGGAACAGACAAGTGACTATCGTACTAGGCCTGACAGCATTTCGGATAGTGCAAGGGGAATGACAAAAGGTGAGGGAAAGAAAGGAAGGGGGCGATGGAGGAACTTGAAGAACAGACAAGCGACTATCGTACTAGGTCTGACGAAATTTCTGATAGTGCAAGGGATATGACAATAGGTAAGGGAAAGGGATGGAGGGAGGGGGGAGGAGGAAGCAGAGGAACGGACAAGCGACTATCGTACTGGGCCTGATAACATTTTTAATAGTGCAAGGGGAAAGTAGGTAAGGGAAAGGGACGGAGGGGGAGAAGAAGGAGAGGAACAGACAAGTGACTATCGTACAAGGTCTGACAACATTATTAATAGTGCAAGGGGAATGACAATAGGTAAGGGAAAGGGTGAGAGGGGGGAGGAACAGGTAATCGACTATCGTACTAGGCCTGACGACATTTATGAGAGTGCAAGGGGATTGTCAAAAGGTGAGGGAAAGGGAGGGAGGGGGCGGGAGAAAGGAAGGAGAGGAACAGAATAACAACTATCATACTAGGCCTGACGACAATTCTGATAGAGCAAGTGCATAGAATATGGGGGAAGAGAGTGGGAGAGGAGAGAAGGTGCAGACAAGGGAGAGGAAGAGAAGAATGAGGAACAGTGAGTGATGTGAAAAAAGAAATAAAGCCGGCGTAAAACAGTGTTGTAGAGAAAACAAACAGATGGAGTGAGCACCGCCAAGATGCAGAGGTAAAAACTGAACATATTATGTTGCAGAGTCCAGCAAGTGCAAGTCAAGATTCAAAGTCGTTGATGGGCATAACAAAGTTCATGGCCACCAAGAATGCATGATGTTTCAAAGAAGTCCAATATGAGAACAACGAGAATCAAGATGGGTGAACCAACATGAGTAAAAAAGTCAGTTCAAAGCATCAGCAACAAGGCGGGGATAGAACCATCATAATGTTGCAATCAGACTCTAACTGCAGGCAGGGGGAGATTTTTGAACCAGAGGAGGCATTGAAGTGAGGGATGCCTTGAGAGGGGGGTAGCTAAACACAAGATTCAGACATGCAGGTGCATACATACAGAGGGGGGGGGACAGCAAAATACAAGAGTCAGGCATACAGGCACATACAAACACAGGGGGGGCAGCAAAATACAATAGTCAGGCATACAGGCACATAAAAACACAAGGGAGAAAGCAAAATACAAGGGCCAGGCATACAGGCACATAGAAACACAAGGGGGAAAGCAAAACACAAGAGTCGGGCATGCAGGCACATACAAACACAGGGTGAGGGACAGAAAAATACAGGGTTACGTCCAGGCAGCGGACAGGGGCCTTCGTTGTGGGCCTTGGATGTACGGGCCGGCTCCCGCATCCCGGTTGCTGCAATTGACTTAAAGGGCCAAGCCAACCAATGGGAGAGGGGGGCAGGGGCTGGCCCAAGGTCAGAAAACCAATTTCAATTGCAGCGTGGGGAGACCATCTTGGAAGGCCTGCAAAAAATGAGGCAGCAAATGTAGTAACAGCAGCAGATGGAAAACCAAAGTGGGTAGTGCGCAGAGCGCAACAATGCTGGCCTTAGAGTCACATGTAAGGCACGCATTCTGATCAAAAGTAATTTCTACCCAAAATGATGGTCAGCACACCGACATGGAAAAAGTGTCCCCATAATCCCAGCATTAAGCGACTGAAATGGGTGATTGGGACCCTTATACACTTGGATCAGTCTGTGTATGTCCCGGGCAGGAACACCTCATGGAATTAAAGAAGATTATACAACGTCATTGACAGGACAAACCCTCGGAAGGACCACTGTGTGATCATCTCCCTGGACGCAATTAAAGCGACAGATAAACATATATCAGAAGGTAGACTCCTGTCCCTTATATAAATAAGGCATGTAACCTGAAGAGTTACAGAAGAACTGGAGATGAAGTGGGACTGCTGAGCGTCAATGGGGTCAAGAATGTGATGACAGAGAAGTTCACGGGAGAAATTGCAAACTGGTTAACGTCAATAAAGTTACAGGGCCTTAGGGCTGGAACAACAACATGGTTAACACGCTGAACCTGAGCTACTGGAATGTGCAGGGGCTAAACTACATCAAACGTAAGAGTGGGTATGTACTTGTGCAGGAAGGAAGTGGGGATTGCTATGCTACAGGAACGACATTTCATAGCAAAGAAGCAAGCTAATATCATAGGGAAATGGGGTGGATCTGGATATGGAGCAACTTAATTCACGTGCGCTAGGGGAGCCTTGTAATGGGTTGCCCCCTCAGTTCCCTTTAAACCGAGAGGGGCACGCACAGATGAGGAAAGTAGGATGGTCCTCGTTAATAGATTCGTGGAAAACAGGGAGGTGTGCATTATCAGCACTCTCTGGAATAACCATATGCTGTAGCAAGTCATGCATCTTCTGGCTGGCTGGCCCAGCCGGGTGAGACAAGGTGCTTTTCCCAAATCTGGGGTTGAAATGGGCAGTAGCAACATTTTGATATTTGGGAGTGCACATATGGCACAAGCCAATGTTTTCACATGAAATAAACTACATGGAAGCTTTGGTGGGCATAGAAAAGTCCCTGAAATTCTGGAAGAAGTTGGCCCTGTCAGTGATGGGCCGAGCAGCTTTGCTCAACATGGTGGTCCTCCCTCGCCCGCTATACTATTTAAATAACGTTCCCTTTGACATCCCTAGGGTTTTCTTCGGCAAGCTGAATACTATGGTGGGATGATTCATATGGGGGTCTGGAAGACGAAGGATAGCGCTGGGCACCCTGTGCAAGGAATACGCAGAGGGAGAGGTGAAATTGCTGCATTTCAAATGGTATTAACTAGCAGGACAAATGCAGTTTGTGCATGGGTGGTTATCTGATGAAACCACATTAGACACCACACTACTACAGGTGGCAGTGAGGCCATACCTCTTGGAGGTGCTGTGGCTGTACAAGAAGAGGATTAGTATTGGTCCACACATACTAAAGCTAGGTACGAGAATATGGTTCAGGACCTGGACGTTATTCCAGGTTTCTGGAGGTTATTCCAGGTTATTATGGTTCTGGAGGTTGCCAGAGCCTTATTCCCAGAACATACCCCTAGCCACAGTGTTCGGGCAGGGACGGGGAGACTGTCATATCATCAGGTCTCATTGGGAAGACAGAGGGGTTATAGTGCTGGGAGATCTGTTCAGGGAAGGAGTATTGATGGAGTTTCGAGATCTGATGGAAGAATACAACGTATGCGTCAGCCAATTCCTGACGTACATAAGACTGATAAAGGGGGCCAGGTCCAGATGTCAGGGATTACTGGAGGACACATAGGGCACTTTAACTCTAGTATACAATCTTTCCGAACGAGGACACAGGGTGTCCAGACTATTATGTGGAAATGCTGCGAAGATTACAGAAAGAGGAACTCAAAGTGAAATCTAAGTGGGAAGAAGACATGAGTAGGGTACCTACAGAGGTGGAATGGGCCATTGCAATATTATATACCAAGAGAGTGTCGAGGAACGCCAGGTTCAAGATGAACCAAGTATATGTGCTCCACGGGGCATACATGACACCGGACAAGTTAACTAGGTTTGCAGGGGTTACTCCCCAATGCTGCCCTAGATATGCAGAGGGCAGGGCGGACATGATACACGTTTTGGAGGTGTTCAGTGATACAACGGTTCTGGTCGGTGATCGCAGCATAGTTGGAAAAAGGGAGGGATTATCAAACAGGAGTAGACCCCAGAGGCTTGCTTACTCTGGGTGTTCTCGACGTCGTACAGCCACACACGTCACTAAGATGATAGACCTGGCCTGTATATTATCAAAGCATAGGATTGCAATGTTGCGGTAGTCGCCAGCTGGCCAGCAGAATACTGGCAGAATGACTTCAAACAATGGTCTATGGTAGAGACAACCGTGGGGTATTGCTCGGTGCATAGAAGGATGAGGGAGGGGAGTGACAACATCATGGCCTGGAACGCGCTAGTGCAAACAATGTTCTCCCCTTCGGATGACATGCTCCCTTGATGTAATGATAAACAAATGTGGGGTGTGACTTATCTAGCAATGTTGTCACTGCTTCCCTGGAGGCAAGCTTCTCTTATGCGTCCATGGAAAGGCAGAAGCTACCTGACTGTGACCCTGGGGATGGCTATCTGTGGGAGGACCATGTGAGGGAAGACAAACTCCAGGGAAGTAGGCCACAAGCACTTGCCGCTTATTGGTATTTTGTTTTCCAGGGAATCCTTTCACTACAGATTGCTGGGTTTAAAAGGTGAGCACCTTTTATACTTTGCCAGCATATTTATTGGAAAAATTCCTCTCTCAAAGTATTTTGCTCGTGTTCATTACTTTTTTGAAAAGTCCAATGCTATTTTGTCTTGCACACATTTGTTCTAAGGGGAAGGTCAATTGAACTACATTTGTATATTTCACTTTTAGATATATGTTCACTTACTGTGCATATATTCATGGGTGCCAGCTTTTGATTTTCGCTATGGGGCAAAAGTACATGGGCATATGTTATTCTTGCAGCCAGTCATTTTTTTCCCCTTTTCCTTGCTACTTAAATGCGATTAATTGGGGTTATGCGATGTTTCCCAATAGTCACAAAGAGACCAGCCATAAAACAAGGGGCTTGTAGCACGCTGCTAGACCAAAGCGTGTGATCCTTGGCAAATAATTTTATCTCACTGCGTATTGCCTAAAATAATAGTGAGTTCTCAAAGCCTGCCATCTTTTATACATAATACAACTGTCAAAACAGGTCAAAATCAGTTTGTAATTGATAAAAGTCTTTGAGCGATGGGTTGCAAATCAGCCATGCCCAGTGGCCATGGCCGAAGGCACGGCTGGTGGTCTGGTAGTGTTCTAAAATACACAGTGTTCATGGCCGAACTACGCTGCACTACGAGGGAGGTGATCTGCAGCGCCTCATGCCAGACAAGAGAGCCAATGGGAGGGTCAAAGAGATGAAGATGGAGGCCTACGCCCATTAGAGTGACATGAGTGCTGCATCGATGGCAGCCCGAGTAGGAAATGCGACACAGCCGACATCACGTATGCCAAGGGAGGAAGAAAAGCAAAGTCTAGAGGCCATAGCTGCTTTGAGGACCTCCTTGGAGCTAAAAATAGACGAGGTGAAAATTGATGTGCGACTTTTCAGGCAAGATGTCTGCTCACTTGCGGAAAGGGTAGGGGTGGCTGATACTCAGGTGGAGAAAAACAGGGGCACCACCAAAGAATTGAGGTTAGTGGTACAGGACTTGAAGGCCAAGGTGACGATCCTGGAGCACAGAGCAGAGGATGCACAGGGGAGGGCCTGCAGAAGCAACATAATGGTCCTGTGACTCCCGAAAGGTGAAGAAGGGGTGGACCCGACAACATATGTAGAAAACATGCTGCTCCCGGAGGTAAGGCCAGGTACACTAATGCAGGGATTTACAGTGGATTAGATCCTTGGGCATGATGCCCCCACCGGGAGTGTCCCAAGACCGCTGATTGCAAAGATTTGGAACTTAAAGGACAGGGAACAGATTTTAGCGTTCTCCGGGCCGATGGTGTGATATGTAGACAGTCATCGGTGCTGGCCATTTACCCGGATTACAGAACACTGGTACAACGGAAATGATCCATGTTTGGGCCTATGAAAGATCGACAGGGGCTGAAATACATGCTAATCTACCCCACCAAGCTTAAGCTTAAGGTGCTGCATAATGGGAAAACCCACTTCCTTGAAAACTCAGAGGAGGCTAACCACTGGATGGATTAGAATAGAAGGGCCCCAATCAAAGACTAATAAGATAATAGTATATGAATAAAGCATGGAACTTGAAGAGTCAAACAAGGACTGGAGATGAAGTGGGACTGCTAAGCGTCAATGGGGTCAAGAATGTGATGACAGAGAAGCTCATGAGAGAAATTGCAAACTGGTTAACATCCATTACTACATCAAAGTAACAGAGTGGGTATGTACTTGCGCAGGAAGGAAGTGGGGATTGCTATGCGAGAGGAAACACATTTCACAGCAGAGAAGCACGCTAATATCATAGGGAAATGCGGTGGATCTGAGTATGGAGCAACTTACTACACGTACGCTAGGGTAGCCTTGGTATGGGTTGCCCCCTCAGTTACCTTTAAAATGAGGGAGGTACACACAGATGAGGAAGGTAGGATGGTCCTTGTTAATATATTCATAGAAAACATGGAGGTGTGCATTATCAACACTTACGCACCAAATCATTACACCACAGGTTTCTTTAGATCATTATATCCCAGGCTAGCACCCTATCAAAGGGCCATGGGGATCTGGGGTGACTTCAAATGAATGCTGAACCCTAGATTGGACCGGTCGGATGAGAAATTTATGAAGCCGGAACCGCCGGCAAAAGTTCTTTGAAACTTGTTGATGGACCTAGAAGAAATCACACATACATCAACTGAGTCTTCACTGAGCGAGAGAAGGTGGGGGAATTTGTCAACAACACTTACATATGGAGGGCACTATAAGATTACCCTCCACGTTTGATAACATGGCAGATAGGCATAGGTAGGCCCCTGATCCCAATATGGAAATGGATGGCTGAATAGTTGACCATTCAGGGTTACATGGAGGACACAATTGTGGAATTCTTTGGAGTAAACACAGGTAGTGTTGAGGGAGTGGATATCCTGTGGGAAACATACAAGGTCATAGCTAGAGGGGAAGCTTTTGCAAGGTTATCCAAGACTGACGCAGACATAGAACGGAAAAAGTGCCATAGAGGAAGAACTCAAGACACTCAGGGCCTCATCAGGAGGTGGGCGGAGCAGGAAAATGCGGCAGTAAGGCTATTATCGGCGGATTTAACGCTCCGCCCAATCCAGGGGATGGCCCTACCAGGACACATTCACCTCCAGCTAACTGCTGGAGGCCCTCAGACAGACTTGTATCGATGATTGGGAGATGCTGTGTAAATATTATTATGCAAAATAAAAGGAGAGGTTGCATGAACAGTGAGACAAACCTGCCAGGATGCTGGCGTGGCTATGTCGCAGGGAGAAGCGGCATGTTCAATGGTAGACGAATGCGGGGAAGTATGGAGATCCCAGGGCGAGATTAACAGTATTTTCCGTAGATTCTTTGAAGTACTATATAGGATAGAGAGCAAAGGAAATGTAGAGGAAATTATGGATGTGTTGTTCCAGATTAAGGTACTGCGACTGCAGCAGGATCAGGCATATATTTTGGATTCCCCATTGACATAGAAGGAACTGAGTTCAGTGATTCTTGCACTACAGTCCGGCAAAACACCTGTGGGGGTACAGTATTCTGGCTGGGTTTCATAGGGAATACTTAACAGAGCTGACCCCGAGGTTGCTGAAGACGTTCAAGGCAGTATATGAGCAGGGTATACTTCCTCTGAGTCTTAGAGAATCGATAATAGTGCTGTTACTAAAAACAAATAAAGCACAACAGGAGTGTGGGTCATATAAACTGCTTTTCATGGTGAATCAAGATGGCAAGATCCTTAAAGCTCTCCTGCCGAACGACTGAAATGTGTGATTGGGACCCTTATACAATTGGATCAGTCTGAATATAAGAACAAAGCTATGGCAGAAAAAGTCACAAGTCCACAGCGCTTATACAGTGATTAAGAAAATAAACATCAAGGCTGTGGGTATCTGGGCGGTGTGGGTGTACTGCCAATACACATCCACAGGAATAGTTGGAGAAAAACAAAGATGTTCCCAGTCTCACTGCGCCAAGAAATTATAATTAGTTGTTTGTGCAAAGAGAAGCCTTTATTGTTTGTGCGAAGAGAAGCCTGACACGTGTTTCAAGCTGTGTACAGCTTTTCATCAGAGGCTTAAATTGCATAGTACATCATTTCCATACAAATTGGGTAAAGTTAAAAATAAAACATACACATGATTGTTTTGTGCAAAGAATTGTTACATAAAGAACATAGGCACAAGTTGTGAGCAAGCAGTCCAGAGCGTGATGCAACCACAAAAAATGTAACACATGTACATCACATGTAGGAAGAGTAAAAAAGTAGAAATTAAGTTACCACAAATTAACCAATTTCATTCGTAGTAGTCCGTTGACAGACAACGTGTGATTGGGACCCTTATACAATTGGATCAGTCTGAATATATACCGGGCAGCAACACCAGGTGGAATTAAAGATTATACATCAATGACAGGACAAACCCTCAGAAGGACCACTGTGTCATGGTCTCCCTGGATGCAATTAAACCGTTCGTCTCACGTCGTAATGGTTTTATGCTACCTTAGAACATTTGGAGTTGGGACATGGTTTCTGCAGTGGGTGAAGCTGACATACATGGCACCCAAAGTCAGAGTAAGGACAGATAAACATATATCAAAAGGTTGATCCCTATCCCCCATTATTTCTTTCCTCGCTTGGAGCCTCTCGCAGAGTTTTTACATAGGGAATTTGAGGAGGCAGGGTTAACAGTAGATGGAGCACCAAATCCTATATCATTTTGTCATTATACGCAGATGACATGCTGCTGAATGTACAGATCCCTGAAAATAATCTCCCCAATATAATGGAGGTGCTGGATAACATTTCAACACTCTCTGGAATAACCATCTGCCGTAAGCAAGCCATGCATCTTCTCGCTGGCTGGTCTGGCGGGGTGAGAAAAGGTGCTTTTGTCAAATCTGGGGTTGAAATGGGCAGCAGGCACATTTCGATATTTAGGAGTGAACATATGGCACAAGCCAAGGTTTTCACATGAGAAGATCATGCTGGAAGCTGTGGGAGGCATAGAAAAGTCCCTGGAATTCTGGAAGAAGTTGGCCAGGCATCTTTGATGGGCTGAGCAGCTTTGATCAACATGGTGGTCCTCCCTCACCCGCTATACTATTTTAATAATGTTCCCTTTGACATCCCCAGGGTTTTCTTCGGCAAGCTCAATACTTTGGTGGGCTGATTCATATGGGGATCTGGAAGACGAAGGATAGCGCTGGGCACCCTGTGCAAGGAATACGCAGAGGGAGAGGTGAAATTGCTGCATTTCGAATTATATCACCTAGCAGGACAAATGCAGTTCGTGGCTGGGTGGTTGTCTGATGAGGCCACGTTAGACACCTCACTACTACAGGTGGCAATGAGGCAATACATCAGGGAGGTGCTGTGGCTGGACAAGAAGAGGATTAGTATTGTTCCGTACATGCTAAGGCTAGATAGGAGAATATGGTTCAGGACCTCATTTGGTATCCCAGAGCCTTATTCTCCGAACATACCCCTGGCCACAGTCTACGGGCAGGGACAGGGAGACTGTCATATCATCAGGTTTCATTGGGAAGATAGAGGGGTTATAGGCCTGGGAGATCTGTTCAGGGAAGGAGTATTGCTGGAGTTTCGAGATCTGATGGAAGAACACGACGTATGCGCCAGCCAATTCCTGACGTACATAAGACGGATAAAGGAGACCAAGTCCAAATGGCAGTGATTACCGGAGGGCATCGAGGGCGATGACACTTTAACTCTAGTATTCGATCTGTCTGAACGAGGACAAGGGGTGTCCAGACTATTATGTGGAAATGCTGCAAAGATTACAGAAAGAGGAACTCAAAGTGAAATCTAAGTGGGAAGAAGAAGTGAGTAGGGAACGTACAGAGGTGGAGTGGGCCACTGCAATGTTATATACCAAGAGAGCGTCAAGGAACGCCAGGTTCAAGATAATCCAAGTATATGTGCTCCACAGGGCATACATGACACCAGACAAGGTAACTAGGTTCGCAGGGGTGACTCCTCATTGCTGATATGCAGAGGGAAGAGCGGACTTGATACACGTTTCGGGGGTGTCCAGTGATACAGCGGTTCTGGTCGGTGACTGCATCACGGTTGGAAAAGGGAGGGATTGTCAAACAGGCTTGCTTTCTCCGGGTGTTCTTTTGACGTCGTAGAGCCACACACGTCACCAAGATGATAGACCTGGCCTGCATATGATCAAAGCATAGGATTGAAATGTCGTGGTAGTTGCCAGATGGCTCGCAGGTGGAATACTGGCGGAATGACTTCAAACAATGGTGTATGGTGGAGACAACAGTGTGGTATGACGCAGTGGATAGAAGGATGAGTGAGGGGAGTGACAACATCATGGCCTGGAGCCCGCCGGTGCAAACAATGTTCTCCCCTTCGGATGACATGCTCCCTCGATGTAATGATAAACAAATGTGGGGTGTAACGAATCTAGCAATGTCGTCACTACGTCCCTAATGGGAAGCATCTCTTATGTGGCATGGGAAAGGCAGAAGCAACTTGACTGTGACCCTGGGGATGGCTATCTGTGGGAGGACCACGTGAGGGAGGACTAACTCCAGGGAGGTAGGCCACAAGCACTTGTCTCGTATTGGGATTTTGTTTTCCAGGGAATCGTTTCACTACAGGTTGCTGGGTTTAAAAGGTGAGCACATTTTATACTTTGAGAACATACTTATTGGAATTCCTCTCTTAAGGTATTTTGCTGGTGTTCATTACTTTTTTTAAAAGTCCAATACTATTTTGAACTACATTTGTATATTTCACTTTAAGATATACGTTCACTTACTGTGTGTATATTCATGGGTGCCGGCTTTTGATTTTCGCTATGAGGGCAAAAGTACCTGGGCATATGTAATTCTTGCAGCCAGTCATTTTATTCTCTTTTCTGTTCTGCTTAAATGCGGTTAATTGGGGTTGTTCGATGGTTCACAATAGTCACCAAGAGACCAGCCATAAAACAAGGGGCTTGTAGCATGCTGCTAAACCAAAGCATGTGATCCTTGGCAAATAATTGAATCTAACTGTGCATTGCCTAAAATGCCGAAGGCCACGGCTACTGGTCTGGTAGTGTTCCAAAATAAAACAGTGGGCATGGCCGAAGGCCATGACCAGTGGGGCCGAAAAAAATGTATGGAATAACAAAACCCTTGAAATTCAATAAAAAAAATGTTGCAAAGCCTTTTGCAAAGCACAAGAGGACATATTTATTAGAAGAGAAGGGATTCACAACGCAATAGAAGATGGCATTATGGGGGATATGGTATAATAGGGGAGATCAATGGGAACGTGCCGAGTTAAGCCGGTCCTGAATTCCCCAATGCGTTGAATTTCAGGGGGTTTGTTGCGATAATGTTTTTACTTTAACTGATCATTAACTAAAGTTTTTTCATTGAGCATATATATGGGATACATTACTCACCGTAATTGTATTTCTGATGCTTGATGCTTGCTTAGATTTACATGCTATGCTGTGCATAGGCCGACATCTAGCGGAAGCTGCAGAGTATTACAGTTGTTGTTTCCGAAACTCAAAAAGGGACGTCGACAGGGTGTGCCAATAACACTATCCCTAGTGTGACGTCCACTGTACCCATGATCCTTCACGCGTCGAGGTCCCTCAGATTGTTATTTTTCTGACATGAGGTAGCATGAAGTGTAGCGCGAGTACAGTTGTATCCAAGCAGATACGTATCAGACAAGCGCATAAGCAGCCATGCGCCTTCTCTCCAAGGGCAGGAAGGGTGGGCGCATGTGAATCTAAGCAGATACAAACATCAGAAATACGATTACGGTGAGTAATGTATCCTTATGAGTCTTGTGGAATCTGCTTAGATCACATGCTGTGCATAGATTAGCAAGCAGTGTTAGAAGAAGGTGGTGGGATGTGAGAAGGTTCATGGGCAAACAGATGTCTTAGAACCGCTTGTCCCACCTGTGTATCTGTCTTGGAATGAGTGTCAATGCAGTAATGCTGACTGAAAGTGTGTATCGAGCTCCATGTAGCTGCTTTGTAAATGCTGGTTAAAGGAATATTTGCAATGAAAAGCAGAGTGGCTCCTGTGCTCCTTGTGGAGTGAGCTCTGGGCAGAAAAGGCAGTGTCTTGTTTGATAGGTAATAGCACAATTGTATACATCTGACTATCCACCTGGAGATGGCATTCTTTGAAATGCGGTCACCTTCTCTGCCTGGTGCTATGGAGACAAACAGTTGATCTGTTTTTCTTAGCGCTATGGTCTTGTCTACATAGTAGAGGAACGCCCTCCTCACATCTAGTGTGTGGAGTTTTACCTCAGCTGAGCTGGTGGGTTCCTGAAAGAAAGCCGGTAGCTCAATAGATTGGTTTACGTGAAATTTAGAGATGAATTTAGGGGAGAACCTAGGGTGAGTACGGAAAAACAGCTTGTCTTTGTGTACAACATAGAAAGGGTCCTGCACTGACAATGTATTTCACTAACTCTTCTTATGGAAGTGATAGCCACTAAGAAGGCAGTTTTGTAAGGCAGGTGTTTAAGACTAGACTTTTGCATTTGCTCGAAAGGGGGTCATATGAGCTTAGCAAGTACAACAATGAGATCCCATCCTGGCGGCGGGTTTGAAATTGGAGGGTGTAGTCTCTTTACTTCTTCCATGAATACTTTGATGACAGGTACCTTTCACCATGAGACCTTATTGTGGGAAGTGGTATAGGCTGACAAAGCCACCAGGTGGGCCTTTAAGGTATTGAATACTAACCCTGCATCTAGCACATGGAACACATAAGTTAGAATGTGGGAAGGAGTACATTCTATAGGGTTAATTTGTTAAGACTGGCACCAAATTAGAAATCTCCTCCACTTGTCAAAGTAACAGTGCCTAGTGTTAGGCTTTCTTGATTCCTTCAATATATCCATACATCTCTGTGGCAGATTAAGATGTCTAAACTCTGGCTTTAGGAGCCATGCTGCCAAGTTCATTGAGTGAGGTTGAGGGTGTTTGATGGGATCGCACATCACCAGATTAAGCAGATGTGGATACCAGGCTTGTCTTGCCCACATAGGAGCAACTAGGTTGAGCGTCAGTTGTTCCTATGGATCTTGTTCACCACCTTCCTCATTAGAGGTGTTGGGGTAAAAGCGTAAGCATATTTCCCTGACGAGTTCATCCATAGGGCGTTCCCCTTGGAGCCTGGCTGGGGGATCCTGGACGCGAGGTCTGGGCATTGATTGTTTTCATTTGTAGCGAACAAGTCTATTGTGGGCAAACCATGTTGAGAGAAGAGGTGTGCAACGACCCCTGGGTGTAATTGCCACTTGTGTTCTTCTGGTAGGGGATCTCTGCTCAATGAGTCTGCGAGAGAGTTGAGGTCCCCTGGAACGTCCTGTGATGATAGGAATATTTTCTGTTTGAGTGCCCATTTCCAAATTTGTTGCGCAAGCCTGGACAGATTTGGAGAATGTGTGCCTCCCTATTTGTTGATCTAAAACATCGCTGTAGTGCTGTCTGTCCGGACTTGCATAGAGCTTTGAATACTGCCAGAAGTTCTAGTAGATTGATGTGGTTTTGTGCTGCCGCATGAGACCACAGACCCTGAAATGTGTGGTGAAGGTAATGAGCCCACCACCCAGCAAGTGTGGCGTCCATCGTGACAATCGCTTGTACTTCTGGATCGTAGAAGGGTTTCCCTTTCTCTTGTCCACCAGCGAAGATTTTGTACTAGTATTGGTGAAACGAACACTAGATCGTCCCACTGACCACCCGCCTGAGACCACTGTTTCGCCAACCACTCCTGTATGGGTTGCATGTGCAGGCGTGTGTGAGGTACCAGGTAAATGCAAGATGCCATCATGCATAGCAAATGCACTGCTTTGCGCACCCTTATCTGGCAGCCTGCCCGATAATGTGGTATTTGCAGTAACATGTTTTTGACTCTTTCCTCTGACGGAAAGACCAACCCCTCTTGTGTGTTTATGACTGCTCCTAGGAACTGCTTGGTTGTGCTTGGCACTAGGCTTTATTTTTTCTCCTTGATGGAAAAGCCCAATTGGAAGAGTAAATTGATAGTTCTCTGAATGTTCTGCCTGCAAATAAGGGAGACTCCCCTGTAATCAGCCAGTCATCCAGGTAAGGGTACACTGGGATTGCCTCCCTGCGCAGGTGTGCTGCCACCATCGCCAGTACCTTTGTGAATACCCTTGGAGCAGATGCTATTCTGAAGGGTAGCACTTTGAATTGGTAGTGCTGGTTCGCTATCTTGAAACGCAAGAATCTTCTCTGCGCTGGGAACATTAAAATATGAAAATAGGCATCTTTCATATCCAGTGTTGCCATGTAATCCCCCTTTTTTAGTAGAGGGATTACCTCTTGTAGCGTAGTCATGTAGAACTTTTGTGGCTTGATATATTTGTCTGCGGGACACAAATCTAATACTGGGTGTATTGTTAGATCTTTCTTTGGCCCAAGGAAGTAAGTTAAATAAATAAACTTGTTTACCTAGTTGGCCGGGACGACTTCGATGGCGTCCTTTAGTAGAAGCGTGGGGATGTCCTCCAGTAGGATGCGCTGGTGTTCCTTGGAATGGGTCTTTTGTCGTGGGGGGTGGTTCTGCGGTTGCTCGAGTTCTATACAATATCCGCCTGTTACGGTGGACACCACCCATCTGTCTGTGGTGATTTCCTCCCATGCGTGGGTGAAGCAGGATATGCGCCCTCCTACTGGAGAGGCATGGGAGGGCACCTGGAGCGGACAGTCACTGCTTTTGAGGTGGGGTGCCACCTCGGAAGGAATGGCCCCTACTGCGACCGCAGGATCTGCGCGCTCCTCTAGGGTAATTCTGGGAGGACTGACCCTGATTGTTTCCCCATGCAGTACCTTGGCTCTGGATATAGGTGGAACCCCTCTGTGAATTTTGGCAGTGTGAGCGATGAAAATTCCTCTGGCCAGTAGGTTTATTGGTCAGTTGGCACAATGACTTAAGAGTATTGTATTCTTCTTTGGCCGTCTTTGGGGCGTCCTCGACCGCTTTGCCAAAGAACACATTGGGCTCAACAGGCATGTTAATAAGGGTAGCTTGCATCTCTGGTTTAAACCCGATTGGCGCAACCAAGCGTGACGCTTGAGAATAGCCCCTTCTGCTATTATCCTGCCAGCGATATCCGCGGCGTCAAGATTGGTTTTTAATAAGCAGCTTGACACTGCCCTGCCTTCTGCAGCCACCCGGGCAAGCTGAGACTTAAGTTGTTCCGGGGCCGATGATAGTAAGCCAGAGACCTCATTCCATTTGTGGCAGTTATAGCTGGCCAACAGGGTAGAATTGTTAGCAATTCTTGTCTGGAATGCCGTAGAGGAGACCACGTTTCTGCCCATCGTGTAAAGTCTCTTGCTTTCCTTGTCAGGCGGGGCCTCAGAGGAAGCTAGGGGAGTCCCAGCCCTTTTTCTGGTTGTAGTGACAACCAATGAATCAGGTTTCTGTTGCCCTCTGATATACAGCGGGTCAGAAGGGGCAGGTCTAAATAGTTTCTCTATGCAGGGGTTCACTGCCTGCGTAAGGTTAGGGATCTCCAGCGATGGCTGTATTTTTTTCACTGAATGGACTTGAGGAGAGGGGTAAACTGTGTAGCAGCTTTCTTATCTCCTAAGATTTATTCTACAAAATCTTTATCCTGTTGTTCTTCCTGAGTAGCTATCTGAAAAAGCACTGCCGCCTTCACGAGCACTTCATTAAGCAGGAGTTGATTGTCAATGGGTGAGTCCATGACCGGGGGGTCCTGATCAACAGGTGAGTCCATGACATACATATTTGTCTCGAGATCGACCTCAGGTTCCTCATCATCCCCGTAATAAGGGTCTGCTGCATCATCCCCATAATAAGGGTCAGCTGCCTCTTGAATAGAGAGGTCTTCATGATCGGAGTCTGGGTCATAGAGAGCAATGACTGTGCCTTGCACTGGATTCCTGGGGCCAGACCTCTTAGTAGGGGGTTGAGCAGAGATTTGTGACCCAGAGGGTGCGGTAGTGGCGGGGGAAGGAGGAGGGTGGAGTGGAAGCTCTTGAAATAGGCAGGGACTTTTTGATAGAAGTTGGCCATGAAGGACATCCTCCTCATGACCCTGTCTATATCCTCAGCCGATCATTGTTTGGAACTAGGGATGACCAATGTTTGAGAAGTGAGCCCTAAATCTTCATTTGAGAAAGGAAGGAAGGTAGAAGGAGGAGCCTTCTTAGGGTGGAAGACAAAGAATCATGGGATACAGGTTCTTTACTCTTTTGAGAAGGCCTAACATCCTGAGATTTCTCCCTATGAGATTTCTCCCTAGGAGGGATCTTAGAAGACTTTTTCTTGGACTCCCTCCCTCTCTCCTGGCCCCCCGAAGCGTGTTTCCCCGACTGCATGGGGTCTTGTACCTGAATTGACGCAGAATGTCGAATTTCGGGTGCGGGCTGAACCGGAGCCTCGTCAGCGGACGATCATCCCCCAGTGGGAGTTTTTAGCACGTCTGTACCGTCCTTCAACGGCCTGGGCCTGTCATTTGGCAATCTCGACCGAGAGTGCCCAGAGGACAGAGATTTGACGGACCTCTCCCTAGACGTTGTGTGCTGCCGTTTGCTCGCCACGTGTGTCGAGTCTCGGCCGTGGGTTGTGTGTTTAGTGGAGGATGAAGTAATAGTGCTTCCGCCTGCCGGGTGTTGTCCCCATAACAAGGCCGCCGGCCTGTCTTCTGGGGTCAGGTGCCTGCGCTTGGGTAACCGGAGTAACCCTGTCGTCTTCGCCGTCGGATACCGCAACGTTGCTGCCGTCGCTGAAGGAACCCTCTACTTCCATAGCCTCCAGCTGCCTGGCCTAGTGGGCCCAGCGTTTAGTAAATCAGTCCTTTAAAGTCTTGGGCTTGAAGAGTTTGCACGCTCGACAAGAACCATCGACGTGGTCTCGTGGGAGACACAGGTTACACACAAGGTGTTTATCGACCCACAGAAATTTCCTATTGCACTTGGGGCAAAATTTAAAGGGGGTCTTGTCCATAACGAAAGGACACGGCAGCTAGGCGAATGTAGTGCAAGAAAAGGGGCATATACATTCTAAAATGACCTCCCCCATTCCCCCCTACTGCGCGGGGCAAAGCCTGTAGCGGCCTTCCAAGGCCGAAACTGATCCATTGCAGGAGTCTTTCGACGGTCATTTTTCTTGTCATTAACTGGCGTCTGTTGTTTCGATAGTCAGTGATATAAAGGATAAACCCGCGCAAGTAAAGGGCGTGCTTTTTTCTACTGTTTCGCTGTGCTGCTCTGACCTGCTGTGTCTCCTGTGTCTCCTGCTAAGAGCCTGTTGTGTGTTTCTTGCAAGCACGTTGCATAGAACGTGGCTTTGCCCGTGTGATCTGGACTCTTCTTAATTACCAAGTGCAGCTGCTGTGATTCCGAGGACTCCAGGAAAATAAGGGAAATAAGGCACTGTTGCCTTAAAAGCTACGACCTGTGTAGCTCCGCCCACCCAGGATCCAAAGAGTATTTAACTCCAATACAGCCGCCCTTGCGGCGTGAAGCCCGCACTAGTGAAGGGCGTGCTTTTTTCTACTGTTGGCTGCTTGCTGTGGGCTGGACGCTTGACGGCAGACCTCTATTGTTGTACTCAGGTTTTCCAGATACGTGGACTGCGTGAAAGGTGCCATCCCAGCCCAAGGGGCTCTGGAGGCTTGGATTGAACGTGGCGAACCCCCAGAGTGGGGGTAAGTTTCGTGTTCTGCCATTTGGTGAGCTGGTCTTTTTTATTTTTTCATTTTGGGCACTTCATATTGTGTGGGAGCCCTAAATAGATTTTGAGAGTTTTTAATGCTCAACAGGCTTGGGCGTGGTCTGCTCTTTACTCTGTTCCTGGGTTTTGTGACTGAAGTGTACCAGTAAGTCTAAAGGGGACTTTAATTTTGTCAATCCTGCTCCTAACGGAAAAGAGTCACTGGGAGTCGCTGCCTATTCGGCGACCCTGAGGTAGTGGTGACTGCGGGACTTAGTCCTTTGAGCAACGCTTCGGGTGGCCTTAATTGTCTCTGCCATTTGTTATCGGAGCGGTGTGTTGATACTTACTGCTTCTCTGTATTTGGGTATTTGGTGGGTAAAGATTTTACCACCAGCTCTAAGTTCATACTTGGAGCTTGTAATCAATATCCATTCTTGAGGGCTGTGGAGAAAGGGGCTGCAATATATGATTTACGCAGCTCAGTCCAAGGTCCACAAACTAGTCGGGAAAATCAGTCCAAGACTACAGTAGTCTCAAAGAAGTCCCAGTGCTCTGAGAAGGGGGGTACACGTTTCTTTAAACCCTATAAGACAGGAGGAGGCATTTTTATCCCCACCCCGCCAAGTATTTATCCTACTGATAATCAATCCCCGACAGGTTCTGGGTTCCAAAAAGACTCTGCAGAATCGAGTTTTAAAGGGACTGAATCAACCCTGTTAAATCATCCTATTCGAGCCCTCTTCCAAGGCAATTTGGACTATACCCCAAGGGCAACTACAATGAAAAAGGTGATTTCAAACCATCCTGCAAAATCAATAGACTTACCTATGAATTCTACTGTGAACGTCCGATCTACTGAAGAAGAGGCCCGAGTGGACTCTGGGGACACTCAGGTGCAGTCACTCATTGATCTCATCGAGCCAAGGGACGAAGACCTCTTGGAAGTAGAAGTGGCGGAAGCAGTGAATGAGCCCCTTGAACAAAACACAGCAGAGGTTGATCAAGAGCGAGCTTGCAGCGAAGAACCTACTGCAAATAACGCCATTAATCTTCCGATAATTCCACAAAAAAATCCCTCCGGGGATCAAGCTAATACATCCCAGGAACTGGCACCCCCAACAATAATGGCCTTAAATTTTGTTTTGACATCATTGGTAAAAGTGTTTGAAAATCTAAAGATGGAAGTTCAGCAACTTACAGGCATTTTATTGGAGGTAACTAAAGAAATGGAGATAAATGAATCAACTATGACTGCTCGAAAATCGGCAATTAATGAGTCAATGGGGGTATCTGTGAAGGTTCTGCAAAAAGAAGTCAGGGATCAATCAGTAAAAATGGATCATGTGACGGCTGTTTGTGCAGACCTATTGAAGATGTCGTTGACCATTTCAGAGAAACTTGAGCTCATCAATAGAAGATTGGAGATCCAAGAGAAAGGCCCCCACCCAAAATTCAAACCTAGAACCTTTTCTACAAGATACTCCATTTTCAGAGTCAGTAATGGAGGAGTTCTTGAGGATGGCTCTAGTGGTGGATAATGACCTTTTGCAAGTTGAGCAGGAGCAGCCGATTAATATATCCTCAGGAGCTTCTGACCGTGTGGCTTCTGGGAGAAAGAAAGTGAATGGAAGAACGAAAAGGAAAAGAAAAAGGCAGGCAAGAGTAACATCTGAAGCTCCAACTCAGGCAATTATTCAAGGGGAGAGCAAAGAGAAGCACAAGTCATCAGAGTCAAACCAATTCTTTAAGAAGTTAAAAGAAGGTATGAAACGGGATGAATCCAAACAGAAGGAAATGCCACCAAAAATGGGTCAAGGAAAAAAGTTAAAGAAGTCGGTTATTTCAAAAAGCCAACAAAATCTGGACTTGGTAGAAAAAAGTAAATCTGTGGAAAAACTAACTATGGGGAGTCAAATGGAAACAAATCGAGCTACCAAAGAAAATTGCTCCAATATTTCTTTTGGCAAAAGGTAAAAGTAAGTCCATCAAGTCCTCAGTAAAAATTGCTCCAATTTTCTTGAAAAAAGCTAAAAGTGATGCCCCAATATACTCTGAGGGATTTAAGGGTTCGAACAATGAAGGGGAAATAGTAATTACGGGTCTAGCCATAAATTCAGAGGGCAGAGGGCTCCCAGTCAAAAACTTAGAAACTCAGTCCCTTGTTAGTCAGGGGGTGTCAAATTCTGCAAAGGATAACGGAAGTAACCCCTTGGAAGGAGTGTCAAAGACTACCAATGAGGCAAGAAGATCTCTAGGTGCCTCAAACTCTGCTAATCAATTAAAGGAACATAGAATCTTTCTCTCGAGAAAACATCCCATTGCCCAAAACTCCATGCCATTAAATCGATCTACAATCCTGCAGGCAATGAAGACGATTCCCGCCTTAAAATATTTTACTTCAGCCGACATTGAGGTGGTGAGTTTTCCTCTTAGGTCTGACACTAACACTGCAGAGGTTACCCTGAAATCAAGAATGGGTGTGGATTTAATCTTGAGGGAGATTTTGGCTTGGGACCAGAGAGGTTTGATGGTCTCTCAGATATGTCCAACTCCAACAATTTCGAACCAAAGGTGCTCAGAGAACTTAATACAGGATACAGATTTTAACAACAAAGAGAGAAATCTTTCAAATCCAATAAATATGTGGGAAATTGTTCCATAGATAATCTCTCAGGTTTTCCTGAAAATAGCCATATCCCAACAGAGACTCTAGGGAATAAATAAATTAATTTACTATCATGGAACACCAGAGGGTACGCATCTTTCTCCCAGGAACTAAGGAAACCTCAAATATTTCAGTTATCTGATTTAAGATTTTTTCAAGAGATTTGGTTAACAGTTTCAGTGGGGGTTGATGATTTCTCTATTTTTCAGCAACTAGCTCGAGGATCAGAAGGGGGAAGACCTACGGCGGGATTGCTTGTAGCCTGTAGCAATGAGATCTTTGAGTCTTCGAAAATTGTGTTGAATGTCAGTGAAGGCATTCTTGTCGTGAGAGCCACAAGGAGAGGTGTTAACAAGGGAAAATCATGGCTCATTGTGTACTGGAATCCCAATGCAATCTCTCTGTCAGAGTTTTTGCTTAACCTCTCAGATGGCCTGTTAGAAGGTTCTCTCCAATTTCCCTTGGATGATCTCATTATTGCATGGGATTTAAACTCCCAATATATCTCCACAAAGGACCCAATTTCGGGTAGATGTCGTCAGATTACCACAAACGGTAAAATTTGGGTAGACTTTATGCATGAATGGGGCCTTGAAATGTTTAATGGGAGCATTGTGGGGGATATCCCAAAAGCCCTGTCGTGGCGTAGAGGATCCGCCTTTTCAACTATCGATATCTTTTTGCCTTGAAATGTATTTTTGAATCATGCTCAAGTTTTCAAGTGGGCGATGGGAACAGTGATGATCATTTAATATTAGGAGCAGTCCTGCCATTTGAAGGGGTTCAGGATGCATTGTTTTATGATCTTGTGCTCACTACGAATAGAGCAGGTAATGTTGTAAGGTCTTTTCACAGGGGGGGGTTTAAATTGTGAATTTAGGGTTCTGGTGCATTAACTTTCAGACCAAGAACTCTTAAACCTTTGTAGCCCAGGTGAATTCTCTCTTTTTCTTTCTAACTTGGCATCTGCTGATTCCGTTTTCCAGAACACACATAGGATTCACAAACTGTTACGCTCACCTGACTCCCACGGAGGCGCTGGCCTGGTTCGCGCTGCTGTGACCTCTTCTAAGGTGATGCGCAGGGTTCGGAAGACGGACTGGACCGGGCCCCCAAATCTGGCTTGTCTGGCTCGCAGAAGTATCCTTCTTAGGGTCTGGAAGGACGAGCTCTCCATCCTGCTTCTGATGCAGGGGCGCATTGGTATCCAGTTACTTCACTGGATTTTCGGATTGGTGAGAACCAAACTTGCTTGGCTTCCAGGGAAGTTTTTTGATAAGAGGTTCCCCTTGTGTCCATGCATTAATGTACTAATGCTAGTGTCTTTTTCCCCATAGGGGCCGGGGTACGGAATGCCGGGGAACAGGCACCGACCCGAGATGAGAGGTGAAATCCTTGTAGAAATCAGGTAAGTCTTTAATGAGCGTTTTTTTGGTAATGTCTTTTCATTCGCTCATTAACGCTGATGTCTCTTTTTCCCCTTAGGGGCCGGAGTCCGGAAATGCCAGGATGCGGCGCGGACCCGAAATGAAGAGGGAATGAATCAACAGGTAAGTCTTAACATGGAGATTTAGCTTTCCTTATTCCCTTCTCTCTCTCACCTTTTGTTCTGGTCTTTTTCACCCTAGGCGCTGGGGCGTGACTGCGAATCCGGATGATCGCTGCTGAACATGGAGGCGCCCTGTAAAGGTGAGTGGAATGCGGCGCTGCAGCGATCGACGCGATGAGCTTTTAAATTAAAGTCTTCCTTTTCAGGATTGTCGGCGAGATGTCTCCGGGATGCAGATTTAGCAGGTAAGGACTTTTCCTTCTTCTGTTCTCTTCTTCTCTTCCTTTGCAGGTGATCCAGGATGCTGGCAGGCGTGGCAGAAGTCAGGATGCAGGAGCAGACACGGTGAGCGTCCAGCTGCTAGATGCAGAACAACGCGAAGCACGTGTGGCTGTTCGGGTGGGGTTTAAATAGCCTTGGAAGAAGTTCCAGGTATGTATCCTTCCTCTAAATCAGGTATGTATCCTTCCCCGACCACGCCCGGATGGTAAATTAGTCCCACAGGTAAAGTAGTTCCTTTTAGGCCTCAAGGAGGCCGGGATCCTGCAGCATGGTCTGCATCAGGTAAGTGCACCAAAGCATTCCCATAATGAGGCTGGCGCCTATGGCGCCAGGACTGATGTCTTTTATGAGCCTGGCGCCGTAGGCGCCAGGACAGTGTCCAAAGGGCCCCTATATGGGGTTGCTGGGTCCTTCCTTGGGGACAGGATGTCCGCTTTCGGGGACGCCGGGCTTGAACCGGCTCCCCGGGAGCGGGCATCATGACAGCACTCCCCCCAAGGCCCCTCCCAAGGTTGTTCCCTCCGGGGGTTTTGGTTTGTCTGGGAAGAGTCGGTGGAATTTCCTGACTAATCGAGGTACATGCACATGGTCGCTGGGTTCCCACGACCTCTCCTGAGGTCCGTACCCCTTCCAATCAATTAGGTAGAACAGTTTTGACCTAAACATTTTTGAGTCTAAAATGTTCTTCACTTCGAATTCGGGCTCCCCATCTATTAGAATAGGTTCTGGAGGTTTGAGTAGTCGGGTTCCGGGTACCACTGGTTTCAGAAGTGACACATGAAAAACAGGGTGAATTCGCATACTAGCTGGTAAATCAAGTTTAACAGCCACGGGGTTAATTATTGCCGTAATAGAATAAGGTCCCAGATATTTTGGGTTAAAAGTTCGAGGCCCTTTGAGTGGTAAATGTCTGGTAGCTAACCACACTTGATCCCCAATCTGATACGGAGGTGCTTCACTCCGATGTAGATCAGCATTCTCCTTGTATTTTCTCTTGGCTTGTTGTAAATGCGTAGTTGCCTCTTTGAAGGCTTGGGTAATTGTAGAATGCAGATGTTCTACTGCAGGCATTCCGAGGTTCTGAGGTGAGTCAAGGTTTGAGGTTCGAGGGTGATGCCCAAACAAAGTATAAAAAAGACTGTGGCCAGTTCCAGAGTACCGAATTATTATATGCGTATTCGGCTATCCAAAGAATGTCTTTCCAGTTGCTTTCAGATTGCTGTAACATACACCGTAAGTACTGTTCAAGGGTCTGATTTATCCTCTCAGTCTGACCATTGGTCTGATGGTGGTGACTGGTTGATAATCTTACGTCGATCTGCGCCATTTGACAACATTTGCGCCAGAAGTGGGAAATGAATTGGCTTCCCCGGTCAGAGATTAGTATAGATGGGAATCCATGTAGCCGAACAATATTTTCGAGGAATTCTTTGGCTAGGACAGAAGCTGAAGGTAAACCTTTCAAAGGAATAAAGTGGGCCATTTTGGAAAACAAATCCACAATTACCAGAATAGTATTGTACCCCGAACAAGAAGGCAGGTCTGTAATAAAATCCATTGATAGGGTGTGCCAGGGTGCTGGTGGTATGTCTAGAGGTTGAAGGAGACCGGCTGGTCTTTTCTTTTGACTTTTATTTTGGGCGCAAACACCACAGGACATCACAAAAGATTTAACATCTTTTCGCCAAGAGGGCCACCAAAATTGTCGTTTCACCTTTTCCTCTGTCTTGGCAATACCGGGGTGTCCCTCTATTAATGTATCATGATAACCGGAAATAACTAGTTCGTGTAATTCCTTATGTGGCAGGAATAAGCGTCCTTGGAAATAAGGTAAACCATTATCTATGGTAAAGTCTGATCCCTTTTGTATCCATTCCTGTAAGATTGTAGGGTCCAGGAGTTGTTTCACTCTGGCTTGAATGTCTTCAAGCGTCTGTAACAAAGTCATGCCTAGAATCCTCTGTTTGGGAATTATTGGTACTGGTTCTGAGTTTGTATCAGATTCTCCCATTCCAATTCGGGATAAGGCATCTGCTTTGCCATTCTTGCAGCCAGGTCGATAGGTAATCACGAAATCAAATTCAGCGAAAAACAAAGCCCATCGAAGCTGCCATGATGACTGAGCCTTGGCGGTTTTCAAATACTGTAAATTCCGGTGATCAGTGATCACTGTGATGGTATGTCGAGCGCCAAGCAGATAATGCCGCCAGGCTTTAAAAGCGGACTTAATGGCTAACAGTTCTTTGTCCGTGATTGCATAATTAACCTCGGGTGCCGAGAATTTTCTGGACCAAAATGCTACGGGATGCAGTTGGTTGGTTTCGGGATCTCTTTGGGACAGGACAGCTCCCATGGCTAGGCTGGATGTGTCAGTCTCGACGACATAAGGGAGATCTGGACGCGGGTGTTTCAATATAGGTGCGGAGGTAAACTTAGCTTTTAAATCCTGAAAGGCCTGCTCGGCTTCTTCAGACCATTCAAAACGTTTATTTTTCCTCAAGAGTGCAGTAATGGGTTGTACCACGCGTGAAAATTCCGGGATAAACCTGCGATAGAAATTGGCAAAGCCGAGCATGCTTTGAACCCCTTTTACAGAGCTAGGTGATGGCCATTTGAGGATGGCATCCACTTTTCTTGAGTCCATTCGGACTCCTTTGGGTGTCAGGATGAAACCTAGAAACTCGACTTCTGTGGTATGGAAAACACATTTCTCCAATTTAGCAAATAGTTTGTGTTGGCGCAGTTTTTCAAGTACTGCCCTGACGTGTTTTCTGTGATCAGATTCCGAAGAGGAGTACACCAGAATGTCATCGATATATACGACAACCCAAACATCGATGAGTTCCCGAAGGACATCATTCATGAAGTATTGGAAGGCAGCCGGCGCGTTACACAATCCGAAAGGCATCACCTGGTACTCGAATAATCTGTATTTAGTACGGAAGGCAGTTTTCCATTCGTCGCCTTCTTTAACTCGTACCAGATGATAAGCCCCCCGGAGATCTAACTTGGTGTATATGCAAGCGTCCTTCACCTGGTCAAGGAGTTCAGGGATCAGAGGCAGAGGATAACGGTTTTTAACCGTTATCTGGTTCAATGCGCGGTAATCGATACAAGATCTAAGGTTGCCTTCTTTTTTGGGCACGAAGAACAAAGCCGAGGATGCCGGGGACTATGACGGGCGAATAAAACCATTAGCTAGGTATTGATCCAAATATTGTCTCAAATGCAGATTCTCAGGTTCGGTAAGGGCATAAATACTGCTACAAGGGGGTTGTGCACCGGGCACCAGATCGATTTGGCAATCGTACGATCTGTGAGGAGGTAACGTGTTGGCCTGTTCCTTTTGGAAGACGTCCTGAAAGTCTTGGTATTCCGGAGGTAGTTGCATGGAGGCAGAGGTTACAGATGCTAGATTAATCTTCAGGTTTTCTGGGTAGCAGGTTTGTGTACAATCCGGGAAGGTTATTCTCTTAGCTTGCCAATCAATTCGAGGATTATGTGTCTCTTACCATGGGATTCCAAGATAACCTGAAACTGTGGAGCCTTGATTACATCAAACACAACACCCTCCCGATGGCCGTCGGGACCAATAAGAGTCACCTCAGTAGTGGAATGTGTTACCGGTCCAGAGGCAATTTCAGTTCCATCGACTGTGGTGATGACATCTTTGCTGGTTTTAGGACGGAGAGGGAGGTTAATCCTAGAGACCAATTCACGATCCACATAGTTTCCAATAGCCCCACTATCGATGTATGCCTTTATTGCATGCAACCGCTTAGGCTGTTCTGGATCTACGAGAACCATTGGCACAATGAAATGCGAGGTCTGAGAGTTAGTTTTCAAGCTCGGCAAGCGGACCCCTACACTTGTCGGGCGGAGTTGTTTCCCGAAACAGAGTCTTCATGGTTTTTATCAGCGGCTCCTACCGCCTTTCGGGCGGTTTTGCCGGGCAATCTCGTAGAAAGTGTCCCGAATTCCCACAATAAAGACATAATTTTAACTGCCGCCTCCTTTCACGTTCCTTTTGAGTTAAGGGTCCTTTAACCCCTCCAATTTGCATAGGCTCAGAGACATCAACTCCCTTGGGATTAGCATGGGTCTTGACCAACACCCGGGTCTCAAACCTGGACCGATCTGCTTTTCTGTTTTGAAGTCTGTGATCCAATTGGACCACTAAGTCTATATACTCTGTGCATTCTTGGGGCGGATTTACAACTTGGGCCAAGACATCTTTAAGTTCTCCGCGAAGGCCTCGATAAAACAACGTGACTCTTTTATCCTCTGGCCATCCCGTTTCCACAATTAGTCTATTAAAGGTTGCAATATAGGATAGGAGGTCCTGATTGCCCTGTCGCAGGGATAGAAGTTCGTCATCCAGAGACTGCCCCTGAGAGTGTCGAGCAAATAACCTTTCCATGCTTGCTTGAAACCTTTGAAAATCACGGAGAATCGGGTCATCTTGAGTAACCAGTGGAACTGACCAATCGGCAGAGCAGCCGCTGAGATATGACAATACAAAGGCTACCTTGGTCTGATCATTAGGGAAGGCCCCAGGTCTGCATAGGAAGTGCTAACGACACTGATTCATGAATACGGCGAATCGTTTGGGGTCCCCAGCAAAGCGTTCGGGTGGGGCCAGCGGCATGTTTCCAGGTAGATTAATCTGCACAGGGTTACTGGAAACCACAGGAGCGGGGTTCCCTCCGGAACCGGGTAGAGGAGTTTGCCCAGCTTGACCTTGCAAAAGCTGTCTGGCCAGGTCATCAGTTCTTTCCTTTGATATTATTAATTCCCTCCTGAGGGCATTAGTCTCTTGACGAGCGGCATGTACTTTGGCCCGTAATTCCCCCAGTAATTGGGCCAACTGATCAGTCTCAGAACTTTCCATAGCACCTGGGTGGGAATTTGTAGGAAGGCTTCACGTTCTGTTACGCTCACCTGACTCCCACGGAGGCGCTGGCCTGGTTCGCGCTGCTGTGACCTCTTCTAAGGTGATGTGCAGGGTTCGGGAGACGGACTGGACCGGGCCCCCAAATCTGGCTTGTCTGGCTCGCAGAAGTATCCTTCTTAGGGTCTGGAAGGACGAGCTCTCCATCCTGCTTCTGATGCAGGGGCGCATTGGTATCCAGTTACTTCACTGGATTTTCGGATTGGTGAGAACCAAACTTGCTTGGCTTCCAGGGAAGTTTTTTGATAAGAGGTTCCCCTTGTGTCCATGCATTAATGTACTAATGCTAGTGTCTTTTTCCCCATAGGGGCCGGGGTACGGAATGCCGGGGAACAGGCACCGACCCGAGATGAGAGGTGAAATCCTTGTAGAAATCAGGTAAGTCTTTAATGAGTGTTTTTTTGGTAATGTCTTTTCATTCGCTCATTAACGCTGATGTCTCTTTTTCCCCTTAGGGGCCGGGGTCCGGAAATGCCAGGATGCGGCGCGGACCCGAAATGAAGAGGGAATGAATCAACAGGTAAGTCTTACCATGGAGATTTAGCTTTCCTTATTCCCTTCTCTCTCTCACCTTTTGTTCTGGTCTTTTTCTCCATAGGCGCTGGGGCGTGACTGCGAATCCGGATGATCGCTGCTGAACATGGAGGCGCCCTGTAAAGGTGAGTGGAATGCGGCGCTGCAGCGATCGACGCGATGAGCTTTTAAATTAAAGTCTTCCTTTTCAGGATTGTCGGCGAGATGTCTCCGGGATGCGGTTTTTAGCAGGTAAGGACTTTTCCTTCTTCTGTTCTCTTCTTCTCTTCCTTTGCAGGTGATCCAGGATGCTGGCAGGCGTGCAGAAGTCAGGATGCAGGAGCAGACACGGTGAGCGTCCAGCTGCTAAATGCAGAACAACGCGAAGCACGTGTGGCTGTTCGGGTGGGGTTTAAATAGCCTTGGAAGAAGTTCCAGGTATGTATCCTTCCTCCAATCAGGTATGTATCCTTCACCGACCAAGCCCGGATGGTAAATTAGTCCCACAGGTAAAGTAGTTCCTTTCAGGCCTCAAGGAGGCTGGGATCCTGCAGCATGGTCTGCATCAGGTAAGTGCACCCAAGCATTCCCAGAATGAGCCTGGCGCCTATGGCGCCAGGACTGATGTCTTTTATGAGGCTGGCGCCATAGGCGCCAGGACACTGTCCAAAGGGCCCCTATATGGGGTTGCTGGGTCCTTCCTTGGGGACTGGATGTCCGCTTTCGGGGACGCCGGGCTTGAACCAGCTCCCCGGGAGCGGGCATCATGACACAAACCCACTTTTAATTTAGAAATAAGTGAAAGGAAGAAGCTTCTTAGATCTCAAAGAGGGAAGTTAAAGAGAATGTGTACAGATTTGGTGCAGTTTAAGGAAGGTTTGAGAACCCTTAGTAATAACTACAGAAACTGGTATAGGGCGCACAGGTACCTTATGTGGCAACAGGATGGTGAGAGAATGTTATCAGCTCTATCGAGGGAAAACTCAAGGAACTTTTTGGCTTTGGTAGGGAAAAATGAGGTAAAATGTAGCCAAAAACAGGATGTGGTCATCCAAGAACAGGTTTGGTGTGAGCACTTTGCTAGGGTCTATGACTCTCCAAATGCTATAGTCAGGGATAGAAATACATCGATTAAGTGGTCCCTCAACTTCTCTGCTGCGGATCTGGAATTGCTGATAAGGAAATCATCAGTTTCCAGAGTTGTGGGTCCCAATGGGTTGAGCAACTCAATACTAAAAATGGATCCTCCCGTGTGGGCAAAGGCTCGAAAAAAACATTTTGATAACATTATTTTTCTGAAGCTTTTCCCTGTTTCTTGGAAGAATTCCATAGTGATTCCGATTTACAAAAAGGGGGATAGACTGGTAGCAATTAATTACCGGCCAATCTCCCTTTTAGATGCAGACAGCAAAATCTTTATAGGTCTCATTTTAGGGGAATTGGAAGCTTGGGCAAAAAACAAGGGGGTCATTCCAAAGCAGCAATCGGGCTTCAGAAAGGGTCTATCTACCTCTCTCAATGGGCTGGTTTTAAGCTGTCTGATTGCCCGTCTCTCCAAGGAGGGGGGATTCCCCTCTTTGGGGCTTGGTTAGACCTCTCCCAAGCCTTTGATACGATTGACAGGAATCTTCTATGGAAAAAATTGGACAACTGGGGTATTTCTCCTAGTTTATTGTCAAGCCTGAGAGAATTACACCACAAAAACTCCATGCAGGTGAGGCTATCTAGATCTGGTCTTCTGACAAACCCTATAAGGGTAGAGAGAGGGGTCCGCCAAGGATGCCTGTTAGCCCCGTTTCTGGTTATTTTATTTATGGCAGATCTGGCTGAGTGGTTGAGGGACATAGATTTAATATCACGGGCCTTGGTAAATACAAAAATCAATTGGCTGGCATACGCGGATGACGTGGTAGTCCTGGTCCATTACCAAGTAGTGATGCAGCGCCTTTTGTCCGCTCTAGAAAACTATGCAGGTAAAAATAACTTTACCATCAATCCAGCGAAGTCTAAGATTATAAGATTTAAACATCGAAGAAAGATAGTAAGACACTATGTCTGGAATCTGGACCAACTACCGATTGAGGTTGTCCCGGAACTAACCTATTTGGGAGCATCAGTTAGCTCTTTTCCAACAAAAGGCAGCTTGTTGCGCTCAAATGACATAAAAGTTGTAAAATTGGGAGCACAAATGAAATAAATCAGAACCCAATTTTGCAAATTCTCGATTCTCCCTTTGGTGAAATTTTATATAGGGAAAGTAATTCCGATAATCCTGTTTGGTCTGGACTACAACTTTGTAGCTATGGAACTTGAGTGGGACTTTTGGGAAGCTAAGTTATATAAACGCACACTAGGACTACCGGATTGGGTGCCAATAGTCTCTCTCCGTTATGAACTGGGTTTGCTGTCCCTCAGATCATGGCTACAACGGAAGTGGCTGACATTGTATAGATCAATTCTAGATGCCCCGAAGAATTGTCTATTTGAGGAAATTGCTGGAGAGTTGCATCAGGGTAAAAATGAGTTTCTGATTAAGTTCCAGCAAAGATGCTTGGAAATTTTAGAGAGAGCAGTCTGTGATTCAAACTTACTCCTTCAAAATCCAGATAGGGTAAAATATAAAGTGAAACAAAGGGACTGGTTAGACACTGTAGAGAGTTTGAGGAGAGCGAAATGATCTGCCTCTTTTACTGTGGTTGACAAGCCTCTATCTATGGTCCCCGCCTATCTGAAAAAACACCTGATTTATGTTTTGGTCTATCTCTCCTCAGATTTCAATTAAATCTACTTCCTACTCTGGAGATTTTGGCCACTAGAGACAAAGAAGGGAAAATAGAACCGTACTGTGACAAGTGTCATAATAAGGTTATGCAATCATCTAATCATTTATTATCAATCTGTCCGGGCACTTGGTCCATGAGGGAACATAGATTTGGCGGATTTGTTCATCAGCTTTCTTGGTTAAATTCTGGCGAGTTTTGGGGGAGACTATCCTCTTGTCATGAGTCTGCTCTCTCAATGGAACTCGTCAGAGCTCTAAGGGACTTGAATTTGATCAGGAACTGAGTCCTCTTTTTTAACTAAAGGAAATGAACAATAATTAGAGTCAAAATGGCCTGAGCCACTGCTCTGTTTTGTTTTCTCGTGGCTTTGTCTATTGGAACTGTTCCTATGTGTATCGATGATTTTTGGAGTTTGATTTCTCTGCTCTTTTTTTGACTTAGGCTCTTTTTTGCTTTCGTGCTGTTTTTTTCCCTCCTTTTAACGCCTTTTATTACCTATGTGTTCCATAATGTAACTTCAGTGATCGCGGTATATTTTCCTTTGTTCCTTTTGAGGCAGATTTTACTTAGTGACTTGTCTAAACTGTTTGAAGTGTGGCAATTTTATTTTTTGTATGTATTGTTTTGAAAGTGTTAAAGTCCAAAGTTGGCTATTGCACAATAAATTAAATAAATAAAGGATAATAAGAATAAACTATCAATAATTTGATAATAGTAAATGGCTATAAGCCAAAAGAGGAACTCTGCTATAAGCGTCCGTCTAGAATGGCGGAAAACAACTATCTGAGGGACCTCGATGCGTGAAGCATCATGGGTACAGTGGACGTCACACTAGGGATAGTATTACTGGCATGCCCTGTCATAGTCCCTTTTCGAGTTTCGAAAACAACAACTGTAATACTCTGCAGCTTCCACTAGATGTCAGCCTATACACAGCATAGCATGTGATCTAAGCAGATTCCACAAGCCTCAGACATATGGGATACATTACTCACAGTAATCGTATTTCTGATGCTTGTATCTGCTTAGATTCACATGCTGTGCATAGGCCAACATCTAGTCGAAGTTGCAGAGTATTACAGTTTGTTTTTCGAAACTCGAAAAGGGACGTCGAACTAGGGTGTGCCAGTAATACTATATCTAGTCTGACGTCCACTGTACCCATGATCCCTCACGCGTGTAGGACCCTCAGATTGTATTTTTTCTGACATGAGGTAGCATGAGGAGTAGCATGACTACAGAGTATCCGAGCAGATAGATAGATAAGACTACAAGCATCCATGCGCCTTCTCTCAGAGGGGAGGCAGGGCGGGCGCATGTGAATCTAAGCAGATACAAGCATCAGAAATACAATTACGGTGAGTAATGTATCGCTTCTGAAGCTTGTGGAATCTGCTTAGATCACATGCTGTGCATAGATTAGCGAGCAGTGTTAGAAGAAGGAGGTGGGATGTGAGAAGGGTCATGAGCGAACAAATGTCTTAGAACCGCTTGTCCCACTTGAGTTGAGTATATGTCTTGGAATTAGTGTCAATGCAGTAGTGCTGAGTAAAAGTGTGAATAGAGCTCCATGTAGCTGCTTTGCAAATGGTATCAAGAGGTACATTTGCAATGAAAGCCAGAGTGGCCCCAGTGCCTCTTGTAGAGTGGGCCCTTGGCGTAAAAGGAGTGTCTTATCTGAAAGGGAGTAACACAGCTGGATACATTTGACTATCCATTGAGAGATGGCACCTTTAGAGACGTGATCTCCTTCTCTGCCTGTAGCTATGGAGATGTACAGTTGGTCTGTCTTTCTTAGCGGTCTGGTCTTGTCTACGTAGTAGAGGACCGCTCTTCTCACAACTATTGTGAGTAGTTTCACCTCAGCAGAGCTCTTGGGTTCTTGGAAGAAGGCCGGTAGCTCAATGGACTAGTTAACATGGAATTTAGAAATTAACTTAGGTGAGAACCTAGGGGGAGTTCGAAGAACCAGTTTATCCTTATGTACAGTAAAAGAAGGATCCTGCACTGACAGAGCCAGATTTTCACTGACCCTTCTTATGGATGTAATGGCTACTAAGAAGGCAGTCTTATAAGTCAGGTGTTTGAGACCAGCTTCATGCATGGGTTCAAAGGGGGGGTCCCATGAGTTTAGCAAGCACCACATTAAGGTCCCATCCGGGTGGTGGGTTAGAAATTGGAGGGTGGAGTCTCTTTACCCCTTCCATAAAGGCTTTAACAACTGGCACTTTCCACCATGACACCTTGTTATGGGAGGTGGTGTAGGCTGACAGCGCCGCCAGGCGTACCTTGAGTGAATTAAATACCAACCCTGTGTCCAGCAGGTGGAGCATGTAGGTGACAATATTGGAAGGAATGCAATCAGTCGGGTTGATTTGCTTATTCTGGCACCAAATAACAAATGTTTTCCATTTATCAAAATAACAGTGCCTTGTGTTAGGTTTCCTAGATTCTTTTAAGATATCCATACATCTCTGTGGTAAATTGAGATGGCCAAACTCTATGACTTCAGGAGCCATGCTGCCAAGTTCATTGAGTTGGGTTGAGGATGCACTGTTTGTCCTTCGTGCAGGTTGTACCAGCATGGGAGTCTGATGGGGTCGCACACCGCCAGTTTGCGCAGGTGTGGGAACCACGGTTGTCTCGCCCACATAAGAGCAACTAGGATGAGCGTCATCGATTCCCTGTGTATCTTGTTGACCACCTTCCTCATCAGAGGGGTTGGTGGAAAAGCGTAGCCAAGCATCCATGACCAGTTCATCCATAGAGCGTTCCCCTTGGAGCCTGGCTGGGGGAACCTGGATGCGAAGTCTGGGCATTGTCTGTTTTCGCCTGTGGGCGAATAGGTCTATAGTGGGGAAACCCACTGAGGGAAGAGGTCTTCTACGACTTCTTTGTGTAGACGCCATTGGTGTTCTTCTGGAAGGGGATCTCTGCTCAAAGCTTCCGCTAGTGAATTGAGATCCCCTGGAACATGTTGAGACGACAGGTAAATGTTCCGTCTGAGTGCCCATATCCAAATTTTCTGGGCAAGCCTGGACAGATTTGGTGAACGAGTGCCCCCCTGTTTGTTTATGTAAAACATTGCCGTTGTGCTGTCTGTTAGGATCTGCACTGTTAGGTTCGATAGGTGGGGTTTGAACACTCGAAGCACTCTGAAGACTGCCAGGAGTTCTAGCAGGTTGATGTGATTCTGGGCCACTGTGTGAGACCAAAGGCCCTGAGCTGTGTGGTGAAGGAGGTGTGCTCCGCACCCTGACAGCGACGTGTCTGTTGTGACTATGGCCTGTATTTCCAGATCGTAAAAGGGTTTCCCCTTAGAAAGATTCTCTCTTGTCCACCAGCGAAGACTCTGTACTAGTGTTGGCGAAACGACCACTAGATGGCCCCACTGACCACTTGCCTGAGACCATTGTTTCGCCAACCATTCCTGCATGGGACGCATGCGCAGGCACGCGTGGGGAACCAGGTAAATGAATGATGCCATCATGCATAGTAAACACATCGCTTTGCGCACCCTTATCTGGCGACCGGACTGATATTGAGGAATTTGCAGTAACAGATTCCAAATTCTTTCCTCTGATGGAAAGGCCAACCCCTCCTTGGTGTTTAGGACAGCTCCTAGGAACTGTTTGGAGATGGTTGGCACCAGTCTTGATTTTTTCTCATTTATTGAGAATCCCAATTGGAAGAGGAGGTCGATCGTTCTTTGAATGTTGGTTCTGCAATTATGGGGGTTTCCCCTGTGATGAGCCAGTCGTCCAGGTAAGGGTACACTGGGATTGCCTCCCTGCGTAGGTGCGCCACCACCACCGCCAGTACCTTGGTGAATACCCTTGGCGCCGAGGCTATACCGAAGGGCAGCACCTTGAACTGGTAGTGCTAACTGTGCACCTTGAAGCGCAAGAATCTTCTGTGCGCTGGGAACATGGAAATATGAAAATAGCCATCTTTCGTGTCCAATGTTGCCATGTAATCTCCCTTTTTTAGTAGGGGGATTACTTCCTGGAGTGCAGTCATGCAAAATCTTTGAGGCTTGACAAACTTGTTTGCAGGGCATAAGTCTAATACTGGGCGCATGTTAGATCTTTTTTTGGCACAAGGAAGTAAGCTCAATAAATACCCTTGTTTACCTGGTCTCCAGGGACGAGTTCTATCGCGTCCTTTGCAAGAAGAATGACAACCTCCTCGAGGAGGATTCTTTGGTGCTCCAAGGAGTGTATCATTTGTCTTGGAGGATGGTCGCGGGGGCGTTCCAATAGTTCAATACAGTATCCCGTGGACACTGTGGACAGCACCCATCTGTCTGAAGTGATCCCTTCCCATGCGTGGGTGAAGTTGGAAATGCGCCCACCGAGTGGGGATGCATTGGAAAGGGACCCGGAGTGGAGCTTCACTGTTTGTTGGGAGGCGTAGCGCCTCTACCTGGGCTGCCTCTCCCTCTACTACGGCCCCTCTTTTGACCTCTGGCGAAGCCCTGGGTAGCCTGTTTGTTGCCGCCCCATGATGTTCCCTGGTTCTGAAAGTAATGGGACCCTCTCTGGGAATTTTGGCCACGAGAGCGACGAAAATTATTATTTTGCCGCTGGTTTGTGGGTTTATTAGTTAGTTGGCCAAGGGACTTTAAGGTGTCATATTCGTTCTTGACCGTTTTTAGCACTTCCTCCACTGCTTTCTCAAACAGGAGGTCTGGTTCCACTGGCATGTCAATGAGGGTGGCTTGTGTCTCGGGTTTAACCCCCGATTGCCTCAGCCAAACGTGTCTTTTAATTACTGCGCTTTCCTCTAGCAGCCTCCCTGCATTGTCAGCTGCATCAAAGTTAGCCTTTAGAATGCATCCGGACCCTGATTTTCCTTCCGACGCAATCTGGGCCAACTGGCTCTTAAGAGGTTCCAGTGCCAAGCCAATGAGGGCAGCTACCTGTTCCCATTTTTGGCAGTTGTAGCTTGCCAGCAGAGTGGTTGTGTTTGCAATGCGTGCTTGGTATGCAGGGGTGGACGCCACCTTTCTTCCTAGCCCATATATTCTCTTGCTCTCCTTGTCCGGGGGAGCTTTTGAGGATGCTAGTGGTGTTCCCGCCATCTTCCTGGTGGTTGTAACCACTAATGAGTCGGGTTTTAGCTGAAGCCTTATGTAAAGTGGGTCAGAGGGAGCGGCCCTCAATAACTTTTCTATTTGTGAGTTAACTGCCCGGGTAAGATTAGGAGTGAGTAGAGAAGGATAGATTCTGCGTTGAATAGACTTTAGAATCGGGATGGCCTGTGCAATGGATCTTTTATCCCCTAGAATTTGCTCCGCAAAATCCCTCTCTTCTTGGGCCCCTCGAGTGTGAATTTGGAAATGGGCTGCAGCTTTATCTAAAACTTCGTTGAGCAAGGGCTGGTTGTCTACAGGTGAGTCATTCACCGGGGGGTCTTTAGGAATAGGTGAGTCGAGACTATAGGCCTCCGCCTCGTCTTCCTCCTCCTCTTCCTGGTCCTCATCGTCTCCATAATAATTGACCCCGGTCTGGTCGTCTAATATTTGAACTTCTGGATCCTCACCATACTGCTGGTAAGGTTCAACATAGAGAGGGTCTGAAATCAGCCCCTGAACTGGAGTCTCAGAGTGTAGTCTCTTAGTAGGGGGTTGAGGGTCTTTGGATCCCAGAGGGGCAGAGGTTGCAGAAGTATTTTGATAACTAAGGAAGTAATTTGGGTCTTTCTCGTAGAAATCTGCTAGAAAAGACATCCTCCTCATTACTGTCAATGTCCTTCGAGTACCATTCCTTGGAACTGGGATTAACCATTGCCTGCTGAGGTTACCTCTCTAATCCCATATCCTGTGGGGTGGGAGTGACAATCTTTGGCCTAGTGACAGGGTCAGGGGCCTTGGACTTTTCTGGCTATTTCTCCTTCTGAACCTGGTGTTCAGAGGCTCTCTTCTGTTGTTTCTCCCCCTTCCCATGTGTAGAGGAATGCTTTCCTGACCCCTTGGATTTTTCAGAATCTTTTGACGCCTGGCGTCGAGATTCGGAGGAAGGATCACGAGATTCGTAAGTCTTAGAAGAGGGACGTTGAATCTCGGACGCAGACGTAACGTGCTGCCTGGGGGTAGAGGTCAGATTCGTCATCTGACGACCCTACCTCTGTGACTTTAGGTAATGTGGCACTCTTAGAAATCGTAGTCGGTTGCTCTGTGGCATGAGGCGACCGAGACCTCGAACGCCCAGAGGACACCGATTCTGCGGGACGCTCTCTTTGTGCCTTCTTCTGCCGATCACTCGACACGCGTGTCGAAACTCGGGTGGGGTTAGTGTGTTTAGATGAAGATGTTTGGGTAGTGCTTTTGCCGCCGAGTGTAGTGCCCATAACTGACCCGCGGGACAGTCCTCCGAGGTCGGGGGCATCTCGCTTGGGTGCCTAACGACACCCCTGTGCCCTCACTGTCCGTAACGGAGGCGTTGCTGCCATCACTGAAGGAACCGACTGCATCCATGGCCTCGAGTTGCCTGGCGTAGTGGGCCCAACGTTTAGTCGAGCGGTCCTTAAGTGTCTTGGCTTTGAAGAGCCTACAAGCTTGACAATTCGCCTCACGGTGGTCCCTTGGAAGACACAGGTTACAGGTGTTATGTTTATCTACCCAGGGGAACTTACGGTTGCACTTGGGGCATCATTTAAATGGAGTACTCTCCATATGTTAAAACCTGGCAGCGGGTATATGTAGGAAAACGAGTGTGTGTGCGTATGTCCACCCCCCACTCTCCCTACTTGCAGGGGCCGAGGTCAGAGGCCTTCCGAGGCCCGAGCCAAAGGCCAGAGGCCTTCCAAGGCCCAAAGTCTGTTGTGTAGTCTCGACGGCTGTTCGTCCTTGTCCTCAGGTACCGGCACTGGTCTTCGTCGAACTTCGACGTGGGGTTTGAGAATGTGGAATTTTTTATGAAGTTATGATAAATGGCTGAAAGCCAGGGAACTCTGCAACTATGCTTCCGACAAGTATGGCGGAGAAAAACAATCTGAGGGTCCTACACACGTGAGGGATCATGGGTACAGTAGACGTCACACTATGTTTGTTTGTTTGTTTATTTATTTATAGCGCGCGCCAGACCCGAAGCTATCTGGGCACATGTGCAAGAATACTTTAAGCTTACAAGTTACAGTTACACATTCCAAGTAGATACAGGATAAAATGATAACAGGATAATTATTACCCTACAAATTTGTACGCAGAGTTATATACAAAGTTATATACACAGTTATTTGTACACAGAGGTGTATACATAGTATACATTGAAGGTCAAAAAGCAAGGTGAGTAAGCAGGGGAGATGAGCATGTAACTATGCGTTCAGCTACAGATTAACAGGTGGGTAAGGCGTAAGTAGTCCTGGTGTCGGTCAGTTATTGGTCGTTTTCTTTGAGTCATTTAATACAGTTAAGTCTGAAGTGTGGATAGGATTGGTCAGACCTTAAAGAGGATGGGAGGGAGTTCCACAGCTGGGCTGCTTTGACAGGGAAGCTGTTGCCTCCGGCAGTGCTCAGTTTAAATGGGGGCACAACTAGCTGGTTGGTATATGCTTCTCTGGTAGGTCTATTGGAAGTTCTTCTTTTGAACCTTTCTGTTAGGTATTTTGGGGCTAAATCATTAATACTTTTGAATGTTAGTGATACTGTTTTAAGTTTAATTTTGTCTGCTGTAGAGAGCCAATTAGATTGTCTTCTGACATCTGAGATATGCTTTCTTCTTGGGATTCCTAAGGCGGCTCTAAGAGTATTGTTCTGCAAGGTTTGGATTTTTTGCAACATGTGTTTATTAGACCCTATGTATAATGTTTTACAATAGTCCAATTTGGATAATACCAGAGCTCTTGATAGGGTGAGGCAACTGGAAGTGGACAGGTATGGTTTTGCTGCTCTAATCAACTTACAGGTGTATGCGGTACTAGAGGCCATTGCACTCACCTGCTTTGTTAGAGAGAGGCAAGAGACAAGGTAAAGAACTAATGTTTTTACCACTTTTGCTACTTTAATGGTGTTGCCATCTATAACAAATGATAAATAGTCATCATTCAGTCTTTTGATATTTTGTGTATTCCCCAGTATGATGAGTTCCGTTTTGTCATCATTCAGACATAGACCGTGACGGGCCATCCATGCCTGGATGATGAGGTATATCTTATTCACCAAGGCCAAATCCTGTTCATAATCCGCCGAAAGTGGGATGAGAATCTGAGTGTCATCTGCATAGTTAGTGTAGGTGACACCCAGAAGTTCCAGATCATCAAAAAGGGGCTTCGTGAAAATGTTATACATGGTAGGAGAGACGCAGGAGCCTTGGGGAACGCCACATGTGGGATAGTATTACTGGCACGGCCTAGTTCGACGCCCCTTTTCGAGTTTCGAAAAACAAACTGTAATACTCTGCAGCTTCCCATAGATGTTGGCCTATCCACACCATGTGATCTAAGCAGATTCCACAAGCCTCAGAAATATATATACATATGGGATACATTACTCACCGTAATCGTATTTCTGATACTTGTATCTGCTTAGATTCACATGCTGTGCATAGGCCGCCATCTAGTGGAAGCTGCAGAGTATTATAGTTGTTGTTTTCGAAACTCGAAAAGAGATGTGGACAGGGCGTGCCAGTAATACTATCCCTAGTGTGACGTCCACTGCACCCATGGTCCTTCACGCGTTGAGGCCCCTCAGATTGTTTTGTTTCTGACATGAGGTAGCATGAAGTGTTGCGTGAGTATAGGTGTATTAAAGCAGATAAGATCAGATAAAGCTCTTATAAACATCTATGCACCTTCTACTCCAAGTGGGGCAAGGGTGGGCGCATGTAAATCTAAGCAGATACAAGCATCAGAAATACGATTATGGTGAGTAATATATCCCTTCTGAGGCTTGTGGAATCTGCTTAGATCACGTTATGCATAGATTAGTGAGCAGTGTTAGGGGAAGGTGGTGGGTTGTGAGAAGGTCCAGCGGCAAATAAATGTTTTAGAACCGATTGTCCCACCTGTGTATCTGCTTTAGAATGAGTGTCAATGAAATAGTGCTGAGTGAAAGTATGTACTGAGCTCCATGTAGCTGCTTTGCAAATGGTGTCCAGTAGGACGTTTGTGATAAAGGCCAAAGTAGCTCCCGTACCCCTTGTGGAGTGAGCTCTTGGAGTGAAAGGCAGTGTTTTACTTGATAATGAGTAACAGAGCTCTATGCATCTGACTACCGTTCTGGAGATGGCATTCTTGGAAATGCGGTCTCCTTCGGTGCTACGGAGACAAACAGTTGGTCTGTTTTTCTGAGCAGTCTGGTCTTGTATACATAGTAAAGGACTGCCCTTCCTACACCTAGTGTATGGAGTTTTTTCTCCGCTGAGCTTGTAGGGTTCTGGAAGAAGGCCGGCAACACAATGGATTGGTTCACGTGAAATTTGGAAATGAACTTAGGTGAAAACATAGGTTGTTAGTAAAACCAATTTATCCTTATGTATGACAAAGACAATGCTTGAAGTTCAATAACTCTTCTTATGGATGTAATAGCCACTAAGAAGGCAGTTTTATATGTCAGGTGTTTTAGACTTGACTTATGCATAGGCTCAAAGGGGGGTCCCATGAGCTTTGCGAGTACTACAATGAGACCCCAGCCTGGCGGCGGGTTTGAAATTGGAGGGTGGAGTGTCTTCACTCCCTCGATGAATGCTTTAATAACGGGAACATTCCACCACAATACCTTACTCTGAGAGGTGGTGTAAGCTGATAAAGCTGCCAGGTGTACCTTTATAGAGTTGAATAATAACCCTGAGTCTAAAAAGTGGAGCATATAGTTTAGAATGTGGGATGGAGTACATTCTACAGGGTTATTTGTTTAGACTGGCACCAAATTATAAATCTCCTCCACTTGTCGAAATAACAGTGTCTGGTGTTTGGTTTACGTGCCTCTTTGAGGATATCCATACACCTCTGTGGAAGATTCAGATGACCAAACTCTATGACCCCAGGAGCCATGTTGCCAGGTTCATTGAGTGAGGTTGAGGGTGTACTGTTATTCCCCTGTGTTGGGTCAGCAGATTGGTCTGGCACGGGAGTTTGATGGGATCGCACATCGCCAGTTTGCGCAGATGTGAATACCATGGTTGTCTTTCCCACATGGGAGCAACTAGGATGAGCGTCATTTGTTCTCTGTGAATTTTGTTCACCACTCTGTTCATTAGAGGAGTTGGGGGAAAAGCGTAAGCAAATTTCCCTGACCAGTTCATCCATAGGGCATTCCCCTTAGAGTCTGGCTGGGGAAACCTGGACACAAATTCTGGGCATTGCTTGTTTTCTCTTGTAGCGAAAAAGTCTAGCATGGGGTAACCCCACTGTGAGAAGATGTGGTCTACGACATTTGTGTCTAGTTGCCACTCGTGTTCCTCTGGCAGGGAATCTCTTCTTAGCAAGTCTGCCAGGGTGTTGAGTTCCCCTGGAACATATTGGAAATATAGGAACACCCCCCATCTGAGTGCCCATTTCCATATTTTCTGTGCTAGTTTGGACAGATTTGGGGAATGTGTGCCCTCCTGCTTGTTGATGTAGAACATTGCAGTGGTGCTGTCGGTTAGGATCTGTACCAACTGATTTGTCAGCTGTGCTTCGATTGCTTGAATCGCTTTGAACACTGGCCGAAGTTTCAGCAGGTTGATGTGGTTCTGTGCCGTGATGTGAGTCCACATACCATGTGCTGTGAGATGAAGGTGATGTGCCCCCCACCCGGAGAGTGACGCGCCTGTTGATACTATCGCTTACGCTGACGGGTCATGGAAAGGTTTTCCCTTCAACAGATTCTCCTTTGTCCACCAGCGAATGTCTTGTACTAGTGTTGGCGAAACAACCACTAGATCGTCCCACTGACCGCTTGCCTGAGACCACTGTTTCGCCAACCAATCCTGCATGGGCGAATGTGCAAACGTGCGTGTGGGACCAGCTAAATGCAAGATGCCATCATGCCGAGCAACTGCATTGCTTTGCGTACGCTTATCTGTTGACCGGCTTGATACTGAGGTATTTGCAGTAACATGTTTTGGACTCTTTTCTTTGATGGAAAGTCTAACCCTTCCTTTGTGTTCATGACAGCTCCTAGGAACTGTTTGGTTGTGTTTGGTATAAGGCTTGATTTTTTTCTCATTTATTGAGAAGCCCAATTGGAAACGAAGTTTTATAGTTCTTTGAGTCTTTTGCCTGCAAATTTGGGGAGATTCCCTTGTAATCAGCCAGTCGTCCATGTAGGGGTACCCTGGGATTGCCTCCCGGCGCAGGTGCACTGCCACCGCCAGCAGTACCTTGGTGAATACCCTTGGAGCAGATGCTATTCCGAAGGGTAGCACCTTGAATTGGTAGTGTTGGTTTGCTATTTTGAAACGCAAGAATCTTCTGTGCACTGGGAACATTGAAATATGAAAATAGGCATCTTTCATATCCAATGTTGCCATGTAGTCCCCCTGATTTAGCAGTGGGATTACTTCTTGTAGCGTTGTCATGCAGAATTTTTGTGGCTTGACATAGGTGTTTGCAGGGAGTAGGTATAATACTGGGCACATTGTTAGATCTTTCTTTGGCACAAGGAAGTATGTTGAATAGATACCCTTGTTTACCTGGTTCGCTGGGACGATTTCGATGGCGTCCTTGAGCAGCAGCGTTGCAACCTCCTCTAGAAGGAAGCGTTGTTCTTCCTTCGTGGTTGATTTCTGGCAGGCAGGGTTGGTTTGAGGGTTTCTGAAGTAACTCCACGCAATAACCACCCACTACAGTAGACAGCACCCACTTGTCCGAGGTGATTCCCTCCCATGCGTGGGTGAAGTATGTTATTATTCCTCCTACTGGGGAGGCATGAGGGGACCTGAAGCGGGTGGTCATTGTTTAGGAGGCGTTGCTCCACCTCTGAAAGTAGAGGACCTCCCTGGTCCACAAGATCTACGCTGGCCTCTCTGGAAACCTTGCGAGGCTTGTCCCTGATTGTTTCCCCAGGATGATCTCTGACTTTGGCCATAACCAGAACCCCTTTGGGAATTTTGTCCACGAAAGCGACGAAAATTGCTTCCGCCTCTTTGACCTAGTGTCTTATTAGTAAGCTGGCCAAGGATTTCAGACATTGAATTCTATTGGCATGTTGAGGAGTGTTGCCTGTGTCTCAAGTTTAAAACCAGATTGGCGAAGTCATGCATGGCGTTTAATGATTGTCCCTTATGCAATGATCCTGCCTGCGTTGTCTGAGGCATCTAAGTTACTTTTTAAGATGCAGCTGGACACTGCCTTGCCATCAGCTACTGCAAAGGACAGCTGAGATTTCAGGGGTTCTGGAGCTGAAGCCATTAAGGTCGCAATTTCATCCCACTTGTAGCAGTTGGAGCTTGCCAATAAAGTGGTGTTCTTTGCAATCCTTGTCTGAAAGGCCACTGAGGTGGCTACTTTCCTCCCTAGAGAATACAGCTTTTTACCTTCCTTATCTGGGGGTGCTTCAGATGACGCTAGCAGTGTTCCTGCCCTCTTACGTGTAGTGGTCTCTACTAACGAGTCTGGTTTAAGTTGACCCCTTATGTAAAGTGGATCTGTAGGAGCATGGGTTTACAGCCCATGTTTTGCTTGACGTTTCTAGTGCTGGCTGTATTCTTCTTTGTATAGATTGGAGGAGGGGTATAAACTGGGTAGCAACTTTTTTATCCCGTAATATATCCTTCACAAAATCTTTATCTTGTTGTTTCTCCTGGCTCTGGATCTGAAAATGCTCTGCTGCTTTTAAGAGCATATCATTAAACTGGGGTTGATTGTCCACAGGTGAATCTGCCACTGGTGTATCAAGATGGTCAGGAGAGGCCATGACGTAAACGTCCTCCTCATCTTCCTCATCGTGATATTGATCCCCCCCCCCCTTGGGTATCCTGCTGTTCAATGTCTGAATTAGGATCATATAGATCTTATTGCACTGGGTCTGGCTGGGGACTGAATAAGAGGGTGTCTGGGCATTGCCTCTTTGCTGGAGGTTGAAAGGTGGATGCAGCATTAGTGGCTGGTGTATTCTGTAGGCTGTGTACTGCCTGTGGATTCTTTTCAAAGAAATCGGTCATGAAAGCCATTCTGCGCATTACCCTGTCAATGTCACCACAGGACCATTGGGAGGAGCTCTCTATAGTAGCTGGAGTAGGTATAGAGATGGGAGTCTATGGTATTTCTTGAGTAGGTTGCTTGTGTTTCATAGCACCTGCCAAGGTACCTTCCCCCTGGGATTCAATAGCCTTTTCCTTGTGAGGTGTACTACCCTTCTCCTTATGGGAATGGTGAGTTTTAGAGGATTGATGGCCTTTAGAGGAAAGTTTTTTCGACGCTCTCCCTTTGAGGAGCATCTCTGGGACATGTTTTTGGACCAGTTGTGCTATTTTCGAGGAACTGGTGGTTTTCGTCGACTTCGGAGTATAATGGCGAATCTCGGTGGAAGAGTGGTCCGAAACTGCGTCCTCCGATGCACGGCTTTCGTCTGTTATATTAGGCACAGTGTCGCATTTTTCACGTGACTTTGGGGGCCTGTCGTGTGGCGATTGGGATCTTGAGTGCCCGGAGGACAGGGCGCTTGTGGACCTACCCCTTGACGCCGTATCTGGCCGTGTGGGTGAATGTGTCATTAACTTTCAGCCGCTGGGTATGTGCTTGGTGAGAGTTGCACTGTGTGTGCTACCGCTGCCGGGTGTCGTCCTCGTAACAGCACCGCCAGCCTGTTTATTGGGTTTGGGGCTAGTACATGGCAATCGATTGGTTCCCCTTCGCCTTCCAAAAAGACGGTGATGCTGCCATCGCTGGATGCACCCTCCACATTAACGGTGGCCTCGGCTTGCATGGCATGGTGGACCCAGCGCTTGGTCTTTCGGTCTTTGAGTGTTTTCGGCTTGAAGAGCTTACAAGCTCGACAATGGCCCTCGTCGGGGTCCCGTGCTAGACAAAGATTGCACACCCAGTGCTTGTCTAGCCAGGGGAACTATTTATTACAACTAGCGCGGAATTTAAATGGAGTGTTTTCCATAATTAGATGGAATGGCAGCAAGGCGAGAAAAGAGAGTGTAAAGGGGAATATGCATTCTCTTATAGCCCTAAGAAATGTCCACCTCCCACTCTCCCTACTGTGTGGACCAGGGCCCGGTGCGGCCTTCCAAGACTGAAAGGGTGCATCGAATCAAGGTCTTAGTCCGACGTTCGTCCCTTCCACCGCTGTCTAAGATGTTGTCGAAAGTCAGCGGTTAAAGGATAGAAAAAGTAAGTAACTCTAATTATTTTTCAATCAAATGGCATTAGCTGAATAAGAACTCTGCGATTTAGCGTCCGTCGATGTTGGTGGAAAAAGATAATCTGAGGGACCTCGACGCGTGAAGGACCATGGGTAAAGTCACACTAGGGATATTATTACTGGAATGCCCTGTCGATGTCCCTTTTCGAGTTTCGAAAACAACAACTGTAATACTCTGCAGCTTCCAGTAGATGTCGACCTATGCATAGCATGTGATCTGAGCAGATTCCACAAGCCTCAGAAATTTACAGAACAAACAGGACTACATAAGAGAGGCACATAACTATATGATGTCAAATGTTACGAACGACTGGATAAAAATCACATCAAAGATTGGAAATTCAAGTGTGGGCCTTATTAACGGAATGGGAGAAAGTGGGTATTCTTGACAAAGATATGGTCAAGTTTCTATACGTTGGGGATCCAAGATGGCCGCCGGGGTGAGGAGTCGCATCTAAACAGCGCTCCATCCGGGCCGCCGAAATAAAGCAAGAAATGAAGCACTGACGGCCCGTTTCCTGACCCCCCCCGACAGCTAAAGTTCCCCCACTCCTCCCCCCCACCTGGGAGGAAAGCGGCGCCGCTAAAGAGCGAGCGCGGGACGAGGACCGAAGAGAGGGGAAGACCGGCCCCTCCCCCACCGGGGCCGATCGGGACTCTCCCGCGCCGAAGAGGCATACACGGCACACACAGCGCGGAAGACGAAGAAGGCGAGGCGGCGGCCAGCGTGGGAGCGGGATCGGAGGCTCCGCTGGACCCCGCGGAGTAGGTCCGCCCTCCCCTGTAAAGCTCTGACGAGCAGGGCTCGAGGCGAGGAGCGGGGACTCCGCGACCGCTGCGACGGCCAGAGAGAGGAGCAGCGCCGGTGAAAATCAGGGCAGACCGCTGGAAAGGAGAAGCGAGGGCCGCCCTGAAACAGCGCACCTGAAGAGATAAAGGTGAGCCAACCCGGGGGGAGGCAAACAAAACACCCACCCGCGCATACAAGGTCAGATATACACCCCGGGGGAGGGACCTAAAAGCACGCATAAAAAACAAAAACGGCGCGTTAAAAAAGGACATTCATCACAAAGTCCCAGCAAGGCGCAAATATACAGGCATCAGTTCGGCAGAAGGGTTCACCCCTACCCCTAAGCGTACACTACGCAAGACCACCCACGCAGCCTGACCCAGGAACGAAGAAGGAGCGCAACAGGAGCCTCTTCCCCCGTAAGCTAGAGGGGGAAAACGTGGAGGGGAAATCAGAAAAGGAGAGACAAGCTGCCATAACCATACTGGCACGGCGAAACAGCGGGGGAAGAAGCGGAAACTTAGACACTACGCCTAGCTAAGGCAAAACCCCCACCCACAAAAGCATAACAGAGGAACCGAACTGGTGGAAACCATACCGGAGGGTTACACGAGGGCGTAGAAGCCCCATAGACACTCGAACGAAGCACACTACCATGTCAAGAGCAAAAGGGAAGGGTAACCCTACCCAACAGACACCCCAATCGACGAAACAAGGCGCAGATATACTACAAATGTGGTCAATAGAGGGGTCATCACAATCGAGAGGGAGAACCCAGGGAGAGCCGATGGGTGAGGCAGAAACTCACTCCCAGAATAAACAACAATTGACTAGGGAAGACATGCAAACCTGGTTCATGGACTTGCAAGAAAAGTTCATGTCTACAGTGCAAGAACAATTTGCAACCATGAAGAATGAAATGAAACAAGCGGTACAAGACATGAGAATCGATATAAACAACCTTGAAGAGAGAATGGACATGGTGGAAAAAACAGTGCAAAGCCTTGAAGAAGATACGAGACAAACAAGCGAAACACAAGAACATTTGGTGACACTCACTCACAACTTGGAAATACAATGTGAGGATTTGGAGAACCGCTCCAGACGCCAGACATGGCGGAATCGGTGCTAGACAAAGATCTGAAAGAGGCGGTAAAGGAGGTGTTTTGAGACATACTGGGGGCGCAAGAAACTGAAGATATCGGAGTCGACAGAGTCCACAAGGTAGGACCAAAAAGATCTGGGGCCCCAGGGGAAAGACCACGCAATGTCTTGGTGGCTCTCTCTTCTTACCTGCAGAAAGAACAGATTCTCAGAAGGGCCAGGGAAATGGAGCATATTAAAATGAACGGGCAAGACATCCAATTGTATCAGGACTTGGCTCTAGTAACCCTCCAAAAAAGAAGAGCAATGGCCCCATTAGTGAAAGTGTTAATAGAAAACCAAATCCGCTACAAATGGACCTTCCCATTTGGGCTACTATTTACATGGGAAGGAAAACAGAGAAGACTGACCACGCTAGAAGAAGGCCTCAGCACTATGGGACTTCAAGACGAAGAGATGGAACGGGGGGAAGGCCGCAAACAGGAGAGAACGAACGAGAAAACCAATGGGCTGGGAAACAAGCAAGCAGAAGAAGGCAAACGCAGGGAGGGAGACCCGGAGAAAAGTAACATGAGGAACCCAGGAAAAGCATATACTTGGGGAACAGACACGGAATGCCGTTACGGGAACCCTGTCGGGGGGGGGTATGGGAGCAGAGCTGAACAGACTTTACACAGATGGCGGTCTGGTCGAGACCCGACGGTTTGGAACTCGGTAAAGACAAATGGATCAATGGGGTTTAGGAATCCCCATAACATACCCCCCGAGGGTATGGAGGGCAGAGAGCGAAGGGCGCAACGCTCTAGCGTCAATAGGAACCCTCGCCCTACTCGGGGGACAGTTAGTTTGGTTTAAAGTTAAATGTTGGAGGGGGGGAGTACGAGGGAGGGGAGGGGGTCGGAAGAATCAAAGAAACGAAACAAACACAGAAGGGGACTCGAGGCAACGGCACACGAACATAACAGTATGGGGATGATACGCATTTTGACCTACAATATTAGGGGCATGAATCACCCAACAAAAAGAGCGAAACTGGAGAAACAGTTCAAAAGGGGGAAGGCAGACATATTACTTCTCCAAGAAACACATATTAGAACAAGGGATAAGCAGAAAACAAGGATAAAAGGATACAAAATATGGGCACAGGCAACGGCAACAGAAAAAAAGCTGGGGTGCTGATTGCGGTGAAAGAAGGGAAGGACTCTAAACTGCTTGATATAACCTTAGATAAAGAAGGGAGATACGCCTTCGCCAATGTGGAAATTGAGGGATATCGCATCACACTTGTCTCAATATACGCACCCAATCAGGGACAGGATGGTTTTCTGAGAGACGCCCTGTCAAAATTGGAAGACGTTGCAAAGGGGGAAGTGATCATGGGGGGGGATCTTAATATGGCGTGGAACCCACTTTTAGATAGGAGTACGGGGAACACACAAGGCCAGGGGGCGCCATGAAAGCGTCTGAGACAGCAAATGGACCACATGGCCCTGAATGATGTTTGGAGGGAACTGAAGGGCGAACAGAGGGGGTACACATATTTCTCACATGTTCATAATACCATGTCTAGGATAGACTATTTCTGGGTTTCGGTGGGACTAATGGGAAAGGTACAAGGGCTAGATAAGGGTGCAATTGCCCTCTCGGACCATGCCCCACTATGGTTAGACGTGACTTTCCCAGGGAGGAAGAATGGGCTATGGAGATGGAAGCTGCCGCAGGAGCTGATCCAGGACCCAGTTACCGGGGAGTCCATAAGGGAAATGATAGAGGAATACTTTATACAAAATGACACCGGGGAGGTCGCAATGAGCGCAGTCTGGGACGCGTTTAAAGCAGTTTTGTGGGGGAAGATGATAGCGCTAAAAATCACGAGAGATAAACAAAAGTTTTTGTGGGAAAGGGAATTGGAAAAAACAATTGAAGATATCCAAGAGAAAATGCTGACACACCCCACTAAGATACTGAAAAAAATCACTGAAACACACACAGGGCCAATTAGAGATGCTACGCACGAAGGGCGCAGAAAGGAACCTACTCTATTTGAAACAGAGATATTACATTAAAGCGAACAAAGCAGATAGACTCCTGGCGAGAAAACTCAGGGCAAAACAGAAAGAAACAACGATTAAGGCCATATGCGATGCGAAGGGGGACATCCAAACACGCACACACGACATGGGGGAAACACTGAGGCAATACTATCAAACTCTCTATTCTACTGAACGCCCTAATTCAAGCGCCCAAGATTCATACTTAAAGGCCCTACAGATCCCGAAAATATCAGAAGAGGATAAACAGTCATTAGAGACCCCTATTAGGGAAGAGGAAGTCAGTAAAGCAATAAGTGGACTCCCAGGTAACAAAGCTCCAGGCCCAGATGGATTTACAGTCCATTTTATAAAAAATATTCAGACATACTGACCCCGATTCTAACCAGACTTTTGAACTCATTTAAAGATAGCGGTAATGTGACCCCCACAATGAATGAAGCGAAAGTATTGGTGTTCCACAAACCAGGTAAAGATCCAATAAACCCTGTTTCATATAGACCAATCTCCCTGATTAATCTAGATGCAGAAATATATACGAAGATTCTCGCAACAAGATTGTCCCCGCTACTCCCAAAACTAATTAGCGAGGATCAATCAGGTTTCATTCCCGGCAGGCAAACCCATGACAACACAAGGCGGCTCGCCCATCTAGTGGAAAAAATAGATATATCCCACACCCCAACGATACTACTGTCGGTAGACGCCGAGAAGGCTTTTGATCGGGTGGAATGGTCAATACTATTCAAAATACTGAAGTGCATGGGGTTCGGGGAACAGTATATTGCGAGCATTAGAGCGAACTATAATTCCCCATCCAGTAGGATAGTCATTAATGGCGAGGTTACGCAGGGCCATCTTAACAGTTTTGGGGGACTGGGGCACAGACAGCCTTGGGGGCCCCCCCACCCCCCGAAACCCATGTCCTGCTCCCACCCCCTCCAAACCCATGTCGCCCCCGCGACACGACACCCATGCCCCCTCCATATCTCGAGTCTAATTCAAAAGATACTCCTCTAAGCTTTAAATGGATTATCTAGTTGTTAATAAAATATAAACATTATACATCTGTGATCTGTTTCCCCAATAGGATGCTATATTAAGGACATTTCACTTTGTTTTTGTTTCGAATAATATATTTTGTAAGAAAATAAAGGAAAAGGATTTTAAGCAAGCATTTATTAAACAAAATGAAAACCTAACAGTTCAACGTGAACTTTTTTGCCTGTATGAATGTGTCCAAAGTACAAGCACTTGGAAAAACATGAAATAAATAAGGTAGTACAGAAATGACAAAAGCATGTAACAAAACATCAAAATTCACTTGGCATTAATCCTAGAAAGAAGGAGATGACTGTGAGGATATGCTTTCTACACCACCAACATTAAACTATGTGTTTCCTTCTAGATTTGCGTATTGCTAAATCCTTAATTATGTCTGAAAATTCTACCTCTTGAACCATTTCAGATTCAATGCTTCAGTTGCTCAAAGCAGAAAAACGTGCAATGCACAGGTCACAGAATAGCACATACATATTGCATGGAGAAAAATGTATTATCACAACCTACAACCATAACATCATAATCTGTTCTGATCAACAATTAACCAAACTTCAGATATCTGACTGTCGCAGTGTTTTGAAAGTTAATGGCTTAATTGGAGTTGGAAACCCGCTACTGGTGTAATAAAAATGGCTTAACCAGGTCTGCCTTCAGTGCTCAATTTGCAAGCACTGTGCGTGTCCTTTACCAAAGCCCTGTTAAAACCAGGCATTGACAAAGCCAACAGTTCTGGCTTGTGTATAAGTATTAGGCATTTGCCAGGCACTGCTATTAGATGCCGAGGTAGTACCTCAGAGGAACTCACACCATTTTGCACCTGCTACCATCAATGACCATTTAATACCAGTCCAGCAAGGGTCTTTCCCATGCCTACTAAAAAGCTCAAACTGTTGGCATTGCCAATGTTTGTTTTATTAAGCCATTAAGCATGTGCAAAATGACAGCACAGGGCAGTTGCAATAAGCATAGTGTGATCCTGATTCCTGTGGACTCATCCTTTCATAAAGGCATTTTGGGCTGAGGGTGGAGGGTACAGAGGCTCCATCACTGCTGACATTTTCTAACATCAGCGGATCATTTGCATATCTTTGCTATTTAACCAATGTGACGTACAAACTGTTCTGACAAATAGCATAATGGTGCCGATAGCGATACTATCTTTATACACAAACGTGTTCAAATGACACCTGCAAACATTTCCAAACTATTCCTTTGCACCATTTGCAGGAGGGTAGGAGACTCATAAAATCTGGGGGGGGGGGATAGGGGACACCTTGGGACTTTTCTTTTTTTATTTTTTTATTGTTTTTTTAGTCAAAGAACTAAGACTATTAGGTGGTGTTGTATGCACTGCCCATAAACCAAAACTATTGGCATGGCAAGTGGACATGCAAGACACACATGCATCATGACAAATCACACCAATAGGGCCCAGTGTTTACAGACTTCCCCTTCTACGGCACCTAGGCGGCGGCCCCTCATAATACCTGAGGGGCATGGATACCCTTTCTGTTTCCAGTGGCTATCTGAAAAGTGCTCCTTGTGCAAATGCTGCATACTGCAGCGCCTTAATGCAATCGGGAGCAAATTAAAGGGAGCATGCGAGCCTTATGCAAAATAAACCAAGAAACCCAACCAGAGATGGCAAGACCTTCATCACAGCCCAAAATAATTGCCACATTTGATCCCTAAAAAGGCTAAATTGGTAGAAACCCTTTAGCTCGCTATGATGCTGGTGATTTAAATGGCCAGTGTGTCCATCACACAGTATACATGCTTCTTTCACCCTGAATTCTCAGTCCAGTGGCAAGGGCAGCATGTGTGCTCCGCTCTGTATCATGGGGGGTCTCGCCTGCTGCACCAGTCTGCTGTGGACTACAAGGTCACATGTGCTCTCTTCAGCAACAGCAAAGAGAGAACAAGCAAGAAGCCAGCGTGCGCCATGACTGCAGACAGGCCTTGCACTTGGTGTAATTATGCGAACGGTATCCATGGCACAGAACAAGAATGAACACAACACTTCGGAGGGCGTTCTCGTTTGCAATTGCAGACACCTCACTTGGAACTTTGCCCCTCACCCTTTCTGCTGCAGAGCATTACAGACAGGACCTTTTATAGCTGTACTACCCGGATGCACGGCCCCAGGTCTTCTCAGAAGAC